>NC_049230.1:0-2400000 GCF_011100685.1 Canis lupus familiaris
GAAGAATTGGTGGCAGATCCTGCGTCTCCTGGGACAAAGCTCTCCTGACATTGTCACCACCCCTTGGCCTATGGCCACTCCTCGTGGGGCCCCTCCCACTTGATGCCTTTTGTTTCTTTTTATTTCTTTTTTCTTTTTCCCCCCCATCATCCTACCTTGATAGAAGTGCGAACTTTTCTCACTGTAGCATTCCAGCTGGTCTGTCTTTAAATCTCAGGCAGATTTGAAGATTTTCAGGAAGATTTGAAGGTTATCTAGGTAATTTGGAGGGGACAGGTGACTTGGGGACCCTACTCTTCCGCCATCTTGCCCCTCTTCCTGTATGTTGCCTTTTAGCTTTGGTTGCTTCCTTCACTTTGCAGAACCTTTTCAATTTGATGAAGTCCCAATAGGATTTTTGCTTTTGATTCCCTCACCTCAGAGGCATTTCTAGAAAGAAGATCCAATGGCCAATGTCAAAGTCATTGCTGCCTATCTTTTCTTCTTTATATGTTTTTTGGTCTCACATTTAGGTCTTTCATCCATTTTGAATTTATTTTTTATATATATGGTGTAAGAAAGTGGTCCAGTTTGATTCTTCTGCATGTGGCTGCCTGGTTTTCCCAACACCATTTGTTCTTATCCTGGGGTCAGGGTTAGGGTTTGTTGAAGAGACTGTCTTTGTGCCATTGAATATTCCTTCCTGCCTTGTTGTCCATTATGGGTCATAGATACATGTTTGTATCTTGTTTTGGCTTTCCATTCTGTTCTATTGATCTAAGCATCTCCTGTTGGGAGAACCCTGATTGCTGATTCAAATTCTTTGCTGGTTAACTGTCTGTTCAAATTTCTTATATCTTCATTTTTAATTTTTGCTATGTTATATATTTCTAGGAATTGATCTATTTCTTCCAGGTTCTAGGTTGCTGGCATATAATTTTTCATTATATTCTCTTATAATCTTTTGTATTTCTCTAGTGTTGGTTTTCATTTCTCTTTTCTCATTTCTGATTTTATTTGGGTCCTTTCTCATCTTTTTATCTTTTTTCTTTTTTAAAGATTTTATTTATGTATTCATGCGAGACACAGAGATGCAGAGGTATAGGCACAGGGAACATGAGGCTCCCTGCGGGGAGCCTGATGTGGGACTTGATTCCCCAGGACCCCGGAATCATGACCTGATCCAAAGCACATGCTCAACCACTGAGGCACCCAGGTGCCTTGCTGATTCAATTCCTTTGCTAGTTATGGGTCTCTTCACATTTTCTATTTCTTCCTATTTCAGTTTTGCTCATTTGCACATTTCTAGGGATTTGTCCATTTCTTCCAGGTCTCCCAGTTTGTTAGTGTATAATCTTTCATAGTATTCCCTTATAATTGTCTTATTTTTCTGGTGTTGATTGTGGTCACTCTTCTCTCATTTGTGATTTTATTTATTTAGGTCTTTTCTCTTTTCTTGTTCATAAGGCTGGATAGGGCTTGATCCATTTTATTAATTATTTTGAAGAACCGGTTCTTAGTTTCGTTATTCCATTCTACTGTTTTTTTTATTTCTGTATTGTTTATTTCTGCTCTCATCTTAATTTTTTCCCTTCTTCTGTAGGCTTTAGGCTTTGTTTGCTATGCCTTTTCCAGCTCCTTTAGCTGTAGGGTTAGGTTGTGTATTAGAGACTTCTTGTTTCCTTTTTTTTTTAAACATTTTATTTAATTTTTATTTATTTATGATAGTCACAGAGAGAGAGAGAGGCAGAGACATAGGCAGAGGGAGAAGGAGGCTACATGCACCAAGAGCCCGATGTGGGATTCATTCCCGAGTCTCCAGGATCGCGCCCTAGGCCAAAGGCAGGCGCCAAACTGCTGCGCCATCCAGGGATCCCAGACTTCTTGTTTCCTGAGGTAGGCCTGTATTGCTATGTAATTCCCTCTTTGGACTGCCTTTGCTACATCCCAGAGGTTTGGAGAAACATGTTTTCATTTTCATTTGTTTTAAATTTCCTCTTTAATTTCCTGGTTGCTCCATTCATTCTCTAGTAGGATGTTCATAATCTCCACGTATTTTTGGTCTGTCCAAATTTTTTCTTTCTGTCAACTTCGAGTTTCATACCATCGTGGTAAAAAATATACAGGGTGTGATATCAACCTTCTTGAACCTGTTGTACCTGTTGAGGGCTGATTTGTGGCCCATGATATGATCTGTTCTGGAGAATGTCCCATGTGCACTTGAAAGGAATGTGTATTCTGCTTTAGGAAGAAATGTTCAGACTATATCTGTTGGGTCCCTGTGGTCCAATGTGTCAAGGCTATTGTTCCCCTGTTGATTTCCTGCATAGACAATCGGTCCATTGCCATAAGTGGGTGGGTGTTAAAATCCCCTGTCATTGTATTATTATCAGTGAGTTCCTGTACGTTTGTTGGTAATTGGATTCCATATTTAGGTACTCCCATGTTGGTAGCATAAATATTTTGTTGTTTGATCCTGATAGAGAGTCTTTTTAACTATGAAATAATGCCCTTCTTCATCACTTCTTACAGTATTTGTTCTTTCTTTTTTGAGATTGAATATTTAATTTATTTATTCATGAGAGATACACAGAGAAGCAGAGGCAGAAACATAGGCAGAGGGAGAGAAAGGCTTCCCAAAGGGATGCCGATGTGGGACTCGATCCTTGGATCCCAGGAACACACCCTGAGCCGAAGGCAGATGCTCAACCACTGAGCCACCAGGTGTCCCCCAGGGTTTGGTTTCAAATCTAGTTTTTCTAATATAAGCATTTGTCCTCCAGCTTTCTTTTCATAACCATTAGCGTGATAGATGATTTTCCATCCCTGACTTTCAATCTGCTGGTGTCTATAGGTCTAAGGTGAGCATCTAGTAGGCAGCATACAGACGGACCTTGTTGTTTTAATAACGATTTTATTTTTGAGAGCATGAGAGAGAGAGAGAGAGAG
Source organism: Canis lupus familiaris (assembly GCF_011100685.1). Lineage (NCBI taxonomy): Eukaryota > Metazoa > Chordata > Mammalia > Carnivora > Canidae > Canis > Canis lupus. Next base: position 2,929 of record NC_049230.1, read on the forward strand.
AGAGAGAGAGAGAGAGGCAGAAAATTAGGCCAAGAGAGAAGCAGGCTTCCCACCAGGAGCCCAATATGGGACTCGATCCCAGACTCTAGGATCACATCCTGATTCAAAGGCAGAGGCTCAAACCCTGAGCCACCCGGGCATCCCGGATCCTGTTTTTTAAGGCACTCTGATACCCTATGTCTTTTGATTGGAGCATTTAGTATCAGCATTCAGAGTGCTTATTCAAAATATGAACTTTGTGCCTTTGTGTTACTGGTAGAGTTGGTGTTTTTGGTGACGTTCTCTGGTCCTTTCTAGTCTTTGTTGCTTTTGGTCTCTTTTTTTCCCCCACTAGAATGGTCCCTCTGAAAATTCCTTACTGGACTGGTTTAGTGGTCATGAACTCCTTTATACTTTGCCTGTCTGGGAAAATCTTTCTCTCTCTTTCTATCCTGAATGACACCCTTGCTGAAGCAAGAATTCATACAAATTGGACTCCAATAAAAAGAAATATAAAAACATAAAATAAATTTTTGCTATTATGATTGTGGAAAATGGCATTTAGTAGGAAAAGCAGAAGCTGAAATAGAAGAGGAATGATTTCACCATCCATGGCCTTCACAGGGACCTGGTGTCCTTTCCTAGGAGGGCCCCCCCCTCTGTAGGATGCTTCCTGCCCCTCTGTGCTCCTTTTTGGAACCCAGCAGGCACATCTCCGTGCCTCCGGCACCTCTGCAGTCATGGTTTATAGCATCTTCCAGGTATCCTATTGGGGACCACGGCGTCGTGTATGTAACCATCCAGCTGCTGTTTGACAACATTGGGGGGATTCTGACTTTTGTTGGTTGTGGGGTGTTTGTGTGTCTATCACATGAAGCTATCACATGCAGCTATCAGATCTTCCGGCTGGGTCATCCAAGTGCCGAAATGGTTGGTACAACATCATTTCTGGTGCTGATGCTGGGTGGCTAGCTGGGCTCTCCTGGCTGACCCAGGGCTCGCTCCTGAGGTGAATTTCAGCCAGAGGGTCAGCTGAGGTGGAAGGTCTGGCTCGGCCACAATCCCATGTCCGGCAGTGGGTCTCCCCGAGCGCCGCCTGCTTCTCTTCTCCCCGATGCCTCTCCAGCAGGGAGCCAGACCTCGGGGCCACCCTGGGGGTATCTCCAGAGGTGCCGGGTGCCCATTACGGGGAGCCATGGGGCAGCCTGTGTGTGGGAGTAAGGTGGTGATGGGGCTGGTGTTCCTCGGTTCTCTGTGCTGCCTGGCCTTCAGGCCAAGCCCCATGCTCACCCATACCCTACTCACTAGGGTGAGGAGGGTGCCCTCTACACCCTGGTGGTGTGAGAGATCCAGCACCACAAGGTGTGCACAGTGAGTCCACCTGGTGAGGGTGGCCCAGGTGCATGATCTGCAAGTGTGGGGCCCAGGAAATTTATCAAAAATCCCCTACCCCTGGACAAACAGAGCAGGACTGATTCCATTTTGTGCTACAACCGCCACCTCCCCTATGACCCCCACATGATCTGCTTATGTCTTAAGGCGTTGCCCCAACCCAGTCAAGCCGCTGGGCACACCGTAATCGTAAATCGGCTCATAACAATGTAACCCTGCTTTGTGCCCGCCAAAACTGCACGCCGATTCTGACCAAAGAAATAAGCCAGGTCTAGTGGATCCTATAGGGTAAGGTGTAATTCAATCGGCCACCTGCATGTGGACCGACATGACTGTGCAACTTTCTGTGTATCCCATGGGCCAATGGCCCCTATAAAGTTGCTACGCCTCTTAGTCTCAGGGTCCAAATCCCTGCTCCGCTGTGTCGGGTGCACTAGGACACAAGCTCCAGATTGTAAGGAACCCTTGGGAGTTTGCATCGGTGTTGGCTCCTCAGTGGTTTCTCGGATTCACAATCTTGGGCACAACTCAAAGGCCTACTGTCCTAACATCCCTTCTAAGACCATGCTGACCGCCCAGCAGGCCCTCTCTGCCCCAGCCACACAGGCACAGGGATGCAGGGAGGGGAGGAAGTGCCCCATACCCAGCCAGCCACGGCCTCCTGGAAAGAGGGAGCACATACCTCTGGGTCGCTTTGCATAGACCCTGGTGACCTGAGGCTTCCTGGTGTCACTCTGTCCCAGGCCCTCCTGGCCCGCGGGGCACAGCCTGAGTCCCAGTAAAGTCTGTTGGGTCCTGACCCCGGCATCTGGCCACCCATGGAAGGGACGTGGGGACGTCAGCTGGGTGTTCCTGGAGGCGCCCCTGCAGGGGCTGGTGGGGCCTAGGTGGTACCCCCTCCTCCTCGGGGGGTCTCTCCATGCCCCATGAACAGTGTTCTGGGAGACACAGAAGCGGGCTGGCTGTGCATTTTCACACCACAACACTTTATTGACTTTCTACAGTAAACGGGCTCAGAGCCGAAGGTGCACGTCTTCCCCTGGGGATGGAGACCTTTCTGTCCTTTAGGGAAGGGCAAGAATGACATGGGTTGGGGACAGATGCCGGAGTCCCCCACCTAGAAGCATGTGTGGACTCTGGGTGGGGGCGTGTGTCCTGAGGTTTCAGTCTGAGAGACGGTCATGAGGACAGCAGAGCTGACATGGACCTGTAGCTCATGGGCTTCTGTGCTGGGTCTCCGCAGGGCAGCTGGACCCTGGCCTCGGGCTCCCCGGGGCCCCAGCACCTGTTGGAGCCAGCCTCCTGGTGTGGGTGCGGGTGGGGCCCACCATCCTACCCTAGGGCCCAGGAGGCAACATCCAGCTGTGAGAGGGCTGGCTCAGCCCGGGGCCAGAATCCAGGGCTAGCCAGGGCTGTGTGGGCTGGATCCCATTAGTCTTTGTGTTGGGCCTGTGGTGGGGGCTTAAATCACCCCAGCCCTCACAGAGCCCAGGGCCAGGCCAGCCCAGATCCCCATGGGTTAGGGGCTGGTGTCCTGTGCAGTGTTTGCCGCCCTAATTGAGGGACAGTGGGCGGAGTCAGGGCACAGTGGGTCCTCTGCACCACTCACCTGCACCCACCCTGTCAGGGGCTTCCTGTCTTCCCTCCTCCCTGCAACCCCTGAGTACTCTATGGGACACCCGGGCTTCTGATGGGATTAGGATATCCAGAGAACCCCAGGGAGGCTGAGCTTGTCCCACAGGGGGCACCTGCATTGGGTCATTGTTGGGGGCCAATGGTGTGGTGGTGGATGGTGTGGGGGCAGGGGTATGATGGTGGTGGAGTGTGGGGGATTGTGTAGGGGTGATGGTGTTGGGGTATAGTGTGAGTGTGGATTGTGTGGGGCTGTGTGGGTGTGAGGGGGATGTGTAGTTGGGATACCATTGGGGATGATGATGTAGGAGGATGGTGTGAGAGTGGGGAATGTGGGGGATGTCGTGGGGGGCCTGCGGACACAGGAAATCTCCTTCCTCTATGATGCTAAGGAGACATCTACAGTTAAAGGCGACAAGTCTGGGGTTTGCAGTGACACCTACTCCTGGGGCTCCGTGTGGTCAGTGCAGGGCCCTGGTTGGACGAGGGGCATTATCTGGGGGTCATTTTACTATATATGCTTTCAAATTGCAAATTGTCTCAAATTAAATGCATAAAATTTAGAATAATATAAAGCACTGAGAGTAGGTGTCACTCTGACCCGTCCGACCCTCATGGGATCGATGTGGTCCTGCTCCAGCCGTGGCTATGCAGGCTGGCCCCCAGGTCCGGTTCCTGCCCCCCACATCCCCCACCCCATCCCCTGCTTCTCAGGGAGCCGTCCCTCTCCTCTTTGGTCTTCAGCTCCCATGGCTACCCCTGGAGGCCCCATCCTAGTGGCCTCCTTATCCCCGAGGCACCGGGAGTGTGGGAATGGGTGTCAGCCCCAGCATCCGACCATGGAGCAGTGTGTTGTTGGCTGCTATTGCTCCCCCGGCCTCAGTAGCCCCGTTTTCCCTACCCAGAAGGCCCCGGGCCTCCCTTGGTGTCCCGAAGACCCCTGGCCCAGCAGCCTCACCCGACCCCCTAGCCATCCCAAAATACGGTGTGGCTGCCGAACATCCTGTTGACGTCCAAGTCTACCTCCAAGATGTCCCTGGAGGAGACCAGGGCCTCCTCCTTCATTTCCTGTGGGAAACCCAGGGAGGAGGAGCAGGCGTCAGGGACACAGACCCCAACCTGTCACGAGCTGCTGTGCTGGGCAGGGAGCCCTGGGGCCACCATGGGAGTGTGTCCTGCCGAAACCTCTTTCCTTCCTCTGGGAGGCCAGGCATGGCGAAAGTGTCCACCGTGCCCGTGACACCTGTGTGAGGGCCTGTGCCCAGCTGTTGTGGGCGGGGAGGTGACTGAGTGTCAGCCTGGATGGGAGGGGATAGTGGTTCAGCCCAGGTGGGAGGGGACATGGGTGTGTTGTGCCCAAGATTGTGAATCCGAGAAACCACTACAGAGCTGACACTGATGCAAACACACAAGGGTTGATTTCCAAACTTGAGCTTGCTTCCAAGTACACCCGACACAGCAGAGCAGGGACTTGGACCCCAAGGTGGTGTTTTGCTTTTAAGGGCTTGTCTCGGGGACCTCCAAAAGGGCTGGAGCAATTCCTCAAGTTGTGTTTACATTTTGATATGGGGCCTTCAAGGGCATTGAGCTCTGTTCTCATTCTAATAGGCGCTTCCAGCCCTTGGCATGGGCTCTGTTCTTATTCTATTGTGGGGCTTTCCAGGGCATTAAGCTGTAAACTTTTGTTTTTTCCTGTAACTGAAGTAATGTAAATTTCATCTCTTCTTCACGGGGGTCTGGGATGGCTGGACGTGTTCGAACGCTGAACTTAAAGTGGGAAGGCCTTCATTTTCTTGGCCTCCTTGAGTCCCTTCCCATCCTATCTAGCTCCTTCCCCCTTCCCTGGAGCTCCTAAGAGAGCAATTGCTAATGACCTCAGCCTGGCAGCGTGTGTGGGGGACAGGCCCAGGGATTTGGGACCAGGAAGACCTGGAGCACGGGCGTCCCAGCTGTGCAGCAGGATTCCATGCTGCAGACTCTTTTTCCCTAAGGCTATCTTGACAACTGACTTTGTACATAAAAAAGCTGTCCTTTCTCTTTATAAGATGAAGAGCGATTCAAAGTGTTTTTTCTCTGCCCTTCTGATTGCTCAGATTCCAATCTGAGACGTATTTCCTGTTAATAAGGATAATTTACTACTATCTGTAGTACTATGGTTAAAATATTCTGACACAAGTAATTCAGAGGGATGAGGGTTTCTCATCTCTTTCTTCACAGCTCAGTCACTCCTCAGGAATTGCATCTTTATGGATTTGGAAAGAACTGAGATATATTATTACCAGTGGTCCTATTATTATGTGAAGGATTCTTCCCTGAGATTCTTCCCCTATTTCAACTGACACTGAAACACTTTGAACTCTTTGGAAGACAAATGTCAAGGAAATAAATGTTATGCACTGCTAATTTTAAATGCACTTGCAATATGGTGTCTATTATAATAGAAGTATTTTTTATCTGATTTTTGCTATTTTTTATCCGTTCCTGCTTTTCAGGTTGAGGAGGCATTATACGTGTTCATAAGTGTTTTTCTTTCCTTCTGATATAAAATTATTACTTTGTTCCCATCGTAGGAAGTCTTTAAGAATAAGGCAAAAGTTAATTTAACTATTCTTAAAATGTTTTCACACTTAGAGCCTGATTCATTTAAGTCAATTTTCAAAATAAATCTTATTTATTAGGAAAAAAAAGAAAGATTTATAGGGAAATTGAGAAGATAGTACATAGCATTTACATGCACTTGCACTCAATTTATCCAATTATTGATATCTTATATCAGTATGGTACAAATATTAGCTAATGAATCAATATTAAAATATTTGCATTAACCAAGGACCATACTTTATTCAGATTTCCTTAGTTTTTGCTAAGTTACCATCCCTCATATCACATTCCATTTGTCCTCCTGTTTTCTTAGGCTCCTCTGGATTGTGACAGTCTTTCAGCCTTTCCTTGTTGTTGCACTGGAATACTTTGAGAAGTAGAGTATTTTGAAAATTTCCCTCAGTTGAGACATGTCTGTCGTTTATCTCATGATTGAACTGTTTTTGTGGATTATATACAGAGATATACTGCCATTTTTATTATATCATATAAAGGATAGATATTATCAACATGATTTATCAGTCTTGGTATCGATATGATCATCTTACTGAGGTAGTGTTTGTCATCTTTCTCCGTAGTTAAGTGATTCTTCTTCTTCTTCTCCTTCTTCTTCTTCTTCTTCTTCTTCTTCTTCTTATTATTATTATTATATCATTATTATTTTAAGTTTTTCATAATATATTTTGTAGAAGGAAGTTACTATGTGTATTCCACACGTAAGAGTGGGAAGCTATGCTCATCAACTTGAGGGTGGAATGTCTGCACAAATTGTTTGAAATTCTTCTACATGGGAGATTTCTCTTCTTGTGGCTTTGTTTTTTTTTTTAGTTTCTTTTTCAAAGATGTTATTTATTTATTTGAGAGAGAGAGGAGAGAAAAACCATGAGTGAGAGGGGCAGAGGGAGAGGGAGAAGCATGTTCCCTGCTAAACAGGGAGCCTTCCTTGGGACCTGCATCATGATCTGACTTAAGGCAGAAGCTTAACTGACTGAGCCACCAAGGTGCCACTATTTCTTTCTTTCCCTCTTTCTTTTTTTTTTAAATAATATATTCACTTTTTATTGGTGTTCAATTTGACAACATACAGAATAACACTCAGTGCTCATCCCGTCAAGTGCCCCCCTCAGTGTCCGTCACCCATTCATACAGATCCCTGACCTCCTCCCCTTCCATCACCCCTAGTTAGTTTCCTAGAGTTAGGAGTCTTTATGTTCTGTCTCCCTTTCTGATATTTCCCACACATTTCTTCTCCCTTCCCCTATATTCCCTTTCACTATTATTTATATTCCCCAAGTGAATGAGAACATACAATGTTTGTCCTTCTCTGATTGACTTACTTCACTCAGCATAATACCTTCCAGTTACATCCACATTGAAGCAATGGTGGGTATTTGTCGTTTCTATTGGATGAATAAGGCCCACCTTTTCTCTCCCTTCATCTTCTGAGTCTCCTATGATATGAATGTTATTGTTTTAATAAGTGGCTGAGTTCCCCAAATCTGCCTCTGTGGTCCATAACTTTCTTTGTTTTTAAGGCTTCCACTTGGGACTGCATCTCAGTTATACCATTTTTAACATTCGCCTGACTAAATTTTAGTTCTTTTATTTCTACAGTAAGGGATTCTCTAGTTTTCTTCTGTGCTCTTTTTCCAGCCCAGCTATCTTTATAATCATTGTTTTAAACTGTAGTTAAACATCTTATATTTGTTTTGATGGACTTCCTGGCTGTGAGTACTACCTCATGTTATTTTATGGAGGTGAATTTCTCGATCTCATTATATTTTCCAGAAAAGAAAGAAGGAAGAAAAAGGAAAACCAAGAAAAACAATAACAACTGCCCTCCCCCCAAAAAAAAACACTAGATTATTTTGGCCTCCTTGTAAAAAGATTCTAAATCCCAAAATAACAAACACAATTAAAGTTCCATGAAAGTAAAAATAAGAAATATATAAGGTACATACATAAAAAATAAAATAAGGCAATTAATAAAATAGAATCAAAGAAAATAAATGAAAATAAAGCACAAAATACAAAGGAAGCTAGACCCTTCTTTCCAGGCAGCGCTGAAGCTCTGCAGCCTCTTGGGTCTGACAACTTGGTGGCAGCGAATGGTCTGTCTGGGGTCTGGGGATGGCCCATGGTGCTGATTCTCAGGTGCACATCTGCCTAGGAGATGCACCTGCATGGTCACGGGTGGGGTGGTCTTCAGCGCCTCTGGCCTCCAGCAGGTGGCGCAGTGGTGCTCCCTGAGACTCAGCACTGTCAATTACCCAATTAATTAACGGATAGTGTATTATACTTTCAGAGGAAGAATTCAGGGATTCACCAGTTGGAGATAACAGCAGTGCTCGTGACATCACGTGACCTCCTTCATGCCGGTACCCTGTTATCCGCCCCCTCCAGCGACCCTCAGTTTGTTTCCTATCTTTAAGAGTCTGTATTTCCTGCATCTGTTTTCATCTTATTTGTTTTTCCTTCCCTTTACAGTTGTTCATCTGCTTTGCTTCTTTAATTCCACCTATGAATGAAACCACACGTCATTCTCTTTTCTGAGTGAGTTACTTCACTTAACATGATCCCTTTAGTTCTATCCACATCATTGCAAATGGCAAGATTTCTTCTCTTTGATAGCTGAGTTCCATTCCTCTCTCTATGACCATCATCTATCTCCCATCCTTTTTATCCATCATCTGCCACAGGGCACCGAATCTCCTCCCTCAGTGTGGCTACTGTGGACCCGGCTGCTGTGGACATTGGGGTGCAGGTGTCCCAAGTCTCATTGCATCTGTATCTTCGGAGTGAAATCAGGCCGTTCACCTGCTGTTCTCAGGATGTTACAAATAGAGTCGCCCTGCAGAACCTCCACACTGTTTCCAGGGTGGCTGCACCAGCCCGCAATCCCGCCCACAGTGGAAGAGGGTTGAGTGGGTTTTGCGGGATGTGGTAAAACTCTGGTCCACATTTCATTTCGCGTCCTGTGGGCTCCAATTCCTTGTCCTTAAGTATTTCTGGGGAAGCCAGGTGTTGGGCTCCATTTCAGTGAGACGTTTCCAAAGCTAACAGGCCTCCTCCTCACAGCAGGAGCCTGGAAGGAGGCAGGTGCGGCCCCTGGAGTGCCCGCTGCCTTCTGCACAGCCTCCTGCAGTGCCAGAGCGTCCCGAGGGGGGGCCCGAGCCCAGGCCCCACCCAGCGGGCACGCATGTGCAGTAGGCCTCCTCTGCCTGCACTAACAGGAGCCAGCCTGTGCTGGGGAGGCCTGAGGAGGACGTGGGGACACGTCCACGCTGATGAGCCGCAGCTTCAGGAAATTGTGGGCTCGCATCCATGCTGAAAGGAGACCCTGGACCTCCTCAGGACCCACGGGGCGGCTTCAGGAAGATGTGGGCCCGCATCCACACTGACAGGAGCCCCTGGGCCACCTCAGGACATAAGTTGAGGCTTCTGGAAGCTGCGGGCTGCATTAATGGTGGCAGGAGCCCCGGCCTCCTCAGAACCCTCGGTGATGCTTCGGGAGGACGTTGTGTCACATCGACACAACAGGATGCTGAATCCTTAGGACCTCTGGTGTTGACTTGGGGAAATATGGGATGCATCCATGTGGACAGAAGACCCCAGGCTTGTCAGGGCCTGTGGTGAGGCCTAAAAAAATGTGGGTGCCGCATCCACACTGACAGGAGTCTCCAGCCTCCTCAGGACCCACTGTGAAGGTTTGAGAAGATTTGGGGCCACATCTATGCTGACAGGAGTCCCCAGCATCCTCAGGTCTTATGGTGAGGCTTGAGGAAAATGTTGGGCCACCTCAACACTGACAGGACCCCCGTCCTCCTCAGGACATGCACTTTGGTTTCGGGAAATATGGGGCTACGTCTATTCTGACAGGAGCCCACAGCTCCTCAGGACGTGTGGTGAGTTTTCTGGGGGACGTGTGGCCATGTCCAGCTGACAGGAGCCCCGGGCCACCTGAGGACCTGCTGTGAGGCTTCCAGAGGATGTGAGGCATAGTCCACAGTGACAGGAGACCCAGCATCCTCAGGACCCTCTGACTATGACTCAGGAACAATTGGGGCCACGTCCGCACTCACAGGAGCCCTGCTTCCTCAGGACCCCCTGGAGGACTCTGGAGGCGCTGTTGGGGGTCACGTCCACATCAGAAGGGACTACTCAGAACCACAGGGTAAGTGAATGGGTAGAATGAACGGTAGGGTCAGGGGAGGGGAGGCAGTTGGTGGTTAGGCTTAGGTTAGATGTTAGGTGTTTGTGATTAAGCTTATGGTTACGGATTAGGTTAGGGTGAGGGATAAGGGTAAGAGTCAGTGGTTAGGAGTTAGGATGGGGGTTAGGGATTAGGGAACGGGGTTAGGGTTAGTGACAAGATTTAGAGTTAGGTTTAGGGTTTAGGCTTTAGGGATTAGGACAGGAGGTTTGGAGGTGGGGTTAGGGTTATGGTTACAGTTAGGGTTGGGCTTAGGCTTGCATTTAGGGTTAGGGGTTAGGGTGTGAGTTAGGGTTAAGGGTAAGTGTTAGGGGTTAGGGTAAAAGTTAGGGCTAGGTTTAGGGTTAGGGCGAGGATTAGGTTTAGGATAGGTGTTAGGGCTAGGGTTAGGGTTAGTGTTTAGTTAGGGATTAGGGTCAGGTCACAGTCAGGTTACGGTTTTTTAAAAGGGTAAGAGATAGGTTTAGGGAGTGGTTTAGGAGTTAGTTTTAGGATACAGGTTAGAGTACCATTTGGGGTATGAGATAGTATTAGAGGGTTAGGGTTAGGGTACAGGTTAAGGTTAGGAATAGGATTTGAGTACATTAAGTTAAGATTAGGGTTAGAGGTTAGGGTTAGATTTAAGACAGGGGTCAGGGATAAGGGTTTCGAATAGGTTTAGGAGTTAGGGTGAGGGTTGGCAGGAAGGTTCACTGAATGTGTTTTGGTCTTGGGGTTTGTGTTTGGTTGTCGATTAGTGATGGGTCTTGTTTAAGGGTTAGTTTAACATTAGGATTAAGTGTAGGGTTAGGGTTATGTCTGTGTATGGTTAGAGTTTGGGTCCTGGCATGTGCCTGCACTGGGACTCCTAGCATCTTGGGCCATTTAGTTTTATGCACTCTATTTAGGTTTTGGGTTCAAAGATAGCCTGACTCCACCAAATTAGTGGCCTCCCCAGAGACTCAAAATCCAGGCTTCTGATGGGGTCAGAATATACATGACAGGCTTCTTCCAAGCTGAGCTAAGGAGGGGATTTGTGGCTCTAAATACTCTTTATTTGGATTTTTAGTTGCCTTTCTGATTTCTTCTCTAGTGCGCACATGTTTCATCAATACTACCAATTATTATTTTAAAGTTTTACTTGAATTCCTGTTTGTAAACACAGTATGATATAGTTTCAGGTTTACCACTTAGTGATTCAACACTTGGATACAATGCCTGGTACTAGTCACAGGTGCCCTCCACTGTCCCCATCCCCTGATTCCCCATTCCCCCACCTTTCTCTGGTATTTATTAGTTCATTCTCTCTGGTTAAGAGTGGGTATCTTGGCTTGCTTCTCTCATCCCCCGTGAGCCCCTTTGCCAGTTTGTTTGGTTTCTTAAAATTCACCTGTGAATGCAATTGTATGGTATTTGGTATCTGTCTTTCTCTGACTGAGTTCATTTAGCATAAATCCTTTCCACTCCTTCCACGTCATTGAAAACGGCTTCATTTCATCCCTTCTGATGACCGAGTGATGTCGCAGTGTGTATATTTACCACATTGTCTCTGCCCGTTCATCTGCCGATGGACGTAGGGCTGTATCCACAGTTTGGCTGTTGTTGATAACGCTGCTAGAAACACTGGGCTGCGTGTCCCCCTCGAATCTACTAAAGTACTTTTGTGTCCTCAGGGTAAATACCTAGCTCTGCAAATTTGGAATCGTAGGTTAGCTCTATTTTTAACTTTTTTTTAAATTTTTTTATGATAGCCACAGAGAGAGAGGCAGAGACACAGGCAGAGGGAGAAGCAGGCTCCATGCACCGGGAGCCCAAAGTGGGATTTGATCCCGGGTCTCCAGGATCGCGCCCTGGGCCAAAGACAGGCACCAAACCACTGCACCACCCAGGGATCACCTATTTTTAACTACTAGAGGACTCTCCACACTGTTTTCCACAGTGGCTACTTCTGTTCGCATGCCCACCAGGAGTGTAAGGGAGCGACCCCTTCTCCATAGCCTCACTAAAACCTGTTTTTTCTTGTGTTGTTAATATTTGCCCTTATGATGGCTGTCAGGTGAACTATCATTGTGGTTTTGATTTGCATTTCCTTGATGATGGGTGATGCTTAGTGTCTTTCCTTGTGTCTGGTCGCCATCTGGCAGTCTTTCAGAGAGAAAGTCCATTCATTTTTCTGCCCATCTCCAGTTGCATAATTTGTTTTTAGGATCTTGAGATTTATATTTGCTTTATGTGTTTTGCATACTACTCTTTAGTGGATGTGTTGTTTACCAATATCTCCTTTCCTTTTGTATGTTGCCTTTTAGCTTTGGTTGTTTCCTTCACTTTGCAAAAGCTTTTCAATTTGATAAAGTCCCAATAGGATTTTTGCTTTTGTTTCCCTCACCTCAGAGGCATATCTAGAAAGAACATCCAATGGCCAATGTCAAAGACTTTGCTGCCTATCTTTTCTTCTTTGTATGGTTTCAGGTCTCACAGTTAGGTCTTTCATCCATTTTGAATTTATTTTATATATATATGGAGTAAGAAAGTGGTCCAGTTTCATTCTTCTGCATTTGGCTGCCTGGTTTTCCCAACACCATTTGTTCTTATCCTGGGGTCAGGGTTAGGGTTTGTTGAAGAGACTGTCTTTCTACCATTGGATATTCCTTCCTGCCTTGTTGTCCATTAATGGATCATAGAGTTACAGGTTTGTATCTTGTTTCGGCTTTCAATTCTGTTCTATTGACCTTAGGGTCTCCTGTTGGGAGATTCTTGATTGCAGATTCAATTTCTTTGCTGGTTATCTGTCTGTTCAAGTTTCTTATTTCTTCCTTTATCATTTTTGCTATGTTATATATTTCTAGGAATTGATCTATTTCTTCCAGGTTCTAGGTTCCTGGCATATAATTTTTCATAATGTTCTCTTATAATCGTTTGTATTTCTCTAGTGTTGGTTGTTATTTCTCTTTTCTCATTTGTGATTTTATTTAGGTCCTTTCACATCTTTGTATCTGTTCTCTTTTTTAAAGATTTTATTTATGTATTCATGCGAGACACAGAGAGGCAGAGTTATAGGCAGAGGGAAAATGAGACTCCATTCGGGGAGCCTGATGTGGGACTTGATGCCCCAGGACCCCGGGATCATGACCTGAGCCAAAGCAGATGCTCAACCACTGAGGCACCCAGGTGCCTTGCTGATTCAATTCCTTTGCTAGTTATGGGTCTGTTCACACTTTCTATTTCTTCCTATTTCAGTTCTGCTCGTTTGCTCATTTCTAGGGATTTGTCCATTTCTTTCAGGTCTCCCAGTTTGCGTATAATCTTTCATAGTATTCCCTTATAATTGTCTTATTTTTCTGGTGTTGATTGTGATCTCTCTTCTCTCATTTGTGATTTTATTTATTTAGGTCTTTTCTCTTTTCTCGTTGATAAGGCTTGCTAGGGCTTGATCCATTTTATTAATTATTTTAAAGAACCAGCTCTTAGTTTTGTTTTTCCATTCTACTGTTTTGTTGTTCCTATATTGTTTATTTCTGCTCTCATTTTTATTTTTTCACTTCTTCTGTAGGCTTTAGGCTATGTTTGCTATTTCTTTTTCAGCTCCTTCAGGTGTAGGGTTACGATGTGTATTGGAGACTTCTTGTTTCTTGAGGTAGGCCTGTATTGCTATGTACTTCCCTCTTAGGACTGCCTTTGCTACATCCCAGAGGTTTGGAGAAACATGTTTTCATTTCCGTTTGTTTTATATTTCGTCTTTAATTTCCTGGTTGCTCCATTCATTCTCTAGTAGGATGATCATAAACTCAACATATTTTTGGTCTGTCCATATTTTTTCTTACTGTTGACTTCAAGTTTCATAGCGTTGTGGTCCAAAAATGTACAGGGTGTGATATCAACCTTCTTGTAACTGTTGTACCTGTTGAGAGCTGTTTTGTGGGCCTTGATATTATCTGTTTTGGAGAATGTCCCATGTGCACTTGAAAGGAATGTGTATTCTGATTTCGGATCGAATATTCTGACTATATCTGTTGAGTTCCTGTGGTCCAGTGTGTCAAGGCTATTGTTCACTTGTTGATTCTGCTAGACGATCGGTCCATTGCCATAAGTGGGTGTTGAAATCCCCTGTCAGTGTATTATTACCAGTGATTTCCTGTATGTTTGTTGTTAATTGGTTTCTATATTTAGGTACTCCCATGTTGGCAGCATAAATATTTAGTTGTTTGATCTTGATAGAGTGTCTTTTTAATTATGAAATAATGTCCTGGGGGAGGAGCAAGATGGCCGAAGAGTAGGGTCTCCAAATCACCTGTCTCCACCAAACTACCTAGAAAACCTTCAAATTATCCTGAAAATCTATGAATTCGGCCTGAGATTTAAAGAGAGACCAGCTGGAATGCTACAGTGAGAAGAGTTCGCGCTTCTATCAAGGTAGGAAGACGGGGAAAAAGAAGTAAAGAAACAAAGGCCTCCAAGGGGGAGGGGCCCCGCGAGGAGCCGGGCTGAGGCCGGGGCGAGTGTCCCCAGGACAGGAGAGCCCCGTCCCGGAGGAGCAGGACCTGCACCGACCTTCCCGGGGGAAAGGGGTTCGCGGGGAGTTGGAGCAGGACCCAGGAGGGCGAGGATGCCCTCGGGCTCCCTGGGACAGTAACAGCAACTGCGCGCCTAGGAGAGTGCGCCGAGCTCCCTAAGGGCTGCAGCGCGCACGGCGGCGGGACCGGCGGGACCCGGAGCAGCTCGGGGGGGGGCTCGGGCGGCGGCTCCGCGGAGGGGGCTGCTCGGCCCCGGGAGCAGCTCGGAGGGGCTCGGGCAGAGGAAGAGGCTCCGTGCGGAGGGGGCTGCGCCGTTCCAGGAGCAGCTCGGGGGGGCGCGGGCGGCAGCTCCGCGGAGGGGGTTGCGCGGCCCGGGAGCGCGAATCCACCAGCGCAGGCCCCGGGAGCACAGGGCGCCGGGACACAGCCCAGGATCCGGCCTCCCCGGGGAAAGGCAGAGGCCGGGAGGGCCCAGGACAGCAAGGACGCTCCTGCCCCAGCTGAGCAGAGCAGCGGCCCCGCCCCGGAGCCTCCAGGCCCTGCAGACGGAGAGCTCTGGAGTTCCTGCCGGAGCTGAATCCAGGTTTCCAGAGCTGGCCCCGCCACTGGGGCTGTTCCTCCTGCGGCCTCACGGGGTAAACAACCCCCACCGAGCCCTGCACCAGGCAGGGGCACAGCAGCTCCCCCAACTGCTAACACCTGAAAATCAGCACAACAGGCCCCTCCCCCAGAAGATCAGCTAGACGGACAACTTCCAGGAGAAGCCAAGGGACTTAAAGAACACAGAATCAGAAGATACTCCCCGGTGGTTCTTTTTTTTTTTTTTTTTTTTTTTTTTGCTTTTTGATTTGTTTCCTTCCCCCACCCCCTTTTTTTCTCCTTTCTTTTTCTTTCTCTTTTTCTTCCTTTTTTTTCGTTTTTTTTCTTTTTCTTCCCTTTTTTTTTCTCTTTCTCTTTTCTTTCCTTCTTTCTCTCCTCTCTTTTTCTCTTTTTCCCAATACAATTTGCTTTTGGCCACTCTGCACTGAGCAAAATGACTAGAAGGAAAACCTCACCTCAAAAGAAAAAATCAGAAACAGTCCTCTCTCCCACAGAGTTACAAAATCTGGATTACAATTCAATGTCAGAAAGCCAATTCAGAAGCACTATTATACAGCTACTGGTGGCTCTAGAAAAAAGTATAAAGGACTCAAGAGACTTCATGACTGCAGAATTTAGAGCTAATCAGGCAGAAATTAAAAATCAATTGAATGAGATGCAATCCAAACTAGAAGTCCTAACGACGAGGGTTAACGAAGTGGAAGAACGAGTGAGTGACATAGAAGACAAGTTGATAGCAAAGAGGGAAACTGAGGAAAAAAGAGACAAACAATTAAAAGACCATGAAGATAGATTAAGGGAAATAAACGACAGCCTGAGGAAGAAAAACCTACGTTTAATTGGAGTTCCCGAGGGCGCCGAAAGGGCCAGAGGGCCAGAATATGTATTTGAACAAATTCTAGCTGAAAACTTTCCTCATCTGGGAAGGGAAACAGGCATTCAGATCCAGGAAATAGAGAGATTCCCCCCCCTAAAATCAATAAAAACCGTTCAACACCTCGACATTTAATAGTGAAGCTTGCAAATTCCAAAGATAAGGAGAAGATCCTTAAAGCAGCAAGAGACAAGAAATCCCTGACTTTTATGGGGAGGAGTATTAGGGTAACAGCAGACCTCTCCACAGAGACCTGGCAGGCCAGAAAGGGCTGGCAGGATATATTCAGGGTCCTCAATGAGAAGAACATGCAACCAAGAATACTTTATCCAGCAAGGCTCTCATTCAAAATGGAAGGAGAGATAAAGAGCTTCCAAGACAGGCAGGAATTGAAAGAATATGTGACCTCCAAACCAGCTCTGCAAGAAATTTTAAGGGGGACTCTTAAAATTCCCCTTTAAGAAGAAGTTCAGTGGAACAGTCCACAAAAACAAAGACTGAATAGATATCATGATGACACTAAACTCATATCTCTCAATAGTAACTCTGAATGTGAACGGGCTTAATGACCACATCAAAAAGCGCAGGGTTTCAGACTGGATAAAAAAGCAGGACCCATCTATTTGCTGTCTACAAGAGACTCATTTTAGACAGAAGGACACCTACAGCCTGAAAATAAAAGGTTGGAGAACCATTTACCATTCGAATGGTCCTCAAAAGAAAGCAGGGGTAGCCATCCTTATATCAGATAAACTAAAATTTACCCCAAAGACTGTAGTGAGAGATGAACAGGGACACTATATCATACTTAAAGGATCTATTCAACAAGAGGACTTAACAATCCTCAATATATATGCTCCGAATGTGGGAGCTGCCAAATATATTAATCAATTATTAACCAAAGTGAAGAAATATTAGATAATAATACACTTATACTTGGTGACTTCAATCTAGCTCTTTCTATACTCGATAGGTCTTCTAAGCACAACATCTCCAAAGAAACGAGAGCTTTAAATGATACACTGGACCACATGGATTTCACAGATATCTACAGAACTTTACATCCAAACTCAACTGAATACACATTCTTCTCAAGTGCACATGGAACTTTCTCCAGAATAGACCACATATTGGGTCACAAATCGGGTCTGAATTGATACCAAAATATTGGGATTATCCCCTGCATATTCTCGGACCATAATGCCTTGAAATTAGAACTAAATCACAACAAGAAGTTTGGAAGGACCTCAAACACATGGAGGTTAAGGTTATCCTGCTAAAAGATAAAAGGGTCAACCAGGAAATTAAGGAAGAATTAAAAAGATTCATGGAAACTAATGAGAATGAAGATACAACTGTTCAAAATCTTTGGGATGCAGCAAAAGCAGTCCTAAGGGGGAAATACATCGCAATACAAGCATCCATTCAAAAACTGGAAAGAACTCAAATACAAAAGCTAACCTTACACATAAAGGAGCTAGAGAAAAAAACAGCAAATAGATCCTACACCCAAGAGAAGAAGGGAGTTAATAAAGATTCGAGCAGAACTCAACGAAATCGAGACCAGAAGAACTGTGGAACAGATCAACAGAACCAGGAGTTGGTTCTTTGAAAGAATTAATAAGATAGATAAACCATTAGCCAGCCTTATTAAAAAGAAGAGAGAGAAGACTCAAATTAATAAAATCATGAATGAGAAAGGAGAGATCACTACCAACACCAAGGAAATACAAACGATTTTAAAAACATATTATGAACAGCTATACGCCAATAAATTAGGCAATCTAGAAGAAATGGACGCATTCCTGGAAAGCCACAAACTACCAAAACTGGAACAGGAAGAAATAGAAAACCTGAACAGGCCAATAACCAGGGAGGAAATTGAAGAAGTCATCAAAAACCTCCCAAGACACAAGAGTCCAGGGCCAGATGGCTTCCCAGGGGAATTTTATCAAACGTTTAAAGAAGAAACCATACCTATTCTCCTAAAGCTGTTTGGAAAGATAGAAAGAGATGGAGTCCTTCCA
Source organism: Canis lupus familiaris (assembly GCF_011100685.1). Taxonomy (NCBI): domain Eukaryota; kingdom Metazoa; phylum Chordata; class Mammalia; order Carnivora; family Canidae; genus Canis; species Canis lupus. The sequence continues at coordinate 20,737 of NC_049230.1, forward strand.
AATTCGTTCTATGAAGCCAGCATCACCTTAAGTCCAAAGCCAGACAAAGACCCCGCCAAAAAGGAGAATTACAGACCAATATCCCTGATGAACATGGATGCAAAAATTCTCAACAAGATACTGGCCAATAGGATCCAACAGTACATTAAGAAAATTATTCACCATGACCAAGTAGGATTTATCCCTGGGACACAAGGCTGGTTCAACACCCGTAAAACAATCAATGTGATTCATCATATCAGCAAGAGAAAAACCAAGAACCATATGATCCTCTCATTGGATGCAGAGAAAGCATTTGACAAAATAGAGCATCCATTCCTGATCAAAACTCTTCAGAGTGTAGGGATAGAGGGAACATTCCTCGACATCTTAAAAGCCATCTATGAAAAGCCCACAGCAAATATCATTCTCAATGGGGAAGCACTGGGAGCCTTTCCCCTAAGATCAGGAACAAGACAGGGATGTCCACTCTCACCACTGCTGTTCAACATAGTACTGGAAGTCCTAGCCTCAGCAATCAGACAACAAAAAGACATTAAAGGCATTCAAATTGGCAAAGAAGAAGTCAAACTCTCCCTCTTCGCCGATGACATGATATTCTACATAGAAAACCCAAAAGTCTCCACCCCAAGATTGCTAGAACTCATACAGCAATTCGGTAGCGTGGCAGGATACAAAATCAATGCCCAGAAGTCAGTGGCATTTCTATACACTAACAATGAGACTGAAGAAAGAGAAATTAAGGAGTCAATCCCATTTACAATTGCACCCAAAAGCATAAGATACCTAGGAATAAACCTAACCAAAGATGTAAAGGATCTATACCCTGAACACTATAGAACACTTCTGAAAGAAATTGAGGAAGACACAAAGAGATGGAAAAATATTCCATGCTCATGGATTGGCAGAATTAATATTGTGAAAATGTCAATGTTACCCAGGGCAATATACACGTTTAATGCAATCCCTATCAAAATACCATGGACTTTCTTCAGAGAGTTAGAACAAATTATTTTAAGATTTGTATGGAATCAGAAAAGACCCCGAATAGCCAGGGGAATTTTAAAAAAGAAAACCATATCTGGGGGCATCACAATGCCAGATTTCAGGTTGTACTACAAAGCTGTGGTCATCAAGACAGCGTGGTACTGGCACAAAAACAGACACATAGATCAGTGGAACAGAATAGAGAATCCAGAAGTGGACCCTGAACTTTATGGGCAACTAATATTCGATAAAGGAGGAAAGACTATCCATTGGAAGAAAGACAGTCTCTTCAATAAATGGTGCTGGGAAAATTGGACATCCACATGCAGAAGAATGAAACTAGACCACTCTCTTTCACCATACACAAAGATAAACTCAAAATGGATGAAAGATCTAAATGTGAGACAAGATTCCATCAAAATCCTAGAGAAGAACACAGGCAACACCCTTTTTGAACTCGGCCATAGTAACTTCTTGCAAGATACATCCACGAAGGCAAAAGAAACAAAAGCAAAAATGAACTATTGGGACTTCATCAAGATAAGAAGCTTTTGCACAGCAAAGGATACAGTCAACAAAACTCAAAGACAACCTACAGAATGGGAGAATATATTTGCAAATGACATATCAGATAAAGGGCTAGTTTCCAAGATCTATAAAGAACTTCTTAAACTCAACACCAAAGAAACAAACAATCCAATCATGAAATGGGCAAAAGACATGAAGAGAAATCTCACAGAGGAAGACATAGACATGGCCAACATGCATATGAGAAAATGCTCTGCATCACTTGCCATCAGGGAAATACAAATCAAAACTACAATGAGATACCACCTCACACCAGTGAGAATGGGGAAAATTAACAAGGCAGGAAACAACAAATGTTGGAGAGGATGCGGAGAAAAGGGAACCCTCTTACACTGTTGGTGGGACTGTGAACTGGTGCAGCCACTCTGGAAAACTGTGTGGAGGTTCCTCAAACAGTTAAAAATAGACCTGCCCTACGACCCAGCAATTGCACTGTTGGGGATTTACCCCAAAGATACAAATGCAATGAAACGCCGGGACACCTGCACCCCGATGTTTCTAGCAGCAATGGCCACGATAGCCAAACTGTGGAAGGAGCCTCGGTGTCCAACGAAAGATGAATGGATAAAGAAGATGTGGTTTATGTATACAATGGAATATTACTCAGCTATTAGAAATGACAAATACCCACCATTTGCTTCAACGTGGATGGAACTGGAGGGTATTATGCTGAGTGAAGTAAGTCAGTCGGAGAAGGACAAACATTATATGTTCTCATTCATTTGGGGAATATAAATAATAGTGAAAGGGAAAATAAGGGAAGGGGGAAGAAATGTGTGGGAAATATCAGAAAGGGAGACAGAACGTAAAGACTGCTAACTCTGGGAAACGAACTAGGGGTGGTAGAAGGGGAGGAGGGCGGGGGGTGGGAGTGAATGGGTGACGGGCACTGGGTGTTATTCTGTATGTTAGTAAATTGAACACCAATAAAAAAATAAATTAAAAAAAAAGAAATAATGTTCTTCTTCATCTCTTCTTACAGTATTTGTTCTTGTTTTTTTAATAACGATTTTATTTATGAGAGAGAGAGAGAGAGAGGCTGAAAATTAGGGAGAGAGAGAAGCAGACTCCCCACCAGGAGTCCCATATGGGACTCGATCCCAGACTCCAGGATCACAGCCTGAGTCAAAGGCAGATGCTCAACCCCTTGAGCCACCCAGGCATCCCAGATCCTGTGTTTTAAGCCACTCTGATACCCTATATCTTTTGATTGGAGCATTTAGTCCATCAGCATTCAGAGTGATTATTCAAAGATATGAACTTGGTGCTTTTGTGTTACTGGAAGAGTTGGTGTTTCTGGTGACATACTCTGGACCTTTCTAGAGTTGTTGCTTTTGGTCTCTTTTTTTCCCCCACTAGAAGAGTCCCTCTTAAAATTCCTTACTGGACTGGTTAAGTGGTCATGAAATCCTTTATATTTTGCCTGTCTGGGAAAATCATTATCTCTCCTCTCCTCCTGAATGACACCCTTGCTGAAGCAAGAATTCATACAAATTGGACTCCAATAAAAGAAATTTAAAAACATAAAATAAATTTTTGGTCTTATGATTGAGGAAAATGGCATCTAGGAGGTAAACCAGAAGCTGAAAGAACGGAGGACAGATTTCACCGTCCGTAGCTTTCACAGGGACATGATGTCCTTTCCAAGGAGGGGCCTCCCCTCCGTAGGATGCTTCCTGCCCCTCTGTGCTCCTTGTTGGAACCCAGCAGGCACATCTCTGTGCCTCCAGCACCTCTGCAGTCATGGTTTATTGCGTCTTTCATGTATCATATTGGGGACAACAGCGTCGTGTATGTAACCATCCGGCTGCTGTTAGACAACATTGGGTGGATTCCAACTTTTGTTGGTTGTGTGGTGTGTGTGTGTCTATCACATGTAGCTATCACGTGCAGCTATTGGATCCTCTGGCTGGGTCACCCAAACGCCGAAATGGTTGGCACAACATCATTTCTGGTGCTGGCGCTGGGCGGCTAGCTAGGCTCTCATGGCAGACCAACGGCTCGCGCGAACAGTGATTTTCCGCTGGAGGGTAGGCTGAGCTGGAAGGTCCGGCTTGGCCATATTCCCATGTGCGGAAGTGGGTCCTGCCATGCGCTGGCTGCTTATCTTCTCCCTGATGCCTCTCCAGCAGGGAGCTTGACCTTGGGGCCATCCTGGTGAGAGCTCCTGAGGAGCCAGCTGCCCATGGCGGGGAGCCCTGGGACTGCCTGTGTTTGGGAGTCTGGGTGGGGACGGGGCTGGGGTTCCTCGGTCCCCTGTGCTTCCTGGCCTTCAGGCTGAGCCCCATGCTCACCCAGCCCCTATTCACTAAGGCGAGGAGGGTGCCCTCCACATGCTGGTATGAGAGATCTAGCACCACAAGGTGTGCACGCCAAGTACACCTTGTGAGGGTGGCCCACGTGCGTGAGCTGCAGTGTGGGACCCAGTAAATTTAACAAAAATCCCTTACCCCTGGACAAGCAGAGCAGGACTGATTCCATTTTGTGCTCCACCAGCCATCTCCTCTATGACCCCACGTGACCTGCTTATGGCTTAAGGCGCTGCCCCACCCGACTCAAGCCGCTGGGCACACCCTAATCTGAAATCGGGTCATCACAATGGAACCCTGCTTTGTGCCACACAAAGCTGCGCACCAATTCTGACCAAAGTAATAGGCCAGTTCAAGTTGATACTATAGGGTAAAGTGTAATTCAATCGGCCACCTGCGTGTGGACAAACATGACTACGCATCTTTCAGCATTCCCATGTGCCACTGGCTCCTATAAAGCTGCTACACCTCTTAGTCTCGGGGTCCAAATCCCTACTCCTCTGTGTTGGGTGCACTTGGACCCAAGCTCCAGCTTGTAAAGAAACCCTCGGGAGTTTGCATCGGTGTGGGCTCCTTGGTGGTTTCTCAGATTAGCAATCTTGGGCACAACACAAGGGCCTGTTGTCCTGACATCCCTTCCAGGTCCACGCTACCACCCCGCAGGCCCTCTGTGCCCCAGGCACAGAGGCACGGGGATTCGGGGAGGGGAGGAAGTGCCCCGGAACCCAGCCAGCCCTGGTCCCCTGAGCAGAGAGAGCACAGACCACCCAGGTCGCTTCCACAGACACTGGTGACCTGAGGCTGGCTCCCTGGCTGTCACTCTGTCCCAGCCTCTCCTGGTCTGGGGGGGGGGCACAGGCTGAGTCCCAGTAAAGTCTATGGTGCCTGACCCTGGCGTCTGGCAGCCCCTGGAAGGCATGTGAGGATGTCAGCTGGGTGTGACTGGCAGCACCACTGTAGGGGCTGTTAGGGGCATGGATGTAGCCCCTCCTCCTCTCTCGGGGTCTCTCCACGCCCTCTGCTCAGAGTTCTGGGATACACATAAATGGGCTGGCTGTGCATTTTCGCACCACAACACTTTATTGACGATCTACAGCAATGGGGCTCAGAGCCGAGGGCACGTGCTTTCCCCTGGGGAGGGAGACCTTTCTGTCCTTTAGGGGAGGGCAAGAATCACATGTGGGGTGGGGACGGGTGCTGGAGTCCCCCACCTGGGAGCATGTTTGGACTCCGGGTGGGGACGTGTCCTGAGGTTTCAGCAAGAGAGACGGTTCTGAGGGCAGCAGATCTGAGCTGGACCTGAGCTCATGGGCTCCTGCACTGTTCCCCGCAGGGCAGCTAGACCCTGGTCTCGGGGCCCTGGGGCCCCAGAACCTGGTGGAGCCTGTCTCCTAGTGTGGGTGCGGGTGGGGTCCACCGGCCTACCCCTTCTCTCCCCAACATTGGGTGTCCCGGGATTCCTAGGGCTGCCCTAGGTCAGTGACCTGGATCTGTGGGGCACACCCAGGGCCCAAGAGGCCACATCCAGCTGTGGGAAGGCTCTCTCAGCCTGGGGCCAGAATCCAGGGCTGGCCAGGGCCATGGGGGGCTGGATCCCATTAGTCTTGTGTTGGGCCTGGGGGGGCTCAAATCACCCCAACCCCACAGAGCCCGGGGCCAGGCCAGCCCATGTCCCTCTGGGTTAGGGGCTGGTGTCCTATGCAGGGTGTGCCGCCCTCCAGGAGGGACAGTGGGTGGAGGCAGGGTACAGTGGGTCCTCTGTACCACTCACCTGCACCCACCCTGTCTGGGGCTCCCTGCCTTCCCTCCTTCCTGCAACCCCTGGGTACTCTATGGGAAACCCGGTCTTCTGATGGGAGCAGGGTATCCAGAGAACCCCGGTGAGGCTGAGTATGTCCCACAGGGGGCAGCTGCCCAGGGTCCTTGCTGGGGACAGATGCTGTGGGGGTGGATGTTGTGGGGGCAGGGGCATGATGGTGGTGGAGTGTGGGGATGGTTTAGGGGGGATGGTGGGGACAATAGTGTGGGTGGGGATTGTGTGGGGCTGTGTCGGTGTGAGGGGGATAATATAGGTGGGATGCCATTGGGGACGATGAAGGGGGATGGTGTAGGGATGGGGAAAGAGGGGATGACATGGGGGGCCTGCCGACACAGGGCATCCACTTTCTCTCAGACGCACATGGATACGTCTACAGATAAAGGCGATCCCAGTCTGGGGTTTGCTGTGACACCTGCCCCTGGGGCCCCGTGTGGTCAGTGAAGGGCGCTGGCTGGACCGGGGGCATTATCTGGGGGTCATCATACTATGTATGTTTACAAATTGCAAATTGTCTCAAATTAAATGCATAGAATTTAGATATATATAAAACACCGAGTGTGGGTGTCACCCTGACCCGTCCGACCCTCATGGGAACGATGTGTGTCCTGCTCCAGCCACGGCCATGCCGCCTGACCCACAGATCTGGTTACTGCCCTCCACGGGCCCCACCGCAACCTCCTGCTTTTCAAGGGGCCGTCCCTCGCCCCTGTGTGGTTTAGCTCCCATGGAAACCCCTAGAGGCACCGACCTAGTCCCCCCCTCAACCCCGAAGCTCCGGGGGTTGTGTCACGGGTGTCATCCCCTGCACCCAACCATACAGTGTTGTGTTGCTGGCTGCTGTTGCTTCCCCCGGCCTCTTAAGCCCTGTGTTCCCTACCCAGAAGCCCCTGGGCCTCCCCTGGGGCCTAGAAGCCCCCTGACTCAACAGCCTCTCCCCACCCTCTAGCAGTCCCAAAACCTGATTTGGCTGCCAAACATCTTGTTGATGTCCAGGTCTATCTGCATGATGTCCCTGGAGGAGACGAGGCCTCCTCCTTCATTTCCTGCGGGAAAACCGGGGAGGAGGAGCCGGCATCAGGGACACAGACACCGACCAGTCACCAGCTGCCATCCTGGGCAGGGAGCCCTGGGGCCACCATAGGAGTGTGTCCTGCTGAAACCTCCTTTCTTCTCCTGGGAGGCCGGGGATGGCCAGAGTGCCGACCGTGGCTGTGGGACCTCTGTGAGGTGCTGTGGTGAGCCGCTGTGGGCGGGAGGTGACTGAGGGTCAGCCTGGGTGGGAGGGGACAGGGTATCAGCCCAGGTGGGGAGGGGACTTGGGGATGTTGTGCCCAAGATTGCAAGTGCCCAACACTTGGGGGTGTTGTGCCCAAGATTGTCCAAGCCGACACCGATGCAAACACACGAGGGTTGATTTACAAACTCGAGCTTGGGTCCAAGTATACCCCACACAGCGGAGCAGGTACTTGGACCCCGAGGTGGGTTTTAGCTTAGTTTTAAGGACTGGTCTCAGGGTCCTCCAGAAGGGCTGGAGCAATTCCTCAAGTTCTGTTTACATTTTGATATGAGGCCTTCAAGGGCATGTGGTTTTGGGCCCCACCTGGCTCCGAGGGTTAGCATCCGAACTCTGCCACCACACTCCTGTCGATATAGGGGGTGGTGTGTGTTCTAGCCCTGGGCTGGGCATGGACGAGGCATGGCCTAGTAGGCAAACCAGTCCCACGGCGGGTGGTCCAGTATAAGCTGAATGAGCAAAAACAGAGAGTCCAGAAGGAAATGTGCTGTGATACAAACTGATTTTTTACTTAATTTAATTTAACCCAATTAATTAACGGATAGTGTATATACTTTCAGAGGAAGAATTCAGGGATTCACCAGTGTGAGATAACAGCAGTGCTCATGACATCACATGCCCTCCTTCATGCCGGTCTCCTGTTAACCCACCCCCCCGCCTCCAACGACCCTCAGTTTGTTTCCTATCCTTAAGAGTCTGTATGTCCTGAACTGTTTTCATCTTATTGTTTTTCCTTCCCTTCACAGTTGTATATGCTTTGCTTTTAATCCCACTATGAATGAACACCACACGTCATTCTTTCTGACTGACTTATTTACTTAACATGATCCCTCTAGTTTCTACCACGTCATTGCAAATGGCAAGATTTTTGCTCTTTGATATCTGAGTATCATTCCTCTCTCTATGACCATCATCTATCTCCCATCCTTTTTACATCACATCTGCCGAGGGCACCGAGGCTCCTCCACAGTGTGGCTACGTGTGACCAGTACTGTGACATCGGACGTGCAGGTGTCAGATTCTCACTGCATCTGTATCTTCGGAGTGAGCTCAGGCCGTTTACCTGCTGGTCAGGGCAAGGAGGCTCTATTGTAACTTCCTGAGGACCTCCACACTGTTTCCAGGGCGGCTGCACCACCCGTCCCGCCACAGTGGAAGAGGTTGAGTGAGTTTGTGGGATGTGGTAAAATCTGGTCCACATTTCATTTGCGTCCTGGGGCTCCAATTCCTTGTCCTTAGTATTTCTGGGGAAGCCGGGTGGGGGCTCCTTTCAGTGAGACGTTTCGAAGCAACAGGCCACAGCTGGAGCCTGAAAGGAGGCAGGTGCTGCCCTGAGTGCGGCTGCCTCTGCACAGCCTCAGCGCCGAGTGTCCCGCCGGGGGCCCGAGCCGAGGCCCCACCCAGGGGCATGATGGGCAGTAGGCCTCCTCTGCCTGCACTAACAGGAGCCAGCCTGTGCTGGGGAGGCCTGAGGAGGACGTGGGGAAAGCATCCACGTGATGAGCCGCAGCTTCAGGAAATTGTGGGCTTGCATCCGGCTGAAAGGAGCCCCTGGGCACCAGGACCCACGGGGAGTTTCAGGAAGATTGGGCCCCATCCACACTGACAAGAGCCCCTGGGCCACCTCAGGACATAAGTTGAGGCTCTGGAAGTCGGGTCGCATTAGGTGACAGGAGCCCCGGCTCCTCAGAACCCTCGTGATGCTTCGGGAGGACGTTGTGACCATTACACAACAGGATGCTGACTCTTAGGACCCCCGGTGTTGACTTGGGGAAATATGGGATACGTCCATGGGACAGAAGACCCAGGCTTGTCAGGGCCTGTGGTGAGGCCTAAAAAAAAATGTGGGTGGCCATCCACATGACAGGAGTCTCCAGCTCCTCAGGAACCACGTGAAGTTTGAAGGTTGGAAGATTTGGGGCCACATCTATGCTGACAGGAGCCCCCAGCCTCCTCAGGTCTATTGGTGAGGCTGAGGAAAATGTGGGGCCATGCAACCTGACAGGACCTGCTGCACTTTGGTTCTGGAAATATGGGGCTGCGTCTATGCTGACAGGAGCCCACAGCCTCTCAGGATTGCGCGTGAGTTTTCGGGGGATGTGGGGCCATGTCCAGGCTGACAGGAGCCCCCGGCCACCTGAGGAACTGCTTGAGGCTTCCAGAGGATGTGAGGCATAGTACAGTGAAGGAGACCGCATCCTCTCGACCCTGACTAGACACAGAAACACGGGGGCCATGTCCACTCACAGGGCCCTGTTTCCTCAGACCCCTGGAGGACTCTGAGCGCCGTTGGGGGCCACGTCCACATCAGAAGGATACTCAGAACCACAGGGTAAGTGAATGGGTAGAATGAACGGTAGGGTCAGGGAGAGGGAGGCAGTTGGTGGTTAGGCTTAGGTTAGATGTTAGGTGTTTGTGATTAAGCTTATGGTTAGGATTAGGTTAGGGTGAGGGATAGGGTAAGGTCAGTAGTGGTTAGGAGTTATGATGGGGTTAGGGATTAGGGAACGGGGTTAGGGTTAGGGACAGATTAGAGTTAGGGTTAGGGTTTAGGCTTTAGGGATTAGGGCAGGAGGTTTGGAGGTGGGGTTAGGGTTATGGTTACAGTTAGGTTGGGCTTAGGTTCCTTTAGGGTTAGGGTGTTGGGTTGTGAGTTAGGGTTAGGGTAAGGGTTAGGGGTTAGGGTAAAAGGCTATGTTTAGGGTTAGGGCGGGGGTAGGTTTAGGATAGGGGTTATGCTAGGTTTAGGGTTAGGTTAGTTAGGGATTAGGGTTCAGGGTCAGGCAGGGTCAGGTATGGTTTTGAAAAGGGTTAAGATAGGGTTTTAGGGAGTTTAGGAGTTAGTTTTAGGGTACAGGTTAGAGTACCATTTGGGGGATTGATAGGATTGGTATTGGGTAGGTTAGGGTAAGGTTAGGTTAGGAATAGGATTTGAGTATATTAAGTTAAGGTTAGGGTTAGAGGTTAGGGTTAATTTCAGGTAGGGGTCAGCTAAGGGTTTAGATAGGTTTAGGATTTAGGGTGTGAGGGTTGGCAGAAGGTTCATGAATGTGTTTTGGTCTTGGGGTTTGTGTGTTTGGTTTTCGATTAGTGATGGCTTTTGTTTAAGGGTTACGTAACATTAGGCTTAAGTGTAGGGTTAGGGTTATGTCTGTGTTAGGTTAGAGTTTGGGTCTTGGCATGTGCCTGCACTCGGACTCCTAGCATTGGGCAGTTTAGTTTATGCACTCTAGGTTTTGGGTTCAAAGATAGCCTGACTCCACCAAGTCAGTGGCCCTCCCGAGAATCAAAATACAGGCTTCTGCTGGGGTCAGAATACATGGCAGGCTTCTCCCGAGCTGAGCTAAGGAGGGATTGTGGGCTCTAAAACTCTTTATTTGGATTTTCAGTTCTTTCTGATATTATCTCTACTGCGCCCATGTTTCAATCAATACTACCAATTATTATTTTAAAGTTTTACTTGAATTCCTGTTTGTAAACCACAGTATGATATAGTTCCGTTTACCAATTAGTGGTTCAACCCTTGGATACAACGCCTGGTACTAGTCACAGGTCCCTCCACTGTCCCATCCCTGATTCCCCATCCCCCACCTTCTCTGGTATTTATAGTTTATTCTCTGGACTAAGAGTGTGTTCTTGGTTGCTTCTCTCATCCCCCTGAGCCCCTTTGCCAGTTTGTTTGGTTCTTAAAATCCACTGTGAATGCAATTGTATGGTATTTGGGTCTGCTTTCTCTGACTGAGTTCATTTAGCATAAATCCTTTCCACCCTTCCACGTCATTGTAAATGGCTTCATTTCATCCCTTCTGATGACCGAGTGATGTCGCAGTGTGTATATTTACCACATCTTCTGCCCATTCATCTGCCGATGGACATCTGGGCTGGTACCACAGTTTGGCTGTGTTGATAAGCTGCTACAAACACTGTGCTGGCGTTTTAGAATCTACTAAGTACTTTTGTTATCTTCAATAAAGATATACTAAAGTATTAGGGGTAAATACCTAGTCTGCCAATTTTGGAATCGTAGGGTTAGCTCTATTTTAACCTTTTTTTTTTAAAAAAAATTTTTATGATAGTCACAGAGAGGCAGAGACACAGGCAGAGGGAGAAGCAGGCTCCATGCACTGGGAGCCCGAAGTAGGATTCCATCCGGTCTCCAGGATCGGCCGGGCCAAAGACAGGCACCAAACCACTGTACAAACCCAGGACCCTTTTTTTAACTCTCGAGGACCATCCACACTGTTTTCCACAGTGGCTACATCTTTTTGCAGCCACCAGGAGTGTAAGGGTGCTACCCCTTCTCATAGCCTCACCAAACACTGTTGTTTCTTGTGTTGTTAATATAGCCATTATGGGCTGTCAGGTGACATATAATTGTGGCTTTGATTTGCATTTCCCTGATGATGGGTGACGCTTAGTGTCTTTCCGTGTGTCTGGTGGCCATCTGGCTGTCTGTCAGAGACAAGTCCATTCATTTTTCTGCCCATCTCCAGTTGCATAATTTGTTTTTAGGATCTTGAGATTATATTTCCTTTATGTGTTTGCATACTAACTCTCATTGGATGTGTTGTTTACCAATTCTCCTTTCTTTTGTATGTTGCCTTTTAGCTTTGGTTTTTTCCTTCACTTGTTGGAAGATTTTCAATTGATGATTCCCAATAGTATTTTTGCTTTGTTTCCTCACCCGAGAGGCATATCTAGAAAGAAGATCCAGGTCTCTGGGTGGCGAGCGGTTTAGTGCCTTGCTTTGGCCCAGGGCCCGATCCTGGAGACCTGGGATCAAGTCCCACGTCAGGTCCTGCATGGAACTGCTTCTGTCTCTGCTATGTCTCTTTCTCTCTTGTGTGTGTGTGACTATCATAAATAAATAAAATTTTAAAAAACAATTTATATTAATATATATATTATATAATATCTATATATATATATATAAAGAAGATCCAATGCCAATGTCAAAGACTTGCTGCCTATCTTTTCTTCTTTGTATGGTTTCAAGTCTCACCATTTAGGTCTTTCATCCATTTTGAATTATTTTTATATATATGGTGTAAGAAAGTGGTCCAGTTTCATTCTTCTGCATTGGCTGCCTGGTTTTCCCAACACCATTTGTTCATCCTGGGGTCAGGGTTAGGGTTGTTGAAGAGACTGTCTTTGTGCTTTGGATATTCCTTCCTGCTGTTGTTCAATTAATGGACCATAGAATTACAGGTTTGTATCTTGTTTCGGATTTCCCTCTGTTCTATTGATTAAGCTCTCTGTTGGGAGATCCTTGATTACTGATTCAATTTCTTTGCTGGTTATCTGTCTGTTTAAGTTCTTATTTTTCCTTTTTCATTTTTGCTATGTTATATATTTCTAGGAATTGATTATTTTTCCAGGTTCAGGTTGTGCGCATATAATTTTTCATAATGTTCTCTACAATCGTTTGTATTTCTCTAGTGTTGGTTTTGTAATCTCTTTTCTCATTTGAGATTTTATTTGGGTCCTTTCATCTTTTATCTTTTTCTTTTTTAAGATATTTATTTATGGATCATGGAGACACAGAGAGGCAGAGGTATAGGAGAGGGAAAATGAGGACTCATGCGAGGAGCCTGATGTGGGACTTGATTCCCCAAGACCCCTGGAGATGAACCTGAGCCAAAGCAGATGCTTCAACCATGAGGCACCAAGTGCCTGCTGATTCAAATCCTTTGCTAGTTATGGTCTGTTTCACATTTTTTATTTTCCTATTTCAATTTGCTTCTTGCCATTTCTAGGCATTTCATTTCCTCCAGGTCTCCCTAGTTATCGTATAATCTTTCATAGTATTCCCTTATAATTGTCTTATTTTTCTGGTGTTGATGTGTGATCTCTCTCTCTCTTGTGATTTTATTATTTAGGTCTTTTCTCTTTTCTCATTGATAAGGCTGGCTAGGGCTTGATCATTTTTTATTATTTGAAGAAAACCAGCTTTGTTTCGTTTTCCATTCTACTGTTTGTTGTTATGTATTGTTTATTTTGCTCTCCATCTTTATTTTTCCCCTTTCTAGTAGGCTTAGGCTTTGTTTCTATCATTTTCAGCTTCTTCAAGGTGTAGGGTTACGTGTGTATATGGAGACTTCTTGTTCTTGAGGTGGCCGTATTGCTATGTACTCCCTCTTTGGACTGCCTTTGCTCATCCCAGAGGTTTGGAGAAAACTGTTTTCATTTCATTGTTAATTTCCTCTTTAATTTCTGGTTTGCTCATTCATTCTCTAGTAGGATGTTCATATCTCCACTATTTTTCTGGTCTGTCAATTTTTTCTGTTGCTTCAAGTTTCTATAGCGTGTGGTCTAAAATGTACAGGTGTGATATCAACCTTTTGTACCTGTTGTACCTGTTGAGGCTGTTTGTGGGCCATGAATACCTGTTTGGAGAATGTCCCATGTGAATTGAAAGGAATGTGTATTCTGTTTGAGGAGAAATTTCGACTATATCTGTTGAGTTCCTGTGGTCCAGTGTGTCAAGGCTATTTTCCCTTGTTGATTTCTGTTAGACTGATCGGTCCATTGCCATAAGGGGTGTTAAATCCCTGTCATGTATTATTTCAGTGAGTTCCTGTATTTTGTTGTTAATTGGTTTCTATATTTAGGTAATCCATGTTGGCAGCATAAATATTAGTTGTTTGATCTTGATAGAGGTTTTTTAATAATGAAATAAGCCCTTCTTCATCGCTTGTTACAGTGTTTGTTCTTTCTTTTTTTGAAATGGAAATATTTTATTTAGTTATCCATGAGAGATACACAGAGAAGCAGAGGCAGAAAATATAGGCAGAAGACAGGCAGGCTCCCCAAATGGAGGCCGATGTGGGGATCGGTCTGGGATCCCCAGGCATACAGGCACGGGGATGAGGGGCAGGGAGGGGCCCCGAACATGGCCTGCCCCGGCCCCCTGACAGAGGGAGCACAGACATCGGGATGGCGTTTGCACAAAGAACTGTGACCGAGGCTTCCTGGCTGTCACGCTGTCCTAGCCCCCTGGCCGCGAGGCACAGCCTGAGTCAGTAAAGTTGTAGGTCCTGAACTGGCATCGCCGCCCTGGAAGTCACATGGGGAGTTCAGTGGTGTGTGGATGGTGGCGCCCACTGCAGGGCTGGGTGGGCCCGGGTGGTGCCCCCCTCCTCTCCTGGGGCCTTTCTTTTTCTTTCAAATAATAAATTTACTTTTTATTGGTGTTCAATTTGACAACATACAGAATAACAGTCAGTGCTCATCCCGTCAAGTGCCCCCCTCAGTACCCGTCACACATTCACACCCACCCCTGCCCTCCTCCCCTTCCATCACTCCTAGTTCGTTTCTCAGAGTTAGGAGTCTTTTTTTTTTTTATGATAGTCACAGAGAGAGAGAGAGAGGCAGAGACACAGGCAGAGGGAGAAGCAGGCTCCATGCACCGGGAGCCCGACGTGGGATTCGATCCCGGGTCTCCAGGATCGCGCCCTGGGCCAAAGGCAGGCGCCAAACCGCTGCGCCACCCAGGGATCCCCAGAGTTAGGAGTCTTTATGTTCTGTCTCCCTTTCTGATATTTCCCACACATTTCTTCTCCCTTCCCCTATATTCCCTTTCACTATTATTTATATTCCCCAAGTGAATGAGAACATACAATGTTTGTCCTTCTCCGATTGACTTACTTCACTCAGCATAATACCTTCCAGTTACATCCACGTTGAAGTAAATGGTGGGTATTTGTCGTTTCTAATGGATGAGCAAGGCCCACCTTTTCTCTCCCTTCATCTTCTGAGTCTCCTATGACATGAATGTTATTGTTTTAATAAGTGGCTGAGTTCCCTAAATCTGTCTCTGAGGTCCATAACTTTCGTTGTTTTTAAGGCTTCCACTTGGGACAGCATCTCAGTTATAGCATTTTTAACGTTGGCCTGACTAAATTTTAGTTCTTTTATTTCTACAGTAAGGGATGCTCTAGTTTTCTTTTGTGCTCTTTTTCCAGCCCAGATGCTATCTTTATAATCATTGTTTTAAACTGTAGTTAGACATCCTATATGTGTATTGATGGACTTCCTGGCTGTGAGTACTACCTCATGTTATTTTATGGAGGTGAATTTCTCGATCTCATTATTTTTTCCAGAAAAGAAAGAAGGAAGAAAAAGAAAAACCAAGAAAAACAATAACAACTTCCCTCCCCCCTCCAAAAAAAAACACACCAGATTATTTTGGCCTCCTTGTTAAAAGATCTAAATCCCAAAATAACAAACACAATTAAAGTACCATGAGTGTAAAAATAAGAAATATATATGGTACGTACATAAAAATTAAAATAAGGCAATTAATAAAATAGAATCAAAGAAAATAAATGAAAATAAAGCACAAATTACAAAGGAAGCTAGACCCTACTTTCCAGGCAGTGCTGAATCTCTACAGCCTCTGTGGTCCGACACTTGTTGGCAGTGAATGCTCTGTGCGGGGTCTGGGGATGGCCCATGGTGCTGATTGTCAGGTGCACATCTGCCTAGGTGATGCACCTGCAGGGTCAGGGGCCGGGTGGGTTTCAGTGACTCTTGCCTCCAGCGGGTGGCACTGTGCTGCTCCCTGAGACTCAGCACTGTTTGGCATGATGCCGGTGGGGATGCTGGGTCCTCTGGGTCTGGGGCTGATCATCCCACCCCCAGTCTGCAGGCCCTCCACAGAAGAGCCCCCAAGCTCATCTCTCAGAATCCTGCTTTCACTATGCCTACGTCCGAGCTGCTTTTGGTTTTGTTTTTTTATCTCAGACTGTTGTGCCCAAGATTGCGAATCCGAGAAACCACCAAGAAGCCCACACCGAAGCAAACACACAACGGTTTATTTATAAGCTCGAGCTGGTGTCCGAGTATACCCGACACAGCGGAGTAGGGACTTGGACCCCGAGGAGGGTTTTAGCTTAGTTTTAACGGCTTGTCTCAGGGACCTCCAGAAGGGCTAGAGGAATTCCTCGAGTTCTGTTTACATTTTGATATGTGGTCTTCAAGGGCATTGAGCTCTGTTCTCATTGTAAAAGGGGCTTCCTGCCCTTGGCCTGGGTTCAGTTTTGATTCTATTGTGGAGCTTTCTAGGACATTAAGCTGTAAACAGCAAAGGTTCCACACCGGAAGGGGTATGTCACACTGTTGCTATATGCTGAAAATGCGGTACTGGAAACAGGAAACCCGGGAGCCTCCACCAAAACGTGTTAGAACTAAGGAGTGAGTTCAGTAAAGTCACGGACACAAACTGACCCTACAGAGCAGAGTAGCATTGCTATGTCCCGACAATGAGCACTCAGGAAGGAAAGGAAGGATGTGAAGACCTTCTCAGGAGCATCAAGGAGAATAAATAATGAGACTGAAACAAAGGAGCACAAGACTTGTGCACTGAGCCATACCAGGCTCTGGGAGGCCGTCCTGGGCTCGTGGGGTGGGAGCCTCATCTTGTGAAAATGTCTGCAGTTCCCGTAGGCACCCTCAGTTTCAATGTCATTCCTATCAAAATCATGGTGGCAGGTCTCAGAAATAGGAAAAAAAAATCCATAACATCCATCCGCCCCCACAAATGACCCGGGACAGCAAATCAGTATTTGAGAAGCAGGACAGAGCGGGATGCAGCACTTTCCGATTTCAAACGATGTCACAGAGACACAGGATAAAGCTGTGTGGTTTTCGGGCCCCCACCTGGCTCCGAGGGTTAAGCATCCGACTCCTGACCACACCTCCTGTCCCGATATTAGGGGTGGTGTGTTCTAGCCCTGGGCTGGGCCATGGACGAGGCATGGAGCCTATGTAGGCAAACCAGTCCCACGGCGGGTGGTCCCAGTATAAGCTGAATGAGCAAAACAGAGAGTCCAGAAGGAAATGTGCTGTGATACAACTGATTTTTTAACTTAATTTAATTTAAACCCAATTAATTAACGGATAGTGTATTATACTTTCAGAGGAAGAATTCAGGGATTCACCAGTTGGAGATAACAGCAGTGCTCATGACATCACATGCCCTCCTTCATGCCGGTCTCCTGTTAACCCACCCCCCCGCCTCCAACGACCCTCAGTTTGTTTCCTATCATTAAGAGTCTGTATGTCCTGCATCTGTTTTCATCTTATTTGTTTTTCCTTCCCTTCACAGTTGTTATATGCTTTGCTTCTTTAATCCCACCTATGAATGACACCACACGGTCATTCTCTTTCCTGACTGACTTATTTCACTTAACATGATCCCTCTAGTTCTATCCACGTCATTGCAAATGGCAAGATTTCTTGCTCTTTGATAGCTGAGTATCATTCCTCTCTCTATGACCATCATTTATCTCCCATCCTTTTTATCCATCATCTGCCCGAGGGCACCGAGGCTCCTCCCACAGTGTGGCTACTGTTGACCCAGATACTGTGAACA
Source organism: Canis lupus familiaris (assembly GCF_011100685.1). Lineage (NCBI taxonomy): Eukaryota > Metazoa > Chordata > Mammalia > Carnivora > Canidae > Canis > Canis lupus. The sequence goes on from NC_049230.1 coordinate 38,109, forward strand.
TCAGGACATGCAGGTGTCCTGATTCTCACTGCATCTGTATCTTCGGAGTGAGCTCAGGCCGTTTACCTGCTGGTCGCAGGGAGGCTCTATTTGTAACTTCCTGAGGAGCCTCCACACTGTTTCCAGGGCGGCTGCACCAACCCTCGGTCCCGCCCACAGTGGAAGAGGGTTGAGTGAGTTTTGTGGGATGTGGTAAAAGTCTGGTCCACATTTCATTTCGCGTCCTGTGGGCTCCAATTCCTTGTCCTTTAGTATTTCTGGGGAAGCCGGGTGTTGGGCTCCGTTTCAGTGAGACGTTTCCGAAGCTAACAGGCCACAGCTGGAGCCTGAAAGGAGGCAGGTGCTGTCCCTGAAGTGCCGGCTGCCTCCTGCACAGCCTCCTACAGCGCCTGAGTGTCCCGCAGGGGGCGCCCGAGCCGAGGCCCCACCCAGGGGGCATGAATGGGCAGTAGGCCTCCTCTGCCTGCACTAACAGGAGCCAGCCTGTGCTGGGGAGGCCTGAGGAGGACGTGGGGAAGCATCCACGCTGATGAGCCGCAGCTTCAGGAAATTGTGGGCTTGCATCCAGGCTGAAAGGAGCCCCTGGGCCACTCAGGACCCACGGGGAGTCTTCAGGAAGATATGGGCCCACATCCACGCTGACAAGAGCCCCTGGGCCACCTCAGGACATAAGTTGAGGCTCTGGAAGTCGGGGTCCGCATTCACGGTGACAGGAGCCCCGGTCTCCTCAGAACCCTCAGTGATGTTCGGGAGGACGTTGGGTGACATCTACACAACAGGATGCTGACTTCTTTAGGACCCCCGGTGTTGACTTGGGGAAATATGGGATACGTCCATGCGGACAGAAGACCCCAGCCTTGTCAGGGCCTGTGGTGAGGCCTAAGAAAAATGTGGGTGGCCAATCCACACTGACAGGAGTCTCCAGCCTCCTCAGGACCCACTGTGAAGTTTTTGGAAGATTTGGGGCCACATCTATGCTGACAGGAGCCCCCAGCCTCCTCAGGTCTTATGGTGAGGCTGAGGAAAATGTGGGGCCATGTCAATCCTGACAGGACCTGGACTTTGGCTTCTGGAAATATGGGGCTGCGTCTATGCTGACAGGAGCCCACAGCCTCCTCAGGATGCGCCGTGAGTTTTCTGGGGGATGTGGGGCCATGTCCAGGCTGACAGAAGCCCCCGGCCACCTGAGGACCTGCTTGAGGCTTCCAGAGGATGTGAGGCATAGTCCACAGTGACAGGAGACCCGGCATCCTCTCGACCCACTGACTATGACACAGAAACACGTGGGGCCATGTCCACACTCACAGGAGCCCTGTTTCCTCAGGACCCTCTGGAGGACTCTGGAGGCGCCGTTGGGGGCCACGTCCACATCAGAAGGGACTACTCAGAACCACAGGGTAAGTGAATGGGTAGAATGAACGGTAGGGTCAGGGGAAGGGAGGCAGTTGGTGGTTAGGCTTAGGTTAGATGTTAGGTGTTTGTGATTAAGCTTATGGTTACGGATTAGAGGTTAGGGTGAGGGATAAGGGTAAGGGTCAGTGGTTAGGAGTTATGATGGGTGTTAGGGATTAGGGAACGGGGTTAGGGTTAGGGACAGGATTTAGAGTTAGGGTTAGGGTTTAGGCTTTAGGGATTAGGGCAGGAGGTTTGGAGGTGGGGTTAGGGTTATGGTTACAGTTAGAGTTGGGCTTAGGTTTCCATTTAGGGTTAGGGGTTAGGGTGTGAGTTAGGGTTAGGGGTAAGGGTTAGGGGTTAGGGTAAAAGGCTATGTTTAGGGTTAGGGCGAGGGTTAGGTTTAGGATAGGGGTTAGTGCTAGGTTTAGGGTTAGTGTTTAGTTAGGGATTAGGGTCAGGTCAGGGTCAGGGTATGGTTTTGGAAAAGGGTTAGAGATAGGTTTAGGGTGTAGTTTAGGAGTTAGTTTTAGGGTACAGGTTAGAGTACAGTTTGGGGTATGTGATAGGATTGGTATTGGGTTAAGGTTAGGGTACAGGTTAAGGTTAGGAATAGGATTTGAGTATATTAAGTTAAGGTTAGGGTTAGAGGTTAGGGTTAAATTTCAGGTAGGGGTCAGGCTTAAGGGTTTAGAATAGGTTTAGGATTTAGGGTGAGGGTTGGCAGAAAGGTTCAGTGAATGTGTTTTGGTCTTGGGGTTTGTGTTTGGTTTTCGATTAGTGATGGCTTTTGTTTAAGGGTTACGTTAACATTAGGCTTAAGTGTAGGGTTAGGGTTATGTCTGTGTATGGTTAGAGTTTGGGTCTTGGCATGTGCCTGCACTCGGACTCCTAGTATTGGGCAGTTTAGTTTTATGCACTCTAGGTTTTGGGTTCAAAGATAGCCTGACTCCACCAAGTCAGTGGCCTCCCCGGAGAATCAAAATACAGGCTTCTGCTGGGGTCAGAATAGACATGGCAGGCTTCTCCCGAGCTGAGCTAAGGAGGGGATTTGTGGGTCTAAAGACTCTTTATTTGGATTTTCAGTTGTCTTTCTGATATTATCTCTACTGCGCCCATGTTTCATCAATACTACCAATTATTATTTTAAAGTTTTACTTGAATTCCTGTTTGTAAACACAGTATGATATAGCTTCCGGTTTACCACATAGTGGTTAGACCCTTGGATACAACGCCTGGTACTAGTCACAGGTGCCCTCCACTGTCCCTATCCCCTGATTCCCCATCCCCCCACCTTCCTCTGGTATTTATTAGTTTATTCTCTGTGACTAAGAGTGTGTCTCTTGGTTTGCTTCTCTCATCCCCCCTGAGCCCCTTTGCCAGTTTGTTTGGTTTCTTAAAATCCACATGTGAATGCAATTGTATGGTATTTGGTGTCTGTCTTTCTCTGACTGAGTTCATTTAGCATAAATCCTTTCCACTCCTTCCACGTCATTGTAAATGGCTTCATTTCATCCCTTCTGATGACCGAGTGATGTCGCAGTGTGTATATTTACCACATCTTTCTGCCCATTCATCTGCCGATGGACATCTGGGCTGTATCCACAGTTTGGCTGTTGTTGATTACGCTGCTACAAACACTGTGCTGCGTGTTTAGAATCTACTAAAGTACTTTTGTATCTTTACAAAAGTAAAGATAAATACTAAAAAGTATTTTAGGGGTAAATACCTAGCTCTGCAATTTTGGAATCGTAGGGTAGCTCTATTTTTAACTTCTTTTTAAAAAAAATTTTTTATGATAGTCACAGAGAGGCAGAGACACAGGCAGAGGGAGAAGCAGGCTCCATGCACTGGGAGCCCGAAGTAGGATTCCATCTCGAGTCTCCAGGATCGTGCCCAGGGCCAAAGACAGGCACCAAACCACTGTACAACCCAGGGATCCCCTTTTTTTAACTTCTCGAGGACCATCCACACTGTTTTCCACAGTGGCTACATCTTTTTGCATGCCCACCAGGAGTGTAAGGGTGCTACCCCTTCTCCATAGCCTCACCAACACCTGTTGTTTCTTGTGTTGTTAATATTAGCCATTATGACGGCTGTCAGGTGACATATAATTGTGGCTTTGGTTTGCATTTCCCTGATGATGGGTGACGCTTAGTGTCTTTCCGTGTGTCTGGTGGCCATCTGGCTGTCTTGTCAGAGACAAAGTCCATTCATTTTTCTGCCCATCTCCAGTTGCATAATTTGTTTTTAGGATCTTGAGATTTATATTTCCTTTATGTGTTTTGCATACTAACTCTTCATTGGATGTGTTGTTTACCAATTACTCCTTTCATTTTGTATGTTGCCTTTTAGCTTTGGTTTTTTCCTTCACTTTGTGGAAGCTTTTCAATTTGATGAATTCCCAATAGTATTTTTGCTTTTGTTTCCTCACCTGAGAGGCATATCTAGAAAGAAGATCCAGGGATCTCTGGGTGGCGCAGCGGTTTAGTGCCTGCCTTTGGCCCAGGGCCCGATCCTGGAGACCTGGGATCAAGTCCCACGTCAGGCTCCCTGCATGGAACCTGCTTCTGTCTCTGCCTATGTCTCTTTCTCTCTGTGTGTGTGTGTGACTATCATAAATAAATAAAAATTTAAAAAACAAATTTATATATATATATATATATATATATATATATATATATATATATATAAAAGAAGATCCAATGGCCAATGTCAAAGACGTTGCTGCCTATCTTTTCTTCTTTGTATGGTTTCAAGTCTCACATTTAGGTCTTTCATCCATTTTGAATTTATTTTTATATATATGGTGTAAGAAAGTGGTCCAGTTTCATTCTTCTGCATGTGGCTGCCTGGTTTTCCAACACCATTTGTTCTTATCCTGGGGTCAGGGTTAGGGTTTGTTGAAGAGACTGTCTTTGTGCTTTGGATATTCCTTCCTGCCTTGTTGTCAATTAATGGACCATAGAATTACAGGTTTGTATCTTGTTTCGGATTTCCATTCTGTTCTATTGATCTAAGCATCTCCTGTTGGGAGATCCTTGATTACTGATTCAATTTCTTTGCTGGTTATCTGTCTGTTCAAGTTTCTTATTTCTTCCTTTTTCATTTTTGCTATGTTATATATTTCTAGGAATTGATCTATTTCTTCCAGGTTCCAGGTTGCTGGCATATAATTTTTCATAATGTTCTCTTACAATCGTTTGTATTTCTCTAGTGTTGGTTGTAATATCTCTTTTCTCATTTGAGATTTTATTTGGGTCCTTTCATCTTTTTATCTTTTTTCTTTTTTAAGGATTTATTTATGGATTCATGAGAGACACAGAGAGGCAGAGGTATAGGAAGAGGGAAAATGAGGCTCCATGCGAGGAGCCTGATGTGGGACTTGATTCCCCAAGACCCCTGGATGATGACCTGAGCCAAAGCAGATGCTCAACCACTGAGGCACCAAGGTGCCTTGCTGATTCAAATCCTTTGCTAGTTATGGGTCTGTTCACATTTTTTATTTCTTCCTATTTCAATTTTGCTCATTTGCACATTTCTAGGCATTTGTCCATTTCCTCCAGGTCTCCCAGTATGTTATCGTATAATCTTTCATAGTATTCCCTTATAATTGTCTTATTTTTCTGGTGTTGATTGTGATCTCTCTTCTCTCATTTGTGATTTTATTTATTTAGGTCTTTTCTCTTTTCTCATTGATAAGGCTGGCTAGGGCTTGATCTATTTTCTTAATTATTTTGAAGAACCATCTCTTTGTTTCGTTATTCCATTCTACTGCTTTGTTGTTTATGTATTGTTTATTTGTGCTCTCATCTTTATTTTCCCCCTGTTCTATAGGCTTTAGGCTTTGTTTACTAATCATTTTCCAGCTTCTTAAGGTGTAGGGTTAGGCTGTATATTGGAGACTTCTTGTTTCTTGAGGTAGGCCTGTATTGCTATGTACTTCCCTCTTTGGACTGCCTTTGCTACATCCCAGAGGTTTGGAGAAACATGTTTTCATTTTCATTTGTTTTAAATTTCCTCTTTAATTTCCTGGTTGCTCCATTCATTCTCTAGTAGGATGTTCATAATCTCCACGTATTTTTGGTCTGTCCAAATTTTTTCTTACTGTTGGCTTCAAGTCTTATAGCGTCGTGGTCTGAAAATGTACAGGGTGTGATATCAACCTTCTTGTACCTGTTGTACCTGTTGAGGGCTGATTTGTGGGCCATGATATGACCTGTTCTGGAGAATGTCCCATGTGCTATTGAAAGGAATGTGTATTCTGCTTTAGGAAGAAATGTTCAGACTATATCTGTTGAGTTCCTGTGGTCCAGTGTGTCAAGGCTATTTTTCCCTTGTTGATTTTCTGTATAGATGATCGGTCCATTGCCATAAGTGGGTGTTAAAATCCGCTGTCATTGTATTATTTTCAGTGAGTTCCTGTATATTTGTTGTTAATTGGTTTCTATATTTAGGTACTGCCATTTTGGCAGCATAAATATATAGTTGTTTGATCTTGATAGAGAGTCTTTTTAATAATGAAATAATGCCCTTCTTCATCGCTTGTTACAGTGTTTGTTCTTTCTTTTTTGAAATGTAAATATTTTATTTAGTTATCCATGAGAGATACACAGAGAAGCAGAGGCAGAAATATAGGCAGAAGTACAGGCAGGCTCCCCAAATGGAGGCCGATGTGGGACTCGGTCCTGGGATCCCCAGGCATACAGGCACGGGGATGATGGGCAGAGGAGGGGCCCCAGAACATGGCCTGCCCCGGCCCCCTTGACAGAGGGAGCACAGACATCGGGATGGCTTTGCACAGAAACTGATGACCTGAGGCTTCCTGGCTGTCACTCTGTCCTAGCCCCTCCTGGCCCGCGAGGCACAGCCTGAGTCCCAGTAAAGTCTGTCAGGTCCTGAACCTGGCATCCGGCCGCCCCTGGAAGTCACATGGGGAGGTCAGCTGGGTGTGGATGGTGGCGCCCCTGCAGGGGCTGGTGGGGCCTGGGTGGTGCCCCCTCCTCCTCCCTGGGGGCCTCTCCAAGCCCCGTGCACAGTGTTCTGGGAGACACAGAAAAGGGCTGGCTGTGCATTTTCACACCACAACACTTAATTGACTTTCTACAGCAAATGGGCTCAGAGCCGATGGTGCACGCCTTCCCCTAGGGACGGAGAGCTTTCTGTTCTTTAGGGGAGGGCAAGAATGACACGGGTTGGGGGGGCGGGTGCTGGAGTCCCCCACCTGGGAGCATGTGTGGAATCCGGGTGGGGGCGTGTGTCCTGAGGTTTCAGCCTGAGAGACGGTTCTGAGGACAGCAGAGCTGACCTGGACCTGCAGCTCATGGGCTCCTATGCTGGGTCCCCGCAGGGCAGCTGGACCCCGGCCTCCGGCTCCCAGGTACCCCAGCACCTGGAGCAGCCTGCCCCCTGGTGTGGGTATGGGTGGGGCCCACCGGCCTACCCCTGCTCTCCCCACACTGGGGTGTCCCAGGATCCTAAGGGCGCCCTAGGTCAGCGACCTGGATCGGTGGGGTACGCCCAGGGCCCAAGAGGCCACATCCAGCTGTGAGACGGCTTGCTCAGCCTGGGGCCAGAATCCAGGGCTGGCCAGGGCCATGGGGGGCTGGATCCCATTAGTCTTTGTGTTAGGCCTGGGGGGGGCTCAAATCAACTCAGCCCCCACAGAGCCCGGGGCCAGGTCAGCCCAGGTTCTTATGGGTTAGGGGCTGGTGTCCTGTGCAGGGTGTGCCGCCCTCCAGGAGGGACAGTGGGCGGAGGCAGGACACGGTGGATCCTCTGCACCACTCACCTGCACCCACCCTGTCAGGGGCTCCCTGTCTTTCCAGCTCCCTGCAATCCCTGGGTACTCTATGGGACACCCGGACTTCTGATGGGATCAGGGTATACAGAGAAACTCGGGAGGCTGAGCATGTCCCACAGGGGGCATCTGCACCAGGTCGTAGCTAGGGATAAATGGTGTGGGGGTGGATCCTGTGGGAGCAGGGGTATGATTGTGGTGGAGTGTGGGGGATGGTGTAGGGGGGATGGTGTTGGGGTATAGTGTGGGTGGGGATTGTGTGGGGCTGTGTGGGTGTGAGGGGGATCATTTAGGTGGGATGCCTTTGGGGATGATGATGTAGGGGGATGGAGTGGGAGTGGGGAATGAGGGGGATGTCGTGGGGGGCTTGCGCACACAGGGTATCTCCTTCCCCTAAGATGCACAATGAGACGTCTACAGTTAAAGGCGACCCCAGTCTGGGGTTTGTTGTGACACCTGCCCCTGGGGCACGGTGTGGTCAGTGCAGGGCCGTGGCTGGACCGGGAGCATTATCTGGGGGTCATCATATTATGTGTGTTTACAAATTGCAAATTGTCTCAAATTAAATGCATAGAATTTAGAAATATATAAAGCACCAAGAGTGGGTGTCACTCTGACCCGTCCAACCCTCATGGGATCGATGTGTATCCTGCTCCAGCCGCGGCCATGCCACCTGGCCCCCAGGTCCGGTTCCTGCCCCTCACATCCCCCACCCCATCCCCTGCTTCTCATGGGGCCGTCCCTCTCCCCTTTGGTGTTTAGCTCCCATGGCAACCCCTGGAGGCCCCATCCTAGTGGCCTCCTCATCCCTGAGGCCCAGAGGGGTGGGCACGGTGGTCATCCCAATCACCCTACCATGGAGTGGTGTGTTGTTGGCTGCTGTTGCTCCCCCTGGTGTCAGAGGCCCCATTTTCCCTACACAGAAGCCCCCAGGGCCCCAAAGCCCCCTGGCCCAGCAGCCTCACCCGACCCCTAGCAGTCCTAATATATGATATGGCTGCCGAACGTCCTGTTGACGTCCAGGTCTACCTGCATGATGTCCCTGGAGGAGACGTGGGCCTCCTCCTTCATTTCCTGTGGGAAAACCGGGGAGGAGGAGCAGGCGTCAGGGACAGACCCCGACCTGTCACGAGCTGCCATGTTGGGCAGGGAGCCCTGTGGTCACCATGGGAGTGTGTCCTGCCAAAACCTCCTTCCTTCCTCTGGGATGCCAGGGATGGGGGGAGTCCCCACATTGCCCATGGGACCTTTGTGAGGGCCTGTACCCAGCTGTTGTGGGCGGGGAGGTGACGGAGTGTCAGCCTGGTTGGGAGGGGATAGGGGTTCAACCAAGGTGGGAGGGGACATGGGGGTATTGTGCCCAAGATTGCGTATCCGAGAAACCACTAAGGAGCTGACACCGATGCAAACACACAAGGGTTGAATTCCAAACTCGAGTTTGCGTCCCAGTACACCCAACACAGCGGAGCAGGGACTAGGACCCGGAGTTGGGTTTTAGCTTAGTTTTAAGGGCTGGTCTCAGGGACCTCCAGAAGGGCTGGAGCAATTCCTCAAGTTCTGTTTACATTTTGATATGGGGCCTTCAAGGGCATTGAGCTCTGCTCTCATTCTAATAGGGGCTTTCTGTCCTTGGCCTGGGCTCTGTTTTGATTCTATTGTGGGGCTTTCTAGGACATTAAGCTGTAAACTTTTGTTTTTTTCCTGTAACTGAAGTAATGTAAATTTCATCTCTTCTTCACAGGGGCCTGGGATGGCTGGGCGTGTGCAAATGCTGAATTTAAATTGGAATGGCCTTAATTTTCTCGGCCTCCATGTGTCCTGTCCCATCCTATCTAGTTCCTTCCCCCTTCCCAAGAGCTCCTAAGAGAGCAATTGAAAAATGACCTCAGCGTGGCATCCTGTGTTGGGGAGACAGGCCCAGTGATTGGGATCAGGAAGACCTGGTGTTTGGGTGTCCCAGCTGTGCAGCAGGATTCGATGCTGCTGACTCTTATTCCCTAAGGCTATCTTGACAACTGACTTCATACATAGAAAAACTCTCCTTTGTCTTTAAAAGATGAGGAGCGTAATACCCTCCAGTTCCATCCACGTTGAAGCAAATGGTGGGTATTTGTCATTTCTAATAGCTGAGTAATATTCCAGTCGGAGAAGGACAAACATTATATGTTCTCATTCATTTGGGGATTATAAATAATAGTGAAAGGGAATATAAGGGAAGGGAGAAGAAGAAGAAATGTGTGGGAAATATCAGAAAGGGAGACAGAACGTAAAGACTGCTAACTCTGGGAAATGAACTAGGGATGGTAGAAGGGGAGGAGGGCGGGGGGTAGGAGTGAATGGGTGACGGGCACTGGGGGTTATTCTGTATGTTAGTAAATTGAATACCAATAAAAAATAAATTAAAAAAATAAAAATTAAAAAAAATAAAAAAATAAAAATTTTTAATGCTTAAAGCAGTCAAAAAAAAAAAAGATGAGGATCGGTCAAAGTGTTTTTTTCTGCCCATCTGATTGCTTAGATTCCAATGTGAGACGTATTTCCTGTTAATAAGGATAATTTACTATCCGTAGTACTATGGTTAAAATATTCTGACACAAGTAATTCAGAGGGATGAGGGTTTCTCATCTCTTTCTTCACAGCTCAGTCACTCATCAGGAAATGCATCTGTATGGATTTGGAAATAATTGAGAGACATTATTACCAATGGTCCTATTATTATGTGAAGGATTCTTCCCTGAGATTCTTCCCCTGTTTCAACTGACACTGAAACACTGTGAACTCTTTTGAAGACAAATGTCAAGGAAATGTTATGCATTGCTAATTTTAAATGCACTTGCAATATGGTGTCTATTGTACTAGAAGTATTTTTATCTGATTTTTGCTATTTATTATCCTTTACTGCTTTTCAGGTTGAGGAGGCATTATACGTGTTCATAAGTGTTTTTCTTTCCTTGTGATATAAAATTCTTACTATGTTTCCATCAAAGGAACTCTTTAAGAATAAGGCAAAGTTAATTCAACTATTCTTAAAATGTCTTCACACTTGGAGCCTGATTCATTTAAGTCAATTTTCAAAATAAATCTTATTTATTAGGAAAAAACAAAGATTTATAGGGAAATTGAGAAGATACTACAGTGCATTCACATGCACTTGCACTCAATTTCTCCAATTATTGATATCTTATATTAGTACGGTACAAATATTAGCTAATGAATCAATATTAAAATAGTCACAATAACTAAAGACTATACTTTATTCAGATTTCCTTAGTTTTTGCTAAGTTACCATCCCTCATATCACATTCCATTTGTCCTCCTGTTTTCTTAGGCTCCTCTGGATTGTGACAGTCTTTCAGCCTTTCCTTGTTGTTGTTGAACTGGAACACTTTGAGAAGTAGAGTATTTTGTAAAATTTCCCTCAATTGGGACATGTCTCATTTATCTCATGATTGAACAGTTTTTGTGGATTATATACAGAGATATACTGCCATTTTCATTATATCATATAAAGGATAGATACTATCAACATGATTTATCAGTCTTGGTATCAATCTGATGATCTTGCTGAGGTAGTGTTTGTCATCTTTCTCCGCAGTAAACTGATCCTTTATTATTATTATTAATTATTATTATTATATTATCAATATTATTTTAAGTTTTTCACATTATATTTTGTAGAAGGAAGTTACTATGTGTATTGCACACATAAGAGTGGGAAGCTATGCTCATGAACTTGACGGTGGAATGTCTGCAAAAACTGTTTGAAATACTTCTACATGGGAGATTTCTCTTCCTTGTGGGTTTGTTTCTTTTTCAGATATATTTTTTATTTATTTGAGAGAGAGTGGAGAGAAAAAGCATGAGCGAGAGGGGCAGAGGGAGAGGGAGAAACAGGTTTCCTGCTGAACAGATAGCCTGCCTTGGGACCTGGATCATGATCTGAGCCTAAGGCAGAAGCTTAACTAACTGAGCCACACAGATGCCACTCTTCTTTCCTTCCTTCCTTCCTTCCTTCCTTCCTTCCTTCCTTCCTTCCTTCCTTTCTTCCTTCCTTTCCCTTTCTTTCTTTCTTTCTTTCTTTCTTTCTTTCTTTCTTTCTTTCTTTCTTTCTTTCTTTCTTCTTTTAATAATAATTTTATTTTTTATTGGTGTTCATGTCGCCAACATACAGAATAACACCCAGTGCTCATCCCGTCAAGTGCCCCTCTCAGTGCCCGTCACCCATTCACCCGCACTCCCTGTCCTCCTCCCCTCCCAGCATCCCTCGTTACTTTCTCAGAGTTAGGAGTCTTTATGTTCTGTCTCCATTTCTGATATTTCCCACACATTTCTTCTCCATTCCCTTATATTCCTTTTCACTATTATTTATATTAACGCATTGAATGACAACATACGTTTGTCCTTCTCTGATTGACTTACTTCACTCAGCATAATACCCTCCAGTTCCATCCACATTGAAGCAAATGGTGGGTATTTGTTTCTAATGGCTGAGTAATATTCCATTGTATACATAAACCACATCTTCTTTATCCATTCATCTTTCGATGGACACCATGGCTCCGTCCACAGTTTCGCTATTGTGGACATTGCTGCTATACACATCAGGGTGCAGGTGTCCCAGCGTTTTATTGCATCTGAATCTTTGAGGTAAATCCCCAACAGTGCAATTGCTGGGTCGTAGGGCAGGTCTATTTTTAACTCTGAGGAACCTCCACACAGTTTTCCAGAGTGGCTGCACCAGTTCAAATTCCCACCAACAGTGTAAGAGTCTTCCCTTTTCTGCGCATCCTCTCCAACATTTGTTGTTTCTTGCCTTGTTAATTATCCCCATTCAGTGGTGTGAGGTGGTTCTCATTGTGGTTTTGATTTGTATTTCCCTGATGGCAAGTAATGCAGAGCATTTTTCCATGTGCATGTTGTCCATATCTATGTCTTCCTCTGTGAGATTTCTCTTCATGTCTTTTGCCCATTTCATGATTGCATTGTTTGTCTCTTGGTGTTGATTTTAAGATGTTCTTTATAGATCTTTGAAACTAGCCCTTTATCTGATATGTCATTTGCAAATATCTTCTCCCATTCTGTAGGTTGTCTTTTAGTTTGGTTGACTGTATCCTTTGCTGTGCAAAAGCTTCTTATCTTGATGAAATCACAATAGTTCATTTTTGCTTTTGTTTCTTTTGCCTTCGTAGATGTATCTTGCAAGAAATTACTGTGGCCAAGTTCAAAAAGAATGTTGCCTCTGATCTCCTCTAGGTTTTTGATGGACTCTTGTCTCACATTTAGATCTTTCATCCATTTTGAGTTTATCTTTGTTTATGGTGAAAGAGAGTAGTCTAGTTTCATTCTTCTGCATGTGGATGTCCATTATCCCTGCACCATGTATTGAAGAGACTGTCTTTCTTCCAATGGATAGTCTTTACCCCTTTATCGAATATTAGTTGACCATAAAGTTCAGGGTCCAATCCTGGGGTCTCTTTTCTGTTCCACTCATCTATTTGTTTTTGTGCCAGTACCACACTGTCTTGAACCACAGCTTTGTAGTACACCCTGAAATCTGGCATTGTGATGCCCCCAGATATGGTTGTCTTTTTTAAAATTCCCCTGGCTATTCAGCGTCTTTTCTGATTCCACACAAGTTTTTTTTATGATAGTCACAGAGAGAGAGAGAGAGAGAGAGGCAGGGACACAAACAAAGCAAGAGGCAGGCTCCATGTACCGGGAGCCTGACATGGGATTTGAACCCAGGTCTCCAGGATCGTGCCCTGGGCTAAAGGCAGGCGCCAAACTGATGCACCACCCAGGGATCCCGATTCCACACAAATCTTAACATAATTTGTTCTAAATCTCTGAAGAAAGTCCATGGTATTTTGATAGGGTTTGCATTAAACCTGTACATTGACTTGGTAACATTGACATTTTCACAATGTTAATTCTGCCATTCCATGAGCATGGAATATTTTTCCATCTCTTTGTGTCTTCCTCAATTTCTTTCAGAAGTGTTCTATAGTTTTTAGTGTATAGATCATTTACCTCCTTAGTTAGGGTTATTCCTAGGTATCTTATGCTTTTGGGTGCAATTGTAAATGAGATTGACTCCTTCATTTCTCTTTCTTCAGTCTCCTTGTTAGTGTATAGAAATGCCATTGATTTCTGGCAATTGATTTTGTATCCTGCAACGCTACCAAATTGCTGTATGAGTTGTAGCAATCTTGGGGTGGAGGCTTTTGGGTTTTCTAGGTACAGTACCATGTCATCAGCGAAGAGGGAGAGTTTGACTTCTTCTTTGCCAATTTGCATGCCCTGAATGTCTTTTTGTTGTCTGATTGCTGAGGCTAGGACTTCCAGTACTATGTTGAATAGCAGTGGTGAGAGTGGACATCCCTGTCTTGTTCCTCATCTTAGGGGAAAGGCTTCCAGTGCTTCCCCATTGAGCATGATATTTGCTATGGGCTTTTCGTAAATGGCTTGTAAGATGTCGAGGAATGTTCCCTCCATCCCTACACTCTGAAGTGTTTTGATCAGGAATGGATGCTGTATTTTTTCAAATACTTTCTCTGCATCTAATGAGAGGATCATATGTTTCTTGGTTTTTCTCTTGCCGATATGATGAATCACATTGATTGTTTTATGAGTGTTGAACCAGCCTTGTGTCCTGGGGATAAGTCCTACTTGGTCATGGTGAATAATTTTCTTAATGTACTGTTGGATCCTATTGGCTAGTATCTTGTTGAGAATTTTTGCATCCATATTCATCAGCGATATTGGTCTGTAATTCTCCTTTTTGGCAGGGTCTTTGTCTGGTTTTGGAATGAAGGTGATGCTGACTTCATGGAACGAATTTGGAAGTACTCCATCTCTTTCTATCTTTCCAAACAGCTTTAGTAGAATAGGTATGAATTCTTCTTTAAACGGTTGATAGAATTCCCCTGGGAAGCCATTTGGCCCTGGACTCTTGTGTCTTGGGAGGTTTTGGATGACTGCTTCAATTTCCTCCCTGGTTATTGGCCTGTTCATTTTTTCTCTTTCTTCCTGTTCCATTTTTTGGTAGTTTCTGGCTTTCCAGGAATGTGTCCATTTCTTCTAGAATGCCTAATTTATTGGTGTATACCCAATAATATAATAATAATTATAGCCAATAATATAATAATATTATAGCCAATAGTATGTTTTAAAAATCGTTTTATTTCCTTGGTGTTGGTAGTGACCACTCCTTTCTGATTCATGATTTTATTAATTTGAATATTCTCTCTCTTCTTTTTTTTTTTATTTGTTTATTTATTTTTATTGGTGTTCAATTTACTAACATACAGAATAACACCCAGTGCCCGTCACCCATTCACTCCCACCCCCCGCCCTCCTCCCCTTCTACCACCCCTAGTTCGTTTCCCAGAGTTAGCAGTCTTTACGTTCTGTCTCCCTTTCTGATATTTCCCACACATTTCTTCTCCCTTCCCTTATTTTCCCTTTCACTATTATTTATATTCCCCAAATGAATGAGAACATATAATGTTTGTCCTTCTCCGACTGACTTACTTCACTCAGCATAATACCCTCCAGTTCCATCCACGTTGAAGCAAATGGTGGGTATTTGTCATTTCTAATAGCTGAGTAATATTCCATTGTATACATAAACCACATCTTCTTGATCCATTCATCTTTCGTTGGACACCGAGGCTCCTTCCACAGTTTGGCTATCGTGGCCATTGCTGCTAGAAACATCGGGGTGCAGGTGTCCCGGCGTTTCATTGCATTTGTATCTTTGGGGTAAATCCCCAACAGTGCAATTGCTGGGTCGTAGGGCAGGTCTATTTTTAACTGTTTGAGGAACCTCCACACAGTTTTCCAGAGTGGCTGCACCAGTTCACAGTCCCACCAACAGTGTAAGAGGGTTCCCTTTTCTCCGCATCCTCTCCAACATTTGTTGTTTCCTGCCTTGTTAATTTTCCCCATTCTCACTGGTGTGAGGTGGTATCTCATTGTAGTTTTGATTTGTATTTCCCTGATGGCAAGTGATGCAGAGCATTTTCTCATATGCATGTTGGCCATGTCTATGTCTTCCTCTGTGAGATTTCTCTTCATGTCTTTTGCCCATTTCATGATTGGATTGTTTGTTTCTTTGGTGTTGAGTTTAATAAGTTCTTTATAGATCTTGGAAACTAGCCCTTTATCTGATATGTCATTTGCAAATATCTTCTCCCATTCTGTAGGTTGTCTTTGAGTTTTGTTGACTGTATCCTTTGCTGTGCAAAAGCTTCTTATCTTGATGAAGTCCCAATAGTTCATTTTTGCTTTTGTTTCTTTTGCCTTCGTGGATGTATCTTGCAAGAAGTTACTATGGCCGAGTTCAAAAAGGGTGTTGCCTGTGTTCTTCTCTAGGATTTTGATGGAATCTTGTCTCACATTTAGATCTTTCATCCATTTTGAGTTTATCTTTGTGTATGGTGAAAGAGAGTGGTCTAGTTTCATTCTTCTGCATGTGGATGTCCAATTTTCCCAGCACCATTTATTGAAGAGACTGTCTTTCTTCCAATGGATAGTCTTTCCTCCTTTATCGAATATTAGTTGCCCATAAAGTTCAGGGTCCACTTCTGGATTCTCTATTCTGTTCCACTGATCTATGTGTCTGTTTTTGTGCCAGTACCACGCTGTCTTGATGACCACAGCTTTGTAGTACAACCTGAAATCTGGCATTGTGATGCCCCCAGATATGGTTTTCTTTTTTAAAATTCCCCTGGCTATTCGGGGTCTTTTCTGATTCCACACAAATCTTAAAATAATTTGTTCTAACTCTCTGAAGAAAGTCCATGGTATTTTGATAGGGATTGCATTAAACGTGTATATTGCCCTGGGTAACATTGACATTTTCACAATATTAATTCTGCCAATCCATGAGCATGGAATATTTTTCCATCTCTTTGTGTCTTCCTCAATTTCTTTCAGAAGTGTTCTATAGTTTTGAGGGTATAGATCCTTTACATCTTTGGTGAGGTTTATTCCTAGGTATCTTATGTTTTTGGGTGCAATTGTAAATGGGATTGACTCCTTAATTTCTCTTTCTTCAGTCTCATTGTTAGTGTATAGAAATGCCACTGACTTCTGGGCATTGATTTTGTATCCTGCCACGCTACCGAATTGCTGTATGAGTTCTAGCAATCTTGGGGTGGAGACTTTTGGGTTTTCTATGTAGAGTATCATGTCATCGGCGAAGAGGGAGAGTTTGACTTCTTCTTTGCCAATTTGAATGCCTTTAATGTCTTTTTGTTGTCTGATTGCTGAGGCTAGGACTTCCAGTACTATGTTGAACAGCAGTGGTGAGAGTGGACATCCCTGTCTTGTTCCTGATCTTAGGGGAAAGGCTCCTAGTGCTTCCCCATTGAGAATGATATTTGCTGTGGGCTTTTCATAGATGGCTTTTAAGATGTCGAGGAATGTTCCCTCTATCCCTACACTCTGAAGAGTTTTGATCAGGAATGGATGCTGTATTTTGTCAAATGCTTTCTCTGCATCCAATGAGAGGATCATATGGTTCTTGGTTTTTCTCTTGCTGATATGATGAATCACATTGATTGTTTTACGGGTGTTGAACCAGCCTTGTGTCCCAGGGATAAATCCTACTTGGTCATGGTGAATAATTTTCTTAATGTACTGTTGGATCCTATTGGCCAGTATCTTGTTGAGAATTTTTGCATCCATGTTCATCAGGGATATTGGTCTGTAATTCTCCTTTTTGGCGGGGTCTTTGTCTGGCTTTGGAATTAAGGTGATGCTGGCTTCATAGAACGAATTTGGAAGTACTCCATCTCTTTCTATCTTTCCAAACAGCTTTAGGAGAATAGGTATGGTTTCTTCTTTAAACGTTTGATAAAATTCCCCTGGGAAGCCATCTGGCCCTGGACTCTTGTGTCTTGGGAGGTTTTTGATGACTGCTTCAATTTCCTCCCTGGTTATTGGTCTGTTCAGGTTTTCTATTTCTTCCTGTTCCAGTTTTGGTAGTTTGTGGCTTTCCAGGAATGCGTCCATTTCTTCCAGATTGCCTAATTTATTGGCGTATAGCTGTTCATAATATGTTTTTAAAATCGTTTGTATTTCCTTGGTGTTGGTAGTGATCTCTCCTTTCTCATTCATGATTTTATTAATTTGAGTCTTCTCTCTCTTCTTTTTAATAAGGCTGGCTAATGGTTTATCTATCTTGTTAATTCTTTCAAAGAACCAACTCCTGGTTTTGTTGATCTGTTCCACAGTTCTTCTGGTCTCGATTTCGTTGAGTTCTGCTCGAATCTTTATTAACTCCCTTCTTCTCTTGGGTGTAGGATCTATTTGCTGTTTTTTCTCTAGCTCCTTTATGTGTAAGGTGAGCTTTTGTATTTGAGTTCTTTCCAGTTTTTGAATGGATGCTTGTATTGCGATGTATTTCCCCCTTAGGACTGCTTTTGCTGCATCCCAAAGATTTTGAACGGTTGTATCTTCATTCTCATTAGTTTCCATGAATCTTTTTAATTCTTCCTTAATTTCCTGGTTGACCCTTTTATCTTTTAGCAGGATGGTCCTTAACCTCCACGTGTTTGAGGTCCTTCCAAACTTCTTGTTGTGATTTAGTTCTAATTTCAAGGCATTATGGTCTGAGAATATGCAGGGGACAATCCCAATCTTTTGGTATCGGTTCAGACCCGATTTGTGACCCAATATGTGGTCTATTCTGGAGAAAGTTCCATGTGCGCTTGAGAAGAATGTGTATTCAGTTGAGTTTGGATGTAAAGTTCTGTAGATATCTGTGAAATCCATCTGGTCCAGTGTATCATTTAAAGCTCTCGTTTCTTTGGAGATGTTTTGCTTAGAAGACCTATCGAGTATAGAAAGAGCTAGATTGAAGTCACCAAGTATAAGTGTATTATTATCTAAGTATTTCTTCACTTTGGTTAATAATTGATTTATATATTTGGCAGCTCCCACATTCGGAGCATATATATTGAGGATTGTTAAGTCCTCTTGTTGAATAGATCCTTTAAGTATGATATAGTGTCCCTCTTCATCTCTCACTACAGTCTTTGGGGTAAATTTTAGTTTATCTGATATAAGGATGGCTACCCCTGCTTTCTTTTGAGGATCATTCGAATGGTAAATGGTTCTCCAACCTTTTATTTTCAGGTTGTAGGTGTCCTTCTGTCTAACATGAGTCTCTTGTAGACAGCAAATAGATGGGTCCTGCTTTTTTATCCAGTCTGAAACCCTGCGCCTTTTGATGGGGTCATTAAGCCCGTTCACATTCAGAGTTACTATTGAGAGATATGAGTTTAGTGTCATCATGATATCTATTCAGTCTTTGTTTTTGTGGACTATTCCACTGAACTTCTTCTTAAAGGGGAATTTTAAGAGTCCCCCTTAAAATTTCTTGCAGAGCTGGTTTGGAGGTCACATATTCTTTTAGTTGCTGCCTGTCTTGGAAGCTCTTTATCTCTCCTTCCATTTTGAATGAGAGCCTTGCTGGATAAAGTATTCTTGGTTGCATGTTCTTCTCCTTTAGGACCCTGAATATATCCTGCCAGCCCTTTCTGGCCTGCCAGGTCTCTGTGGAGAGGTCTGCTGTTACCCTAATACTCCTCCCCATAAAAGTCAGGGATTTCTTGTCTCTTGCTGCTTTAAGGATCTTCTCCTTATCTTTGGAATTTGCAAGCTTCACAATTAAATGTCGAGGTGTTGAACGGTTTTTATTGATTTTAGGGGGGGATCTCTCTATTTCCTGGATCTGAATGCCTGTTTCCCTTCCCAGATTAGGAAAGTTTTCAGCTAGAATTTGTTCAAATACATATTCTGGCCCTCTATCCCTTTCGGCGCCCTCGGGAACCCCAATTAAACGTAGGTTTTTCTTCCTCAGGTTGTCGTTTATTTCCCTTAATCTATCTTCATGGTCTTTTAATTGTTTGTCTCTTTTTTCCTCAGTTTCCCTCTTTGCTATCAACTTGTCTTCTAGGTCACTCACTCGTTCTTCCACCTCGTTAACCCTCGTCGTTAGGACTTCTAGTTTGGATTGCATCTCATTCAATTGATTTTTAATTTCTGCCTGATTAGCTCTAAATTCTGCAGTCATGAAGTCTCTTGAGTCCTTTATACTTTTTTCTAGAGCCACCAGTAGCTGAATAATAGTGCTTCTGAATTGGCTTTCTGACATTGAATTGTAATCCAGATTTTGTAATTCTGTGGGAGAGAGGACTGTTTCTGATTCTTTCTTTTGAGGTGAGGTTTTCCTTCTAGTCATTTTGCTCAGTGCAGAGTGGCCAAAAGCAAATTGTATTGGGAAAAAGAGAAAAAGAGAGGAGAGAAAGAAGGAAAGAAAAGAGAAAGAGAAGAAAAAAAAAAGGGAAGAAAAAGAGAAAAAAAAACGGAAAAAAAAAGAAGAAAAAGAGAAAGAAAAAGAAAGGAGAAAAAAGGGGGTGGGGGAAGGAAACAAATCAAAAAGCAAAACAAAACAAAAACAAAACAAAACAAAACAAAAAAAAAAAAAAAAAAAAAAAAAAGAACCACCGGGGAGTATCTTCTGATTCTGTGTTCTTTAAGACCCTTGGCTTCTCCTGGAAGTTGTCAGTCTAGCTGATCTTCTGGGGGAGGGGCCTGTTGTGCTGATTTTCAGGTGTTAGCAGTTGGGGGAGCTGCTGTGCCCCTGCCTGGTGCAGGGCTCGGTGGGGGTTGTTTACCCCGTGAGGCCGCAGGAGGAACAGCCCCAGTGGCGGGGCAGCTCTGGAAACCTGGATTCAGCTCCGGCAGGAACTCCGTCTGCAGGGCCTGGAGGCTCCGGGGCGGGGCCGCTGATGTGCTCAGCTGGGGCAGGAGCGTCCTTGCTGTCCTGGGCCCTCCCGGCCTCTGCCTGTCCCGGGGGAGGCGGGATCCTGGGCTGTGTCCCGGCGCCCTGTGCTCCGGAGCCTGCGCTGGTGGATTTGCGCTCCCGGGCCGCGCAGCCCCCTCCGCGGAGCCACCGCCCGAGCCCCTCCGAGCTGCTCCTGGAACCGCGCAGGCCCCTCTGCACGGAGCCTCTTCCTCTGCCCGAGCCCCTCCGAGCTGCTCCCGCCCCGCAGCCCCCTCCGCGGAGCTGCCGCCCGAGCCCCTCCGAGCTGCTCCGGGTCCCGCCGGGTCCCGCCGTGCGCGCTGCAGCCCTTAGGGAGCTCGGCGCACTCTCCTGGGCGCGCAGTTGCTGTTACTGTCCCGGGGAGCCCGAGGAGATCCTCGCCCTCCTGGGTCCTGCTCCACCTCCCCGCGAGCCCCTTTCCGCCCGGGAAGGTCGGTGCAGCTCCTGCTCCTCCGGGACGGGGCTCTCCTGTCCTGGGGACACTCGCCCCGGCCTCAGCCCGGCTCCTCGCGGGGCCCCTCCCCCTTGGAGGCCTTTGTTCCTTTACTTCTTTTTCCCCGTCTTCCTACCTTGATAGATGCGCGAACTCTTCTCACTGTTGCATTCCAGCTGGTCTCTCTTTAAATCTCAGGCCGAATTCATAGATTTTCAGGATAATTTGAAGGTTTTCTAGGTAGTTTGGTGGAGACAGGTGATTTGGAGACCCTACTCTTCCGCCCTCTTGCTCCTCCCCTCCTCTCTCTTCTTTTTAATAAGGTTGGCTAATGGTTTATCTATCTTATTAATTCGTTCAAAGACCCAACTCCTTGTTCCGTTGATCTGTTCCACAGTTCCTCTGGTCTTGATTTCCTTGTGTTCTGCTCAAATGTTAATTAACTCTATTCTTTTGTTGGGTGTAGGATCTATCTGCTGTATTTTCTCTAGCTCCTTTATGTGTAACGTTAGCTTTTGTATTTGAGTAGTTTCCCGTTTTTGAATGGATGGTTGTATTGTGATGTATTTCCACCTTAAGGCTGCTTTTGCTGATCCCAAAGATTTTGAATGCTTGTATGTTCATTCTCATTAGTTTCCATGAATCTTTTTAATTCTTCCTTAATTTCCTGGTTGACCCTTTCGTCTTTTAGCAGGATGATCCTTCACCTCGACGTGTTTGAGGTCCTGCCAAACTTCTTGTTGTTATTTAGTTCTAATTTCAAAGCATTATGGACTGAGAATATGCAGGGGATTATCCCAATCCTTTGTTATCGGTTCAGACCCTATTTGTGACCCATTATGTGGTCTATTCTGGAGAAAGTTCCATGTACACCTGAGAAGAATGTGTATTCAGTTGAGTTTGGATGTAAAGTTCTGTATATATCTGTGAAATCCATCTGGTCCAGTGTATCATTTAAAGCTCTTGTTTCTTTGGAGATGTTGTGCTTAGAAGACCTATTGAGGGTAGAAAGAGCTAGATTGAAGTCACCAAGTATAAGATAATTATTATCTAAGTATTTCTTCACTTTGGTTATTAATTGGTTTAAATATTTGGCAGCTCCCACATTCGGGGCATATATTGAGGATTGTTAAGTCCTCTTGTGGGATAGATCCCTTAAGTATGACTTAGTGTCCCTCTTCAACTCTCACTACAGTCTTCGGTGTAAATTTTAGTTTATCTGATATAAGGATGGCTATCCCTGCTTTCTTTTGAGGACCATTTCAATGGTAAATTGTTCTCCAAGCTTTTATTTTCAGGCTGTAGGTGTCCTTCTGTCTAACATGAGTCTCTTGTAGACAGCAAATAGATGGGTCCTGCTTTTTTATCCAGTCTGAAACCCTGCGCCTTTTGATGGGGTCATTAAGCCCATTCACGTTCAGAGTTACTATCAACAGATATGAGCTTAGTGTCATCATGATATCTATTCAGTCCTTGTTTTTGTGGATTGTTCCACTGAACTTCTTCTTAAAGGGGAATTTTAAGAGTCCCCCTTAAAATTTCTTGCAGAGCTGGTTTGGAGGTCACATATTCTTTCAGTTCCTGCCTGTCTTGGAAGCTCTTTATCTCTCCTTCCATTTTGAATGAGAGCCTTGCTGGATAAAGTATTCTTGGTTGCATGTTCTTCTCATGGAGGACCCTGAATATATCCGGCCAGCCCTTTCTGGCCTGCCAGGTTGCTGTGGAGACGTCTGCTGTTACCCTAATGCTCCTCCCCATAAAGGTCAGGATTTTCTTGTCTCTTGCTGCTTTAAGGATCTTCTCTTTATCTTTGGAATTTGCAAGCTTCACTATTAAATGTCGAGGTGTTGGATGGTTTTTTATTGATTTTAGGGGGGGGATCTCTCTATTTCCTGGATCTGAATGCCTGTTTCCCTTCCCAGATTAGGAAACCTTTCAGCTCGGATTTGTTCAAATACATAGGGATCCCTGGGTGGCGCAGCGGTTTGGCGCCTGCCTTTGACCCAGGGCGCGATCCTGGAGACCCGGGATCGAATCCCACATCAGGCTCCCGGTGCATGGAGCCTGCTTCTCCCTCTGCCTATGTCTCTGCCTCTCTCTCTCTCTCTGTGACTATCATAAATAAATAAAAAATTAAAAAAAATTTTCAAATACATATTCTGGCCCTCTGTCCCTTTCAGCGTCCTCGGGACCCCCAATTACACATAGGTTTTTCTTCCTCAGGCTGTCGTTTATTTCCCTTAATCTGTCTTCCTGGTCTTTTAATTGTCGTCCCTTTTTCCTCAGTTTCCCTCTTTGCCATCAAATTGTCTTCTGTCACTCACTCGTTCTTCCACCTCATTAACCCTCGTTGTTAGGACTTCTGGTTTGGATTGCACCTCATTCAATTGATTTTTACTTTCTGCCTGATTGGATCTAAATTCTGCAGTCATGAAGTCTCTTGAGTCCTTTATGCTTTTTTCTAGAGCCACCAGTAGCTGTATAATAGTGCTTCTGAATTGGCTTTCTGACACTGAATTTTTATCCAGATTTTGTAACTTTGTGGGAGAGAGGATTGTTTCTGATTCTTTCTTTTGAGGTGAGGTTTTCCTTCTAGTCATTTTGGTCAGTGCAGAGTGGCCAAAAACAAATTGTATTGGGAAAAGGAGAAAAAGAGACAAGAGAAAGAATGAAAGAAAAGAGAAAAAGAAAAATGGAAGAAAAAAAGCAAAAAAGAGAATAAAAAGAGAAAGAAAAATAAAGAAAGGGGGTGAAAAAGTGTGGGGGAAGCAATCAGAAATAATAAAAAGAACATGGGGGAGTATCTTCTGATTCTGTATACTTTAAGTCCCTTGACTTCCCCTGGAACTTGTCCGTCTAGATGGTCTTCTGGGGAGGGGCCTGTTCTGATTTTCAGGTGTTAGCACTTGGGGGAGCTGCTCTGCCCCTTGCCTGGTGCAGGGCTCAGTGGGGATTGTTTATCCCGTGAGGCTGATGAGGAACAACCCCAGTGACAGCGGCCAGTTCTGGAAACCTGGATTCAGCC
The DNA here is from genome assembly GCF_011100685.1 of Canis lupus familiaris. Lineage (NCBI taxonomy): Eukaryota > Metazoa > Chordata > Mammalia > Carnivora > Canidae > Canis > Canis lupus. The sequence continues at coordinate 61,597 of NC_049230.1, forward strand.
CCTGCAGTAACTCCTGAGCAGTCAGTCTGCAGGGTCTGGACGCTCCAGGGCTGGTTTCTGATCTGCTCAGCTATGGGCAGGAGCGTCCTTGCTGTCCTGCACCCTCTCGGCCTCTTCCTGTCCCAGGGGAGGCCGGATCCTGGGCTGTGTCCCGGTGCGCTGTGCTCCAGGGCCTGCACTATTGAATTCGCGCTCCTGGACGTGCAGCTGCCTCTCCCCGGAGCCAGCGCCCAGCCCCTCGGAGCTGCTCCCAGCCGCGCAGCCCCCTCAGGGAGCCACCGCCTGAGCACCTCCGAGTTGCTCCCGGAGCAGCACAGCCCCCTCCGCACGGAGCCTCTTCCTATGCCAGAGGCACTGCCGCCAAGCTGCTCCCAGGGCACGCAGCCCCCTAGGCACAGAGCCGCTGCCCGATCCCCTCTGAGCTGCTTCCAAATCAATGCATGTGCCCTGCAGCCCTTAGGGAGCTCGGTGCACACTCCTGGGAATGCAGGTGTCTGTTAGTGTCCCAGGGAGCCTGAGGGCATCCCTGCCCTCCTGGGGTCCTGCTCTCACTCCCTGCGGGCACCATTCTGCCCAGGAAGATTGGTGCAGATCCTGCTTCTCTGGGACAGAGCTCTCCTGACCGGGGGTACTCGCTCTGGCCTTAGCCTGGCTCCTCGTGGCGCCCCTCACCCTTGGATGCCTTTTGTTGCTTTATTTCGTTTTCTCCATCTTCCTTCCTTGATAGAAGCATGAACTTTTCTCACTGTAGAGTTCTATCTGTTCTCTGTTTAAATCTCAGGCCGAATTCATAGATTTTCAGGATGATTTGAAGGTTATCTAGGTAATTTGGTGGGGACAGGTGACTTGGGGACCCTACTCTTCCGCCATCTTGCCCCTCCTCCTGTATGTTGCCTTTTAGCTTTGGTTGTTTCCTTCACTTTGCAGAAGCTTTTCAATTTGATGAAGTCCCAATAGTATTTTTGCTTTTGTTTCCCTCACCTCAGAGGCATATCTAGAAAGAAGATCCAATGGCCAATGTCAGAGACGTTGCTGCCTATCTTTTCTTCTTTGTATGGTTTCAGGTCTCATATTTAGGTCTTTCATCCATTTTGAATTTATTTTTTATATATATCGTATAAGAAACTGGTCCAGTTTCATTCTTCTGTATGTGGCTGCCTGGTTTTCCCAACACCATTTGTTCTTATCCTGGGGTCAGGGTTAGGGTTTGTTGAAGAGACTGTCTTTGTGCCATTGGATATTCCTTCCTGCCTTGTTGTCTATTAATGGATCATAGAGTTACAGGTTTCTATCTTGTTTCGGCTTTCAATTCTGTTCTATTGACCTTAGGGTCTCCTGTTGGGAGATTCTTGGTTTGCTGATTCAATTTCTTTGCTGGTTATCTGTCTGTTCAAGTTTCTTATTTCTTCCTTTTTCATTTTTGCTGTTATATATTTCCAGGAATTGATCTATTTCTTCCAGGTTCTAGGTTGCTGGCATATAATTTTTCATAATGTTCTCTTATAATCGTTTGTATTTCTCTAGTATTGGTTGTTATTTCTCTTTTCTCATTTGTGATTTTATTTGGGTCCTTTCTCATCTTTTTATCTTTTTTCTTTTTTAAAGATTTGATTTATGGATTCATGCGAGACACAGAGAGGCAGAGGTATAGGCAGAGAGAAAATGAGGCTCCATTCGGGGAGGCTGATGTGGGACTTGATCCCCCAAGACCCCGGGATCATGACCTGAGCCAAAGCAGATGCTCAATCACTGAGGCACCCAGGTGCTTTGCTGATTCAATTCCTTTTCTAGTAATGGGTCTACTCACATTTTCTATTTCTTCCTATTTCAGTTTTGCTCGTTTGCACATTTCTAGCGTTCTCCAATTCTTCCAGGTCTCCCAGTTTGTTAGCATATAATCTTTCATAGTATTCCCTTATAATTGTCTTATTTTCTGGTGTTGATTTTGATCTCTCTTCTCTCTTTTGTACTTTTATTTATTTACTTCTCTTCCTTTCTCGTTTATAAGGATGTCTAGGGCTTGATCCATTTTCTTAGTTATTTTGAAGAACCAGTTCTTAGTTTCATTATTGCATTCTACTGTTTTGTTGTTTCTGTATTGTTTATTTCTGCTCTCATGTTTAGTTTTTCCCTTCTTCTGTAGGCTGTAGCCTTTGTTTCCTATTCCTTTTCCAGCTCCTTTAGGTGTAGTGTTGGGTTGTGTATTGGAGACTTCTTGTTTCTTGAGGTAGGCCTGTATTGCTATCTACTTCCCTCTAAGGACTGCCTTTGCTACATCCTAGAGTTTTGAAGAAACCCGTTTTCATTTTCCTTTGTTTTAAATTTCCTCTTTAATTTCCTGGTTGCTCCAGTCATTCTCTAGTAGGATGTTCATAATCTCCACGTGTTTTTGGTATGTCCAAATTTTTTCTTACTGTTGACTTCGAGTTTCATAGCGTCGTGTTCTGAAAATGTACATGGTGTGATACCAACCTTCTTGTACCAGTTGTACCTGTTGAGGGCTTATTTGTGGCCCGTGATATGATCTATTCTGAAAAATGTCCCATGTGCACTTGAAAGGAATGTGTATTCTGCTTTAGGAATAAATGTTCAGACTATATCTGTTGAGTCCCTGTGGTCCAATGTGTCAAGGCTATTGTTCCCCTGTTGATTTTCTGCATAGATGATCAGTCCATTGCCATAAGTGGGTGTTAAAATTCCCTGTCATTGTATTATTATCAGTGTGTTCCTGTATGTTTGTTATTAATTGGTTTCTATATTTCGGTACTCCCATGTTCGCAACATAAATATTTAGTTGTTTGATATTTTTTTAAATAAATTTATTTTTTATTGGTGTTCAATTGACTAACATACAGAATAACACCCAGTGCTCATCCCGTCAAGTGTCCCCCACAGTGCCCGTCACCCATTCACCCCCACCCCCTGCCCTCCTCCCCTTCCAGCACCCCTAGTTCATTTCCCAAAGTTAGGAGTCTTTATGATCTGTCTCCCTTTCTGATATTTCTCACCCGTTTCTTCTCCATTCCCTTATATTCCCTTTCACTATTATTTATATTCCCCTAATGAATAGAACATACACTGTCCTTCTCTGATTGACTTACTTCACTCAGCATAATACCCTCCAGTTCCATCCACTTTGAAGAAAATCTTGGGTATTTGTCATTTCTAATGGCTGAGTAATATTCCATTGTATACATATGCCCCATCTTCATTATCCATTCATATTCCAATGGACTCCGAGGCCCTGCTACCGTGTGGTTATTGTGGACATTCTGCTATAAACTTCGGGGTGCAGTTTTCCCGGGGTTTCCTTGCGTCTGAATCTTTGGGGTAAATCCCCAAAAGTGCAATTGCTGAGTCTTCAGGCAGGTCTATTTTTAACTCTTTGAGGAACCTCCACACAGTTTTCCAGAGTGACTGCACCAGTTCACATTCCCACCAGCAGTGTAAGAGGGTTCCCTTTTCTTCGCATCCTCTCCAACATTTCCGGTTTCCTGCCTTGTTAATTTTCCCCATTCTCACTGGTGTGAGGTGGTATCTCATTGTGGTTTTCATTTGTATTTCCCTAATGGCAAGTGATGTAGAGCATTTTTTCATTTGCATGTTGGCCATGTCAATGTCTTCCTCTGTGAGATTTCTCCTCATGTCTTTTGCCCATTTCATGATTGGATTGTTTGTCTCTTTGGTGTTGATTTTAAGAAGTTCTTTAAAGATCTTGGAAACTAGCCCTTTATCTGATGCGTCTTTTGCATATATCTTCTCCCATGCTGCAGGTTGTCTTTTAGTTCTGTTGACTGTATCCTTTGCTGTGCAAAAGCTTCTTATCTTGATGAAGTCCCAATAGTTCATTTTGCTTTTGTTTCTTTTGCCTTCATGGATGTACCTTTCAAGAAGCTGCTGTGGCCAAGTTCAAAACGGGTGTTGCCTGTGTTCTCCTCTAAGATTTTGATGGCCTCTTGTCTCACATTTAGTTCTTTCATCTATTTTGAGTTTATCTTTGTTTATGGTGAAAGAGAGTGGTCTAGTTTCATTCTTCTGAATGTGGATGTCCAATTTTCCAGCACCATCTATTGAAGACACTGTCTTTCTTCCAATGGATAGGCTTTCCTCCTTTATCTAATATTAGTTTACCATAAAGTTCAGGGTCCACTTCTGGGTTCTCTATTCTGTTCCATTGATCTACGTGTGTTTCTGTGCCAGTACCACACTGTCTTGATGACCACAGCTTTGTAGTACAACCTGAAATCTGACATTGTGATGCCCCCAGATATGGTTTTCTTTTTTAAAATTCCCCGGGCTATTCGGGGTCTTTTCTGATTCCATACAAATCTTAAAATAATTTGTTCTAACTCTCTGAAGAAAGTCCATGGTATTTTGATAGGGATTGCATTAAACGTATACATTGCCTGGGTAACATTTTCACAATATTAATTCTACCAATCCATGAGCATGGAATATTTTTCCATCTCTTTGTGTCTTCCTCAATTTCTTTCAGAAGTGTTCTATAGTTTTTAGGGTATAGATCATTTACCTGCTTGGTTAGGTTTATTCCTAGGTATCTTATGATTTGGGTGCAATTGTAAATGAGATTGACTCCTTCATTTCTCTTTCTTCAGTCTCATTGTTAGTGTATAGAAATGCCATTGATTTCTGGGCATTGATTTTGTATCCTGCAACGCTACCAAATTGCTGTATGAGTTCTAGCAATCTTGTGGGGGAGGGATTTGGGTTTTCTAGGTAGAGTATCATGTCATCTGAGAAGAGGGAGTGTTTGACTTCTTTGCCAATTTGAATGCCTTTAATGTCTTTTTGTTGTCTGATTGCTGAGGCTAGGACTTCCAATACTATGTTGAATAGCAGTGGTGAGAGTGGACAAGAATCCCTATCTTTTTCCTGATCTTAGGGGAAAGGCTCCCAGTGCGGCCCCATTGAGAATAATATTTGCCGTGGGCTTTTCGTAGATGGCTTTTAAGATGTCGAGGATTAAAAAAAAAAAAAAAAGATGTCGAGGATTGTTCCCTCTATCCCTACGCTCTGAAGTGTTTTGATCCGCAGTGGGTGCTCTATTTTTTCAAATGCTTTCTCTGCATCTAATGAGAGGATCATATGTTTCTTGGTTTTTCTCTTGCTGATATGATGAATCACATTGATTGTTTTACGAGTGTTGAACAATCCTTGTGTCCCGGGGATAAATCCTACTTGGTCATGGTGAATAATTTTCTTAATGTATTGTTGGATCCTATTGGCTAGTATCTTGTTGAGAATTTTTGCATCCATGTTCATCAGGGATATTGGTCTCTAATTCTCCATTTTGGTGGGGTCTTTCTCTGATTTTGGAATTAAGGTGATGCTGGCTTCATAGAACGAATTTGGAAGTACTGTGTCTCTTTCTATCTTTCCAAACAGCTTTAGTAGGATAGGTATGATTTCTTCTTTAAACGTTTGATAGAATTCCCCTGAGAAGCCATTTGTTCCTGGACTTTTGTGTCTTGGGAGGTTTTTGATGACTGCTTCAATTTCCTCCCTGGCTATTGGCCTGTTTAGGTTTTCTATTTCTTCCTGTTCCAGTTTTGGTAGTTTCTGGCTTTCCAGGAATGCGTCCATTTCTTCTAGATTGCCTAATTTATTTCCATATTGCTGTTCATAATATGTTTTTAAAATCGTTTGGGGATCCCTGGGTGGCGCAGCGGTTTGGCGCCTGCCTTTGGCCCAGGGCGCGATCCTGGAGACCCGGGATCGAATCCCACGTCGGGCTCCCGGTCCATGGAGCCTGCTTCTCCCTCTGCCTGTGTCTCTGCCTCTCTCTCTATCTCTCTGTGTGACTATCATAAATAAATAAAAATTAAAAAAAATTACTAAAAAAATAAATAAATAAAATCAAATCGTTTGTATTTCCTTGGTTTTGGTAGTGATCTCTCCTTTCTCATTCATGATTTTATTAATTTGAGTCTTGTCTCTCTTCTTTTTAATAAGACTGGCTAATGGTTTATGTATGTTATTAATTCTTTCAAAGAACCAACTCCTGGTTTTGTTGATCTGCTCCACATTTCTTCTGGTCTCAATTTCCTTGAGGTCTGCTCAAATTTTAATTAACTCTCTTATTCTGTTGGGTGTAGTATCTAGCTGCTGTTTTTTTCTCTAGCTCCTTTATGAGTAAGGTTAACTCTTGTATTTGAGTTCTTTCCAGTTTTTGAATGGATGCTTGTATTGTGATATATTTCCCCCTTAGGACTGCTTTTGCTGCATCCCAAAGATTTTGAACGTTTGCATCTTCATTCTCATTAGTTTCCATGAATCTTTTAAATTCTTCCTTAATTTCCTGGTTGACCCTTACATCTTTTAGCAGGATGGTCCTTAACCTCCACGTGTTTGAAGTCCTTCCAAACTTTTTGTTGTGATTTAGTTCTAATTTCAAGGCATTATGGTCTGAGAGTATGCAGAGGACAATCTGAATCTTTTGGTATCGGTTCAGACGCGATTTGTGACCCAGTATGTGGTCTATTCTGGAGAAAGTTCCATGTGCACTTGAGAAGAATGTTTATTCAGTTCAGTTTGGATATAAAGTTCTGTAGATATCTGTGAAATCTATCAGCTCCAGTATATCATTTAAAGCTCTCGTTTCTTTGGAGATGTTGTGCTTAGAAGACCTATTGAGGGTAGAAAGAGCTAGATTGAAGTCACCAAGTATAAGTGTATTATTATCTAATTATTTCTTCACTTTCGTTATTAATTGGTTTAAATATTTGGCAGCTCCCACATTTGGGGCATATATATTGAGGATCGTTAAGTCCTCTTGTTGGATGGATACTTTAAGTATGATTTAGTGTCTGTCTTCATCTCTCACAACAGTCTTCGGTGTAAATTTTAGTTTATCTGATATAAGGATGGCTACCCCTGCTTTCTTTTGACCACCATTTCAATGGTAAATTGTTCTCCAACCCATTATTTTCAGATTCTAGGTGTCCTTCTGTCTAACATGAGTTTCATATATTTTTTTTAAATTTTTATTTATTTATGATAGTCACAGAGAGAGAGAGAGGCAGAGACACAGGCAGAGGGAGAAGCAGGCTCCATGCACCGGGAGCCCGACGTGGGATTCGATCCCGGGTCTCCAGGATCGCGCCCTGGGCCAAAGGCAGGCGCCAAACCGCTGCGCCACGCAGGGATCCCACATGAGTCTCTTATAGACAGCAAATAGATGGGTCCTGCTTTTTATCCAGTCTAAAACCTTGCGCCTTTATGGTGTCATTAAGCCCGTTCACGTTCAGAGTTACTATCGACAGATATGAGTTTAGGGTCATCATGATATCTTCAGTCCTTGTTTTTGTGGATTGTTCCACTGAACTTCTTCTTAAAGGGGCATTTTAAGAGTCCCCCTTAAAATTTCTTGCAGAGCTGGTTTGGAGGTCACATATTCTTTCAGTTCCTGCCTGTCTTGGAAGCTCTTTATCTCTCCTTCCATTTTGAATGAGAGCCTGGCTGGATAAGGTATTCTTGGTTGCATGTTCTTCTCATATAGGACCCTGAATATATCCTGCCAGCCCTTTCTGGGCTGCCAGGTCGCTGTGGAGACGTCTGCTCTTACCCTAATACTCCTCCCCATAAAGGTCAGGATTTTCTTGTCTCTTTCTGCTTTAAGGATCTTCTCTTTATCTTTGGAATTTGCAAGCTTCACTATTAAATGTTGAGGTGTTGAACGGTTTTTATTGATTTTAGAGGGGGATCTCTCTATTTCCTGGATCTGAATGCCTGTTTCCCTTCCCAGATTAGGAAAAATTTCAGCTATGATTTGTTCAAATACATATTCTGGCCCTCTGTCCCATTTGGCGCCCTCGGGAACCCTAATTACACATAGGTTTTTCTTCCTCAGGCTGTCGTTTATTTCCCTTAATCTGTCTTCCTGGTCTTTTAATTATCTGTCTGTTTTTTCTTCAGTTTCCCTCTTTGCCATCAACTTGTCTTCTATGTCTCTCATTCGTTCTTCCACCTCATTAACCCTCATTGTTAAGACTTCTAGTTTGGATTGCATCTCATTCAATTGATTTTTAATTTTGGCCTAATTGGATCTAAATTCTGCAGTCATGAAGTCTCTTGCGTCCTTTGTGCTTTTTTCTAGAGCCACCAGTAGCTATATAATAGTGCTTCTGAATTGGTTTTCTGACATTGAATTGTAATCCAGATTTATAACTCTGTGGGAGAGAGGACTGTTTCTTTCTTTTGAAGTGATGTTTCCCTTCTAGTCATTTTGCTCAGTGCAGACTGGCCAAAAACAAGTTGTATTGGGAAAAGGAGAAAAAGAGAGGAGAGAAAGAAGGAAAGAGAAGAGAAAATGAAAAAAGTAAAAAGGAAGAACAAAAGCAAAAAAGAGAATAAAAGGAGAAAGAAAAAGAAATAAAGGGGGGGAAGGCTGGGGGAAGCAATCAGAAATAAAAAAAAAAAACATGGGGGAGTATCTTCTGATTCTGTATACTTTAAGTCCCTTGACCACCCCTGGAACTTGTCCGTCTAGGTGGTCTTCTGGGGTAGGGGCCTGTTGTGCTGATTTTCAGGGGTTAGCCCTTGGGGGAGCTCCTCTCCCCCTGCCTGGTGAAGCACTCAGTGGGGGTTGTTTACCCCGTGAGGCCCAAGGAGGAGCAACCCCAGTGGTAGCGGCCAGGTCTGAAAACCTGTATTCAGCCCCGCAGTAACTCCTGAGCAGTCCATCTGCAAGGCCTGGAGGCTCCGGGGTGGGGCTGCTGATTTTCTCAGCTCTGTGCAGGAGGATCCTTGCTGTCCTGGGCCCTCCGGGCCTCTGCCTGTACCGGGGGAGGCCGAATCCTTGGCTGTGTCCCGGCGCCCTGTGCTCCGGGGCCTGTGCTGTTGGATTCTTGCTCCCGGCCACGTAGCCCCCTCTCCACGGAGCTGCCACCCCAGCCCTTCTGAGCTGCTCCTGGAGCCGCGCAGCCACCACCACACGGAGCCTCTTTCTCTGCCATAGGTGCCGCCAACTAGCTGCTCTCAGGGACCCGCTGCCCCCTCCAAACAGAGCCGCCGCCCGAGCGCCTCAGAGCTGCTCCTGGGTCAATTCATGTGCCCTGCAGCCCTTAGGGAGCTCGGTGCACACTCCTGGGAGTGCAGGTGTCTGTTAGTGTCCCATGGAGCCCGAGGGTATCCCCGCCCTCCTGGGGTCCTGCTCTGAATCACTGCGGGCGCCATTCCATCCTGGAAGATTGGTGCAGATCCTGCTTCTCTGGGACAGAGCTCTCCTGACCGGGGGTACTCACTCTGGTCTTAACCTGGCTCCTCGTGGGGCCCCTCACCCTTGGATGCCTTTTGTTGCTTTATTTCGTTTTCTCCATCTTCCTTCCTTGATAGAAGCATGAACTTTTCTCACTGTAGCGTTCTATCTGTTCTCTGTTTAAATCTCAGGCCGAATTCATAGATTTTCAGGATGATTTGAAGGTTATCTAGGTAATTTGGTGGGGACAGGTGACTTGGGGACCCTACTCTTCCGCCATCTTGCCCCTCCTCCTGTATGTTGCCTTTTAGCTTTGGTTGTTTCCTTCACTTTGCAGAAGCTTTTCAATTTGATGAAGTCCCAATAGTATTTTTGCTTTTGTTTCCCTCACCTCAGAGGCATATCTAGAAAGAAGATCCAATGGCCAATGTCAAAGACGTTGCTGCCTATCTTTTCTTCTTTGTATGGTTTCAGGTCTCACATTTAAGTCTTTCATCCATTTTGAATTTATTTTTTATATATATGGTGTAAAAAAGTAGTCCAGTTTCATTCTTCTGCATGTGGCTGCCTGGTTTTCCCAACACCATTTGTTCTTATCCTGGGGTCAGGGTTAGGGATTGTTGAAGAGACTGTCTTTGTGCCTTTGGATATTCCTTCCTGCCTTGTTGTCAATTAATGGATCATAGAGTTACAGGTTTGTATCTTGTTTCGGCTTTCCATTCTGTTCTATTGATCTAAGGGTCTCCTGTTGGGAGATTCTTGAGTGCTGATTCAATTTCTTTGCTGGTTATCTGTCTGTTCAAGTTTCTTATTTCTGGGATCCCTGGGTGGCGCAGCGGTTTGGCGCCTGCCTTTGGCCCAGGGCGCGATCCTGGAGACCTGGGATTGAATCCCACAACGGGCTCCCGGTGCATGGAGCCTGCTTCTCCCTCTGCCTGTGTCTCTGCCTCTCTCTCGCTCTCTTTGTGACTATCATAAATAAAAAAAATTTAACAAAACTGTCTTATTTCTTCCTTTTTCATTTTTGCTATGTTATATATTTCCAGGAATTGATCAATTTCTTCCAGGTTCTAGGCTGCTGGCATATAATTTTTCATAATGTTCTCTTATGAACGTTTATATTTCTCTAGCGTTGGTTGTTATTTCTCTTTTCTCATTTGTGATTTTATTTGGGTCCTTTCTCATCTTTTTTCTTTTTTCTTTTTTAAATATTTTAATTAGGTTTTCATGCGAGACACAGAGGGGCAGAGGTATAGGCAGGGGGAAAATGAGGCTCCATGCAGGGAGCCTGATGTGTGACATGATTCCCCAGGACCCCGGGATCATGACCTGAGCCAAAGCAGATGCTCAACCACTGAGGCACTCAGGTGCCTTGCTGATTCAATTCCTTTGCTAGTTATGGGTCTGTTCATATTTTCTATTTCTTCCTATTTCAATTTTGTTCATTTGCACATTTCTAGGGATTTGTCCATTTCTTCCAGGTCTCCCAGTGTGTTAGCATATAATCTTTCATAGTATTCCCTTATAATTGTCTTATTTTTCTGGTGTTTTTTTTCTGGTGTTGATTGTGATTTCTCTTCTCTCATTTGTGATTTTATTTATTTAGGTTTTCTCTTTTCTCATTGATAAGGCTGGCTAGGGCTTGATCCATTTTATTAATTATTTTGAAGAACCAGCTCTTAGTTTCGTTATTCCATTCTACTGTTTTGTTTTTTCTGTATTGTTTATTTCTGCTCTCATCTTTATATTTTCCCTTCTTCTGCAGGCTTTAGGGCTTGTATGCTATTCCTTTTCCAGCCTCATTAGGTGTAGGGTTAGGTTGTGTATTGGAGACTTCTTGTTTCTTGAGGTAGGCCTGTATTGTTATGTACTTCCCCCGTACGACTGCCTTTCCTACATCCCAGAGGTTTGGAAAAACATGTTTTCATTTTCATTTGTTTTAAATCTCCTCTTTAATTTCCTGGTTGCTCCATTCATTCTCTAGTAGGATGTTCATAATCTCCACGTATTTTTGGTCTGTCCATATTTTTTCTTACCTTTGACTTTGCGTGTCATAGCCTCGTGGTCCAAAAATGTACAGTGTGTGATATCAACCTTCTTGTACCTGTTGTACCTGTTGAGGGCTGATTTGTGGCCCATGATATGATCTGTTCTGGAGAATGTCCCATGTGCACTTGAAAGGAATGTGTATTCTGTTTTAGGATGAAATGTTCAGACTATATCTGTTGAGTCCCTGTGGTCCAGTGTGTCAAGGCTACTGTTCCCCTGTTGATTTTCTGCATAGACGATCGGTCTATTGCCATAAGTGGGTGTTAAAATCCCCTGTCTTTGTATTATTATCAGTGAATTCCTGTACGTTTGTTGTTAATTTGTTTCTATATTTAGGTACTCCCATGTTGGCAGCATATATATTTAGTTGTTTGACCATTTTTTTAAATAAATTTATTTTTATTGGTGTTCAATTTACCAACAAACAGAATTACACCCAGTTCTCATCCCGGCAAGTGCCCCCCTCAGTGCCCATCACCCATTCACCGCCTGTCCTCCTCCCCTTCCAGCACCCCTCATTTCTTTCTCAGAGTTAGGAGTCTTTATGTTCTGTCTCCATTTCTGATATTTCCCACACATTTCTTCTCCATTCCCTTATATTCCCTTTCACTATTATTTATATTAACGAATTGAATGAGAACATACATTTGTCCTTCTCCAATTGACTTACTTCACTCGCATAAGACCCTCCAGTTCCATCCCCATTGAAGCAAATGGTGGGTGTTTGTCGTTTCTAATGGTTGAGTAATATTCCATTGTATACATAAACCAATCTTCTTTACCCATTCATCTTTCGATGGACACCATGGCTCCATCCACAGTTTCGCTATTGTGGACATTCCTGCCAAAATCATCAGTGTTCAGGTGTCCCAGCATTTCATTGCATCTGAATATTTTGGGTAAATCCCCAAGAGTGCAATTGCTGGGTCGTACGGCAGGTCTATTTTTAACTCTTTGAGTAACCTCCACACAGTTTTCCAGAGTGGCTGCACCAGTTCACATTCCCACCAACAGTTTAAGAGTCTTCCCTTTTCTCTGCACCCTCTACAACATTTGTGGTTTCCTCCCTTGTTAATTTTCACCATGCTCACTGGTGTGTGGTGGTATCTCATTGTAGTTTTGATTTGTATTTCCCTGAGGCAAGTGATGCAGAACATTTTCTCATGTGCATGTTGGCCATGTCAATGTCTTCCTCTGTGAGATTTCTGTTCATGTCTTTTGCCCATTTCATGATTGGATTCTTTGTTTCTTTGGTGTTGATTTGAGAAGTTCTTTATAGATCTTGGAAACTAGACCTTTATCTGATACGTCTTTTGCAAATATCTTCTCCCATTCTGTAGGTTGTATTTAGTTTTGTTGACTGTACTCTTTGCTGTGCAAAAGCTTCTTATCTTGATGAAGTCCCAATAGTTCATTTTGCTTTTGTTTCTTTTGCCATCGTGGAGGAATCTTGCAAGAATTTAGTGTGGCCAAGTTGAAAAAGGGTGTTGCCTGTGTTCTCCTCTAGGATTTTGATGGACTCTTGTCTCACATTTAGATCTTTCATCCATTTTGAGTTTATGTTTGTGTATGGTGAAAGAGAGTGGTCTAGTTTCATTCTTCTGCATGTGGATGTCCAATTTTCCCACCACCATGTATTGAAGAGACTGTCTTTCTTCCAATGGATAGTCTTTCCCCCTTTATCGAATATTAGTTGACCATAAAGTTCAGGGTCTCTATTCTGTTCCATTGATCTATGTGTCTGTTTTTGTACCAGTACCGCACTGTCTTAATGACCACAGCTTTGTAGTACAACTGAAATCTGGCATTGTGATGCCTCTAGATATGGTTTTCTTTTTTAAAATTCCCCTGGCTATTTGGGATCTTTCCTGATTCCACACAAATTTTAAAAATTAATTTGTTCTAACCCTCTGAAGAAAGTCCATGGTATTTTGATAGGGATTGCATTAAACGTGTACATTGTCCTTGATAACATTTATATTTTCATAAGATTAATTCTTCCAATCCATGAGCATGGAATATTTTTTCATCTCTTTGTGTCTTCCTTAATATCTTTCAGAAGTGTTCTATAATGTTTAGTGTATAGATGCTTCACCTCTTTGGTTAGGTTTATACCTAGGTATCTTATGCTTTTGGGTGCAATTGTAAATGGGATTGACTCCTTAATTTCTCTTTCTTCAGTCTCATTATTAGTGTATAGAAATGCCATTGATTTCTGGGCATTGATTTTGTATACTGTAACGCTACCAAATTGCTCTATGAGTTCTAGCAATTTTGGGGTGTAGGATTTTGAGTTTTCTAGGTAGAATATCATGTCATTGGCGAAGAGGGAGAATTTGACTTCTTCTTTGCCAATTTGAATGCCTTTAATGTCTTTTTGTTGTCTGATTGCTGAGGCTAGCACTTCCAGTACTATGTTGAATAGCTGTGGTGAGAGTGGACATCCCTGTCTTGTTCCTGATATTAGGGGAAAGGCTCTCAGTGCTTCCCCATTGAGAATGATATTTCCTGTGGGCTTTTCGTAGATGGCTTTTAAGATGTCGAGGAATGTTCCCTCTATCACTATACTCTGAAGAGTTTTGTTCAGGAATGGATGCTGTATTTTTTCAAATGCTTTCTCTGCATCTAATGGGAGGATCATATGCTTCTTGGTTTTTCTCTTGCCAATATGTTCAATCATATTGATTGTTTTACGAGTGTTGAACCACCCTTGAATACCGGGGATAAATCCTACTTGGTAATGGTGAATAATTTTCTTAATGTACTGTTGGATCCTATTGGCTAGTATCTTGTTGAGAATTTTTGCATCCATATTCATCAGCGATATTGGTCTGTAATTCTCCTTTTTGGTGGTGTCTTTGTCTGGTTTTGGAATGAAGGTGTTGCTGGCTTCATGGAATGAATTTGGTAGTACTCCATCTCTTTCTATCTTTCCAAACATCTTTAGTAGAATAACTATGATTTCTTCATTAAACATTTGATAGAATTCCCCTGGGAAGCCATCTGGCCCTGGACTCCTGTGTCTTGGGAGGTTTTTGATGACTGCTTCAATTTCCTCCCTGGTTATTGGCCTGTTCAGATTTTCTATTTCTTCCTGTTCCAGTTTTGGTAGTTTCTGGCTTTCCAGGAATGCGTCCATTCTTTCTAGATTTCCTAATTTATTGGCATATGGCTGTTCATAATATGTTTTTAAAATCGTTTGTATTTCCTTGGTGTTGGTAGTGATCTCTCCTTTCTCATTCATGATTTTATTAATTTGAGTCTTTTCTCTCTTCTTTTTAATAAGGCTGGCTAATGGTTTATGTATCTTATTAATTCTTTTAAACAACCAACTCCTGGTTTTGTTGATCTGATCCACAGTTCTTCTGGTCTTGATTTCATTGAGTTCTGCTCGAATCTTAATTAAATCTCTTCTGCTGGGTGTAGGATCTATCTGATGTTCTTTCCCTAGCTCCTTTATGTGTAAGGTTAGCTATTCTTTTGAGTTCTTTCCAGTTTTTGCATGGATGCTTGTAATGTGATGTATTTCCCCCTTAGACTGCTTTTAATGCATTCCAAAGATTTTGTACGGTATTATCTTCATTAGTATTAGTTTCCATGAATCTTTTTTTTAATAAATTAATTTTTTATTTGTGTTCAATTTATCAACATACATTAACACCCAGTGCTCATCCCATCAAGTGCCCCCCCTTCAGTGTCCGTCACCCATTCACCTGCACCCCCTGCCCTCCTCCCCTTCTACAATGCCTAGTTCATTTCCCAGAGCTAGGAGTCTTTATGTTCTGTCTCCATTTCTGATATTTCCCACACAATTCTAATCCATTCCTTTATATTCCCTTTCACTATTATTTATATTCCCGAAATGAATGAGAACATACTCTTTGTCCATCTCCGATTGACTTTCTTCACTCATCATGATACTCTCCAGTTCCATCTACTTTGAAGCAAATGGTGGGTATTTGTCGTTTTTCATGCCTGAGTAATATTCCATTGAATACATAAACCACATCTTCCTAATCCATTCTACTTTCAATGGACTCCAAGCCTCCTTTCACATTTTGGCTATTGTGGACATTGCTGCTATACACATCGGGGTGCAGGTGTCCCGGCACTTCATTGCATCTGAATCTCTGAGGTAAATCCCTGACAGTGCGATTGCTGGGTCGTAGGGCAGGTGTATTATTAACTCTTTGAGGAACCTCCACACAGTTTTCCAGAGTGGCTGCACCAGTTCACATTCCTACCAACAGTTTAAGAGTCTTCCCTTTTCTTCGCAACCTCTACAACATTTGTTGTTTCCTGCCTTGTTAATTATCCCAAGTCAGTGGTGTGAGGTGGTATCTCATTGTGGTTTTGATTTGTATTCCCCTGATGGCAAGTGATGCAGAGCATTTTTTCATGTTCATGTTGGCCATGTCAATGTCTTCCTCTGTGAGATTTCTCTTCATGTCTTTTGCACATTTCATGATTGGATTCTTTGTCTCTTTGGTGTTGATTTTAAGAAGTTCTTTATAGATCTTGGAAACTAGCCCTTTATCTGATACGTCTTTTGCAAATATCTTCTCCCATTCTGCAGGTTGTCTTTTAGTTTTGTTGACTGTATCCTTTGCTGTGCAAAAGCTTCTTATCTTGATGAAATCACAATAGTTCATTTTTGCTTTTTTTTCTTTTGCCTTCGTGGATGTATCTTGCAAGAAGTTACTGTGGCCAAGTTCAAAAAGGGTGTTGCCTGTGTTCTCCTCTAGGATTTTGATGGACTCTTGTCTCACATTTAGATCTTTCATCCATTTTTAGTTTATGTTTGTGTATGGTGAAAAAGAGTGGTCTAGTTTCATTCTTCTGAATGTCAATTTCCATTATCCCTGCACCATTTATTGAAGAGACTGTCTTTCTTCCAATGGATGGTCTTTCCTCCTTTATTGAATATTAGTTGACCATAAAGTTCAGGGTCCACTTCTGGGTTCTCTATTCTGTTCCATTGAACTATTTGTCTGTTTTTGTGCCAGTACCACACTGTCTTGATGACCACAGCTTTGTAGTACACCCTGAAATCTGGCATTGTGTTGACCCCAGATATGGTTGTCTTTTTTAAAATTCCCCTGGCTATTTAGGGTCTTTTCTGATTCCATTCAAGATTTTTTTATGATAGTCCCACAGAGAGAGAGAGAGAGAGAGAGAGAGAGGCAGAGACACAGGCAGAGGGAGAAGCAGGCTCCACGCACTGGAAGCCTGTCATGGGATTCGAACCCGGGTCTCCAGGATCGTGCCCTGGGCACCAAACCGCTGCACCACCCAAGGATGCTGATTCCACAGAAATCTTAACATAATTTGTTCTAAATCTCTGAAGAAAGTCCATGGTATTTTGATAGGGTTTGCATTAAACCTGTACATTGCCTTGGTAATATTGACATTTCACAATGTTAATTCTGCCAATCCATGAGCATGGAATATTTTTCCATCTCTTTGTGTCTTCCTCAATTTCTTTCAGAAGTGTTCTATAGTTTTTAGGGTATAGATACTTTACCTCCTTGGTGAGGTTTATTCCTAGGTATCTTATGCTTTTGGGTGCAATTGTAAATGAGATTGACTCCTTCGTTTCTCTTTCTTCAGTCTCCTTGTTAGTGTAGAGAAATTCCATTGATTTCTGGGCATTGATTTTGTATCCTGCAACGCTACCAGATTGCTGTATGAGTTCTAGCAATCTTGGGGGGGAGGCTTTTGTGTATTCTAGATAGAGTATCATATCATCAGCAAAGAGGGAGAGTTTGACTTCTTCTTTGCCAATTTGAATACCCTGAATGTCTTTTTGTTGTCTGATTGCTGAGGCTAGGACTTCCAATACTATGTTGAATAGCAGTGGTGAGAGTGGACATCCCTGTCTTGTTCCTGATCTTAGGGGAAAGGCTCCCAGTGCTTCCCCTTTGTGAATGATATTTGCTGTGGGCTTTTTGTAGATGGCTTGTAAGATGTCGAGGAATGTTCCCTCCATCCCTACGCTCTGAAGTGTTTTGATCTGCAATGGATGCTCTATTTTGTCAAATGCTTTCTCTGCATCTAATGGGAGGATCATATGCTTCTTGATTTTTCTCTTGCTGATATGATGAATCACATTGATTGTTTATGAGTGATGAACCAGCCTTGTGACCCGGGGATAAATCCTACTTGGTCATGGTGAATAATTTTCTTAATGTATTGTTGGATCCTATTGGCTAGTATCTTGTTTAGAATTTTTGCATCCATGTTCATCAGGGATATTGGTCTGTATTTCTTTTTGGTGGGGTCTTTGTCTGGTTTTGGAATTAATTTGATGCTGGCTTCATACAACGAATTTGGAAGTACTCAATCTCTTTCTATCTTTCCAAACAGCTTTAGTAGAATAGGTATGGTTTCTTCTTTAAACGTTTGATAGAATTCCCCTGGAAGCCATCTGGCCCTGGGCTTTTGTGTTTTGGGAGATTTTGGATGAATGCTTCAATATCCTCCCTGGTTATTGGCCTGTTCAGGTTTTCTATTTCTTCCTGTTCCAGTTTTGGTAGTTTCTGGCTTTCCAGGAATGCATCCATTTCTTCTAGATTGCCTAATTTATTGGTGTATTGCTGTTCATAATATGTTTTTAAAATTGTCTGTATTTCCTTGGTGTTGGTAGTGACCTTTCCTTTCTCATTCATGATTTTATTAATTTGAGTCTTCTCTCTCTTCTTTTTAATGAGGTTGGCTAATGGTTTATCTATCTTATTATTTCGTTCAAAGAAGCAACTCCTCGTTCCTTTGATCTGTTCCAGAGTTATTCTGGTCTCGATTTCCTTGAGTTCTGCTCGAATTTTGATTAACTCTATTCTTCTGTTGGGTGTAGGATTTATCTGCTATTTTTTCTTTAGCTCCTTTATGTGTAACGTTAGCTTTTGTATTTGAGTAGTTTCCCGTTTTTGAATGGATTCTTGTGATGTATTTCCCCCTTAGGACTGCTTTTGCTGATCCCAAAGATTTTGAACGGTTGTATCTTCATTCTCATTAGTTTTCATGAGACTTTTTAATTCTTCCTTAATTTCCTGGTTGACCCTTTCGTCTTTTAGCAGTATGATGATTCACCTCCACGTGTTTGAGGTCCTTTGCCATAAATGGGTGTTAAAATCCCCTGTCATTGCATTATTATCAGTGAGTTCCTATATGTTTGTTGTTAATTGGTTTCTATATTAGGTACTATTATGTTGGCAGCGTAAATATTTAGTTGTTTGATCTTGATAGAGTGTCTTTTTAATTATGAAATAATGCCCTTCTTCATCTCTTCTTACAGTATTTGTTCTTTCTTGTTTGAAATTTAAATATTTTATTTATTTATTCATAAGATATACAGAGGAGCAGAGGAAGAAACATAGCAGAGTGAGAGGCAGGCTCTCCAAAGGGAGGCCAATGTGGGACTCGATCCTGGGATCCCAGGATCACACCCTGAGCTGAAGGCAGATGCTCAACCACTGAGCCACCAGATGTCCCCCAGGATTTGGTTTCAAATCTCATTAGTCTGATATAAGTGGGTCCTCCACCTTTTTTTTGATATCCATTAGTGCGATAGATGATTTTCCATCCCCTGACTTTTAATCTGTAGCTGTCTATAGGTTTAAGGTGAGCATCTTGTAGGCAGCGTACAGATGGATGTTGTTTTTTTAATAATAATTTTATTTATCAGAGAGACAGAGAGAGAGAGAGGGAGAGACAGAAAATTATGTAGAGAGAGAAGCAGTCTCCCCACCAGGAGTCCAGTATGGGACTCGATCCTAGACTCCAGGATCATACCCTGAGTCAAAGACGGAGGCTCAACCCCTGAGCCACCCAGGCATCTTGGATCTGTTTTTTAAGCTCCTCTGATCCCCTATATCTTTTGATTGGACCATTTAGTCTATCAGCATTCAGAGTGACTATTCAAAGATATGAACTTTGTGCCTTTGTGTTACCTGAAGAGTTGGTGTTTCTGGGGACGTTCTCTGGTCCTTTCTAGTCTTTGTTGCTTTTGGTCTCTTTTTTTCCCCCACTAGAAGGGTCCCTCTTAAAATTCCTTACTGGACTGGTTAAGTGGTCATGAACTCCTTTATATGTTGCCTGTCTGGGAAAATGTTTATCTCTCCTGAATGACACCCTTGCTGAAGAAACAATTCATACAAATTGGACTGCAATAAAAAGAAATTTTAAAACATAAAATAAATTATTGCTAATATGATTGAGAAAAATGGCATTTAGGAGGAAAACCAGAAGCAGAAATAGAGGAGGACAGATTTCACCCTCCGTAGCCTTCACAGGGACCTGGTGTCCTTTCCTGGGAGGGGCCCCCCTCCGGAGGATGCTTCCTGCCCCTCTGCCCTCCTTGTTGGAACACAGCAGGCACAGCTCCGTGCCTCCAGCACCTCTGCAGTTGTGGCTTATAGCATTTTCCATGTATCCTATTGGGGACCACAGCGTTGTGTATGTAACCATCTGGCTGCTGTTTGACAACATTGGGGGGATTCCAACTTTTGTTGGTTTTGAGCTGTGTGTGTGTATATCACATGCAGCTATCACGTGCTGCTATCAGATCCTCTGGCTGGGTCACCAAAAAACCCCGAAATGGTTGGCACAACATCATTTCTGGTGCTGGCGCCGGGCTGTTAGCTGGGCTCTCCTGGCAGCCCCGGGGCTCGCTCATGCAGTGACTTTCAGCTGGAGGGTCAGCTGAGCTTGAAGTTCCAGCTCGGCCACATTCCCATGTCCACAGTGGGTCTGGCCGCCCTTGGAAGGCATGGGGGGCCGTCAGCTGTGTGTGCCTGCTGGCGCCCCTGCAGGGACTAGTTTGCACCTACATGGTGCCCCCTCCTCCTCTCTAGGGGTCTCTCCACGCCCCATGCACAGAGTTCTGGGAGACACAGAAACGGGCTTGCTGTGCATTTTTGCACCACAAGACTTTATTGACTTTCTGCAGCAAACGGGGTCAGAGCCATGGTTGCGTGCCTTCCCCTGGGGAGGGAGACCTTTCTGTCCTTTAAGAAGGGGCAAGAACCACCCGGGGTCGTGGGCGGGTGCTGGAGTTCCCCACCTGGGAGCATGTGTGTTCCGGGTAGGGGCGTGTGTCCTGAGGTTTCAGCCTGAGTGACAATACTGAGGACAGCAGAGCTGACCTGGACCTGCAGCTCATGGGCTCCTGTGTTGGGTCCCCGCAGGGCAGCTGGACCCCAGCCTCAGGCCCTCTGGAGCCCCAGCACCTGGAGGAGCCTGCATCCCGGTGTGGGTGCTGGTGGGGCCCATGGGCTTACACCCTCTCCCTTCATTGGGGTGTCCCGGGATCCCAAGGGCTGCCCTAGATCAGCGACCTGGATCTGTCGGGCACTCCCAGGGCCCTGCAGGCCACATTCAGCTGTGAGAGGGCTCGCTCAGCCCGGGGCCAGAATCCAGGGCTGGCCAGGGCCATGGGGACCTGATTCCATTAGTCTTTGTGTTGGGACTGGTGGGGGCTCAAATCAAACCATCCCTCACAGAGCCTGGGCCCAATCAGCCCAGGTACCTCTGGGTTAGGGGCTGGTGTCCTGTGCAGGGTGTCCCACCCTCCAGGAGGGACAGTGGGTGAGGCAGGGTACAGTACGTCTTCTGCATCACTCACCTGCTCACACACTGTCAGGGGCTCCCTTCCTTCCCACTTCCCTGAAACCCCTGGGTACTCTATGGGACACCCGGGCTTCTGATGGGAGAAGAGTATCCAGAGAACCTAGGGGAGGCTGATGATGTCCCACAGGGGGCAGCTGCACCGGGTCCTTGCTCGGGGCCGATGGTGTGGTGGTGGAATGTGTGGGGGCATGGGTATGATGGTGGTGGACTTTGGGGGATGGTGTAGAGGGGATGGAGTTGGGGTATAGTGTGGCTGGTGATTGTGTGGGGCTGTGTGTGTGTGAGGGGGTGGTGTAGGGGTGATGCCATGGGGGATGATGATGTAGGGGGATGATGTGTTTCTGGGAAATGGGGGGATGGCGTGGGGCGCCAACGGACACAGTGCATCCCATTTCTCTAAGATGCACACGGAGACGTCTACAGATAAATGCGACCCCATTCTGGGTTTGCTCTGACACCTGCCCCTGGGGCCCCGTGTGGTGAGTGCAGGGCCCTGGCTGGACCAGGGACATTATCTGGGGGTCATCATACTATGTATGTTTACAAATTGCAAATTGTCTCAAATTGAATGCATAGAATTTAGAAATATATAAAGTACTGAGGGTGGGGAGCAGCCTGAGCTGTCCGAACCTCATCAGATTCATGTGTGTCCTCCTCCAGTCATGGCCATGTACCCTGCCCCCAGGTCCCCTTACTGCCCCCACGGCCCCCACCCCAGCCCCCTGCTTTACAGGGGGCCGTCCCTCACCCCTTTGGGGTTCAGCTCACGTGGCAATCCCTGGAGGCCCCATTCTAGAGGCCTCCTGATCCCTGAGACCCCGAGGGTGGGGGCACAGTGGTCATCCCCAACACCCTACCATGGAGCCGTGTGTTGCTGGTTGCTGTTCTTCCCCTGGGCTCCGAAGCCCCGTGTTCCCTACCCAGAAGCCCCTGGTCCTCCCCGGGACCCGATACCCCCTGGCCCTTCAGCCTCACCCTACCCCGTAGTAGTCTCAAAACATGACATGACAGCTGAACATCCTGCTGACGTCCAGGTCCCCCAGCGTGATGTCCCTGGAGGAGACCAGGGCCGCCTCCTTCATTTCCTGTGGGAAAACCGGGGAGGAGGAGCTGGCATCAGGGATACAGATCCCGACCTGTCTGTCCTGGGCAGGGAGCCCTGGGGCCACCATGGGAGTGTGTCCTGCCGAAAACTCTGTCCTTCCCCTGGGAGGCTGGGGACGGCGGGAGTGCCCACCGTGCCCATGGACCTGTGTGAGGGCCTGTGCCTAGCTGTTGTGGGCGGGGAGGTGACTGGGGGTCAGCCTGGGTGGGAGCGGACAGGGGGTCAGTCCAGGTGGGGAGGGGACATGGGGGTGTTGTGCACAAGATTGCGAATCCGAGAAACCACTAAGGAGCCTACACCAATGCAAACACACGGGGGTTGTTTTACAAACTCGAGCATGGGTCCAAGTATACCCCACACAGTGGAGCATGGAGTTGGACCCCGAGGATGGTTTTAGTTTAGTTTTAAGGGCTGGTCTCGGGGACCTCCAGCAGGGCTGGAACAATTCCTCAAGTTCTGTTTACATATTGATGTGGGGCTTTCAAGGGCATTGAGCTCTCTTCTCATTCTAATAGGGGCTTCTAGCCCTTGGCTTGGGCTCAGTTTTTATTCTATTGTGGGGCTTTCTAAGACATTAAGCTGTAAACTTTTGTTTTTTTCCAGTAACTGAAGTAATGTAAATTTCAGCTCTTCTTCACCGGGGCCTGGGATGGCTGGACATGTGCTAATGCTGAATTTAAATTGGAATGGCCATAATGTTCTCGGCCTCCTTGCGTCCCGTCCCATCCTATCTAGCTCCTTCTCCCTTCTCAGGAGCTCCTAAGAGAGCAATTGAAAAATGACCTCAGCATGGCATCGGGTGTTGGGGGACAGGCCCAGGGATTTGGGATCAGGAAGACCAGGGGAGCGGGCGTCCCAGCTGTGCAGCGGGATTCCATGCTGCTGACTCTTATTCCCTAAGGCTATCTTGAAAACTGACTTTGAACATAGAAAATCTGTCCTTTATCTTTAAAAGATGAAGAGCGAGTAAAAGTGTTTTTTCTCTGCCCATCTGATTGCTCAGATTCCAATCTGAGACATATTTCCTGTTAATAAGGATAATTTACTATCCGTGGTACTATGGTTAAAATATTCTGACACAAGCAATTCAGAGGGATGAGGGTTTCTCATCTCTTTCTTCACAGCTCAGTCACTCCTCAGGAAATTCATCTTTATGGATTTGGAAAGAACTGAGAGACATTAGTACCAATGGTCCTATTATTATGTGAAGGATTCTTCCCTGAGATTCTTCCCCTATTTCAACTGACACTGAAACACTGAACTCTTTGGAAGACAAATGTCAAGGAAATAAATGTTATACGTTGCTAATTTTAAATGCCCTTGCAATATGATGTCTATTATAATACAAGTATTTTTATCTGATTTTTGCATTTATTATCTGTTCCTTCTTTTCAGGTTGAGGAGGCATTATACGTGTTCATAAGTGTTCATAAGTGTTCTTTCCTTCTGATATAAAATTCTTATTTTGTTCCCATTGAAGGAACTCTTTAAGAATAAGGCAAAAGTTAATTCAACTATTTTTAAAATGTCTTCCCACTTGGAGCCTGATTCATTTAAGTCAATTTTAAAAATAAATCTTATTTATTAGAAAGAAAACAAAGATTTACAGGGAAATTGAGAAGACGGTACAGAGAATTCACATGCACTTGCTCTCAATTTCTCCAATTATTGATATCTTATATCAGGACGGTACAAATATTAGCTAATGAATCAATATTAAAATATTCGCAGTACCCAAAGACCATACATTATTCACATTTCCTTAGTTTTTGCTAAGTTACCATCCCTCATATCACACTCCATTTCTCCTCATGTTTTTCTTAGGCTCCTCTGCATTATGACAGTCTTTCAGCCTTTCCTTGTTGTTGAACTGCAACCCTTTGAGAAGTAGAGTATTTTGTAAAATTTCCCTCAGTTGGGACATGTCTGTTTATCACATGATTGAACTGTTTTTGTGGATTATATACAGAGATATACTGCCATTTTTATTATACCATATAAAGGATAGATACTATCAACATGATTTATCCGTCTTGGTATCGATCTGATCATCTTGCTGAGGTAGTGTTTGTCATCTTTCTCCGTAGTAAAGTGATTCTTTTTATTACTTTTATTATTATTATTGTTATTATTATATTATCATTATTATTTTAATTGTTTCATAATATATATTGTAGAAGGAAGTTACTACGTGTATTCCACACGTAAGATTGGTAAGCTATGCTCATCAACTTGAGGGTGGAATGTCTGCACAAATTGTTTGAAATTCTTCTACATGGGAGGTTTCTCCTCCTTCTGGGTTTGTTTGTTTTTCAAAGATGTTATTCATTTATTTGAGAGAGAGAGGAGAGAAAAAGCATGAGCGAGAGGGGCAGAGGGAGAGGGAGAAGCAGGTTTCCTGCTGAACACGGAGCCTGCCTTGGGACTTGGATCATGATCTGAGCCTAAGGCAGAAGCTTAACTGACTGAGCCGCACAGGTGCCACTCTTTTTTTCTTTCTTCTTTCTTTCTTTCTTTCTTTCTTTCTTTCTTTCTTTCTTTCTTTCTTTCTTTCTTTTTTAATAATAAATTTACATTTTATTGGTATTCAATTTGCCAACATACAGAATAACACCAAGTGCTCATCCTGTCAAGTGCCCCCCTCAGTGCCTGTCACTCATTCACACCCAACCCCGCCCTCCTCCCCTTCCATCACCCCTAGGTCTTTTCCCAGAGTTAGGAGTCGTTAGGTTCTGTCTTCCTTTTCTCTTATTTCCCACACATTTCTTCTCCCTTCCCTATATTCCCTTTCACTATTATTTATATTCCCCAAGTGAATGAGAACATACAATGTTTGTCCTTCTCTGATTGACTTACGTCACTCAGCATAATACCTTCCACTTCCATCCACGTTGAAGCAAATGGTGGGTATTTGTCGTTTCTAATGGCTGAGCAAGGCCCACCTGTTCTCTCTCTTCATCTTCTGAGTCTCCTAAGATATGAATGTTATTGTTTTAATAAGTGGCTGACTTCCCTACGTCTGCCTCTGTGGTCCATAAACTTCCTTGTTTTTAAGGCTTCCCCTTGGGACTGCACATCAGTTATAGCATTTTTAACGTTTGCCTGGCTAGATTTTAGTTCTTTTATTTCTACAGTAAGGGATTCTCTAGTTTTCTTCTTTGTTTCTTTTTCCAGCCCAGCTGCTATCTTTATAATCATTGTTTTAAACTGTAGTTAGACATCATATATGTGTATTGATGGACTTCCTGGCTGTGAGTACTACCTCATGTTATTTTATGGAGGTGAATTTCTCCATCTCATTAGTTTTTCCAGAAAAGAAAGAGGGAAGAAAAAGAAAAACCAAGAAAAACAATAACAACTGCTCTCAAAAAAAAAAAAAAAAAAAACCAGATTATTTTGGCCTGCTTGTTAAAAGATTCTAAATCCCAAAATATGAAAGACCATTAAAGAACCATGAAAGTAAAAATGAGAAATAAATAAGGTACAAACATAAAAATTAAAATAAGGCAATTAATAAAATAGAATCAAAGACAATAACTGAAAATAAAGCACAAAGTACAAAGGAAGCTAGACCCTACTTTCCAGGCAGAGCTGAGGCTCTGCAGCCTCTGGGGTCCAAAAAATTGGTGACAGCGAGTGGTCTGTGCGGGGTCTGGGGATGGGCCATGGCGTTGATTGTCAGGTGCACATCTGCCTGGGAAATGGACCTGTGGTGTCAGAGGCGGGGTGGGCGTCAGCGCCTCTGGGCTCCAGCGGTTGGCGCTGTGCTGCTCCTTGAGACTTGGCACTGATGGGCGCGATGGGGGTGGGGACGCTGTGTCCTCTGGCTTTGGGCTGAGCATCCCGCCCCCCAGTCTGCAGCCCCTCCACAGAAGAGCTCCCAAGACCCGGGTCTCCGCCCCTTCTCTCAGAACCCTGCTTCCACTCTGCTCACTTCCAACCTGCTTTTGGTTTTGTTTTTTTATCTCAGACTGTTGTGCCCAAGACTGCGAATCCGAGAAACCACCGAGAAGCCAACACCAATGCAAACGCACCAGGGTTTATTTACAAGCTCGAGCTTGTGTCCAAGTATACCCGACACAGCGGAGCAGGAACTTGGACCCCGAGGTGGGTTTTTGCTTAGTGTTAAGGGCTAGTCTTCTGGACCTCAAGAAGGGCTGGAGCAATTCCTCAAGTTCTGTTTACATTTTGATATGGGGCCTTAAAGGGCATTGAGCTCTGTTCTCATTCTAATAGGGCCTTCCTGCCCTTGGCCTGGGCTCAGTTTTGATTCTATGGTGGGGCTTTCTAGGACATTAAGCTGTAAACAGCAAAGGTTCCACACCTGGAAGGGGTACGTCGCAGTGTCCCTATATGCTGAAGACGCGGTACTAGAAACAGGAAACCCGAGAGCCTCCACCAAATCCTGTTAGAACTAAGGAGTGAGTTCAGTAAAGTCACGGGACACAAACTGACCCTACAGTGCAGAGTAGCCTTGCTGTGTCCCGACAATGAGCACTCAGGAAGGAATGGAAGGACGTGACTCCCTTCTCAGGAGCATCACATCGACTAAATAATGAGACTGAACCTAAGGAGCACAAGACTTGTTCACTGAGCCATACCAGGCTCTGGGAGGCCATCCTGGGTTCGTGGGGTGGGAGCCTCATCTTGTGAAAATGTCCGCAGTTCATGAAGCCACCCTCAATTTCAATGTCAATCCTATGAAAATCATGCTGGCAGACCTTAGAAATAGGGGAAAAAAAACCATAACATCCATCCGCCCCCACAAAAGACCCCAGACAGCAAATCAATATTAGAGAAGCAGGACAGAGTGGGACACAGCACTTTACTATTTCCCCTGTTATGCTCCCCCACTCCAGCGACCCTCAGTTCATTTCCTATCATTAAGAGTCTGTATTTCCTGCATCTGTTTTCATCTTATTTGTTTTTCCTTCCCTTCACAGTAGTTCATCTGCTTTGCTTCTTTAATTCCACCTATGAATGACACCGCACGGTCATTCTTTTTTCCGACTGACCTATTTCACTTAAGATGATCCCTCTAGTTCTATCCACGTCATTGCAAATGGCAAGATTTCCTTCTCTTTGATAGCTGAGTATCATTCCCCTCTCTATGACCATCATCTATCTCCAATCCTCTTTATCCATCATCTGGCAGAGGGCACCGAGGCTCCTCCCACAGTGTGGCTACTGTGGACCCGGCTGCTGTGGACATTGGAGTGCAGGTGTCCCGAGTCTCACTGCATCTGTATCTTCGGAGTGAGCTCCAGGCCGTTCACCTGCTGGTCACAGGGCGGCTCTATTTGTAACTTCCTGAGGAGCCTCCACACTGTTTCCAGGGCGGCTGCACCAACCCTTGGTCCCGCCCACAGTGGAAGAGGGGTGAGTGAGTTTTGCAGGACGTGGTAAATGTCTGGTTCACATTTCATTTTGTGTCCTGTGGGCTCCAATTCCTTGTCCTTAAGTATTTCTGGGGAAGCTGGGTGTTGGGTTCCTTTTCACTGAGATGGTTCCGAAGCTAACAGGCTCCAGCCGGAGCCTGAAACAAGGCAGGTGCGGCCCATGGAGCACCCGCTGCCTTCTGCACAGCCTCCTGCAGCACCTGAGCATCCCGCAGGGGCCTCCCAAGCCCAGGCCCCTCCCATGGGGTGGGCATGTGCAGTAGGCCTCCTATGCCTGCACTAACAGGAGCCAGCCTGTGCTGGGGAGGCCTGAGGAGGACATGGGGACGCATCTTCGCTGATGAGCTGCAGCCTCCTCAGGACCCACGGGGGAAATTGGGCCATGTTCACTCTGACAGGAGCCCCTGTCTCCTCAGGACCTGCGATGAGGCTTCAGGAAGATGTGGGCCCGCATCCATGCTGACAGGAGCCCCTGAGCCACCTCAGGACCTGCGAGGAGGCTTCAGGAAGATGTAGCACCGTGTCTACTCTGGCAGGAGCTCCCGGGCCCCTCAGGACATAAGTTGAGGCTTCTGGAAGCTGGGGGCCGCATTCATGGTTACAGGAGTCCCAGCCTCCTCAGAACCCTCGGTGACAGTTTGGGAGGACTTGGGGCCACATGGACACAACAGGACACTGACTTCCTCAGGACCCACAGTGTAGACTTGCAGAAATGTGGGGATGCGTCCATGCATACAGAAGATCCTAGCCTTGTCAGGGCCTGTGGTGAGGCCTAAGAAAAATGTGGGTGCTGCATCCACACTGACAGGAGTCTCCAGCCTCCTCAGGACCCACTGTGAAGGTTTGGGAAGATTTGGGGCCACATCCATGCTGACAGGAGCCCCCAGCCTCCTCAGGTCTTATGGTGAGGCTGAGGAAAATGTGGGGCCAAGTGATCCCCGACAGGAACCCCGTCCTCCTCAGGACCTGGACTTTGGCATCGGGACATATGGGGCTGCGTCTATGCTGACAGGAGCCCACAGCCTCCTCAGGACCCGCGGTGAGTTTTCTCGGGGACGTCGGGCCATGTCCAGGCTGACAGGAGCCCCCGGCCTCCTGAGGACCTGCTGTGAGGCTTCCAGAGGATGTGAGGCATAGTCCACAGTGACAGGAGCCCCGGCATTTTCAGGACCCACTGACTATGACTCAGGAACACGTGGGCCATGTCCGCACTCACAGGACCCCGGCTTCCTCAGGACCCCCTGGAGGACTCTGGAGGAGTCGTTGGGGGCCACGTCCACATCAGAAGGGACTCCTCAGAACCACAGGGTAAGTGAAAGGGTAGAATGAATGGTAGGGTCAGGGGAGGGGAGGAAGTTGGTGGTTAGACTTAGGTTAGATGTTAGGGGTTAGTGATTATGCTTATGGTTACAGATTGGAGGTTAGGTGAGGCATACGGGTAATGGTCAGTAGTTAAGAGTTAGGATGGGGGTTAGGGTAAGGGACAGGTATAGTGTTAGAGTTAGGGCTTAGGCTCTAGGGATTAGGGCAGGAGGTTAGGAGTTGGTGTTAGGGTTATGGTTAGAGTTAGGGTTGGGCTTAGGTTTGCAGTTAGGGTTAGGGGTTAGGGTGTGAGTTAGGGTTAAGGTTTAGGGTGAGGGGTTAGGGTTATATTTAAGGCTAGGTTTAGGGTTAGGGTGAGGGTTAGGGATACGATAGGGGTTTTAACCCTAGGGCTAGGGTTAGGGTTATTGTTTGGTTAGGGTTAGGGTCAGGTCAGAGTCAGGGCTCGGTTTTGGAAGAGGGTAAGAGATACGGTTAGGGAGTGGGTGAGGGGTTAGTTTTAGGGTACGGGTTAGAGTACAGTTTGGGGTATGAGATAGGATTAGTATTAGAGGGTTAGGGTTAGGGTATAGGTTAAGGTTAGGAATAGGATTTGAGTACATAAAGTTAAGTTTGGGTTTAGAGGTTAGGTTTCGGGTTAGATTTAAGGTAGGGGTCAGGGTGAAGGGTTCAGAATAGGTTTAGGAGTTAGGGTGAGGGTTGGCAGGAAGGTTCAGTGAATGTGTTTCGGTCTTGGGGTTTGTGTTTGTTTTTCGATGAGTAATGTGTCTTGTTTAAGGGTTAGGTTAACATTAGGCTTAAGTGTAGGGTTAGGGTTATGTCTGTGTATGGTTAGAGTTTGGGTCTTGGCATGTGCCTGCACTGGGACTCCTAGTATCTTGGGCAGTTTAGTTTTATGCACTCTATTTAGGTTTTGGGTTCAAAGATAGCCTGACTCCACCAAGTCAGTGGCCTCCCCAGAGAATCAAAATACAGGCTTCTGCTGGGGTCAGAATAGACATGGCAGGCTTCTCCCAAGCTGAGCTAAGGAGGGGATTTGTGACTCTAAAGCTCTTTATTTGCATTTTCAGTTGCCTTTCTGTTTTTATCTCTAGTGTGCACATGTTTCATCAATACTACCAATTATTATTTTAAAGTTTTACTTTAATTCCTGTTTGTAAACACAGTATGATATAGTTTCAGGTTTACCACATAGGGATTCAACCCTTGAATACAACGCCTGGTACTGGTCAGAGGTGACCTCCACTGTCCCCATCCCCTGATTCCCCATCCCCCCACCTTGCTCTGGTATTGATTAGTTTATTCTCTGTGGTTAAGAGTGTGTATCTTGGTTTGCTTCTCTCAACCCCCCCTCCGCCCCTTTGCCAGTTTGTTTGGTTTCTTAAAATTCACATGTGAATGCAATTGTATGGTATTTGGTATCTGTCTTTCTCTGACTGACTGAGTTTATTTAGCATAAATCCTTTCCACTTCTCCCACGTCATTGTAAATGGTTTCATTTCGTCCCTTCTGATGACTGAGTGATGTCGCAATGTATATATTTACCACATCGTCTCTGCCCATTCATCTGTCGATGGACATCTGGGCTGTATACACAGTTTCGCTGTTGTTGATAATGCTTCTACCAACACTGGGCTGCGAGTCCTCTTCGAATCTACTCAACTACTTTTGTATCCTCAGGGTAAATAACTAGCTGTGCAATTTTGGAATCGTAGGGTAGCTCTATTAACTTCTTATTTTAAATTTTTTTATGACAGTCACAGAGAGAGAGGCAGAGACACAGGCAGAGGGAGAAGCAGGCCTCATGCACCGGGATCCCTACGTGGCATTCGATCCCATTTCTCCAATTTTGCACCCTGGGCCGAAGGCAGGCGCCAAACCACTGCACCACCCAGGAATGCCCTATTTTTAAAATTACGAGGACCCTCCACACTGTTTTCCACAGTGGCTGTACATTTTCTTATGCCCAGCAGGAGTGTAAGGGGGCTCCCCCTTCTCCATAGCCTCAGCAACACCTGTTGTTTCTTGTGTCGTTAATTGTAGCCATTCTGACGGCTATCAGGTGACATTCTCATTGTGGTTTTGGTTTGCATTTCCTTGAGGATGGGTGATGCTGAGTGTCTTTCCGTGTGTCTGGTGGCCATCTGGATGTCTTGTCAGAGACAAAGTCCATTCTTGTCTTCTGCCCATCTGCAGTTGGATAATTTGTGTTTATGATGCTGAGATTTATATTTGCTTTATGTATTTTGGATACTAAATCTTTATTCGATGTGTTGTTTAGAAATATCTCCTCTCATTTTGTATGTTGCCTTTTAGGTTTGGTTATTTCCTTCACTTTGCGGAAGCTTTTCAATTTCATGAAGTCCCAATAGTATTTTTGCTTTTGTTTCCCTCACCTCAGAGGCATATCTAGAAAAAAGATCCAATGGCCAATGTCAAAGACGTTGCTGCCTATCTTTTCTTCTTTGTATGGTTTCAGGTCTCACATTTAGGTCTTTCATCCATTTTGAATTTATTTTTTATATATATGGTGTAAGAAAGTGGTCCAGTTTCATTCTTCTGCATGTGGCTTCCTGGTTTTCCCAACACCATTTGTTCTTATCCTGGGGTTCAGGTTTGTTGAAGAGACTGTCTTTGTGCTTTGGATATTCCTTCCTGACTTGTTGTCAATTAATGGATCATAGAGTTACAGGTTTGTATCTTGTTTCGGCTTTCCATTCTGTTCTATTGATCTAAGCATCTCCTGTTGGGAGATTCTTGAATGCTGATTCAATTTCTTGGCTGGTTATCTGTCTCTTCAAGTTTCTTATTTCCTCCTTTTCATTTTTGCTATGTTATATATTTCCAGGAATTGATCTATTTCTTCCAGGTTCTAGGTTCCTGACATATAATTTTTCATAATGTTCTCTTATAAAAGTTTGTATTTCTCTAGTGTTGGTTGTTATTTCTCTTTTCTCATTTCTGACTTTATTTGGGTCCTTTCTCATATTTTTATATTTTTTCTTTTTTAAAGATTTTATTTATGTATTCAGGAGAGGCACAGAGAGGCAGAGGTATAGGCAGAGGGAAAATGAGGCTACATGCGGGGACCCTGATGTGGAACTTGATTCCCCAGGACCCCGGGATCATGACCTGAGCCAAAGCAGATGCTCAACCACTGAGGCACCCAGGTGCCTTGCTGATTCAATTCCTTTGCTAGTTATGGGTCTGTTCACATTTTCTATTTCTTCCTATTTCAGTTTTACTCACTTGCACATTTCTAGGCATTTGTCCATTTCCTCCAGGTCTCCCAGTGTGTTAGCGTATAAGCTTTCATAGTATTCTCTTATAATTGTCTTATTTTTCTGGTGTTGATTGTGATCTCTCTTTTCTCATTTGTGGTTTTTTTATTTAGGTCTTTTCTCTTTTCTCGTTGATAAGGGTGGCTAGGGCTTGATCCATTTTCTTAATTGCTTTGAAGAACCATCTCTTTGTTTCGTTATTCCACTCTACTGCTTTGTTGTTTCTGTATTGTTTATTTCTGCTCTCATCTTTATTTTTCCCCTCTTCTATAGCCTTTACGCATGTTTGCTATTCCTTTTCCAGCTCCTTAAGGTGTAGGGTTAGGCTGTGTATTGGAGACTTCTTGTTTCTTGAGGTAGGCCTGTATTGCTCTGTACTTCACTCTTAGGACTGCCTTTGCTACATCCCAGATGTTTGGAGAAACATGTTTTCATTTTCATTTGTTTTAAATTTCCTCTTTAATTTCCTGGTTGCTCCATTCATTCTCTAGTAGGATGTGCATAATCTCCACGTATTTTTGGTCTGTCCAAATTTTTTCTTACTGTCGACTTCGAGTTTCATAGCGTCATGGTCCGAAAATGTACAGGGTGTGATATCAACATTCTTGTACCTGTTGTACCTGTTGAGGGCTGATTTGTAGCCCATGATATGATCTGTTCTGGAGAATGTCCCATGTGCACTTGAAAGGAATGTGTATTCTGCTTTAGGTTGAATTGTTCAGAGTATATCTGTTGAGTCCCTGTGGTCCAGTGTGTCAAGGCTATTTTTCCCTTGTTGATTTTCTGTATAGACGTTCGGTCCATTGCCATAAGTGGTTGTTAAAATCCCCTGTCATTGTATTATTATCAGTGAGTTTCTGTACGTTTGTTGTTAATTGGTTTCTATATTTAGGTACTTCCATGTTGGCAGCATAAATATTTAGTTTTTTGATCTTGATAGAGAGTCTTTTTAACTATGAAATAATGCCCTTCTTCATCGCTTTTTACATTATTTGTTCTTTCTTTATTGAAATGTAATTATTTTCTTTATTTATGCATGAGAGATACACAGAGAAGCAGAGGCAGAAATATAGTCAGGAGTGGCAGGCTCCCCAAAGGGAGACCGATGTGGGACTCGATCCTCGGATCCAAGGATCACCCCCTGAGCTAAAGGCAGATGCTCAACCACTGAGCCACCAGGTATCCCCCAGGGTTTGGTTTCAAATCTAGTTAGTCCGATATACGAATGGGTCCTCCAGCTTTCTTTTGATATCCATTACCTTTATAGATGGTTTTCCATCCCCTGACTTTCAATCTCACGGTGTCTATAGGTCTAACGTGAGCATCTTGTAGGCAGCATACAGATGCATCTTGTTTTTTTTTAATAATGATTTTATTTATGAGAGAGAGAGAGAGAGAGAGGCAGAAAATTAGGCACATAGAGAATCAGGCTCCCCACCAGGAGCCCAATATGGGACTGGATCCCAGACTCCAGGATTACACCCTGAGTCAAAGGCAGAGGCTCAACCCCTGAGCCACCCAGGCATCCCAGATCCTGTTTTTTAAGCTACTCTGATACCCTATATCTTTTGTTTGGAGCATTTAGTCTATCAGCATTCAGAGTGATTATTGAATGATATGAACTTATTGCCTTTGTGTCACCGGTAGAGTTGGTGTTTCCGGTGACGGTCTCTGGTCCTTTCTAGTCTTTGTTGCTTTTGGTCCCTTGGTCCCTTTTTTTCTTTTTTTTCTAAATTTTTTTTTCTTTATTTATTTATGATAGTCACAGAGAGAGAGAGAGAGAGAGGCAGAGACACAGGCAGAGGGAGAAGCAAGCTCCATGCACCGGGAGCCCAATGTGGGATTCGATCCCGGGTCTCCAGGATCGCGCCCTGGGCCAAAGGCAGGCGCCAAGCCGCTGCGCCACCCAGGGATCCCGGTCCCTTTTTTTCGCCCACTAGAACAGTCCCTCTTAAAATTCCTTACTGGACTGGTTAAGTGGTCATGAACTTCTTTATATTTTGCCTGTCTGGAACAATCTTTCTCTCTCCTTTTTCTCTCTCATTCTATCCTCAATGACACCCTTGCTGAAGAAAGAATTCATACAAATTGGACTCCAATAAAAAGCAATTTATTTATTTTTTTTATTTTTATTTATTTGTGATAGTCACACACAGAGAGAGAGGCAGAGACATAGGCAGAGGGAGAAGCAGGCTCCATGCACCAGGAGCCCGACGTGGGATTCGATCCCGGGTCTCCAGGATCGCGCCCTGGGCCAAAGGCAGGCGCCAAACTGCTGCGCCACCCAGGGATCCCTAAAAAGAAATTTAGAAACATAAAATAAATTTTTGGTCTTATGATTGAGGAAAATGGAATTTAGGAGGAAAACCAGAAGCTGAAAGAGAGGAGGACAGATTTCACCCTCCGTAGCCTTCACAGGGACCTGGTGTCCTTTCCTAGGAGGGCCCCCCCCCTCCGTAGGATGCTTCCTGACCCTCTGATCTCCATGTTGGAACCCAGCAGGCACATCTCCGTACCTCCGGCACCTCTGCAGTCATGGTTTATACCGCCTTCCATGTATCCTATTGGGGACCACAGCGTCGTGTATGGAATCATCCATCTGCTGTTTGACAACATTGAGGGGATTCTGACTTTTGTTGGTTTTGGGGTGTGTGTGTGTCTATCACATGCAGCTATCATGTGCAGCTATCGGATTCTTTGGCTGGGTCACCCAAATGCCGAAATGGTTGGCACAACATCATTTCTGGTGCTGGAGCTGGGTGGCTAGCTGGGTACTCCTGACCAACAAGGTGCTCGTTCGTGCAGTGATTTTTCCACTGGAGGGGCAGCTGAGCTGGAAGGTCCAGCTCGGCAACATTCTCATGTACGGCAGTGGGGCGTGCCGAGTGCCGGGTGCTCCTCTTCTCCCCAATGCCTCTCCAGCAGGGAGCCAGACCTAGGGGCCGCCCTGGGGGGAGCTCCTGAGGCCCTGGGTGCACATGGCGGGACGCCCAGGGGCAGCCTGTGTGTGGGAGTTGGGGTGGGGACGGGGCTGGGGTTCCTTGGTCTGCGGTGTTGCCTGGCCTTCAGGCCGAGCCCCATGCTCACCCAGCCCCTACTCACTCGGGCAAGGAGGGTGCCCTCCACACGCTGGTGTGAGAGATTCCACACCACAAGGTGTGCATGCTGAGTCCATCTGGTGAGGGTGACCCAGGTGCGTGAGCTGCAAGTGTGGGACCCAGGATATTTAACAAAAATCCCCTACCCCTGGGCAAGCAGAGCAGGACTGATTCCATTTTGTACTACACCCGCTACCTCCAGGATGACCCCCACATGACCTGCTTATGGCTTAAGGCGCTGCCCCACCCTAGTCAGGCTGCTGGGCACATCCTAATCAGAAATCGGCTCATAACAATGTAACCCTGCTTTATGCCCCCCAAAACTGCGCGCCGATTCTGACCAAAGTAATAGGCCAGCTCAAGTGGATACTATAGGGTAAGGTGTAATTTAATCGGCCACCTGCTTGTGAACAGACCTGACTGTGCAACTTTCTGCATATCCCAAGGGCCACTGGCCCCTATAAAGCTGCTACGCCTCTTAGTCTCGTGGTCCAAGTCCCTTCTCCGCTGTGTCGGGTGCACTTGGAACCAAGCTCCAGCTTGTAAAGAAACTCTTGGGAGTTTGCATCGGTGTCGGCTCCTCGGTGGTTTCTTGGATTCATAATCTTGGGCGCAACACAAGGGCCTGCTGTCCTGACATCCCTTCTAGGGCCATGCTAACCACCCCGCAGGCTCTCTCTGCCCCAGGCACACAGGCACGGGAATGATGGGCGGAAGAAGGCCCCGGAACACGGCCAGCCCCGGTCCCCTGGACAGAGGGAGCGCAGACCTCCGGATGGCTTTGCACAGACCCTGGTGACCTGAGTCTTCCTGGCTGTCACTCTGTCCCAGCCCCTCTTGGCCTGCGGGGAACAGCCTGAATCCCCGTAAAGTCTGTCAGGTCCTGACCCTGGCGTCTGGCCGCCCCTGCAAGGCACATGGGAACGTCAGCTGGGTGTGCATGGCGGCGCCCCTGCAGGGACTGGTGAAGCCTGGTTGTTGCCCCCTCCTCTTCTCTGGGGGTCTCTCCAAGCCCCGTGCACAGTTCTGGGAGACACAGAAATGGGGTGGCTGTGCATTTTCACGCCACAACACTTTATTGACTTTCTACAGCAAATGGGCTCAGAGCCAAGGGTGCGTGCCTTCCCCTGGGGAGGGAGACCTTTCTGTCCTTTAGGGGAGGGCAAGAATGACATGGGTTGGGGGGCGGATACTGAATCCCCCACCTGGAAGCATGTGTGGAATCTGGGTGGGGGCATGTGTCCTGAGGTTTCAGCCTGAGAGATGGTTCTGAGGACAGCAAAGCTGACCTGAACCTGCAGCTCATGGGCTCCTGCACTGGGTCCCTGCAGGGTAGCTGGACCCCGGTCTTGGGCTCCCTGGGGCCCCAGCACTTGGAGCAGCCTGCCTCCTGGTGTGGGTGTGGGTGTGGGTGTGGGTGGGGCCCAAGGCCTACCACTACTCTCCCCACCCTTGGGTGTCCCAGGACCCACAGGGCGCCCTAGGTCAGCGACCTGGATCGGTGGGGTACGCCCAGGACCGAAAAGGCTACATCCAGCTGTGAGAGGGCTCGCTCAGCCTGGGGCCAGAATCCAGGGCTAGCCAGGGCCATGGCAGGCTGGATCCCATTAGCCTTTGTATTGGGCCTGGGGGGGGGCTCAAATCAACTCAGCCCCCACAGAGCCCGGGGCCAGATCAGCCCAGGTTCCTATGGGTTAGGGGCTGGTGTCCTGTGCAGGGTGTGCCGCCCTCCAGGAGTGAGAGTGGGCAGAGGCAGGGCACGGTGCATCCTCTGCACCATTCACCTGTACCCACCCTGTCGGAGGCTCCCTGTCTTTCCTCCTCCCAGCAATCCCTGGGTACTCTATGGGACACCCGGGCTTCTGATGGGATCAGGGTATGCAGAGAAACCCGGGGAGGCTGAGCATGTCCCACAGGGAGTACCTGCACCGGGTCCTTGCTGGGGGTAAATGGTGTGTGGGTGCATGGTGTGGGGGCAGGGGTATGATTGTAGTGGAGTGTGGGGGATGGTGTAGGGGGATGGAGTTGGGGTATAGTGTGGGTGGGGATTGTGTGGGGCTGAGTGGGGGGGAGGGGGATGGCGTAGGTGGGATGGCATTGGGGATGATGATGTAGGGGGATGATGTGGGAGTGGGGAATGAGGGGGATGTACTGGGGGGCCTGCAAACACAGGGTATCTCCTTCCCCTAAGATGCACAAGGAGACTTCTACAGTTAAAGGCGACCCCAGTCTGGGGTTTGTTGTGACACCTGCCCCTGGGGCATGGTGTGGTCAGTGCAGGGCCCTGGCTGGACCGGGGGCATTATCTGGGGGTCATCATACTATGTATGTTTTCAAATTGCAAATTGTCTCAAATTAAATGCATAGAATTTAGAAATATATAAAGCACCAAGAGTGGGTGTCACTCTGACCCGTCCAACCCTCTTGGGATCGATGTGTGTCCTGCTCCAGCCACGGCCATGCCGCCTGGTCCCCAGGTCCGGTTCCTGCCCCCTACATCCCCCACCCCATCCCCTCCTTCTCAGGGGGCTGTCCCTCTCCCCTTTGGTGTTCAGCTCCCATGGCAACCACTGGAGGCCCCATCCTAGTGGCCTCCTCATCCCTGAGGCCCGGAGGGGTGGGCACGGGGGTCATCCCAATCACCCTACCATGGAGTGGTGTGTTGTTGGCTGCTGAGCACCCCCTGGCCTCAGAGGCCCTGTTTTCCCTACCCAGAAGCCCCCGGGGCCCCGAAGCCCCCAGGCCCAGCAGTCTCACCCAACCCCTAGCGGTCCTAAAACATGATGTGGCTGCCGAACGTCCTGTTGACGTCCAGGTCTACCTGCTTGATGTCCTAGGAGGAGACCAGGGCCTCCTCCTTCATTCCTGTGGGAAAACCGGGGAGGAGGAGCAGGCGTCAAGGACACAGAACCCGACCTGTCATGAGCTGCCCTGCTGCTCAGGGAGCCCTGTGGTCACAATGGGAGTGTGTCTTGAGGAAACCTCCTTCCTTCCTCTGGGAAGCCAGGGATGGCGGGATTGCCGATCGTGCCCGTGGGACCTGTGTGACGGCCTGTGCCCAGCTGTTGTGGGCGGGGAGGTGACTGAGTGTCAGCCTGGGGGGGAGGGGATAAGGGTTCAGCCAAGGTGGTAGGGGACATGGGGGTATTATGCCCAAGATTGCGAATCCGAGAAACCACTAAGGAGCTGACACCGATGCAAACACACAAGGGTTGAATTCCAAACTCGAGTTTGCGTCCCAGTACACCCAACACAGCGGAGCAGGGACTAGGACCCGGAGTTGGGTTTTAGCTTAGTTTTAAGGGCTGGTCTCAGGGACCTCCAGAAGGGCTGGAGCAATTCCTCAAGTTCTGTTTACATTTTGATATGGGGCCTTCAGGGGCATTGAGCTCTGTTCTCATTCTAATAGGGGCTTCCTGCCCTTGGCCTGGGCTCAGTTTTCATTCTATTGTGGGGCTTTCTAGGACAGAAGCTGTAAACTTTTGTTTTTTTCCAGTAACTGAAGTATTGTAAATTTCAGCTCTTCTTCACAGGGACCTGGGATGGCTGGGCGTGTGCTAATGCTGAATTTAAATTGGAATGGTCTTAATTTTCTTGGTCTCCATGCTTCCTGTCCCATCCTATCTAGCTCCTTCCCAAGAGCTTCCCAAGAGCTCCTAAGAGAGCAATTGCAAATGACCTCAGCGTGGCATCCTGTGTTGGGGGACAGGCCCAGTGATTGGGATCGGGAAGACATGGAGCGTGGGCGTCCCAGCTGTGCAGCGGGATTCCATGCTGCAGACTCTTATTCCCTAAAGCTATCTTGACAACTGATTTGTACATAGAAAAGCTCTCCTTTGTCTTTAAAAGATGAGGAGCTAGTCAAAGCGTTTTTTCTCTGCACATCTGATTGCTCAGATTCCAATCTGAGACGTATTTCCTGTTAATAAGGATAATTTACTACTATCCGTAGTACTATGGTTAAAATATTCTGACACAAGTAGTTCAGAGGGATGAGGGTTTCTCATCTCTTTCTTCACAGTTGAGTCACTCATCAGGAAATGCATCTTTATGGATTTGGAAAAAACTGAGAGACATTATTACCAATGGTCCTATTATTATGTGAAGGATTCCTCCCTGAGATTCTTCCCCTGTTTCAACTGACACTGAAACACTGTGAAC
This sequence comes from Canis lupus familiaris, assembly GCF_011100685.1. NCBI lineage: Eukaryota > Metazoa > Chordata > Mammalia > Carnivora > Canidae > Canis > Canis lupus. The sequence goes on from NC_049230.1 coordinate 100,857, forward strand.
TCTTTGGAAGACAAATGCAAGGAAATAAATGTTATGCATTACTAATGTTAAATTCACTTGCAATATGGTGTCTATTATACTAGAAGTATTTTTATCTGATTTTTGTTATTTATTACCCATTCCTGCTTTTCAGGTTGAGGAGGCATTATACGTGTTCATAAGCGTTTTTCTTTCCTTCTGATGTAAAATTCTTACTTTCTTTCCATCAAAGGAACTCTTTCAGAATAAGGCAAAAGTTAATTCAACTATTCTTAAAATGTCTTCACACTTGGAGCATGATTCATTTAAGACAATTTTCAAAATAAATCTTATTTATTAGGAAAAAAACAAAGATTTATAGGGAAATTGAGAAAATAGTACAGTGCATTCACATGCACTTGCACTCAATTTCTCCAATTATTGATATCTTATATTAGTACGGTACAAATATTAGCTAATGAATCAATATTAAAATAGTCGCATTAACCAAAGACCATACTTTATTCAGATTTCCTTAGTTTTTGCTAAGTTACAATCCCTCATATCACATTCCATTTGTCCTCCTCTTTCCTTAGGCTCATCTGGATTGTGACAGTCTTTCTGCCTTTCCTTGTTGTTGTTGAACTGGAACACTTTGAGAAGTAGAGTATTTTGTAAAATTTCCCTCAGTTGGGACATGTCTGTTGTTTATCTCATGACTGAACTGTTTTTGTGGATTATATACAGAGACATACTGCCATTTTCATTATATCATATAAAGGATAGATACTATCAACATGATTTATCAGTCTTGGTATCGATCTGATCATCTTGCTGAGGTAGTGTTTGTCAGGTTTCTCCGTAGTAAACTGATCCTTTATTATTATTATTAATTATTATTATTATATTATCAATATTACTTTAAGTTTTTTATATTATATTTTGTAGAAGAAAGTTACTATGTGTATTCCACACATAAGAGTGTGAAGCTATGCTCATGAACTTGATGGTGGAATATCTGCACAAATTGTATGAAATTCATCTACATGGGAGATTTCTCTTCTTTCGGGGTTTGTTTGTTTCTTTTTCAAAGATGTTGTTTATTTATTTGAGAGAGAGAGAAGAGAAAAAGCATGAGCGAGAGGGGCAGAGGGAGAGGGAGAAGCAGGTTCCCTGCTGAACAGGGAGCCTGCCCTGCGACCTGGATCATGATCTGAGCCTAAGGCAGAAGCTTAACTAACTGAGCCACACCGGTACCACTCTTTCTTTCTTTTTTCTTTCTTTCTTTCTTTCTTTCTTTCTTTCTTTCTTTCTTTCTTTCTTTCTTCCTTCTGTCTTTCTTTCTTTCTTTCTTTCTTTCTCTCTTTCTTTCTTTTTCTTAATAATAATTTTATTTTTTCATTGGTGTTCAATTTGCCAACATAAGAATAACACCCAGTGCTCATCCCGTCAAGTGCCCCCCTCAGTGCCCATCACACATTCACCCCCACCACCCGCCCTCCTCCCCTTCCATCACCCCTAGTTCTTTTCCCTGAGTTAGAAGTCTTTATGTTCTGTCTCCCTTTCTGATATTTCCCACACATTTCTTCTCCGTTCCCTTATATTCCCTTCACTATTATCTGTATTCTGCAAATGAATAACATACAATGTTTGTCCTTCTCCGATTGACTTACTTCACTCAGCATAATACCTTCCAGTTCCATCCACGTTGAATCAAATGGTGGGTATTTGTCGTTTCTAATGTCTGAGCAAGGCCTACCTGTTCTCTCTCTTTATCTTCTGAGTCTCCTATAGTATGAATGTTATTGTGTTAATAAGTGGCTGACTTCCCTACGTCTGTCTCTGTGGCCCATAACCTTTCTTCTTTTTAAGGCTTCCACTTGGGACTGCATCTCAGTTATAGCATTTTTAACATTGGCCTGACTAGATTTTAGTTCTTTTATTTCTACAGTAAAGGTTTCTCTAGTTATCTTCTGTGCTTTTTTCCAACCCAGCTGCTATCTTTATAATCATTGGTTTAAACTCTAGTTAGACATCATATATGTGTATTGATGAACTTCCTGGCTGTGAGTAGATCTCATGTTATTTTATGGGGGTGAATTTCTCCATCTCATTATATTTTCCAGAAAAGAAAGAAGGAAGAAAAAGAAAAACCAAGAAAAACAATAACACAACTGCCCTCCAAAAAAAAAAAAAAAAAAAAAAAAACAGAATATTTTGGCCTGCTTGTTAAAAGATTCTAAATCCCAAAATAGAAACAATTTAAAGTGATCCCTGGGTGGCGCAGCGGTTTATTGCCTGCCTTTGGCCCAGGGCATGATCCTATAGAATCTGTATCAAATCCCACATCGGGCTCCCAGTGCATGAAGCCTGCTTCTCCCTCTGCCTGTGTCTCTGCCTGCCTCTCTCTCTCTCTCTTTCTCTGTTTGTGACTTTCATAAATAAATTGAAAAAAACAATTAAAAAAAGAAACACAATTAAAATACTATGAAAGTAAAAATAAGAAATATATAAGGTACATACATAAAAATTAAAATAAGGCAATTAACAAAAAGGAATAAAAAAATAAATGAAAAAAGAGCACAAAGTACAAAGGAATCTAGACCCTACTTTCCAGGCAGAGCTAAAGCTCTGCAGCCTCTGTGGTCCGACAACTTGGTGGCAGCGAATGCTCTGTGTGGGGTCTGGGGATGGGCCGTGACGCTGATTGTCAGGTGCACATCTGCCTGGGAGATGCACCTGCGGGTTCAGAGGTGGGGTGGGGGTCAGTGCCTCTGGGCTCAGCGGGCGGTGCTGTGCTGCTCCTGAGACCCGGCCCTGATAAGCGGGATGCGGGTGGGGTCTCTGGGTCCTCTGGCTCTGGGGCAGAGCATCCCGCCCCCCAGTCTGCTGGGGCCTCCACAGAAGAGCTGCCAAGCCCCCGGGTCTCCGCCGTTTCTCTCAGAACCCTGCGTTCACTCTACCTGCGTCCGAGCTTCTTTTGGTTTTGTTTTTTTATCTCAGACTGTTGTGCTCAAGATTGCGAATCCGAAAAACCACTGAGAAGCTGACACCGATGCAAACACACGAGGGTTTATTTACAAGCTCGAGCTTGTGTGCAAGTATACCCGACAGATCGGAACAGGGACTTGGACCCTGAGGAGGGTTTTAGCTTAGTTTTAAGGGCTGGTCTCGGGGTACTCCCGAAGGGCTGGAGGAATTCCTCAAGTTCCTTTTACATTTTGATATGGGTCCTTCAAGGGCATTGAGATCTGTTCTAATAGGGGCTATCTGCCCTTGGCCTGGGCTCAGTTTTTATTCTATTGTGGGGCTTGCTGTGTCCTGACAATGAGCATTCAGGAAGGAAATGATGGACGTGACTCACTTCTCAGGAGCATCACAGAGAATAAAAAATGAGACTGAACCAAAGGAGCACAAGACTTGTGCACTGAGCCATACCAGGCTCTGGGAGGCCGTCCTGCGCTTGTGGGTTGGAGCCTCATCTTGTGAAAATGTCCGCAGTTCCTGAAACCACCCTCAATTTCAATGTCATTCCTGTCAAGTCATGGTGGCAGATCCTATAAATAGGAAAAAAACCCATAACATCCATCCGCCCCCAGAAATGACCCCGAACAGCAAATCAGTATTGGAGAAGCAGGACAGAGCGGGACGCAGCACTTTCTTATTTCAAACGATGTCACAGAGACAAAGGATACAGCAGTGTTGTCCTCGGCACCCCGCCTGGCTCCGTCGGTTAAGCATCCGGCTCCTGACCTCACCTCCGGTCCTGATCTCGGGGTCGTGAGTTCTAGCCCTGGGCTGGTCCATGGACGAGGCCTGATGCCTACTTAAATAAACCAGACCCACGAGGGTTGGTCCCAGCATAAGCTGAAGGAGCAGAACAGAGAGTCCAGAAGGAAATGTGCTCTGATACAACTGATTTTTTTAACTTATTTTAATTTAAACCCAATTAATTAACGTATAGTGTATTATACTTTTAGAGGAAGAACTCAGGGATTCACCAGTTGGAGATAACTGCTGTGCTCGTGACATCACGTGCCCTCCTTCATGGTGGTCCCCTGTTAACCTCTCCCCCGTCCCCTCCCCTGCAGCGATCCTCAGTTTTTTTCCTTTAATTAAGAGTCTGTATTTCCTGCATCTGTTTTCATCTTATTTGTTTTTCCTTCCCTTCACAGTAGTTCATCTGCTTTGCTTCTTTAATTCCACCTATGAATGACACCGCACGGTCATTCTTTTTTCCGACTGACCTATTTCACTTAAGATGATCCCTCTAGTTCTATCCACGTCATTGCAAATGGCAAGATTTCCTTCTCTTTGATAGCTGAGTATCATTCCCCTCTCTATGACCATCATCTATCTCCCATCCTCTTTATCCATCATCTGGCAGAGGGCACCGAGGCTCCTCCCACAGTGTGGCTACTGTGGACCCGGCTGCTGTGGACATTGGGGTGCAGGTGTCCCAAGTCTCACTGCATCTGTATCTTCGGAGTGAGCTCCAGGCCGTTCACCTGCTGGTCTCAGGGCGGCTCTATTTGTAACTTCCTGAGGAGCCTCCACACTGTTTCCAGAGCAGCTGCACCAGGCCACAGTCCCCCCCACAGTGGAAGAGGGTTGAGTGAGTTTTATGGGATGTAGTAAAAGTCGGGTCCACATTTCATTTTGCAGTCTGGGAGCTCCAATTCCTTGTCCTTAAGTATTTTTGGGGAATCCGGGTGTTGGGCTCCTTTTCAGCCAGACGTTTCCGTAGCTAACAGGCCATAGCTGGATCCTGGAAGGAGGCAGAGGTGGGCCTGGGGAGGGGCATGTTGCCTCCTGCACAGCCTCCTGCAGCACGTGAGCATCCCGCAGGGGGCCCCCCGAGCTCAGGCACCGCCCAGGGGGCATGCATGCACAGTGGGCCTCATCTGCCTGCACTAAGAGGAGCCAGCCTGTGCTTGGAAGGCCTGAGGAAGTCGTGGAGACTCATCCACGCTGATGAGCCACAGCCTCCTCAGAACCTGCGGTGAGTCTTCAGGGGGATATTGGGCAGTGTTCATGCTGACAGGAGCCCCAGTCTCCTCAGGACACACGGTGAGGCTTCAGGAAGATGTGGGCCCACATCCACCCTGACAGGAGCCCCTGGGCCGCTTCAGGACCTGTGGGGAAGCTTCAGGAAATTGTGGGCCTGCACCCACCCTGACAGGAGCCCCTGGGCTGCCTCAGGACCCGCGGGGAGGTTTCAGTAAGATGTGGGCCCGCATCCACACTGACAGGAGCCCCTGGGCCACGTCATGACACGTGGGGAGGCTTCTGAAAGATATGGCGCCACGTCCTCTCTGGCAGGAGCTAACAGGCTCCTCAGGACATAAGTTGAGGCTTCTGGAAGCTGGGGGCCGCATCCACAGTGATAGGAGCCCCGGCCACCTCAGAACCTGCGGTAATGCTTCAGGAGGACGTGGGACCACGTCCACACAACAGGACGCTGATGTGTAGACCTCGGGAAATATGGGGATGCATCCATGCGGACAGAAGACCCCATCCTTGTCAGAGCCTGTGGTGAGGTCTAAGAAAGATGTGCATGCCGAATCCACACCGACAGGTGTCTCCGGCCTCTTCAGGATGCACTGTGAAGGATTGGGATGATTTGGGGTCACGTCCAGGGTGACAGGCTCCTCCGGCCTCCTCAGGTCTTATGGTGAGGCTGAGGAAAATGTGGGGCCACGTCAAGACTGAGACGACCCCCGTGCTCCTCAGGACCTGCACTTTGGCTTTGGGACATATGGGGCTGCGTCTAGGCTGACAGAAACCCACAGCTTCCTCAGGACCTGCGGTGAGTTTTGAGGGGACGTGGGGCCATGTCCAAGCTCACAGGAGCCCGCGGCCTCCTGAGAACCTGCTGTGAGGCTTCTAGAGGATGTGAGGCATAGTCCACAGTGACAGGAGACCCAGCGTCCTCAGGACCCGCTGACTATGACTCAGGAACACGTGGGGCCATGTCTGCACTCACAGGAGCCCGGCTTCCTCAGGACCCCCTGGAGGACTCTGGAGGCGCCGTTGGGGACCACGTCCATGTCAGAATGGACTCCTCAGAGCCATAGGGTATGTGAATGGCTAGAATGAATGGTAGGGTCAGGGGAGTGGAGGCAGTTGGTGGTTAGGCTTAGGTTAGATGTTAGGGGTTAGTGATTATGCTTATGGTTACACATTAGAGGTTAGGGTGAGGAATAAGGGTAAGGGTCAGTGGTTAGGAGTTAGGATGGGGGTTTGGGTTAGGGACAGGGGTTAGAGTTAGGGTTAGTGTTTAGACTTTAGGGATTAGGGCAGGAGGTTAGGAGTTGGGGTTTGGGATATGGTTAGAGTTAGGGTTGGAATAGGTTTGCAGTTAGGGTTAGGGGTTAGGGTTAGGGGTTAGAGTTAAAGTTAGGGCTAGGTTTAGGGTTAGGGCAAGGGTTAGGTTTATAATAGGGGTTATGGCTAGGGATAGGGTTAGTGTTTGGTTAGGGGTTAGGGTTAGGGTCAGGTCAGGGTCCGGGTACGGTTTTGGAAAAGGGTAAGAGAGGGTTAGACAGTGGGTTAGGGATTAGTTTTAGGGTACGGGTTGGGGTACACTTTGGGGTATGATATAGGATTAATATTAGAGTGTTAGGGCTAGGGTACAGGTTAAGGTTAGGAATAGGATTTGAGTACATTAAGTTAAGGTTAAGTTTAGAGGTTAGGTTTAGGGTTAGATTTAAGGTAAGGGTCAGGGTTAAGGGTTTAGAATAGGTTTATGAGTTAGGTTGAGGGTTGGCAGGAAGGTTCAGTGAATGTGTTTCGGTCTTGGGGTTTGTGTTTGGTTTTCGATTAGTCATAGGTCTTGTTTAAGGGTTAGATTAACATTAGGCTTAAGTGTAGGGTTAGGGTTATGTCTGTGTATGGTTAGAGTTTGGGTCTTGGAATTTGCCTGCACTGGAACTCCTAGCATCTTGGGCAGTTTAGTTTTATGCACTCTATTTAGGTTTTGCATTCAAAGATAGCCTGACTCCACCAAGTCAGTGGCCTCCCCAGAGAATCAAAATACAGGCTTCTGCTGGGGTGTGAATAGGCATGGCAGGCTTCTCCTGAGCTGAGCTAAGGAGGGGATTTATGGCTCTAAAGACTCTTTATTTGGATTTTCAGTTGCCTTTCTGTTTTTATCTCTTGCGCGCACATGTTTCCTCTATACTACCAATTATTATTTTAAAGTTTTACTTGAATTCCTGTTTGTAAACACAGTATGATATAGTTTCAGATTTACCACATAGTGATTCAACCCTTGAATACAACGCCTGGTACTGGTCAGAGGTGACCTCCACTTTTCCCATCCCCTGATTCCCCTTCCCCCCCACCTTACTCTGGTATTGATTAGTTTATTCTCTGTGGTTAAGAGTGTGTTTCTTGGTTTGCATCTCTCATCCCCACCTTCGCCTCTTTGCCAGTTTATTTGGTTTCTTAAAATTCACATGTGAATGCAATTGTATGGTATTTGGTATCTGTCTTTCTCTGACTGACTGAGTTCATTTAGCAAAAGTGCCTTCCACTTCTCCCACGTCATTGTAAATGGCTTCATTTCATCCCTTCTGATGACTGAGTGATGTCACAATGTATATATTTACCACATCGTCTCTGCCCATTCATCTGTCGATGGACATCTGGGCTGTATACAGAGTTTCATTGTTGTTGATAATGCTTCTACCAACACTGGGCTGCGTGTTCCTCTTCGAATCTACTCAAATACTTTTGTATCCTCAGGGTAAATACCTAGCTGTGCAATTTTGGAATCGTAGGGTAGCTCTATTTTTAACTTCTTTTTTTAATTTTTTTTATGATAGTCACAGAGAGAGAGGCAGAGACACACGCAGAGGGAGAAGCAGGCTACATGCACCAGGAGCCCGACATGGGATTTGATCCCGGGTCTCCAGGAACACGCCCTGGACCAAAGGCAGGCACCAAACCACTGCGCCACCCAGGGATCCCCTATTTTTAACTTCTGGAGGACCCTCCAGACTGTTCCACAGTGGCTGCACCTTTACTTATGTATTCATGAGAGACACAGAGAGGCAGAGTTATAGGCAGAGGTAAAATTAGGCTCCATGCGGGGAGCCTGATGTGGGACGTGATCCCCTTGGACCCAGGGATCATGACCTGAGCCAAAGGAGATGCTCAACCAATGAGGCACCCAGGTGCCTTGCTGATTCAATTTCTTTGCTAGTTATGGGTCTGTTCATATTTTCTATTTCTTCCTTTTTTTATTGTTTATGATAGTCACAGAGAGAGAGAGAGAGAGGCAGAGACACAGGCAGAGGGAGAAGCAGGCTCCAAGCACCGGGAGCCTGACGTGGGATTCGATCCCGGGTCTCCAGGATCACGCCCTGGGCCAAAGGCAGGCGCCAAACCGCTGCACCACCCAGGGATCCCTCTATTTCTTCCTATTTCAGTTTTGCTCGTTTGCACATTTCTAGGGATTTGTCCATTTCTGCCAGGTCTCCCAGTTTGTTAGCGTATAATCTTTCATAGTATTCCCTTATAATTGTCTTATTTTTCTGGTGTTGATTGTGATCTCTCTTCTCTCATTTGTGATCTTATTTATTTAAGTCTTTTCTCTTTTCCTGTTGATAAGGGTGCTAGGGCTTGATTCAATTTATTAATTATTTTGAAGAACCATCTCTTTGTTTCATTATTCCATTCTGCTTCGTTGTTTCTGTATTGTTTATTTCTGCTCTCATCTTTATTTTTCCCTTCTTCTATAAGCTTTAGGCTTTATATGCTATTCCTTTTCCAGGTCCTTAAGGTGTAGTGTTAGGCTGAGTATTGGAGACTTCTTGTTTCTTGAGGTAGGCCTGTATTGATATGTACTTCCCTCTTAGGACTGCCTTTGCTACATCCCAGATGTTTGGAGAAACTTGTTTTCATTTTCATTTGTTTTAACTTTCCCCTTTAATTTCCTGGTTGCTCCATTCTCTAGTGGGATGATCATAAACTCAACGTATTTTTGGTCTGTCCAAATTTTTTCTTACTGTCGACTTCGAGTTTCATAGCGTCGTGGTCCGAAAATGTACAGGGTGTGATATCAACCTTCTTGTACCTGTTGTACCTGTTGAGGGCTGATTTGTGGCCCATGATATGATCTGTTCTGGAGAATGTCCCATGTGCACTTGAAAGGAATGTGTACTCTGCTTTAGGAAGAAATGCTCAAACTATATCTGTTGAGTCCCTGTGGTCCAGTGTGTCAAGGCTATTGTTCCCTTGTTGATTTTCTGTATAGATGATCGGTCCATTGCCATAAGTGGGTGTGAAAATCCGCTGTCATTGTATTATTATCAGTGAGTTCCTGTAAGTTTGTTGTTAATTGGTTTCTATGTTAGGTACTCCCATGTTGGCAGCATAAATATTTACTTGTTTGATCTTGATAGTCTTTTTAATTATGAAATAATGCCCTTCTTCATCTCTTCTTACAGTATTTGTTCTTTCTTTTTTGAAATGTAAATATTTTATTTATTTATTCATGAGAGATATACAGAGAAACAGAGGCAGAAACATAGGCAGAAGGAGAGGCAGGCTCCACACAGGGAGGCCGATGTGGGACTCGGTCCTGGGATCCCAGGATCACCCCTGAGCCGAAGGCAGATGCTCAACCACTGAGCCACCAGGTATCCCCCAGGGTTTGGTTTCAAATATCATTTGTCTGATATAAGTATGGGTCCTCCAGCTTTCGTTTGATATCCATTACCATGATAGATGGTTTTCCATCCCCTGACTTTCAATCTCACAGTGTCTATAGGTCTAACGTGGGCATCTTGTAGGCAGCATACAGATGGATCTTGTTTTTTTAAATAACGATTATATTTATGAGAGAGAGAGAGAGGCAGAAAATTAGGCAGAGAGAAAAGCATGCTCCCCACCAGGAGACCAATATGGGACTGGATCCCAGACTCTGAGTCAAAGGCAGAGGCTCAACCCCTGAGCCACCCAGGCATCCTGGACCCTGTTTTTTAAGCTACTCTGATACCCTATATCTTTTGATTGGAGCAATTATTCTATCAGCATTCAGAGTGATTATGAAAAATATGAAGTTATTGCCTTTGTGTTACCCGTAGAGTTGGTGTTTCTGGTGACATTCTCTGGTCCTTTCTAGTCTTTGTTGCTTTTGGTCTCTTTTTTTCTCGCCCACTAGAAGAATCCCTCTTAAAATTCCTTACTGGACTGGTTTAGTGGTCATGAACTCCTTTATACTTTGTCTGTCTGGGAAATCTTTATCTCTCCTTCTTTCCTGAATGACACCCTTGCTGAAGAAAGAAATCATACGAATTGGACTCCTATAAAAAGAAATTTAAAAACATAAAATAAATTTTTGCTATTATGATTGAGGAAAATGGCATTTAGGAGGAAAACCAGAAGCTGAAAGGGAGGAGGACAGATTTCACCCTCCGTAGCCTTCACAGGGACCTGGTGTCCTTTCCTAGGAGGGGCCCCCCCTCCGTAGGATGTTTCCTTCCCCTCTGCGCTCCTTGTTGGAACCCACCAGGCACATCTCCATACCTCTGACACCTCTGCAGTCGTGGTTTATACCATCTTCCACGTATCCTTTTGGAGACCACAGAATCGTGTATGGAATCATCTGGCTACTGTTTGACAACATTGGGGGGATTCTGACTTTTGTTGGTTTTGGGGTGTGTGTGTGTCTATCACATGTAGCTATCATGTGCAGCTATCGGATCCTCTGGCTGGGTCACCCAAATGCCGAAATGGTTGGCACAACATCATTTCTGGTGCTGGAGCTGGGCGGCTAGCTGGGGTCTCCTGGCCGACCCTGTGCCGCTCATGCAATGACTTTCACCTGGAGGGTCAGCTGAGCTGGAAATTCCGGCTCGACCACATTCCCATGACCTGCAGTGGGTCCTGCCAAGCGCCAGGTGCTTCTCTTCTCCCCGATGCCTCTACAGCAGGGAGCCAGACCTTCGGGTCACTTTGGGGGGAGCTCCTGAGGAGCCAGTGCCCATGGCTGGGTGCCCTGGGGCTGCCTGTGTGTGGGAGTCAGGGTGGGGATGGGGCTGGGGTTCCTCGGTCTGCTGTGCTGCCTGGCCTTCAGGCCGAGCCCCATGCTCACCCAGCCCCTACTCACTAGGGTGAGGAGGGTGCCCTCCATATGCTGGTGTGAGATATCCAGCACCACAAGGTGTGCAGGCTGAGTCCACCTAGTGCGGGTGGCCCAGGTCCATGAGCTGCAGGTGTGGGTCCCAGGAAATTTAACAAAAATCTCGTACCCCTGGGCAAGCAGAGCAGGACTGATTCCATTTTGTGCTACACACGTCACTTCCCCTATGACCCCGACATGACCTTATTATTTCTTAAGGCGCTGCCCCACCCTAGTCAGGCTGCTTGACACACCCTAATCAGAAATCGGCTCATAACAATGTAACCCGATTTGTGCCCATCAAATCTGTGCGCTGATTCTGACCAAAGTAATAGGCCAGCTCAAGTGGATACTATAGGGTAAGGTGTAATTCAATCGGCGACCTGCATGTGAACTGACATGACTGTGCGACTTTCTGCGTATCCCATGGGCCACTGGCCCCTATAAAGCTGCTATGCATTTTCGCACCACAACACTTTATTGACTTTCTACAGCAAACGGGCTCAGAGCCGTGAGTGTGTGCCTTCCCCTGGGGAATGAGACTTTTAAGTGGGGGCAAGAATCACACGGGGTGGGTGGGCTGGTGCTGGAGTCCCCCACCTGGGATCATGTGTGGACTCCTGGTGGGGGCGTGTGTCCTGAGGTTTCAGCCTGAGTGACTGTTCTGAGGACAGCAGAGCTGACCTGGACCTGCAGCTCATGGGCTCCTGCGCTGGGTCCCTGCAGGGCAGCTGGACCCCAGCCTCGGGCCCTCTGGGGCCTGAGCACCTGGAGGAGCCTGCCTCATGGTGTGGGTGTAGGTGTGGCCCACCGGCTTACCCCTCCACTCCCCACACTGGTGTGTCCCAGGATCCCCAGGGCTGCCCTAGATAAGCGACCTGTATCTGTGGGCCACGCCCTGGGCCCATGAGGCCACATCCAGCTTTGAGAGGGCTCACTCAGCCCGGGGCCAGAATCCAGGGTTGGCCAGGGCCATGGGGGCCTGATTCCATTAGTCTTTGAGTTGGGACTGGTGGGGGCTCAAATCAACACAGCCCTCACAGAGCCTGGGCCCAAGTCAGCCCAGGTCCCTCTGGGTTAGGGGCTGGTGTCCTGTGTAGGGTGTCTCACCCTCCAGGAGGGACAGTGGGTTGAGGCAGGGCACAGTGTGTCCTCTGCACCACTCTCCTGCACACACACTGTCCGGGGCTCCCTGCCTTCCCTCCTCCCTGCAACCCCTGGGTACTCAATGGGACACCCGGGCTTCTGATGGAAGCAGGGTATCCAGAGAACCCCGGGGAGTCTGAGCATGTCCCACATGGTGCAGCTGCACAGGATCCTTGCTCGGGGCCAATGGTGTGGGGGTGGATGGTGTGGGGGCATGGGTATGATGATGGTGGGGTGTGGGGGATGGTGTAGGGGATATGGTGTTGGGGTATAGTGTGGGTGGGGATTGTGTGAGGCTGTGTGTGTGTGAGGGGGATGGTGTAGGGGCTATGCCATGGGGGATGATGATGTTAGGGGATAGTGTGGGTCTGGGGAATGGGAGGATGGTGTGGGGGCGGCAGACACAGGGCATCCCCTTTCTCTAAGATGCACACGGAGACGTCTACAGATAAAGGTGACCCCAGTCTGGGGTATGCTGTGACACCTGCCCCTGGGGCCCCGTGTGGTGAGTGCAGGGCCCTGGCTGGCCCTGGCTGGGGGTCATCATACTATGTATGTTTACAAATTGCAAATTGTCTCAAATTGAATGCATAGAATTTAGAAATATATAAAGCCCTGAGGGTGGGTATCATCCTGACTCGTCCGACCCTCATCAGATCGATGTGTGTCCTCCTCCAGTCACGGCCATGCACCCTGCCCCCAGGTCCCCTTACTGGCCCCACGGCCCCCACCCCAGCCCCCTGCTTTTCAGGGGGCCGTCCCTCACCCCTTTGGGGTTCAGCTCACATGGCAATCCCTGGAGGCCCCGTCCTAGTGACCTCCTCATCCCTGAGACCCTGAGGGTGGGGGCACGGTGGTCATCCCCAACACCCTACCATGCAGCCATGTGTTGTTGGCTGCTATTCTTCCCCCGGGCTCTAAAGCCCTGAGTTCCCTAACCAGAAGCCCCCAGTCCTCCCGGGTCCCGATCCACCTGACCCCTCAGCCTCACCCTACCCCATAGTAGTCCCAAAACATGACGCGACTGCTGAATATCCTGTTAAAGTCCAGGTCCCCCAGCGTGATGTCCCTAGAGGAGACCAGGGCCTCCTCCTTCATTTCCTGTGGGAAAACCAGGGAGGAGGAGCAGGCGTCAGGGACACAGACCCCAAGCTGTCTGTCCTGGGCAGGGAGCCCTGGGGCCACCATGGGAGTGTGTCCTGCCAAAACCTCCTTCCTTCCTCTGGGAGGCCAGGGATGGCAGGAGTGCCCACCGTGCCCATGGGACCTGTGTGACGGCCTGTGCCCAGCTGTTGTAAGCAGGGAGGTGACTGTGTCACCCTGGGTGGGAAGGGATAGGGGTTCAGCCAAGGTGGGAGGAGACATGGGGGTGTTGTGCCCAAGATTGGAAATCTGAGAAACCACTAAGGAGCTGACACCAATGCAAACACACAAGTGTTGATTTCCAAACTCGAGTGTACTTGTGTCCAAGTACACCCAACACAGCGGAGAAGCAGGGACTTGGACCACGAGGTGGGTTTTAGCTTAGTTTTAAGAGCTTGTCTCGGGGTCCTCCATAAGGGCTGGAGCAATTCCTCAAGTTATGTTTACATTTTGATTTGGGGCCTTCAAAGGTATTGAGCTCTGCTCTCATTCTAATAGGTGCTTCCAGCCCTTGGCATGGGCTCAGTTTCATTCTATTGTGGGGCTTTCTAGGACATGAAGCTGTAAACTTTTGTTTTTTTTCCTGTAACTGAAGTAATGTAAATTTCAGCTCTTCTTCACAGGGACCTGGGATGGCTGGACTTGTTCGAACACTGAACTTAAAGTAGAAAGGCCTTCATTTTCTCGGCCTCCTTGCATCCAGTCCCATCCTATCTAGATCTTTCCCCTTCCCTGGAGCTTCTAACAGAGCAATTGCAAATGACCTCAGCATGGCAGCCTGTGTTAGGAGACAGGCCCAGGGATTTGGGATCAGGAAGACCTGAGGCATGGGCGGCCCAGCTGTGCAGCAAGATTCCATGCTGCAGACTCTTTTTCCCTAAGGCTATCTTGACAACTGACTCTACATAGAAAAGCTCTCCTTTATCTTTAAAAGATGAGGAGCGAGTCAAAGTTTTTTTTCTCTCCCATCTAATTGCTCAGATTCCAATCTGAGACATATTTCCTGTTAATAAGGATAATTTACTATCCGTAGTACTATGGTTAAAATATTCTGACAGAAGTAGTTCAGAGTGATGAGGGTTTCTCATCTCTTTCTTCACAGCTCAGTCACTCATCAGGAAATGCATCTTTATGGATTTGGAAAGAACTGAGAGACATTATTACAATGGTCCTATTATTATGTGAAGGATTCTTCCCTGAGATTCTTCCCCTATTTCAACTGACACTGAAACACTGTGAACTCTTTGCAAGACAAATGTCAAGGAAATAAATGTTATGCATTGCTAATTTTAAATGCACTTGCAATATGGTGTCTTTATAATAGAAGTACTTTTATCTGATTTTTGCATTTATTATCCTTTCCTGCTTTTCAGGTTGAGGAGGCATTATACGTGTTCATAAGTGTTGTTCTTTCCTTCTGATATAAAATTATTTCTTTGTTCCCACCAAAGGAACTCTATACGAATAAGGCAAAAGTTAATTCAACAATTCTTAAAATGTCTTCACACATGGAGCCTGATTCATTTAAGACAATTTTCAAAATAAATCTTATTTATTAGGAAAAAAACAAAGATTTATAGGGAAATTGAGAAGATAGTACAGAGCATTTGCATGCACTTGCACTCAATTTCTCCAATTATTGATATCTTGTATTAGTACGGTACAAATATTAGCTAATCAATCAATATTAAAATAGTCGCATTAACCAAAGACCATACTTTATTCAGATTTCCTTAGATTTTGCTATGTTAACATCCCTCATATCACATTCCATTTGTACTCCTGTTTTCCTAGGCTTCTCTCAATTGTAACAGTCTTTCAGCCTTTCCTTGTTGTTGTTGAACTGGAACACTTTGAGAAGTAGAGTATTTTGTAAAATTTCCCTCAGTTGGGACATGTCTGTTGTTTATCTCATGACTGAACTGTTTTTGTGGATTATATACAGAGATATACTGCCATTTTCATTATATCATATAAAGGATAGATACTATCAACATGATTTATCAGTCTTGGTATCGATCTGATCATCTTGCTGAGGTAGTGTTTGTCAGCTTTCTCCGTAGTAAACTGATCCTTTATTATTATTATTAATTATTATTATTATATTATCAATATTATTTTAAGTTTTTCATATTATATTTTGTAGAAGGAAGTTACTATGTGTATTCCACACTTAAGAGTGGGAAGCTATGCTCATCAACTTGAGGGTGGAATGTCTGCACAAATTGTTTGAAATTCTTCTACATGGGAGATTTCTCTTCCCTCTGGGTTTGTTTGTTTCTTTTTCAAAGATGTTTTTTATTCATTGAGAGAGAGAGGAGAAAAATGCATGAGTGAGAGGGGCAGAGAGAGAGGGAGAAGCAGGTTCCCTGCTGAACAGGGAGCCTGCCTTGGGACCTGGATCATGATCTGAGCCTAAGGCAGAAGCTTAACTGACAGAGCCACACAGGGGCCACTCTTTCTTTCTTTCTTTCTTTCTTTCTTTCTTTCTTTCTTTCTTTCTTTCTTTCTTTTCAATCCAGCAACTTCTGAGGAATTCCTCCCTCAGATGGTAGCTACATAATAACTTCCAAACCTGAGTATCTAGCTGAAAGCTCTCTCTCTGGGGAACTTCCCTCTCGGAGATGAGCTGAAACGTGGTCCTTCCCAGTTCCACACTGCCTGCAGATACAGTTACGAACATCCTCACCCGACATGTTTGTCAGAAGCTCATGGGATGCAAGTGGAAAGCTGCAGGCTTCAAGGTTGTGTCTCCAGGTGAAGTAAAGCGGTATTCATGGAACATGCTGAATTACAATGCTGCCACGTTCTCATGGCCATCAGAACGCAGTTAGTAGAAAGCTGGCTTCGGGGCATGCCTCCTTTTGAAAGCTGGACTCAGGGCAGGACCCTTCCACATCTTGCCTGCCCATAGTTGTAGCTGCTGACATCCTTACGTTAGGTGCTGGTAAGGGTGGAGAAATGCAAGTGGAAGTGTCAGGACTGTACTCACGTGTATCTGAGTTCAGTACAGCGATTGCCAACATCCTTGTTCAATTACAGTGTAGTTAGGATATACCTCGCCTCGATAAGTTTCAAGCAGACATTGGCATGCAAAGCATACACACTTTTGAGAGTTGAGCTTATGGCCTGTAACTCCCCCATCCTGACTGCCTGTAAGTTCCGCTTCCACAGCATTTTGTTGCATGCGGGAGAGTAGCTGAGTGAGAACCAAGTGTCTATCTTGTCAATTTCGCGTCTAGAGGACAAGTGCCTGCAAGGCATGCACACTCCTTTGGATTGAGCTTAGGACTTGAACCTCCCACATGCTGACCACCTGTACGCTCCACTTCCAAAGGATTTCTTTCGATACGGGACGCAGATTTTGCGAGAGGCCAATGTGTCTTAGTTCAATCCAGCAACTTCTGAGGAATTCCTCCCTCAGATGGGAGCTACCTACTAACTTCCGAACCTGAGTACCTAGCTGAAAGCTCTCCCTGGGGAACTTCCCTCTCGGAGTGTCCTTCCCAGTTCCACACTGCCTGCAGATACAGTTACAAACATCCTCACTAGACATGCTTGTGAGAAGCTCCTGGGATACAAGGGGCAAGCTGCAGGCTTCAAGGTTGTGTCACCAGGTGCAATAAGCGGTATTCATGGAACGTCCCGCCTTACAATGCTGCTACGTTCTCACGGCCATCAGAACGAGCTAGTAGAAAGCTGGCTTCTAGCATGCTTCCTTTTGAGAGTTGAGCTCATGGCAGGACCCTCCCGCATCCTGCCTGCCCATAGACGTAACTGCTAATATCCTTATGTTAGGTTCTGGGAGAGGGCGGTGAAATGCATGTGGAAGTGTCAGGCCTGTACTCACGATTATCTGAGTTGAATAGAGCGATTTCAAACGGCCTACTTCAAAGAGTGTAGCTAATTTCTAACTCCCATGTACGAGTGGGTAGCAGACATCTGCCTCCCAGACGTACACACTTTTGAGAGTTGAGCTTATGGCCTGTACTTCCCACATCCTGCCTGCAGGTACACTTCGCTGCTAACAGGCCTAGGCTCGATGTGTGACTGAAGTGTTGTGAGAGGTAAGTGTAAAGTCCCGGCACACAGGACTCATGCCTCCAAGCTCAATCCAGCGATTTCCTAGTAATTCCTATCTTAGACAGGTGCTACATACTAAGTTCCATACGTGAGAAGCTAGCTGAACCCCGAGTCCAAAAGCATCTCTCTTCCGAGAATTGAGCTCACACCCAGTCCCTCACAGTTCCACACTGCCTGCAGAATGAGTTTTGAACGTCTTCACCAGAGCCGTTTGTCAGAAGCTTGTGAGATGCAAGTGGAATAATGCAGGCTTGGAAGGTGTCTCCAGGTGCAGTAGAGTGGTATTCTTCGAACCTCCTGAGTTAGAAGACTGCTATGGTCTCACGGCCATTAGAACGCAGCTAGTTGAAAGCTGACTTCTAGGCATGCTCTCTTGTGAGAGCTGAGCTCAGGGCAGGACCCTCCCGCATCCTGCCTGCCCATAGTCGTAGCTGCTAACATAATTATGTTAGGTGCTGGGAGAGGTTGGAGAAATACGAGTGGAAGTGTCAGGACTGTACTCACGTGTATCTGAGTTCAATACAGCGATTGCCAATGTCCTTGTTCAATTAGAGTGTAGCTCGGGTGTACCTCACCTCGATAAGTGTGACTAGCAGACTTCGGCCTTCAAAGCATACACACTTCTGAGAGTTGAGCTTATGACCTGTACCTCCCCCATCCTGACTGCCTATTCGTTCCACTTCCACAGCATTTCGTTGTATGCGGGAGAGTAGCAGAGTGAGAACCAAGTGTCTGCCTTGTCAATTTCACACCTAGCGGACAGCTGCATCCAAGGCATGCACATTCCTTTGGATTGAGCTAAGGACTTGAACCTCCCACATGCTGACCGCCTGTACGCTTCACTTCCAAAGGATTTCGTTCGATACGGGACGCAAGGTTAGCGAGAGGCAAATGTGTCTTAGTTCAATCCAGCAACTTTTGAGAAATTCCTCCCTCAGATGGGAGCTACTTACTAACTTCCAACCTGAGTACCTAGCTGAAAGCTCTCTCTCTGGGGAACTTCCCTCTCAGAGATGAGCTGACACGAGGACCTTCCCTGTTCCACACTGCCTTCAGATACAGTTACGAACATCCTCAATAGACATGTTTGTGAGAAGCTCATGGGACGCAAGGGGCAAGCTGCAGGCTTCAAGTTTTTTTTCCAGGAGCAGTAAAGCAGTATTCATGGAACATCCTGAATTACAATGCTGCCACGTTCTCATGGCCATCAGAACGCAGTTAGTAGAAAGCTGGCTTTGAGGCATGCCTCCTTTTGAAAGCTGAGATCAGGGCAGGACCCTCCTGCTTCCTGCATACCCGTAGTTGTAGCTGCTAACATCCTTATGTGAGGTGCTGGGAGAGGTTGGAGAAATGCAGGTGGAAGTGTCAGGACTGTACTCACGTGTATCTGAGTTCAATAGAGCGATTGCCAACGTCATTGTTCAATTAGAGTGTAGCTCGGGTATACCTCGCCTCAATAAGTGTCTAGCAGACATTGGCCTGCAAAGCACACACGTCTGAGAGTTGAGTTTATGCCTTGTACCTCGCACATGCTGACTGCAGGTACACTTTGCTCCTATCAGGCCTAGGCTCGATGTGTGACAGAAGTTTTGTCAGAGGTTAGTGGAAGGTGCCGGCCCACACGACTAGTGTTTCCAAGCCCAATCCAGAGATATGTGAGGAACTGCTCTCTAGGATTGTTGCTACATACTAAGTTCCATACATGAGAAGCTAGTGGAACGCAGTGTCCAAAGGGTACTTTCTTCTGAGACTTGAGCTCACCCGCAGTCCCTCACAGTTCCACACGGCCTTCAGATGAAATTTCGAACATCCTCACTAGACGTGCTGGTCAGAAGTTCATAGGACAAAAGGAGCTATCTGCAGGCTTCAATGCTTGTCTCTCCAGGTGCAGTAGAGCAGTATACATGGAACGTCCTGACTTACAGTGGTACTACATTCTCACGGCCATAACAACGCAGCTATTAGAAAGCTGGCTTCGAGGCATCTTCCTTTTGAGAGCTGAGCTCAAGGCAGGACCCTCCCGCATCCTGCCTGACTGTAGACATAGCTGCTAACATCCTTGTGTTATGTGCTGGGAGAGGTTGTGAGAAAATCATGTGGAAGTGTCGGGCCTGAACTCACATGTATCTGAGTTGAATACAGCATTTTCCAACGGCCTTCTTCAATCAGAGTGTAGCTATGTTCTAACCCCCATGTACGAGTGGGTAGTAGAAATCTGCCTCCCAGGCATACACACTACTGAGAGTTGAGCATATGACCTGTACCTCAACATCCTGCCTTCAGGTACACTTCCCTTCTGAAAGGCCTAGACTCGATGCGTGACGGAAGTGTTGTGAGAGGTAAGTGGAATGTCCCAGCCTACAAGACTAGTGCCACCAAGGTCAACCCAGTGATTTCCTAGTAATTCCTGTGTTAGACTGGTGCTACATACTAAGTTCCATAGGTGAGAAGCTAGCTGAACGCCTTGTCCAAAAGCAAGTTACTTTAGAGCGTTGAGCTCGCACTATATCCCTCACGGCCTGATACGGCCTGCAGAAGGAGTATCAAACATCTTAACCATAGACTTTTGTCAGAAGCTTGTGAGACGCAAGTGGAACAATGCAGACCTGGAAGGTATCTCCAGGTGCAGTAGAGTGGTAATCTTGGAACCTCCTGAATTAGAATACTGCTACATTCTCACTGCCATAAGAACGCAGCTAGTTGAAAGCTGACTTCTAGTCATGCTTCCTTGTAAGAGCTGAGGTCAGGGCAGGACCGTCCCGCATCCTGACTGCCTGTAGGCATAGGTCCTAGCATCTTTATGTTAGGTGCTGGAAGAGGTTGAGTGAAAAGTATGTGGAAGTGACAGGCCTGTACTCACATGTATCTGAGTTCAATACAGCGATTGCCAACGTCATTGTTCAATTAGAGTGTACCTCGGTTCTAGCTCCCATCAATAAGTGTCTAGCAGACATCTGCCTGTAAAGCATACACACTTCTGAAAGTTGAACTTATGCCCTGTATCTCCCACATGCTGATTGCAGGTACACTTCACTCCAATCAAGACTAGGCTCGAATCGTGACAGAAGGGTTGTGAGAGGTTAGTGGAAGGTGCCGGCCCACACGACTAGTGTCTCCAAGCCCAATCCAGAGATATGTGAGGAACTGCTCTCTAGGATTGGTGCTACATACTAAATTCCATACATGAGAAGCTAGTGGAACGCAGTGTCCAAAGGGTACTTTCTTCTGAGACTTGAGCTCACCCCCAGTCCCTCATAGTTCCACATGGCCTTCAGATGGAATTTCAAACATCCTCACTAGACGTGTTGGTCAAAAGCTCATAGGACAAAAGGAGCTAGCTGCAGGCTTCAATGCTTGTGTCTCTAGGTGCAGTAGAGCGGTATACATGGAACCTCCTGACTTACAATGTAGCTACATTCTCACGGCCATAAAAAGGCAGCTAGGGGAAAGGTGCATTCGAGGCATGCTGCTGAGGATCAGAGTCAACTGTTCCAGGTGAGGCCCAGGTGGGGCCAGAGTCACCTGGTACAGAAGACGCCAAAGTGAGGACCAGAGTTACCAGGTCCTGGTGAGGCCAACCTGCAGGCCATGCAGAGGAACAATGTCCTGATGATGCCCAGGGAGGGACCAGAGTCACCAGGTCCAGATGAGGCCCAGGTGGGGAGCATAGGCACTAAGTCCAGGTGAGGCCCAGTTGAGGACCAGAGTCACCAGGTCTGGTTGAGGCCTAGAGGGGTATCAGAATCACCTAGTCCAGGTGACATCCAAATGGGGACCAGAGTCTCCAGGTCAGGGTGAGGCCCAGAGGTGGTCCAGAGTCATTATGTCCAGGTGAGGCTCAGGTGTGGAACAGAGTAACCAGGTCCAAGTGATGCCCAGGGGAGGACCAGAGCCACCAGATCTGGGTGATGCCCAGATACAATCAGAGTCACTAGTTCCAGGTGAGGAAAGAAGGAGTCCACAGCAATCAGGTCCAGATGGGGAACAAAGTCACCAGGACTGGGTGAGGCCCAGATGGGGACCAGATTCACCAGGTCCAGGTGACGCCCAGGTGGTGACCAGAGTCACCAGGTCCGGGTGAGGACCAGGTAAGGACCAGATTCACCAGGTCCAAGTGAGGCCCACGTGGGGACCTGAGTCACCAGGTATGGGTGAGGCCCAGGTGGCAACCCCACTCACCAGGTCCAGGTGAGGCCAACATGCAGGCCAGAGTCTCCAGATCCAGGTGAGGCCCTGGTGGGGACCGGTGCCTCCAGGTAAATGTGAGGCTAGAAGGACACCACAGTCACCAGGTCCAGGTGTGGTTCATGTGGGAATGAGAGTCACCAGGTCTAGGTGAGACCCAGGAGGGAACCACTGTCACCAGGTCCATATTGAGGCCTAGGTGGGGGGCCCAGAGCCCTCAGGGCCAGGTGAGGCCAATGTGTGGATCAAAGTTATCAGGGCCAGTTGAGTCCCAGGTGGGGAACAGAGTAACCATGTCCCATTGATGCCCAGGTGGGACCAGAGTCACAAGGTCCAGAGGAGGCCTAAGTGAGGAGTAGATTCACCAGGTCCTGTTGAGGCCCAGTTGATGACCAGAGTCCCCAGCTCCGGGTGAGGCCCAGAGGGGGACCAGAGTCACTCGGTTCAGGTGATATCCAAGTGGGGACCAGAGTCACCACGTCAGGGTGAGGCCCAGAGGGGGATGAGAGTCACTAGGTCCAGGTGAAGCTCTATGTGGAACTGAGTAACCAGGTCCCATGATACCCATGTGAGGACCAGAAACACCAGGTCCAGGTGAGGTCCCTGTGGGAACCAGTCACCTCGTCCAGGTGAGGCCCAGGTGGGACCACAATCACCAGGTCAGGGTGAGGTCCAGAGGGTGACCAGAGTCACCAGGTCCAGGTGAGACCCAGGTAGAGAAGAGAGTAACCAGGTCCCAATGATGCCCAGGTAAGGACCAGAGTCACCAAGTACAGGTGAGGACCAAATATGGATCAGTGTCGTTTTGTTCCAGGTGTGCCCAGAAGGAGACCACAGGAACCAGGTCCAGGAGAAACCCATATGGGAACCAGAGCCACCAGATCCAGGTGAGGTCCAGGTGGGGACCACAGTCAGAAGGTCCAGGTGAGGCCCAGGTGACAAAAAGATTCACTAGGTCCAGGTGAGCCCCAGTTAAAGACCAGAGTCACCAGGTCTGGTTGAAGCCTAGAGGGTACCAGAATCACCTAGTCCATGTGACATCCAGATGGGTACCAGAGTCACCAGATCAGGGTGAGGCCCAGAGGGGTTCCAGAGTCATCATGTCCAGGTGAGGCTCAGGTGTGGAACAGAGTAACCAGGTACCAATGATGCCCAGGTGAGGACCAGAGTCACCAGATCTGGGTGAGGCCCAGATAGGATCAGAGTCACCATTTCCAGGTGATGCCAAGAAGTAGTCCACAGAAATCAGGTCCAGTTGGGGAACAAAGTCACCAGGACTGGGTGAGGCCCAGATGGGGACCAGATTCACCAGGTCCAGGTGAGGCCGAGGTGGTGACCAGCGTCACCGGGTCTGGGTGAGGATCAGGTAAGGACCAGATTCACCAGGTACAGCTGAGGCCGAGGTGGTGACCAGAGTCACCAGGTCCGGGTGAGGACCAGGTAAGGACCAGATTCACCAGGTCCAAGTGAGGCATACGTGGGGACCTGAGTCACCAGGTATGGGTGAGGCCCAGGTGGCAACCCCACTCACCAGGTCCAGGTGAGGCCAACCTGCAGGCCAGAGTCACCAGATCCAGGTGAGTCCCTGGTGGGGACCGGAGTCACCAGGTAAATGTGAGGCTAGAAGGACACCACAGTCACCAGGTTCAGGTGTGGTTCATGTGGGAACAGGAGTCACCAGGTCCAGGTGAGACCCAGGTGGGGACCACAGTCACCAGGTCCAGATTGAGGCCTAAGTGGGGGCCCAGAGTCATCAGGACCAGGTGAGGCCAAAGTGTGGAGCAAAGTTATCAGGTTCAGGTGAGTCCCATGTGGGAACCAGTCACCTCGTCCAGGTGAGGCCCACAAGAGTAGTGCCTCCAAGCTCAATCCCATGATTTCGTAGTAATTCCTGTCATACTGGGTCTACATACTAAGTTCAATACTTGCTAATTGAACCCTGCAACCAACGGCAACTTATATCCGAGAGTTGGGCTCACACGCAGTCCCTCACAGTTCCACACTGCCTGCAGAATATGTTTCCAACGTCTTCACCACAGACGCTTGTCAGAAGCTTGTGAGATGCAAGTGGAATAATGCAGGCCTGGAAGGTGTCTCCAGGTGGAGTAGAGTGGTAGTCTTGGAACCTCCTGAGTTAGAATACTGCTGCGTTCTCAGGGCCAGAAGAATGCAGCTAGTTGAAAGCTGGCTTGTAGACATGCTTCCTTGTGAGAGTTGAGGTGAGGGCGGGCCCCTCCCGCAACCTAACTGCCTGTAGACATAGGTCCTAACATCCTTATGTTAGGTGCTGGAAGAGGTTGTGAAAAGCATGTAGACGTTTCAGGCTTGTAGTCACGTGTAACTGAGTTCAATACAGCGATTTCCAACAGCCTTGTTCAATTGAAGTGTAGCTGGGTTCTAACTCCCATAAAAGAGTGGCTAGCAGACATCTGCCTGCAAAGCATACACGCTTCTCAGAGTTGAGCTTATGGGCTGTACCTCCCACAATCTGACGGCCTGTACGGATCGCTTCCACAGCATTCCGTTCTATGCGGGACAGTAGCGGAGTGAGAACCAAGTGTCTGCATTGTCAATTTCGCGACTACCGGACACCTGCCTCCAAGTGATGCACACTCCTTTGGATGAGCTTATGGCTTGTTCCTCCCACGTGCTGACCGCCTGTACCTTTCACTTCGAAAGGACGTCGTTCGATACGGGACACAAGTTTTGTGAGAGGCAAGTGTCTCCTAGCCCAATCCAACGACTTCTGAGTAATTCCTCCCTCAGAAGGGAGCTACATACTAACTACCCAACCTGAGTACCTAGCTGAAAGCTCTCTCTCTGGGGAATTTCCTTCTGCGAGATGAGCTGACACGCGGTCCTTCCCAGTTCCACACTGCCTGCAGATGCAGTTACGAACATCCTCACTAGACATGTTTGCCAGAAGCTCGTGGGATGCAAGGGGCAAGCTGCAGGCTTCAATGGTTGTGTCTCCAGGTGCACTAGAGATTTATTCATGGAAATACCTGACTTCCAATGCTGTAAAGTTTGGGTTAGGTTACGGGTTAGGGTTAGGGTTAGCGTTAGGGTTCAGGTTAGGGTTAGGGTTCAGGTTAGGGTTAGGGGTAGGTTCAGGGTTAGGGGTAGGCTACGGGTTAGGGTTAGGGTTAGGGCTAGGGCTAGGGTTAGGGTTAGTTTACGTGTTAGGGATACGGTTAGGGTGAGGGATAGGGTTAGGTTAGGGTTACTGTTAGGGTTAGGTTTAGAGATAGGGTTAGGATTATGATTAGAGTTAGGGTTAGGTTTAGGGGTAGTTTTAGCGTTAGGGTTTGGGTAATGGTTAGGGTTAGAGTAGGGTATGGTATAGGGTTAGGGTATGGGTTAAGGTTAGTTTTAGGGTATCATTTAGGGTTAGTGTACGGGTTAGCGTTAGGGTTGGGGTTAGCGTAAGGGTTAGGGCATGGGTTAGGATTAGGGTTAGGGTATTGTTTGGGTTAGGGTCAGGGTTAGATTTAGGTTATGTGTTAGGGTTAGGGTATGGGTTAGGGTTAGGATACGGGTTAAGGTTAGTGTACGGGTTAGGGTTGGGTTAGGGTATGGTTTAAGGTTAGGGTACGGTTTAGGGTTATGGTACGGGTTAGGGTTAGGGTACAGGTTAGTGTTAGGGTGCGGGTAAGATTAGGGTTAAGGTACAGGTTAGGGTTAGGGTACGGGTTAGGGTACGGTTTAGGGTACGGGTTAGTGTATGGGTTTGGTTTTGGGTAAGGTTTAGGGTTAGGTTTAGGGTTAAGTTTAGGGTTAGTGTTAAGGTTAGTTTTAGGGTTAGGGTTAGGGTTAGGGTTAGGGTTAGGGGTTAGGGTTAGGTTTAGGGTTAGGTTTAGGTTTACGGTACGGGTTACAGTTAGAGTATGGGTTACGGTTAGGGTTAGGGAACGGGTTAGGATAGGATTAGGGTCCTGGTTAGTGTACGGGTTAGGGTACGGGTTAGGTTTAGGGTACGGGTTAGGGTAGGGTATGGTTTAGGGTTAGGGTACGGGTTAGGGTTAGTGTAAGGGTTAGGGTTAAGGTTACTGTACGGGATAGGGTTAGTGTTAGGGTACGGGTTAGGGTTAGGTTTAGGGTATGGGTTAGAGTTAGGGTACAGGTTTGGGTTAGGTTTAGGTTACGGGTGAGTGTTAGGATTAGGGTACAGGTTAGTGTATGTGTTAGGTTTCAGGTTAGTTTTAGGGTTAGGTTTAGAGTTAGGGGTTAGGGTTAGTGTTAGGGTTAGTGTTAGGGTTAGGGTTAGGGTGAGGGGTTAGGGTTAGGGGTTAGGGTTAGGTTTAGGGTTAAGTGTTAGGTTTAAGGGTAGGGATAGGGTTAGGGGTTAGGGGTAGGGTTAGGGTTAATGATTAGTGTTAAGGTTTAGGGTTAGTGGTTTGGGGTTAGGGCTAGGGTTAGGGGTTAGGTGTTAGGGTTAGTGTTAGTGTTAGGGTTAAGGTTAGGGGTTAAGGTTAGGGTTAGGAGTTAGGGATAGTTAGGTTTTGGGTTAGTGTTAGGATTAGGGTTAGGGTTAAGGGTTAGGGTACGGGTTAGTGTTAGTGTACAGGTTAGGTTTAGGGGACGGGTTATTGGATGGGTTAGGGTACGGGCTTATGGTTAGGGTATGTGTTAGGGTACGGGTTAGGTTACGGGTTAAGTTTGGGGTACATGTTAGTGTTAGGGTACCTGTTAGGGTTAGTGTTCGGTTTAGGGTTAGGGTACGGGTTAAGTTTAGGGTTAGTGTTCGGTTTAGGGTTAGGGTTAGGGGTTAGGGTTAGGGTTACGGTTAGGGTTAAGGGTTAGGGTTAGGATAGGTTTAGTGTTAGGGGTTAGGGTTAGGGATTTGATTCGATTCGATTCTTTTCGATTCGATTCGATTCAATTCTTTTCAATTCGAATCGATTCGATTCAATTCTTTTCAATTCGATTCTTATCGATTCGATTCTTTTCGATTCGATAGATTCATTTCTATTCGATTCAATTTGATTCGATTCGATTCTTTTTGATTCAATTCGATTCGAGTCTTTTTGATTCGATTCGTTTCAATTCGATTCTTTTCAGTTCGATTCGATTCAAATCTTTTTGATGCGATTCAATTAGATTCTTTATGATTCAATTCGATTCTTTTCAATGCGACTCGATTTTTTTCAATTCGATTCAATTCTTTTCCATTCGAATTGATTTGTTTCTTTTTGATACGATTCAATTCGATTCTTTTCGATTCGATTCTCTTCGATTCTATTCTTTTTGATTCGATTCGATTTTTTTGATTCAATTCGATTCTTCGATTAGATTCAATTCTTTTCTATTTGATTCGATTTGATTCTTCTCTATTCAATGCTTTTCGAGTAGTTTCGATTATTTTTCATTCGATTCGATATTTTCGATTTGATTCGATTCTTTTTTATTAGATTTTTTTGATTCTTTTTGATTCAATTCTTTTTGATTTGATTTGATTCTTTTCTATTCGATACGATTCGATTCGATCCTTTTTGATTCGAATCAATTCTTTTCGATTCGATTCGATTCGATTTTTTTCGTTTCAATTCGGTAGTTTTTGATTCGATTCGATTCGAATCTTACTATTCGAGTTTTTTCGACTCGAATTCCTTTCTTTTCCAAACGTTTCTATTCTATTCCTTTCAATTTGATTCGATTCTTTTCGATTCAATTCGATTCGATTATTTTCAATTCGATTCGATTATTTTCGATTCGATTTGATTCGATTCTTTTCTATTCGATTCTTTTCGATTCGATTCGATTCTTTTCGATTCGATTCGATATTTCCGATTCGAATCGATTCTTTTTTATTAGATTTTTTTCGATTCTTTTCGATTCGATTCGATTCTTTTCGCTTTGATTTCTTTTCTATTCAATACAATTCGATTCGATCCTTTTTGATTCGATTCGTTTCTTTTCGATTCGATTCTATTCTTTTCAATTAGATTTGATTCGATCTTTTTCGATTCGATTCTCTTCAATTCGATTCGATTTTTTTGTTTCGATTCGATAGTTTTCTATTCATTTCTTTTCTATTCGATTTGATTTGATTCTTGTTGATTCGATTTGATTCGATTCGAATCTTTCTATTCGAGTCTTTTTTATTTGAATTCCTTTCTTTTCGAAGAGTTTCGATTCGATTTTGATTTGATTCGATTTGATTCGATTATTTTCACTTCGATTCGATTCTTTTGATTCGGTGCGATTCGATTCAATTTTTTTCGATTCGATTCGAGTCTTTTCGATTCGAATTTCTTTCTTTTTGAATCGATTTAATTCAATTCTTTTCTATTTGATTCGATTATTTTCGATTCGATTCGATTCTTTTTGATTCGATTCTTTTCAGGTCGATTCGATTCAGTTTTTTCGAATCGATTCGATTCTTTTCGATTCTACTCTTCGATTCGATTGTTTTGGATTCGTACTTTTGGATTCGATTCGATTCTTTCCAATTCGATTCTTTCCTATTCGATTCGATTCTTTTTGATTCAATTCGATTTGATTCTTTATGATACGATTTGATTCTTTTCGATTGGATTCGATTCTTTTCTATTCGATTCAATTACATTATTTTCGATTCAATTCAATTCGATTCGTTTTTTCTAAACGATTCGATTCTTTTCGATTTCATTCCTTTCGACTCGATTCATTTGGATTTGATTCTTTTTGATTAGATTCTATTCGATTCTTTTCGATTCGATTCAATTCTTTTTGATTCGTTTCTTTTTGGTTCTATTCGAATCTTTTCTTTTTTTTAATTTTTATTTACTTATGATAGGCACACAGTGAGAGAGAGAGGCAGAGACACAGGCAGAGGGAGAAGCAGGCTCCATGCACCGGAAGCCCGACGTGGGACTCGATCCTGAATCTCCAGGATCGCGCCCTGGGCCAAAGGCAGGCACCAAACCGCTGCGCCACCCAGGGATCCCTATTCGAATCTTTTCAATTCGATTAGATTCTTTTTGATTCAATTCGATTCGATTCGAAACTCGATTCAATTCTTTTCTATTCGAATCTTTCTATTTGAGTCTTTTTGATTTGAATTCCTTTCTTTTCGAATCGATTCGAATCCATTATTTTCGAATCGATTCGATTCTTTTCGATTCGAGTCTTCGATTCGATTATTTTGGATTCGATTCTTTTCGATTTGATTTGATTCTGTTCTTTTCGATTTGATTCGATTCGATTTTTTTCGATTCGATTCAATTCTTTTCCATTCGATTCAATATTTTTGATATGATTCGATTCTTTTTTATTAGATTTTTTCAATTCTTTTCGATTCGATTCAATTCGATTCTTTTAAAATTGATTTGATTGTTTTCTATTCGATACAATTCGATTCAATCCTTTTCGATTCGATTTGATTCTTTTCGATTCGATTCGATTTGAACTTTCTCCATTCAATTCGATTCTCTTCGATTCGCTTCGATTCGATTTTTTTCATTTCGATTCGATAGTTTTCTATTCGTTTCTTTTCAATTCGATTCGATTCGAATCTTTCTATTCGAGTCTTTTTGATTTGAATTCCTTTCTTTTCAAATCGATTCGATTCCATTCTTTTCGATTCGATTCGATTCTTTTCGATTCGACTCTTCGATTCGATTATTTTGGATTCGACTCTTTTCAATTTGATTAGATTCTGTTCTTTTCGATTTGATTCAATTTGATTCTTTTCGTTTCGATACGATTCTTTCCGATTCAATTCGATTCTTTTCAATTCAATTCGATTCAATTCCCTTCGTTTCAATTTGATTCGATTCTTTTCGAATTGATTCTTTTCTATTCGATTCTTTTCATTTCCATTCGATTTGATTCTTTTGATTCGGTGCGATTCGATTCGATTTTTTTCGATTCAATTCGATTCTTTTCAATTCGAGTCTTTCCTATTCAAATTCTTTTCTTTTCAAATCGATTTGATTCGATTCGATTCTTTTTGATTCCATTCGAATAGATTTTGTTCGATTCGATTCGATTCTTTTTGATTCGATTCAATTCGATTTGAAACTATTCGATTAGATTCTTTTCAATTCTTTTCGATTTGATTCGATTCAGTTCTTTTCGATTCGATTCGATTCTTTTCGATTCGATTCTGTTCTTTTCGGTTCAATTCGATTTTTTTTATTCAATTCGATTCTTTTCGATTCGATTCGATTCTTTTCTATTCGATTCAATTCTTCTCTATTCAATGCTTTTCGATTTGATTCGATTCTTTTCCATTCTATTCTATATTTTTGATTCGATTCAATTCTTTTTATTAGATTTTTTCGATTCTTTTCGATTTGATTCGATTCGATTCTTTTCGATTTGATTTGATTCCTTTCTATTCGATACGATTCAATTTGATCTTTTTCGATTCGATTCAATTCTTTTCGATTCGATTCGATTTTTTTCGTTTCGATTCGATAGTTTTTGATTTATTTCTTTTTGATTCGATTCGATTCGAATCTTACTATTCGAGTTTTTTCGACTCAAATTCCTTTCCTTTCCAAACGATTTGATTCGATTCTTTTCAATTCTATTCGATTCTTTTCAATTCTATTCGATTCTTTTTGATTCAATTCGATTCGATTATTTTCGATTCGATTCTTTTCTATTCGATTTGATTCCTTTCGATTCTATTCGATTCGTTTCGATTTGATTCAATTTGATTCTTTACCATTCAATTCTTTTTGATTCGATTCGATTCTTTTGAATTCGATTCGATTAGATCTTTTTCGACTCGATTCGATTCTCTTCGATTCGATTCGATTTTTTTTCATCTCGATTCGATAGTTTTCTATTCGTTTCTTTTCTATTCGATTCAATTCTTTTGGATTCGATTCGTATCTTTTTTTTTTCGATTCGTATCTTTCTATTCAAGTCTTTTTGATTTGAATTCCTTTCTTTTCGAATAGATTCGATTCGATTCTTTTCAATTCGATTTGATTCAATTCTTTTTGATTTGATTCGATTTGATTCGATTATTTTCACTTCAATTCGATTCAATTCTTTTGATTCGGTGTGATTCTATTTGATTTTTTTTTCGATTCGATTCGTTTCGATTCTTTTCTATTCGATTCTTTTCGATTCGAATTTCTTTCTTTCGAATCGATTTAATTCGATTCTTTTCGATTCGATTTGATTATTTTCGATTCGATTCCATTCTTTTTGATTCGATTCTTTTCAGGTCGATTCGATTCGGTTTTTTTCGAATTGATTCAATTATTTTCGATTCTACTCTTCAATTCGATTCTTTTGGATTTGATTCGATTCTTTTCGATTCGATTCTTTCTGATTTGATTCGATTCTTTTTTATTCAATTTGATTCGATTCTTTACAATTCGATTTGATTCTTTTCGATTGGATTCGATTCTTTTCTATTCTTTTCAATTCGATTCGATTCGATTATTTTCGATTCAATTCGATTCAATTCGATTCGTTTTTTTCTAAACGATTCTTTTCTTTTTTTTATTTATTTATGATGGTCACACAGAGAGAGAGAGAGAGAGGCAGAGACACAGGCAGAGGGAGAAGCAGGCTCCGTGCACCGGGAGCCCGACGTGGGATTTGATCCCGGGTCTCCAGGATCGCGCCCTGGGCCAAAGGCAGGCGCCAAACCGCTGCGCCACCCAGGGATCCCTAAACGATTCTTTTCGATTCCATTCCTTTCAACGCAATTCATTTGGATTCGATTCTTTTCGATTCGATTCGATTCTTTTTGATTCGTTTCTTTTCGATTCTATTCGAATCTTTTCAATTCGATTAGATTCTTTTCGATTCAATTTGATTCGATTCGAAACTATTCAATTCAATTCTTTTCGATTTGATTCAATTCGATTCAATTCGATTCTTTTCACTTCCATTCGATTTGATTCTTTTGATTCGGTGCGATTCGAGTCAATTCTTTTTGATTCGATTCGATTCGCTTCTTTTCGATTCGAATCGATTCTTTTCATTTCGATTCGATTCGATTTTTTCGAATCGATTCAATTCTTTTTATTTGATTCGATTCCTTTCAATTTGATTCGATTCTTTTTGATTCTTTTCAATACAATTCGATTCGTTTCTTTCGAATCGATTCGATTGTTTTTGATTGACTCTTTTCGATTCGTTTCTTTTGGATTCAATTTGTTTGGTTTGGATTCGATTCGATTCCTTTCAATTCGATTCTTTTCGATTTGATTCGATTCTTTTAAAATCGATTCGATTCAATTTGATTCTTTTCGATTCGATGTTTTTCGATTCGTCGATTCGATCTTTTTCGATTCGATTCCATTCTTTTCGATTCGATTCGATCTTTTTCGATTCGATTTGATTCGATTTTTTTCTTTTCGATTCGATAGTTTTCTATACGTTTCTTTTCAATTCGATTCGATTCGAATCTATTCGAGTCTTTTTTATTTGAATTCCTTTCTTTTCGAATCGATTCGATTCCATGCTTTTCGATTTGATTTGATTCTTTTTGATTTGATTCGATTCGATTCAATTATTTTCACTTCCATTCGATTCGATTCTTTTGATTCAGTGCGATTCAATTCGATTTTTTTCCATTCGAATCGATTTGATTCTTTTCGATTCGAGTGTTTTCGATTCGAATTTCTTTCTTTTCAAATCGATTCGATTCTTTTCGATTCGATTCTATTCGTTTCAATTCGATTCGATTCTTTTTGAGGCGATTCGTTCGAATCGATTCGTTTTTTTTCAAATCGATTCGATTTTTCTCGATTCGACTCTTCGATTTGATTATTTCAGATTCGATTCTTTTCGATTCGATTCTATTTCGATTCGATTCTTTTCCATTCAATTCGATTCTTTTCAATTTGATTTGATTCTTTTTGATTCGATCGATTCTTTTCGATTCTATTCGATTCTTTTTTATTCTTTTCAATTCGATTTGATTCGATTATTTTCAATTCGATTCAATTTAATTTGATTCGTTTCATTTTTTCGAAACGATTCAATTCTTTTCGATTCCACTCCTTTCGACTTGATTCATTTGGAATCGATTCTTTTCGATTCGATTTGATTTGATTCTTTTTGATTCGTTTCTTTTAGATTCTATTCGAATCTTTTCGATACGATTAGATTCTTTTCGATTCAATTTGATTTGAATCGATACTCTTCGATTCAATTCTTTTCGATTCGAATCGATTTGATAGTTTTTGATTCGATTCGATTCAATTCTTTTCGATTCGATTCTATTCTTTTCGATTCGATTTTTTTCTATTCGATTCTTTATTTGATTTGTTTCGATTATTTTTGATTCGATTCAATTCTTTTTGATTCGTTTCGAATCGATTCGATCCTTTTCGATTTGATTTGATTCGATTTTTTTCGATTCGATACGATTTTTTTCATTTCGATATGATAGTTTTCGATTCATTTCTTTTCGATTCTATTCTATTCGATTCGATTCGATTCTTTTTGTTTCGATTCGATTTGATTCGAATCTTTCGATTCGAGTCTTTTTGATTCGAATTCCTTTCTTTTAGAATCGATTCGATTCGATTCTTTTCACTTACATTTGATTTGACTTTTTAATTTGTTGCAATTCGATTTGATTTTTTTCAATTCGATTCGATTCGATTTTTTCGATTCGATTCGATTCTTTTCAATTCGAATCGATACTTTTTGATTCGATTCGATTCGATTTTTTCGAATCGATTTGATTCGATTCAATTCTTTTCGATTAGATTCGATTCATTTCGATTCGATTCTTTTCAATTCTTTTCAATTCGATTCGTTTTTTTGGAATCGATTCGATAGTTTTCGATCGACTCTTTTCGATTCGATTCATTTGGATTTGATTCGTTTCGATTTGATTCTTTTCGATTTGATTCGATTCTTTTCAAATCGATTCGATTCGTTTCTTTTCGATTCGATTTTTTTCGATTCGTTGATCGATCTTTTTCGAGTCAATTCTTTTCGATTTGATTCCATTCTTTTCAATTCGATACGATTCTTTTCGATTTGATTCTTTTCGATTCGATTCGATTCTTTCCGATTCGATTCGATTATTTTCAATTCAATTCCATTCGATTCTTTTCGATTCAGTTTGATTCGATTTCTTTTCGATTTGATTTGAGTCGATTCTTTTCGATTCGAATCGATACTTTTCTCTTCTTTTCAATTTGATTCGATTCGATTATTTTCGAATCAATACCATTTGATTTGTTCTTTTTTCGAATCGATTCGACTCTTATCGATTCGATTCATTTGGATCGATTCTTTTCTATTCGATTCAATTCGATTCTTTTCGATTCGATTCTTCTCGATTTGATTCGATTTGATTTTTTTCGTTTCGATTCGATAGTTTTCTATTCGTTTCTTTTTGATTCGATTCGATTCTTTTTGATTCGATTCGAATCTTTCTATTCGAATCTTTTTTATTTGAATTCCTTTCTTTTTTAATTGATTCGATTCGATTCTTTTTTATTTGATTTGATTCAATTCAATTCGATTATTTTACTTCCATTCGATTAGATTCTTTTGATTCGGTGCGATTCAATTCGATTTTTTTCGATTTGATGCGATTCAAGTCTTTTCGATTCGAGTCTTTTCGATTCGAATTTCTTTCTTTTCGAATCGATTTGATTCGATTCTTTTCGATTCGATTTGATTCGATTCAATTCTTTTCGATTCGATTTGATTCGATTCAATTCTTTTCGATTCGATTCTTTTCGAGGCAATTCTTTTAGCTTCGACTCTTCGATTCGATTATTTTGGATTCGATTCTTTTCGATTTGATTCGATTCATTTCAATTTGATTCTGTTTGATTCGATTCGATTCTTTTCAATTCAATTTGATTCGATTCTTTTTGATTCGATTTGATTCTTTTCGATTCCATTCGATTTGATTGTTTTCGTTTCAATTCTTTTCTGTTCTTTTCAATTCGATTTGATTCGATTATTTTCGATTCAATTCGATTCAATTCGAAACGTTTTTTTTTCAAAACGATTCGATTCTTTTCGATTCCAAGCCTTTCGACTCGATTCATTTGGATTCGATTCTTTTCAATTCGATTAGATACGATTCTTTTCGATTCGATTCAATTCAATTCTTTTTGATTCGTTTCTTTTCGATTCTATTCGAATCTTTTCAATTCGATTAGATTCTTTTCAATTCAATTCGATTTGATTCGAAACTCTTCGATTCAATTCTTTTCGATTCGATTTGATTGGATTTGACTGTTTTCGGTTTGGTTCGGTTCAATTCTTTTCGATTCGATTCGATTCTTTTCAATTCGATTCGATTTTTTTCTATTCGATTCTTTTTTATTTGATTTGTTTCAATTATTTTCAATTCGATTCGATTCGATTCTTTTTGATACGATTCGACTCTTTGATTCGTTGCGAATCGATTCGATCCTTTTCGATTCGATTCGGTTCGATTTATTTCGATTCGATACGATTTTTTTCGTTTCGATATGATAGTTTTCGATTCGTTTCTTTTCGATTCTATTCGATTCGATTCTTTTTGTTTCGATTCGATTTGATTCGAATCTTTCAATTCGAGTCTTTTCGATTCGAAATCCTTTCTTTCAGAATCGATTCGATTCAATTCTTTTCTTTTTTTTTAAATTTTTTTTTTATTTATGATAGTCACACACACACAGAGAGAGAGAGAGAGAGAGGCAGAGACACAGGCAGAGAGAGAAGCAGGCTCCATGCACCGGGAGCCCGACGTGGGATTCGATCCCGGGTCTCCAGGATCGCGCCCTGGGCCAAAGGCAGGCGCCAAACCGCTGCGCCACCCAGGGATCCCCGATTCAATTCTTTTCGATTCGATTCGATTCTTTTCACTTCCATTCGATTTGATTCTTTTGATTCGGTGCGATTCAATTCGATTTTTTTCGATTCGATTCGATTCTTTTCACTTCCATTCGATTTGATTCTTTTGATTCGGTGCGATTCAGTTCGATTTTTTTCGATTCGATTCGATTCTTTTCGATTCTGTTTTTTTTAATCGATTTGATTCTATTCGATTCTTTTCGATTCGATTCGATTCCTTTCAATTCGATTCGATTATTTTCAATTCGTTTTTTTCGAATCGATTTGATTGTTTTCGATCGACTCTTTTCGATTCAATTCATTTGGATTTGGTTCATTTCGATTTGATTCGATTCCTTTCGATTCGATTCTTTTCGATTTGATTCGATTCAGTCTTTTTGATTCGATTCGATTTGATTCTTTTTTATTCGATTTGATGCTTTCCGATTCTTTCCGATTCGATACTTTTCTATTCAATTTGATTCGATTCTTTTCTATTCAATTTGATTCGATTTGATTTTTTTCGAATCGATTCGATTCCTTTCGATTCGATTTGATTCGATTCGATTCTTTTCTATTTGATACTTTTCACTTCCATTCGATTTGATTCTTTTGATTCGGTGCGATTCGATTTGATTTTTTTCGATTCGATTCTATTTTTTCGAGTCTTTTCGATTCGAATTCCTTTCTTTTCGAATCGATTTGATTTGATTCGATTCCTTTTGATTCCATTCGAATCGATTTTTTCTATTCAATTCTTTTAGATTCGATTCAATTCGATTTTTTTCGATTCGATTGTTTTCATTTTATTCTGTTCTTTTCTATTCGATTCAAATCGATTTGAATCTATTCGATTAGATTCTTTTCAATTTGATTCTTTTCTATTTGATTCCATTCGATTCTTTTCGGTTCAATTTAATTTTTTATCAATTCGATTCTTTTCGATTCGATTCGAGTCAATTCTTTTTTATTCGAATCGATACTTTTCTATTCTTTTCGTTTTTTTTCGATTCGATTCGATTCTTTTTGATTTGCTTCTTTTCGATTCAATTCAATTCCTTTCGATTCAATTCGTTTCGATTCTTTTCCATTCAATTCTTTTTGATTCGATTCAATTCTTTTCCACTCGATTCTATATTTTCGATTTGATTCGATTCTTTTTTATTAGATTTTTTCGATTCTTTTCGATTCGATTCGATTCGACTCTTTTTGATTTGATTTGATTCTTTTCAATTCGATTCGATTCGATTCTTTCGAATCGATCTGATTCGATTCTTTTCAATTTGATTCTATTCGATTCTTTCGAATCTATTTGATTTGATTCTTTTCAATTTGATTCTATTCGATTCTTTCAAATCGATTTGATTTGATTCGATTCTTTTCGATTCGATTCAATTCCTTTTGATTCGATTCTTTTCGATTCTTTTCAATTCGATTCGATTCATTTTTTTGAATCGATTCGATTGTTTTCGATCGACTCTTTTCGATTCATTTGGATTCGATTCGTTTTGATTCGATTCTTTTCGATTTGATTAGATTCTTTTCAAATCGATTTGATTCGATTTGTTTCTTTTCGATTCGATTTTTTCGATTCGTTGATTCGATCCTTTTCGATTCGATTCTTTTTGATTCGATTCCATTCTTTTTGATTCGATTCGATTCTTTTCGATTTGATTCTTCTCAATTCAATTCGATTTTTTCCGATTCGATTATTTTCATTCAATTCAATTCAATTTGAATCTATTCAATTCAATTCTTTTCGATTCAATTCTTTTCGGATCGATTCGATTCTATAGGATTCTTTTCGATTTCATTTGATTCGATTTGATTTTTTCGATTTAATTCGATTGGATTCTTTTTGATTAGATTTGATTCTATTCGATTCGATTCGATCTTTTTCAATTCGATTCCATTTTTTCGATTAGATTTATTTGAATCTATTGTATTTGCGTCTTTTCAATTCGATTCTTTTAGATTTGATTCGATTCAGTTCTTTTTTATTTGATTCGATTTGATTCATTTCGATATGATTCGATTCTTTCTGATTCTTTCCGATTCGATACTTTCGATTCGATTCGATTCTTTTTGATTCAATTTGATTCGATTCGATTCTTTTGAATCGATTCAATTCTTTTCGATTCGATTTGATTCGATTCGATTCAATTCTATTCGATTCTTTTCACTTCCATTCGATTCGATTCTTTTGATTCGGTGCAATTCGATTTGATTTTTTTCGATTTGATTCGATTCTTTTTGATTCGAGTCTTTTCGAATCGAATATCTTTCTTTTCGAATCGATTTGATTCGATTCGATTCTTTTTGATTCCATTCGAATCGATTTTTTCGATTCAATTCTTTTAGATTCGATTCAATTCGATTTTTTTCGATTCAATTCGATTGTTTTTGTTTCGATTCGGTTCTTTTCAATTCGATTAAAATCGATTTGTATCTATTTGATTAGATTCTCTTCAATTTGATTCTTTTTGATTTGATTCATTTCGGTTCTTTTCGATTCGATTCGATTCTTTTCGATTCGATTCTGTTCTTTTCAGTTCAATTCGATTTTTTTTATTCAATTTGATTCTTTTCGGTTCGATTCGAGTCAATTCTTTTCTATTCGGATCGATACTTTTCTATTATTTTCGATTTTTTTCGATTCAATTCGATTTGATTCTTTTCGATTTGATTGGATTCCTTTCGATTCAATTCGTTTCGATTCTTTTCCATTCAATTCTTTTTGATTCGATTCGATTCTTTTCCATTCGATTATATTTTCGATTCGATTCGATTATTTTTATTAGATTTTTTCGATTCTTTTCGATTCGATTCAATTCGATTCTTTTCGATTTGATTTGATTCTTTTCAATTCGATTCAATTTGATTCTTTCGAATCGATTTGATTAGATTTGATTCTTTTTGATTCTTTTCGATTCGATTCGATTCCTTCCAATTCTATTTGATTTTTTTCAATTCTTTTCAATTCGATTCGATACGTTTTTTTCAAATCGATTAGATTGTTTTCGATCGACTTTTCAATTCGATTCATTTGGATTCGATTTTTTCGATTCGATTCTTTTCAAATCGATTCGTTTCTTTTCGATTCGATTTTTTTCGATTCGTCGATTTGATTCTTTTCAATTCGATTCTTTTCGATTTGATTCCATTCTTTTCGATTCGATACGATTGTTTTCGATTTGATTCTTTTCGATTCAATTCTATTCTTTTTGATTTGATTCGATTATTTCCATTCGATTCGATTCAATTCGAATCAATTCAATTCAATTCTTTTCGATTCGATGCTTTTGGATTCGATTCTTTTTGATTGCAATTTGATTCGATTCCTTTCAATTTGATTCTATTTTCTATTCGATTTGATTCGATTCGATCCTTTTCGATCCGATTAGATTCTTTTTGATTTGATTCGATAGTTTTGGATTCGTTTCTTTTCAATTTGATTTGATTCGATTCAAATGTGTCGATTTGATTCTTTTCGATTCTTTTCGATTCGATTCTTTTTGATTCAATTCGACTCGATTCTTTTTGATTCGATTCAATTCTTTACACTTCCATTCGATTCGATTCTTTTGATTCCGTGCAATTCGATTCGATTTTTTTCGAATTGATTCGATTTGATTCTTTTCGATTCGAGTCTTTTCGATTCGAATTCCTTTCTTTTCGAATCGATTTGATTCGATTCAATTCTTTCTATTCGATTCGATATGATCTTTTCAATTCGATTCGATTAGATTTGATTCATTTGGATTAGATTCGATTTGTTTTTTTCAATTTGATTCGATACTTTTCGATTCGATTCTTTTCAATTCGATTCAATTCTTTTCGATTCGATTCAATTTGAATCTATTCGATTAGAATACTTTCAATTCGATTCTTTTCGATTTGATTCGATTTGGTTCTTTTCAATTCGATTCTTTTCAGTTCAAATCGATTTTTGTGATTTGATTCGATTCTTTTTCATTCGATTTGTTTCGATTCTTTTCGATTGGATTTGATTTCATTCAATTCTTTTTGATTTGATTTGATTCGATTCTTTTCGATTTGAATCTTTTTGATTCAATTCGCTTCGATTCTTTTTGATTTTTTTAATATTTTTTTTATTTATTTATGACAGTCACAGAGAGAGAGAGAGAGAGGCAGAGACACAGGCAGAGGGAGAAGCAGGCTCCATGCACCGGGAGCCTGACGTGGGATTCGATCCCGGGTCTCCAGAATCGCGCCCTGGGCCAAAGGCAGGCGCCAAACCGCTGTGCCACCCAGGGATCCTGATTCTTTTTGATTTGATTCGATTCGATTTTTTTGATTCGAATATATTCAATTTGATACTTTTCGATTCGATTCGATACTTTATTTGATTTTTTCGATTCTTTTCAATTCGATTCGATTCGATTTCGATTCGATTCGTTTCTTTTATATTTGATTCGATTAGATCCTTTTCAATTCAATTCCATTGTTTTCGATTCAATTCGATTCGATTTGAATCTATTCTATTCGATTCTTTTCAATTCGATTCTTTTCTATTTGATTCGATTCAGTTCTTTTCGATTCGCTTCGATTTGATTCTTTTTGATTCAATTCTTTTCAATTCGATTCAATATGAATCTATTCTCTTCGATTCTTTTCAATTCGATTCTTTTTGATTTGATTCGATTCAGTTCTTTTCGATTCGATTCGATTTGATTCTTTTCGATTCGATTCGTTTCTTTCTGATTCGATTCGATTCTTTTCGATTCAATTCGATTCGATTCTTTTCGATCAATATGATTCGATTCGATTCTTTTCGATTCGATTCGAGATTCGAATCGATTCTTTTCTATTCTTTTCGATTCGATTTGATGCGATTATTTTCTATTCGATTCCATTCGATTCGTTTGTTTTTCGAATCGATTCGTTTCTTTTTGATTCGACTCTTCAATTTGATACATTTGGATTCGATTGTTTTCAATTCAATTTGATTCTATTCGCTTCTTTTCGAATCGATTCAATTCAATTCTCTTCGATTCGATTTGATTCGATTTGATTCGATTCTTTTCGATTCTTTTCACTTCCATTCGATTCTATTCATTTGATTCGGTGCGATTCGATTCGATTTTTTTCGATTCGATTCGATTCTTTTCGATTCGAGTCTTTTTTATTTGAATTCTTTTCTTTTCAAATCGATTTGATTCTTTTTGATTCCATTCAAATCGATTTTTTCGATTCGATTCAATTAGATTTGAATCTATTCGATTAGATTCTTTTCAATTCGATTCTTTTCGATTTGATTGATTCGGTTCTTTTCGATTCGTTTCGATTCTTTTCGATTCGATTCTATTCATTTCGGTTCAATTCGATTTTTTTTATTCAATTCGATTCTTTTCGATTCGAGTCGAGTTGACTGTTTTCGATTCAAATTGATACTTTTCTATTCTTTTCGATTCTTTTTGATACGATTCTTTTTGATTCAATCCTTTTCGATTCGTTTTGATTCTTTTCGATTCAATTCGATTCGATTACTTTCGATTCGTTTTGATTCTTTTCGATTCGGTTCGGTTCTTTTCTATTCTTTTCAATTCGATTCCATTCGATTATTTTAGATTCGATTTGATTCAATTCGACTCGTTTTTTTCGATTGATTCTTTTCGATTCCACTCCTTTCGACTCGATTCATTTGGATTCGATTCTTTTTGATTTGATTCGATTCTATTCTTTTCGATCGATTTGATTCGATTCTTTTTAATTCGTTTCTTTTTGATTCCATTCGAAACTTTTTGGTTCAATTAGATTCTTTTCGATTCAATTCAGTTCGATTCGATTCGATTGTTTTCAATTCGATTCGATTCGATTCTTTTCGATTCAATTTGATTTTTTTCTATTCGATTATTTTTTATTTGATTTGTTTCGATTATTTTTTATTTGATTCGCTTCGATTCTTTTCGATTCGATTCGATTCTTTTTTATTCATTTCGAATTGATTCGATCCTTTTCGATTCGATTCGCTTTTTTTCATTCGATACGATTTTTTTCGTTTTGATATGCTAGTTTTCGATTCGTTTCTTTTCGATTCTATTCAATTCGATTCTTTTTGTTTCGATTCGATTTGATTCGAATCTTTCGATTCGAGTCTTTTCGATTCGAATTCCTTTCTTTTAGAATCGATTCGATTCAATTCTTTTCGATTCCATTCAATTCGATCATTTTTTTGAAACAATTCGATTCTTTTCGATGCCACTCTTTTCGATTAGATTCATTTGGATTCGATTCTTTTCAATTCGATTAGATTCAATTCTTTTCAATTCGATTCGAGTCGATTCTTTTTGATTCATTTCTTTTTGATTCCATTAGAATCTTTTCAGTTCGATTAGATTCTTTTCGATTCAATTCGATTCGATTCGAAACTCTTCAATTGAATTCTTTTCAATTCGATTCTTTTCAATTCGATTCGATTCTTTTTGATTCGATTCATTTCTTTTCGATTTGATATTTTTCTATTCCATTCTTTTGATTTGTTTCAATTATTTTCGATTCGATTCGATTCGATACTTTTCAATTCGATTCGATTCGATCCTTTTTGATTCAATTCAATTTTTTGGTTTCGATACGATGTTTTTGAATCTTTCTTTTCGATTCTATTCGATGCGATTCTTTTTGTTTCAATTCGATTTGATTCGAATCGTTCGATTCGAGTCTTTTTTTATTCGATTTCCTTTCTTTTAGAATCGATTCGATTCTTTTCGTTTCAATTCGATTTGATTCGATTCGATTCTTTTCACTTCCATTCGATTCGACTCTTTGGATTCGGTGCGATTCGATTCGATTTTTTGGATCTTATTCGATTCGATTCGATTCAATTTGATTCTTTTCGATTCAATTCGATTCCTTTTCAATTCGAATCGATTCGATTCAATTCTTTACGATTCAATTCGAGTCGCTTCTTTTAGTTTTGATTCAATTCGATTTTTTTGATTCGATTCAATTCTTTTCGATTCGATTCTATTCTTTCAATTTGATTCTTATCGATTCGAATAGATTCTTCTCGATTCAATTTGATTCGATTCTATTCAATCCTTTTTGATTCGATTCAGTTTGATTTGAATCTATTCTATTCTATTCTTTTCAATTCGATTCTTTTCAATTTGGTTCGATTCAGTTCTTTTCGATTCAATTTGATTTGATTCTTTTCGATTTGATTCGATTCGGTTTGAATCTATTCTATTTGATTCTTTTCAATTCGATTCTTTTCGATTTGATTCGATTCAGTTCTTTTCGATTCGAATCGATACTTTTCTATTCTTTTCGATTGGATTAGATTATTTTCGATTCGATTCCATTCGATTTGTTCTTTTTTCGAATCGATTCGATTCTTTTCAATTCGACTCTTTGATTTGATTCATTTGGATTCGATTCTTTTCGATTCGATTCAATTCGATTCCTTTTGATTCAATTCTTTTCAATTCGATTCGATTCATTTTATTTTGAATCAATTCAATTCTTTTCATTCGACTCTTTTTGATTCGATTCATTTGTATTCGATTATTTTCTATTCAATTCGAGTCTTTTCGATTCAATTCGATTCGATTCTTTTCGATTCATTTCTATTCGATTTGATTCGATTCGATCCTTTTCGATTAGATTCGATTCTTTTCCATTCAACTCTTTCCGATTCGATTTGATTCTTTTCCATTCGTTTCTATATTTTCAATTTGATTCGATTCATTAGAATTTTTACGATTCTTTTCAATTCAATTCGATTCGATTCTTTTCGATTTGATTTGATTCTTTGCTATTCGATACTATTCGATTCGATCCTTTTCGATTCGATTTGATTCTTTTCGATTCGATCAATTTGATCTTTTGTGATTCGATTCGATTCTCTTCGATTTGATTCAATTCGATAATTTTCGATGATTCAATTCAATTCCATTATTTTTGATTGTAGTCTATTCGAATCGATTATTTTCAATTCGATTTGATTATTTTCGAGTCGATTCAATTCGATTATTTTCGATTCGAATCGATTATTTTCGATTTTATTTGATTCGATTATTTTCGATTCGAATCGATTATTTTCGATTTTATTTGATTCGATTATTTTCGATTCGTTTCGATTCGATTATTTTCGATTCGATTCGTTTGGATTCAATTCGATTCGATTATTTTCGATTCTTTTCAATTCAATTCAATTCGAT
The DNA here is from genome assembly GCF_011100685.1 of Canis lupus familiaris. NCBI lineage: Eukaryota > Metazoa > Chordata > Mammalia > Carnivora > Canidae > Canis > Canis lupus. The sequence continues at coordinate 144,435 of NC_049230.1, forward strand.
TCGATTTCTTTCTATTTAATTCATTTCAATTTGATTATTTTCGATTCGAATCATTTCGATTCAATTCGATTCGATTATTTTTGATTCGTTTCAATTCCATTCGATTATTTTTTATTTGAATCGTTTTGATTTGATTCAATTTGATTATTTCTATTCGATTCATTTCGATTCGATTACTTTCAATTCAATTCGATTCCATTCGATTACTTTTGATTCGATTCATTTCGAGTCGATTCGATTCGAGTATTTTCCGTTCTATTCATTTCGATTAGATTCGATTAGATTATTTTCATTTCAATTCGTTTCGATTCGATTCGTTTCAATTCATTTCGATTCGATTAATTTTGATTCCATTCGATTCGATTATTTTCTATTCGATTCGATTATTTTTGATTTGATTTGTTTCGATTCGATTATTTTCGAGTTGATTCGATTTGATTATTTTCATTTCTATTCGATTTGATTAGATTCGATTCGATTATTTTCGATTCATTTCGATTCAATTTGATTATTTTTGATTCGATTCATTTTGAATCGATTCGATTCTTTTCGATTCGATCCTATTCTTTTCTATTCGATTTGATTCGATGTGATCCTTTTTGATTCGATTTGATTCTTTTTTATTAGATTTTTTCGATTCTTTTCGATTCGATTCGATTCTTTTCGATTTGATTTGATTCTTTTCTATTTGATACAATTCGATTCGATCCTTTTCGATTCGATTCTTTTCAATTCGATTCGATTCGATTCTTTTCTATTCGATTTGATTCGATTCGATCTTTTTTGATTCTCTTCGATTCGATTCGATTTTTTTGTTTCTATTCGATAGTTTTCTATTCGTTTCTTTTCTATTCATTTTGATTCGATTCTTTTCAATTCGATTCAATTCGAATCTTTCTATTTGAGTTTTTGATTTGAATTCCTTTCTTTTCGAATCAATTTGATTCTTTTCGATTCGATTTGATTCTTTTTGATTCGATTCGATTCGATTCTTTTGATTTGGTGCGATTTGATTTGATTTTTTTCGATTCGATTTGATTCTTTTTGATTCGAGTCTCTTCAAAACGAATTGCTTTCTTTTCGAATCGATTTGATTCAATTCTTTTCAATTTGATTCAATTCGATTCGATTCTTTTCAATTCGATTCGATTCTTTTCGATTTTATTTGATTCTTTTCGATTCAATTCAATTCGATTTGATTCTTTTCTATGCGATTTGATTCGATTTGATCATTTTCAATTCGATTCGATTCTTTTCGATTTGATTTGATTCTTTTCTCTCCGATACAATTCGATTCGATCCTTTTCGATTCAATTCAATTCTTTTTGATTCGATTCTTATATTCGATTCGATTTGATCTTTTTCAATTCGATTCGATTCTCTTTGATTCGATTCAATTTGATTTTTTTCGGTTCCATTCGATAGCTTTCTATTCGTTTCTTTTCTATTCGATTCAATTCGATTCGAATCTTTCTATTCGAGTGTTTTTTATTTGAATTCCTTTCTTTTTCAAATGATTCGATTTGATTCTTTTCGATTCGATTCTTTTTAATTCAATTCGATTCGATTCGATTATTTTCACTTCCATTTGATTCGATTCTTTTGATTTGGTGCGATTCGATTCGATTTTTTTCGATTCGATTCGATTCGATTCTTTTCAATTCGAGTTTCTTCTATTCGAATTTCTTTCTTTTCGAATCCATTTGATTCGATTCTTTTCGATTTGATTTGATTCGATTTGATTCTTTTCGATTCGATTCGATTCTTTTTGATTCGATTCGATTCTTTTCGAGTCGATTCGATTCGATTCAATTCGTTATTTTTAAATAGATTCTATTCTTTTCGATTCGAATCTTTGATTCGATTCTTTTCAATTCGATTCGATACTTTTCAATTCGATTTGATTTTTTTCAATTCAATTTGATTAGATTCTTTTCGATTGGATCCGATTTTTTCTATTCGATTTGATTCGATTCTATTCTTTTCGATTCGATTCGATTCTTTTCGATTTGATTTGATTCTTTTCTATTAGATACAATTCGATTCGATCCTTTTTGATTCGATTCGATTCGATTCTTTTTGATTCGATTCGATTCTTATATTCGATTCGATTCGATCTTTTTCGATTTGATTCGATTCAATTTTTTTCGTTTCCATTCGATAGTTTTCTATTCGTTTCTTTTCTATTCGATTCGATTCGAATCTTTCTATTCGAGTGTTTTTGATTTGAATCCTTTCTTTTCGAAATGATTCGATTCGATTCCTTTCGATTTGATTCTTTTCGTTTCAATTCAATTCGATTCTTTTCGATTGGATTTGATTTTTTCGTTTCTATTTGATTTGATTCTTTTTGATTCGATTCGATTCATTTCTATTCTTTTCGATTCGATTCGATTATTTTCGATTCGATTCGATTCAATTCAATTCGTTTTTTCCAATCGTTTCGATTCTTTTCGATTCCACTCCCTTCAACTCGATTTATTTGGATTCGATTCTTTTTGATTCGATTAGATTGTATTCTTTTCGATTCGATTCGATTCAATTCTTTTTGAGTCATTTCTTTTCGATTCTATTCGAATCTTTTCGATTCAATTAGATTCTTTTCGATTTTATTCGATTTGATTCGAAACTCTTCGATTCAATTCTTTTTGATTCGATTCAATTCAATTCAATTCTTTTTGATTCGATTCGATTCGATTTGATTGTTTTCGACTCAATTCAATTCTTTTCGATTTGATTCGATTCTTTCCGATTCGATTTGATTCTTTTCGATTCAATTCTATTCGATTCTTATCATTTCAATTTGATTTGATGCGATTCCTTTCGAATGGATTCTTTTCTATTCGAATATTTTCACTTCCATTCAATTCGATTCTTTTGATTCGGTGTGATTCGATTCGATTTTTTTTATTCGATTCGACTCTTTTCAATTCGAGTCTTTTCGATTCGAATTGCTTTCTTTTCGAATCGATTTGATTCGATTCTATTCCTTTTGATTCCATTCGAATCGATTTTTTTCAATTCAATTCTTTTAGGTTCAATTCAATTCGATTTTTTTCGATTCGATTTGATTCTTTTCGATTCGATTCAATTCGATTTGAATCTATTCGTTTAGATTCTTTTCAATTTGATTCTTTTCGATTTGACTCATTTCGGTTCTTTTCTATTCAATTCGATTCTTTTCTATTCGATTCTATTCTTCTGGTTCAATTCGATTTTTTTGATTCAATTCGATTCTTTTTGATTTGATTCGATTCTTTTCGATTCGATTTGATCCTTTTCCATTTGATTTGATATTTTCGATTCAATTCGATTCGATTCTTTTTTATTAGATTTTTTCGATTATTTTCGATTCAATTCTTTTTGATTTGATTTGATTCTTTTCTATTAGATACAATTCGACTCGATCCTTTTCGATTCGATTCGATTCGATTCGATTCTTTTCTATTCAATTTGATTCAATTCTTATATTCAATTCGATTCGATCTTTTTCAATTCAATTTGATACTCTTCGATTTGATTCGATTCGATTTTTTTCATTTCCATTCAATAGTTTTCTATTCGTTTCTTTTCTATTGGATTCGATTCTATTCTTTTTGATTCAATTCGATTCGAATCTTTCTATTCGAATGTTTTTGATTTGAATTCCTTTCTTTCAAATTGATTCGATTCGATTCTTTTCAATTCGATTCGATTCTTTTTAATTCAATTCAATTTGATTCTATTATTTTCACTTCCATTCGATTCGATTTTTTTGATTCGGTTCGATTCGATTCGATTTTTTTGGATTCGATTCGATTCTTTGGAAATCGAGTCTTTTTGATTCGAATGTTTTTCTTTTCAAATCGAAATAATTCGATTCTTTTCGATTCGATTCAATTCGATTGTTTTTGAATCGATTCGATTCGATTCTTTTCGAGTCTCTTCGATTCGTTTTTTTTTTTAATCGATTCGATTACTTTCAATTCGACTCTTCATTTCGATTATTTTGAATTCAATTCTTTTCGATTCGATTCTTTTCGATTTAATTCAATTCGATTCTTTTTGATTCGATTTGATTCTTTTCGATTCGATTCGGTTCTTTTCTATTCTTTTCAATTCGATTCAATTCGATTATTTTCTATTCGATTCGATTCAATTTGATTCGTTTTTTTCTAAACGATTCGATTCTTTTCGATTCCAATCCTTTCGACTCGATTCATTTGGATTCGATTCTTTTCGATTCGATTAGATTTTATTCTTTTCAATTCGATTTGATTCTTTTTAATTCGTTTCTTTTTTATTCCATTCGAATCTTTTCGGTTCAATTACATATTCTTCGATTCAATTCGATTGGATTCGAAACTCTTCGATTCAATTCTTTTTGATTTGATTCGATTGGATTCGATTCGATTGTTTTCGATTTGTTTCGATTCAATTCTTTTCAATTCGATTCGATTCTTTTCGATTCGATTCGATTCTTTTTAATTTGATTTGTTTAGATTTTTTTCAATTCGATTCGATTCGATTCTTTTCGATTCAATTCTATTCTTTTTGATTCGTTTTGAATTGATTTTATCCTTTTCGATTCGATTCGATTTTTTTTTATTCGATACGATTTTTTTCTTTTCAATATGATAGTTTTCGATTAGTTTCTTTTCAATTCTATTCTATTTGATTCTTTTTGTTTCTATTGGATTTGATTCGAATCCCTTTCTTTTAGAATCGATTCGATTCAATTCTTTTCGATACGATTCAATTCGATTCCTTTTTTTGAAACAATTCATTTCTTTTCGATTCCACACTTTTCGATTAGATTCATCTGGATTCGATTCTTTTCGATTTGATTAGGTTCGATTCTTTTCGATTTGATTCGATTCGCTTCTTTTTGATTCGTTTCTTCTTGATTCCATTCGAATCTTTTCGGTTCGATTAGATTCTTTTCGATTCAATTCCATTCGATTCAAAACTCCTCGATTGAATTCTTTTCGATTCGATTCTGTTCGATTCGATTCAATTCTTTTCGATTCGATGCAATTCATTTCTTTCGATTCGATTTTTTTCTATTCGATTCTTTTTTATTTGATTTGTCTCAATTATTTTCGATTCGATTCGATTCTTTTCAATTCAATGCGATTCGATCCTTTTCGATTCGATTCAAATAATTCGATTTTTTTCATTTTGATACGATAGTTTCCGATTCGTTCTTTTCGATTCTATTCGATGTGATTTTTTTTTTCGATTCGATTTCCATGTGGAAGTTTCAGGCCTGTACTCACGATTATCTGAGTTGAATATAGCGATTTCAAATGGCCTTCTTCAAGAGTGTAGCTAGTTTCTAACTCCCATGTACGAGTGGGTAGCAGACATCTGCCTGGCCGGCATACACTTGAGATTTGAGCTTATGGCCTGTACTTCCTACATCCTCCTGCAGGTACACTTCGCTTCTAACAGGACTAGGCTCGATGCGTGACTGAAGTTTGTGAGAGGTAAGTGACAATTCCCAGCACACAAGACGAGTGCCTCCAAGCTCAATCCAGCGATTTCCTAGTAAATCCTGTCTTGGACAGGTGCTACATACTAAGTTCCATACGTGAGAGCTAGCTGAACACTGAGTCCAAAAGCATCTCGCTTCTGAGAGTTGAGCTCAAATCCAGTCCCTCACAGATCCACACTGCCTGCAGAATGAGTTTTGAACATCTTCACCAGAGACGTTTGTCAGAAGCTTGTGAGACGCAAGTGGAATAATGCAGGCCTGGAAGGTGTCTCCAGGTGCAGTAGAGTGGTATTCTTCGAACCTCCTGAGTTAGAAGACTGCTATGGTCTCACGGCCATTAAAACACACCTAGTTGAAAGCTGGCTTTGAGGCATGCTCTCTTGTGAAAGCTGAGCTCACGGCAGGACCTCCCACATCCTGCCTGCCCATAGTCATAGCTGCTAACATCCTTACGTGAGGTGCTGGGAGAGGTTGGAGAAATTCGAGGGGAAGTGTCAGGACTGTAGTCACGTGTATCTGAGTTCAATAAAACAATTGCCATCATCCTTGTTCAATTAGAGTGTAGCTCGGGTATACCTCGCCTCAATAAGTGTCTAGCAGACATCGGCCTGCAAAGCATACAGACTTCGGAGAGTTGAGCCTATGGCCTGTACCTCCCCCATCCTGAGTGCCTGTACGTTCCACTTCCACAGCATTTCGTTGTATGTGGGACAGTAGCGGAGTGTAAACCAAGTGTCTCCCTTCTCAATATCACGCCTGGCAGACAGCTGCCTCCAAGGCATGCACACGCCTTTGGCTTGAGCTTATGGCTTGTACCTCCCACATGCTAACCGCCTGTACGCTTCACTTCCAAAGGATTTCGTTCGATACGGGACGCAAGTGTTGTGAGAGGCAAGTGTCTCTTAGTTCAATCCAGCGACTTCTGAAGAATTCCTCCCTCAGATGGGAGCTACATACTAACTTCCAAACCTGAGTACCTAGCTGAAAGCTCTCTCTCTGGGGAATTTCCTTCTGCGAGATGAGCTGACACGCGGTCCTTCCCAGTTCCACACTGCCTGCAGATGCAGTTACGAACATCCTCACTAGACTTGTTTGTCAGAAGCTCATGGGATTCTAGGGCCAGCTGCAGGCTTCAATGGTTGTGTCTCCAGGTGCAGTAGAGCGGTATTCATGGAACGTCCTGCCTTACAGTGCTGCTACGTTCTCACAGCCATCAGAACGAGCTAGTAGAAAGCTGGCTTCTAGACATGCTTTTTTCTGAGAGCTGAGCTCAGGGCAGGACCCTCCCGCATCCTGCCTGCCCGAAGACGTAACTGCTAATATCCTTATGTTAGGTGCTGGGAGAGGTTGGGAGAAATGCATGTGGAAGCGTGAGGCCTGTACTCACGTGTATCCAAGTTGAATACAGCGATATCCAACTGCATCTTCAATTAGAGTGTAGCTAGGTTCTAACTCCCATGGACGAGTGGGTAGCAGACATCTGCCTCCCAGGCATACACACTTTTGAGAGTTGAGCTTATGGCCTGTACTTCCCACACCCTGCCTGCAGTTACACTTCTCTCCTAACAGGCCTAGGCTCTATGCGTGACTGAAGTGTTGTGAGAGGTAAGTGGAAGTTCCGGCACACAAGACTAGTGCTTCCAAGCTCAATCCAGCGATTTCCTAGTAATTCCTATCTTAGACAGGTGCTACATACTAAGTTCCATACGTGAGAAGATAGCTGAACCCCAAGTCCAAAAGCATCTCGCTTCCGAGAGTTGAGCTCAAATCCAGTCCCTCACAGATCCACACTGCCTGCAGAATGAGTTTTGAACATCTTCACCAGAGACGTTTGTCAGAAGCTTGTGAGATGCAAGTGGAATAATGCAGGCCTGGAAGGTGTCTCCAGGTGCAGTAGAGTGGTATTCTTCGAACCTCCTGAGTTAGAAGACTGCTATGGTCTCACAGCCATTAGAACGCAGCTAGTTGAAAGCTGGCTTCTACGCATGCTCACTTTTGAGAGCTGACCTTAGGGCAGGACCCTCCCACATCCTGCCTGCCCATAGTCATAGCTGCTACCATCCTTACGTGAATTGCTGAGAGGTTGGAGAAATACGAGTGGAAGTGTCAGGACTGTACTCACGTGTATCTGAGTTCAATACAGTGATTGCCAACGTCCTTGTTCAATTAGAGTGTAGCTCGGGTATACCTCGCCTCAATAACTGTCTAGCTGACATCGGCCTGCAAAGAATACACACTTTTGAGAGTTGTTTTTATGCCATGTACCTCGCACATGCTGACTGCAAGTACACTTCACTCCTATCAGGCCTAGGCTCGATGCGTGACAGATGGTTGTGAGAGGTTTGTGGAAGGTGCCGGCCCACACGACTAGTGTCTCCAAGCCCAATCCAGAGATATGTGAGGAACTGCTCTCTTAGATTGGTGCTACATACTAAGTTCCATACATGAGAAGCTAGTTGAACACAGTGTCCAAAGGGTACTTGCTTCTGAGACTTGAGCTCACCCACAGTCCCTCACAGTTCCACACAGCCTTCAGATGGAATTTCGAACATCCTCACTAGACATGTTTGTCAGAAGCTCATAGGACACAAGGAGCTAGCTGCAGGCTTCAATGCTTGTCTCTCCAGGTGCAGTAGAGCGGTATACATGGAACGTCCTGACTTACAGTGGTGCTACATTCTCACGGCCATAACAACGCAACTAGTGAAAGCTGGCTTGGAGGCATGCTTCCTTTTGAGAGCTGAGCTCAGGGCAGGACCCTCCCGCATCCTGCCTTACTGTAGACGTAGCTGCTAACATCCTTGTGTTAGGTGCTGGGAGAGGTTGTGAGAAAAGCATGTGGAAGCGTCGGGCCTGAATTCACGTGTATCTGAGTTGAATACAGCGATTTCCAACAGCCTTCTTCAATCAGAGTGTTGCTATGTTCTAACTCCCCTGTACGAGTGGGTAGTAGAAATCTGCCTCTCAGGCATACACACTACTGAGAGTTGAGCTTATGACCTGTACCTTGATATCCTGCCTTCAGGTACACTTCGCTTCTAAAAGGCCTAGACTCGATGCATGACAGAAGTGTTGTGAGAGGTAAATGAAATATCCCGACACACAAGACTATTGCCACCAAGGTCAATCCAGCGATTTCCTAGTAATTCCTGTGTTAGACTGGTGCTATATACGAAGTTCCGTAGGTGAGAAGCTAGCTGAACGCCTTGTCCAAAAGCAACTTACTTTTGAGAGTTGAGCTCACACTCAGTCCCTCATGGTACGATACTGCCTGCAGAATGAGTATCAAACATCTTCACCATAGACTTTTGTCAGAAGCTTGTGAGATGCAAGTGGAACAATGCAGACCTGCAAGGTATCTCCAGGTACAGTAGAGTGGTAATCTTGGAACCTCCTGAATTAGAATACTGCTACATTCTCACTGCCATAAGAATGCAGCTAGTTGAAAGCTGACTTCTTGGCATGCTTCCTTGTAAGAGCTGAGGTCAGGGCAGGACCATCCTGCATCCTGACTGCCTGTCAGGCAGGACATAGGTCCTAGCATCTTTATGTTAGGTGCTGAAAGAGGTTGTGTTTAAAGCATGTGGAAGTGACAGGCCTGTACTCACGTGTATCTGAGTTCAATACAGCGATTGCCAACATCCTTGTTCAATTAGAGTGTACCTCGGTTCTAGCTCCCATCAATAAGTGTCTAGCAGACATCTGCCTGTAAAGCATACACACTTCTGAGAGTTGAACTTATGCCCTGTACCTCCCACATGCTGATTGCAGGTACACTTCGCTCATATCAGGCCTAAGCTCGATGCGTGACAGAAGGGTTGTGAGAGGTTAGTGGAAGGTGCCGGCCCACACGACTAGTGTCTCCAAGCCCAATCCAGAGATATGTGAGGATCTGCTCTCTAGGATTGGTGCTACATACTAAGCTCCATACATGAGAAGCTAGTGGAATGCAGTGTCCAAAGGGTACTTCCTACTAAGACTTGAGCTGACCCCCAGTCCCTCACAGTTCCACATGGCCTTCAGATGGAATTTCAAACATCCTCACTAGACGTGTTGGTCAGAAGCTCATAGGACAAAAGGAGCTAGCTGCAGGCTTCAATGCTTGTGTCTCTAGGTGCAGTAGAGCGGTATACATGGAACCTCCTGACTTACAATGTAGCTACATTCTCACGGCCATAAGAACGGAGCCAGTGGAAAGGTGCATACAAGGCATGATGCTTAGGATCAGAGTCACCCGTTCCAGTGAGGCCCAGGTGGGGCCAGAGTCACCTGGTACAGAAGAGGCCAAAGTGAAGAGCAGAGTTATCAGGTCCAGGTGAGGCTACCCAGCAGGCCATGCAGAGGAAACATGTCCCAATGATGCCCAGGTAGGGACCAGAATTACCAGGTCCAGGTGAGGCCAACCAGCAGGACATGCAGAGGAACCATGTCCCAATGATGCCCAGGGAGGGACCAGAGTCACCAGGTCCAGATGAGGTCCAGGTGGGGAGCATATTCACTAGGTCCAGGTAAGGCCCAGTTGAGGACCAGAGTCACCAGGTCTGGTTGAGGCCTAGAGGGGTACCAGATTCACCTGTTGAAGGTGACATCCAGATGGGGACCAGAGTCACCAGGTCAGGATGAGGTCCAGAGTGGTTCCCGAGTCATCATATCCAGGTGAGGCTCAGGTGTGGAACAGAGTAACCAGGTACCAATGATGCCGAGGTGAGGACCAGACTCACCAGATCTGGGTGAGGCCAGATAGGATCAGAGTCACCAGTTCCAGGTGAGGCCAAGAAGGAGTCCACAGCAATCAGGTCCAGGTGGGGAACAAAGGCACCAGGACTGGATGAGGCCCAGATGGGGACCAGATTCACCAGGTCCAGGTGAGGCCCAGGTGGTGACCAGAGTCACCAGGTCCGGGTGAGGACTAGATAAGGACCAGATTCACCATGTCAAAGTGAGGCCCACGTGGAGACCTGAGTCACCAGGTATGGGTGAGGCCCAGGTGGCCACTCCACTCACCAGGTCCAGGTGGGGCCAACCTACAGGCCATAGTCACCAGATCCATGTGAGGCCCTGATGGGGACCGGAGTCACCAGGTAAATGTGAGGCTAGAAGGACACCACAGTCACCAGGTTCAGGTGTGGTTCATGTGGGAACAGGAGTCACCAGGTCCAGGTGAGACCCAGGTGGGGACCACAGTCACCAGGTCCAGATTGAGACCTAGGTGTGGGGCCCAGAGTCATCAGGCCAGGTGAGGCAAAAGTGTGGAGCAAAGTTATCAGGTCCAGGTGAGTCCCAGGTGGGGAACAGAGTAACCATGTCCCATTGATGCCCAGGTGGGACCAGCGTCACTAGGTCCAGACGAGGCCTAAATGAGGAGTGTATTCATCAGATCCTGTTGAGGCCCAGTTGAGGACCAGAGTCCCCAGCTCTGGGTGAGGCCCAGAGCGGGACCAGAGTCACCTGGGCCAGGTGATATCCAGGTGGAGACCAGAGTCACCACATCAGGGTGAGGCCCAGAGGGGGACGAGAATCACTAGATACAGGTGAGGACCCGATATGGAACTGAGTAACCAGGTCCCATGATGCCAATGGGAGGACCAGATTCACCAGGTCCAGGTGAGGTTTCAGTGGGAACCAGCCACCTCATCCAGGTGAGGCCCAGGTGGGACCACAGTCACCAGGTCAGGGTGAGGTCCAGAGGGTGACCAGAGTCACCAGGTCCAGGTGAGGCCCAGGTAGAGAAGAGAGTAACCAGGTCCCAATGATGCCCAGGTAAGGACCAGAGTCACCAGGTACAGGTGAGGCCCAAATATGGATCAGAGTCATTTTGTTCCAGGTGAGGCCAGAAGGAGACCACACAAACCAGGTCCAGGAGAGCCCCATATGGGAACCAGAGCCACCAGATCCAGGTGAGGTCCAGGTGGGGACCAAAGACACAAGGTCCAGGTGAGGCCCAGGTGGCAACAAGATTCACCAAGTCCAGGTGACACCCAGGTGGTGACCAGAGTCACCAGGTCCATGTGACGACCCAGTAATGACCAGATTCACCAGGTCCAAGTGAAGCCCAGGGCCGGGACCAGAGTCACCAGGTAAGGGTGAGGCCCAGAGGGGAAACCAGATTAACCAGTTTAGTTTGAGGCCAAGAGTGGGACCAGAGGTCACAGGTCAAAGTGAGGCCCAGGTGTGGAATAGAGTATCCAGGTACCAATGATGCCTAGGTGATTACCAGATTCACTAGGGCCATGCAAAGCCCAGATAGGGATCAGAATCACCAGGTCCTGGTGCGGCATAGGAGGAGAACACAGTCACCAGTATCAGGTGAGCCCCATGTGGGAACTAGAGCCACTCTATCCAGCTGAGTCCCAGGTCCTTAAGGGCCACGTGAGTTCTACATGCATCAGGTCGAATTGAGGCATAGCTGGGGACAAGAGTCACCAGGTCTGGGTGAGGCCTAGGTGGGGACAAGATTCACCTGGTCTGTGTTGGGTCAAAGTGAGGACGAGAGTCACCAGGTCTAGGTGAGGTCAAACTGAGGACCAGAGTCACCAGATCCAGGTGAGGTCCATGTTGGAAAGAGAGTCACCAGGTCCAGGAGAGGTCCAGGTGGGGACCAGAGTCACCAGATCCAGGTGAAGCCCAGGTGGGGACTAGAGCCACCAGGTCCAGATGAGGCCCAGGTGGGGACCAGAGTTACCAGGTACACGTGAGGCCCAAGTGGGGACCAGATTCAACATATCCAGTTGAAGCACAGGTGGGGACCAGATTCACCATGTCCACTGAGGCCCACGTGAGGACCAGATTCATCAGGTCGAATTGAGGCATAGCTGGGGACAAGAGTCACCAGGTCTGGGTGAGGCCTAGGTGGGGACAAGATTTACCAAGTCTGAGTTAGTTCAAAGTGGGGACAAGAGTCACCAGGTCCAGGTGAGGCCAAACTGAGGACCAGAGTCACCAGAACCAGGTGAGGTCCATGTTGAAAAGAGAGTCACCAGGTCCAGGAGAGGTCCATGTGAGGATCAGAGTCACCAGATCCAGGTGCAGCCCTGGTGGGACCAGAGTCACCAGGTCCAGATGAGGCCCAGGTGAGAACCAGAGTTACCTGGTACACGTGAGGCCCAGGGGGACCAGAGGCAACAGGTCCATGTGAGGCCGGCTGGGGACCATGGTCAAAAGGTCTACATGAGGCTCAGGTGTGGAACACAGTAACCAGGTCTAGGTGAGTCCCAGGTGGTGACAACAGTCACCAGGTCCAAGTGAGACCCAGATGGGAACACTGTAACCATGTCCTCATGCTACCCAGGTGGGTACCAGAGACACCAGGTCCAGATGAGGTCCAGGAGGGGTCCAGAGACATGAGGTCCAGGTGAGGTCCCGGTGGGAACCACAGGTCACGTGAGGCCATGCTGAGGATCAGAGTCACCAGCTCCAGGCGAGGCCCAGGTGGGGCCAGTCACCTGGTACAGAAGAGGCCAAAGTGAGCACCTGAGTTACCAGGTCCAGGTGAATCCCAGTGTGGAATAGAGTAACCATATCCCGTTGATGCCCAGGTAGGGACCAGAGTCACCAGGTCCAGATGAGGCCCAGGTGGGGAGCATATTCACTAGGTCCAGGTGAGGCCCAGTTAAGGACCAGAGTCACCAGGTCTGGTTGAGGCCTAGAGGTTACCAGAATCACCTAGATAGGTGACATACAGATGGGATCAGTGTCACCAGGTCAGGGTGAGGCCTAGAGGGGTCCAGAGTCAACATGTTCAGGTGAGGCTCAGGTGTTGAACAGAGTAACCAGGTCCAAGTGATGCCCAGGGGAGGACAGAGTCACCAGATCTGGGTGAGGCCCAGATAGGATCATATTCACCAGTTCCAGGTGAGGCCAAGAAGGAGTCCACAGCAATCAGGTCCAGGTGGGGAACAAAGGCACCAGGACTGGGTGAGGCCCAGATGGGGACCAGATTCACCAGGTCCAGGTGAGGTCCAGGTGGTGACCAGAGTCACCAGGTCTGGGTGAGGACCAGGTAAGGACCAGATTCACCAGGTGCAAGTGAGGCCCACGTGGGGACCTGAGTCACCAGGTATGGGTGAGGCCCAGGTGGCAACCCCACTCACCAGGTCCAGGTGAGGCCAATTTGCAGGCCAGAGTCTCCAGATCCAGGTGAGGCCCTGGTGGGGACCGGTGTCTCCAGATAAATGTGAGGCTAGAAGGACACCACAGTCACCAGGTCCAGGTGTGGTTCATGGGGGAACGAGAGTCACAAGGTCCATGTGAGACCCAGGTGGGGACCACTGTCACCAGGTTCATATTGAGGCCTAGGTGGGGGGCCTGGATCCCTCAGGGCCAGGTGAGATCAAAGTATGTATCAAAGTTATCAGTTCCAGGTGAGTCCCAGGTGGGGAACAGAGTAACCATGTCCCATTGATGCCCAGGTGGGACCAGAGTCTCAAGGTCTAGACGAGGCCTAAGTGAGGAGTAGATTCATCAGATCCTGTTGAGGCCCAGTTTAGGACCAGAGTCCCCAGCTTCGGGAGAGGCCCAGAAGGGGACCAGAGTCACCCGGTCCAGGTGATAACCAACTGGAGACCAGAGTCACCACGTCAGGGCGAGGCCCAGAGGGGGACGAGAGTCACTAGGTCCAGGTGAGGCCCCAATGTGGAACTGAGTAACCAGGTCCCATGATGCCCATGTGAGGACCAGAATCACCAGGTCCAGGTGAGGTCCCTGTGGGAACCAGTCACCTCGTCCAGGTGAGGTCCAGGTGGGACCTAGTCACCAGGTCAGGGTGAGGTCCAGAGGGTAAACAGAGTCAACAGGTCCAGGTGAGGCCCAGGTAGAGAAGAGAATAACCATGTCCAAATGATGCCAAGGTAAGGACCAGTGTCACCAGGTCCAGGTGAGGCCCAAATATGGATCAGAGTCACTTTGTTCCAGGTGAGGCCAGAAGGAGACCACAGAAACCAGGTCCAGGAGAGCCCCATATGGGAACCAGAGCCACCAGATCCAGGTGAGGTCCAGGTTGGGACCACAGTCACAAGGTCTAGGTGAGGCCCAGGTGGCAACAAGATTCACCAAGTCCAGGTGGACCTAGGTGGTGAGCAGAGTCACCAGGTCCAGGTGAGGACCAGGTAAGGACCAGATTGACCAGGTCCAAGTGACGCCCAGTGGGGGACCACAGTCACCAGTTAAGGGTGAGGCACAGAGGGGAATCCAGAGTAACCAGTTTAGTGTGAGGCCCAGAGTGGGACCAGAGGTCCCCGGTCAAAGTGAGGGCCAGGTGTGGAATAGAGTATCCAGGTCCCAATGATGCCTAGGTGAGGACCAGATTCACTAGGCCATGGAAGTCCCAGATGGGGATCAGAATCACCAGGTCTTGCTGAGGCATAGAAGGAGACCACAGTCACCAGTATCAGGAGACCACCATGTGGGAACCAGAGCCACTCTATCCAGCTGAGTCAAGGTACATGTGAGGCCCACGTGAGGACCAGATTCATCAGGTCGAATTGAGGCCTATATGGGGACAAGAGTCAGCAGGTCTGGGTGAGGCCTAGGTGGGGACAAGATTCACCAGGTCTGAGTTAGGTCAAAGTGGGAACAAGAGTCACCAGGTCCAGCTGAGGCCAAACTGAGGACCAGAGTCACCAGATCCAGGTGAGGTCCATGTTGGAAAGAGAGTCACCAGGTGCTGGAGAGGTCGAAGGGGGGAACAGAGTCACCAGATCCAGGTGAAGCTCATTTGGGGACCACAGTCACCAGATCCAGCATAGTCTCAGGTGCAGATCAGAGTCACCAGGTCCAGGTGAGATGCAGGTGGCAACCACACTCACCAGGTCCCGGGAGGCCCTGTGTGGACCAGAGTCACTATGTACATGAGAAGCGAGAAACGCTGCAGCCACCAGGTCCACATGATGTCCATGTGGGAACGAGAATCACCAGTTACAGGTGAGGACCAGGTGGGGATCCAACTCACCAGGTCCAGGTGAGACCCAGGTGGGAACCAGTGTCACCATGTCCAGGTGTGGCCCAGGTGAAGACGAGAGTTAACAGGTCCAGCGGGGTCCCTCTGAGGGAACAGTGTAACCATGTCCTGATGCTACCCAGGTGTGTACCAGAGCACCAGGTCCAGGTGAGGCCCAGGTGGGGACCAGAGACATGAGGTCCTGGTGAGGCCCCGGTAGGAACCACAGTCATGAGGTCACGTGAGGCCATGCTGAGGATCAGAGTCACCAGTTCCAGGTGAGGCCCAGGTGGGGCCAGAGTCACCTGGTAGAGAATAGCCAAAATGAGGACCAGCGTTACCAGGACCAGGTCAGTCCCAGTGGGGAATAGAGTTACCATGTCCCGATGACGCCCATGTAGTACCAGAGCAACAAGTTCCAGATGAGGCCCAGGTGGGGAGTATACTCATTAGGTCCAGGTGAGGCCCAGTTGAGGACCAGAGTCACCAGGTCTGGTTGAGGCCTAGACGGGTACCAGATTCACCTGGTCCAGGTGACATCCAGATGGGGACCAGAGTCACCAGGTCAGGGTGAGGCCCAAGGGGATCCAGAGTCATCACGTCCAGGTGAGGCACATGTGTGGAACAGAGTAACCAGGTACCAATGATGCCCAGGTGAGGACCAGAGTCACCAGATCTGGGTGAGGCCCAGATAGGATCAGAGTCAGCAGTTCCAGGTGAGGCCAAGAAGGAGTCCACAGCAATCAGGTCCAGGTGGGAAACAAAGGCACCAGGACTGGGTGAGGCCCAGATGGGGACCAGATTCACCAGGTCCAGGTGATGCCCAGGTGGTGACCAGAGTCACCAGGTCTGGGTGAGGACCAGGTAAGGACCAGATTCACCAGGTGCAAGTGAGGCCCACGTGGGGACCTGAGTCACAAGGTATGGGTGAGGCCCAGGTGGCAACCGCACTCACCAGGTCCAGGTGAGGCCAACCTGCAGGCCAGAGTCACCAGATCCAGGTGAGGCCCTGGTGCGGACCGGAGTCACCAGATAAATGTGAGGATAGAAGGACACCACCGTCAGCAGGTCCAGGTGTGGTTTATGTGGTAATGAGAGTCACCACGTCCAGGTGACTCCCAGGTGGGGGGACCACAGTCACCAGGTCCAGATTGAGGCCTAGGTGGGTGGCCCAGAGTCATCAGGGCCAGGTGAGGCCAAAGTGTGGATCAAAGTTATCAGGTCCAGGTGAGTCCCAGGTGAGGAACACAGTAACCATGTCCCATTGAGCCCCAGGTGGGACCAGAGACACAAGGTCCAGAGGAGGCCTAAGTGAGGAGTAGATTCACAGGATCCTGTTGAGGCCCAGTAGAGGATCAGAGTCCCCAGCTCCGGGTGAGGCCCAGAGGGGGACCAGAGTCACCCGGTCCAGGTGACACCCAGGTGGGGACCAGAGTCACTACGTCAGGGAGATGCCCAGAGGGGGATGAGAGTAACTAGGTCCAGGTGAGGCCCTGATGTGGAACTGAGTAACCAGGTCCTTTGATGCCCATCTGAGGACCAGATTCACTAGGTTCAGGAAAGGTCACTGTGGGAACCAGTCACCTCGTCCAGGTGAGGCCCAGGTGGGACCACAGTCACCAGGTCAGGGTGAGGTCCAGAGGGTGACCAGAGTCACCAGGTCCAGGTGAGGCCCAGGTAGAGAAGAGAGTAACCAGGTCCCAATGATGCCCAGGTAAGGACCAGAATCTCCAGGTCCAGTTGAGGCCCAAATATGGATCAGAGTCGTTGGGTTCCAGGTGAGGCCAGAAGGAGACCACAGGAACCAGGTCCAGGAGAGCCCCATGTGGGAACCAGCCACCAGATCCAGGTGAGGTCCAGGTGGGACCACAGTCACACATTCCAGGTGAGGCCCAGGTGGCCACAAGATTCACCAAGTCCAGGTGAGACACAGGTGGTGACCAGAGTCACCAGATCCGGGTGAGGACCAGGTAAGGACCAGATTGACCAGGTCCAAGTGAAGCCCAGTGGGGGACCAAGGTCACCAGGTAAGGGTGAGTCCAGGACGTGGAATCAGAGCAACCAGTTTAGTTTGAGGCCCAGAGTGGAACCAGAGGTCCCCGGTCAAAGTGAGGGCCAGGTGTGGAGTAGATTATCCAGGTCCCAGTGATGCCTTGGTGAGGACCAGAGTCACTAGGGCCATGCAAGTTCCAGATGGGGTCTGAATCACTAGGTCCTGGTGAGGCATAGGAGACCACAGTCACCAGTATCAGGTGAGCCCCATGTGGGAACCAGAGCCACTCTATCCAGCTGAGTCCCAGGTCCATGTGAGGCCCAAGTGAGGACCAGATTCATCAGGTCGAATTGAGGCCTATCTGGGGACAAGAGTCACCAGGTCTGGGTGAGGCCTAGGTGGGGACAAGATTCACCAGGTCTGAGTTAGGTCAAAGTGGTGACGAGTCACCAGGTCCAGGTGAGGCCAAACTGAGGACCAGAGTCACCAGATCCAGGTGAGGTCCATGTTGGAAAGAGAGTCACCAGGTCCAGGAGAGGTCCAGGTGGGGACCAGAGTCACCAGATCCAGGTGTAGCCCAGGTGGGGACCAGAGTCACCAGGTCCAGATGAGGCCCAGGTGAGGACCAGAGTTACCAGTTACACGTGAGACCCAGGTGGGGACCAGAGGCAACAGGTCCATGTGAGACCGGCTGGGGACCATGGTCAACAGGTCTACGTGAGGCCCAGGTGTGGGACACAGTAGCCAGGTTCAGGTGAGTCCCAGGTTGTGACAACAGTCACCAAGTACAGGTGAGGCCCGGTGGGGCCCAGGATCACCAGGTACAGGGGAGGCCCTTGAAAGAACCAGAGTCAACAGTTCGAGGTGAGGCGCAGGTGGCAACCAGAGTCAGGAGGTTGAAGTCAGGCCAAAGTGGGTTTCACAGTCACCAGGTCAGGGTGAGACCCAGAGGGGGACCAGAGTCACCTGGTCCAGGTGAGGTCCAGTTATGGAACACAGTAACTGGGTCCCAATTATGCCCAGTTGAGGACCATGGACAACAGGGCCAGGTGAGGCCAAGATGGGGATCTGAGTCACCAGGTCCAAGTGAGGCCCAGGTGGGGACCACAGTCACCAGATCCAGAGTAGTCTCAGGTGCCGACCAGAATCACCACGTCCAGGTGAGGTGCAGGTAGCAACCACACTCACCAGGTCCCGGTGAGGCCCTGGTGGGGACCAGAGTCACCAGGTACATGAGAAGCTAGAAAAACTGCAGACACCAGGTCCACACGAGGTCCATGTGGGAACGAGAGTCACCAGTTACAGGTGAGGCTGAGGTGGGGATCAGACTCACCATGTCCAGGTGAGACCCAGGTGGGAACCAGTGTCACCATGTCCAGGTGTGGCCCAGGTGAAGACCAGAATTATCAGGTACAGGTGGGTCCCTGTTAGGGAACAGTGTAACCATGTCCTGATGCTAACCAGGTGGGTACCAGAGACACCAGGTCCAGGTGAGGCCCAGGTGGGACCAGAGACATGAGGTCCAGGTGAGGTCCCGGTGGAAACCACAGTCACCAGGTC
Source organism: Canis lupus familiaris (assembly GCF_011100685.1). NCBI lineage: Eukaryota > Metazoa > Chordata > Mammalia > Carnivora > Canidae > Canis > Canis lupus. Next base: position 163,398 of record NC_049230.1, read on the forward strand.
ACGTGAGGCCATGCTGAAGATCAGAGTCACCAGTTCCAGGGGAGGTCCAGGTGGGGCCAGAGTCACCTGGTACAGAAGAGGCCAAAGTCAGGACCAGAGTTACCAGGACCAGGTCAGTCCCAGTGTGGAATAGAGTAATCATGTCCCGATGATGCCCAGGTAGGGACCAGAGTCACCAGGTCCAGATGAGGCCCAGGTGGGGAGCATATTCACAAGTTCCAGGTGAGGCCCAGTTGAGGACCAGAGTCACCAGGTCTGGTTGAGGCCTAGAGGTGTACCAGAATCACCTGGTCTAGGTGACATCCAGATGGGGACCAGAGACACCAGGTCAGTGAGGGCCCAGAGGGGTTCCCGAGTCATCATGTCCAGATGAGGCGCATGTGTGGAACAGAGTATCCAGGTCCCAATCATGCCCAGGTGAGGACCAGAGTCACGAGATCTGGGTGAGTCCCTGATAGGATCATAATCACAGTTCCAGGTTTGGCCAAGAAGGAGTCCACAGCAATCAGGTCTAGGTGGGGAACAAAGGCACCAGGACTGGGTGAGGCCCAGATGGGGACCAGATTCACCAGGTCCAGGTGACGCCCAGGTGGTGACCAGAGTCACCAGGTCTGGGTGAGGACCAGGTAAGGACCAGATTCACCAGGTGCAAGTGAGGCCCACGTGGGGACCTGAGTCACCAGGTATGGGTGATGCCCAAGTCGCAACCCCACTCACCAGGTCCCGGTGAGGCCAACCTACAGGCCAGAGTCACCAGATCCAGGTGAGGTCCTGGTGTGGACCGGAATCACCAGGTAAATGTGAGGCTAGAAGGACACCACAGTCACCAGGTCCAGGTGTGGTTCATGTGGGAACGAGAGTCACCAGGTCCAGGAGAGACCCGGGGGGGACCACAGTCACAGGTCCAGATTGAGGCCTATGTGTGGGGCCCAGAATCATCAGGGAGCAATCATCATCCAAGTGTGGAGCAAAGTTATCAGGTCCAGGTGAGTCCCAGGTGGGGAACAGAGTAACCATTTCCCATTGATTCCGAGGTGGGACCAGAGTCACAAGGTCCAGGTGAGGTCCAGTTGTGGAACACAGTAACCAGGTCCCAATTTTGCCCAGTTGAGGACCATGGTCAACAGGGCAGGTGAGGCCCAAATGGGGATCAGAGTCACCAGGTCCAAGTGAGGCCCAGTTGGGGACAACAGTCGCCAGATCCAGAGTAGTCTAAGGAGCATACCAGAATCAAGAGGTCCTGGTGAGGCATAGAAGGAGACCACAGTCACCAGTGTCAGCTGGCCCCATGTAGGAACCAGAGCCACTGTATCCAACTGAGCCCCAGGTCCATGTGAGGCCCATGTGAGGACCAGATTCATCAGGTCGAATTGACGCATAGTTGGGGACAAGAATCACCAGTTCTGGGTGAGGCCTAGGTGGGGACAAGATTCACCAGGTCTGAGTTAGGTCAAAGTGGGGACGAGTGTCACCAGGTCCAGGTGAGGCCAAACAGGACCAGAGTCACCAGATCCAGGTGAGGTCCATGTTGGAAAGAGAGTCACCAGGTCCAGGAGAGGTCAAGGTGGGGACCAGAGTCACCAGATCCAGGTGAAGTCCAGGTGGGGACCAGAGTCACCAAGTCCAGATGAGGCCCAGGTGAACCAGAGTTACCAGGTACATGTGAGGCCTCAGTGGGGACCAGACGCAAAAGGTCCATGTGAGGCCGGCTGGGGACCATGGTCTTAGGTCTATGTGATGCCCACAGTAACCAGGTCCAGGTGAGTCCCAGGTTGTGGCAACAGTCAACATGTCCCGGTGAGGCCCAGGTGGGGACAAGGATCACCAGGTACAGGGGAGGCCCTTGAAAGAACCAGAGTTCGAGGTGAGGCGCATGTGGCAACCAGAGTCAGCATGTCCAAGTCAGGCCAAAGGCATAGAAGGAGACCACAGTCACCAGGTAAGGTTGAGACCCAGAAGGGGACCAGAGTCACCTGGTCCTGATGAGGCCCAGGTGGGGAGCATATTCACTAGGTCCAGGTGAGGCCCAGTTGAGGACCTCAGTCACCAGGTCTGGTTGAGTCGTAAGGGGGTACCAGAATCACCTGGTCCAGGTGACATCCAGATGGGGACCAGAGTCACCAGGTCAGGGTGAGGCCCAGAGGGGTTCCAGAGTCATCATGTCCAGGTGAGGCTCAGGTGTGGAACAGAGTAACCAGGTTCGAATGATGCCCAGGTGATGACCAGAGTCACCAGATCTGGGTGAGGACGAGATAGGATCAGTCACCTGATCCAGGTGTGGCCAAGAAGGAGTTCTCAGTAATCAGGTCCAGGGGGGGAACAAAATCACCAGGCCTGGGTGAGGCCCAGATGGGGACCAGATTCACCAGGTCCAGGTGAGGCCCAGGTGGTGACCAGAGTCACCAGGTCCGGGTGAGGACCAGGTAAGGACCAGATTCACCAGGTGCAAGTGAGGCCCATGTGGGGACCTGAGTCACCAGGTATGGGTGAGGCCCAGTTGACAACCCCACTCACCAGGTCCAGGTGAGGCCAACCAGCAGGCCAGAGTCACCAGATCCAAGTGAGGCCCAGGTGGGGACCGGAGTCACCAGGTAAATTTGAGGCTGGAAGGACACCACAGTCACCAGGTCCAGGTGTGGTTCATGTGGGAACGAGATTCACCAGGTGCAGGTGAGACCCAACGGGGGACCACAGTCACCAATTGAGATTGAGGCCTAGGTGGGTGGCCCAGAGTCATCAGGGCCAGGTGAGGCTAAAGTGTGGAGCAAAGTTATCAGGTCCAGGTGAGTCCCAGGTGAGGAACAGAGTACCCATGTCCCATTGATGCCCAGGTGGGACCAGAGTCACAAGGTCCAGATGAAACATAAGTGAGGAGTGGATTCACCAAGTCCTGTTGAGGCCCAGTTGTGCACCATAGTCCCCAGCTCCGGATGAGGCCCAGAGTGGGACCACAGTCCCCCGGTCCAGGTGATATCCAGGTGGGGACCAGAGTCACCATGTCAGGGTGAGGCCCAGAGGGGGATGAGAGTCACTGGGTCCAGGTGAGGCCCCGATATGGAACTGAGTAACCAGGTCCCATGATGCCCATGTGAGGACCAGAATCACCAGGTCCAGGTGAGGTCCCTGTGGGAACCAGTCACCTCGTCCTGGTGAGACCCAGGTGGGACCATAGTCACAAGGTCAGGGTGAGATCCAGAGGGTGACCAGAGTCACCAGGTCCACGTGAGGCCCAGGTATAGAAGAGAGTAACCAGGTCCCAATGATGCCCAGGTAAGAACCAGAGTCACCAGGTCCAGTTGAGGCCAAAATATGGATCAGAGTCATTTTGTTCCAGGTGAGGCCAGAAGGAGACCACAGAAACCAGGTCCAGGAGAGCCCCATATGGGAACCAGAGCCACCAGATCCAGGTGAGGTCCAGGTGGGGACCACAGTCACAAGGTCCAGGTGAGGCCCAGGTGGCAACAGGATTCACCAAGTCCAGGTGAGACCGAGGTAGTGACCAGAGTCACCAGGTCCAGGTGAGGACCAGCTAAGGACCAGATTCACCAGGTCCAAGTGAAGCCCAGGGGGTGACCAGAGTCACCAAGTAACGGTGAGGCCCAGAGGAGAACCAGAGTAACGAGTTTAGTTTGAGGCCCTGAGTGGGACCAGTGGTCCCCGGTTAAAGTGAGGCCCAGGTGTGGAATAGAGTATCCAGGTCCCAATGATGCCTGGGTGAGTACCAGAGTCACTAGGGCCATGCAAGGCCCAGATGGGGATCAGAATCACCAGGTCCTGGTGAGGCCTAGAAGGAGTCCACAGTCACCAGTATCAGCTGAGCCCCATGTGGGAACCAGAGCCATTATATCCAGCTGAGTCCCAGGTCCATGTGAGGCCCACGTGAGGACCAGATTCATCGGGTCGAATTGAGGCATAGCTGGGGACAAGAGTCACCAGGTCTGGGTGAGTCCTAGGTGGGGACAAGATTCACCACGTCTGAGTTAGGTCAAAGTGGGGATGAGAGTCACCAGGTCCAGGTGAGGCCAAACTGAGGACCAGAGTCACCAGATCCATGTGAGGTCCATGTTGGAAAGAGAGTCACCAGGTCCAGGAGAGGTCCAGGTGGGGACCAGAGTCACCAGGTCCAGATGAGTCCCAGGTGAGGACCAGAGTTACCAGGTACATGTCAGGCCCAGGTGGGGACCAGAGGGGACAGGTCCATGTGAGGCTGGCTGAGGACCATGGTCAACAGTTCTACATGAGGCCCAGGTGTGGAACACAGTAACCAGATCCAGATGAGTCCCAGGTGGTGACAACAGTCAGCACGTCTAGGTGAGGCCCAGTTGGGGACCTGGATCACCAGTTCCAGGTGTGGTTCATGTGGGAACGAGAGTCACCAGATCCAGGTGAGACCCAGGTGGGGACCACAGTCACCAGGTCCAGATTGAGGTCTCGGTGGGGCCCAGAGTCATCAGGGCCAGGTGAGGCCAAAGTGTGGAGCAAAGTTATCAGGTCCAGGTGAGTCCCAGGTGGGAACCAGTCACCTCGTGCAGGTGAGGCCCACAAGAGTAGTGCCTCCAAGCTCAATCCCGCGATTCCCTAGTAATTCCTGTCTTAGACTGGTGCTACATACTAAGTTCAATACTAGCTAATTGAACCCTGCATCCAACGGCAACTTACATCCGAGAGTTGGGCTCACACGCAGTCCCTCACAGTTCCACACTGCCTGCAGAATGTTTTTCCAACGTCTTCACCAGAGACACTTGTCAGAAGCTTGTGAGATGCAAGTGGAATAATGCAGGCCTGGAAGGTGTCTCCAGGTGGAGTAGAGTGGTAGTCTTGGAACCTCCTGAGTTAGAATACTGCTGCGTTCTCAGGGCCAGAAGAATGCAGCTAGTTGAAAGCTGGCTTGTAGACATGCTTCCTTGTGAGAGTTGAGGTGAGGGCGGGCCCCTCCCGCAACCTGACTGCCTGTAGACATAGGTCCTAACATCCTTATGTTAGGTGCTGGAAGAGGTTGTGAAAAGCATGTAGACGTTTCAGGCTTGTAGTCACGTGTAACTGAGTTCAATACAGCGATTTCCAACAGCCTTGTTCAATTGAAGTGTAGCTAGGTTCTAACTCCCATAAAAGAGTGGCTAGCAGACATCTGCCTGCAAAGCATACACGCTTCTCAGAGTTGAGCTTATGGGCTGTACCTCCCACAATCTGACGGCCTGTACGGATCGCTTCCACAGCATTCCGTTCTATGCGGGACAGTAGCGGAGTGAGAACCAAGTGTCTGCATTGTCAATTTCGCGACTACCGGACACCTGCCTCCAAGTGATGCACACTCCTTTGGATGAGCTTATGGCTTGTTCCTCCCACGTGCTGACCGCCTGTACCTTTCACTTCGAAAGGACGTCGTTCGATACGGGACACAAGTTTTGTGAGAGGCAAGTGTCTCCTAGCCCAATCCAACGACTTCTGAGTAATTCCTCCCTCAGAAGGGAGCTACATACTAACTTCCAAACCTGAGTACCTAGTTGAAAGCTGTCTCTCTGGGGAGCTTCCTTCTGCGAGGTGAGCTGACACAGGGTCCTTCCCAGTTCCACACTACCTACAGATGGAGTTACGAACATCCTCACTAGACATGTTTGTCAGAAGCTCGTGGGATGCAAGGGGCAAGCTGCAGGCTTCAATGGTTGTGTCTCCAGGTGCAGTTGAGCGGTATTCATGGAACGACCTGACTTCCAATGCTGTAAAGTTTGGGTTAGGTTACGGGTTAGGGTTAGGATTAGGGTCCTGTTAAGCTTAGGGTTAGGGTTAGGGTTTTGGTTAGGGTTAGGGTTCAGGTTAGGGTTAGGGGTAGGTTCAGGGTTAGGTGTAGGCTACGGGTTAGGGTTAGGGTTAGGGTTAGGTTACAGGTAGGTTACAGGTTAGGGTACGGGTTAGGGTACGGATTAGGGTACGGGTTAGTGTTAGTGTTAGGGTTAGGGTACGGGTTAGGGTTATGGTACGGGTTACGGTATGGCTTAGGGTTCGGTTTAGGTTTATGGTTAGGGTTAGGGTTAGGGTACGGTAGGTTTCAGGTTAGGTTTAGGGTTAAATTTAGGGTACTGTTTAGGGTTAGGGATAGGGTTAGGGTTAGAGTTAGGTTACGGATTAGTGTTAGGGATAGAGTAAGGGTTAAGGTTAGGATTAGGTTAGGGTTAGGGTTAGGGTTAGGGTTAGGATTAGGGATTGGGTTTCGTTACGTTTAGGGTTGGGGTAAGGTTAGGGTTAGGGTACGGGTTAGAGTTTGGGTTAGGGTACGGGTGAGGGTTAGGGTAAGCGTTAGGGTATGGGTTAGGATTAGGGTACGGGTTAAGGTTAGGTTTAGGGTTAGGTTTAGGGTTAGGATTAGGGTTAGGGTATGGGATAGGGTTAGGTTTAGGGTTAGTGTTAGGGTTTGGGTTAGGGTACAGGTTAGGGTTACGGTTAGGGTTAGATTACGGGTTAGGGTTAGAGTTCGGGTTATGTTTAGGGTTCGGGTTAGGGTTAGGCTACGGGTTAGGGTTAGTGTTAGGGTTATGATTACGGTTCGGTTTAGGCTTAGGTTTAGGGTACAGATTAGGGTTAGGGCACGGGTTAGGGTACGTTTTAGAGATATGGTATGGATTATGGTACGGGTTAAGGTATGGGTTAGGGTACTAGTAATGGTTAGGGTTTGGGTTAGGTTTAGGGTACGGGTTAAGGTTAGGTTTAGGTTTAGGGTTAGGGTACAGGATAGGGTTAGGTTTAGGGTTAGTGTTAGGGTTTGGGTTAGGGTACAGGTTAGGGTTAGGTTTAGGGTATTGTTTAGGGTTAGGGTTAGGGTTAGGTTTAGTTTACGGGTTAGGGTTAGGGTTAGGGTTAGTTTACGTGTTAGGGATAGGGTTAGGGTGAGGTTTAGGGATAGGTTAGGGTTAGGGTTAGGTTTAGAGATAGGGTTAGGGTTATGATTAGTGTTAGGTTTAGGTTAGGGGTAGTTTTAGTGTGAGGGTACGGGTTATGGTTAGGATTAGGGTAGGGTACGGTGTAGGGTGAGGTTACGGGTTAGGGTTAGTGTTAGAGTTAGGAGTTAGGGTTAGGTTTGGGTTAGGGTTAGGGTTATGGTTAAGGGTTAGGGTTAAGGGTTAGGGTTAGGGTTGGGGTTAGGGGTTCGGGTTAGGGTTAGGATTAGGGGTTAGGTGTTAGGTTTAGGGTTATGTTTAGGGTTAGGAGTTAGGGTTCGGGTTTGGGTTAGGGTTAGGTTTAGGGTACTGTTTAGGTTGAGGGTTAGGGTTAGGTTTAGTTTATGGGTTAGGGTTAGGGTTAGGGTTAAGGTTAGTTTACATGTTAGGGATATGGTTAGGGTGATGGTTAGGGTTAGGTTAGGGTTAGGGTTAGGATATTGGGATAGAGATAGGGTTAGGGTTATGATTAGAGTTATGGTTTGGTTTAGGGGTAGTTTTAGCGTTAGGGTATGGGTTATGGTTAGGGTTAGGGTAGGGTACGGTATAGGGTTAGGGTACGGGTTAGGGTTAGTTTTAGGGTTAGGATTAGTGTACAGGTTAGGGTTAGTGTTAGGGTACCATTTAGGGTTAGTGTACGGGTTAGCGTTTGGGTTGGGGTTAACGTAAGGATTAGGGCACGGGTTAGGATTAGGGTTAGGGTATTGTTTGGGTTAGGGTCAGGGTTAGATTTAGGTTATGTGTTAGGGTTAGGGTACGGGTTAGGGTTAGGATATGGGTTAGGGTTAGTGTACGGGTTAGGGTGAGCGTACGGGTTACGGTTAGGGTTAGGTATGGGTTAGGGTAAGGGTTATGGTTAGGTTTAGGGTTAAGTGTTGAGGTTAAGGGTTAAGGATAGTGTTAGGGTTTAGGGTTAGGGGTTAGGGGTTAGGGGTAGTGTTAGGGTTAGGGTTAAGTTTTGGGGTTACGGTTAGGGTTAGGGTTCGGTTTAGGGTTAGGGTTTGGTTTAGGGTTAGGTTAAGGGTGGGGTAAAGGGTTAGGGTTAGGGTTCAGGGTTAGGGGTTAGAAGTTTGGGTTAGGGTTAGGGGTTAGGTTTTGGGTTAGGGTTAGCGTTAGGGTTAAAGGTTAGGGTTAAGGGTTAGGGTTAGGGTTAAGTTTAGGGGTAATGGGTTAGGAGTTAGGGTAAGGGTCAGGGGTTAGGGGTTAGGGTTAAGGTTAGGGTTAGGGTTATGGTTAGGGTTAGGAATTAAGTTTAGGGTTTGGGTTAGGGTTAGGGTTAGGGTTAGTGTTAAGGGTTATGGTAGGGTTAGGGGTTAGGGGTTTGGCTTAGGGTTAGGGTTAGCGTTAGGGGTTAGGGGTTAGGGGTAAGGGTTAGGTTTAGGGTTGGGGTTGGGTTTGGTGTTGGGGTTGGTTTTAGGGTTAGGGTTAGGGTTAGAGTTAGGGGTTAGGGTAAGGTTTAGGGATAGGGGTTTGGGTTCAGGTTAGGGTTAGGGGTTAGGGTTAGGGTTAGGGTTATGGTTAGGGTATTGGTTAGGGTATGGGTTAGGATACGGGTTAGGGTATGGGTTAGGGTTAGGGTACGGTTTAGTGTTAGGGTACGGGTTAGGGTTAGGGTACAGGTTAGTGTTAGGGTGCGGGTAAGATTAGGGTTAATGTACGGGTTAGGATTAGGGTCGGGTTAGGGTACGGGTTAGGGTTAGTGTTAGGGTTAGGGTATGGGGTAGTGTTAGGGTTAGGGTTAGGATACAGGATAGGGTTAGGGTTAGGGTACGGGTTAGGGTTAGGGTTAGGTTAGGGTATGGGTTAGGGTTAGGGTACGGGTTAGGGTTAGGGTACGGGTTAGGGTTAGCGTTAGGTTTAGGGTACGGGTTAGAGTTAGGGTACAGGTTAGTATTAGGTTTAGGTTACGGGTGAATTTAGGGTTAGGGTACAGGTTAGTGCATGGGTTAGGTTTCAGGTTAGGTTTAGGGTTAGGTTACAGTTGGGGTTAGGGTTAGTGTTAGGGTTAGGGTTAGGGTTAGGGTGAGGGGTTAGGGCTAGTGTTAGGGGTTATGTGTTAGGGTTACTGTTAGGGTTAAGGTTAGGGGTTAAGTTTAGGGTTAGGGGTTAGGGTTAGGGTTTGGGTTAGGGTTAGGATTAGGGTTAGGGTTGGGGTTAAGGGTTAGGGTTAAGGGTTAGGGTTAGTGGTTAGGGGTTCAGGTTAGGGTTAGTGTTAGGGGTAGGGGTTAAGGTTAGGGTTAGGGTTTAGGGTTAGGTTTTGGTTTAGGGTAGAGTTAGGTTAGGTACGTGTTGGGGTTAGGGTTAGGGTTAAGTGTTATGTTTAAAGTTAGGGATAGGATTAGGGTCAGGGGTTAGGGGTTAGGGGTAGGGTTAGGATTAAGGGTTAGGTGTTAGGGTTAGGGGTTAGGGCTAGGGTTAGGGGTTATTTGTTAGGGTTACTGTTAGGGCTAAGGTTAGGGTTTAAGGTTAGGGTTAGGGGTTAGGATTAGGTTTTGGATTAGTGTTAGGATTAGGGTTAGGGTTAGGGTTAAGGGTTAGGGTTAAGGGTTAGGTTAGGTTTAGGGTTAGTGGTTAGGGGTTCAGGTTAGGGTTAGTGTTAAGGGTAGTGGTTAAGGTTACTGTTAGGGTTTAGGGTTAGGTTTTGGTTTAGGGTTAGGGTTATGGTTAGGTACGTGTTAGGGTTAGGGTTAGGATACGGGTTAGGGTACGGGTTAGTGTTAGAGTACTGGTTAGGGTTAGGGTTAGGGGTCTGGTTAGTTTATGGGTTTGGGTATGGGCTTAGGGTTAGGGTATGGGTTAGGGTTGGGGTACAGATAAGTGTTAGGGTACCTGTTAGGGTTAGGGTTAGAGTACGGGTTAAGGTATGGGTTAAGTTTAGGGTTTTTGTTCGGGTTATGGGTATGGTTAGGGGTTAGGGGTTAGGGTTAGGGTTAGCGTTATGGTTATTGTAGGGTTAGGGTTAAGGGTTAGGGGTAAGGGTTAGGGTTAGGATATATTTAGAGTTAGGGGTTAGGGGTTAGTGTAGGGTTAGGGTTTTGATTTGATTCTATTCTTTTCGATCGATTCGATTCAATTCTTTTCGATTCTAATCGATTCGATTAAATTCTTTCAATTCAATTCTTATCTATTCGATTCTTTTCGATTCGATATATTCTTTTCTTTTTTTTTTTTTTTTTTTTTTTTAATTTTTTTTTTTTTTTAAAATATCCCATTTTTATTTTTTTTCTTTATTTATTTATGATAGTCACAGAGAGAGAGAGAGAGAGGCAGAGACACAGGCAGAGGGAGAAGCAGGCTCCATGCACCGGGAGCCCGACGTGGGACTCGATCCCGGGTCTCCAGGATCGCGCCCTGGGCCAAAGGCAGGCGCCAAACCGCTGCGCCACCCAGGGATCCCTGATATATTCTTTTCTATTCGATTCAATTCGATTATTTTTTATTCGAATCGATTCTTTTGGATTCGATTCGATTTTCGATTTGAATCGATTCGATTCTTTTCGATTCGATTATTTTAGATTAGATTCGATTATTTTCGATTCAATTTGTTTTGATTATTTTCGATTCGATTCGATTCGATGATTCGATTCGATTATTATCGATTTGATTCGATTCGATTCTTTTCTATTCGATTTGATTATTTTCGATTCGATTATTTTAGATCAATTTGATTAGAATATTTTCGATTCGATTCGATGCGAATCGATAAATTTCGATTCAATCGATTCGATGATTCGACTCGATTATTATCGATTCGATTTGATTCGATTCCTTTCGATTCGATTCGATTATTTTCGATTCGATTCGATTGCATTCGATTCGATTATTTTCGATTCAATTCGATTCAATTATTTTTTATTTGATTTGATTATTTTCAATTTGATTAGATTATTTTCAATTTGAATCGATTTGATTCCTTTTGATTCGATTACTTTAGATTCGATTTGATTCTTTTCGACTTGATTCGATTATTTTCGATTCAATTCGATTCAATTATTTTCGATTTGATTCGATTAGATGCGAATCAATTATTTTCGATTCGATTTGATTCTTTTCGATTGGATTGTTTTCAATTCGATTGGATTATTTTAGATTCGATTCAATTATTTTCGATTCAATTCGATTGGATTATTTTCGATTCGATTCGATTCGAATCAATTATTTTCAATCAATTCGATTTGATGCGATTATTTTCGATTCGATTTGATTATTTTCCATTCGATTCGATTTGATTCGATTCAATTAATTTCGATTCCTGAGCCTTAGAAGTGGAGGGGAGGGGCAAGATGGCGGAAGAGTAGGGTCTCCAAATCACCTGTCTCCACCAAATTACCTAGAAAACCTTTAAATTATCCTGAAAATCTATGAATTCAGCCTGAGAATTAAAGAGAGAACACCTGGAATGCTACAGTGAGAAGAGTTTGCGCTTCTATCAAGGTAGGAAGACGGGGAAAAAAGAAATAAAGAAACAAAGGCCTCCAAGGGGGAGGGGCCCCGCGAGGAGCCGGGCTGAGGCCGGGGCGAGTGTCCCCAGGACAGGAGAGCCCCGTCCTGGAGGAGCAGGAGCTGCACCGACCTTCCTGGGTGGAAAGAGGCTCGCAGGGAGTTGGAGCAGGACCCAGGAGGGCGAGGATGCCCTCGGGTTCCCTGGGACAGTAACAGAGCAACTGCGCGCCCAGGAGAGTGTGCCGAGCTCCCTAAGGGCTGCAGCATGCACGGCGGGACCCGGCGGGACCCGGAGCAGCTCGGGGGGGCTCGGGCGGCGACTCTGCGGAGGGGGCTGCAAGGCCCCGGGAGCAGCTCGGAGGGGCTCGGGCAGAGGAAGAGGCTCCGTGCGGAGGGGGCTGCACGGTTCCAGGAGCAGCTCGGGGGGGCTCGGGCGGCGGCTCCACGGAGGGGGTTGCGCGGCCCGGGAGCGCGAATCCAACAGCGCAGGCTCCGGAGCACAGGGCGCTGGGACACAGCCCAGGATCCGGCCTTCCCCGGGACAGGCAGAGGCCGGGAGGGCCCAGGACAGCAAGGACGCTCCTGCCCTGAGCTGAGCAGATCAGCGGCCCCGCCCCGGAGCCTCCAGGCCCTGCAGACGGAGAGCTCCGGATTCCTGCGGGGACTGAATCCAGGTTTCCAGAGCTGGCCCTGCCACTAGGGCTGTTGCTCCTGGGGCCTCACGGGGTAAACAACCCCCACTGAGCCCTGCACCAGGCAGGGGCACAGCAGCTCTCCCAACTGCTAACACCTGAAAATCAGCACAGCAGGCCCCTCCCCCAGAAGACCAGCTAGACTGACTGACAACTTCCAGGGGAAGCCAAGGGACTTAAAGTACACAGAATCAGAAGATACTCCTGCGTGGTTCTTTTTTTTTTTGTTTTGTTTTGCTTTTTGATTTCTTTCCTTCCCCCACCCCCCTTTTTTCTCCTTTCTTTCTTTTTCTTTCTCTTTTTCTTCTTCTTTTTTCTTTTTTTCATTTTTTTCTTCCTTTTTTTTCTCTTTCTCTTTTCTTTCCTTCTTTCTCTCCTCTCTTTTTCTCCTTTTCCCAATACAACTTGCTTTTGGCCACTCTGCACTGAGCAAAATGACTAGAAGGAAAACCTCACCTCAAAAGAAAAAATCAGAAACAGTCCTCTCTCCCACAGAGTTACAAAATCTGGATTACAATTCAATGTCAGAAAGCCAATTCAGAAGCACTATTATACAGCTACTGGTGGCTCTAGAAAAAAAGCATAAAGGACTCAAGAGACTTCATGACTGCAGAATTTAGAGCTAATCAGGCAGAAATTAAAAATCAATTGAATGAGATGCGATCCAAACTAGAAGTCCTAACGACGATGGTTAATGAGGTGGAAGAACGAGTGAGTGACATAGAAGACAAGTTGAGACCAAAGAGGGAAACTGAGGATAAAAGAGACAAACAATTAAAAGACCAAGAAGATAGATTAAGGGAAATAAACGACAGCCTGAGGAAGAAAAACCTACGTTTAATTGGTGTTCCCGAGGGTGTTGAAAGGGACAGAGGGCCAGAATATGTATTTGAACAAATCATAGCTGAAAACTTTCCTAATCTGGGAAGGGAAACAGGCATTCAGATCCAGGAAATAGAGAGATCCCCCCCTAAAATCAATAAAAACCGTTCAACACCTCGACATTTAATAGTGAAGCTTGCAAATTCCAAAGATAAAGAGAAGATCCTTAAAGCAGCAAGAGACAAGAAATCCCTGACTTTTATGGGGAGGAGTATTAGGGTAACAGCAGACCTCTCCACAGAGACCTGGCAGGCCAGAAAGGACTGGCAGGATATATTCAGGGTCCTCAATGAGAAGAACATGCAACCAAGAATACTTTATCCAGCAAGGCTCTCATTCAAAATGGAAGGAGAGATAAAGAGCTTCCAAGACAGGCAGCAACTAAAAGAATATGTGACCTCCAAACCAGCTCTGCAAGAAATTTTAAGGGGGACTCTTAAAATTCCCCTTTAAGAAGAAGTTCAGTGGAACAGTCCACAAAAACAAGGACTGAATAGTTATCATGATGACACTAAATTCATATCTCTCAATAGTAACTCTGAATGTGAACGGGCTTAATGACCCCATCAAAAGGCGCAGGGTTTCAGACTGGATAAAAAAGCAGGACCCATCTATTTGCTGTCTACAAGAGACTCATTTTAGACAGAAGGACACCTACAGCCTGAAAATAAAAGGTTGGAGAACCATTTACCATTCGAATGGTCCTCAAAAGAAAGCAGGGGTAGCCATCCTTATATCAGATAAACTAAAATTTACCCCAAAGACTGTAGTGAGAGATGAAGAGGGACACTATATCATACTTAAAGGATCTATTCAACAAGAGGACTTAACAATCCTCAATATATATGCTCCGAATGTGGGAGCTGCCAAATATATCAATCAATTATTAACCAAAGTGAAGAAATACTTAGATAATAATACACTTATACTTGGTGACTTCAATCTAGCTCTTTCTATACTCGATAGGTCTTCTAAGCACAACATCTCCAAAGAACGAGAGCTTTAAATGATACACTGGACCAGATGGATTTCACAGATATCTACAGAACTTTACATCCAAACTCAACTGAATACACATTCTTCTCAAACGCACATGGAACTTTCTCCAGAATAGACCACATATTGGGTCACAAATCGGGTCTGAACCGATACCAAAAGATTGGGATTGTCCCCTGCATATTCTCGGACCATAATGCCTTGAAATTAGAACTAAATCACAACAAGAAGTTTGGAAGGACCTCAAACACGTGGAGGTTAAGGACCATCCTGCTAAAAGATAAAAGGGTCAACCAGGAAATTAAGGAAGAATTAAAAAGATTCATGGAAACTAATGAGAATGAAGATACAACCATTCAAAATCTTTGGGATGCAGCAAAAGCAGTCCTAAGGGGGAAATACATCGCAATACAAGCATCCATTCAAAAACTGGAAAGAACTCAAATACAAAAGCTAACCTTACACATAAAGGAGCTAGAGAAAAAACAGCAAATAGATCCTACACCCAAGAGAAGAAGGGAGTTAATAAAGATTTGAGCAGAACTCAACGAAATCGAGACCAGAAGAACTGTGGAACAGATCAACAGAACCAGGAGTTGGTTCTTTGAAAGAATTAATAAGATAGATAAACCATTAGCCAGCCTCATTAAAAAGAAGAGAGAGAAGACTCAAATTAATAAAATCATGAATGAGAAAGGAGAGATCACTACCAACACCAAGGAAATACAAACGATTTTAAAAACATATTATGAACAGCTATACGCCAATAAATTAGGCAATCTAGAAGAAATGGACGCATTCCTGGAAAGCCAGAAACTACCAAAACTGGAACAGGAAGAAATAGAAAATCTGAACAGGCCAATAACCAGGGAGGAAATTGAAGCAGTCATCAAAAACCTCCCAAGACACAAGAGTCCAGGGCCAGATGGCTTCCCAGGGGAATTTTATCAAACGTTTAAAGAAGAAACCATACCTATTCTCCTAAAGCTGTTTGGAAAGATAGAAAGAGATGGAGTACTTCCAAATTCGTTCCATGAAGCCAGCATCACCTTAATTCCAAAGCCAGACAAAGACCCCACCAAAAAGAATTACAGACCAATATCCCTGATGAACATGGATGCAAAAATTCTCAACAAGATACTGGCCAATAGGATCCAACAGTACATTAAGAAAATTATTCACCATGACCAAGTAGGATTTATCCCTGGGACACAAGGCTGGTTCAACACCCGTAAAACAATCAATGTGATTCATCATATCAGCAAGAGAAAAACCAAGAACCATATGATCCTCTCATTGGATGCAGAGAAAGCATTTGACAAAATACAGCATCCATTTCTGATCAAAACTCTTCAGAGTGTAGGGATAGAGGGAACATTCCTCGACATCTTAAAAGCCATCAATGAAAAGCCCACAGCAAATATCATTCTCAATGGGGAAACACTGGGAGCCTTTCCCCTAAGATCAGGAACAAGACAGGGATGTCCACTCTCACCACAGCTATTCAACATAGTACTGGAAGTCCTAGCCTCAGCAATCAGACAACAAAAAGACATTAAAGGCATTCAAATTGGCAAAGAAGAAGTCAAACTCTCCCTCTTCGCCGATGACATGATACTCTACCTAGAAAACCCAAAAGTCTCCACCCCAAGATTGCTACAACTCATAAAGCAATTCGGTAGTGTGGCAGGATACAAAATCAATGCCCAGAAATCAGTGGCATTTCTATACACTAACAATGAGACTGAAGAAAGAGAAATGAAGGAGTCAATCCCATTTACAATTGCACCCAAAAGCATAAGATACCTAGGAATAAACCTGATCAAAGAGGTAAAGGATCTATACCCTCAAAACTATAGAACACTTCTGAAAGAAATTGAGGAAGACACAAAGAGATGGAAAAATATTCCATGCTCATGGATTGGCAGAATTAATATTGTGAAAATGTCAATGTTACCCAGGGCAATATACACGTTTAATGCAATCCCTATCAAAATACCATGGACTTTCTTCAGAGAGTTAGAACAAATTATTTTAAGATTTGTGTGGAATCAGAAAAGACCCCGAATAGCCAGGGGAATTTTAAAAAAGAAAACCATATCTGGGGGCATCACAATGCCAGATTTCAGGTTGTACTACAAAGCTGTGGTCATCAAGACAGTGTGGTACTGGCACAAAAACAGACACATAGATCAGTGGAACAGAATAGAGAGCCCAGAAGTGGACCCAGAACTTTATGGGCAACTAATATTCGATAAAGGAGGAAAGACTATCCGTTGGAAGAAAGACAGTCTCTTCAATAAATGGTGCTGGGAAAATTGGACATCCACATGCAGAAGAATGAAACTAGACCACTCTCTTTCACCATACACAAAGATAAACTCAAAATGGATGAAAGATCTAAATGTGAGACAAGATTCCATCAAAATCCTAGAGAAGAACACAGGCAACACCCTTTTTGAACTCGGCCATAGTAACTTCTTGCAAGATACATCCACGAAGGCAAAAGAAACAAAAGCAAAAATGAACTATTGGGACTTCATCAAGATAAGAAGCTTTTGCACAGCAAAGGATACAGTCAACAAAACTCAAAGAACAACCTACAGAATGGGAGAAGATATTTGCAAATGACATATCAGATAAAGGGCTAGTTTCCAAGATCTATAAAGAACTTATTAAACTCAACAGCAAAGAAACAAACAATCCAATCATGAAATGGGCAAAAGACATGAACAGAAATCTCACAGAGGAAGACATAGACATGGCCAACATGCATATGAGAAAATGCTCTGCATCACTTGCCATCAGGGAAATACAAATCAAAACTACAATGAGATACCACCTCACACCAGTGAGAATGGGGAAAATTAACAAGGCAGGAAACCACAAATGTTGGAGAGGATGCGGAGAAAAGGGAACCCTCTTACACTGTTGGTGGGAATGTGAAC
This sequence comes from Canis lupus familiaris, assembly GCF_011100685.1. NCBI lineage: Eukaryota > Metazoa > Chordata > Mammalia > Carnivora > Canidae > Canis > Canis lupus. Next base: position 180,291 of record NC_049230.1, read on the forward strand.
TGGTGCAGCCACTCTGGAAAACTGTGTGGAGGTTCCTCAAACAGTTAAAAATAGACCTGCCCTACGACCCAGCAATTGCACTATTGGGGATTTACCCCAAAGATACAGATGCAATGAAACGCCGGGACACCTGCACCCCGATGTTTCTAGCAGCAATGGCCACGATAGCCAAACTGTGGAAGGAGCCTCGGTGTCCAACGAAAGATGAATGGATAAAGATGTGATTTATGTATACAATGGAATATTACTCAGCTATTAGAAATGACAAATACCCACCATTTACTTCAACGTGGATGGAACTGGAGGGTATTATGCTGAGTGAAGTAAGTCAGTCGGAGAAGGACAAACATTATATGTTCTCATTCATTTGGGGAATATAAATAATAGCGAAAGGGAATATAAATGAAGGGAGAAGAAATGTGTGGGAAATATCAGAAAGGGAGAGGAACGTAAAGACTGCTAACTCTGGGAAACGAACTAGGGGTGGTAGAAGGGGAGGAGGGCGGGGGGTGGGAGTGAATGGGTGACGGCACTGGGGGTTATTCTGTATGTTAGTAAATTGAACACTAATAAAAAAAATTTCGATTCAATTTGATTATTTTCGATTCAATTCAATTTGATTATTTTCGATTCGATTTGATTGGATTCGATTCGATTATTTTTGATTCGATCCGATTATTTTTGATTCGATCCGATTATTTTTGATTCAATCGATTCTTTTCGATTCGATTCGATTATTTTCGATTCAATTGGATTCGATTATTTATGATTCAATTCGGTTCGATTCGATTCGATTATTTTCAATTCAATTCGATCGATTCGGTTCAATTATTTTCTCTTTGATTCAATTAGATTCGATTATTTTCGATTTGGTAAGATTACTTTCGATTCGATTATTTTCGATTCGATTTCATTACTTACAATTCAATTCAATTCGATTATTTTCGATTCGATTCAATGCGAATCGATTATTTTCGATTAGATTCGATTCATTTATTTTCGATTTTATTTGATTTGATTATTTTCAATTCGATTCAATTTGAATATTTTCATTTCGATTCGGTTCGATTCGATTGTATTATTTTCGATTCGATCGTTTCGTACGATTTGAATCCTTTTGATTCAATTAGATTATTTTCTATTTGAATCGATTCATTTCCTTTCGATTCAATTCTTTTCGATTCGGTTTGATATTTTCGATTTGAATCGACTCGATTCTTTTTGATTCGATTTTATAAGATTCGATTCTATTCTTTTCGATTCAATTCGATTCGATTCGATACGATTCTTTTCAATTGTATTCGATTCGATTCTTTTCGATTCAATTCGATATGATTCGATTTTTTTCGATTCCAATCGATATGATTCGATTCTTTTTGATTCAATTCGATTCGATTTCTTTTCGTTTTGACTCAATTCGTTTCGATGCTATTCAATTCGATTCTTTTCGATTCGATTCGATTCGATTCGATACTTTTCGATTCTTTTCTATTCGTTTCGATTCTTTTCGATGTATTCGATTCGATTCTTTTCGATTTGATTCGATACGATTCGATTCTTTTCGGATCAATTCGATTTGATTCTTTTCAATTCAATTCGATATGATTCGATTCTTTTCGATTCAATGATACCATTCAATTCTTTTCTATTCAATTCCTTTCTTTTCGTTTCGATTCGATTCTGTTCGATTCGATTATTTTCAGTTCGATTCGATTATGTTCGATTGGATTCTTTTCGATTCAATTCGATTCGATACGATTCTTTTTGATTCGTTTTGATTCGATTCGATTCTTTTCGATTCAATTCTTTTCGATTCCATTAAATACGATTCTATTCTTTTCGATTCAATTCAATTTGATTCCTCTTGATTCGATATGATTCAATTCGATTCTTTTCAATATGATTCAATTCAATTCGATTCTTTTCAGTTCGATCTTTTCGATTGATTCGATTTGATTCTTTTCGTTTCGATCCGATTCTTTTCGATTCGATTCGATTCTTTTCAATTCGATTCGATTCTTTTCGATTCGATTCTTTTTGCTTCGATTCGATTCTACTCGATTCATTTCGAAACGATTCGATTCTTTTTGATTCGATCTATTAGATTCTTTTCGATTCAGTTCAATTCGATTCAATTCTTTTTGATTTGATTCGATTCTTTTCCACTCGATCTGATTTGATTCGTTTTGATTTTTTTCGATTCATTTCAATTCGAATCTATTCAATTCTTTTCGATTCAATTCGATTCGATTCGATTCTTTTTGATTCAATTCGATTCGATTCAATTCCATTCGATTCGATTCTTTTTTATTCGATTCGATACGATTTGATTCGATTCTTTTCGATTCGATTCAATTCAATTCGATTCTCTTCGATTCAATTTTTTCGATTCGATTCTTTTCAATTTGATTCGATTCTTTTCAATTTGATTCTTTTCGATTCGATTCGATTCGACTCTTGTCATTTCGATTCGATTCTTTTTTATTAGATTCGATTCTTTTCGTTTCGATTAGATTCTTTTGACTTGATTCCATTTGATCATTTGGATTCGATTTGTTACATTTCGATTAGATTCTTTTCGATTCGATTCGATTCAATTCTTTTGGATTCAATTGGATTCATTTAGATAATTTTTGATTCGATTCGATTCTTTTCTCCTAGCTTCGATTCGATTCTACTTGATTCCATTCATTTCAATTCTTTTTGATTCGATTCTTTTTGATTCGGTTTGATTCTTTTCGATTAAATTCGATTCTTTTCGATTCGATTTGATTCGATTGTTTTTGAATCTATCTGATTCGATTATTTTCGATTCGACTCGTTTTGATTTGATTCGATTCGATTATCAATTCGATTCAATTCCAATTATTTTCGATTCGATTCTTCTCATTTCAATTCAATTCGATTCTTTCAAATTCGATTCAATTCGGTTCTTTTCGTTTCGATTCAATTCTTTTGGATTTGATTAAATTCTTTTTAATTCAATTTGATACTGTTCGATTCAATTCTTTTCGATTCAATTCGATTCGATTTGATTCTTTTCGATTAAATTCAATTCGATTCGATTCCATTCGATTCGATCCTTTTTGATTCGATTCGATTCTTTTTGATTCAATACGATTCGATCAATTCTTTTCGATGCAAATCAATTAGATTCCATTCTTTTTGATTTGATTCTATTCGATTCTTTTAGATTTGATTTGATATGATTCTTTTCAATTCGATTCAATTTGATTCGATTCATTTCGATTGGTTTTGATTCCCTTTGATGTTTTTTTATTTGATCTTTTCAATCGATTTGATTCGATTCGATTCATTTCGATTCGATTCGATTCGAATTTTTCGATTCTATTCTTTTCAATTCGATTCTTTTCAATTCGATTCGATTTTTTTCTATTCGATTCTTTTCGATTTGACTCTTCGTTTTGATTCGATTTGATTCTTTTCGTTTCAATTAGATTCTCTTCAATTCGATTCTTCTCGATTCAATTCTTTTCGATTCGATTTGATTCTTCTCCATTCGATTTGATTCGATTCTTTACGATTTGATTCGATAAGATTCTTTTCTTTTGATTCGATCCTTTTCGATTTGATTCAATTCGATCATTTGGATTCGATTTGTTACATTTCAATTCAATTCTTTTCTATTCTGTTCGATTCGATTCTTTTCGATTCAGTTCGATTCGATTCGATTCTTTTCCATTCGATATGAATCGATTCGTTTCGAGTTTTTTTGATTCGTTTCGATTTGAATCTATTCGATTCTTTTTGATTCAATTCGATTCGATTCAATTCCATTTGATTTGATTCCATTTGATTCGATTCTTTTTGATTCGATTCGATTCTTTTCGATTCGATATGATTCAATTCAATTCTTTTCAATTCGATTCAGCTCAACTCGATTCTTTTCAATTCGATTTTTTTGATTCAATTCTTTTCAATTTAATTAGATTCTTTTCGATTTGATTCTTTTCGTTTCAATTCGATTCGATTCTTTTCATTTCAATTAGATTCTTTTCGATTTTATTTGATTCAATTCTTTTCAATTCGATTCGGTACTGTTCAATTCGATTCTTTTCGATTCAATTCGATTGGAATCGATTCTTTTCAATTCAATTCGATTCGATACGATTCTTTTCGATTGTATTCGATTCGATTCTTTTCGGTTCTACTTGATTCGATTCTTTTCGATTCAATTCGATATGATTCGATTCTTTTCGATTCCATTCGCTACGATTCAATTCTTTTCGATTCGATTCGATTCAATTCTTTTTGATTCGATTCTTTTCAATTCGATTTGATTATGTTCGATTGGTTTCTTTTTGATTCAATTCGATTCAATACGATTCTTTTCAATTCGATTCGATTTGTTTTGATTCAATTCGATTCTGTTCGATTCAATTCGATTCGATTCTTTTCGATTATATAAATACGATTCTATTCTTTTCAATTCGATTTGATTTGATTTTTTTTGATTCGATAAGATTTTATTCGATTCTTTTCGTTTTGATTCGATTCAATTTGATTCTTTTCAATTTGATCTTTTCGATCGATTCGATTCGATTCTTTCCGTTTCGATTCGATTCTTTTCTATTCAATTCGATTCTTTTTGCTTCGATTCAATTCTACTCGATTCATTTCAAATTGATTTGATTCTTTTTGATTCGATCTATTCGATTCTTTTCGATTCAGTTCAATTCGATTCGATCTTTTCGATTTGATTTGATTCTTTTCCACTCGATCCGATTATTTTTGATTCGATCCGATTATTTTTGATTCAATCGATTCTTTTCGATTCGATTCGATTATTTTCGATTCAATTGGATTCGATTATTTATGATTCAATTCGGTTCGATTCGATTCGATTATTTTCAATTCAATTCGATCGATTCGGTTCAATTATTTTCTCTTTGATTCAATTAGATTCGATTATTTTCGATTTGGTAAGATTACTTTCGATTCGATTATTTTCGATTCGATTTCATTACTTACAATTCAATTCAATTCGATTATTTTCGATTCGATTCAATGCGAATCGATTATTTTCGATTAGATTCGATTCATTTATTTTCGATTTTATTTGATTTGATTATTTTCAATTCGATTCAATTTGAATATTTTCATTTCGATTCGGTTCGATTCGATTGTATTATTTTCGATTCGATCGTTTCGTACGATTTGAATCCTTTTGATTCAATTAGATTATTTTCTATTTGAATCGATTCATTTCCTTTCGATTCAATTCTTTTCGATTCGGTTTGATATTTTCGATTTGAATCGACTCGATTCTTTTTGATTCGATTTTATAAGATTCGATTCTATTCTTTTCGATTCAATTCGATTCGATTCGATACGATTCTTTTCAATTGTATTCGATTCGATTCTTTTCGATTCAATTCGATATGATTCGATTTTTTTCGATTCCAATCGATATGATTCGATTCTTTTTGATTCAATTCGATTCGATTTCTTTTCGTTTTGACTCAATTCGTTTCGATGCTATTCAATTCGATTCTTTTCGATTCGATTCGATTCGATTCGATACTTTTCGATTCTTTTCTATTCGTTTCGATTCTTTTCGATGTATTCGATTCGATTCTTTTCGATTTGATTCGATACGATTCGATTCTTTTCGGATCAATTCGATTTGATTCTTTTCAATTCAATTCGATATGATTCGATTCTTTTCGATTCAATGATACCATTCAATTCTTTTCTATTCAATTCCTTTCTTTTCGTTTCGATTCGATTCTGTTCGATTCGATTATTTTCAGTTCGATTCGATTATGTTCGATTGGATTCTTTTCGATTCAATTCGATTCGATACGATTCTTTTTGATTCGTTTTGATTCGATTCGATTCTTTTCGATTCAATTCTTTTCGATTCCATTAAATACGATTCTATTCTTTTCGATTCAATTCAATTTGATTCCTCTTGATTCGATATGATTCAATTCGATTCTTTTCAATATGATTCAATTCAATTCGATTCTTTTCAGTTCGATCTTTTCGATTGATTCGATTTGATTCTTTTCGTTTCGATCCGATTCTTTTCGATTCGATTCGATTCTTTTCAATTCGATTCGATTCTTTTCGATTCGATTCTTTTTGCTTCGATTCGATTCTACTCGATTCATTTCGAAACGATTCGATTCTTTTTGATTCGATCTATTAGATTCTTTTCGATTCAGTTCAATTCGATTCAATTCTTTTTGATTTGATTCGATTCTTTTCCACTCGATCTGATTTGATTCGTTTTGATTTTTTTCGATTCATTTCAATTCGAATCTATTCAATTCTTTTCGATTCAATTCGATTCGATTCGATTCTTTTTGATTCAATTCGATTCGATTCAATTCCATTCGATTCGATTCTTTTTTATTCGATTCGATACGATTTGATTCGATTCTTTTCGATTCGATTCAATTCAATTCGATTCTCTTCGATTCAATTTTTTCGATTCGATTCTTTTCAATTTGATTCGATTCTTTTCAATTTGATTCTTTTCGATTCGATTCGATTCGACTCTTGTCATTTCGATTCGATTCTTTTTTATTAGATTCGATTCTTTTCGTTTCGATTAGATTCTTTTGACTTGATTCCATTTGATCATTTGGATTCGATTTGTTACATTTCGATTAGATTCTTTTCGATTCGATTCGATTCAATTCTTTTGGATTCAATTGGATTCATTTAGATAATTTTTGATTCGATTCGATTCTTTTCTCCTAGCTTCGATTCGATTCTACTTGATTCCATTCATTTCAATTCTTTTTGATTCGATTCTTTTTGATTCGGTTTGATTCTTTTCGATTAAATTCGATTCTTTTCGATTCGATTTGATTCGATTGTTTTTGAATCTATCTGATTCGATTATTTTCGATTCGACTCGTTTTGATTTGATTCGATTCGATTATCAATTCGATTCAATTCCAATTATTTTCGATTCGATTCTTCTCATTTCAATTCAATTCGATTCTTTCAAATTCGATTCAATTCGGTTCTTTTCGTTTCGATTCAATTCTTTTGGATTTGATTAAATTCTTTTTAATTCAATTTGATACTGTTCGATTCAATTCTTTTCGATTCAATTCGATTCGATTTGATTCTTTTCGATTAAATTCAATTCGATTCGATTCCATTCGATTCGATCCTTTTTGATTCGATTCGATTCTTTTTGATTCAATACGATTCGATCAATTCTTTTCGATGCAAATCAATTAGATTCCATTCTTTTTGATTTGATTCTATTCGATTCTTTTAGATTTGATTTGATATGATTCTTTTCAATTCGATTCAATTTGATTCGATTCATTTCGATTGGTTTTGATTCCCTTTGATGTTTTTTTATTTGATCTTTTCAATCGATTTGATTCGATTCGATTCATTTCGATTCGATTCGATTCGAATTTTTCGATTCTATTCTTTTCAATTCGATTCTTTTCAATTCGATTCGATTTTTTTCTATTCGATTCTTTTCGATTTGACTCTTCGTTTTGATTCGATTTGATTCTTTTCGTTTCAATTAGATTCTCTTCAATTCGATTCTTCTCGATTCAATTCTTTTCGATTCGATTTGATTCTTCTCCATTCGATTTGATTCGATTCTTTACGATTTGATTCGATAAGATTCTTTTCTTTTGATTCGATCCTTTTCGATTTGATTCAATTCGATCATTTGGATTCGATTTGTTACATTTCAATTCAATTCTTTTCTATTCTGTTCGATTCGATTCTTTTCGATTCAGTTCGATTCGATTCGATTCTTTTCCATTCGATATGAATCGATTCGTTTCGAGTTTTTTTGATTCGTTTCGATTTGAATCTATTCGATTCTTTTTGATTCAATTCGATTCGATTCAATTCCATTTGATTTGATTCCATTTGATTCGATTCTTTTTGATTCGATTCGATTCTTTTCGATTCGATATGATTCAATTCAATTCTTTTCAATTCGATTCAGCTCAACTCGATTCTTTTCAATTCGATTTTTTTGATTCAATTCTTTTCAATTTAATTAGATTCTTTTCGATTTGATTCTTTTCGTTTCAATTCGATTCGATTCTTTTCATTTCAATTAGATTCTTTTCGATTTTATTTGATTCAATTCTTTTCAATTCGATTCGGTACTGTTCAATTCGATTCTTTTCGATTCAATTCGATTGGAATCGATTCTTTTCAATTCAATTCGATTCGATACGATTCTTTTCGATTGTATTCGATTCGATTCTTTTCGGTTCTACTTGATTCGATTCTTTTCGATTCAATTCGATATGATTCGATTCTTTTCGATTCCATTCGCTACGATTCAATTCTTTTCGATTCGATTCGATTCAATTCTTTTTGATTCGATTCTTTTCAATTCGATTTGATTATGTTCGATTGGTTTCTTTTTGATTCAATTCGATTCAATACGATTCTTTTCAATTCGATTCGATTTGTTTTGATTCAATTCGATTCTGTTCGATTCAATTCGATTCGATTCTTTTCGATTATATAAATACGATTCTATTCTTTTCAATTCGATTTGATTTGATTTTTTTTGATTCGATAAGATTTTATTCGATTCTTTTCGTTTTGATTCGATTCAATTTGATTCTTTTCAATTTGATCTTTTCGATCGATTCGATTCGATTCTTTCCGTTTCGATTCGATTCTTTTCTATTCAATTCGATTCTTTTTGCTTCGATTCAATTCTACTCGATTCATTTCAAATTGATTTGATTCTTTTTGATTCGATCTATTCGATTCTTTTCGATTCAGTTCAATTCGATTCGATCTTTTCGATTTGATTTGATTCTTTTCCACTCGATCTGATTTGATTCGTTTTGATTTTTTTGATTCATTTCAATTTGAATCTATTCGATTCTTTTCGATTCAATTCGATTTGATTCGATTCTTTTTGATTCAATTCGATTCTTTTCAATTCCATTTGATTCAATTCTTTTTGATTCGATTTGATTCTTTTCGATTTGATACGATTCGATTCGATTCTTTTCCATGCGAATCAATTCGATTCGATTCTTTTTGATTCGATTAGATTCAATTCTTTTAGATGTGATTCGATAAGATTCTTTTCAATTCGATTCAATTCGATTCGTTTTGATTCATTTCAATTCTCTTTGATTTTTTTGATTCGATCTTTTCAATCAATTTGATTCGATTCGATTCTTTTCAATTCAATTATTTTCGATTCGATTTGATTCTTTTCTATTCGATTCTTTTCAATTCGATTTGATTCTTTTCGATTCGATTCTTTTCGTTTAGATTCGATTCTTTTCGATTTGATTCGATTTGATTCGAATCTTTTCATTTCGATTAGATTCTTTACAGTTCGATTCTTTGGATTCGATTTTTTGATTCGATTCGATTTGGTTCTTTTCGATTCGATTCAATTCGATTCGATTCTTTTCAATTCGAATCGATTTGATTACTTTTGATTCGATGCAATTTGATTCGATATTTTTTCGAATCGATTTGATTCGATTCGATTATTTTGGATTCGACTCGATTTGATTCGATTCGATTATCGATTACATTCAATTCCAATTATTCTCGATTCGATTCAATTCGGTTATTGTTTATTCAATTCGATTCAATTATTTTCGATTCGATGCGATTCGATTCGATTCAATCAATTCGATTTGATTCTTTTCAATTCGATTCTTTTCAATTTGATTACATTTGATTCAATTCTTTTTGATTCGATTCGATTCGATTCTTTTCGATTCAATTCTTTCGATTCGATTCAATTTGATTCTTTTCGATTCGATACGATTCAATTGTTTTCGATTCGATTCAATTCGATTCTTTTCAATTCGATCTTTTTGATTTGAATCGATTCTTTCCGTTTCGATTAGATTCTTTTCGATTCGTTGCTTTTCGATTCGATTCAATTCGATTCTTTTCTATTCAATTCAATTCAATTCTTTTCGTTTCGATTTGATTCTTTTCTATTTTATTTGATTCGATTCATTTCAATTAGATTCGATACTGTTCGATTCGATTCTTTTCGATTCAATTCGATTGGAATCGATTCGATTCTTTTCGATTCAATTCAATTCGATTCGATACGATTCTTTTCGGTTCTGTTCGATTCGATTCTTTTCGATTCAGTTTGATTCTATTCTTCTCGATTCGATTCGATTCTTTTCGATTCGATATGATTTGATTTGTTGCTATTCGTTTCGATTCGAATCTATTCGATTCTTTTCTATTCAATTCAATTCGATTGATTCTTTTCGATTCAATTCGATTCGATTCAATTCCATTCCTTTCGATTCGATTCGATTCTTTTCGATTCGATTCGTTTCTTTTCGATTCGATACAATACGATTCGATTCTTTTCGATTCGATTCAATTCAATTTTCTTTTCGTTTCGATTTTTTCGATTCGATTCTTTTCAATTCGATTCGATTCTTTTCGATTCGATTCAAATCCACTCATGTCATTTCGATTCGATTCTTTTTGATTTGATTCTATTCGATTCTTTTCATTTCGATTAGATTCTCTTCGATTTGATTCTTTTTGATTCGATTCGATTCGATACGATTCGTTTCTTTTCGATTCGATATGATTCGATTCGATTCTTTTCGATTCGATTCAATTCGATTCGATTTTTTTTGATTCGATTCTTTTCAATTCGATTCGATTCTTTTCAATTTGATTCTTTTCGATTCGATTCGATTCGACTCTTGTCGTTTCGATTTGATTCTTTTTGATTCGATTCCATTCGATTCTTTTGGTTTCGATTAGATTCTCTTCGATTCAATTCTTTTCGATTCAATTCTTTTCGATTTGATTCGATTCGATCATTTGGATTCGATATGTTACATTTCGATTTGATTCTTTTCGATTCGATTCGATTCAATTCTTTTGGATTCAATTGGATTCGTTTAGATAATTTTTTATTTGATTCGATTCTTTTCTCCTAGCTTCGATTTGATTCTATTCGTGTCGATTCATTTCGATTCTTCTTGTTTCGATTCTTTTCAATTCTTTTTGATTCGGTTTGATTCTTTTCGATTCAATTCGATTCTTTTTGATTCAATTCGATTCGATTCGATTGTTTTTGAATCCATTTGATTCGATTCGATTATTTTCAATTCGACTCGATTTGATTCGATTCGATTCGATTATCGATTCGATTCAATTCCAATTATTTTCGATTCGATTCGATTATTTTTTATTCAATTCGATTCAATTATTTTCGGTTCGATGCTATTCGATTCTTTTTGATTCAATTCGATTCGATTCGATTGTTTTTTAATCCATTTGATTCGATTCGATTATTTTCAATTCGACTCGATTTGATTCGATTCGATTCGATTATCGATTCGATTCAATTCCAATTATTTTCGATTCGATTCGATTATTTTTTATTCAATTCGATTCAATTATTTTCGGTTCGATGCTATTCGATTTCGATTCTTCTTCGGTTCGATGCTATTCGATTTGATTCTTTTGAATTCGATTCGATTCTTTTCGTTTCGATTCGATTCTTTTCGATTTGTTTCAATTCTTTTCAATTCGATTTGATACTGTTCGATTCATTTCTTTTCGATTCGATTCGATTCGATTCTTTTCGATTCAATTCGATTCGATTCAATTCCATTTGATTCGATTCTTTTCGATTCAATACGATTCAATCGATTCTTTTTGATGCGAATCAATTCGATTCCATTCTTTTTGATTCGATTCGATTCTTTTAGATTTGATTTGATACGATTCTTTTAAATTCGATTCGATTCGATTCGATGCGTTTCGATTCTCTTTGATGTTTTTTGATTCGATTTTTTCAATTGATTTGATTCGATTTGATTCATTTCGATTCGATTCGATTCGAATTTTTTGATTCTATTCTTTTCAATTCAATTCTTTTCGATTCAACTCGATTTTTTTCTATTCGATTCTTTTCGATTCGCTTTGATTCTTTTCGATTCGATTCGATTCGACTCTTCATTTCGATTCTATTCTTTTCGATTCGATTTGATTCTTTTTGTTTCGATTAGATTCTCTTCGATTCGATTCTTTTCGATTCAATTCTTTTTGATTCGATTTGATTTGATTCTTCTCCATTCGATTCGATTCGATTCATTTCTAATCGATTCGATAAGATTCCGATTATTTTCGATTTGATTCGATACGATTCTTTTTGATTTGATTTGATTCGATTTGATTTTTATCGATTTAATTAGATTTGGATTCTTTTCGGTTTGATTTGATTATCTTCGATTCGATTCAATCTTTTTCTATTAGATTCGATTCTTTTCGATTCGACTCTTCGATTCGATTATTTTGGATTTGATTCTTTTTGATTTGATTCGATTCAGTTCTTTTCGATTCGATTCAATTTGATTCTTTTTGATTCGATTTGATTCTTTCTGATTCGATTAGATTCTTTTCGATTCAATTCGATTCGATTCTTTTCGTTTCAATTTGATTCGATTCGATTCTTTTCGAATCGATTCTTTTCTATTCGATTCTTTTCACTTCCATTCGATTCAATTCTTTTGATTCGGTGCGATTCGATTCGATTTCTTTCGATTCGATTTGATTTGATTCTTTTCTATTCGAGTGTTTTCGATGCAAATTTCTTTCTTTTCAAATCGATTCAATTCTTTTCAATTCGATTCGATTATTTTCATTCGATTTGATTCAATTTGAATCTATTCGATTCAATTGTTTTCGATTCGATTATTTTTGATTCGATTCAATTTGATATGATTGTTTTCGATTTGATTCTATTCGATTTGATTTTTTTCGATTTAATTCGAATGGATTCTTTTTGATTCTATTTGATGCTATTCGATCCGATTCGATTAGATTCTTTTCTATTTGCTCGATTTGATCTTTTTCGATTCTCTTCGATTCTCTTCGATTCGATTCGATTTTTTTCATTTCGACTCGATAGGTTTCTATTAGTTTCTTTTCGATTCAATTCATTCGATTCTTTTCGATTCGAATCTTTCTATTCGAGTCCTTTTGATTTGAATGCCTTTCTTTTCGAATCGTTTCAATTCCATTCTTTTCGATTCAATTAGATTCTTTTTTATTTGATTTGATTCGATTTGATTATTTTCACTTCCATTCGATTCGATTCTTTTGTTTCCGTGTGATATGATTCGATTTTTTTCAATTCAATTCTTTTCGATTCGAGTGTTTTCGATTCGAATTTCTTTCTTTTCGAATCGATTCTATTCGATTCTTTTTGATTCGATTCGATTCTTTTTGATTCTATTCGATTCTTTTTGAGTTGATTCAATTCGAATCGATTCGGTTTTTTTTAATCGATTTAATTCTTTTTGATTTGACTCTTCGATTCGATTATTTTGGATTCGAATCTTTTCGATTTGATTCGATTACTTTAGATTCGATTCTGTTCTATTCGATTCTTTTCGATTCAATTCGATTCGATTCTTTTCGATTAGTTTCTATTCTTTTCGATTCGATCGATTCTTTTCGATTCTATTCGACTCTTTTTTATTCTTTTCAATTCGATTCGATTCGATTCAATTCAATTCGTTTTCTCGAAACGATTCGATTCTTTTCGATTCCACTCCTTTCGACTCCATTCATTTGGATTCGATTCTTTTCGATTAGATTAGTTTCTATTCATTTCGATTCTATTCTATTCTTTTTGATTCGTTTCTTTTCGATTCTATTCGAATCTTTTTGATACGATTAGATTCTTTTCAATTCAATTTGATTTGAATTGATACTCTTCGATTCAATTCTTTTCGATTCGATTCTTTTTGATTCGATTCGATTCTATTCTATTCTTTTCGATTCGATTTGATTTTTTTCTAATCGATTCTTTATTTGATTTGTTTCGATTATTTTCGATTCGATTCGATTCTTTTTTATTCGATTCGATTCTTTTTGATCATTTCGAATCGATTCGATCATTTTCGATTGAATTCGATTCGATTTTTTTATTCGATATGATTTTTTTCGTTTCGATATGATAGTTTTCGATTAGTTTCTTTTCAATTCTATTTGATTCGATTTGATTTGAATCTTTCGATTCGAGTCTTTTCTATTCGAATTCCTTTCTTTTAGAATCGATTCGATTCTTTTCGATTTGATTCGATTAGATTCAATTCTTTCCACTTACAATTGATTTGATGTTTTTGATTTGTTGCGATTCGATTTTATTTTTTTCAATTCGATTCGATTCGATTCTTTCTATTCGATTCGATTCAATTCTTTTTGATTCGAATAGATTCTTTTAAATTTGATTCGATTCGATTTTTTCGAATCGATTTGATTCGATTTGATTCTTTCCGATTCAATTCGATTCTTTTCGATTCAATTCGATTCAATTCTTTTCGTTTCAATTTGATTCGATTCGATTCTTTTCGAATTGATTCTTTTCACTTCCATTCAATTCGATTCTTTTGATTTGGTGCGATTTGATTCGATTTCTTTCGATTCGATTTGATTCGATTCTTTTCGATTCGAGTGTTTTCGATGCAAATTTCTTTCTTTTCGAATCGATTCAATTCTTTTCGATTCGAATCGATTATTTTCATTCGATTTGATTCAATTCGAATCTATTCGATTCAATTGTTTTCGATTCGATTATTTTCGATTTGATTCGATTTGATATGGTTGTTTTCGATTTGATTCTATTCGATTTGATTTTTTTCGATTTAATTCGAATGGATTCTTTTCGATTCGATTTGATGCTATTCGATCCGATTCGATTAGATTCTTTTCTATTTGACTAGATTTGATCTTTTTCGATTCGATTCGATTCTCTTCGATTCGATTTTTTTCATTTCGATTCGATAGGTTTCTATTAGTTTCTTTTCGATTCAATTTGATTCGACTCTTTTCGATTCGAATCTTTCTATTCGAGTCCTTTTGATTTGAATGCCTTTCTTTTCAAATCGTTTCAATTCCATTCTTTTCGATTCAGTTAGATTCTTTTTGATTTGATTTGATTTGATTTGATTATTTTCACTTCCATTCGATTCGATTCTTTTGTTTCGGTGTGATTCGATTTGATTTTTTCTTTTTTTTAAATTTTTATTTATTTATGATAGTCACATAAATAGAGGGAGAGAGAGGGAGAGAGAGAGAGAGGCAGAGACATAGGCAGAGGGAGAAGCAGGCTCCATGCACCGGGAGTCCGACGTGGGATTCGATCCTGGGTCTCCAGGATCGAGCCCTGGGCCAAAGGCAGGCGCTAAACAGCTGCGCCACCCAGGGATCCCCAATTTGATTTTTTCAATTCGATTCTTTTCGATTCGAGTGTTTTCGATTTGAATTTCTTTCTTTTCAAATCGATTCAATTCGATTCTTTGCGATTCGATTCGATTCGATTCTTTTCGATTCGATTCGATTCTTTTCGAGTTGATTCCATTCAAATCGATTCGGTTTTTTTCGAATCGATTCTTTTCGATTTGACTCTTCGATTCGATTATTTTGGATTCGATTCATTTCGATTCGATTACTTTAGATTCGATTCTGTTCGATTCGATTCGATTCAATTCGATTCGATTTGATTCTTTTCGATTCGATCGATTCTTTTCGATTCTATTCGACTCTTTTTTATTCTTTCAATTCTATTCGATTCGATTATTTTCTATTCGATTCGATTCAATTCAATTCGTTTCTCAAAACAATTCGATTCTTTTCGATTCCACTCCTTTCGACTCGATTCATTTGGATTCGATTCTTTTCGATTCTATTAGTTTCTATTCTTTTCGATTCGATTCGATTCGATTCTTTTTTATTCAATTTGATTCGAAATGATACTCTTCGATTCAATTCTTTTCGATTCGATTCGATTGTTTTGATTCGATTCAATTCAATTCTTTTCGATTCGATTCTATTCTTTTCGATTCGATTCAATTTTTTTCGATTCGATTCTTTATTTGATTTGTTTCGATTCTTTTCGATTCGATTCGATTCTTTTTTATTCGATTCGATTCTTTTTTATTCGTTTCAAATCAATTCAATCCTTTTCGATTCAATTTGATTCAATTTTTTTGATTTGATATGTTTTTTTCATTTCGATATGATAGTTTTCGATTCGTTTCTTTTCAATTCTATTCTATTCGATTCTTTTTGTTTTGATTCGTTTTGATTCGAATCTTTCGATTCGAGCCTTTTCGATTCGAATTCCTTTCTTTTAGATTCGATTCGATTCGATTCTTTTCACTTACATTTTATTTGATTTTTTTATTCGTTGCGATTCGATTTGATTTTTTCAGTTCGATTCGATTCGATTATTTTGATTCGATTCGATTCTTTTCGATTCAATTCGATTCGATTTGATTCTTTTCGATTCGATCGATTCTTTCGATTCTATTCTACTCTTTTTTATTCTTTCAATTCGATTCGATTCGATTATTTTCTATTCGATTCGATTCAATTCAATTCGTTTCTTGAAACAATTCGATTCTTTTCGATTCCACTCCTTTCGACTCGATTCATTTGGATTCGATTCTTTTCGATTCTATTAGTTTCTATTCTTTTCGATTCGATTCGATTCTTTTTGATTCGTTTCTTTTCGATTCTTTTCAAATATTTTTGATACGATTAGATTCTTTTGATTCAATTTGATTCGAAATGATACTCTTCAATTCAATTCTTTTCAATTCGATTCGATTGTTTTGATTAGATTCAATTCAATTCTTTTCGATTCGATTCTATTCTTTTCGATTCGATTCGATTTTTTCTATTCGATTCTTTATTTGATTTGTTTCGATTATTTTCGATTCGATTTGATTCTTTTTTATTCGATTCGATTCTTTTTGATTCGTTTCAAATCAATTCAATCCTTTCCAATTCAATTTGATTCGATTTTTTTTGATTCGATATGATTTTTTTCATTTCGATATGATAGTTTTCAATTCGTTTCTTTTCAATTCTATTCGATTAGATTCTTTTTGTTTTGATTCGATTTGATTCGAATCTTTCGATTCGAGCCTTTTCGATTCGAATTCCTTTCTTTTAGATTCGATTCGATTCGATTCTTTTCACTTACATTTTATTTGATTTTTTGATTCGTTGCGATTTGATTTGATTTTTTTCAATTCGATTCGATTCGATTATTTTGATTCGATTCGATTCTTTTCGATTCGAATCGATTCTTTTCAATTTGATTCGATTCGATTTTTTCGAATCGATTTGATTTGATTTGATTCTTTTCGATTCGATTTGATTCCTTTCAATTCGATTCTTCTCAATTCGTTTCGATTCGTTTTTTCGAATCGATTTGATAGTTTTCGATCGACTCTTTTCGATTCAATTCATTTGGATTCGATTCGTTTCGATTCGATTCTTTTCGATTTGATTCGATTCTTTTCAAATCGACGATTCGATTTGTTTCTTTTTGATTCGATTTTTTTCGATTCATCGATCGATCCTTTTCAATTCGATTCTTTTCGATTCGATTCCATTCTTTTTGATTCGATACGATTCTTTTCAATTTGATTCTTTTCGATTCAATTCGATTCTTTTCAATTCGATTCGATTATTTTCATTCGATCCCATTCAATTCGAATCTATTCGATCAATTCTTTTCGATTCAATTCTTTTCGATTCCAATCGATACGATTCTTTTCTATTTGATTTGTTTCGATTTTTTTCAATTTAATTCGATTGGATTCTTTTTGATTCAATTTGATACGATTTCAATCTATTCTATTCGATTCTTTTGAATTTGATTCCATTCTTTTCGATTCTTTTCTATTTGATTCGATTCAGTTCTTTTCGATTCGATTCTTTTTGATTCGATTCGATTCTTTCACATTCTTTCCGATTTGATTCGATTCTTTTCGATTCAATTCGATTCGATTCTTTTCGATTCAATTTGATTCAATTTGATTCTTTTCGATTCGATTTGAGTTGATTCTTTTCGATTCGAATCGATACTTTTCTATTCTTTTCAATTTGATTCGATTCGATTATTTTCGATTCAATACCATTCGATTCGTTCTTTTTTCGAATCGATTCGATTGTTTTCGATTCGACTCTTTTCTATTCGATTCATTTGGATTAGATTCTTTTCGATTCGATTCAATTCGATTTTTTTGGATTCGATTCTTCTCGATTCGATTGGATTCTATTTTTTCGTTTCGATTCAATAGTTCTCTATTCGTTTCTTTTTGATTCAATTCGATTCGATTCTTTTTGATTCAAATCGAATCTTTCTATTCGAGTCTTTTTATTTGAATTCCTTTCTTTTCGAATAGATTTGATTCGATTCTTTTTTATTTGATTCGATTCGATTCGATTATTTTCACTTCCATTCCATTCTTTTGATTCGGTGCGATTCGATTCGATTCGATTTGATTCAAGTCTTTTTGATTCGAGTCTTTTCTATTCGAATTTCTTTCTTTTCAAATCGATTTGATCGATTCTGTTCGATTCAATTTGATTCGATTCGATTCGATTCTTTTTTATTCAATCCAATTCTTTTCGAGGCGATTCGATTTGAATCGATTCGGTTTTTTTGAATCGATTCAATTCTTTTAGATTCGACTCTCGATTATTTTGGATTCGATTCTTTTCGATTTGATTCGATTCATTTCGATTTGATTCTGTTTGATTCGATTCTTTTCGATTCAATTCGATTCTTTTCGATTCAATTCGATTCGATTCGAAACTCTTCGATTCAATTCTTTTTTATTCGATTCGATTCGATTCGATTGTTTTCGATTCGATTCAATTCAATTCTTTTCGATTCGATTCGATTCTTTTTGATTCATTTCGAATCGATTCGATCCTTTTTGATTCAATTCGATTTTTTTTGATTCGATACGATTTTTTTCGTTTCGATATGATAGTTTTTGATTCATTTCTTTTCGATTCTATTCGACTCTATTCTTTTTGTTTCGATTCGATTTGATTCGAATCTTTCAATTCGAGTCTTTTCGATTTGAATTCCTTCTTTTAGAATTGATTCGATTCGATTCTTTTTGATTCGATTCTTTTCACTTCCATTCGATTTGATTCTTTTGATTCCGTGCGTTTCGATTCTATTTTTTTCGATTCGGTTCGATTTGATTCTTTTCTATTTGATTCGATCAGTTCCTTTCGATTCGATTCGATTTGATTCTTTTCATTTCTATTCGATTCTTTCCGATTCGATTCGATTCTTTTCGATTCAATTCGATTCGATTCTTTTCGTTTCAATTTGATTTGATTCGATTCTTTTCAAATCGATTCATTTCTATTCAATTCTTATCACTTCTATACGATTCAATTCTTTTGATTCGGTTCGATTCGATTCAATTTTTTTCGATTCGATTCTTTTCGATTCAAGTCTTTTCGATTCGAATTGCTTTCTTTTCGAATCGATTTGATTCTATTCTTTTTCATTCCATTCGAATCGATTTTTTTCGATTTGATTCTTTTCGGTTCGATTCAATTCGATTTTTTTCGATTTGATTCTATTCTTTTTGATTCGATTCGATTCTTTCTTATTTAATTCAATTCAATTTGAATCTTTTCGATTAGATTCTTTTCTTTTTTTAATTTTTTTCGATTAGATTCTTTTCAATTCGATTCTTTTCGATTTGATTCGATTCGGTTCTTTTCGATTTGATTCGGTTCTTTTCGATTCGATTCTATTCTTTTCGGTTCAATTCGATTTTTTTGATTCAATTCGACTCTTTTCGATTCGATTCGATCCTTTTCAATTCAACTTGATTGTTTTCCATTCAATACTTTTGATTCGATTCGATTCTTTTCCATTCGATTCGATATTTTCGATTCAATTTGATTATTTTTTATTAGATTTCTTTGATTCTTTTTGATTTGATTCCATTCTTTTCAATTTGATTTGAATCTTTTCTATTTGATACGATTCGATTAGATCCTTTTCGATTTGATTCGATTCGATTCAATTTTTTTCATTTCGATTCGATAGTTTTTGATTCGTTTCTTTTTGATTCGATTTGATTCAAATCTTACTATTCGAGTCTTTTTTATTCGAATTCCTTTCTTTTCCAAACGATTCGATTCGATATGATTCTTTTCGATTCGATTATTTTTGATTCGATTCGTTTGGATTTTTTTGATGCGATTCGATTCGATTCAATTTTTTTGGATTCAATTCGATAGTTTTCGATTCATTTCTTTTCGATTTGATTCGATTCGAATCTTTCTATTCGATTCTTTTCGATTCGATTCGATTCTTTTTGATTCGATTTGATTCAATTCTTTTCGATTCGATTCAATTCTTTACACTTCCATTCAATTCGATTCTTTTGATTCCATGCAATTCGATTTTTTTTGATCGATTCGATTCTTTTCGATTCGAGTCTTTTTGATTCGAATTCCTTTCTTTTCAAATCGATTTGATTAGATTATTTTCTATTCGATTGGATATGATCTTTTCAATTCGAATTGATTCGATTCGATTCTTTTAGATTAGATTTGACTCATTTTTTTCAATTCGATTCAATACTTTTTAATTCGATTCGATTCGATTCTTTTCGATTCGATTCAATTCTTTTCGATTCGATTCGATTTGAATCTATTCGATTATATTCCTTTCAATTCGATTCTTTTCGATTTGATTCAATTCAGTTCTTTTCGATTCTATTTGATTCTTTTCGATTTGATTCAATTCGATTCTTTTCGATTCAAATCGATTCGATTCGATACTTTTTGATTCGATTCGATTCTTTTTTATTTGGTTTTTTCGATTCTTTTCGATTGGATTCGTTTCAATTCAATTCTTTAATATTCGATTTGATTCAATTCGATCCTTCTCGATTTGATTCTATTCTTTTCGATTCGATTCAATTCGATTTGAATCTATTCTATTCGGTTCTTTACAATTCAATTCTTTTCTATTTGATTAGATTCAGTTCTTTTCGATTAGATTCAATTTGATTCTTTTCGATGATTCTTTTCGATTCGATTCTATTTGAATCTATTCTATTTGATTCTTTTTAATTCGATTCTTTTCGATTCAGTTCTTTTTGATTCTTTCCGATTCGATTCGATTCTTTCCAATTCAATTCGATTTGATTCTTTTTGATCAATTTGATTTGATTCGATTCTTTTCTATTCGATTCGAGTCTATTCTTTTCGATTTGAATCGATACTTTTCTATTCTTTTCGATTCGATTCAATTCAATTATTTTTATTCGATTCCATTCGATTTGTTCATTTTTCGAATTGATTCTATTCTTTTTGATTCGACTCTTTTCGATTCGATTCATTTGGATTCGATTCTTTTCGATTTGATTCAGTTCGATTCTTTTCGATTTGATTCATTTTTTTCGAATCGATTAGATTTTTTTTGATTTGACTTTTTGATTCGATTCATTTGGATTCGATTCTTTGCGATTCGATTCTTTGCGATTCGATTGGATTCTTTACGATTTGATTTGATTCTTTTTTTTAAAAGATTTTATTTATTTATTCATAGAGACACAGCTAGAGAGAGAGAGGCAGAGACACAGGCAGAGGGAGAAGCAGGCACCATGCAGGGAGCCCGATGTGGGACTCAATCCCGGGTCTCCAGGATCACACCCCGGGCTGCAGGCGGTGCCAAACGGCTGTGCCACCGGGGCTGCCCTGATTTGATTCTTTTCGATTCAATTCCATTCCATTCTTCTCGAGTCAATCCGATTCTTTTCTATTCGATTTGTGATTCAATTCGATCCTTTTCGATTCGATTCGATTCTTTTCAATTTCATTTGATTCTTTTCTATTCAATACAATTCGATTCGATCCTTTTTGATTCGATTCGATTCTTTTCAATTAGATTCGACTCGATTCTTATATTCAATTCCATTCGATCTTTCTTGATTCAATTCAATTCTCTTCTATTCGATTCGATTCGATTTTTTTCATTTCCATTCGATAGTTTTCTATTCGTTTCTTTTCTATTCGATTCGATTCTTTTCGATTCGATTCGAATCTTTCTATTCGAGTGTTTTTGATTTGAATTCCTTTCTTTTCGAATCGATTCGATTCTTTTCGATTCGATTCGATTATTTTCACTTCCATTCGATTCGATTCTTTTGATTTGGTGCGATTCGATTCGAGTTTTTCTATTCTATTCTATTCTATTCTGTTCTGTTCTGTTCTATTCTATTCTATTCTATTCTATTCGAGTCTCTTCAATTCGAATTTCTTTCTTTTCGAATCGATTTGATTTGATTCTTTTCGATTCGATCTTTTCCATTCGATATGATTCTATTCATTTTGATTTTTTCGATTCATTTTGATTCGAATCTATTCGATTCTTTTTGATTCAATTCGATTCGATTGATTCTTTTTGATTCAATTCGATTCGATTCCATTCGATTCGATTCTTTTCGATTCGATACGATTCTATTCGATTCTTTTCGATTCGATTCAACTCGATTCTTTTCGATTCAATTTTTTCGATTCGATTCTTTTCAATTCGATTCGATTCTTTTCGATTTGATTCTTTTCGTTTCAATTCGATTCGATTCTTTTCAATTCGATTCGATTCGATTTGATTCTTTTTGTTTCAATTAGATTCTTTTCGATTTTATTTGATTCGGTTCTTTTCAATTCGATTCGGTACTGTTCAATTAGATTCTTTTCGATTCAATTCGATTGGAATCGATTCTTTTTGATTCAATTTGATTCGATACGATTCTTTTCGATTGTATTCGATTCAATTCTTTTCGGTTCTATTCAATTCGATTCTTTTCGATTCAATTCGATATGATTCGATTATTGTCGATTCGATTCGTTTTGATTCTTTTCGTTTTGATTCGATTCATTTCGATGCTATTCAATTCAATCTTTTCGATTCGATTTGATTCGTTTCGATGCTATGCAATTTGATTCCCTTCGATTCGATTTGATTCTTTTCGATTCGATTCGATTCTTTTCTATTCGATACAATTCGATTCGATCCTTTTCGATTCGATTCGATTCTTTTCGAGTCGATTCTATTTGATTTGATTCTTTTCGATTCAATTTGATTCACTTCGATTATTCTCGATTCGATTCGATTAGATTCTTTACGATTCTTTTCAATTCAATTTCGATTTGATTCTTTTCGATTCGATTTGATTCGATTCGATTATTCTCGATTCGATTCAATTCTATTTGATTCATTTTTTCGAATCGATTCTATTCTTTTCTATCGACTCTTTTCGATTTGATTTATTTGGATTCAATTCGTTTCGATTCGATTCAATTCCTTTCGATTCGATTCTTTTTGATTCGTTAATTCGATTCTTTTCTATTCAATTCTTTTCTATTCAATTCGATTCTTTTTGATTCAATTCTTTTCGATTAGATTCTTTTCGATTCGAACCGATTCTTTTCTATTCAATTTGATTCGATTTGATCCTTTTCAATTTGATTTTATTCTTTCTATTCGATACAATTCGATTCGATCCTTTTCGATTCGGTTTGATTCTTTTCAATTAGATTCAATTCGATTCTTATATTCAATTCGATTCCATCTTTTTTGATTCGATTCGATTCTCTTCGATTCGATTTGATTCGATTTTTTTGCTTCAATTCGATAGTTTTCTATTCGTTTCTTTTCTATTATATTCGATTGAAATCTTTTTGATTCGAGTCTTTTCGATTTGAATTTCTTTCTTTTTGAATCGATTTGATTTGATTCTTTTCGATTTGATTTGATTTGATTCGATTCTTTTCGATTCGATTCGATTCTTTTTTACTCGATTCAATTCGATTCTTTTCGAGTCGATTCGAATCAATTTGTTTTTTTATCAAATTGATTCTATTCTTTCGATTTGACTCTTCGATTCGATTATTTTGAATTCGATTCTTTTAGATTAGATCCTTTTCTATTCCATTCAATTCTTTTCGATTTGATTCAATTCCCCTTTTTTGTTTCGATTCGTAGTTTTTGATTCGTTTCTTTTTGATTCGATTTGATTCGATTTTTTTCGATTCGGTACGATTTTTTTCGTTTTGATATGATAGTTTTTGATTCGTTTCTTTTCGATTCGGTTCGATTCGATTCTTCTTGTTTCGATTCGATTTGATTCGAATCTTTCGAATTGAGTCTTTTCGATTCGAATTCCTTTCTTTTAGAATCGATACTTTTCTATTCTTTTAGATTCGATTCGATTATTTTTTATTCAATTCCATTCGATTCGTTCGTTTTTCAAATCGATTTTATTCTTTTTGATTCGACTCTTTTCGATTCGATTCATTTGGATTAGATTCTTTTCTATTCGATTTAATTTTTTTCGATTTGATTTGATTCTTTTCGATTCAATTCGATTCGATTCTTTTCGATTCGATCCGATTCTTTTCTATTCGATTTGATTCGATTCGATCCTTTTCGATTCGATTCGATTCTTTTTGATTTGATTTGATTCTTTTCTTTTAGATACAATTCGACTCGATCCTTTTCGATTCGATTAGATTCTTTTCGATTCTATGCTTTTTGATTAGATTCAATTCGATTCTTTTCAATTCAATTCGATTCGTTTCTTTTCGTTTCGATTCGATTCTTTTTGATTCGATTCGATTTGATTCTTTTCAATTCGATTCTTTTCAATTCAATTCAATAAATTCTTTTCGTTTGATTCATTTCTGTTCGATTCTATTCTATTCTATTCTATTCTATTCTTTGTTTTCAATTCGAATCTATTTGATTCTTTTCATTTCGATTCGATTCTTTTAGATTCTTTTCTCGATTCTTTTCGAAACGAATCAATTCAATTCGATTCTTTTCGATTCGATTCAATTTGATTATTTCCGTTTCGATTCGATAGTTTTCGATTCGTTTCTTTTCAATTCAATTCTTTATGTTTCGAATTGCTTTCTTTTCAAATGGATTCGTGTTGATTCGATTCTTTTTGATTCGATTCGATTCAATTCTTTTCACTTCCATTCGATTCGATTCTTTCGATTTGATGCGATTCGATTATTTTTGTTTCAATTCGATTCGATTCTTTCGATTCGATTCCATTCCATTCGATTCAATTCTTTTTGATTCAATTCGATTCAATTCTTTCGATTCAATTCGATTCGATTCTTTTTGCTTCCATTCGATTCGAGTTTTTGATTCGATGCGATTCGATTTGATTTTTTCTATTCGATTTTTTTCGATTCAATTCTTTTTTATTTGATTCAATTGGATTCGATTCTTTTCGATTCGATTCGATTTTTTATTCGATTTGATTATTTGCGATTCAATTCGATTCGCTTCGATTTGATTATTTTCGATTCGATTCGATTTGATTTTTTTCGTTTCGTTTTGAATTTTTTCGATTCGATTCTTTTCGATTCGTTTCTATTCGATTCAATTCGATTCCTTGTGATTCGATTCCATGCGATTCAATTTGTATCTTTTCGATTCTATTCAATTCGTTTCTTTTTTATTCAATTAGATTCTTTTTAATTCAATTCGATTCGATTCTTTTCAATTCGATTTGATTCGATTCAATTAGATTCTATTCTTTTTGATTCAATTCAAATCTTTTCGATTCTCTTCGAATCGATTCTTTTCGATTTGATTAGATTCGATTCTTTTCAATTCAATTAGATTTGATTCTTTTCGATTATTTTCAATTTGATTCGATTCTTTTCGATTGAATTCGATTCTTTTCTATTCCATTTTATTTGATTCAATTATTTTGATTCGATTCGATTCAATTTGATTTTTTTCGATTGGATTCAATTATTTTCGATTCTATTCTTTTCGATTAGATTCTATTAGATTCGATTTTTTTCAATTCGATTTGATTAAATTAGATTCTTTCCAATTCTTTTCAAATCCATTTGATTTGATTTGATTCGATTCTTTTAGATTTGATTCGATTCTTTTAGATTAGATTAGATTTGATTCGATTCATTCGATTCTTTTCGCTTCCAATAGATTTGTTTCTTTTGATTCGATGCCATTAGATTCGATTTTTTTGATTTGATTCTTTCCAATTCGATTCAATTCGAATTGATTAGATTCTTTTCTATTTGATTCGATTCGATTTGATTTCTTTCGATTCGATTCGATTCTTTTCGATTCAATTCTATTCAATTTGATTCGATTATTTTCGATTCTCTTCGATTCGATTCTTTTTGATTGAATTCTTATGAATTCGATTCAGCTCGATTTGATATTTTCGATTCAATTCTTTTCTATTCGATTCTATTCGATTCAATTCAATTTGATTCTTTTCGATTGAATTAGATTCGATTCTTTTTGATTCGATTCGATTCTTTTAGATTCTCTTCGATTCGATTTGATTCGTTTCTTTTCAATTCAATTAGATTCGATTCTTTTTGATTCGATTCATTTAGATTTGATTCTTTCCGATTCTTTTCGAATCAATTTGATTTGATTCGATTCTTTTCAATTTGATTCTTTTAAATTAGATTAGATTTGATTCGATTCATTCAATTCTTTTGCTTCCATTTGATTTGATTCTTTTGATTTGATGCAATTAGATTTGATTTTTTTGATTTGATTCTTTCCGATTCGATTCGATTCGAATCGATTAGATTCTTTTCTATTTGATTCGATTCGATTTGATTCCTTTCTATTTGATTCGATTCTTTTCGATTCAATTCTATTCAATTCTATTCGATTCTTTTCGATTCTCTTCGATTCGATTCTTTTCAATTGAATTGTTTTGAATTCGATTCGGTTCGAATTGATTTTTTCGATTCGATTCTATTCGATTCAATTCGATTCCTTTTGGTTCGATTCCATTCTATTCGATTTGATTCTTTTCAATTCCATTCGATTCGATTCATTTTGCTTCGATTCGATTCTTTTTGATTCAATTCGATTCGATTCTTTTCGATTCGATTCGTTTCTTTTCAATTCAATTAGATTCGATTCTTTTTGATTCGATTCGTTTAGATTTTATTCTTTCCGATTCTTTTCGAATCGATTTGATTCGATTCGATTCTTTTCGATTCGATTATTTTAGATTAGATTAGATGTGATTCCATTCATTCAATTCTTTTCGCTTCCATTCGATTTCGTTCTTTTGATTCGATGTGATTAGATTTGATTTTTTTGATTCAATTCTTTCCAATTCGATTCGATTCGAATCGATTAGATTCTTTTCTATTTGATACGATTCAATTCGATTATTTTCGATTCGATTCAATTCTTTTCAATTAGACTCTTTTGAATTAGATTCATTTGGATTCGATTCTTTTCCATTCGATTTGATTCGATTCGATTCGATTCAATTCTTTTTTATTTGATTTGTTTCGATTCTTTTTGATTCGATTCTTTTCGTTTCGATTCTTTTCCTTTCGATTCAAATCAATTCGATCCTTTTTGATTCGATTCTTCTCGATTCGATTCGATTCGAATTTTTTCCATTCCTTTCGATTCGATTATTTTCATTTCGATTCGATAGTTTTTATTCATTTCTTTTCGATTCTTTCCTTTTCGATTTGAATTCCTTTCTTTTCGAATTGATTCGAGTCGATTCGATTCTTTTCGAATTGATTCGATTCTTTTTGATTCAATTCGATTCGATTCTTTTTTTTTCGATTCGATTCTTATCGATTCGATTCGACTCGATTTTTTCATTTCGATTCGATTCCATTCTTTTCGATTTGATTAGATTAGATTCTTTCCGATTGGATTAGATTCGATTCTTTCCAATTAGATTCGACTCGAATCAATTAGATTCTTTTCTATTTGATTTGATTCGATTTGATTCCTTTCGATTTGATTCGATTCTTTTCGATTCAATTCTGTTCAATTCGATTCGATTCTTTTCGATTCTCTTCGATTCGATTCTTTTCTTTTTCTTTTTTAAAATATTATTTATTTATTCATTTATGATAGCCACAGAGAGAGAGGCATAGACACAGGCAGAAGGAGAAGCAGGCTCCATGCACCGGGAGCCCGACGTGGGATTCAATCCCGGGTCTCCAGGATCGCGCCCTGGGCCAAAGGCAGGCACTAAACTGCTGCGCTACCCAGGGATCCCGATTTGATTCTTTTCAATTGAATTGTTTTGAATTCGATTTGGCTCGATTTGATTTTTTCGATTCAATTCTTTTCTATTCGATTCAATTCGATTCCTTTTGATTCAATTCCAGTCGATTTGATTCGATTCTTTTTGATTCCATTCCATTCGATTCATTTTGCTTCGATTCGATTCTTTTTGATTCAATTCGATTTGATTCTTTTCGATTTGATTCGATTCGATTCGATTCGATTTGACTATTTTTGATTCCATTTGATTCGATTCCATTAGTTTTGTTTCGATTCGATTCGATTCGATTTGATTATTTTAGATTTGATTCTATCGATTCCATTTGATTATTTCCATTCGATTATTTTCTATTCAATTTGATTCGATTATGTTCGATTCAATTTGATTCGATTCAATTACTTTCAATTCGATTTGATTCGATTAGATTATTTTCGATTCGATTCATTTATTTTTTATTCGATTCATTTATTTTTGATTCGATTCGATTATTTTCGATTCGATTTGATTCGATTCAATTATTTTCAATTCGATTTGATTCAATTCGATTCTTTTCGATTCGATTCGATTCTTTTTGTTTCGATTCGATTCTTATCGATTCAATTATATTCGATTCCTATCGATTTGATTCAATTTGATGCAATTCGATTCGATTCGGTCCGATTATTTTCGTTTTGATTAGATCTGATTCGTTTCAATTCGATTATTTTCTACTCGATACGATTCGAATATTTTCAATTCGATTTGAATATTTTTGATTCGATTCGATTGGATTCGATTATTTTTGATTTGATTCTATTCGATTCAATTCGATTATTTCGATTCAATTATTTTCGATTCGATTCATTTTGATTCTATTCTTTTTTTTAATTTTTATTTATTTATGATAGTCACAGAGAGAGAGAGAGAGGCAGAGACACAGGCAGAGGGAGAAGCAGGCTCCATGCACCGGGAGCCCGATGTGGGATTCGATCCCAGGTCTCCAGGATCGCGCCCTGGGCCAAAGGCAGGCGCCAAACCGCTGCGCCACCCAGGGATCCCATTTTGATTCTATTCAATTCGATTCTTTTCGATTCGATGTGTTTCGATTATTTTCGATTCGATTCGATTCGGTTTGTTTATTTTGGTTTCGATTCGATTATTTTCGATTCGATTCGATTCGATTCAATTCAATTATTT
The DNA here is from genome assembly GCF_011100685.1 of Canis lupus familiaris. Lineage (NCBI taxonomy): Eukaryota > Metazoa > Chordata > Mammalia > Carnivora > Canidae > Canis > Canis lupus. Next base: position 209,381 of record NC_049230.1, read on the forward strand.
TCTATTTGATTTGATCCGATTCGATTATTTTCGTTTAGATTCGATTATTTTCGATTCGATTCGATTCAATTCGATTCGATTTGACTATTTTCAATTCCATTCGATTCGATTCGTGTCGATTCGATTCGTTTTGATTCTATTCGATTCTATTATCTTCGATTCGATTCTATTCAATTCGATTATTTTCCATTAGACTCTATTCGATTCCATTCGATTATTTAGATTCGATTATTTTCTATTCGATTTGATTCGATTATTTTCGATTCGATTTGATTCGATTCGATTCGATTCGATTATTTTTGGTTCGATTAGATTTTATTTGATTCGTTTCGATTTGATTCAAATATTTTCGATTTGATTCGATTCGATTATTTTCGTTTCCTTTCGATTATTTTCGATTCGATTCGATTGTTTTCGAATCGATTTTTTTCGATTAGATTCATTTATTTTCGATTCGGTTTTTTTAAATTCGATTCGATTCAGTTCGATTATTTTCGATTTGATATGATTCGATTCAATTCGATTATTTTCGATTCGATTGATTCGATTTGAATATTTTCGATTCGATTTGATTCGATTCAATTATTTTCTATTTGATTAGATTAGATTATTTTCGATTCGATTTGATTTTTTTCATTTCGATTCGTTTATTTTTCGATTCGACTTGATTACTTTCGATTCAATTCGATTCTATTATTATCGATTTCAATCAATTCGATTCAATTCGATTTGATTATTTTCATTTCGATTCGATTATTTTCGATTTGATTCAATTCAATTCGATTCGATTTGACTCTTTTCAATTCTATTCGATTTGATTCCATTATTTTCAATTTGATTCTTTTTGATTCTATTCTATTCGATTCGATTCGATTATTTTGATTCGATTCCATTCGATTTGATTCGATTATTTCGATTCGATTATTTTCAATTTGATTTGATTCAATTCAATTTGAATCGATATTTTCGATTCCATTCGATTCGATTCGATTAGTTTCGATTCGATTCGTTTTGATTCTATTCGATTTGATTATTTTCGATTTAATTCGATTTCTTTCGATTAGATTCAATTCGATTCTATTATTGATTTGAATCCATTCAATACAATTCGATTAGATTATTTTCGATTTGATTTGATTCGATTCTTTTCGATTCGAGTTTTTTCGATTTGATTTGTTTATTTTCGAATTGATTCGATTCGACTCGATTATTTTCGATTCTATTTGATTATTTTCGATTCGATTCGATTCATTTATTTTCGATTTAATTTTTTGATTCGATTATCTTCGTTTCGATTCGATTATTTTCAATTCGATTCCATTTGATTCGATTATTTTCGATTCGATTCGATTCAATTCAATTCAATTATTTTGTTTTTTTTTTCAATTCAATTATTTTGATTCGATTATTTGGGATTCGATTCGATGCGATTATTTTCATTTCAATTCGAATATTTTTGATTCAATTCGATTCTATTCGATTAGTTCAATTCGATTCATTTCAATTCTATTCAATTTGATTATTTTCGATTCAATTTGATTCGATTCAATTATTTTCGATTCGACTCTATTCGATTCCATTTGATTATTTCGATTCAATTATTTTCGATTCGATTCGATTCAATTATTTTCTATTCGATTCGATTCGATTCAAATATTTTTGGTTCGATTCGATTCGATTATTTTCTACTTGATTCGATTCGATTATTTTCGATTTGATTCGATTCTATTGGATTATATTTGATTCGATTTGATTCGATTAGTTTCGAATCGATTCGTTTCAATTCGATTCGATTAATTTCCATGCGATTAGATTTGATTTGATATTTTCGATTCGATTCAATTCGATTATTTTTTATTTGATTCGAGCATTTTCAATTCGATTTGATTTAATTATTTTCGATTCGATTATTTTCGATTCGATTCATTTATATTCGATTCGATACGATTACCTTCGAGTCGATTTGTTTATTTTCGATTCAATTCACTTATTTTCGATTCAATTAGATGATTTTTGATTCGATTCATTTTGATTCTTTTCGATTCGATTTTTTTCGATTAGAATCGTTTATTTTCTATTCGATTTGAGTATTTTAAATTCGATTCGATTCGATGCGATTATTTTCGATTCAATTCGATTATTTTCGAGTCGATATGATACGATTCAATTCCATTCAATTAAAAAAACGTATTGAATCAAATCGAAAATAATCGCATTGAAACGAATCAAAACGAATCCAAAATAATCGAATCGAATCGAAAATAATCGAATTGAATTGAAATGAGTCGAATCGAAAATAATCGTATCGAATCGAATTGATACGAATCAAATTGAAACTAATCGAATCGAAATGAATCGAAATGAATCGAATCGAAAATAATCGAATCAAATGGAAACGAATCGAATCGATAATAATCGAATCGAAATTAATCGAATCGAAATGAATCGAATCGAATGGAAATCAATCGAATCGAAAATAATGAAATCGAATCGAATCGAATCGAAATTAATAGAATCGAATCGAAACGAATCACATCGAAATTGAATCGAAACAAATCGCATTGAAAATAATCGAATTGAAACGAATTGAATCGAATAGAAACAAATTGAATCATAAATAATCGACTCGAAACGAATCGAAATGAATCGAATAAAAAAATCGAATGGAATCAAGTCGAATCAAATCAAAAATGATCGAATCGAAACCAATCGAATCAAAAATAATCGAATCGAATCGAATGGAAAAGAATCAAATCGAAAATAAACGAATTGAAAAGAATCGAATCGAAAATAATTGAATCGAACCGAATCGAATAGAAATTAATTGTATCGAATGGAATCAAATCAAATCGAATCAAAATTAATCGTATCAAATCGAATCAAATCAAATCGAATCGAATCAAATCGAAAATAATCGAATCGAATCAATCGAAAATAATCAAAAGGAATCGAATCGAAACATATCGAATCAAAAATAATCGAATTGAAACGAATATAATCAAAAATAATCGAATCGAAATGAATAGAATCGAAAATAATCGAATCGAAATGAATCCAATCTAAAATAATCGAATAGAATCGAATCGATAATAATGGAATAGAAATTAATCGAATCGTTAATAAATGAATCGAATCAAATCGAAAATAATCGAACTGAATCGAAAATAATTTAATTGAATCGAAACGAGTCGAATCAATAATAATTGAATCGAAACGAATTGAATAAAAAATATGTCGAATCGAATCGATACAAATCAAATCGAAACTAATCAAATAGAAACGAATCGAATCGAAAAAATCGAATCGAATCGAATGGAAATGAATTGAATTGAAAATAATCAAATCAAAACAAATCGAATCAAAAATAATCGTGTCGAATCGAATCGATACGAATCAAATCGAAAATAATCTAATTGAAACGAATCAAAAAGAATCGAATTGAAAATAATCAAATCCAATCGAATCGAAACGAATCAAATCGACAATAATCAAATTGAATCGAATGGAAATGAATCGAATCAAAAATAATCGAAACGGGGATCCCTGTGTGGCGCAGCGGTTTAGCGCCTGCCTTTGCACCAGGGCGCGATCCTGGAGACCTGGGATCGAATCCCACGTCAGGCTCCCGGCATGGAGCCTGCTTCTCCCTCTGCCTATTTCTCTGCCTCTCTCTCTCTCTGTGTGACTATCATAAATAAAAAAATAATCGAAACGAATCGAATCAATCGAAAATATTCGCATCGAATCAAATTGAAACAAATCGAATCGAAAATAATCGAGTTGAATCAAATCGAAACGAACCAAATCGAAAATAATCAAATCTAAATGAATCGAATCGAAAATAATCAAATCAAATTGAATCGAATCAAATCAAATTAATCGAATTGAATCGAATCGAAACAAATCGCATTGAAAATAATCGAATCGAAATGAATCGAATAGAAAATAATCGAATCGAATTGAATCGAATATAATTGAATCAAATCGAATCGAAATGAATAGAATAAAAAATAATCGAATCGAAACGAATCAAATAAAAAATAATCGTATCGAATTGAAAATAATCGAATCGAATCGAATCGAAACGAATCACATCGAAAATAATTGAATCACAATGATTCGAATCGAAAATAATCTAATCGAATCGAATCAAATCCAAAGTAATCGAATCGAAACGAAACAAATCAAAAATAATCATATGAAATAGAATCGAAACGAATCGAATCGAAAAGAATCGAATCGAAAAGAATCGAAACAAATCAAAACGAATAAAAAATAATTGAATCGAAACGAATCGAATCGAAAATAAACGATTCGAAGCGAATCGAATTGAATATAAATGAATCGAAATGAATCTCATCCAAACGAATCGAATAAAAAATAATCGAATCAAAACGAATCAAATAAAAAATAATCAAATCAAATAAAAAATAATCGAATTGAATAGAAAATAATTGAGTTGAATAGAATCTCGAATCGAAATTAATCGAATCGAATTGAAACAAATCGAAATTAATCGAATTGAATCAAATCGTACGGAAATTTATCGAATCGAATCGAAATTAATCGAATTGACTTGAGTCTGAACGAATCGCATTGAAAATAATCGAATCAAAATGGATCGAATCAAAAATAATTGTATCGAATTGAATCAATACGAATCGAAAATAATCGAATCAAAACAAATCGAATCGAATATAATCAAATCGAATCGAATCGAAAATAATCGAATTGAAACGAATCGAATCGAAAATAATCGAATCGAAACGAATCGAATAGAAAATAATGGAATCAAATCGAATCGAAAATAATCGAATTGAATAAAAAATAATTGAATCGAATTGAATCTCGAAGGAAATTAATCGAATCAAATCGAATCTAATCGAATCAAAATTAATCAAATCAAATCGAATCGAATCGAAATTAATCGAATCGAATCGAAATTAATCGAATTGAATCAAATCGAATCGAAATTAATCGAATCGAATCTAATCGAATCCATACGTATCTCATCGAAAATAATCGAATCGAAACGAATCGAATCGAAAATAATCGAATCTAATCGAATCGAAAATAATCGAATCCAATCGAATAGAAAATAATCCAATCCAATCGAATCGAAAATAATCGAATCGAAACAAATCGAATTGCACATAATCGAATCAAAACGAATCGAATAAAAAATAATCGTATCGAATCGAATCGAAACGAATCTAATAAAAAATTTTCTAATCGAAACGAATCGATTTGAAAATGAATCAAATCAAATCGAATCGAAACAAATCGAATCAAAAACAATGGAATTGAATCGAATGGAAAAGAATCCAATCGAAAATAATCGAATGAAACGAATCGAACCGAAAATAATCGAATCGAATAGAATGGAAACCAAACGACTCGAAAATAATGAAATCGAATTGAATTGAACCGAATCAATTCGAAATTAATAGAATTGAATCGAAATTAATCGAATCGAATCGAATCGAAATGAATCGCATCGAAAATAATTGAATTGAAACAAATCGCATTCAAAAAAATCGAATTGAAATGAATCAAATCGAAAATAATCGAATCGATTCGAAATGAATCGAATTGTAAATAATCGAATAGAAAGGATCGAAACGAATCCAATCGAAAAAAATCGAATGGAATCAATTCGAAAAGAATCAAATCGAAAATAATCAAATCGAAACCAATCGAATAGAAATAAATCGAACCGAATTGAACGGAAACAAATCAAATGTAAAATAATCGAATCGAAAAGAATCAAATCGAAAATAATTGAATCGAATCGAACCGAATCGAATTGAAATTAATCGTATGAAATTGAATTGAATCGAATCAAATCAAATCGAATCGAAACGAAAATAATCGAATCAAATCTAATCGAATTTAATCGAATCAAATGGAATAGAAAATAATCGAATCGAATCGAATCGAAACGAAAATAATCGAATCAAATCTAATCGAATTTAATCAAATCAAATCGAATCGAATCAAATGGAATTGAAAATAATCGAACTGAATCGAAAATAATCGAAACGAATCGACTCGAATCGAAAATAATCGAATCGAATTGAATCAAATCGAATCGTAATTAATCGAATCAAAACGAATCGACTCTAAAATAATCAAATTGAAACGAATCAAATCGAAAATAATCGAATTGAATCGAAACGAAACGAATCGAAAATAATGGAATTGAAACGAATCGATTCAAATATGATCGAATCTAATCGACGAATCAAATCGAAAATAATCGCATCAAAATGAATCGATTCGAAAATAATCGAATCAAATAGAATCGAATCGAAAATAATCAAATCGAATTGAATCAAAAATAATCGAATCGAATTGATCGAAAATAATCGAATCCAATCGAAATGAATCGAATCGAAAATTATTGAATAGAATCGAATTGAATAAAAAATTATTGAATCAGATCAAATCGAAACGAAACGAAATAATCGAATCGAATCAAGTCGAAAATACTCGAATCGAATCGAATCGAAATCAATCGAACCAAAATTAATCGAATAGAAATGAATCGAATAGAAAATAATCTAATCAAATCGAATTGAATCGAAACGAATCGAATCGAAAATCGTCGAATCGAATAGAAAATAATCAAATAGGGCAGCCCCGGTGGCGCAGCAGTTTAGCGCCGCCTGCAGCCCAGGGTGTGATCCTGGAGACCTGGGGTCAGGTCCCACATCAGGCTCCTTGCATGGAGCCTGCTTCTCCCTCTGCCTGTGTCTCTGCCTCTCTCTCTCTCTCTCATAAATAAATAAATAAATAAATCTTTAAAAATAAAATTAAAAAAAGAAAATAATCAAATAGAATCGAATCGAATCGAACATAATTGATTCGAATCGAATCGAATTGACAATAATTGAATCAAATCGAAAATATTTGAGAATAAAATCGAATCGAATTCAATCAAATCGAAACGTAATTGATCGAATCAAATCGAATCAAAAATAATCGAATCGATACGAATCGAATAGAAAATAATCGAAGCGAATCGAAAATAATCGAATCGAATCGAATCGATTCAAAATAATCGAATTGAATCGACTCGATTCAAAATAATCGAATTGAATCGAATCGAAAAGAATCGAATCGAAAATTATCGAATCGAATTGAATCGAATCAAAAATAATCGAATCGGATCGAATCGAAACGAAACGAAAATAATCGAATCGAATCAAATCGATAATACTCAAATCGAATCGAATCGAAATCAATCGAATCGAAATTAATCAAATAGAAACGAATCGAATAGAAAGTAATCTGATCGAATCGAATAGAATCGAATCAAATTGAATCGAAAATAATCAAATCGAATCGAATAGAAAATAATCGAATCGAAACAAATCGAATAGAAAATAATCGAATCGAATTGATTCGAATCGAATGGTAATTAATCGAATCAAATCGAACTGAAACGAATCGAATTGAAAATATTCGAATCTAAATGAATTGAATCGAAAATAATCGAATCGAATCAAATCAAAACGAATCGAATCGAAAATCATCTAATCGAATCAAATCGAATCAAAATTATTCGAATCGAATCAAATCGAATCGAAATAAAATGTATCGAATTGAATCGAATCGAAAATAATCAAATCGAAAATAATCAAATCGTAAATAATCGAATCGAATCGAATTGAAAATAATCTAATCTAATCTAATCGAAACGAATCAAATCGAAAATTATCGAATCGAAACGAATCAAATTGAAATTAATCGAATTGAATCAAATTGAAAATAATCTAATCGAATCGAAACTAATCGATCGAAAAAATCGAATTGAAACGAATCGAATCGAAAATAATCGAATCGAATTGAAAATATTCGAATATAATCGAGAATAATGGAATGGAATCGAATCGAATTGAATCGAATGGAATTGTAATTAATCGAATCGAATCAAATCAAAACGAGTCAATAATAATCGAATCGAATAAAAAATAAATGAATCAAATCAAATCGAAACGAATTGAATCGAAAGTAACCGAATTGAAACGAATCAAATCGAAAATAATCGAATCGAATCGAAAAAAATCGATTCGAATAGAATTGAATCGAAAATAATTGAATCGAATCAAATCGAAATTATTCGAAATGAATCGAATCGAATCGAAATAAAACGTATCAAATCGAATCGAATCGAAAATAATTGAATCAAATCGAATCGAAAATAATCTAATTGATTCGAATGGAAACGAAACGAATCGAAAATAATCGAATCAAATCGGAACGAAACAAATCAAATCGAAAATTATCAAATCGAAACGAATCGAATTGAAATTAATCCAATTGAATCGAATTGAAAATAATCGACTCGAATCGAAGCGAATTGTATCGAAAATAATCGAATTGAAACGAATCGAATCGAAAATAATCTAATTGAATCAAATCAAATTGAAAATATTCTAAAACAATCGAGAGTAATCGAATCGAATTGAATTGAATCAAATCGAATAATAATTAATCGAATCGAATCGAAACGAGTCAATAATAATGAATCGAATCGAAAATAATCGAATCAAATCGAAAATAATCGAATCAAATCGAAACGAATCTACTCGAAAGTAATCGAATCGAAATGAATTGAGTCGAAAGTAATCTAATTGAATCGAAAATAATCGAATCGAATCGAATCAAAATGAATCGAATTGAAAATAATTGAATCGAATCAAATGAAAATAATCGAATAGAATGGAAACGAATCGAATCGAAAATAATCGAATCGAATCGAATGGAAACCAAATGAATCGAAAATGAAATCGAATGGAACTGAACGCTAACCCATACCCTAACCTGTATCCTAACCTTAACCCGTACCTTCTCCCTAACCCTAACCCTAGCCTTAACCCTAACCCTAACCCTAACCCCTAACCCTAACACTTACCCTAACCCGTACACTAACACTAACCTCTAACCCGTACCCTAACCCGTACCCTAACACGTACACTACCCCGTACCCTACCCTGTACCCTAACCCGAACCCTAAACCTAACCCGTACCCTAACCCTAAACCCAAACCTAACCCTTACCCGTACCCTAACCCTAACCCTACCCCGTACACTAACCCTAACCCTAAACCTCACCCGTACCCTAACTCTAACCCTAACCCTAACCCGTACCGTAACCCTAACCCTAAGCATAACCCTAACCTGTACCCTAACCCTAACCCTAACCCTCACCATACCCTAACCCGTACCCTAACCCGTACCCTAACCCATAACGCAACCCATACCCTAACCTGTACCCTACCTCTTACCCTAACCTGTACCCTAACCTGTAACCTAACCCTAAACTGTACCCTAACCCTAACTATAACCCTTACCTTAACTCGTACACTAACCTGTACCCTTATCCATACCCTAACCCGTACCCTAACCTGTACCCTAACCCATACCCTAAACCATACCCTAACCTGTACCCTAGCCTAACCCATACCCTAACCCGTACCCTAACCCGTACCCTAAACTTTACCCTAAACAATACACTAACCCTAACCCTAACCCTAGCCCTAACCCTAACCCTAACCCGTACGCTATCCCTACCCTAACCCTAACCCGTACCCTAACCCTAACCCTAAACCGTACCGTACCCTAACCCTAAACTTAAACCTAACGCTAATCCTAACCCTAACCCTAACCCGTACCCTAACCCATACCCTAGCCCTAACCCTAACCCATATCCTAACCCGTACCCTAACCCATACCCTAACCCGTACCCTAACACTAACTCTACCCTGTACCCTAACCCGTACCCTAAACCTAACCAGAACCCTAACCCTAAACCTAACCCATACCCTAACCCTAAACCATACCCAACCCTAACCCTAACCCGTACCCTAACCCTAACCCGTACCCTAACCCGAACTATAACCCGTACCTTAACTCATACACTAACCTGTACCCTAACCTGTACCCTAACCCTAACCCGTACCCTAACTCTAACCCTAACCCGTACCCTAACCCGTAGCCTAACCCATACCCTAACGCTAATCCTAACCCTCACGCATACCCTAAACCTAACCCTAACCCTAACCCGGACCCTAACCCTAACCCTAACCCTAACCCTAAACCTACCCTAACCCTAACCCTAACCAGTACCCTAACACGAAACCTAAACCTAACCTGTATCCTAACCCGTACCCTAAACCTAACCCTAAACATCACCCGTACCCTAACCCTAGCCAGTACCCTAACCCTAACCCTAACCCATACCCTAACCCTAACCCTAACCCTAACCCTAAACCTAAACGTAGCCAGTACCCGAACCTTAACCCTAACCCTTACCCAACTTGTAACCTAACCCATACCCTAAACTGGACCCTAACCCTAACTCTAACCTGTACCATAACCCTAACCCATACCCTAACACGTACTGTAACCTATGCCCTAACCCGTACACTAACCCTAACCCTAACCCGTACCCTAACCGTAACACGTACCCTAAACGTAACCCCTACCCTAAACCATTCCCATACCGTACCCTAACCCTAACCCTAACCCATACCCTATTCCATACCCTACCCCTAACCCATACCCTAACCCTAACCCGGACACCAACCCAACTAACCCATACCCTAACCAGTACCCTAACACTAACTTGTACCCTAACCCGTACCCAAACCCGTACACTAATGCTAACTCATACCCTAACATGTACCCTAACACTAACCCGTACCCTAACCTGTACCATAACCCTAACCCTAACACTAACCCGTACCCTCACCTACCCCGTACCCTAAACCTAACCCTAACCAGTACACTAAACCTAATCCTAACCCGTACCCTAAACCTAACCCGAACATGTACCCTTAACCTAACCCTAACTCCTAACCCGTACCCTAACAGTTCCCTAACCTGTACCCTAACCCTAAACCGTACCCTAAACTGTACCCTAACCAGTACCCTAATCCGTACCCTAACCCATACCCTAACCCTAACCTGTACCCTAACACGTACCCTAACCTCTACCCTAACCCATACCCTAACCCGTACTCTAACCTGTACCCTAACTCGTACCCTAACCCATACCCTAACCCTAACATGTACCATAACCCTAACCCTAACCCGTACCCTAACACTAACCCTAACCTTATCCCAAACCCGTACCGTAACCCTAACCAGTAGCCTAACCCTAAACCTAACACTAACCCTCACCTGTACCCTACACTAACGCTAACCCAAACTTGTACACTAACCCTAACCCTAACAGTAACCCGTACACGTACCCTAAGCCTAACTCTAACCCTAAACCTACACCATACCCACACCCTAAACATAAACCTAACCCTAACCCCTAACCCTAACCCTAATCTTAACCCGTACCCTAACCCTAATCCTAATCCTAACCCTAACCCTACCCTAACCCTGACTCGTACCCTAACCCTAACCAGTACACTAAACCTAACGCTAACCCTAACCCTAACCGGATCCCGTACCCTAACCCTAACCCGTACCCTAACCCGTACCCTAACCCTAACCCTAACCCTAACCCTAACCCTAACCCAACCCTTACCCTCACCCTAAACCATACCCTAACCCTAACCCATACCCTAATGCTTTCACTAACCCTAACCTGTACCCTAACCGGTACCCTAATCCTAACCCTAACCCTAAAACTAACCCGTACCCTAACCCTAACCTAACCCGTACCCTAAACGTAACCCTAACCCGTACTGTAACCCTAACCCTAACCCGTACCCTAACCCAAACGGTAAGCCGTAACCTAACCTTAAACCTAACCCTAACCATAACCCCTAACCCTTAACCCCTAACCCTAACGCTAACCCTAAACCTAAAACTACCCCTAACCCTAACCCTAACCCTAAAGCCTAACCCTAACCCTAACCCATACCCTAACCCTTAAACTAAACCTAACCCTAACCCTAACCCTAACCCGTATCCTAACCCTCACTCTAACCCTAACCCTAACCCGTACCCTAACCCTATCCCTAACCCTAACCCTGACCCATACCCTAACCCTAAACTGTACACTAACCCTAACCATAACCATAACCCGGACCCTAACCCTAACATGTACTCTAACCCTAACCCGTACCCTACCCTAACCCGTACCCTAAGCCGTACCCTAACCCTAATCCTAACCCGTACCATAACCAGTACCCTAACCCTAAACCTAACCCGTACCCTAACCCTAATCCGTAGCCTAACCCGTACCCTAACACTAATCCTAACCCGTACCCTAACCCTAAAACTAACCCGTACCCTAACCCGTACTCTAACCCTAACCATAAACCGTACCCTAACCCTAACCCTAACCCCTAACCACTAAACCTAACCCTAACCATAACACTAACACTAACCTGTACCCTAAACCCTAAACCTAACCCTACACTAACCCTAAAACCTAACCCTAATCCTAACCCTAACCCTAACCTGCACCCTAACCCTAACCATAAGCCTCACACTAACCCTATCCCTAACCCGTACCGTAATCCTCAACCTAATCCTAACACTAACCCTAACCCTAACCAGTACCCTAAGCCGTACCCTAACCCATACACTAACCCGAACCCTAATCCGTACCCTAACCCATACCCTAACACGTACCCTAACCCGTACCCTAAACCTAATCCTAAACCCTAACCATACCCTAAACCTATCCCTAACACTAAACCTTAACCCGTACCCTAACCCTAACCCTAACCGGTACCCTAAACCTAACTTGTACCCTAACCCTAACCCTCACCCGTACCATAACCCTAACCCTAACCCTAACCTGTACCATAAAACTAACACTAACCCTAACCCGACCCTAACCTAACCCTAACCTGTACTCTAACCCTAACCCTAACCCTAACCCTAACCTAACCAAACCCAAAGCCTAACCCTAACCCTAACTCGTACCCTCACCCTAACACTAACCCTAACCCTAACCCCTAAACCATAACCCCTAAGCTGAACCGTAACCCTAACACTAACCCTAACCCGTAACCCTAACCCTAACCCGTAACCTAACCCTAAACCTAACCCCTGACCCTAACCCTAACCCTAACCGTAGCCTAATCCGTACCCTAACCCTAACCCTATCTCTAACCCTAACCCTAACCATATCCCTAACCAAACCCTAACCACTAACTCTAACATTAACCTCTTACCCTAACCCTACACCTAAACCGAACCCTAAACCTAAACCTAAACCCTAACCCTATACGTAACCCTAAGCCTAACCCTAAACCTAACCCTAAACCATAACCCTAACCCTAATCCTAACCCGAAACCCTAACCCTTACCCTAACCCCTAACCCTAACACCTAAGCCTAACTCTAACCTTAACCCTAACCCCTAAACCTAACGCCTAACCCTAACCCTAACCCTAACACCCAACCCTAACGATACCCCTAACCCTAAACCTAACCCTTACCCTACGCCTAACCCTACACTAACCCTAAACCCTAATCCAACCCTAACCCCTAACCCTAACCCTTACTTTGTCCCTAACCCTAAATGAAAACCCAGAGCCTAACCCTAACTCTAACACTAACCCCTAACCCGAACCCTAATCCAAACCCCAAACCCTAACCCCTAACGACTAACCAAAACCCCTAACCCTAAACGTAAACCTAACTCGAAGCCAAACTGTAACCCTAAGGCTAAACCTAACCCTATACTTAAACCTAACCCTAAATCTAACCCTAACACTAACTATAACCTCTAAGGCTAATCCTAACCCTAACCCTAACACCTAACACTAACCCTAACCCGTAATCCTAACCCTAAACCTAACCTTAACCCTAACATTAACTCTAACCCCTAACCCTAACCCCTAACCCTAAACGTAACCCTAACTTTAAACGTAACCCCTAACCTAAACCTAACCCTAAGCCTAACCCTAACCCTAACCCTAAACTATAACCCTAACCCTAACCCTAAACCCTAACCCTACTCCTTGCCCTAACACTAACCCCTAACCCCTAGGCCTAACGCTATACCTAAACCTAACCCAAATGCTAACCCTAACCCTAACCCCTAAAACTAATCCTAACCCTAACCCTAACCCCTAAAACTAACCCTAACCCCTAACCCTATTCCTAACCCTAACCCTAACACTATAACTCTAAACCTAACAATAACCCTAATGCTTAAACCTAACCCTAACCCTAACCCTAACCCAAACGTTATCCCTAACCCTAACCCCTAACCCTAACCCTAAAACTAACCCTAAACCTAACAATTAACCCTAACTTTAACCGTAACCCTAACCCTAACCCTAACCCAAACCTTATCCCTAACCCTAACCCCTAACCCTAACCCTAAACACTAACCCTAACCCTAACCCCATCCCAACCCTAACCCTAAACCTAACCCTAGCCCTAGCCCTAACCCTAACAACTTACCTGGACCCTAAACCTAAACCCTAACCCTAACCCTTTCCCTAAGCCTACCCTAACCATAACCATAACCAAACCCTAACCCTAACCATAACCCTAACCCTAATTATAACCCTCACCCCTAACCCTAACCCCTAACCATATTCCTAACCCCTAACCCTAACCCTAACACTAACCATATCCTTAACCCTAACACCTAACCCTAACCATAACCCTAACCCTAACCTTAAACCTAACCACTAACCCTAACTTTAACCGTAACCCTAACCCTAACCCTAAACCCTAACCCCAACACTAACCATATCCCTAACCCTATCCTAACCCCTAACCCGAACCCTAACCCTAACCCCTAACCTGAACACTAACCCTAACCATAACCATAACCCTAACGCCTAACCCTAACACTAACCCTAACCTCTAACCCTAACCCTAACTATAACCCTAACACTAAACCCCAACCCTATCCCTAACCCTAATCCTAACCCTAACCCTATCACTAGCTCTAACCCTAACAACTAACCTGGACCCTAAACCTAACCCTAACCCTAAACCTTTCCCTAAGCCTAACCCTAACGATAACCATAACCCTAACCCTAACCCTAACCCTAATTATAACCCTCACCCCTAACCCTAACCCTAATAGCTAACCATATTCCTAACCCCGAACCCTAACCCTAACCCTAACCCTAACCCTAAGCCCAACTACTAACCCTAACCCTCACAGTAAAACGAAATCCTAACCCTGAACCTAACCCTATTCCTAACCCTAACCCTAACCCTAACCGTATCCATAGCCCTAACCCTAACCACCAACCCTAACCCTAAACCTATTGCTAACCCTAAAACTAACACTAACACTAACCCCTAACCCTAAGCCTAACCTTAACGCTAACCCTAACCCCTAATCCTAATGCTAATCCTAACACCTAACCCCTAATGCCTATCCCCTAACCCTAACCATGACCCTAACCCTAAACCTAACCCCTAACCCTAAACAAAAACCCAGAGCCTAACCCTCACCCTAACACTAACCCCTAACCATAACCCTAACCCTAACCAAACCCTAACCCTAAACCCTAACCGTACCCCTTGCCCTAACCTTAACCCCTAACTCCTAACCCTAACCCTATACCTAAACCTAACCCTATACCTAAACCTAACCCTATACCTAACCATAACCCTAACACCTAAAACAAATCCTAACCCTAACCCTAACCCCAAACACTAACCCTAACCCCTAAAACTAACCCTAACCCTAACCCTTAACACTAACCCTAACCCCTAACCCTATTGCTAACCCTAACCCTAACACTATCACTCTAAACCTAACAATAACCCTAATGCCTAACCCTAACCATAACCCAAACCATATCCCTAACCCTAACCCCTAACCCTAACAATAACCCTAACCCTAAACCTAACCACTAACCCTAACGTTAACCATAACCCTAACCCTAACCATAAATCCTAACCCTAACACTAACCATATCCCTAACCCTACCCTAACCCCTAACCCTAACCCTAACCCCTAACCTGAACCCTAACCCTAACCATAACCATAACCCTAACTCTAACTCTAACGCCTAACCCTAACACTAAACCTAACCCCTAACCCTAACCCTAACTATAACCCTAAGTATAACCCTAACCCTAAACACTAACCCTAACCCTAACCCCATCCCAAACCCTAACCCTAACCCTAGCCCTAGCCTTAACCTTAACAACTATCCTGGACCCAAAACCTAAATCCTAACCCTAACCCTTTCCCTAAGCCTACCCTAACCATAACCATAACCAAACCCTAACCCTAACCATAACCCTAACCCTAATTATAACCCTCACCCCTAACCCTAACCCTAACCCCTAACCATATTCCTAAACCCTAACCCTAACACTAACACTAACCCTAATATAACCCTCACCACAAACCCGAACCCTAACCCCTAACCATATTCCTAAACCCTAACCCTAACACTAACACTAACCCTATCCCATAAGCCTAACACTAACCCAAACCCTAATCCTAACTACTAAACCTAACCCTCACCGTAAAACGAAATCCACACCCTGAACCTAACCCTATCCCTAACCCTAACCCTAACCCTAACCCTAACCACTAACCCTAACCCTAACACTAACCCTAACCCTATCCATAAACCTAACCCTAACCACTAAACCTAACCCTAACCCCTAACCCTAACCCTATAGCTAACCCTAACACTAACATTAACCCCTAACCCTAACCCTAACCCTAACCCCTAATCCTAACGCTAACCCTAACCCCTAACCGCTAACGCCTATCCCCTAACCCTAACCCTAACCCCTAACCCTAAATGAAAACCCAGAGTCTAACCATCACCCGAACACTAACCCCTAACCCTAACCCTAACCCTAACCCCTAAAACTAATCCTAACCCTAACCCTAACCCCTAAAACAAACCCTAACCCCTAACCCTATTCCTAACCCTAACACTATCACTCTAAACATAACAATAACCCTAATGTCTAACCATAACCCTAACCCTAACCCAAACCTAACCACTAACCCTAACTTTAACCATAACCCTAACCCTAACCCTAAATCCTAACCCTAACACTAACCATATCCTAACCCTATCCTAACCCCTAACCCTAACACTAACCCTACCCCTAAACCTAACCCTAACTCTAACCATAACCATAACCCTAACTATAACTCTAATGCCAAACCCTAACACTAACCCTAACTCCTAACCCTAACCCTAACTCTAACCCTAACTCTAAAACCTAACCCTAAACCTAACCCCATGCCTAACCCTAACCCTAACCCTAACCCTAGCCTTAGCCCTAACCCTAACAACTAACCTGGACCATAAACCTAAACCCTAACCCTAAACCTTTCCCTAAGCCTAACCCTAACCCTAACCATAACCAAACCCAAACCCTAACCATAATCATAACCCTAACCCTAATTATAACCCTCACCCTTAACCCTAACCCTAAAACTAACCATATTCCTAACCCCTAACCCTAACCCTAACACTAACCCTATCCCATAAGCCTAACCCTAACTACTAACCCTAACCCTCACCGTAAAATGAAATCCTAACCCTGAACCTAACCCTATCCCTAAACCTAACCCTAACCATAACCCTAACCCTAACCACTAAACCTAACCATAACCCAAAGCCTAACCCTAAACCCAAAAGCTAACCCTAAACCTATCCATAGCCCTACCCTAACCACTAACCCTACCCTACCCCTTAACCCTAACTATAAGATAACCTTAACACTAACACTAACACAAACACTAACACTAACCCCTAACCCTAATCCTAACCCTAACCCTTAATCCTAAGGATAACCCTAACCCCTAACCCCTAAAGCCTATCCCCTAACCCTAATGCCTAACCCTAACCCTAACTCTAACCCCTAACCCTAAACGATAACCCAGAGCCTAACCCTCACCCTAACACTAACCCCTAACCCTAACCCGAACACTGCACCCTAAATAACCTAAACTCCTCACTACCTTAAAAACAGTACCCTAACAAACCCAAACCCTGACCCTCCTAAACATAACTAACAACCCTCACTACCTGAACTAAATAGATCATAACTCGTAACCCTACCTACCATGACCCAAACTAAGACCTACCCCTAACTAAATTACCCTCATAGCACACCCTACACCTCATATCCCTAACTTACCCTAAACCTACCCTCGACCTACTACAGGCTACCCAACCTAACCAACCAAGCTACCTAAAACCCCTACCTAACACTAACGACAACCGTGCTAGCTAATCCTACCGAACCTACCCTAACCCTAACACTAACCCTAACCCCTAACCGCTAATGCCTATCCCCTAACCCTAACCCCTAACACTAACCCTAACACTAACCTTAACACCAACCAGTACCCTAACAAAAACCCAAACCCTAACCCATACCCTAACCCGTACCCTAACCCTAACCCTAAACCTAACCCTAACCCTAATCCATACCATAACCCGTACCCTAACCCTAACCTGTACCCTAACCCTAAACCTAACCCCTAACCCTAACCATAACCCGTACACTAACCCGTACCCTAACCCTATCCCTAACCTTAACCCTGACCCGTACCCTAACCCTATCCGTACACTAACCCTAAACCTAACCATAACCCAGACGCTAACCCTAACCCCTACCCTAACACTAACCGTACCCTAACCCGTAGTCTATCCCTAATCCTAACCCTAACCCGAACCCTAAAACTAACCCATAACCTAACCCTAACCTGTACCCTAACCCGTGCTCTAACCATAATCCTAACCCGTACCATAACCAGTACCCTAACCCTAAACCTAACCCGTACCCTAACCATAACCTGTACCCTAACCCGTACCCTACCCTAACACTAACACTAACTGCAACCCGTACCCTAACCCTAACCCGTACTCTAACCCTAACCGTAAACCGTACCCTAATCCTAACCCTAACCCTAACCCCTAACCACTAAACCTAACCCTAACCGTAAACCTAACACGAACCCGTACCATAAACCCTAACCCTAACCCTACCTGAACCCTAAAACGTAACCCTAAGCCCGACCCTAACCCTAACCCCTAACCCTAAATGAAAACCCACTCTCACCCTCAACCTAACACTAACCCCTAACCCTACCCTAATCCTAACCCTAACCCTAAGACTAACCCTAACCCCTAACCGCTAATGCCTATCCCCTAACCCTAACCACCAACCCTAAACCTAACCCTAACGTTAACACCAACCCGTACTCTAACCCTAACCCATACCCTATCCCGTACCCTAACCCTAACCCTAAACCCTAACCGGTACCCTAACCATAACCCCTAACCCTAACCCTAACCCGTACCCTAACCCTAACCCGTACCCTAACCCTAATCCTAACCCGTATCATAACCCTACCCTAACCCGTACCCTAACCCTAACCCTAAACCTAACCCTAACTCAATCCCTAACCCGTACCCTAACCCTAAACCTAATCCTAACACTAACCCTAACCCTAACCCTAAACCATACCCTAAACGGTACCCTAACCCGTACCCTAACCCTAACCCGTACCCTAACCCTAACCCGTAACCTAACCCTAACCGTAACCTAACCCTAACCCGTACCCTAACCATAATCCTAACCCGTACCATAACCCTAACCCTAACACTAACCCGTACCCTAACCCTAACCATCACCCTAAAACTAACCCTAATCCTATCCCTAACCATAACCCCTAAAACTAATCCTAACCCTAACCCCTAAAACTAACCCTAACCCCTAACCCTATTCCTAACCCTAACCATAACACTATCACTCTAAATCTAACAAAACTCTAACGCCTAACCCTAACCCTAATCGTAACCTTAACGCTAACCCGTACCCTAAATCCTAACCCTAACCCTACCCTAACCCTAAAACCTAACCCTGAGCCCTACACTAACCCTAACCCTAATCCTAACCCTAAACCCTAACCCTAACCCTAACCCTAACCCTACGCCTAACCCGTATCATAATTCTAAACCTAACCCTAACACTAACCCTAATCCTAACCCATACCATAAACCGTACCCTACCCGTACACTAACCCATACCCTAATCCGTACCCTAACCCTAACACTAACCCCTAACCCTAACCAGTACCCTAACACGTACCCTAACCACTACAATAAACCTAATCCTAAACACTAACCGAACCCTAACTCTATCCCTAACCCTAACCCTAACCTGTACCCTAACCCTAACCATAACCCTAACCAGTACCCTAGCCCTAACCCTAACTCGTACCCTAATCATAACCCTAACACTAACCATAACCCTCACCCGTACCCTAACCCTAACTCTAACCTTAACCAGTACCATAACACTAACCCTGACCCTACCCCTAACCTGTACTCTAACCCTAACCCTAACCCTAACCTAACCCAACCAAAGCCTAACCCTAACCCTAACCCGTACCCGTACCCTAACCCTAATGCTAACCCTAATCCTAACCCCTAAACCCTAACCCCTAACCCTAACCCTAACACTAACCCTAACCCTAAACCCTAACACTAACCCTAACCCTAACACTAACCCCTAACCCTAACCCTAACCCTAACCCGAACTGTAACCCTAATCCATACCCTAACCCTAACCCTATCCCTATCCCTAACCCTAAACCTATCCCTAACCCCTAACCCTAACACCTTAGCCTAACTCTAACCTTAACCCTAACCCCTAACTCTAACGCTTAACCCTAAACCTAACCCTACCCCTCAACCCTAACGATAACCCTAACCCTAAAGCTAACCCTTAACCCTAAGCCTAAGCCTAAGCCTAACCCTAACCCCTAACCCTAACCCTAACCCTTACCCTAACCCTTACACTGTCCCTAACCCTAAACGAAAACACAGAGCCTAACCCTAACCCTAACACTAAGCCCTAAACCTAACCCTAATCCTAACCCCAACCCCTAACCACTAACTACTAACGCAAACCCTAACCCTAAACATAAACCTAACCCGAACCCAAACCTAACCCTAAATCCCTAACCTTAACCCTATACTTAAACCTAACCCTAAATCTAACCCTAACCCTAACTATAAACCCTAAGGCTAATACTAACCCTAACTATAACACCTATAACTAACCGTAACCCCTAACCCTAACCATTACCCTAACCCTAACCCTAAACCCTAAACGTAACCCTATCCCTAACCCTAACCCTAACCACTAACACTAACATTAACCCCTAACCCTAACCCTACCACTAAACCTAACCCTAAACCTAAACTCTAACCCTAAACCTAACCCTAAGCCTAACCCTAACCCTAAACCATAACCCTAACCCTAATCCTAACCAGAAACCCTAACCCTTACCCTAACCCTAACACCTAACCTTAACAACAGAGCCTAACCCTAACCTTATCCCTAACCCCTAAACCTAATGCCTAACTCTAACCCTAACCCTAACTCTCAACCCTAAAGATAACCCTAACCCTAAACGTACCCCTTAACCCTAAGCCTAACCCTAACCCTAGCCCTAACCCCTAACCCTAACCCTACCCTAACCCTAAACCTAACCACTAACCCTAACTTTAACCATTACCCTAAACCTAACCCTAAACCCTAACCTTAACACAAACCATATCCCTAACCCTAACCTAACCCCTAACCCTAACCCTAACCATAACCCCTAACCATAACCATAACCCTAACTCAAACTCTAACGCCTAACTCTAACACTAACCGTAACCCCTAACCCAAATCCTAACTCTAACCCTAACCCTAACCCTAAACCTAACCCTAACCCCATCCCTAACCCTAACCCTAAACCTAACCCCTAACCATAACCATAACCCTAACTTGAATTCTAACGCCTAACCCTAACACTAACCGTAACCCCTAACCCAAACCCTAACTCTAACCCTAACCCTAACCCCTAAACCTAACCCTAGCCCCATCCCTAACCCTAACCCTAACCCTATCCCTAGCCCTGACCCTAACAACTAACCTGGACCCAAACCACAACCCTAACCCTAACCCTAACCAAACTATAACTCTAGCCATAACCCTAACCCTAACCCTAATTATAACCCTCACCCCTATCCCTAACCCTAACCCTTAACCCTAAATCTAACACTAACCCGATCCCATAAGCCTAACGCTAACCCTAACCCTAACCATAACCCTAACCCTAACCCTCACGGTAAAATGAAATCCTAACCCTGAACCTAACACTATCCCTAACCTTACCCTAACCCTAACCCTAACCACTAACCCTAAACCTAACCCAAAGCCTAACCCTAACCCTAACACTAACACTAACCCTATCCATAGCCCTAACCTTAACCACTATCCCTAACCCTAACCCTAACCCTGACACCTAATCCTAACACTAACCCTAACACCTAACCCCTAACGCCTATCAACTAACCCTAACTCCTAACCCTATCCCTAACCCTAATCCCTAATTCTAAATGAAAACTCAGAGCCTAACCCTCACCCTAACACTAACCCCTAAACCTAACCATAACCCTAACCCTAACCCTAACCCCTAACCACTAATGCCTATCCCCTAACCCTAACCCATAACACTAACCTTTGCCCTAACCCTAACACCAACCCGTACCCTAACTCTAACCCGTACCCTAACCCGTAACCTAAACAGTAACCTAACACTAACCCTAACCCTAACCCGAATCCATACCGTAACCCCACTCTACACCTAACCTGTACCCTAACCCATACCCTAACCCTAACAGTAACCCCTAACCCTAACCCTAACCGTACCCTAACCCTATCCCTAACCCTAACCCTAACCCTAACCCTAACTCAAACCCTAACCCCATCCCTAACCCTAACCCTAACCCTAGCCCTAGCCCTAACCCTAACAACTAACCTGGACCCTAAAACAAAACCCTAACCCTAACCCTTACCCTAACCCTAACCCTAACCCTAACCCTAACCCTAACCCTAACCATAACCCTAAACCATAACCCTAACCCTAACCCTAAACCCTAACCCTACCCCTTGCCTTAACCCTAACCCCAACCCTAACCTAAACCTAACCCTAATCCCAAAGCTAACTCACTCTAACCCCTAACCCTAATCCTAAACCTAACCCCTAACAATAACCCTAACCACTGACCCTAACCCTAACCCTAACCCTAATCCTAATCCAACCCCTAACCCTAACCCTAAGCCCTAACCCTAACCCGAACCTCAAACCCTAACCCTAACCCCTAACCCTAAACCTAACCCTAACCCTAAACCTAACCCCTAACCCTAAACCTAACCCTAAACCTAACCCTAAACCATAACCCTAACCCTAATGCTAACCCTAAACCCTAACCCTAACCCTTGCCCTAACCCTAACCCCTAACCCTAAACCAAACCCTAACCCCTAACCCTAACCTGTACACTAACCTGAACCCGTATCAGTACCTGTCACCTAACCCGTACCTTAACCCTAACCCTACCCCTAACTCTAACCATAACCAAATCCATAACGCTAACCCTAACGCCTAACCCTAACACTAACCCTAACCCCTAACCCTAACCCTAACTCTAACCCTAACCCTAAACCCTAACCCTAACCCTAAACCCATCCCTAACCCTAACCCTAACCTAACCCTATCCCTAACCCTAACCCTAACAACTAACCCGAACCCTAAACCTAAAACCTAACCCTAAACCTATCGCTAAACCTAACCCTAACGCTAACCATAACCAAACCCTCACCCTAACCATAACCATAAACCGAACCCTAATTATAACCGACACCCAAACTCTAACCCTAACCCCTAACCATAACCCTAACCCTAACCCTAACCCCTAACACTAACCCTAACCATAACCATAACATAACCATAACGCTAACCCTAATGCCTACCCTAACACAAACCCTAACCCCTAACTGTAACCCTAACCTTAAACCCTAACCCTAACCCCATCCCTAACCCTAACCCTAACCCTAAACTTATCCCTAACCCTATCCCTAACAACTAACCCGAACACAAAACCTAAACCCTAACCCTAACCCTAACGCTATCCCTAACCCTACCCCTAACCATAACCAAACCCTAACCTTAACCCTAACCCAAACCCTACCCCTAATTATAACCCTAACCCCTAACCATAACCCTAACCCCTAACCATAACCCTAACACTAACACTAACCCTAACCTCTAAGCCTAACCCTAACCCTAACCCTAACTACTAACACTAACCCTCACCCTAAATCTAAATCCTAACCCTATCCCTAACCCTAACCCTAACCCTAATCCTATCCCTAACCCTAAACCTAACCCTATCCCTAACACTAACCCTAACCCTAACCCTAACCACTAACACAAACCCTAACTCAAAGCCTAACCTAAACCCTAACCCTAACCCTAACCCTATCCCAGGCCTAACCCAAACCACTAACCCTAACACTAACCCCTAACCCTAACCCAATTCCTAACCCTAACCCTAACACTAACACTAACCCCTAACCCTAACCCTAACCCCTAAGCCTAACGCTAACCCTAACCCCTAACCCCTATCCCAAACCCTAACCTCTAATCCTAACCCTAACACTTATCCTATTCCTATCTCTACCCCTAAACCTAGATCCTAATCCTAACCCTAACACTAACCCCAAACCCTAACCCTAATCCTAACCCTAACCCCCAACCCCTAACCCCTAACCACTAACCAAAACCCCTTTCCCTAACCCAAAACCTAACCCTAATCCTAACCCTAACCCTAACCCTAACCCTAAACCTAACCCTAACTCCTAACGCTAATCCTAACCCTAACCGTTACCCCTAACACTAACCCTAACCCCTAAACCTAAACCTAACCCTAACCTTAATCCTAACCATAACCCTAACCCCTAACCCTAACCGTAACCTCTAATCCTAAATCTAACCCTAACCCTAAACCTAACCAGTAACCCTAAACCTAACCCTAAGCCTAAACCTAACCCTAACCCTAAACCATAACCCTAACCCTAACCCTAACCCTAAACTCTAACCCTACCCCTTGCCCTAACCCTAACCCCTAACCCTACCCTGTTTCTAACCCCTAACCCTAACCCTAACCTTAACCTGTACACTAACCCGATCCCGTACCCGTACCCGTCCCCTTACCCGTACCTTAACCAATACCCTAACCCGTACCCTAAAACTAGCCTAAACCGCAACCCAATCCTAACCCTCTAACCCTACCCTAACCCTAACCCCTAACTCTAACCCTAACCCTAACACTAACACTAACACTCTAAACCTAACACTAACCCTAATCCTAACCCTAACCATTCGCTAACCCTAACCCCTAACTCTAACCCTAACCTTAACCCCTAACCGTAACTTTAACCCTAACCCTAACCCTAATCCTAAACCTTAACCCTAACACTAACCCTATCATTAACCCTAAAAATAACCCCTAACCCTAACCCTAACCCTATCACTAACCCTAACCTAACCCTAAACATAACCCTACCCTAACCCCAACACTGTCCCTAACCCTAATCTTCTATCCCTTAACCTAATCCTAACCCTAATCCTCAAGACCTAAGTCTAACCCTAACCCTAACCCTAACCCTTAACCCCTAACCACTAACCCTAACCCCTAACTCTACCCGTAACCCTAATCCTAACCCTAACCCCTACCCTTAACCCCTTACCCTATCCCAAACCCCTCAACTTAACCTTAACCCTAACCCTAACCCCTATCATTAACCCTAACCCTAACCCTAACCCTAACCCTAACCCCACCAAAACCCATACCCTAACCCATACCCTAACCATAACCCTAACCCGAACCCCTAACCTTAACCCCTAACCCTAACCCTAACCCCTAACCCTAAGCCTAAACCTAAACCTAACCCTAACACTAACCCTAACCTAACCCTAACCCTAACCATATCCCTAACCCTAACCCCTAACCCTAACCCTAACCCCTAAACCTAACTTTAACCCGAACCATAACCCTAACCCTACCCCTAACCCTAACACTAACCCTAATCCTAAACCTAACCCTAATTCTAACCCTAACCCTAACCCTAACCTCTAACCCTAACACTAACCCTTACTCCTAACCCTATCACTAACCCTAACCACTAACCCTAACCCTAACCCTAACCCTAACCCTAACCCTAACCCTAACCCCACCCTAACCATAATTCTAACGCTAACCCTAGGGGCGGGAAGGGAGCTGGCCCGGGGGACGCCCCTGGACACTCACAGGAGGGGCCCCCACGCCTGCTTCGGGCAGGCCCAGGTGTCTGCTTCCTGCATCCGGGGGGGTAGGGTGTCAGTCCCTTCAGCAGGGGCTCCTGCGGGTGAGGGGCTCTGGGGCCAGGGCGTGCTTTCCGTTGGGGGACGGCCTGGTGTGGGGCGAGTCTGCAGAGGTGCTCTCACCCACACCCCCCCGCCAGGGTCCCCACAGTCCCGAAGTCTGCTGGGCTGCAGGTAGATGCCGGGGACCAGGCCAGGGCAGGGGGGGCCGCAGAGGGAGGGCCCGACCAGGCAGGAGGAGGGAACGGGAGGAGGGGGCTGCCCTGGGCGGGAACGAGGGAGAGGACAGCCCAGTGCCCCGGTCGCAGGGTACGAAGCTGATGGGTCAACAGCCCCACGAGAACCTGACGGACGCTGGAGACCCCAGGTGGGGCCCCCTCAGCCCTGCTCACGGCCCAGTGGCTGCTGGGATGGCTCAGGGTTGGTCGTGCTCAGGGGCTCCGACAGGACAGGAGGTGAAATGGGCCAGGGTGGCAGAGGGGACAGCAGAGAGGGGAGTCAGGGGACAGCAGGGGAACGGCCAGGGGGCAGGGCGAGGCCGGCTGGACGCTGGGCAGTCAGGCCCTGGGGAGGCGGGAGGACCTCAGCGGGTCGGTTATGGGGCACCCGGGCCACGCTGACAGCTCTCGGGCTGGTCCATCAAGGAGGGGGGCAGGTCACCCCCTGGGGGCGCCGAGGGGTCCCCGCCCAGCCCACCACGGGCAAACACCCTTCTCAGACCCCCAGACGCCGCCCCCGCCTGCCCTCAGGCCGCTGGCAGCCCCT
This sequence comes from Canis lupus familiaris, assembly GCF_011100685.1. Lineage (NCBI taxonomy): Eukaryota > Metazoa > Chordata > Mammalia > Carnivora > Canidae > Canis > Canis lupus. The sequence continues at coordinate 236,291 of NC_049230.1, forward strand.
GCCCTCCCTGGAGGAGCCCTGCCCTCCCCAGGCCCCTGGGTGCAGATGGGGGGGAGGGGGTGGCTGTGGGGCCGGGACCTCAGGCCTCTGCGTCTCTTGCCTTCCAGGGACAAGACGCTGCCCGGCCCCAGCCCCCGCGAGGCCAAGGTGAGAGCCCGTCCTGGGCCCCGGGCAGGACGTGGCGGCGGGGCTGGGGCCAGCTGTCTGCACCCCGTCCCCCAGGACATCCACGGGCGTCTCCCCAGTCCCCCGTCCCAGCGCTGCACGGGCTGCCGGGAATGCACCCCAGACCCGGAGCCGCGGTCCGCGGGGGCCCTGTGCCTTCCTGGCTCCTCCGGGTCCCGGGGGGTACTGGACGTGGCCCGAGCGCCCACCTCCCGGGCTGGAGCCTCACCTGCGGCCCCCGCTTGTCCTCTTCCAGAAACTCCGCCAGGAGACCCGGCGCACGGACAAATGGATAAAAATGCTCAAGCGATGGGACCACTACCTCCCCAGCGAGAAGGTGGGGCGCTGGGTGCCCCCGAGGGCTCTCCGTCCTGACGGGGCTGGGGGGCTGCCCTCAGTGTCCTCTTGCCCCATCCTCGGGGGAGCCCCCTGCCTGGGGAGAGTCTGCTGGGAGCCCGAGCCTCCCCAGGCCCCAGGTCGGCGGTGGGGGAGTGTCAGGTCGGGGCCACGGTCCCTGCTCCTCGTGGGGGACGGGGCCCAGCTCCAGGGAGACCCAGCCTCTCCGCAGACACCGTGGAGCCAAAGTTGGAATCTTCTAGATGCCTCGTGCTCCCTGGGCTCCAAGGGGCTGCCCTGGGCCCCTCTCACCAGCACTGCCTTCCTCCCCGCAGCTGCGATGCCGGGTCTACAAGGGGGTCCCGCCCCAGGTGCGGGGACAGGTGTGGCTGCGATTGCTGAACGTCGACCAGGTTAAGGCCAGGAATGCCGGGAAATACCAGGTGGGGCCCGTCCACTCCCCGTGGACCCTCGGTCCCCTCCCTGCCCAGGGCTGACCCTCCATGTCCCCTCCCCACCGGGCTGAACTCCCGCATCCCCTCCCTGTCCAGGGCTGACCCCCTGTCCCCTCCCACCTGGGCTGACCCTCAGTCCCCTCCCCGCCCACGACAGCTGGGCACAGGCCCTCACGCAGGCCCCGCAGGCACAGTGGGCACTTCCGCCGTCCCTGGCCCCCCAGGGGAAGGGTGGAGGTTCCTGCAGGACACACTCCCATGGTGGCCCCAGGGCTCCCTGCCCAGGACGGCAGCTGCTGACAGGTTGGGGTCTGTGTCCCTGACACCGGCTCCTCCTCCCGGGGTCTCCCCACAGGAAATGAAGGAGGCGGCCCTGGTCTCCTCCCGGGACATCATGCAGATCGACCTGGACGTCAACTGCACGTTCCGCAGTCACACCATGTTCTGGGACTGCTACGGGGTTGGGTGAGGCTGCTGGGCCAGTGGGGTTCGGGGGCCCGGGAGAGGCCCGGGGATTTCTGTGCAGGGGACACGGGGTCTCTGAGGCCGGGGGGAGCGATGGCAGCAAACAACACACTGCCACATGGTAGGGTGCTGGGGATGACCCCCGTGCCCCCACCCCCAGGGTGTCGGGGATGGGGAGGACCCAGGACAGGGCCTCCAGGGGTCACCGTCTGAGCTGAACCCCAAGGGGGTGAGGGGCGGCCTCGTGAAGAGCAGGGGGCCGGGGTGGGGGCGTGGGGTCAGTAAGGGGACCTGGGGGCCAGGGTACATGGCCGCGGCTGGACCGGGACACATGGACCCGACGAGGGTCGGACAGGTCAGGGTGACACCCACCCTCGGTGCTTTATGTACTTCTGAATTCTGGGCATTTTAGACAATTTGCAGTTGGTGAGCACACATAGCATGACGACCCCCAGATGCCGCCCCGGTCCAGGCAGGCCCTGCGCTGAGCACACGGGGCCCCAGGGGCAGGGGCAGGGGTCACAGCAAACCCCAGACTGGGGTCGCCTTTATCAGTAGACGTCTCCGTGTGCACCTCAGAGAAGGGGGTGCCCTGTGTCCGCAGCCCCCCACCCCCTCCCCTCAACCAACGCCCCCACGCCATCCCCCTACATCACCCCGCACACCATCCCCCACACCCCCAGACCCCTACATATCGGTCCCCCCCCATAAGGACATGGTGCAGCTGCCCCCTGTGGGACATGCTCAGCCTCCCCGGCCACCTTGGGGTTCTCTGGACGGCCTGCTCCCGTCAGAAGCCCGGGTGTCCCGTAGAGTCCCCATGGGCTGCTGGGAGGTGGGGAAGGCAGGGAGCCCCCGACAGGGGGGTGCAGGTGGGTGGAGCAGAGGGTGCGGCTACCTCTGTGTGCAGCAGGTGGGGTGTGTGGGAGCCCGGGACCCCAGGGGTGACCTGCAGGGGCGCCAGGGGCGGGGCTGGGGAGCCGCCAGGCAAGGGTGGCTGGGCTTCCCGGGGGGCCGCTCGGACCGTCTCCCCACGAGAACTCGGTGCTCCTCCCTGCAGGGAACCTGCTGTCCCCCGGGGCCCCCACGGCCCTCAGAGCACGGCGGGGTCAGGCTGACCTGTGATCCCCGGCCCAGGGGGAGCCGGCCTCCAGCAGCCCGGGCCTGGGGGCCGCGGAGCCAGGGTGCAGACTCAGGCCGCCGTGCGGGGAGCATCGGGCGACTCCTGGCAGCACTGAGGGGGCCGCACCCCGTACCCCCCCCGTGCTCAGATAGTAATCCCAGAGGTTTGCAGCCTGTATCTGGGTCACACCTGCACGACGTTCCCTGCTCTCCTCATGGCGGCTCAGACCTGGAGCCCCGAGATGCTCTGGGATGGGCGGGCCCGGGGTCCCCCCCACAGAGTCCAGCCCAGGGACACCTGGGAAGGCCTGGGGGTGTGCTCAGGGCCACAGACGCCCCGGCTGCGTGGGCTCGGGGCAGGGGCCACGTGGGGCTGGTGGTGTTCCCGGGACACAGGGCCAGGCCAGGCCAGGGCAGCGGAGGACAGGCGTCAGGGGCCGCAGGGACCGGGTCAGGGGGAGCGCTGGCTCCCAGGGGGCGTGCGGGGGGGAAGCTCCAGGGCTGGAGGGGGCGCTGGCGGTGCTCGGGGAATCCAGAGCTCACACCCCATGGCGGGAGCTGCTCGGAGGCGTCGGACACCCCAGGGTGCACTTAACCCCAGGCAGGCTGCACGTGTGAGGTCGCCGCCTGTCCCCGTGCGCAGACCTGACCCCAGAGATCGGCCCCCGCGGAGGGGCCCTGCGGGCCGTGGGGCCTGCGGGGCGGATGTCAGCACCTCTGTAGCCTCGCTGGGCGGGGGCTGACTGAGCAGAGACCCCGCTGTACCCCTCCTAGGCAGCGACCCTGTTCCTTGTGCTGGCGGCCTACTCGGTGTACGACATCGTGAGTGTCCCTGCTCCCGCCTCCTGCCCCGCGGGCGGCCTTGTCCTGAGTGCTGGTGACCAGCGGGACTCACAGTCAGGGCCCCAGCTCCACGGCCCCAAGATGCCGGGGAGGGTCTCTCTCCTCTGGGACAGGCAGGGGGCGGGGTGCAGACCTCCCAGGGGAGGCAGGGCCTGCGTGCCCGAGGGCCGGGGCTGCCCGGGGCCCCCGCGTGCACCGCGGCCGTCCTAGAGCTCGGGTCTGGACCCTGACAGACGGCACTACTGACGAGAACCCGGGCGGGGAAGGCTCCCACTCCTCTGAAGGGCACGAGGCCGAGGCGCCCACGAGGCCGCCCCCTTCCACGGCGCATTCCAGAAGGGTCCCCGAGGACCCCAGCTCACAAGCTCCCCGGCCCCGCGGGGTGTCCTGGCCCAGCTCCTCTCGTGGGACCTGCCAGGGGCCACAGTCAGGCCCCCCCTCACCGACCTGCCCTCCGGGGGGCCTCCAGACCTGGCGGGTCCCCTGCAGCCTGGCACAGCTCACGGAGGCCCCTCCTGCTGGTCTGAGGATGGGGGCCCTGGCACGGCGGCCGCAGGGCTCCGTAGCGGGGCCCAGGGTGCTGGTGCCCGAGCTGGTCCGGGTGGCCCTCACCTGCCCCCCTGCCCTCTGGGAGCCCCCTCCGGGAGCCCGGGCTGTGAGGGAGCCGGGGGAGCCTGACGCCCGCGGGGAGGGCTCAGAGGGGGCCTCGGGGCGCACGCCCTCCGTGGGGCTCTGGCTCTTGCAGGAGGTGGGCTACTGCCAGGGCATGAGCGAGATCGCGGCCATCCTCATGTTCCTGCCCGAGGAGGACGCCTTCTGGGCGCTGGCCCAGCTGATGACCGACGACAGGCACGGTAGGGGCCCGCCGGGCCGCCGGGCGGGAGGGGAGTCAGGAGCGCCTCCCTGCAGGCTGCTGCACCGGGGGTCAGGCGGGGACCCCCCAGCCCGCCCCCCTACAGGCAAGGGCCCCGCCTCCCCGGTGGTCTCGGGGTCCCGGAGCCACGGCCACCCGCCCCACCATCTACAGGCCAGGCTCGCACTCCTGCTGCTCCCCCAGCCTCCTGCCCAGCTGCCTGCTTGCCCCCCAGACCCCCCTGCCAGCCCACGGCCACACGGGGCCCAGGGGGCAGCGTCTCCCCCTCCCGGGGGCCCCCAGCCTTACTCCCGAGGCCCACAGAGGGCCGTGCACACCCATCACCCTCCCTGTGTCCTGCACCCGCTGCCCCTCGGGGCTGGGGACCCGCCTGTCCCCGCAGCGGCCCCTGCAGGAGAGAGGGTGCTGGGTCAGCCGGGCCTCGTCCTCAGCCCCCAGCCCACGCCCCACGGGGTCTCTGTGAGGACGAGGGTCCCCGGGGTCCCGCGCCCCCGGCCTGGGAGGAAGCCCTGCCCTCTGGGAAGAGCGGGTCCAGTCAGGGCTCTGAGGGCGGTGGGCACGGGGGTCAGGGTGTGGGGGGGGCCCCTGCCCCGACACCCCCCACCCCGCCTGGTGCAGGAGGAGGTCCTGACCGTGGGGGCCTGGGGCCTTCTCAGGCTTCTTCGTCCCGGGCTTCCCGAAGCTCCTCAGGTTCCAGGCTCATCACGAGCGCATCCTCCAAAGAGCTCTCCCCGACCTGAGGAAGCACATGGCGAGTGGGAGCTCCTGAGGCTCCGTCCCCAGGGCCTGGGGCAGGGGGTGGGGGGCACGGCCCTCCGAGCTGCCCAGAGTTGGGGTCACATTCCTCCTCCTGGGGCCCGGGGGCGCCCTCAGGGCTGGGCTGGGCCGTGGGGAACACGTCCACCCGGCTCCAGGGGCCGCGGCGTGGGGCCTGAGCACCTCCTGCCCTCCCGCCAGGATGAGGAGCAGATGTCCACTGGCATCTACACCCCAAAGTGGTTCCTGCAGTGCTTCCTCGGCCGGGTGAGGCCCCCCCGGGACCCCCGCTCCCGGACCTGCCCACTGCCCCCGGGGAAAGCCCAGCTCAGCCCCACCCTCCAGACGAGCCAGGCCCGACCCCGGGGCCCTGAGGCTGAGGCTCGCAGCCCAACCTGTCCTGGAGAAGCCCAGAGGGTCCCTGGAAGAGGTTCCGGGGGGCGGGCCGTCTCTGCCTCAGCTCCCCCAGGGGAGGCAGGGTCAGCCCGGGTGTGGACGGGCCCTCGGCCCATCGGGCGGCCAGCCTTGGGTCCTCTCGAGGTGTGGTGTCGTCAAGTGCGGGCAGAGTCTGTGCCCCCAGGGGTGCGGGAGGTGCTGGCCGGGGTTGGAACCCTGAGCGGCCGGGAGCCCTGATCTCCCTGGGAGGAGGGCACGCACGGGGGGGGCTGTGGGGCCTCGTCGGAGGCAGCTGGGGGGCAGATGGCAGGCCTAGCCTGGCCCCAGCCAAGCCCCCCAGGGGCCCTGCTCAGGCCGCTCCTCCCACCCCGCTGTCCCCTAGACCCCCTTCTCGCTCACCCTGAAGCTGTGGGATGCCTACGTACTCGATGGGGAGAGGGTGCTCACGGCCATGGCCTACACCATCCTCAAGGTGCACAGGAGTAAGTGAGCCCCTGGGAGCCCAGGTGTGCCGAGGGGGGGCAGGGGCGGTGACCCTGTGCTCTGAGCAGCACCCAGACCTGGGGTGGGGGGACGGCGGGGCAGGCGGGTGCAGCGGGGCTCCCTGAGAGGAGCAGCGGGCAGGGGCCACCCCGGCCAGTGCACTGCCCACGGCGCTCCTGGGCACAGCAGGACCCCAGCCGCTGGCCTGGGGGCACCAGGGGCCCCAGGGCGGGGCCCTCTGGGTCTGACTCTTGCCCACCGCCCAGAGCGCCTCCTGAAGCTGCCCCTGGAAGGGCTCCGGGAGTTCCTCCAGGACTCTCTGGCCCAGCCCTGGGCCCTGGAGGACGAGGCGGTGCTCAGACACCTTCGGGCCTCCATGACCCAGCTCCGGAGGATGCGGTGCGACCTGCCCCCCCCAGGTGGGCTCAGGGCCCTGGCCCCTCCCGACTTGGCCTGCTGGGGCCGCCCAAAGGGGACAGAGCCCCCGGGGCCCCCATCCTCATCTCTGGGGCTCTCCTCTTCTGCTCCAGCCTCAGGGACCCCAGGCCAGGGCTGGGCAGGCGGGCACCCACTGCAGGACGCGGGCACCAGTGTGGGGGGCTGAGCACAGGGTCAGGCCGGGGGGCCACGCAGGAGCCATGAGGACCCCCGGGGCCCCCAGCGGGGGACACACAGCCTGCTGGAGATGCTGACCCCGTCGGCCTCTTTCCAGTGGGACCTGAGGAGTTCCCCACGAGGCCCCTGGGCCTGGAGCGAGTGTCCCCGGCGCCCGGGCCTCTCCTCCCTTCTCCGGCCTCTGAGCCACCGCCCAGGGTGGAGGAGCTGGCCTCCCCGGGCCCAGCCACCCAGCCTGAGCTGCCTGGACCCCCTCCCAGCCAGGCCATCGTCCAACTTCCCCCCCAGCGCTGGAGCTCCCTCCCCAACCTCCCAGTGCAACCATACGGTGCAGGCAGGCGGCCCCCAGACATGGTGGGCTTCAAGACAAAAAACAGGGTCCCCTTCCATTCGGCACCTGCCTGGGCCACCCCAGAGTCCCCGCGACAGACCAGGCCCTGGAGCACCCCCGGGACTCCCATCACGGGGTCCCCCCAGCCCCCGAGGGACGACGCTGTCGGGCCCAGGACACCCTTCCTGCCCCGCGGCCACTGCAGCTCGTGCCCCTCGCTGGGCAGTGACAGGCACAGCCAGGGCGGAGCCAGGGCGGCGCTGAGCCCGCTGCCCCGAGGCCCCGCACAGGCCCGGGACCCTCTGCCCTCCGCATCCACGGGGCAGCTTGATGCTCGCGGGCCAGCTTGATGCTCGCGGGCCTCGGGGGCAGAGCGTGGCAGTGAGGGCGGGGGCCTGGAGGCTCTGGCCCCCTGTCACGGTGCCCTGCCTCGTCTTGCTGTCCCTCCCGGAGGGCGGCACCCCCCGCACAGGACACTAGCCCCTGACCCAGAGGGACTTGGGCTGGCCTGGTCCCGGGCTCTGTGGGGGCAGGGGCGACTCGAGCCCCCCGCCAGGCCTAGCACTAATGGGATCCAGCGCCCCGGGGCCCTGGCCAGGCCTGCGTTCTGGCCCCGGGCTGAGCGAGCCCTCTCACAGCCGGATGTGGCCGGTCCTGGGCCCTGGGCGTGCCCCACAGATCCAGGTCGCTGACCTAGGGCAGCCCTGGGGATCCCGGGACACCCCAGGGCAGGGCAGCAGGGGCAGGCCCGTGGGCCCCACCCACACCCACACCAGGAGGCAGGCTCCTCCACGTGCTGGGGCTCCAGCAGTCAGTCACCCGGCCCCAGGGGGCCTGAGGCCGGTGTCCAGCTGCCCTGCGGGGACCCAGCACAGGAGCCCATGGGCCCCAGGGCCACGTCAGCCCTGCTGTCCCCAGAACCGCCTCTCAACACCTCAACCTCAGGACACGTGCCCCCACCCGGAGTCGAGTCCGCACAGGCTCCCAGGTGGGGGGACTCCAGCACCCGCACCCCTGTGGGATTCCTGCTTTCCTCTAAGGACAGGAAGGTCTCCCAGGGGAAGGCGTGCACCCTTGGCTCTGAGCCCCTGTTTGCTGTTGCAAGTTCAGTAAAGTGTTGTGTGAAAATACACGGCCGGCTCGTTTCTGCGTCTCCCGGAGCTCTGTGCACGGGGTGCGGAGACTCCCCCAGAGAGGAGGAGGGGGCACCACCCAGGCCCCGACCAGCCCCTGAAGGGGCGCCGCCAGGCACACACAGCTGACGTCCCCACGTGCCTTCCAGGGTCGGCCAGACGCCAGGGTCAGGACCCCACAGACTGCTGCGACTCAGCCTGTGCCCGCGGCCAGGACGGGCCTGGGACAGAGTGACAGCCGGGGAGCCTCAGGTCACCAGGGTCTGTGCTAAGCGCCCTGGGAGGTCTGTGCCTCCTCTGTCCAGGGGGCCTGGGCTGCCTGGGCTCCGGGGCACTTCCTCCCCTCCCCACCCCGGGCCTGTGCACCTGGGGCACAGAGGGCCCGCGGGGTGGTCAGCGTGGCCCCGGAGGGAACGTCAGGACAGCAGGCCCTTGCAGCTCTCACACCTGGGCCACCCTCACCAGGCGGGCTCAACGTGTACACCTGGTGCTGCTGGATCTCTCGCACCAGCGTGTGGAGGGCACCCTGCACACCCTAGAGAGTAGGGGCTGGGTGAGCGTGGAGCTCAGCCTGGGGGCAGGCAGCGCAGGGGACCGAGGGACCCCAGCCCCGTCCCCACCCTGACTCCCACACACAGGCAGCCCCAGGGCTCCCCCCATGGGCAGCCGGCTCCTCAGGAGCTCCCCCAATGGGCAGCCGGCTCCTCAGGAGCTCCCCCCAGGGCGGCCCGAGGTCTGGCTCCCCGCTGGAGAGGCATCGGGGAGAAGAGAAACGGCCGGCGCTCGGAGGGGACCCACTGCCACCCACGGGAATGTGGCTGAGCCAGACCTTCCAGCTCAGCTGACCCTCCAGCGGGACGGCACGGCATGAGGGAGCCCGGGTCAGCCAGGAGAACCCAGCTAGCCGCCCAGCGCCAGCACCAGAAATGATGGTGTTTCAACCGTTTCGGCGTCAGGACGACGCGGCCCGAGGATCAGATCGCGGCACGGCGACAGACACACACACACCCCAAACCCAACAAACGTCGGAATCCCCCGTTTGTTGTCAGACAGCAGCTGGACGGTTACAGACACGATGCTGGGGTCCCTGGTAGGACACACGGAGGACGCTCCACACCATGGCTGCAGAGGCGCTGGAGGCCTGGGGATGTGCCTGTGGGTGCCGACAGGGAGCGCGGGGTGGCAGGAAGCACCCTACAGAGGGGGGGCCCCTCCTGGGAAAGGACGCCGGGTCCCCGCGAAGGCTCCGGATGCTGACATCTGTCCTCCTCTCCTTCAGCTTCTGGTTTCCCCCCTATTTTGTTCTTCCTGATTCTCCTTCGCCCTCTACCCTGGATCCGAGCCACTGACCACACGGGCTTCTTTACGATGTCGGGTCCCAAAAGGAGGCCGAGCTCTGGCTCCTGGGATCGGGAAGGACCATCGCCGAGGTTTATGCTGATCCCCTGAGCTCATGCCTTCCCGGCTCTTCTCTCCTGCAGAACGAGGGGAGGCACGGGCCTTACAGGGAAGGAAGCCCACTCCCACTTGGGCGGGACCGTCCCTCGTGGAGGACGTCATCTGGGCCCAGGAGTGCAAGCGGGGCGATCAAGAACAGGTCGCAGGTTAGACATAGTCCGCTTTGAGGTTTGTCCTGAAGCAAGCACTCACCTTCGATGTCATTTAGTTCATCCATTTATTATTTGTTAAAGATTTTATTTTTATGTCCTCTCTACACTCAACATGGAGTTCAAACTCACAGTCCTGAGATCAAGGTCCCATGACCAGGCTGGCCGGCAGGCACCCCAGGGCCATGTTTCTCATCTCTTTGCTGGCTCGCCTATCTCTGCACCCAACTGGGACATCGAGTCCATGAGGGGGGAGCTTTAGCTACCTCTGAACCTGAAACGTTCTTGCTGTATCCCCATCCTAGAACGACCTTCGCCATTGAACAGCAATTTAAATAAATCGGCAGCCAAATGACTCCTGGTCAAGGAAATGGCCAACTTGTCACGTGTGTGGGCCCCGCTCCCTGGGCTCCCGGGGAGGCTCTGCTTTCTTTAACATCGACCAAGGTCCCAATGACTCTACCGCACCTCGACGCGGGCGCTCAGTTTCTGCCCTGACACAGGCAGCACGTCGGCTTCAATTACTACCTATCAATCAATCAAAGGGAGCCTGGCCACTCGGTGTGGTTCGTAAGAACACGCGACTCTTGTTCTTGGGGTGGAGAGTTCAAGCCCCATGTGGGTGTAGAAATGACAGAAAAATAAAATCTTAAAAAGAAAATCAATCAGTCGGTCTGGGGGAGACACAGCCCCGGATCCCACAGGGGCAGGGAGCCAGCTGACGGGTCTACGCACAGTATTAGAAGCAGCAGAGCACAAAGTCAGAACTTTCAGAAGTCTGCTAGAGTGGGGGACACGCCGGCCTTGATGGTGCTCGGGAGACGAAGTGGGGGGCGGCCCCTGGAGCGACAGGGTGGGCTCAGGGTCCCCGGGGTCCCAAGGACGGTGGAGCCAACGGTTCCCAGGCCCAGGAGCGGGGACCCCGGCCGAGAGCCGCGGGACTAGGGCCAGCTGTCTGCCCTGTGTGGCCACAAACTGCAAACCCTTGTGCAGTCACGGGGCCGTGTCCCTGGGCCGGGCCAGCAAAGGCCAGATGTGGGAGGAGACCTTCCCGGGCGGGAGGAGCCCAGGTCTCCCCCAGGGCAGCCCCTAAAACTTGGAGGTTTGAAACTCAGTCACTTGTCTGAGATCAAAAAACAAACAGAAGCTGGGCCGCAGGCAGGGTGAACGCAGGGTCTGCAGAAGCGACGGAGGCCCGGGGCCCGGGGGCTCCTCTGCGGAGGCCCCTGCAGACCGGGGGGCGGGATGCTCAGCCCCAGGCCCAGGGGACCCGGCGCCCCCGCCCGCATCCCGCCCTCAGTGCCGAGGCTCGGAGGCAGCACAGCACCGCCCGCGGGAGGCCAGACCCTGCCTCTGACCCGCAGGTGCATCTCCCCCGTGGCAGGTGCATCTCCCCCAGGCAGGTGCATCGCCCCCGAGGCAGGTGCGCACCTGACGTCAGCGCCGCTGCCCCGCCCCCAGGCCCCGCCCCTCCCCCTCGCTGACGCCAGGTGGATGGACCGCAGAGGCCGCAGAGCTCCAGCTCCGCAGGGAGAGCGGGGTCGAGCTTCCTCTGTACTTTGTGCTTGCTTTATTTTCATTTCTTTTCTTCGATTCTTTCTTATTAATTGCTTGACTTTAATTTTTATGTGTATACCTTACATATGACTTATTTTTGTTTACTTTCATTGTACTTTGATTTTCTTTCTTATTTTGGAATTTAGATTCTTTTCACAAGCAGGCCAAAACACACACAGGATCTAGTGGGGTTTTTTGGGGAGGGGGTAGGTTGTTGTTGTTATTGTTGTTTTCTTGTTTTTTCTTTTTCTTCTTTCTTTTTGGAAATAATAATGAGATGGAGAAATTCACCTCCAAAACAACCTCCTGGTACTCACAGCTAGGAAGTTCATCAATACACATATATGATGTCTGACTAGAGTTTAAAACAATGATTATAAAGATAGCAGCTGGGCTGGAAAAAGAGCACAGAAGAAAACTCGAGAATCCCTTACTGTAGAAATAAAAGAACTAAAATCTAGTCAGGCCAACGTTAAAAATGCTATAACTGAGATGCAGTCCCAAGTGGAAGCCTTAAAAACAAGAAAGGTTACGGACCACAGAGGCAGATGTAGGGAACTCAGCCACTTATTAAAACAATAATATCCATATCATAGGAGACTCAGAAGATGAAGAGAGAGAAAAAGAGCAGTTTTATTTGAAAAAATTATGTAAACTTCTCTAACCTGAGGAAGGACACAGACACTGAAACCAAGAACACAGAGATCTCCCACTAAATTCAACAGAAGCCGACCGTCGCCAAGGCACATTGTAGTCAAATTCACAAAATACACAGACAAGGAAAGAATCCTGAAAGCGGCAGAGGAGGCAGGGTTTGTGGGGGGACAGAGTCCTTAACCTACAAGGGAGGATGAATCAAGTTTTCAGCAGATCTGTCCACAGACTTGGCAGCCCAGAAAGGAGTGGAAGGAAATATTCAATATACTGAATGGGAAAAGTATGCAGCCAAGAATTCTTTCTTCAGCAAGGCTGTCATTCAGGATGGAAGGAGAGATAAGGAGTTTCCCAGACAGGCAAAAAATAAAGGAGTTCATGACCCCTAAACCAGTCTGGCAAGGAATTTTAAGGGGGACTCTTCTAGTGGGGGGAAAAAAGAGACCAAAACCAACAAAGACTAGAAAGGACCGGAGAACATTGCCAGAAACACCAACTCTACCGGTTACACAAAGGCACTAAATTCATCTCTTTCGATAATCACTCTGAATGCAGATGGAATAAATGCTCCAATCAAAAGATATAGGATATCAGAGTGGATTAAGAAAACAAGATCCGGGACGCCTGGGTGGCTCAGGGGTTGAGCCTCTGCCTTCAACTCGGGGTGTGATCCTGGAGTCTGGGATCAAGTCCCACATCAGGCTCCAGGTGGGGAGCCTGCTTCTCTCTCTGCCTAGATTTCTGCCTCTCTCTCTCTCTTTCATGAATAAATAAAATCTTTTTTTAAATAAAAAAAAACAAGATCCATGTATGTGCTGCCTACAGATGCTCACCTTAGACCTATAGACACCTGCAGATTCAAAGTCAGGGGATGGAAAATCATCTATCACGCTAATGGACAACAAAAGAAAGCTGGAGGACCCATACTTGTATCAGACAAACTAGATCTGAAACCAAACACTGGGGACACCTGGTGGCTCAGTGGATGAGCATCTGCCTTCGGCTCAGGGTGTGATTCTGGGGTCCCAGGATGGAGTCCCACATCGGCCTCCCCTTGGGGAGCCTGCCTCTCCCTCTGCCTATGTTTCTGCCTCTACTTCTCTCTATGTATCTCTCATGCATAAATAAATAAAATTTTTAAGTTAAATAAGAAAGAACAAATACTATAAGAAGAGATGAAGAAGGGCACTATTTCATAATTAAGAAGACTCTCTATCAATCTCTATCTGATTATCAGATCAAACAACTGTAAATATTTATGCCGCCAACATGAGAGCACCTAAATATAGAAACCAATTAACAACAAACATACAGAAACTCACTGATAATAATACAATGACAGGGGATTTTAACACCCACTTGTGGCAATGGATAGATCATCTATGCAGAAAATCAACAGGGGAACAATGGCCTTGACTCTCTGGACCAGAGGGACTCAGCAGATATATTCAGAACATTTCATCCTAAAGCAGCAGAATACACATTCTTTTCAAGTGCACATGGGACATTCTCCAGAACAGATCACATCATGGGCCACAAATCGGCCCTCAACAGGTACAAGAAGATTGAGATCATACCGTGATCTCAGACCACGTGGTCGTTTTCAGACCACGACACTATGAAACTCGAAGTCAACAGCAAGAAAAAAATTTGGACAGACAAAAAATATGTGGAGATTATGAACATCCTACTAGAGAATGAATGGAGCAACCAGGAAATTAAAGAGGAAATTTAGAAAATATATAGAAACAAATGAAAATGAAAACATGTTTCTCCAAACCTCTGGGATGCAGCAAAGGCAGTCCTAAGAGGGAAGTACATAGCAATACAGGCCTACGTCAAGAAACAAGAAGTCTCCAATACGCAACCTAACCCTACACCTAAGGGAGCTGGAAAAGGACAGCAACAAAGCCTAAAGCCTGCAGCAGAAGGGAAATAATAAAGATGAGAGCAGAAATAGACAATACAGAAACAATAGCAAAACAGTAGAATGGAATAGCGAAACTAAGAGCCGGTTCTTCAAAATAATTAATAAAATGGATCAAGCCCTAGCCAGCCTCATCAACAAGAAAAGAGAAGGGACCTTCTCTAAATAAAATCACAAATGAGAGAGGAGAGATCACAATCAACACCAGAAAAATAAGACAATTATAAGGGAATACTATGAAAGATTATACGCTAACTGGGAGACCTGGAAGAAATGGACAAATCCCTAGAAATGTGCAAACGAGCAAAACTGAAATAGGAAGAAATAGAAAATGTGAACAGACCCATAACTAGCAAAGGAATTGAATCAGGAAGGCACCTGGGTGCCTTGGTGGTTGAGCATCTGCTTTGGCTCCAGTCAGGATCCTGGGGTCCTGAGGGATCGAGTTCCACATGGAGCCTGATTTTCTCTCTGCCTGTGTTTCTGCCTCTCACTCTGTGTCTCTCATGAATAAATAAATAAAATCTTTAAAAAAAAGAAAAAGAAAAAAAGGGGATCCCTGGGTGGCGCAGCGGTTTAGCGCCTGCCTTTGGCCCAGGGCGCGATCCTGGAGACCCAGGATCAAATCCCACATCAGGCTCCCGGTGCATGGAGCCTGCTTCTCCCTCTGCCTGTGTCTCTGCCTCTTTCTCTCTCTCACTGTGTGCCTATCATAAAAAAAAAAGATGAGAAAGGACCTAAATAAAATCATAAATGAGAGAAGAGAAATAACAACCAACACCACAGAAATACAAACAATTATAAGAGAACATTATGGGCAGCCCAAGTGGCTCAGCAGTTTAGCGCCGCCTTCAGCCCAGGAGGTGATCCTGGAGACCCAGGATTAAGTCCCATGTCGGGCTCCCGGCATGGAGCCTGATTCTCTCTCTGCCTGTGTCTCGGCCTCTCTCTCTCCCTCTATGTCTCTCATGAATAAATAAAAATGAATAAATAAAAATAAATAAATATTTTTTAAAAAAGAGAACATTATGAAAAATTATATGCCAGCAACTTAGAACCTGGAAGAAATAGATCAATTCCTAGAAATAGATATCATAGCAAAAATGAAAAAGGAAGAAATAAGAAACTGGATCAGACAGATAACCTGCAAAGAAATTGAATCAGCAATCAAAAATCTCCCAAAAAACAAAGTCCAGGACCTGAGGGCCTTCCCAGGGCAATTCCACTGGACATCTAAAGAAGAGTTAATGTCCATTCTTCTCAAATTATGCCCCTCCCTAAAAAATAGAAAAGGAAGGAAAACTTTCAAATTCATTCAATGAGGCCAGCATTACCCTAAAGTTAAGTTAACCCTAAAACTAGACCTAACACTAAGCAAATATCAAACACAAACCCCGGAACCCAAACACATTAATCTGAACCTTCCTGCCAACCCTAACCTAAACTCCTATCCCTAACTCTAACCCTAATCTAACCCTAACCCTAACCCTAACCCTAACCCTAACCCTATCCCTAACCCTAACCTAACCCTAACCCTAACCCTAACCCGCACCCTAACCCGTTCCTTTACCTAACCTTTACCCTAACCGTAACCCTAACCCTAACCCATACCCCAACCTTAACTCTAACTTTAACCTGTACCCTAACCCTAACCCGTACCCTAACCTGTACCCATACCCTAACTCGTACCCTAATCTGTTCCCTAACCGGTACACTAAACCATAACTCCTAACCCCTAATCAGTACCCAAACCCGTACCCTAACACGTAACCTTACCCTAACCCTAACCTGTATCTAACCCTAACCTGTACCCTAAACCCTAACCCCTAACCCCTAACCCTAACCCGTACCCTAACCCTAACCTGTACCCTAACCCATACCCTAACCCTAATGCTAACCCTAATCCTAGCCCTAACCTGTACCCTAATCCTTAGCCTCGACCAGATCTGTGATCCCACCTGGGGTCCCAACCCCATACCAAACCCCATACCAACCCTTACTCCTAATCAATCTCAGACCTGAATCCAAACTGTTTCTGAGCCTTTTCATTTCAATGTGCATGTTAGGATTAGTTTGCGGTTTTCACCCAAAGATCTTAAATACCTTTAGTGAGATACCTAGGGCTGAAGGAGTAATCTGGGGGAGAAACAAGGTGCTTGAAAGCTGTTTTTCAGAGGGGATTTCAGTGCAATATATCCCATTTTATCATCTCTCAAAACCTCTCCAAGTGTCAAAACCACCTGGACCCTTAGGTAGGAGTTCACTTTGGGGCTAACCTAGGAAGGGGAACCGGGAACAGGGGTGAGAGGGAAGAGCCACGTCCTGCCCAAGCAGCGGCAGGACACAGAGGTCACCGTCCACTCTGCTGCCGTTTGGTGCCAGCCACAGTGTGGGTGGGAGTGTTCCTCTGTCGTGTAGCACAGGTCTTGCTGTGTGGCAGACGCCTCCCCTCCCTGACACCGGAGAAGCTCGCTGCTGGGGAGGGGCTGCTGGGGTCAGCCTGCCAGCCCTCCCGGCCTCTGGACCCGGTCATTCCTCCAGCAGCCTCATAAAGTCACATTACCTTGAGTTACCGCAGCCCCGCAGCAGGTGGGAATGCCGGCAGACGTGCATCAGGTGGCAGCCCTCCCTGCAAACAGCCACGCGATGTCACTGCCTTCACTCCCACCTCTTCCGAGGCATCTCCTGCTGGGGGCTCTCTCAGCAGCGCTCCCCAGGCAGGGACACGGGCCTGGGACCTTCCTCTGTAACCTCTGAGCTGTGCCGGGAGGCACCACGTGGGGAGCCAACCTCCTCCCTCCCCTGGAGATATGCCCGTTCACTGCCCCACTCGGCCAAGCAAGGGACAGATGGGGTTCAGAGAAGACTTCAGATTTTGAAGTGAGCTCAAATCCCCTTTGAACGTTGGTTCTGCACATCCCTTCTGTGTGACTGTGGCCCCTCAGAGATCTCAGGACCTTGACCTCATCTACAACAGACAGAACAATTACCTGCAATGCTGAAGACACAGTTGCCCTGCAGGCACCTTGGCAGTGACAGGTCAGCAGGCGCAAGGACCAGGAGCCACCAGGTCCAGAAGGGAGTCCCGGGACCCTTGAATTTCATGATGGGGCACACTTGCTGCCGTTTCTCCCAAGTTTCAGGGAAGGTTTGCTGTGTGCTGTAGCGGGAATACAGATGCCCTGGGAAGTGGAGGCATGAAGAGCAGAGTCACAAACCCAGAAACAAGGGCTCCCAGGGCAGTTTGCCCCACACCCTACTTTCCTGGTGAATTGGTTATAGGTCCCAACTACAATGAGCAGGGATTTCTCCCACACATCCACCAGGCAGTTCTCTATGGTACCAGCCAGGTGTCCTACAATTTAACCCAATTCTGACACTATCTACCTAGAAATAGTGGTCCGGTGCCACAGATTAAGGGCTCAGTCCCACAAGACTGCTCCCCCCAGTCTAATCACAAGTAGTTGGCCCCCAGGTTACCCAAAACTTCTGATTTGCAACAAATCAAAGGTTCTCATAACCTGCCTTATCATGGTTGATCAATTTGCTAAAGCAGATCATGGAACTTAGGGAAACACTTAAGTTTACCAGTTTATTTAAGGGTATGATGTAGCCAGATGAAGACATACACAGGACAAGGTCTGGGAGGATCCTGAGCTCAGGAGCTCCTAGGCCTGTGAAGGTGGGATGTGTCACCTTCCCAGTGCGGATGTGTTCACCAACAGGGAAGCTCTCAGAGCCCTGCACTTGGGGATTTTAGGGAGGCTTTATCATGTGGGCATGATTGAGCACTAACTCCATTGTTAGCCTTCTCAAGAGAATGGGGGAAGGGCTACAACTTCCCAGATTCTGATCATGCTTGGTCTTTCTGGTGACCAGCCGCCATCCAGGAGCCACCCAGAATTGCCTCAGTAGGAACAGAGGACACTCCCATCCTCCAGGAAATTTAAGGGATTGAAGAGCCCTGTGTCAGGAACCAGGGATGGAGACCAACACATATTTTTGTCTTAACTTAACAACCACCGACAGTGCCCCAACAGGCTCGAAGCAGCAGCTCCCGGGGACTCTTCTCTTCTTTGTCCGCCAGAGCCAGGCTGTGGCTCCATCCGTAGGCTGACAACCCCAAACTCACATCCGCAGGCTGAGCTCTCCCCGCCCTCAGCTCACAGGGCACTTAGCGCCTCCACTGGAGCATCTGCGGCAGAACTGAGCTCTGGAACACTCCACAAGCTACTCCTCCGCTTTTCGGGAGCTCAGGCCACAACCCTGGAGCTCCCGCTCTTTCCCTCCACCTTCACCCAGTCTCAGAATGTCCTGCCAGGTGAGCCCCGGGACGCGTCCTGCGGGGTCACCTCCCACAGCCCACGTCCCTGCTCCAGCGGAAGCGTCTCCTGTGCTTCATGCAACAGCCAGCACCACCTGCTCACACGCAAGTCGCCGCTCCCCTTCTGTCCCCACAGTCCTCAGGGGAGGAGCCAACGTGCTCCTGCGTCCTCCAGTCCCACAGGCCCCACACCCTGTGTCCTCTGGCCTCTCCCAGTCTGAGCAGCTGCCCCGCAGCCTCAGGCTGTCCCCTCTGCCTGGGAGCTTCTCTTCCCGGAGCCGCTTGGCTGGCTCCGCTCCTTCAGTCCTGTGCATAAATGTCTTCTCGGGGGGACCCTGAGCGTAGGCTTGTCTGACACCCAGTAGGTGCTCAACAAACATCAGCTGAAGGAGCGAAGCTGTGGGTTGGGCCAAGGAGACCTCTGTCCCCACAGGAATCTAGTCTGGAGTCCCAACAATCTTGGGCACCACCATCCACAGGTAATAACAATGAGAGCAAAGCTCTGCCGATTCGGTAAGTGAAAATGCAGTTTTTTTGCTATAATTTGTCTTTGTTTCTCTTTCTTTTTTTTTTTAATTTATTTTTTATTGGTGTTCAATTTACTAACATACAGAATAACACCCAGTGCCCGTCACCCATTCACTCCCACCCCCCGCCCTCCTCCCCTTCTACCACCCCTAGTTCGTTTCCCAGAGTTAGCAATCTTTACATTCTGTCTCCCTTTCTGATATTTCCCACACATTTCTTCTCCCTTCCCTTATATTCCCTTTCACTATTATTTATATTCCCCAAATGAATGAGACCATATAATGTTTGTCCTTCTCCGACTGACTTACTTCACTCAGCATAATACCCCCTAGTTCCATCCACCTTGAAGCAAATGGTGGGTATTTGTCATTTCTAATAGCTGAGTAATATTCCATTGTATACAGAAACCACATCTTCTTTATCCACTCATCTTTCGTTGGACACCGAGGCTCCTTCCACAGTTTGGCTATCGTGGCCATTGCTGCTATAAACATCGGGGTGCAGGTGTCCCGGCGTTTCATTGCATTTGTATCTTTGGGGTAAATCCCCAACAGTGCAATTGCTGGGTCGTAGGGCAGGTATATTTTTAACTGTTTGAGGAACCTCCACACAGTTTTCCAGAGTGGCTGCACCAGTTCACATTCCCACCAACAGTGTAAGAGGGTTCCCTTTTCTCCGCATCCTCTCCAACATTTGTTGTTTCCTGCCTTGTTAATTTTCCCCATTCTCACTGGTGTGAGGTGGGATCTCATTGTAGTTTTGATTTGTATTTCCCTGATGGCAAGTGATGCAGAGCATTTTCTCATATGCATGTTGGCCATGTCTATGTCTTCCTCTGTGAGATTTCTGTTCATGTCTTTTGCCCATTTCATGATTGGATTGTTTGTTTCTTTGCTGTTGAGTTTAATAAGTTCTTTATAGATCTTGGAAACTAGCCCTTTATCTGATATGTCATTTGCAAATATCTTCTCCCATTCTGTAGGTTGTCTTTGAGTTTTGTTGACTGTATCCTTTGCTGTGCAAAAGCTTCTTATCTTGATGAAGTCCCAATAGTTCATTTTTGCTTTTGTTTCTTTTGCCTTCGTGGATGTATCTTGCAAGAAGTTACTATGGCCGAGTTCAAAAAGGGTGTTGCCTGTGTTCTTCTCTAGGATTTTGATGGAATCTTGTCTCACATTTAGATCTTTCATCCATTTTGAGTTTATCTTTGTGTATGGTGAAAGAGAGTGGTCTAGTTTCATTCTTCTGCATGTGGATGTCCAATTTTCCCAGCACCATTTATTGAAGAGACTGTCTTTCTTCCAACGGATAGTCTTTCCTCCTTTATCGAATATTAGTTGCCCATAAAGTTCTGGGTCCACTTCTGGGCTCTCTATTCTGTTCCACTGATCTATGTGTCTGTTTTTGTGCCAGTACCACACTGTCTTGATGACCACAGCTTTGTAGTACAACCTGAAATCTGGCATTGTGATGCCCCCAGATATGGTTTTCTTTTTTAAAATTCCCCTGGCTATTCGGGGTCTTTTCTGATTCCACACAAATCTTAAAATAATTCGTTCTAACTCTCTGAAGAAAGTCCATGGTATTTTGATAGGGATTGCATTAAACGTGTATATTGCCCTGGGTAACATTGACATTTTCACAATATTAATTCTGCCAATCCATGAGCATGGAATATTTTTCCATCTCTTTGTGTCTTCCTCAATTTCTTTCAGAAGTGTTCTATAGTTTTGAGGGTATAGATCCTTTACATCTTTGGTGAGGTTTATTCCTAGGTATCTTATGCTTTTGGGTGCAATTGTAAATGGGATTGACTCCTTAATTTCTCTTTCTTCAGTCTCATTGTTAGTGTATAGAAATGCCACTGACTTCTGGGCATTGATTTTGTATCCTGCCACGCTACCGAATTGCTGTATGAGTTCTAGCAATCTTGGGGTGGAGACTTTTGGGTTTTCTATGTAGAGTATCGTGTCATCGGCGAAGAGGGAGAGTTTGACTTCTTCTTTGCCAATTTGAATGCCTTTAATGTCTTTTTGTTGTCTGATTGCTGAGGCTAGGACTTCCAGTACTATGTTGAATAGCAGTGGTGAGAGTGGACATCCCTGTCTTGTTCCTGATCTTAGGGGAAAGGCTCCCAGTGCTTCCCCATTGAGAATGATATTTGCTGTGGGCTTTTCATAGATGGCTTTTAAGATGTCGAGGAATGTTCCCTCTATCCCTATGCTCTGAAGGGTTTTGATCAGGAATGGATGCTGTATTTTGTCAAATGCTTTCTCTGCATCCAATGAGAGGATCATATGGTTCTTGGTTTTTCTCTTGCTGATATGATGAATCACATTGATTGTTTTACGGGTGTTGAACCAGCCTTGTGTCCCAGGGATAAATCCTACTTGGTCATGGTGAATAATTTTCTTAATGTATTGTTGGATCCTATTGGCCAGTATCTTGTTGAGAATTTTTGCATCCATGTTCATCAGGGATATTGGTCTGTAATTCTCCTTTTTGGCGGGGTCTTTGTCTGGCTTTGGAATTAAGGTGATGCTGGCTTCATAGAACGAATTTGGAAGGACTCCATCTCTTTCTATCTTTCCAAACAGCTTTAGGAGAATAGGTATGGTTTCTTCTTTAAACGTTTGATAAAATTCCCCTGGGAAGCCATCTGGCCCTGGACTCTTGTGTCTTGGGAGGTTTTTGATGACTGCTTCAATTTCCTCCCTGGTTATTGGCCTATTCAGATTTTCTATTTCTTCCTGTTCCAGTTTTGGTAGTTTCTGGCTTTCCAGGAATGCGTCCATTTCTTCTAGATTGCCTAATTTAT
Source organism: Canis lupus familiaris (assembly GCF_011100685.1). Taxonomy (NCBI): domain Eukaryota; kingdom Metazoa; phylum Chordata; class Mammalia; order Carnivora; family Canidae; genus Canis; species Canis lupus. Next base: position 257,680 of record NC_049230.1, read on the forward strand.
TGGCGTATAGCTGTTCATAATATGTTTTTAAAATCGTTTGTATTTCCTTGGTGTTGGTAGTGATCTCTCCTTTCTCATTCATGATTTTATTAATTTGAGTCTTCTCTCTCTTCTTTTTAATGAGGCTGGCTAATGGTTTATCTATCTTATTAATTCTTTCAAAGAACCAACTCCTGGTTCTGTTGATCTGTTCCACAGTTCTTCTGGTCTCGATTTCGTTGAGTTCTGCTCGAATCTTAACTCCCTTCTTCTCTTGGGTGTAGGATCTATTTGCTGTTTTTTCTCTAGCTCCTTTATGTGTAAGGTTAGCTTTTGTATTTGAGTTCTTTCCAGTTTTTGAACGGATGCTTGTATTGCGATGTATTTCCCCCTTAGGACTGCTTTTGCTGCATCCCAAAGATTTTGAATGGTTGTATCTTCATTCTCATTAGTTTCCATGAATCTTTTTAATTCTTCCTTAATTTCCTGGTTGACCCTTTTATCTTTTAGCAGGATGGTCCTTGAACTCCACGTGTTTGAGGTCCTTCCAAACTTCTTGTTGTGATTTAGTTCTAATTTCAAGGCATTATGGTCCGAGAATATGCAGGGGACAATCCCAATCTTTTGGTATCGGTTCAGACCCGATTTGTGACCCAATATGTGGTCTATTCTGGAGAAAGTTCCATGTGCGCTTGAGAAGAATGTGTATTCAGTTGAGTTTGGATGTAAAGTTCTGTAGATATCTGTGAAATCCATCTGGTCCAGTGTATCATTTAAAGCTCTCGTTCTTTGGAGATGTTGTGCTTAGAAGACCTATCGAGTATAGAAAGAGCTAGATTGAAGTCACCAAGTATAAGTGTATTATTATCTAAGTATTTCTTCACTTTGGTTAATAATTGATTGATATATTTGGCAGCTCCCACATTCGGAGCATATATATTGAGGATTGTTAAGTCCTCTTGTTGAATAGATCCTTTAAGTATGATATAGTGTCCCTCTTCATCTCTCACTACAGTCTTTGGGGTAAATTTTAGTTTATCTGATATAAGGATGGCTACCCCTGCTTTCTTTTGAGGACCATTCGAATGGTAAATGGTTCTCCAACCTTTTATTTTCAGGCTGTAGGTGTCCTTCTGTCTAAAATGAGTCTCTTGTAGACAGCAAATAGATGGGTCCTGCTTTTTTATCCAGTCTGAAACCCTGCGCCTTTTGATGGGGTCATTAAGCCCGTTCACATTCAGAGTTACTATTGAGAGATATGAGTTTAGTGTCATCATGATATCTATTCAGTCTTTGTTTTTGTGGACTGTTCCACTGAACTTCTTCTTAAAGGGGAATTTTAAGAGGCCCCCTTAAAATTTCTTGCAGACCTGGTTTGGAGGTCACATATTCTTTTAGTTGCTGCCTGTCTTGGAAGCTCTTTATCTCTCCTTCCATTTTGAATGAGAGCCTTGCTGGATAAAGTATTCTTGGTTGCATGTTCTTCTCATTGAGGACCCTGAATATATCCTGCCAGCCCTTTCTGGCCTGCCAGGTCTCTGTGGAGAGGTCTGCTGTTACCCTAATACTCCTCCCCATAAAAGTCAGGGATTTCTTGTCTCTTGCTGCTTTAAGGATCTTCTCCTTATCTTTGGAATTTGCAAGCTTCACAATTAAATGTCGAGGTGTTGAACGGTTTTTATTGATTTTAGGGGGGGATCTCTCTATTTCCTGGATCTGAATGCCTGTTTCCCTTCCCAGATTAGGAAAGTTTTCAGCTAGAATTTGTTCAAATACATATTCTGTCCCTCTGGCCCTTTCGGCACCCTCGGGAACCCCAATTAAACGTAGGTTTTTCTTCCTCAGGCTGTCGTTTATTTCCCTTAATCTATCTTCATGGTCTTTTAATTGTTTGTCTCTTTTTTCCTCAGTTTCCCTCTTTGCTATCAACTTGTCTTCTAGGTCACTCACTCGTTCTTCCACCTCGTTAACCCTCGTCGTTAGGACTTCTAGTTTGGATTGCATCTCATTCAATTGATTTTTAATTTCTGCCTGATTAGCTCTAAATTCTGCAGTCATGAAGTCTCTTGAGTCCTTTATACTTTTTTCTAGAGCCACCAGTAGCTGTATAATAGTGCTTCTGAATTGGCTTTCTGACATTGAATTGTAATCCGGATTTTGTAACTCTGTGGGAGAGAGGACTGTTTCTGATTCTTTCTTTTGAGGTGAGGTTTTCCTTCTAGTCATTTTGCTCAGTGCAGAGTGGCCAAAAGCAAGTTGTATTGGGAAAAAGAGAAAAAGAGAGGAGAGAAAGAAGGAAAGAAAAGAGAAAGAGAAAAAAAAAGGGAAGAAAAAAAACGAAAAAAAAAAAAGAAGAAAAAGAGAAAGAAAAAGAAAGGAGAATAAAAGGGGGTGGGGGAAGGAAACAAATCAAAAAGCAAAACAAAACAAAACAAAACAAAACAAAACAAAAACAAAAAAAAAGAACCACGGGGGAGTATCTTCTGATTCTGTGTACTTTAAGTCCCTTGGCTTTTCCTGGAAGTTGTCAGTCTAGCTGGTGTTCTGGGGGAGGGGCCTGTTGTGCTGATTCTCAGGTGTTAGCAGTTGGGGGAGCTGCTGTGCCCCTGCCTGATGCAGGGCTCGGTGGGGGTTGTTTGCCCCGTGAGGCCGCAGGAGGAACAGCCCCAGTGGCGGGGCAGCTCTGGAAACCTGGATTCAGCTCCGGCAGGAACTCCGTCTGCAGGGCCTGGAGGCTCCGGGCGGGGCCGCTGATCTGCTCAGCTGGGGCAGGAGCGTCCTTGCTGTCCTGGGCCCTCCCGGCCTCTGCCTGTCCCGGGGGAGGCGGGATCCTGGGCTGTGTCCCGGCGCCCTGTGCTCCGGAGCCTGCGCTGGTGGATTCGCGCTCCCGGGCCGCGCAGCCCCCTCCGCGGAGCCGCCCCCGAGCCCCTCCGAGCTGCTCCTGGAACCGCGCAGCCCCCTCCGCACGGAGCCTCTTCCTCTGCCCGAGCCCCTCCGAGCTGCTCCCGGGGCCGCGCAGCCCCCTCGGCGGAGCCGCCGCCCGAGCCCCCCGAGCTGCTCCGGGTCCCGCCGGTCCCGCCGCCGTGCGCGCTGCAGCCCTTAGGGAGCTCGGCGCACTCTCCCGGGGCGCAGTTGTTCTGTTACTGCCCAGGGCACCCGAGGGCATCCTCGCCCTCCTGGGTTCTGCTCCACCTCCCTGGAGCCCCTTTCCGCCCGGGAAGGTCGGTGCAGCTCCTGCTTCTCCGGGACGGGGCTCTCCTGTCCTGGGGTCACTCGCCCCGGCCTCAGCCCGGCTCCTCGCGGGGCCCCTCCCCCTTGGAGGCCTTTGTTCCTTTATTTCTTTTTCCCCGTCTTCCTACCTTGATAGATGCGCGAACTCTTCTCACTGTAGCATTCCATTTGGTCTCTCTTTAAATCTCAGGCCGAATTCATAGATTTTCAGGATAATTTGAAGGTTCTCTAGGTAGTTTGGTGGAGACAGGTGATTTGGGGACCCTACTCTTACGCCATCTTGCTCCTCCCCCTGTTTCTCTTTCTTTAATTACAAGTTGTTTGAACATATTTTCATATGTTGTTGGCTGTTTATTCATTTAGAAAAATACACAGTGCCAGGAACTATCTTCCGGGTTCTTCATCAAGTTTGGACCATGTCAACAGTCATCTGTTTGTGGGCACAAACCCTCACCTACAAAGGGTTTAGACTATTTTTTTTAAGATTTTATTTATTTATGATAGACATAGAGAGAGAGAGAGAGAGGCAGAGACACAGGCAGAGGGAGAAGCAGGCTCCATGCCGGGAACCCGACATGCAACTCGATCCTGGGTCTCCAGGATCACACCCTGGGCCAAAGGCAGGTGCTAAACCGCTGAGCCACCCAGGGATCCCCAGGGTTTAGACTTTTAATTCTGGGACAAACACTGCAAATAATTTTACATTTTGACCTTTAATTTTTTCACGATGTTTATAATGAATAATTTTAATAATTATGAACACATGTCAGAAATAATGCTTTCTTTATGGGTTCTGAATTGAATTTTGTGCCATAAAGGCCCTTTGTCTTCCACTGGCATAGAAATATTGACCAATACAGCCGCAGTTCTTTTTTTATATTTCAACTTTACTCCAACTGGGGGTACATTTTGGTGAATGTCCTATTTGGGCAAGTTTCTGAGTTTATTCCTTTCTCAAAAAGCTATGTGTGGTAGATGGCAAAAAAAAAAAAAAAATACGCCCACAAATTGCTCCCAAACCTCTCATGCACCTTTGCCTTGTCTCTCCTGAAGAGAAGGGGCCAATTTTCGACCCCCGAACCCAGGCTAGGCCATGAGACTTGCTTTGGCCAATGAGACATTACAAATGTGATGGACTGAGGCTGAAACGTGTTTTGCCCAAGAATTTGCTCTCTGGCTGCATTTGGAGACCAGCTACCATTTGAAGGAGCCAGAACCAGGCTGCTGCGTGCTGGCTGAACTTGGATGAACCTGCTGCACGCTGGAGAGGTGCGGGTCCACCTACTACACGCTGGGGGAACGTGGTCATGTTGCCCTTGTCGTTCAGCTGACCAGATGCACAGGGGAGCTCAGGTGAAACCACTGAAATCACTGCTCCGCTGAGCAGGCCGCACTGCCCTCCCATGGAGTCACAAGCACATGAAGCCCTGTGCCAAGCCAGTAAGCCTTGGAGTGCTTTGTTAAAGAGCAAAAGCTGACGTGGCAACCATTTCTTCCGATGCTGTTTATCGAGTCTCCTGCCCCTTCTCCGCAGATGGGAAATGCCCGCCCTACATCTGGTATGTTTTACAGAATCAGGAATCTGTGTTTGGATTTCTGTTCTGGTCCTGCCCAGGCAGCGTCATAACCCTCTGGCCACATCCAAGTTTCAGGAGCCTTCGGTTGGGCCACGTTTGCATTTCACCTCTGAGCTCAGGAAATCAAGGCTTGGACTGCAGACACCACTCCCTACCTAAAATTTAGATCCTTGGATCTTCTGAAAAGGGAGATTCTTTGCCTGAAACCCTTGGAGTAGCCATGGGTGTTTTTGCAAACTTGGGCCACATTTAAGCAGATTCTCAAAGGGTTACTTGACCCCAAAAATGTGAGCTGAGGCTGATGGAAATCGATGCGGCTTCTGGTCCGAGCCTCCGTGGGGCACTGGGTGGCACAGATGAAGGCCTGTGTGTCCTCTGTGTTGTAGCAAATTAACTCTTGGTTCTGTTTGTCTGCCGCTGTGATTTATCAATTTGTGCTTCCTGTCTGTTCTGCTAGAAGCTCTGTCAGGGAACCTTTTGGGCCCCAACTCTTGGCTTCAGTGAGGTGCGCCGGGCCTGGAACAAGTCACAGTTTTAGCAGAGAGATGACACTTGGGGTGTGCCCAGTGGCCGCGGGATACCGGGCAAGTGTCCGAGAGCTGCTGTTTCCTGATCATGATCCCCAACAGGCAAAAGCATTAACACACACAGTGCCCAGCACCCACAGTGGCCGATGGGCACGAAAGGGGAATCTGTTTCCCTGCACCCCGTCCCCTCCTGGGACTGCACCCATCACACAGCAAACAGAACAAACCCCCTGGCACGTTCCTGCTCCATAAGTTGTCACTTGGGGGTGCAGTGGGGGGACGCCCATGGGACACAAATAAGATGCCTAATTACGTCCATGTAGAAGCAACACTGCTAGCCTCAGTGGCCTAAAAGGCACTTGTGTTGGGGCTGCAGGAATCTGCTCACATACTCAGGCCAAGCACCCAGGCTGGTGGGTGCATCCCCTCGGCACACACCGGCCACACGTGCAGCAGACGGAAGCTTTGCTCTCTACGCACATTCCAGCAAGTCACGCAGCACGTCACTGGGCCAGAGGTGGGGGGACTGAACACCCGGGGGCAGCCATCACCATGGTGGGGGGCACCTCCCACAGTGAGGCCCAGATGGATCCGGACCCCCCCAGTCCAGCACTTATGGGGGAGCCGGGTGCATCAGGGTGGCGCCCCTCACCAGCACATGAAACTCTACCCCGACCTGGCTCTTGTCTACACTAGCCTCCCCACGGAGCTGCCCCGCGCTTCCTTCCAGACGGCAGGGCTGCAGGACCCACGGCCAAGGGCCTTGCTGCTGAACGCTTGGCCATTAGGTGAGCATTGTTGCGAGGTCAGAGGGATTTGAGTGGAAGACAAGAGGGCGTGTGAGGAGGGCGGGTGGGGCTTCACACGCGGAGGTCTGGGTCCCGAGGGAGCAGTGGGGTGAGGGACGCGGGCTCCTGACAGAGGCCGTCAGCATCCCTGCACTGAGGGTCTGGCCATGCGCCCATCTGTTTGTAGCACCCGCTACTGAGCACCTCCTGTGTGCGGGCCGTCACTCGGGGTGCTGGGCAAACAGGGGCCCCGGGTCCCATGTGTGGTTCTCGCAGGGAGACGGATCACAGACGAGAAAGTGAAACGGGAGCTGAGGTGTGAACGAAGTGAGGGCCAGCGATGCTCGTGCCTGGGGGAAAGCTCCCGGCAGATGAACAGGATGTACAAAGTCCTGAAGTAGGGGTGCAAGTTCGAGGGGAGCCAGAGCCCAGAGTTTCCAGAGAGCCAGGAGAATGATGGGATGAAGGGCCACGGCATTTGGTGAAGACTTTGGGTTTCATTAGAAGGGAGATGAGAGAACAGTGTCATGACCGGGTCTTTTCAAAATAGTCTTTCTGGCTGTTTGGTGAAGAACACGGCTGTGGGGAAGCCAGTAATCCAGGTCCCGGTGGAGGGGCTTCAGCCAGCAGAGTGGTGGGTTTAAAATATGTTGTGAACGTGGGGCCATCATGAAATCAAGGGGGGGGGCTCCCAGAGAGAAATGGGTCCGTATGATGCTGGGATTTGGCCCCACGTGTCTGGAAAGCAGAGTCGTCGGGGTGGCTGGAGGGCACTGGAGGGGGTGTCCCGGGAGAGGAGCCCGGGGAGGGGCCCTGAGACTCCGAGGAGGCACTGAGAGCCCAGTGCTGAGCTGACCTGCTCGAGGCGCCAAGCTGTGCCGGTCATCCCTCTCTTGTCTGCTCCCCACCCCTGTTCTCTGCCCCTGAGGGCCTCCCTGAACGCAGTTGGGTCTGCGTCTCCCTCCTTCCTTTTGGCCCTCCCCGCTCTGATATATCGAGTTTCTGGCTGCCTCCTGGGCCACCCAAGCGGGACAAGCAGGAAAAACACAATCCCAGCTTTGCTTCTGGCTACGGAGGGGGGTTCGCAGGCCCTTCCTCTGAGGTGTGGACTCCAGGACTTGTCCCCCACCTGTCACGTGAGAGCCTGTCTGCCCAGGGGAAGGATTCCAGCAGGACACAGTCCACGAAGGGCAAATTAATTTGTTGTTTGGGTTTTCTGTTAAGAGAGGAGAAGAGATAAAGCAGAGCACTCATGTCCTCTGGACACGAGCACATGGACCCTCCGTGTGTCTATAGGCCTCACCCGTAGACGGGGGCTGTGGCCATCAGGGCACGAAGGGCCTCTGGGGGAGGCCGCGGCGGGGGTCGGCGGGGAAGACAGCCGCTCACATCGCCCAAAGGCAGCAGAGCAGAGGCCAGAGACGGCGAGACAGGGCGTGGGATGCAGAGACTCTGAGGCCCCGAGCCGCACACCCAGGAGCGTCTGGGTCCATGGGCCACGGCATGTCCTCTGTGGTCCCTGGCATCTCAGTGGGAAAAAAACATGAAAGATAAAGTTGAACAAAAATCCAAATGGCTGCACTAATGCTTCAACAAGGCTCAATTTTGAAGTAACCCCTCTTGTCCCTTCCACAGACCTCTCCTCCTCCCTTCTTCGCCTCTTGTTTCAGGAACCGGGTACCAGCCTGGAAACGGGTGACATGCGGGCAGCACAGCGTCTCCCTGTGAGGCCCCCAGCCCCTCCCTCCTCCAAGTAGGCTCTGAGGCCAGGGCGGCAGCCTCCGTTGCCTGGAAGCTCTTGTTCCTCTTTACCCCAAACTGTCTTCTTCATATTACATTTTGGCTGCAAAGTACAGAGTTCTGTTACCCACAACATCAGTCACCTGTTTAATCAATCACCTCTGCTGAACGACCTACAATGCAGGGCACTGTGATGGTGACAAGGACGCCCTTCCGGGCCAGACTCGGTCAGGCTCCCTCGCATCTCTTCTCCCTAGGCCTTGTCCTGGGTCCACTGAGCTGTCTTCGCCAGGGATCCCCCGCCCCGACCCTAACCAACCTGCTGTCCCTAATTATGCATTCCCATCCTCTCCTGCCCCTGGCTGAGTCTCCACTGCTCCCTGTTCCACTGTCTTGAATAAAGTCTTTCTTGCACTTTGCAGCAAGTGCTGGGTGAGTAGTTTCCTTGCCCGGGGCTGTGGGGGAGAGCCCAGGAGCACCCCCCCCCACGTGGGCCCTCACAGATGGCGGGTCCAGGGCGAGACACAGGCGCGAACCTCGAATCGCACAGTGGACGCCCACGGACAGACAGCCGCACAGTGGCAGACCTGGAGGCTGGGGCAGAAGGACTCCTGTGGGGCGACAGCAAGCTAGGTCCGTAGGTGCCAACTTAAGGCAAATGTGGAAATACCACTCTCAGTACAAATCCTATAGAAAAGCGAGGAAAAAGCAAGTGGAGGTTCAGATCTCCCGCGTCTGCTACAGAAATACGGAGGGTACTCTCGTCTCAAGGCCTCAGCACAGATGTTGTCGGGTCCTGTCAGAGCCCCAAGCGTCCGTTCTCAACCGCCTGCTGGGAGTGGTCCAGGGGAAGCGAAGGCATGTAACACCCCGGCCCACCCAACCGACCTGCTCTCCCAAGAGGACAGTGCGCGCTAACCCTTAGGGGTCACCATGTAAGCAAATCGGTGGAGACTTGTGTCTACACTGACTTTCAGAATAAAGATGTGGATCCCTGCGGGACCTTGTAAGACACTCAGACCTGAGATGACGGTGCTGAGAGCTCCAGGCAGTGGAAGGATGTATTCTCCACGACGCAGGTAATAAGGGAATCCCACCTGAGGGTGACGAAGCCAAACTGAGTATATTTACAAAGCACGGACGGCAGGTGCGGACGGCCGGTGCGGACGGCCCCGAAGGGGTCGACGCTCATCCCTGGAGCTGAAAAGTGTGGTCCAGAGCGGCCGCCAGGCACCCGCGGCATCGGAAGGGCATCTCGGCAGCACAGGAAGTACCAGGAAAAGCACTGTTTGATTCGTGAACACTGCGTTTTACTAACAGAAGTCACTCTGAGGTCCTTAGCAATGAGAAGACAATTGTCCCTAAATGTCCAGAAGAAAGAGAGGACATGCCCTTGTGAGTCAGCACCCCTGGTGTCCTCCAGGAACGGCGGATGGAGAATCTTTGCATCAAGAAGGGCTGTTTCAAGCAGCTTTCAAAGCAGTTTTCCGTTCAGAGTGTGGTTTAACCGTTGAGGGAGAGAGTTCAAAGGAAAACCGTGGTGAGGAAGCGGGTGAGTAGGGCACAGCAGGTCTGGGCACCCTTGCATACAGCCTCGGGTGTGGCATGGTGGGGGCAGCAGGTGTCCCCCCGCATTCCACGGGGAGGACAGCGGGGCGCCTGTGGGACAGTTTCAGGCTCCCAGGTCAGCAACGAGCCGGGCTGAAGGCACAGCCTCCCAAGGACGGAAGCACGGCAGCCCACAGATAATGTTCGGGCAGGAAAGGACGGGGCCGCCCTCGCCCGCTCTCCCCATCTCAGGCCCTGCTGTCGACAGGTGCACACACGCAAGCCCAATGATACGCTCCAGGCTGATGTGACGCAGCAGTACAGGCACAGGAGAGAAGAGACAGGGGACATAAAAGATGCACACAACCACCAACACACACTCAACAGGGCACTCCCCATGGGGCCTGGCGAGTCCCCATGCCACAGCCCTGCGCAATCACCGGACAGAAGTGAAGAGGGCCAGAGAGCGGCCACATCCACGCGCACCATTGGAGGCGCCCGCATGCAGAGACACAGCTAGGGCCCGGCGGGAGGTGCCTTTCAGTCATCACCAGACTCCTCCATCTGGTGGCACGCATCACAAAGAAAGGTGGAGGCCAACAAAGTAGTAGTGAGTTGGCCTGTTTGGAAAAAAAAATGCTGCATCATCTCTTTTTCAATTAAAATATCAATTCCAAATTAAAACACTGGATTGTGCCATTACGACGACCAAAAGTAGAAATTGTACAAAGTGCTCAGTGATGTAGATTGTTTGAAAATAGAGTAGTTGGGACGCCCGGGGGGCTCAGTGGTTGAGCGCCTGCCTTCAGTCCAGGGTGTGACCCTGGGGTCCTGGGATGGAGTCCCACGTCGGGCTCCCCGCAGGGAGCCTGCTTCTCCCTCTGCCTGGGTCTCTGCCTCTCTGTGCCTCTCATGAATAGATAAATAAAATCTTTTTAAAGAAAAAGAAAATAGAGTAGTCCACTTCTTTCTAGAATTTGTGAGGTTATTTGAGCAGCCTGTGGTGTAAAGGCCATGTCTGCATGGAGCCCACAGCAAGGGCCGCATACCAAGGAGTCATCTGAAGGACCAGGAGCTGAGGCCCGTTGTCACACGGCTGCTGGCCTCGTGCGCTCACCTGGGCCTTGGCACTCCGCATCCTGTGGGTGAGATGCAGCTCCCAAGAAGGACCGAGGAGCTCCCCAGGGACAAGGTGGGCCCACGTAGAGGGCACTTCCCACCGGCAATTGTGGTGGTGTTTCACTATAAAACTGTCTTGTGGGCAAAAGCTCTTCTGTAGACTGTTCGATGCGTTTGCCCTTACCCCCACCTGGAGGCAGCCCCCTGCTCACGCCCGCCCAGGGCAGAGGGCTCCCGAGGCCCCGGCTGGAGAAACCGCACACAGCACGGCTCACTGCCAGCAAGATGTCAGCTCTGCTTCTCGGAGCAGAACAAGAACTGAGAAGAGGCAGGACCTGGGTGAACATGAGGGAAACAGGAACCTGGAGGCGCAGAGCAGCGGCTTCCACACACTGGGACCACGACCATGCTCGGAAGGACGTCTTACATGAGGGAGGAAGGCCCAGGCACGCACAACACAGGCAGCTGCACACCTGCGCTCGGGCCACACAGTTGCTCCTCGCTCGCTACCAGAGGCAGCTGCTCTCTATTAACTGATGGGAACCTTCACTCTGAACCGCTGAGCGTTTTTGGAGAGTGGTGTTGGGCACGGGTGTGTGCAGCTCTCCCTGCACCTTCACGGAGAGAGGGTCAAGGATGCCAGCCCCTGCCCTGGTGCCCACCCTGTGCCCGCTGCCGGGCCCTTCCCAGAGCCAGCTCACTGGCTCCGTCTCACAGGGGATGAAGCCCAGCGGCACCCACGTTCCCGAGGCTCTGTGGGCAGTGTTGGATTGCCCAGGAGGGGACGTGGTATCCGGGGCGCGCTGTGACTTACTGATGGTTTATTTGAAGTGACTTGCACTTCATAGAAACAGAAGTCATTGTGCCCAGGTTTTTCTTTATTGTAAATAATGCTAAAGGAAATACGTCTTCCCCCTCCCCGGCGTTGTTGCTGCAAGAATAGGCTGCTCTCATTTGCTGGGCTTTACCCGGTTTCAGGTTCTTCACTTTAAAAGCAGTTGCAGGAAATGTGTGGCTTGTGTCACTCCCAAATGTCACTGACACAAGTTACTTTTCACTGATGTGGCCTCTGGTGTTTTCCGCTGGGTTTCTGGACCTTGTAGACAAGCAGCCCCACCCAGCTGACCTCTGATGAGCCAGGGAAGGTGTTGAGGTCTGAGGAGTGGACTCCCTGAGCCCTCCACCTCCCTCTGACACAGTGTCACAGAGCCTCGGCCACACGGCTGGACCAGCCGCCCCTCCAGGGAGCTGCAGCGGAGCCAGGTGGACCGAGCTCCTGCCCTGGGCGGCGGTCCCCTGGAGCTGGGGCTTGGGGTGCCCACTGGCCCAGGTCACAGACCCCAAGACACACAGTGGTCTCTGCAGCCCTGGATGGCGTCAGGAAGCTGGCCCGGAGAGAGTAGAGCAGACTGGAGCGCTGGCGAAAGAGGAGGAAGGTAGATGGACAAGAAGACAGAGGCATAGAACAGGTCGGGGGGCAGGCCACCCTCTGGACTCTGCTGTGGCCACACGCTGACCCTTCGCCCCAGCGCCTCAGCCCTCAGTGGTCGTCAGCCGCCCGGCCCTCAGGTCATCCCCACCTTGCATGTCCTTTCTCCTTCCATGACCTCACCACCTGTCCTTGACCTGCCGACCCCCTTCCTCCCACCTTGTCCCTCCAGTCCCACGCCAGCTCTGGCAAAAATAGCCTGCCCAGATTATGGTAGGATCGCAGCCGGGCCCTGGCTCACCCGCCTGTTGCCCTTCCCCTCACAGTCAGCACGCAGCCTGGGGCTGGGACCCCAGAGCCCTGGGTCCACCCTGCACGTTCCCGTCACCCTGGACGCTGGCGAGGGCTCACTCACACCCACGGCAGTGGGAGCAGAGCTCCGTGTGCCTGCCTCATGGCTTCGACCCCCGTGGGAGAGACTGACAGGGGCGGCAGGGCAGAGGCCAGTAGGCCCAGAAGCCACGTTGCAGCGGGGGGTCCCTGCACAAGGGATAGGCTGGGTCTCCCCGTGTGCGGACGGGGGAGCTCGTGGAGGAGGGGAGGCCTGATCCACAGGAGAGGAGTCTCGCCTAGAGCATGTGGAATGCCACCGGGGATTTTACAAAGAGGAAGCCGTGACTCATGTCTGTATTTGTCAACGGTAAGAGAAAAACATGGACATCGACATGCAAAAAAATGAACCTTGACTTAAACCTCACACTTTACATAAGAATTGGGGTAAAATGGATCAGAGACTAAATGATAAAACTTCTGGAAGATAGCAGAGAAGATCTTCATGAACTTGGGTTCCTACCTATGACATTAAAAGCACGATCCATAACGGAAAGTAGTCGCAAATTGGATTTCACCAAAATGACAAACTTTACAGAAAGCAATGTGAGGAGGACGGAAATAGAAGACGTGGACTGGGAGAAAATATTTCCACATCACATATCTGACGAAGCAATTGTGTCCAGAATGATTAAGGAAGTCTCAGAAACCCACAGCAAAGACACAAATCGCCCAAACACAGACTGGGGCAAGGGCTGGGGCCGACTTTTCCAGGCCCGCCCACCCTCAAGGCTGCAAACAACCCACAGCCCACCCCCACCCCCCCCCCGCCAGCGCTCAGAGACCCCGGCTCGCCCCGGGGAGGACGCCTCGCAGCCTCCAGGTGGGCACCGTGTTTACTGCGCCGCTCGGCGATCATCCTGCTGTGGGGCAACCTGAGAGACACGAACACCTGCACTCACACAAACATCTGTGCACTAACGTACAAGGCAAGTGTATGCCGCAGTCACCCAGAACTGGAAAGAGCCCGAATATCCCTCGGTTCGGGTCTTGCGGCCCATTTACAGGAGATCTCGGCCCCGACTCAGTGATTCCCACAAGAGCGACCAGCTGGGGACTTGTTTCCTTGAGGGACTGAGCCGTGCGGCCTGGAGCCAGGTCTTCCTGGGCGTCAGGGAAGCAGCCTGTGGTGTAGAACCGGCTTCGACGGGATCTACCTTTCAAAAGGCTGTGAAGGGCAGGAGGAGACGAGAAGGACTGGACAGAGGGATCCAGGGCAGCCTTGCACCCCTCAGAGACCGTGAAGCCCTGCAGGACTGGGCCCTGGCTGCCTCAGTGCCTCCCCCTGCGCCAGAGCCCCTCGGAAAGCCCATGGTCGGGGCGACCCACCGCAAGGGTGACCCGAACCAGGGACAGTATGCCTTGAATCACAGGACCTGGCAAATCCTGCACCGTTCCCGCGGGTACTCCATTCCAGCGACGCCCAGCTTCTTGAGAGTTCCTAGCAGCGCGTGGTGTCGGCACCGGTGTCCAAGATTTGCTTTACTGCATTCTTTACTTTGTCTATTTGTAGCTTGAGAAGGGTTGGGGAAGGGTTTAGGGTGGTGAGTGAAGCAAGGAGATGCTGACGACGGGAAGTTAATTCTGTAAAGAGGAGGCGAGGGAGAGGAGGGGGGAGGCAGCAGAAGCAGACGCTCTTCCTTGCAGGTGGGTGTCTGGAGGCAGCCCGGGGCGTGCACGGAACCACCAGAACGACGTTTGTTTTGTTCAGGCACCAGCAGGTGTCAGCCACAAAAGAGGCACCTCCAGTGCCCCCTCTTCCTCCTCCGGGGCCCCCATCGCAGGGAAGAGGGTACTGTCAACACTCAGGCCCCAAGCCTTGGTTATTGGGGGTGAATGCAAGGACTTGTGGGGCCCTCACATCTGTCCCCACTCCCACCCTGCTGGCTCAGCCCCCAATAATCTATCCACCCACCTATCCGTCCATCCATCCATCTATTCATCTATTTTCTTTTTTTTTAAGATTTTATTTATTTATTTGAGAGCAAGAGAGAAAGAGATCACAGAGGCAGAGGCAGAAGCAGACTCCCTGCTGAGTAGGAAGACCAAAGAGGGGCTCGATCCCAGGACCCCGAGGTCATGACCTGAGCCAAAGGCAGACGCTTAACTGACAGAGTCACCCAGGCGCCCCATGTTCATGCATTTTCTATCGATAGCCTGTCCGTCCATCCATCCACCTCCCCACCTATCTAGCGCCTATGTGTCACGTGTCTGTGAGCACACCTAAGCCAACAGGCTTTACAGTCACATCATCACGTAGTTTCCACTCGTGTGGATGTGGGTGAGAGAGAGAAGAGGGAGCAGGAGACAAGGGAGCTGTGTCAAGGGTGTCGTCTCCTCACCTACGTAGCAGGTTGTTTCCAAGTCGGAGGCACCTCCTTCCAGGAGGCAGGCGAGGGGCTCTCCCTGGGAGACCAGGTGGCGGGAGAGCCTTACACACCAACTAGTGACCTGAGTGACCGGCAAGTCTCAGAACAAAGAAGCCGGCGAAAAGCCGTATCTGCACCTGGGAGTGAAATCTGGGACTTTTCGCCTTAAGGAGGAATTCCAGGCAAGGGGAAAAGTCCCTGGGGCAGGAGTGAGGAAGTCAGCGGCTGAAGTAAGAAGTAAGGCGAGACAAAGACCCCACAGAGCATCCAGTGTGACCAAGGCCAAGCTTGGAGATCGGGCTCCAACTTCCATATTTTTTTAGGTGAACTGTTACTTTCAAACTGTTGTTTTCAGTTAGGGTTGGCTCTTCTAGAGAATTACACAAAGCTCCGGAAGAACAGGATGACAGGGCAAGACCCAAGAACGCCCCCGGTGCAGGGGTGGCCATGGTCCCCCCGAGGCTGAGGGGGTTTGTGGAGCCGAGCAGGTGGGGATGCAGGGAGCGGCAGGCATCCAGGCAGGGGGGTCGGGAAACATCGGGGGCAGGGGGATCGTGCAGCTCCATGACAGAGAAAGGCATCGACGCGGGTGGATGTCGGAGTTTACGATTGTAAGCCACACGGGCTCCCCAAAGCATTTCTCCTCCATGCACTGCAGCCTGCTCACTACCTGAGAGCGTCCTACTGAGGGCCGCTCCTTGGACTGGTGTTCAGGCCACTTGCCCCTTCCTCTGAAGGGCTGGCCCGCCCCGTGGGGCCTGTGTGCAAACACTCATGAGAGCCCGGGAGGATGCTTTGCCTTACCTGGACCCTGCCTTATGCAGGAGATGCCTCAAGTCTGGAGTCTACGGAGGGAAGGGACTGGTGGGGGGTGGATGGAGAGCCGCACAGGTCTCCACGGCCCAGCACCCGTCCACTTCCTGGAGTAAGCGGAGCACCCAACTTGTTTCTGTGCTTCCTGACTCCTAGAAATTGGGCCCAGGCTCCTGGCCCTGGCAGCCTGCACCCGCCCTGCTGTCTGGACCCATCCTGGGGCTCTGCAAGCCTCGGGGCTCGGGAGCCACCCTACAACCAGCAGGCGGCACTGCAGGAGAGCTCGAGAGGCCGCAGCCTGGGCTTTCAGCCAGTGGGACCCTCCCCCGTGCAGCCCTGGCTGGAAAGTACGGGCCCAGACGGAGGGCAGGCTGCGGGACGGGGTGGGGGGGGGTGGTCAGAAGCTGCCCCAAGGCAGAGGCTGGAGCTCAAGGGAGCCCTCCAGGACTTCCCTGGTTTTTCTCCCTCCACGCACATCCCACGTCCAATGCCTCAGGTGTGGATCCATCTTAGCAGCCTGGACAGCCTTTGATGCCTGTTTTACAGATGAGAAAGTCGAGGCTCAGTCGCGGGCAGGCTCACACGGCACCATGCTCGGCCCTGCACTGGGGCTGCTTCGCCGTTTCCTGCCTGAATCCTGGGCTCTCAGATCCTCAGCCCGTCCTCCAGGCTGCGCCGTGTGCTGTGCAGAGACCCCAGCGTGTCTGTGTACGCGCCATGAGCGTGCGCCTGCGGAGTGTGCGTGCCCCACGTGCGTGTAGTGCCCTGGAGCGCGTGTGGTGTGTCCTTGTGAGCCTATAAGTTTCATCTCTTCCTCTAACACACTCAGACGAACTGTCTCACAAATGTGTCCACAAGATGGAACCACGTCTCCTGCTCAAGGAGAGCAACAGCGTGTTCTGACCACGGCGTCGCAGCCCTTCCTGCGACCCGTCACTCTAAGACCCTCAGGGGAGGTGCCCAGAGAAGGTGACGGCTCTTGAAAGGGGTGCTCGGCGAAAGTCCTCACCTCCCTCTGCTTCCAGGAGCAGCAGTAACTTTGCTCGTATTCAGCAGAAAGCCAAGCTGCCTCAGTCTGGAGGTCATGTGGCCGGGCTTCCTGGAGCCAGAGAGTGACTCAGCTCCAGAAAGCTCTGAGCTGTACCCCACCCACCCACACCACGGGTGTGCCTGGCCCGGCGCGCACATTCTGTTCCCTCGTTGCCTCGCCTGACCTCCCCAAGACACGCTGCCACCAGCTGCCCTCGCCAGGGTGCTCCCAGCACCTCCCAGCCTCCAGGAAGCGCAGGGCATGGAGGCTGCAGCCTGCAAAGCACCCCCGCAGGCGATTAGGACAAGCCCCTGACTCAACACCCCCTCTGCCCCAGAGAGCCAGACAAGGCTGTGTTCGATCAAACACTCTGGGTATCTCTCGGGAAGCACCCGGGTGGCGGGCGTGGACATGTCAAGGAATGAGACAGAGAGCTGCAGGGCCACAGGCCAAGACCGAGGGGCCATGGGGACCGGCAAGCCTCTCCTGGGGTTCCTGACTCCCTGATACACGGCTGGTGTCCCTGCAAACTGTGTAGGAGCAGGAGGTCGGAGCTGCAGCCCTTGGTCAGCCTCTAATGGGAAACGTTTAAAACATACGACAGAAGAAAGGAGTGAGAAGGAAGTTCCAGGGAGACCCTGCTATGGGGGAGGACCCCAGATGTGTGAGTCCATAGAACCAGGCCCGAAGGGGACAGGAAGCCGTGAGCAGACACCTGAGCAGGCCCCCAAGTCCCGCCAGCACACCCAGAAAGTGAAAACTGAGGGTGCCCAGCCCAGCTGCCCCCAAATGTGCCCAGGGGACAACAGGCAGGCCACGGGCACCCAGATGCCCACCATGGGATCGCCTCCTCAGATCTCAGCCTCATCGGAGCTCTCATCGCAGGACAGGGCTGGGCCACGCATGCCCGTCCGGTCACCCCAGGAGAGGGTCCAGGGCTCTGGGCAGCGTGTGCACGGAAGAACAGGGCCCCACCCGGACGCCCCCCAGCCTGGACCCCGTCGCTCCCTGTCTCACTGCCCAGACCTTCACCTGTACCCTCCCGGGGGTTCTTCTCTGGCTACGCGTCCTGCACTCCAGCCCAGCTTGAGGAGCATCAGCTCAGCCAGGTGGCACGGGGCGCTGCTCTCTGGGGAAGGCAGGAGGCAGGGTCTGAGTCCACAGGACACTTCCTCCTCCGGACAGACGAGAAGAGCGCTGCCCCATCGGAACAGGGTTTTGGGCTCCTAGGACCTGGGAAGCACCCTGGCCTCTGGGAAGATCCACCGTCCCCTCCCCGTCCCCCCCTACAGCCAGTGTCCGCTCAGGGGAGCCCAAAAGAATGCTCAGCAGCGACACCGTCTCCATCAGGCTAACAGAAGTCAGCGCGGCCCGGCCTACCCCTTCTTCCAGGAGGATGGGTGGGCAACTGGTGAGAAACGCACCCTCTGGTTTCTGTTCGGTGCCATTGCCGCGTGTGAGGTCACCAGGGACAAGCCTCATCCTGTTGAAAGCAGAACGCGAAGTCCAGGGCCACCGTGCAGGCCCTGCGCCGAGAGCTTCCATCCACCTGCTCCAAAAGCAGGCTACCACCTGCACACCCTGGATGCCCTGGTTCTGCGGGTCCCTGGCTACTCTCCGGTGTCAAGGCTGCGGTCAGCACAGCAAACCCTGCTCCTTCTGGGCTGCAGAGTCCCCACGCAGCGCAGGGGGGCAGGGGAGGGGCCGCCACCCTCTGCAGCCTCCCTACACCACGGCCTTGACCTGCCGCTGCCCTGAGTCCAAGCCTCCTTGTTAATAAGCAGCCATTCCTGCGCGCGCCCTCACCTAGCTCCAGCCAGAGACGGGAGGGAGAACCTGAGCTTTGATGGAACGGCCCGGCTGCTGGCAGGGCCCAGAGGGTTAGCCCGCTTGCTGGCCACCTGGGGGCCCTTCCTCGATTTGCAAAATGTGCCTCTGAGAGTCGCAAACACTCTACCCAGAACCGAGTGCCTGCAGGTCACCGCCCTCCTGCACAGCCAGAGAGAAGATGCTGGAAGCAATGAGCACTGCCAGAGGGATGGAGGAGAGGCAGGAGGGGCGGGGAGGGGTGAGGAGGGGCACCCTTCTTCTCAGAGGTTGAGGGTGGGGGTTGCCTGCAGACAGTCTCCTCCATCAGGAAAACTGGCATCTCGTGGAGTTGCAGCTTCTGGAGGACACAGTGGGAGAGTTACAGCTGGGGCAGGGGTCATCCCTGCCGCGGCCACCCGCCTGACCTACTGGGATGCTCCTGGCTACTCTGGGTGGGCTGGGCCGCCCTCATGCTCTCTCACAGCCCCGAGCCTCATAGGGCGACCACGCAGCGTGAGCAGCACCAAGCTTGCTTTGGCTGAGCCTGTCCTAACCCGAAGGCCCTGCCGTGTGGCCTGGACAAGTTCCTCGGCTTCTGTGCCTATCTCTTCATCTGCAGGACGGACGCCTTCAGAGTCCTGGACACGATGCCCCAGGACCTGTGGGATGCTCGGCGCGGGGCCCAGTGTGAGCTCCTCCTTGGTGGAGCCGGGTCGGGCTATGCACCTCCGCTGCACAGGCCCGGGGAGGATGAGGAGGCGGTGGCCGCGGCGGCAAGCATGCCCCTGAAGGAGGAAGTCTTTGGGGACAGTTTTCTTCATGTCCTAAAGTTTCCTGCTTTGGGCATTTGAAAGTTGGTGCAGAAATAACCAGCGCCGCGTGGGTCCACGTGTGGGGTTCTGACTGTGGCGGGTGATGGCGCTGATCCCCAAGGACACACGAGAAGTGGCCCACCTGGAACAGGCAGGTGTGGGTGTGCAAGTGGGGAAGAGATGCCAAGGAGGAAAGGGCCCACCCTGCTCTCTCGTGGTAGCACAGCCTGCGGTCTCATCTCCCCGGTCCGGCCAGGGACGGGGTCTGAGCCGCGAGACTCCCGGTGAGCTGTCAGCCGGGGGCCCGGAGCCTGGGGAAGCATTCCATGGTTGATAACGGTGCTCGGCGCTGCGCTACGCCGTTACCCTTCCTCAAAAGAAAGCCATCCATCCACATACTTCCCGTATGGCCAGGTGCATGGCCGGCAGGCCTCACGGATGAGCAGGCCCTTGGCCGAGCTGTGAGGTATGGGGCACTGTGGATGGCCCTTATGCGCGCCGGGAAGCTCCACGTGCATTCGCAATTTTCTCAAAGATTTGGAAAGAGGGAGCCACTTTGCCAGGCTCAAACGCTCGTTTCCACCGCCAGATAGTGAGGCTCTGCTGAGACCAGGCCCAGGAGGGTCTGTAACAAGTGAAATAGGGAGGGCTTGCCCGGAGCGGGTCCCAGCACCTGCCCAGTCCCAGCAGGCGGGACTGGGGGAGACGTGACGGATGCTGGGGGGACCCTGGCACCAGGCAAGCACCAGCTGACCGGAGGACTGCCCCAGTCCGCCCAACCCAGTGTGAGCCCCTGTGTGTGCCCTCCGAAGCCCTTGCTCACCAGGGTCTCTGGCTGGATGCCTACCTGGCCCTGGAGTATTTAAAGCTATGGCACCCATGCTCCTGAAGATGCCCTCTCCATCCAGGGCCAAGCACAGCGGCCTCTGGGAGCTCAGATCATTCAACATGTTTGCACTCCAAGACCCAGGGAGGAGCACAAAGGGAGGCCAAGGGTGAGAAACCAGACATCAGCATCCCAGCCCGCAGAGACAGTTCTGGGTGTTGGGGGGCACCTCATGGCACAAGGGGTGAGAGGCCAGAACGAAGTCTATGGAGGGTCAGGAGACTCCAGAGCAGCCGCCTGCGGAGGGGCACGCCCTGCCCTGCCCCAGGAGACCCCCGCCAGCCCCGACTCCAGGGACCACGTACTCCAGTGGGAGGGGGCGCCCAGGAGCGTGAGGCGGCAGCACACACAGCCCTTCCCAGGGACAGCACAGCTGTGCGTACATGTGAGCACCTGCCGGTGCGCGTGCCCACTTGAGGCCCTGGCCCCCCATAGTCCTGCTCCTGGGGACTCGGGACCTCGCCTGGCAGCCCCACCTCCAGAGGCCCCCGCAGCCTGCCTGCGGCAGGGCCGACGACCTGGGACGGGTGACGTCCACACGGCACTCATCTTCACGAGGGAGCCAGAGGCCTCGCCGTGCCCGGCGGAGCGGCACAGTGACACGGCTCCACGGACACCGCCAGCTGCGCTGTCCCCAGGGAAGAGCGGCCCTGGGCCGGCGAGGCCTTGCACGCGTGTCTTTGGGGCCCCTGTGCTAGGCAGGGGGTCTGAGCCAGGAAATAAAGAGCCGGCAACAACCAATGCTGGCTTAGCCATCCCTCTGACGGCCCCGGCCTAGCCCGGTGCCCGGTGGACGCGCAGGGACCTCCTCCGAGTCCCCCGGGGAGGCGCCCAGAGGCCCAGGACTCTGCCCCACGGCCCTGCCAGTGGCGATGAGCCTGACTCACGTGCTTCCTGCGACAGCCACCGTATCATCACATCCGCTCGGGGAACTATTTTTAACTGACTTATGTGTTTCGTGTCCGAGGAAGGCACCGAGTTCTGTTTTCATCCATCTACAGGGAAGTGTTGCAACCGCTCTCAGCTCAGCAGGACTCGCCCCGCACAGCGGCGGGGGCGCCCGGCTGGGCAACACGGCCTCAGAGAGTAATAAAGTCGGAAATGTCGGGCAGGCTGGCCGCCACTCATTCCGTGGAGAGGGACGCTCGCCATTCCCTCCCCCGTGGGCCCCACAAGCCCACGCGCCTCCCGGCCGCCTCCCAGCCCTGACGGCGCCCAGCGGGTTTCCGCGCAGGGAACGCCTGGTCGTGGGGACGGCAGGGCTGCCGGGCGGCCGAGGGACCAAGGGCCACCTGTAGCGTCCGTCCTTGGGGTGAGGGTCTCCTCCGGACCCCAGCTCCCCCTCCCCTTGCAGACGAGGAGAGGCTGCGGGAAGGGCTCCCACTCGTGGTCCGGGTCTGTGGCCCCCGCGTCAGCTCCGTCCTCCTGCAGCCCCTGGGCAGCCCCCCGCCTGGTGTGCTCCGGGCAGCGGTGGCCTGCGAGGACCCTCCCTCGGTCCCCACGACCCACACAGCCTCAGCTCTCACTCGCAGTCGGGACCCCATGTCTCACTATCCTTAGCCCCTCCCCTAACTCACTTTGGCACAAATTAACAACCACTTTTTCTTTTCTTTCCTTTTTTTTTTAACCACTTTCTTGGCTCAGGCCCCCTTCTGGTCCTCCAGCAGCAAGCGGCGGGCGGCTGGGCAGCGCTGGGCAGGGACGCGGCGGGCAGCCGGGGCAGCAGGGGAAGAGGAACAAGAGGAAGGTGGCTGGTCCTCTCCCGGGAGCCGGTGCCCAGCAGGAAAACAGGAGGATGCAGGACGTGGGGGTCGGGGTTGGGGTCACAGAGGTCAGCCCCGGAGCAGCCGAAAGGGGCCTGGGCCCAGCCAGGGGTCAGGAAGGTGTCCCGCAGGAGCCGGACCCCAAGGGAGGCCAGGGTCAGGTTGTGCTCCAGCCCCCGGAGCTCAGCTCCCGGGGGCCGCGGTGACCGATGCCAGCCGGTGGGTGGGGCCCCCCTCTCGTGCACACCTGTGCCACCTGCGCACAGGGCCGCTACCTGCTTTCACAGGTGAGGAGCCTGTGCCTCTGGGGCTGCAGCCCCGTTTCTGCCCCCGGCTCCGTGCAGAAGCAGGACCTACATCCACTTCCAGATCCCAGGAGCCGTCCCGGCTTGCAGAGGCCAGGCTGGGCACGACCCCAATGTGACCGTTCTCTCCCCAGAAGCCTCCGGCAGTGCGGACGGCTCTCCCGAAGTCATTGGGGCGCTCAGGTGTTGATGTCACTCACCTGGAGGTGGCCCACCTCCTTCCCTCCTCGGCCCTGCCCCACCTGTCCCCACTCTTCTGGAAGAAGCAGGAAGAGGTGAGGCCCAGGGTCTGGGAACGGCTTGGAGGCTGGGAGGCCCCAGGGCCCGATTTGGGCTCAGTCAGACCACCGGACTCACTCCCGAGTGGCTTACACAAAGGTGCTTGTTCGATCTGCACAAGAATCCTTTGGGGGAAGAAGAAACTGAGGCTGGAGCAGGCTCAGCACATGGCCGACATGCCCGCCATGGGGGGCCGGGCATGGATTCCAGCCCAGGAAGCCCGGCTCCAGGGCCTGTGCTCCAAGCCCGAACGCTATAATTTGTGTCCTCCAGGGCTCCTGATATCTCAGATTTAATGTGGAGAAGTGGTTCCACTCTGTCTCACCCCATACCCAAAATCAACTCACATAGATTAAAGGCAAAAAGTATAATTATAAAAGAACTGGAAGGGGATACAAGGGAAAAGTGCACGCTGTCAGGAAAAGGGACCCGATGCAGAATCTAAGCGTCACAGAAACAACGGACAGATGGGACTACGGAAAGCCGAGGACTTCTGTGGGACGGATCGAGCAGCCGGAGGAGCGAAAATGTCCAGCGAGGAACCAGGCACAAGCCCCTGCAAGTAAGCGCGAGTGCTGGCGTTTATCACATGTAAAGAGCACCTGCAAGTCAGTAAGGAGAAACCAACAGCTCAACAGAAAAGTGGCAAAGGAGAACGAGAAAGACGTAAAACATCTCCATGGACGCAGAGAATTATTCAATCTCCACTAATCACAGAAAGGAGAAGTTGGAAGATGTTTCGCAAGATCCAGGATCCATTCGGTGAGGAAGAGCACAAACCATGTGCAGGGCACGAACCAGTGATTTGGAGCCTCCGCCACATTTAAGCGTCTGCACTGAACTCGCCCCGGCGAAGCCCTGAGCACAGCCCCTTGGGGGCACCCTGAGCTTCCGGCCTCTGGGAACTCCGCGCCGACAGCCTGGAGGTCCCCGTTGTGGTGGGGGGGGGGGTCCCGGGAGGGAGGCATCCCTGCCTGGGCTCCATATCCTGCCACCCTGGGGCCTGCGGAGGCCTGGCCGGGCCGTGGCTTAGCTGCACCCCTGCCTGGAGACGCAGCCGGGCAGCAGGACCTGACCTCCCTGCTCTGGGGAGCGGTGTCCCTCTGGGGCACCCCATCTCAGGGCAAGCCCTGGGGTACCCCCACCCCTTCCTGTTTTGTTCCAGGGTCCCCCACCCCACCCGGCCCCTCCAGGCCCGGCTCCCATTCCAGTTCTTCATGATGGGCCCCATGCTGCCTCCGTGTCAGGCCGCGGTGTGTCACCGTCCCTGATATCCTGGACCTTCCCGGGGCGCTGCCCTTTCCTCACTGCCCCAGCCCGGGCTCCCGGGAGGCCCAGAGAGGGTAGGAGGCTCCGTGGGCTCACACGGCAAGGAGGCGACAGATACTTGGGGGTTGGCTTGGGGCCCGGCCACAGTGAGGGCTCGGGGTGCTGGCTCAGGCAGGTCCCCACCCCCCAACGCCCTGGCCCTCCAAAGGGGCTCCGAGGTCACGGGGGCAGAGCCTGTGTGGGCAGCGTCACGACTTCTCTGGGCTGACTCGAAATCTCAGGGAGCCGTGGCCCCGGCTGCATGCATCACCCTGGGATGAATCGCCATGTCTCTGCCTTCCGGAAAGTTCCGTCTCTGATTTACACACGCGATCAGGCAGTTATTTGATCCAGATGCCTTTGAAATGCGCGTTGCACTGGGACCATCCTGGACTGGGGTGGCGGCCCGGGCAGGGTTCCCGCCTCCTGAATCACGGAGCCGGGTCTAGGGAGGGGCTCCCTCGCCTGGGAAACAGTGTGGGCCTCGTTCCAGGTGGATTTCCAGCGCCCCTGGCCCCAGGGACGGCGTGGGGGTCGGGGGGCTGGGCGTGGGAATGGTCTGGCCCCAGGTTCCCAACCTACATGGAGGGCCTGTCCCTCCTCACTCACCCAAGGGCCAGAGGCCCAGTCAGAACCCTCTGCCCGCCAGCCTCGGAGGCCACGTGCTCAGCGGTGGGTGGACACGGGGCAGCCCTGGACTGTTGGCACATCGGGGCCCCGTGCCCCCCAGAAGCTCACCGTCCCTGCAGTGTGATGTGCTGCTGCCCTGCGCTCCTGTTCCCTCTGCTTCCAGCCTGGACCTCACAACACTTCCAGGAGCTGCCCTTCCCTCTGCCATTAGTTGTCCTCTCTCTCCTGGTGGCCCCGTGAGGTATTCTCCACGAGGAAGCCCAGGGACACCGTGGACACCTGGGCCAGATGCCATCTCCTGTGCTGCCTGCCTCCCCAGGCCTCAGCTCAGGGTCAAAGCCACACCCCGGATGGCCCCGCAACTCTGAGGACCCTCAACACCCCCCATGGGCCCACCCTACCCCAACACCCCCCATGACCCAGGGGTCCACGGGACCCTCAACACCCCCATGGGCCCACCCTACCCCAACATCCCCCATGACCCAGGGGTCCACAGCACCCCACACATCCCTGAGAGGAAGCAGGGAATCCAGAGAGGTGACCCACGGTTGGGGACAGAGAGGGGCACTCACCCATCCACTCGCCCTCCCTCCCTGCCCAGCAGAAGGCACCGTCCCCCTTGGTGACGCCAGGTGCCCACCCCTCTGCAGAGCAGTCTCAGCAAGTGAGGGGTACCGGACCTCCTGCCCGCCCCACCTTGGAGCACCCCAGGCCACCTCGCCCAGTATTCTCAGAGGAGACAAGTCTCAGAGCCACCAAGGGAGGCAGGATACATGCCTGGAACTTTAGAGTAAAAAATACCATTTAGGTGAACGTGGCCACAGCCCATTTCCTGCCCCAAACCAAGGTTGAAGGCAGCCCTCCATGCCCAGCTAGGGGTGAGCCTGCAAAAAATGACAGCAAACCGGGGTCGTGTCCCAAAGACACCGGCCTGGGGGAAGGGCTAGGAGTTCTGGGGGAGCCCCAAGGGGTGAGTGCCAGCGGTGCCCCAGGTGGGGGCGGGTGGTGGGGGGTTGTCCTGCTGGGACTGAGGCAGGGTCTACACCGATCCCTCCACATTTTCTGGGGCTGGCGCTTCTGCAGGGGCTCAGACTAGCCCTGCCCTGTGGGAGGGGCCCACGCTGGCAGCCCGCACCCCCCACACACCCAGGCCGGGCGACACTGGCCCGCGGTCCTGAATTCCATCAAAAAACAACAAACTAACATTCCAGCTGAACCCAAACGCGCCCAAATTCCCACCCTGGAGCCCTTGGCAGGTCCCTTCTCCCTGCCACCTCCAAGCAGAAACAGACCCTTGGCTGGTGGGGCCCCCGGCCCGGGCCCCAGCCCACATCCCACCTCCACCTCCTGCCCTTTGCAGGGGCCTCGCCTTCCTCCCGGGGCTCGTGACCCACAGCCAGGCTAGTTTTTCAGCAGCCCCAACACAACCCACAGTAGGGCTGGGGTCTCCCCACCCCGCCCCACCCAGGAAGTCTGCTACCTGGCCCAGCTCCCCTTGCAGACCTTGCTTCTCACGCCCAAGGTGAGCGACCCCCTGCCACTCTGGGGGCCTGGGTGGGTCCTCTGATCTCACACCCCCGCCGGAGACACCTGGCCCCTCCTCTGGCCTCGCCTGGGTCAGGTCCCTTCCTGGCTCACCCAAGAGGTGCCCAGGCGGAGAGCACCTGCTGACTGGGAAGAGCCTCTCAGCCCCTCCGGGAGCGGTGCACCCTTGGACCTACGGGACCTCCCTCGCCCTCACGTCCACCGCCTGGGTTGGGAGCGGCGACCCCAGGCTCAGCCCATGTTTGAAAGCAGCTGGGGCCCTCCCAGGCCTTGGGGCGCCCAGGCCCCGCTTGTGAACCCTGCCGGGCTGACCCAGGCCCCAGGGGCGGGCGTGGTGCCCGAGAAGGCACCCAGGTCACCAGGGCAGCGCCCACGCAGTGTGCTCATTCCAGAACGCCCTTGGGGGTGAGGCACAGCCTGGCTCCCCAACTTCTACCCTGCAGCGGCAGCCCTGCCCACCCCACCCCGTGTGCCCTGCCCTGCCACCCCTGGCCTGACGCCCCCCAAGGGCAGCCTGGGCCTCCTCGTCCTTGGTCCCTGCTCCGTCCTGACCTCAGAAGCCCTGGCTCCAGCCGAGACCGTGATCCAGGCAGAAGCTGGTGCCCCAGCCTTTCAGGGGGGGCCTGGGGTCCTCATCTCCGCGGGAGCACGGAGCAGGCCTGCCTGACAGCAAAGGAGCTGGCCGGGGAGCAGCGCTGCCTCTGGAAGCTCTGAGGACACCATCCTCGGGCCTCCTCCGGGGTGCTGCTGCCCGAGCAATCCATCCCGACAGGGGAGGGCCTCTGTCGCCACCCTTCACCCCCTGACCTGGGGAGCACCGAGGCCCGGCCTCCCAGGGCAGCTCCTCCAGAGGCCCGGGGAAGAGGTTCAGGGAACCCAGAGACAGCGCGAGGCTGGGTGAGCCGGGCCTGGGCACTTCACGGGGGGGCCGTGAGGGGAAGGTCGCCCCCCTCGGTCCCCAACCCATGAGGCATAGGTCCTGGGGCTCAGCTGATGGCCGGGGGAGCACCCCGTCTCCAGGACATGCAGCGGGGGAGGGTTTGAGCCCAGCAATCCTGCTCATTCTCATGGGGACCAGTTTTTAATTTCAGGACATTCACATGTGTTACAACAGGAAATAAAGTGTGTGAGAACCAGCATCCCCCACACACTCCCGGCAGGAGGCTCTTCCGGGGGCCTCGGCTCCACCCGCCCCCACACGGCCCCGCGGGGAGACCCCAGGCCCGGCCCGCGTCCTGCCCAAGGCCCGCATTCCTGGGCTGCTTGTCCCCTGAAGCGCTTAAACCACACACATATGCACACACGCACACTCACACACACGCACCCGCTCACACAAGCACACGCACTCACATGCATGCACTCGCACGCATGCACTCTCACTCGTTCATACAAGCACACACTCACACGCATGCACTCACACACATGCACTCACGTGCATGCACTCGCACACACGGACTCGCTCATATAAGCACACGCACTCACACACACTCACATACACGCATACATATGCACACACTCGCACACACGCACCTGCTCACACAAGCACATGCACTCACATGCATGCACTTGCACACACACCCACTCATATGTGCACATGCACTCACATGCACACTCACATACGGGCACACATACACGCCCACACAAACACTTGCACACGCGTGCTCACATACCCGTGCTTGCGCACATGCAGCAGGGCTGGGCTGAGGCTCTGTGTACCAGCCAGCACTCTGAGGGCTCACAGAGCACAGGGGTAAGGGTGGAGGGACGTGGTTGGAGTTTTAAGCAACTCTGCCCCGGGCTCCCATGCCCCGTGTGACCTTCCCGGGCCAGGACCCCGCCCGCAGCTCCTGACTCACCGAGGGCAGAGGTTTGTCCAGGGCCCTGTGGCTGGTGAGTGCAGGTTTGTCCCTCTCTGCCGCTGGGTGCCGGGCCCAGCCTAGTAGGGACGGTGGCGCTCAAGTTCCCATCTTCCTCAGACCCACGCAGCCCTGGGTGTGTGTCTAATCGAGATCCCTCGCAGATGTTGGGGATCTATGCCCTCGTCACTCTACGGAGTTGACACTAGTGGCCTTACCTCCCCTTCTACTTGGGAAACACAGAAGTGCCACTTGCTCCTTTCTATTGTTGAAGTGGCAGACGTGGCCACACCTCTGCCAAAGCCACCGCTGACCTTGGTGTCCGTCCCAGAGAGGGGGCTGGCCCCTCCCTGATGCTCCAAGTGGCCAGTGTGATGGGCTGGGGTCTCACAGGCCTCAGAAGGTCGTATGCTTCGACTCCCTGCTCCAGTTCCAACTAGACCATCCCGGGGGCTCTGAGGCCTCTGACCGAGGTCAGGAGCACCTGAGCACCAGGAGCCGCTGGTAGGTGGCTTTCATGAAGTCTCCTCCCTGCCAGAGAGGGGAATCTGCCGTGGGCTACCAGCTGTTCTGCCCCCACGGCCCACCACCCTTGCCACGTGGAAGAGCCCCAGCTGGCTTATGGTGCCAGGGGTGGCCTTCCCTGGGCGTGTCCTCTTCTCTTCCTGTCCCAGCAGGGCCTGGTTTTCCCCGCTTGTGGCCTCAGCATCTGGCACATCCTTCATGTCCCTCTGTGGGGAGAAGAGAACTTAGGGAGGATGGACAGGGAGGGAAGGGACCAGAGGACATCCCTTGGTCACGCGGGTCCCCCCACCCCACCCCTAGCCCAGTGTTGAGGACCTCGCCACAGAGAGCACGTGAGAGTGAGAAGGACAGAAACTCCCCCAGACCAGGAACCCACCTTAAAACCTTAACATCAAACTAACCAAATGGCTTTATCTGTGTTTCCACAAAGGTGGTTTCTGCACCAGAAAAAGAATGAGGTTGACTTTAGAAGTTATTATAACTTAAATATGTGTCAGATGTCATATGCCCACCACGCACGGCTACCCTCAGAAGACCCCGTCCCCCAAGGGCCACCATGTCAGCCAGCTGTTCCCAGGACTGACGACAGCTGGTGCCATGCAACTGAGGCAGGACCCAGGATCAGGGCCCGCTGCCCTCATCCCGAGGGACCCCAACAGCGGCCCCACAGAGGGCTGAGGCAAACACAGTGAGGCCAAGGTGGAAATTCCTTTCTTGGCCTCACTGCTCTCCTTCCTGCCACCCTCAGCCTTGCCATGGACTTGAAGTTATAAGGAAAAGGGTCTCATCCCCTTCATTTACTGCCGTCCACCCCCTGCAGTAAGCAGCTGCCTTCAGCTGGTCCCCCCAAAGGGACCTTTGGGACTGGTGCATTTTACGTGGCTTGGGGCTGAGCACCCCTGACGTGGTGACAGGAAGGTACACCAAGGTGAAGTCTTTGGAGTGGGGGGGGCCTAACCCTGCTGTCATTGAGTGGAGCCAGCAAACAGGGGACGGGAGCAGGAGCAGGAGGGCGTGGTGGACAGGGACAGCCATCCAGGGGGCTCAAGCAGACACGGGGGTGGGTAAGGCTCAGACAGGCAGATGCAAGCGCCTTCAAGGGGTGTGTGCGTGTCTCATTGTTGGTGGATGGACAGACAGACAGATTATATGTTAGATAGGTAAGAGAGGGATAGAGAGATGGGCAAGTCAGGGGGTGGAGATTGTGGAAGGCTAGACAGACAGAGAAGTCGCAAAGTCGCAGATGCGTATGGGTTGGTGTGGTGCGTGTGTTAGGGTTCCATAGTGGGGCAGCCCGGTGGCTCAGTGGTTTGGCGCCTGCCTTTGGCCCAGGGCGCGATCCTGGGGTCCCGGGATCGAGTCCTGCGTCGGGCTCCCTGCAGGGAACCTGCTTCTCCCTCTGCCTGTGTCTCTGCCTCTCTCTCTCTCCCTCTATGTCTATCATGAATAAATAAATAAAATCTTAAAAAAAAAAAAAAAGGAAACCCAACAGGCCTGAGTTCAAGTGTCAGACCTCCTAATTACTGTCCGTAGGACCATGAACGCTCAAGCAGACGCGGTTTCCTGACTTCCCAAGTGACCCACGTGTATAGCGTGTGTGTGTGTGTGTGTGTGTGTGTGTGTGTATAATGCTGTAACCCAGTGGTCAGGGAGGAGCCAAGATTTGCCACGTGGCTTCTTATTTTTACCTGACGGCCAGGTGGATTTGTCTAGGGTTTGTGACAAATCCATAAAACAGACACAGACCCCTGTCCAGAAGGACACCTTCCAGCAGGGAGAAATGCCACGATCAAGAGGCCGTTCACAGACGCTCCTGCCGAGCTCCGGCCAGGGCAGCCTGGGGTCAGCAGGCGCAGCGCAGCCTCAGTGGGAAGGATGCCAGGGACGAGCGCTCCAGCACCTCGGCTCGAGCGAGGAGGAGGAGCAGTGAGGAGACGGGGGCAGCGGAGACACTGGGTCCAAAGTTCCCTCAAGACCAGGAAACGGCACCCGTCGGCGCCTGCAGCGCACGCTGCTACCACCTCAGGGGAGATGGGGCTGCAAATGGGACTCAGCTTGATTTAAAACAAACCAAACAAGTGAATAAAACAAAAAGCTATGACATACCTGGCTCGCTGGAGAGGCATGAGACGCTTGGTGCGGGGAAGGGTCTGCTGCGACGGAAGCCACGCCTCGCTCGGGCAGACGGACAGACGACGGGCCGGGCTCCGGCCTCCAGTGCCTCAGACACTGGGGAGCACAGACGCCTACGCAGCTAACCAAGGATGCGACAGGGCAGAGAGCGGCTCCGGGGCGTCAGGAGCTCTCTGGGGGCCGGGGGCCCTGCGCCCTGGGCCGCGTGTGAAGGATCCGTCACCAACGCGTTAAAACACTGGCCCGTGGCAGCTGGCGTGGCCAGACCCAAACAACCCCGACCTCATTTTCCAGGAGCACCAGCAGATGTTGGAAGTCGGGGCGGAGCCTCAGGGCCCGAGCAGCCGCAGGAGCCCCACCACGGCCGTCAGGGAGGTGGCCAGGGCCGCCCAGCTGCGTGGGGGGGGCAGGCGGGCGCGGGGCTCGGCCAGTCGGCATTACCTTCCCGGACAATGTTGAGGACGCGAGTGCCCGCCTCTGTGAGCGTGCAAAGTCGCCGACCACTTACCTGCTCCTGGGACACGACGTTGGCACCCACCTGTGTCGGGAGCCACAGACGCTCCCGTGCAAAGGGAGAAAGTGAAGACGAGGAGGGGTCACCAGCTCTGGGCAACTTCAAAGCCGAGCGGGCAGGCGGACCCTCGGACCTGGGCGTTTCCCTCTGGCTCCGGCCCTGCTCTGGGGTCCCCCTCGTCTTGCACAAAGGGGAGCGTGTTTGTGGCTCAGCGGCCTTATCCGCCTGCTTCCCGCCTGCAGGGTTCTGAGGTTTCAACATCTGCTTCCACCTTTCCTGACCTCGTCTCTCTGTCCCCCCAGGTCTCTGATGTCACGTTCTCAAGGTCGTTGTGGGTCCCCTGCATGTGTCACGGGGGCTCAGGCCATCTGACGTGAGCGTCCCCTTGGGTCTTTCCTGGACAATCTCGTTTCCGTCGTGGGCTCTACTGGGGTGTCTGTGGGTCTCAGGATCGAAACCTCTGTGGTCAAATGCTCTGTTCATTCTGCCCAACAAACCAGCCCGGGCTTGTCCTTCCACACCTGGGCTTTCCTTCCCGAGCTCAGGGCCATACTTCCTGCGCACCGCACACCTGCACACACACCACGGCTCCCGCACACACATGCCCCCAGACGCATGTGCACACACCACGCGTAGACACGGCATCGAAGCACACGAGTCGCCCAAACAACGCGTATCCCACGGCTTGTGGCCGCATCCCTCCGCCCCTGCCTCTCCTTTGTAAGGACACATGCCATTGAATTCAGGACCGACTCAGATAACTCAGGCCCCTCACTTCATTACACCTGCAAACACACATTTTCTACACGGGGTCCCATCCACAGATTCCGGGAAGGAGGAAGGGGACCCGTTGGTGGGACCACAATCGGGCCTCTGCAGACAGTGTGCTGAAGGCTTCAGAGCAAATGTCCGGCGCAAGACGGGGGCACGGGAGGCCAGCTGCAGGTGCAGTGACGGGTGCTGTTGGTCATTTCTAGAGCCGCGAGCTCACGGGGCCGGGATCTGTCCTCCGTGGCCGTCACGGAGGCCCCAGACCCAGTCTGCCTGGCGGGGGCGGCTGCTGGCCGGACGCTTCTCTGCTCCCAGCGAGTGTTCGGTCGGGCTCTGTGCGGCTGGGGTGCTCAGGGTGCTGCCTTGCAGCCACTCCTCTGCTGCCCACACCCGGTGTGTCCCCTGAGCTGCGAGGTGCACGACTCGCACTCAGTACTGGGGGCTGCCCCTGCACCCACCCAGAGGGAGGCAGAAGGAAGGCTTGAGGAGCGGCGCCGTCAGCATGCGTCAGGGCAGGCCCTGCAGGGAAGGACACCGGTCTGCCCTGGGCCCCTGGAGGGCCGCCTCTCACCCCTTTTCACAGCGCAGAGTGCAGGTGCTCCGGGGCCCCAAGGAGCCTGCTAGGCCAGCTCCTGGGAGCATGTGGGGCCCTGGCTGGCTCGGCCCTGCACGCTGCCCTCCCAAGGGCGTCAGGAGCCGAGGGATGAGGGCCCCTCGGGGCCATGTCCTTGGAAAACGGCGCCTGGAGCCAAGTCTTGCCCCACCGCAGCCGCCACCCCAGCCTGTGAACTGTGGGAGAGGGCAGTGGGCGGGTCTGGGCAGGGGCTCAGACACGAGACCTGCTGCTGCTCATCCTCACGCCCCGGCTGCTCCACGGGAGGACAGGCCCAGGGAGCGGGGCCTCCGGTCCGGGTGCCAGAGAGACAAGCGCAGGCCCAAACGCCCCCGCGGCCTCGACGCACACGCGTGAGCGAGAGACACGCTCCTGGTGGCCCCCGGCGGGCCTGGGTGACAGCAGGGGGTACGGGGAGCGCCCGCAGGCAGGCCCGAGGCGCCGCGCGGCCGGTGGGCAGAGAAGCGGTGGTTTTCGGGAAAAGGAGGACGCGGCGCTGCACAAGTGTGACAAGCCGGGGAGACGGCTCCTGCGTTGTCCTGGAAAACAGGAAACGCACCTAACGCAACCCCAGCTCCAGGCGAAGGGCTTTCCAAGCAAAATATCCCCGGGGCTCGTCAGCTGCTCGATAAGGTGCGTCCGGGGCACACGCACGGCAGACCGAGAGCAAGCGCGGGGCCGGCCCCCCTGGCACGGGCACCATCACACTGAGCCTGTTTCTCAGCCACGATGCACGAGGTTGAGACCGAAGGCTCAGCATCGGGGGGGGGGGGGGGGGGGGGGGCAGGGCCTCCAGGGCGACGTTCCTGCACGGCCCGGGCCGAGGCGCCTGCCAACGGGGACACTGACACCGGGCCCTGCCGTCGTGGCGTCTGTCTGTGTTTTCAGCGACTGGCACAGCCCCGACAGCGGCCACGTCCGCCATCCTGTTATGAAGGAAACGCGCCCAGGGGAAGGGGCGTGAGCCGACGCGGAGACAATAAACAGAGGTGAGCCAAGAGGGCAGCGGGGTGACCAGGGCGGCCGCCTCTGCCCACGGCCCGGCACCTCCGCAGCCAGCGCTTCCCTTCCACGCCCGCCTCCCGCGTCCCGCAGCAGCATGGGGCAGGGGGTGTCCCCCCGGACCCAGGAGCCCTCCTCCCCTCGGCCCCTCGGCCCCGCAGCCCCGTGGCCCAGCAGGCCCTGAACCCCACCAGGAGCCCGGCGCCCCACACGCGTGCTCGGCCCGCCCGCGAATCGGGCTCATCCCAGGAAGGGAGGCCCCCCCAGGAGCCGTGGTCGCCGCCTTTGGTCCCAAATGCTGCCCCGTCACCTCCGCACCGTGCGGCCCTGGGCAAGTCACGTCACCCTGACCGCGATCCCACGGACGGCCGGGCCCTAACACCACGGAGGGGAGCGACGTGCACACGCCCGCTGGCTCCTGAGAGGCCCCCGAGTGGCGCTGGCAGACACAGAGGAGCCACAGGAGGCCGACAGCCACGTCCCTCAGCAGTGAGGCCAGTGCCCGTGGGTGTGACCATGTGCCTGCAGGCACGTCACCCTCCGTGCCGGCCACAGCCAGCCAGGCCACCGGGAGGTCCTGGCGCAGCCACGCGGACACTTTGGTGGAAAGGAGGGGAGCCCCCGAAACCAGTGCCACCCGGTTCTCTTCCCCAAGTGGTGCATTAACACCCACGGCTCCCTCACGGGGCCTCTCTCAGGGCCGGGCCTGGGGCCTGCCCACAGCCAGCCTGCTGGCCTCCCGTGTGCACACGCGGGGCTTGACGGCACCGACACTGCTCCCAGCTGAAAAGCAAGGCCGTTCCCACGGGCCTCGCACTCCCCGCGCGGCCTGGGGTGGCTCGTCTCTGCCTGGATGGGCCCAGCCCCTCTCACTGACCGGACTCCCGTCGGGGCGACACAGGCCTCGTGCTTTTCTCCCTAACGTGGTTTGTCAACGGGCCCTTCTTGGAGGAACCCACATCTTGAAACTGCCCCGGGGCAGGAAAGACCAGAAGGCCATGCTGGCCCTGGGGCGCAGGGCACAACCGCCACCGGGAGATATGCGGGTCAGGGCAGCTCTCCACACCTGCAGGTGCCCCCCAAGTGTCCCTCCGGGATGCCAGAGGTCACACGACACCGCTGCACGAGGCTGGGCCCACTCCCCACACCCAGGAGAAGCCTGGGCAGCTCAGGTCAGCTCTGAGGACTCTGCAGGGCAAGAGCCTGGCCTCTGACCCAGGGTCAAGGCCTCGTGCACGTGGGGGTGCCCAGAGGAAAGCCCACCAAGAAGGGGGCGGCCCCACCGGGCCAGGATGGGCATCTGCATACGAACCTATGGCAGTGGACACCCAGCATCGTGGCTGCAGCATCCTGACCAAGCCCCCAGTCTCGGGGCGACATGAGGGAAGTAAGGACAGTGGATAGGAGGACCCACAGCTGTCAGAGACAGCAGTGGGGGCCTCCCTGTGCTCTAGGGTTCCACTGGCCCCAGAGATCTCCCCCACAGCACAAATCTCTCCAGCTGGAGGCCCCTCCAGTTCATGATGACACAAATGGGATCCATCTCGGTCCCCCGGAAACTGCCCCTCCCACTGCCATCCAGTTACGTGAAGAAGCAACCTGGAGACCGCGGGCAGCCTCTCCTCTCTGCACCCCAGGTGGGTCAGCCCCCAGCCAGGCTCGCCCCACTCCCTCTAGAACGTGCTCCCCTCGCCGCGGCGCCCCGGGCCGAGCAGTGAGCGCATCCCCCCACTCCCACTCAGGGACAGGCCAAGCCGCCCACGTGCCTCCACAGAGCTCAGTCGCATGGCCCAGTGCCCTGTCTAGAGGACTCTGGCAGCATCCACACTCCAGAGGCGTCCCTCATCCTGACCCTGCCGTGAGCCCCAGGACAGGCACTCCCTTGCCCTCTCCTGTTCCCGTGGGGGCAGGGCCACCGTGCTCGGTTCCAGACCAAGGCGGTCAGTGCTGGCCTCTGCTGCGGATGCCCCTCGGTCTCACGCCCCAGGCCCAATGCCCTCTCCTCCCCAGAGTCGGCTGCTCTGACATGTTTGCTGCAAATATGCTCAGCTGCTGTGAACACACGTTTCCGACGGACAGAAGCGGTGCCATGCCCTCTGTGCTCTGCGTCTTCAGCTTCTCCAAGATGCTGTGTGCCGCCCGCACGGATGCCCCAGCTGCTGCAACGTGCTCCATCCTGCGAACCTCGGCCTGGGCTTGCTGGACCCTCCTGCCTGGGCTGGGCAGCCACGGGGCTCACCTGCATTGTTGTCCCTCTTTCAGGAGAGGGGTCAGTCCCGCCCTGCTCCTCACCCTGCAGAAACAGGGCTTTGGCTCCCAGTGGGTCACTCTGGGTCACCAGTGCGGCATCTCCACGGTGGCACAGCCTCCCCATGGGCCTCACACATCCGACCTGTGGGTGCAAAGCATCTCCCTGTCGCTCTAGGTTGGGTCCCTCTGATAACCGCCGTGTCTGAGGATCATTCGTGGCCTTTGGCCCTTCTGTAAATCGCCTATTCATATGATGTGCCCATTTTCTGTTAGTTTGTCTTTTTCTTCTAGGTTGGAAGGAAGCTCTTGTGCATTCACTGTATCAGTCTCTGGCTAGTGTTAGGAGCTGTAGACACCTTGTCCTGATCTGTCCTGCTCAGTTAATTTTGTGGCAACACTTCCACAGTCACCCTATTGGGTCCCCATGAGCCAATAAAGTGGGCACCACCCCTAAGTCCACTTTGCAAATGAAGAAACTGAGTATCGCAGAGGCCGGGTACGCCCGTCAGGCCCGCTGGTACGCCCCTGCAGGTCCCCGTCCTGGCTTGTCTCCGGGGGGCTTGATGACCTGTCTGTCTCCCAGATGGTGACTTTGTGAGGTGTCTGTAGGAGATGTCACTGTTTTTTGAATCAGTGGCGCAATGAGAGCCTCGTGTTCACTGAAATGCCAACAGTGCAACTGTTCAGTGCAACTACTTTAAAAGGCTCTACCTAATGTTTTACTTTTAATCTGGGCACTGCAGCCTCAGTGACCTGTCAGAGCAGTCTGAGGCCACCCTGAGGCCTGCACCAGGGTCCGTGCTCCCCCAACTTCCCTGGGGAACCTGCACAGATCCCGAGGCCAAGGAGCCCTCCCCGGGCAGAAAGACAGGGCGTCCCTGGCTGACCTCCAGCCATGTACGCAGGGTGTTGGAGCAAGCCGCTCTGCATCGGAGCATCGCTTCCATGCGTCCCTTGCCCTCGGTGCAGCCCAGGGGAGAAGCCATGCCCGGCAGCGACCTACAGTGTGTGCGGGGAGCAGTCAGCTCAGACTCAGCACTTTCGCCAGCAGGGGCCAGCTGGGCATGGCTGTCATGGGAGAAGAGAACCCTGGGTGAACTTGAGCCTGTGGGGCGCCTGAGCAGATGGAGCTGCAGGCCGCAAGTGAGGACACAGCCCTGTCTGGGCCTCAAAGCCAAAACCAGCTTTCCCGTCCTGTTTTCTGCAAAGGCTGGCTCTTGAAAGTAGGGTCACCTCCCGGAAAGCAAATGTTTTCCACGATGCTGACAAAATGAAATAATGAGTCTGGCACCTGGGCCTGTGCTGTCCCTGGCCTGGTTGCTGGCCGCCGGATCAGGGGGGGGCCTGGGGAGCCGGGGCGGAGCACAGGCCCAAGAGCGGCCCGGCACCGGCAGCCGGGCTAACGCACTTGTCAGACTGTTGTTAAAGATGTTTAAATAGTAATGATAACAGAGGGTCTTCCAAGAAAGCAAAGAAGGGAGCGGTACTGAGAGGAATCTGGAGAAACTCCACCGCGTCCAGCCTTAGCCAGAGGGAAGGAAACAAGAAACCCAGGAGGCTGGCCGCCCAGCTCCTCTGAGCCAGCAGAGCTGCGTTGCTTCTGCCAGAGGCTCTGAGGGGCTGTGGTCAGAGCACAGCACACGCTCGTGGACACGCAGGGGCTGGCGGAGCCTCCTCTCAGCCCCACGCTGAGCCCCGCATGGCCTGAGCGCAGCCACTCAGGCCACCCAGCCCAGAAGCCGAGGGGCGGCAGAGAGGGCCGGCGCCAGGTCCCCGGCCGAGGTGTGAGGGGCAGGGGCAATGCCAGGCCGTGTGACGTGCCTCTCCTCTCTAGTGGGCTCCGCCATCACGGGGACCGTTGGTCACTCCAGGACCATGTGATCCCAGCAGCAATTGTGGACACCAGGTGGCTTGCCCTGGGCCAGGCACTGCTCTAAGCTCTTCACGTTTGCCTCCTTACTTGGTTCCCACCCCGGCTCTAGGTGCTTGGCCCAGCTGAGCGGAGGACCCAGGGTCTGCACCCTAACCTGGCCCTGGGATCCGCAAATGGACTCGCCTCGGGCCTATGGGTTGGCAGAGTTTTGCCTTGAGTGGGCACTAACTAGGGTCGTGCCCACCAGGTCAGGCAAGCGACAGACCCGGGAGTCCAGAGCCTGGCACCTCGGGGGCCCCCGCCCAGCGCCCTGGAAGGCAGCTGGGTCCCCAAGCACGGTGGCCCATGCCTTGAGGGGATGCCCCCTGAGGGCATGTGGTGGCAGCTGCTCCGAGGAGTAGCCACGGAGACAGGGCTCTTGGTGCAGGA
This sequence comes from Canis lupus familiaris, assembly GCF_011100685.1. Classification (NCBI taxonomy): domain Eukaryota; kingdom Metazoa; phylum Chordata; class Mammalia; order Carnivora; family Canidae; genus Canis; species Canis lupus. The sequence goes on from NC_049230.1 coordinate 295,523, forward strand.
GCTGTGGAAACATCCGTGAGAAAGTGGGCTGGGGACCAGGCAGGGTGCAGGGCAGGACTTCAGAGGGCAGAGAAGGGAAGATCACAGAGGGCCGGTGCAGGAGGCCTGGGGGCCCGTCTTCCCACGTCAGCGATCCCCCTGGTCCTGCAGTGTCTCCAAAGCCCCACCTGGAGAGGCCCACCTGGAGAGGCCCCCCTGGAGCGGCCCACCTGGAGAGGCCCACCTGGAGAGGCCCCCCTGGAGAGGCCCACCTGGAGCGGCCCACCTGGAGAGGCCCCCCTGGAGCGGCCCACCTGGAAAGGCCCACCTGGAGAGGCCCCCCTGGAGCGGCCCACCTGGAGAGGCCCCCCTGGAGAGGCCCACCTGGAGAGGCCCCCCTGGAGAGGCCCCCCTGGAGAGGTCCACCTGGAGAGGCCTCCCTGGAGCGGCCCACCTGGAGAGGCCCCCCTGGAGAGGCCCCCCTGGAGCGGCCCACCTGGAGAGGCCCCCCTGGAGAGGCCCTCCTGGAGCGGCCCACCTGGAGAGGCCCACCTGGAGAGGCCCCCCTGGAGCGGCCCACCTGGAGAGGCCCACCTGGAGAGGCCCCCCTGGAGCGGCCCACCTGGAGAGGCCCACCTGGAGAGGCCCCCCTGGAGCGGCCCACCTGGAGAGGCCCCCCTGGAGAGGCCCACCTGGAGAGGCCCACCTGGAGCAGTCCCCCTGGAGAGGCCCCCCTGGAGCGGCCCACCTGGAGAGGCCCACCTGGAGAGGCCCCCCCTGGAGAGGTCCCCCTGGAGAGGCCCACCTGGAGAGGCCCACCTGGAGCGGCCCACCTGGAGAGGCCCCCCTGGAGCAGCCCACCTGGAGAGGCCCACCTGGAGAGGCCCCCCCTGGAGAGGCCCCCCTGGAGTGGCCCACCTGGCCAGCTCCCACCGCAGACACCGAGGCACACAGAGCAGCTTCCTCGGGGCCAGTGGGCCTGAGCAGGCCAGTCCCCTCTGGACGCACACCCGAGCACCTGCCGAGGACGCAGACATCACCTGGAGCTCCTGCTGCGGGGCCGAAGGGGGAGGCTGGTTGAGGATGGACCCACTTCCCTCACTTTGCTCCAGGCTCCTGGGACCCTGGACAGGCCCCTGCCCTCAGGAGGCTCTGAAGCTGAGCTCACAGCTGTTCGCGGCTGGAAGAGACAATGCTGGGACATCATCCTGCAAGTCCGTTGGCTGCTGTTTGCTGCCGAAGGGGACCCCTCCTCACCCTGTCTTTACCCCGGGCAGTCCTGCTCTGTCAGCCACGCACACACAGCATGCTGGGAAAACCTGTCCCACTTTATCACTCACTATTTTTTTTAAAGATTTGATTCATTTATCTGGCAGAGAGAGAATCAGAGAGCACAAGCAGACCTGCAGGCTCGACCCCAGGACCCCAGGATCATGACCTGAGCCAAAGGCAGATGCTTCACCCACTGAGCCCCCCAGGTGCCCCATCACTCACATTTTTGACTTGGGCCAAATCCAAATTTCTTTAACCAAAACCCTCCTCACCTTCTCCAGCCCCCGTGTCAACCCACGTGCTTCCAAGAGACGAAACCCACACGTTTCTGAATCATGCCTGAGTCAGCATGATTGGGGAGGAGCACCTGCCCAACCCCCCGAAACGGGAAGTTGTCAGTGGCCAGGAGACACCCAGCCAGCTTCTGCGGGAGCTCCGGGCGGAGTCGAGATGATGAAGGCCCACAGCTTGAAAGTCAAGGGGCCTGGGTGTGCAGAACCCATGGGCTCAGTCGGGGGCCGTGGGCAGCCTGGGGCGGGGCCCGCTGGGCATCCAGGAGGGTCCTGACAAGCCCTCCCTGTGCCTGCCTGTGCCTCCACGTGAGGTGCTCTGGCCTGTGTCCAGGCGGCATCCGCTGATTCCCCAGACACGCGCGGGCCGAAGCGGAGGCAGCGGCGCGGCCAGAGCTGGGCACGGGGTGGCCAGGAACTGCCTGAGGGTGACCGAGGGGCTCCCCGGGGAGGGCCCGGGCCAGCCCAGCACGGGGCCGGGGGCCGGGAGGCTCAGGTACGGGGCCCAGGTGCACCCCCAGCCCGCCTTCTCCGCAGAGCCTCCCCTTGAACGAAGCACCTGATTTCCTCCGTTTCCACGCCACGCCCTGCACCTGGAATTAAGCAAATCGCTACTACAAATAAATCATGTGTATTTACAAAGGGGTCGGCTGCAAAACAGGCCAGGTTGGGCACCTGCGCAGCCACTCCTGTGCCCAGTCCTGCGAGCTGACGTCGTGCTGCCGTCCTTCCCAGCAGCAGGGCCCTCAGCACCCGGGCCCCGCTCCCCCCACGCTGGCCCCTGGGGACCTCGCCTGGGCCCGGCTCCCCCACCCGCCCCACTCAGGGGCCCTGAGCAGCCCCGTCTTCCTCACCTGCGCCCCTGACGCCAGGAGCACAGCGAACCCGCAGAGTTACTCCTCACGTGACGAGGAGCAGCGACCTGCCGGCTGTGGGCCCGCGTGGGGCGGGACGGGACCGTCCACACCTGCTCAGGTCTGTCCACGTTTCCCGAGACCCTGGGCAGGGGTCCCGGGGGGCCGTCGTCCAGGCACTGGTGGCTGAACCAGCCTCTGCACCAAGGCTGCACCAGAGGCCACGAGCACAATCCTGCCTGGACACAACTGCAGGGAGGTCTCCCCTGAACACGGAGGACGGACACTGCTCGGCAGGAACGTCCTGAGCCTTCCCGTCACTATCCAGCCAGCGGAGATTTACTAATGGGCCCCTGCATGTGAAGACTGGACCTTGGCCGCTCTGCAAATATGTTCTCCCTGGATGGGGACCCCAGGCCTGGCCCATGTGAGACCTGATATCCTTGATAAAAGGGTCTTGATTCAGAAGTGTCCCCTCTCACCAGTTGGTATTTCACCATTAGATATGCATTCCTTTGCCTGAATTACGTCACTCAGACTTCCTATGACATTCAGGTATCCGGACGCAGAGGGCACCAGTGCATACCCGAGCACCAGCCCCCCTGTGGGCCGGGGAGCCATGGGCGGAGACAGAGCAGTGCGGTGGGTGGGAGGAAGCCCCAGGCTCAGTGCAGAAACGTGAGAGGAGGAGCCGTGCTGAAGGCCAGCGGAGCACCCCCGAGGTGAAAGAGAGGTTTGCATCAGTGGTGCCCCCGCTGCAGGGAAGATGGGCAGGGGTGAAGGGCCCCGTGCACCTGGGGGGAGTCCCACCCGGAAGGCAGTGGTTTGGGGCCCACGCGCCGCCCCCCCGCCCAGTCCCAGGCTGGCCCACATCCACCCCAGCCCTGCCGCTCTGCTCCCCACCACCTCTGCCCACCTGGGCCTCACGGCCGAGGAACTGAGGCAGGGCAGGCCCAGCCGAGAGCAAGGCCCCGTGGGAGGTGCCCACGGGGACCCGGGCAGGGGCCTCCGGGCCTTCCCTCCCTCTGTGGTCCAGCCCTTCTCACCCTCCTGATGCCTCCTCCCTCTCGGCACCCCCAGCACTCACAAAGAAACCCGTGTTGTTCCATTTAGTACCAAAGAGCAAACATTTATTCAACAAACATTAGAGACTTAGCACGTGAGAAAACAAACAACGGGTCCCTCGTGGTAAGAGCTGACGGGTGCTGGGCCGGGCACCCAGAGCAAAGCCCTGGACCCAGGTCCACCCGGCACCGGAAGGGCTGCGGGAGGTGTAGGGCACTTCCCAGGGCCCAGGGGCTGGGCGAGGCGGAGGGGAAGGTCTGAGGGCACCGGGGGGCAGGAGGGGTCTGCACTGGGCTCCGTGTCCTGGCTTGGCCGGACCGACAGGCCCAACCCAGAAGCCAGTGCGCTGGTTGGGGCCTCAGCGGGCAGCGGGCAGCTCCAGAAACAAGGGAGTGAGGCTTTCAGGGCGAGCGAGGAGTGGGGACACTTGGGGACACTTGGGGGGAGTGCTTTGCGGAGGCGAGAGGTAAATGAGGATTCAGGGAGCTGGAACGTGCGTTGGAATCAGTGGCTCCCGGGACGCGGAGCTCGCTTTCCTCCCGCAGACGGGAGCCGTCGCCTCCTCGGGCAGGGAAGACCACGGTCCCGGAGCCGGTGAGCATCCCCTGGAGGCCGGGGCCGCGTGGCCGGGCCGGGTGGGTTGGAGTGCAGACACGCGGGGAGAGGCGCGCACGGCATGAGCACCGAGGCCGGGAACCAACGCTGGACGCGGTCGGTGCTCGGGACAAGAGTACCTCAGAGCTGACCCTGCTCGTGTCCTGTGCCGAGAAGGCGGCAAAAGCGAGGGGCGGACACGGCAGGTGGAAGGATGCAGTTCTGGCCGCGGGACTGCAGCGGGGAGGCCGGGAGGGGCAGCCCGATGCAGCTCGGCTTCTCCTCTGGGCCTTTTTCTACCTTTTACTACCTTGGTTAGCCTTGTTTTCCCCGGGGCTAGAGGTCCACGCCTGTGTGCACCTCCCGGGGCGCCAACAGGTCACCACCCCGGAGACGCTTGAACAACTGAAATGCGTCGCCTCCAGGTTGGAGCCCAGAAGCCGGACATAAAGGTCCTGCGGGACCCCACTCCTTCATTCCGGAGGCCCTGACACAGGATCTGTCTTTGATTCTTCCAGCTGCTGGGGGCTTCACATGTCCCTGGGCCGCATCACCCCATCTTGTCCCCATTGTCACTTGGCTTCCCCTCTGGTCTGGGTCTCTCCTCTGTCCCTCATGAGGACACCTGTCATTGGATTTGGGGCCCACCCAGGTGATCCAGGATGTTTTCCACAAGGTCACAGTCTCAGGCCCAGGTGTTAGAACATGGACATTGAACCCACGACAATGCAGAGAATGGACGTACAAAGAAGAAAACATCCACCTGCCCAGACCCTTCCATTCCCAAAGGACCGCCAGTGGTGTTTGCACACGCTTCCTTTGCCTTCTTCCTGTACATCGTGGGGCATTTTCCATGATGTATTTTGTTTTTTTTAATTGTTTTTTTTTAAAGATCTTATTTATTTATTCGTGAGAGACACACAGAGAGAGGCAGAGATGCAGGCAGAGGGAGGAGCAGGCTCCATGCAGGGAGCCCGACGTGGGACCCGATCCCAAGACTCCAGGGTCACGCCCAGGGCCGAAGGCAGACGCTAAACCACTGAGCCCCCCCGGGGATCCCCCCATGATGTATTTTGAATTGACTTTGCTAATTTGTGACTAACATACAAAACAATGCATGGATCTTGACTGCAGGTCTGTGAACTGTGACAGGCGTGCGCGCCCTGGCCCCCACCCTGGGCAGCGCCCTCCAGAATACGGGATCTCCCCGCCATGCACCTGCACCTGCTTGTTCTGTGCTGCAGAGGATCCCATCACTCATTCTCTCGACAGGTGGTGCCAGCCAGGAGCCAGGCAGCATGCGCCATCCGGGCCTCGGGGGCAACGAACACAGGCACCGTGTCCGCTCCCTTGGAGCTTAAAATGTGGCCGGGGGCGGTAGGACGGACATGAGGCACGGGGCCCCCGCTCGCGTCCTGCTGCTCGCACGCAGGGCTGTGAGAACGTGCTGGGGCACGAGTCTTGTCTACTTCTGTCTTCTTCACGGTGCCTCGTGGAGCGCAGGATGACGAGGTCCGAAGGTGTGCACTCGCTCAAGGACACAGGCAGACCTCTTCCCTGAACGTGGCCCCGGGGCAGCCGTCCGGCACAGGGTATCCGAGGTAAAGGCCTAACTGCTTTGTTTTGTGTTCCTTTGATTCTGGGCGAGACCGTTTTTTGTTTTTTTGTTTTTTTGTTTTTCCCATATACTTATCAGCCTTTTGGGTTTTCACAGCTCTGAACTACCTGTTTATGACCTTGGCCCATCTATCAATCGGGAAAGACTGTGCTCGAGCGGAAAGTAACTTTGGTCCCGGGAAGGAGCCCTATGTGTGGGCTCTGTCACCAAGGTCCCTGCCCCTTCCCACATATCACAACCATTCGAACGCAGGCATGAAGCGGCAGGGACGCTGCCCCACGGGGTGTCAGACCTGTGACCAAGCTGTAGAGATCGGGCGCTGCGGCCCCGGCCCACGGCGCAGAGCCCAGAGCCCAGAAGCAGCCCCCGAGCAGATGGAGGCCTGGCGCGGGCGGTGCGGTGCACAGCAGTGCACAGTGCCAGGGAGCTGGTGGGGACGTGAAATTGGATCCCTATCTTAGCCCAAACTCAAAGAAGATTGTTTCCAGATGGATGAGCACTTGTGTGTGGAAAGCAAGACTTTGAATATCTTCACACATTCAAGCCCAGGAGGGGCGGTCAGGGCACCGAACGGGAAATCCTAAAGGGGAGAAGACGGGCAAACACCCCTGCGTGTCAGTGAAGAACCTCATCAAAGACAAAAGGCAGGTCCTGAACCCCGAGAAAATACCCATCACCACGCAGGCCCCGTGGGCCCCGCAGAGAAGCCGCCGACACTGGCTCTGGGGCCGGGGCGCCCGCCCGAGGTGGCCGCAGGCCGGAGCGCGCAGAGGGCGCTGGCACAGCCCAGAGGTGTGCGGGGCGACCGCGCCCTCGTCAGCAGCCGGGAAACCACGAATAAACCCCAGGGAGAGGCCATGTTACCCCCCAGATTCACGGCCGGCGAGGCAGGAGCAGGGGCGCAGGCCCGGGCGGTGTCCATGCGGCCGCCAGCCGGGCCAAGGGCAGGAGCGCCGGCCGCCCCCGTCCTCCTCCAACATCTCGTACCTGGTGCACCGCACGCATGGCACACACGTCCAGGTTCTAATAAACTACAGAAAAATGAGTTGGAAAAGGGGATTGAGAGCTCCAATCCCCTGGATTTTAGTATTTTATGCTCTGTTGTGCTTTTCCCTAAAGATGAGGATTATATCTTATTTGTATGTTTATTCTCCGTACTTGCTGCAAAATGAGACACTGGAGAGAACGGAGAATAAATTCCTCAAAAGGCCAAGGGTCTGAGGGGAGGGAGGCTGGGACCGCACCACCACCCGGGATCCGAGGGGCATCTGATGCGATGGCAGATCCGGATCCAGGCGCCAAATGTTGGGACATGAGAGGCTCCTGGGGATTGAGGGGGCACTGGGGGTGTGGGGACGAGGAAGTGTTTCCCCTTAAGCAAGGCCCCTCACAGGTCCTCACTCCTGGGATTTCCAGCGACATAAGGTGCAGGGGACCCCCTCCTGCCCCAGGGAGAGACCCCAGACCCTTCAGGGAGCTGGCAAAGGGGGGGTCAATGTAGACCTGCTTCAGGTACAGGAGCAGGGACCCCTTGGGGGGCACGGGGGCCGTTGGCAGAGACGGGGGAAGGACCAGGTCCTGGAGGACGGTGGACACGCGGGCAGAGACCTGACCCCGACCTGGGCGGGCGGGGGCCCCGCAGCCACGAGGCCATCCGGGTCCAGCCTGCAGGGCAGAGGGCAGGACAAGCCCTTCCCCTCCCGGCCCACTGTCCCTTGGGTGGTGCCGCAGGCCCGTGGGGGCCACACGACTCCGGGCAGGGGCGCAGGCGGCGGGACAGCTGCTCTCACACACGCTGCCGAGATGAGGTATTTGGTCATAAAGCAAGCGTGCCCAGCAGCCACCGCCAGAATCAAGGGCACGAGGAGGGCAAAGAGGAAGAAGCAAACCCAAAGTTAAGGAGAAGTGGTGAGAAAAGAGGGAACAGGGAATGTGGGGGTGGGGCCGAGCCTCTGAGCTGCTGTCGGGACGTGACCCTGAAGACCCGCTCCTGCGGCTGGAAAAGGAGCCGACGGGATCTGGAGCAAACTTTATTTTTTTTTAAATTTATTTTTTATTGGTGTTCAATTTACTAACATACAGAATAACCCCCAGTGCCCGTCACCCATTCACTCCCACCCCCCCACCCTCCTCCCCTTCCACCACCCCTAGTTCGTTTCCCAGAGTTAGCAGTCTTTACGTTCTGTCTCCCTTTCTGATATTTCCCACACATTTCTTCTCCCTTCCCTTCTATTCCCTTTCACTATTATTTATATTCCCCAAATGAATGAGACCATATAATGTTTGTCCTTCTCCGACTGACTTACTTCACTCAGCATAATACCCTCCAGTTCCATCCACCTTGAAGCAAATGGTGGGTATTTGTCATTTCTAATAGCTGAGTAATATTCCATTGTATACATAAACCACATCTTCTTTATCCATTCATCTTTCGTTGGACACCGAGGCTCCTTCCACGGTTTGGCTATCGTGGCCATTGCTGCTATAAACATCGGGGTGCAGGTGTCCCGGCGTTTCATTGCATCTGTATCTTTGGGGTAAATCCCCAACAGTGCAATTGCTGGGTCGTAGGGCAGGTCTATTTTTAACTGTTTGAGGAACCTCCAGACAGTTTTCCAGAGTGGCTGCACCAGTTCACATTCCCACCAACAGTGCAGGAGGGTTCCCTTTTCTCCGCATCCTCTCCAACATTTGTGGTTTCCTGCCTTGTTAATTTGCCCCATTCTCGCTGGTGTGAGGTGGGATCTCATTGTGGTTTTGATTTGTATTTCCCTGATGGCAAGTGATGCGGAGCATTTTCTCATATGCATGTTGGCCATGTCTATGTCTTCCTCTGTGAGATTTCTCTTCAAGTCTTTTGCCCATTTCATGATTGGATTGTTTGTTTCTTTGTGTTGAGTTTAATAAGTTCTTTATAGATCTTGGAAACTAGCCCTTTATCTGATATGTCATTTGCAAATATCTTCTCCCATTCTGTAGGTTGTCTTTGAGTTTTGTTGACTGTATCCTTTGCTGTGCAAAAGCTTCTTATCTTGATGAAGTCCCAATAGTTCATTTTTGCTTTTGTTTCTTTTGCCTTCGTGGATGTATCTTGCAAGAAGTTACTATGGCCGAGTTCAAAAAGGGTGTTGCCTGTGTTCTTCTCTAGGATTTTGATGGAATCTTGTCTCACATTTAGATCTTTCATCCATTTTGAGTTTATCTTTGTGTATGGTGAAAGAGAGTGGTCTAGTTTCATTCTTCTGCACGTGGATGTCCAATTTTCCCAGCACCATTTATTGAAGAGACTCTCTTTCTTCCAATGGGTAGTCTTCCCTCCTTTATTGAATATTAGTTGACCATAAAGTTCAGGGTCCACTTCTGGATTCTCTATTCTGTTCCACTGATCTATGTGTCTGTTTTTGTGCCAGTACCACACTGTCTTGATGACCACAGCTTTGTAGTACAACCTGAAATCTAGTCAATAGGATCCAACAGTACATTAAGAAAATTATTCACCATGACCAAGTAGGATTTATCCCTGGGACACAAGGCTGGTTCAACACCCGTAAAACAATCAATGTGATTCATCATATCAGCAAGAGAAAAACCAAGAACCATATGATCCTCTCATTAGATGCAGAGAAAGCATTTGACAAAATACAGCATCCATTTCTGATCAAAACTCTTCAGAGTGTAGGGATAGAGGGAACATTCCTCGACATCTTAAAAGCCATCTATGAAAAGCCCACAACAAATGTCATTCTCAATGGGGAAGCACTGGGAGCCTTTCCCCTAAGATCAGGAACACGACAGGGATGTCCACTCTCACCACTGCTATTCAACATAGTACTGGAAGTCCTAGCCTCAGCAATCAGACAACAAAAAGACATTAAAGGCATTCAAATTGGCAAAGAAGAAGTCAAACTCTCCCTCTTCGCCGATGACATGATACTCTACCTAGAAAACCCAAAAGTCTCCCCCCCAAGATTGCTAGAACTCATACAGCAATTCGGTAGCGTGGCAGGATACAAAATCAATGCCCAGAGGTCAGTGGCATTTCTATACACTAACAATGAGACTGAAGAAAGAGAAATTAAGGAGTCAATCCCATTTACAATTGCACCCAAAAGCATAAGATACCTAGGAATAAACCTAACCAAAGAGGTAAAGGATCTATACCCTCAAAACTATAGAACACTTCTGAAAGAAACTGAGGAAGACACAAAGAGATGGAAAAATATTCCATGCTCATGGATTGGCAGAATTAACATTGTGAAAATGTCAATGTTACCCAGGGCAATATACACGTTTAATGCAATCCCTATCAAAATACCATGGACTTTCTTCAGAGAGTTAGAACAAATTATTTTAAGATTTGTGTGGAATCAGAAAAGACCCCGAATAGCCAGGGGAATTTTAAAAAAGAAAACCATATCTGGGGGCATCACAATGCCAGATTTCAGGTTGTACTACAAAGCTGTGGTCATCAAGACAGTGGAGCAAACTTGTAAACGTAGCGATCTGCTGTTACCACGTTAAGAGGTCTCCCTTTTTGGGGCACGGCGCAGGAGAGACTTGCCGGGTGTCCCAGGGTGAAGGCAGCAGTGGCGCGAGCACGGGGTGCCCGGAGGGTGGGCCCAGCCGGCGCCTGCCTCCAGCTCCCCTCAGGGACCTCAGCCCCACTGGGAGCGGCCAGGACCCGTCTGTGGGGTGGCCTCAGCCCCACCCTGAGACCCTGCTTTCCCGCGTCCTGGGGGGCGGGCCTGGGGTGCCGCCCGAGTTGGGGCCCACCCCCCGGGGACGCTGTGCACTGCCCTTCAGTCCCCACCCCCAGCACACAGCTGTCCCTCTCAGGCTTCCTCCCCAAGACGCCGGGCGTCTCCTGACCTGGCCAGTGGCTTCCACCCGTGTCGCCAGCCCATGAGTGCCTCCCTGCCCTCGCCGGGCGCCCCTGCTGGGCCCAAGGCCACCCTCCCCAATCACAGCCCCCGCAACGGGTGCCCCCCTGAGCCAAGCCCCCAGCTCTGAGCCCAGGTCACATGGACTCAGGGGTCCACGCCAACGGCCTTGCTGTGAGCTCCAGGCCCCAAACTGTATTCCAACACCTGGAGAAGCTCCTTACAGCACCAGGTGTCTCATCTGCTGGCCCTTGCTCGCGGTGCACCCTCCCCAGGGACCTGCCTGGAGCCTCAGCACCCAATAAAATCTCATGCACAGCAATCAGGGCAGACTTGCGGGGCTTCCGGGAGCCCCAGCCCAGGAGCCTCACGGGATCCGGCACTGACAAGGCCCGCAGAGGCTGGCCTCCTCCTCCCTAGCCCTCACCTACTTGCCCTCCGCAGAGCATCCGGGATCCCCTCCTGTGTTTGAAGCACCTGCTGCTCAGCTGCTGGCTTCTCTCACCCGTTTCCCATCTGGCTGCTCCCCCCACTCTCACCCAGAGCGGACAACAGACAGACGTCCAGGGCCAGGACAGGGTGTGTCCCCAGCCTCGAGTCCGGAGGGACCAGGAGAGGCACGCGGGACCCGCTGGCCACAGCAGACCCCAAGACCCCTATAGCCAGTTCTCACCTGTGAGTCCAGCTAGGGTGTGCGGACCGCGTGCATTCCCGGGCCCGGCGGCCACCCTGCAGGCCAGCCCTGGGTCCCAGCAGGACGCCCCCACCCCCGAGGTCAGCAGATGTCTGTCTGCGCCCCTTAGTTCCGTCCGCCCTCCTGCATGAAGCCCCCAGCACGTCCCTGTCCCGGGCTGACGCCGGCTGCGTGGACAGCGTGGGGGGGCGCAGAGGGTGTTTGAACTTCATGTGGGGCTCTGCTCCCAAGTTTCCAGCAATTTAAGGAATGTCGGAAGCCTGGGGTCGGAATGTAAACAGGGCTTCTCACAGAATCAGCGAGGGCGGTGACCTCGCCGCGACCTGCAGGGTGTCCCTGACGCCTCGGGCGACCACGTGTGCGTCTCTCTGGTCTCGTGGAAACACAACAACGCGAAGTTCGTGTCTTGAGCCAAAAGCTTTCAAATTCCAGAAAAACGGCCTGTGTATCACTTTTCTCACTTGCTTCTTCTCTTCTCCGCAGCGTAGCTTGGATGACACGGAGCCCTCAGCCCAGCCCAGGCCGTGCGGGGTCAGCAGCCCCCTGGGACGTGCTCTCGCGCCCGCGCAGCAGGCCGGGCGGGACTGGGGTGGCCCAGGAGGAGCAGCCCACCCGCGGCCTCAGCCGGGCCCAGGGACGGCAGCAAGCAGGGGGCTGCTCCCGGGAGCACGGCCCACGGGGGGCGGGGGGCGGCGCCCGCGTTACCAGGGCCTGAAAGAAGCAGCCTTTGCAGGAAGACGCTCAGAGAGAAAAATATATACGCAAGGGCGAGCGGGGTGCCCATGGGCTGGGCTGCAAGTGCTTTGCGGCTGCACACGACGGGCAGCTCAGCGCACTGACCTCACGGCCCGCGGTAGAGACCTGGGCTCAGCCCCCGGCGCCCGGCCTGCTTCCGTGTTCGCAGCCGCCTGGCCATTCCTCTTAGCCAACAGTGACACGGGAAGGCCCAGCGCCCAGCCTGGGGGCTGGGGTGGCTGCACACCCCGACGCCACCAGGACCCCACGGCCCAGGCCCGGGTGGAGACCGCAGCGACATCTCGGTCCCCACCCTCCTTGGGGACCCTCCCTCCGCCAGCCCAGCTGGAAGCGTGCAGGGCTGGGGCCTCCAGCGGCTGCAGGGGGAGGGGGAGGGCTTGCACCTGTCCCGGAGGAACAGAGCTGGGTCTGGCAGGGAGAGGAGAGAATTCCAGAACGAAGGTGATGACCCCCAGGGTACCGAGCACTTAGGGTGATGTGTGGGGAGGCAGACGCCGTCCCTATCCTTCAGGGGCTGGTTTGCAGCCATCTGGTTGCTGTTCTGGGAGGGGTGCTCTGGGTGCTGCCGCCTGCGGTCCCGGGCACCGCTCCGTGCCGGGGCCAGGTCAGAGCCAGGCCTGACTCCCTGCAAGCCCCCAGGGGACCACACCGTCCCGGGGCCGAAGGACCCAGCGGGCAACTCCAGGACAGCAGCGCGACAGCCCTGGCCTGTACATCTCTCACCACGTGACAGACACAGGGGCCAGGGACAGCAGTCACCTGAGCTGAGTGGGCAGGAGGGGCCACCTGCCCAGCTGGGTCCTGAAGCCCAGAACAGGTGGGGCCCAGACAGGGTGCGGGGCCGTGGCGACCCCACCTGGGCCCACCCAGTGGGGAACAGGACCTGGCTGGCCGGACGCTGGCCCCCGTGAGAGCATCACTTCAGCTCCATGGGGCTCTGAACGAGGCTCCAGACGGAAGGTGCCAGCAGCTCAGACCCCAGACACCCCCACGCAGCGCCCCACAGTGCGGGGCGGAGAGCTCTGGCCCTGCCTCCTGCTGCCTCTGTCGGCCTCCGGCTGTGAGGACATGCATGATCTGGAGTCCCACCGTGAGGACCGGAGGAGCCTGATTCTGCTGTGAGATCCTCTGGATCCAGGTGGAGCGATGGCGCCAGGCCCAGGGCTCCAGAGGCTTCAGCCTGCAGACCGCAGTGCCTGACTTGGTAGCTTATTGTGACAAATTTAGCAAAGTTAATAGAAAACAGTACAGGAGACACTTAGCAGGCGATGCGGACACTAGGGATCTGGACGGGGCTTGAGGGGTGGACATGACACTGGCCTCCCATGTCTCAGTCGGGGGCCCTGGCCTGAGGAGCCGGGGACACCCTTGCTGTGCTCACGATCCTCCTCCCCGGCCCTGGAGAGGCTCTGACCACGCAGCTCCACACTCCCCTCCCTGCCTAGCCTGCTAACCCCAACCCACCCCTACCTGGGACCCTCCCCCTGCCCCGGGGCTCCACCCCTACAGGGGCCCCACCCCTACTTGGGACACTCCCCCCTGCCCCGGGGCCCCACCCCTACCTGGGACCCTCCCCCTGCCCCAGGGCCCCACCCCTACCTGGGACTCTCCCTGCTACCCTGGCCCCACCCCCCCACCCCCACCCCCACCCCCGCCTGGGACCCTCCCCCTGCCCCGGGGCACCAACCCTACCTGGGATGTCCCCTCTACCTGGCAGCTTCCTGAGGCCTCTCTAGGTGGGGTGGAGGTGGAAGACTGTTTGGAGGCCAGGCCTGGGGGATCGTGTTTGTTCACTGTGTGGACGAGGCTAGCACAACAGCCCTGGTTCCCTGGGACCCTCAGGAGGAGCTGCAAGGTCCAGTAGAGGGGAGTGAAGTTTCCCCATCACGGCAGTGGACTGAGGGGAGACTGAGGCCAGAGTGGTGTCCAGGAGGCCTCAGGGCCCTTCAGCTTCGCATACTAATGTCTCGCGTCCATGTGGCTCTGCCTCAGACACTCTTCGGGGCTGTCACCCTCAGAACAGCATCCAGCAGGGAGAGCGCACCCTTGCCCCGGGACCCTCCCGTTCCCCCCAAGTCCCCGGCTCTTCGACCCCCCAACTCTCAGAAGGGAAATGCGCGTGCAGGGTGGATGTGCAGGCTTCCTGCCCACGGGACCCCCACTCCACCAGGATGGAAAGTTCCGGGTCTCAGAGCGGGTGCTCTTCCCTCTGAAGCAGCTGTCACCACGCATTGCGAGCCGCGGTGTTGCGTGTGGCCGCGTCCTCGCTCCCCGAGGAGTCACAGCTCCGGGCACAGTTGCTGTGCATTCTGCACGGGCTCCACCGGTGAAGCACCGAGACGCAGCCACCCCTGTCCCGATGGTCACAGCACGCGTAGGGCACACAGGACTCTGTCTGATAAAGTTGGGTTTTCCAGGAGTAACTGAAATGGAGTGTTTCTGAGGGCGCCCAGCTCCACGCCGCGCGTGTTTGGGGGCGGCTCCGGCCGAGGCTCTGTGGCCCGCAGGTTCCAGGGGCGCATCGCCCTGCACGGGGCCGGGGGGCTTCCCGGGCGGGATTGCGGACGCAGCCGACGAGGAGGGCCTCTGCTGACCCCCAGGCTGACTGTCACTGGTCCCAGGTGTCCCCTGCAGGGTGAATCCCACAGTGTCGTCCGCAGGCCATGGGCAGCAGGGTGGGCAGTCTGCCGGGACTGCACTGCCAGGAGAGCGTGCCTGTGGCCCCCAAGGGGACACGGGCTTGCTCCATCCCCCCTGGACCTGTGCCACTTTGGGTGGAAGGTGGGGGTGCAGAGAGCAGCTTCCCCCGCAGCTGCTGATGCCCACATGCAGGCTTGTCTAACCGATGCCGGAAGCTGGCTGTGGCAGCAGGGGGTGGTGAGCACCTGCTGACCTCCGAGCCCCCCAGCAGACGGGCACCCCAAGCAGGAAAAGCCGTGAGCCACCAACATGTCCAAGGGGTTTGTTGACCGTGAGTTAGGAAAGGGAAGGAGGCTCCGGGGAGCACCCAGAGGGGAAGCCAGGCGGCCTGCTCCACCGCCTGCCCAGCGTGGCTCCGTGAGCAGGCTGTGGGCCACGGCGGGAGGCAGGCATGGGCCACTCAGACACTCCCGGTGCTCCGCGGCGGGACTGTCCCCGCACATGGCCGGGAGGCGCGACACGGAGGCAGGCTCACAGGAAAGCGAAAGCAGCTACTGACGGGACACGATGCCACAAGCCACCTGGCCTGGGGATTCAGCGAAGCTGTGTGTGCCTGCGGCCCGCCCTGCGTGACGGTTACCGATCCGTGAACACTTCTGAGATCCACGATGGCCCTCAACTCACTTTCGGAGCCTTGGGGACCCTGAGAAGTGGCGCCGGCTCTGCGGCTGGGTGCTCGGAGCTCAGGTGGGCAGATAAGGACTCATGGGCAGGGAGGTCTTCCCAGGGGTCAGCAGGGCCTCAGGCAGAGTGACACCTGAGCAGGTGACGTGTGCTCCCAGGGGAGCTGCAGCAGGACATTCCCGGCAGGGAAAGGGCAAGGAACACCCCCCTTTCTGCAAGCGTTCGGCACTGGGGAGCAGTGCCTTCCCTCCCTGGGAAGGACCAGGGACTTCACCTCGGGTCAAAGACCAACCTAGCAAAACTCTGGCCAAAGACTTGTTCCCTTTCAAGATGCATATCTCGGCCAGCAGTGCCACATGGTGCCCCTGTGAGCCCCAGATAAGGGGTAGCTCTCAAGATCTGAGCCCACAGATGAGTCCTGGACGTTCCTTCCTCTGGGCACCCCTGCTCAGCTCGCCCCCAGGGAGGAGGGGACGCTGCAGGGTCACAACCACCCCAAGGGGCCTACATCGCAGCACACGCCTCAGCAGGTGCAAGGGCAGGTCACGGTCCAGAGCACACCTGCACAGGGGATGCGGGACGCAGGAGAGGTGCCCCCTAGAGCGTGGTGAAAACCACCCTTGCACCACCAGGCAAGCACTGTGGGCTGGGCACACGGCTCACCAGACGCCAGCATGACCCTAAAAGGGTTGGAAATGCCCATGGTGCAGATCGGGACCCCACAGCACTGGGAGAAAATACAGGAAAGTCTTCTATAGCCTCAGAATCTAGAAGCCATAAAAGAAAAGATGAAAATCTTTCCTTAGAAATCCACGGCCAGGGGATCCCTGGGTGGCCCAGCGGTTTAGCCCCTGCCTTTGGCCCAGGGCCTGATCCTGGAGACCAGGGATCGAGTCCCGCATCGAGCTCCCTGCATGGAGCCTGCTTCTCCCTCTGCCTGTGTCTCTGCCTCTCTCTCTCTCTGTGTCTATCATAAATAAATAAATAAATAAATAAATAAATAAATAAATAAATATTTAAAAAGAAAAGAAATCCTCAGCCAGCACAACTACCATGGAAAGCGAACAGAGAGGACACAGGACGGCTCAGCGAGCTCTGGCCCCTGAGTGAACCAACAGGCCACCAAAGAGAGAAATGCAAGTGCCCGTGAACATATGAGACGTGTAAACTCATTCAGAAAAGGAGAAACTGTTATTTTTCATTTATCTGATGAGCTAAAGCCAAGAGTTTGGCAATGCTCTAGGGGCGGGTCCAGGCATCCACCCCCGCTGCTGGCGTGACCTCTGACCTGGCAGCGCCACTTAAGAGTTAGTCAACCCATGAAAAAGCAATGTTTGCAGAAGTACGTATGTTCGATCCCGTTGCATCCTAAATGCACATTGAGGAGAAAACTGGTCCCTTCCACCAGGGACGAGCGACGGACCACTCCGGTCTGAAAAAGAACCAACAAGAACGGATGCCCGAGAAACAGCATTAACCTAAAAAGATACACGATCCTTTTTTTTTCTTTTTTTTTTTTTTAATTTACTGGGCAGCCCCGTTGGCTCAGCAGTTTAGCGGTCACCTTCAGCCCCGGGAGTGACCCTGGGGTCCTGGGATCGAGTCCCACGTCGGGCTCCCTGCATGGAGCCTTCTTTTCCCTCTGCCTGGGTCTCTGCCTCTCTCTCTCTGTCTATCATGAATAAATAAATAAAATCTTTAAAAATAAATAAATAAATAAATAAAGTTTATTTACTTAAGAACTCTACGCTCCACATGGGGCTTGAACTCCCAGCCCTAAGAACGGAGCCAGCCGGGCGGCCGGAGAAACACGCACCCTCGAGGGGGGCCCGTGTGTAGTGATGTCCGACCACGGGCAGGGAGGAAAGGCTGGGGATGCCGGGTGTCCCCCTGCTTGGGAATCTGCAGGCTGGGGGGCGGCAGCGGCTCCTGGAAGCCCCGGCCACCCCGTGCTGTTGTCCACGTTCCCGCAGTGACCCAGGTCCCAGGACGCAGCGTCTGCAGAGCAGGTCAGGGAGTCAGATGGGAGCCGGTGTCCGTGGCCCAGCACTCGGGCGTGGGCGTGCATTCTTCCCGGGCCCTCTCGCCGCTCCATGCTGGCATCAGGGAGGCCACGGCGCAGCGTCCTTGGAAACCTCACAACTGCTGGGGACCCTAATGCGGCGGCGCTCACCCCGTGCAGACTCTGAGGCTTCCGAGGTGAAGGGACCCCCCGTCCGCTCCCCCTCAGGCCCGGGGTCTGCCCCTTGGCCTGTGGCTCCTCTTCCCCAAGACGCAGCTTCAAGCTGTTGGGAAATTGGAGAAAGTTGCAGCCCATGGTGTCACTCTCACAACATGACTAATACTGCGACCGGGGGCCAGCCGACAGTGACGCTGGAGCTCATTGCGAGGGTGTCCACTTCCCAGAAACACACGTCCCACCCGCACACAGCCAGAGTGTCCCATTTAACACCGTCTTGGCAGCGACAGTAAGACTCAACCAATACGGGTCAATGAACAGATGCTTCCCACAGTTCTGGAATCCTGAGAGGCCTCCAGAGCCGCGATAGTCGGGCGTGGGACCCCCCCCTTGGGAGGGTGCCCCCGACCCCGTCCTTCCAGGACCGCTGGGTTGCACCGGGGTCTCTGCCCCGGACACACTCCTGGGAGGAACAGGGAGGGCAGCCTCAGGGGGCAGCACCCTTTTTTTTTTTTTTAATTTTTTTTTTACTTATGATAGTCACACAGAGAGAGAGAGAGAGGCAGAGACATAGGCAGAGGGAGAAGCAGGCTCCATGCACCGGGAGCCTGACGTGGGATTCGATCCCAGGTCTCCAGGATCGCGCCCTGGGCCAAAGGCAGGCGCTAAACCGCTGTGCCACCCAGGGATCCCCTTTTTTTTTTTTTTTAATTTTTTGGGCAGCACCCTTTATTCTGAGACTTCCTCCCTCCCTCATTTTGTTCACTTCTCCTAAGTGATGCCAGTGGTAGTGTTTGTGGCTCCTTGCCTTATTTTTAATTTTTTTTCCCGCAAAATTAAAAGCCAGTACATTTCAATTAGTCTTCAGGTTGTAGGGCGACCACCTCACCGGCCCATGAAATCCAAAGCGAAAGAGTTGGCTTTCTGGCCTTCTGGCTGAGGCTTGATCCCCTCGAGGACCCGGGCCTTGTGTGTGCAGCTGTAAAGCAGCCAGGGAGGAGCCCCAGGGCGTAAGGGCCCGGGGACCAGGGTGTCTCTGCAGGAACAGACGCCCAGGCACCGTCAGAACCAGCGTAGTGAGCATTACTTGGAAGAAAAGCCGGCCACCTCCACTCTCTCTGTACAAACACCCGAAGCCGTAAGTCCCTGCTCCGTGCTCCCCGCGATGAACGGGGATGAGTCACAAACTTCTATGTGATCGGCTGAACCCAAGCCAGCTGGCTGCAGGCGTGCCCGGCCCTGAACTCTGACCCACACACTCCGGCGTCTGCTCTGAGCTGCTGGGGTGACACGAGCTCCCAGGGACTGTCCGTGGCAAAGGTTGCGGGTAAAGAGGACGTGCATGGAGTCTGACGGGCATCAGCTTAACTCAGAGGCCTAGGGTCAGATGCACCACATGCCCCTGAGCGGCCCCAGCCACTGCCTCAGTCACCCCATCCTCTTACCCTCAGTTTCTGATCTGTGAGATGAGGACGAGGGGTTGTTTGGAGGAGTAGACCCTCCCTGGCCACACTGCCAGGCCTGGCTGTCCCTACGGCTTCGGCGCACCTGCTGGCCGGAGCTGCCTCAGTTGCCCCCAGGGTCCAGCAGAGCACGGGGTGGAAGGGGGAGCCTAAGGGGTGCATTTTGCATACACAGATGAGTCCATTTGGAGGCCACCCCAGGAGGGGTGAATCCAGTGAGGTTCCTTGCCCGCCCACAGGGTAGGCACCTCTACGCACCCCAAAACCCCTCGGGAGAAAGCCACCACCCACTTGCCCCAGAGTGAGAGGACTGAACTCCGGTCTGGAAGGGCCCAGCGGGGACCCCCCCCCCCCACCTCGGGTTCCGGCGCAGGGGCCCCTCCCCGGGCTGGCACAGCCCGGGCTCCACCTGCCCCGGGTGCTGGGGCGAGGGGTGCAGGCGTGGGCCCAGCGGGGCCCAGCGGCCCACCCCGCCCAGATGTTTCCTGCTGAGGCCTGCACATTCCACGTTCATGCGAAGCCTCACGGCCCTGAGCGCAGGCTGAAATGTGCCGACGCAGCCCGCGCCTCGGTGTGTCGCAATGTAGTCCCTCAGCAAGTTTCCAGCTCGGGCCGCAGGGCGACATGCTGTTCCACAAGGTCCCGGGCTGCCCGGAAGCCAGGGGCGCGGCAGGAAGAGCGGCAGGGGTGACGTCTGCTAGCGAGTGGTGTGACCGCAGTCGTTGCGATGTGAAGTCGCCTCTTTGCTGAATCCCCGGGGCCTGTTCAGAAAGCCGAAGCGCCCACAGCCTCCTGCAGACCCGCGCCCACCCGCGGGAGCCCCACGTCCACGCCGCCGGCTCGCGCTGCTCCGGGGGCTGCAGGACGGACAAGCGGACAGGCCCCGCGTGGACGCTAGGTGGGGGGGCCCCGAGAACGGGCGGGGGCCTCCCCTGGGAGTGACATGAGGGCCCCCAGCAGCTTCCGAATGAGGCCCCCCCTTCCTTGGGCTTCCCCAGATTAGCTCCAGACACACGCCTGCCCGTCGGCTCTGCCTGGTTCACCGGCCGCACTCTGGCCAAAACCCCAGAGGGCCCCCGCCCCGGAGGCTCCTCGGCCCCCACCAGCGAGCCTCGGGGAGACGCCCCTCGAACCTCCCCGATTCAATCAACTGCACAAACACGCACGGTGCCCGGAATGCCAGCTCCATGGGGGCGTCGGCGTTTGCATGTTTTTATTATGGAAAATGTCCAACGAAAGGCCGAAGTTAAGACAGCAGCGCCGTGACACCCACCGCGCCCCCCGCCCCCCGGGCCCCGATTCCAGTAACTGCCAGCCTGCGGCCTGCTCCTCCTCATGCCCACCCGTGTGCTGGGACACACGTCCCCCATGTGCGTCCGCGCTGCGGGGTCAGGCCCGGGCCTTGAACCACAAGCCCTCACCACCTAACCCGTCACCACCTCGAGGTGGAGGGTCGAGGCCCAGTGCTTCCAGGCGTCTCAGGCCCACCAAGGCCGCAGACACTCCCCCACCCGGGGTGGCAGGTGCTGGCGCCCAGTCCCGTCTCTGGTTGTTACAGGGGCTTTGGCCCCAGGGCCCGACGGCTTCTAGACCCCGACCCAGCCCCCGGCACGCACTCTGCACATGGTGCTTCCAGGCTCCTGCAATTCTTTTAAAATCACGACAAACAGGTCCTGCATCAGTGGCTCTCCGCTGCTGTCACGGCGCGTCACCGCCCTGGCACTGACTTCTCCCGAGGGCACCACGGTCCCTCCCAGAGCCTGGGGGACTGCACACAGCCCCCTGCCCCTCATCCCTCCTGCCTCCCCATGCGGGTCCGTGGCCGACCTGCCTCCTCCCTCTCCCGTCCGCTCCCCGAGCAGCGAAATGCTGTCTTCCCCGTCTCCCGCCATCACCGTGCACGGGCAGGTGGCCTCGTCCCCCGTGTCCTGCCGGGAAGGCCGCAGGTGCCCGAGCGCTGGGCTCTGAGGTCACTCATCCCTACGGTGACACAAAGCACCGACACACGCGCTTGGGGCGGCTTCCCTACCTGCCGCGCAGAGGGGGCTGCGTGGGGGGACGGCCCACCTGCACCCCCGGCTACTTGTGTCCCACGTTCCTGTTTTCGGTTGTGGTTCTACCTGGACTCTGATTCTGCAAACGCTTCCTCTTCCTCTTTTCCTTCCCTTTTGACATATGCCCCTCTTCCTTTTCAAACGGCTCCATGGACGGAATTCACAGAGCTCGGGCCTGCTCCCCTGGGGCGGCCCGTGGGCAGGCGGAGTGAGCAGCCCTCGTGGGTCCGACCTCCCGGCCTTCATGCCTCACGCGAGGGAGGGCCTGACCCCGCAGCGCGGACGCACATGGGGGACACGTGTCCCAGCACACGGGTGAGCATGAGGAGGAGCAGGCCGCAGGCTGGCAGTTACTGGAATCGGGCGTGGGCCGGGCTCACGTCCACGGTGAGGCCCCAGGGGGGCGCAGCACCGTAGCTCTGCCTTCAAGCCACCTCCTCGACCATATCTGCGAGGAAAAGGGGCTTAGCGAGCGAGTGTCCAGGCTGCGGTGCCAAGTCCCGCTGTCACTCCTTGGGCATCATCCCATGACCTTCAGATGCTTTGGCTCCGATCTCCCAGGTCTAGGCCGTCATTGCAGAAGACCCACCGGACTAAGCCCGTCCCCCCGGCGCCCCGTGTCTGCGCAGGCCTTCGCAGGGCCTTTACCATTTATCTGTGTTCACATTCTCCCGGCCTGTCCTTCTGGGGCAAGCCCTCAGTCCTGCCCCGGGTGATGACCATGAGCTACCCCCGGGGACGGCTGTGGCCCCCTGGACAGAGTGCCCGCTGGATGCCATCCCCTGAGGCAGGCGGCGGGCGGAGGGGCCGCTGCAGGACCAGGGAGCTCCCGCAGGAGGCAGTGCCCACCCCGGAGGGCGAGCGGTGCGGTTTCCAGCCAGCGTGGGAAGCCCCCGGCCCGGGCCCGAGCAGAGCTGGGGTCAGCTGGCCTGCTGTTTGCCCTCCGAAGCCTTTTCTCAGGCTTGCCGCCTTTTCTTCCTGTTTGGTCAACAATCCTCTTCCCCGTCACAATCTTCGTGGTGTTTGCCCACTGGGGCTGCCTGTCAGCTGTAAGAGGCTAACAAAGCCGCCTGGCCCCGTGAGGCCACCATCATCCAGGGGTCCCCGCTGGCCCCTGCATCGCACACTCATTCTTCACCGCCTTTAATTTACTTCTGACATCAGGAGTCTGAAGTCTCTGGCCTCAGCCGCCCTGCGGGTCCAGCTCCAGGGCAACCCCAAACAGGTCCCTCAAACTAATGAGGACTCTGGAGTGTCATCAGGAGGGGCCGCTGCCGTGGAGACAGCCCGTGGTCACCCAGTTACCACGGCACCGGGCAGGGTCCTGGGGTCGGCCACAGGAGGTTCGCACCGTCTGGAAATATCCTGCTTTTGCTAAACTGCCTTGTTGGCACAGAAGTCTGGACGGAGCCCCTGGGCCGGCTCTGCAGCATCCGTGCAGCCTCGCCAGATGTGCCCCGAGCGCAACGGGCCCGCCGTGGAGCTCCCAGGGTGGGGCGAGGTCCCGCACCCCGGCCAGCTCCGAGGCTGCCAGCAGCCCACAGATGCCCTCTCTGCACCCCGTTCGTCCACAGACACCTTCAAGCAAGGACGGTGGTGGAAAGGAAGGTGCAGGGGCAGCGAAGGGAGGGGTGCAACAGGGGGCTGCTGCGCCCTGAGGAGGAGCTGTCTTTACTGAGGCCCAGAGCCAGGCAGCTTGTGTAAAATTAAAGAGCCTGGAATGGCAGCCTAGCGGCGAGCTGGGGACCGGCCTTGCCAACGTACTGTCCCCATAGAGAGTGTTTAAGGAGGCCAGCCGCTCGCCCGGTGTCCTCACAGCCTACACGTGTCAGTTCCCTGACACCTGCCTGTGATGGGTGCCGGCAGCATGAGGCGATGCGACCCCAGCTGTGCAGGGCCCGGAGCAGGTTGGCGGTACTCTAGCACCCGGTCAGGATGCCGCTCAGAATCAAAGGTGCTGCATCTTAGGGAGTATCCCACTGGGAAGTAGTATTGGGGTGCAAGGGCCCCAGGGCCCCTTTGTGGCCTGTTGGAGCCGCCTCCAGCCTCCGTCACCACTGGAACTTTGGCAGTTTGTCATTGAGCAGGGACAGAGCATGGGAACCGTGCCAGGGCCTCCTCACCCTGGAACTTCTAGCAAGTTCACGACACAGCTCATGACCCTGCAAGCTGTCCTCGCCACCGGGAAGAAGAAAGCTGAAAAGATTTTCTCCACCACTCTCATGCATTTTGTGATTTTTTTAGTGTCACCGTGCAAAAAATGACTGGGGCCTTGGGTCCAGGATAGCCCAGCCCTGAGTGAGACTTGGACAGACTCACAGAAATGCAGACCCTTGAGTTGGCCTAAGTCATCCAGGCTCCTACAAAATACGCCAGGCTCCTCCTGCACTCACACGTCAGCTGCTCAGATATTCAAATTGTATCCAACTGGCCCCGGGGGCCCCAGAAAAGCAGCGTAGAGGGGCTTGGGTAGGAGGCTGAGGTGGACCCTGGCCACCCCCTCAGCAGGAGGCCGCTTCCGATGAGCACACACCACCTGTCCTGGGTGCCTGCGGGGGAAAGGGTGGTCAGGACAAAACTGCAGCAAGGAATTGAGGGAGGCACTGACCGAGGAGGGGCTCTTGCCCTCTGCTAGCCCCCTCTGTGAGTCCCGACACACAAGGAACTTTAGTATTCAGGTCAGAACTCACAAGAGTGTGATGTTCACCTACGAGGCCATCTTCCCACCAGCGTGCATGCCTCCGGAGCAATACAGGGCGGAGTGCACGCCCTTCAGGACAGAGCCATCGGCTGCTGGTGGCCTTTCACGCACCTGCTGCTCATGCTTGTCACCTGACACGGCGACATTAGGGTGCCAAGAGTCCCCAGCACTCATCCACTAGTCCTTTCCAGGCTGAAGGGTCTCCCCTCCCACAGTAGGGTCATGGAGAACCCTGGGCTCCTTGTGGGCGACCTCTTGGGGGAGGAGGAGAAAGAGCCTCACGTGCTTGCAGTTCGGGGACTGCACGGAGAGCTACTGTCAGGGTGCCGGGAGCACTGACTTATAAACAGCACGGGTGCTTATAATGGGTCGTTAAAGGTCTGACCGCAGGCTGCCCGGTGCTGAAACCCAGCTTAGCCCAAGGTGCCCGGCCGCCCGCTGAGCCAGGACTCGTGCACTCATCGTGCGCAGGCTCGAGCGAGCTGGCCGCGGGGAACTGGCACGACGGTCTGGCGGCGTGTGCGCCCCGCTGCCTGCTTCAGAGGCAAGAGCCCGTTCCCACGAGACTGTGTCACCCAGAGAAGAGGGGGCTGCAGGAAGGTTTGACTCTCTCCTCCGGGGTACCTGGCCTGCCGCGGAACAGGTGGCCCTCGGGTGGGTGGGGCTGCTGGGCTTGGCTCTGTAGCCCAAACACCCCGGGCTCCCAAGGGTAGGGGCCATCCTCTAAGGTAAACCAAGCCCCTCACACGGGCTCCCGAAGAAGAGCTCTGGCCTGGGATGTGGGCCAGCGGGAGCCACCACGCCCTCAGCTAGGCCCAGGGTCCGGAAGTGACTCAGGCCCTCCCCCAGCTCTGACCCCATGGCTCCCTCCCCTTTCCTAGCCTCACTTCATCCCTATCTCCCCCAAGACCTTGGCCTCCCATGACCCTACCCCACCCTTCAGACTTAATCACGTCCCATCTCGGGCATCGGGACCATTTCCCTGGGTGGTCATTTGAGTCAGAGCACCGTTCGCTCGACTGTGCCCCTCACAAGTCGGCTGCAGGTGGGAGGGCTCAGTGGTATCCAGGCCCCCGCTAGGGTGGGCACCCCAACAGAGCGCCATGAATGGACGTGCCCCACTGAGTCACATGGAGCTGTTGATGAACATAATACAGCATGACGCTCAGACGGAAATAGTCCCCTTAAACCGAGGGACCATCTCAAGGGACCCCGCATCACAGCTCCAAACCTTTCTCCTGTCTTGGCGGCTCCTCCTCCCTGGCTCCGCCTCCTCCTTTCTGGCTCCGCCTCCTCCCTCCCTGGCTCCACCTCCTCCTCCATGGCTCCGCCTCCTCCCACCCTGGCTCCACCTCCTTCCTCCATGGCTCCGCCTCCTCCTTTCTGGCTCCACCTCCTCCCACCCTGGCTCCACCTCCTTCCTCCATGGCTCCGCCTCCTCCTTTCTGGCTCCACCTCCTCCCACCCTGGCTCCACCTCCTCCTCCGTGGCTCCGCCTCCTCCTTTCTGGCTCCGCCTCCTTCCTTCCTGGCTCCGCCTCCTCCTTTCTGGCTCCACCTCCTCCCACCCTAGCTCCACCTCCTTCCTCCATGGCTCCGCCTCCTCCTTTCTGGCTCCACCTCTTGGGACGGTCAGCGCCAGAGGGGAAGAGGCACATTCCAATGTCCCAACCTAAGCCTGTGGTTGTCTCTAGTGTCCAGTAAAGAAAGGAGAGATGTGCAGCCCTGGGAGACTTCGGTGCTCTGTTCTCAGGGAACCCTGCAAAAACAGCTCTTCTTTTTGATTGACCTAAAACCCACATGTAAAATAAACTTTTAAACATTTGAAAGTGTACAATTCGGTGACATTTAGTGCATTCACAGTGTTGTGCGACCATCACCTCTTTCTAGCTCCAAAAAGTTGTCACCACCCGAAAGGAAAGGCTGTAGCCCTAGCACTCATCCCCCCACCCCACTCCCCAGCCCCAGGCAGCCACTGGCTACTTCTAAGTCTAGATTTCCCTGCTCTGGACTCCGCACGTCAGTGGATCACGTGACATGTGGCCCTTCCTCCTGTGTCTGGCTTCCTTCACCTAGGAGCGTGTCATCGAGGTTCGCCGTGCTAGGACGTGTAGCAGTGTGCCACTTCTTGGGGCCCGAAGTGCCTGTCCTATGGAAGTAGCATGTTTTGTTGATGGGAGCCACTGGTTTCCCCCTGGGGCGGGGTCGTGGCCCACCTGTTCGGTTCTGCCTGAGTGTCCGGCCCCACAGACCAGTGGAACACCCGTGGGGGAGCAGGCAGGGAGGGCCTGACCCCAGGCTCTGGGCATCGGACTTTCACTGTTTTGCTGTGTAGCCACTGGCCACTCTGCCGATGGATGTGGTCCATCTTGAGACGCGAGAGCTGCTGTCTGGTGCCCATGACCCTGTGATGGAGACCAGGAGCCCTCAGCCATGGAACAAACGACAATCTGTTTTCACGCACTGTGCTCTTGGCCTGCTGATGAGTAAAAGGCAAAAATTGTACGTATAATTTGTTCATTTGGGGCAAAAAATCAGAACAAAGTCTTCCCAAAATGAGTGCACAAACAGTAAGAGCTTGAAGAGAAAACCACTTTGGAGGCTCTTCTAGACACTCGTGAGGGACGCATGCATGTCTTGGCTCCTCCTGGGCAGCCAGGGAGAAGGCTGGAGAGAGCAGGTCCTCCAGGGGGCATGAGCAGACCTTGGGGTCACACACCCTTCCTGGCTGCCCACCCAAGAGCCCTGTGCAGGGACCGTGTGCCTCAGGCGCTGGAGCCTTCACCTCCTCCCTGAACACTCGGTCACCCTCCCAGGTCTCAGAGGACATTGGCCTGGATCAGCTCCCTCTCCAGAAACACATGGCCTCTCCTTGCAGAGAATGACTCTCTGTCTGTGTCACCCCCAACTGGCCTCTCCCTCCGCAATAACCTCAGACACCCTGCGGGCGGCCTTTGCGGGGGACATGCTGCCCACGGGTGGGGGAGTTGCATTTGATGTCGCCCTGAGCCACATGAATAGCTTTGTATGGTCCCCCCCACGCTGGACTCGGCCAGAATGTCAAATGGTAATTAGCAGCAGACCTGGCTCTGTCGCTGGTGATATTATCATCAGACTTCTTGGGTTTCAAAGTGAGCAGCCGACTTGAAACGGCAGAAGACTGGCCTCCGTGATGGGCCTGGTGGGGTTTGAACAGTCTGGGGCCCCAAATGCCCAGAGCTGGGGCAGCTGGGGCAGGGGGGAGGCCCCTCCTGTGGAGCCGGTGAGGCTCAGGGGCAGCACAGGGCTCTCAGGATCTGGAAGTGACCAGTGCGGTGCCTCTGGGCCCTCGGTCTGCTGCTGGGCCCCGCACACAGCAGACCCCCGCCCCCGGGCCTCCACCCTCCCAGCCGGCCAGTGGGCAGCGCCTCTGTGTGTGTTCCTCTGGTTCTAGTTTCCTTGTTGTCAAAGTAGAAGTATCAGGGGCACAGGCTCACGTCCCCACTCAGGCAGAGGGCGTGGAAATCTGTTTGCAAGAAATTAAATTTTAGGGGCCCCTAGGTGGTGCAGTCCATTGAGCGTCCACCTGGATTTCAGCTCAGGTCGTGATTTCAGGATTGGGCTCCGCGCTGGGCATGGAGTCTGCTTGAGAGTCTCTCTTCTCCCTCCGCCCTTCCCGCTCTTGTGTGCTCTCTCTCTCTCTCAATAAATAAACAAATCTTTAAAAAAATTAAATTTCAAAGATCAATCCAGAAAACAGCATGTAACTTTGAAAACCCTGAAAACATACCCATGTGTATACAAGTAGAGAAAATCATCCACACCCAAAGATTAAAATAGATCATCCCTGGGTCATGAACAATGGGCACTTTGATAAGTAGGAGAACAGTAGTCATTTTGTGATTTTAAACACCAAAGCTCCTCAAAGTCTATTCTCAAAAGTAGGTTAAGGAGGGGTCCCTGGCCCTAACCCGGGGCAGGCCCAGCCACAGCCTCCTGGGGACTCACAGGCCGGAGTCTGCGTCCAGCACCTCCCAGGAGGCCTGTCCCGGGAGAGGGGAGGAGAGCCCCTCGGAGGGTGCGCACAGGGTCGCCCCCCTGCATCCCCATCCCCACTCCTGCCTGGCCCCGGCCCGGGGCAGATCCCTGGGCCTCTCCCCAGAGCGCCTGCCGCAAGCCTCGCACATGCAGCACGTCCTCCTAGAACGAGGGGACCTTCCGCCAAGGTCTGGCCACGTCTGCTTCTCCGCTCCACCCGGCCGCGCCTCTACCAGTTCAGAGAAGAAAGGGAGGCTCATCCCCACGGAGGACACACTGCCCTGAGCGTGCGGGGCCAGAGAAACACGACCGGTGCATGTGGTCAAGCCACGCTGTGCCGCGGCCTGGGCAGCCGGGCCTTGGCCGACCCAGCACGAGGCTGCTTCCCCACGGGCCCGGCTGGAGCCTCTGCCTTCCGCTCGCTCACAGGCCACGGAGGCCCGTCAGGCACAGGGGACCCGGCACCCCGCTCTGCCAAGTGGGTCTGTGGGCCCGAAGCGCAGTGGATGGAGTGGCGCACCCCCCATCCCGCGCCTCACGGCCAGCGCCCACGCGCTCCCCGTTGGCTGTCAGAAGAACTTGGACTGAGGTCGCGAGCTAGAGGGACCCCGACCCTCCAGCGGCGAAGGCTCAAGGACCCTGGCACCGCTAGCTAGCTCAACTCCGGAGCTGGCCGTATTCCACAGGGAAACGAGAACATTTTGCAAGAGTTCGCGGGTACCGTTCTGCTCTGCACACCCTGGTTCGCGGCAGCGTCACGATGCGGGAACAGCCCGAGTGTCCGCGGCTGGGTGGACGGATGAACAAAATGTGGAATGTAGTTCAGCAGAATATGACTCAGCTGCAGAAAGGAGGAGGGTGGGTGGACACGGAGGGCGCAACGCAGAGGGACGCGTCCCACACGGTTGCGCTCCCGGGAGGCCCTGGGGACGGCCAGTGGACGCGGGCACCGGGGCGGGTACGGCGTGGGACAGGCTCCCTCTTACAAGACAAAGAATCTGGAGACAGACGGTGGTGGCGGCACAACGTGAACGTGCACAATCCAGCCGGGCGTGCACTGAACGTGCCTAAAATGGCAAATGATGGGCGATGTGCGCTTCACCACAGTGGAAATGTCACGGCACGTGGGTGGCCCCGAGACATGGTTGCGCACTCACACACTGGGCACGCGGCCTGAGCCAGCCCCGGGGGCCGCGCCCCAAGGGGCAGTGGAGGCTGGCTTGGGGGGGCCCACGACGCGCTCTCCCTGCTGTGCTGCAACGTCCAAGTTTTCTAAAAGGGGAGGCAGCACTTTCTCGCGGATCTCTCCCCGGGGCCTGCTTCACACAATGGGGTCATTCAGCCCCGCTGCCCGCCCACACTCGCCCCCCCAAGTCAGCCGGCGCGCCCTCGCCCACAGCCTCCGTCCCCCCGCCCCCCCAGGGTCCGCGACAGATTCCCCCCACGCCCCCCCGCCCCGAGGACGCGCCCAGATCGCCTCCCGAGGGGGCGGCCGCTTTCCCAGCCGCGGCCTCAGCTCCCAGGGACGCAGGCGGCATCAGGGCCCCGCTGGGTCTGTTACGCATATTCCCCAAACGCACAATTATCTCTGGACGAGGCACATTCTTGGTGTCTTGCCATGCGTCCATGCCAGACCCCGGCCCGTCCTCCTGCATTCCTGGGACGTGACACTGCCGCGCTGCGGCCTGCTGCCCCTGGCCGGAGGCGTGCAGAGCTGCCCCGTGCACCCAGCCAGGCTCCGGGCAGCACGGACACGCAGCCGGGACCGAGGTCAGCCCAGCACCCGCTGGAGACTCCAGAGCCCGGCATCCCCCCCGCACCCCCCTCCCCGCCTTCGCGCCTAGGGCGGAACCAGGCCAGCGGCGGTCACGGTCCCGGGACACTGTGCTGACCGTCCTATTTCCTGCTCCGCAGAAGGCAGGCCCGCTAGGCCTGGGGTCCAAGGGCCGCCAGCGGGACCCAGGGGCTCCTCATCCTGGCTCTGGGCTCCGAGGCGAGTGGCCACCCAGGGACTCTGTTCACGAAGCCATAGGGGCAAAGCCACGGGTGGATCAGGGACCTCAGCCCCAAAGGCCGTCGGGCCAGCTGTGTGGCCCGGGCCGGGTGCTGGGTGCTGCACACGGGACGTGGTCCCCAGCTGCACGGGTGCCACAGCGCTCACGCAGAAACGCCCCGTGGCAACGAGCTCAGGTGGCCGGGGGGTCACGTCTGTCCCGCAGGGGAGCCCCAGCCCCGCGCCCCAGGACTCCGTGCCAGCCTCCTCCTCCCCAGGCACCAGCCCCTCACTCCGTTCTCTGCCCAGGACCCTCCTAGGAAGCGAGAGAAGGGCCACGAGGCTCGGGTGCCGGAGCCCGTGTGTCACCGACGGCAGTTTAGTGCCTGTTTGTCTCACAGGACGCGGTGGTGACTCAGATTTTCTTCCTTTTATTTTTCAGTTTTCTGACTTTCCCAACGCTCCTCTCACAGCGTGTTTTTGCGTGTGGTTTGAGATTATAACGTGCTATTTAAAACTCCCAGCCTCTTGCCGTGGCCTCCCCAGCAAATCCTCCTCTGCTCCCCCCGCCAAGCCCTCACCTCTGCTGGGGAGGGGGGCACCCACCTTCTGCCGTGGAGCCTGACATGGCTCCCCCTGCACTGGGGGCTCTTCCGGCACAGCTGAGCCCACCTGGAGCCCTCAGGCTCTGCGAGGCCCCTGGAGGGATGACAGGTGACGCTGACCGGAGAAATCCTGGCTCGCTGAGAATGTCCACCCCACGCCCTCCAGGCCTTCCCCGTCCTCACCCACGTCGGGCCCTGAGCCTCCTGAGTCCCCCGAAGAGCAGCGTGGGACTGGGGGGCCAGGACACATCGGGGAGGGACGTGGCCCCTGAGCCGCAGACCCGGGGGCAGGGCTCGTCCTCTGGTGGTTTCCATTCAGGCCAACATTCCTGCGGCTGTGGGCCCCACCCTCCGTGGGCTGGTGGTCAGCCTGCTCCCGCCCTGTCCGGCATGTCCTGCGCTGGTCCCCAAAGTGCCTGGGGCTGGGCCTCAGACATGCTGCTCAGGTAGGGAGGAGCCGGTGCCTTGGGCACAGCATCTGGGGTCCTGGTTGTCTGGCTCCTGTGCCCCCCAGGCCTGTGCCCCCCTCGAGTCTCCTCCACCCCCACATCTGGGGTCCCCCATTTCCTGCACCCCCATGCCAGAGTCCGCCCTACCTGGACCAGGGCACGCACGCGGAGGCCCCCCCGGAGGGCAGGGGCAGGTGTTGTGTCCAGTCACTGAGAGACGCAGGTGGACGGCGAGCCCCCCTTCCCGGCTGCGCCCCGAGGCAGGAAGCAGGGCACCAGGGGGCTGAGGCGGGAGCTGCGCCCTGGGGGCTGGAGTGGTGTGGGCCGGGGCCCTCGCTCTTCCCCCGCCCTCGGCTCGGGAAGGCGCCAAGTCTCCCGGCCGGTGCCGGGCTCCACAGGCTCACGTCAGCCAGCACGCATCCTGCCTGGGCTCTCTGACCCGTGCCAAGCGCTGTCCAGCTGGGGACTTGGCGGCCAGAGCTGGGGAGGAGCGGCTGTCCCTCCGCACACCTAGCGGGGCCGGGGGCACAGGCCACGGAGGGTCCGCCACCCGAGGATGGGCTGGGGGAAGGCGGGAGACCTTCCCCAGTTCTTTTGCAAAGGCTGTCCCCGCAGAGCTCCAGAAACCAGCCCTCTGGGGAGAGCCAGGGGCAAGCAGAAGGCACAGGGGATGGGGAGACTGAGGCACAGCCGGAGCCCGCCCTCCCCGGGCACCAGGCTCAGGCGTGGGCCCTGCTGGCTGCACTTGAGGTCCTCTGGGAGAGGCCAGGGTGGGCGAAGGAGCCCCTGAGGGCACAGCCCCGAGGAGACCCCCGCCCCTCCACGCCTGACGGAGGCCCAGCCACAGCTGCCCCAGCAGGAGCTGGGACCCACTCTGGACTTGGCATCTGTCCTACAGGCTGCAGCCGCACGTGGACGCACAGCGCTTGGGGCGGGGATGCATCACACCCCAGGAGCCACAGGTATAGGACCTCGCGGGCCTCCGCCAGCCAGGATGCTCCCCAGCGGGCCTCCCCCTGGGCTCCTCGGTGCCCTCGTGGCCATCAGGGATGGAGGCCCAGAGCCACAGCCTGTCCCCACCCCGCAGGGCCGGTCCCTTTGTGTCGCCGGCCTGGTCCATCCTCCATACTGCCCCACAGGTCACGGCCGAGGGCCACCTCACGCGCTGCTCGTACCGGGCCACCCACTCTGGAGGCTGCGGCTGGCAGGGCCCGGGGAGGCCTGTCAACCACTGGGCCACCGGCCGTTTGCCTGGGGGGTCCCCTGTTCCGGCTGGCCGGAGCCCCGAGAGCTGGCCAGGCCTGGACGCTTGATCTGACCTGCCCACCCACGGGAGAACCTTCGTGAGACCCAGCCAGCAACGGAGACACGTGGACACCATGTGGCAGCAGCGCCCGCCGAGGGTGCTCTATCTGGAGTGGCGATGGACGCCCACCCCCCCGCCGCTCCCCTCCCCACGGGGCTTGTTCTCCAATTGTCTCTTATGTACACAGAGGCCTAAGTGCCCGATGCAATCTCGGGGCGCCGAGGGCCAGGGGGCAGCCAAGACGGGCGCCCCTCGCACCACTGGGCCTGCAGCCAGCCCAGGGAGCCCCAGGGATGGTGCCGCGGGCAGGGCTGGCTGGCTGGGCCCTCTGGGCACCATCCTGGGGCCCGCGTGGGCTCACCACCCCCCCTCAGCTGGCATGAGTTAGCACATCCTACCTGGCTTATGGCGGCAAGGCAGGCCCCGGCATCCGCCCCCCGGCTGCACCAGCACAGACCGACCCCCTTGGGCCTTTGCACCATCACCGCCAGGCGCTCAGGGGAAGGGACATGCTGAAGCAGCCCCAAGGGACGGCCGCGGGGTCCCAGGATGAAGCGAGGTACACCCCTGGCCAGGCCTCACGTCCTCCCCGCTGTCCCATCTCTTCCCGAGCTCTGGGCCTAGATCAGGGACCGCAGAGGGCGTCCTCGGGCCTTCCCCTGCTTGCCCCCTGCCACCCCACGCCCCCTGGAGACCCCTCCACAGCGCAGGCACCAGCCAGCAATCCCAGGACCCCCAACCCCGTGGCAAGACGGTGAGCGGGGCTGAGGGCTGCAGACCCCGCTTTGGGGGGACCAGACAAGGCAGTCAGAGAGCTGGGACCAGGGCCCCTTCCCAGCCACCAGCCACCCTGTGGGCTCAGAGCCATGGGGGCCCCTGCAGAAGTCAAGCGGGAGAAGGAGCCCGGCCCAGGATCGGGAGAGGTAGAAGCAGGGCAGGGGCCCCGAGGAACCCGTCCAGGAAGTGTGGGGTCCCCGGCCTAAGTGCCTGTGAGGGAGCCTCATGGACCAAGAGCCCTTGAGGCGGAAGCCAGGAGTGGCCGGGACAGAGGGTCTGGCCTGGGACCCTGTCCTTCTACCTGCGTGAGTTCCCGAGGCTGATGGAGCGATGCCGTCGACATGGGGGTGGGCGCTGCCTGCCAGCCCCCCACCCTGCTGCACCGGCCCTCGTCGGACCTCCCGCCCCGACCCACATCGGACCCCAGTCCCTGTCGCCGTGCCTCGAGCGCCCCAGGGCCAGGGGAGACACGTGGACTTCTGGGCAGACACCGGGTCTCTTGTACGTTGACACCATCAGTGTGTTCAGTCCCCTGTTTTTGAGAGAGCTCCTTTGGGGACATTTTGGTGCGCTCGGCAGTGATAAAGGGGGAAGCAAGGGGCCTTTGCTCTGAGCTGCAGCCGGGCGGATCCGTGCCAGGGCTGGGAGGGGCCTGGGGGCCACCAAGACCCCCTCTCCCGCCGCTGCCGCCCCCGGGGCCCAGGGACACAGAGGATGGAGGCCCAGGGGCAACGCGGCCCATGCAGGGACCCGCAGGCACGGCCAGGGCTCCTGCCGGAGCCCCCCTTCTCGGCCATGCCCTCCCGGCCCTCGCACACAGCCCTGGGGGTGTTTTGTGCTCTGTTTTTTTAGCATTTTTTCTTCTTGCCCACGATCGAACTGATGACTAGGAGGTATGCGGCCTGGTGAGCCGAGCGCTTCTGAAGACGGAATTCCAGAGCCGCAGCCGTGACCTCACCGCGCGGATATGCGCCGAACCGTGGCTGTTTTTGTAAATCGCCACCCGCCCAGGGGCAGCGCACAATGGCCAGTGTTGACACTGAATTCCGCACGTTCCCAACGGCCCCCACCCCCACGTGGCTCCCGCAGGGCCGCGCGGCGGCCCGTCCCCCCCTGCGGCCCTCACCCCCCCACCTGATCTGCCCCCCCTCACCTGGGCGGGAGGGCCCGGGGCCAGCTGGCTCCTGGAGGGACGGGGACTGAGCGGCTCTGTGCCAGGCCCCGGCTGCTGCACCGGGACGGAGGCCCCCCCAACGCTCACAGCCTCCTAGGCCACATCCAGGGTGGACCTTGTCCTGCTGGGAAGGAGCTGGGGAGCGGAGAGGGGGGGAAACCAGGCACCGGGACCCCTCGGGCCTGCCTCCCTGGCCACTGCTCAAGGCACTTGACCCCCTGCTCCCACCATCGGGAGCAGGCCGACCCCGGGGTGCTGCACACAGCGAGGGGGGGTCAGTTCCAAACCCCGGGGTCTCAACGCTGCCCTGGGACCACCCCAAGTACAACCACACGCAGCAGCTGGAGACGCAGCAGCATGAATGACCTCATGGGCGAACGGGGTTCCCAGTCATGTGACGCCTAGAATTTTACCCCAGATTTTACCCTGACGGGCTGGCCGGGCCAGTTCTCACCGCTCAGGCCTGAACCGAACAGTGTAATCGATTAGTGAGGTGGATGCCTCGTGCCAACTGTGGTTCCTGAGGGCCCCAGCCCCCCCTGCCATGGGACACACCGGTCTTCTTCCCAGGGCTGTCACCAGGGCCAGACTCGCCCTCAGCCCCAGCTGGGCTCTGCCATGTGGTGCCAGGCCCTCCCTGCAGCCAGCTTTCCCTCCAGAACCCAAGTGCCTACAGCCGAGGCCAGAGGCTTTACACCACCGTCTCTGCTTGTGGACAAAGACGCCGTGCTCCTGAGGACACTGGACGTGACCTGGCAGGAGCGAGGTCACAGGGACCCTGGGTCGGCGAGCCAGGACTTGCTCCCCTTGCACACACAGGCACACCCACGTGCACATACAGGCCCCACCCTTCGGTGTCTGTCTGGGGTGGGCACGGGTGTTCACTCCCGAAGCACTGGCACAGCCCCTAGGGCCAAGGCCTGTTCTGCAGAGACCATGTCCAGGTGGAGGGTCAGCACCAGGGTCAGTGTGGGCGCCTGTGTACGTGTGTTCAAGCATGTGTGTGTGCAAGCACCAGTGCAGGGGTGAGAGCGCATGTGCAAGCACATGTACGGGGAGGGTGCATGTGGGGGGGGAGCACTGTGAATGTGTGTGCAAGCATGTGTGTGAGCGCGTGCATGTGTGGGGCGTGCATGTGTGTGAGCGTATGTGCATGCATGAGAGCATTGTGAGCATGTGCGCACATGTGTGAGCGTGCGGGTCCAAGGACACGTATTTGTGTGTGTGCATGAGCACATGCAGGTGTACGAGCGTGTGAACACATGTATGGGAACGTACATATGTGAGAGCGTGTGTGCAGGTGTGTGTATGTGGGGCCAACACATGTCCAAGCATAGCGCGTGTGTCTGTGTTCCACCGTCCGCCTCCACGGCCCCGTCTCCGTGTGAGGACCCGTGTGCCTTGAGCGCTGCCGGCCTGCCGGGGACCGAGGCCCTTCCCCACAGCGTGAGGGGACCGTCCCCGAGGATGCCCGCCCAGGGAGCCCGCCAGCACAGGGCGACCCCCGACCGGTGGGCAGACCCACAGCGCACTGGGTCCGCGAGGGACGGGACTCAGGAGAGGCCGCTGGACGGGGCCTGCAGAGGCTCTGGGGGGGGTACGTGAGCTCCGGGCTCACACCCCACACACGGCCCTTTATCCATGAAGGGGATGTCCAGGCCACGGGACGGTGGCCCCAACTAGGGGTCCAGGACACGTCCGCCTCGTCCTCAAGCACTGAGGGCCATGGGGGCAGGGGGTGGGCTACCCTCAGCCCACCGGGGCCCTGGGTCCTGAGCCCAGCAGCCAGGAGGGCCGGGGGGCCGCCTCTCCCTCCCAGGGGTGGGATGAAGGCCCTGCCCGGTAAGTCACGCCAGCCCTTGGTGCGGGTCGGGGAGCGGGATGGTCCTTCTGAGCTGAGCTTTTGGGGAGCCCCAGTGTCCTGGTCTCGCAGTGGGGGGAGCACCGCAGGGGCCGCGCCAGCTCGGACCACAGCAGGGGCCCCCGTTTGTGGGAGGGTCCCTCATGGGCAGCGAGGACCTGGGGAGCCCAGGCCTGGCTCCTCACCACCTCACATCGGGGGCTGCTCCGGCCAGGCCCCCTCCGCCGGACA
Organism: Canis lupus familiaris; assembly: GCF_011100685.1. Taxonomy (NCBI): domain Eukaryota; kingdom Metazoa; phylum Chordata; class Mammalia; order Carnivora; family Canidae; genus Canis; species Canis lupus. The sequence goes on from NC_049230.1 coordinate 331,658, forward strand.
CCTTCTGCACATGTGGGAGCAGAGCCTGGCAGCCAGGCGTGGCCCAACGCTGACCACCCCTGGCGACGAGGACCTGGGGCGTGCCCTGCAGATCAGTGAGAGGAGCGGGGGTGCCCGGAGCCACGGCGGGGTGCCCAGGGGTCGGGGGGTGTCACCGAGGCTGGGGACCCGAAGTGCCCGAGCACGCCGCCTTGTATCTGGTGGAGGACGTGACCTCAGACAGGGGCACCCAGGGCCACAGGATGATGGACCGAGACCGACAGACCTAGAGGGAAAGACGGGGAGACGGGCGCGGGGGTGAGGAAGGTGCACAGTCCCGGAGGCCCGCCAGGGAAGAGGTCTCGAGACAGGTCCCGAGCGTATTTCGAGCACCGGGTAGGAAGGTCCCGGCCACCCTTTCCCACTTTTAAGGGTTAGGGTCACCCCTGGTGACCTCGGGGCCCACAGACGACCCAGAACAACCTCCATTGCTGTCTCATCAGCAATGTTACCTCCAGGACCGAGTCCTCGTCGCCCACAGGGAGCACAGGGCAGGGCACAGCACGAGGATGAGGACGTCTTTGGGGCCACAGTTCTGCCAACCACCTGGCGCAAAGGACGCCGTCAGATGGCAGACAAGACGCGCAAACTGCGACCCAGGACCCTGTTCCTCAGTGTCCCCAGCCAAGCAGCAGGAAGCAGGAAGCAAGAGGGACTTGCTGAAAACCTGGTAAGCGTCGTCTGGTGCCCCGGCCCTTCCGCTGGCCCCCTGGCCTCCTCCCCGGGCCTCTGCGCACCCCGGCCTTCCCGAGGCCCTGACGCCACCAGAGTGGAGCACGCACTTCAGCCCCCCCAGCTCCCCGCCAGGGGCCAGGGTCTTGGGCTGGAGCGGATAGGGTGGCTGGCCAGGATTTTCTATGGGGGGGCCCTTGCCCGCAGGTCCGGCTCCCCACCAGGGGTCGGGCCAGCAGACACACACAGGGCGGTGCTGAAGTTCCCCGGGCAGCGGAGGGCCGCAGCTGGTCCCCGACGGAGCACGAGGCCCCACAGCCAGTCTGTTGCATCCCAGCCCTCAGGACAGGCCCCAAAACTAGGCCCAGGGTGTGACCAGAGCCCCCCAGCTGGAGGCCACAGGGTCAGCCTGATGGGGGGGGGCCTGTGCATTGGGGTGCCAGGGCCTGAGCCCTGGGGAGCCCGAGCCAGCAGGGGCAGCGGCCTGAGGCCCCGTGTGTCCCATCTGGGACGGCAGGGCAGTCTGTGAACGGAAGAGCGCACCGACCACGGCCCAGAAAGCGACTGTTCTCCCGACCCGTGTCATCAGGCCCAGACCCAGATCCTGCTAGCGGCGCTTGAGAAACGTGCCAAGAAGGGCTGTCCAGGGCCGCCGAGGTCAAGAGATGAAGGTGTCCCTGGGGCCCGCTGGGGGACGAGGCACCTCCAGGGCCATGCGGGGTCCTGGCTGACCCCTGCGAGGGGTCCGGGTGTTGTCGTACTGGGACGGCCTCTCCGCTTCCTTAGAACCAGACCGTGCAACGGCCGGGAGACTCGGGGATTAGAGGAGGCAGGAGGAGGCCAGCCGGGTCACGCGTCCCCTTCAACCCCTAGACGGAGCCGGTAGCCGGCAGCAGGGCGCCCACGGCTCCGTCCACGCACTGAGCAGGACTGACGGCAGCTGAGACAGGGACACTAGGCCGGGCCGGCGGGCAGAGCCACCAGCCACAGGAGGACCGTCCAGAGACCCTCCAAGCGCCTGGCCTGGCCGCGCAGGGCTCCACGGTGCGGGGACTTTCCCAAGGACGGACCTGGGAGGTGCAACCCTGGTGACGCGGAGCAGGCTGGGGTCTGCAGTGGCCTCGGAGGCCGCGGGACGGCATGGCTCTCGGCAACGGGGCCCCGGGGTGTGCCGGCACCAGGCACCCACCTGCAGCAGTGCCAGCCTTGGAACAGAGGGGCCCTGGGGAGGGCGCTTCCGCACCTGCTGGCCCTGCTCCCCCTCCACCTGGCCCCTAGGCCAGCTCCCCCGCGCCCACGGCACTTTGTAAAAAGCTTGAGCCTCACTCGGAATGGAAGCTTCTGCCCACGACACAGCACAGGGGTCAGGTCCCCGGCTCCTCCCAGGTCCCTGTACTGACCTAGGGCAGAATGCCGGCCCTGAAACCGAAACCCAAACCCGACATTCTGGTTCTGCAGGACCTGCGTGCCCCGCAGCGCCTCCAGAGTCAGATCAACACCCAGCAAACCTAAGCACCAACCCAGCAGCCGAGTCGCTGTGCCCGTCCTCCTGGCACATCCCCCGGCCGCGGTAGGACCTGTTCCCATCACCAGCCTGCTGCTTCAGGACATCACCCTGCTTCTTGCCGTGCAGGTATGAAGCACCTGCTTCTTGCTGTGACCTGCAGGAGCCCACAGACCTGAGCCAGCACGCGCCTGAGCCAGGGCACACCTGAGCCAGCCCACACCCACCTGAAGCACTGTACACCTGATGCAAGGTAGACCTGAGCCAGGGCACACCTACCTGAGCCAGAGCACACCTACCTGAGCCAGGGCCACCTACCTGAGCCAAACACCTACCTGAGCCAGCCCACACCTGAGCCAGGGCACACGTGAGCCAGCACACACCTACCTGAGCCAGGGCACACCTACCTGAGCCAGCCCACACCCACCTGAAGCACTGTACACCTGATGCAAGGTAGACCTGAGCCAGCGCACACCTACCTGAGCCACGGCACAGCACCCACCTGCAGCCACACAGTGTACCAGAGTTTAGGGCTCACTGACCAGTGTCCTCTCCCAGAGCCCCCTTGTGCCTCAGCAGGTTCTTGGGGGAAACCACCTGACTCACAGGTATGGATGCAGGCTTAGGTCTGATGACTGGACACCCCACTGACCCCGTAGTGGGGTGAATAGCGTCCTCCCCAATTCCCATGTACCCAGAACCTACGACTGTGAACCTATTTGGAGACAGGGTATTTGCAGATGTAACGAACTTAGAGGAGGCTGCACTGGACTGGGGTGAGCACTAATCCCGTAACTGGTGTCCTTGTAAGAGGAGGGGTTGGAACCCAAACACGCGGAGGGGAGAAGGAGGCAGAGCCTAGAATGACGCCTCTGGGGGCCAAGGCACCCCGAGGACGCTCGGCAGCCCCCAGAGGCTGCAGGAGACGGACCGCGTCCTGCCCTACAGCCTCCAGGGGAGCCCGGCCTGCCCACACCTCGATTTTGCACGCAGGATCCGGAAAGGCGGGAAGGTGTGCTGCTCATGCCCTGCCTGTGCCCAGCTCGTCCTGGGTGCAGCAGTGGGCTCCGGGCACGCAGACCTGCTGTGGCCGAGGCACTTGGGGGACGGGACGCTGGAGTCAGGGCAGGGCCTGGGCCGACGGGAAGTGGACAGGGTGGAAGGAGGAGGCGCCACCTGGCGCGGCCCAGGGGCTCTCTGAAGCTCGAGCGCAACAGCCTTGCCGAGAGCTGGGCCCTGGTGGAAGGCCCAGAGCGCCGCGGCCGTGGGGCCCCTGCAGGGGTGCGGAGCGCGGGAGAGGCCGGGATGCGGCCCGCGAGGTGCCCCACGCCCCCCACGGGGCTGCGGACGGCCGCCCACTCTTCCTGCAGCTGCTGGTCTTTATTCTCTGGAACGGAAACAGTGTAGCCCCTGAGAGATCATGGGTCGCAAAGCCCATTCTTTGAAACACAAAACAGAAACTAAGTATTTGGCTCCGTGAATTTCTGTCGTAGGGAACAGCTCGGAATGGCCCTGGCTCCAGGCGTCCTGTGCAGCCACGGCCTGGGTGGCCCCCGACGCTGCGCCCAACGTGATGACCTCAGGGGCTTGTGGGAAATAGCACTAAACGGCTCACGAGGCATTTTAAGACACCAGAGTTTGTTTCCTATGGACGTTTCTTTTTAAAAAAACAAAAAATATAATAACTTAGTTTGCATTTTACAACATTTCCCACCAGCCGGGGAGTCCTTGGCCGGGCCCGGGCCCCACCCGCCGGGGCGGCCCCTCAGTCCTTGCCCATCTCGCAGGGGTTCAGGCCCCTCTCCTCGGCGTCCTGGTACATCCTCTGGAAGTCCTTGAAGCGTGGGGCGCAGCCAAGGCGGGCCTCCCCAAAGTGCATGTGGCCGGTGAAGAGGAACTCGCCGCGCCCGGGCCTCACGCCGCACTCCAGCAGCGTGGCCACCCGCCCCCGCCAGCCGCCGCCCTCCGGGGCCGGCCGGAACACCCTGCTCTTCTGCCGGTAGAGGCGGCTCACGCGCAGGTGGATGGCCGACTCCTGCTGCTCCGGCACGTGCGTGACGTTCTGGATGGAGCCTCGGACGACTGCGGGGCAAGGAGACGGGGTCAGTGGGTCGCCAGGGGCAAGTGCGCCAGGGCTGGCCCTGACCCCGCACTCCAGGACCCTGGTACGGGGAATAGCCCACGCGCGTGAGGCCGCCTGGGGACTGTCCCTGGCTCGGTCCGGGTTACAGCCCTGGGACGGGGGCAACGAGGGAAGGGACCATGCCCTGCGCCGGTTCCAGTCAGGACGGGACAAGTAACCGCGGCAAATGCACGACACCTGGGGCAGCTCCACGTCCAGTGGGGCCGGAGCAGAGGGGGCAGGAGCTGCTGAGCAGGCCCGGGACACACGCAGGCCCACAGCCAGGACCCGGCTGGTGCCCGGAACGGCCCTCGGGGCTGGGGGCGCTCAGCGCCGGTCCAGCCCCAGCGTCGTGAGCCCCTGCCCCCCCAGGCCAGGGCCCCCGCTGTACTGCCCACGGGGACCCGATGAGGACGGGCTCGGGTGCGGCGAGCGTCAGTGCCTGGAGGGCAGTGCTCCGCGGCTGCCCCAGCAGGATGCCCACCCTCTCCGAGCTTCCATTCGCGTCCCCCCCACCCCGGTAGACAAACGTCACTCGGCTGCGGTTTCCTGTAACTATGACAACGGGGAGCAGAGCGCCCCCAAGGGTCCTCGGCAGGCTCCTCCCCCAGCTCCCCGCCCCCCGGAAGGTCTCCCAGGCCACGTGAGGACTCACCGAAGTCGCTGGTGCAGACGGCCAGCAGCACCTCCGCGTCACTGCAAGGGCGGCAGGGGGCTGCCGGGAGAGAGGAGGGGGAGGGGGTGTGAGCAGAGACCCCATCCACGATCGCCGGTCCCGCGGGAGCCATGACCTGGGGAGTGGCACGGGCAGGGTGGCCCCGAGGAAGAGCGGCTCGCGGGCGCAGCGGGCGGGGGACCCTCGCGTAAACCACTCCTGCGCTGTCACCAGCGGGAAAGCAGCCCCGCGGGTCCCGACCCCAGCCCGGCAGATGCCGCCTTTGCTCCTTCTACACGCGACACCCCAAGTGCGGAGCCCGCCCAGGCCACAGCTGCCGTGTGGGGGAGCAGGGCCGCTGAAGCCGCGGGCGCCCAGGGAGGGCACACCTGCCCGCAGAGGCTGTGGGCTCCTGCAGACCTGCCTGCAAATAGCGTCCCGGGCAAGGCCGCCGCCCAGTGAGGCCGGCTTCCTCCTCTCCCGCCTGTGACCTGCTGCCCCGGCCTGGCCCTCACCCCACCCTTCACCCCCACTTCCTCCAGAGGCTGCGGGGAGGCGGAGCCCAGGCCCCGGCCACTCTGCCCCCAGACCAGGCGCCTCTGACCCAGCCAGCCTGCGCTTGGGACACCACTGTATGTGGCCTTCAAGGCCTCTGACTCCGGACGCGGCGGCCACAGGGCCTGGCACCGGGGCAGGTGAGCTGAAGCCTCGCGGGAGCGCGGCCGTTCGCTCTCGATGCCCGTGGCTTCGGCGCTCGCCGGGCCCAGCTGACCCTGTCCACACGCTGACCGGTTGCCCGCATGAGCCCTGACCGGGCGAGCCGTCCAGGGGCCCAGAGAGGCCTCCCGACGCCCGGGTCCCGGGGGGTGGACGGGACTTTCTGAGCGCTTGTTGTCCTGCCCCCGGCGGGGTGGATGTGGCTCGGGAGGGCCCGGCTCGCCGGCCGCCCACCACAGCTGCTCCCACCGGGTGGTCGGGAACTGGGGGACGCTGCAGCACGAGCATGACCCGTGGGACGCGTCCAGCCCGCCCACAGGCCCGGGCACCTGCCCGCCCAGCCCCAAATCCCGAGGACTGCTGCCCACCTGGGCACTATGGCTCTGTGCTCCCAGCCTCAGGCCTCTTCAAAAAGAGGGTGACCCACGGGGCATCCCCTAGGCCACACGGTGGGGAGTGAGGAGGCCGCGCACGCAGCCCCGCAGGGGGCAGAGGTGCCCAGCTCCGCTCAGAGGCAGCAGGGCCAGGGACACGCAGCAGACGTGAGACCTCCCAGCGTCACCGGTGCTCCTGGCGTCCCACGAGCCCTCGCCCGGGATGAGGAGCCATGGCAGGCCCTGGGGCCGGGCCACGCAGCGCCCCAAGGGGTGTCAGCACACCACTGCACCCTCTCCGTGGACACAGGCCCCGGGACCTCGGCCGACCGCCAAGGGCAAAGTAGCCGGTCGCGGGCGCCGCAGGGTGGCGGCCGGGGTTCTGTGGCCCCCAGAACCTCTGCCAGGAGCTCCACGAGCCACCACGGCCGAGCTAACAAGGTGCCGCCCTGGGGTCTCCCCTCGTCGTTGTGGGTTTTACAAAGCGCAGGTCGCCTCCTTGGAAAATCCAAGAGAAGCAATCTGGAAACGATTATCAATCAGAGCTGGGCTCGTAAAGGCTGTGGAATGTGCTGGTTTCGGGCGCTTCGAATCTCATTCCCTGGCGGGGGAAGACGCGGAGGGGGTGGCCAATGGGCCGGCTGGGACCCCGCTTCCTCCGGAGGAGGGGGCTGAGGTGTGGACGTCTCAGGAGGGTCCCCCTGGAATGCGCACGGAATGAGCTTAAGAAAATAGGTCATGGCGGTGACCAGGGGTTGCTGTGGGGACCAGGGAGGCCGGCAGTGCCAGGGAAGGGGGCGTGCAGCACCCCTCGCGTCCGGCCCTGGCAGGGGAGAGGCTGGGCTGGCGGCGGGGCTGCCCGGGTCCGGATGCCCGGTGGACACAGTTTCCAAGGGGAACGTGCATGGGGACGCCTGCCAGGGCAGCCGGTGACAGGTGGCGGGCGCAGCGCTGCTGGGGGACGCGGGGAACACCCCCAGACCGGGCCGGGGCGAGCTGAGGCACCCGCTGGTGTGGCCCCAGGATGGCCCCATGGCCCGGCCGCTGCCCCAGGGAGGACGCAGGGGGAGGCCACTCCCTTCCACCCCAAAACGCCCCTAGCTGCGCCAGATGACAAATAATCACCCAGTAATTACGGGGCCAGAGAACCCAGGGCAGGACACGAAGTGATCCGTAGAAAAAAAAAATTTCAGTTCTCCCTCCTTTTCTGTCTCCGGGACATAATGGGGCTTCTTTCACTGGTGAACGTGGCTGCTCACCCCCCGCCCTCCAGACCCACCCCCAAACCTAGCCGGGGGCCCCCACCTGCCCACCCCGTGGGCATCCCTGCCCCTGCTCATCCAACGCAGCTGTAAGGGAGGGGCCCGTCCTCCACCTCACGGGCTCCAGGAACCTGCGTAGACCCCAGACCCCAAACCGTGGATGTGGCTGCCCCAGGCGACCCAGGGAGCAGGAGGCCGGTCTGCGCCCCTACAACCAGGCAGGGCCCCCCGGCCATCCGCCCCTGGCCCCTGGACAGCGCAGGCTCCTGGTGGTGCGGGGACCCAGGGGGTCCTGGGGTGCGGGTCCCACCGCCCGCGGTGTGATGGCTACACCCCGAGCCCTGGCCCCCCGCCCCTGGCCTGCGCCCGGGGAGCGGCTGCCTCTCCCAGGCAAGTGCACGAAGGTGACAGCCCTCACGACAGTCCCGGCGGCAGCGCCCGGGCTCACACGCGTCCCCCCCGGGGAGCGTCTCCGTCCTCAGCACAAACTAGATGCTATGAGTCAGCGGGAGGCAGGCGGCCCCTCCACCCGGGGCCCGACGCCCGACGTCCCAGCCCCGGCCCATCCCGGGCGCTCCCCCCGCGGGCACCACAGCCGCCAGATGGCTGGTGCGGACATTCCACATTACGTGCCCATTCCTCGGGCATTAAGGGCTTAGGGGCCGCCCCCGATGAAAGCAGGCAGCCCGGGGCACCGGTGGCCGCAGGCCCTGCCCCCCTCGGAGGAACGTCCCTCCCGTCCCCCCTCGGCCGGCTGCCCCTACTCAGAGACACCGAATGTGGTGACTCAGTTTCTCAGGTTTTGTTGTTATTGTGACTTTATCTCTAGGAGCCCCCCCCCCGGCTCTCCCACCCACCCCGTAGCTGGGGACCAACAGAAAGACTCTCCAGGTGAGAATTTCATTCAGATCCTGACAAATACAGCAGCTTTCATGCCACCGTCCTGAGCAGGGGTCCTGGCCGGGCCCCTGGCCTGGGGGAGCGGGGGGGCAGCTGACACATGGGGGGGTCAGGGTCCCACCTGGACAGTCAGGCAGGTGGGGGATCAGGGTCCCACCTGGACAGTCAGGCACGTGGGGGGGGGTCAAGGTCCCACCTGGACAGTCAGGTGTGGGGGGGTCACGGTTCAGCCTAGACAACCCCGCAGCCAAGTTCTCTAACAGACCAGTTTACTCAGAGACTAAAAGTCGTGAAGACAGATCGGAGCCATGAGCAATAAAACGTGGACTCACTTTCAGGGGGAGAGTCTGCATTTCAAATCCTAGCAGATTGTTTTGCTCCAATCAGATCTCTAATTTACTGAAAGGTGGAGATGAGAGCGCACTTGGGGACCCCGGGGGTCTCTGCGGTGGCGCCCTCACCCGCGAGGCCGGCTCAGCTTCGTACTGGGGCCACCCCAGGCTCTGTGGGGTGTCGGCAAGGCCCCGCCTGCCCATCCCCCCTGGGTCACCTGGGCAGTGGCCTTCCTGGAGCCAAGCTCACCCCGCCCCCCTGCTTCCAGCCAGCTTCGGAGTTGACACGGATGGTGTCCCCGCACACCCGGGCCTGTGAGGTCGTTTGTGCCTGGGAGCGAGAGCAGGATGCCTGGCCTGGCGTCTGACGACAAGGACTTCTGCCTGCGCAGGTCTGCGGCACGGGGGGCAGGACCGATGCCACGTGAGGGCTGAGGCCACCCCTCCTCCTCCATCCCTGCCTCTGGTGCTGCTCAGTGAGCAACACCACGCTCCGCACAGGGCCCTGCAAAGCCTGCCTCCAAACAAAACCTGACGGACCATCTACAGCCGACCCACAGCCCCAGGCGCACACGGCCCCTCCAGCACGGGACCCCCGGGGGGCCCTGCAGAGGAGGAGGCTCCCCAAGGGCCACTCACGGGGCCCACAGCCCCGCTCCCGGCAGCTTGCTGGTGTCTCTGCTCCACGTGGGGTCGCCCTGATGACACGCACCCACAAAACGCCTCCGGAACCCAGGACCCGCGCTCCCAGCACAGGAGCACCAGGAGCCGGGACGGTAGCCAGTCCAGGGTGTGCTTGTCCCTGCCGACCACTGGGCGCATCCGAACCCCACGGTGCCCACAGCCGCCCCCACCCCGGGGTGCGCCACCCACCTGACAGGGTGTGCAGGTCCGACTCCGCGTGCCGGCTGGTCAGCTCGTACTGGAAGCCCGTGGTCCTCCTGCTGATGTCCTGCTGGGGCGCGGCCTCCACGAAGAGGCCGCCCTGCTCGAAGCCGAAGCAGCGCACCTGGCCCGGCCCGCGGTCCCCGTCCCGCACCAGCAGCTTCAGTTCTCCAGTTTTTTCCAAATAAATATTGGCCCCCGAGGAGTCCTTGAGGGGCTTGATGCACAGAGTCAGGTGCCGAGAAGGCGGGAAGGTGTTGGGCCGCACGTTGACGATGAGAGCCCCCGTCGGGTACATCCACTCCACGGAGCCCGCGGAGCAGCGCAGGTACACCTGCTCCACCTCCTTCCTGTGGGCCTCGTGCGTCAGCCCGCTGCAGAGGGGACACGCGTCAGCCAGGGCCACCGCCCCACCTGAGGTCAGCCCCCGCCCCCCCGGTGGCCTAGGTCCCCGCACCACCCCTCACCCGCCTGCAGGCTGCGGCCCCCTCTGCCAGCCCCCTGCCCGGTCCCCGCACCCGGACCCCGCACCTGGACCCTGCGCCCAGCCCCCTGCGCCCGGATGCCATGGCCAGACCCCACCGGCGGGCCCATCCCAGGAGGTCATGGGGAGATGGCTGTGAGCGCGTCGGCAAGTGGGCCTCAGCCCCTCTCAACACCTGCTGGCCTGCAGCTCGGGGGGCGCCCGGGTGCCTGAGCGCCCTGCATCACGGAGCCAAGGACCCCGGAAGGGGGATCTTCTAGAATGGGAACGAGGGCACCGATCCCGGTTCCAGGAGCGAGGGCAGATGCCCTTGGCCCAGAGAGTAGCTTTTAAACCAATTATGGGGCAGCCCGGGTGGCTCAGCGGTTTAGCACCGCCTTCGGCCCAGGGTGTGACCCTGGGGTCCCGGAATCGAGTCCAGCGTCGGGCTCCCTGCGTGGAGCCTGCTTCTCCCTCTGCCTGTCTCTGCCTCTCTCTGTGTGTCTCTCATGAATAAATAAATAAAATCTCAAAAAAATAAATAAACAAACCAATTATGAACGAAAGCAATTTGAGGGGCGGTGCATTGCTGGCGAGTGTTGCCCTCAGCACCTCACAGACTAGCGTGTTTGTGTTTTCCCTGAAATGATGACCGGATGGCTTTTTCATTCATTTGCAAACCTTGAGGCACCGGGGAGGCTCAGCCGGTGAAGCATCCGCCTCCTGCTCTCTCCCACTCTCTCGCTCTCAAGTAAATAAAGTCTTAGAGAAAAAATAAATTTAATTAATTAATTTATTTGAGAGAGACAGAGCACAGCAGGGGGAGGAGCAGAGAGAGAGGGAGAAGCAGACGCCCCGGGGAGCAGGGGGCCAGATGCGGGGCTCTGTCCCAGGCCCCTGCGATCATGACCTGAGCCGAAGGCAGACCCTCCACCGACTGAGCCCCCCAGGTGCTCTCAGATAAATAAAAAATTTTAAATCCCCGAAGACCCTGCCATTGCCCGTTATTTTAAAAAATAAACTTGAATATCATCAAAATACAAGAGCAGGGCCGAGGCCCCGCACGGGAGAGACACACAGAGGACGCAGGGAGAAGCCACAGGAGAGACAAGCAGTGGACAGACAGCCCCGCTTCCCAAGGCGAGGCTTCGGAGGCCCAAGTCCATCTCCCTCCCAATAAAGGCCAAATAGGAAAAAGTGAGGCGTGCTACGCTCTGGGTGAAACAGGTCTGCAGTCAAGTCATTACGTGGTGTTTTCAAGACGTTGAAACCATCAAAAGCGTGAAAGATTCCCCAGCCCCCAGTCTGAACGTGAGTGTCCACCCGGGCAAACGGTGGCGTCATGCCCACCGGGTCGCCTGGCACCGCACCGGTGACTTCCACCCAGAGTTCTATTACATGAAATTTGGTTCTGATCAGATCTCGGACAGGTTCACCCACATTCTTGGGATTTTTATGTGCAATAAACAATGCTATACTCAGCGCCCTGGCCTGAGCGAGTTACCAGAAACCCTTTCTACGGAGGAGAAAACACGTAACATATGGTTTGCATTTACTGTTGGTGACTCATGCTCTGGGCTCTTAAAAACCTCACTTTTCATACGAGGGCCAGCTGCAGGCTGGGGCTGCACAGTCATCCTGCAGACCACATCAGAGGGAGGTGTCAAGGAGGTGACTCCCCTCCTAACCCCACTCCCCGCCCCCGCCCCCACGAGGCCCTGGGTCACTAGCAGCCAGCCCAGCCTCAGACGCCCACCAGGGCCGCACACGCAGGACACTTACAAATTACAGTCAAATAAAACTCACATAAGCTCATCTGACACATATGTGTGGATGAGCATAATTACAGTGTTGTGTGAAAAAATTAGACTAAATGGTGAGTGGTTGGCACAGATGACTATAATCAGCTCTGCTCTTAGGCAGCCAAAACAAACTTTATCATAGTGTCCCTCCTCTCCTGTCTCCAGCCTCCAGGGGCAGCTGGACACTTGCCCCGTGCCCAGACACCAACCCTCAATGCTGTCTCCCATAAAAACCATCCTGTCCGAGGCTCCACTTCCCTCTCTGGGGGAGGTGGGGGGAGGCCCCGGGGGCTCCAGGGGAAGGAAAGCTCATTCAGGAGGCTTTGGGTCCCTCTCACCAAGTCACCCTAATCCAAGCAGTGCGGGGGGGGGCTGGGGAGGTCGTGGGCAAGGGCAGAGGGAATGCTGGCGGGGACAGGTGGCCAAGCCATGGCTGCCCAGGGGGAAGCAGACCTGCGTCTGCGGGCTGGGCTGCTGCCCCCACCCGCACGTACCGCCCCGCACATCTTGCGGGGTACGCCTGGCTCCATTTATTCATAAGTCCTCGACTAAAAGAGGACCAGGAACAACATGGAGGTGGACGTACAAGAAATAAGGTGCCCGTTACGTCGCCCTTTCCCCAGTGTCCTCGCTGGCCCCCGGAGGAAGGTGTACGCCCGTCCCAGGGGCCACGGCCAGCCTGCGCTCCGCTCAGTCTCCCCTTGTGTTCCCCCGAAGCACTGAGACCAAGAGACCAGCGAGGCACTCGACACAGAGTGTTGGCGTGAAGGCCAGCAGCGTGTGCTGTGCAAGAGTGGGGTCAGCCTGGGGTCCCACCCACGGGGTCTTTATCGAAGTCGAGGACTCAGTCTGTCTAGTTCTTACCAGAAAATCTGGTCAAATCTCTCGCTTCGGTGTTCCAGCGCCACAGCAAACCCGAAAAAACTTCTGTTTGTGCAAAACTGCTGGCGGTGCAAAAATGTGCACATCTGTGACATCACTGAGGGTGGCATTTATGATTTTCACACAGCATGCAAGCAAGGGACACGCTTATCGGACAAAAATAAAAGAACTGCTTTCTGATGTGATGAAGCTGAAGAGAACAGAAAAATCTGCGGTTCTAGGCAGCCTCAGGGAGCTGAGAACACGGATTGCTCTCAGGTTATTTAAACTGGGTTCTGCGTTATTCAAAAAAAAAAAAAAGAGTTTGCAAGTGTCACTGCCCAGGTGGCCACACTGGGGGGGCCTTCACGGAAAGGACAGCAAATTCCAAATTGACACAGGACTCTCTGCAGGCTCACCTGCAGCAGCAGGAGGAAAGGATGAGCGCTTGTGCTCTAAAGTCAGGATTCCTGGGGAGTCTCCTGGGGGATCAAGAGAGACCCCGGAGGCTGCGGTAACTGGGTCAGTGTTCATTTCCCCGCCGAGCAGGAGGGCTGGCCCGGGTGTGATGGAGCCATGAGCCCTGCCCACGGCGGTGGGAAAGTTCATGGTCCATCTTTACAACCGCAGCCTCGTAAAGATCAGGGCGCTGTCCTGCCCCGGCACACAGGACACGGATTGCAAAACCTCCTGCTTCACTGCTTGGAAACACCCAGAAACGCATTTCGGCCTGTCGAGTGTGAGTAGACGGTGTCATAAAGAGCGACTCCCTTCCTATCGGGGGAGCAGAACCCGCCCAGCGTATCAGGACGCGCACCACCCTGTGCTGTCTTTAGAACAGCTCATAAAGAGTCATAAATGTTCTGGGGGTCAGCCGGCAAATCTGTGCACCCAGGCTCCTGCAGCAAGGACCTGTCGGCGGAGCTGCGAGGCGCATTGACAGCTGCCACAGCGGCAGCGAGTACGACGAAAGGGGGGCCCTGTCTTCCCTACGGATCCCATAGATCCCACAGCGGCAGCCTCTGCGGCCACTGTCTGCCCGCCTCTGGCTGTGGGCTGAGTGGGGACAGCCGGAGCAAGTCCAGGATCAGGGGTGTGCTGGCAACGGTGGAGAGAGAAGGGAGGCAGTCAGGCAAGCAGCTCCGCTTCTCCAGGTAGAAAAATGGATGCAGACACCCGCTTGCTCCAGGAGCTGGTGCCCTGCTCGAGCCCCGGGAGACGCATCCCGTCCGGGTGTATAGGCCTCCGAGGGCCTGGAAGGATGTCAGCTCCTGCTCTGGAAACTCGGGCTCCCTGTGTGGGGCTGGGCTTGTTTCCGACCCACTGAAGCAGGATGCCCTAGACCTCAGTTTGGGGGTGCACTGATTCATCCAGCAGAAGCTGCAAAGCACGGAGTTTAATTACTAGCGCGGGCGGGGGCGGGGGCGGGGGGGGGGGGGGGGGGGGGCAGCCCTGAAAGAGTGTGTCAGAGTCAGAGGCTCCCAGCCAGCGCTGTGCTGGCGCCAGGCTTCTCCGGGCCAGCCCTCCCCCAGAGCTCCGGCTCATGGCCCCAAGCTCCCTCCACCGCCGGGCTCCGCTGCCTGCAGGGAGGAGGAAGGCCACCGCGGCCGCCCGGGGCGCAGCACCCACGAGGAGGGGTGGAGGGTGCGGAGCGGTGAGCAGGGGAGCCGCGGGGCGGCCCCCACCTTCTCGGAAAGGCTGTCCTGGCTCCAAAGCGCCCCGTGATGGCCCAGCACGAGGAGCTGGGGGCCGGGCGGGCAGATGGGCAGCTCCCGCTGCAAACTCCCGGGCGCGAGCTGCCCGCGCGGGGCAGGGGGGAGGGGAGGGGGCGGCTCCCACCCGAGCTGAGCCTGCGCGCCCCGCGCCGCCCCCTGGTGACCTGCACCCCCTTCAGCTCGTGGCGCCTGAGCGGGTGCCCGCTGCGCGCGGGAGGGGGCGTGGGGGGGTCGCGGGCGGCGCGCGCTGCCAAGGGCGCCCTGACCTTCAGGCGGCCCGCGCGCAGCGGCCCCGCGCAGGTGTCCCCGGCCCCGCGCAGGTGTCCCCGGCCGCACGGCGGGGTGGGCGCACCTCCCCCGGGGTTCCTCGACGGGGCGCCCGGACGCCGCGGGCCCTTTTGTTCTAGGCCCGGGGGCGGGGCGGGGGCGGCCGGAGCCCCGGGACCGGGCGGGGGGGGGCGCGGACTCACCTCCCCTTCCAGCTGCACAGGTCGCTCGAGTACTGCGCGCCCGCGCCGCCCAGCAGCACCGCCAGCAGCGCGGCCAGCAGCAGCGGGGCCGCCGGGGCCGCCGGGGGCGCCGGGGGCGGCGGGGGGCCGGGGCCCGGGGCGGGGGGCCGCGCCCGCAGCTGCCCCGCGAGCCCCCGGGCCGCCCGCGCCGCGCCCCGCATGTCCGGCTCCGGCCTGGCCGCCGACCCCGCGTCCGCGCGCCGAGCAGACCCTGCGGGCGGGGCTCCCAGCCCGAGTCACGTCGTGCGCCCCCCGCGCGCCCCGCGCGGCCGCCCGCCCATCCCGCCCATCCCGGCCGCGCCGCTGCAGCCGCCGGACCCGCGCCCGGAGCTCCGCACGCGCCGCCGCCGCCCGAGCGTCTGAACCGGGCGAGCCCCGGGGCCGGGTCCCGGCTCAGCTGGGGGGCGGGGCCGCCTCTGGCCCCGCCCCGCCCCCGCCCCCGCCGGAGCCCCGCCCCCAGCGCGCGCTCCGAGCCCCGCGCCCTGCGCCCCTAAGGGGGCGGGGCCGGGGCGGGGCCGGGGCGGGGCCGGGGCGGGGGCGGGAGGGGAAGAGGCCCGCGGCCGCAGCAAGGCCGTGACCCCAGCGCGCAGACGGACCGGGAACGGCCACGGGGCCGCTGAGGGACCAGCCGGATTCCATCAGGGGTGCCCTGGGCATCGGGCCTCGCAGCGTCTGAGTGCGCCCTGCAGAGGCTCCGACTCCTGCGCGTCTGCGGGCCGCGTGGGCGGGGAGGCCCAGCTGCAGGTGCGGGCGCGGCTGCCTCACTGGTGAGCGCACCGTGGGCTCTGAGCACCCGCCCCTCGCTCCTGAGCCTCCCGAGCTCGCTGCCCCAGGTCATGAGTGTCGCTGGGCCACAGGTCCTGAGCATCCCAAGGGTCGCTGGGCCCAGATCCCAAGCACCACTGGGACCCCAGGTCCTGAGCCTCCCGAGTGTCACTGGCCCCAGGTCATGAGCATCCCAAGGGTCGCTGCCCCAGGTCATGAGTGTCACTGGGCCCCAGGTCCTGAGCATCCCAAGGGTCGCTGCCCCAGGTCATGAGTGTCGCTGGGCCCCAGGTCATGAGTGTCGCTGGGCCACAGGTCCTGAGCATCCCAAGGGTCGCTGGGCCCAGATCCCAAGCATCACTGGGACCCCAGGTCCTGAGCCTCCCGAGTGTCACTGGCCCCAGGTCGTGAGCATCCCAAGGGTCGCTGCCCCAGGTCATGAGTGTCACTGGGCCACAGGTCCTGAGCATCCCAAGGGTCGCTGCCCCAGGTCATGAGTGTCGCTGGGTCCCAGGTCATGAGCATTCCAAGGGTCGCTGCCCCAGGTCATGAGTGTCGCTGGGCCACAGGTCCTGAGCATCCCAACGGTCGCTGGGCCCAGATCCCAAGCATCACTGGGACCCCAGGTCCTGAGCCTCCCGAGCGTCACTGGCCCCAGGTCGTGAGCATTGCTGCCCCAGGTCGTGAGCATCGCTGCCGACCTCTGCTTGCTCGTCCCTGCAGTTTGGTCTCCTACCTGCTTCACTAACTTCTTGCTTGATTCTTCCTGGGGACCCTCTCGCACACTGTAGGATTTTAGCAGCATCCTGGCCCCTAGACTCTAGATGTCACTACCCCAGCCCCACCACCTCACAGGTTTGGCAACCCATACCATCTCCAGATATTGCCAAATGCCCCCTGCGTGCAAAACCTCCCACGGAGACCCTTGTTCTAGAAGGACCTCGCATGGTAAGTTGGTGAGCATAGTGTGCTGAGCATGCCTTCCTTCACCAGCGAGTCACTGGGGCCACCATGGGCCTAACATCCAGCAGGGGAGACAGGAGGAGCACAGGCGGCCCCAGCCCCTGGGGGAAGGTGTCCTCCTGGGGCTTGGGGCCGACACCGGGGCCGGGGCTGGGCCTGGCTGGAGGGTGGATGGCAGTCTCTCAGGTGTGCCATCCCACCTGCTCCTCATCCTGGAAGGGCCAAGGGGCTCTACCGGCAGAATGAGGGGCCATAGCGCTCTGTGTAGCCACCTCTGTGCTCACAAAAGCAGGCTTTCCTGCTGCCTAAAGCTCTCTGGTGTGGAGCTGAGCTCCGGAGCCCCGAACAGCATCAGGTGGTGGAGAACACTGACCTATCGTCGCATTTCTTCTCCAGCCGGGACACGTTTCAGGAGGAATGTCAAGTGACTGTGGGGAGGGGAGTGACCTCTTCCGCCTGTTGCTTTGCACATTGCACTCTTTGGTCAGAGAGTTAGAAATGTCACTGGTTGTAGGGATGGAATTGTCACCTCTGGTGAGGTCTCATCTGCAGGCGCCCACACAGCTGGAACTGAGAGCGGCCTGGTGAACCCGCAGGGCGGGCGGGGGCCCCGACCCCTTGAACGTGCTGACAGCCGAGGGATCCATTTGGAGAAGCCCTGGACTGGGTAGGTTCCGCCCCCCCGGGGTCCAGCCCAGTCGTGGAAGGGATGTCGCCCTGTGGCCCAGGGGCAGCTTGGAGGCTGAGGACTCCTGTACCCCTCCCCACAGCCGCTTTGCAGTGCCTGCCCCTTCCCTGCAGGTCCCCGGGTGCAGAAGTGCTATGAGAAGTGGGTGAAGTGAAACCACCACCCAGGGCCCCGGGGAGAGGAACCTGCAACCACCTCCTACCCACAGCCGTGTCCACGCGGCTCTGCAGCAACTCACACCCGAGTGCTGCCTGTGGTAAAGAGGCTGCCCCTTAAGGTCGTCGGGATCTGGGGAAGAGCAGGGGCTGCTCTAGGACCCCGTCATGTCACAAATGCCAAGACTGAGTGCTACCGGCCGGAGCGATGATTCACAAGGTTTCAGAAGCCCCTGGTGACCACGGGGCCAACGGGCAGAGGCCATCTCTGGTTCCGTCCTAGGTTCAAGCCCCCGCGACCTGGAGGACTGCCAAGCACCTGTGCCCAGGTCCGCTTCCCTAAAACTGGGCCACTGCAGCGGTGCATGCAGGACGCGCAGCTGTCAAGAGCCACAGAACTCATACAGGACTGGACAGTCACAGCCTCCCGTTGGAAGACTGCTGCATGAGCTCACCGATTGAGCAGCCGCGCAGCCAACGCGGTCTACTTGGTTTTTCTCATGAGCCTAAAACAGTAAGTCCACTCATTAAAAACAAGGGCTGAGGGACCCATTCTCACCTGGTGGTGTTCTTGGACGAGTCCAGCAGGATCCTGGGCAGGGCCTGGCCTTGCTGCTGTCAGACCTAAGGCGCTGTGACAGGCCCTCCCTCCTGGGGACACAGGTACCTCTGGATTCCTGAAGGTCTCTGAAGCAGGAATTTCCAGATTTCCCTCCTCCTGATGAGCCACCAGCCAGCCATGGGGTGAGGCCACAGCAGCAGAACAGGTTCCTAGGCCTTTGCCCAGCTCCTGGGGAGGTCTGTGCTTCAGCGAAGCTCAAGGCCTGCTGGGCACCTGTGTGCCTGGCACAGTGGGGCTGCTGACCCTCCTGACCCGGCAGTGAAATGTCCCCATAAATGGGTCCTCGGTGCCTGTGGTGTCAGGCTCTGAGGGGGCTTGTTAGGTTTGGGCCTGGGGTGGGCATGGCTGTCTGAGGCTGCCCAGTGACCAGCTGCCACACGCCACCTGCTAGGGCCTGGTCAAGGGCAAAGCAACCCCCATGGGATCGATTTTGAACCAGAAGGGTCCTTGCCAGCAGGCATGTGGGGTCTTCCTGGCAGTAAGGGCATCTTGGAATGTGCCCATCCTCAGATGGCTGGGGTCACGTCCCAGTGAGCATTTCTCCAGTTAAAACCAGCAGGAGGCCACAGCGGTACTGCCCCCCACGCACAGCTGGAAGGAGCTGGGCATCCTGGCATCCGGAGCAACACTTGGGGACTTCCCACACGCACTGTCCTCCAACAGCAGAGGGGGTGCGGAAGGTGCAGGACCCGGACCTGCT
The DNA here is from genome assembly GCF_011100685.1 of Canis lupus familiaris. Taxonomy (NCBI): domain Eukaryota; kingdom Metazoa; phylum Chordata; class Mammalia; order Carnivora; family Canidae; genus Canis; species Canis lupus. The sequence goes on from NC_049230.1 coordinate 350,363, forward strand.
GGAGTCACAAAGACGAGGAGGGACTTTGCGGAGGGACACTGCCTGCCCCCCGCCACCCCCAGGTGACAGCAGCCAAGGGGCCAGGTGCCTTCCACGGGCTCTGTCATGGGAGCAGCGGTGCCAGCAGCCCCAGCACAACTCAGCAGGGTGGACACTGTGGGGAGGGCAGGATGCTCGCCCAGGGGGCCACCCGCCCCACCCCATGGTCCACGCCGGAGAGTGTGGGGAGGGACAAGGCTGTGGCCCAAGGTCAGGCCAGCATCAAGCTTCACTGGTCACGTGTCTTCATCAAAAAACGTCTACCAGGTGCCACCTGGCCTCGTTTGTACGATGCGTTCCCGGGCTGCAGCCCCTGCGCAGGGCGGGCCTCGGGAGGCAGACCCACGGCACCGGGCAGCGGCCGTCAGGGCACCCGCATGTCCTGGGACGGGCGCAGGACACGGCCCCGCCCGCTCGGGGTCACACGGGCCGTGGGGCCAGGTCTGTTTCGGTTGAGTCTGGGTGACTAGGAAAGTGGCTGGTGCCTCGATTCTCAGGGCAACCTCAGCTTCGAGCCTCATCCCTGGTGGGTGACCGAAGCCTGGCCCCGCAGGCCCGACTCAGGCCGCGTGGGGCCTGTCTCCCCAGCGTGCTCCCCGAGGACGAGCCCGCGTAGGCGCTTTTATTCCCTGCCCAGGCCTAAGGTTATCGGGCATGCATTGGCGGTCGCTCCTGTCATCTGAACCTGCTCACCCAAGAGTCAGCCGCCCCCGGAACCAGACACTCCCGGAAAATGTCAGGACCCGGCCCATCCCCCTCCGCGCCTTGCCCCCTGTCACCCGGTAAGAAGTGCAGGCGCCCCTGCCCGGGGAGGCTCCCGCGTGGGCCCATGCCTTCCCGCTCGGCGCCCTGGCCTCGGAGTCACTGCTGTCACACTGCTTCCCCTCCGAGGTCATTTTTGCTGACCTTCTCATAGGGACGTAATTACCGTAATTGTGGTCAAATGCTTGTGATTTATGTTTAGCAACTGCGGCAGCCACATGTAATTAGACGTGAACCGAGCGAGCCAGCTCCACCCGGTAACCGGCACCTGAACGCCTCCCTACCCTAACTTCCCGTGGGGGGGGGGGGGCGTGGGCGGCCGTTAGGAACCGAGGGGCTCCCCACCCTGGCCCCCGGGGCCACGCTCGAGTCCAGGCTGACCCGGGCTGTGTGGCGGCGGGGGTGCGCGCCCTGGGCCGGCCCCATGTGATCATCCCCGCACCCCCACCGCTGGGGGTGACAGCAGCCACTCTGGGCCGTCAGACCTTGGCAGCACCTCAGTCTGCTGGCCCTGAGCAGACCATGGGCCCCTGCGGGCGTCCCACAGCCGTCGCGCGAGTAGGAAGGCCCCGCGGGCACATTCCCTCAGGGCGGCACCACACGGGGAAGGAGGGCCCCCTGACCGCCACAGGGTGGCCTCAGGAGGGACCATGTATGAGACACGATGTCACGAGGACCTGACATCCCCGGGGACGCTCCCACCTAAGTGGCTGGCGGATGTGTGCCTCGGCTAGACCCGGGAGTGACGGGGTAGAGCCAGGCCGGGCCGGGTGGCCCCCAGGCGGCCCTGGAGCCGGGGGCCAGGAGGAGGGGTGGGGGCCAGCCGTGCACAGGGGGCACGGAGGAGGGGGAGGTGTCCAGCCAGCAGGGACCTGGGCACAGTCACCGGCCTCTGCTCCCGGCTCTGCCCGACGGAGGGGGTGGAGGGGTGGGAGGGGGTGGGAGGGACCCCGTGCACCTGCTGTGTGCCAGCCCCGCCACGCCCTCCCAGCCCTGCGTGGGCAGCCCCACCCTCCTCGGAGCCAGATCCCGGGGAGGAGGAGGGGCAGCCCTGGGCTCCGGGCTGGGCTCCGACCGTGGGGCACGCCGGTCAGCACGCACACAGCTGTCTCAGCCGAGGCCTCGCACCCCCAGCGCGGGCAGGGCTGCGGTTGGCCGTCTGTGCACTTGCAGGCTCCACGGTGTCACCAGCCAGAGCGCAGGGCCCTGCCGCCCGGGGCGGGGGGGGGGCGCCTCACCCCAGACCCAGCTTAGAGGCAGCAAGGCCCCATTCAGCCTCCGCATCCTCACCCTGCACCTGCTTGTAGGACATGGTCCCGTGTGCTCCGAGTGGATACTCCCAGATGCTCCCTCTAGGTGCTCCCTGGGCCCCCAGGTGGTGCTCCCCGGGCCCCCAGGACGTGCTCTCCGTGCCCCCAGCAGGTGCTCCCCGTGCCCCAGTACATCCTCCCTGTGGCCCCAGCAGGTGCTCCCCGTGCCCCCAGGACGTGCTCCGCATCCCCTCAAGCACATCCTCCCTGTGCCCCCAGCAGATGCTCCTCGTGCCCCCAGCAGGTGCTCCCCATGCCCCAGTACATGCTTCCCGTGCCCCAATACATGCTCCCTGTGCCCCCAGCAGGTGCTCCTCGTGGGCTGCTCCCAGCTCAGGCACCTGCTTGGACCAACCACCGGGTTCAGGGCAGGGAGGTGTCCGACGCACACACTGTCCTGTGTCCCAGCGTGCGAGTGGAAAGTATTGACTGCGTGCCTCCCGCCGTCCACCCGGCTCTGCAGACCCCCCGACTCAGCAGCTGGTGGTGTGGTGCGCCTTCCCGCGTTCCGCGTGCCCATATCTGTACATTGTCTTTTGTTAAATAATTTTTCGAAAGATTGTTTTGGAGAGAGAGCACACACAAGTCAGGGAGGGTGGGCAGAGGGAGAGAATCAGACCCCACGCGGGGCTCAGTGCCGCGACCCTGAGACTGTGACCTGAGCGGAAATCAAGATTTGGCCACGTAACCAAGGGAGCCACCCAGCGCCCACATGCGGACCTCTCCTACCCGACCGTGGGAAGTTGCCAAGGTCGTGAGCCTTTGGCCCTACACACCCGAGGGGCCACCAGCTGCCAGGACCGCGCTCACCGTGAGACACCGTCGTGGGGCCTCACAGGGACATGGCGTCCCTCAGCTCGCTGGCCGGAGTCTGCTTTCCTCCGCTGCCCCCAAACCATGCAGAGTGGGGAACAGGGCCCACGGGGGCCGCCCTGGTGGTGCCCAGACCACCCCCCAGGCAGGTGGGCCTGGAGGGCACTGAGCTGGCCGCCCACTTGCATTTCCAGCAGCGTCCCCGCCACGCGGCCGTGGGAGGATGCTGTCCGGCCCGTCTGCGCCCACACACCGCGGCCTGCAAGCGCATGAGGTGTGAAAGCCTTTCCCTGCCCCGACAGGAGAGAAGGGTCCTGCTGTGGCCCTGGGGACTGTGCGGCCAGGCCCTCCCACGCTGTCCCCTCGCAGGCCCCTCGGCCCCGGAGAGCTGCGCATGCCAGGGACAGGGCAGGAGATGGGCGGACGGGGCACAGTGTGGGCGCTGCCCCGGAACTGCCCGGCTGGGAGCCCCAGGGACAGGTCCTCCTGGGTCAGTGCTGAGCCACGCCTCGGTGACTCAGCCCAGGTGTGCAGGCGGGGACACCTGCAGGAAACCCCGTTCGGGGCCAGGCAGGTGTGGCCTGCTTCACTCCAGTACAGTCGGCCTGCCTCCCACACACGGCTCTGGAGGCAGGCCACAGTGGGCCAGGCGGCTCCGGGCTGCCGCCTGCTGGTGGGCTGAGACAGGCCCAGGCCACTGTCCCTCGCGGTGGGGGCTCCATACGGATGGGCAGTGCCACCCAGAAGCAGGTAAAGCCGGCTCTGGACGGCAGGTGTCCTCCTGTCGCCTCATGGGGTCTGCAGGCCATCCGGACATGACGGCCGTCCTCACCTTCCCTGGGCCTGAGGTTCACGGGCTGGACAGGGAAGGACGCCCAGAGCCCCACACAGGATGGATGAAGAGTGGGGGCCCTGGGGGGCTGGGGAGGGTGCAGCGGGTGATCACGTGGGCTTGGGAAACCACAGAGACAGTGGTGAGGGTCCCCCAGGGCGGGGCAGGTGCTGGGACCTGTGCCGGCGAACGTGGGGGAGGGTCAGGGCATAGGGGTAGCTTCCAGACCTTCGCACCCAAGGTCGCAAACGCCATCGGCAAGGTCAACCAGGTGGCTTGGTTTCTTCAGACTCATTCTTCTGGGTTGAGATGTCATCGTGTGATTTGTGCACGATGACCTAGGAGGCCTTTATTCAAGAGCCCCTAGCGGTGGGCTCTGGGAGCAGGGCCAGCGTGATGAGGGTGACGCTGGGGAGGAGTCCTGACCCTCACACAGCTCCCACCCCGCAGAGCACCCCATCCCTGCACCGCCTGGGGGCCACATGGCACCTCAGCGGCAGCCAGCCTACAGGACGACGTTCAGGACCCTAACCCTACTGCCCCTCTGCTTCTAGACCTGTGACCAGAAGCCTCGGGCCTGAAGGTGGGTGCCGAGTGTGACCCATGAGGAAGTGGGCTCTGTTCCTCAAGAGCTACTCGAGTTTTCTACTTTATACGCAGAAATGTGTGGGGATGGATGTGGAGGCTGTGGGAGAAGAGCGGCAGGAAGCTAACGCTGGACCAGGCAGACCCAAGACAGCCGACGTGGGCTCATCAAGCAGCCATCCATGTTCAGGTCGCAACCTGGGGTGAGGGTCAGCGTCAGGGTCAGGGTCGGGGTCAGGGTTAGGGTCAGCGTCGGGGTCAGGGTCTGGGTTAGGGTCAGGGTCAGGATCAGGGTTGGGGTCAGCGTTGGGGTTGGGGTTGGGGTTGGGGTCAGGGTTAGGGTCAGCGTCGGGGTCAGGGTCTGAGAGGGTCAGGGTCTGCGTCGGCATCGGCATCAGCATTGGCGTTGGCGTCAGGGTCAGGGTCAGGATCGGGGTCAGGGTCGGGGTCAGGGTTAGGGTCAGGGTCAGGATCGGGTCGGGGTCGGAGTCAGGGTCGGGGTCGGATTCAGGGTCAGGGTCAGCGTCGGGGTCAGGGTCGGGGTCAGCGTCGGGGTCAGGGTTAAGGTCAGCATCGGGGTCAGGGTCGGGGTCAGCTCTGAGAGCCTGGGTGGCTGAAACATGGACTGGAAGGTGGCCCACAGTGAGCGGGTTAGAAATGTCCAATGTAGAAAAGGGATTCAAAGGGTTGGGGATATGGAGGTGACTCTGCCATTTAAGGCCGTTCACCTACATGGAGAGGATCCAACAGAGGCCCCTCCCACTGAGACAGTGGGGATCCCGGCACCCCTGAAGAGCCCTGAGGCCCCTCCCTAGAAGGGACCATGTAACTCAACTGGAAAACTGAAACTCAGTGGAGTGCTGAGGTCCCAGGGTGGCAGAGGCCCAGTGGGGGCACCCACCTGCAGAAAGGAGGGGGTGTGGTCGCACGGGTGGATGCGGGCGGAGCCACGTCAGAATCCTCTGACTCACAGGCCTGGGGGGCCCCGGGGTGGGTCGCTTGGCGGCGCCCTGCTGCTCGGGAACCCCAGGAAGCACGGGGACTCTCACTTGACCTGCACCCGCAGGGATGTTCGAGGTCAAGGGAGGAAAAGTCTGGCCCGAATCATAGAAACGGGCTCACGGCCCCTCCACCGGCTCCCAGACCTGAGCGCGTCATGGACCCAGAACACCTTGAAGCAGGGGGGTGGGGGGGTGGGCAGTGTCCCCCGGGGAGGCCGCGACAACTGCTGAGAACACACCGGTCCATCTCTGTCCCCGGCTTCCCCAGAGGCTCCTGTGGGCTTTCCCGGGGTAACCGTGCCCCCGGGAGAAGGTGTGATCGCAGCCTCCGGGGAGCACCCGTTACTGGTTTTGCACAGACGCTGAGTCCAAGGGACGCAAACCTTGGTGGTGGCCCGTCAGGGCAAGGACCCGTGGGGGCCCTTGCCTTCGTCTCCACAGGTCCCGCGTGGCCCGGACCCATCCTGTCTCCCTCCCGAGTTCCAGAACGCTTGGTGAGGGTGGACACAGGCTCAGCTGGCAGACCCCACGGCGCCAGGGCTGCGGGGGAGGGGGGCTCCCTGGGCAGCGAGGCCCAGCGCGGAGGCCCGAACCGCCCGCCTGGGAAAGCGGCAGGCGCGAGGCGGCGGGATCAGCTCCCCTGGATGGCGCCCGGTGGGGCTCCCGCCACCTCCCGTCGGGCTCGCCTGCTTGGCCGGGGCGGCTGGGCCGTGGAGAGTGGCTGCGGGCCACGTTGCAGTCACCAGGGGCTCCAGCGGCCCTGCGGCGACGTCCCTGCTGGAGCGGCCCCTGTTGCGCAGCCTCTGGCCCAGAGGAGGCCTGCTTCTGCGCCCGCCTGCTGGGCCCCACGGCCAGGCCATGCGGCCTCGGGGCGACGCCGACGCTCCCCCCGGCCTCAGACTTCGTCTCTCGGGGACCTTGACCTCCAGCCCTCCCACAGGATTGCACGCTTGTCCGTCACATGGACGACGGTGCTCGTGGCTCCTCGAGACCTACTGGCAAGACATCTGCGGTCAGAGGCAGGAGTCAATCCAACAGTAACTCAGAGGCTTCCGTCCTCGGCAACATTTCTGGGCCCCATGGCGTGGGGAGCGCGGAGCCAGGTCTTCGGGGGTGAGCGCTTAGCTGGACGTCCCGCAACCCAGGAAGAGGCCGCCACCTAATGGGTCTCTCCGGGTCTCTCCGACTGCTGGAGACGACCGTTCCTCCCCAGAGCGTAGTACTTCGGCCACTTTACCGAACGACCTAAAGGGCTGGGGGTTTGAGTGGGGTGAGTGGGGCCCAGGACAGGAGGAGGCGCTAGGACGGGTGCGGGCTGCGGTGTGAGCTGCGCTATCTCATGGGCCATGTGGTGCCTGGAGCGCCAGAGCCAGACGGAGATGCAGTGTCCTCCACAACCCCCAGCGTGTTCTCTGTGTGGTGTTTGAGGACGACCATCCCTACTTCGATCCTCCTGTTCCCACCTGTACATGGACTTGAGGAAGTCACGGTGAGGACCACGTGGGGCGCGGGAGGCCCTGGCCTGGCCTTGTCCCCCATAAGCGGCCGTGGCAGCCACAGGCGCTCAGAGTGGGGGAGATGCCTGTGGGCGTCACCCTCCTCCCGCCCCCTTGACCTGAGCAGCCACCTGCCTGCCAGCCTCGGAATGTCATTGAGAAAGTGACGTGGGAACGCCCAGAGAGCCTGTGAAAACATTGTCAGTCAAATTCCTTGAACAGGAGAGTGAGTACACTTGCTGGGAGAAAGTCAATTGTGCCAGAGGAACTGAGGGAAGAAAGAGTGGTTTCCCTTCACTCTACGGCTGCCGTGCAAGGATGCATCTCCCCATTCTCCCACTGGGTTGCAGGTGCATGTGTGTGTGAGCGTTTGAGTGTCTGAGTGTGTGCACGTGTGTATGTGCATGAGCATTGTGTGTGTGCACAAATGGACGTGTGTGTGCAAGTGCATATGCACGTGAGCATTGTGTTTACGTGTGAGTATGCATGTGTGCATGTGTGTATGTACATCAGCATTGTGTGTGTGCATGAATGCACGTGTGCATGCGTGTGTGCACATGCGTATGCACATGAGCATTGTGTTTATGTGTGTGCATGTCTATGCATGTGAGCATTGTGTGTGTGAATGTACACGATTGGACATGTGTGTGAGTGTGCAAAATGTGTGCATGTGCATGTATGTGTATGCATGTGTGTGTGCATGTGAGCATTGTGTGTGTGCGTGAGCGTGCATGACTGCACATGCGTGCAGGTGAGCACTGTGCGTGGTGCACGTTGAGCACGAGCGTGTGCATGGAGTTCTCCGTGGACCCAGGCCCCCAGTCAGGGCACGCACAACACAAGTCTGCAGGTGCCTGCAGGGCCCTCTAGGCCGACGCTGGTGCCTGTGAGGCAGGATCTGGATTTCAAACCCACTTTTTCAGACAACACAGGGTGGGGGTTGGGGTGGGGGTGGGGGTCGGGGTGGGGGCCGGGGGTCCACTTTGCTTCCGCGGCCCGCTTGTCGGCTAGGGTGCAGCGCCCCGAGGCGCCAGCACGGGGGGCGCGGAGGAGAAGGGGGCGAGGTCCTGCTGTCGCCAGGAAGCCCTTTTGTGGGCATCTTTGAATTCCGTCTGTTCTCACTCCTTTCAGGTCCAGCTGAGGGCGGCGAGCGGCTGCCATCTCCCTGGGTGACCAGCTCTGAATGTCCACAGTCTCCCGGCCTGGTAACCGCCCAGCCTGCCCACCCACGGTCCTTCCTGACCCTGGTGAGGGCTCAGGCCCCCAGAGTGCCGCCGCCGTGCGCAGGGCGCAGGCAGGGATGGGAGCGGCTCCGGGGCGGGCAGGACCTGCCAGGCACCCCCTCCTCCCCCTGCGGAGGCTCCCCTCCATCCCGCGCACCCCACGAGGAAGGCTGCACTGCCATCCCCAGCCGGTGGTCAGGGAGGCCCTGGCGGGCTGGGGCAGGGGCGCCAGGGAGCATGGGCCCCAGGCGTCTTGCTCGTCTTGGGCCCCGGGACGCCCTATGACACCTGCACGTGGTCGGCGTCCAGCAGGGCGTTAGCTGGGGCGGACAGCTCCGTGGGAGTCCCGGGGGGTGTGCCGTCCCCGTGGCCGCTGGGCGTGTGCCCCTCACAGCGCGTGCCGGCCACGTCCCGCAGGTCACCTGTCCGGGAGAGTCGCCTCCAGCCCCTGTGGGTTCCCAGACCGGAGGGGGAGCCACTGTCCTGGCCGCACATACCCGCAAGCCAGGGCTGGGAGGCGGGATGGGGGACGGGCCTTCGGGGCCCCGCTCGTGTCCCAGGGCCCGGGTGTGAGTCAGCACCCACGGGAGTCGTTCAGGAGGGAGACGCGGCACAGCCACCACGGGCCATTTCCAGCACCTTCCGAGGAAAAGCCTTCTCGGGTCCTCACCGCGGGCAACGAGGCCCCGCCCCCCGTCACCCAGACACACCCATGGATGAGGTCTGCAGGCACTCGGCTTTCTTTACTTAAAACCATGTGTTTCCTGTGCTTCCCAAAATGTCCAAGCAGGAAGCACAAAACCTCAAAAGGCAAAATTAACTGTCCCCCAGATGGCCCTGGGGGACCATGGGTCACCGCCTGTGTCGCCCACACTCCCAGGTCTTGGGTCTGGTCCTTGTCGTTTTAAATCTGAGCGAAGCCGACCTACCCTCACCCCGCCCGACCCCAGAAGGACCGAAGAGACGCTCTTCCAGGCGGGCTCGAGACCCGCGTCCAGGCCGCCTTCCGTGAGGAGCCAGCCGGGGCGTGAACACCTGCAGGGCCACGGGACACACACGAGCCGACGTGCGTGGAACGGGCGCCCAGGCGCCCAACGCTTACTCCTGGCTCAGGCGGATCCGATCCCAGGGAGCTGAGTTCAGGCAGCGGCGCCCTGGAGTTCCCACGCCCTGGGGCCCCCTCGCTGTCGCTCGCCCGCTCTGAGAACGGAGTCCTCCACGACCATGCGGCACCAGGGCCTGGGCGGGGGCGGGCCTGGGCTCTGAGGAGCCTGTTCCAGGAGCGGCCAGTGTGGCCGGCGCACTCACCACGTCCGCGGGGGAACACGGCCGAGGGTGCCCCTGCCAGGGCCCGTGTCGGGACCTCCAGACGCCCGCAATCCCAGCCCGGCAGATGATGCGCCTGCCACGCTCTGCTCAGCCTTTCTCCAGTGCGTCGCCCAGGGAGGGACGGCGGATGACCGCCCCGCAGCCGGGCCTCGGCCACCCCGGGGTCTGTGCCCTCACCGGTGCCTCCGGCCACGGCCCTGGTGCTTCCGTCCCTGCGTCTCCCGAGGCAGCAGGAGGGCGGCCCGGTGACAGCTGCCCTGCTCGGTCAGTGACGCCCTCACTCGAGGACAGCGCTTCTAGGTCCAGATTCACAGATAACACGGGAGGAAATCCCCCAGCCACAGGAAGGAGCAGCGTGGTGACAGCTTCTGCGTGTCCTCCCCAGGCTGTGGGGCTGCCGTGACCCTGGGGGCCCCAGTCGTGCCTGGACCAGGACGTGCCCCGAGCAGCGCAGCCGGGCCCTTCGGGACGGAGACGGCCTTCGTCCCTGCCACTGTGCTCAGGGGCCACAGGCGCCCCAGGCAGGACGTGGAGCCTCATGACCCCCATGGTCACCGCAGGTGCCCGAGCCAGCAAACAGCCAGGGGAGCCGACCAGAGGGGCCAGGGTGCCCCTGCACCCCGGGTGTCAGGTGTTCTCCTCCCCGCCTGCAGGGGGCCCGGGCCCCTCCCTCCCCGCGGGGCCATGAGACAGTCACACGTCCGCCTCCCCCAAGCCCTGGCCACCGGTCCTTGCAGGGGCTCAGTGACCAGTGGTTGCAGGTTTCAGGTCTCCGGGCCGCCAGGGCTGAGACCGGGAACATTCTGGGTGCAGCTCGGGGAATGGGGTGAGCAGGTTCCCCTGGGCTGGACAGAGGAGGCCTGGGCCTTGGCCCTGCCACTGGCCCCACGGTCAGGCCTGCAGGGTGGAGACGGGGCCTTGTTCCCCTACAACACCCACAAGGCCACAGGCACCTCAACCACCTGCGCCCCAACAAATACATAAATCTTAGAAACATAAAATACTCATTATTTTGAGTGTTCGCTGTTAAGAAAAATTAAACTCGTTCCCACTTGCTCAGGGCTGCGTCCACTTTAATAGAAATACATTCACAAGTGTGGCCAAGCTCCTCACGGGAAGACGGCGGGGGAGCTCTGCCCACAGCGGGCGTCGCAGCACAGGCAAGTGCTGGTGACAATGGTGGTGGCCACGTGTGGGCGCAGGCTCGGGGGGCCCCCTCTGGGGAGCTGGCCAAGCTGCAGCTTCAGTCCGACGGCACTCGTTGTGGAGGGGACGGCGGGGCTGGGCGGGCCGCCCGCGGGGTCCCCAGAGGGCGCGGTGTGAGCTCGGTCACTGCTGGGCCCTTAATGGGATCCCCGTGGGACGCATGTAATGATCAACTGACTGAGGGTGGTGGGCTGGGGGCCCCAGGCCGCCCTGAACCCCCAGGCTGGGCTCAGCACTGGCTCACGCGCGCACGGACTCTGCCGGCCGCAGGGAGTTGGCAGCGGACAGAGGACCGTGTCCCTGCCCCACGGACACGGCAACGTTGGGGGAGGCAGTGCTGGGGGCAGAGCAGCGGGGCTGGGTGGGGCGAACGCGGCAGGAGCCTGAGTCTCCTCAAGCTCCCGGTCCGGAGGGAGGCGTCAGTGGAGCCAGGCCAGTGGCGCTGAGCGCAGGCCCGACCCGTGGGGCGTGCGGGACGCTGTGCGGGACGCTGTGCGGGACACTGTGCGGGACTCTGGGCGGGACTCTGGGTGGGTGGGACTCTGGGTGGGACACTGCGGGACACCCAGGGGCGCGGCCGTCCAGGGGCTCCTGGGTGGAGACAAGGGAGTCGGTTTGTCGCAGCAGCAGCCGTGGGCAGCGGGTCAGCGTGGATGCAGGGCTCCCGGGCGTCCCGGGGCCGTGTGGGGAGGCGGGGGACACGTGGGTGGCAGGGGTCCGGGCCAGCTGCCACCTGCCCCACAGCAGCCACAGGCGCTCGGCTCTCCCTCCCCGCGGCGACATCCCCTCAGTCTCACCCGGGGAGCAGCGCCCAGGGCTGTCTCCGCGCAGCCCTGGGGGCCAGGTGACAGCCGTGACCCTCGGTGGCGCGGCCCGAGGGCTGGACGCGGGGGGTGCGGACAGAGAGGCTCCCTACTGGGCCGAGAGGGAAGAGCATTGTGCGGGGCCGCTGAGGTCGTGCATGTCTGTGCGGAGCCCTTGTGGGGACAGCTGGCTCCACGGGGTCAGCGTGCGACCTCACGGGGCGGGGGGCGACCTAACAACTCCCTGCGCCAAGAAAGAACGGGACCCTGTCCACAGAGCCACGCGTGGGCCCCACGCAGGGGCAGCTCACGGCAAACCCAGCCCGGGCTGCGGGCGCCTCCCCACCCCCATTCCTCATTGTCTCTGCCCCGTGGCCTGTCACCCAGAGGTCAGGTCTCACTGGTTCCCCATGAACCGACGCGGTAAAATCTGTGACGCGGGTTCATTTCTGTTTGGACGAGTCATGGTTTTACTCCCTTGAAATGTGTCTTTTCATACTTTTCTGCGGCAGAGCAGCCCTCAAGGTTAAAAGTTGAGGAGACCCTGTGTGAAGGCCCGTCCTTGCCCTTGGGCGTCCTGGGGAACGTGGGTCCTCCAGTATTTAGGGGCGTCTGCCGGCCGTGGGCACAGGATGCACCACGTCCCCTTTGCCAGGAGCCGGAGGAGGGCTCTGGACGTATTCTGTTCGGGGGCCTCAGGGCACCTGGGGGGTGACACCCAGCTCATGCAGTGCAGGAGGGGGCCCGTGGGGAGGGGCAGGAAGAGGAGCCCCCCGGAGGCTGTGCCCCACAGCCCAGAGAGCTGGACTGGAGGAGGGTGAGGGCGGGCAGCAGCGGGTGCGCGGTAGGCACACTGCCTGGTAGGAGGGGTGCTGCGGGGGGCAGGTGGAGGCCCGCAGGTGGAGGCTGGGAGGCAGGGGCCCACAGGTGGAGGCTGGCAGGCTGAGGCCGGCAGGTGGGCGCCTGCAGGTGGAGGCTGGCAGGTGGAGGCTGGGAGGTGGGGGCCCACAGGCAGAGGCCCACAGGTGGAGGCTGGCTGGTGGGGGCCCGCAGGTGGAGGCCCACAGGTAAGAGCCCTCAGGTAGAGACCCGCAGGTGGAGGCTGGCAGGTGGAGGCCCACAGGAAGAGACCCACAGGTGGGGGCCCGCAGGTAGAGGCTCGCAGGTGGGGGCCCATAGGTGGGGGCCCACAGGCGGAGGCCCACAGGGAGAGGCCCACAGGTGGAGGCTCGCAGGTGGAGCTGGGAGGCCCTGGGGGTCCCCGCAGCAGGTGCGGGGAGCCACTGGCGGTTAGCCACTCGGAGCCTGAGACCCCAGCCTGACTGGAAGAAGGCACGAGAGGCGAACGCTTGCACGGGCACAGGGGCTGAGATGCACCAGGGCCACTGGGCCAGGAGGCAGCAAAGCCAGAACCAGTCCCGGCGGGGCCTCACCCCACGTGCCCGGCTACCCTGTGACCACGTCTTCTCCCTCTGCCCACGTGGCCACAGAGAAAAGGACGTGGGGAGGACCTGATGGACCACACAGCCCCCCCGACCCCGTGAACGATGGGAGACCCCGGAGCTGAGGCAGGCGGAGGGCAAGGCCCTGCCCTGTCAGCGGGTCGGCAGCTTTCCACAGGCCTCGCGCGAAGGGCTACAGTCACCCCGAAACCTCTGGCTTCCCCGCCTCCCGGAGTTCTGCGAAAGTTCGGGAACCCTGTCTCCACAGATGGCACCTTCCTATGGAGACGCAGGAGGAAGACGCCTAACTGGCCTCTCCCGGCCGGTTGCCGGGCACCTCGGTGCTCAAGTACCCGCTGTGTACGCACCCCGGGAGCACCGGCCACCTGCTCGAGGTATCCAGAGCCTGGACGGCACACGGCTGGGATCACTCAGCCTCGGCTGTGGCAGGCGGAGGCCCTATTCGAAGCCTCCCCAACCTGGGCTGGCTTCCTCTCCCTCCTGCCCAGCCCTTACCACCCCGGTCCTGACCCTGGTTCCTGCCAGGCCCACCGCACACAGTTGTGGGCAGGCCTCCCCTGGCCCACGGTGTGCTGCGCACCTCAGGGACACCTGTGGGACCCTGCACCACTGCCCAGAGAGGCAGGTCAGTCAATGGCCCAGGGGCCAACCCCACAGGACAGGGCCAAGGGCGCGCCCCCACTGACGCTTCTCCAGAGCCCCCAGCTGCCCACAGAGCACGCCGGTCCTGGCTCCCTTTCCTCCCCTGCCTCGCCGTCCCACTCCCAGGAACGAAATCCCTCACTGCAAAGGCCCGACTCAGGCTCGGGTCTCTGGGCCGCGAGGCCAAGACAAACACTGTGTGATCCTCGGATGCTTGCGTCAAATCCACTCCAAATGTTTGCTCAGCTGCTAATTGAATGCACCCTCTAATGGGAACCTCATTACTTCCTCCAGCCCGTCCAGGGAGCAGTCCAGACTCGGGCTTCGGGTTAACCGTGTTCGCCAGGCTTTCATGACACCCTAGTCCTAAAGCGCCCGGGGCTTGGGAAACACTCAGCGAGGGGGCCTCTCCTCCCTGTGCAGGGTTAGCCCGGGCCGGAGAGCACGACGTGTGGGCTAGCACCATGGCTTCTGCCCATCAGGCGCTCGTCAGGAGACACTCGTCATGTCCTGGGTGGGCAGGGGGCTGCGTGGGTGTTGGCTCTCGGCGTGGGCCACAGAGGGCTGCCCAGCCCCTCCTCCACAGGACGTGACTTCAGGTGTCTGGCCCACGGAGTCCAGCCCAGTTCCACCGGCCATCCTCCTCTGACAGCACTTGGCAAACCCTGGACCCAGCAGGGGCGGGGTCGGCCCAGAGAGGAGCTGAGCCGGGTCCGTGTCCCCCGATGGCTGAGAGCCCCTGGGGGAGAAGACAAAGGTGGTGCTCCCAGGCCGCCCCATGGACACTGCTCCGGATTTCACACTCACCCACCGGCCCACCCCTGCCCGGGCTGTGGGGCTCAGCGACGGGCCTGGGGCTCCCTGCCCCCGTGCGCAGTGGCCGACCCGGTGGAGGGGATGAGAGAACGACTCAGAGTCGCTGCTGTGGCCACGGAAGCTCAGCGGGTCTGACTTCCAGGGACTGAGGCTGCTGCCGTGGAGTTGATGTGATCATGTCCCACCAGGTCTAGGTCCTGTAGGACCTTAAAATGTCACCTGGCCGCCCCCCCGGATGAGCTGTCAGGCCGGCCCAGTGAGGCCCCGGGTGCGAACAACGTGGAAGAGCCTGTACAGCCCTCGCCACGCTTGGGTCGGCGGCTGGCTGCTCCCGCGAACACGTCCCACGGCTGGGCCCTGGGCCGCCTGGCTGCCGCGTCCCGCAGGCTGAGCGCAGGCCTTCCATCCGGCTGGACACCTGGGGCTCCCGGCCACCCCCGCCGCCCTCGGGGCAGGCTCCCTGCGAGCTGCGGCCCAGCGCCCGGGCCTCTCCGCGTCTGTCCCCACGGCAGCGCCTCGCGGGGCTGCCGGGCTGTGTCCACATGTGAACCGGCACCAGGCCTAGGAACGCAGCCAGCACCGGCTCGTCGGCACACGCGGCGGCTGCGTGGAGGGGTCACCCGGAGAGCCAGCTTCCCTCGGCCCAGCTCCAGTGCCCCCAGTGCCCCCCGGTCCCCGGACTTGGGGCTCACGCAGCCTCTGCTCGGCCTTCCTCCAGTGCCACTTGGCGCTCGGCATGTTTGCAAAAGGCAGGCGACAGCCAACTGTTATCAGGGAAAAGGCGGTGAAAAGCAAATTTCTGGCAGCAAGACGCGAACAGGAAGCGAGGCAGGGCAGCCAAGGCCCGTTCTGACCCCGCGGGCGTGGGGGCGCAGGCACCGCGTGGGCCCCTCGCCTCTTGCTCCTGCCGCTTGCGAGGAGGTGCGGGGCCCCAAGGCTGCGGGGGCGCTGGCGGCTCAGGGTGCTCAGCTGGCGGAGAGCAAACTGCGTCCAACGGGCCGAGCTGGGGAGCACCGGGGCCGGCAGTGACCCCCCAGGCTGCCCCGATCCCACGGCCGGAGCGCGGCACCGCTCATGGGGCCCAGGAGCTTCGCCCGGCGACAGGCTTGGCAAGTGCTGACACAGGGTCCGCAGAGGTCACACTTGAAGTGATGCTTCAAAAACCCAAGGGGCGCGCGGGGGGGGGGGGGGGGGGGGTGTGTGTGTGTGCAGGGCGTGACCCGGGGTCCCGGGGTCCGGGGATCGAGTCCCGCGTCGGGCTCCCTGCGTGGGGCCTGCTTCTCCCTCGGCCTGGCTCTCTCCCTCTCTCTCTGGGTCTCTCAGGAATAAATAAATACAATCTTTAAAAAGAAAGAAAAGAAAAATCTAAAGCAGATACAATGTATCGAACGGTTTGCATTTGATCTTCGATTCGGGCAGGACTGCTGTAAAGCGGGTCACGGGCTCGCGTGTTGGGAGGACCGCGGGGGTCACGGCCGCAGGTCACGCCCCGGAGGCCCGCGGGGCAGAGCAGCGGGCGGCCGTGGGGGGCGGGGGCGGGGCGGGGGCGGGGCTCCGGGGCGCCCCCTCCCCCCTCCCCCCTCCCCGGGCTTCCGGCCGCCCAGGCCGCGCCCCTCCACCCAGCGACCGACGGCTCCGCGAGCCAATGGGACGCGCCGGCTTCGGGCCGCCCCGCGAGCCGCACGCGCAGTAGCCCGGGGGGGAGGGGCGGCCGGAGGAGCGAGCGGTCATGCGGCCCCGGGGGGACCCCGC
Source organism: Canis lupus familiaris (assembly GCF_011100685.1). NCBI lineage: Eukaryota > Metazoa > Chordata > Mammalia > Carnivora > Canidae > Canis > Canis lupus. The sequence goes on from NC_049230.1 coordinate 366,435, forward strand.
CGCCGCGCCCCACGTGGTAGGTGCCGGGCCGAGGGCGCGGGGCCGCCCCCTCCCTCCCCCCTCCCTCCCCCCTCCCCCCCTCCATCCTCCAGCCCTCCTCCCCCCGGCTCTCTTTCTCTCCCCCCTCCTCTCCTCCCTCCAGCCCTCTTGCCCTCTTCCTCCCCCTTCAGCCCCGCCCTCTGCCCTCTAGACTTCCTCCCTCCATCCTCTTCCCTCCTCCCTCCTCCCTCTGCCCTCCTCCCTCTAGTCCAATTCCCTTCACCCTCTCGCTCCTCCCTCCAGCCCTCCTTCCTCCAACCCTCCATCCTCCTCCCTCCACCCTCCAGCCCTCCTCCCTCTAGCCCTCTTCCCTCCAGCCCTCCTCCCTGTTCTTCCTCCCTCCTTCCTCCAGCCCTCCTCCCTCCACCCTCCAGCCCTCCTTCCTTCAGCCCCCCTTCTTCCATCCTTCCTCTGCCCTCCTCCCTCCAGCCCTCCTCCCTCTCCCCTCAGGGCTGCATTCCCCAGGGTGCACTCCCCGGGGGCTCACCTGGGAGGGTCTTCGCCCCCAAGCAACCTGCAGCCCAGGAATTTAATCAGGGTCCACCCTGGACGGGAATTCACATTAGGTTTTGTGTTGTAGATCTTGAGAACAGTAAAAATGTTCTTTCCTGTTTTCTTTAAAGAATCATGTTTCCTCTAAAAATAGGTCTGTAAGTAAATTAGGTGACCACTTTTTTGGAAAGATGAATTCCAGAAGGGTTATCACTGTTCAGTCAGATCCTCAGAGTAAAGAACTTGACTGGACTGTGCTCGGTCCACGGGTTTTTCTAAGCCATCTTCGGAGCTGGTGTTTTTATCGAGCTGTTTGCTGTGTGGATGTCGAACACCCATGTGCACACGTCCGTAGGTGTGTGCCCGTGAGCTGTGCGAGCCTGGACGGCCCGAGTCTCCGTGTCCCGTTCAGGAATGGCTCCCCTTCTCAGTGGGGTATACACTCCAGGCTGGGGGACACGAGTCTCTAACTCTGGGCACCCTGTACTCGCTTCACGTGCTAACATGCAAAGTTAAGGCGGTTCCTGTCTTCTGTTCTTTGGTGGCAGTCGGTTCCTCTGGTTTTACTCCATACACTTTGGGCGTTTTTGTTTCATCTGCTGTAGGAGAGGACGTGCCAAACTGTCCTAAGCTAAGTAGAGCAGAAGGACAGAGGCCCCCATGTCCCCAGCACCCACCCATTTCTGTTAAAGCGGGTGTCCAGGGACCTCAAGACTTCTTTGTTGCAGCTTCTCTAGCATCATGGCTTCGGAAAATGCTTACTCCACTGAGAAAAGGCCAACAGGTTCTTTTCATGAGTGGGCTGGAGAAGAGATGCTTGTTTCAACCAAAATGATGTTTCCGACCAGTGATTAGAAAACACATGAATTTGCCATTGAATTGGGAAAGACTTGGGTGCCTTTCAGATTTTTGTTTCCTTTTCAAAAACATCCAAAAGACCAGCTCAGGGCAATCTAAGACAGCATAAATCTTACGGAGTAAAAGAACGCTAAGAGCCTGGCGGGAAGGAACGGGCACCTTCTGTCTGGGGAGCAGTGTTTCCCTGGAAGCCTTACTCTGGGCCGCCTGTGACCCTGGCCTCCGAGCTCGGTGCTGGTGCTCGGTGCTGGCGTGGTCCCGGTGAACGGTGCGGATGCTGGTGCGGGTGCCCATTGCACAGGGCGGGTGCTGGTGCACGGTGTTGGTGCACAGTGTTGGTGCGAGGTGCTGGTGTGCAGTGTCAGTGCTGGTGCATGGTCTGGTGCTGGTGTGCTATGCTCGGTGCTGGTGCTGGTGAGTGGTATTTGTGGGCTTGCTGGTGCGCAGTGCTCGGTGCTGGTGCGCGTGTTGGTGCGTGGTGTCGGTGCTGCTGTGCATGCTGGTACTCGTGAGAGGTACTCGTACGCTTGCTGGTGCAAGGTGCTGGTGTGCGTGCTGGTGCGCTGTGCTCGGTGCTGGTGTGCATGCTGGTACTGGTGCACAGGGTGGGTGCTGGTGCGGGGTGCTGGGTGCTCGGTGCTGATGCACGGTGCTGGTGCGTGCCGGTGACGAGTTAGAAAGTCTGGGCACCGGCACAGGCACCGTCACGAGCTCCGGCCCGTGCTGCGCCGACCGGCTCGCTCGGGGTTGCAGTCCATCATCCTCCCGGTGCACAACGCCGAGCGCTGGCTGCACGAGTGCCTGAGGTCGGTTCTGCAGCAGGACTTCGCAGGCCCCATGGAGCTGTCGGTTTTCAACGATGCCAGTAAGGTAGGTGCGGACTCCGCCCGCGGGAGCCCCATCTGTGCGCAGGGAAGGCTCCCGAGCCGCCCATGTCCTCCTGCTTTCAGGACCAGTCTTTGAGGATCCTGGAGGAGTGGAAGGCGAAGCTGGAAGGTTCTGGCATCCCCGTGGTCATTGGCGGGCACGAGTCTCCTTATCCGCGCGGAGGTCAGTGACCCTGTTTGCTTTACTATCCGGCCCTGTGGGGTGGCTTCTTAGGACTCCTGTCCTTACACACACTGAGCCCCGCCAGCCGTTCCGCCACCTGGGGAGGGGGCTCGGGGGTCAGCGGAGGACCTCCCTCCCCCAGGGACGTGCAGGCTCCGCCCCAACCACAGGCAGGGCAGCAAGCAGAGGAGCCTCTTTTTTTTTTTTTTTTTTTTAATTTTTATTTATGATAGTCACACACACAGAGAGAGAGAGAGAGAGAGAGAGAGGGGCAGAGACACAGGCCGAGGGAGAAGCAGGCTCCATGCACCGGGAGCCCGACTTGGGATTCGATCCCGGGTCTCCAGGATCGTGCCCTGGGCCAAAGGCAGGCGCCAAACTGCTGCGCCACCCAGGGATCCCAGAGGAGCCTCTTCTTATAGGAGGGGGTGGGCGGGGCTCTTGTAAACAGAAAAACCATTGGAGTAAACCGGGAGCTGGATGTATAGTGTCTTCCCATTGGCTGGGCTGTGGCTGTCTCCTATTGGCTGGGCCGTGGCTGCCTCCCATTGGCTGAGCCATGGCTGTCTCCTATTGGCTGGGCTGTTGCCGGGGCAGCAGAAAACCTTCCGTCCTGGACCTGGTTGCTAAAGTAGTTACCACCTGTGAAGAGTCTTTCTCCCTATGGGGTCTGTAAGTGGTAACGGTGCTGGGCACCCAGCGCCCCTGTTGGGCCCCTGACTGTGCTTTTCATAAGCTTTTCTTTTATTAACTTTCCTAATTATTTCATATTCGAATCCTGGTGTAAAGTATTCCGAATAATAAATTTATCATGTATTAAGAACCCAGTGCACCTAAATTTCTTATTCTTTGGTGAAGGTTTGTATGAGACCACCACACATACTTCATACTTGCTCAGCTTAACAAAAAGCTGTGGGGTGTTTTTATTTTTAGTGTGATTGATCATATTATTGGTCACCTCTACTTAAAACTCTTTTCTTGTGACATTAGATTTGTTTGTGCCCAGTGTTTTGAAAACCTTAAAGAACTAGCTTTTAATTTTGCTACTTTTCTGTATTTTCTTTCATCTGTTTTGCCTGTTTTCTGTTTCCACTCTGATCAGTATTTGCTTTTTTCTGCTTGCTTTTGGCTTAAAGTGTTCTTTTCCTAATTTTAAAAAAATTATTTATTTATTTTAGAGGGAGGGACAGCAGACTTGAGTGAGTGCCCTGGAGTGGGGGTGGGGTAGGAGCAGGGGGGAGGGGCGGAGGATAGAGAGTCAGGGGGACTCCCCACCCCAGCAGAGCCCCAAGCACCTGAGCTCAGGACCTGAGCTAAAACCAAGTGAATCTGCCCAGCCTCAGGGGACTGAGCCAGCCAGGCACCCCCCTTTTTTTCCCTAATTTTTAAAGTGGAAGTTGAAGTCATTGATTTGACACCTTCTATAGGCATTTTATGATATAAATTCTCCTCTTAATGCTTTAGCAACATCAATACGTTCTTTTCATTTTTGTTCAGTTTCAAAACACCTAATTTTCTTTTGAGTTTTTTGATTTATGGGTTATTTAGAAGTATGTTGCTTGGTTTCCAAATATTTGAGAGGTTTTCCAGTAATTTTTTGTTACTGATTTCTCATGGAACTCCTCCGTAGTAAGAGAACATGGTTTGGCGTGACCGTGTGGCTGTCCTTGCAGATGTTCTGTGTGCACTTGAGAAGGTTGTGTAGCTGAAGGTGTTGTAAATTGAATCAAGTCAAGCTGAGGTCGGTCATTTAAATCTACTGGAGTCTTGCTGAGGTGTCCTGTCAGTTACTGAGAAGGGGCATTGAAGTCTCCAACTCTGTACACTTTGCTGTCCGTCTCTGGAGTTTTGTCAATTTGGGTTAACAGTATTTTGAAACTGTTAACTTTTAGGGTTGTTATGAAGAATTGACCCTTCATCATCATGAAATACGCCTCTTGATCTTGCTAATTTTCTTTGCTCTGAAATCTACATTTAGATATTAATTTAATTGCCTTGTTTTTGACTAGTATTAACATAATATAGGTTTTCCTTCTCTGAACATTTGTTGAAGTGCACCTCCCTGTAGATTCTCATAAACAGCAAATCCAATCTGACGATTTTCACCTTTTAACGTTTATTTACATTAGTTACACTTAGTGTGATTATTGATATCTTAGGTTTGAGTCTATTTTCTTGCTATTGGTTCTATACTACTTCCATTTCTTTGTTTCCCGTTTTCTTCCTTTTCTGCCTTCCTTTGAATTAATCAAATATTTTTTATAACGGGTTTATTCATATGCCACACACAGTTCACCTAAAGTACACAGTCAGATGGTTTTTAGTGCATTCACAGAACTGCGCACCCCCAGTCAGTCTGAGGATGTTTTCATCACTTCAGACAGGCACCTGCTGTCCTGTAGCCATCACTGATCCCCATACCCTGCTCCCGCCAGCCCTGCACCACCACTAATCTACGTTTCCTGTACAGATTTGCCTGTTGTGGAGATTTCTGCATATATATCTGTAAGAGATGTTGGTGTATGGTTTTCCTTTCCTGTGATGTCTTTGGCTGTGGTATCAGAGTGATACTGGCCTCATAGAACAAGTGTTCTTTTTTTGTTTGTTTGTTTGTTTTGTTTTTTAAGAGTGGAAGCGATTGGTGTTATTCTCTATATGTTTGGTAGAATTCATCAGTGACATCATCTGGTCCCGGCCTTTTCTTTATTGGAAGGTTTTTGTTTTGTTTTGTTTTGTTTTAAAAGTTTTATTTATTTGAGGGAAGGGAGGGAGAGCATGAGTAGGAGGAGCAGCAAGGGAGAGGGTGAGGCAGGCTCCCCCCTGAGCGGGGAGCCCAACGTGGGGCTCAACCCCAGGACCCCGAGATCATGACCCGAGCTGAAGGCAGATGCTTCACCAACTGAGCCACGCAGGTGCCCCTTTTGTTGGAAGCCTTTTATTACTGATTCAGTCTATTTATTTGTTATAGGTCTGTTCATATTTTTTATTTCTTCTTGAATCAGGTTTGGTAGTTTGTATATTTATACAAATTTGTCCCTTAGGACAAAAACCTTTGTAGGTTATCTAATTGATTGGCACACAGTTTGTAGTATTTTCTTAGAACCCTCTTAAATTTTTGCTAAAGTCAGTAGTAAGGCACCCACTTTCACTTTGGATTTCAGTAATTTTGAGTTTTCTCTTTTCCAGCTGAAAGTTGCCAATTTTATTGATCTTTTCAAAGGACCAACATTTGGTTTCATTGATTTCTCTCGTTTGTTTTTTTTCGCTTTCAATTTCATTTATTTCTGCTCTGATTTTTATTAATTTCTTCCTTTGCTAGCTGTGTATTTAGCTCTTCTTTTTTAGCTTCTTAACATATAAAGTTAGGTTAGTGATTTGAGATCCCTGTTACATAGGCATTTATAGCTGTAAATTTCTCTCTGAGCGCTGCTCTTATTGCACCCCATAAATTTTGGTGTATTGTGCTTTCATTTCCACTTATCTCTAGGGATATGTCTCCAAAAATATATAAGCATCTCCTAGGAATATGTCTAAGGATATTCCACTGTCATATAGAGCATCTGTTAGGCAGACAATCCAGTATTCTTGGGTTATTAGTTGAGTGGAATATATTTTTCCATCCTTTCACTTTTAACTCCTCTGTGCCTTTGGATGATGTGCCTAAGGTGAATCTCTTATAGACAGCATTTAAATGGACCGTGTGTTTTTGAAATCCATTCTCCCAATCTTTACCTTTTAATTGGAGCATTTAATCCATTTACGTTTAAAGTAATTAGTGACAAAGAAGGCCTTTTACCACCTTGTTGTGCATCTGTACACCTTACATCGTTTTGTTCAATAGCCCTCTGTTACTGCTTTCTTGTGTGTGATTACTTCTTTCTAGTGTGCCATTGTGATTCCCTTCTCATTTCCTATCGTGTGTACTTGTAAGGTATTTTCTTAGTGCTTATTGGGGAGATTACAATTAATGTATTAAATTTATAACAGCCTAGTTTGAATTAACACTAATTTAGCTTCAGTAGCATATAGAGCACCATTCCCACTTGATGTTGTCACAGTTTACATCAATATCATGCACCCACTGACATAGATTTATAATCATTGCCCAATGTATTTGTCTTTTAAGTCAGAGAGGAAAAAATTCAAAGTAAAAATAGAACAATACTGCCTTTTATGTTTATCCATGTTTTAAACTTTATTAATGTCTTTGACTCCTTTGCATGGTTTCAGGTTCTGTCTAATATGCTTCTGTGACACCCTGAAGGATGCCTGTCGGCGTTTCTGGTGAGGGCAGGCCTACGGGTGAAGAGCCCCCTCAGCACTTGTTTATCTAGCAATGTCTTAATTTCTCCATCATATTTGAAGTGTTTTTTTTGCCAGGTGAAGAATTTCTGCATGTTATAGACCTGAGATACATAACTTACATACTGTCTTACTGTCAGTAGGTGGGTGGATGCCCGGTTTGTTGGTTCACCATTGTACCCAACTCAGTTTCTTATGTTATCTCTGATTTTGTAATTAGGCAGTCTGACCCTGCAGAAACGTTATTGCTTTGCTTCTTTTTTTCTGATTTATACTTTACTTTTCATATTTTTTAATTGGGATAAGAAGTCTAGAAGAACAATGTGGAATCATATTACTGAATCCTTGTACTGTTGCTGACTTAGGGAAGGTTCCTGGGGTTTCATTGTTAAGTTTGTTTACTGTTGCTTTCTGATGATACTTTTCTTGAGTTAACTTGGGATTCCTAACTTAGCCTTCAGAAAATGAGAGGTCAGTATAAACTTTTATTAAATATCTCGGGATCCCTGGGTGGCGCAGCGGTTTAGCGCCTGCCTTTGGCCCAGGGCGCGATCCTGGAGACCCGGGATCGAATCCCACTCGGGCTCCCGGTGCATGGAGCCTGCTTCTCCCTCTGCCTGCGTCTCTGCCTCTCTCTCTCTCTCTCTCTCTCTCTCTCTCTCTCTGTGACTATCATAAATAAATAAATTAAAAAAATAAAAAATAAAATACTGCCTTCTATGCAGTCCATAAGTTTAAAAAAAAATAAAATATAAAAAATAAATATCTCTTAGGTATCTGTTAAGGTGATTGCATATTTTTTTCTCCTAACGCTTCATTTAGCAATTATGTTAGTATTTTTTGGTAACAATGAACAATGTTAGAATTATCAGCAATGACTTGATGGTATTTTTGTACAATTATTTAGTTTCCTTTAGGATTTTTGTGTCTATGGGCATATGGAAAATTGATCTGTAGCTTTTTGGTGCTTGTTTTGGTGTCTAGCTTAGAAATAAGAGCAGATGGCCTTGGGCTTGCTGATAGAGTGTTTTTGCAAGCAGTAATTGCGTGTAGCAGCTCCGCAACCTTTGTCTCAACCTCCTGCACAAACTAGCCCTACAGCCTGTGTACATTATGGGGAAAAAAAGCACTTACCTTGTTCTCAGAAATGTCTGCTTTGGCTAATCACAAATATTTGAATACCAGCATGTGATAAAAATAAATTCACGCATACAGAAGGGTCTACAGTGACACTCAGAAGCCCCACACCTTAGAAGCACCGGCGTGTTTTGCTTCTCACTTGACTTCATTCACACAGTGTCAGTCAGTACTCACTGTGAAAGAGGACGCGGTTAGCCACTGGAGTGCCCCATGCTGCTCTTCTCATTTCCCCCCTCAAGGGTTTGGTTTGTTATGATAGAATCATGTTGTCAGGGTGCATGATCTTCAACTCTGTTCTGTAACTTGTTTTATGTGCTTTACTAATAAATTGATTCTGGCAATTGAAATCTCGTAGAAACAGCACTCGCAGCATCACCAGTGAGTGACTGCTCGCCGCCAACCACAAGGTGGTGGGTGAGGCTTGTGCTGTGCTTGGGGGCTCCCAAGTGTCTGAATCTGTGGGGCCTGTAAACACCTATGCCTTATTCTCTTTTACTGTCTACGCACCTGCTACTTTTTGGGGTTTTCCCCTTTTCTTTTTCTTTTATTTAGTCTTTATGTGTTTTCTCGTTGTGTTGCTGGACTACTCCTTAAAGCACGTTTTCTGTATCTGGTCTGTTGATGGTAAAATATTTGGGGTTTTTAAGTGTCTGAAAATGTCTTCATTTTGTACTTAGGCTCAGTTGACAGTTTGGCTGGGTATAGAATTCTAGGTTCAAAGCAGTTTCCCTTAGAATTTTGAAGGGTTGCCTCATTATCTTCTGGTGTCCTCTAGAGTCTGGCTCTTCAAAGTTTTCTTTTCTGAACGTGTTTCAGATTTTTCTCTTTGTGTTTTAAAATTTTGTAATGCTGGGTCAAGGTGTAGGTGCTTTCATGCACCCTCTGTTTTTATCCTGAATGATTACCTTTGTATTCTTAGCTTTAATTGTGATATATTGGGCTTCCTTTAGCTTTACTTTTAAGTTTTTGTGTAAGACTTGAAATTAGCACTTGTGCATATACTGCTGAGTTGGAGGAGGAGGTAGGCTAGATGATGAGGCTGGAGCTGGTGGTCGAGTCTGTCCCCTAAATTGCAGACCTCAACTTCGGTTGCACATTAGCAGTGCCTGTGAAGCTTTGGGAGCCCTGGTGCCAGAGCGTGAGTCCCCTCTAAGATAGTCTCGAGTAACTGGTTTGCATGCAGTGTCTGCACTGGGATTGTGGATGCTTTCTATGCTGGGTTGCATTTGCAGCTGAGAATCTGCTTTAAAATGACCTCAGAAAAATAAAATAAAATAAAATGACCTCAGGAGTGGTGTGGTGTCAGCCTCACGCCCTTGTGGCTTTGGACTTCAGGGAATCCTGTAGGTCTCCTCATTTCAAGGGTGGGCAGGGGGTGGGTCAAGGTATGGGGTAGGGTTGGGAGAGGTATGAGTGGGAGAGACGTTCACTTCTCAGATGCTGCTTGCCCTCAAAGCCCCTTCCCATCCTGTTTTCTCTCTGCACTTGTCTGCCAGTTTTGGTGGTCGGGTGGCTCTCCTGGTGTCACTTCCAACCCCCCCCCCCCACCTCTCTGGGCCTGTTTCCTTTGCGGGCAGCAGGTGCTCATGGCCTTTGTTGAGAAGGCTTAGCTGCTGGAGCCACTCAGGAGCTGCCCTATTCCTGTCATCCTCATCTGCACCATTATCTCATGCATCTGGAAGACTTTTTTTCCCCAAGTTATTTTTTGTTTTCATTGTTTGAAATAGAAAACTTTAAAGAAATCGGTTATTGTAGAACATCTATTTCAACTTGTTTCTGAGATATGTGCCAACAAATCATGGTTTCTGAAACTAGCTTGAAGATTGTTTTAAAATATTGTTTAATTAAGATATTTTGCCTCTTCCATAGTTGATGAAGGAAGTTGAAGGCATTTTGGTGACTGGTGTGTCTTGGCTTATCTAATCTCCATTTTATTTTTTTATTTTATTGTTTGTCTTTTTTTAATATTTTGTTTATTCAAGAGAGACACAGAGAGAGAGGCAGAGACACAGGCAGAGGGAGAAGCAGGCTCCTTGCAGGGAGCCCGATGCAGGACTCATTCCCAGAATCCCAGGATCACGTCCTGGGGTGCAGGCAGGCGCTCAATCGCTGAGGCACCCAGGCACCCCCTATTTTATTGTTTATTAGAGAGCATGTGTGTGCACATGTGCCTGAGCGGGGGAGGCAGGGGCAGAGGGAGAAGCAGATGCCCCGCTGAGCAGGAAGCCTCCAGCTTGGGGCTTGACCCCAGGACCCCAGGATCATGACCTGAGCCCACTGAGCCACCCAGGAGCCCCATAAAATACTTGCCATAGATTAGATGTAACTCATGTCACGTTCATGTGTATTTTGTCAATGACGAGAAGATTGAGTTGTCATAGCGTGAAGCAATGAAGCCATCGTGTTGTCGTTTTGAAGGCAGCAAGGTGAATTCAGGGGGGCCCCGCATCATGATTATGGAATGGGGTTGATGTGAGACATCTGAACGAGCATATCTCCCTACACTGGTATTTTCTGAAGTAGAAGTTATGTCAACTATTGGATAACAGAAATCCCCGGTGCTTCCTTTTTCAGGAGTGCTGAATTATTTAAATTGGATTAAGACTCATTTACTGTTATATTATGATACGAAATAACATAACAGAGCAAAACGTTTCTTAAAGACGCGGTGAGTTGCTAAATGAAACACCGCAATTCCGCCCTCTTCTCTCCAAGAGTGAGGACGGCGGCGTGTTTCCCGCTGTGACCATGACAACTGGCTCCATCACGAAGGGACGGCCTCCCAGACATCAGGCCCTGGTGCAAACATTTGACTTTCTCCGAGGCAGTGATATTAAAGCAAATTCCTTGTCTTTGCCAAACATACCTCGTCGCGAGGACCTTCCAGCTTCTTAGTGAGGCGCGTTTTCCCTCATCATCCAAGTTCTGCTTCCATCTTTCCTGTTCTGAAACCTGACTCCACTAAGCAGCTTTTTAAACAGAACTCCTGCCAGTTGATTTTATTTTTTATAAAGATTTTATTTATTCATGAGAGAGAGAGAGAGAGAGAGAGAGAGGCAGAGACCCAGGCAGAGGGAGAGGCAGGCCCCTGTGGGGGCCCCGATGTGGGACTCGGTCCCGGGAACCTGGGGTCACGTCCTGGGCCAAAGGCAGATGCTCTACCGCTGAGCCCCCGGGGGACCCCTAACCTCTGCTAATTTAAATGTGACTGTGGACCGTCTCTTCCCGTTGTGTTGCCCGCATGCAGCTCTTCGGGCGACGTCCTGTGAGGTCCTGAGGCTTCACCACAGCTGTGTCTGGCGGCTGCTAATCACCCCCCGGCCCCCCGAACCTTCCCTGCGTGATACACCTGTGGGTCCTGGAGATCCGGGCCACTCCGCTGAGCCGCTACCTTGAGTGAAGACAGCCTGCCTGGCTGAGGCGCTGGGTCATGGCCTGGGCGACCTGGCACTGGCGTGTCCCTCCTGCTCTGGCCTGTGGGACTGGCTAGCACCCGAGTCTGCTCGGAGCTGCTGGCTGTGGCGCTGCCTTCCCTCCCTGCCCCAGGGCTGGAAAACTGGGGTGTGGCTATGGCTGTGGCCCCCGCGGGACGTCCTTCGGGGAGTGGAGCGCGAGCCCAGGGGGCCGCGTGTGCCTTGTGGCCATGGCCGCGGATGGGTGACGGGCCGGATGGGTGACGGGCCGGTGCTGGCCGCGTCCCGGGCGGGTGTGTGCCCCGCAGGCCCCGAGCCTGGAGGCCCCTTGGCGCGCCCGGGCCGCTCACCCCCGTCCCCGCGGGCCTCCTGGCTTGTTCCAGCCCCTTCCGTCGGGCGCGTAGCCGGAGGTCGTCATCTAACGTTTTCCGACTCACTTGTACCCTCTTGGAAGGCGGAGAGTGTTCTAGACATTTGTTGCAACATGAGGCCCACACGGCAAGTGCACTCACCCACCGTCCCGGGTGTTTTCTCAAGCTGAGCACAGCATGTCCCCAGCGCCCGCGAGGGCCGTCGCCCGCCCGAGGCCCCTGCCCGCGGCCTGGCCCCTCCCGAGGCGGCCGCCTGGCTCCGGGTGAAGGCGCTGCGTGGAGCCACGTGAACAGCACCCGCGTGTGCACAGGCCAGAGTGTTCACGCGCATCCGTCCCCCCTGCGGCAGCGCCGGGCCGGTCACACCTCGGTGGGTGTGGGGGGCCTGCTGCTCGCGGGGCCGCGAGGTCATGGGCCGTGTGCAGGCGTGGCGGCCCCGGGACACGTGTGCAGGTGCCACTGGCGGCCGCATCTCGGCTTGGAGCCACGCACACTTTGCAAAGAGCGTTCCCGCCAGCGTCTGCTCGGGCGCTTCCATTCGGGGATTTTGTTATTTTTCATTTTTTCAACCCCGCCCGCGGCGTAGCGTAGCATCACAGTGGCTGCTGGGTCCCCGCAGCGGGCACCCCTCCCTCCGCGCTGCCCTCCGCGCTGCTGTCCTTTTGCTTCCCTCTCACTCGGCCACAACTGAGCTGGCTTTGTCCCTCACAGGTCCCGTGTAGCACACATACCCCAAGGTCCAGGAAAGAGGAGGCCACGGAAAAGTGAATTATAAAAGAACTTCTCTCTCTCTCTCTTTTTTTGAACAGTTGGATATTCTAAAAATCAAGCAATAGCACAGAGCTCGGGGTCTTACCTTTGCTTTTTGGATTCGGTAAGTAACTCTTGTTTTATTTAAGATGCGTGTTTGTGCAGTGGCTGAATGATCACATGACCTGACGCTTTAGCGTGATTCTTGAAAATCATCATTCTCTTATGTAACGATGAGACCTAAGGTTCATGGGCTCTCGCCATAGCACTTAATGAGTTAATTTTTAATAAATGGAATTACCTAGAAATGCTGAATTGCACAGCAAAATCACATAAACCGGGAAGGCAGCCTCGGGTAGAACGGATCCACGCACGTGCTGAGAAACGTAGAGGAGGGTCAGTGGTGGTCCCACTGGGGAGGACGGGGAGGGGCGGACCCCGAACGGCAGGTGCACTGTGACCAAGGAAACTGAAGTGACACGAGAGACGAGTTTTTATTTATTTATTTATTTATTTATGTATGTATGTATGTATGTATGTATGTATGTATGTATGTATTGGAGTTCAATTTGCCAACATATAGCATAACACCCAGTGCTCATCTCGCCAAGTGCCCCCCTCAGTGCCCGTCACACATTCACCCCCACCGCCCACCCCCCTGCCTTCTGCTACCCTTGTTTGTTTCCCAGAGTTAGGAGTCTTCATGTTCTGTCTCCCTCCCTGATATTTTCACTCATTTTCTCTCCTTTCCCCTTTATTCCCTTTCACTAATGTTTATATTCCCCGTATGAGTGAGACCATATAATGTTTGTCCTCCGATTGACTTACTTCACTCAGCATCATGCCCTCCAGTTCCATCCACATCGAAGCACATGGTGGGTATTTGTCGTGTCTAACAGCTGAGGAATATCCCACTGTACACACAGACCACAGCTTCTCTATCCATCACCTGTCGATGGACACCGAGTCTCCTCCCACGGTGTGTCTATTGTGGACATTGCTGCTAGAAACATCAGGGTGCAGGTGTCCTGCCGTTTCCCTGCATCTGTATCTTTGGGGTAAATCCCCAGCAGTGCAATTGCTGGGTCGTAGGGCGGGTCTATTTTTAACTCTTTGAGGAACCTCCACACAGTTTTCCAGAGTGGCTGCACCAGTTCACATTCCCACCAACAGTGCAGGAGGGTTCCCCTTTCTCCGCAGCCTCTCCAACATGTGTTGTTTCCTGCCTTGTTAATGTTCACCATTGAGAGACGAGTTTTTAAAATCCACGTCAGCAGGGATCCCTGGGTGGCGCAGCGGTTTAGCGCCTGCCTTTGGCCCAGGGCGCGATCCTGGAGACCCGGGATCGAATCCCACGTCGGGCTCCCAGTGCATAGAGCCTGCTTCTCCCTCTGCCTGTGTCTCTGCCTCTCTCTCTCTCTCTCTGTGACTATCATAAATAAATAAATAATTAAAAAAAAAAATCCACGTCAGCAGCGTTTCCCCAAGTGCAGATGCTGCATCTTTGGAAGGTGTGAAGTGAGGGTGTTGCCAGCGTAATCGTGCATTTTGTACCAAGAACTGAGAAAATGCTCCCGCCCTCGACTCTTAGCCGTCACTTGTAGGGACCTCGGAAACTCTGACCACGACTTATGTGCAGTGTGTTTACGGGAACTGCTGTTTATAAAGCAGAGTCACATGATGAAGCATCGTGACAGGTGACAGAGAAGCATAACTACATGGAAAGCATGTGTGGACCTTCTCACTTACTTGAAAACGTGTTTTTTTTTTTAATTTTTATTTATTTATGATAGTCTCACAGAGAGAGAGAGAGAGGCAGAGACACAGGCAGAGGGAGAAGCAGGCCCCATGCACCGGGAGCCCGACGTGGGATTCGATCCCGCATCTCCAGGATCGCGCCCTGGGCCAAAGGCAGGCGCCAAACCTCTGCGCCACCCAGGGATCCCTTTTTTTTTTTTTTTTTAAGATTCTTATTTATTTATTCATGAGAGATGGAGAGAGAGGCAGGCTCCCTGCGGGGAGCCCGATGCAGGACTCGATCCCGGGACCCCGGGGTCACACCGTGAGCCCAAGGCAGACACTCAACCGCTGAGCCACCAGGTGCCCCTAAAATACGCTTTAAGACGGCCTGTCTGTGCTCGGGCTCCGCGCGGGCCCCTCTGGGTCTGGGGGACCAGACACCACATCTTCTGGACGCTCCTTGGCGGCTGCTCTTGGCCTTCGTGAGGTCGCCGTGGCTCGCAGTTGCTGCTTGTGTTGCATGGACGCACCTACCACCCTTCGTGTCGTCTCAGGCTCAGCCTTTTTCTCGATTACCAGGAGCTTCTGTGCAAGGGCCAGGTCCGCAGGGAGGTCTGAGGACCTCATCCTGCCCCTGAGGACAAGCCCTGGGGCCTCAGCTCTGTCCTGTGGCTTCGCTGCCTCCTGCCTCCTCTTCTGCGCTTTTCGGTCCTGTCCCTCATCTCCTTGCAGACCTGGCTCCAGGGCCTGTTTTCACTCTCAATAGGTCCCTCCAACATTTCCCTAAACAAAGACGTGTTTGCAGCAGACACAGCCAAGCCCGCATGGTAACCCGGGGGAGGGAGAAGGCGATTCTCTGTTCCTGCTTTAGGGCCGCTCTCTCTGGACCGCCCGTGTGCTCCTCGCAGGTGGACCCGGGCCGCCACAGGGGTGGGGGAGAGGGGAGGGCTGCAGGTACCCGCTCCTCGCTGGCTGCCGTCCTCCGCGCCTCTCTCCGTGTTCACCGGCGGGCAGGAGACAAGACGCAGCACCAGGAGCCGGGTTGGGGGGCGAGCACCGCAGCCCAGGGAGGCCCCAGTAAGGCCGCCGCTGGCGTCAGCACAGCCTCCAGCGGGCCGCAGGGGGCGGGGGGGCATTAGGCCCTGAGGTGTCCTAACGTGGTGGTGGTGGCAGGGGGAGGAGGAGCGGGGCGGACACCTGGCGCGCTCCGTCCTGGCAGGTGGGCAGGGAGGTGGATGGGCTCAGAGCCACAGGGTCAGTGCTGCCAGGTTGGCCCCCCCGCGCCTCCACTCTGGGCCTGGGCGTCAGACACAGATGGCGTTGCCGAAGTCTGGGCAGGAGGACTTGCCCTCGCTCGAGAAACGTGGATTACTCTTGGGGTTTCGTTGAAATAAATCAGCGAGGTGAGCATGGCCGTGGGGTTTGCACGACCGCCTGGCCGTACTAACCAGGGCGGGGCGGCACCACCATCTGCCTGCCTGCGAGGGGCTGGGCGCACCGACGGGCAGGTGCGTCTGGCTCACTGAGGACACAGCCGTTCCTGGCCGTGGGTGGAGTAGGAGAAGCGAACAAGAAGTCTGGCCTCTAAACAGGGGTCCTTACTCTGTGCGTCAGGTCAGGGGCCCGAGCTCCTGGCCCCGTGAGCTGAACAGCCGCGGCGTCTGTGGGAGCGCGGCACAGACGGGCCTGGTCCGTGGGCCCTGCTCTTCTGAGAGAGTCGCTTCCTTCCGAGGGGCACCCCCACCACCGTCACTTGCCGCCCCAGCACAGAACGTCTGTCTGCCTGTTGGGACCCTGGCAGCATGGCCTCCACGTGGGGAGCCACGTTAGCCACCACGGAACAGTCTGTCCTGATGGGCCACAGCAGCTGGCAGGGGCTGCAAGGCCCAAGGGAACGGCCCGGAGGGAGACAGGGCCCACGGCCATGCGGGGACGGCCAGGGGGGCGGCCAGGAGGACACGCCGCTTCCAGGAGGTGGGTTGGCGTCCCTAGGGACGGGCAGAGACGTCGGGTGTCCGACCGCTGCCCACGGCGCCTTTTCTCTATGCACCTTCCTTTAGTTTGTTTAGTTTCTGATCTTTGTGGGTTCGGTTCACTTCTGATGCTCACTCGCCACCTTTCAGCCTTTGCTTTTGATTTATTTTATTTTATTTTATTTTATTTTTATTTATTTATTTATGATAGTCACACAGAGAGAGAGAGAGAGGCAGAGACACAGGCAGAGGAAGAAGCAGGCTCCATGCACCGGGAGCCCGACGTGGGATTCGATCCTGGGTCTCCAGGATCGCGCCCCGGGCCAAAGGCAGGCACTAAACCACTGCGCCACCCAGGGATCCCTGCTTTTGATTTATTGTGTGAGGTTTAAGACGATTCCTTCTCTTCTAGGGACCGCATGGGTGTCCCGAAGTCCTGAATACAGTGACTCAGGTATTGTCACCTTTGCCAGCTTCCAACCCAATTTCTTCATCTTCTTTTTAAACGTAGACCCCAGGATCTCCGGATCTCCAGAGCAGAGAACCGAGTCATCACGAGCCTCGGCTCAGGACACTTGCTCATGTGTCGAGTGGGGTCTGTCTGGTTTGTTCTGTGGTCACAGTTCCCCGGGCCCTGGCGGCGGCACTGGTGTGAGTGCCCGTGAACCTGCCACCCAGGACTAGAGCCAGCCCGGCCCTCTGCCCACCTCCCCGCCTCCCCGCTTGGTCTGCCACCTGCCAGGTCGTAATCCTTGCGGAACTCTGGCATTTATACAGATCTGAAAAAGTTAATTGAAAATTTCAGGGTTTTTTTTTTTTTTATCTTTATCTAAAGAGCATCAAGCTATATAATTTTTAAAACGTGTGTTGTTAAGATCTATCCATATCGTTGCTATATATCTTTATAGATCATTTTGTTTTTATTTTATTTATTTTATTTATTTTTTATAAGATTTCCTTTTTTTTTTTTTTTATTCATAGAGATGCAGAGAGAGAGAGAGAGAGAGGCAGAGACACAGGCAGAGGGAGAAGCAGGCTCCATGCAGAGAGCCTGACGTGGGACTCGATCCCGGGTCTCCAGGATCGCGCCCTAGGCTGCAGGCAGCACTAAACCACTGTGCCACTGGGGCTGCCCTAGATCATTTTGTTTTTAAAAACAGAGGTAAAGCTTACATATGGTGAAATGCAAGATTTCAGTGTGAAAATTACACACAAAGTGAACAATCTGGTGAGTTTTGACAACTGTGTACACCCGTGCACTTAATCCCCCGGTCAAGATACAGAGCGTTTCCACACTCGGGACTCCGCTGAGCTTCTAGACAGCGTTCTCGGGTCTCGAGTCGACACAGGTGAAGTCATACAGGTGCCCTCTTCTGTGCAGCTTCTCACTCAGCGGTTCTCTGTGGTATTTTGCATGTCAGTGGCTTATTCTTTTTTATTATCAATCGTGCGAACAAATACGAGCGATCTGTTTTTACACTGTATTGTCTGTTGACACGTGGGCAGTTTCCTGTCTGGGTTACTTTAGTGAAAGTGCCACGAACATTCCCCTGTAAGACCTTTTGTGGGTGTGTATTTCCATTTCTCTTGGAAAAGAGCAAAGTGTGGAGTTGACTTGTCGTCGGTAAAGGCTTGCTCACGTGGGGGAGAACCTCAGACACAGGGGCGGCTCTGTGTCCGGGTGGGGCCCGCGGCTGCTCCGCCTTCCGCCAGCAGGTCCTGTTGGTCTTAACCGTTCAGCGGATGTGAAGTGTTGTTGCAGCTCCAATTTCCATTTCTCTGGCGCCTGTGGTGCTGGGCACCTTTTCACAGGTTAATGGCCGTTCATTTCTTCTGTGAGATGTCTGTTCGGATCGTCTGCCTGTTTTTTGGGGGTTGTTGTGTTGTTACTGAGTTACGAGAGTTCTGTGTCTCGGGTGCACGTCTGTTGTCAGATACTGTGAATACTTTCTCCCACCTGTGACTTGCCTTCATACTTAATGGTGTGTTTCAATGAACAGAAGTTCTGAATTTTGTTGAACTCCAGTGTATTTTTGTCTTTTTATAGTTGACTTTTTTTCCCTGAGAAATCTCCACTTGCCCCAAACGAGAAGCTGTTCTCAGATTTTCTTCTAGTGGTTTAGGGATTTTACTCTCATATTCAGACCGTCATCCATCTTGTATGGACTCTGGCTGAGGCAGGGCTCGTGTGGCCTAGGTCTGTGTGGCTCAGTCCCCGCACCCTGTGTTGAGGACGCCGTCTTGTCTCCGTTGAGGCGCCGCGACGCCCCTGGTGAGAGTCAGTTGGCAGGTCCGTGGGGGTCCGTCCGAGGCCCCGGTCCATCCTGTTTCTCTGTGGTCTGTGCTGGTTTTGCCAGCTGTGCGGCCCCGGGCCCACAGGCATCGTGCGTGACTGAGCATCTCGCCTGGGCCCCCGCTGGCTCCAGCTTCTGCTCTGGTGCATGATGCTGCTTCACTACACCGTGTGCTACGTGGCGTCACAGGAGTGAGAGCTCCTCTTGGGTGGGATCCTGGCCCAGGGGTGCGCGGCCATCGGAGGGAGGGACGCCATGCCCCCGGTGGCTGCAGTCCCGGAGCTGGCCGTGGCCTCCAGAGCTTCCTCACCCTTGGCGCCGACGGCCTTCTCCTTTGTGCCGATGCCTCTTGGTGTGTCGACCTGCGCTTGCCGATTGTGAATTGTGAACCAGCTCACCGTTTGGCCCGTTTTTCTTCTTCAAACTTAGAGAATTGTTGCAAGGACGCGACAGGCCCCACACGCCACCCAGGAGTGGACTCTGAGGGTCTGGAGAGCGAGGCCCCAAGCAGGGTGTGGGGTCGCTGAGGCTACAGATGGTGCAGATGCTGCACGGCCGTGGCCTGTGGCCAGAGCTGGTTAAACGCACCTGTAGCTGCAGGTAAGGAAGGTTTGGGTTTTTCTCTCTGTGTCACATGCCTGCTGGTTTTGACCTGTGACCTGTGGGTGGAGCGTGGGGTCGTCTGGAATCGCTGCGACTCTAGGACACAGCCGAGCAAAGGCCCGGGTTCAGGTCTGCAGCAGGCGGGTCCGCTGGGAGCACGGCTGTGGCGGCTTCCCCGCTTGAACATCAGCTAGAAACTGGGGGCACAGGCGGGGGGTAGGGGGGCAGCTCAGGGGGCAGTCCGGGTGGGGGGCAGCCCCGGGGAGCCCACCCAGCTTCCTGTGGGCCTGCACCCCGATGAGCCACAGCCGCTGGCAGCCAGAGGGCCTCGAGCCTGCACTGGGCCCGGCTCCCGCGTCCTCAGCAGCGTGTCCTGGTAAATAAACACCCGGTCTGTTAAAATAAACAACGGACAGAAAACCCCAAGTTTTGTTTAGAGATCCTTTTGCAGACGTTCTGAACTCTGTGTCGAGGCCCCTGCGGCACCGCGCGGGGGAGCCCGCAGGGACCCGGGTCACCGCCCGCGGTGCTGTCTGGGGGCGCCCGGGGGGCGGGGGTCCACGCTGGGGGGCTGCCTTTGGGGGGGTGAGGGGGCGGGGCTGTGCTGGGGGCGGGGCGGGGTTTGGGGCGCCCCCACCTCTGCTCTGCAGACACCCTGCCCGGGCCTCTGGGCTCCGCCTCTCCCGGAGAGTAAACCATGGGGCCGCGTCGGCCAGGAGGGAGGGAGGCCCCGGGACCTCAGCGGAGGCCGCTCCCTACGAGACCGAGCAGGTCTCCCAGGTCCGGGGAGGTGGAGGTGGGCCGCCCCAAATCAGGGGCGGGGGGGCCGGGCGGAGGGGCAGGGCCTGTGTCCCCGGAGGCGCTGGGCCGCCTCAGGCGCCGCTGTCCTTGGTTTCTGGAGGGTGAAGGCCCAGGGGGCGCCCAGCCTTCGGGGGGGTGACCTGTGCGTGCGGCGGCCTCGGGCCCGGCCGGGGTGAGGGCTGGTCCCCGAGCCCGCGGCCCCCGCCGCTGCTGCAGACGCGCCCCCGGGCCCCAGGCCGGCTGCGCCCCGCCCTCCCGTGACCCGCCGGGGACCCCGCGGGCACCTGCTCCCCGCCCGCCCCCTGCTGCCCCCCGTGACCCCGCCCCGGGGACCCCGCGCCCAGGGAGCTCTCTTCTCCGCGGTGGAGGGTTTCCCTACCCGAGGAGCCGGGAGCCGGCGTGGGCCCGTCCGCGGGGCGTGTTCCGTGGGGCCCACGGTGGGCCCCGAGGCGGCTGCGCTGGGCTGTAACTGCGGCCCCGGGAACTCGGCGGCCCGGGCCCTGCCGCCACCCCGACCCGGTGGTGTTCTTAGGCGGCATCACGGGCTGAAGTCAGGTTAGACTCTGGCCGGACTCTCGGCTTTCCTGGAGGCACATTAAGAATCCACCTGCGGGACCTCAGCGTCCCGGTAACAGGGCCTCGGGCGCTGGGCCGCAGGCCGGGCCAAGAAGCAGGCGCGGGTGCCACTGGCCGGCGGCCTTGCTCCTGGTCGCCGTGCAGGGGCGGGGCCGCAGGGACGGGGCCGCAGGGGCGGGGCCCGCAGGGGTGAGGCCGCAGGGAAGGGGCCGCAGGGAAGGGGCCGCAGGAGTTGGGCCGCAGGGACGGGGCCGCAGGGGCTGGGCCGCAGGGAAGGGGCCGCAGGGGCGGGGCTGCAGGGGCGGGGCCCGCAGGGACAGGGCCGCAGGGAAGGGGCTGCAGGAGCTGGGCCGCAGGGAAGGGGCCGCAGGGACGGGGCTGCAGGGACAGAGCTGAGTGGTGGCACCGACCCGCGCCTTCGCCCCCGCAGGGGCTTGGGAGCTGCTGTCCACAAGGACGAGCCACTTTGCGGGCCTGGCGACTGAGAGCCTGGTCGTTCTGGGGTCGGATGGAGAGCTGAGCCGGCGGCCTGCCTGGGTCCTGCCCCCTGTGGGCTGGGGTCGTGTTTCCCTGGGGACTAACAACCCCAAGTGTTTCCTTGAGCCCTCGCTGCTCATGTGCGGGTCTTCCCATGTGAAATGTCTTTCAAGTCTTCCAGTTTTTTCATTTTTAAAGATTTTATTTATTCACGAGAGACACAGAGAGAGGCAGAGACACAGGCAGCAGGAGAAGCAGGCTCCCTGCAGGGATCCCAATGCAGGACTCAATCCCAGGACCCTGGGTAGCGCCCTGAGCTGGGGGCAGCCGCTCAGGCAGCCACCCAGGTGCCCCAGTTTTGTCTTATTTTGACCTTGATGTAATTCCTCACACATCCTTATCTTGCCCAACATTACGTTTTGGAGGTTGGTGCTGATTTTCGTGTAACAGCGTCTCACTAACTTTCTCTCTGTGTGAGGGTCCAGTGAACAGAGACACCCAGCTCCACCCTGCAGTGCTTACACATCGGGTGTTTGAGCATCGCTGCCAGGAGGTGCTTGAACATTTCTCTCCACACACATGCAGCCGTGGGTCTGCTTGTCACGTACGTGAGGAGGGACCGGTGTCCCCGCAGTGCTGTGCTCACCGCAGCAGGTGCTTGTCCTGCACTGTGGAGGCGAGCTAGCCGCTGTCTCCTCCTGGCCCCTCCTGTGTCTGGTCTTCGCGTGACTCATCTGGTCATTTCCGAGATGTCTGATGAGATTGCAGGGGGACGGTGAGGTATTTTCTTTCCGTACCGCCTGCTCATGTCTCTTGCCCATTTTTAGTAATGTTGCCTCTTTTTCTTCAGTAGGGAGTTAATCTGATGTGTTAGATACAAGTCCTTCGTTGAATGTATGAATTACAAAGAGCTCCTCCCACTGTGGCTTTGGTTTTTATTCTTTTTTAAAAATTTGTTTATTATTTCTTATTTATTTATCTGATAATCTCTACACCTGATGTGGGGCTCAGGCTCAGGACCCTGAGATCAGGAGTCTCATGTTCTTTTTTATTCTTTTAATAGAATTTTGGATGAGCAGAAGTTTCTAATTTACTATAGTCTAATTTATCTATCTTTTTCTTACTGTTAGTGCCCTTTCTCTCTGGTGAAATTTGTTTACCTCACTCTTAGGAAAATGTCTTTCTGTGTCATTCTCGGGAAGCTTTGTTTTTACTTTTTACATGCAGATCTATGAGTCTAGGAGTCACTTCCATCGCCCATGGGGAAGCGGTCCCGAAGGAGTCCTCATAGGGATTTCCAGGGGGCATAGCATCGTTGATTGAAAGGAAGGCCCTTGCTCGCCACTTTAGTCCAGTGTTGACGTGGACAGGGCCTGTTTCTGACCTCTGCGTCCTGTCCATACAGGCTGTTGGTCTGTCCCTCATTCGCCACGTTGTAGCTTTACAAACACAGTGTAGTTTGATTCTGTAAGTCCCCTTCTTCATCTGTTACAATATTTTTGGCTATTTTTTTTAAATCCTTTTTATATTGAGGCACCTGGGTGGCTCAGTCAGTTAAAGTGTCCAAACTCAGGTCGTATTTATTTATTTATTAAAATTTTATTTATTTATTCATGAGAGACACAAAGAGAAAGTGAGAGGCAGAGACACAGGCAGAGGGAGAAGCAGGCTCCATACAGGGAGCCTGATGTGGGACTCGATCCCGGGTCTCCAGGATCACACCCTGGGCTGCAGGCGGCGCTAAACCGCTGCACCACCGGGGCTGCCCTTAAGTGGATTATTTGGCTTTTGGGTGTTGAGTTGAATAGATTGTGGATCCTAACCCTTTTTCAGATTTGTCATTTGCGAACACCTTCTCCCATTCTGTAGCTGCCTTTTAATTTTGTTGATTGTTTCCTTCGCTGTGCAGCTTTTCATCTGGGTGAGGTCCTAGTAGTTCATTTTTGCTGTTGTTCCCCTTGCCCCTGGCCCCGCGTCGAGTGAGCCACTGCTGTGGCTGACATCACGGAAGTGGCTGCCTGTGTTCTCTAGGATTTGACAGATTCCTGTCTCACATTTAGATCTTTCATCCATTTTGAGTTTATCTTTGTGTTTGGTGTAAGAGAATGGCCCAGTTTCATTCTCCCGCGTGGGGCTGCCCAGTTTCCCCAGCACCATTTGTTGAAGAGACTGTCTTTTTTCCAGGGGATAGTCTTTCCTGCTTTGTCAGAGACTAGCTGCCCACACAGTTGAGGGCCCATTTCTGGGTTCTGGGTTCTGTTCCGTTGATCTGTGTGTCTGTTTCTGTGCCGGGGTCACCGTCTTGATGATCACAGCTTTGTAGTTTGGCCTGAAGTCTAGAATCAGGATGTCTCCAGCTTTGCTTTTTTTTTTTTTTTTTCCAGGATTTGGGGTCTTTTGTGGTTTCATACAAATTTTAGGGGTTTTTGTTCTAGCTCTAGCTGGTGTTATTTTGATAGGGATTGCATTCAATGTGTAGATTGCTTTGGGTAATTTGGACATTTTGACAATGTTTTCTCTTCTAATCCATAAGCATGGAATATTTTTCCATTTCTTCATGTCCTCTTCGATTTCTTTCGTAAGTATGACATAGTTTTTAGAGTAAAGATCTTTTACCTCTTTGGTTAGGTTTGTTCTTAGGTATCTTATGGCTTTTGGTGCAATTTGCAAATGGGATCAAGTCTTTGTTTGTCTCTTGCTTTGTTATTGGTGTATAGAAATGCAACGGATTTCTGTTCGTTGATTTTTATATCCTGCATGTATTAATTCTGGCAAATTTTTAGTAGATTCTTTTGGGTTTTCTACATAGAGTATCACGTCATCTATAAATAGTGAAAGTTTGACTTCTTCCTTGCTGATTTGGTTGCCTTTTATTTCTTTTTGTTGTCGGAGTGCTGAGGCTAGGACTTCTAGTACTACGTTAAATAGTAACAGTGAGAGTGGGGACATCCCTGTCGTGTTCCTGACCATAGGAGAAAAGCCCTGTTTTTCCCCATTGAGGATGATAATTAGCTGTGGGTCTTTGCTATGTAGTTTTTATGATGCCGAGCTGGGTTGCCTCTGTCCCTAATTCTTGAGGGTTTTTATCAAGAATGGAGGCCGTATTTTGTCAAATGCTTTTTTCTGTATCTGTTGAGAGGATCATATGGTTCTTATCCTTTCTTTTTTAATGCAGTGTATCACATTGATTTGCAGATGTTGTACCACCCCAGTAGCCCAGGAATAAATCCCACTTGGTCATAGTGGATAATTCTTTTAATGTACTGTTGAATTTGATTTGCTAGGATTTTATTTTATTTTTATTTTTATTTTTTTAATTTTTTTTTTAAATTATAGTCACAGAGAGAGAGAGAGAGAGGCAGAGACACAGGCAGAGGGAGAAGCAGGCTCCATGCACTGGGAGCCTGACATGGGATTCGATCCCGGGTCTCCAGGATCGCGCCCTGGGCCAAAGGCAGGCACCAAACCGCTGTGCCACCCAGGGATCCCATTTGCTAGGATTTTATTGAGAATTTCTGCATCCATGTTCATCAAGGATATTGGTGCATAAGTCTTTTTAGTAGAATCTTTGTCTGGTTTTGGTACCGGGGCAATGCTGGCCTCATAGAAAGAGTTTGGGTATTTTCTTTCCATTTCTATTTGGGACAGTTTGAGAAGAACAGGTATTAAATGTCTAGCAGAATTCCACTGGGAAGCCATCTGGCCTGGATTTTTGTTTGTTGGGAGATTTATTTTTTATTATTGTTTCAGTTTCTTTGCTGGTTATGAGTCTCTAAATTCTCCATTTCTTACTATTTCGGTTTAGGTCGTTTATATGTTTCTAGGGATGCATCCGTTTCTTCCAGCTTGCTCATTTTGTTGGGATATGCTTGCTTATAATATTCTCTTATAATTTCATTTCTGCAACGTTGATTGTGATCTCTCCTCTTTCGTTCATGATTTCATTTATTCGAGGCCTTTCTCTTTTCTTTTTAATGAGTCTGGCCTGGGGTTTATCAATTTCGTTAATTCTTTCAAAGAACCAGCCCTTAGTTTCGATGATCTGTTCTCCAGTTCTATTTTATTTCAATATCGTTTGAGCTCTGATCATTATTATTTCCCTTCTTCTGCTGGCCTTAGGCTTTATTTGCTATTTATTTTCTAGCTCCTTTAGGTATAAAGTTAGGTTGTGTGTTTGAGATTGTCCTTGCTTCTTGAAAGGGGCTTGTTTTAGCGCCTGCCTTTGGCCCAGGGCGCAATCCTGGAGACCCGGGATAGAGTCCCACGTCAGGCTCCCTGCATGGAGCCTGCTTCTCCCTCTGCCTGTGTCTCTGCCTCTCTCTCTCTCTCTCTCTCTCTCTCTGTGTGACTATCATAAATAAATAAAAATTAAAAAAAAAAAAAAAAGAAAGGGGCTTGTATTGCTGTATGTTTCCTCTTAGGGATGCCTTGCTGCATCCCAGAGGTTTTGAACCTTCAAGCTTTCATTTTTCTTTGTTTCCATGTACTTTTTAATTTCTTCTTTTATTTCTTGGTTGACCCATTCATTCTTTTGTAGGATGTTCTTTAACCTCCACGTCTTTGTGGTCTTCCCAAATTTTTTCTTGTGGTTGACTTCAAGTTTCATAGTATTGTGGTCTGAAAAATATGCCTGGTACGATCTCAGTCTTTTTGTACTTATCGAGGGCTGATGTGTGACCCAGTATGTGATCTCCTCTGGAGAATGGTCCATGTGCACTCGAGAAGGATATGTATCCTGCTGCTTTAGGATAAAATGTTATAAAATATGTGTTAAGTCCCTCTGGTCCAGTGAGTCAATCAAAGTCATTGTTTCCTTGTTGATCTTCTGCTTAGATGATCGGTCCACTGATGTGAGTTGGGTGTTAAATCTCCTACTCTTACTGTGTAGGGGCATAAATATTTACAATTGTTAGATCTTCTTGATGGATAGGCCCCTTGATGTGAGATAATGTCTTCTTTCATCTCTTGTTATAATCTGTGGTTTAAAATCTAGTTTGTCTGATAAAAGGATGGCTACCCCAGCTTTCTTTTGATGTCCATTAGCAGGATAGAAGGTTCTCCATGCCCTCACTTTGAATATGAAGGTATCTTTAGGTCTAAAATGAGTCTCTTGTGGGCAACATATAGATTAGTCTTGGTGTTTTTCAGCTCAGGCCTTGAGCTCAGGGTCATGAGTTCAGGCCCTGCATTGGGCTGCGCACTGGGCATGGAGCCTACATTTAAAAAAGGATGTCAGAGACATTTGTTAGTTTTCACAGAATCTCCCATGAAGCTTTTGACTGGAATCATGTTGAATCCACATATCAGTTACAGGAAGACTGACTTTTTTTATGGTATTCAGTTTTCCTAACAGTGAACATAGAAAGAAACATTCGTTTCTTTATCTCGGTAGCCACGCATGGTTTTCATACTAGGGGGCTTGCAATCCTTCAGTAAATTAATACCTTGGCATTTGGTTTCCAAAAGGCATCTTTTTATCAGCCTTACTAAGATATAATTCACATAAAATCCACCCATTTAAAAAAAAAATCCACCTACTTAAGGTGTACAGCTCAGTGATTTTTATTTTATTTTATTTTTTTTCAGCTCAGTGATTTTTAGTACGTTCACACTGTTGTGCAGTTACCACCACTGTCTAATTCGGGGACGTTGCCATCGCCACAAGGTGATGAGCTCTCGTTCCTGATCCTGCAGCTCCCAGCCAGGCCCACGGGCCCCCTTTCTGTCTCTGGGGCTTGTTCGTTCTGGACCCTCCTGTGAGTGGTACCGACGTGGTTTGGTCTCTGTGACTGACCGGTGTCCTTTCCTTTCCCGTCACGTTGCAGCCTGTGTCAGAGCTTAGTTTCTTCCTGTTGTGGCGACACGGTCCACTGTGTGCATGGACCACATTTTGTGTATCCATTTACCGTTTGATGAGCTCTTGGGTGGTTTCTGCCTTTGGTTGTTATGCAGAAGGTGGCCACAAACATCCCTGTGCAAGTTCCTGTGTGGACAGACGTGTTCAGTGCTCGTGGGTGTTGACCCAGGAGTGGCATTGCCGGGCCACAGGGTTACGCTGTGTTTAGCATCTGCGGGAATTGCCAGACCATTTCCCAAAGTAGCTGAACCACTTTATATTCTCACCAATGATACAGGAGAATAATCTGATGTGTTTTGATATAATGGTGACGTCACATAAACTATTTTGTAGGTTTAAAGAAATTAATTTTATTATTTTTTAAATATTTTATTTATTCATGAGAGACACAGAGAGAGAGAGGCAGAGACACAGGCAGAGGGCCCGATCCTGGGTCTCCAGGATCACGCCCTGGGCCGAAGGCAGGTGCCAAACCACTGAGCCCCGCAGGGATTCCCTGTCATTGTAGTTTTGATTTGTATTTCCCTGACCCCAGTGATGTCACGCACTTTTTCATGTGTCTGTTGGCCATCGGGATGTCTCTTTAGAAGAATGTCTTATTCATGTCTTCTGGTCCGGCGCCCGGCCCGTGTGCGGCACGGTGTCGCCCCATAGCTTCCGCTCGGCGTCCTTGTCTAGTGTGGGTACCGGCGGATGCTGGCCGCCTCCCTCTCCAGAGACTGCGAAGGCAACAGCATACCATTTCTTCTTTTTCTTTAAGATTTTATTTTTAATGATCTCTATACCCAAGGTGGGGCTCGAGCTTACCAGCCTGAGATCAAGAGTCGCATGTGCTACCAACTGAGTCTGCCAGGCTCTTTTCTTCTTTAAACGTTGGCAGCACTCACTCCTCGTGCCATCTGAACTTGGGCTTTCTTGTGGAGAGAGAGTTTTGGTTACTAATTAAATATATGTAATTTTATACTTTCATGGGTCTATTGAGATTTTGTTTCTTCTTCAATTACAGAAACCCACGTCTTTTTAGGGATTGTCTGCGTCACCCCAAGTGTCTGGTTGGCAGCATGCAGTTGATATGGGCTCCCTGGGAGCCCCCCACCTTTCCCGGGAGCCCTCCACCTTCCCTGGGAGCCCCCCCACCTTTCCTGGGAGCCCTGCACCTTCCCCGGGAGCCCCCCACCTTCTCTGCTGTCTTCCTTTTCATTCCGGCCTTTACTTGCTTGTGTCTTCTCTTCTCTGTCAAGCTCAGGAGTCAACAGATGACAGCTCACGGGCCAAACCCACAGGCAGCTTTTTTTTTTTATGGTCTCTGAGCTAAAAATGGTCGTTTTTTTTTTTTTTTTTAAGTATTGTAAAAACAAAATAAAAGAATAAAACACAAGAATATTGGCAGAAAGCACATGTGGCCACAAAGACGGAAATATTTAGCATCTGGCCCTTTGTGCAAGTTCGCTGGTCTCCAGTGTAGCTAAAGGTTGAATTTCCTGTGGTTTTCGAAGTATCGATCATTGTCTCCCCTGATTTGCTCTGGAGTTTTCCTTCTTTCTCTTTCTGCTCAAATCTTTATTATTTTCTTCTGTTTACCTTTGGTTTAGTTTGTTCTTTTTCGTTGTTTCCTGAGAAACCCATGGTTGGCGGCACAGGTGCGGCTGCGTCTGTGCAGCTCCGAGTCTGCCCTGACCGCGCCTTCTCCTCGCCACCGTCCAGCCCCGTCGCTCGTGTCTGCCTGAGGCTGGTGGATGTGCACGTCCCCCCCGTCGCACGTCCCCGCCTGAGGCTGGTGGGTGGTGCACGCGAGTGGGAGCAGGAGTGCCCGGCTCTCACCGCTGCCCCTTCCGCCCGTGCTGGTCCCCCTCCTGTTGCTGCGTCCCGGGCACTCCCGTCCCGGAGTCTCCTGTCGCCCGGGCCTGCCAACCCCCAGCCTGTGTCCGAGGCACAGCCTGCTTGTGTTACTAACGTGCGGCCTGACTTCGGGCCGGAGAATCGAGTTTATTGCCACCTGTCGCTGTACTTGGCTGCACGCCGGGCTGGGGCCTGAGTGTTTGCTCTGTGGGCGCCTCCGGGGGCTCGGCTGCTGCGGGTGCGGGTGCGGGCGCAGGTGCGGGCGCAGGTGCAGGTGCAGGTGTGCAGGTGCGGGCCAGGCGTGGGTGCCAGCGCGGGCACAGGCACGGGCTCGTGCTGTGGGCCTCCGATGCCGCGGCTGTCCTGCCTCAGGAGGTGGTGGGCGCTCGCCCTGGAATGTTCTGGGAGCTCGGGGTTCTGGGCATCTTTGCTGTTGGCCTTGATGGTCTCTCGGTTAACCCGTGCTCAGGCCGACCCAGAGCTAACTGCTGTAGGATCGTGGGGAAGCACACCCCATTCCTTCGGCTGCACGACAGGGGTGGTGGCGTTGGCTCCGTGTGTCCAGGGGCAGAAGGTCCCGATGAGCATCCAAGGACGAGTGTGTGACGTCTGTGAATGGAGTCATCGAAAACGGCCTGGAGTGGACACGTCGTCGTCCCACGCGTCTTCCGGGGGCCAAGCGCACGGGCCTGAGCCGGCCCCGCTCCTGCACGACGCGCATGGTGCCCCTTCCCACGCCGTGGGGCCAGTGCTCAGTGGGGAGGTTGGGACGGGGTCTGGCGCCCGGGGTGTAGGCCACGCGGGGTCCGGGCCGGTGCAGCCACGGGGAGACCAGCTGTCCTTGCTGGAAACACCGTGTGGCCGGGTGCTGGCAGCTTCCGCTCCCCACGTGGAGCCCGGCGCAGACGGCTGGAGGAGGTCGGCACCCGCGTGGACGTCTCCGTGAGGCCCCGGACACGGGAGCCACACTTCCCTTCCAGGGAGATTGGCCCGTGTCCCCGCCCCGCTGCCTTGCCCTTCCCGTTCTGCAGGGGGACCGGGCTGACCTTGGGTGTGACCTCCGTGCCCCCCGCTCTGCCGCAGCCCCCAGCTCCCCTGCGTCCCCCCCAGGGCCCCAGGCTAGCCGACCAGGCCCTGAGATCGGGACCCCAGAAGCCCCGCGCTTTACGTCAGCTCCCGTTCCCACACCTTCGTCCCCTCCCGTGCGTTTCCTTCCTGCCGGTGGGGGGGTGGGCTCCCCGCAGTCCGCAGCCCCGTCCGGCTGACCTTGCTCCACCTCAGGAATGTGGTTTCTGGCTCCCCCGGCGTTGGCATCGCGCGTGCTGCTGAGACGGTCCGGGCACCGCAGCTGGGTCGCACTGGTGACCGGCGCCGACCGTGAGGCGCAGGCGGCGTCCTGGCGTCCCACTCGCTGGCTCCCCCGGGGGCGTTTCCGGCGTCTCCGGACGACCCGCGCCCGACCCTTTGCCCCAGTGGGTGAAGGTGCCGTGTCTTGGGAGGCGTGTCCTCGGCTGAGCGCGCTGCTGGAGCCGATGGCAGAGCACGAGCCCTGGTGGGGACGGCCAGCGTCTCCCCGCCCACAGATGGCTCCTGTCACGTCTCTGCCCACTTCACTGTTGGGTTTTCTGTCTTTTTCTTTCTAATTTGTGGGATTTGCTCTTTATGAGTTTAAATTGTGTCTTTTGCTGCAGGACGATGTGATGATGCCCCAGAGGGTGAGGCTGCAACTGGACGCTGCTACCCGGCACCCGACAAGCGTGAGTCCTGCGCCCGTCCCCACCCCGTCCCCACACGGTCCCCGCGTTCCCCAGGCCGCCCCCAGTGTGTCCCGGGCCGGGGCGGGCTCGGCAGGTGACCCCGGCCCTCAGGAGAGCTGCTCCGGGGAGGCCAACGTGCACCGGGCACGATTTGCAGGGAGCGCATGGGACCCAGCGGAGGGCGGGCTCGGCGCCGCTCCTGGAGCCGGGTTGGGCCCGGAGCACCGACTTCCCGCTGCGTCCTCGGCGGCCGCTGCCCGCACGCACCCCCGCACGCACCCCGGGTCTGCCCTCGGGCCCCGAAGGCCCAGGGTCCTGAACCGCAGCCACTTGGGCCGCTGAACGTTACATGTTTTCAGGGAAGCGTGTCCTTGAAATAAGAATAAGTCCGATCAGGTCGGGCCCTCAGCTGTGTCTTGAGAAGCGACTACTCTGCTCCTTGGTCTGGAAGCTTCCGGAAGGGGGCCGTGTGGGAGGCTCACAAGGGCCCCTCGGCCCAGGTCGTGTCCTGGGGACCTGGTGTCGGGGCCGAGGGCAGCGGCCACTAGAGCCCCCCCGACGGCGGGCAGCCCGGCCCCAGTGTCCCCGCAAGCGCCCCCATCGGCCCGGACTCGGGGGGCCGGCTCACACAGCAGCGCCCTTCCCGCCACACCACCCGAGACGCTCCGCGTGAGCCAGGCCGAGCGACACGGGAAGGCAGCCCGTGGCCAGGAGCTACGGCCCCACGGGTGGACCCAGAGGCAGAGGGTGCGGGTCGTCCCGTGAGGAGGGTGTGCAGCCCTGGGCCCGCCCCGCCCGCCGCCCACCTGCGGGGTGTCGTCCGTGCTGTGTCCTTGTTGGGGAGAGAAAAAATGAAAGTATGTCTGGGGGGACTTGGGTTTACATCTGAAAGGAGGACGGAGAGACTGGGCTTCCAGAAGCTTCCTTCCCTGGGCCCGGCAGCTGCAACGGCAGCATCGCAGACAGCACCCCGCTGGCCCCAGGGTGGCCCCGCCAGCTGTCCTTGCTCAGGACCCGGGACCCTGAGCAGCTGTGTGCCTGCGGTGGCCGGGCCCAAGGTGCTGCACTTTGCGGCGGGCGGTGAAGCGCATGACCCCGGGTTGTCAGCGCGGAGACACAGGGCTCAGGTGTGTGCTGGACGGTCCTCTGCGCGCAGGTGCGCCGGCCGCCAAGTTGAGGGGCATAAGGAAGTTGGGAAAACGCCAACTGTCGTCGTGTCTTAATTGTAATGAAAACAACATCGGCTCACACTTTTCTGTATGAAGTCGTAGGTTAGTTTGTCTTGTGGGCCCCGTGATTACATCCCCTGGGGCTCCGTCCCCGCGCTCGGGGGGCCCTGGCTCGCGCGGTGTCCCCACCCCGTCCCCGCACACACGGCCTGGCTCCTGCGTCCGTCTCACTGGCCCAGAGCAAAGGCAGCAGGTTGCCGCGTGGGCCGGGCTCGTGTCCCCGTGAGGCCTGACCTACAGACGTCTTAGCTTGCAGCTGGCGGCTGGCTGCGTCCGCTGCTGATTGTTTGGAAAGAAGGAGATGATGCTGGATGCACGCTTGTCCGCGGCCGTTTACAGGGAGGCCACATGATCTGGAGTGAAGGCCGCGGGTGACACGGTGACGCTTCCACAAGCCCCCCCCCGTTGCCGGCCGACCGCAGAAGTCCCGGGTGTCTCGTGCCGGGGCTCTGGGACGGGCGCGGGATGGGACCCTGGGGGGCTCCTGGTGGGTGCGCAGCTGGGCGTGGGAGGGCAGGGGCTGCCCCGCAGGACCAGCGGGAGCACCATACAGTCGCATGCCTCCCATCACGGCTCCTCCACCGTGGCCCTGGCAGCACTGTGGGGGGGGCGGGGTTTGGTGGTGACCTGGCCATGCCCTGTGAACACCCTTCCTGGGGGGCACCGAGTCCCCATGGGAAGGTGGGTGCTCCTGGCAGGTGCTGCCTCTTCCAGGAGAGGGGCCGAGGGGGCCTGGGGTCTCCGTCTGCACACACAGACTGTGCTCAGTGCACCCACGTCCCACCCGGGGGTAACCGCCACTGTGGGACCCTCTGCCCACAGTAGCCCAGGGCGAGGGCTCGCGGCAGGGCCAACCCACCGGGTTCTGGGTGCGTGTGTCCCAGGTGGCCGCTGTTGGGGAAGAGCACGCGTCCCTCGGCGCCCCCGCACGTGTGAGCGTCGCACCTGCCCAGTGAGCACGGCCTGCTCACGCGTGTCCGTGTCCAGCCTGGGGCCGGCGTGTGCTCAGTGTGTCTGACTCCCCGGTTTCCCAGCGCTGGGTGTGGGCGCGGTGGGAGCTGCTGTGCGACCCTGTGGTGAGCGAGCGCCCGGGGAAGCGGGCTCCCACACACAGTGGGCAGGCCTCCCGTGACCCGTGTCCTGGGCGGTTGCCCTCAGCCTTCAGGAAGGCCGTCACCCCGTGACCCCGGGGCGCCACCTGGGCTGTGGTTCTGCCCCCAGCCGCCTGCGGCGGGAGAACACGACGGCCTAAGATCCTAGTTTCCGTGGCTTCCTGCAACTCTCAGCCCCCGGGACAGTCAGCGAATGCAGGCCGCGTCCCCGTGCATCCTCCGTGCACCCCCATGCAGTCCCCGTGCGTCCCCCATGTGCCTCCGTGCATCCCTGTGCGGCCCCGTGCGGCTGGGGGGCAGCGGGAAGGGCCGCGTCTGTCCCCCTGACGGAGCAGGTCAGGTCACGTGCGCCCTCCGATGGCCACGGTGCAGGTTGCACGGACCCCGTGGCAGTGGCCCCCGTGGCAGTGGCCCGGCCGTGTCGCCCTTGGACCAGTCAGCCGTGGTGCCGGGTGTTGGCACGCAGCTTCACAGGGTGTACGCGGCCTGATTCTCCTCCAGTGGCCCTGGGAACTCCCGGGGACCGTCCTGCCTGGGCGACTCCGGGCCACGCAGGAGAACCCGCTGTTCCGTGACGTGTGATCTGCTGGAAAGACGATGCTGGTGGAAACTGAGGGCGGGCACATTGTTACCTGGAGGTGGACCGCGTCACCCCTTACGTGGGAAGAGACGGGACCAAGGACTCGCCGCAGGTGGGACCCGCAGCACCGCCCCCCAAGGTCACTGCCCGCAAGGGCCACGTTGGCCCCGAGGCTGAGCCCGCGCAGTGCCCTCCCCGCCTCACGTCGTCGGGGACGCCCGTTCCACCGGCGGCCTCGCAGGAAGTGGTCCGGGCGCCCGGGCGGCCCACGTGGGGCTCCGTGTGGGACTCTGTGCCCACACTCATGTCCACCGGCAACACCCGGATGAGTGACCTTGCGGGCGGTGACCTTCGGGGTGTCCTCCATGACAGCTCCAGGCCCAGGGCAGTTCCAGGGTGCTGCTCGGCCTGGCACCCTCGTGTCCCCTGCGCCCAGTGGGTGTCCCGGGCTGATCCGATGCGGCGCTGGCGGGTGCGCGTGCACAGGTGTGGGAGCCGCCGCTGACCTTCGGGCTTGTGGTTCCGCAGATCATCGGTTGTCAGGTGAGGAGGGAGCCCCCCGACTCCACGGAGCGGTACACGCGGTGGATTAACCAGCTGGCGCCGGAGCAGCTCCTCACCCAGGTACCCTGCTGGGGGGTCGGGGGCCCTGACGCCTGGGCCTGGGGGGAGGCGGTGTCGGCGGGGGCTGGGGGCCATCCCGGGGCCTGCAGGAGGGAGCCCCCCGGGAGGCACTGCCCCCACCCACGCGGAGGCCCCCACGCAGCAGGTGCGTCTGCATTGGGGTTAACTCGTCACAGTTGGGGACGATGAAGGGAGATCCCATGAACGGCCTTTTATAGGGTCCGGTGGCCGAGGAGCAGAGAAGCTGATTTGCCTTCCTGCTGCTGTAACACTGGTCGGAAGGGGCCGGCGTGTGGCCCGCGCGCCCCTCACGTGGACATCCGCAGGCTTGGGCCGTGGGGCGGGGGGCCATGCCGCTCCCTCCTGCCCCTGGCGGCTTCCCCTCAGTAGAGGACGTCCTTCCGTGTGGGGCAGGGGCGCCTCCTGAGCCCGGCCCCGCGCCGCCTCCTCCCCTGCAGCAGGTGAAGCTGCCCAAGGGCGCAGGCGGCCTCGAGGCGTCACACCTCGTGATCCGGGGCCGCGGACGGGCTGCTGCACACTCGCCTGTGGATGCGTGAGTGTGGCCACAGCCGCAGCAGCCCGCGAGGCCTACGGTCCCTGCTGCCACGCCCTGGTCCTTCCCTGTCGGGGCCCAGCCCGTGGGTTCCACGCGTCAGGGACGTGCTGCCCTTTCACGGACACTGTGTCAGGATACACACGTGTGCGCCTGTCAGGTTTCTCTTAAGATCCCAGCACACTCGGCGGAGAGTTGGAAAGTGCGCTCACGTTCCCAACTGGGGACTTAAAGTCCCTCTTCGGCATGGAAGTTCCCAGCCTCCCGTCGGCCTGCGGGTCCCCCGACCTGGGCCCCGAGGCTCCTGCGACGCGGCTAGGCGCCACCCAGTGCCGCGAGGCCTTGGAAACTGCTCAGCGCCAAGCATCAGAGCGTGGGCTGCGGGGCGGCCCGGCCTGCGTGTCTGGTGCGCGGGGGCCGCGTAAGCCGACGCCGAGGGCGCGGTGGAGATGCAGGGGGCACGTTTTCAGCCCGAGATTCGAGTCCTGATTGCTAACGAGACCTAACAAGTAAGCGTCATCGAAATAATTAAGGCAGGGCCCTCTTACATAGGTTGTCCTTTGTCACGTGCTTGGTCAGCCGAAGGAAGCCGTGTTGCTGGAGCCACTTGTCCGCCGCCGCCGGTGTGGACAGAGCACCGCCCGGGCTTGGGGCTGCCAAGGACTGCGGGGCCGGTGCCGCCGGGGTGACTGGAGACCGTGGAGCCCCCTCCCCGATTCTGACCCGCCCTCGACGCTCACAGACGTACGCGGCTGGAACACACTGGGCTGCACTATTTTTCCACGTTTTCTCATTGAAAGGGAGCGTCGTGCCGCACGTCCATGGGCCGCAGCCGCCCGTGGGGAAGTGGTTCTGAGCAGGTTCCTAAGACGCACCCGGGACAGGAAACCTCCTAACGGCTGCTTCTCCGTCAAACCCAGAAGCCGCGGAGTTTGGATTGAACATCAAAGCTGCTTCTTGTTGCCACGTGGGTGTTAAAATGTCAGGATCCTGGAACGTCTGTTATCTGCCTAGAGAGAGTCTTCCAGCAAATTAGAAATAAGGATAATAAACCACAGGAATCTGGAAGTGAGTCACACAGACTCCACTCTTCTGCATGGAGAAGCGTCCCCGGCGCTTCCTGGTGAGAGGCCGAGGCCTGCGAGCGTCGTTGGATCCTTCCTCCTTTAGCTCCGAGGCTTCTCCCCTGAATAAAACTGAGCTCGTTGTGCCAAGGCTCATCCTGGCTTCGTCGAGGGGCCGCAGCGTCTGCCGGGATCCACTGACGCCTGTGCACCTCCTGCGCCTTCCGGAGGGCGGGCTGGGTGCGCGACCCCGAGCCTCCCGGGAGCCACCTCCTCCCGATGAGGTCTAAGGAACTCGATTATCTGATTTGTAGGGGACACAGCAGAACCAGGAGGACACAAAGTCAAAAGGGAATCGGGGTGAGACCAGGAACTCCTGGGACTTGTCACCGCAGACACCTGCCAGGTGTGCCGCTCTCCCTCAGGTGCACCCAGCCCTGCCTCTGCCCCGGGCACACCTGCGTGCGCGGCCACGCAGGAATGTGGAACCGGGAGAGCTCGGAGGCCCCTGAACCCTGCCCGCCCGTCGCTGGGGAGCCACTGGCCGGTCCAGGCCTGAGTCACGGAGACGCGACCTTGTTTCGGCCGAAGCCTCCCTGGCGAGACCGGGATGGGCACACCGGCTCCCGGCCAGTCCCGTCAGCGGCGTCCTCTGCGGGTGAAGTTTCGTTGTCCGCCGCCACCGGAGTGTTCACGGTCGCCGCCGTTTTGCACATGGTGGCCGCACCGAGCAGCTGTGGCCCGAGAGACCTGAAACCTTAGTATGTGGCTCTTTGGAGAAAAGCCTGCGTCCCGGGCGCCCCTGCAGCGGCCACCGGCAGGTGGGGGGCTGAGCACCTGGAGCCCCTGAGGGCCGCGCGGGAGCAGGTGGGAGTTTTCCCTCGGGAGGCCCTGCCCCTGGACGGCTCGGGAGGGCGCTACCCGCTCCCCCGCCCGCCCTTTCAGGAAGAGCACGTTGATCCTCAGTTCCCAGCTCCACGTACCTTGCGTGGCGACGTGGCGGCCAGGACCTGCCCCAGCTGTGGGTGGTGCCAGGGCGGGGCACCCAGGTGGTCACAGAGCTCCCGGGGCAGCAAGAGGCTGGAGCAGGTGTCCCCGAGTCGCCCGCAGCCGGAGGGAGACGGGTCCACGAGGGCACGGCCTTCGCTCCACGAGGACGTGCACCTGCAGACACCCTGCCTGGCCCCCGCTGCGGTCCTCATCTGGGGATTCGGGGACCCGCGGGTGTCGCCATCCCCGGGCTCCAGGGCGAACGTGAACCATTTGCCGGGGACTCAGGTGTGGAGTCCGGAGAGGATGGCATGTGGGCCCTCGGGAGAATCAGGGAGATGTCCTCGTCACTCACGTGCAGTCACGCGGTCAGGGCGCTGGCACCTGGAGGGCAGCCGGCATCCTCCGTGCTCAGGTGTGTGACACCTTCAGAGTCTAGAAGCCAAGAAACGGTGCGTCTCAGGTGAGGGGATCCCGGGCCTTGGATGAGGAAGGAATAGACATCGGGGGCAAGACCAAGGGCCATGGGCCGTGTGGCCTGGATTTGGGGACAACTGGCTGCTTCTGACGGGACCGAAGGAGACGCGCCTTCCTCACTCGCTTCACTCCGTCGTCACGTCGGGGAACTGTGGCCCCTGGACCCGGGGCCCCTCCCAGGCCCCGGCCCCCTGCTCGCTGCGCCCGGGGTGTGGACCAGGCGGGGTCGTCGTGAGCGTCCCAGCCCTGCTGTGCAAAACCCCAAATATTTCTTTTTCCCAGAACTAGCTTAAGGAGGGTCATTGTTCGTATTTCCTTAAAAGAAAAGCACCTCCTGATTTAGGGAAAACGGAGGGGACCTCGTTAAAGCGGCGTCTTCCCCACGCACCCGTGTTAGCTGAAAGCCCTTCCTACGAGGCTTTTAGGGCGTTAGGAGGGGGCTAGGCGGTGCCAAGGCCAAGCCCGTCCCCCAAGGGCACAACCCAGCCACGCGGGGAGCACCCGAGACGTCCCCACACGCACTCCACACCCAACTCGGACTGAGCAGGTTCGGCAGGACACCAGCTCCCGGGGCGGGACGGAGGGGTGCGGCCCCAGACCCAGGAGCCCCCGGCCACCTGCGCCCCGCAGCTGTAGGGCACACAGGCTGGGGTGAAGGGCGTCTCGGGCCCTCGGACCAACGTAAGCATGGCCAGACACCCCCGAGGCCTCTGCCTGGTGCCCGCGGGGTCGGGTGGGGGGCCGAGAAGGCAGACCAGCCTGACGCTGTAAGGAGTCCCTGGAAGGGGCACCTGCCCTCGGCCCAGGTCATGACCCCGGGTCCTGGACGGAGCCTGCCTCTCGCTCGGCCGCTCACAAAGAAGCAGAATCTTAAAAAAGAAGAAATCAAGAGAAAC
The DNA here is from genome assembly GCF_011100685.1 of Canis lupus familiaris. Lineage (NCBI taxonomy): Eukaryota > Metazoa > Chordata > Mammalia > Carnivora > Canidae > Canis > Canis lupus. The sequence goes on from NC_049230.1 coordinate 404,292, forward strand.
CTGCTGGAGTTGTGCGGAGTCTCGTGTCCCAGGAGTCCGCGGACTCGGCTGTCACCTCCAGGCCTCCCTCTGGCCTCCTACCCGCAGGGTCGTGCCCTGGGCACCGTGAACCCGTTGTCCCTGTTCGCCCCGACCTGGAACAAGGTGCCCTTTGGCCCCAGCTCCGGGTCTGCCTAGCGCGGCGTCGGTTGGGGCGCAGAGGGCGCAGCGGGAAGGCGTTGCCTCCACCCGGTGGGGCCCTCGGGGCCTCGGTGGGCTCGTGCGCTCACGGAGAGCTGTGGGCTTTTGTCGGCCGTGTGGGGCCCGTCCTTGTCCTGTGAATGCGGCCTCCGGCGACCGGTGCCGTGTCCCTCACGACCCTGTGGTCCCTGGTCGCGGCGTGGGCCCCAGGATGACGGGCTCCGTTCACAGGGTTTCTGCACTACTTTCACAAGGGCCCTTGGTGTGTGGTTTTGTGACGGGACAGGCTGTGGGGTCGGGGTGTGTTGCCCGCGGGATGACTCTGAGGGTCTGACATCCCGGGGCTTTGCCGGCGTGCGCTCCACCCGGGCGCTCCTTCCTGGCGGGCCGTGGGTTTGAGTTTTTCTGTCTAAACCATCATTTTGGCCTCGGAGAGATCCGTCGCGTCGGTTTCTTCGGTCACTTCACAGCTCGCGTCCTTCGAGGGCCCCGTCCCTCGCATCTGCGCTTTTCACGTCGGGTCCGTTTCTCTGGTCTTGATGCGAAGCTGCGTGTGTGTCTGTTCCCACGTGGACGTGACCGGCACGTGGGCAGGGCCCCCGCGGGCAGTGGGCTGCAGGCCGACCTTGCCCGTCTCTCTTGCTCCTAGGTGTTCACTTCCCACGGCCCCACTGTCGTCATGCCCACCTGGTTCTGCTCTCGCGCTTGGTTCTCCCATGTGGGCCCATTTGACGAGGGCGGGCAGGTAAGCGTGGGCCCTCGTGGTCCTGTCCTCCGGGGTTGGGGCTCCGGGGGGGGGGAGGGCCGTCTGAGGAGCCTCCCGGCGCCTGTCCTGCTGGCGGGACGGGGCGCCCACCCGCGGCCTGCGACCCCGGCACAGCCCGGGATTTCCGCGTGGGACTGCCAGTGCCCGGGGCATCCCCGCCTGACTCACACGGGCCCTCTGTCCACACGGGGCCGGCTCGTCATCCGGGCCCCGTCCTGCCCGTGGCCCCACCTGGGGGGTCTGCCCCAACGTGGGGACCTGGCCTCACCCCTCTCCCTGCCCCTGCAGCCGGACTGTGAAAGCGCCTACAGTCAAGTAATAAAAGGGAATCTTCGGGTTGGCTTGTTTTCCCTTAAACTTCCCTCAAGTTTGGCTTTGGGGACGTGGGGTCTGGTCCCTGTGACGGGAGCCGGTGCCATCAGACTTCCCTGTTGACCGTGGATGCGCCCCCCGCTGCCAGCCCGAGGGCAGGGCGAGCGGACACGGCTGCCAGGGGGTCTGGGCCGCAGGCTCTTGGGGGCCCGGGGACCCCACTGCCGCCCTGGGGGCTCATCTGCGCGGGACCAGCCCCGGCCCAGCCCCCCACGCTGGCCCATGTCCCCCGCGGCCACCCACGCAGCCTCTGGGCCCAGGGCCATTCTCACATGGGCGCCCAAGGGCCCAGCCGGCGGCGTCTGCACCGGGACACAAATGGGGGCTGCTCCACAGGGTCCCCGCAGCCCTGCTGCCCGCCCTTGTGTCCCCAGGGTTGGCCCGGGCCGGGAGCATGTGTGGCACCGTGTGTGGCTGCAGCTCGTGGACGGGCGCTCGCCCCTGCTCGTGGGAGCCCGGGCACCCTGTCACGGAGGGGCGCTGCCGCCTGATTCTAGGGGTTGGGCAGCCGCTCTGCTCCTGTTCCTGCCCCTCATTCCTAAGTGGAGAGAACTTGACCTCGTGGGCCCGACCTCAGCTCCCTGGGGGCAGTAGCACAGAGGCAGGAGCGACGGGGGCGGGCCCAGGCGCCCCAGCACATCCCTCCACAGCTGCCGCACACGTGCTCTGTTGCTGCTGCTGCTGAGCCCAGCACCTTCCCCAGAACGAGCCCAGAAATGGTCGTGAGGTCCCGAGGTCCTGAGGTCCTGGGACAGAAAGGCCTGACCCGACCTAGGTCACAGCTGAGCCTCAGCGCCCGAACATCAGGCCTCGTAGCTCAGAGTGATTCTTCCTGGAGAGGCGGCACCTGCCGCAGGGAACCTCGTCCGTCCCCTCGTGGGTCAGGGACCCCCTGGGACCCCAGGACCACCCCAGGGATGGGAAGTGCTCCCTGGTCCTTGGTGCCATCCCCAGGAAATGGGGAGCTGACGACACTCGGGGGCTGTGCTCTGAGGGGACGCTGACACCCGACGGCTGGGCACGGGCTGGGGGCCTGGTCCCCGGGGATTGTCCGTGGGCCCCCGTGAGAAGGAAAGTGCCCCCAGGGTCGGGAGTGGAGGGTAGGTGACCCGAGGTGGGGGGGCAGAGGAGGTGGGGAGGTCTAGGAGGTGGGGGGGGCAGGGGAGGTCGGGGCGGGGTGCAGGGGAGCACCAGTGCCCCAGGAGCTGGGGGGTGCGGACCACACAGATGCTCCCACGGGCGGTTCCCTCTCCCACCGGGGAGGCCACCCCCCAGCAGCCAAGCTCCCCGTGTCTGTGGTCTGCCGTGGCCGAGAGTTTGCATGCTTTGTGCTGATGGGCTGGTGTCTCGAGGGCCCGGGTGCTTTGTCCCCATCCAGGGCTGGGTGAGTGGAGCTCAGGGTGTCGCCGCTCCGTCAGGGGCCGCGCAGGCGCCTCGTCCCCTCCCCTTGCCGGGTCCCCTCTCCTGAGGACGGGCAGGGCCTGCGGCCTCCGACCCGGTCCATCCGCGTTGCCCGCCGCACTGCGAGCCGCACCCACCCCCGGGATGGAAGGTTCTGGATTTCTCCCCTTAAACACCCTCCCCCCCCCGTGGCTCTTCGGACTCCTGCTCCCAGGGCCGCGTGCAGCGGCACCCTCCCTCGCTTCCCCCATGTGCCCTCCTGGTTTCCACTGCCGTGGGGAGGACACGCGCCCAGGTCCCTGGCCCTGGGCTCCTGGTCTCGGCCTGAGCATCCCGAACACCCTCCTACCTCGGGGCCGGGTGCGCGGTCCCTCGGCCGGCGGCTCCGGGGACTTGTCTCTGTTGGGAGAACCGAACCGGCCCACGGGGTCGCTCGCCGCTGGGCAGCTCAGGGCGTGGGGTCCACCTGCGTGACTCTGGGACACGGACGCGGTGGCTGGTGCGCCCCGACCTGGGCTCAGCGTTCTCTCCGGCTTTTACGGTTCTCAGTATAGGATTTCCGTTTTTTGCTCATTTTATTGCATTTTTTTTCCATGTCTTTTATCAAGTTTTTATTCAAACGCATGCTCCCTTGAGGACCTGGTAATAGGATCCTCGCTTCTCGCGTGATTTATCTCGTCCTCCTGGGTCTTCCCTTCTACGGACTGGACTGGCTCGGGAGCAGGTCCCGAGGTCCTGGGGCGGGGAGCCGGCCCGCCCGGCAGCCGGACGTGCAGGCAGCGGGGCCGCGAGCACCGCCCTGACACCTCCGCTCACTGGCGCTAGGAGCGTCGAGGCAGCAGACCCCGTGTCTGGCTGCCACCCCGACTGGTGGCGGGGGCGGGCCCCACCCAGGGACCCAGGGACCCAGGAGAAGGCGGGCACCCCGCGGGCAGGGAGCACCGTGTCTCGGGTTGGAGGGCGATGCTGGGGGCTGTCGCCCGCCACCCGCCTGTGCGTCACCCTGGGACACCCACACGTGCGCTGGAAGCTTGCGCGAGGCCGGCCATGGCGCCCACGTCCAGGCCTGGGTCAGCGCACGCGGGGAGCGGGACTCGGCAACTTGGGCCGTGAGCGAAGTCGCCGGCGCGGCTGACGCTGCTGCTGTCCCTGCCGCTGTCCCTGCAGGGTGTGCCCGAGGACCTGCTGCTCTTCTACAACCACCTGCGAAAGGGCGGCGGGGTCGTGCGTGTGGACCAGAGCCTCGTCCTCTACCGCTACCACCCGGACGCTGCCACGCACTCCGTCCTCGAGTACGTAGCCCCAGGGCTCCAGACACGTGCGGGGGCGGCGAGGCGCAGGGCCCGGGACCCGGGGTTGGTGGGGCAGGTCCCACCTCGGGGCAGGACGTCTGGGAGCGTCACGGGGCCGGTGGCCTTCGTGGGAGGAGGCGTCTCGGGGCCTGTGGACAGGGGTCTCCGGGGTGACCTCGCCTCCCGCGCCCCTCTGGGTTCGTGGCCTGCCCGCTGCCTCTGCTCCTCTCCACCTGCGCGCCCCGTGTCCCCGCAGCCCACCTGCCCCGGGCGCCGCTGGCTGACGTGGGAGCCGCAGGAAGGGCTGGTTGACGGTCACCGGTGCAGCCGCGCGTCCCGTGCTGCGCTGAGCGCGGAGGGCCCTGAAGCCACAGCCCCACGCAGGGGCTCCCGCGTCGGAGGCGGCGCTCGCTGGGCCTCCCTGGAGGGTGGGCTCCTGGGGGCGGCCCGTGCGCCGGGGGCAGGGATCTGTGCCGCGCGTGGGGCCCGACTGACAGGAGGCCCGTGGACGTCTGCGTGGGTCTTGTCGAGTGTTGAAGTTCAACTTCGTTCCCAGCTTCCAGCGCAGGAACTTGGTTTTGGGTTTTTCCGCTGAATCTGAACTTTTCCATGACAGCTTGAGTGCAGCATCGTGGTTTGGGGCTGGACTCGGGGTGGTTTGCGCCGTGGGGTCAGGGTCATGTCCAGGAGGCGGCCACGGCCGCGTGCGTGTATCTCACGGGTGTCTGGGCACGACCAGAACTGCACGGACGGGGACAGACGGACACCACATGGGAGGGTCCCAGGGGGAGGCCTGGAGCCGCCTGCCACCCGGGACCGCGCGTGTAGTCCACTCGCCTGTGGGATGCGTCCTGGTGCGAGACGAACCAACTCCAGGTACGTTTCCAAGGACTGGAATCCTCCACGGTGTGTTTTCTAACCACGTGGGATTAAAACAGAAATCATTAACACGTCGCAAAAATGCAAAATATTTGGAAAATAAGCAATCCGGGGAAAAAAATCACAAAGGAAATCAGGAAAAAAATGTATTTTAATGAAATTGTCAAAATTAGTGGAATTCACTGAAGCTCCCAGTCGACACACTTGAACAACTGGGAAACACAGAACCACGTATGATGGCATCAAAAATAAAACACGGGGGTGTGTGTGTCCTCTGCAAAGTACAAGAAATTCAAGGAAACCCGTCACGGGGATGGAGGGACGCCACCGTCCTGGGCCGAGGCCTCGGCGACCTGAGATCGCTCTCCCCAAAGCGCTGGGCGTTGGTCCCGGTACACGACCCACCGGCATTTTTGCGGAAACTACCGGATTCTAAGATTCACATGGAAAATTAGAGGAGCCAGGATGGACCCAAGAACCTTGACAGGAGCAAAAGGCCAGGTGTGGCCACGAGCCCGGCGACCGGGAGGCCAGGGACACGCGGGACGTGGTGCGGGAGGCAGATTTTTAACAAAGTTGGTGAAGGCCGCCGATGGAAGGAGGAGCCTGGGGGCGGCTGGGGGCGACGCTCCTACGGGGACCCCGTGACCTCACAGCCCCACTCGAGCGCGGGACACCCCTGACCGTTGGTGAACGGAGGCGGCGGCTTCACCAGGACCCGAAGCCTCGACTCAGAAACGCCGGGAGGCCCGGGAGGCACACGCGGACAAGGGGGGTGCTGGCGGCCGCGTGAACGGGAACCGTGGGCCGCACACGCCGGGCAGGCGCCCAGGACCCAGGATGGCGTCCCCACGGCAGGGAAGGGCGTCAACAGCAACCTCACACGACGACGTGGGCCCGAAGTACTGCAGCCGCCCGTAAGTAAGCTGGCCCGTGACCCCCTCGGTGACCCGGCAGCTCACGAGTGGCGGCGGTGACGGAGCGCCTGGGCCCCAAGGGGGTCCCTGCTGCCCACGGGCTGCGGCCTGCGGGGCTCCTGTGCCCCCGGCCGGCACTGGGTGAGGGGCTGTGACCCGCAGGGACCAGCCCGCGGGCTCCCGTCACACGGCTTCCGCAGCAGGGGTGACTGCGCCACAAGGATGGGCCTACCCGTGCGCCCAGACTCCTGCTCCGACCCCACGGCCCTCAGCACGGTGGCGCCCGCAATGGGCCACCCCAGCCACGCGGACGGAGGCCCCCTCCTTGCCCTGACCTGGTTCTTGGTGCCTCCACCGCGGGCGGCACCTGCCTGAGGCCTGGCATCCCGACACCTCCTCCCTGGACGCCGCGCCTCTGCTGCGCCTCTCGGTGGCCCTGCCTGTGCGACCTCAGGTGGTGCGTCTCTGGAGCGTCGCCACAGCCACCCCCGTCCTGGCCCGGGAGCCCCCATGGAGGCCGCTGCTGCCCCAGCGCATGAGATGTGGGGGGACGCCTCCCGCTGGAGGAGCGCAGGGGGCGCGGCAGGACGCAGGCAGGACGCAGGCAGGACGGCGGGAGCACCCTGGGGCCGCTTCTAAACTGCAGGGGTGTCCAGAGCAGAGGCCATGTCAGCGACTCGGGCGCAGCCTGCGTGGGCCCGGCGGCACCCTGGGCTCCTGGGGTTGGGCCGTCCATGCAGCAGGCGGTGGCCACGCCCTCGGGTCTGTGTCTCACCGCGAGGAGCCCTGGCTGCTGGAGGAGGGGGGACGCGCTGGCGGAGCTGCAGGGGGACAGGAGGCCACGGCGGGAGCACCTGTGCCCCGCCAGCCATGGCCCCACGCACACTCAAGGCCCTTGCGCCCTTCGCGTGCCCTCCAGTGCCCCGTGCCCTCCTGCGCACCCTCCCGCATCCCCTGCCTTGTCCCCTGTCGTGGACGTTGCCTGGCTGCATGGGCCTGGCCGCGAGGACTGGGAGCACAGGCCCCCCACTGGGCAGCGCTCCTCGGCAGCCCCGACGTGCTCAGACCGCCTGCGCCCCGCGTCCACGGAGCTCGGGTGCCCTGCCAGGCCCGAGCCCCGGAGGCTCCCCGACACCCCAAGAAAGGCCCGCCTGGCAGCGGCTGGGAGCGGGGACGATGGTGCCACCCTGACAGGTTCCACGCAGCCACGTGGGGCCTGACTCCCACCCTGTGTGCGCGGGAGCGGGGCCCCGAGGCAGCTCAGCGAGCCCCCGACACCAGCAGCTGCGTCTCCCCAGGTCCCTTGGTCTGCGTCAGGCGTGGGAACATCCCCGGGGCGGGTGAGGCCGTATGACCCGGCCGGGTCGTGCCCCGCGGTGCCCGGGGCTGGGGGGGCCCCCGTGTGCAGCCGACAGAGGCCCCCACCCCCGCTGCTCCCCCAGGACGACCATCTGGACGCACCGAGTCCGGTTCCTGGAGGAGCGTGTCCTGCCGCGCTGGGCCGCCTTCACCATCTGGAACGCGGGCCGCCAGGGGCGCCGGCTGTACCGCAACCTCTCGGCGGGGGCGCGGCGCAAGGTGGGTCCCCCCGTCCCCCCACCCTCTGCCCTGGCCCCCCACCCTGTCCCCCTGCCCCCTCCCCCCCAGCTCCCGCCCTCCGCTCCTCCCCCAGGTGGTGGCCTTCTGTGACGTGGACGAGAACAAGATCAGGAAGGGCTTCTACTGCTACGAGGACTCCGAGGTGTGCGCCCGCCCGGTGGCCTCGGCCCCACAGGGTCGCCCGGAGCCCCCCCTCCCTCCGGGATGGACCCTGCCTGGCAGGGGTGACCCCGGGCCCCTGGGAGCTGGGGGCCGTCGGCGCAGGCCCGCACCCAGCGCCCCTCTCCCCTCAGGAGGCGCCTAAGCCACGGGTCCCGATCCTGCACTTCCGAGCCGCCCGGCCGCCCTTCGTCATCTGCGTGAAGCTGGTACGTGCCCGCGCGCCCGGGGTCAACGTCGCTGCCCAGGCCCCGCCCGGGGTGCGGCCTCCTGAGTGCTGGGCTGGAGGGGAGGGGCCGTGGCCTCACGGGGCGCCTGGGATGTTGGGGCGTGCGGTGCCTGCAGACAGAGGCTGCGTTTCCATAAAAACGCTTTTCGGGAACTTACGACGTGCAGCCCGGCAGAGGCTGCAGCCGAGCCAAGGGGCTGCTGTGAGGAGCCCCCGACCGAGCCCCGGGCTGCCCCCCCCCCCCCCCCCCCCCCCCCGGCTTCCCCCTTCCCTTGGGGTCACGGGGCCCAGGCGCTGGGCTGCACGCAGCTCCGTCGGGCTCACACGAGCTCGGGAAACCCGGGGCCTGCCTGCACCCAGCTGACGTCCTTGGTGGCGACCACTGGCCGTGGCCCCGGTGACAGGGAGCCGCGTGCGGGTCCACATGCACGTTTGCCCAGCACGGGAGGTGGTGCCGGGGTAACCGGCCCATTCCCACGACGGCTGCAGCGTCTCGTGCTCCTCCCCGTTGTCACGGCCACCCCGTGCACCACGGGCCCTCGCGGCCAGGCTCTGCGTGTGCCCGACCTCTGGTGGCGCGGGGTCTCCGTGTGCAGACGTGGCCACGCGTGTCCGTTCTGCGCGAGTCCTGGACGCGGCCCCGTCGGGTGGGTGTGCACGCGTGTCCACCCGCGGCTTCCCTCTGCTGCGCTTGGACGCACACAAGTGCCATGATCACCCGTGCGCCCGGCTCAGCTGGGTTCTGGTGCCGCCGCTGGGCCCCGAGGGTGGGGGGAGGAGGCTGCGCCCCCAGCTGCCTCCCCCTCCGTGGTGGCTGCCCCATGACCCCACAGATGCCCCCCCGCCCTGGACCCCCCTGAGGTTCGGTTCTGCGGGGGCTGACCCCGTGTCAGCACGGCCTCGTGATACGCGCCGCACACCCCCGCGCACGCCGTTGTTTTAGATTTTTAAATCTCCTTGGAGGGAAATGGCGGCCGCAGGCCCCTCCCCCCAGCAGGGAGCCCGACCCCCCGACCCCACGACCCCGGGGCACCACCGCCTGAGCCACCGCGCACCCTCAGTGTCTGGCTCGGGCGCTGCCCGAATCGCTGCCGGCCGCGTGTCCTCACACATGCAGGGTCCCGCTGGCTACCCCCGGGCCTCCCCGCGTGCGCCGGCAGCCTCCGGGGTTTCTGGAAGGAGCAGCCTGAAGCCGCGGTGAGCAGGGCTCGGCCGGGGAAGGCGCCGCTGCTCTAGGAGGAGCCTCACCCCTGCACCAGCGACCCACAGCGGTTGGGGCGACGCGCTCTGCGGGGGGAGCCCCTACCCCAGGCCCCCACGCAGCACAGGCCTGCGTCCCCACCCCCGTGTCCCCGCAGAGGCACCCCGCACCGGTTTCTGGCATATTATGCTGCAGTGAACCCAGGCGTGCGCGGGTTTGGGGCCAACGACAGCGTGTCACACGTACCCTCCCCGTGTCCTGCGGCTTTTACACAACATGCCTCACGGCGTATTCCACATACGCCCTGGGCCACGGGACCCCGCCGTCGTCTTTTAATTGAGCAAGAAGCCGAGCAGCGGCATGCCCCCGGCCTGTGTCCCCCTATGTCCTGTGTCCCCGTGCGGCCACCCTGGGTCCATGTCCCCGTCCCCGTATCCCGTCCCCATGTGGTGTCCCCACCTGTGTCCGTGTTCCCATCTCCATGCCCCATGTCCCTCTCATTTCTGTCCTTATCTGTCCCCGTGTCATGTCCATGACACGTCCCCTTCCCCGTGTGGCAGGTCCCCATTTGTCTCCATGCTCCATGTCCACGTGTCCCCATCTCCATTTGTGCTCCTGTGTCCTTGTCCCCATCTGTCGCCGTTCTCACACAGCATGTTCTCATCCCTATGTCTGTGTCCCCATGCGGTGTGTCCCCATCCCTGTGGGGCATGTCCCTGGAGCACAAATGGGCCAAGGAAGAGGAGGGCGGGGTCCGTGGACATCTCTGAGTCGGGGTCAGGCCCCTGCAGAGGGGACAGGGTGTCATGGGGACCCTAGGATGAGGCACGGGCAGGAAGCCAGTGTGCCCTGGACAAAGGGGTGACGCAGAGCTGCCAGTGGGGACGCTTCCTCCCCTTAGCTCCTGAGGGAGGGGAGGGTCAGCTGCCTTCTGCAGGGAGGGATCTGGTGGGGGTGGGGGGTAGTGTCTGTCTCAGAGGCCCCCCTCACCGTGGAGGCCTCCGGCCACTCCCCTGCCTGTCTCAGCCCCTCCCCTCAGCAGGGAGGTCCTGCCACACCCAGCTGACGTGCTGTTCCCCCCACAGGACCTCACCGGGGGCGAGTTCGAGGCCAACCTGCGGTCGCTACACCTGCAGGAGGGCCGGGACTTCCTTCACTTCAGCTGACGGCTGCGGGCAGCAGCTCCCAGGTGCATGGGTCGCCCGGGTGGGGGTCCTGTGGCCTGAGGGCACGTGCAGCCCCGCCTCCTCGTGGGGCTGGCCCTTCCCCCGGGGGTGGGTCCATGTCTCACTGGGAAGTGGTCCCCGTGCGCCAGTGTGACCGCACAGTGGCGACCACCCCGGCGTCCCCGGCAGGTTGTGCCTGTCACACCAGGAGCCGTCTGCCCGCGCTGCTGAGGGACACGTGTGCCGCGAGGCTGCGGCCCCCCTGGGGGTGTTGGACCCTGTGGGTCTCGGCCGCCCGCGGTTCCTGGGTGCGCTCGCTGCATGAGCGCTTGGTTTCCTGCAGCCAAGGCCCAGGTGCTGCCCCGCGGGCGCCATCTCCCCACCATCTCCCGCCTGCCGTCCCGTGGGACCCCGCCACCCGAGGCTCTCTGGCTGGCCTCCATCTAAAACGAGAGCTCCCTACTCCTTTTTGGGAGGGAAGCAAGTTTGAATGCTTGAACGGAATGAAAGTCGTTAATCCACGGCGCCCTCAGTCCGAGGAGCCGGGCAGCAGGCGACCCCACGGGGGGTCAGTGCTCCCACCAGGGCGGCCAGGCCCCAGCAGCCCCCCCCGCCCCCGCGGTCACACACACCAGTGTCAGACACGGAGACACAGAACTGCTCGGGACATGGTTTTATGGACGGGGTTCCCACGGACGTGAAGACAAAGCACCAACACCCCAGACACGGGAAGAAGAGCTGCTGCTCAGGTGGGGCCACCTCCGGGCCCGGGGCCACCTCCAGTGGTCAGGTGTGCTGACCAGCGTCGGTCTCCTCCGCCCCCTGGGCAGCAGGGGCTCAGCCGGTGCCAGGCTGTGGGTGACACAGCACAGGGTCAGGCCACGGGTGCCCAGGACCCCGTGGCTGCCACAGTCCCGTCCTCAGCTCCCCACCTTCATCCCCCCGTGCGGGACTGACAACAGGTTAGCAGCATGCTCACCTGGAGCCATCACTGCCCTTGGCCCACCAACCCCCGTGTCACCCGTGGGCCCGAGAGAAAGGTGGACGTGGCTGCCACCCCGGAGCAGAAGCAGGGAAACCACCGCGGCCTCAGCTGCAGTTGCAGTGCACGCAGCAATGCCATGGAAGGGTGATCTCACCGGGCACCTGGGACCCTGGGGCGACCGTCCAGGGAGACGGTGACGGTGGAAACCAGGTCAGGTGGGAGGAGCGAGCTCGGCCGCCGCCAGCTCCACTGAGGGCCGGCAGCGCGGGATGGCCACCCCCCCAGGCAGAGGGCCTGTCCTGGCTGTTGTGCCCACGGGACATCGGGTGCTGCCTGCTGCACGAGGGATGTGGGAGCCCAAGCAGCCCGCGAGGGGCCCGCGAGGACCACAGCGCCCCAGACGCCAGCTCAGGATGAGCGCCCGTGGGAGCCGCGCAAGGGGGGCCCCGGAGTCCTGGCGTGGCCGAGGCCTGTGGTTACCTTAGGGACCAGCTGCGGTCGGGGCACGCCGAGGAGGTCACATAGGTGGTTCCGCTGGGCTCTCACGACTGGGAGCTCCGCGTCCCTGGGGGGGGGGGGGGGGGGGGGGGGGAGGAGCAGCTTCAGCCGCGGGGCGCTCGGTGTGTGTGTCCAGCCTCCTGCAAGCCCCGCGCTCAGGCTGCCGGGGTGCAGACCCCAGGAGCCCAGCTTAGGAGTCCAGGGGGAGAGCACGGGGCGAGCCCCCGCGGTGGGTGCTGCAGGCCCTGCTCCTCCTCAGGAAACTGGAGGCGGGCGACCCATGGAGGTGGGCCGGGCAGGTTTTAAAGTTTTACTGTACTTGGAAAGCTGTTTATCATTTTCACTAAAAATAAAGATTAAATTTCATTTTAGAATAAAAAAAAAAATACCAGCATCTTAAAATCATCCGGAACTTTTTTCAACAGAAGAACAAGGTGGGGAGGAGCAGGGCCGCAGCGCCGGGTGCCCGTGTGTCTGTGACACTGAGCTCGGGGCCGCGCTGTCCAGGCCCTGGGGACGTGGCCAGTCCCAGCCTTGAGGGACCCCCAAGACGGGAGGGAGCCGGGTCTCCGGGTCGGGGACACCTCGTCCACTTTGACGCGTGGATGCGGCCACGCGGGCCTTTCCACCACAGCCGAGCCGAGGCCCACGGGCCGCCTCCCAGAGCCCAGTGCCTGGCACCTGCAGGGGGTCCAGTGCTACACACCCTCTGCTCTTGGAGGCCAGGGCGCCAGGTGCACCCCCGCAGAGGCTCAACCACCTCCCAGGCCGCGACCCCACGACCCCACAGCTCCCAGAGCCCCCGGCGCGGAGTCCACCGAAGTGAACCAGTAGTGGCCAGGACACCGCCCCTGCGCGTCTCCCCAGCCAGACGGGTACAAGCGGGCACCTGTGGGCGGACGCTGCAGGTCCTCAGGCGGGGGCGGGCTCAGGCAGGGGTGGGGCTCGGGCGGGGGCGGGGTTCTGCAATCCTGGGGAAGGCGGGAAGGGCCCTCGCACTCACCAGGCCGTGGCGCCCAGCACAGCCATGACCTCCTCCAGGACGCCGTCAGCCAGGAAGTCCCCGTAGGTGAGCAGCATCTCGTACACCTGGCTCGCCGTGCTCTTCCGGATCTGGGCAGGGCAGGGCAGGGCGGGTCAGTGGCGGGGCCTGGCTGGGGCAGGGCCAGGAGGGGCACCTGACGCTGCTCACACCCACCGCGCAAGCTGCTCGGGGAGCGGGCCTGGGGTCCGACCCCACCTGGCCGGGCGCCACACGGCCGCCTCACGGGGAGAAGCCAAGCCACCCCACGCTGCCCGCACAGCTGCCCGCCGAGCTCCGGGCCCCAGCGCAGAGTGCGGTCAGCAGGCAGGGCAGCCTGAGCCAGAGGACGCCCTCAGCCAGCAGAACCCGGCCTCTGGGCGGCTCAGGCACCTGCCCGGCCTGGCGTGCCCACCCCACCCCCCACCTGGGGCGGCCACACACTCACCACAGGGAACGGGTGGCACAGCAGGAGGCACAACTGCAGGAGGACCTTCCTCCTCACGTCCCCCGGGAACTGTACCATCCCACAGAACCTGCGGGTGACAGGCGGGGAGCGGCTGGCCGTCAGCACCCACCCTGGCTGCCCGACGCTGCGGCCCAGGTCCCCCCAACAGGCCCGGCTGCCGACCAGTGAGCCCCAGTGTGTCCCGCCTGAACTTACACAGCAATGCCCGACCGCAGCTTCTGCACATCCTTGGATTTCCTGGTCTCCTCCTTACAGAGCGCCAGTAGCTTCACGCCGAACGGGTGGCTGCAAGGGAAGCACATGGTGCCGGCGGCGAGCCTGCTGCGAGCTCGAGCGCCCACGGACCTGCACACCTTCCCCAACCAGCGGGAGGGCCCTGAGGACCAGAGCCGGGCGCACCCCGACCCCCGCCCGCGGCGGGCACAGCGAGGGCAGGCTCCACCCAGATCCAAGGAAGGACTCGGCTTGGAATCAGGCGCAGCCCCTGGACACACGTGGACGCACGTCCCCCTCCATGCCGCACCGCCAGGGACAGCAGGGGGCCAACCAGCAAGGGTCCCCACGACACAGGCTCCTGCATGCCACTGTTGCCCCGAGGGCCCCGCCGCCCATGACCTCTTCCTTGTTCTCAGGGAGAGTGGCACCCCCACCCACCCCGTCCAGGTCCCTGTCACCCACAGGGGTCCAGCCCCCTCCCCCCGCAGGCTTCTCCCCACAGCTCCCTGCCTGTTCGGGACCAAGTGACCACCGTGTCCTCCACCCACATGACCCCTTGGCTCACACCACCCAGGCCCTGTGTCCCCTCTGCTCCCTGTCCTAAAGGAGGGACCCCCCACAGCTCCACCAGGGGCCCCTTCTTGTCCACAGCCACTCCCATGCTGGCCTCCAGGGTTCACACACCACCCTCTGGGGCTTCCCTGGGGTTCCAGCCTCTAGGTCCATCTCCTCTGGGATCTAATGAGCATCTCAGGCCAAGCGTTTATGCTCCAGGCTGAACCCCTGTGCCCCCGACTCCACACAAAGCCCACTGAATACCCCACGTGAAGGTATTACCAAGTGGGACCTCAGAAGCACGTAGGCCATGAGACTGAGACTGAGTCCCCACGATGCCCTGAGTGCCTTCAGGGCAACAGACGCATGAGGTGGCCGCCCTCTGCTGTGCGAACAGTGGAAGGTCCCTCAGCAAACCAGGCCTGGGTCGCTGGCACCCTGACCTCCTGCCTCCAGGACCTGCTGCGCAAGCCGCTCTGTGCCATTCCTCGCGGAGCCTGAGCTGCCCGCGTCCGCCCCTCCCTCCCGGCCGCCCTCCCGGCCTGGGGACAACCCCACCCTCCCGCCGCCATCTGGAACACAGTGGCTGACAGCTACTTGCACTGGGAGCCACGCGCCCCATTTCTCCGCTGCCACCTCTCCGGCGGCAGCACCTCCCCACCTGGACCCCAAGGCCCTTCTGCATGCGGCAGGTGGGATGCCCACTGCCTCCACTCCCAGGGGGGAGTCCAGCACCAGGCGTGCACCGCCTCAGCACCAGGGCGGACCGACCACCAGAGGACCTGAGCATGCTGTCCCCAGAATCCAGCCGCCACAAGACCCGAAGCTTGGTCCCGATGAGGGCTTGCGCCTGACAAGCCCGGAAGGCTCCCCCAGGTGGAGGGTGCACCTGCTGCGGGCAGGCCAGAGCCCCCGGGGCGGATGTGGGTCAGGGTGGCTCCGGATCGCTACCACCCGCCCGCAGAGCCCTGCAGCCAAGCTCATCTACTGCCGCAGTCACTTGTACACACGACGTCTCAAATGCGGCGTCCAGACAACGAATAAGCAAACGAGAAGGCCCACCTGTGGGCTTAGAAACCAGACACCCCACGAGGAGACCAGAAGTGTGCGGGAAGATCGCAGCACCGTACCCAGAAGGGCAAGGAGCTGGCAGCTGCACGACACACCAAATAGAAAGCTGCATCTGAAAAAAATACGAAAACCGAAAATACGAACCCCAGCTGTGATTTTGGCAGAAACACGCTAGGAGGAAGTCGGCAAGTGGAGGACAAGTCAGAACCACTGAGGCACGGAGAAACGTGGGACGCGGCCGGCCTTCGGGGAGGGCAGCCAAGAATTTTTCAGAACAAATGAAAACAAAGCTATATCTTCAAGTTTAACAAATTCCTGGTAGGACAGAGACGAGTATGTGACCCACTGGACCTACAACGGGTAGAAATGTTGAGACTCCTTGGAGACGATCCTCAAAGGAGGCAGTGAAAACCCGACTGCCTCGGACTCCAGATTCACAGGCCACGTCTCAACAGGAACAGAAGTCGGAGGATCTTTAGGTCCCGAAGTAAAACGTCTGCCTAGAACCCCATATCCTCGAAAGTAACTTGCAAATAAAACCAGAAAACGTTCACTGCCAGCGGGCATCACGAGAGGAGCTGCAGACGGGGGTTCTTGAGGCAGAAACACAGGACGCAGGCTGGGGCAGGCCCAGCGAGGCAGGTAGGAGGCAGAGGCAAACGTGGACAAGCTCAGCATTAACTGCACAAAACAGCAGCAAGTGAACACGTGCGTGTAACACCACGCAGCGAGCTCACGTCACCCGAGAAAAGACACGGAACACGTAAACACCCCTGGTTTTCCAGGAAGAGGAAAAGTGCAGGAAATTGGCCTCTGGGCGGCCAGTGAAAGAGCAAGAGAGTGGGACGTCCCGCTGGAATAACAGACGTCCCTGAATTCATCAGAGAGAACAGGATGGAGGGGACACGGCAGCCGGACCAATGGACAGAGAGACGCAGGCAGGGGGCCGAGCGGGTTGCTTGCAAATGAGATGAACGAGCCCATGAGCGGTCGGAGGCTGTCGGGGGCCGCAGCCCCGTGAGTGACACACCAGGCCAGCAGCACGTACAGCCCCGGGGCAGAGTCTGGGTCACACCAAGGGGCTGCAGCCTGACCCACAGGGAGCAAACGGTAATAAAGCGCGTCGTGCAGTAAACAGACTCTGCCCCGAACGTGCGTGCGCCAAAGCAGAAGACCTCATGGTTCGTCAACAGAAACTGGCAAAATTAAAGAGAAATAAAAAGAGCCGTTTACAGCAGGACACTCTGTCCCACCGTTTTATTTTGAAATTTTCAAAGGAGGAAAATACGTTTAGGCCTCCAAACAGTAGGTCGGCGAGCCGGGCGACACAATCTGCGTTAAGGATGCCACCCCCCAGCGGGTGGCCGTGACCGGGGAGTGCGGACGGCGCCCTGACGCCGGAAGGTCAGCGACGCAGCAGAGACGGGGGAACAAGCTCTGGACTCCCCTCCACCCGACACCAAACAAAACCCACAGGACAGGAGGCCACGGAGGGGACTCGGGTGGGCGGGGGTGAGCACCCCCAGAAATGGCAGAAAGACCCCCGCCCACAAAGAGGACTCCAGGTGTGAGCACACACCTCGGGGGGGCCCACCCGGTGCAGCTCCTTCACAGGCCCCGAGATGTGCCCACGCGAGAGACACAAGGCGCCAGAGGCAGACCCCTCAAGCCTGGGACGCGGGGAAGGTCGTGAGGCTCTTAACAAGGCAGCCTGGAGCTCAGTGCGGGAGCTGCCCCCGCTCTTGGGTGTTGGGGCCCACGCCCAGCCCCACATGCAAGCACCAGCCCCGCCACCGTGACAGTCAAGACGCTCCACGCTGCCCACGACCGCCCTGACTGCCAGGCCCCGGCCCAGGTGGGGTCGGGGGCTCGGGGGGCGGGGGGGCACCTCAGCTGCTTGGGTCTTTTCCCACCTGGGCAGCAGGTGCCACAGAAGGAGCCTGGCCAGAGGCACAGCCCAACCTCACTGGGGCAGCCGAAGCGTCCTGATGGCACGGGCTGCCCTGAATGTGCCAGAAATCGCCTCCTGGAGTCGCGGCTCGGCCTCCCCTGGCTCGGTCGGTCGGCATGAGGGGGCAGCAAGCGGGGCACTTACTCCTGCTCCGCAGTGAAGAGGTCGAAGCACCCATTGGCCAGCATCTGGTCCAGCATCTTCAGCAGCGGCACAGACACCCTGAGGGGAGAGGGCGAGTGCTGAGGCCCCAGGCGCCCACCCCGGACCTGCTAACGTGGGGCGCTCCCTGGGGCCACACCATCCCAATCCGGATCCGGGCAACACCTTCTGCAGAAAACGACAATCTTACTGTAAAATTCACATGGAAACGTTAGGATCAAGAAAGGCCCTAACGACCAGGGGAGTGCGGCCAGAAGGCCGGCAGCACGCGTCTCAGCCGTGAAGCTCGAGGGAGACGACAGCACAGACTGAGGAGAGGAAAGTCCAGAAATGGGCTTCTGTGTCCCCGATGGATACAGCGGAAAAGCAACCCCGTGGAAGGGTCAGTCCCTCAACCCCTGGCCACACGCGGCAGAAACACGGTCTGCCACTCGCGTCACACACAGGCCATAACCCAGAACAGACCTTGGGTCTCAACATAAAACCTAAAGCCACACATCTGCTAGGAAACGTTAAGAGAAAACCTTCGTGACCTTGAGTCAGGCCAAGAACGCACAAGCCTGTAAGAACCAAGGGGGCAGCCGAGCGTGCGGGGCGGCGGCACCTGCTCAGGGTCCCGGGCTGTGAAGGCCAAGGGCCGCCTGGACGGGGGTACCCGCGGGCCGCTGTGTGACCAGGGCTTGCACAGCTCACCGGACCCCCGAAGCTCAGCAGGAAGGGAGGAAACCACAACCACCAAGTAAGACGCAGGCAGGAGGCCGGACACCCCTCCCTGGGGGGATCACAGGGCAGGACCGGCGCCCGGACGGAGACGCCCCACGGGGTGTAACATGGTGTGACCGCTTTGGAAAACGTGGCAGTTTTTTAAAAGTTGAGCATCCACCTGCCCCGTGACCCAGCAAGCCTGCTCTCAGCATGGACCCAGGGGCAAGGTGGGCAGCAGTCCACACAGACGTGCGCAAACGTTCCTGCCGCCAGAACTCCAGCCACAAGCAACCCTGGTGACCGTCAACAGGAACCGAACGCGGTGTGACCACACAATGGAAGCCGGACACGCCGCAGATTCCAGGGAAATACACTCGTAGAAAATGCCACTGGAGCCTCCGTGACAGACCAACAGTTGCCTCAGGCTGGGGGCGGGGGGAGGGGGTCGCGGGAAGCTTCCGGGCTGACAGGTGTGGCCCGTGTCCTGAACGTGGGGACAGTGTCGGGGATGCCAGAGTCAACATCTACCAGACGGCAGCCGTCGTGCTCACGTCCGGAGACCTCACTCATGCTCGGTGCTATTCAGGCGGAGCAGACCACAGGCTGAGCTCCGCTGCCTCCCACGGACACGGTGCGCCCACGGGGCCTGCGTCTGTGCTGCGTGACCAGGGCCCGCCTGCCCAGGACAGTGGAGAGCGGAGTCCAGGATCAACTCTCAGAGGACTTTGGGGAACACCCCGAATCCCGAGGTCAAGACCCATGGGATCCACAGGCCGCCTTCGTGGAAACGCAGTTGGGCAAAGACGATGCAGCCAAGATGCCTCAGAGAACAAGCGCTGCTCCTCACCGCGACGTTCTGGTCCTGCCTGCAGAGACCGTGACCACACCGTGGGTGTGTCCGGGCGCAGACTGGGGACACACTGCCTCAGAGAAGAGCCACACGGACCCTCCAGGGCTCACAGCCTCGGCCCCGTGGATGCCCGACGGGTACCAGAGTCGTGCCCCGGCTGGCCCACGCCGCAGGCTGCAGGGCCCTGCAGTGGCACCCCCTGCAGCCACGTCCCCTCCGGGCCCTCCTCACTGCCCGCTTGAGACCAAATCCTGGTGAGAACACGGGAGACCCCAGAGGTCTGAGAACTGTGACAAAAGCGCCACCTCTTACCTGTCATTCAGAAGGTTGTCCTCAAAGAGTTGCAGAAGGGTCCCCCCAAAGCCCTCTAGGGCCTGCGGGTCGTTCTGAATCCCCTTCATGTACTCGAAGAGGCTCTGCGTCGAGTACCTGACCTGCAACACAGAGATGCGCTCTGCTAACAGGGACGGCCCCCGCCGGGGCCACCTGGGTGGTCACACGTGCCCAATGGAGCAGAGATGGCGACACAGTCCCACCAGATGGGGCACAAGCAGGGACGAGGAAGGAGGAAGGAGCCGGGACAAGGAATCGCTTCTCTGGGCAGCAGCACAGACTGAGCGCCGGATCCACCACAATGACCCTTGAGGAACCTCAGCAGAGGCTGCAGCGTCTCCAGGGAAGCAGGTCTGGGGAGCCAGTGCCCTGGCACTTCCGTTCCAAGCTCAGCCGTAGCCCCCGAGGCGCTGGCGGCTCAGAGACCCCCCCTCACGGACCCCAGAGGAGGAGCGCAAGGAAAGGCCGTGGGGCCACCCTGTGTGGTGACCCCGAAGACGTGGGCACAGCTGGGACCCGGGGGCCCTGGAGCTGGCGCCAAAGAAGCCCTGCAGTCACCTGCCCCTGCGCCACAGTCCACGCGAGGAAGTAAGGGGACGTAGATCCCTGGGGGCACAGGAGAGCCGCAGGTTAATCCTCAGGGAAAATGTGCAATTACAAAACGAGCCTGCGGGGCACTAGGGTGGCTGGGGGGTAGAGCATCCGACTCCTGGGACTCCTGGGTTCGGCTGGGGTCGTGATCTCAGGGCTGCGCTCTGCCCTCGGGGGGAGTCTGCCTGGGATCCCCCCTCCCCACACACACACTCTTTAAAAAACAGCAAAAACAGAATAAAACAAAACAAAAAAACTACCAAAATGAGCATGTGATGAAAAAGTAGAAGAAAGATTTCAAAACAAAGTGAGTGTTTGCTAATAAATAGAATCACAGAAACCAGAAATCCGGGAGGAGGAGGGATAAACAGCAGATTGTACAAAAGCACAAAAGCAAGCAGTATCTGGGAAAGGGAGTCTGAAAACCGGGGAGGACAGAGCACGGGGGTGCCTGTAGGGAGCATACGGGGTGTTCGGGAGGAGGAGATGCCCAACGACAATGAGGAGGGCAGAGAAGCTTCCAGGGACACGGACCACGGATGCACGGATCACAGGCTGCAGCGTCACGGGGAAGCTGCAGAGGCCAAGCTGGGGACCTGGGGCCTCCCCGCGGCCGAAGCAGGAGCGCGGCACCACCAGACGGGTTCCTGGCACCCAGAGCACGGGCAGGGGAGGGAAATGCAGGCACCGTCCCCAGGAGAACCCACAGGCGCCCGCGTGGGCAACAGGACCTGCAGCTTCGGGGCCCAGGGAAGAGCACATGGGAGGAACGCGTGCCCGCCACCCGCAGGAAGGACACGAGAGAACGGAACACACACAACAAACTAATCCAGAAAACACAACACAAGGGACGGAAGTCCAGAATGCGGGTCAAGCAGCAGCTAGCGGTGACGCCCAAAGGGCACTGCGCCCCACGAACACGAGTGCCGGGCTGCTCCATGCTGCGTGCGATGGGACACCACGCTCACAGCCCACCGTGACCAGGACTTTCCTACACAGAGTCCCACCACCAGGCTGCGCACCGGGAGCGCCACCCCGACTCATGAGAAGTACCGCTGCCCGTAGGGGTCCTGCCCCAGGACCCAAGCCAGGGTGGGGGCCGGACCCTGACCCCACTTTGACGCCCCAGAGCACAACAGGGAGACGGCTGCCCTCAGGCATATGCCCACGCCAACCTCCCACGACCATGGCCCGGGAGGCGCCTCCTCACCGTGGACTCTGTCAAGCCACCCACGGACACAGCCAGGCCCAGCAGAACGTGGTAGCGGTAGGCGGGCAGCCCCAGAAGCCGGGTGATGCGAGGGAAGGCCTGGGACGGCGCATTCCAGTTCACAGAGGCCACGTCAGACCTGCGGAGAGGAAGCCAGCAAGCTGGGGGGGGCCCGTGCCCACGGCAGCTGGGATGAGGACCCTGGGCTCTGTCCCTGGGGAGCAGCTCCTCCAGCTGGGGGACCCGGGGAGCACCTGGGAGGAGCTCCTCCAGCTGGGGGACCCGGGAGTACCTGGGGAAGAGCTCCTCCAGCTGTCCTCGGTGGGGCACGTGAGGGAGGGGGGCGCCTTCGCAGTGCAGCAGCATCATGAACACCCGCGCAGCGTGGGCACGGACCCGGTCGATCTTCTCACTCGCCTGCTGGGCCACACAACACATAACCTGCTGACAGCTGGGAACCAAGAGCCAGGGTTAGGCCGGCGTACCCGGGGCCGCGGGCACAGGGCCCCCGGGGCACAGCAGCCCCCCAGCCCGGGGCCAGGACTCTGCCCAGGGCCTCCCACCGCAGAGCCTGAGCACGGGGTCCCGGGTGGCAGCAAGCGGGTGAGCCGCAGGGGGAGGCCAAGTCACAAGGATGCAGGAAGGGGGCGGCAACGACAGCAGCCTGGCACCGACACAGCAGCCTGGCACCGACGCCCGCGGAGGCACTCACATGCTGGCCTCCAGCAGCTCAGGCTGCTCCCTCCCCAGCAGGAGCGTCAGGTCCCTCAGGCTGGTCATGGCGGCCTCGCGGACCCTGCGGGGACAAGGGGGTGCCGTGGGGCCCCAGGCCACAGGACTCGACACCCACAGGGGGCTGAGATGCCCCCAATCAGGGGAGTTCCAGAGATGAGCGTCACTCCAGTAGGAAACGTTCAGCCAGCGCGGGACACGCAGCCGGCGAGGGGCCCTCTCCTGTGCCCGTCAGCAAGGACACGCACCCCACGGCAGGTGCAGGTCCATGGCACCCACCAGGACCAGAGACGTGCCCAGCGGAACCTTCAGATGCAGCGCAGCCCGGGCAGCTCATGCTCCCACTGCCACCACCCTCTAGACCAGGACGCTGCTCCATGGTCGCCACCCCGGAGGCAATGAAGCTTCCTCAGCGTGAAAACCCGAGGCCGCCCCGTTACTGGCCAACCTGGGGTGGGGGCAGCAGGGCCACAGACCCACCCACCCCACCCAGGCCAGCAGGTCCCACAGGCTGGGCATCAGCCCTCCACCGGCAGACAGAGGGCAGCCCCAGCCCCGAAGGAGCCCGGTGGGCGGAGCACAGGTGTGGGCGAGCTCAACGCACGAGACCAACACAGCTGCATTCAGGGGAGCAGGACAGGCCGCCCCCGGGGCCCGATGCAGCTGCCTGCCCGTTCACAGGCACCAGGGTGGGGAGAGCACCGGAGCCGGGAGGGGCCCGGGGAGTGCGGGCTCGGCACTCACAGGACGACCCCAGACGTGCAAGTGCCCCCGAGGCCTCATCGGCTCCAGACGGCAAACACAGGCCAGGGTCCCACACGCAGGAAGGGCTGTGGGTGCAGGGGTGCATGGCCCGACCCCGCACTGAAGGCAGCAGGTGGCCGCACCCACAGGCCTAAAGCTTCGTGCTCCCCACAGGCACACGCACACCCGGAGCCTTGCAATTCTGAACGTAGCATCTCACTAGCACTGCGAGGAACGGTTACGCTGGGGGTGGGGGGCCCGGGGGCCTGGGATCAAGTCCCGTGTCGGGCTCCCTGCTCGGGGGAAGCTTGCTTCTCCCTCCCTGCCCACCCCCCCGCCCACGCTCTCACTCATCACCTCTCCCTCTCAAATAAGATCTCATTAAAAAAAAAAAAACAAAAAAAACAAGTATTAAAGTATTGGGGTGGGGGGTCAGCAGCAGACACGGGGTGGCCACAGATCCCAGAATGAACAGGCCAAGTCTTTAAACAACCGTGAGAAACGTGCCGACAGAAAACAGGTAGAAAAAGAAATAACCGGAGACCTTGTGCAGCGTGAGAACCTCTGAGAAAGGACCGCATGTCGCTGGGCTCCACACCCGCAGCGGCAGGCCCTCGGGATGGACCCCAGCAGCACCACCCCCCCCCCCCCCCCCGGCCTCTTCCTCACGGGCCTCAGCGTCCGCTGCCGAGGGACTGCAGAGAAACCAAAGGCCTTCTGGGCCCTGAGCCCCGCCGGCTGCCGTGAGCCAGGCCTGCGGGTGTGCTGCTGCCCGAGGGCACGGAGACACGGAGACGTGGAGACGCGGAGATGCGAGACCACCGCCGCCTTACCAGGCACCCACGTCCCCTCGGCTATCGGTGGTGTAGTCGCGCAGACAGCCCAGCAGCGTGCGGTAAATCTGGGAGACGTTCTCCTCACACACAACCTCGTCTGGGGCTCCTCCTGCTCTCACGCCGACCGTCTGGCAAACCCTGAAATTATGAAAAGTGTGTGAAATGTGGCGAGTGACCGTGGACTCCATCCACCCTGTCCTCCCAGCCTGACGGGATACATTCGCGATCCAGAATACACAGCTCTTCCCCACATCTCCTGGTGTCGGCGGCAGCAGAGGTGTCAAGGGGGCCACCTGTGCCAGCCCTTCCCGTCGCCACACAGCAGAGGGGCGCAGGTGGGGGACGGGATGGGAAAGTGAGTCCTGGCGTGTGCGCCGGGGGGGTGAGCACACACACCAGCGGCCGCCCCACACGGCACCTGCACACGAGCTGAGGCTCATGCCCCCGCGTCCAAGGTCGGCTGCTGTTCCTAAAGCAAGGAAACCTCATACCCGCTGCAGCGACCGTGACCAGAGTCAATGAGCCTCTGGGTGGGAAATACTCTGACGACCGTCCAAAAAGAGAAGAAATGAGAAATCAGGAAGTTACAGCGTCACTTCAGGGTAGAGCTGCTGCGTGGGACTGGGCTCCGGCCACACGGCAGGGACCACCCTCTGCATGCGGCCACCCTGGGACAGCAAGGACGGGGAACGGCCCGGGGACCCACCTCGAGATCGCCTTCAAGGCATCCCGCCTGGACTCGGCAAAGCTCACGTCCTTGGGACAGATGGTGGTCACGGCTCCCAAGCCAGCCAGCACCTGAAAGGCAGTAATGTGTGGTCCACAGGCCGAGCACCTGCCAGGCCACCTGCTGTACTGGGAGGACAAGTGGCCGGGTCGCCCACTGCCCCAGGTCATCTCTGCTGGCATCTCTCCCAATGCCAGCTGCCCCCTTTCTGTCCTGCGGCCCAGAGCCGGAAACCATGACCAGTGACGGGCCGGCCCTCGATGGCGCAGCGCTGTCCACGTGTTCCCGAGGAGTAAGCCCGGGGCCCCGGAGTGGTCTTCGGCAGTCTGTCCAGTGCCTCTGACCCCAGCTGTCCAGGCAGGAGAAGGGGCCACAGCACGACCACCCGACGGCACAGCCACGTCCCTCGGCCACACCTGGACACAGCCCCTGCAAACCCTCCCATCCCAAGAGCGTGCGCTGGGCGCCCCGGAGAGCACCCGGTTCCCCTCCCCACGGCCACACACCCAGTGGCCCGGGGCCCTCACCTGCTGCAGCCTGCCCTGGAGGAGGACGCGAGGCAGGGTGCCCAGGGCCAGCGAGAAGCCGCAGCGAGCCATCTCCTCGGGGCTCTGCAGGTCGGCCAGGTACTGCTGCAGCAGCTCCTCTGAAAGGAAGCGAAGAGGCCACTGGCTTCCCCCCACACGGCACACACCCGGACACCTCGGGAGCGCGAGCCGGCGGCAAGACAGAGGCTGCACGCCGCTCCGAGGCAGGCGTATCTCGGGAGCGGCTCAGCGCAACATACACAAGGGTTTCAATGGGGCCGTCCTGAGGTGGTCCCAGGCCATCTCGGCAGGATTTCACCCTCCAGGAGGGGCTGAGCACGCACGACGCAGCCGCTTCACCCCAACGCCGGCTTGCGGTGGCTGCAGTGCCCTCCCCGGGCCGAGAGCACACCAGCCGTCGTCAGGGATGGAAGGGGTCCGGGCAGCGGGCGGTCCCCAGGCAGCGCAGCTCGGGAGGGGCCGGGAGGCGACACACGGCGACCCGACTGCCGCGACCCCTCGTCGTCTCTGCTTAGGTCTCAACAGAGCACGACCGTGGCGTCACATGCACGGAAACCTCAGGGCAGCAAAGGGACACGGCGAGGCCTGCGCGCCCTGGTGCGCTGCCTCCGTAGCACTGACCGGGGTCTCTGCGCCTGAAGGCCGTCACTGCAGAGCGGCGCCCACTCTGCCCGCGAGCACGGACGCCACGGTCTTCTCAAGGGAAGGGTGACCGTGTCATCCCAAGGTGTAAGGACTGACCAAATACACAGTAACGTCACTACCTCCCTGGGTGACGCCGCCCGAGGTGGACGGAAACGTCATGACCTTGGAAAGTCCGTCAGAAGACGTTACAGAATATTTTCTTATTTTTGAAAAAAAAATCATAAAAAGTAGATTAAAGCCATTGCACGTGTGATTTTTTATATTTACAATAATTTAAGTCTGCGTCATACACGCCTGAAGGCGACGGGCACCTCAGGGCTCAACACGAAGCTTCTCCACGCAGACCCGTCCTGGGCCAGACGCACCTCCCCGAGCAGCTTCTGGAAAACCCAACTGGGGCAAGGCTGTGCAGGGGGAGGGCGTGGGCCTGCGTGGTGAGCACGAGACGCTTGCTCCCGCCGCCGGGACGCACGGTCCGCAGCCCAAGGGGGACCAACTGGTGGCGGCTGCGCACACCTGGGGGATGACCCAGAGCAGCAGGCCCCACGGCCCGGCCCGTGCCCCACCCCCACCCCCACTGTCCCCCCGCCCCCACGCAAGCCCAGCTCTGCTCCCCGTTCGCCGCTCCTCCTCCCCCCTGCCCCCCTGCCCCCCCACCCAGGCCCAGCTCCCGGCCCTCCCCCGCACCCACTCACCCTGCTTGACGGGATCGGCCTGCCCGCCATCCAGGACGTAGTACTCGCAGCAGAGCGCAGCCAGGGCCGAGACCGCCGCCTCCTGAAACAGAGTGGCCGTGAGTGCGCAGCCGGGCCAGGCGCCCCACGCTGGGCGCTCCCACTGTCAGGTCAGGGTCCCACGGGCGACCAGCAGAACCCGAATCGCACACTCCTTTCCAGCAGGTGCGCTGACCACCGTCACACGGTTATCACTTCGATATTCTCTGCAAATAATAACCTGAGTGGATAATGTGGTTCCTACCGTTCTGTGGAAACACCTTCTAATACGGTTAATAATAAAAGGAGGCATTTTTTCTTTCCCAGCAGAACAAGCGAAGGACCAAGTGTGTGACACGGTGGCGTTCAGAGAGGGGCTGGGACCCGGGTGCAGGGGCGGTGGGCAGGAGCGCAGGGGACAACAGGATACCCCAGGCACCGAGAGGAGGAGCCCGAGCTCCAGGGAAGCCCCTCAGGGTCAGACAGACGGCAGAGGGCAAATGCTGGGTTCCGATGTTCTTCCCACTGCGTCCCCCAGGCACCCCACCGAGCAGCCCTGGAGAGGGGGGCCGCCCAGGGCCGCGTCGCACCCCTGACAGACCGCCACAGTCCCTGCTGAATCGACTACGGGAATGCTGCTCAAAGGACACCTTGAGGCCCTGACAATGAAACATGCAGGTTCATCTAGTAAAACTACATGGATGCAACAGAATAATAACGTGAATTTTTTTTCTTTAAGATTTATTTATTTGTCATAGAGAGAGAGAGAGAGAGAGGCAGAGACACAGGAGGAGGAAGAAGCAGGTTCCATGCCGGGAGCCTGACCATGGGACTCGGTCCCGGGACTCTAGGATCGTGCCCTGGGCCAAAGGCAGGCGCTAAACCGCTGAGCCACCCAGGGATCCCCCAATAACGTGACTTTTAAAAAGAAAAAAAAAAAAAAAGAAAAGCAAACACAGGAGGATGGAGAATTAACATACGGGAAACCAACACAGACTTCATCTGTCCACCGTCGATACCAGTGCCTGAGACCCGCAACAGGACTTCCGTCCCGGCTCCACGAGGCCCAAGGGCCCTCCCAGGACAAGTCAGCAGCACATGAGCCACCAGACTCGCACACTGTCCTCACCCAACGCAGCCAGCCTGCAGGCAAGGACCCTGGACCGTGGCTCCCGCCTACACGGGAGCGCCACAGCGGTCTCCAAGCCCGCCTTCTGTGGCTCAGCACGGCCCAGAGCCCAACTGAATAATCACTGTGGACACACAGGAGAGGCGCCCACAAACCGTACCTACTTACACCAGAAACTGTCAGAGAAACAGATACTCTGGTCGTCGTTGGCTGCTTTAGTTTTCCTGGTTATAAGTTATACGGAGAACATCAACTAGAATTCCAAATAGAATTATGGCATTTGGGGCTCCTGGGTGGCTCAGCGGTTGAGCATCTACCTTCGGCCCAGGGCGCGACCCTGGGGTCCTGGGATCGAGTCCCGCATTGGGCTACCTGCACGGAGCCTGCTTCTCCCTCTGCCTGGGTCTCTGCCTCTCTCTCTGTGTGTCTCATGAATAAATAAATAAAATACAAAAAAATTATGACAGCATTTATCAATGATTATATTAATATATAAAAGAGACTCAATGCACACAGTCCTTTAAAACAAACACCAAAAAAAAGGATTATGGTCTTTTTTTTAGATCATTTCTTATTTCAGAGAGAGCACGTGCAAGCACATGCATGAGAGGGGAAGGGGCAGAATCTCGAGCAGACTCCGTGCTGAGCACAGAGCCCGACGTGAGGACTGATCCCAGGGCCCTGACACCACGACTGAGCCCAAATCAGGAGTCAGATGCTGAGCCGACGGCGCTGCCCAGGCGCTCCCAAACGTCACTCTCTGCACAAGGCAACAGCCAGGAAGGCCTGCCGACCATACCTTGACCTGTTGTCTAGAGTGACTTGAAATAAGATGGAGATTCCTCAACGTGTCATCTATCAGCCACTGCCAACCATCTGTCAAAGGAACAAAAGACATTCACTACCCAGCTAAGAATACGCAGGTGAACTTAAAAGCAACAGATCCTCTACGTCGAAGGGGCAACCTTCGAGATAACCTGGAGGAAATCTGAACATCACGCAGGTTGCACAGAAGTCCCAGGGCCCCTCCACTCTTTCAGCCGCTGAGATGTTGAAACTTGCTCTTCTAACACGGAAGGCTTCAGGGGGCCCGCTCCCTCCAACAATGCCCCCAGGGCCCCACCAATAAAACCCTAAGCATTCAACTCCATTAGATCCCAACTGAGCAAGGAACGCTAAATTTATTCAATTTCCTTTATTTCCCTCCTGGTCACAGAACTCCTGAGGCTGCGCATGGAAAGCATAACGTCAGCTGGGGGAGGACGGTGACTCCGAGGCCAAGCGCCACAGACCGTGCCGGGCTCCGGGCCCGCACCGTGCGCCCATCTGGGCGGGGACAGCCCGGACTGCCTGGCACTGGGGGAAGGCGCCCTGGGCGACGTCGCAGCCAGGAGCCCGCGGGGAGGAGGCTGACCTCTCAGCAGGCGATGGACGGGCTCTCGGTCCTCTGAGGGCAGCGGGGCGCTGCTCGTTATTTACAACAGGTTCTTAGAGCAACTTCAAAACCAGGTGCCCTGATTCACGGACTCTACCGTCCGTCCTAGCCGGTTCACCTTTATTTTTTAATCTGAAATAACTCTGGGAGGAAATGCTACAGCGAGTCTACAATGAAGAAGAAAAGCACTTACCAATGACGACGTCACCTCTAAAAGGCATTTTGGAAAGGGACAAGTTTTCTATTAAAACGCACACTGGGAAGAAAAAGGATAATTGCAGGTCATTTCTCCAGAAGGGCCCCGTCCGCATGCTCAGCTGCCGCGCCAAGCCCGCCCACCACGCTGGGCACCTCAGTGCTGGGTGAGGCCCACCGGGGCAGCTCTCAGCGG
Source organism: Canis lupus familiaris (assembly GCF_011100685.1). Lineage (NCBI taxonomy): Eukaryota > Metazoa > Chordata > Mammalia > Carnivora > Canidae > Canis > Canis lupus. Next base: position 432,970 of record NC_049230.1, read on the forward strand.
GGCAGCCCCGGGGCCACACGCACTCCAGAACCCGCCCCCAGCTCGGGTGACCCCACACAGTCCCCGGGGATGGCTCTCGAGTCCGAGGGCGCCTACGAGTGTCCAGGAGCTGGGACAGCTGCCTGCCGGAGGACCAGGAGGAGGAGGGGGTCTCCGAAGATGGGAAACACTCCTGTCACAGGTGAGCGCCCAGAGCCCCGAGGGGGGAGGCGGCCGGGGGTCCCTGAGGGGCCCCAGGAGGTCACCAACAGCTCTGGGCTGCAGCTACTGACAGGACGGCTCCTGGAGAAGCCGTGGGGTTGAGATCCTGGGTAAATTCCTGACCCTGAATAATCAGCGTCAGTTTTTTAAATAAAGGTACGACTACCACCCCGTGGGCAGATCTGGTCCAATCTGGTGAACGGGGTCAGAGACGCCCACCACGGGGACGCCACGGGATGGGGCCCCGAGCTGTGCGCGCCCAGCGGGCCCTTCTCCATGCACTGCCTGCCCGCCTGGGACGGGCCCACCCCCGGCTCGCCACCTGCGCCAGCATGGCCCCGTGGGGACCTCTCCCTGTCGCCCCCATGGCGGGGTACCCCCACCACTTTTGCACAGGCCTAGTGGGTTTTTTCTTGATGGTGTAAATAACCTGTATTTGCTGAAAACACTAACACTAGAGAAAAACCAACAGAAAAAGCTGCCGCTGGCATTTTGGAGGCTGCCCCTGGGCGCCCGGCACGATGGTGCAGCTTCATCACGGACACACCCTTGTTAGGGCAACTCCCCTCCCCCCATCCCTGCCCTGATCCCAGAAATCAGGCCTAGCTGGAGTGTGACAGCGGTCACCCTGCTGCACACAGGACAGCGGTCCCTCGCCTGGAGGTCGTGGCTGTGGGCGCTGGCGGCCATCACGCAGGGACCCCAGGCCCGACGGCTGTGCCGAGCGACAGCACCACCGTGCCACCCGCACGCTTGGGAGGGCGGTCCCCCCTCGCAGCTCCCGACTCCCAACTCCCATTAGCTGTGGCCAGAAACAAGGTCCTGCTGACGCTGGCAGCGGCTCCAGCCACCACCCTGCCCTTCTAACAGCGGAAGTGACGGCAGGAGACCTCATGCCACACACTGCGGCCAGAAAAAGACCCGTTCTTTTGTCCTGATGGGCTGGATGTTCCTTCCAGCTGTCACCGCAGCGATGGCGGCCACACGCGTCTGCCTGCCCTCGCACCCGGCAGCACTCAGGACAGCACCCAGCAGCACCCAGGACGGCACCCAGGACAGTGGGCGCACTGGAAGGCCCGTGACAGCTCCGCCCTGGAGCCGGCACCGGGGCCACTGAGCTGACCGCAGCCCACCTGGGCGAGTGCTGCGCGTTCCCTCTGGTCTCTGGGGAGGCTGCGCCCTCCCATAGGGCACCTGGGATCTGCTCTGGCCACGGTCAGGCACTGCCACCTCCACGTGGCCTGCTGACGTCACACGTGGCTGTTCTCACATCCAACGTTCTCAGTACTCAGACACTCGCTGCTTTCTCCTGCAACAGCAGGAGGAGTCGGGTTGGCAGCTTCCACTAGTCCTGCTGGGTGGTTACGTGCCAGAAACAAAACCCAAACTGTCCAGAACCGTGGTCCTCCCAGGAGGAAAGACGCCTCCAGGGCCTGGACCCGCCCCACGACCCAGGCACACACACCTGTGGGAGCGGCAGCACCGCCAACATGGGCTCCACGGGCTATTTCTCCGCGTTCTCGTGTACATTTGAAGTTTTCTAAATGAACACTTTTTAAGGGATCGATGCTATCTTACGTCTCCTGAAATTTCTTTGAAGCTTTTTAAATTATAGTTTTCGTAGCTGAGTTTTTAATTAATCACAAATTTAGTTCTGGAAATGTAGGAGGCGGGGCCCCTGGTGACACCACCTCTCCACCAAGGATGGAAGTACTTTCCGTGTCACGTGGCGCATCTCATATGCGTCATCACATCGGCGATTTTCTTGGCGATCTGCCCTGCACGTCATCTTTAAATGCATTCCATCAAGTAAAACTAGAAGGGAGGGTGCGCCTGGCTGGCTCAGTGGGAGGGACATGTGACTCGATCTCAGGGTTGTGAGTTCAAGCCCCATGTTGGGCGTAGAGATTATCTAAGAATAAAATCTTTAAAAAACAAAAAAGACCGAGGTTTTATAATTCCCAGTGAGTCTACAATTATTTCAAAATAAGAAGTCTGGGCAGCCCGAGTGGCTCAGTGGTTTAGCGCCTGCCTTCAGCCCAGGATGTGACCCCAGGGTCCTGGGATCGAGTCCCGCGTTGGGCTCCCTGCACGGAGCCTGCTTCTCCCTCTGCCTGGGTCTCTGCCTCTCTCTGTGCCTCTCATGAATAAATAAATAAAAATCTTTAAAAAATAAAAAGTCAAAAAAAGTTACAGACGAGGTCATTCAGATCCACCCACCGGCTAAGATAACATTTTTTAAAAGCTGGAGGAAAGTCAACCGTGTTTAAGTCCCTGGGAGCGGCTGCAGCCCTGAGCCAGGCCACTCCTGCCAAGCAGCGGCTCCAGGGGCGGCGCACACGCCAGAACCCGCAGGAGGGCTGGAGTGGCCGCGGGCCTCTCGGAGCCTCTCGGAGCCACTGGGACAGAACGTGGATCCCACGGTGCCTGAGGGGAACCAGGACACCCACGTGGGCCTCGCACCCAAGGGAGCCCGTGCTAGACATGTGCACGTCCGAGAGCCCTGACAGGGACGCGGCGCCCCCGGCTCCAGCCAGAGGCCGACACATGCCCAGGGGGAAGCAAGCCGTAGCCTCCAGGTCCTTCTCTGACCCTTCACGCCTGGGTCCAGGCCGACACAAGCACAACCACACAGGCGCTGGACAATGGCATCAGACACACATTTTTAATATGTTTTTTTGTTCAAAAAGGTAAATGAAATCATTAAAAACTATGACAGTAATATAGAAACTATTAAAAAATAGATTCTGAAACACAAAACCCCAAGAATCGAGGGGTGCCCTAGGGGTTCAGTCAGTTGAGCGTCCAACTCTGGATCTCAGGCTCTGCTCGATCTAGGATCAGAGGCCAGCCCTGCGTCGGGCACGGAGCTCACTCAGAAATAGGTAAACAAACAATCCCAAGAATTAGGAGCTCCGCGGATGGGCTCAACGACAAGACACAGCTGAGGAGAGAGCCCAGGACAGGGACCCCCCCACACACACCCGAAACGGGGGAGGACGAGGGGGCAGGGGTGCGAGGGTGCAGACAAGGCCCACGCTGTGCAGCCTGGGCCCCAGACGCGGTGGCAGAAAGACGCACAGAAGACGGGGATCTGGAGAGACGGTGGCTGAGCGGCTCCCCCAGGGACCCAACCACCTGCCGACCCACGACCTTGGGGCCCGTCACCCCCTCCCACCCCGGGCGCCGTGTGAGTCAGGAGACCAGACACCAGGGGCCAAGCCAACGACGACTGAGTAACTGCGGAGCCTGCGGCCACCCACGCAAGCCAGGCCTCGAAGCCCAGGAGTGGGCCAGGTGGTGTGCAGGGCAGCGACCGAGGCCTCATCCGGGGCTGCCACTCTGGACGAGCAGTCCTGAGGACGTCGCCCGGGGCCTCGCCCGCCTGCCAGGTGGGCTGCTGGTGACGGAGCTCCTGGAGCGCGGAGTGGCTCGCGGGCAGGGCTGCCGAGGCCTGTGTGGTGGACGCAGGGACGGCCTGAGTCCCTTCTGGGTTTCTGTCCGTGCTTCCTGCACAGCCTGCAGGGGCCCCTCCGCCTCAGCTCCCACATTCCCGGAGGCAACTGGTGTCCCCAGAGAAGGGACTCCAGACACAGGTCTCCCCAACATGCGGCCACGGTTTACTCTGCTCCCCTCGGCCACTGCCACTCCCTCGCGGTGACGCGGCCCCTGCCCGCCATGCTGGCTGGCGTGGGTGGGTGGGTGCCGCCCCCAGGATGCACGGGGTGACACTGGGTCCCTTCAGACAGACCCCTGGGCCTGCGACCCCCCCTCACAGGCCAGGCAAGTGCAGGCGCGTCTGGTCTGCCTCGGAGGAGAGGGGTGATCCCGGGAGCCGAGCGAGTCAAGGCCTTTGGTGAGACCAGCTGTGGCCCCGCCGTCCTGCCTGCGCGCCCTCACCGTGCCATCCGCTCCTCGGGACCCCCGGGCCCAACCCCACACACTCCCTGCTCACTGCCCAGAGGGGCTGCTTCGTCCTGCTGACCCGAGCCCCCGGTGCCCCTCCTCGCCACACTGCTGCTCCTGCAACACAGGGAGACACACCTGTCCTGCCTCATGTCCCTGCTGCCACCGGGGGCTGCCCCGGAGGTCAGAGCAGCACAGATGCCACGCACAGCGCAGCGGGTCGGAGTACGGGGCGTGTGGGAAGCTTCGAGACCCTCTGTGCAGCTGCTCAGGGATGTGCTCATGACCACTGCTGCCTCATACACCAGATCCCACACGGGGACCCAAGTAGGAAGCCGGCAATTCTCTGTGAAGCGGAGGCCTTGGGGCAAACGAGAGCAAAAGGCACGTGCCACCCCCGTGCTGCGCTGGGACGGACAGGGACGGTCCGGGGTGTCAAGCAGGCAGACGGGGAGCATGGGAGGAGCCGTGAGAACCAGTGCAGCGGCTGTCCCAGAACCAAGAGGACAGACTGCCAGGAAGGGAAGGAACCACCACGCACACCGAGGGGCGGAACCTGGTCGTCCCTGACCTGCCCCCACCTCGCGCTCGCCCCGTGGGGTCCTGCCTCAGGGCCTGCGGGCCCTCCCCGACCTCTCCAACCTCGCGGCCCTGCACACAACCAGGCGCCTGACAAACGAGCTGCGGGACAAGAGGAGGAGGGCTGGGGCTCCCAGCAGGTTCAGCTGGGCGGGCTCCGGGAACGCTGGGTATCCGCTTGCTGGCATCATCTGACTTCCTGGGAACATGTACACACACTCTGAAAAGCTGCCCCTCGCTGTACGGCTACGCGCCACATGCCGGAGAAGGACAGACGGTGACGCTCACTGCGAACGACAACCACAGCTGCGTCCACTGCCCAAGCCCGTGAGACGCCAGGGAGCTGAAAGCCTGCAGTGAACGCACGGAGCCGCCGGGGCAGGCGACCAGCGGCCCCAGGAGCCACGGTGAGCAGCCGCACGGAGCCCGAGGGCCCCGGTCACCACGAGGACCACAGAGTAAGGGAGAGGGGAGCAGGCCCCCCTGACGCTCACAGGCAAGACACCCCCGACGCCCCTGTGGCCCGGACCTACCTGCTTGTCTCATGAGTTCTCCTCCTAGACCCCTGAAAGTGAATGGAAACATTCAGAGTTAAAATCTTTTATTTGTAACGACCTAAACCATCCCAAGTGACACACGGAGCTTTGGGTTCCAAACAGGGAGACACTGCTTAGGTTCAGCCCGACTGCCGAGACCCTCCTCCAGAGGAGGCCGCCCTGGTCCCCGGGTTTTACGGGCACGACGACCCGTCGGGCATAAACCCCGGCGCAGCCACACAGCACAGATTCCAAGTACTGCTCAGTTCCTGCCGCGGAGGAACGGACACCGGAAGTGACCACCGTCCAGCCCGAGGACGCAGCCCAGCAGCGTGTGTCAGGGAAGAGGCGCTACCGCTCTGGACACCTGACCCCTGACGCTGAGCAGCGTACGGCATGCAAGTGCACTGCACGGAACACCGAGGTGCGTCTACAAGGCCACGGCGTCCGGCCCAGACAGTAACGTGTCGCTCCCCCTCCTGCCTGAACCAGTTTGGAAACTGGGACCCCCGGGGGGCTCAGCGGTTTAGCACCGCCTTCAGGGCGTGACCCCAGGGTCCTGGGATCGAGTCCTGCGTCAGGCTCCCTGCATGGAGCCTGCTCCTCCCTCTGCCTCTGTGTCTCTGCCTCGCTCTGTGTCCCTCAGGAATAAGTAAATAAATAAAATCTTAAAAAAAAAAAAAACAGTTTGGAAACTGGATGAAATCTTGGAAACGGGTCTGGGCAGGGGGGTCTGGCAGGGGAGGACCCGGCGAGTCAAGGGCCCTTCCAGGTTCAGTGTGGGCAGCCAAGCCCAGGAGAGATTTAGAACAAATTTAAAAACAGCAGAGAAAAAAAAAACTAATAAAATAAACAAAACAAAACAAAATAAATAAAATAAATAAGTAAAATAATAATAATAAAATAATAAAATAAAAATAAAATAAGATAAAATGAAAAATAAATAAAAAAATAAAATAAAATAAAATAAAATAAAAAAATAAAAAAATAGAAACAGCAGAGACGTACATGCAGACTCTGTAAACGCCAGCGCACAGCAGCCGAAGCCGTGGGGCAGCAGACAAAGCCGCGCAACGTGGGTGCCCTGTGGCTCCCTCCACAGCTCCCTCTGGGCCACGGAACCAGTCTGGGGGCTGAGGCGTCTCGCCAGAAAGCAACAAGCACATTCCCTACTCGATGGGGAGTCGCTCCTCTGCCGTTGGAGCAGCTGCAGCAGCAGCAGAGCCGTGGGGAGGCCCAGGGGAGCTGCCCGGGTGCTGAGCCTCCGTCAGCGGCCATCAGGGTCAATGTGTGAGGCCGGAGCGCCGACGTCCGTGCCAGAAGGCACAGCCTCGCTACCCTCCTGCCGGGGTCCAGACGCGCTGCCCATAACCCACAGCGGGGAGGAGAGCATGCCGTGAGAGCCCCCGGGGGTGTGCATCGTCTACGGGGCACACGGGGTGGGGGGGTGGGGAGGGGGGACAGCACTAGGGGGGCATCCTGAGACCGCAGACACACCCCTGCAGTGACCACGCGGCCCCGACACAGACCCGCTGTGCCCCACGGGGCTCACGGGCTGGGGGGAGCCCCCCTCACACTCACACTCTGGCTCCAGCACAGGCCTGGGGGGGGGGCAGTGTCTGTTAAGGGGAACAGAGGTGTGCCTGCCTTCGAGCCAGAGGTGTCCAGAAAAGGGATTCTGAAATAAGGCAGGATGCACGGGATCAATGTAAATCTGTGTGGAACAGCTGCCGCGTTGGCACTGGGCAGTGCCAGCCAGCCAGGCCTGGCCAGGAGCACGGCCGCTCAGCCCCTCTCCCGGGCCTCCCTGTGCTGAGCCTCCACAACCACTCAGGGGAGCGGAGGACGTCTGAGCCCCGGCCGCTCCGTGACAAGACGGCCACAAAGTCTTATGAATAAGCCAAAGATCTGAAAAGTCACTTCACCGACGGCAGAAGACGGCCAGTCACATGCAGAAGACGCCAAGGGCACCAGTCCCCGGGCCGTGCCGGGTGGCTCCCCGCGGAGACGTCCCGCCGTGTGCGGAGCCCGGGGAGTGCTCCCAGCCACCACGGGGGGACGCCAAGCGGCACAGCCCTTTGGACGAGCTGCTGGGGCCTTAAACACCCCCAGGTGTTCACCCAAGCAAAGTGCAAGCACACGTCCACACCAGGACTTGACCACCAACTGCACAGCAACACAAAGGCGACTCTGAGGTCCGCACATGACGTGCACGACCTCTGCGGCTTCACCTGCACGGAAGTTGGAAAAGTCAGGTCTCCTGAGGAGCACAGCCGGGCCAGTGGGCTGGGGGGCAGAAGCACGGGGCCGGGTGCCAGCAGACGCCCGGCCTCACGCCCGCCAGGCCACAGCCCTACACAAGCCGACTCTGCCGCAGGACACGGAGACCTCGGTGAAGCTTAGGACACCCGTGATGCTCGTGGACCTTCACACCCTCTGACCGGGACACACACCCCTTCAAACGAGTAGCCGGGCCGGGGTGCCCGTGCGCGTGGCGTCCGTGCGGGTGACCCCCGAACACAGGGTCGTGGGGCTGGGACGCTTACCTGTATAACTGGCGGTCGTAGAGCTGAAACGAAAAAGTGAAAGTTATTTAGTTATAATTAGTTTTAAATGACACAGCGGGTATGTGACATCAGTGAGTCACAAGGACACGACAAACGTTTCTCAGGCTGGGTGTCCGCATGATGGAGCCCACTCGACTCCCAGGAAGCCCCTGTGCCCTCACGTGGAAGGGAAACCAAGGCACAGAGAATGGAGCCAGGACCGACCTGCGTCCTAGTTCCAGGGTTGCCAGGCAGCCTCTCGGGCGGCCGGGACCACACCCCTGACCCCAACTGGGCAGTGAGCAGGGCAAGGCCTTCCCCGTGCCCCACAGACACCCAAGGGGCGGCCCTGCAGCTTCCTTCCCCCCACAGGCCAAGGATGCCCCCCAGCCACCCTGCGCCACCGCGCGGTGCCCCCCAACATGCCCCGACCCCACCGCCGCGCGGCACCACAGCACCCACTGGACGGCACAGGCCAGATGATCTGGTATCAAAATGGTGCATCGTACGTGAGAGATGAATCTCACAGGATACAACTAACCCCAACCCACCCACGTCCCCACGAGAGACTCTGACGTCACCTGGTAACGCGAGTGGTTCACCCGGCACCTCTCCTGAGCCACAGAGCTCGGGGAAATCTCCGGAACCCACAGAAATGGACACACTTTCTCCCCCCAAGATGTGTGAACCCAGATCCTGGGGGTCAGTTCAGACCCTGGTCCCGCCGTGGAGGCACAGGCGGGAATCCAAGCCTCCGCAAGAACAGGCCCATGTCTGGACAGCGGTGGGAACGCAGCCGGGTCGCTGGGCGCCTGGGCAGCAGGGAGGTGCAAGCAGCATGCAGGAAACGCCCAGTTGGTGGGAGGGGCAGGCGTGCTCGGGGCCACCCTCAGGACGCAGAGCCCCAGGTGCCAGCCACCCGCGGGGCAGAGGACCTCCCCGTGAGCGGTGGGCCCAGACGAAGCTCAGCGGAACCTGTGGGGCCATCAGACTCTGCGGCCCGGACCAGGGCTGAGGGAGAACGTGCAAGGGCAGGGGCCATGGTGGCCGCACACCAACCTGCTGGTGGATCTGCTTCAGGCCGCGCACCGCCGCATCATCCAGGTAGTCTGCGACGGGCCTGCGTGGGGCAAACACAGCAGCTTACACCCTGAGGACGAGCAGAGGGGAGCGCTCAGGGGCCTCCAGCTCCCCCGGCACCCGAGGGCCCTGCGACCAGACGCTGCGGCTCCTGGATCCCGGGAGGCTTCCTGCCTGCCCCCGCCGCCGAGGGGGCTCCCTGTGCCCACCTCTCGGTACCGACCAGGTTCCCGACACTGAAACCTTTCCTTCTGGTAGCCTGGGATACGTGTCCACACCAGGCAGGGGCCGCTCACACCCCAGCGCCCGGGCTGGTGGCCACCTCACCAGGCTGTCGCGCCCAGGCCTGCCCTGGGCAGCTGCACTGGGCACACTGCAGCTGATGCCAAGCCCTCAGCCCGCCCCAGGTGCCACATCACCCCGTGCAGACGTCCTCAAAGCTGCCTGACGGTGTGCGTCCAGCCCGGGGGAGGCAAGGGGCTGAACGGGTCCAAAGCCCCAGGCTGTGGCCAGCGCCCTGCCTCACGTGGCCCCAGGGTCCTTCAGAGGGACGGGTGGCGATTAAGACCGTGGTCCTCAGACTCAGTGCAGGGCCCAGGTTACAGACACTGCAGGGTGTTGTGAGCTTTTCCTTTCGTGGAAAAGTTGGTGGGAAAGAAAAGTAGAAATCTAAGCAGTCCCACAAACTCACAGACGGCCCGCGAGGAGCTGCTCCACGACCCATACCACACTCCCGCGTCGTTAGGACTCTGCCCGCTAGAGGGTCCTTACTGGAAATGTAACCACTTATGGCCTCTGATGCTTTAAATTACGAAGAGTAACAGTCCGCCCAGCACGCGGAGCACAGGGCCCGCTCAGCACCCTCTCTGAAAACACATCCTGCTTTTCTGAGCTAACTCAATCCCCAGAAAGACAAGAGGTCAGGAAACAGCTACTCGGCGCCTCGGGCCCTCAGGGCCCCGGTGGCCAGCAGCCCGTGGACACGGCCACCAGGGAGGGAGAACCCCAATGGATGCGGGGACCCCGGCTCGCGGCCACAGGAGTCACACAGACCGTGGGCACGTCTCCCACCTGTCCTCTTGCACGGCGAGTCGGTACAAGCCGCGGGCGAGCTCCGCACAGGCGAGCACAGCCCCGTGCCGCGTGTGCAGGTCCAGGCTCTGCGTCTTCGACAGCAGGCAGGGGAGAACTGCGAACGACAGGGGCCACGGGACACGTGAGCGAGCGCAGGGACCGTGCGTCAGACTCAGGAGCAACAGGAGGCTTACGGGGAGAGCTCCCTCCGCGAGGGCCGCTAGTGCAACGCCCAGAGTTAACGCACGTCAACACACCAGACCCTCCTCGGCGCCCAGAGGCGTGAGCAGGACGGCAGGTGGGGGCGCAGAGCTCGTCGATCCCGGGTCCCCCGGACACGGGGCAGGGATCCGGAGTGGAGGCGGAGACCCGGGGCTCTGCTGTAGCTACGTGGGCGGAGGGGCCGCAGCCTGCCTCCCCGGCTCGGAGCAAAGGAAGCTGCAGGACTCTGGTGCCCTGGGGACACCCCAGGAGCGGGCGGAGGGCAGACGAGAACCTCGCCACACTCCTCTGCCCACTGACCTGGGAACCACAGCCCTCGGAGCCTCCGCATCCCCGAGCACACACACGCACTGCTGCGGTGGCTGTCAGGGCGCACGGCGTCCACGCAAAAGCACCCGCACAGGCGTTTGCCCATGCAGGCAGCCGGCAGCGGTCCATGCTCAGGGACCAGGGAGGCTCCTTATCTATTCACGCTCTTCGACGGGAGGAAAAGACAGGGCTGAGCCCCCGTCCTCCAGGCCGTGAAGATGTCCTGGAGTCATTGCTCTGGGGCTGCGGCAACGAGCAGGCCCCAAGGCCTCCCCTGGAGGGCCCGGGCTATGAGAGGCTCACAGGAGTAACATCGCGGACTCCAGATGAAGAGCCGCGACGCGACCACCAGCTAATTATCAAAGCATGATTTACACAGGTTTGACGAGGGCTCCCCACCTGAAACCAGATGCTTACTTATCCTGGAATACGGGTCCTTCCTGTCATAAGGTGTCAACACTCTGGGCCTGGCCGCTCTCCTCTCCCACCGAGGTGGGCAAATGGGACAGCAGGCCATTCCCCCAGCCCGGGGTGGCCAGGAAGACGCTTGTGTTTTAATTTATTACATTGTGAATCACTTCACTTAAAAAGATAATAATGTAGCTACTTCTGAAACACGCAAGATGCAGAACACGGTCCCTCAGGTCCGTGCACCCAAGGCTTGCTGGCCCCAGGTCAGGGCGTCTGTCCGCGGAGAGGCCACGGCTGAGTTCCGTCCCCCGACCAGGCGCAGACCAGCTCTTCATCCACACACGTCCCGGGGAGGAGGAAACATGGCAGGGCTCCCAGCCCTCAGGCCTGGACGCCAGCACGGTGCCCGCCCGGCACACACAGGTGCACACGTGGGTGCGCGGCACAGCACGGCCGGGCACACCTACCGTGAGTGGCGCTGTACTCCGGCGCTCGCTGGGCCAGGTTGTGCAGAGCCTTCGCGGACAGCTCCCTGATGACCCTGGCGGAAGGACGCAGAGAAAGTTAGCTCCTTCCTCCTCACGACTCCAGCTGCTCCATCTCGCAGACAGAGGACAGACGGGAGGGTCGACCGGCCACTTACTCAGAGCCACCAATGAAAACAAACATGAAGGAACAAACAAGTAAGAACTTGTGATAACAAATGGGGACAAATTCACCAAGCGACGGGCAGGAGCCAAGCCTGCGGTGGTCACAGCCGCCTTCTCCGGGCGCCAGGGGCAACGTGTCTCCCAGCCTCCCACACCCGAGGAATTCGGAGTAGGAGCAGCGGGCAGAGGCATGTGACCTCTCGCTGTGAGGACCAGAGGCTCACGGGGCGGATGTCGTCCGGCTCAAGCTGCGACGTGGGAGGCGGGTATCACGTCAGTACAGATATTTCCAAACACATCGACGTGCTCTCAATGCGTCGAGCGACAGAGGAAGCCCCCAGAGGTGGTGACCGAGGCCTCCTGCGTCCACGGGGCCCAGACGGCGTCAGACCAAACTCTGAGAAGCTCCCCCACCAGCTTCCCCGCCCCCTCCCACCCCCAGGCACCGGACGCCAGGACGGAACAGTGTCACCGCAGAAGCAACAGGACAACACAGAAACACGATAAAAACATTAAGGTGGAAACACATGCATACGAGGGCAAACGAGGACAAATGAGGGCTCCCTGTATGTGGACAACTGAATATCTGACACACGTCAGCTCAGAATGAGCACCTGAAAGAGGGATGAGCCCCATACCCCGGCAGGACCATGTCCCACCCCTCCTGGCCCCCAGGTCCTGCTTAGGGGTCCACTTCCAACAGCAAACATGAGTGCTTCGAGGCAGGAGTGTCTCGGGCACCAAGCAGCTCAGCACCACGCACCCACGACCACCACACCCAATGCCAACCATTCGGTGACACGCCAGCCACAACCAACGCTGCACCCCGCAGCCTCCGTGAATGGTCAGGGCTCAGGAAGCCAGTTCTGAAGAGTGAGTGATAAATGGGTCTGAGAGCAGAGAACCATTTATTTCAGCAGCAAAAGGTCCCGAGGAGGCAAAGGGGGCAGCCACTCCGACACCAGTTACACGCATCTTTCCCAATTGGTGCCAGGTTGAGCATAAGCGTTCTCTACTTAAAACAGTTATATTTACCATGTAAACGTAAGACCTAAAACTACAAAACTCCTAGAAGAAAAGAGGAAAAAAGCTTCATGATGTTAGACCTGGTGAGGACTTCAAAAGCACAGACAAGAAAGTAAAGATGGGTAAAGTCTGCATTACGAAAATTTTTAAAGATTTTATTTATCTATTCCTGAGAGAGAGAGAGAGAGAGGCAGAGACACAGGAGGAGGGAGAAGCAGGCCCCCTGCGGGGAGCCCAACGTGGGACTCGATCCCGGGTCTCCTGGATCACACCCCGGGCCAAAGGCAGGTGCTCAACTGCTGAGCCACCAGGGTGTCCCTGTTTTAAAATTTATAACTTCTGTCAATCGAAGGAAATAGTCAAGAGAGTGATAAGGCAAGCTACAAGATGGGAGAAAATAGCTGATTAATATAGAATATATGAAAAACCTCTACAACTCTACAACTCAACAAAAAACAAGTAGCTGGATTTAAAAACAGGCAAAGGACTTGAGACGCTTCTCCGCAGACAATACACACAGAGCCAACTAACCCGAGAGAAGATGCTCAATATCAATGATCCTGGGAAATGCAAGTCAAAATCACAAGATGCTACCTCACACGGGCTAGGATCGCCGTCAGGAAAATGCAAGGCAAGGAATGATGAGGACACAGAGAAGCTGGAATCCCTGTGCAGGGCGGGTGGGAACGTAAGGAAGTGCAGCCATTAGGGAAACCAGTATGGTTCTAGGGGCTCCCTAAAACATTAAAAATAGAATTACGCCATATGATCCTAATTCCACTTCTGGGTATTTCACGCAAAGGAGCTGAATCCGGGGTCCAGAAGAGAGATTTGCACACCTACATTCACGGCAGCATTTTTCACAACAGCCAGGAGATGGGAGCAACCCCACGGCCACTGACAAACGAGTGGGCGAAGAAAATGTGCTCTACACACACAATGGAGTGTTGGCCTTACAACAGAAGGAAATCCTATCGCTGCTACGACATGGGTGCACATGAAGGAGAGCAAGCTCGGTGAACTCAACCGGTCCCAAAGTACTGTATGATTCCACTTACATCAGGACCCTGGAGGAATCAAATTTTTAGGGACAAAAAGCAGGATGGTGGGTGCCAGGGGCCACGGGAGAGGTGAGGACAATGAGTCCCTGTCAACGGCGACAGGGTTTCACTTTGGAAGATAAAAAGTTCTAGAGGTGGATGGGGAACATACGCAATGCTATTGCATTGTACACGAAAAGTGGTTAAGGTAATATTACGTTATGTACATCCTACCACAATCCAAAAAATTAAGTCATATTTATCTTTCTAAAATATTTTATTTGGGCAGCCCGAGTGGCTCAGCGGTTTAGCGCCGCCTTCAGCCCAGGGCCTGATCCTGGAGATCCGGGATCGAGTCCCGCGTCGGGCTCCCTGCATGGAGCCTGCTTCTCCCTCTGCCTGTGTCTCTGCCTCTCTCTCTCTCTCTCTCTCTCTCTGTATCTCTCATGAATGAATAAATAAAATATTTTTAAAAATAATAATAAAATATTTTATTTATGTGACAAAGAGAGAGAACGCGTGCACGTGCACGAGTGCAGGGAGGGGCGGGGGGCGGGGGGAGAAGCACCCTCGATGCCGGTTCCGGTCCAGGACTCCAGGATCACACGCTGAGCTGAAGGCAGATGCTTAACCAGGCGTCAGAAAACTTTCCAAAAGAAACCCAAGACAGGGGAGCAGCACCTCATAAAAGTGGTACTACTTAAGGTAAAACAGAACAGATGCACCAGTCAAGGGTGCCATGCGTCAGCATCTGTGAAGAATTCTGCAAGGGGCGCCACATGTTCCAGGGCAAGCTGTGAGCCGACCGGAGAACCGGCAAGTCTGTTAGCGAACTTCTAGCTGCCGTCTCCTCACTGGCATAACCCAGCCGAAGACAGATGCAGAAAGGGCTCCACCTCTGAAGAATCATAGAGTAACAAGGCGACATGATGCCTTATAAAGCCCAATGTTCGGGGGATCCCCAGGGGGCTCAGCGGTTGAGCGCCTGCCTTCGGCCCAGGGCGTTATCCCGGGGTCCCGGGATCGAGTCCCGCGTCGGGCTCCCTGCATGGAGCCTGCTTCTCCCTCTGCCTGGGTCTCTGCCTCTCTCTGTGTGTCTCTCATGAATAAATAAATAAAATCTTTAAAAAATGTTTTTTTTTTAAAAAGCCCAATGTTCTGGAAAGTGTTAGCCGATGTGGTTCTGAGCATCTTCAAACCTGAAAGAACTAGGACCAGACAACATTCCCTCCACGGCCCGGCTCACACACCCTGAACACTTCCAGGTTTTCAGAGCTTATTCTAAAAGTATCTTCTTAACGAAATTGATAACAAGACCGAAGCCATGAGAAAAAAATAGAAAATAGCCACAGACGGGCAGAAAGTGAACCCTGGTGACGATGTCCTGAGCTCTGTGCAGACCAAAGGCCTCACACAAAGGGCAGACTCCGTGAGAAGGGACAGAAAAGCAAGACCCTACAAGACTCACCCCGGCTGAGGGCAAAGGGCATAGGCCGCAGCGGCTACGAGGGCTCCAGCCGGGCTTCTCTGCAGGGCCCTAAGCCAAGGACAGTTTCTACATCGTAAAAGGTCAGATAAAGAAAAAACTACAAATACACGGAACAGTGACCTGAAGTATTTACTGCCTGGCCCTTCAAAGAAAGCACGCGAGCCCCCACACCACGACCCCTCAGATCATACTCCAAGACCAGGAATTTACCATAAAACAGAGGGAAACGTCATAATGATAAAGAGTCAATCCAATGGGAAGACATACAAATTATAACTGTAAACGCACCTAACAAACAGGCCGACCCAAAATGCACGGAACATGGAGATGGAGAAGGGAACGCTCTGACATCAGCTGGAGATTTTAACGGCTTCAGAGCTTAGCCCAACACCACGGGTGACACACGCACCGTTCTGGTCTTAAGTGTCCTACTGACTCACTAGTTCCTCGCAGGGTTGGTGCATGGGATCTTTGTCCCAATTATGAGAGATTGTGCAGTGACGCCTCAAGTGTCAGAAACCAGCACAAGTCTCAGAAGATCCCCGGCAAGGAAACCGAGGAAGAGGTCTGCTGGTGGGTGGGCTGCACCCACGTAGGTGGCACAGGGGTGCCCCACTCCCAGGAGAGCCCTGCCCTCCTGCACACACGGCAGCCCCACCAACGCCCCACCGTGCAGGGTGCTGGTCCTGGCAGGTCAGAAGGAACGCCCCGCAGGTGACGCCCTACAGCCAGGCCCTCGACGTAGGGCTGTGAGCAGCCCCTACCTTCAGGCAGTCCTCTCCTCCAGCCCTGCTGCCTGCACCAGCAGCCACGCCAAGCCCTCCTAGACGAGGTGGTCTCGCCTTCCCAGGGGCAGTCACGGCGGCCGGCAGCGCAGACACCCCTCTGGGTTCTGGATCACAGGGGCCCCCAGCTAACTCGCGCAACACTCAGGGCCCTGGGGCTGCTACAGAAGGAGGAAAAGCTGCCGGCTTCCAGGAGACAACGGAGAAGACCGCCGGCCAGGGCGGCCACACAGGACAGCACGGGGGAAGGGGCCCCTGAGGGAGCGCCCAGGGGGCTGCTCCTGCGCTCCGGCACACCCCAACACGACCGCATCCACGCGGCAACACCGCACACCTGGCACACCTAAGGTCTCCAGAGGTAACACTAGAGTCAGACCCTTAACCAGCACATCAGGCACGAAGACTGGAACGCCTATCACTTCGCAAAAGTCATCTTAACAGACAAAATCTATAAGAAGACACACTCAAGGCTTCGCTCTATTTAACCGCTCCTCTGGAAAAAAAATAAGAATTGTTATTTGACAGCTACATTTTTTTTTTAAAGATTTCATTTATTTACTCCTGAGAGACACAGAGAGAGGGAGAGAGAGAGAGAGAGAGAGGAGAGAGAGATGCAGGCAGAGGGAGAAGCAGGCTCCATGCAGGGAGCCCGACGCGGGACTCGATCCCAGGACTCCGGGGTCACGCCCTGGGCCGAAGGCAGGTGCTAAACCGCTGAGCCCCTCGGGCTGCCCTTTGACAGATATTCTGATAAAACACATTAGTAATGAGACAAACACAAAACTTACCCATCCCAGTGGTTGATCTTCATGGCCACCAGGTGGTCTATCATCGGCTGTGTGTACTCAGGAAAGCCGGCGATAAACATGCTGAAAAAGACCGTATTGAGAGGCGGTGAGGACGTGAAGGAGCAGGAACTCCCGCCAATGCTTGTGGCGCGTACAGCCACGTTCGGTTTGGCAGTTCCTTATAAAGTTAAGGACACAGAAATCCCCCTGGAAGTATTTACCCAGAAACAACCAAAGCTAAGCACCCACATGGAGACGTACGGCTCCGAGCAGGGTACTCCTCCGAGCCACACCCTCCAAACAGCCTGACCGTCTGGGACGGGTGAGCTCAGAGGGACGCTGTGGCACGCCACCAGCCACCAGCAACAGACAGGAGCGAGCTCCGGGCGCACACGCTGCAGGTGTAACGCTCGGAACAACGTTCTGAGCTGAGAAGCCAGATGCAGAAGTACATCCTTCCTGATTCCGCCATGAGATGTTCTACAAAAGGCACCAGCGGTCCACAGCGATGGGCTGAGGCTGCTCGCCGCCGCGTGTCATGCAGGTGCCGGTCACCCAGGGGAGACCTTGCTGACACCAGGTGACACCAGGTGTCCACTCTTGCTCAACCGTGCGCTTCACTCAAGGACAGCTGATGGAATGTAAATCCTGCCTCAGAGATAAAAGGTACAGGGCACCTGGGGGGCTCAATCGCTGAAGTGTCGGCTCAGGTCGTGACCCCGGGGTCCTGGCACTGAGCTCCGCATCAGGCTCCCTGCTCAGCGGGGCGTCTGCTTCCCCCTCTCCCTCTGCCCCTCCCCCTGCTGTGTGGTCGCTCGCTCTCTCTGTCAAATAATTAAATCTTTAAAAATAAATAAAAATAAAAGTTACATCTAGTAAAAATACTGTAGGAGAATTAAGAAAAAAATCTCTAAGTAGGACAGGTGCACTCTACCTACGACTCAAAACCCAGAGGCCGTACGGCCATACCACCCTGAGTGCACCCGATCTTGCCAAAACTCAGAGGCCATCAAGGAAGATCGGTCGGTACATTCAAACACGTGACCAAAAAAGAAAAACGTCTGCCAGGAAAAACACATCATGAAGTCAAAAGATAAAAACAAACTCAGAAAAAAATACCAGCAACTGTTACCACAAATAAGACACCTCTTTAAAATAAAATTGTTCCAAATCCATAAGAAAATACTATCACCTCAGAGGAAAAGCCTCAGTTTACAGAGAAGAACAGGACAGGACACAGCTGGCGCCCAGCCTCCTCCTCGGAGGAGACAGACAGGAAGCCTCCATCTACCCACCAGACAGCCAAACCTGGGGGTGCGGGTGCAGCCATCGTGGGCAGGACCTAGAGGCATCTAGAAACACTGCTGGGAGCACCTCTGTGGAGCAGCCTCTGTGGACGGTGAATGGCATCGCCCAAGGAATGTAAAACGTAAAGATCCAGCCATCCCACTGCAGTCAATTCATTCAGATAAAACCCCACAGGTGGGAAATCCTGCGTGCAAACACGTTCACATCACATCACATCACATCAAGCAGCCGAGACTAGGCCGGAGGGGAGGGACGCAGGGTGCGCAGTACGTCCACCCGGAGGACAGGAGGAGGGAGGCGCCGCGTGCACGTTCGGCTGGTTCTGCTGCGCGGGCACCACACCCAAGCCACCTGCCGACCTGCCGTCCCCCGCGGATGAGCACGCAAGCCGTGCCCACCTGTGCACCTGCTGCCAGCGCTCGGCGAGCACGGGAGGAAGTCAGCACCGCGGCCTGTGTGACACGAACCTGGCCTCTCCAGAAGACGAGCCAAGGACCCCCGGGAGGGAACTGGCCACCAGAGCATCAGCTGCACCTTGGGAACCGTACACCACACCCTTATGTCACCTCCTCCAAAAACACACACTCGTATGCGTCATTGCTCAAGAACACCCAACTGCTCCCACATATTGCCCAAGCCTGTGCGCCATCCACACCCCCCGTCACGGGCTCAGCCATCGGCCACGTGTGCTACCTGGAGGCTGAGAGACACATTGGACGGCACGGAGGGCCGAGAAGGGGGAAACACTTGGAATTACCCGAATCCTGGGTGGGCACGTGTGTGCATGTGCACGGGGTGAACACAGTGCTGTGTGAACATGTGTGTGCTACAAGGTGCTGGACTGGGGGGACGGGCACAAAAGTGTGTGTTCTGGATGTGAAAGAAAGCAGAGACTTCTCCAGAGATGAGGGAGACGGAGAGACCCTCCAACGGTGACAAAAGAGGTAAAGTCAGAAGGAAAAACAGAAGAACCAGGACAGTGGATAAGTGGTCAGAGAGGAACCCAGATGTGACCCCTGGGAGGACCCCATCACCGAAGGGCCCCTGGGACTGCCAGCATCCACGACCAATGGCCGCACAGGAAGAGACGGACAGACGCCAGCCACCTGAGCTCTCGTCGAGCTTGGGACCCAGCGACAGCTGACCAAGGGGGAGACACACGTCCGGAACCAGCGCCCGGTGCACAGCGTTCCCCGAGCAGCAGAGTCTGCACAGAGGCCACGTGCAGAGCCCCCCCCGGGGGGGGGGCGGTCAGCAGACGGCGGCAGGCCAGTGGGAGCCGGGCCACGCGGCAGCTGAGGGGATCGGCAGCAGGAGGAGCCCTTGAGGGCTATTAGGGACACAAGTGACAGAACTAGGTCACCAAGCAGACGCAGACAAGGAGGCAGTAGGAGAAGCAAAACGGAGCTGACTGTGTGGGTGGCAGCCGTTCACGGAGCTAGGAGGCAGCGAGGAGGCAGTTTGCTCTGAGGGCTCCTAAGTTAGAAGAGGTCATATGGCAGGAACGTGCAAATTACTGGAAAGCAAAATACGACAAATGGGGTTTCGAGAAGGGTGCACAGGACCGCAGATGTCAGAAACCCACCAAGGAAACTTCCAGCAGCAAGACAGGCCAACAGAGCCAGCGACCACGGGTCGTGTCCCAACAGAAGCAGCCCCGTGTTCACACACTGACGTCAAAGGGGCTTCAGCAACCAGCCACCGGCGGACAAGGGACAGGCCAGGTGACAGCAGAACTCAGGAACGCGGGACGCCAGGACGCAAAGCAAAGGCTCCACGTGACTCTGTCCACACCGGTTCCAGAAAAGGCAGACTCCGGGCCCGGGAGGCGAGTCCAGGTGCCAGGGCCAGGGCACGCGGGGCTGTCGGGGCCAGGGGGCGCGTCCTGCGTGACCATACGGTGCTGCCCACTCATGGCCAAAACTCACATTTTAAGTTGGGGATGGACTCTTCCTATATAGAAATTACGTGTAAAATAGTCGTATAAAATAACAATTGGACAAAAATAAACGTGACTTTTTTTAAAGGTTTACTCTCAGGAATACACAGGTGACTGTAAGCAAAAGACAAGAGACAAAAAGAAAACATTTGCAGACCGTTTATCTGAAAAGGGGCTCATATCCAGAATAGGTAGAGAATTCTGAAATTCTCAATAGGAAGAAAACTAACCCAATAAACAGGCAAAAAATTTATCAAAGGAACCCCTGAAAGACGCTCCAAGTCCTCAGTCGTGAGGAAAACAGCAGCGAGCCTCCTGCCCGCCCGCCAGAACGGCTGTGACAGGAGCACGGGGAACGGGAGCACGGGTCGCCGGGAGCACGGGTAACAGGAGCACAGGGAACGGGAGCACGGGCCGCCGGGAGCATGGGGAACGGGAGCACCGTCCTGGAAATCTGCCTGCGGGCTCTTAACAGCTGGGCTCCGGCTATTCCAGGCCCAGGCGCCCGGCAAGCGGAGCACTTGTCCTCAGACAGGCGTGTACGTGGCGTCAGTGTCACGCCCTGTGGAGCGGCCCAACCCGGAGGCACCCAGCGGCCCCTGCCCGGGCGGACGGGCCGATGCGCCGTATCCGCAGCAGAGCCCTGGGCCGCAGAACAAATCCTCAACACGCAGCAAGTGACAGGAGCAGCACAGAGCGCGTTCTGTGGGGCCCACGCACCACCTAGGAAGGCAAAGCACCCCAGCGGCCGGCAGGCCGGGGCCACTGGGGGAGGCCGGGACCTGGGTGCCCCGCCCCGGCGTGCTGACACATCAGAACGTGACACGGGCAGGGTCCCCGCGCCCAGGACAGTAACGAAGCTGCCCAAGTGAACACGAAGGCGGCGGGCCTGCGGGCACGGCCCACCAACAGCCTCCGCGGGCCGCTGGTCCAGCCTGTGCAGAGCTGTCATCTCCAGAGGAACCCCGGCTGACCCCCGCCCCCGGGGAACCCGACCCCCGCTTCCAGCTGCCGAAGTGCAGGCCCATCCAACCACGTCCCACGACGCAGGACGATGCAAACCCTCACGTTGGCTCTGAGGCTCCGCACGACGCCCAAGCTGGGCCCTGCTGGCCCTGGACCGTCTCCCGGGCTGCCCCCCTCAGCACAGTCCCCTCCCTCTGCATCCCTCCCCCAGTCCAGGCGGACAGCAGGACCCTGGGTGTGCGCCCTGCCCTGGCCCCAGGAGCCCCACCCCACGACCACTGGACTGTGTCCTCACCGACCGCCCCTTGTCCACACTAAGACGCCAAAGGTGCCGTCAGAACACACCCGGCGCAAGATTATGTTTTGCCAAACATCTCTATGCCACGCAGACAACTGTGACATCGAAGTCTTAGATCAGCTTAGAAACCCTAGCGACAGGGAAAACACAGCAAGGCTAAAAACTGGGCATTAATGTTACCCAAGAAGCTCCAGGAAAAGGGGTAAATTCTCCACATTAAAATATATGTTCAACTACTAACAAAGAAAACAGGATGACGGCAGGAAAGAACTGGTTAAGGCCCAGGAGGCCACTAGACGTCCAGACGAGACAGAAAGGACGCTAAAAACAGGGTGTTTAGTCAAAGCGTCTTTGAGAAAGAGGGCAAACGCTACATTTTTTAAAAACTCTGTGCGTGCTGGTCATGGAGAAACATAATTTCTGCACGGTCTGCCCGGGTGCGCAGAGAATCTCTCCCGAGGACGGAGAGTGGTTCACACGTGTCCGAGGCGACAAAGCAGAGCAGCACGCCATTCCCGCGTGGGCACCGCCGCGAGGACTCAGGCAGTGAGGCCACGAAGCCCACAGGACCAGTGGGACGCGGGGCCCACGGCGCTGGGGGCGACACTACGTATTAACCCAGGACCTGGTTTCTCTAACTCTTCTTACTCGCGTCTCAGAAACAACCCAGAGACCTTCAACTTGGGAAACATGATTTTACTGAAAAGAAAAAAACAGGACAGACACACGGTCCCTTCTAAGCCGCGTCGGCCTGGCTGGCGGCTGCAGGAAGCAGGGAGCGCTGAGGCAGCGCCCACACAGCAGGATGGGCTGGGAGGAGGGGAGGAGCAGACACAGCTCATCCCAGAGCTGCGGCCTTGACACGCACCCTCCCCCACCAGAAGGCCGCCGAGACCTGCCCACGCCCCTTGTCCCTTTGGATTAGTTTGCGTTTTCTAGGGTTTTACATAAAAAGAATCCCGCACTAGGCACCCGGCCTCATCAGCAGGAAACACAAATTTCGGTCACATAAATTATATTTACTCTTAGTGGACTTTCCAAGGGGAAGAGAGAAAATTATGGAGGCTTTTCTGACATCGGCATCACAGGGAAATATTACATTTTTTGACAAACATTAGAAACTTACCTTATAACCAGGAAACAGTTAGCTCTGTTGCCAACAGCAAAGTAGTCCGCTGCGGTCAAAATGTCAATTCCATGGGGGAAAGTGCCCTAATCACAGAGTCAAGAGGAAGAAGAGCACAGAAATGACACAAGTAAGGGGAGGCCTTTCTAGGGGAACCACCGCCACACCCACACCCACACCCGCCCACGCCCACACCAGGCACGCTGGGGACCAACAGCACACAGCTCCCTGGCGGCCCATCTCATGCTGGACACTGCACTACTATAACGTGAACCACTCAAAAATATTTAATTTTTTTTTTCAAGCAACTCAAACGTTTTCAACTTTAAAATGTTTTAATAGACTCTCTTTACACCCACACCGTAAAAAATAAAAATAAAAAATCAGGTTTCAACAGTGAGGCCCATCTCGTTCGATGGGCATCCCAGACACTGCGTCTCTTTCAAGCAGGTTTGCAGGACCCTACGCGCAGGTGCGTCGGCGCCGCGTGTGCACTTCAAGTCTGCGTGTGACATTCTGGGAATTCTCACCAACACGCCAACACCACCCATCCCGTCGGGGAGCTTGCGTGCCCTCCCGAGTGTCCCTCTTTGCTTCGGTGGGTTCCCATCCTTCCTCTGCAACGTTCCCCCCGAGCCGCAGGACACTGCCACGGGCAGGGCTGGCACCCTGGCCCCCACCAGGCTCCACCTCCTTCAAAGTCCATGTCTCTTAGCCAGCTGCCCGGCTCCCCCACGCCCGTGCTGCATGCACGCTGCTCACAGGAAACATCGTGCAGGGGGGTGGGGAGGCTGAAGGGACACCCCCTGGAACACTGGCTCCTGGCTGGTCCTCCAAACCTAGACCGTGGTTAGAGGCCTTTCCTCTCCCTGATGGTCCATCCAACCTGAGTGTCCCCCCACCAAATGGGACACGGGAATGGCCCAGAGCCCCGAGCACTCTGCGCCTGGGACAGGCCTGGCTCTCCCCCAGCAGGCTGGAAGCCAGGGGTGGGGAGACGCCTCCTTCCCCTGGGCTCTGGGCTCTGACGCTGGGGTGTCCGGAGCCCCTCGGCTCAGCTTCCAGCGGGTTCCCTGGCTACGACGCCTGCCCACCTACCCCCTATGCTTCCAAGTTCCTTCCCGTCCAGCGCCCTCCTTGGCCCGAGCTGCACTCCTTCGGGAGCTCTCCACACTGGCGGCCCCAACACCCCAAAGCTTGTTCTCTTCGGAGGTGAGCCGTCTCTTCCTAGGGAGCCTCTATCATCTATGTGTCCAGGGGCCCCCCAGGTGGCACCAAGGACACTGGTCTCAGCCACCTTCGAGCCAGGGAAGAAAGGGAGAGACCCTGAGGAGACAGGTGCTGGAGGACAACGAAACAATCGCCACCCTGCAGGGAGCTGGGGAAGCCAGCCTGGACGGCCGCCCGGGGCCCATTCTGGGAGCACCTCCCACCAAGAACCACATGTCGTCTCCCCTGCAGAAGCAGGTCAGCCCTCACCCTGGCCCCTGGGAGCACGACAATGGAACCAGGAGACCGTGGACCCGCGTGCAGAAGGACCCTCACGGTGGGCACAGGGGGAACCTGCAGGCAGGCATTCTCCTCCCAAACACCCCAACGTCAAGTCTTCCTTCGCGGAGGCCTGCCCTTCCTCAAGGGGCTCCCCTTGGGGCCTGTAGCCTGACTTCTGACCCCCAAGTCCCAGACGCCTGTCACCATCTCCCCTTGTCCCCCACCCAGCCCCGTCTGCTGATGGCCTTGCCCACAGTGCACATCCCTCCACCCCAGTGCTTCTTCCTGGGGCTTTGACCAGAGCTCAGCTCAGTGTTCCCCCAACATGACCTGCTCCTGTCTACTCTTCCCCAGGCCAGCCACACGTCCCAGCGTGGCCACCGGCATACACGGTGTGAATGACCCAGTGACAAGGGCCACACCACCCAGCCAAGGCTGACCAGCCGGGAGAGGCTGGGGCCTGGGGGCACGACGGTGCTGGGGGGCAGAGAGAGGCCACAGGATCAGCGGCTTCCGGAAGCTGGCTCCGACACAACACAGCATGGGCAGGATCATGCCTCCGTCCCTCAGAAGCCGGGCTCCTCCTCCCACATCCCTCCTGCCCCACAGGCAACTGCTAAAATCGGGTGGCAACGCATAAGGCGCTGACCTGACATGGGTGTGCGTGAAATCACTTACACGTTTGGGTTTCCCATAAAACACAGCACTGTTTAAAACCTGTGTCAACTCTCCCCTGGATAACATCCCGAGTGGGTCTGTGACCAGACGGCACCGAGTCAACACAAGCTCATCCTAGGTAAATTCCATACCCACATCCGACAGTGCGAGGAGATACCAAGTCTGTAGCTTTCAGTATTTCTACTGCTAAAGTGACGGGAAGTTTTAGGAATGAAGATTTCAAGAAGTAGCCATACCTGTCTTCCCACATTCTCCTGGAAAGCGGCCTAAGGAGAAGAAGAACAAACAGAGCAGGTGAGTTAGGTTTGCACTTTGCTAAACATCAGGAGAGAAATTCAAAACAAATGCCATGCAGCACAAATGACCCATGGCTTTATTTTTTTAGATAAAAGTCTGCATTGATAGCCGATCAGAGCACCAAGGGTAGCTGTCATTCTGTCTCTAGGTCCTGGTGCTTTTTCAAACCACTAATCAAGTTTATAAAATCAGACACATCCTGAAAAGTGCCCTTTGGAAGTGGACGCTGAGCTGCTCGCAGAAGCCGAATCCAAGGCTCCAGACAGAGGCGTGAGAACAGAGTCCAACATGGAACCCTTGTCCTGGGAACTTGGAGCAGCAGCTCGCAACCCCACCCCACCCCCGGGGCCTGCCCCAGGGCCGTCACGGACAAGCCCCGCCGACACAGGCCCAGAGCTTGAAATATTCACTTAAACCCAATAAAGTGTCTTTAGGCGCTTACTGGACAAAACCCGTTGACTTCCCCAGTAGTTCCCGTCCCATGTCTCTGCCTGCCCTGGGACGTGTGACAGCCAGGCCAGGCCGTCTGAGTGGTGACAACAGGCAGCACCTCCTTCCCGTCCACCACCCAGCCGGTGCCCAGAGCCGGGCTCAGAAACCGGGGCGGCCCCGGGGGAGCAACCTGCCGGTGGACGCGGCCCCTTCCCCGGAGCCGAGCCTCTGGGGCCGGTTCCCGCTGCACGCACAGGGTGCCGCCAGGGAGCACACGCAGGGATGCGGAACGGACTGGAGAACCAGAGATCGCGGGCAGGTCCCACGGAGGATCAGAACCAGGGTCGTCCCCAGGCACCAGCAGAACGGGCTCCTCACCCACGGCCCTCCCGCGGCTTTCAAACCAGGAGAGAGACCCGATTTTCACTTGGTAGCATATTGGGCCTTTTGCAACAAATTTATTAAAGAAATTAAGAAACCAACCAAAAGGCAACGGAAATAAGATATAACGTCGATTTACGTAACAAGCAATATTTAGGAACACATTTACCAGTTTGATGACATCAAAAAGGCAAAAAATAAAAAATATTTTTTAAATTTAAAAAGCAAAAAATAATACAAGATTTATGTGGAAACACAGAGCCCTGGAACAGATGCAGCAGCCCTGAAGAAGAGGGGAAGGACCGCGGGCCCCAGCACGGGTGAGGTCAGCACGTGGGCGCAGAAGACAGGCACCACAGGGTGCAGCACGACAGAAAAGCAGAGAACCTCACCTCTAGGACGGAGGCCAGGCCCTGAATTCTGAGAGGGGGCACCAAACCACGACCCGTTTAAGAAAGAACTGACAAACGGGTCACACCAAACGTTAAGACTCCTGCTCTGGGGATCCCTGGGTGGCTCAGCGGTTTAGCCTCTGCCTTTGGCCCAGGGCGTGATCCTGGAGACCCGGGATCGAGTCCCACGTCGGGCTCCCTGCATGGAGCCTGCTTCTCCCTCTGCCTGTGTCTCTGCCTGTCTCTCTGTGTGGGACTATCATGAATAAATAAAATCTAAAAAAAAAAAAAAAAAAAAAAAGACTCCTGCTCTGTGCAGCACCGTGTCCTGGGGACAGAAGCCACAGCCCGGGAGCAGGGCCCGCGGGCCACGCGCCAGCAAGGGCAGCACCTCGCTTCGGGAGCAGAACCACCCACAGTCAGCCCTGCACAGGCCAGCCAGTGAGGAAACAGGCCGAAGGCTCCAAGAGACGGTGCGCGGAAGTGAGGCACAGAACCATGGAGAGGTGCTCGCCACCAGAGGAAGGCAACAGGACGGCGCAGGAGGCGTCGCCGCACCCTGATAGGACCACGCAGCGACCCCACAGAGGCTGGCAGGGCCGCGGGGGACGGGATCCCCGACAGGCGGTGGGAAGGTGCAGCGGCGAGCCTCCACACGGGGCTACACGGGCACCCACCGTCCACCTGCCACGCCACTCCCGGCGTTAGGCCAAGAGAAAGAAATTATGTCCACGCAAAAGCCTGGACACGACTGTTCACGGCAACTTAAATTTTTTTTTTTTTAAGATTTTATTTATTTACTCACGAGAGACCCAGAGAGAGGCAGAGACACAGGCAGAGGGAGAAGCAGGCTCCACCCTGGGAGCCCGATGAGGGACTCGATCCTGGGACCTCGGGGTCACGCCCTGAGCTGCCACCCCAGCTAGAGCCCAGGTGGACCCACGGGGAACCGCCAGCCCGAAGGGTCACTTGTGGCAGGACTTCCTCCTTGCAACATGGAGCGGAAAGGCAGCCAGTAGGACCACAGGGCCTGAGGGGCCGCACACCGTTCAGCTAACTGGGCTTCAAGGAGATTCCGTGTAACTGCGATGAACCAGGCCCCCGGCCCCCCCCCCGGCCGCCGGCCCCCCAGCCCACCAGCCCCCCAGCCACTGGCTCCGCTCCAACAGAGCAGCAAGTACTGAACAGCTCCGTAAGGGTGAGCGGTTGCAGATTCGCTAATGTGCTGGTTACCCCGTAGGCCCCCTCCCGGCCTGCATGAGGACAGCAGCTCGAGGCCTGGTGGGGGCAGGGGGCCCCGGGTGGCTGGCAGTGCACAGGCCCAGGCCCTCCTGACCTCGGCCAGGAGCGCCCCTCACACCCCGGCACTGAGGGCATGAAACCTGAGCACAAATAAGCGCCGGAGGGGGCACAGCAAGCCTTGGTCTGAGCTCCACAGTAAGAGAACTCCACGTTGTCACCTCCTCGGTCCCAGGTGTCCAAGCGCGCTTCCAACACGTGCCTCTCTGACCCACAGCTTTCATTCAGAACCTGCTGGGTCGCCCGGCGTACCAGGATGACGCCCAACACAGAGAATCCCCTGCAAATTTTGAAGGATTATAGTCCTAACTTGAAAAACAAGAGGACTTCTGGGTTTTCTCACCTCTTTCTCGGGGTTTATAAAGGCAGCACTGCTTTAATTTTACCACTGCTTCCCATTAAAATGCTGGCTTTACAGTAAACAAAAAAAGAAAATGTAAAAGCTACTTTCTAACTCCAGATTTCACAAAAAATCATCATCGTGTTTGAAAGCATGAATATGTTCCTGGGTGACCATCAGGGCAGAGACGTGAAGGCCCCTCACGGAGTCACGGGACTCCTACTGACGCTCCAGAAACAGAACTGCATCAACACAGAGGAAACTAGCTCCGCTGGCAAACTTCCTCTGGAGAGAAAATTCTGAAGGGCCAGAGCCCAGGACCTCCTGTGTTACACTGTCTCAGGGTGCAGAGGGCAGGCAGGCACGTCCAGGGGCAGCGGACGCTCCGCCCGAGCTCCCGCACACGAGGCAGGGCCCGCGGCCAGGCACCTGTGCTGCCGGGGACACAGGACAGCGCACGGGGGAGCACCCGCGGCTGCACCTGACAACTCCCGACAGATAAGTCCCTTCACTAGAAAACACGCAGGCTAAGGGAAGTGAGTTAGGAACGTGCTTGCAAAGAAACAAAACAGGCCCAGATGGGTTCACCAGTGATTCCCAGCAAACATTTGAAGTAGAAACAAAGTAAGAGCCAGCTTTATTTTTAGAGACTTTATTCATTTAAGAGAGCAAGTAGGGCAGCCCAGGGGGCGCTCAGCGGTTCAGCGCTGCCTTCAGCCCGGGGCGTGATCCTGGGGTCCTGGGATAGAGTCCCACGTCAGGCTCCCTGCATGGAGCCTGCTTCTCCCTCTGCCTGTGTGTCTCTGCCCCTCTCTCTCTCTCTGTCTCTCATGAATAAATAAAATCTTAAAAAAAAAAAAAAGAGAGAGAGAGAGAGAGAGAGAGAGCAAGCAAGAGCAAAAGCAAGAGCCCAGGAGCAGAGGGAGAGGGAGAAGCCCGACGACACGGGCTCCATCCCGGGACCCCAGGGTCATGATCTGAGCCACCCAGAACAATCTTTTAAGACTTCTTCTACAAAATACAAGAGGTAGAAACACTCGCAATTACCTCCGTGGGGCCAGATTACCCTGATTCCAAAGCCACACAGAAAGGTCCCTTACAAACAGACTGAAAACTCCGGCAAACTATGTGCAGCAGCACGTGAAAGAGGACAGAACAAGTGGGATTTCTCCTGGGAATGCAAGGTTGGCTCAATACCTGCAAAACTGATGAGCAGGACACAACATATTGACAGAAAAAAAGCACAAAATCACACAAGCATCTCACAATCAAACATCCACTCAGGATGTAATCAAACAACACAAAACCCTTCACAACAAGCCAGCAGAACCTCTCGACCTGCTAGAGCCTATTTACAAAGGCTTTCCAGTTGATAGTGAAAGCCGGCACATCCCCGGACGGACGCCAAGGCGGCCCCCACGGCCCCCACGTCGGCTCAGCACGGTGCCTGCCCCCCTGCACCAGCACACTTAGGCAAGAAAAATAAATAAAAGGCATCGAGACTGGAAAGGAAACAGTAAACTCTTCTTCAACTTTTCTTTTCCTCACAGATGACAAGATCCTGCACGTGGAGCCGTAAGGAGCCCACACGCACCAGGAGTGAGGTGAGGGCCCTGCCGTGCCCCACTGACCACCCCGCCTCGGAGCCGCCAGCCCCACAGGAACCGCAAGGAAACACCCAGGAACTGGGTCCCCCAGGCCCGCAGGTGGTGCCAGGGGCCCTGGGAAGCATGGCCTTGAAAACAGAACCCCAGGCGTGGGAACGGAAGACACAGCCGCGGCCGAGTTCCCCTCTCAGGGACTGGGCATGTGGGTCCCTCGCCTGGGTGGCCCCACCCCTGCCCCCACCTGCGCCAGGTACTTCCCTGGCTCCCAGCCACTCCAGCCTGCACCGTCCCAGCTTGAGTGTGACACGAACAATCCCCAAAGGTCTCCCCAGAGCAAGCGGGAGCAAGCCCAGCACGACACGGATCCTCCAAATCCCACATTCCCAGCAGACCCTCACCTGCCGAAGGCCGTCTGAGCGCACCTAAGTGTCCCGGCATCGAGTGGTAGCTGTCACCTCTGACCCAGCCTGACCCAAGGGGAGCTGCTGGCCTGCGCCCTCTCTCACCAGTCAGTCTCCTCCGCTGCCACACAGGGTGCTTGCTCTCAGTCCTTCTAGCAGACACCCCCTGCTCCTCCTCTGTCTCACCAACTCCCACGGGCTCCAGCTGGACCAGGCCGAGGGGCACAGATGCCTCGTCCGCCCTCCCTCCAGCACCTGAAGTGTGGCTGCTGCCCGTGGGGGACCTAGAATCAGCTTCAGCCCCCAAGTGTGTGGGCAGAGCCGTCTGGAGCAAGGCCCTCCTAGGCTCACCATCCTGTCCCACCTCTGGGCCGGGAAGACCTGGCTCCCCGTGGTACGGCGGGGGCCCCCAGGGCAAGGCAGGCAGCTCTCCCCACACCCCAGCTCAGGGCCGCCAATCCACCCAGAGGACACACTCAGGTCCCCTACGACACAGGGCTCACAGAATCCCTCCCAGGCCCCCGCGCCTCTCGGGCCAGACCCTCCTCCTGCAAAGACCAGAGCTCAGCCAGGACCAGGGCCCTCCTGGCTTCATCCCCTGGTCTCCCCCATCGTCCTCAGAGCACAGCCTTTCTGCCCATGTCCATCCCGCGCTTCCTGACACAGAGGCCCCTCCGCCACCAGGCTCGGCAGCTGAAGGCACGCCTGGTCCCTCAGCACCCACAGCAGCCCACGTGTGAGTCTGACCTACGCAACTGACCAAGAGCAACACAGCCCTGTGTGCGGCCGGGACACGGCCTGGCAGCCGTCGTGTCTGCCAGCATCTGCAGGAACCCCCGAAGCAGAGCTCGGGGCCACATCCCAGCTCCAGGGAGGAGCAGCGGGATGTCGTGTAGACTCCCGGTCAGTGCCCCTCGAAGCAACGGTGCAGCCTCCTGAAAGCTCTTCGCACACAGAATCTGCCCCGAGCATGACCAGGCCCAGGGGAGACACTGGCGTTTGAACGCAGAAAGGCCCGCTGGGGCCGCCAGGCACGTCGGTGAGGCCCCAGGCCCAGCACGCCCGCGTGGGGCTGAGCGGACCTCTGCTTGGCAACACGCCTCCTGAAGCTCTGAGGCACCTGCCCCACTGTCACGTTCGGGTCACACAGCTGGAACCCACGGTCTTCTCCTTGAGCCTGGTCGTCAGGCACTGTCTCGTCACCCACGAAGCTCAGATGGCGGCACTTCTCAGCCGGCGGTGCCGCATGTAATCCCGACCCGCCTCACAGGTTAAAGGGCAGCCCCTTCTCCCGGAAACTGGGAGGAGGCGTGCACTGGCGCTGCGCCCGTGGCTGCCCGGGCACCGCACCCGGCAGCGAGCAGGAGTGCGCGGCCTGCTGAGCAGAGAAGGGCACGGTCCGGACCCGCCCACACCGTCAAGCAAAGGAACAAAACAGGAAAACTCACAGAGGCTGCTCTCCTGCAGTTTATGTTTCGGTCAAACACCGTGGCAATCACCAGGGCGCTGTGAAAAAGAGAGGAAAATAGTTAAAAGGAAGTCTGTAAAAGGACACAGACCCTGCCACATGACTGGGGAGCCAGTGTCTGCTCAGCGTCCCTGCACGGCGAGCTCCCAGCACTCCGGGGCCTGCCCCCCAGTCACCTGAGTGCCAGCAAGGTCACAGGGAGGACACCCGCCATACACAGGGGCCTCAGAGAGAACGTGCTCAGCCTGGGGGGGGTGGGCAACAGGCAGGGCTGGCATGGACATGGACACAGACCTCGGCACCCAGACCCCAAGATGCACGGTGACACGGGGCGTGCGCGGGCAGCCGGGGACACCTAGGCCCTCCCCCTTCTCGGAAACCCAACCAAGTGCAAAACACAGCTATCGGGGGGACGCCAAGTCCTCCAGATGCCATGCCCACCCCACCAACCACAACCACCTCGGCGAAAAGGAAGCCTCTCCAAGCTCATAACATTCATCAGACTTCGCTTAAACCCCTCTTCGTGAGATCATCGCGCTTAATTATCACTGATGAAGCAGAAAGCACTCATTTGACTCTGTGTGGCTTTATTAACAGAAAACAAAGGATTTGGGCAGAGGAGAGACGGCGCTGTTTCTAAGGATGACTCGAGAACCTGCAGCTCCCATCGGCCCAGAGAAAATGCCCTTAGAAAGGGGTATTTCGGACACACGGAGGCCACCTCCCAGCGACACGGCCCGTCAGCTGGGGCCTGACGCGACCCACTCCTATTTCTACATCTCCTCTTCCTCCTCCAAATATGTGGGTCGTCCCATCGGCACATCCACAGTTCCCGCTCGCCAGGCTGGACAGCAACCCGTGGGCCCGACAATCCCTCCAGCTGCCCCACGTCCGTCGGTGTCCCCCGCGCAGCTGTCGGGGTGCTGGGCCCTGCACCGTGCACCTGCCCCCCCGGCCAGCAGCAAGCAGTGCAGGAGGCAGGTGCCGCCGGGGGGGGCTGCCCCTCGTCACAGGGGCCCGAGGGACAGCCGCAGGCCCGGGCAGCCTCCAGAAGCCGGCGGGGGCCACGTTCTCCCGGAGCCTCCGGGGGACCCGCCCGGCCCACTCCCCGGTCCTAGCCCACCGAGGCCCGCATCCGACGAGCGCCCCTCCACCCTGTACCGAGAAACGCCCCCGCTAGGACGGCCCAGTGGGCAGCACCAATCACGGGGACCGGGTGAAGCTACCCACAGTCTGCCACACGGAAGGAGCGCGTCGGGTGTGTCTCAGAATCGGCAACACCAGGGCCCGGAACCAGTCTGGTGGTGGCCAGGGGTCGGGGCGGCTGACGACCAAGGGTAGGATGGGGGACTCGGGAAGACGCAGCCACGGTTTGGGACTCTACCTGTCTCAGCCAACTCGGAGTCTGCCAAACCCCGAACGGTACATGGCGGGAGGGAACCTGAGTGCCGCCACGGAAACGAGCCACTAGAAGGGGGGACCCCGACGGCCACGGGAACACGCCTGCCTTACACAGCAGCACGCAGAGGGCCAGCCCGGGGCCCTGGACGGGGCAGTGCTCCTCCCAGGCTGGGGTCTAGCAGCTCGCGGCCCCGCACACGGCGGAGGACTCGCGCGAGGAGCCCAAGAGCCGGGGGGCAGCCAGGTGGGCGGGGGGGGGGGGGGGGGGGGCAGCCGGCATCGCAGCGTCCACACGGACACGGGCACTTCGGCCAGAGGCGCCTGGGCTGGTGCCTCTGTACTGGATGGACTGAGAGCAGGGTCCAGGGCTCTGATCTCAGCACAAACCCCAGAAGCAGCTGACCTCAGGGCTGGGGCAAAGGAACAAAATACCAGTCTGGAGAATCTCGTCACCCTAGAAAACGGAAAAATATTCAAAGAAATAAAATTCTGAGTCCCGCTGAAAGGACACAGCAGCCAACATGAAACCACTGCCACGGCCAAAGGCAGAGCCATCTGAGCGGCACAACCAGCAAGCGTCAGACGACAGGCCCGAGGATAAATGATCCTGCCTGCGTCCAGACATCAGCAGACGATGCACGGGTAGAAAGGGGACAGGGAACCCCCTTTCCTTACAGGAGGAGAGCTGAGAGAGCCACTGCTGGCCACCGCGCGCCTCCGCAGGCAAGACCCACAGACGGGCAGACAGGTGCCCTCGGCGGCGGCCAGAGCGGGGACAGACGGGGACACACAGCAGCACAGAGGGAGGCCAGGGACCGAAGGCAGCCTCCCCGACGCGGGGTCTGGGGTCTGGGGTGGGCCCTGTGACCCTTTCCCGCGGCGGGCGGCTGGGGAAGGGCCCACGGGAGCCTCTCCTACTCTTCTAAAAACTCTAAGTCTCAAGTTGCTTCAGAATTAAAATTGTGAAAAGTAACTACACCTCCGAAGATTTCAGTGTCTGGGGTCCTTTCACGGGTGAAGCTAAAAATAAATTCGCCAAAACTCTTACCAGAGCTTATTCCCTTTCTCCTCTATACTCCTGACCACAAACTACACCCGAAATGAGATTTAAATAATACTGAGCTTAAAAGTGAAGAAAAGTCACCTCCTCCTTCACCTACTGGCTTCTGTTAATATTAGAAATATAAAAGTGATGGCCATGTGTTCATGTCATGTCTCAGTAACTAAAAATTACACAACTAACATTCTTTGGTTTAAGATTTTTTTTTTAAATCTTTATTTTTTTTTAATTTTTATTTATTTATGATAGTCACACAGAGAGAGAGAGAGAGGCAGAGACACAGGCAGAGGGAGAAGCAGGCTCCATGCACCGGGAGCCCGACGTGGGATTTGATCCCGGGTCTCCAGGATCGCGCCCTGGGCCAAAGGCAGGCGCCAAACCGCTGCGCCACCCAGGGATCCCTGGTTTAAGATTTTATTTATTCATGAGAGACACAGAGGGAGAGAGAGAGGCAGAGACACAGGCAGAGCGAGAATTAGGCTCCGTGCAGGGAGCCCGACGCGGGACTCGATCTCGGGACCCCGGATCACACCCTGGGCCAAAGGCGGCGCCCAGCCGCTGAGCCCCCCGGGCCACCCTACATGACCGCCACACGTGCGGTATGCATCCTCAACATATTCTCAGAATTAACAGAAATTTCGCCACCACGTGTATGTTCAACAAGAGCTGCTTGTCGTAATCCGTAAGATTGTAAGCATTCTAGGAAAAGATATTGACCAAGAATTTCCGCTTTAAAAAATCTGACCCAATAAAAATGCAGACTTCCAACTGCACCAGCTCTGGGTCCAGCCGACACTACCAAAAGTCTGTATTTTATATTGAGTTCTTGAAATTTCCTGTCAATCTATTTGTCCTAAATCGTAACTTTTAAGTTCTGGAAGACTGAGCAGAGAAACGGACAAATGTAGAGAAATTGCAGGAAACCGCCCGGGAGCTGCCCAGGACACCCTGGGAGGGGCTACACGTCATGGGTCCATCTCACCCACTCGGGCTGCCACCAGGTGCGGGCGTGCTGGCCGTGGCGGGCTGAGTCCACTTCCAGCCAGGCACCCTGGTGTGGCCGAGGCCACTAAGACACCTCGCGGGTTTCTCTTCGTGGCCGCCCAGTGTGGCCGCCAAGTGGTGAGCGTCCTCCCGAGGCCAGCCCGGTGGAGAACCTGCTCTACGGGGCCGGCGGGGAAGGGCCCACGCGAGGACGGCTTAGCTTCGAGTCTTTGAGCTCCTGCTGCGACCAAGCCCAAGTACTCACAGTGAGCGAAGGTGCTTCTAGTTTTGCCACATGTGTCAGCTGCTTCCTTTCCTCCCAGCCACCCCCTAAAAGCACAGCGGGCAGCCACTCGGGGGGTGGGGGTCCCACACAGTTACCGAGGGCCCCTTGCCTCACAGGAGCCCAGAAGGTTCTATCTCTAAGTAACCCCAGGCAGAACTGTGTGTGGCACATGGTGCCCAGCTTGAGGCATGAGGTCCCCCGTGTCCAGGAGGGAGGAAGGAAGGATGGATGAAAGGAAGGGAGAGAGGGGGGAGGGAGGGAGGGGGGGAGAGAGGGGGCCTCCCCCAAGCCGGCCTCCGCGGGGCTGTGTTGGCTGCAGCCCGGGACCCTGACCGCAGGGCCTTGCGCACGGCCTCGGCCCCAGGCCTTCTGCACTCACAGGTAAATGGCTGAAAATACTGTTTCATCAATATTTTACCAAACTTAACAAAGTAGGACACGCACAGCTTGCCACGTGTGTCAGCTGCTTCCTTTCCTCTTGAAAACACAGCGTTTAGCCAAGCACAGACTCCGGGGTGAGTTCAAGAAGTCAACTGTGCGGGTACCTGTGTACGTAACCAGTTCCTAAATCTGTTCAGATTGAATTTCTAAACTGCTCTAATTTCACATTTTCAGAATGAAACTGGCTTATCTGAAATATTAGTGTGTTTCAAGCAAACACAGGTCTGATAACAGCGGCCCAACATAGTGATGGAAGCTCCCGCAGGCCCGAGGCCCCTTCTCCCGAGCGGGACGCGGCCGAGCGCCTGAGTCACCAGACCTCCATCCACGCGGAGAGGGGAGAAGGTGGCCCCAGGCCAGCCGCACACGCTGCCCGCGGGCCCCGGTCAGGCTGGAACGCGTCTCTGGTGTCTTCACCTGTTTGCTTTCGCTGCAGGAGCTTATGCGATACTTCACCAGGATTTCCCAACACGGAGAAATGGTCCGTGTCAAACAGAAAGGGACTTTCTTTCTCGTCCGCACCAGGGGGAAGCTGCACGCCTCTACCTGCCCTGAGCCCCAGGCACCTGGTTTCCAGCAGGCACAGCAAGGAGCAGATCTCATCCCAAACTCAATTCTGTTCGCCTGTAGAAGGTTTAGCTCACCCACTCACCCACTCACCCACACACACACACACACACACACACACACACACAAATGGGCAAAATACACTGGTTTTACCCTAAGTAGCATTCACCCCACCGTGAAGTAAAGGAACTTCTTAGAGAAGCAGCAGGCGATCGTCTGCTATCCATCCACGCAGTTTTAAAGGGCAAACCACATCGCCGTTTTTGAGTGAAACACAGGACCTGCCCGTGACTCAGTCTTTGTCCCCCGCGTCCTAAGAAGCGAAGCTCCCCCCATTTAACACGGTGGCAAAACACCCGAGACTCCTCAGGCGCCTTCATGTCCCAGCAGAGCCGGAGCGGAGGCCGAGTGAGGTTACCAGACGGGGACAGGGGAGCGACAGGGGTGCGCTCTGGTCACCAACCACCATTTAACTACTTCTTGAAGAACAAAAGGGTTATCTTCCCTCTGGAAGTCTGCCATTAAGAAACGCTGAGTGAGAACAAGACGTAGCTTTGAGCAATGCTTGCCATTTCCTGATTTTTCAGGACAATCTTGCCCTCGAGGAAGAGATCTGGGACTCTCCATCCCCAGGCCCAGCCCACGCTGCAAGCTGCCGGCTGGGCTGGCTCCACAGGCTGAGTGGGCGCTGCCCAGCGCGGGAGGGCCCTGCGGCGCTGATGTCAACAGGGGCTTGGCTTACAAAAGAGTTTCAGGTGAGGAAATCACCGCAAGGTGACAACAACACGCAGGCTGGCAACAGCCGGCTCCTTTTTCTTTTTCTTCTTGCAAATTAGCTTTTGATTACTGGTGAGAAGGTATCCCATGGCCGGCGCACGACCATCCGGGGCCACTTTAACCTTGTGTTTCAGTGTTCTTAAATTACAAGCGGCTTTCCAGGTAGGCCTGTTTACTTTTCCACAAAATAATTATTTGGCCTCTTAATCAGTGTGTAATGCTTAATAGGAGTTTTTAAAGCTAACCAATTTCAAAGCACGATTGAATCTAGCTAGACCCCTGGTTTCTGGCATTTGTGAGACAGGGAGGGTGAGTGCACGCCCACCAGGAGGCTCAGCTCCTCCGCCCTCCCCAGGGTCCCTCTCCCGAGCACCTGCCAGGCCCCCCTCCTGTGACCACCACCCTGTTCCCCTCACCGGGCGTCTCTACTTCACGCCACAATGACATTCTCCTCTCATCCACTTCTGCAGGATCCACTGGAGAGTTTGTGAAAGTACAATTAAAGATAGCACGGTTTTATCGTGAGCCAGGATTAATGGGTTTAAAAGCCGACAATTAAAATGTGGTCACTTATTACACACCGAGGGAGGCAGGTCTCGAAGCACACACCCCAACCGATACTCCTGGGGCAGGGAGGCGCGCACCCGCAGCGTCCGCCAGGCTCCCCGGCATCATGACTCACCTCCCAGCCCGCCCACCCGCCCCCGGATGCCCGCAGCCCAGATGGACGGGAAGAGCTGGAGCACAGGTTCCCTCAGAACCTGCCAAACTGGCCCGAAACCTGCTGGGCACGGCTCCCAAGGGCACTGGGTGATCCCACCCTGGGACAGGCGCTGGACAGGGGACAAGAGGGGCCTTTCCACACAGACTCCCAGGTAACTCAGGAGAAATCCGGAGTCTCCAGACCCCCCTGCTAGTTACTGGCCCCCGCGTGTGCGATCCCAGGGACGAGAACCCACCCTCCCCGAGATGGAAGGGAGCCAGGGAGCCAGGGAGCTGGGGAGTTTCTGCGGACACTGGACTCTGTCCGTCACTGCCGTCTGGTCCCTCGTGCTCGGTCACTTGCTCACAACCAGTCCCAGCTCAGGAAGGCCAGGGTTCCAATACCCCCTTGATGCCCTCCCAACACGTCCCAGACACACGGTGGGGCCTGCAAGACCCCCCAGGACCCCCACAGAACGGGCTCGGCTGTACCTCCTCTGCAACAACCGCTGCAAAGACAAGTTCGGTCCACCGCCGGCAGTCGGGTCCAGGCAGACTGCGCGGTGCGCCCGCTGGTCCCTTCCAAGCCCTCCCACCAAGTGCCACCGACCAGGAGGGGAGTCGAGAGACTGGGACCCTCTCAGGTGCAGAGCCAGCTCACCGGGCCCCAAGCCGCTCTTTCCTTTCCTGAGTAACAGATGGTGACCCTGGCGTCAGATGTGCCAGTGCCCCTCAGCCCCCAAAGCTCGGCTCCCCTTCGTGTGGGACGCACACGCTGCAGAGAAGAGCTCACGACGGCTGCGTAGGCCGCCAGCAGGCCGGTCCAAGTGTCCAGGGGCCTGCGACCTGCCCAGGCCTGGGACCCACAGACTCAGCTGACCCCCGACCTCCACACCCACGCCACGCGGAGGCCAGGCTTAACGTTCATCAACATCTTTCTGTTCACTGATACTTCGCTTTATAAAACCAGGGACCAGTGAGCAACAATAAGCTCTGAAGTCGCAGAAAGCAGACCTGCCTGTGGCTAAACGAGCCCCCCTTCCCAGAGCCAGAGGCCTGGGCCCGCACACATCAGCGGGAGCGTCAGGGTTAGGGCCCCGTGGTGCTGGAAGCAGCTTTCCCCAGGAACAGAACAGTGTGCGTGACGGTCCCTGCCCTTCTGTGTGGCTCTGGACACGCAGGCTCCTGCCCTCCAGGGGAGCACACCCCCACTCCGGTCCCTCTTCCTTGGCGACCATTCAACCCTGGGCCCTGCTTCTCCCATCTGGAGAAAGGAGAGACACGGATTCCTATGAAGCTTACAGCTCTCAGATGCATTAAACTGCAAAACGAATGTGTCAGGACCGTCGCTCCGAGGCGGGAGCGACCCTGTAAGGAGCCGGAGCCCAGAAGCGGTCGGTGCGCGTGGGCTGCAGGCAGCCGGGACCTCCCAGCAGAGGCAGGCCATGCCGGCTGCCGAGCAGGGCCTGGGTGTCTGCCTGCGGCACGGGCCTGACCCGGCGCCCACCTGCCGCACACTTGGGCAAGCGTCCTGAGCACCGTCCCTTGCTCGTCCTCAAGGGAACGGGGAGAGCCACAGCCCCTACGGACAGCTCACGGCGCGAGACACACCAACCCAACGAGTCTGACTGTCCTGGGACTGATGTCAACAGTAAGTACGTCTTCTGCTTTTATTCTCTAGTTACAGAAGCAACTTCCAAAAAGTTGAGGGGCAGGACAGAAAAGCAGCCGGCAGTGCCCCCCCTCAAGCCGGCTGACGGTGCAGCGGGGACAAGACACGGCAGGACCAGGGACCTGGGGGAGGGCGCTCAGGAGCCTTGGCTCCGGGCAAGGGAGGCTGCAGCCCTCCTCCGCCCCCTGGGCCTGCGTGGCTGAGGGCCACCCTGCACAGCACTGTGCCTCGGCAGACCACGGCCCTCCTGCTCCGCCCTCACCTCCTCAGGTGGGGCGGCTGGGAGGAGCCAGGCCTCTTTACGACTTCCTCCGAAGCACTCTATCTCCTTCCACGGGGATCAGAATCCTCAGACTCCTCTGGAGGCTTTGCTTTGATGTGGGAGTCAAGATGGAGCGATACAGGCCCTGGCCACACGTCACAGGCCGTAACCAGGCCCGAGGCCCCTCTCCCGGCCCTCAAATCCTGGGGATGTGGAGCACCTGGGACAACAGAGCGATGCTCCAGGCCCCAAGCCCTGCGCCCACAGGGAGGGGCACAGCAGCCAACACCCTGGCTGTGCTGGGCCAGGAACTCCTGCAGGTGTCAGGGAACACCGGAGGCAGAGGGCCCGGCTTCCAGGCGTGACACAGGCAGGGTCTCAGGCAGACCACAGGGCGGCATGTCCTCAGAGCTGTGGGAGGCAGCTGCCACGGCCTGAACACCATTCTGAAATCCGCTCCCTAGTAAAAGTTGTCAGGTAAGTATGACTAACCAGACAGCGTGCTCAGGGCCCCGCCCCTGGTGACTTAAACCACAAGAAGTAGAGACCCGACATTCTTCAAAT
Source organism: Canis lupus familiaris (assembly GCF_011100685.1). Classification (NCBI taxonomy): domain Eukaryota; kingdom Metazoa; phylum Chordata; class Mammalia; order Carnivora; family Canidae; genus Canis; species Canis lupus. The sequence continues at coordinate 472,751 of NC_049230.1, forward strand.
CAAGGAAACTTACTTTAGTCCAAAGACAGAGCAACAAATCACAGGACTAAAATTAACTTAAAAATCCAGTCTAGGGGATCCCTGGGTGGCGCAGCGGTTTGGCGCCTGCCTTTGGCCCAGGGCGCGATCCTGGAGTCCCGGGATCGAGTCCCGCATCGGGCTCCTGGTGCATGGAGCCTGCTTCTCCCTCTGCCTCTCTCTCTCTCTCTCTGTGTCTATCATAAATAAATAAAAAAATAAATCTTTAAAAAAAAAAAAATCCAGTCTACTGGTAACATGTTTCTCTTGCACTTTTCTCAAGCAAAAAACTATCAGACCCTAAAAGTGGGGCATGACGTCACAGGAGTGCAGGCACCTTCGGGAGGTTCAGCTGGATACACACAGCAGACGCCCAAGGGCCAGGGGCCTGGACGTGCGGTAGGAGCCCGGCGGGCTGCAGTCCACACAGGGTCCTGGTGGGGTCGCGAGCCTGCCAGTTTCAGTTCTTGGACCAGAAAACCAGAGATATTCTATTGTTCCTGCCTCACAAACCTGTTCCCCAGAGTGTGGACTTTGGTTTCAAGGGCTCTGATGATGAAGCACGGTAAGAAACGTGGCCTTGAGTAAATTCCGGGGGCAAGCCCATAACAATTAGAACATTAAGGCTGGACAAAACGCAGCCCCCTCAAGAAAAGCAGCTTCGTTCTCCTGCACCCCCGAGCCGTCCCCAGGAGCTCCTTCCACGGTGGAGGCCGTGACTGTGAAGCCCCAGGTTCTCTCTCAGCACAATACACACGCACACTCAGAAGCACACCTCACCTGAGTCACAAGCTCCCCGCCTGTGCACCCTCCACACCACCCCAAATGCCGACCTTCACCTGCGGATCTGCAAGCCACAGGCCAGCCAGAGCCTCCAGAACATTCCTCCTAGACACTCTGGCTTGAGTGCTCGCTTCGGCAGCACATATACTAAAATTGGAACGATACAGAGAAGACACTCTGGCTTGAACTGCTTACCCACAAAAGAAGAACTCCATTCTTGAGCTGCTTCATTTCTAGAGCTCACCCTTAAAATTATATTATTAGCACATTAATACCTCCTACTTATGGGAAAGGCACCACACCAACTGCTGCCCATGCACACTGTCGTCAGGAGGACGTGACCTCAGGGACAACCGCAGGGACACACCCGATCCCGCCAAGACTCTGGTGGACTTTACCTGGAAATGGCGGCCACGAAGGGCTGCAGCTCCCGGGGCTCGTAGGCACGTGCAAAGGCCCAGCACACATAGCAGGCGGCGTCTCTAACATTGGTGCCCACGCTGCAGGAGCCCCGCTTCTCCTCATAGGTCAGCGCCTTCAGGATCACGGGAACAACTGGGCACAAGAGACAAAGACTGTGAGTTCGGGGCAGCAGCATGCCTGCTGCCTCCCTGGCGCCAGAGGCAGGTGCAGTCCACCCCAAAGCCACCCGGTCAGAAAGCAAGCACCTGGAAGGAAAAGAGGAGTCGGCCGGCTTGAATCAGGTAGAGACTTTTTTAAGAAGCTGCCCCCAAATCACACAAACAAGTGAAAATGGGTTCAGAATGGCCTGGAGATGCCTGGGTTCTGCTGGCCACGGGGACCGCAGAAGGGAGCCCACTTCTCCTTCTGGCCAGAAGCCAGCCGCCGGTGAGCAACCTTGAGGAGGACCCCGAGGTGCAGGGGCCTTCCAGCGCTCAGTTTCAGAATCAAGGACCCGGATGATGAAGCAAATCAAGCCCAAGGCTACTTCTATGTTAACTTTAGGAATAACCAAGATAATTACCTAAAATATCTGTAATATATGAATTTAGGTCCATTAACAGATTATCCTCCTGGTTCCATTTGCAAATGTAATTTAATACTGGACATGTGATTTCTGATGTAAAGATATTACAGAATTTTAAGATCCATGGTAAGGATACTGGAACGTTTCAAGGAGCTAAAATGTTAGCGTATTTATTTGCCGTTTGTTAGATTCATGTATTTCAAGTACTTGGGAAGAGTTTGCTTATTAAGACATGTACACTACTTCAAAGATACATAAAATATGTTACATTTATGCGTAGCACTTAAAAATATGAGAATTTAATGTTATAAGGTTTAAGATAATAGGCTTTATTTTATTTTTTTAATTTTATTTATTTATTCATGAGAGACACAGAGGCAGAGCCACAGGCAGAGGGAGAAGCAGGCTCCCTGCAGGGAGGTTGATGCTGGACTTGATCCCAGGACCCTGGGTCACGCCCTGGGCTGGAGGCAGAGGCTCTACCGCTGAGCCCTAAATAGGATTTTCTGAAAGACCCTGCTGTAAATCCCAATTTACTGATCCAAAATCAACAAGGATGCTGCCGTAAAGCCCACTGACAGCTCACCCCGTGTTTAAAAAGCATTACGAGTAGAAACCAGAGAGTATCTGCTCTCCGAGGTGAGTGAGCTCGCATCCCTGCTCCGAGGCCCCGGTGGCGCTTGTCATAACTACGTCCAGTGCAGGTCTGACCCCAGCCCATGCCCTGAGGGGTCATCAGCTGCGGGAGGCCCTGACGACCACATCACTGTCTGCACACGGCCAGAGCCTCCTGTTCCGGCGGCCTCACACCTCAGGCCACACGCCGTTGACACAGAAGCCTCCGGTGCCGGGGCAGGTGCTCGCTGCAGACGACCATCACACATCGTCCCCGTCAACCAGCGTGGGACACGATCACTGACAGCACAGGATGGAAGCTAAAAGGCAGCGCCCTGTGTGATCCAAAAGGCAGGACAGAAGGGACCAGCCTCAGCCCCTCGCACACGTGTGTGCCCGGGCCTGCCCAGGACCCCGGCGCTGTCAAGAGCACCTCGTGGTGCACCTCACGCCGTCCTGTTTGACAAGACCAGAGAGGTTACGTGTACACAATGCTCCAGGTAGGAGTTTAAGAAAAATGAAGCAGAAAAAAAAAAAAAAAAAAAAAAAAGAAGCAGAAAAAAAAAAAAGAAAAAGAAAAAAGAAAAAGAAAAATGAAGCAGCAATTATCTGAACATGCAACTATCATCCCAGAAATTATCTTCCAGAAAAATGTACCTAGAAATAGCCTTGGGCAAAAAAAATCAAAAGAAACAACAGTAGGACTAGGACTATCAGACATATTTCATCTCTGTTTTTCTGTATCTAAGGATGTTTGAATCTTTTTTTTTTTTTTTTTTTTTAAGATTTTTATTTAGGGCAGCCCTGGTGGCTCAGCGGTTTAGCGCCGCCTTCAGTCCAGTCCGGGATCGAGTCCCATGTCGGGCTCCCTGCAGGGAGCTGCTTCCCCATCTGCCTGTGTCTGTCTTTCTCTTTCTCTCTGTGTTTCTCAAAAAAATAAAAATAAAAAATAAAGATTTTATTTATTCATGAGAGACACAGAGAGAAAGAGAAGGAGAGACACAGGCAGAGGGAGAAGCAGGCTCCATGCAGGGAGCCCGACGTGGGACTCGATCCCAGGACCCAGGATCACGCCCTGGGCTGAAGACGGCGCTAAACCGCTGAGCCACTGGGGCTGCCCGGGATGTCTGATTCTATATAAATAACAAGAAATAGATTTGATTCTGTGCACTTTGTATATAGACTGGTGATCATTTTTAATTCAATTATAAAATATTAACATAAGTTTACTTAAAATTATGTAAGTATACTCCAAAATAAATTATTAATAAGTAAAAAGCTCAAAGACACGGTGTTGGGATCCCTGGGTGGTGCAGCGGTTTAGCGCCGCCTTCAGCCCAGGGCGTGATCCTGGAGACCTGGGATCGAGTCCCACGTCGGGCTCCCTGCATGGAGCCTGCTCCTCCCTCTGCCTGTGTCTCTGCCTCTCTCTCTCTCTCTCTCTCTCTCTGTCTCTCATGAATAAATAAATAAAATCTTAAAAAAAAAAAAAAAAAAAAAGACACGGCATTACCACTTATGTCTATCTCAGCCAGGAGAGAGGATGGGACCAGCCCGGGGCACCTGCACCCACCGCCCCAGGAGCACAGGCCACCAGGGACCCCAAACCTGAGGCCCACTTTCTTGCCAAGTTCTCATTTCCTCAGCTGAGCGACAGCAGGACAGCCCATATGAGATGTGCCCCTCAAATTCCTCAACCACCGAAACTGGGCCTGTCCCCCCGTGTCCCACTACAGCCAGAGCCCCACACGCGTTTTCTGGAGCCCGGGTGAGGGCCCGGCGGCCATCCCAAGGAGCCCTCCTCGCCTCCCTGTGGAGCTGAGGCCAGCCGCCCAGCAGCCCCGCCGAGCTGCGTTCTTACCCAGCCCCTCCCTTAAGGCTGCACCACCACCCCTCTCAGGCGACGCACTTGGCAGAGCTGCCTGCCCACGTGGCTCCTGGGCTCCCTCCAGAGAGGCCCCAGCACCCCAAGCCTGTGTCTCTAGGCCGCCGCGAGCGCTGCCTCTCCTTCCTGCAAAGGCCCTGGAGCCTTCTCCATGCCAGGCAGTCTGCAGAACAGACTCTGCTTCCACCAGTCAGGACATCAGGAACTAAGCTCAGTTTTCTGAAGGAACCGCCGTCGGTCCTCGGGAAGCCTGACGAGGGTCACCATTACGACCCACGGAGCATGCACAAGTGCCAAAGCCAACGCGAGGCACCACCGAGGCTGCTGCAAAGCAGCTACAGCCAATTAGTGAGTTTTAAATCACGATCTCAACTTGAACTAGACCAACTCTTAAGGCTTAAAACTGGTGTTCAGCAGTTCTACCTGGAGGAAGGCCGGGTCACTTGAGCTGCTGCTAGTGCCCTGCATCGCTCACAGGCACTGTCCACGCTAACAGGACAGCCCAGTCGGCCCGACGGACGTCAAAACTAATAGGCTGTGGCACCTTTAGGAGGAAAGCAGCATATAAACGCGGTTCCGCTGCCACGCCAGGTCCCTGAGACCGTCACTGCAACTCAGCCACCCGGACAGCTCTGGGTAAGACCGTTCAGCGATTCTATAGCCCGAGGGGCATCTGGATGCTAAGCGCTGAGTCCCAATTTACCGGTCCACTGGACAAAATCAATTTCAGGGCAGATGAGTAAGAGTGACAGTGGCCAGTGCTGTGTATGTGGATACACGGAGGCGCCACAGCCTCTGCCACGCTCAAGACTGCTTGGTGCCACCTGCCAGCAGCCTGCCTCCACACAGACACGGCCCCCCCCACCCCAGTCCCGCTCGGCCTGGAGGCCGGTCCCGCCACACCCTGGGGCCTCACGCCACGTCAGGGAGCCCAGCGGTCTGTCTCCCAAAGCATCACTTTGCGGGCCCGTGAGGTCAGCCGGTCGTGCTGGTCTGCGCTCCACTCGCCATCTCCACCAGAACCTGCACACAGACCTCATCACGCTCTGACCAACGGCGTTGGGCAGATCACCAGCCTGGGCAGCAGGTCCAACGTTGGCCCACCCGGCCCACTCTGCCTCCAGGAGCGGCAAGACTCAGCCCCACACGGCAGGGGTGACAGCAGTGGGCCACGGGCTGCGGTGGCCTCCCCCACACAGGGCTCCCTGGCTATCCCCAGCGCCCGCACGTGCCCGCGTGCCGGGTCTGACGACGTCCTCCCCAGAAACGGGTCAGAGGAGCAGAGGCCCATGCTGCCCGGGCTCCGAGGGGCCTCCCGCCAGCCATGCCACCCACATGGCCACACGGCCCCACTCCGCCCAAGTCCCACAGCACAGATGCCCCTGAAGTCCTGCTCTGTCCTACTCAGGAGCCTGAAGGCCCCACCCGGACGCTGACCACAGGCATCCGCGGTGCAGGTGAAGGGGCAGCCGGCAACTGGCAAGGGCCTCACTGGACAGGGTCCATGCAGAGGGCAGCGGGGACGCGCCCCCCACGGTCGCCAGAAGGGAACCTGATCTGCAGAAAGTGAAACAGCTCTGAGGAGAAAAGTGAGATGGTGAATTTCTAGAACAAGAAAATGGAACCTTGAGCTTGTTGGCTCTGATTTATCCCGAGGTGGCAGCAGGAGCCACGGCCCAGGGTGCCCGGCTGTCGGCGGGGTCGTGCGCGGCCTCCAGACCCCACGCGCCCTCCCGCCTCTTCCATGCAGGAGGAGCCCTGGAGGCCCAGAGACTCCAGCCCCAGGGGCCACGCAGGCCACGCACGCAAGCTCCCAGAGCCCGGGGACAGTCGCTGCCCCAGACGTTGGGAAGAAGTCACTACCAGAGAAAAAGTTCAAAACCTAACCACTCTTTCCAGATTCAACAGGTTTAAAATAAGGAAACTCTGCAATAGCTTTGAACAAAACCCTTTCTCATGGTTCCAATTACACACTGCAGATGCGTGTCAAATATATGAGACTCCCCAGAGGGCTTCCTTTTGGCAACCTGGGGCCCCGCAGTGTAATTTAAACACCCTTCTCTCTAGACAGCGTGTTGTCTAACGCCAACCGCCTAAGGACAAAGCAGCCTCCAGGTGAGAGAACCGCCTTAACCCCTGGAGCGCCGCAGCCCCGCGGGACGGCCCCCGCGGGAGGGACCCCAGGCTCCCTGCAGGGGCAGAGACCCTTCCGCTGGAAAAGACGTCCCCAAGAGCCAGCACGGGAGGCCGGGCCTCGGGGAAGTCACGAGCTACACCCTGCAGTGGGGCATTCGCGGCTGGAGCCGGGCCCCAGGAGGCCCTGGGACGCCCCCCCAGGGTGTCGCACACTGGGGCTGCAGACCCATGAGAGCTCCAGCCTCCCGGACGGTGCACACCCGCAGACACCCTCAGCCACCGCCTCAGAAATGCAGCCTGACTTGCTCGGGAACAAAGCCTGAGCCGAACGTGCTACGGGGCAACAGGAAACGGCGGACAGAGCAGCTGGTTCCAGAGCCACTCAGCTTCAGTTCCCACAGACGTTTCTGGAGCGCGGCCCCAGACGGGCCTGCAGGCAGCAGCGGCCACTCCTCCAGGCCGCTGGGGGGCCTGGCCCTGGAGCCGACGCGGGGGACCACGCAGCCCTCCCACGCAGCGTCCCCGTGGGCGAGGCCCCAGCTGCCATTGGGGCCCGGTGGGAGGCCAACGTGCATCTGTCACGAGACCTCGAACAGATGCTCCTCGGGGGGCAGCAGGGGCAGCACGGGTCCGGCCGGGCGGATGCCACAGTCTGTACAACACACATGAGCCCTGGAGAAACGCCACGGGGAGGCTGGTGCTGTCAGGGCAGGAGCCACACGCTCTCCTGGGGCAAGGACCTCTGAAGCCACGGCCACGGGTGAAGCACAAGCAGCGCCGCCTCCAGGGAACAGCACCCGCCACCCGCCACCCCACCTGGTCAAACACACCCGAGCCCGTGCCCGACGGTGGTGACGGCAAGTGAGCGAAGACCACTCAGTACGTCCCACAGCTAGGGGCTCGGACTAAACCCACGTCCCAGGCTGTGAGGAATGCGGGCCCCCGGGGCTGCCAGCCCAGGTCCACGCGGCCCCCACACCGTCCAAACAGCCCACAGAACCGGTGCCCAGGAGGAAGGAGCAAGGCTTCCAGATTCAATCTTTAAAGACGACTTGTCTGAAAACATTAAAACAAAATACTGTCTCAACTCCCTGAACACCTGTTCATCAGTCCCGTCGCTCCGAGGCCACCGTAAGGTGACCCTGTATGTCAACTCTATTTCCACAATCGCAAAAATAAATAAATGGCAAAAAACAGACTTCTCGCCCGGCCCAGCAAGCCTGCTCTTCAGCACTTATCCCAGAGAAATGCAGGCTCGCCTGCACACGAATGCTCACAGCAGCCCTAGTCACAATCCCCGGACACAAACCACGCACGCGCCCTGCGGTGGGTGGATGTTGGAACGCACAGCACGTCCTGCTGGGGAGGACCGTCCACCAGCGGAAAGGGAGCAAACGAGACACACCCGACCACACGACAGCCTTGAGAAGCCTTGCTGAGAAGGTCGACGTCAGACGAGGCGTCTGCAAGCTCCCCGCAGGTGACCTAGCTGCAGAAGGAGCCGCCCGGCAGCGCTGGGCCAGCAGCGGGCACGGCCAGGATGGCACAGCCGGGATGACACACCAGCTGGGAGTCAGAGGCCTCCGCCGCCACTGCTGCCGCCACCTGAAATCAAGGACACAAGGCAAAGCAGGGCCGGGCGTGTGTCTCAAGTAAGGTCAAGCTGCAGCTCAAACCACGCGGTGCGAGGATGGGGGGTGGATGGGAGCCGCAAGCCCCCGCCGGCCCCTGCACGCCCCCGTGCCAACTGCACAGCGAACGCAGGTCGGCCGGCGTTACCCAGACGCACGGGACATGCGGGACTTGCTCGTAAGCACAAGTCACTGACGGAGCCCAAATGACCAGAGAGCTCACAATGTTTCTAAAACGACATCCTAAAATAGCAAGAAGAAAAAGGCAGACAAACGTCGTCGTTGTCAGGATGAGGAACGCATCTCTCACGGTGGGAGACGTCCCTTCCCACGGAAGCAGCTGAGCGATGCTCCCGTGAGGAGTGCTGTGGCCTCGGCAGGCAACACACCAAAGTGAGTACGTGCACGCGCCATGGAGGCAGCGGCCTGTAAAAGCCCGCGCACCCCAAAACTCTGAGCACCCGGCTCAGGAAGACCAGACGAAGCTGCCAGGAAGGCCGAGCGCCCGGGCCGGCCAGCAGCGATCCCGGCCAGGACGCCATGGAGCGGGCGAGGGACCGCGGGCGGAGCCCCACCAGCCGCTCGGCCACTGGGCCCGTGACCCCCGGCACGTGGCAGGGGGCACCAGTCCGCACACAGACTCTCACTCAGGGTCAGGAGCGTGACCAAGCAGCGGGCGCCAGCGCATCACGCGGCCTCAGTGGCCCCAGATCCCACCTGGCGCCGCGCTTCCCGGGCGGCGGCCTTGGCCTGTACCGGCGGCAACGCGCCCCTGCTGCCGAGAACGGAGGAGTCAACTGAACCGGAGCCCTCAACCCAGGTCACGTGCCACCCGAGACAGCGCCGCATGACAGCAGAGCACGCGTCACCTCAAGAAATGCATCCTGTGACCCACGTACTGAGTCCTGAGGACGGTCAGCACCCGCAGCGCCAGGCCCTGCGTCCACCGCAGGACGCGGGGACAGGGCTCCCCCGAGGGACAGCAGCTGGCGCCAGCCCTGTGAGCCAGGACGGCGGCAGTGCGGACTTCCAGGCGATGAGAGCTGCGGCTCCGCACAGATGCCCCCGGGACACCTGCCCAGAGCCCCCACAGCAGCCCCTAGAGAGCTGCCCGGCCACCCGGGAAACACGGGCACAGGGCGCTGCGGCGACGACACGCAGCACAGCACGGAGCCCAGACGCTGACCTCGTTCAAGGCCAAGGGCTCCTGGCCAGCGGTGCTACGGGGCAGCCTTCGGGTAAGCCCCGGCACCCCCTTTCCCCCCCAGTGCCCTGGCTGCCAGATGTAAGGAAGGGCCAAAGGTCGAAGCAGGGCCGCCCTGATCGCTGCGGGCTCTCGGCAGGGCAGCAGGGCACCCTTCCACAGGCAGCTGCCCGGCCTGTGTGGCTCCAAGTGACCCCGCGCGGAGCCTCGGCACGCCCCACCACTCTACGTCCACGACGCTGAAAACACGAGCCTCGGACGCTCAGACACCAGAAGGGCACTTTGTTAAAAGAGAATGTTTAAATGTCACTTTTTGTGGACTCCACTATGGAACAACCAGAGGATCTTTATCCTATTTTAAGAGACGATCCGAGGGCGCCTGGGTGGCTCCGTCGTGCAGCACCTGCCCGCAGCTCAGCTCATGATCCCGGTCCTGGGGCTGAGCCCCACGTCGGGCTCCTGCTCGGTGGGGGGTCTGCTTCTCCCTCTGCCCCTGCCCCTCCCCCAGCTCATGCTCAGTCTCTCTAATTAATTAAAATAAAATCAACCGAAATACACCCACGCGCAGAGACAGGACATGAGCAAAAGCCCCTCCTTGCTTCTCCTCACTAACCCCTCCGAGTGCACGACCGTCTCTCCCTGCCAGTCTGGCCCTGCCGGCAGCACTGCCCGGCCATTTCACCCTGCGATGAGCCGGACACACCCAGAGCCTGGCTGCCCAGGGCCCAGAACACAGAGAGGATCCTAGCACCCCTCTTGTGCCAGGCTGTGCCCCTGCACACGTCTGCCCACTTTCCTCCACGGCCACCTCCCACCTGCCCTCTGAGGTCAGCACTGGAAGGACGTGTTGTAGGCTGCATGAGTCTCTGCCACCCAAGCCCTATAGGGTCCGGAGTTCCCAGGGGGGCCTAGCCTTCTCCCCACATTGTGCACAACTGCAGAGCAGGGCGCTGCTCGGTCCATACACTCGGGCTGAAAAAACATCACCGTTAGGAGCACAGCTGCTTCTTTTTTTTTTTTTTTGAGATTTATTTATTTGACAGAGAGAGAGAAAGAGCACAGCAGGAGGGGCCGAGGGAGAAGGAATCTCAAGCAGACTCCACGCTGAGTGTGGAGCCTGAGGCGGGGCTCAATCTCACGATCCCAAGGCCACAACCTGAGCTGGAACCACAGAGGATACCTACCCGAGCACCCACCCAGGTGCCCCAGGAGCACAGCTTACGAAGACCGCGGTGTCTGCGCTCCTCTCTCCCTGCAAACACCTCCTGTTGTTCTTTCAAATCAACACTGCCGGGAGGTTCCCAGATGGTGGCGTCAGCCCTGGCTGCCGTGACGACGACCTCTGGAGCTCCCGATCACCTCCCCAGAGAGGCAGCTACAGGACAAGCCGCGGTTACAGCACGAAGTCTGGGTCGCAGGCAGACCCCCACCTCCCAGCATCAGGCTCGGATCCTCCACTGGCAGAAACTGCCCCAGAGGCTTAACACCCACAACTTGAGAAGCTAAACCCTGTAACGTAAAATACACAGATGAAATCTACGCTCAGATTATTAACAACAAAATAGGTAAAAACCAGGAATGAGCATTACTCTTTATAGTGAAAAGATCTTTCCAAAATACGTGAAATGCCTGAGCGGCTCAGTCAGTTAAGCAAACGACCACATTTGATCTCAGCTCAGGTCTTGATCAGCAGTTCAAGCCCCTCACGGGGCTCCACATTAAAAAAATATATATGTACATTTTTAAATAAATTAATTCAATTAAACACGTGCAAGTCCAATCTGACAGTGGAGGAGGTGCTAAGGCCAGTCGCTGCTGTATGCGCACCCACACCCACCCACACACGTGAGTACGCGTCACCGTGTTCGAGTCACTGGGTCACTCTGCATCCGGTGTGTGCGCCCCACAAGCACACTGCCGTCCCACGGGGCTGCGGCTGGGACCCCCTGCGTGGTGGCCGAGCGCCAGCCTCCAGGCACCCTGGGCCTCCTAGCCCACCGAGGGGCTCTTCCCACCTCGTCACTTGGGGCCCATGTGTAGCTGCCCTATAAGGCTTCACGTCTCTGGTCAGCACTTAGACGAGCTGCACCTGCCCGGGAGCCCGATTCTCAAGTGCCTCAAGGATGACAGGCGACCCCCCACCTCCCCCTGCAGACCTGGGCCTCGTGCTCTGGGTCTGGGCCCTCCACGCACACTGCCGTCAGCACTCTGTCCGTCCTTCCTGACAGGTGCCTCCCTCCGTCCAGGGTCTGGGCCACTTTCAGGGCCCTGCAAGCACGCCCACGTCCCACACCAAGCCTCACCCCCTTGAAGGTGGACTGTCAGGTTTAATCTGATCGGTAGTGAAGTGGAACAGAGGCCAGGCAGAAGTTGGTCGAAACAGGCTTTTAATGGGCCGCGCTCTCGGGCCAGGTTCTGCGGCCCGCGGGGGAGGGAGAGCGTGGGAGTCGGCCCAGGGGCGGGCAGGCGGGCTTTTTAAGGGGGGAGGGGCAAGGGGCTGGGTGTCTGTACAGGGTGACAGCTATTAGCCACATTGCTGGTGAAGTCGGCCTGGGGCGATAACTGCCCAAGGCCTTATATGGGGTCCGGGTAAGTACGGTTCAGGGTCCCTGCAGAGGTCCGGGCACCCCCGATGCCGTGTCCTTGGGTGGTCTGCTGGTGGGAAAGTTCTGAGGCGGGGGCCACAAGGCGGGGGGTCCCTGCCATTTCGTTGGTGCCTCCGGATCCCCCTGGATCCCACTGGCCCAACGCTGACCACGGCCACCGCCAAGGGGACAGCAGGACAGACTTGCACACCATGAAGACCAGAGTTACCCACTGGCTGGCCTCTTGGCAAAGTGGTGAGGTCAGTTCAGGATAAAAAAATTACTCCCAGAGTCCTAGTTACTTGGCAGTAGGGAAAACGAGGAGAAATGCAATCTCTGAGCACTCTGCGGACCCCTGAACACAAGGTCGGCAACTGAGCCTCAGGAGCTGACGGACGGCCTCCAGGGAACAGGGCAGTGCTTTTCCCGCAGAGCCCACTCCACCTGCCCCAACCCCTACCCATCATCGTGTTTCGGGGACACAATGACGTGAACCCTGCATCACCACCCACTGAGAACAAGCAAGCAATGTCCCAGTGGCAACCTGCTGGGACCATTAGGTTCTGGAGCTGGGAGACGACCATGGGGCCTGCAACCCTGCTTAAGGCGACGTCGGTCAGGCCAGAAGAGGAACCAATAATGGGACCCCAAGGGGAGAGTCAACAGGGTCCCCTTGCACATCGTGCACACAACGGGGAGGCCCGCACAGAACCAGGGGACGCCTGGATGGCTCAGTGGTTGGGCTCTGCCTTCGGCTCAGGGCCTGATCCTGGAGTCCCGGGATCGAGTCCCGCGTCAGGCTCCCTGCAGGGAACCTGCTTCTCCCTCTGCCTGTGTCTCTGCCTCTCTCTGTGTCCTTCAGGAATAAGTAAATAAAAAAAATAAAATCTTTAAAAAAAAAAAAAATGTCCACAAGGCACACGTCCTGACAGTGTTACAGTGAATTCATGTGCAAGTTGTCACTGAGCCCACATCAGGCGGTGCACTTTCTGTGGCATTTAGAAGGCTCGGGGACTGCACCTCTGCAGGTGCCGTGGCATGGAAGGCAGACGGGATGACCTGCTGTGTCCTCCTCCACCACCCACTGCGGGCATCAGCCCTGCTCTAAAGACAGGACCTGAGGTCGGCTCGTTTGCTGGCCCTGTGTTGCCTCACAGAATGCGAGTCCAGTAGAGCCCCCGACGGCGACCTGACCACGTGACGTGGGGGTGACGGGCAGGGGCCCCCTGCTCCAGCTGACAGCCGCACCCCACCGTGCAGCACGGTACCTGCACACAGTAGGTACAATACTGTTTTGAGCACTTCTCTCCCGTTCTTTCTCCACAAATGCACGTCCTTTGCAGTTTTCTAACACTGGTTAAGCCATTCCTCTTGGAAACATTTCCCTAATGTGTTTCACTGAAGAGTGACTTTCTTACACGTTTCTGTGTAACTGAGGATAACAGAGACACCTCTCTACCTCCCTTTAAAATACACTTAACCTCCGCAAAGCTTCTCCACATTAACGTACGCAGACAACAGAGTTCACAGCTCTGGAGGACGGAGCCTGGGCTGCTCGGTGGGCGAGCATCTGCCCTCCGTTCCCAGGATTGAGCCCCGTGTCCAGCTTGGCAGGAAGCCTGCTTCTCCCTCTCCACCCCCCAACCCCGGCTCATGCTCTCTCTCAAAAAGGTCACCTTTAAAAAATTAAAATTTAAAAAATAAAGCTTTGGAGGAAAACCTTCTCCCTGCCTTGCCTGTCTATTCAGCGTAAGGTAAATGTGACCAAACATCCGGTCTCGACCCAGGCGGTACCCTGAACAGGGGGTGAACACCACAAGAAGGAAAGTGACAAGCGTGACCCCAGCCTGGCTCTCTCACCACTAGATCCCGGGCTACGAGAAGCTCACATAAGGAAACTAAGTGTAACCCTCAAATCTTCAAGTCACCACGTCGTCAGGGCTCCCGAGGAGGGACGGGGGGCGTTTTCCATGCAGGTGACCTCCCCTTCGGCCCCCAGCCACAGAGGAGCAGAAGGAGTGTCACCAGACACCCCAGCCCCCCAACTGAAGAGGGGACGGACTCCTCTGCCACAGCATGAAGGAACTGCCTCTAAATGGCACACGCGCAAAGTCAGTCCAACCCTCGGCTCGCCCAACTGCAATAACAGTAAAAGTAAATTGTTGGCTTAGAAATAATCCCCCGATAGGGGCAGCCCAGGTGGCCCAGCGGTTTGGCGCTGCCTTCGGCCAGGGCCTGATCCTGGAGTCCCGGGATCGAGTCCCGCGTCGGGCTCCCTGCGTGGGGCCTGCTTCTCCCTATGCCTGGGTCTGTGCCTCTCTCTGTGCCTCTCATGAATAAGTGAATAAAATCTTTTAAAAAAATAAATAAATAATCCTCCGATAGAAGACACAACCTCTCGCCCTATACTCCTAATTTTTTCCGTAACGAGATCCCATAGTTCCAGACATTCCCTCCAGGATCCAACACCCCACTCTTCGTGAGCGTCCTCTCGGGCCTCATGCAGGCGGCAATGGGGAGTGACAGCTGAACCTGCCACCAGCCTTCCAGAAGGACAGCACAGGAGCCCTGACGATGGGGGACCAGGCCGGTGCACTGAGCTCCCGCAGCCCCGCGGCACACGTTCCTGCTGAGTCAGGGCTGTGCGTGAGCATCTGTCACCCCGTCAACAACGGGTGACGGCAGTGCCACACTGCCTGGAGCGACGCCGCCGACCAGCCGGGCTCTCCCTACCCAGCCCTGGTTTATTAAGTCCCCACAACGAACGCCAAGGGTACCCAGGGGAAGCTGCCACATATGAAGTCACAGGCATGAAGCCCCTGCATGGGAGCTGCCCCCGCCCACGGCCCCGACACCCCGTGCTGGTCCCCGCGTCACAGACACGCCTGCGTCCCGCGTGGGAGCCTGCCACACGGACCCCCAGCGCGTGGACACGCCACAAAACAAAGTCCCGGAGGTGGAAATGAGACTCCCGTGGGAGGCAAACTAAACCCTGAGGAAGGAGGCCGGCCCACGGCGCTGCTCCAGGCCCTCGGCTGCCGCTTCCCCACGACGCTGGCCCAGCCTGAATCCACACTCTGTGGTAAAACTACTTTTGGGGACCCCTGGGCGGCTCCGTGGTTGGGCGTCTGCCTTGGGCTCAGGCCGTGACCCCGGGTCCCAGGATCGAGTCCCGTTCGGGCTCCCCGCAGGGAGCCTGCTCCTCCCTCTGCCTGGGTCTCTGCCTCTCTCTCTCTCTCTCATGAATAAATTAATAAATAAATAAATTTAAAAAAAAAAAACTTTCTTTCCAAGCAATCTAAGTGATTGTTCTCTGCAAATCAGACGCTGTTGTGACCTATGAGCGATCCTCCTCCCCACCAAGAGCCGGCAATCCTCCTCCCTCTGCCGCCCGGAGATCAGCACAGGGTCAACCGCCTGTCCATCTGTCCCTCTGCCAAAGGCCCCCCAGGGCACGGGGGAGGGGAGTGAGCGCCACACCGGCAGATGAAACGCCCACAGCTGATGACAGAGTGGCCCAAGTACATCAACTTGAAAGCAGCAAAAACAAGCGTTCAGGAGAATTAAAGGCTTAACCCGGAAGTCGGAGACCAGTTCTGCCGCTGAGTCACGGACCTACATTCCCAGCCCCAGAGCCTGGTCCTCCACTGGCCCCACCAAGTCTGGGGCAGGACACTGCAGACCCGGTGGGCCTGGAGGAGCGTCCGGGGGGCGACCCTGCCCCACAGGCCGAGGGGCCTTGGCCCTGCCATACGGGACACACGAAGCCGAGGGGACACACTGCCCAGGGTCAGAAGGCTACCAGGGGAGAAAAGGATCGGTGTGAAGGCCTTTAGAGTTTCGGTTCACAGCAAGCCGGCCACCGTCCTGAAGCAAGTTACCCGAAGAGTTCTCATTTCCCATCTCACCACCCACCATGGGCACTGGCCAGACGGGCATGCGCAGCACTCCTCCAATCACACCACCCGGAGGTCAAGCCTCAGCCACTGTCTGGCCTCCCCTCCCCACTGACCTGTCCCACTGACCTCTGGCCCCCATGGCCTCCCCCCACTGACCGCTCCTCCCCGTGACCTCCCCCCACGTAATACGGAGACAGCAACTGTGGTGAGGAGGGCTGCAAACTCATTTCATCCCCACAAAGCCCATTCACAAGATCAGCCCCAAAGCACCTCCCCGCTGCCACCGAATCCCTACAAGACCCTCGTTTCTATGGACTCTCATCAGATCCCCGCTATGTGCACCCATTTCAGGGCCCACGCTGACTCCACACTCAGACCACAGGACAGCTCTGTTAACTCGGACCCTGCAGCCTTGCCCGTGAGGAAGAAAAACCAAGGCCTTTGCATTTTCCTACACTGCCGATCACTGGGGCCACTTCTCAGGACACTGCCCCAAGATGCAGTTCCCTGGAGAGCCAGCGAGCCAGCGCTGGGGGCCTACAGGAAAAACACTCTCCACAACCTATAGCACCTACTGGTCAGCCGTTGCCAAAAGCAAAAGGCCGCACGGCCACCACCAGCTTCAAGGCCCCAAGTGACCCCTGGCCACCCACGGCTTCCTCAGGATGTAAGGAGGACACCTACAAGACCCCTGGGAGGCCCAGGCACGGGGTGGCCACAGGCAGCCACATACCAAGCCACCCACCCAGCCCTAAACAGGCTCCTAACAGAGCAGGAGCCTCGCATGCTGGACAGTCATGGTACAGAGGGATCAGGAAGTGTGACAGCACGTACAGAGAAAGCTCGGCACCCTCCACCCAGGCACAGTAAACCCAACCAAAATCATGTCCCGCATCCACACAGTGCACTGAACGAAGCAGGCAGTCCTCAGGGCAGGGTCACAGGAGCAGGGCTGATGCACTTCTTCCACAAGGAAATCTGAAGTCGAGTGAACTGGGACCGTCCAGATGCCTTACTGCGCAGCCCTCAATAAAGCCAGCCAGCCTGCGCTGTGTTTTCAACAGCACACGGGTCACAGCCAGACAACAAATCCGGAAGATGCACAATCTACTAAGTGAAGGGTTTTTTTTCCCCAGATAGCAAGACTTTCCATTAGAGGATTCGTGAAAATATTTTGCAGTAAAATAGCAAACGCTGACAAAACGTCTAAAGTACAGTCTTACTTCCTGAGCACACCGTATGTAAGCAACACACACACAACCACACCATTTCATGTTCACTAACATCACAATCTTTAGTTTTGACCTAAACTATAATTTCAATTCTTAAAAGTAACAGGTACAACCACATGACAGAAATTTTATGATTTATGTGACTCCAGCACATACGTCAAGTATAAATTCTAATACGTATGAATTTGATGCACTCTCAACTTCCCTTCACTAAACCATAAACTCTCTCATAAAGAATCTTACTTGTAATGAAAGAAATACCAAATATTTAAAAACAAAAACATTAAAGATACCTTTTTTTTTATTTATTTGGGGGAAGGGGCAAAAGGAGAGAGACAGAGAGAATCCCAAGCAGACTCCCCACTGAGCACAGAGCCCACCACGGAGGCTCCTGAGACCAGAACCTGAGCCAAAATTACGAGTCGGACACTTAACCCCCTAAAGATACCCTTTAAAGGCATGTAAATGCACATGTCTGTGTGTACACACACACACACACACACACCCAAAAGCTAGACATATACAAGAAAAAAGAACTGAAAAAATGAAGACAACGGTGAAATTTTTACAGTAAAAACACAAGATACAAAGACACCATCAAGAGAGTAAAAAGACAACGCACAGAACGGGAAAAATGTTTGGAAAAATTGTTTATCTTAAAAGGATCTACAATCCAAAATATACACAGAACTCTTACAACTCAACAAAAAGACAATTTGATTTTAAAATGGGCAACAAGGGGGATCCCTGGGTGGCTCAGCAGTTTACCGCCTGCCTTCGGCCCAGGGCCTGATCCTGGAGTCCTGAGATGGGAGTCCTGCATGGGGCTCCCCACAGGGAGCCTGCTTCTAGCTCTGCCTGTGTCTCTGCCTCTCTCTGTCTCTCTGTGTGTCTCTCACGAATAAATAAATATTAGATAGATAGATAGATAGATAGATAGATAGATAGATAGATAGATAGATAGAAAGAAAGGGCAAAGAACTTACAGAGGCACTTTTCCAACAGAGATACACAGAAGGCCGACAAGTACATGAGAAGATGCTCAACGTTATCAGCCATTAGGGACACAGAAATCAAAGCTATGAAGAGACCCCCAGTGGATGGGCTATAATCAAAGAAAACAGGAAAGGTCAGGTGCTGGTGAGGGAGTACTGCTGGTGGGAACAGAAAATGCAGCGGCCGCGGGGGAGACAGTGTGCAGGAGGCTGTGTATGGAACTGCCTTATGAGCCAGCAGTTCCACTCCAAGATACACACCCAAACACATGAAAACAAACATTCATATGCAATTGTTCACAACAGCTGTAACCACGCTGGCCAGGAGGTAGGAACAACATGCCTATAGACTCGTGAATGAAAAGCTTAAAAAAAAAAAAGAAAGAAAGAAAAGCTGAGTGGCCGTTCCACACGATGGAGTACTATTCAGTCATAAAAAGGAAGGTTGTGACCCACACTCCAACGCAGGTGGACCTCAAAGACCTGCTCCGTGACAGAACCAGGCACAAAAAGGCCACGTGCCCAAAAATAAATAAATAAGTAAATACAAACTTAAAGATTAAGAGAAAAAAGGTCACATGTCATTAGGATCCCACTGATGTGAGATTTCCAGAATAAGTACGTCTGCAAACGTGGACCGCAGATGAGCACTTGCTAGGGGCTGTGGAGGCACAATGACAGTGACAGGAAATGGGCACCAGATTCTTCTTAGGGTGAGGAAAGGTCCTAGAACCACGGGCGCCTGGGCGGCTCAGTCAGGTAAGCGTCCTACCTGTGATTTTGGCTTGGATCATGACCTCACTGGTTGCGGGATCCCGCCTCCCGTCAGACTCTGAGCTCGATGGGGAGTCTACCTGAGAGTCTCCCCCTCCCTCCCCTCACTCGCTCTAAAATAAATAAACAAATCTTAAAAAAAAAAAAAAAAGGAAAGGTCTTGGAACTAGACAGAATAACAGCTGTTCAACAGAGTACATTACCAAACGTTACCACGCCGTTGACTCCAAAATGGAGTTAATTTTATGATGTGAGTTTTACCTCAATTAAAACAACAACACAATACGAATGTTTTTTTAAAGAATAAATACCTTTGCCAAAAAAAAAAAAAAAAAATACCTTTGCCTTCCTCCCCTGAAAATTCAGTCCTGGAGCCAACAGGCGGGGAAGGGCAGCAGTGTTTATACCCCAAGGTACATAACAGACACGTGCTCACTAGAATCAAAGACAGACGTCTGCTCTGACAGAGATGGGAGGGTCTGATCAAGTGAAAACCTCAAGAGAGAAAAGACAGAAAGTATGAAAACAGAATGAGGTTGACAAGGGTCTAATCAGAGTCTGGAAGGAAAAACTAGGAAAAGAGAATTGCGAAGAATGAGAATTTTCCAGAATCAACAGAAAAGAGATCTAGAAAACAAGGCTACATAAAACAAGATCAACAGAAACAAGTCCACACCTAACACACCATGATGAAACTACAAAGCGTGAAAAACAGAGGAAGCTCCAAAAAGTAGCCACAGAGAAGAGGGGGCTCCCCTGAAGGGCCCACCACTCGACTGGTCCCAGGCGACCGAGGGCACCGGTGCCAGAGGAGGCGGCTGCAGGAAGCCCGCCTTCGGTCCGGGCTGGCACATAACACAACTGTCATCGAGAATGAGAGTTCAGAAGACATTTCAGACAAAGAATACCTGAGATGTAATTGCTACTAAGACACCTGTGCGGAGGAACTTCTAAAAAACCTAAAAGAAGTACCATTATCCATGAGCGGAGAGTTCTGAGGTGCAAGGAGTCAGAAGCAGGAACATCTAAACAAGGACCGCCTGTAAGATAATAACGTGTAATGTT
Source organism: Canis lupus familiaris (assembly GCF_011100685.1). Classification (NCBI taxonomy): domain Eukaryota; kingdom Metazoa; phylum Chordata; class Mammalia; order Carnivora; family Canidae; genus Canis; species Canis lupus. Next base: position 492,561 of record NC_049230.1, read on the forward strand.
CAACAAAAGGACAGAATCCAAAACCTGACGATCACAACACGTCAGCTGAGATGTGGCCATCTCTGGTGTATTCTTTTGACTTTAAATATTCATGATACAAATCTGAAGACTATCATTAAAGAAGAGAAACGGGGGGGTGCCTGGGTGGCTCGGTCGGTTAAGCGTCAGCTCAGGTCATGATGCTGGCCGGGGTCCTGGGACTGAGTCCAACATCGGGCTCCCTGCTCATCGAGGAGTCTGCTTCTCCCTCTGCCTCCACCACTCCCCCTGCTCATGCTCTAACAAATTTTTCTTTTTTAAAAAAAAGAAAGAAGAGCAAGAGAATATATAACTTCTAACTCCATAGGCAGGGAAGATGTGGAACAGGACGGGGGGGGTATCTAAGAGAAACCATATTCTGAAAAGGACACACAAAAAAATGAATTTTAAGTATACAAAAAGTGATACAAAAGACAAAAATAAATAAATAAATAAGACAATAGACCCAAATCCAAACATCTCGGTACTTAGATTAAATGTTAACCGAGTAAACTCACCAACTAAAAATCAACGAGTGGAGGTTTGGGTCTGACATGTACCTAAAATCTAGGAATGTAAAATGATTAAAGAATAAAAGAAGATATACTGGGGAAAAATAAAAAAAGGGCAACCCGGGTGGCTCAGGGCTTAGCACCTGCCTTCAGCCCAGGGCATGATCCCAGAGTCCCAGGATCGAGTCCCCCATCGGGCTCCCTGCACGAAGCCTGCTTCTCCCTCTGCCTGTGTCTCTGTGTGTCTCATGAATAAATGGATAAAATCTTAAAAAAAAAAAAAAAAAAAAAAGATATACTGAGAACACACTCACCAGAAGCAAGCAGGGATGACATTAAGATGGGGCAGAAACAGACTGGACCCTAAGAGTCCTTTCACCATTGTTGTCACGAACAACAAAATAGAATCCATCAGGCAGCCCGGTTGGCTCAGTGGCTCAGTGCCACCTTCAGCCCAGGGTCTGACCCTGGAGACCCGGGACAAATCCCGCATTGGGCTCCTCACATGGAGCCTGATTCTCGATTCTCCCTCTGCCTGGGTCTGTGTCTCTGTGTCTCTCATGAATAAATAAAATCTTAAAAAAAAAAAAAAAAAAAAAAAGGAGTTAATTACGGTGAAACGAGCCCTATGGGTGGAACGTAATCCACCGTGACTGGTGTCCTTAGGAAGAGATCAGGGCACAGACGGAGGGGCGACCCCGCGAGGACCTGGGGAGGTGGCGGCCGCCGCAAGCCAGTGAGAGGCCTCAGCAGCAACCAGCCCCACCAGCACCGAGCCCAGATTTCCAGCCCCCAGAACCTTGAGAGAGTAAGTTTCTGTTAAGCCCCCAGTCTGGGTATTTTGTCATGGCAGCCCAAGCAAACTAGCACTCCACACGACGGAATGTTCTTCAGCGCTAGAGGAAACAACACTGGCACGTGCCACAGACGGGGAACCTGGAGAGCGGGCCCATGCGTACGACCCTGTGTAGGAGAAACACCCAGAAGAGGCAGATCCCAAGGGACAGGAAATAGGTCGGTGCTGTGTAGGGCGCGGGGAGATGGGGGGTCAGGGGGACTATGAAGAAGTGTGGGACTCCGTTCTGGGGTGAAGAAAGTTCTAGAGCTAATGGCGGTGATGGCTGCACAGATCACACTAAATGTCACTGATCTGTACACGGTAAATGGGTGACCCGTAGAGAACGTACGTTATATCTCAACAGAACCATTTCTAAAGGACCCCGAGAAGCTGGGCCTCTACTATCCCGATTGTATGTATATTTATACTCATAAATAAGGATACTAAGGCACAGACAAGTCACCTTTCTACTTCTACTTGTTCAGTTTTGGTAAATTGTATTTCTGTAGGGACGTCTACTCTGTCTAAGCTGCCAAACTCACCTGCAAAGATGTTCCCACCGCGTCACTTCTAGTCGGCACGGTGCACACGTCACTGCCCGACGACGGTCTGGTCACTCTGCCTCTTGTCCCCTAAGCAAGCCGGAAGGTCACCGTCTCCCGGTGCTGCCCTCTCTCTGCGTGCCCAGCAGTGCCTGGCTGGCTGCTCCCGCCCCATCCCATCTCATCCCCTCTGCTTCAGCTGGGGCCCTTTCTGGTTTGCTGCTACAACTTTATTTTTTTTTAAGATTTTATTTATTTATTCACGAGAAACAGAGAGAGAGAGAGAGAGAGAGAGAGAGAGGCATAGACACAGGCAGAGGGAGAAGCAGGCTCCACGCAGGGAGCCCGACGCGGGACTCGATCCCAGGACTCTGGGGTCACACCCGGGCTGAAGGCAGCGCTAAGCTGCCCTGGTTACAACTTTCAAGGCAGGGTCAGCCAGAGCATGAGTGTTTGAGCTCCGCAGGCCACAGGCAGTTTTGTTTTGTTTTTAAGTATAAAAAAGGAAAAGCGGGATCCCTGGGTGGCGCAGCGGTTTGGCGCCTGCCTTTGGCCCAGGGCGCGATCCTGGAGACCCGGGATCGAATCCCACATCGGGCTCTCGGTGCATGGAGCCTGCTTCTCCCTCTGCCTGTGTCTCTGCCTCTCTCTCTCTCTCTCTCTCTGTGACTATCATAAATAAATAAAAATTAAAAAAATAAAAATAAAAAAAAAATAAAAAAAAAAAAAAAAAGGAAAAGCCACCGTTGGCTCCAAGGCCATACAAAAGCAGGCCAAGGCGGACCAGGCCCGCGGGCCACGGTTCCATAGCTCCTGCTCAAGGTTTTACGCTCCCCTTCAAACACGCAGCAGCCACATCCCTAAAGTTGTCATAGGTAATAATTTTGTTACTGGTCATTTCTTTCTTTAAATTTGTATTGCAAAGTTACTACTGGGGGGCACCTGAGCGGCTCAGTCAGTTGGGTGTCCAACCCTTGATCTCAGGACCATGAGTTCAAGCCACATGTTGGGCTCCAGGCTGGGTGTGGAGCCAATCAAGGCCAATCAAGGAAGAAAACAAAAGTTACTGGGGATTTCTTATTTGATTCATGTGTTACTTAGAAATCTGTGTTTTCAAACTAAAAATTCATGTCTTACCTTTATCTTCTATATCTGAATTTTAATTTCACTGTTTTATGGTCAAAGCATGCAGTCTGAGCAGCAGAGTCTGAAATGTCCTGAGACGTGTCTTATGGCCCAGGAAGCGTGCGACGCGGGGGCCTCCTCAGGTCTCAGAACCGCGCACCCCTGGGGGGCCGGCTGCAGAGCTCTGCACAAAGCCGGGAACCGAGTCTATCATGTCTGTCGTCTAAACACGTGCTTCCCACCACTGTTCCCTCCCTGACCTTCGACAGGTAGGAGATGATCTGTTCATCCACCCCCGAAGTCCAAGCCTAAAGGCCTGGCAGTCCAGGCAGCTCACGGCCTAAAGTACTATTTACCCGTGTCAGCCAAGGCTCACGCAGGCAACACACCAACCCACCCAGGCTCAGCGCTAACGCCGCCCAAGCGACCAGTGAGCGTCTGCCCGTCCCCTCCGCCTCTGCTGCAGGGCCTGGTGTCAGCAAGGGAGGGGCCCCCTGAGCCCAGAGAGGCAGAGCCTGGCGGGGGAGGGGGGGGGGGGGGCAAGGTGCCACCAGGCAGCCAGGGTGCAGAGAGAAGGGCCGCCTCCCCAGGACCAGCATCCCGGGCACACGGGCGGCGCGTCCCTCTAGCAGACCCAGCGGGCAGGGGACTCCGGCGAGGCCCCCCTCGCTCAGCCAGCGCGATGCGAAGCCACAGCAGCAAGCGCGGCATCCCACAAGGGAAGCTCTGCACGGGCTCGGGGAGGAAGCAGCAGAGGCGGGCTCCCGCGTTCACCTCTGAACGCCGCGGCCCGGGGTGACTGAGGACTCGGAACTCCTCTAGTTGCTCAGAACACATCAGGGGTTCAGTAAGGGCTCATGTGAACCGCCGTCACACTGCCAGCAAGCATGCCCTCCGGCGTGCCCGGGAACAGCACCGACCCTACTGGCAGACTCAGGACAGATGACCTCGGGCCCCGAGACCCTGACAACCCCGGGGTCTCGCAGGCAGGACCCCCAGGGCTGCTGACAGGGCATTTGTTCCCAGGGGGAAGGGGGTCCTAGAAAAAGCAGAGAGGCTCCCATGACAAGACAAAGCCCCCGAGGTGGGCTGTCCACGCACACGGTCTGCGGTGGGGGGGGGCCCAGGCCGAGGGGCAGGCCTCAGGCCCCCTGCAGGCCGCTCACCAGGGCCCTGAAGAAGCAGCGCACACGCACGCCATGTACGCCCCACAGGGTGGGAGCAGCTCACGCCCGCTGAAAACAAGCACCAAGGACTCACCCTCCATCACACCGGAGAGCTGTGAGGGAAGGGACAGTCTGCAGATGCGACAAAGGACCAGAAGCCCAGGAGCTCGAGGCCCCAGCACCTAGAGGTGTGTCGGGCAGAGACAAGCAGCAGGGACGGAAGCCGGGGAAGCCATGGGCGGTCACAGAAACCAACGTCTGGAAATACCAGAGTACGCCTGCCTGCCACGCCTGAGACCTGCCGACTCGGGACCCGGCAGAGAGCAGTGGGCGACGGGGGCCCGGGGGGCGCGGGTGCAGAGGAGGAGCCCTCACCCGCCAGCGTGGTCCACGCGGGCCCGCAGCAGGAGAAAACACGAGAAGAGGGAACCTGTGATGGCTTCTCGCTCCTCCTCCCGGATCGGCCGCCCGCAGGGTCACAGCCCAGGGCAGAGGAAGGGGCCTCCCCTCTCCTGGAGAAGCGCAAGGGGCACGCGAGACACCTCCACACCCCACTGCAGGGTGGGGAGAGGGCGGGAAGGGGGGGGGGAAACTGCGGGAGTCTCACGCTCGCCGCTTGGCCAGCTCAGCCCCCGCTCACACCCTGGAATCTCAACCCAAGACAAACAGGCCAGAGCTCAAAGTTTCAGGTTTCACTTCAGACTCGGAGGCTGGAGGGGGCTGGGGGGGGGGGGGGGGGGGGGCAGCATCTAAACAAACCGACACAGAGTTTCCGCCGCCGGCTCGGGGCCACCGTACAGTCCGCTGCCACTGCCCGCGCCCCAAAAGGGAGGAGCCCGGGACCCCGCGGCCTGCGGCAGCCCCTGTCCCAGGTGGAGGGCACTGCTCCCATCCGCCAGGCAGCCTGGCCGGAAAACGGGCCGTGTGCTCGCCTCCAAAACCAAAGTCGCCCCAGTTCCACAAAAATCCACGCGGTGGTATACTGGAATAAGCATCAAATTAAAATTCGGGCAGCACCTTACACATCTCAGACTTACTCATCAAAGGAAAATGAATGTCTCACAATAGAACTTTCCCGATGCTCCACCTGCCCCGGCCTATCTCACGAGACGGCCAAACTAACCTGACTCTGCCGAAGTGCAACTCCCCCGGCGTTCCCGGTTCCGTCACCATGAGAAACCAAACCCCAGCAGACCCCGCCGGGGACGCCGTGCTCCCGAGCTCAGCCTCACGGGGCCGAGCGCTCACACTGGGGCAGGAGAGGACCCCAAAGGCTGCTGCACTCCCCCGAGGCCCCCGGAGCCCACCACCGGCCTGCCTCCTAGGGGCACAGCCTGGCACCCGCGGGCCCAGGTCAGGGTGCCGGCAACTCCTTGCTGGGTTCTTGATCCCAGAAGACAGGGCCCAGACTCCTATCCCAGGCTGACGGGCCGTCAAGCCCCCCAGAGAACCTAGGAGGTCGCTGCACCTGCGGAGACACAGCCTGTCCCCTGGGTCTGCAGAACGAGGGCTGCACAGACCCCAGGCCGGAGGCGGGTGCTGGCAGCACAGCTCAGCCACGCAGGGACAGCCCTCTCAGCACCAAGACTGAAGCGAGGAGCAAATGTCCGTGCCTGGCAGCAGCCCCAGGGCCAAGGCTTCGGGAGCCCGAGGAGGTCACACTAGGCCCCTTGGACGGGATTCTCACTAGGGGGCTCCCGCTGGAAACTACACTCAAGAAACCCCGAGAAACATGCCCGCGTGCTGGCGTGGACGACACGACGCGGCCCTGCCCTCGGGAGCTGGGAGCCGGCCAGGAAGGGCCCCCGGTCTCAGCACCCGTGCCCCGCGGGCCTGAGCCCCGTCACGTCCCGCTCAGCCCTGGGATGCAGCCTGGGCACTGAGGCTCTCGCGGGGCATCTGCTGCCTGGAGACCTAACGAGGGTCATCGTGGCCACGGCCAGGGCGCCCGGAATCCCGCCTGCAGAGCGCCTGCGGCCCCGAGGAGTGCCAGGCGGACACAGCCACCACGTACTTACAAGGTCCAAAACCGAAGCGCTGCATTTCCCTCCCCAGAGGCCGCACAGGGACACGGGCACGTCACGGGCCCTCGGGCGGCCCTCGGCAGGGGAACGCAGGCCGCGCCAAGTAACTGCTAGGCCGGGAGGGAGCAAACGGAAGAGCCGCTGGGCAAGGCCCGCGCTGCTGGACAAGGGGTGGGATGGGGACAGGGTGACCCGGCTGCCCAGGGCGCAGAGGGCAGGCGAGCACACTCCCCGCTAGAGCAGGGGCCAAGTTCTGACGCCGCAGGTGAACTGAGGCCTGTCACGAACCCTCCCAGCAGCCGCAGCCCTGGCACCGCCCTGCCCCCGCTCAGAACCCGGAGGTCCAGGGCCCGCCCGCCACCCCACTGAAGTCCTGGGCCACTGGGTCCCGATCTGACCCCATGCACCTCACGGGGAGGCGCCTCCTCGGCCTGCACAGCCTGGCCCGGCCCGCTCTGTCCTGCTCCGCGCCCTCCAGGCCGGGCCACGTCAGCCACGCGGCTCTTCCTCTCCGCGCCAACCCTGCAAACCGGCCTCATGGCCGCGCGCACGGCTGCCACGGTGATAAACCGCAGACACGCAGGTAGGGGGCCCAGCAGGGGGCCGCACAGGTGGGGGCGGGGCACCTGCCGGGCCAGCTGCTGGGCCCGTGCTCTTTCCCCAAGATTCAACCTTGGTCAGAAACCTAGTCACGGGATTCCTGGGCAGCGGGGAGACCGAACACGCACGATAACGGCCGGGGGAATCCCGCCAGCGACGGCAGAGAGTGCCTTCCCTTATCAGGCGGAAACAACAGGGTCAAGGAGGACGGGGAAGGCCGGGGTGGGGGGGGGGGGGATGAACGGGACACCCAGGAGGCTGGAGGCCCCACCTCAGAACAAGAGAGCCAACCCGGATACCCCCCTCTCCCCCGGCCACACACAGGGTCCCTGCGAGGCTCGTGGTTAACGTCGCGGGGGGGGGGGGGGGGGGGGGACAAGGAGCACGAGGGGGCCGCCGAATAGCAGACCCCTGGAACCCCCCGCCAGCAGGGGCAATAGCTGCGTCCCGGGAGGTGCGAGACATGAAGGAGACGCTGTATGCAGGGGCATAGATGCCCCACCTGCCCCAACCGTTGTTAAAACCCTCAGAGAAACAAGCCACTGCGACGACGTCTAAGAGTAAGACACTCCGGAGGCAGCGCTAGAACACTTAGAAACCGAAAAGTGTGGCAGCAGAGAAGCAGCACCTACAGGACAGTTGGCAGAGAACACTCCGGAAACAGAAAAAGAGGATCAGGAGGAGGGTCGGGAGTCACCGCCTGCATAAAATTCTACAAGAGGACACACTTGGCTCTGAGGGAAGAAACCCCGCCACACCAGCGGTGCTCCGGACACGACAGCGGGCGTGCCACTGACCATCTGCGTATAGTTCTTCTCCGAAAGGGAGGAACTGCACTCGGCAGAGGGGACACGCCAAGATGTGGAGCCCTGGAACCAGCCACCCCGGACCGAGGCCCCCCTGGGAGGCCTCCGTGATGAAGCAGATACAGCAACAATTCATCACAGAATCCACGTGTCAGGTTCGCATCACTCACCTGTGCGTCTGACACCACTCGTGCCAGGGCGCACCGGTGCCTCAGCCAGCTCAACGTCTGACTCTTGGTTCTGGCTCAGGTCACGATGTCAGGGTCGTGGGATCGAGCCCCCCGCTCTCCTGCTCCCTTGCCCCAACACCGCCCGCTCACGTGCACTCTCCCTCTAAAAATCATTCATATCAAAATGTTGGAGGGAAAGAACCAGGACCTCAGAGTGGGGCAGGCACTCGTGAGCCGCAACACGGACAGCTACGCGCGGAGCAAAGCACCTTGAAAACCGAGGGTGAAGGCTCTGACCCAGGATTCTATACCCAGCCAGACACAACAGAGACGCCATCACCCCTTCTACCCCCCGCGTCTCTGCAAATCTGCCTCTCCTGCACGCTTTCCCAGGAGCCGACACACGGGTGTGCTCCGTGTCAACGTAAAGGGTCACTGCAAGAGGGAAGATGAGACCCAGGAAGCAGGCTTTCGATACAGGAGAGAGGAAAGGCGACCCCAGGATGATGGGGAGGCAAGCCCGGGGTCAGAGGACACAGAGGGCACAGGAGAAGTCAGCAGACAGCACCCAAACTGGCCGGGGGAAGTGGGTGGAGGGGACGAGGTAGCAACAGGAATGTTATTTGGAATCAAGGACGTAAACACCAAAATACTCAGCTAAGAACAAGTCCCAGTGCTGCAGAGACGGCGGGGGGGGGGGGGGGGGGGGGGGGGGGGCAGTGGTCCGAGTGTCCCACGGAGACCTGGGGCCTGTGCCATCCCCTCCAGTCTGGGCAGGTCAAGCAGGACACAAGAGGTGCCTCATCAACCGCACTGTGGGGGGTCCGGGATGTGACACCACATGGAGGAGGACTCAGCATCCCCTCCAGGGCACAAGGCGGATGGCACTACGGAGGACGCTCCAGGCCAGCTCCATACCAAAGGGCCCCACCGACGCAGCACATGCCCACGGAGGCGGCCCACACTCCGGACCCACACGGAGTCCCGAGAGGAACTAAAACAGCGGTCCTTTAAGCCACCACAGTCTGGGGTGCTCGTTACCCAGCCACAGGTAAGAGGAACAGCAATGAACTAGAGTGTTTTGTGATGAGACTTAGAGAACTATTTTTTCACCCTTTAAGTTATACAAACACCTAATTTGAACAAAACTGTTTTTTTAAGAATTCAATATAAACATAAAACAAAGTAAAATCTTAAGCCTTGAATTAAAATTAGAAACCCACAGCATCTGGCCTGGCAAGCCTGACCCTGCACCACCGTGCCAGATGTGCCACGCGTGACGGGGCCGCTGAACCCAGCTGCCACCGCCTCTTTTCCCTGTCCCCAAACCCACATCTCATTCCAGCCTCACTAGCAGCCACGGGTTGAACAGCAAGCAGTTTAAGCGCGGAGGGAGATAAACCTGCTCAAAAATTCAGCGTCTTGGTTATTCGTAAGACCAGGGCAGTGAGAGGCACACGGCCACCTCCCAGCAGCAGCACAGCCGCCCTGCGGCGAGCTGGGTGCTCCGTGCCGGCCCCGACGTGCGCCGGCAGGCCCCTGCAGCGGGGTGGCTGAGGTCCCCCCACCCCCCACCCCCACCCCCGCGAGGGGGACGCAGGCAGATTCCCAGGCACAGGGTGACGAGGGAAAGGCAACAAGATAAAAGGCTCGCGCAGACCCTCCGGGGCGAGGCCACCGTGGAGCGTGGCCTCCGAGGAGCCACTCTCGGGTGTGCCTGCCGCCACACACACTGGAGCTTCTAAAGATCTCACGCGCCGTGTGTGTGTGTGACAACAACCAGCACTGTGGCATCCCATCCACGCCTGTCCCTCTCTCCCCTACCCGCAGGACGGCTGGGGCAGCCCCCCCAGTCACTCGCTGACCCGCGCAGGGTGCTTCCCCGTGAGGCACACAAGCGGTGCCTGGGGGCACCTGGCTCACAGCCCGCGGGTGGCTGGCGACACTGCTGCTAAGCAGCTCGGTGGGTGCAAACACATGAATCGTAGCTGCGGGCGGGAGGAATATCAGGTGCATCTCTACGCCCCGAGGGCTCAACTCCTACACTTAAACCCCTCCCACTGGAACAGCCGGCTCCAGTTTCAGCCGGCGAGCGAGCGTGAGAACAGGTCCTGCTCTCGGGCACCGCCAGCCCCGGCTCCCGACCAGCCGCTCCCAGCACTGCCCGGCATTGCCCGTCTCCGGTGAGTACTCCTTCTCGGATTCAAGTTTTCTTTAAAAACTGCTCTCAGATGTATCTCGAATTAACTATGTGGCTCAGGGAACCACCTGCCCGGGATCTGCTCTGCCTTGCTCTGTCCTCTGAAGATTACTCAGGACCCAGCAGGTGCACTGCTGGAAAGGGAAACCATTAGCACAGAACTTGAATAAGGCTGACGCTTTATTCTAAGAGTACGAACAAGTTTATTCGGAAATTAAGTCCTCATTTCTACAGAAAATCTAAACTAAAACTCAAATGTATCTAAGTGCTTCTCTGCTCCTTAAAGCTCTAGAAAATTTCAACATAAAGTCACATATATGTACAGACACATGTTAACACCTATGTAGGTGTGTTTAGACAATCGCTGAATTTACGGTTAAACTTCTTGGAGTTTAAAATAAGTACTGTCTTGACACGTGCTTACCAAAACAAAAAGAACAAAACCAAAGAGGATTCTGAAATATACAAAAAGGGTTTTTTTCTCCCTTACAAAAGTCTTCGTAAATCTGTTGTGACAATTATTGGCCCACCAGCCAAGTCTGACCAAAGTCAGACTTCATTTAAGCAAACTCTGTCTACGTTTATTATCTTTATTTTGCATTAACTGAGTCCTCCCAAAGCCTCGAACTGGTATTATTCGGGATGAAGGAGGCAGGCAGGGCGCCGCTGGGCACTGGCCCTGCTGGGTGACAGGCTGTGTACACTTACTAGGAAGAGCGTGTGTCTGTAACTTAGGATCTCTGGCTGAAACTAGAAAGAGCCCTGGTTTTATTCCCACATCCATTCTTCCAAACTACATTCTAGAAAACTGTCTTTCTCCGGAGGTCATGGTTGTCCTGAAGTTTATCCTTTGCTATGAAGAACCAAGAGTCAGGGAGGGAGTGGCGGTTAATCACTGGAAAAGCTCAATTGGAGTAAAACTCACAAATCTCGTTCTTGCGACACCCCAGTGGGTAGGCGACAATGGCGTGTCCTTGGGTTATGCAATAACGCCACATCACAATATTGTAATTATAGCATGCCCTTCAAAACGCTCTACCTGACGAGGCTCCCTGCCAGACAGCCGGACAGCACCGAAGGGACCATTACGGCATTAGTTCAGCTCTCAGGGCAACACGCATGACAAGCGTACTCAGCCAGCCCGTCACAGCAGTGTCCCATAAACCTAAGTTGTAATTACCTCTATTGTGTCCTATCAAAGTTCAAAAAAAAAAAAATATTTTTCTCTTGGCTGTTTTTTGGATTTCAAACTCCTTAGAAACTTTTTAAACATGCCAGCCACTCGCTTTATCCTAACAACTGGCAAGTCCATTAACTGTCCACACTTAGGAACCTATCGAAAGCGCATTGGCAATTTAGAACTTCAGGGATCCCTGGGTGGCGCAGCGGTTTGGCGCCTGCCTTTGGCCCGGGGCGTGATCCTGGAGACCCGGGATCGAATCCCACGTCGGGCTCCCGGTGCATGGAGCCTGCTTCTCCCTCTGCCTGTGTCTCTGCCTCTCTCTCTCTCTCTCTCTCTCTCTCTCTCTCTGACTATCATAAATAAAAAAAAAAAAAAAAAATTTAGAACTTCAAAAACAAGCAAACAAAACCCTGTGGCCAACCGAAACCACAGGCTGCTCAAAGTGCTGTGTGGGCAGTTATGCCCAGACACCGCGGGCCTATGAGCAGGAGCCCCGCAGCAGAGATGCGGCGGCCGCAGCTGGCTCACGGCGCTTTCCAAGGCAAAAAAGCACATCAGTTCAACCCCAGCAGATGTTTAAAATGCCTGATGTCACAAATGGCCATCTTTGGGTAAAACAGGACAACTTCTGGAAGCTCGCACGGGCCCGTGTGTGTAGCTTTAGGTCACCACCCCCGCGGTCTCTCCCCCTCAGACGGCCACTCAGTCTGACAAGACTCCACGAGGGACGCCACAGGGGCAGGCAGAGCGCAGAGCTGACCCTGCATTTCAGTGACAGCCACCCTGACCCCACCCTGAGGGAGGGAGGGAAGGTGCCTGAAGGGCAGCTCCCAGCACGTCCCGCAGATCAAGAGTAAACACATGGCCCTCCGTTTAGGGCCACACTAACACCTGGACTTTAAGACGTGCTAACCCTGCAGTTCTCTAACAGAATCCAAATTAAAGGGGTCCTGCGTCATGAGCAGCTCTCCAGATGCAGATCAACGAGAAAGACCCGCACCCCAGGAACAGGCCATGTGAACCCCCTCCAGCCACCCTTAGAAAAGCCTCACCTCCCAATGCAAATCCAAACTTACTACCATTAGTTCTCCACTGTGTTGTTTTGGCAACAATACCCTTTTTTCAGAATATTTAACACCGGCAGCTGCCAGCGAGCATCAAGTCCAGCAGATACAAGCTGGCCTGGCAGAGACGGTCGCACACCGCGTCCCTGCAGAGGGCGAGCCTGACGAGGTCCTGGGCAGTCAGGCTGAGTTCCCTCATCCTCGTAAACGTCCCTGGGGCAGGAGAACTCACTGACATCACGCTATGGGCTGTCCCCTTCAAGCGCTTACAATAGCCTCAGTTTTGTCCCACCTATTTCTCTGATATTATTGCATTTTTACGACCAAGTGAATACGCCCGTCTCCATCGGCATCTGAAGCAGCTGTGCTCCCTTGTTTTAATTAGTGAATTGTGCAACCTGAGAGGTCAGTTTACCCAAAGTTACTAACACTACTGCACCTGTGAGTCCATCGCAGGCTTCCCTTCCCACAGGTCAGCGCCCTGGACGCTCTCACCCCCTAGGGCACTGGCATGATCCCCAGAGAAGTGATTTACTGTCCCTGTATGCTAACCAAACAAAGAACAAAAATTCAGACAAGAACTTTACACATGACATCATTTAACTGAAAAAAGTATATATTAACATAAAACCAATTAGTGCCCAAGTTTTTCATCCAGGTAACGCTAAGGTAACTTAAGTACATAAACTACCTCCTAGAGATGTTTGATCAATATAATATAGGTTTTTCTCCATGTTTGCCTAAAAGTATCAGTGGTGCTAAATAATACTGCTCCTGAAACTAACGCATCGTCGTAGAACGCATCTGAATCATTCTCTTAAATCCTGAGGGAACTTTTCATTCATCCACCGCCTGGGGTTTGGGATGCTGGCGGCGCTGCATCTGTGTCCACTCTCAGTGCTATACTCTGGGCTCACACTTGATAAAGTTTTGCAACTGTCATCATTTTGATCATGATGCTTCTAGCTAGTGATGAAATCACTTTTCGGATCTTTGCCATAACATATCCTATACAATCATGGGAACCTGACTTGCAGAGGTTCTCACGCCTTCAGAACCAGGGAGCATGGTGAGACATGCCGGTACACGCCCGCTGACTTATCTAGCTGGCCCAGGTTGGCTGGAATCGCTTCCTGACGGGCGGCAAGGAAATTGTGCTTTTATAGCCCAGAGCATACCTACCCCCCCCCCCCGAGGTATGGGCTGAACTCATAAAGAGTTATTTCACGTTTTTCCCTCTAATAAGAGGGGAAGTTTAGAAAGACGCAGAGCTCTGCTTACCGGTGTAACAAGCTGGGCTCTGACACTGCCTTTGCAGCTCCTGCAGCTGTGTAGCGGGAGGGCAGGAACAGGCAAGGTGAGTCAATGTGCACCCCCCCCCCAGGCTCTGAGGACAACCCCCCCACCCCCTGCCAGTCACAGGGCAGCCAAAAGTCTCGTTTCTCACCCAAAATACATGCCTCACCACTACTGCTCTGCAGAAACTCAACAGAAGGGCCACAGACATGGGCAGAAAGTACTTCCCAGTACTTCTCGATAAGCAGGCATCTCTAGAAGCAAGGGACGATGATGAAGCCGGTTAACAGAGGCAGTCCATCTGGGGGTAGGGGGAGCGCTTCTTTATGTTTTTAAGGAATATGAATAAATGAGTAGAGAAACCAGTTTGCTAAGAATAAAATCAGAAAGCTCTCTCAGAAATCTAAGGCATCCCAGTGAACACCCACACCCCACCTGCTTCCCCTGCCCCCCCCCACACCACCGATGACCTCATCGCAGTGTGTGGGATCGCAAGGAAGGCATTTCAGAGAAACGTTTTATTTTGTAAAAACAAGTCTCTTCAATTTCCCATACGTTTTTCACCATTTTTAAAAGGCTGCTTTCCAGCTGAGAGTTTTAGCACCCCCGATGTCTAGAAGGTGACGCTTTATCCACAAAGGCTCAGGAGACACAGGACTGACCTCATTTGCCTATTCCTTAAAGCAAAACTACAACTGAAAACAGTCTTGTTAAATCATTTCCTCTTAACTTTATTCTTAAGCTGTCTGAAAGTGCTCCCCGTGAAGGCGCGGGCCCGACTCCGCCCGCTGCCCTCCAGCCTCCCCACCCACACGCTTGCTCCTCGACACAGTCACTCCATGGGCTGGTCCGGGGCACCCAGCCACGCCGCCAGGGCCTTGAGAGATCCTCCCAGACCTCACGTCTTTGTTCTCGGTTTCGGGTTATGAGGCAGAGAGTGCCCCAGGGGTGTGTGGAGCAGCCTTGAAGGAAACCAGGCTGAGATCTCCGGTTAAGCCTGGGAGGGGGCAGGTATCCGGGATAGGAGGGCCCTGCGGGAAGGGATCAAAGGCCAGAGACACCTGCAGCCTCTGCGGGGTCCCAGGGCCCTGGGGGAGGTGACGGGCCCCACTGGCCCCCACATCCCTGCCCGCCACTTGGCCAAGGACGACCCGGGGCCCACTTCCTAAGGGGTAAAGGCTGGGATGGTGGCCTAGCACGGTCCAACCATCCGTCCAAAAGGCACCACCACTTGGAGGGAAGGCCAGGAAGGGCAGGCAGGGGCCCTGGGCCGGACTAGCTCTCAGCTGTCCACACCCACCTGTGTGTGCCGGCCAGGCGGGCATGGGCTGAGCGCGAGAACCACGAGGTGGGCGGCAGAAACACGGCCGTGAAGGAGAAGGTTCGGTCGCTCACAGGGCTAAGAAACTCACCTTGATAGCATCTCAAAACCACCTGAGTCAACATAAACACAGCACTTAAACGTTTGTATCTGAGACAGCATAAATGCTACTCACGGATAAAGCTGACTTTTTCTTTTGACTTTGGAAGCGGTAGGGTGGGACTGCGTATTTAAACGTTCTCTTCTAAGCGCCCACGTGTAGAACACAGCATGACTAAATAGGACAGGATGGTCAAGGAGCCCTGGCGACATGTCACACGCAGACCTTCCCGGCTCTAAGGGAGCCATGTGAGCGTCCCACACAGGCCAGGCCCCGGTAGTCACGGTCAGCGCAGTCAGGTCGGAACCACAGACTCCAGGGACACAAGCGGGGGTCGGGGCGTCTCAACAGTCACCTGGCCTCAGGCCACAACCTCCTGGCACCCAAGGCCTCAGGTCACAGGATAAAGGTTCCCCAAACTCAAAGGACTACAGGTGTCCTCAGAGCTGACACTGACACACCACATGCTTCTTGGCCCCAAGGCGAGACTCTTCCAGGTCAGACTTGAGAAAACAGGAACGTTGTGGGGGCTGGCGGCCAGGTTGTAAGTCGGGGGCAGTCGGTGCTCACCACCTCCGGGCACCGACAAGGGCGGTGACCCCTATACTCCAGGTGACCTGTTGTGAAGCCGGGCTAGTTCCTCCTTGACTGTTAAGCTAGTGTCAAGGCTCTAAGGCTCTGCTCCTCTGTTGCAGCACCCAGCCCCAATGAGCAGGACGCCCCCCATCAGACCCATGGCACGTGGAGCTGGCGGCAAATAGAAGCTCTTGGAAGGCAAACAAAGGAGAAGCCACAAAACCGCGAGACCTTCATTCGCCAGAAGCCGGCAGTGCTCGGACCAGGGGGACACCAGCGCCTACAGCACAGGAGAGAACATGAGTCTCCTCAAAGAGCGAAAACCAAAAAAGCCACATTACATCCCAAGGCCTCCAGGAAAGCCCTTCAAGTATAAGTGTTTCCAGTGTCCCTTCACTTGCAATGAAAAGTCACACCTTTTCAACCACATGAAGTATGGTCTCTGCAAAAACTCCATCACCTTAGTGTCAGAGCAGGACCGAGTCCCGAAGTGCCCCAAATCCAACTCTCTGGACCCTAAGCAGACCAATCAGGCAGACTCGACAGCAAAGCCCACCTCCGCCAAACCCGTCGCCAACGGGCTCCCACACTTTGATGCCAAGCTCCAGCAAAGCCTCACCAAGGATGACGTGAAGGAAAACCTAGAACTGCACGCACGTGGGCCCCACAGGGGCCCAGGACAGAAGCCTGCCCTCCACGAGGAAGCTGCACCCCCGAGTCCAGCTCCAGAAGCCCCGCGGGGCACCCAGCCTGTCCTGGAAGGCATTGTGCGGCCCTCAGCATTCGTCCCAGTAGGAGAGCACAGGCTGAAGGGGCCAGAACACGCTGAGGCCCCCGAACTGCTGGCGCTGCCCAACCCCACGGCAAAAGCCACGGCCTTCCACACCAAGTCTGCATTCCACACTCCCAGCTACCCATGGAAGGCTGGCTCGCCTTTCCTCCCGCCCGAGTTCCCACACAAAATCCCTTCTACAAAGGGGTTTAGTGCCATTTCCCCTTACGTGCACCCCGCGATCCCAGAGTACCCGCCGCACTTCTACACTGAGCACGGACTGGCCACCATCTACTCGCCCTACCTACTCGCCGGGAACTCACCCGAGTGCGATGCCCCCCTGCTGCCTGTCTACGGGGCCCAAGACCAGAGGCACCTGCTGCCTCCGCCGGGGCCGGTCCCGAAGCACCTGAACCCCCCCTCGGCCTACGACCATTACAGGTTCTTCCAGCAGTACCATCCCAACCTGCCCATTCCATACGGGTTTTACAGACCAGAGTCTGCGTTCTCCTCCTACGGTCTCAGACTCCCGGCCGTCGCAGGTGTTTCCAGAGATCAAAGCTCACACCTCCTGGAAGAAGCTGCCCTGCTCTACCCGGCCCTGAGTCCGTCCAAGTCAAGTCCTTCCAGCACCCACAAAAAGCACACCGAGTGTGAGAAGGAGAGCCCAACTCCCGAGGCTAAAGATCACTCCAAAGATGAGCAGAGGGACGCAGAGGGGACCAAAATGAGCCCTCGAGCCGGAAGCGCGGCCACGGGCTCCCCGGGAAGGCCGAGTCCCACCAACTTCACGCAGACAAGTCAGCCGTGTGCCGGGCCGTGCGGCCTCTCGGACAAGCCAGCCCCCGGCGTCCCGGGACGGCTCCACCCGCCCGAACACGGCCTCACGGCCTTCAGGCCTGTCAAGAAGAGCACAGAGTGCCCACAATCGCAGGTTCTGGAGAACACAGACGAGTCTCCAAAGAGGTAAGAAAAGTTTCATTTTCAAAATCTCCGGAGCGTGTCCCGGGTCGTGCTCAAGTAGCCAAGCGCGTGCGGGCTCGCGGCGCCTTAGAGCGGTGCTTTCCCGGGCAAGGTTCCCATTAAGCCTCTCTCTGCCTCTCTCCTCCAGCCTGGACGCCACGAGCGGAGACGCTGCGGGTGCAGGTGCGACAGGAAGTGCCTCCCCCGGCCCGGAGGCCACACCGTCCGGCCCGGAGGACAGCTCCCGGACAGCCCCGCTGAACCTCTCCAGGAAACCAGAGGCTCCGCCAGCCACGCACAGCCCCGCGTACAAGGACTTCGCAGAGCTGCAGGACGTGCCTCTGAACCTGTCGGTGAAGGACCCCTGCAACGCCCTGCCCCCGAGACCCCCATTCCACCGCCCGTTGCGAGGCGCAGACCCGGCCGCCGCGGCCGCCCCGAACCCCGATGCGCCCAGAGGCGAAGATGGGCCCGAGCAGGCGCAGACAGACCCCAACAGCCCCGACGCTACCGCGCGGCCCCCAACAACACCCCCCGCAAGGGCCCAGGAGCCCGCAGCAGTGGACAGCAGCGACGAGCAGAAGCAGACGGCGGCCGTGGCCCTCTGCCAGCTGGCAGCCTACAGCCCGGGGACAGTCCGGGTGGGCGACGGGGAGCCCACGGCCCCAGAGTCCACCTGCCAGCAGGATGCACCCACAGTCCGCGCCACGGAGAACCAGGAGGCTCAGTGTGACCCCAGACCCAGAGCGCAAAAGAGGACAAGTCCGAGGGATGCAGGGAAGTCCCAGCAAGGGACCAAGAAGATGAAGCCGAGCGACACAGCCAGAGTGTTCACTCTCCGGAAAAGAACACGGGTGTCCTAGTGCCCGGGCCCCGTGGGATGCAGACACGCCTCCCAAAGCAGGTGGCAACAGCAGCAAATCTCCACTGGCGCCTTCACTGTATCTGGTCAATTTTTTACGATGCAGTTTCTTTTTTCTTCTCAAAAAAACACACACAAAAAAAAAAAACAAAAAAATAAAAAACGAACAAAAGAAAGAAAAAACTGCAACTTCAGTTTCTGTAAATATTAAGCATGAATATTCAAAGGTGCTTCTACTTTCTGGTTGTAAAAATATTTAAATGACTCATACACTTAAGACTGATGAGTTAAACTGCCTTTCATTTTTGTAAAATGTCACATGGAATACACAGACTAAAAGACAGCTTTTAGGTGTACACCATCTTATAGGAAAGCTTTAAAAATACTTTTCTTATAAATACCTTAGTACTAATACAAACTGCTTTAACTGTTCTGCTAACAATTCTGCTGCATGTTTTCAAGTAAGTAACAGTTACTGGGGGGAAAAAATGCCAGGAGAAAACATTCCCAGTCCTGTCATTAAAGTGCCCGAGGTAAAAACTACGTGATTTGTTACGAGGACACACGAACATCAAGAGGCTATTTATACACATAATTTATTTCCACCAGGGAAAAACGTATCGCGGGAGTGGCTATACGTTTCTACTTCTTCATGATGCTACAGTGAATTTCCCAACTCATTCTGCCTCGTTTTCCACTTTCTAAAATGATGTATATATTGCCAATTTTCCAATAAACTCATAGGTGACTTTAAAAGCACATGAACTCTGTGTGATGTTTTAGTCTGGCACAACGAACTCGGTGAGGGAAGGAACAAGCTGAGGCAACAAACTGAGAAAAAGAGCCCCTGCCCCTGCGTGTGTGCGTGTGTGTGCGTGTGGGCACGCGTGCATGTGTGGTGCCACAAACAGGAGGCACCAAGTCCGGCCCTGCACACCTGCCCGGGGCTTCCCCAGGCCTCAGGTCCTACAACTGCCACCTGAGAAAAGGCCATCCGCACCGGCACGCCCCACCCCACGGGCCTTCGGGAGACCCCTTCCTCCCACTTTTCAGGAGGGCCCCTGCCCTCTGACGCACCAGCTGGGCTATGCACCAAAGGCCACGGCGCACAGCAGTGGGTGCCGAGGTGTGCCTTCAGACAACCACATGCGGTTAACCCAAAACGCAGAGTTAACCACATGAACGTGAGGGGCACGTGCATTCCCTTCACTATGACGCCAGGGCTCTCTCGTTCTTATACCTAAATGCTTTGACAAAGAACAAAAGTAGGATAACCCTGCTTTCCACCAATCAATACCCTGCAGGAAGCAACACCATACATCAGGGGCTGTGTTCCAGGCTCAGGACCCAAAGCCTGGCACCCAGAGACAAGCCCTCCCCTCCGGCTTTACGCACAAGAACACAAACCTTCCGTGTCAAAGGCCCAAAGATTTGGAGACCACGATGTTTTAAAGTTCACCCAAAGTGTAAGGCATCATCTGAAGTGATAAAAAGAGGAAGCAGGACCGTTAACGACCGTGCAGCCCCCCTGCCACAGCGCAGCATCGGAGGAGATGCACACCTCCGAGCTCTCAGGAGGCAGAGGTCGCCACTACCTGCGGATTCTCGCTGTGGAGCATGTGTGCCTGCAGCAGGACGACGGACCCCTCTCATACAATTCCCCCAGAGGTCACACGTCACAGCCACGGAGACCCCGGCAGGCCCTTCAGATCTGTCTTGAAAGCACAACGGAGGGCACCTAGGTGGCTCAGTTGGTTAGTGTCAGATTCTTGATTTTGGCTCAGGTCACAATCTCCTGGTAGTAAGACTGACTAAGCCCCGTGTTGGGCTCCACATTCAGTGGGGAGTCCGTTTGAGATTCTCTCTCCCCCTCTGCCCCTCCTCCCCCCACACTCTCTCTCTCCCTGTCTCTCTCACTAAATAAAAATGATTTCAAAGTACAGTGCACTCCTAGATCTCTGTAACAAAAAGTCCTGCTGGTTTTTTAACTATACTACCTTTCTGTATTTACTTGTGACCCAACTTGAGAGTTCTAAGTTTTTAACCTTTACAGGTAAAAAATAATAAACCCTCAAAGTTAAATGTAGAATGATTTCCCTATGACCCTGCAATTCCACTCCTAGGTCCACACCCCGAAGAAGTAAAAACAAGGACTCAAACAGATACGTGTACACCAAAGTTCACAGTAACATTATTCATAAGAGTCACAAGATGAAAGCAACACAAGCCGATCAATGAACAGATAAAACGGGATATCCATTCGGCAGATCACTCAACCGTCCAGAGGAACGACGTTCTGACAAACGCTACAGCAGGAATTAACCTTGAAGACCTCCTGCTTGGGGAATTAAGCCTGACACAAATGGACAAACCTTGTACAACTCTACCTGTGGGAGCACCTGCAGCAGGCAAATTCATAGAGGTAGACAGAGGGGTGGCTACCAGGAGCCGCAGGGGAAGGGAGAGGGAAGCTTACCGAGGACGGTTTCTGTTCAGGATGATGAACAGTTTTCAGAAATGGTGATAATGGTTGTACAAACTGTAAATGTGGCTGATACTACTGAATTATACACGTAAAAATAGTCAGCAAGGCAAATGTTTCTATTATGTATTTTTTTTAATACACCCAAAACCTTGAATCATGTACCTTAAATAGGTAAACTGCCCGGCAGGTGAACTGTCTCTCAATACAGCTAACAAGGACCTTGAATGCGTACTGAAGAGGGAAACAAAATGCTGACAAGAAGCCTTCTGAAGAGGCCTCCCAGCAGCCCGTGGCAATCTGCCCCACCACCAGCTCAACCTTCGCCACGATGCCACACTCCGTGGGGAAAGAGGGCACGGGGGTGTGAAATAAAGCACACACACGTTCATCAAGGAGAAAAGCACTTTAATTCAGAAGGGCCGAACGACTACTTCACATACTAAGTCAAAGAGGTCTCATTATGGTATTCACGTCTTTCTAGGTTTTTTTTAAGTTTTTGTTTATTTTTAAGCAATCTCTACACCCTGTGAGGCTCGAACTCTGAGATCAAGAGTCACGTGGCTCTTCCAACTGAGCCAGCCGGGTGCCCCTGATTCACTTTCCTTACAGATGGGAATGTCCAACAGTAGAAAACACACAAAGGTTAAAAACCGGAGAGGCACATGGTCCTCAGAACAGGAAGGTGCCAGGACTGTGAGGAGCACTGGAGAGTGCAACCCCTCTCAGGCCCGGCTGCTCCCTTGGGAACTGATGTACACAGGCCTGTGGGTAGCGACGAGGTCAGGAGAGGTCCGTGTTCTGCAACCACAGAGCTGCGGTCACAGCCGAGCCCCACCTCCCAAAGCAGGCTGACTCCAGGCCCCATGGCACCTGGGCCAAGGAGACAGTATGGCAGTGCCACCAACACGGCCCCTTCCGGGGACACAGGACTGCCTCCGTGGCAGACTTTGGTTTGCGGATGCCAGCCCCACCCCCACCCCACCCCACCGGGGCCAGACAGTGGCACTGCTAGCCTTCCAGTCTTCTCTCACAGGCACTTCTCTAATAAAATCTCTGCACATCTAAGCCCGTCTCAGCATCTGTCTCTGCTCAGGGGACCCAGACTAATGCCGGAACGCTAGTCAAATGCTAGTTTTGGATAATGTCACAGAATATGGCAAAGGAGGGAACTCCACAAGTCTGTCCCTCCACCACAACAACCATTAAGCCAGCAAAAACAGACTCAACTTGTTCAGAACTCTGAAATCTCATCAAAAACTTACAGCAACTGGGAGAGTGCTGAGTGAAGAAAAAAAATCTACAAAATTTCAGCACTTTAAGAAATCTGTTAGGTCACTCACTGGCAGTCTACCAACATAATGGAACGGAGACTTCAGTGACCAGACACAACAAGGAATACAGTAGTTACAAACAGAAAAGTCACTAAATGGACAATGATCACCTTCAACAAGCAACAACAGCAAACCCCTGGGAACAGGGAGAACCTGATTTCCACAGTTACCACACTATAGTATTTAAAATGTCCAGTTTTGGGGCACCTCGGTGGCTCAGTGGTTGAGCATCCGCTCTTGGCTCAAGTCATGATGCCAGGGTCCTGGGATCAAGTCCTGCATCAGGCTCCCCACAAAGAGCCTGCTTCTCCCTCTGCCTATGTATCTGCTTCTCTCTGTTTCTCATGAATAAATACAATCTTAAAAAAGAAAAAAAGAAAAGCAGAGAAATTGTCCCAGAGGAAACCCAGACATTGTACTAAAATGAGACAAAAACTTTAAATCAATTTTCAGATATGCTCAAAGAGCTAAGGGATACCAAGAGAACAATGTCCAAACAAACACAGAATGTAAGTAAAAAGACAGAACATACAGAAAGAGACCGTATAGAAATTCTGAAACTGAAAAACACAGTAAAAGACCTGAAAACTTCAGGTGAGCTGTACAATGGCAGATCTGAGCAAGTAGAAGAAAGAATCAGTGAACCTGAAGAGAGCGTAACCGGTGTTATCCAGTCTGAGGAGCAAGAAAAGAAGAAAAAGGAACAAATGTTAGCCCGTGTCAGCTTCGGAGCCTATGCCAAGACAACAATCACTGTTCCCAAGGCCTGGTGCCATCCTTCCTGGGCCGGAGACGGCACAGCTCCCTGCGACCCCACCAGGCACAGCAAGGGCCTGCAGGAGGATTCAGCACACATGGAAGATGCCACCAGCCCGCCAGCCAATCAAGCGAAAACACACATTTTATCTTCTAGATTTTAGCCAACAGCTTGACACTTGTCATTCATGACACCAACGCCCATGTTCTCTCACTCCAGCAGCTAGATCCGGTGGGCACTGCAACATCATAAGATACGATGGGCACATGCACACCAGCCAGTCTCAGGCATGGAAAGCAGAGCAAGGCTCTATGTCCTTCAGTTAAACAGGAGTCAGAACCATCCACTTAGCGATTTCACCTTGTCTGTCACACACTCACACAGAAGACTGGTCTTAAATCAAAATGCAGGACTTTGGTGCAAATGACACCAACCAGAAAGTGAAAAAACCACCATGGAATGGGGAAAAAAATTCCAGATCCTTTATCTAGTGAAAGACTTACCAGGATATATGAAAAACTCACAGCAACAACAAAAAGAGCCTTATTTATCTTTTCTTAAAGATTTTTTTAGGGGGATCCCTGGGTGGCGCAGTGGTTTAGCGCCTGCCTTTGGCCCAGGGCGCGATCCTGGAGACCCGGGATCGAATCCCACGTCAGGCTCCCGGTGCATGGAGCCTGCTTCTCCCTCTGCCTGTGTCTCTGCCTCTCTCTCTCTCTCTCTCTGTGACTATCATAAATAAATAAAAATTTTAAAAAAAAAAAAAAAAAAAGATTTTTTTAGGGATCCCTGGGTGGCGCAGTGGTTTGGCGCCTGCCTTTGGCCCAGGGCGCGATCCTGGGGACCCGGGATCGAATCCCATGTTGGGCTCCCGGTGCATGGAGCCTGCTTCTCCCTCTGCCTCTCTCTCTCTCTCTCTCTCTGTGTGTGACTATCATAAATAATAAATAAAATTTTTTAAAAAAGGATTTTTTATTTTTATTTATTTGCTTATGAGAGAGAGAGAGAGACAGAGGCAGAAACATAGGCAGAGGGAGAAGCAGGCTCCCCACAAGGAGCTCGATGCGAGACTCGATTCTGGACCCCAGGATCACTCCCTGAGCTGAAGGCAGACGCTAAACAGTTGAGCCACCCAGGCATCCCGACAGCCCCGTTTTTTAAATGAGCAAAGAATACGAACAGACAATTTTCCAACAAAAATATCCAAATGGCCAAAAAGCACATGAAAAGATGCTCAACATCATTGGCCAATCATGGAAATGCAAATTAGAGCCAAAGTGAGATGCCACATCACACCCATTAAGAGAAAAACAAGTGTTGGGGAGGATGTGGAGAAAGTGGAAGCCTCATATGCTGTTGGAGGAAATTTAAATGGAACTACCATTTTGGAAGACAATTTGGCAGCTCCTCAAAAAGTTAAAGACAGAGTTACCACATGACCCAGCAACTCCACTCCTAGATAGATACCCAAGAGAACCAGAATCGTACGTCCACACAAAAACCTGCACACGAATGTTCATAGCAGCATTATTCATAATCCAAAAGGGACAAATCCAAATGTCCATCAACTGATAAACAGATAAACGGCCTGGTGTATCCAGACAGTGAGTAGAATATTAAGGCATAAAGAGGAACAAGTACTACTGTCGTGTGCTACAATGTGGATGAACCTCGAAAACATCACACTAAGTCAAAGAAGTCAGGCACAAGACACTATCATAGATTCCACTTATAGTGACCCGCAAAGGCAAATTTAGAGACAGAAAGCAGATCAGTGGTTGTCTGCAGTGGGTGTCAAGGAGAAAGGGGGAGTGACTGCCCCTGAGCACAGGGTTTCTTTGTGGAACAACAAAAATGTTCTGAAATTAGATTATGATGATGGTTGCACAACCCTGTAAACATAAACCATTGAACTGTACACTCTAAATGGGTGGACTTCACGGTATATAAACTTTATCTCGGTAAAGCTGCCACAAAAGTAAGCAGGAATAGGAAACAGAATCTTGACAGTCTAAGAGGCTCCTCATGCTTCACGATGCCAAGGGCAAAGCCGTTATTCCTGATACCCCACAGCTCAGACGCTAAGAGCACAATGCAGGGCCCCACCCGCCTCTGCACAGACATCTTCATCCTGGACAGACGCCAACTCCCAGGGCGTAGAGCATCTGTGGCGACACAGCCCAGGATAGGGCCTTCTCCGTCCTTTGCGGGTATCCTTCACTTCTGTCCACACCCAGAGTGGATCCCCATCAGCCAGACCGGGCTTCATAGGGCCACAGCCCCACCCTCCCTCCACGTGCAGCGGCCCAACAGCTGGCACACACAGCTTGGAGCTCGGTGGCCCCTCTGCGTCTGCCACACTGTGCCCCCGTACCCCTGCTCAGGCCCGCTACCAAGCTTCCTTGGGCCCTCCGTCCCCTCCTCTTGTTCCCAGGGGACCATGATGTCACTCCACGTGACGAACACAGCAGCAGTACACAACTTAATAGGCAACAGCACCCCCACAGGGGTGAAAACCCGTCCTGAGGGACAAGAAAATCTCAGACGTTACAATGGTTCATGGCTCCCCGAATGCAAACACACACCGTACCAGTGGTATTAAAATTTCACAGCAGGGAGAAGAGACAGCTGGAAAGTCAGAAAGGTTGATATAAGCAAGTTGAAAGACACAGGTCTAGTTTGCTTTCTCCTGCACAGAAATGCACCAGGCAGTGAGGGCAGAGGCCGGGTGTGTGCTCACGGCAGCCCACGCTGCAGACACTGGGTGAAGTAAAGCACCCGACGTGCTACAAACCATCCTGATGATGCAAAGCAAATGTCTGCAATACTCACCATCCTCGAGTCGAGAAGGGAGCAACAGGCCTCTTCTGCCCAGTTCCGCCAACGCCAGACAGCCACCGTGCCAGGCATTGTCCGTCTCCTGAAAACTGAGACACACAGAAAGCCTGAGATCGCACCGCTCCTGCCGGCTTCTCGCGCCGTGCACACACACTGCAGGTCCACGTCCTATACCCGGGAGCCTCACTGAAAGCTGCTCGTGAGTTTTCAGAGTCAGACGGCTGAAGAAATAAATAAGCACTGTGTCGAGGACTTCTCTTCAGGTCTCCCAATGACAAGCACAGGCGCTAGGTGGGCCCCACGTGCTGCCAACCGAGGAAGCAGGCCACAGGTGTGCGTCCGCGAGACACCCAGGCTCCACACAGGTTTCCTGACACAGCAGCATGTGCCAGCGGACTACACACCCAACAACTCACTCTAGCCACAGGCACTAAAGCCCGGGGACTCGCAGCACAGGGATTCTATCAAAATAAGGCTAGACTACATCAGCAGAGAGGGCAGGAGACCTCCTTCCCTGGCTTAAAGCAGAGATTAAAATGTCAGAATGAAATGCTGGTGAGAGAACTGGTTTTGCACTATTTGAGATACAGACTTTTAATAAATGATTCTGCCAATTAATCAAGTCGTAGTAAAACTGTATATCTAATAAAATTTTTCCTGAAGTGGTCTGGAAGCTCACATTTACAGGTCCACCCGTGGGATCATGAATAGCAAGAAGTTGTTCTGAGAGTGCTAAGGGCTGTCCTGAAAGTTCTACACTCAGCTGCCAATATAAACATGGAAATACGCTTCGCCAAAAAGCAGGAGGCATTATAGGGCCCTTTCCTGTTCTAAATCCATCATTCTGGGCTGCCTGGGCAGCTCAGCGGTAGGGCATTTGCCTCTGGCTCAGGGCGTGACCCCAGGGTCCTGGGATCGAGTCCTGCATCGGGCTCCCCGCAGGGAGCCTGCCTCTCCCCCTACCTGTATCTCTCATAAATAAATGAAGAAAAATCTTTAAGTAATTAATCCATCATTCTGATGGCAAAGAAATGTTTAAGAAAACTAACTGAACTGCATCCCTCCTAGCAACAAGCAAAAGAACGTGCAGAAAGGAGAAAGCGTAGTCTTATCTGCTCACTCCTGCGTGCCAGGGCCTACAGACATGGATTCCCTGAGACAGACGGAGGTGCTGCCCCGTGGGCGTCACCACCAACTAATGCCAATTTTTATTTCCACCTATAAATGTTTAAGTTCCAAGTGTTTTTTAAATGTCTGTCCCAAAGGCCATCTGACCATTTCAAAATCTAATACTGCATCTTGTGTTCTTTAGGATTTTAAATGGAAAAAAATGCTTCATGCTTTTCATAAGATTTGATATATTTTTTAAGATTTATTTATTTGAGGGATCCCTGGGTGGCGCAGCGGTTTAGCGCCTGCCTTTGGCCCAGGGCGCGATCCTGGAGACCCGGGATCGAGTCCCACGTCAGGCTCCCAACATGGAGCCTGCTTCTCCCTCTGCCTGTGTCTCTGCCTCTCTCTCTCTCTCTCTCTCTCTCTCTCTGTGCCTATCATAAATTAAAAAAAAAAAAAAAAAAGATTTATTTATTTGAGAGCGAGCAAGAGAGCGAGTACAAGCAGAGAGAGAGGCAGAGGGAGAAGCAGACTCCCTGAGCCACTCAGGCGCCCTGAGATTTGATGTCTTAAAGGCACTTGCAAAAGATCAGCATTATGAAGACTCATTTATGACCACAACAATCACCAGTTACACCAATGCCCGTTTCCGAACTAAACGTGTGCACTGCTGCTGGTCAACAGCTATGGAAAGGGGCACAACATTCCATCAGGCCTGTGGCCCGAGGGGAAACCAGGAAGACCAACGCCCTGCTGGCCCCTACTCTGCCCTCCAGGGGGGCTCAGGAACAGCGCCTCCCCCGCACGGCCTCCAGCTTGCGGCCAGGCGTCAGCCCACTCACTCTCTCCAAGGCCCAAACCGCACAAGCAGACGTGAACACAAACATGCAAGGTGACAACACTGTATCACTGCATCGGCTGAGCCAGGGCACGCTAAGTGGCAGAGGGCAAGTTCTGTCGCAGATCCAAGCACAGGGCAATCCTGGGAGGGTACAGGGTCATGGGAGAATGGAGACCAGCAAGAGGCAGAGCTGTGAGTGGGTAGGTTCAGGAGAGAAAGGCCCAGAAGGGGGGCCCAGGGACCCCAGCCCCAAACCACCAGGGGCAGTAAACAGCACAGAGGAGGAGGACCTCAGAGGTGACCGAGTGGAGCTTGTGGAGGACAAGCAACAGTCAGTGTAGAAGGGATGGCCAAGACATTCTCGTTGATGTACTCACCTGTGCACCCAATATCCCTGGAGGACACAGGAAAAGTGGTGCCCCTGGGGTACCAGGAGGAGGGAACGATGTGTGCAGGGGCAGGTCAGAGAGAGGCACTTCAGCATCTTTCCTTCCATTTTGAATTTTTAACTAAAATATTACCCAACCAAAAGCAAAGATAAAACTAAGAGAAGAATAGAAAGCAGGGGCAGCCCCAGTGGCTCAGTGGTTTAGCGTTGCCTGCAGCCCAGGGCCTGACCCTGGAAACCCCGGATCGAGTCCCATGTCAGGCTCCCTGCATGGAGCCCGCTTCTCCCTCTGCCTGTGTCTCTGCCTCTCTTTCTTTCTGAATGAATAAATAAATAAATATTAAAAAAAAAAAAAATAGAAAAGAGCCATGTGGTGCATCGGGGAAAGGGAGGTGCTCCCTGGGGCCGCAGCAGGGCCACCAAAGGTTTCTCAAAGTCACAGAGACTCCAAGAAGCTGCACCACATTAAATGTAATGGGATCTAAAACTGATAACAGAAACGTAACAGAAATAACTAAAGTCCTCAAATTTAACTTCAAAAGGAAAACAAAAAGCTCTGGAGGCTCTGACGACAAGCTCAGCTGAAAGACGATATAAAAGGGTCTTAGAAGGAAAGAAGAGCCACCGCTTTTAGCCGGAAGCATGTCTCCGTCTGATAGTCTCACGTACCTGAAACAATCCAGCACGGACCCAACCACGTCATCCGCCAGCTCTCTGGGAAGCCTCGCAGCCATCCTGCCAATCCTGCAAGTGAGACGCAGCACTCCGTCAGCATCGCCCCCGCCGTGAGGGGCACAATCAAGGAGGAACCGTCCCCACAAACTTCCCCCCTCCAGGGAATGGCAACGAGAGGCAGGCCCAGAGCAAGCCTCGCACACGCTCTGCTCAGTGCGAGGCCAGCTGCCTGCAGGAGCCCCATCCTAGCGACAAAAACACACGGACACAGGCACGTCCCGAGGGAGGGAGACATGGGGCAGGTGCGCCCATACGGCAGCAGCGTGCCGGCGTCGAGGCTGCCCCCCACATCCACACTGGACACCCCAACTGGGTCAGCATCCCTCCTGGCCCAGCCCACTCCGCCCACATGGGACTCTGGGCTCAGAGGCTGCCTGCTGCCGAGTGAACGCCTTCTCCGCCAAGGCCCCTCTCTGGTTCCCAGAGGACCAACAGCACTGCCCGCCCGCGGCTCCGGATTCAGGGGGCGTGCCAGTGTCTGCTCGCTGCGTGGGGGCCGTGCCTGCCTGCGCAGGGCGGGAGGGGCTGCTGACGGGACACGGAAGAGCAAGAAAAGGAACCCTTGCAAGGCAAAAAGGTGAACGTGGCATGCCCACAGTCCTGCCCACCGCGGCCAGAAAGGCCAGATGATGAAGGAGCCTCATTCCCCAGTAGCTTATGTTCTTTAAAATCAGAACATAAAGTAATAAACATCTATTAGGAAAAAACCATTCCACCTTCGAAAAACCTCTAAGGCATTCGCAGCTCTCAACTGCACATGAAGTGCTGAATGACGGAGGCGCTCACAGACCACAGGCCCCGAGTAGAAGCTGTCGGCCCCAGGCCCAGCTACCGCAGGGGGACGGCGGGCACCTACCCTTTGGCCGCAGACCACCGCACGATTGTGTCCTGGTCCTTCAGCCCAACCAGCAGCTGCTCTGCAAGAACACAGGAAGGCCGAGACCATGAGCCGCACGCACTCCCCGCCATCCTAGGCAGGTCCTGCATTGCCCCGGTCACTCAAGAGCACCATGAGGGAAACTACATTAAGAATCTTAATTCTGGGGCAGCCCGGGTGGCTCAGCGATTTAGCACCTGCCTTCTGCCCAGGGCGTGATCCTGGAGTCCCGGGATAGAGTCCCACGTCGGGCTCCCTGCAGGGAGCCTGCTTCTCCCGCTACCTCTGTCTCTGTCTCTCATGAATAACTAATGAACTCTTTTAAAAAATAAAATAAATAAATAAAAGCAACTCTTGCCATTATTGCTACAAAGTAGACCCCCTTCCATAAGCACAGAACCGGGCAGAAAGCACCGCTGAGGAAGACTTCCCAGAGATCAGTGTCTGCCAGAGGGTGTAGAAAAGAGGGTCTCCTGGGGTCTCGGGCACAGGCCAGACTCCAGGAAGAGCCACAAAGAGACCCGAAGGAAGTGGGAGATGTCAGAGGCCTCTCGGTAAGGGCATGGCAAGCCCCAGTCAATGGAGACCTTGACCGAGGTCACCAAACACGTAGGAAGGACAGGGGTCAAGTTCACTGTGACCGGGGCAGCGTAGGACCCCAGGGGTGGGGGGAGCAGGAGGTGTAGACAAGTCTGAGAAGCAGCTCACTGTGAAGGGGAAGAGAACGGACGTGAGAAACAGTGAGAGGGACCAGGGGGAGGAGCAAGCTGTCCCTCGTGGACAGGGAGGCTGGGGTACAGCTCAACGACGGTGGGAAACCCCACAGTGGGGGTGGGGGGAACCCGACAAGGACGAGTGGGAGGAGTCTGGCAGGGTGTCGGGGCCCCTGCAATGAGGCTCTGCCCTCTGTGTGAGCACGGGGACGGTCCTTGGGTCCCTGGGCCCAGGGCTCGAGTTTGCCGCGGGAGGGACACAGCAGGGAAGCCACCACTCCCTCCCCGGAGGAGGCGGCCTGGGGGTGGTGGCTGCACCCAGGAAGGCATGGTGGAGGGCGGGGTACCTGGTCCCGAGCTAGAAGGGAGGGGCGGGCTCACCCCGGGGAAGCGCTCGGTGAACAGAGTGACAGGGACACCGGACTGCAGGCCAACGGCCACAAGCTCCTTGAAAGGTGCGGAAGGTCCCAGAAGGCCACGTGACGCTGGCACAAGAGGGGAGAGGGCACGCAGCCGCGGAGGAGCATCCCCCAGGCCCGTGGGGGTCCCACCCACCTATCACGCTCTCCACGTCCTCGGGCACGTCATAGTCGCCGTCGCTGTCGCAGTCGGCAGTCTCCGCGGGCATCTGCGACCCCTCCGGACCCTGCAAGCGCGGCTGCAGGTTGGCGGCCAGGGAGCGGCAGCCGCGCTGGTACCTGCGAAGACATGCTGCCTGAGCCGCAGCCGCCAGGAGCGAGCCTCCAGGGAGCCATGGGCCTGGGGCCGTGACTCCCTGTGTGCGACAGGCGGCCACGCAGCCCTGGGAGGCACCCACAGGGCTGCCCACAGGGACCCCCAGCGCGGAGCACAGCGCCCGCCCGAGCCCCTGCAGTGGCGCCGGAGGCCGGGGTGAGCGCACCCAGCGGACGTGATCACAAGGGCTCCTGCCCGAGCCCCAGCAGCCCTGCCCTCCGGCCGCTGAGCCACAGGCGTGTCCGTGGCTGGCCTGGCCCCAGCTGTCCACGCCACTGCCTCGGGGGCGGACCCCCAGCCACGCACAAGCACAGCTTCAGGGACACGGAACCTGACGCCACCCGCAGCCCAGCAGTCACCAGCCACCCACAGCGGCCCACTGTGACGTCGTGCCATCCTCTGCCGTTGGTACGGCCAGACCCACAGCTCCGGGCCAGGAGGCTGCGGCCGTGAGGGGCTGTCCCTCCCAGGGAGCCTCAGGGAGATGGGGCTTCCGCCTCACCACCCCTCTTCGCCAACACAGGCCGGTCGCCACGCTGCACCGCACGCTGTGCCCCATGCGCCGGGACCTATGGGAGGCCTCCAGCAGACAGCCGCGGGAATG
This sequence comes from Canis lupus familiaris, assembly GCF_011100685.1. Lineage (NCBI taxonomy): Eukaryota > Metazoa > Chordata > Mammalia > Carnivora > Canidae > Canis > Canis lupus. Next base: position 524,116 of record NC_049230.1, read on the forward strand.
TGGCCCCCCAGGACATGCGCGCCCGCGGGTGGGGCCCCACCCCCCAACTGGACACCCTGGTGAAGCCTGAGACACACCCTGACCACGGCCCCAGCTACGGTGCACCCAGATTCCAATCCACGGAAATGAGGGCATCAAACACGCACCATTTTAAGCTGCTCAATCTGGGGGTACCGCTACACGACTGGGATTCTGTCCTTCATAAGAAATCCATGAGGGGTCTTTGTCCTTCTGGATGGAGGGTCTTTTGTGACAATGAAGGGACCTGGAAGCTCCCAGGCCCCTAAGGATGCAGACTGGTCACCGTGGGAACCAACCAGAGACTGAGGGCTGGAACCTGACTCTCACCTCCTGAGCCCGAGAGGACAGGGGCTGAGGTTCAATGAACCGCCAATGGCCGATGGTTTAACCAATCGTGCCTCCGTAATGAAGCCACCGTAGAACTCCCGCAGGACGGGGTTTGGAGAGCTCCTGGGTGGTGAGCGTGTGTAGACCCAGGGAGAGGGCGGTGTGTGGACAGGGCACACCGCCCCCACGCCCCACCTGCGCTTCTCTCCCACCTGACTGTTCCTGACCTGTACCCCTTTAGAGTAAACTGGTCCTCTAGTTAACAAAATGTTTCTCTGAGTTCTATGAGCCGCTCTAGCACGTTAAATGTGCCCGAGGAGGGAAGTGTGGGGATCCCAATTTATAGTCAAGGCACAGGTGACAACCTGGACCTGCTCCAGGCATCTGAGTGATGCAGGTGGGGGCGAACGGGACAGTCTCGTGGGACGGAGCCCTTAACCTGAGGAATCAGACACTACCTCTGGGTAGACAGGGCGAGAACAGGGAGACACCCAGCTGGCGTCCAGGGAATCTGCTGGTGTGGGGAGAAAAACCACACTTGAGAGCAGGTGTCAGAACGGGAGTAGCAGCACATCACTAACACAGGTAGAGCATCCCCCGCCACCACAGGAGCGTCCTCAGAATCATAACCTGCCTGCATGGGACCCATCGAGGCCGTTCCCTTGCTCCTGTTCTCAAATCAGTACGCACACTGAGTATCTCACAGGAACATACTCACCCAAACACTCAGCAACCACAACTACAAAGATGACAGACCTTAGGCGGCCACGGGCTTACCGTTCTGCCATCAACAACTACAAAACCCGGATGGAAGTTGAGACCAGCCAGTGGCACACACGAGATGACAATCAAGGCTAGGCTACCATTTCTCACAGCAGGAGGTGCCAAGAGTACCCCACCTTCACCTACTTTCTCCCCAAAGGTCCTCTCTAAACCACAACACAGGAAAGAGAGCCCAAGCACATAGCAGCAGTCTTGCCTGGTGATGAAAAGAATTCACAACCACAGAGATGGTGACTGTCTGGGGAGAGACGCCGGAGAAAAACTGAGAAGGAAATCCACAATTGTGCACAGAAGTCCCCTTGGACGACCCCTAAGACGTGTGAGGGCAGGACGAGAACCAGAAGCACCGTGAAAGAGCAGGCAGGAAGCTGAGAGCTAAGCAGAGTCCAGAGGTCACGTAAGGCTGGAGAGTCCCCGCACGTGGGCCCAGCAAGGGAGACCAGGCAGCGGCACGCTAGAAGACGGGGCATGACGAAGGAGCAAGGGCTGTGCTCCGGGGAAGAGGAGCGGAAGACAGACCATCCTAACGTGGCCCCAGGAGGAGGGAGCAGCCCCAGCAAGTTAGCAGCCTGCCAGACGGGCTTGCTCCTGGTCAAGAAGGCAGCCGACAGAAGAATGACACTGAAGATAAAACACAAATATAACAGAGAAGATAAAATGGAAGAAAAAGGAAGAGACAGAAAAAAATAGCAAGATGATAGATTTCCATTAAATGTACACAGAAATGCAAACCAAATAATTAGGCTGCTGAGTTCTTTTCCTTCCCACATAAAGGTTTACAGTCCCTGTGATCATTCATTCCACGTGTCAACTGAGCTGGAGTACTCAGATGTTCAGCCAAATGTTATTCTGTGCGTGCCTGAGTGCTTTTGGGCGAGATGAACATTTAAACTGGTAGACTGAATAAACCAGATGGTCCTCCCCAGTGTGGGTGGGCCTTGTCCAATCAGTGGAAGACCTGAACAGAGCAAAGAGGACAACCGTCCGCCGGGGGAAGGAGTTCTTCCTGCCTTTAGATTCAAATGCCACCATGAGCCCTCCTGGGTCTCCAGCTTTCTGACTCACCCTGCAGATCTCGGGACTTGCCAGCCTCCACAACCACATGAGCCAATTCTTCACAAGTGTCGTGCAAGCGCACGCACATGCCCACTTACCCTACTGGCTCTGTGTCCCTGGAGAATCCTAGTAACAGTACTGAACATTAATTTTCCAAGGCATTTTGGAAACTAACCACTAACACTTAGTCTCATAAACAACTTCTTACAGAATGAGTTATGTGACCCCCAAGGCTAATTAAGTAAAACATCATTAGAACATTAACACACTTCTCTGGAATTTGCTGGAATTTGAGCCAAAGGCTGAGTCGAACTTTACCGAACAATTCCTCCCAAGCCACCCATATCAATTCTTGAAATAAAACGGAAGACTCTCAGCTCTGTCCCTGCCACCAACGAGTCACACGGAGGCAGAGGTTCGGATGTACTCAACAGTGAGGAAGGCACTGCTGCTAGGGGACAATCAATGAACATTAATACTGATTCACAAGAGGCTGAAGACCACCCTCATCCACAATGGCCTAGCACGGGAATTTGCAAAGCTGCCAAAGCCTTAGACACGTGCCCGACCCACCTCTGTGCGCTTGCATCAACTGTGAGGAGCCGGTGTGTGTCGAGCTGGTGCAGGCGCTTTGTGCTGAGCGTCAAGTCAACCTAATTAAGGTTGATGACAATGAGAAAAGAGGGGAATGGATGGGCTTCTGTCAAACAGAGAAAAGGAAGATAAAGTGGTTGGCTGCAGTTGTGTGATGGTTAAGGACTACAGCAAGGAGTCTCGGGCCAGGGATGTCATCGAGGAATGCTTCAAACACAAGAAATGAACCAATACAGAACTTGGTTCCTGTTCCTCATGAAAATACAAAAACAAAAAAACAAAACAAAAAACCCAAAGAGTGGACAGGCCGGGTGGCTCAGTAGTTTAGCGCCGCCCTCAGCCCAGGGTGTGACCCCAGGGTCCTGGGATCGAGTCCCAAGTCGGGCTCCCTGCATCGAGCCTGCTTCTCCCTCTGCCTGTGTCTCTGCCTCTCTCTCTCTCTCCCTATCTCTCATGGATAAATAAAATCTTAAAAAAAAAAAAAAATTCAAAGACCGTTAAAAACACAGTACTCCAAGCGTAGCAGAGAAGTCTGTGTCTGTGGGAGCCACTAATGCCCCAGCAATCTGTTAAATAACGCAGGCTACCCTCAGACCATTAGTTAAAACACTTTCCGTCCGCAGGCAGAGACAGCCTGGCTTTCCGAATCAACCTCACGGAGCAACAGCTTGCTCCTCTTTGAAAGAAGCTTGTACTCAGCGTGATCCCTAGTGGAGCTTTCCCTTTCGTGAGCCCCAACTGGTAGTCATATTGCACCTGAATAACGTCACATAAAATGCAAAAGCAAACTTTCCTTACCACCACTCCAGCTTCAATTATCCTAAGATGTAGGGACAGGAAAAAAACTAAAAGGAAAACCTTTCCTTCAGAATTAGAAACACTACTGAGACACAGAAAATGAAACGGAAGCAGAGGATAACCAGCATCCTCTGCCATGGCCACCTGCACCCAGGCAATCCCACACCAGCTCCCCGACAGACACTCAGGCCTGGCCCACTGACCTCCACTTTGCCACCCTGGGCTTCAGGAAGGTCAGTCCCAGCCGCTGCACGAGCTTCACTCCAAGTTTCCGGAGCAGGGTCTGGTTGCTGTCGGGGAGGTTGCAGCCCTCCAGGCACTTGAGGACGGTGGCAGCTGCAAATAACAGCACGTTCAGCTCAGACTGGGGGGGGAAGGATCTTTTTTTTTTTTTAAGATTTTATTTATTCATGAGAGACACAAAGAGAGAGAGAGAGACAGAGACAGAGACACAGGCAAAGGGAGAAGCAGGCTCCCTGCAGGGAGCCCAACGTGGGACTTGATCCCGGGACCCCAGGATCATGACCTGGGCTGAAGGCAGACGCTCAACCACTGAGCCACCCAGGCACCTGGGGGGAAGGATCTTATATGATCTCCCAAATTGCACAATCTGTGTCTGGCACCCACATTAAAACCACAGTTGAGGGACACCTGGGAGGCTCAGCAGTTGAATGTCCAGGATAAAATGTGAAAGAGAGGGCAGCCCCGGTGGTCCAGCGGTTTAGCGCCACCTTTGGCCCGGGGTGTGATCTTGGAGACCCTGGATCGAGTCCCACGTTGGGCTCCCTGCATGGAGCCTGCTTCTCCCTCTGCCTGTGTCTCTGCCCCCCCACCCCGTCATGAATAAATAAAATTAAAAAAAAAAATGTGAAAGAGACAGTTGATCATACACAGGCCGACTCACATTGCCAACACATCCTGATACAAACAGACCTTACCGTAGGGTAAACAGTCCTCACGCTTTCCATGCTTAAATATTTGCGCCTAAGAGAAAAAAAAATTCTTTTAAGTGTTAAAAAACATATTTAATATAAACATATATATAAATTTACATATTTACAAATCCAGAACATAAATTATCAAAACAGTTCACTGCATCTTTCCTGATTTTTACTCTAAATAGCACAGAATAACAGAAGACTAGTTCCCATACACGATAAAGGGATCACAAGAGGCAGGAGAGGCCACGTCCCCAAAGGACACTGTGATCTGGGGCTGCAACCGTAAGGCCCAGTCTGCCTAGGGAGGGCAAGGTGTCACCACTGACACATGCCATTAAGGGCATCAGCCGAAGGAGGAGAGTGGAGGACCTCAGGGGGTTTTCCTTGACGACCCGTGCATAAGTGAAGGTGCCAAAGGGCACAAGCTACAGGCCCAGCAGCTCTCAGGCTCAGAAGTAAGTGCACCACACGCTCCTGCAGCGCCAGGCGTGCTGGTCAGCAAGTGAGCAAGGGCTCCCCGTGCTTCGGACACACGTTTGCTCGTCCCGTGGGCCCCGGGGAGCTGTCTCCCACGCCCGCTCCCTCAGCCAGGCACCACCCCCAGACTCACAGCCCTCACAAGCTCCAGAAGCTCAACCTGAATTCCACCCTCCACTCCCGGGTCTGGAAGAAAAGGGGGCTGATTCACACCAGCATGCAAGCCTCGAGCACGGAGCACTTCTAAGACTTTCTTAGAGAATTTCCTCTCCTCCCAAAACGGTATTTAAGCTGCAAAGTGAGAACTACTTGTTTCGGATGGGAAGGTGCGTGAGCCGTGTGCGCTAGCCTCCCCGGCCCCCCAACACCAGATCCGGACAGCGAGCTCAGCCCTTCGAGCTGCCCCACCGGCATCAAGGGGCAGACGGGCTACCCCGTGCCACCCTATCAGGACCCACAGAATCGTCACAATGGCTGTGGTGACAAGCCACAGGCTCCGGGGTGGGCTGTCAGCCAACAGAGAACAAACCCCCAACTTAGGAAATCCACCCTGTAGGCCAGAGCGCTACCGTCGCAGCCTGGACGGCAGACACTGCCCGGCAGCAGGATGGGGACACGGGGCAGGGTCACAGAGACGGTCCACGCCGGTGCAAAGGTCTGCAGGGAAGGAGGGGAGGACGGTGAGCAGCCAGGAACACAGCCAGCAGCACTGGACAGGTAAAGCATTCCCTGGGGGGGCCCTCGCTCGGGTCATGAGCCCGAGACCATGGGGGTCCTGGGATCAAGTCCCGCATCGGGCTCCCTGCACATCAGGGCGTCTGCTTCTCCCTGTCTGCTCCCCTGCTCCTGCTCTCTCCCCCCTCACTCTCGCTTGCTCACTCAAATTTTTTTTTTTTAAGTGTTTCTTGGGTTCATTCACCAACTATTAAGAATTTAAAATATCATGACATGCCAGGAGTGATCACTCATGTGAACGTTCTTTATTTGCCAAACTCCTCACAAAGTGTAAGAGAACAGAACAAAAGTGGCGAACACTGGCTGACACGGGCCCAGCGCTGGGCACGGGCACACGGCAACGGCCCCAGCCTGTCCCCACCCCACGAGGCGGCCCGCAGCGAGGCCCAGCCACTGTCTGGACTGACCTCAGGGTACCGGGACTGTGTCCCTCTGCTCCTCCCAACCTTGAATCCCACAGGGTCACCCAAGCACTCTGTGCACCTGGGGAGGAGGGTTACCAGGAACCAACCTGTGAACAGATTCCGGAGGGCAAAGGGATGAAAAGGAAGGAATACCACGCACGCGCGTGCACACACACACACCCCAATGAAGAAAAGCGCTTTTTTTTGGTTAGTTTTTTAAGACTGCATTTATTTATTCGAGAGAGAAAGAGTGAGCATGAGTAGAGGCAGAGGGAGAAGCAGACTCTCCGCTGAGCAGGGAGCCCAACGCAGGACGCGATCCCGAGACCTGAGCTGAAGGCAGGTGCTTTACCAACTGGGCCCCCCAGTCGCCCGGGTCTGTGTTCACACGTAAAAATGGGGCACGTGCACTGCCGTGGGCTCTTGCAAGCATGTGGCTCTGCAGACACACGCGGGGCAGTGAGCTGGGCGAGGGGAGGCTGAACCACTCTCATCTCCTGACCGTCTTAAGGATTCACCAGCCGGGCCGGCAAGTGGGAGGTGCGCTCCTCTCTCCAAGGAAGCACACAACATGAAGCAGCCACACACGCTGCACAAGCAATTACGCCTCTTTGAGATCTGAAAGAAATGACGGTCGGGTCTGTTTCTGTTGTTCTAGAAACCAGCACAGTGCAAGGTGCAAACAAAAGGAGTTTCTTAGTAATCACTCTCCGCTGCCACACCTTTCCATCGCTACCCACCCAAGCCTGCTTTTCTGCAACGTGCACACCAGCTTCCCCCCTCCCCGGGGCATGTTCTGTGCGCGGTGAATCATAGGCCGTCGGCGGCTCGGGAGCCAGTCCGCCCGGCTGCCGAGCAGGAGACGCTGGTCTCAGGCTCCCTGAAGCACCACCAAGTCAAGGCCAAGGAAAGCAGCTCCACCCACGACCTGGGCAAAAGGCCCCCCATGCCACGCCAGCTCCGGGGGCCCTTGGCGGCTCCCGTGAGCTCTGGGAGCTGGTGAGCACGCTCTGAACCAGCCTGCAGGGCCCCTCAACGTGTGGTCCTGTCCTGTGCGCCCCAGGAAAGCGTGCTACCACGAACACCGGCAAGCAGCCGGACAGGGCTCGGCCAGGTGCTCCCCCCTCTGCACCCCTGACCCGGAGCAGCACCGGGCCCCTCACGGCAGTCAGGCCACACGCGACACAGGTAACTGTGAACACCACCGGCAGCGACCCCACCAGCTCCCGGGCGGACAGCATTGAGAGGTGGGCCACGTCCTCCGCCGCCCCACAGCAAGCCCACCCAAGGCCACAGCTCTCGTGGACGGCCGCAACGGCGCTTCGCAGAGGAATCCTAATACACACACTTCACAGTTCAGAGCAAATGACCCTCCTCCCACCTCCGGCTGGAACCTACTGCCTCTGCAGGCTGTGAAGGAGCCTGCTATGTCTCCCCCCCCCCCCCCCCCCACCCCGGGACAGCAGGAAGCTGGGGCTGCCGGGAGGAGCACTGAGAACACAGAAGCAGGGGGGTCCTGAGGACAGCGCCCACCCGGGCTGCACCCCCTCCAGGGGGAGCCCCGCCAGCAAAGGGGGCGAGCCGGGGGGACCAGAGGCACCTGCAGCCCCAAAGATGCAAGCCCTCTCCTCTCCTCTTGAGGACGACCACGCTGGGTGCGGCCCTCGGACCCCCACCGCCCAGCTCAGGGCGCCAGTCACACGCCACACACTGACCCGCCACACAAAGACCCTCAAGGACCTTTAACAGCAGGTTCCAAACACTGCAAAGCTGAGAGAAGTGGAAGCTCCCCGTTATGAGGGTTAGAATCAACCCGTGAGCAACAGAGCTGGGCCTGCTGCGGCCTCCACAGCGGAGGGGGGAGGGCCAGCAGGACACGCGGGACAGACCCAGGATGAGCAGGACCTCAGGCCCCCGGGAGGCCTCTGTTATTCCCACTGGCTTCAACAGCTGACAATTTTAGATAAAAATAACTTTCTCAATCGAGAAGTACCAGAAATCCTAATCGCACGTCCCCCACTTGCCTGCCCCAGGACGGACGCGAGGTGCAAGGACACGCCTACCACAGAGAACCCAACACCACGCGTGCACCAGGGCAGGGAGGGGCTCTGAGCCCACCCGAGGCCCCAGCCCCCCCGCGTGGACGAGGAGACGCAGGGCAGGAGGAAGAAGGGGCGGCCCCGCAGAGAGAGCCTCCCCGCTGCCTGGTCTCCTAACCCCGGGCATGGTGACAGGCGCCAGCGCAGGGCCCGAAACCCTGGTGAGCCCACACGGCCCGCCTGCCGCCCCCCACCCCCGGGCCCCAGAGCGACAGCACCAAGGGTTGTACAGACAGAACCCAGCTGCGGTGGGGGTGGGGGCCGGGGACCCGGCTTGGGCCTGGCCAGCTCCCCTCCGGAGAGGCCCCGGGCACAGAGCCCCGCGTACCAGGACAGGACAGCCTGGCCGGGACACACCCTGAAGCCTCGTCCACACGGCCCGAGCCTGCACCGGGGCCCCACGTGAACGCTGCGGAGGGGGACTCACGGGGCGTGAAGCACAACGGGTGCACCGAGCTAGGGCCCTGGGACGGAGGAGGGGGAGCAGGAGCCAGAGGTCAAGGGGGGATCGGGAGAAACCTCAGCTGCCCCCAAACGGCCAGGAAAAGCCTGAGGAACACCTGCTTCCAGGGAGGCGTGAGACGGGAGGCCAGGCCCCGTTCTCCTGAGAGCCCGACCCCCGAGGGCAGGAGCGACGAGGGCCCCGGCCATCCAAGAGGTGGGCAGAGCCGTGACCGTGAGCGACAAGGCCGGCTCCCTGCAAGCGTGCACCTGTCCAGCAGGACACATCGTCTTCTCATACGGCAGGCGTACAAAGCAGGCCCGTCACTGCGGTGGAAGGCGGGCCACACACCGTGCGTGTTTCAACAAGACTCCAGCCACCACGCTGCCCGCCCCGCGTAAATTGCTGAGTCACGTGAAATTAAAACAGTTTCAGAGTTGGCGGCTCCGTGGACTTAAACCCACGGGAACGGAAGGTACCTATCTCACGTGAATTCCACAGGAGCACACGAACACTACGCGCATGCACACACGTACTGGAAGACACGCACGTTCATATGGTTCTTGCCGTGCCTCCCCCCACCCAAACCCTGCCCCAGCTGGGGCCAGGGCCGCACAGCCCTGTGGAGACCGTCTGTCCTCCGGCCACGCTGCACCCCAAATGAAACCACAGGGTGCCATTCTCCAGAGAACCGGGAGAGAAATCAAAGCCTACGTGAGAAGTGTTTTGGATAATCAAGTGGCTTCTCTTCATCTTCAAAGAGCATGACACGCACTAATTAGCCTCCACACCACCCTGTGAGGTAAGAGGCTTGTTATTTCCCTTCCACAGGCGGGGAGCACGGAGCAGGGCCTTCACCTCCGCCTGGGGTCACGGGTGTCGCTACAGGCTGTCCTGAGGCTCGGGACTGGCCCACAGCAGATCGGCCTCCCTTAGGGCAGCAAAGCACCCAAGGGCAGAGCCAACACACCCTGCAGCCCAGGACGTGCGTTTCTGGTACATCCTGCCCTTGCAGAGGCGACAGCCGCTCTACCTGGACACTCCCTTTATTGACTTAGACTTCAGGCAAAACCAGAGAGGCTTCGGCGTCTCGCCTCACACACGCACTCAGCGCCAGGGACAGGATCACTTGGTTTTTAAGGTTTCCAGCAAAACGTCTTCTCCTTTAATGAGAACTGTGCTTTCATCAAGGATAAGTGACCTTCGCGGTGAAGAGGGCACACGGTCGTAACCGGCAAAGAGGAGAGTGTTTTACTGCCACTCAGCACACCTGCCTGGTGTTCCCCCCGCCTCGCAGCCATACAGGGCAGGCACGGAGGGAAACCCCACAGCACCAGTCAGTCCTCCGTCCTTCGATCTCGGCAGTGGAAGCCAGGACGGCCCAGCTATCAATAAGGAAGCACACATAGCGTATTTTCAACTTTTCATACTTGGTTTTCCTTCTCTGAACTTTATCAATTTGCAATAATCCAATTGCTTAAAGTACGACTAAACCCGAGGACCTTCAAGTGATAGGAAACTGCCAGACTCCAGTCCCCCCCATCCCCCTACAAGAGTTAAAATTCATCGCTGCAAGAGAAACATGCTTCCAGGAAAATAAAGTCAAACCCTAGTTTCGATGGTGCTCGTTACGAGTTCACCTGTTTTGCCTAACACACTAATGAACAGGTGGATAGAAATGAAGCCAAGTGCATCAAAGGAGACAGATGAAATCCGAAAGCACAATACACCTGCAAGTTTCATCATGCAAAGCGGACGCCCAGCCTCTGCTGTGCAGGTCTGACGAGCTCATGGCGAAACCTGCTCCCTGCTCGGGAGAGCCCAGCACCCACACCACTTCCTCCTGCCCAGGCGGCATCAGCAGTAATTACACCAAACCACCCCTTTGTAAAGGAAAAAGAGAAAAGGAAACAAGACGTGTGATTCCAGAAAGACCTAGGGGCTGCAGAAGGCTCCGGGAGGCTGGACCCTGCGGGCGGCCGCTTCCCAGCAATCCCATTCACTCTCCTCCCTGGGGTCTGGGCTGCCCTGTCAGGCCGTCGCCCACCTTGCTGAGGGCACGCCTCTCCGGGCAGTGAGGAGCAGCTGCCAACACTGCTTCACTGCCCTGCTGGGCGGATGGGGTGGGAGCTCTTGGGAAAATCTCCCTATTCCTCAGGAAGGAGAACAAGAGACCTTCTCCTAAGTGTGGAGCCTGCAGACGTCCCGGGCACTACCCCACTCCTGGCTGGCTCTCCCCCACTGAGGAGAATGCTGACCCAGGCCCACAGCTGGCGGGACAACACACGGGGCCTGCCTTTCCCACACCAGCCCTGGGTTTTACCACCAAAGGCATGCGTCTCCCACCTAGGAACAAGAAACAGAAAACCTGGGAACAATCTAGAGACAAACAACACAATCATCAAAATTTTTTTTAAAAAATAAAAGGACCCAGGGCGGAGCAATTGCAGAACCAGACAAATAGGGGTCCCCATGTCCTTCTCAAGCCTTCAGTAAGAGCACCAGCGCCCCAAGGACCTGACCCGGGGACAAGTGAGCCATCGGGAGCTCTCGCAGGTGGCTTGAGCGCACAGGCCAACCACCGTGTCTTCTGGGAAAGCTGCCTCCTTGCCGCCAGCCCAGGCAGGAGCCACACAGGCCTCACCTGCCTGCAGGTCCCTGGGGCGGTCACACAGGCTCCGGCCCTACAGGCTAGGCGCCCTGCTGGCCCAGCTGCCCCTGTGCACACAAACGCAGCTGTGGCTCCTGGAGGGGTGGCTTTTGGGCAAGGGCTACAGGAGACCCTGGGAGCCCGTCCCAAATGCAAATTCCCGACTGAGCAAAGGTCTAAAATAGGACCATACCCGCAAGAGGAAGTTAGGTCGCCTGTGCCTACTCCTGCGCCCACACTCAGGTGGGTCTAGCATTCCGCCCTGCAGGCCACAGCCGACTGACAGGCCCCAGCTACATTTTGTCAGACCTTCCAATTGTTTCTCCATGACCTAAGACTTCTCAATGTGACTCACAGCAAAAAATGAATAATCCACTTACACCCAAACCTTCACATAAAACAGCTCTGCTGTTCGCCCATCCTTTACCAGAATTAGCTAAAACATAAAGGCACTCCCCCAGGATTCAGGCAACGAGAGCCTGTGTCTCACATGTCCCCCCCACCCCCCATCCACATCCACGTTCAGCGCCCTCTCAGGCCAGCCTCGCCCCGCACTGACTCCCATTACAGCAATTACACTGACAATCCCAATAAAACCCTCTGTAAGCACCACCTCCACACACAGCTAGAAGGAAAGCCACCTGAGGGCACAGGCCACGCGTCTACACAAGCTGATACGCCATGTCTCATCGATGTAACAGGTGTGCGGCCATGAGAAAAATTAAGACCTCAAAAACAGAAAATACTTAAACTGTTAAAAAGCTATTGTTTCATACCCAAAGGGAACTAGAATATACGCTCCAACAAAAAGCTGCACGCAGAAGTTTAAGTTAGCCCCACTCCCAACAGCTAGGAACACCCAGACAGTGGACTACCAGTGGGCGTGAAAAGGAATGAATTACTGACCTAAGCTACAACATGTGGCTGAACTCCGGAAACATGATGCTAAGTGACGAAGGTCAATTGTTGTACAATTCCATTTATGCAAAATGTTCAAAATGAGCAAATCCACAGAGATGGAAAACTAGATTAAGGTTTGCAGAGGGGAATGGGGAGTGACTGTTAATGGGTGTGCGGTTTCCTTTAGCGGTGATGAGAATATTCTGGAATTAGATAGTGGTGATGGGTGTGCAACCTTGTCCATAAACAAAATCATCACTGAATTATACACTTTAAAAAAGTGGATTACTTATGGTATGTGAATTATCTTGGTTTCTTTTTTTTTAAGATTTGAGAGAGAGCACGCATGAGCATGTACATGCACGCACACATGCATGTCCAAGAGAGGAGAAAAGCAAAGGGAGAGCGAGGAGGAGAGATGCAGACTCCCCGTGAGCGCGGGTTCCCAACACGGGTTCAACTCCACGACCCAGGAGATCACAATCTGAGCCAAAATCAAGAGTTGGACGCCCAACTGACTGAGGCACCCTGGCGCACATCTCTCAATATTTTTGAAAACCTAGTGCACAACCTATCACGTTCATACATAGAATGGAACAAAGCGTGAAAAAAGCAGCACCTCAACAGACCACAAGAATTCAGCATATGTTCTACTTTTCCAGGTTTCTTTATAAAATGTCCTAAAATACTCCCATCAACTGAAAGGCTGGCCTTCCCAAAGACAACAGCGGCAGGGGTGGAAAGAAACAGAAGCCGAGAACATTCCTGAGAGAGGCCAGGCAGTCTGTGCCCTAAGCACCCGGGACAGGGACAGGCTTTCCCCAGGCCCCGTGGCCGACCCGGCGCTCACCTCCCCTCCCACAGCTGGGCCCACTGCCCCGGGTGATAACTTTCCACTGGCCCTCACAGCTTCCTACACCTCGTCCCACCCGGCAACAGCCGACACACAGGACAACACCCAAGAAAATGTCACGCTGAGTCATGGGTCCAAACGCCTCCATTTAAAGGCAGTCCAAAATGCCTTGCCCTCCAGAAAGTAGGCCATGGGCCTCTACAGCTTCAGAAACAAGGCCAAGAACCAAGTTTCACCTGCTGCACTTAAAGAGCAAAGAGGAGGCACCGTGCTCACGACACCCCAGACCACGAGGGCCTGGGCAGCTGCCCCTCTTCTGGGAACGTACTCCTCATCAGCACTAAAAAGACGACACAACAGACAGAAGGAGCAGGAAGTGGGCACCAAGCAGTGCGCTCTGGGCGGGTGTTGTTGTGTATTTAACACACTTTTACTAACATCCTAACCCGAGCAGCTGAACAAAAGCAAATTTCAAATCACCTGCCTTACTTCATCAGAGCTGGTTCCAAAAATTACACTCTAACAGGATTACACAGCAGGAACCCGGCGGAGGGTGTGCCCCGCCCGCCCGGCCCAGCTCTATGGACACTGCCGCCCCCTGGTGGCGACGCGCCAGGTGACGGACTGCGCTGCTGGGGTTAATGGTCTCCCTATGCTCGGCCTATTTCAGAATGGACTCCAAGGTGAGCACAACTTGCCCCCCCCCCCCCCCCCCGCCCGGGCAGTGTTTACCAGGGCCTGCAGCGTGCCATCCATGGCAATGACCCCCTCGATGGTCTGGAAGGAGGAGCGGGCCAAGGTGTGCAGGCTCCAGTCCAGGAAGCCAGCCATCTTCTTCTGCTTGACATCAGGCCGTGTGACAAACCTGCCAGAAGGATGCAAACAGGCAGGGTGAGCGCTCAACCACGGCCCCAAATGAGGAGAGCTCCCCCTCTGCGGCCCACCGTGTCCTCCCACCGAGAGGAGTCTTCACACCAGGACATCTGTTCTCCACACGGTGGATTACATCCTCCTGTCAGGACACACTCTCCAGGGCGCTCTCTGATGTAAAATACCAGACACCACCCAGACCACGGCCCTCTCTGAGGTCATGTGCCGGTCCCCCACCCCCGTCTCCTCCCTACTGGGCTCCCATTCCTCCTGAGGCCCCCTACGCCGCAGGACCACGTTTACCTGGCCCCAACACTACCAGGAACCCCAAACCCCACCAACACCTACGACTCAGCCCTTCCCTTTCCTTCGCCTCAGGACACTGGACCGCCTCGTACAGCAAAGCCTGGCCCCAGGCCCCAGGCCCCTCTCCCTGCACCTGCCCTGGGTCTCCCTTCCCCATTCCCTCCACCCAAGGCTGCACAGCCCCTTGCAGAGCCCACACCCGCTCAGCTCAGCACTCTCTGGATATTCAGATAGCACGTGCTAGATCCTGCGCGCTCTCTCACACTCCTGGTCTAGGCCAGCAGCCACCCTCCATCCGCCACACCAAACTGGCCTCAGCTATCTGACTCGGGGGCTCAGGTTGAGCCCATGCTCTCCTTGGGAAGCTTCCACTCTCGAGACAGAAACACGGGAAACAGGCAAAGAACATGAAGAGACAGACGGGGGAGACGTGCAGCCTCCCAGAGGGCCCAGGGACACATGGGACCGGAGAGCATCAGGAGAGAGGACCTCACTCCCTTCACCTGCCCCCCACAGAACACGCTTGGTGGGACCCTCCACTTAATGCTGTGCAAACCCGTTTTACGACACGCTGGTCTGCTTCTCCCCCGTGTTGGCACCACGTACATCATGGCCCGCTCCAGAGCGGTGCCCAGTGTGGTTCTGGCACCTGCCTCAGCATCCTTGCGGGAAGCTCTCATCCAACCACAAGCCCTCCACCTCAGGGCCCTCTCTTCCCTCAGAACAGCCACGGCCCAGTGTATCAGACGATGCTCAGCCAGGGCAGTTACACGCAGCCCATTCTGGAACTCTCGGAGAAGCTGCCTGCCCAGCACCTGGCAAACCGGCAGGAGCATTTTTAATGCATTTAAAACCAGCCTCAACCACGCGAACTGTGTACTCGTCCCGACCACTAGGTGGTGCCGGAGAGTCCTGCCGAGTGGTTGCATGTGTCCCCAGGTCACCTTTCCTGGAGGACATCAGGGCAGGACCACAGGGCAGGGCCTCAGCTCCCCAGGCCCCAGATGCCATGGTCCACAGAGTCAAACTTAGCATCGCTGTACCAAACCCTCAGGACTGCTGGTAATAATAAATAATAAAAACATCGTTTTTTCCATTTAACAAATTTGGCAAATGTGTTAGAATCACACATAGTACTAATAAAAGTATGGGGAAGAGATAACCTTGCCAGTTAATTGCACTTAAAACCCCTAAAATGGGAATCCCTGGGTGGCTCAGCGGTTTAGCGCCGCCTTCAGCCCAGGGCGTGATCCTGGAGTCCCCAGATCGAGTCCTGCGTTGGGCTCCCTGCATGGAGCCTGCTTCTCCCTCTGCCTAGATCTCTGCCTCTCTCTCTGTCTCTCTGTCTCTCATAAATAAATAAATAAATAAATAAATAAATAAATAAATAAATAAATAAATAAATAAATAAATAAATAAATAAATAAATAAATCTTAAAAAAAAAAAAAAAAAAAACTAAAATGTCCGTTCCCCTTCCAGGAATTCACCCCTAAGAATCAATCAGAATGGTCCAAAATTTTACGTAAAACGTTCACAATGACATTGACTTTGCTAACAAGCTGCAGAGCAGCAGTCGCACGTCCCATAGGGGACTGGAGAAACAATAACAGATTCACACCATGATCGTGTTTTGGAAAAAGACTGAATGAAGCTCCAGGCCCATCTGTTGGCACCTGGTACAACAATAATGTTCCCCAACATGCCCACGGACAGAAGGACAAAAGACAGACAGTTACGTCTCTGGGAGATGACGGTACACGTGGAGTTTGTACTTTATATTTTATTTTCCAAAACAAGTGATTACCCTTACAATTAAAAAGAAACTCATTTTTTTAATCACAAGAAACCTCTATCCAGTGAGTACCTCCCTCCCCTCAGGTGAAGCAATGCATGTGGGGCTCACGTGTTCCCCCCCCCATCCCAAAATCAGTTCTACACAAGCTCTGCCCTGTGGCGCAGGAAGTGCTTGCACAAACACCTCAGCCAGGTTTCTCTACAAAGGGTTTCTCTCTTTTTTTTTTTTTTAAGATTTTATTAAAAAAAAATTTTTTTAATTTACTTATTTATTTAAAAAGGGTTTCTCTCTTTTTTTTTTTTAAGATTTTATTAAAAAAAAATTTTTTTAATTTACTTATTTATTTATGAGAGAGACAGAGAGAGAGGCAGAGACACAGGCAGAGGGAGAAGCAGGCTCCATGCAGGGAGCCCAAGGGGGGACTCCATCCCGGGATCCCAGGATCACGCCTTGGGCCAAAGGCGGGCACTAAACCGCGGAGCCACCCGAGCTGCCCCCAAGGGTTTCTCTTACCACTTTGTGTAAGGTCACAGCTACACCTAGGTACAAGGGAACCCTGAATGAGATGTTACCCACTTTCCCAATCAAAATATCCAAAAGTTTTCACAGTCCATTTCAACTTTCACAAATATAGAGTGGGGAAAAGCCAAATTTTCTAATTTATTTACTCTATACACTTATTTTAAGTCACCCATCGTACCAAAGATTAATTTGGGAAAACTGCTTTCTGGGATGCCTGGTGGCTCAATGAGTGAAGCGTCCACCTTCAGCTCAGGTCATGATCCCAGGGTCCTGGGATGGAGCCTGGGCTCCCTGCTCAGTGAGGAGTCTGCTTCTCCCTCTGCCCCCTTGCCCTGCTTGTGTGTTCTCTCTCTCTCTGTTTCTCAAATATTAAAAAAAAAAAAAAAACAGCTTCCTTCCATTCTCACATTTTCTGGAACAATTCTACACAGCTCTCACATGTATACAGCTTTGATGTTCTGCAGAGACGCTGAGGACACTGGGTCAGCTTACCCAGTTCATCAGACAAAGCCATGTTCACCTGTTTGAGGCAGTCTGTTTTTTAGTCAACAGAGAATATGTGCGGGTTTCTATCCCAAGCCACAGTGATCCAATCAAGCTCATGATCTCCATAAACCACAGCGTTAACTGCTTTCTAAGTGACCTTTAGAGACTCATCTAAGCGCCACCACCCCAAAGCTGAGGTCCTGCCCACGTATAACCGCTACACCCGTTCTGAATGTGCACTGTTGATGGGACTGTCGGCTGACCTCCAAAGCCCCAGACCACACTGTCGGGTTCGGAGGTCTCTGCAGCTTCCTCAAAGAGAGAGACGAGCAACGGGCAGTAGCAAAGACTTCCCCAGGCCACAGGCCCGTCAGCCAGTGTCCTCCTCCAAGGTAACACAGAAACAGGAACACGGAAGAGGACGGAAGACAAACCCTCTCAGAGCACACTAGTCACATATCAAGCAACACAGCTGGCAGCGGCCGAGAGGTACTCACTTGGACACAAGGACAGCGGCTGCATCTCGGGCCTTGTCACTGACAACCAGGTAGGCCTACAAGGATAAAGGACAGACCCCATTACACACATCATGTAAATCTCGGGGACCTGCTCACCAGCCAGTCCCACACGCGGCAGCCCCCAGAGAACCCAGAATGAAGCTTCTAGGCAGAGGCCACATTCCAAAGCTGCACAAACCACCCCTAAACTGGAACCACAGTCGCCAGCAGCTGCCGAGTGCTGTGCTCACCACAGGGCAGGTGCCCAGCTGCACACGGCATGTGGCCAGACCCCTTGAAACACGTGTCACGCGGCTATCACAGGGAATCACAGGGGCACCTGGGTGGCTCGGGCAGTCGAGTGCCCGACTCAGCAGGGAGACCGCTTGAGGTTCTCTTCCCTCTCCCTCTGCTCCTCCTCCTGCTCATATTCTGTGTGTGTGTGTGTGTGTCTCTCAAATAAATTTTTTAAAAAAAAATCATAGCATCCACGAAGCACACATGGGACCTGCCAATATGTGAGTATGCAGTTGGGAGGCCCCACTCAAACAGAGGACCACCCAGGGTCAAAACAAAATAACTATTTTTTTATTCAGAAGCCTGCCTTAAGTCTCCAATTCTCACCTCCACTTTTTTCCAAATGATCCACAAAATATCTTTTTTCTGAGGGACAATCACATACCCAGTGCCAAACCCTTAGGAACATACAGCCACTCACCTGACCGTCCCATTTACACGACAAATACACAAAGGGTGTATGTAAAGGTGCTTCATCACCATACTACTTCTCACAGAATTAGAAACAAACTAAATGTCCATCTACAAGAGAATTTTGTTTAAAGATTTATCAATGGGGCAGCCGGGGTGGCTCAGCGGTTTAGCGCCGCCTTCAGCCCAGAGCCTAATCCTGGGGACCCGGGATCGAGTCCCATGTCAGGTTCCCTGCAGGGAGCCTGCTTCTCCCTCTGCCTGTGTCTCTGCCTGTGTGTGTGTGTGTGTGTGTGTGTGTGTGTGTCTCATGAAAAAATAAATAAAACCTAAGAAAAAAATAAAAGAAAATAAAGACTTATCGATGGACTGATCTGAGCAAGAGCATGCACATCCACGCGTCGGGTGGCAGCGGAGAGGGAGAATCTGCAGTGGACCCCACACTGAGCACAGCACCTGACGCAGGGCTCCATCTAATGACCCTGAGATCATGGCCTGAGCCAAAACCAATAGTCTGACACTCAACCGACTGTGCCTCCCAGTCGCCCCAAGAAAATATCTTTAAAATTAGGGTTCAGTGGAGCACCGTTTCCCTTCAAGATTATGAGAAGACATCTACTCACTGACAAAACACCAGGGAAAAAGCAGCTCGCAGAGCAGCAGGACACCAAGGGCGTGTGCACAGAGTGAGCAGCTCAGGATCAAGAAGCAAACTTCCTGGCTTCAAATCTGATCTACCACTGACCATAAAGTGAACCAGCTAAGTTACTTTTTTTTTTTTTTTTTTTTTTTTTACTATCGCCCCCTCAGTAAAATGAAGATAAAAAGAGTTAGCCATTGGGACACCTGGGGGCTCAGTGGCTGAGCAACTGCCGTTGGCCCAGGTCATGATCTCAGGGTCCTGAGACAGAGCCCACATCAGGGTCCCTGCTTGGCGGGGAGTTGGGTTCTCCCCGACCCCTCCTCTCCCCTCATGCTCTCTCTCGCTGTCTCAAATAAGTAAATAAAATCTTTTAAAAAGTATTGTTTTAAAAAAAAAGCAAACTCCAATCAGTAGAATTATGTGAGTCATCACACAAAAGATGATTAGAACAGTGTCTAGCACATAGCAGACACTCAACAGACACCCGACCGCTAGTGTTCACACCTTGTGGAACCCATCCTGCGTGGGCTGGACACAGTGACATGCTTCTAACCAAGAATGTGGCAAGGGGTAGGACGCCACTTCTGTGACTTGATAACACATCATGGTGACTTCTGTCTTGCCAGCAGACCCTGCCCTCTGCCAGCTTCGAGGGAATATGCTGCCATGTTAAGGGGGCCACATGGCAAGGAACAGTCAGCAAAGAACCCTTGGTCCAACACACTCAAGGATCTGGCTTATGGCAATCACCCCGACAACAGGAAAGCAAGCCTTACTCTGGACGAGTTTTGACTTCAGCTGGGGAGACCTGGATGCAGACTGCCCAAATTCCTGACCCACAGAAACTATGAGATAATAAGTGTGTGTTGTGTTAAACCACTGAAGTTTGGGGTAATGCAAATACTATGCACATAGACAAATTACTACCTCACAAAAAGTATGAAAAAATATACAAGGGTTATTATTCCTCGGCACTAGAATTTGAGGGACCTTTTTTTTTTTTTTTAAGATTTTATTTATGAGAGACACAGAGAGAGTGGTAGAGACACAGGCAGAGGGAGAAGCAGGCTCCATGCAGGGAGCCCAACGTGGGACTCAATCCCAGGTCTCCAGGATCAGGCCCTGGGCTGAAGGAGGCACTAAACCGCTGAGCCACCCAGGCTGCCCCAGGGACTTTGATTTAGCATCTTTCTTGCTTTGCTTTATTTTCTCATTTTTCTACACAGATCATGTATTATTTATACAACATTAAAAATTAAAAACCAAAAAAATAATAAAATTAAAAACCAAATTTAAAATGGACCTTTAGGGGATCCCTGGTGGCTCAGCGGTTTGGCACCTGCCTTTGGCCCAGGGCGTGATCCTGGAGTCCTGGGTTCGAGTCCCACATCAGGCTCCCTGCATGGAGCCTGCTTCTCCCTCTGCCTGTATCTCTGCCTCTCTCTCTCTCTGTGTCTCTCATGAATAAATAAATAATCTTTTTTAAAAAATAAAAATAAAATGGACCTTTATTTTCTCTTACAACTGCCCCGAGATCTCTCATATGTCATTACTACGATTAGCAGACAATTTGCACTACCTACAAAGAATTGAGATTTGCTAAGTAATTCATCCTCTCTCCTATATGAATTATCACACTTTCAAAATAGGTTAGGAAATGGAATTTTACCTCACTGAAAAAACAGTAACAGCAGTCAAAGAAACATAAGTGTTCAAAGTGTGGCTAATTAAACTCTAATATCAAGATAGCATGAAAATGAAAAAGAACACTAACTAGCAGCTAATGACGTGCATGATCACAGTTACCTCTGCTATTTGGAGAATGCGATCCATTATGGACATTCGCGTCTGTCCAGGTTGCGTAAGGAGGTTCCCGTCGAGGCGTGAAAAATCAAAAGGGATCAAGCAGGTCACAGAGAGCCACAGTAACAGCATGTAGCGCGTCTCCCAAGTCTAGGAAGTTAAATCAAAGTAAAACGGCTGCTGTACGAAGGACAGAGGTAGCCCGTAGGCCCCGCTCACAGTCCTCCCGCTCTCCCCGCCCCTCGATGCCACCACAGGCCCGTCAGGTGCGGTCCACTCAGAACCTGGAGCACAGACCCTCACGAGCTGCCCCCGGTCTCCCCTGTACCCCCCGCACACACCCGCCGTCAGACAGACAGCCCGTTACCTCCGCAGACGAAACAAACAGCAAAATGAACAAAGCAAAAGCACAACATGTCAGTCTAATGGCTCCTCCTGGCTGGCACCCTTCAGCGCACAATCAGCAGATTAAGAGAGTGAAAAACAAAAGATGGAGAACAAAAGACTTCAGAATAAAAACTATCCTCAACTTCCAAAGAGGAGTGCCCTTATTTTAAGAGGTCAGCAAAACAAGACTCCATTTCGGCCCTGGGATCACGCATCCAGGCACAAGAAGCAGGGGAGAGCTGGGGAAATGCTCACCCGCGCCTTCAACAGAGATCGGGCGCGTTCACAGACAACTCACTGGTGTGCAACTGTGAAATGTGTGCTCCTCAGAACGCACGCTGTGCGAAAGAATGCTCCCAAAGCAACCTGGAAAAGCGCGCTAACAAGGCTGGCCACCAGTGGGCCTCTGGAAACCTGGATCTCAGGAGGCTTCCCACCATTCCCTGAGGAGGAGGATGCCCTGTGCCTGGGCCACTTGTAAAACCCCGTGGCTTATGTCAAAACCTGCCGTCCTTCTGGGAGTCTGGCGTTTCAGTCCATGCTCGGCAGAGTACCCACGTGACCAGGCCCCAAGAAAAATCCTGCACACCAGCCTCTATGACCTTCCCTGGTGGAAGACACTTCATAGGTGCCATCACAACTCGGTGCCAGGAGAACTTACAAGTGACCTAACTGGGAGAAAACCCTAGAAGCTTCCTTCTGGGTTTCGCCAAACTTCCCCCCATATACCTTTCCCTGTGCTGATTTTGCTACTAATCAGTCACAACCATTAAGAACAACTCCACGCAGGGGCAGCCCTGGGTGGCTCAGCGGTTTAGTGCCATCTTCAGCCCAGGGTGTGATCCCAGAGACCTGGGATTGAGTCCCACGTCGAGCTCCTTGCATGGAGCCTAATTCTCCCTCTGCCTGTGTCTCTGCCTCTCTCTCTCTCTCTCTCTCCGTGTGTCTCTCATGAATGAGTAAGTAAAATATTTAAAAAAAAAAAAAAAAGAACTCCACGCAGAATCCTACAGTGGTCCCAGGGAATCATCAAACCGGGGGTAGTCCTGGAAACCAAGTAGTTTTATTTCAGTTTTTAAAAATGTGAAAGGTTAAAAAAAAAAAAAAAAAAAAAAAAGGTTGATATAGTTATCACCACTACACTGTATATAGGCATATTGTTCTTCATAAAGAGTATATTTTTTTTTTTAATTTTTATTTATGATAGTCACAGAGAGAGAGAGAGGCAGAGACATAGGCAGAGGGAGAAGCAGGCTCCATGCACTGGGAGCCCGATGTGGGATTCGATCCCGGGTCTCCAGGATCGCACCCTGGGCCAAGGGCAGGCGCCAAACCGCTGCGCCACCCAGGGAACCCAAAGAGTATATTTTAAAAGGAATTAATTTAAAGTAACAAAAACAAAAAGGCAAAAGAATAAAAGAAAAGAGAGAGTGATACAAAGCAGCAGAAGTTAAAATTGAAGGAAACAGGAAGATGAACCCGCCAGTCAGGAGTGGAGCAAACAAGGGAAGAAGGAAGGACGGACGCGGCTGGGAATGAAAAGGAGAAAAAAGACACTCACCTCATGGTCTCTGGGATTCTGATTTGTAAACATATCTAAAACAGGCTGTACGTTGGCTACTTCATGAGGAAATAAACGAAGAAATGTTTTATATCCTCGAACCTACCAGGTTAAAAAAAAATTATTACATAATTAGAAAACACAGAAAGCAGCAAAATTATATTTTTCTTTATCATCAAAGATCACCACCTATTCCACACAGTGATCAAAAAGAATTATATCACATTACAGCTATATAACTTGTTAAGAATAAACAGGAAAGCCATTTTACTTCTTATATCATTTCATAAATGTTTGTTCTGACTTAACACGTATTATATGTGCTTCATCAAAAATAGAGATATATGGGACACCTGGGTGGCTCAGCCGTTGAGCATCTGCCTTTGGCCCAGGGCGTGACCCCAGGGTCCCAGGATCGAGTCCTGCACTGGTCTCCCCGCAGGGAGCCTGCTTCTCCCTCTGCCTGTGTCTCTGCCTCTCTCTGTGTCTCTCAAGAATAAATAAGTAAAATCTTTAAAAATATATACAAAACCACAATGAGATACCACCTCACAACAGTGAGAATGGGGAAAATTAACAAGGCAGGAAACAACACATGTTGGAGAGGATGTGGAGAAAGGGGAACCCTCTTGCACTGATGGTGGGAATGGGAACTGGTGCAGCCACTCTGGAAAACTGTGTGGAGGTTCCTCAAAGAGTTAAAAATAGACCTGCCCTACGACCCAGCAATTGCACTGCTGGGGATTTACCCCAAAGATACAGATGCAGTGAAACGCCGGGACACCTGCACCCCGATGTTTCTAGCAGCAATGTCCACAATAGACACATTTTGGGAGGAGACTCGGTGTCCATCAACAGATGAATGGATAAAGAAGATGTGGTCTATGTATACAATGGAATATTCCTCAGCCATTAGAAATGACAAATACCCACCATTTGCTTCGATGTGGATGGACCTGGAGGGTATTATGCTGAGTGAAGTAAGTCAATCGGAGAAGGACAAACATTATATGGTCTCATTAATTTGGGTAAAATAAAAAATAGTGAAAGGGAATAAAGGGGAAAGGAGAAAAAATGAGTGGGAAATATCAGAAAGGGAGACAGAACATGAAAGACTCCTAACTCTGAGAAACGAACCAGAGGTGGTGGAAGGGGAGGTGGGCAGGGTGACTGGGTGGCGGGCACTGAGGGGGGCACTTGACAGGATGAGCACTGGGTATTATTCTGTATGTTGGCAAATTGAACACCAATAAAAAATAAATTTATAAAAAAAAGACTTAAAATTTCAAAAAAATATATATATATACATATAGATATGTTACAAACTAAAAAGTTTTCCTTTGACCTTGTTTACACAAAAGTGTCCTCTGACACTCAGGAGACTAAGTCCTCAAAAACTCAAAGGTCCCCAAATTCACTATGGCTTCCATAAACGCAGTGCTACACCACCAGAAGGGACCCTGCACTCAAACCACCTGAGCCACAGAGGAGTAAGCCCACGGCAGCCCACCACGAAGCCCTCTCACTGGCCAAGGACCTCTCCTCACCACACAGCAGGCACTACTATACCGCGCAGCCCATCAAAACCCACCCGAGACAGGGATCCCTGGGTGGCGCAGTGGTTTGGCACCTGCCTTTGGCCCAGGGCGTGATCCTGGAGACCCAGGATCGAATCCCGCGTCGGGCTCCCTGCATGGGGCCTGCTTCTCCCTCTGCCTGTGTCTCTGCCTCTCTCTCTCTCTCTCTCTGTGACTATCATGAATAAATAAATAAAATCTTTAAAAAAAAAAAAAAAAAAAAAAAAAAAAAACACCCACCCGAGACAGTTCTGAGTCACTCCCATGGTTAAAACTGCAATTGGCTGGCACGCCTGGGTGGCTCAGCGGTTGGGCGTCTGCCTTTGGCTCAGGGCATGACCCCAGGGTCCCGGATTGAGTCCCACATCGGGCTCCCTGCATGGGCCCTGCTTCTCCCACTGCCTGTCTCTGCCTTTCTATCTGTGTCTCTCATGAATAAAATCTTAAAAAAAAAAAAAAATTGCAATTGGTGATGTCTGCAGGTCAGCACTGGCCTATCACCTGGGAGTCTCTTAAGAATGCAGATTACCACGCTCCACTCCAGACCTGCTTACTCAGAATCTGCCTTGCTAACAAGATCCCCAGGAAATTCACCTGCACATTAAAGTTTGATAAGCACTTCCATTTTCACCAAACTTGTCCACTTTTTCCTTGTAAGAAACTCCTAATTAGTCATCCCTCTCTCCCCCTCTCCCTCCCCCATTGCCTTTCTAGCTAGGTGCTACTTGATGTATTTCAACGAAAGATGCTAAATATCTCAGACGTGGTTTCAGCCAAAGGACCCCCAATCACTATCACTAATATCTGATCCCTAAAATGTGGTAAAAAAAAAAAAAAAAAAAAAAAGACTGAAACCCACAACTTATGTGTGAGAACCATCTTTCCTGAAAAATAATATTTGGAAGTTAAGTTCTAGACCAAGTATATAAAAAAGTGTCCTTTTGGGGTGCCTGGGTGGCTCAGTCGGTTAAGCATCTGCCTTCAGCTCAGGTCATGATCCCGGGGTCCTGGAATGGAGTGTCAGGCTCCCTCCTCAGAGGGGAGTCTACTTGTCCCTCTGCCCCTCCCCCTGATTATGTTCTATGTCAAATAAATAAATAAAAACCTTTTTTTTTAAGATTTGATTTACTTATTCATGAGAGACATAGAGGGAAAGAGGCAGAGGCAGAGACACAGGCAGGGAGAGAAGCAGGCTCCATGCCGGGAGCCCGATGTGGAACTCGATCCCGGGACCCCAGGGTCCCGGCCTGAGCCAAAGGCAGACGCTCAACCACTGAGCCACCCAGGCGTCCCAGTAAATAAAAATCTTAAAAAAAAAAAAAAAAAAAAAAGGCAGTGTTCTGTCAACTATAAAGTGCTATGTGTAAAGGTTACCTTGGTGATGATGTAAAGAAATTTAAAAGCCAGGTGTATGAGGTCAGCTGGAGAGGTCTTATCTTGCACTATATCCAACAACAAGTTCATCATCCATTCTAGGGAAAAACATACACAAAACATGTACTACAAAATTAAACATAAAGAAAATTAAACATAACTATGACATTAAAACAAAATGCCAAAAAAAGGCTTTATAAATATGAGTGGTTAAGTATTAGTAAACCTATTCAATCCAAGTATCAACAGAGAAAAAGAAGAAAAACATTTTCATCTTAACAGATTCTAGAACATAGAATACACCATTCATTCTTGCTCTTAAAATGCAGGAGAGGGGCTCCTGGGTGGCTGAGTCGGTAAAGCATGCAACTCCTGATGGCAGCCCAGATCATGGTTGTGCGATCCAGCCCCAAGCGGCCTCAGCCCTGGGCAGGGAGTCTGCTTAAGATTCTCTCTCTCGGGTATCCCTGGGTGGCTCAGCAGTTTAGCACCGCCTTCGGCCCAGGATGTGATCCTGGAGTCCCGGGATCGAGTCCTGCATCGTGCTCCCTACATGGAGCCTGCTTCTCCCTCTGCCTGTGTCTCTGCCTTTCTCTTTGTCTCTCTCATGAATATATAGGTGAAATCTTTAAAAATAGATTCTCTCTGTGCTCACTTCAGCAGCACATATACTAACACTATACTCTCCCTCTCCCTCTCCCCCCCCACTACTTACACATGTGCATTCTCTTTCTCTCTCCAAAAAAGATAATAAAATAAAATAAAATAAAATAAAATAAAATAAAATAAAATAAAATAAAATGCAGGAGAAATATTTTTAAAAATTACACGATCTCAAATATCTAATACCATGCCTTATAAAAGATACTTCCTACAACTACTAAGATTTAGTGATAAGCACATTCTAACCAATGTAAATAAGGCAGAAAAAAAGGATTTCCACTCCTAGTTATAAAGGAATAGATTATATAGAACTGTTCCACCACCAAAAATTAGAAAACTAGACAAGTATGTGATGAATTTTCAGACACTGGAACAACAGACAGTGCAAGGTAACAAACCAACAGGGATGTACAGCTGCCCAGGGTGTCTGCCAGGAGGTGATTTTTAGAATTCAGTACATGGAGGGGAGGACTCAAACAGAGCAGAGACTATGGTTCAAGGAGGCTAAGTCAGCTGAAATCTGTAGGACAGAGCAATGAAGAGGAAGGTATGCATGTTCACAAGCATAGGAGGAGCCCACAAGTCCAGGTTAAGAAAAACCATCAAAAAGCAGTAAGGTGGGCAGCCCGGGTAGCTCAGCGGTTTAGCACCGTCTTTGGCCCGGGGCGTGATCCTGGGGACCCGGGATCGAGTCCTGTATCGGGCTCACCTGCGTGGAGCCTATTTGTCCCTCTGCCTGTGTCTCTGTGTATCTGCCCCTCTCTCTCTCTCTGTGTCTCTCATGAATAAATAAAATCTTTAAAAAAAGAAAAAAAAAAGCAGTAAGGTGAAGAGTTCCCAGCTGACATGGGGCCAACATTCAAATTCCATCAAGTCAGAGTAAAGTCTTTGAGCACCCAGAGCAACCAGGAGACGCTCCAGAGAAGTCTTTTCTTAGTAGTGAGGCTAAATTAGAGAAAAACTAGAGAAAAAGTGAGAACTGCCCTAACGAAGCTATAAATGGTTTACAATTAACTAAACTGCCTGGCAAATTTGAGCACTCTCTAAAGACAAAAAATGTAAAACCACCATCATCATAATACAATACCCTTAATCCACTCAAAAATTGTAAGACATGTGGCTGTCTAAAAAGTTACTGTGACTCCTAATGGGGGCAATCAGTCAACAGAAATTCCCCAAAGATATAAACTTTTTTTTTTTTTTTAAGATTTTATTTATTCACTCGTGAGACACAGAGAAAGAGGCAGAGACACAGGCAGAAGGAGAAGCAGGCTCCATGTGGGGAGCCTGACATGGGACTGATCCCGGGAACTGGGGGTCACGCCCTGGGCTGAAGGCAGACAGATGCTCAACCGCTGAACCACCCAGGTGCCCCGAAAATATAAACTTTAAAGCAAGTATCATAAATACTATCAATACTAAGACATGCTCAAGGATGTAATGGAAAATCTGAACACCATGAGGCAAGAAATGAATATATTAACACAGTAACTTCAAGAGCTGGAAAAAACAAGATCTGAAGAGAGGATTAGATCCTGCAGAAGATGAGAGAACTTAGAGGCACAGTAAGTAAACTTCTACACTACAGGGGGAAGGAAGGGAAAACACAGAGCAGCCTCAGCACCACGTGCAAGTGTCAAGTGCATCAACACACAGTTAACCTGAGTTCTAAGGGCAGAGGAAATATCCAAAGAAATAACTGCCAAAATTATTCCAAAGTTGATGACCACTGTACACCTATTAATCTAAAAGCTTCAACAGGGGATCCCTGGGTGGCGCAGCGGTTTAGTGCCTGCCTTTGGCCCAGGGCGCGATCCTGGAGATCCGGGATCGAATCCCACGTCAGGCTCCCGGTGCATGGAGCCTGCTTCTCCCTCTGCCTGTGTCTCTGCCTCTCTCTCTCTCACTGTGTGCCTATCATAAATAAATAAAAATTTTTAAAAAATTAAAAAAAAAAAATAAAAGCTTCAACAAACTCCGAGCAGGATAAATGGGAAGAAAATTACACCATGGCATGTCATGTTTCAAAATGCTAAAGATCACCAATAAAAAGAAAATCCTACCAACTGCCAGAGAAAAAAGCCCAAGTTACATGGAGGAACAAAGAGAAGTATAAAGACAGATCTCTTGTCTGAACCAACACAAGCCAAGACAGTAGGACCATCTCTTTTAAAATGCTGAAAGGAAGGCAGCCTGGGGGGGCTCAGTGGTTTAGTGCCACTTCAGCCCGGGACGTGATCTTGGGGTCCCGGGATCAAGTCCCACATCGGGCTCCCTGTGTGGAGCCTGTGTCTCCCTCTACCTGTGTCTCTGCCTCTGTGTCTCATGAATAAATAAATAAAATCTAAAAAAAAAAAAAAAAAAGGAAACCCAAAAGAAGCGGAAAAGCTAGCAAAGTATCTCATTACACAATGAACTTTAAACGTTACACCCAGTTAAAGAAGCCAGCCAGTCACAAAAGTCCATGTGTTGCCTGACTCTATTAGCGAAAATGTTCCTGCCACACACATGCAGACACAGAAAGCAGATTAGTGGTTGCCAGGGACTGGAGGGGGCGTGGGGGGAACTGCCGACGGGTAGGAGCTTCTTCTGGGGATGATGAAACGTTCAGGAATTAGTGGTGAGGGCTGCCCAAGTCTGTGACACACTAAACACCAGGGAAGTATACGCTTGAAATGGTGAAACCCGTGGCGTGTAAGTCCCCCCTCACCTCAGCACAAGCAGCTTCGTCCCAGAGCAAAACTCTCAACGGGCCACTTAGGACAAGAGAAGCTTCCCCAGAGGAGAGAAGCTTCCCCAGAGAAGTGAACACCCCACATAAAGGACAGGCTTCCTTCTGGCATCCGGGACAGCCTCAGTGTGATGGAAAACTCAACCAACTCGCCTGCTCCAGGGAAAACCTGCCATCCGCCCGGCACACTGGCCAGATGCAGCTGCCCAACAGAACACAGGCAGGAGAGGCCTGGCAGGAAACACTCCAACTTATAAAACAGAAGCAGAGGAGCCCTCATCTCCATCCCTTTGGTGTTAAACGCAGACAGAACCAGTAACACGGAAAGACCAAATTACATGGAAAAGCTGATGCCAGAGGAGAGAGTAGAACCTGGGGAAGAGCAGAGCACAGCCAGACCTGGACCGAGGGACTCAGAAACAGAGCAGAGACCGTCACAACAACAGAGACCAGAAAAGCAGATTATTCCACATGCTCATCTCAGCAATCCTCACCACCCGCCTCCAGCTGCAGTAAAAAGGGAAAGAGAGTGATACAAATCCACAAAGAAGAAGAGAGGAAAAAACAACAGCCAAGAGATGTCATCTGTGCCTTGGAAACTGGACAGCAGCAGGGAAAGCCGGGGGACCTGGAGCAGCCCAGCAAGCAGTCCGGGCTCAGGCACCGGGAGGGCCCCAGGCAGGGCAGAGAGGGAGACAACGGGAGTGCTCTGGGGTCCCGCAGCCACCGCCCCTGCTGGGCAGAGAGCCAGAGGCTTACGTCTCTAAAGTGAGCACCGCAGCCATTAGCCACATTTGGAGGCTTTCTTAATTTAAGTCCAATAAAATTTGAAATGCAGTTCTTCGGTCATCCTAGCCTAGCCAAGCTTCTGGTGCTCTGCAATCCCACGTGGCTAGTGGTGACCTTGCCAGACGGTGCCCATCTAGAACATCCCGTCATCACACAAAGCTCTCCGGGACCGAGGTGCTCTGGATAGAGCGGGTCCAAGAGGAAGCCAGGAAGGGGCGGACGACAGCCACGCGGTCAGCGCCGCAGTCCTAGGCCGGAGCAGGCATTCGGGGCTAGGAGGCCCACAGCGGGACCGCCCCGACCCGGCTGCAGCACCCAGCACCCAGCACCCAGCTGCAGCCGCTGTTCCCCAGACCGCAACACCCAGCCCTACGGCGACTGTGAAGCGTACCGAGCCACAGACAAGCACACTTAGATAGCAAAGACAACGGATGAAATAAATTAAAGAGGGATCCCAGGTGGCTCAGCGGTTAGCGCCGCCTGCAGCCCGGGGCGTGACCCCGAGGTCCCGAGACCGAGTCCCACGTCGGGCTCCTGCGCGGAGCCTGCTTCTCCCTCTGCCTGGGTTTCTGCCTCTCTCTCTCTCTCTGTCTCTATCTCATAAATAAATAAATGAGATCTTAGAAAAGAAGAAGAGGAAGAGCTCGACTCGGGCTGGAGCTGGGGCAGGTTGGGACCCCGCGGCGCCTGCCTCCGTCCTCACCGAGGTGCGGGTCCAGCAGATGGGGCTGCTCCTGGTATTTGTCCATTATCACTAAAAAGAAAGCGCGAGAATTGGCGTCCGGGAGGGCGGTGCCCCCTCCGCGCCGCAGGCCCCCGCCCCCGCCCCCGCCCCCGCCCCGCGCCTTTGTCCGCGGCTCGCCCCCCGCGGGCCCCCGCCCCCCCGCGGGCCCCCCGCCCCCCCCGCGGGCACCTCGGAACCGCTCCAGGGCGCCCTCCCGGGCCGCACGGTCGCCGAGCACCTCCCGCAGGCGGCCGAGCAGCGCCCGGGTCTCCGCGCTCTCGCCGAACGCCTCGAGGGCGCTGCCGCGCGCCAGCACCTCGTCCTCCGCCCCGTCCTCCGGCGCGCCCGCCGCCCGCTCCTCGCCCAGGGCCATGCTCGGCGTCCGCGGCCGCGCCCGAGCTCCGGGAAGGCGAACGCGGGCTGACGCGGGCCGAGGGCGACGGCGGAGGCACTGGCGGTCGCCACCGACGCCGGCCCCGCCCCGCGACCTCCGACCTCGCGCCTCGGGCCGCTACGGAGCGCGCCGGCCGCCAAAAGAGGTGCACGGAGGCGGCGCGGAGCCCCGAGGGGCGGGGCCCGGGGAGGGGAGCCTGCGGCGCGGGAGGGGCGGGGCCGGGGGCGCGGGGGGCGGAGCCTGCGGCGGGCGGGCCGGGGGCGCGGGGGGCGGAGCCTGCAGTGCGGGATGGGGCAGGGCCAGGGGCGGGGCCCGGGGAGAGGAGGCTGCGGCGGGCGGGCCTGGAATACGGGGGCGGAGCCTGCTGCGCGGGGTGGGGCGGGGCCCGGGGGAGGGCGCGGCCCGGGGGGGAGGGGAGCCTGCGGGGGGCGGGGCCTGCTGCGCG
Source organism: Canis lupus familiaris (assembly GCF_011100685.1). Lineage (NCBI taxonomy): Eukaryota > Metazoa > Chordata > Mammalia > Carnivora > Canidae > Canis > Canis lupus. The sequence continues at coordinate 555,472 of NC_049230.1, forward strand.
GGGTGGGGCGGGGGCGGGGCCGGGGAGGGGAGCCTGCGGGGCGGAGCCTGGTGCACGGGATGGGGCGGGGGCGGGGCCTGATCTGGCGGGTGCAGCCCGGAGGGTGCGGCACGGAGCCGAGCCTGCGGCGGGAGGACCGGAGCAGGGGCGGGGGGCGGAGAGGAGCAGGGGAGGCCCGCGCCGGCAGAGTCGCGGGAGGAGACCCAGGCCGAGCCCCTTCGCCCCGCCGCCCTGCACACTGGGGACGCGGCTCGCACCGTCGTCCCGCAAGCGCGGGTCCTGCGCGACGCAGGTTCTGGGTTGAAATGTCACAGGTCCGGAAGGAGGCGTCCGGGTGGGTCCGGCGGTAACAGGCTCGCCCGCCGCGGGGGACCAGCCTCCTGACCGCGAGGCCAGACTCCGGAAAGAGAAAGGCGGGCGCGCCTGCGCCCCGAGGTTGGTAATTTTGCAAAGAGGAGCAAAGGCCTGGCCTTCAGGGAGGACACGCGACCTGACCCCGGCCGCCTGACCACAGTGGACGCCCCAGATACCCCCGTGGGCAGGGCCCGACCCCCACCCTCTTGTCATCCCCTGAAAAATGCAGTGCGGGGCAGGCTGGCGGTGGCTGCGGCCCCAAGACCTTTCCTTCCGTGTGTCCCACCTGGGCAGGGGTGGACTCCGAGCCCCACTCCCTGGAGATGCCGCGGGACAGGGGAGACCCACCTCCCCGTCCCCACCTCTGCCTGAGTCCAGGGAACAGGTGTGATTCCCACCTCCATCCACGCAAATCCCAGATCTGTGTGATCTCAATGCCAATTATCCTGAAAACATCCAGATCCCCCCTAGACCACAATACATAATGAGCCTGCTGGAACCTGTCGGGTGCCCCGGGCCCAACTGCACGGAGCGTGGAGACACAGGCAGCTGACGGCCATTGGGTCCAGGAGCCCCCCGACTTTATTAATCTCTGGCGCTGCTCGCCCGGCGTGTTCGTGAAGCAGGGAGGCGGCGGATGCAGGGCAGCTGCTACTTGAGAAGCTTCCTCATGGTGCCCAGGGAGGGGCTCCTGTACCCCTGCCCGAAGTGGTTCCAGTGGTTCAGGTAGTTAAAGAGCTGGTACAGCAGCAGCCGCTTGTCGAACCCCGGAGCCTTGGGGATCTTGCGGTGGTAGGCAGTGAAGAAGGATCTGGGGAACCCCCCAAACATCAACGCAATGGCCAGTTCAAACTCAGAATGTCCGTAGAAGGAAGCTGGGTCGTAAATAACGGGTCCCACGTCGTCCTCGGCGACGTTCCCAGACCAGAGATCCCCATGAAGCAGGGCAGGGACGATCTCTAGGCCACAAAACAGATCCGGAATCTTCACCTAAAAGAAAAAATAATTATTGCACACGGAGTTACCATGGGGACTCTGACCCACCGCCGCCCCATCCGATACTTGGAAATAAGGCATCGATGACCTCGCATTTGTTCAGGGTCCAACTACAGCCTGGTCTGTGAAGCCCAGAGAGGAGGATCCTGGGGTCCAGGAGGAGGCAACACTGTCTTACTATCACCAATTTAGGTCTGCACGCCCCGCGGCACTAATGACCTCCACACAGTAGAGACCTCAGTGGAGGTGGTCCCGTAGAATAGGAACCAAATAACATGAGTGGAAGGGCTTTTTTTTTTTTTAAGTAACTTGGCAAATCTCCACTATTCTGTTATTTTTCAGCACATACATCCCTGCGCCTCTTCCATATACTCCTGGCTACTTCATCAGTGAGTTAAATAAAGTTTCTTCTGCAGGATCACCCTGGATGGACACACAAGTTCTGTTTTTAACATTTTGAGAGTTCTAGTTCCAAACTTGTCACTCTGGGGCATCTGCTGCCCACATCAGACGTTCATGCCTTGGAAAAGAAAAAGGAACAGGGCAAGAGAGGGTGAGGAAGCAATAGTAAATGCCACCATTGATGAGCCAAGAACGCACGTGTCACGAGAGCCGTGCTTGAGGTCGAGTACTTGGTGACCTAGCCGGTGAGATGGCACCGGGGCCAAGTACGTCCCCAGACACCATCCCCTTCCCAGGTTCCCCGTCGGCTAATAGCCAGGCACTTCTGTGTCCACACTTGACCAGCTCTGCTCGGGGGGCTCCGTGTACCGGAGGCCCCCGCCCAGGTGTGGTGGGCTCCTAAAAGGACAGCCCCCGTCCCAGGGAGTGACCTCTGCACCCACCTGTAGCTGTGACCAGAGTTCTCGGGCCTCTCGATCAGCATAGTCCTTTTCAATGAGGTCCAGCTGCGCTTGGAGACGGTGCCGAGCAAAGAAGGTGGGCCAGTCATCCTGCCACTCGTTCACCTGGACAATGGAGGGACGAGGCTGAAGCCGTTAAAGACAGCCCAGAAGAGGGCCGACGGGCAGGACAAAGGGAGACAACAGGACAGAAAACAAACAGCAGGATGACAGATTCGGCCCCAGTCACGTCCATAAGCACGTTACGTGCAAAGGGGCCAAGGACCCCAGTGAAAAGCCTCGAGTCCAAGCTGCGCGCATCGGAAGGCAGAAGCAGGCCACGGGGACGGAGAAGCCGCGCCTGCCAACACCTGCCAGAAGGAAGCTGCAGTGGCTGCGCTGGCAGCAGATTTCAGGGGCCAGAGTATCACAGACACAGTCGTCTCAGAGGAAGGTGGGCCAGCTGATGAATAGGATGGAATGATCCTAAATATCTGCGCCACTGATCCTCAGCACACGGGCCCATCACTGGCCAGCAGCGGAAACGGGGCCCCGCTGGGATACCGACCACCGCTCACCCACCCGGACGCAGGAACTCTAAGCTACCCGCGCCCTCCTCCACTGCTGCGGGGGATGCCAGACGGACGAAAGCCTGGGGAAACATTTCTGCGGTTTCTTAGAAGTTAGGGGTGCCTGGGTGGCTCAGTCGGTGGAGCATCCGACCCTTGGTTTCGGCTCAGGTCATATCTCAGGGTCACGGGATTGAGTCCCACGTTGGGTTCCGCGCTCAGCGGGGAGTCAGCTTGAGATTCTGTGCCCCTGCCCCCATCCGCTCTCTCTCACTCTAATAGAGACACCCGAGGGGCTCAGCAGTTGAGTGTCTGCCTTCGGCTCGGGGTGTGACCCTGGGGCCCTGGGATCGAGTCCCCCATCGGGCTCCCCACAGGGAGCTTGCTTCTCCCTCTGCCTGCGTCTCTGCCTCTCTCTGTGTGTCTCTCACAAATAAATAAATAAAATTCTTAAAAATAAATAAATAAATAAACAAATAAATAAATACATCTCTTTTTTTTTTTTTTAAGTTAAATACAAACCTACTATGTGACCTGGCCGTTTCCCTCCTAGGTATTTACTCAAGACAAGTGAAAGCACTTGTGTACACGTCCTTGTACACAAAGATTCAGAGCAGCTTTATTTGTGAAAGCAAAACCTGGAAATAGTCAGGTGCCCGTCAGCAGGTGAATGACAGACTGTGGCTCATCCTACAAAGGAACAGACTTTGCGCACATGCAACAACATACACGAGTATCATGAAGTGATGAAGCTGGGTGGAAAAACCCAGAGAAAGGCACATATCGTGTGATGCCATTTACGTTAAATGCTATGAAATACAAATTATCTGTACTGACGGTGGTTGCCAGGGGCAATGAAGGGCAGGAGGACCCTTGGGGGCGATGGATATACTCGTCCCAACCACGGTGACTGGTTCACGAGTACCTACACGTGTCAAAACTTACCAAATTGTACACTTTCGATGTGCAGTTTTTTTTATGTCAATTAAACCTTAATAGAGGTTTTTTAAAAAAAAAAAAAGATGCAAAGTTTACGTCATACAAAGGGTTACTTTGGGAAGCCCCCCAGGGGAGGGACTCTCCAGAGAGCCTGCATCGTCGTGCTGACCTGCAGACACATGTCCCCAGCCGGTGCTCTCAGCGTGGACGCGCCTGTGCCAGGTGCTGTGGCCGCTCAGCCCGGGGTCACCCTCTTGGTGCTGGCGGGAGGCCCTGTCCCCAAACAGCCTGAGGCACGCGGGTGGCCGCCCTCCTTCCCCATCTGCCCTCACAGGCTCCCAGGGCCCAAGGCTCTGTCTCCTTCTGGGCAACCACGTCGTGAAAGGCACAGATGGAGTATGGAGAGCTGTACGCTAGCACTGGCTGGCCCAGTCCCCCCTCCTGGACAAAGGGACGGTGATCCCCCCCCATGAAGAGACAGGGCTTTACCCTGAGCTGCCAGAGGCCGGCCACCTGAGCGCACCACTGGCGGGACTCCGCCTTCGCCGTGACAGAGGCCCAAGGCCTTGGGGCTTCGGGCCCACGCTCTGAAGCAGGCGTGGGTCCCCTCTTGGCCCTCGGCTCACGGGCCCAGGGCCTCAGGGCACCGCTGGGCTCTCGGCACACCCGTCCCTCATCTGTAAGAGGACTCACATGACATCACCAGCCTCCTCAGGTCGCTAAGGCGGCAGCCGGGTGTGGGATCAAGCACTTAGGCACGTGCCCGGGGAGTGGCTGCGTACAAAACGCACCAGCCGGGCAACCGAGCCAGTGGTCCCAGGGGGCTTGGTGCACGAGGCGTCCGAGAAGCCTGCTGCCACCACTCAGGTCACCCCACTCATCCCACCCGGGGAGCAGACCCTCCCGCAGCTCTGGGCTGGTGCAGGGCACCCCACCCGGGACCATCTGTCCCAGCTCGGGGTAGACTGAGCATCCTGCCTGCCGGGCCCCTCTCCCCTTCCCGGCCAGTTGCCGCTGAGTTGAATGGGTTCCCTGATCGTGGAGTCTAAAGGGGCAGAGGGGCTGCCTGTGTCCCTAATGGTCCAGCCCCACTCTCACCGACGTCACACAGTGGGGCTCCGTGTACGATTTCACTTCCCTGTTCTTGGGGAGTCCCGTTCCGAGGCCCACCGAGTCCTTGGAAAGCCCGCAGCGCTTAAACCCAACCTCTCGGGGCCGCATTCAGCCGAGCCCCGGCTCCGGGCGGCGCAGCCTGGGGGGCAGCTTCCGCAGGCATTGCCAGTCCTAATGGGCCAGGAGCCCACTGTGCAGGTAGCATCGAGGGACCCCGGACGGGAGGGCTGCCCCGTGGCTGGGCCCTAAGCCTGGCTGGGGCTTCATCAGGCCCTCACCGGTGCTGTCCACGGGGGACACTCGCCCTCTGCCCGCGGTGAGTGGTTAGGCGCCCGCGGGCCAGGGAATGAGGGCCGCCAGCGAACTGATAGGGGATTTCTCTTGGAGGTGATGACAATGGCCCGCGACGAGGCAGTGCTGACGGCTGCACAGCACAGACGTGCAGAGAACCACGAGGCAGACACTGGGGGTTTGTAAGGAGGCTCCATGCCCAGCGGGGAGCCCGATTCTGTGCTTGGATGCATGACCCTGCGATCGAGACCTCACTCACGACCAGGAGGCAGGTGTTTAAGCCACTGAGCCAGCCAGGCGCCCCTGTACACTCCGAAGTAATGGGGTTTGTGCCACAGGATTACAAAGCCCCGGGGCGGGTGACCAGGACTTGCCCCTGCCCCCTCCACCCGCCTGGAGCCCCGGCAGTCATCACCGGGCGCTGCACCTGCTGTTCCCTCTGCCTGGTTGCCCTTCCACACGCCCCGCAGCCCGGGCTCAGCTCAGCGACCCCCTGCGCCTGCCCCCGTCCCCGTGTCACAGCTGCAAGCGCCTTCCTGGGGCGCAGGGGTCCTCCAAGGGGCGAGGTGACCCGCTCTGGGGCCCCGGGGAGGACATGGGCGCCTGGCACTCACCTGAGGGATGAAGCCACAGCAGGTCACCGTGTGGAAGCCAAACCTGCTCACGTACGTGGCCCCCTCAGCCCTGCGGCCTGTGGACGGAGAGGGCTGCTGTCTTGCTGTAAACATGGTGCCTGGCCGAGCACCTGAGCACCCGAGCACCCAGGCACCCGGGCACCCGGGGACCTGAGCACCTGAGCACCCAGGCACCTGGGGACCTGAGCACCTGAGTACCCAAGCACCCGAGCACTCGGGCGTGCTCCTGTGGACTCGGGCACGGACAGGGCTGAGCATAAGCAGGGCGTGAGCCGGCCCTCCCCACCCGACGAGGAGGACAGCCGGCATGGACGCCGCCTCCGGAAGGGCAGCCCACGGGCGGCAGGAACCCCAGGTATCGGGCTGCCCAGCGCTGGGGGCCGGGGCACGTACCCAGCGTGCTCTCCTCCTCCCGGCACCTGTCCTTCAGCCTCTGGTTGTGGAGGTGCAGCTCTGCCATCTGCTCTCCGAGCCTGGACGCCTGACTGGGGAAGAGGACGGCCCTTCATGCGGGAAACCACAGCGCCCCGCACCAACGCTCCGCCGCAGCAGGTGCTCTGAATCCCTTAAAAACTACTCTCCGTTCCTTGAAAAAGTGAAAAGTGAACTGCAGACCACGACCCTTTCTGAAAAACAGAATCACCAAGCGGCGACAGGCTGGTGGTCTCAGCGGAAGCCTCGGGAGGCGCCGGGAATGGAGGGGCACAGGCTTAAAACGTCACGGGAAGAAAAAGCAGCCCCCCCTCCCCCGGGGAGCTCAAGGCGTGACCCTGGGGTCCCGGATCGAGTCCTGCATGGGGCTCCCCGCAGGGAGCCTGCTTCTTCCTAGGCCTGGGTCTCTGCCTCTCTCTGTGTCTCTCAGGAATAAAGAAATAAAAATCTTAAAAAAAAAAAAAAAAAGGAAGAAAGAAAGAAAAGAGAGAAAGAAAGAAAGAAAGAAAGAAAGAAAGAAAGAAAGAAAGAAAGAAAGAAAGAGAGAACCAGCCCCAAAGTTCTGTAACCGCAAATGTAAATCACATATTAAAAAAAACTGTGATGATCTTCAGGCACCAAGAGGTCAGCGTGGCCTTTGGTGAGGGAACCACAGGTGGCCGCTGCACGTCAATCCGCGGTTTCCACCTTTTAAGGCCTTGAATATATATACATATATATATATATATCTTTAACAGTTAGAAAAAATCCTAAAGACTGCAGCTACCCCCTAGGGGGACCTCACTGGGCCAGTTCGCCCTTGCATGGGCCAGTTCGCTCCCGCAAAGCATGAGGCCGAGGCCGCAGGGCCTAACATGCTTCCTCCATGCCGCGGAGTCCTGGGAGCCAAACTAACCCAGAACCGCGGGGAAGCAGGGTCCCAGGCAACCAGAGACAGCCTTCTCCCTCCTCTCTGGGCCTCCCCCCTCCCTCCCCTCCCTCCTCCTCCCTCCCCTCCCTCCTCCTCCCTCCTCACACCCTCCCTCTCTCTCCCCCTTTCTCCCCCCTCCCCCCTCATTCCCTCCCTCCCCCCCTCCCCTCCTCCTCTCTGCCCCCTCCTCTCCCCCTCCCTCCCTTATTCCCTCCCTCCCCCATCCCCTCCTCCTCTCTGCCCCCTCCTCTCCCCCTCCCTCCCTCATTCCCTCCCTCCCCCCCTCCTCCTTTCTGCCCCCTCCTCTCCCCCTCCCCCCCATTCCCTCCCCCCCATACACACTGGGGCACACTCACCTGCTCAAGCTCCTCATCTTCAGATGCTCCATCACAAAGGCGGCCCCCCCTCCGGGCAGGTCAATCACCTTGACTGGCTGAGGCACCCGCACCAGGCCGGTGGCCCGGAGAGCCTCCAGGCTGGCCAGCTCTCCCTCAAACATCTGCCGGGCCTGCATCCAGAGTAAGCCGTGAGCTCCAGGACAGGAGCCACCACCCGGGATTGCCCAGGAGCACCCAGGACCTTCAGGTCCCAAGAACTAGCTGGAGAGTAGGCCACTGGCTCCTCAGAGGCTGGGTGCAAAGTGCAAAGTGGCTGCTTTCAGACAGGAAGGGGCGGCCAGGATGGGGCTGTGCCTGGGACTTGGGGTGCTTGCTCTGAGAGGTGAGGAAGCGCCGGTGTAGGGGAGCTTCTGGGGGTGCTGGGGGTATGTTGGGGCGCTAGAAGTGCCATAATTCCGGGAGGGTGCTGGGGGTACAATGGAGGTACTGCAGGGTGCCAGGGGGTGCTGTGGAGATCCCAGGGGTGCCCATGGGGTGCCATAGAGGTTGTGAAGTTCCTCGGGGGGCTGTGGGGGTCCTGGAGGTATCTTAGGGTGCTGCAGGAGTTCTGGGTGGTGCTCTGGGGCTGTGGGAGTGCCAGGGGTGCCAGGAAGTACTGTGCAGTGCTCAGAATGTGGGTTAGTGGAGGGTCTGCGCTGGACCCCTGCGTCTGGTTACCTGCCCACCTCACCGCCTCAAGCAATGATAGTGAAAGAGCCGCAGCACAGGGAGGCAGGGAGTGGTAGGGGGAGGCAGGGGGCAACAGGAGGGTAGCAGGGGGGGCTGGGGGCAGCAGGAGGGGGCAGCAGGTGGTGGGGGCCTGAGGGGCAGCAGGGGGGCTGGGGGGGCTGGGGGCAGCTGGAGGCCAGCAGGGGGGCTGGGGGGGGCTGGAGGGTGGCAGGGGGAGCTGGGGTGGCAGGGGCGACAAGGGGGCATGCCAAAGTGACCAGGACACACATCTGGGCCAAGGGAAAGCAGGGGGAGGTCAGCAGGGCCTGGCTGGGGTCCAGGGCCTGTCCACAGAGATCAGCAGTCAGCAGGGCCCGGGGGGGGGGGGGGGCGGCACACACCCCACCCAGAAAGAAGACCACAGCCCCCACCGGGACCCAGGAGCCGTCCTATTTCTAAAACACTTCCCGCAGATACCCCGATTTGACCCAGGTGGCCCCCCCGGCCCAGGTACAGGTCAGTGGGTTCCGAGCGAGCCTGCACGTAGCCTTGCGAGCTCCTCCAGCCGTGGAACTACCCTCACGAGGCAGAAGCATCTGCTTCCCCGCGGGCAAGGAACCCCGTGCTTTAACCCAAAGCACCAAGGAGAAAACGAGGCAAGGGGTCCTCTGGACTGCCAACCCACCGTGCAGTTGTGAGGCCGGGGTGGTTAGCGTCAGTGGGGGCCAGCCCTAAACCCCACAACCTCCCCATGCTCCGGGGCAGGCGGGTGCCTGACACGCGGGCTGCAGACGGCCTGAGCCAGCGCCAGGGGACTCGAGGGCAGGTGGGGGCCCAGGGGGGGCTCAGGGGAGGGTTCCAGGGCCTGCACGAGCCGACCCACTGCCTGCCAGGGGTGCGGCTCACGTTGAGGGGTTCTGGCTCTGACCTGAGGTTCTGGACAATTCCCTGCGCCGGGCGGCAGGTGCTGGGGGAAGGAGGCGACTCCCTGGGGCCCCCAGGCCGTGTCCTGGGATCACCGCATCCGTGGAGCCTCCGTGTCCTCCACGCACAGCTCAGTTGCGGGCCCCACGGGGCAGAGAGACCAGGTCGCAGCCCAGGCCTGGCCGAGTCCCGCAGCAGCGCGGCGGCCACGGAGTCCCGGCCCCTCCCACCTCTTCCCGCGGACACGGACCCTGGCGCGGGGAACAGGAGGCCCCTCGCAGCGGAACGCTCAGGCCCGTCCCCGCCCGCCCCGCGCTGTCACCGCCCCTGCAGCCTCGGGCCTGCGGCTCCCGTGGAGGGGCCTGGGGGCGGGGGCCGCACCTGCGTCCTGCGGTTGACCTTGACGAACACCGGGCCCGCGTCCGTGTCGTAGGCGCGCCCCTCGCTGATGCAGCCCGCCCCGGGGCTCCCGAAGGGCCGCAGGGTCGCGGTGCGCAGCTCGGCGCGCAGCAGGTGCTCCATGGGGGCTCGCCGGGCCGCGGGGTCGGGGGTGGCGCTGTCCAGGCCGGGGGGTGCACGGGGGCGCTGTCCGGGCCGAGGTCCAGGCCTGGTCCGCAGGGAGGCGCGGCCCGCAGGCTGTCCCCCCACTGATGGGTCCTGATGCCGCGGTCCGCCTCCCGCGCCGCCGCCACCACCGCCCGCACCAGCTGGAGGGCGGGGACAGGGGCGGGGACAGGGACGGCGACAGGGGCGGGGCGGGCCGAGGCTTTCCATTGGGGGACAGAGTCGGGCGGCGCCTCCGCGGATGCCCGCAGGGTCAGGGCGCCCACAGCCTTGCTGGACCCCGGCCCAGGGCCCAGTGGGACTCCGCGCACAGTCCGGGGTGGAGCCCGCCGGCCTCGGTCGCGGCCTAGCTGGGTCCCACAGGGTCGCACAAGGCTGGAAGCCCTGGCTCGGCCCGGGGCCCCCCGCGGCTGCTGTTGGGCTTGTTCCTCAGGCCACTCGGTGGCCTCCAGAGATAACGGGCTGCCGGGCGCTTCTGAGAGCACGTGGCCAACCGCGCCCAGAATGGGCCCCCCAGATAAGAGACCTGCTGCCCCCAAAGGGAACTTCAAGCCACACCTGCCAGGGCGCCCCTGGGCTCAGTCGGTGAGCGCCTGCCTTGGCTCAGGGCATGATCCCCGGGCCTGGGACCAAGCCCCCATCGGGCTCCCTGCTCAGAAGGGAGCCTGCTTCTCCCTCTGCCCCTCCCCTCTCTCTCTCTCTCTCTCTGTGTCAGATAAATAGAATCTTAGAGCACACAAGCCCATGTGCATACAGGCGTGCAGACACGCACACACCTGTGCACACGCTCATACAAGCTCACGGCAGCAGGGCAGGTGGGACAGGAGAGACTGGCATCTGTGGAGAGGCCGTCCGCCCCTCCGTGCCTTCCTCCTCCTAGACCCCCCCCCCAGCCTGGTGAAGCCCGGAGGAGGGACCCCTGAAGGTAGGCTCTGGCTCTTGCAGGCCGGTGGAGGTCGCTGCTCTGTTGACGCTGGGGGGGGGGGGGTCAGCCTCCCGGGGTGGAAATGAGGTCCTGTTCTCTCACAAACGAGAAGGTCCTGCTCCGTGACTTCCCAGGTCATTTGGCATTGAGACGTTTGAAGCTGCGCTGACTCTTCCTCTTTTCTTTTTTTTTTTTTTTTTTTTTTTTTTTTTTGACTCTTCCTCTTTGTGTGGAAACTGTCCTCTCTCGGGAGGCTTGTAGGGTCTCCTGTGCCATGGGTGCCCGACAATTCCCTGGGCAGGGGGCTGCGGCGACTTTCCTGCCACCCCGGCAGGTGGGGGAGCTGGTTCAGGAGGGAACTTGGTCCTTCTACCGGGGAACTTGTCTTCAGCTCTCTAGGAATTCCTTCCTGCTTTCTCTGTTCCCTCCTTCAGAATTACAAATATGTGCTCCAAGGTGGGTCCGGAGCGGCCAGATTAGGCACCCTGAGCCCCCGGGCGGCCTGCGGGAGACCCTGCCCTTGTTGAGCCTCGTTCTGGGCCCCGGGCACGGGCTGGCCCAGCGGGGTCTGAACGTGGCAGGTGGCACACCGTCTTACTGGTCCCGAAACCCAGGCCCTTGGGGTCCCCTTCTAGGCCTCCCAGCTCCCCAGTCCTCGGCGTGAAGGTGCGAGCCGCCGAAGAGACCACTGTGACTTTGCATCTGAGTCTGGGTGTGGTCTCAAGCTCAACTGGGAGATGTGACTCGGGTACCTCCAAGCGGCCCCTGGGCTGAGTCCCCCTCTCCCTGGGCGGGCTCCTGGGCGTGCCGGCCTGCAGGTCACACAATGCTGACAACTCTTTATATAAGAATACGTACACGCATAAATTTTGTACACGTACAAAATTGGGTACATACGTAGATACGTAGATACTTTAGAATGAGCGACGGGGACAAACTGCCAAGTTTCAAAAGCTGACAAGTCCCGCAGCAGCCCCACAGCCAGGAGACGCAGCATCTGCGCGATGGGGCGTCCTGTGTGTGCGCCCTGCACACACACCCTGCCTCCCAGGACGGCTCTCCTGGCCACGCTCACAGGCCTCAGGCTGCCCCATCCTGACCCGGGGTCTGTGCTCTTCTCTTACTGAACACTCAAGAAAAAAAAACTGCTCTTAAGAAACAGTCGTGGGAAAAAAAAAAAAAAGAAAGAAAGAAAAAGAAACAGTCGTGGGGCCTGGGGGACCCGGCAGTGGAGTGTCTGCCTTCGGCCCAGGGTGTGACCCCGGGGTCCAGGGATTGAATCCTGCATCGGGCTACCTGCATGGAGCCTGCTTCTCCCTCTGCCTGTGTCTCTGCCTCTCTGTGTGCCTCTCATGAATAAATAAAATTTTTTTAAAAAAAGAAAAAAGAAACGAGACCGTATATGTTTATGGTCACAAAGGTTTTGCAAACAGGAAAGATAAAGGTTGAATTACGACGCAAACGAAGGAAATACACAGTCTTGTGCATCACTCAAATCACTCAAAGTTTATTCAAATTTTTATGCAAAAGACTTTCTCAGCATCATTGCCATTGAGGAACACCGCCCATCGCTGCCAGGACGAGGACAAAGGGAGGGCCACTGGTTCAGCATTTTTTATGCAAGGGAGTAAGTAACTCGCAAGCTTTACAACAGCATCGGGACGGGTGCTAACGGGGGATTCAGCGGCTCCTAAATTTACCCAAGACTAGCAGTTTGGTCACTCCCAGAATCAACGTCCAGACCCGTTGGCCTGCGGCACAGAAGGAAAGGGAATGTGCTCGGTTGAAATTGGTCGTTCTGAGCCACTCTCGGTTCTGGATTCATGTCTACACCACGTCTAACCCCGGACATCGGAGTCGCTCCTGGAGATGAGACGGGAGGAGCTGAGGCGCGAGTGCCCAGCAGCACCTGGCTAGCGGGCCTCGTCCCCCTCAGCCTCGGGCAGCTGCTTCGATGGGACCCACACGCCCTGGTCCCTCCAGGCACTGCACTTCCAGTGAGGCTCGATCCAGCTATGAGTCTAACGAAACGTGCGGCCTCGGGAGGACGGAGCCTCTCCTCCTGGTACTTACAGGGCTGGGAAGTCAGTGTGAAGAATCGGGGGAGACTGGGGGAGCCAGGGGGAGCCGGGGGCGGGAGGCGCGGACCTGGTGCACCTGCACCTCCGGGCCCGGGAGCTCATCTGACAAGGTTCCTCATGATGTTCAGGGACGACCCTCTGTACCCCGATCCAAAGTGATTCCAGTGGTTCAAGTAGTGGAAGAGCTGATAGAGCTGCAGGCGAGCCTCGAAGCCCGGGGCCTTGGGGATGGCGCCGTGGTAGGCAGAGTAGAAGGAGCGGCCGAAGCCTCCGAACATGCCGGCTATCGCCAGCTCGTACTCCGCGTGGCCGTAGAAGGAAGCCGGGTCGAAGATGACAGGCCCGGAGGAGTCCTCCGCGACGTTTCCGGCCCAGAGGTCCCCGTGGAGCAGGGCCGGGACGATGTCCAGGTCACGAAACAGGTCAGGGATCTTCAGCTGCAGGGAGGACAGGCACCCTCAACAAAGTGAGCGACACGTGTGGGAGGGACAAGGATGCTTTCCTGCAGGGCGCACGAGCCCCCACGGCTGGCCCAGGCCTCCTCCTGTGCAGACCCGCCCCCAGGCCCTGCCTCAGGCCTCCCCTCACCTGCAGAGCAGACCAGAGTTCCCGGGCCTCCCTGTCCCCAGACCCCTTCTCCACCATGTCCATCTGGGGCTGAATGCGCTGCCGGGCATAGAAGGTCACCCAGTCGTCCTGCCAGTCATTCACCTGCGTGGACAGAGGGCAATGCCAGGGCCGAAGGAGCATGCTCAGAGCAGAGGGGCACCGCTGCAGGGCTGGGCCGCGGGGGTGTGCGGCCAGCAGGCGGGATGTCTTGGGCCAGGCTGGGACCCAGACCCCATCCCAGGAGTGGGACTCTCCCGGGGCAGAGCACAGAGGCCAGTCGGAGGAGCTCCAGGTGCTCCGGGCAGCCCACGCTCAGGTGGAGCACGGCCCCAGCCTCCCGCAGCCCCCCAGGACTGCCCTCCTAAGTGCCAGCATGAGGAGTCGTGGGAGGAGACGCTCCGAGGAGACGCTGGAGACACTGACCGGCAGGAGGGCCCACCTGCCAGCCAGGTGTCTGCAGGCATGCGGGGCGAGCTGCAGGCAGGGGGGGAGGGAGCAGGACCGGCCGAGGGCCCCCGGGGAGCCCAGCCCTCACCGCGCACCTTCTCACTGCCAACCTGCTGGCGTCCCCCCGCGGACCCCAGGAGGCTCCCAGCTCACCCAGGGAGCCCCTCGTGAAGCCACCTAGCCCCCCGCTCAGCATGTGCTGGGTACTGGGAAGAGCGGGGGGACGCTCGCGGGCAGCCAGCCACAAAATCCTACCACTGGAATGTGCAAGCCCCTCGCACCCCCCCACCTGGAGAACCTGCATCCTGATCTGGTCCCGCGTCTCTGAGCTCACCCACGGGTGACGTGGGCAGGCCTCGCGTCAGACTCTCAGAAATTAGGATAGACGAAGGGGGCAAAGACCTGAGCTAAGTTCTGTAGAAGCCGGGCTTGTCCGGGCCCCAGCGGCCCACCTGGCAGGCGGCAGGAGGGAGGCAGGCGCTGGTGCCGCTCACCTGGGGGAGGTATCCACAGCATGTCACCACGTCAAACCCGAACTTGTCCACAAAGGCCCGGTCCACCTGCCCGCCTCCTTTCCCTTGGGGGCAAAAGCAACAAAGAGAGACAACTGGCGCCCACGCTGCCCAGGCGGCCCCGGACTCAGAGGGCTCCAGGCCTGTGCCTGCTGCGCCCTTCACCCACGTCCGTGCCCAGAGGTACGGAGCCTCCTCTGCATCCCCTGTGGCTCCCCCGCACCCGAGCACGTGCTGAGGCCTGCACGACGTGAGGCCAGACGGGGCAGCGGATCCGCAGCCATCTGTCCCTGGCGGGTCAGCTGTCCTGCCCGCACACTGGCCCTGGGGCCGCACACGGGTTAGCAAACGTCCAAGAGGAAGAGCCCGGAAGGTTCTGTGGACACCAACGGCAGGCTAAGGCCCGAGGCTGAGGCCCAGTCCCGCATGGGCCATTCTCAGGGAGAAGGAGCCGTGGGGGCAGCCAGGCAACTCCGGGGAAGGAGGGGTACAGGGGCCACAACAGCATGGGGGTCGGGGGTCGAGTCTCGGAAACACTCGCCTTCCTAACGCTGCGTCACTGCATGGGGTGTCCCCCACCGTGTGGAGCCCCAGCCCGGGGTCCCCAGCGCAGACCCAGCCTCACGCCCACACGGCCACGTACCCACGGTGCTGGCCTCCTTCCGGAGCGTCTCCCCAAGCCTCTTGTTCTCCAGATGTAGGTCTGCGAGCTGGGTTCCCAGCCTGGCGGCATGGCTGTGAAGCAAACAGCGTCGCTAGGCGCGTGGACGTGACCGTGCTCACACCTTCCGCTTGCTCTCGGGCTCGTGCGGCAGGTCCAGGAACACAGAGTGGGCATCAGCGGGCGGGGGGGACACGGGCCCCGGGGCTCTGATGCTCCGTCCCGGCCTCTGCCGGCAGACCTCGGGGACCGCGTCTGCCCTGGGCTGCTGAGCACGTGTCCCTCGGCCCGCAGCACCCACGACACGTGGGGCCACAAGCTCCTTGAAACAACACCCCCAGTGCAGGCGTTCAGGGTGAAGGGACCACCCAGAGGAAGAGCAAAGCCAACCCAGGGGGGCACAGACCTGTCCAGAGCCCGCATGTCCACGTGCTCCATCACCAGCGCGCTGCCGCCGCCCGGGGCATCAAGGACCTTGATGGGCTTGGGCACCCGGACCGTGTCCGTCCTCAGGATGGCGGTCAGACTTGCCATCTCACCTTCAAACATTCTTCTGGCCTTTCCGAAAAACAACGGAGGGGAAAGCCAGGGGAGCAAGGTCACTCCCAGAAACGGTCTGCGGCGTCTTCTCAAGCGCGGCGACATCAAACCAAGGCCGCCCTGCCGGCGCAGGCCGCTGTGCCCGCTTCCCAGCAGGGTGGGAGCCAGAGGGTGGCACTCTCTCTGTCCGGGACCCTGCCCTGCGCTCTCGGGGGCAGCCCAAGGCCTCGAACGTGCCACCCAACGTCTGGTGCCCGCCACCGCCACTCCTCCCTCGCAGGGGAGAGCAGCCCAGCGGCCCACCCCGTCCTCTCCCCAGTCCTGGCTCCCCCAGGCTGCAGAGCCAAGCCTTCCCCTTGTCTCCGTGCCCACCCCGCAGGACCCTTCCCCAGGGCAAGTACCAGCCTGGAACACACCCCGAGCTTGCAACCTGTGCGACGGCCCCCACCGGGTCACTGCAACAGCTGCCTTGGTGTGCCCCGGTGTGCACACGCCTGCGGGCACAGAGGCCCCTTGCCTGCAGCCCCGCCCTTGCTCGTGGGGGGGCACCCCTGCCTGCAGCCCCGACCCCACCCTTGCCAAGTCAGGTCCTTCCTCCTTGTGCTTGAAATTTCAACGAAATTCATTCCAACTTCTCAAGTCTCCCCCCCCTCCCCAAGCACCTGCTCCCTCTAAAGGAGGTTTTTTGCTTTTTGTTTTTCACTCAAAACACTACAGGGACGTGAGCAGAATCGGCACAGGCTGCGGGCTGCACCCGGGTCCCCGCGGACCTCGGCCGAGCGCAGGGGCCGCAGCCCAGCTTCCTGGACCCGCTGCCCCCTCCCCTGCAACATCCAGCTGCCCCGCCGGCCGCCGGCCCACTATCAGGACGGACTCCAGGGCCCGCGGCAAGTCACTCAGGCCCCGCGCCGGCACAAGGGGTGGCAGCACCGACCTCATGGGCTGCCTCACGAGCAACTGAGCCGCAGTTGACACCGCGGGCCTGCTGAGATAAGGGCTGCGCCCTGAGGACACTTCGGTCAGGGGACAGGGGGAAGACAGCTGCGCGGCCACACCTCGTCCCAGAGTAGGGTAGGGGAAGGAGAGTCAGGGGTAGCTCCCGGGACGGCGGGGGGGGGGGGGGGGGGGGGGGGGACACTTGGGAGCCCAGCACAGGTGAAGCCTCCCTCAGAAACCACTGCTCCGTGGGGGCAGGAGATGCAAGCAGCTTGGGGAGGGGAGGGCAGGGGAGGGCAGGGCCAGAGGGCCACACTGGGTGGTCGAGGCCCCCACGTGGGCAACATTTTCTGCCAGGGACAGGCTCTGAGGGGCGCCAAGGGTGGGGGTGGGGGATGGGCGCTGGCCTTGGGGTCCTGTGCTCCAGCGCCCGCGTGGGGAGTGACTCAAAGATCAAATCCCAGTAAAACAGAAAAAGACCATGGATTCTGCTGACAAAAGGAAATGAATGCAAGAGGCTGAGCAGCAGCAGCGCCAGCCCTGCGGCGGTTGCCCAAGGCCGGTCTCCCCAAGGCCCCCGACCCCGTGGGGGTGGGAGTCAGACCAGGGCGCTGCCATGTGACCGGGAACAAGGGGGGTGCTGAGCAGGTTGGGGGACCGTCGGGGGGGACGACAGGCGGGACAAGGGCGAGGACGCTGCCGAGGGAGGGCGGCCTGGGGCACGGCCCCCCGCAGCCCACTGACCCCGCAGGCCTCCTGGGCAGGACTGCGCACGGGGTCCCGGCCACGAGGATGGCGGCGGCTTCACCCCCACCCCAGCCACACCACCGCCGCGACCCCGGGCCCCTGACCCCTGGACCCCGGGCCCCGGGCCCTGACCTTGACCCCAGATCCCGACCCCGGATCCCCGACCCCGGACACCCCCCGCCCCGCCTACGGCCGCCCTGACCTCCGCCTTGGAGTTCACTTTCACAAACACGCGTCCCCTGTCCGTGTCGTAACTCTGGCCCTGGCTGATGCACCCGCCCCCCGAGTGACCCGTCGCCCTGACGAAGTCGCAGCCCAGCTCCCGCCTCAGCAGAGCCTCCATGGTGCGCGGGGCGCGGCCGCCGACCGCCGGGCCCGGGAGACGCCGCCCGCGGGGGCGCACAGTGATTGGGTGAGGCGCTGAGAGGCGGGACCGAGCCAGGACGCCCTGGGATTGGCTGAGACGCTGAGAGGCGGGACCGACCCGCCAGAGCACCCTGGGATTGGGCGAGGTGCCGAGGATTAAGAGGCCCGGGTCTCCAGGTCGCCTTGGGATTGGGTAAAGCGCTGAGAGGCGAGACCGACCCGCCAAAACACCCTGAGACTGGGTGAGACGTTGACGGGCGGGGCTGGGCCGCCAGGACGCCCTAGAATTGGCTGAGATGCTGAGGGGCCGCCAGGACGCCCCGGGATTGGGTGGAGCGCCGAGAGGCGGGACCGAGCTGTCAGAATGCCCCGGGATTGGGTGAGGAGCTGAGGGGCGGGCCCGAGCCGCCAGAGCGCCCCGGGATTGGGTGAGGCGCTGAGAGGCAGGACCGAGCTGTCAGGATGCCCCGGGATTGGGTGAGGCGCTGGGGGGCGGGCCCGAGCCGCCAGGACGCCCCGGGATTGGGTGAGGCGCTGAGGGGCGGGCCCGAGCCGCCAGGACGCCCCGGGACTGGGTGAGGCGCTGAGGGGCGGGCCCGAGCCGCCAGGACGCCCCGGGATTGGGTGAGGCGCCGCAGGTGCCGGGCTGGGTCCTGGCTGTCGCACCCTGGGCCCGGGTGACAGAGCGCCCCCTTCTGGCCTCTGCCGCATCTTAAGGGAGGTTTGCTTTGGTTTTTATGCACGTGATTCTCAACTGGCTTCCGTCTCGCGACTAAACCGGTGACTTGAGCCCTTTGCTCCCGGCATGGGGTCGTCCCACGGAGGGGATGGCAGGGCAGGGACCGGGAAGATGGGATATTCTGGGAGAGCGGAGGACCAGCCCAGGGCCCGAGGCAGGACCGGAGCACGGGGAGGGCGGCCGGTCCACGCCCGGAGGCGCCCGGAGAGCCCGACGATCCACATCGCGGAGAGCCTCGTGCAGGCCGCGCGGACAGCAGGACCCGCGGGTTCGCCAGGGTCACGGGGCTGTCAGCTGCGCACCCCCTTCCGCTGCAGACGGGCACGCTAAGCATTTCAGGGGGAGGGTTGTGCGTTGATCAGCTCAATTCAATTGATGTGGATCAATTCAGTTGATGTACACGAACAATAGTATATGTAACTTGTGCATTCAGAGTTCGCGCCCGTCTTAAAACAATTCTCGGAGAGTGGGGACCGGCTGTCTCCCATTGGCTGGGCTGCGACCATCTCCCATTGGCTGGGCTGTGGCCGCCTCCTATTGGCTGAGCCACGGCTGTCTCCTATTGGCTGGGCTGTTGCCAGGGCAGCAGGCTAACCTTGCGTCCTGCACCTGGTTGCTAAAGTAGTACCACCTGCGAGGAGTCTTTCTCCCCGTGGGTCTGTAAGTGGTAACGGTGCTGGGTACCCAGAGGCCCCTGCTGGTCGCCTGACTCCATTTTGGTGAGAGTTGCCTTGATTATTTTTCACAGCTCACTATGAAAGATTAACTAAGGGATCCCTGGGTGGCGCAGCGGTTTGGCGCCTGCCTTTGGCCCAGGGTGTGATCCTGGAGACCCGGGATCGAATCCCACGTTGGGCTCCCGGTGCATGGAGCCTGCTTCTCCCTCTGCGTGTGTCTCTGCCTCCCTCTCTCCCTCTCTCTCTCTGACTATCATAAATAAATTTAAAAAAAAAGAAAGGTTAACTAAGCAGATTCTATAAAGAACCAAAAGAGGTTTTACAAATAAAAAACACTAATTAATTAAGTAATTACATCACCTACATTAAAATTAAAATGTAGAGCCTACTGGGCGGATTTAACAGCTTGGATGAGAGGATTAGCAAATCGGAAGATGTCGGAAGTCACGAAGAGGGGCGCCTGGCTGGCTGAATTGGTGAAGCGTCTGCCTTCAGCTCAGGTCATTATCCCAGGGTCCTGGGGTCGAGCCCTCGTGGGGCTCCCAGCTCAGCGCGGGGTCTGCTTCTCCCTCTCCCTCTGCCCCTTGTTCGTGCCCTCTATCTCAAATGAATAAATAAAATCTTTTTTTTTTAAGAAGTAATTAAGAATGTGGCACAAGGAGACAAAGAGGGAAATTGCAGGCAAGCTAGGAAACATGGAAAACAGTAGATATCTAGCTGCAGTTCCAGAAAAGGGGAAAGGAAGAGGCTATACTTTAACAGAAAATGACAGAATGTTCTAGAACTGACAAAATACACCAACTCTCAGATGCAAGTTCCCCCCAAATCTTAAGCTACATAGACTAAAATTTTATATGTAGGCAATAACAGTGAAATTGCAAGCCACCAAAGGCACAGGAAATCCCTAATGTACCAGCAAGGAAAGTCAGATTGCTTGAAAAGATCTAACGTAAGTTTCCTGACGTTAATACTGGAGGCCAAAGGTAGTGGAATGATTGTCACCGAAGGAATATGACTGCCCCAGAGAAATACCTTTTCAAGAGTGAAAATGAAATAAAGACATTCTTCAGGAAGATGGTGCAGTAGGACACCCAGATCAGTGTAAACAACCTAGAAAATGACCTCAAGACTGGCAGAACAGACTCTCCACAGCTACACGGAGGGAAGAGGCCACAGAGCCGAGGGTAGGAAGGGCAGAGATGCGGTAGGGAGCCAAGCAGATGGAGGGACCGTCCTGGGCAGGGAGGGATGCAGGTGCTGGGAAGGGAGAGGGCCAGAACCTCACGCCAGCCACCCAGGGCACGGGAAGCCTGCATGGAAACCAGAGGAGCATAATTGCACAAGTTCATACAGTCTGTAGGGCTTAACACTTGAAACTTTAAGACATTACTCAGACTGAAGGCCATTTGCTTTTATTTCTAGTGGTGCAATTTTCTACCAGCAGACGCTGCCAAAGGAAAGTTAAAAAAAAAAAAAAAAAAGATGCTTTTCAGCCAAAAGAAAAGTAATCAGGGAACCCTGGGTGGCGCAGCGGTTTAGCGCCTGCCTTTGGCCCAGGGCACGATCCTGGAGACCCGGGATCGATTCCCACGTTGGGCTCCCGGTGCATGGAGCCTGCTTCTCCCTCTGCCTATGTCTCTGCCTCTCTCTCTCTCTCTCTCTCTCTGTGACTATCATACATAAAAAATTAAATAAAAAAGAAAAGTAATCACAGGTTGTAAAGCTGTAGCGCAAGAAGGAGCAAAGAACAAAGAGAGTGGTACATAAATGAGAAACTCTAATTAAATAGATCATACAAAATAGCAGTGAGCCATGTACGATAAAAAGAGAATTTGAAAAGCAATTGACTTAATTTTTTAAAGATTTTATTTATTTATTTGAGACAGAGAGAGAGAGAGAGCACAAGCAGTGAGGAAGGGACAAGCTGAGCAGGGAGCCCAATGTGGGTCTTGATCTCAGGACCCTGAGGTCATGACCTGAACTGAAGGCAGACACTTAACTGACTGAGACACCCAGGTGCCCCAAGAGGGTAGATTTAAGCCAAATATATTGATAATTACATTAAGTATAAGTGAACAAAATAACCCAGTTGAGAAACTAAAAATATGACACTTGAAAAAAGCAAAACACAACTGGTTATATGTTCTGTGAAAGAGTGAAAAGTAAATGGGCAGCCCAGGTGGCTCAGCGGTTTAGCGTTGCCTTCAGCCCAGGGCATGATCCTGGAGACCCAGGATTGAGTCCCACATTGGGCTCCCTGCATGGAGCCTGCTTCTCTCTCTGCCTTTCTCTCTGTGTGTCTCTCATGAATAAATAAATAAAATCTTTTTTAAAAATTTAAGAAGAGTCAAAAGTAAAGCATAAAAATAAGAAAAGATTGGGCACCTGGCTGGTTCAGTTGGAGGAGCATCTGACTCTTGATCTCAGGATCATAAGTTCAAGCCCCCCATTGGTTGTAGAGATTACTAAAAATAATGATAATAAACTTATTAAAAACAAGAAAAGTCAGATGAAGTACCATACTAGGTAAGCGAAAGTTATAAATATAACTACATTGATATCAGATGCATAGATTTTAAGGCAAGCACACCTCCACATCACACAGTTCCAGGGGTGTCAGCTTCACGGACCATGATATAAACTCCCTGCAGGGGTGCAACTCGCTGGACTGGGAAAATGCATTATTAGTGACAAAGGTGGTCATTTCATAATGATGGAAGTTTTAACACAGAGAAGGAAAAACATTTTAAAGATTTATTTATTTATTCAGAGAGAGCAAGAGAGAGGCAGAGACAGAAGCAGGCTCCATGCAGGAAGCCCGACGCGGGACTCGATCCTGGGTCTCCAGGATCACACCCTGGGCTGCAGGCAGCGCCAAACCGCTGTGCCACCGGGGCTGTATGGAAAAACATTTTTAAATATGGATATAGCCTCACCCTGTGAGCTGGGCAGTGCACAACCTGCATAACAATGTTTGGTGCCTCTTCCTAAAATGAAAGACAAAACTATAACTCTTTCAGGAAAAAAAAAAAAAAACTAAGAGAAGGATGTCTTAAGCAAGACACAAAGCCTTAGCCATAAACTACATCAAAGTCATTAGAATGGAGACTTTCTTCTCACCAAAAGATAAGAGAATGAAAACACAAACCACAAAGTAGGAAAGGGTACTTTCAATACATATAACTCACAAAGAATTAGAATCTCTTTTTTAATCCCTAAAATGTAAAAACCTTCTACGGGGATGCCTCGGTGTCTCAGGATAAACCCAATAAAAATTCCTGGATATGGGGTGCCTGGGTAGTTCAGCAGTAGAGTATCTGCCTTCAGCTTAGGGTGTGACCCTGGGGTCCCGGGGATCGAGTCCCAAGTCGGGCTCCCCGCAGGGAGCCTGCTTCTCCCTCTGCCTGTGTCTCTGCCTCTCTCATGAATAAATAACTAAAATCTTTTTTTGAAAAAAGAAAGAAATTCCTGGATATGTGCACCAAAAGGATGTTTAGAGTAGAATGACATAATAGCACAAAACATAAATCGCCTGGGGTGAACACATCTACAAGGACCCTCGGGAGTCATGACCTGTTTACTCCCCTCCCCTGAGTGCAGACAGAGCCTGTGACGTGCTTCTGACCAGGGGAATGTGGCCAAGGTCGTGGGATGTCACTCTTGTGATCACGTTATATTATGTGACTCTGTATTAGCAGACCCGAGCAAGAGATTTTCCTGGTGTCCTTGCAGAAGGAAAAGGCTGGGTCTGAAATGTGGAGCAGGCACCTAGCTTCTGGGACGTGAACGTGGGTCCAGTCAGCAGCTGGTAAAAGGCTGGGGGTCCCGGGCTGACAGCCAGAAGGGAGCAAATTCTGAAGCCAACAGTGTCCTGGGAAGCAGATTCTTCCCATCGAGCCTCCATGTGAGAATGCAGCTCGGCCAACACTTGGCAGGTGTGCAAATCCCCGAGCAGGAGACCGGGTCACGCCGTGAGCCATGGGAACCGTGACGTAGGTGGGCATGGCTTACCCTGCTAGATCTCTAGGCACGTTCATGTTGATCTCATTAACTGAAGAAGGGATGAATAAAATTCAGTTTGTTCATCAACGGAATACAACCCAGCAATAACCTACAAAACCTGCAGTTGTATTCGGCAGCTGCACATGCCCTTTACCAAAAAGGAAAAACATGAAATAACAGACACAGATTCCATTTTTTATAAAGCCACAACTCTGTAATTTAGGAATTCACATCTGGGTGGTAAGATAAAGTGAAGCTAGCCAGCGGTCCTACCCGGTTTCCAGCGCTGCCGTTTAACAGTGCCCTGCACCGTGTTAACAACAAAGTTAGTTTCGTCCAGTTCTGAGCCAGAAACTCGAGGTCGAGCTGTCGTCGGGGTTGGCTCCTGGTGGGCTTGGCCTCGGGGTTCGCAGACCCCCCTGTGTGGCCCGCGTACTGCGCACCTGTCACCTGCCAAGCGGTCTGCGGCCTCTCTGGCCCGGGCTGCCCCCCAGGTGACCGCCCCCGGGGTGACTGCCCCCTGGGTGACCACGTTGTCCACCAGAAGCCCGGCTCCAAAGGCGGCACAGGGCGGATTAGGCTGGGACCGTGGATGGGAAGCGGTGGACACAGTTTGCAGAGGTGGTGGCGGAGCCAGATGCCGTTGGTGCCTTGACCCCGCGGCCAGCCTGAGCTTCTCCAGCTCCTGGGACCGTGAGGGGTCCCCCCGGGGGGGTGCACTCCAGTCACCTCCCCGCCCTGTGGGGCTCCCCGGGTCATGCCCGGGTAAGGGCCTTGCACCTGCTTCTGGGGGAGGTCACCCCAGGGCAGTGGTTGGCCACGTAGTAGGGATGCTGTCGCACTGGGGAGGCACCTGGACATGTTGCATTTCCTGACCTGGGGTGAGTTATAACCTGACTGTTCACTTTAGGGTTATTGTTTTTTTTAGGACTGTATTTATTTATCTGAGAGGGAGAGAGAGCGCAATAGAGACAGCGAGAGCGAAGCAGGCTCCCAGCTGAGCAGGAGCGGGTGCCGGGCTCTAGTGGGTCAGGTGGGCGGGGGCGGGCGGGGGTCAGGAGAGCGGGCGGGGGGCGGGGTTTGAGAGCGGGCGGGGTACTGGGCGGGGTCTGGGAGGAGGGGTGGGGCAGTGGGCGGGCGGAGTCTGAACGGGGCCTGTGGGCGGGGCTTTGGGGCGGGTGGGGCAGTGGGCGGGGGTCTGGGCCGTGGGTGGGCGGGGTCTGGGAGGAGGGGGTGGGGCAGTGGGCGGGCGGAGACTGAACGGGGCCTGTGGGCGGGGTTTGAGGGCGGGCGGGGCAGTGGGCGGGGTCTCGGCGGAGCAAATGCACCTGGACACCTGCATCAAATGGATTCTGTCGATCGACTCTTGCACTTTCTGGAGCACCCATGAGGTTACGGTTTTGCCTAAAATAGGTTTTATTTCTATGGCGGAAGAACAACTGGCACCTTGGCTGTGAATTCTTGGTGAATCACCAGCAAGCACGCAGTCGGTGTGAAGCTCTGCTCAGCTGCTGGTTGCTATTTAATTCTTGTCAGCAGGGGAGAGAAATGAGAAGAGTTAATTGGTGTGTGCAAGTGCCTGGCTCTGGAGAAAATACGGTCAGTCCCTTTTTAGTTCCTCAGTCTATTTTTACCTAAGCATCAGAGAAAGAAACCTAAGAAACGCGTTTCCATAGTCAAATGGGATAAAAATATGTAGAGATTCTGCATCTCATCCAGAGATGGCAGGTATTTGTTCTCTCCTCCACCTCCCGTCGTAAGGGCCCCTGGATGGAGCTCTGCGCAGTGTGACGCGGACGCCCACTGTGTGGGACGAGCTCTGTGCTGCAGACACAGGACAGGTACCTGGCGGCACACGATTAAACAGTCCCCACAGGACCCTGTGACTCCAGGCTGACACTAGAGACAGAAAAGCTTATACATCCACGCAGAAACCTGTACACATATGTTCAGAGCAACCCTATTCTCAGAGCCAAAGCGTGGAAACAACCCAAATGTCCACAGATTATTAATCCACAGATTAATAAGCAAAATGTGGTCCCTCCACACAATGGAGTATTATTCAGCTTTAAAAAGGAAGGAAATTCTAACACCTGCCGCAACGTGGGTGAACAGTGCAGACATGCGCAGGGAAATAACCCAGTCACAAAAGGAAGAATATTGCCTGATTCTATTTATACGAGGTTCCTGGAGCCGTCACATTCCTAGAAAGTAGAATGGCAGTTTCCAGGGGCTGGAGTGGCCGGTGGGGAGTTCGTGTAGAATGGGGACAAGGTTTCAGCTTGAGGAAGATGAAAACGCTCTGCAGAGGGATGGTGGTGTTGGTTGCACAACAGTGCAACTGTGCTTAATGCCACTGAGCTACACACTCAAACATGGGTAAAATGGTAAATTGTTATATATATTTTACCACAATTTAAAAATCAAAAGAAAATAAAACTGGGGCTGTGTTGCTGTACCGACCAGCTCCAATGTTGGGAGCTGTGGTCAGGGCCTCTGGTCCTCCCGGTTTCTCTGGGTCCTCCTTTCCTCAGTGCAGGAGGGATTACAAGCCCACCACCCAGGGTTGCCATGAGAAGGTCAGCACAGATGTCCTGGGGCTCTCACCACAGGCCTGGAGCACTCTACACCCCTGCCCCTAGCCCCAAGGACAGTGTGGGAAGATTCTCCTCCCCCTTCCCCGGGGTCACATGTGACCTGCCCTTACCACCTAATGCCACCGTGAGTCAAGACGTGTTCATGGGGACTGCTGGGGGCGACCTGTTTTCATCTCAAGGTGAGGAATGGCGATGTGCAATTCTGGAGACGTTTTTAGTGGTTACAGCTGGGAGAAGAGTGCCCTGGTATCTAACGGATAGGGGTCAGGGATGCTGCTCTGTCCAGCAACGCAGAACAACTACCACAAAGAACAATCCAGACCCCTGGGACCCCTGGGGCTGGTTCAAACATCCCACACTGGACCTCGAGACTGTCCGAGGGCCCTGGGAAAGGCTGACTGAGGGATTGGTGAGCACAAACCTCCCAGCCCTGGCTCTCAGCGGGCAGAGCTCCTCACCCCAGAGCTCATTCCTGCTCGGGGTAGGCCTGCCCCCCTCCCCACCATGATGCCTGCTGTGGACTGAATATGCTCCCAACCATATATTGAACCCCTAAATCCCAGTGTGATAATACCTGGAGATGTGGCCTTTGTAAGGTAATTAGAGCCCCGAGGTCGTCTGGTGGGGACCTTGATTATGCATATTCAGAGGACATTCTAAGAATGGACACAGGGCTGCCAAGGATATGGGATCTTCCCCATGGGGTGCTGCCAGAGGCTCTACTACAGGGCCCTTGTATTGGTCCAGAAGGGGCATGGATTCCCATCAGGGTGATCCCCGCAGGGAATTTGGGGATTGGATCTGAAAGCAAAGCGGTCCAATCTCAGTCCAGCGTCCATGACTCCCTAGATGCGGGGAGAAGTCTGAGGCCTGGAGGGTCCCCACCTTGCCTGTCCCTCAGCTCCCCCAGAAACACGCGCACAGGCTCACGTGCGCACACCCATGCACATGCAGGGCGCAGCGATGCACACACACGAACACGTGCACACGTGCACAGGCGCACGCACACACACGGGCACTCGCGCCCACGCGCTCGGGGACAAAGACGAGGCCCCGGGAAATCCTGGGGGACACCGCGGGCCCAGGCCCACGCGGGACAGGGACCCCGGACGCCAGACGACCTGGTTCTGGCCTCCCGGCTGCACGTCCGCCAACTGAACCGGCCCCGCCAAGTCTGCAGGTGGCAGCGCGTGGAGGGCGCGGCAGCCGGGAGGCCAGGCCCCGCCCCCGGCCCGCCCACTTCCGGACCTCATTGGCTGTGGCCGTCACAGCCGCGTCTCGCCCCGCCCCGCTTCGCCCCGGCCCCGCCCCCGGCCGCAGAGGCGGCGAAGACCAAAGCCTCCCGGGAGGGGCGGAGACGAGGGGAGATGGACGGGCAGCGCAGCCAATGAGCGTGCGCAGCCGCCCTAGCAACTGCGGCTGGCCAATGGCGGGGCGGGGCGGGGCGGGCGGGGCGGGGCTCCGTGCTGTCAGCGGCGGACCGCGGGGCCTCTGTGCCTCCCGCGGGCCGGGCATGGGCGCAGGCGGCGGCGGCCGCACGATGAACACCCTGGGCAGCCCGGTCCGCGCCTACGACTTCCTGCTCAAGTTCTTGCTGGTGGGCGACAGCGACGTGGGCAAAGGCGAGATCCTGGCGAGCCTGCAGGATGGCGCGGCCGAGTCCCCCTACGGCCACCCGGCGGGTGAGCGCGGGGCCGGGACCCGGGAGCAGAGCCCGGGGGGATCGCGGTGGGGGGGGGGGGCGGGAGCTCGAGGTGGGGGGACCGGGAGCGCACGGGGGGTGGGAGGGAGGGGGGCCGGGAGCGCACGGGGGGGGCGAGGTGGGCCGGGAGCTCGCGGTGGGGGGGGCCGGGAGCTCGCGGTGGGGGCGCCGGGAGCGCAGGGGGGGCGGGAGGGAGGGGTGCCGGGAGCGCACGGGGGCGGGCTGGGGTCCTGGCGGCGGGCTGGGAGGGGCTGGGCGGGGAGCCAGCGGGGGCCCAGAGAGCGCGCGGAGGGCCGGGGGGCGTGGAGCCGCCGAGCGCAAGGGGCCGGGGGAGCGCGCGGCGGGCGCGGGGAGCCGGGCACCGGGGGAGCGCGCCGAGGAGCTGGGGGCGCAGCGGCCGGGGGAGGCCCTCGCCCGGGGGCGCAGAGCCAGGCGGTGGAGCGCGCGAAGGGCCGGGATCCAGGCGCGCGAGGCTCTCGGCCCTGGGCCTGAGTCGGGCGCGCGCTCCGCAGGAGGCCGGGCTGCACCCCAGGTCCGCGCGTGGGGAGCGCGGCACGTCGGTCTACGGTCTCCCCAAGGTCCGCTTCCTCGCGCAGCCAGCGGCCGGGCAGGGCTCTGGGGTACCTCGGCCCCGGCGGAGGCGGGCGGACCACGCAGGTGGGCTTTGGGGAGGAGGTAGCGGGGCTGCTGCGTGCGCCCGGCTGGGAGGCCGCGAGCGCGTTTGGAGAGGATGCGTGGGGGTAACGGAGCGGGCGGGAGGGGACGGGGCCGAGGCTCCCAGGTGGAGGCTCTGCGCGTGGGAGGGATGGAAGCCGAGGGGAGAGGAAGCAAGAGAACTAACCAGCCTGGAGAGGCTCCTCCTCTGCAAACAGGATCCCGGAGGGCAAGAAACCCAAATGACCCTGGGGAATGCGGCCTGAGGGCGGGAAGGGAAGCACCACGGAAAGGGAAGGAGTGAGGGTTCAGGTGGAGGAGAAGCCACAGGGCTCAGGGAGGACAGGGGGTGGAGGATCCTCAAAGCTGGGGTCTGGGGGTCTGAGGGTCAGAGGCCCCAAGGCGGTGTGCGGCGTTAGGAG
Organism: Canis lupus familiaris; assembly: GCF_011100685.1. Classification (NCBI taxonomy): domain Eukaryota; kingdom Metazoa; phylum Chordata; class Mammalia; order Carnivora; family Canidae; genus Canis; species Canis lupus. The sequence continues at coordinate 583,704 of NC_049230.1, forward strand.
GGAGAGATGGCGAGGGGAGGCCAGTGAGGTGGGCATCCAGCTGGACCAGCGGGCAGGGGCCGAGTCAGGTCTTCACCCAGGCAGGCCGCTCTGACGGTGCGGGTGGCTGCAAAGGGCACCTGTCAGCCCTTGTGTCAGAGGCTCCAGGCGCACCTCCAACACAGGTCTTGCCCCCTCTGTCTCCTGGGCTTGCAGTCGGGGTCTCCAGGAGCAGAGGAGGGCGGCCCAGCAAGGGGTCTGTTGATGTTCAAGCCAGCAGGTGTGCTTCCTGCCCTGACCAGGGTAGAATTGAGGCAACGGTCCAGAGGAGGACGTCCTGGGTCCAGAGGACCTCAGCAGCAAATGAACTTGAGTTGAGGCAAGAGGGGCAGGGGTGCAGGGCAAAGTTTGCGGGGTGAGGGACGCGAAGGGAAACAGTGGTCAGCAGAGCTGGCAGAGAGGGGAGCCTGGGGCTTCTGAGCAGGGAGGAGAGGCTCAGGTGGAATGGCCTGGGGCGGGCCTGTGAGATTGGAGGTGTTGGGCCGGGGAGAAAGTTGGGAGGAGGTCGGGAAGGTTCCGGAGAACCGATGCCAAGAACCTGGACTATTCCTGAGGTTGAGGGTGTGAGAGTCAACCTTGGCGCTTGTGAAAATACAGATTCCGTCTCTAATTCCAGATCTGTGTCATCCAAGGTGGTGCCATCAGTGACATGTGATTTTTAAATTTAAAGTAGGGGGATCCCTGAGTGGCTCAGCGGTTTGGCACCTGCCTTTGGCCCAGGGCACGATCCTGGAGTCCCGGGATTGAGTCCCACGTCGGGCTCCCGGCATGGAGCCTGCTTCTCCCTCTGCCTGTGTCTCTGCCTCTCTCTCTCTCTCTCTCTCTCTCTCTGTGTGTGTCTATCATAAATAAATCTTAAAAAAAAAAATAAAGTAGTTACAATGAAACACAAGTAAAGGTTCCTATGAATCGTGGGTCAAGTGCTCAACAGCAGCCCCTGGCCTGTGACCCTGTAGCAGGGCTCTGCTGGCAGGCGCCGCTCTGGGGCTCGGGCTCCAGGAGGGCAGCGGGTTGTGTCTGCAGTTTCCTCCGCAGGGCCTGGGGCTCAGTGGGTGCAGGAGCTCGTAGAGGTGAAGGAAGACACATCGGGCACATAGAGCACGGTGCTCCTAAAACTGCGTGGCTGGGGGCACGAGCCCTAGTGGGTGAGCGATGTGGGCCGGTGGGAGGAGTGTGGACAGAGTGGGTGTCCTGGTGGTTTGAACAGAGCTTGGGTGGCTCTGCTGCGTTACCTTCTTTCTTGTTATTTGTAGACTGAGCGTTTGTAAAAGCAACGAATTAGCACTTTCCCCCAAAGGTCTTTCTTCCACCCCGAGGGAGGACTTAGGTTAAAAAAGACACTTTCCAGGGATTTTAAGAAGTTGAAATCTTTCCCAGTATTATTATTATTATTATTATTATTAGACACGTTCTACTTTGCATTCTGCTGGGGGCTTGGGGAGGGAGAGGGCGTTTGCAGCCCGTGCTTCCATCCCCCACCCGCCTGGCCCCGTGGCTCTCACTCCCGGATCCCAGGCCTACCTGCCCGCAGGCCCTCGGCATCAGGTATTTCCGGGCTTCAGCGCCACAGGAATCCTTTCCCCGCTGCGGGGTCTGGGACCTCTGCGTTTTGCTCTCCCTCTAATTAGCTACATTTCATTTCCAGCCATTTTCCAGGAAAGGGGCATATTTCCTGAGCGTTTTCATGTTTGAGGAGATCTGTCCCTTGTGTTGGTCCGTGGAGAGTATGCGGGTGGGGTCAGAGGGTGGAAGGTGTCCTCAGGCCGCCTTTCCCAGCCCTCAGCCCCAGGTGAGCCGCCGTGGCCAAGGTCAGCGTGTGTCAGCATGTCAGCTGCCGACGCTGCGTGTTGGACCTCTGGCACGCTGTGCACTCTCCGAATTTGCGGATTTCATATTTAACTTCAGGGAAGTTGACTTTGTGGCCCTAAAACACTGTTACATTGACTGGTGTTCGTGCTTCAGGTCTCTTAAGGCTGCTGAGCGGCCCCCACACAGATTTACTATCTGAGTGTCCCGGGCCTGGGGCTGTGTCCTTCCTGGAGGTGCCAGCGGTAAGTCTGCTTGCTTGCCCAGCTTCTAGAACCTTCCTGCACTCCCCGGCTCTGGGCCCCTTCCTGCTGCCGCAGCGGCAGTGTGTGCCCGTGCTGTACCATCCAACCTGCCTCGGTCTCCCTCCTCTGCTGTTAGGCGCCCTCGTGACAGTGCAGGATGACCTCCGTGGGTGACGGTCACCGGGTCAGCACACCTGGTTCCTCCTTGGCCATGTAGCCCCGGGGACCCGCGGGTTGTGAGGGTCACAGCATGGGTACCCCCCCGGGCGGTGAGGCCACCTGCTCCACCCGCTACCCTCCGGCTGGGTTTCAGTCGCATTCCACATGCCTCTGCTTCCCTCTGAGGCCCGGACCTTCTGCCTCTTCCTTCTGGATCTCTGTGGACATCTCAAGCCTTTCCTATTGGTTGGTAACTTTCACTTTAGTAAACTGTTTCTAGACGTTTCTAACTTTTCTTTTTTTATTAGTTTAGTGGTGCGGTCGTTTCGGTCTGCAGTTTTTTTTCCTTACTTGTACAATTTTCATTTAAATTTTTTGGGCAGCCCTGGTGGCTCAGTGTTTTAGCGCCACCTTCAGACCCGGGGCGTGACCCCAGGGTCCCGGGATCGAGTCCCATTTCGGGCTCCCCGCAGGGAGCCTGCTTCTCCCTCTGCCTGTGTCTCTCTGCCTCTCTCCCTGTGTCTCTCATGAATAAATAAATAAAATCTTTTAAAAAATTGTTTTTATTTAAATGATTAATTTCATTTAAAAATATCTTATTTTACCGGCTTACAGTTTCTGCTGCATTGTTCCACCGCATGAAGTAACCGGGGTGACTGTCCTTTGTTCCTTGGGTCCGTTTCCTTCTACGCTGGGCCCTCCGGGTCTGTCTTTCCTCTGAAGACCTGCTGCAGTGCGGTGGTACCCCCAGAGTAGCCGAGGCCCGAGCCCCTGCGCCGGGGCCCACAGGGTGGGTGCCCGGCCAGCGCCTTCTCCGGGTGGAGGTGCTGGGGGAGAGGCCTGCACGGCCCAGCCCCGTGGGGACAGTGAAGTCGCCGTGAGGTCGCGGCCCCGCGGGGCTGGTCTCGCGGGTGGGTGAGGCCCCCGGGCTCCAGCTGGCCCTGCTTCCAGGACCGTGTTGCCTTCCCTTCTCTGACTGCCGAGTCTCTACGTTGGGAGACGGAAGGAGCTGGAACAGACAGTAAATTCTACACCCTCTTTCCTCCCAGCCTTTTTCCCACGGAAACTGGGTGTTTTCTGACAACTTTCTCCCGCCGCTCCGCCAGCTTCCTTCTGCCAGCAGGAAAATCCCATCTTTCTGTCTCTGTTCGGTTCCTGCTAACAGCTAATAATACTGCTGCCCGCCCTTCCCTGGCCCAGAGAGGACAGGGATCATCCCGAGGTAGGTCACGGCGTTAGGCCCCGAGAGGGTGAATAACGGGCCCAGATTGCACAGCGTCGTGAGCACGGGCGGTGGCTGCTGAGGCTGGGCCCTGTGGTTCAGAAGCGGCCCAGAGAAGTGGCTTCTCTCCCGTGAGGACCGCCGCTGCTTTCACTTAGCGACCTCGTCACGGGGCCTTCGCCCTTCTCTTGGCCTTTGCCCAGGCTCTGCCCGGAGACGCACGCACGCAGGTGTGCAGACCTCACAGTGACTCTGCCGGTTTCCCTGGGCGGCCACTTCCAGATTCGAAACACGATTTATAAGGCCTTCACTTCCAAGTCTGAGGACACTCGAAGCCTCTATTCCTCGTCCTCTGCGGTGTGTGGCGCGCTCCTCAGGACAGGCCAGCTTCTGCCTCTGCCTCCTGTGGGCCACCCGCCGCACTGGCACGGCCTCCGCGTGGCTGCCCTTTGACGCCTGTTGCGATTGCCTCCGCGTGTCTGAAACTGTTGAAGCTGCATTGGGTCAGATTTGCTCCTTAGAAGCCATCATCCAGCCCCGCCTCCCCGCGAAATGTGGGGCCTCCTCCCTGCAGCGGGGACTGTGCTCGGACCAGGGTGACGCCGACCCCGGAGAACGGGGAGTGGCCCGGCAACGGCACCGCGGGGGCTGAGGGGTGACAGCCACGTGCTCCTGCCTTGGGCCTACTGCTCGCACCCGCGAACCCCTCGCCCAGCCCCTTGGGGCGAAGAGAAGCAGCGAGCTGTGTCGGAGGCCACGGAGCCCACCGTTTGCATCGCACGCTGTGCACTTACCACCCACTAAGAGATTTTTCTTTTCAGATTTTATTTATTTAGGGATCCCTGGGAGGCTCAGTGGTCGAGCGTCTGCCTTCAGCCCAGGGCATGACCCCGGGTCCCGGGATCGAGTCCCACATTGACCTCCCCACAGGGAGTCTGCTTCTCTGCCTGGGTCTCTGCCTCTCTCTCTCTCTCTCTCTCTCTCTCTCTGTTTCTCACAAAAATCTACGGAGCCAGAATCGTAAATATCTGTATTAAATTTGAGTGGACCCCAATCCAGAAGGCCGAAAGGTGTAACCCTAACGAGGAAAAGAAAGTGGTGAATATGGAGAACGTTGAATTCACCTCCAGGCTAAGAAATTTGTTTGGAAGTAAAATCTGTTTCTTCAGGTCTAGAGTGAAGCGCGTGGTCCGGAAGGTGGACCATTGCCGTGTGGGTCTAAGTAGCGTCGTGCTGGCCTGACGTCCAGGAGACGCAAAGCCAGAGCCCCCAGGGCTGAGATCCGCCCCGAGAGCTTGGGCGTCTGCGCCGGGCCCTGAGCGCCTGTGCGGGGCCGGGCTGGACGCCTGTGCATCTCCCGGGGCCACCGCTGCTAGCGACCACAGGCGGGGGCCTGACGGCGGAGGGTGCTTATCCCCTCCCGAGGCCAGGCCTCTGACATCACTGCGTGGGCAGCCCCCCGCCCCAAGGCTGCAGGGGAGAATAGAATCCCTCCTGGAACCTTCGGCGGCTGCTGCTTGCCTGCCGCCCTGCCCTTTGAATGAGGGAGGGAAGGCCTTGCAAGGGACCTCCGTGTCCTGCTACGCGCGCCCCACCTCGGCCCTCCCCTGGCAGGTGAGCCAGAGGGCTGGGGCCTGCCGGGAGCTGGCACAGGGACTCCCTCCTTCCTTCCCACGCTGACCTGGCTTCGGCACACGTGGCCCAAAGGATGTGCCCGTGGGTGTGGAGAGCCTGGGGGCAACCAGGGCCTGCTGCAGTGCCCAGCGCTCCCCTGGGCTGTGAGGACCCGGCCGCATGAGCCTGGGAGGTGGCTCTGGGCCCTGGGCGCTCTGCTCGGCAGACCCACTGGCCTCCGCCAGCCTCCGCCCCGACAGGGGCCCCTGCCGCTGCCCACGCAGACGCCTTCGGTGGGCTTTCCAGGGCAGCCCGTGTGCTTGTGCCTGGTCGTCTGCGGTGCTGACTGCCCAGCACCTCCCTGGCGGGTGCCTCACCCCCTCTCTCTATCCATGGTGACAAACAGGCGCCCCTCGCCCTCTGATGCTTAGTGCCTGGGACCACAGTGACTGACCATGAAGTAAGGCCCCGCGTCTTCCCCACAAGCGGGGAAGGGGAGTGCGGGGTGGTTCATCCTAAACCATCCTCAGGAGCTCAGGCAGGTGAGCGGGTTTACTGTCCGCCTTTGGGCCACTCACTCAGCGGGCATGGCCATGCCCAGGGACGAGGGCATCTTCCCCCAGGTGTCATGTCACCCCAGCTTCTGCAACTCCAGAGGTCGGGGCTCCTTCTGAAGACACGTGCAGCCCCCGTGTGCGGGAACAGGCCAGGACACAGCACTGCCGGCTGACCAAGCGGCCCTACTGCCCCGGACAGGAGGCGTTGGGGCCCTAGGCGCACACTGCCCCCCGGGCCGGGAGGGCAGCCCCTGGCTGACCTGGGCTTTCTGCAAACGGGCCAATACCGTCAAGAACCGGGCACTTTAACATCAAAGATGCTGCTGCCCTCATTTCTTTCCTGGATGATGGTGAAGACTTCCCGGCGGTGCAAAGTAGGGAGGGAACAGGGAGGATGGCCCGGCAGGGCCGGCCCGCCACGCCCCATTGGTGGTCTGAGTGCAGGTCCCCCGGGACCCCAAGCTGAGGGGCGGCCCCGAGCCACAGTGAGGGCAGCCCTGTGAATTGGACGTGTTGCGACTCTGGAGACAGAGGCTGTTTCCTAGCCACACCCGAGGAAAGGTTCAGAGGCGTTCTTGGCTACTCCGGGTGTCGCTGGTGGTGGGGCGCGCGGGGTGCCGGGCCCCATGCTGTGAGAATCCGGGGCTCCCGATGCAGCTAGCCAGCGCCGAGCATCAGGCGCCCGGGGCCACAGTAGCGTGACTAGCGTCTGACCCCGGCTGGGCACGCGGGAAAACCTAGCTCCCGAGTGGGGAGCGAGTAGCTCCGGGCCGCGAGGGGTGGGAGCTGTGTGGACGAGTGACCGGAGGCCCCGGACCGTCCCTCTTCCGGGAACAGCTGAAGCCACCTCTTTGTTGTGTCAAAGAGGAAAACGAGGAAGGAGAAACATTCAGGGAACATTCTTCCCCAAGGAGATCTGCGGAGAGATGACGGCCCTTCGCTCCAGTCTCTGCCGCTGCATGAACACAATGATCGCACCTCGAGTCCCCGACTAGAATGTGACTTGCTCTCAGAGCCATCCGGGAGCTCGGGCCCGCCCCGCGCCCTCCCCGCCCTCGGCTTCCCCTCCAGAGGGTCCCTTGGACCCCGAAAGCCAAGCGTGGCCAGCTCAGGGAAGGACACGTGAGCATTTGTCTTCTTTGAGGCGAGGGTCACATCATATAATTGTATTTTTATTTATTTTCAGTGTTTCAAGATTTTTAAGTGACATCTACGACCAAAGCGGGGCTCAAACTCACGACCCCGAGATCAAGGGTTGGCCGCTCCTCTGGCTGAGCCAGGCCGGGCCCCAAAGGGAACGACCTTAAAGTGAGCGAGCAAGTGGCACTTGGCTCGCCCACAGCCTGGCGCAGCAGCCCCTGCCCCAGAGCGCGTGCCCCCCCCCCAGGGAAGCCCCCTCCCCGCCTCCAGCAGGCCCTGCTCTGCTTTCTGATGTTTTCATTCAGCATCAGACACACGTCTCCAGAGTCAGCTACTCAAAGATGAACATGTTTGTAAGTGATATTTAACCAATATTTACACCAGAAGAGAATTCTGCTACGTGACGGCACACATTTAACGCCTGCTTGCTCACTAAAATAGAAATAAGCAGGTGGTGCATGAGCTGAACTAAATTATTTATTCATCATGCGGAGCTAAAAGTGGAGTGAATGGCTTGGCATTTGACGCTTCCTTTTTGTTTTTTTTTTTAAAGAAGGCTAAAATTATATCTCTCCTCTGCGTTATTCTGACTCACTCAATGAGCGTTCCAACAGGCTTTGTTCTAGAAGGTTTTGCGTGTTTTTATTTCATTCTGATGGACACAGTTTTCAGGGAATCCGTGGAGTGCGGCGAACATGAGTCCTGATCCCCTCTGTGACACTGCCGATGTCCAGGTGTGGAGGCAGCCACAGGTCGGGGAGGGGGAGCTAGAAGTAGGAGGAGAGCGAACACGTAAGTCAGAGAGAACAGGACCCAGGGCAGGGATGAAAGGGAAAGGTCCAGGACACGAGCTTGTGGGGGCAGGAGACTCTGGCCACGGAGGGGGGTCGGCGGCGGAGACCCGGGCCTTCGGGAAGGGTGAAGCTTTGGCTGAGGTGAGGCCGCTGCTGGGGTAGGCGCGCAGGCTGTAATGTAGCCGTGGCACGTGCGCTCTAGCAGGTGGTAGGGGAAACTGAGGCACGGGGGAGCACCAGCAAACCGCTGCCTGTCAGAACTGGGATTTGATCCCTGGCCCCACTGAGCTCCTCCATGTGGGGCCTTCGCAGCTGGGAACCTACGTGGCCCAGCGGCCGTGGCCGGTCTCCACTCCCACCTTCCCCATCGGGAGAAACCAAGGCACACATTGCACGGGGAAGCAGCGCTTTCTCAAGCTTTATCTCCCACCCCGCTTGCACCACCCACCCCCTCCCCAAGTCTCCACTCTGGGAGGTGCTGCCTGTGGGGCGCAGCGTGCAGCCTGGCAGAGAGACCTGGAGAAGGTGGGGACTCGTGGCTCCAGAGGAAACCACTAGGTCGGTGTTCCTGGGGTCAGGGGCCGGGGTCAGGGGTGAGGGTGAGCCTAGCGGAGGGGCAGGTTATTCAGCAGGGCCATTCTGATGGGAGCTGGCACCTGAGTCACTGAGTTCAGGGTCAGTCACATGGGCTAATGTGGAGCTGGGTTCCCTTTTAAGTTCTTGTTCACTACTAGTGAAAGTCTGAGACACGGGTCAGCATACGTTGTTCTGGGAAGATGTTAACCCATTATCTTTTATAGCTTTTTCCAGGATTTGTATGTCAGACATTTTCTGTTCCTCTCTCCACTCACTGTGCTTTGTGGGTTTTCTATCGGACTGGACATTTTTGGTGCAAACAAAAAGTCAGCTCCACAAGACAGTGTGGTCCTGGCACAAAAACAGACACCCCGATCGATGGAACAGAGCAGAGAACCCAGACAAGGACCCTCAACTCTACAGTCAACTCATCTTCGACAAAGCAGGAAAGAATATCCACTGGAAAAAAGACAGTCTCTGCAACAGATGGTGTTGGGAAAATTGGATAATCATATGCAGGAGAACAAAACTAGCCACTTTCTTACACCAGACACAAAAACAAATTCAAAATGATAATTAAAGACCTAAATGTGAGGCAGGAAACCATCCAAATCCTAGAGGAGAACACAGGCAGCCGCCTCTCTGACCAAGGCCACAACAACTTGCTAGATGCGTCTCCAGGGGCAAGGGAAGCAAAAGCAAACATGAACTATTAGGACTTCATCAAAATAAAAAGCTTCTGCACAGTGAAGGAAATAATCAACAAAACTAAAAGATACCCTACAGAATGGGAGAAGATATTTGCAACATATTGGATAAAGGACTAGTATCCAGAATCTATAAAGAATTCATCAAAATTAATACCCAAAAAATAAATAATCCAGTTAAAAATGAATGGGCAGAAAACATGAACAGATACTTCTCCAAAGAAATGTCCATACAAACGGCCAACGGACACTTGAAAAACTGTTCAGCGTCACTCGGCATCGGGGAAATACAAATCAAAACCACAACAAGATCCCACCTCACAGCAGTCAGAATGACAAAAATGAACAAGTCAGGAAACCACAGATGTTGGTGAGGATGCGGAGAAGGGGGAGCCCTCTTGCCCTGTTGGTGGGAAGGTGAACTGGTGCAGCCACTCTGGAAAAGAGAGTGGAGGGTCCAAGAAGTTAAAAATAGGGCTACCCTACGACCCAGCAATTGCACTACTGGGGATTTATCCCAAAAGATACAAAAAAAGTTATTTGAAGGGGCACACGCACCCCAATGTTTATAGCAGCATTATCAACAATAGCTAAATTATGGAAAGAGCCCAGATGTTCATCCACAGATGAATGGATAAAGAAGATTGGTGTGTATACAATGGAGTATTACTCAGCCATCAAAAGAATGAAATCTTGTCATTTGCAACAACATGGATGGAACTGAAGGGTATTATGCTGACTGAGTAAGCCAGTCAGAGAAAGACAAATTCCTATGATCTCACTCATGTGGAATTTAAGAAACAAAACAGATAAACATCAGGGAAGGGAAGGAAAAATGAAAAAAAGATAAAAACAGAGAGATAGAGGCAAACCATAAGAGATTCTTAACTATAGAGAACAAACGGAGGGTGGCTGGAGGGGGGGGGGTAGGAGGATGGGGTCACTGGGTGGAGTCACTTGTGGAATCACTAAATTCTATTTCTGAAACCAATACTACACTATATGTACTAACTTGAATTAAAAAAAAAAGTCAGCTCCAAGCAGTCTAAGCGAAGAGGATTTTATGGCCTGGCCTGCCCGGTAGTTGAAGGGCAGGCCTCCTTTGAGGCTAGGCTGGGTCCTGGTGCCTGAGCCTTTCAGGATGCTCTACTGCTCTCTCCCTATCTGTGTTATCTTACTTCCCAGCTCATCTTCCACCTGGTGAGCCCTGAACTGTATGATTGCTGCAAGATATGACGCCAAAGTGGAGAAAGTGGTGAAAGCCGGTCCCTCTTTGGTGTTCTAGGGTCACTGGTTTTTATATATCGTCTATCATTGAGAGTTGTTGTCTGCAGAAGGCAGTCCGGTAGGAGCTGTGCAGCCATGGCCAGAAGCAGAACCTCAAAAGGGAGGAATCCAAAAACAATAAAGATCTTGGAAATTGATTTGTTTTCTTTTTCTTTTATTTATTTATGATAGTCACACAGAGAGAGAGAGAGAGAGAGGCAGAGACATAGGCAGAGGGAGAAGCAGGCTCCATGCACCGGGAGCCCGACGTGGGATTCGATCCCGGGTCTCCAGGATCGCGCCCTGGACCAAAGGCAGGCGCTAAACCGCTGCACCACCCAGGGATCCCGATCTTGGAAATTGAAAATGTGATGGAAGAAATAAAAATTTCAGAGGAAGGATAAAAGAGAACATTGAGACCATTTTCCAGAATGTTGAAAAAAAGAGAGAGAAGCAAAATAAGAGACACTAAGAAAATCGTGGAGTAGGTTCAGGAGGCCCAACATCTTATTAACAAAACCCCAGCGGGACACCTGGGTGGCTCAGTGGTTAAGCATCTACCTTCAGCTCAGGATGTGATCCTGGAGACTGGGGATCGAGTCCCACATTGGGCTCCCTGCATGGAGCCTGCTTCTTCCTCTCCCTGTGTCTCTGCCTCTGTGTGTGTGTGTGTCTCTCATGAATAAGTAAAATCTTTAAAAAAAAAAAGAAAACTGGAAGAACTTTTAGGGATGCATTAGTGCTAAATGCAGAGAAAACTAAGCAAGTAAACAAAAAGGCAATTTATAATTCTAGTAAAAACAAAAAGTTGTATGTGAAGGACATATGAACACAGGATACCACATGGTCCAGCCACAGATACTGTTTACTTGGTCATATTGATGTAAAATTGGATATTGATCTAGCTAAAATGCAAATAACTATACTGTGTGTGTGTGTGTATAAGGGAGAGAGAAGTATGTGGAGTAAGTCAATGAAAGAGACCTACATCTTCACCTTCCACCGTGGGAATTGGATTAACGCCTAAACTGAAAAGTCAGGAAGTAGGAATACAAGTATGTTGTTTGCAAATTTGGAGATACATAGGAGAAGAAATACAGAAAAGTGGTGGACTGTGGACCAGGACCTGTCGTTTTCCATGTTAAGTCTCTGACACTTGATCTCATGTGCATCTATGACGGCTGTAACCAAAAACCAAGCACAGGGGGATCCCGGGGTGGCTCGGTGGTTTAGGGCCGCCTTCGGCCCAGGGCGTGATCCTGGAGTCCCGTGTCGGGCTCCCTGCAGGGAGCCTGCTTCTCCCTCTGCCTGTGTCTCTGCCTCTCTCGGTGTCTCTCAGGAATAAATAAATAAAATATTTTTAAAAAGCACAGTTTTAAAAACACAAGGGTGCTTGGGACGGCCTGGCTGGCTCGGTTGGTGGTGCATGCAACTCTTGATCTAAGGGTGGTGAGTTCAAGCTCATGTTGGGTGGAGAGATTACTTAACATAAAACAAAACAAAATGGGGAAAAAAGCCTAACCCTTTAAAATTCTTTTAAATTTATGAAAACTTATTTTTTTTTATTGTGGACCTAAAAAATCAGTACATGAGGACGTTTTGTGAGTCAAAGGAGCCAACCCAATCCAAACAGTGGGTGCACCTCCCAGGTCAAAGACGGAGCGGCTCTGCAGCCCGTGAGCACCGAGAGCCCCCCGCCAAGGCCCGGCTCCGTGGGCGCCTGCTCGCTGCTGCACGCGGGGGCACGGCCATGGGCGTTCCGGGGCAGGAAGGAAACGTTTCCGAAATTAACTCTGAAGTCGGTCTCCGGGTGGGTTTTTGACTGCTTCTACACGTTCGATGGGCGCGTCCCGCGTGTGTATCATGCGGCTGTACCCTCTCTTTAGCACATGGTCTGCTTGATGCCTGCATGTGCGCAGACCCTATTACAGGCGAGCGCTTCGTGCTCGCTTATGTGTGTGTTGCACGTCCATCACGTGTGCGCAGCGCTGACACTGCGAAAGCCAGACGGCGGGCATTGGTGGTTGCCCCTTGGATGCCTCGGTGGGACCTTGAGGGGCTGTGAAGAGCCCTTGGGGTCGCTCCAAAGGGTCATCTCTTGGAGCCTGAAGCTGCCGGCCTGGGATGTCCGCGGTCCGCCCTGACTCTGGGCACTGTCCCCTCAGGATGCAAAGCCAGCCCCGTGTCACCTTCCACCATGCACACCCAGGGATGCGCTCAGCTTTTGTTATTTTTAAAAATATTTTATTTATTTATTCCTGAGAGACACAGAGAGAGGCAGAGACCCAGGCAGAGGGAGAAGCAGGCTCCCTATGGGGAGCCCAACGTGGGACTCGATCCCGGGACCCCGGGGTCTCGCCCTGGGCCGGAGGCAGACCCTCAATGGCTGAGCCCCCCACCCCGTGTCCCGCGCTCAGCCTACTTGAAAGACAGGACGGTTCGTGGATGTGCTATTCTTTCTCGGGGCTTTGTGGGGGCACCAAAGCCTCAGCATGGCCATCTGTCCAGGATCTCGCCCTGGGCCAGGCATTTCTGTTTAGAAGTAAAACACATGCTCCTTGAAGAAACTTGGCAACAGGGAAAGATTGGGGTAAACAAACATAAACACACGCCAGAAACTTCCGGGTGGACGTGGGCTGCTCCTCGGTGTTGCCCGCCTCCCGCCCCCCCCCCGCCCCCCCCGCATGCACACGCACAAATACACGCAGGGTTACTCTTTACACAGTTGCAGTAACTCTTCGTATCTCATTTCCCACACGACAAGTTTCATTTCACATCCTTAGTGTGATAACCTGGGGACGCGATCTGGGTTTAGCCTGGGAGTGCAGCTTAGGGGAGCAGCCCCAGGATGGGAGGTGGGGTCACGGAGGCCAGGGGCGAGTCAGCCCTCCCCCCCTCCCCCCCTCCCCCCAGACCAATCGGTTCTGAACCACAGTCCCCGACCCGGTCCCCTGGCTGTGCTGCGCATGAATCGGGCAGCAGGTCGGGCCGCGAGGGACCAGAAGGCCAGAGGCCCCACAGAGGGGGGGGGGGGGCGGGGCCGATCCAGCCCAGGAGACCCAAGCAGGGTCCGGTCTGTCCACCTCGAAAACTGTGACTGTGCCGGGTGGGAAGTCCTTTCTGTCCCCCAGGAGGGTTCTCTTCTCCAGTGCGTGGGCTTGAGAGTGACCTCGAGGCCAGCTGCACTAAGCTGCCCCGCCCCCCCACAGGCATCGACTACAAGACCACCACCATCCTGCTGGACGGCCGGAGGGTGAAGCTGCAGCTCTGGTGAGTCGAGGCCCCCGGTCCCGGCAGACCCAGGGCCTCCCCGGTACCAGGAGGGTCCACGCTTGTGACGGGGACAGACCTCCGCAGATGTGGGAGGTTGGGAGCAAGTCGCCCTCGCCCAGGTCTGGACGGGCCTCTATCTCCGCCCCCTGCCCCCCACCCCCACCCTGCAGCCCTGGCTCTGAGGTCTGGGTCACACCCGGCCTCTGCTCCTCCAGCTCCGGGTTGGGGGGAGAATCAGGCTTTCCTGCTTTGACCGACCACTGGGTTGGCCGCCCCCCCGCAACCTGCCTGATGACTGTCCCCATGTTACCCCTGCCCCTGGGCCACCTGCATGGCTTTCTGTGCCTGGACAGGCCCAAGCCCCATGAGCTGGACGCCCCTCTGCTGCCATCCGCAGGTGCCCCTGCCGGGGGGGGGTCAGCACCCGGCCCCTTCCCGCTGCCCAGCACCCCAGGATGTTCGGGGTTGTGGGTACAGCCCTCCCTGGTGTCCTCTGGGCTTCCCGCTGCCGTGGGTCCACAAGGTCCAGGCCCTCTCCTCTTGTCACCCGACCCCTGCCTGCTGTGCCCGCCACCCGCCATCCCCGTCCAGGCCTGAGGCCTGCGGGGCCAGGGCTTCTCTCTCCCAGGAGACCATCGGGCCCCACTCTCAGCCCGTCCCTCCCGCACGCCGCCCCAAAGCACCTGCTAGACCTTCCTGTGACTCCCTGTCTCGTGTGAGCGGCGTGTCCTAGCAGGGCCCACCCTCTCAGTCAATGGCGGCATGTGCGCCTCCTCGGCTGCTCTGGCCCCCCGGTTTGCCCTCATGTGCAAGAGCCCCGGTCTCCCTGCAAAGCCAGTGGTTGGCGTCCCAGGCCTGCCTCCTTGCCCTCGACGGCTCCTCACCCGCAGAAATCCTCCGGCGCGGGCCCTGCAGAACCCTGGGCCCGGCCCCCCCCCTCTCAGCTCCTCGAGGACTCAGAAGGCAGGCCCGGGTCACCACTGCCCGGGGCTGGGGGGCGGGGGAGCCGTTCATACTGAGGATGTGCCTGGAGCTGCAGCCCACCCTCGTCCCCGCGTCCCCGTGCAGCACGTTTGCTCGGCTCCGGGGCAGCCGTGATTTCCTCTCACTGGCCTCCACTGTCTTTTGCAGGGACACCTCTGGGCAGGGAAGATTTTGTACCATATTCCGCTCCTACTCCCGGGGCGCACAGGTAACACCCCCAAGCCGGGAGGTCAGCCTCACCGAGTAATGACCCCGCGCGGCTCTCTAGTGGGCGCCTGGAGGGCAGGGTGGCACTGGCCTGGGGACTGGTGCAAGGTCTGCAAGAGGCCCTTCTTCAGCCCAGAGGCGCGCGGTGGTGCCTGCGTGTGCCTGTGGCCGTGCGTGTGCCCGTGTGCACGCTCAGGGGAGCGCTCCGTCCAGAGAGTGGCCCTGCAGTCCCCCACATGCCGCGTCCCTAGAGCGGCTGCTGGACGTGGGGGATGCGGTGCCCGTGCCCACCTCACCTGGACATTTGGGGGTTCATTGACGAGCTCCTGAAATACCACCAGGAATGACAATTTAGCTGCTCTACTTGGTAGATAAGTAAGAATAATAGGTTTTCTGTTAAAATAAGTAAACTGGTAGTTGAGCTGGGTGTGAGCCCGTGACCGAGTCGCCTGCGGCCTGGCCGGCGCGGCCCCGAGCTGTGCCCGCCTGTCCTGCAGGTGAGCCCGGTGCCTCTACCCGCAGGGCGTGATCCTGGTCTATGACATCGCCAACCGCTGGTCCTTTGACGGCATCGACCGGTGGATCAAGGAGATCGACGAGGTAGGACCCGGTGTGGCAGGCGCCGTCCGCGTGGGCACGTGGGGGGCGGGCACGTGGCCCAGACATGAGGCTCCAGCAGCATGCAGACAGTCACCTCCCAGAACAGCATGGGCCCTCATGTGGGGACTCACCCGGCCCGCAGTGTGGACGCTCCCAGGGCCGCCGGACAGCCATGGTGGACGCGGAGGGGTCAGAACCGCCTCGTGGCACGGCTGTCCCGTCACCTGCCCAAACACATTGCCAGAAACAACAGGAATTTATTGTCTCGCAGTTTGGAGGCCAGAAGTCCAAAATCCAGCGTCGGCAGGGCCGGCTCCCTCCCAAGGCCCCAGGGGAGGGTCCTTCCCGCCCCCTGCAGCCTCTGCCGGCACGCGGTGTGCGCCCCGTGAGTCCCGTGTCCCCTCCTCCCCTGACAAGGACACCAATGACTGGCTTTAGGGCCCACCCCCCGACCTTGTCTTCACTAAGCACGTCTGCAAAACCCTGCCTCCGTAGGACACGGTCCGCGGTTCTGGGTGGGCACGAGTCCAGGACGGTGCATTTGCCTGTGCGCCCAGCGGTGCCAGCCAGCACCAAATCTGGCACAGGTAACACGCTTGCCTCTCTCTCACCCCGCAGCATGCCCCCGGGGTCCCTAAAATCCTGGTGGGGAACCGGCTGCACCTGGCCTTCAAGCGGCAGGTCCCCACGGAGCAGGCCCAGGCCTACGCGGAGCGCCTGGGCGTCACGTTCTTCGAGGTCAGCCCCCTGTGCAACTTCAACATCACGGAGTCGTTCACGGAGCTGGCCAGGACCGTGCTGCTGCGGCACGGGATGGACCGGCTCTGGAGGCCCAGCAAGGGTAGGCACCTCCTCCCGCCCCGGGCCGCCTCCCACCGCGTCCACCCTCGGAGTAAATGCGTTTAATCTGAGAGAAATCACTAGAACGTTTCTGTCAGAAAGTTCACGAGAGACATTTCTGTGTGGGCGCAGAGGCGGAGGTGCGTGTGCACAGGTGTTGGGCAGGCGCCCTGCGCCCACGGTTCTGGGAAGAGCACCGCGTCGGGAATGACTCACTTTAACTCATTTTGTTTGCAAAGAGGGGAGCTTGAGAGACAGAAGAGCATCGAGCGCTGTTGGCAGTCTCTAACCTGAGGCTGGAAACTGCTCAGAGCCTTGGTGTCAATCCACCCAAACGCCTGTGCCGACCCCGTCCACCTTGCGGGGACCCCGCTGGGACAGCCGCCGTGGATTTCCGCCACGGATTTCCTCTGACGCCCCTGTCAGCAGGCGGCTGTCACAGGAAGGAAAGACAATCTAGTCGTAGAGTGGGGCAGCACAGGGTTGAGGGAGCAAAATCCGATTCTTTTAATCAGGGATTCTCGGCCGCAGCCCTGCCTCCAGCTTGGACGGGAGGTTTCCTGGGGTGTCAGTATGTGCACCCCGCCTCCAGCTGTGGATGGACACCCAGTGTCCCGCAGAGTCAAAACCACCCCCAGCTGAGAGCCACGGTGCCGAGAGAGCTCCTGCTGGGCCCCCCGGGCCTGACCTTCGGGGCTAGGAGGTGGCGGCTGTGCCAGGAGGCCCCCCATCCCCATCCTGGGGGGCCTGACCCACGAGGAATGGTGGAGACGAGAGCCAAGCATTGGCTTCCGAGGCGTGCTCTCGAGCCCGCCCCTGTACAGCTGGTCACACGTGGGAGGGCGGTCACCCCTGACACCCTTGGTTTCTCACCCCACGCCGCGGTCGGGCAAGTCCTGGGGGAGGACCTCAGCGGCCGCCGTCTCCCCTCCGGGTCTGCCCACCTTGGGGCCTGGAGGGAAGGCAGCCGGGTCTCCAGGCCCGGCTGCCCGGTGGCCGTGTCCTGAGGGCCGGGAGCGGGCGCGGTGGGCGGAGAGCCCGGCCCAGGGCGTGCGGCAGGGAGGCGGTGAGGTGGCGGGTCCACCCTGGTGTCGCTCTGTGTCAGGCACGTGAACTAAACTCGGTTTCCTTTCCTTCCCCAAGTGCTGAGCCTGCAGGACCTGTGCTGCCGAGCGGTGGTGTCCTGCACACCTGTGCACCTGGTAGACAAGCTCCCGCTGCCCATGGCCCTGAGGGGCCATCTCAAATCCTTCTCCATGGCCAGCGGCCTCAACGCCAGGATGATGCACGGCCGCTCCTACTCCCTCACCGCCAGCTCCACGCACAAGAGGAGCGGCCTCCGCAAGGTGAAGGCTGCCCGGCCGCCGCAGAGCCCGCCCAAGCGCTGCCCCAGGAACAGCTGTAAGGTCTCCTGAAGCAGGAGCACGGACGGGCCTCCAGGAGAGGCTGGGCAGTCCCGTGAGGGACAGGGACAAGGACAGGGTGGCGGGAGCCCGCTCCAGGGCCGGAAACACACCTGCCGATCGCTCCTGCGACCCAGCCGCTCTGAGCGCTGAGGACACAGCTTGACTCCGATGCTTCTCCGTGGACAAGCACGAAGCTCTCGTTTGACACGCGTGTTTGTCCGGGGGCTTGGCTCTTGATGACACCAGCGTGGCCTCCCTCATAGACCTGCTTTGGAGGTGCAGCGGCTCACGCAGTGACTGTGAGGTGCAGCAACTCTGGAAAGCAGCGGGAGAGAGAGATGACCCTCGACCCCACGACCTCACGAGGGCCCTTTGTGAACCTGCAGTTCACACCCACGTGCTCGTTGACGGGCAAGGCGGGAGTCAGAGATCACACTCGGCCGTTCCATCCAGCTCGGGTCTGACACGGATTTGATACAGTTTTTGCTATGTTATTTACCATGTTTGGGGATCAATAAGTGATTTATATGCATATTTTTCTGTAAATCTACATTTTTTTGTACAAGACGTTCCATAGGTTATGAAGGTAAGGGAAGAAAATGCCAAAGATATCTCTAGTTGCGTCGAGCAGCCACACGTAGTCACAATGCATCCAGATCGGCAAGGAAACTACTGTTTGGGCCGTTTCGGTAAGGAATGCAGTGCGCCCTGTTATTGAAGAAAATGTTTCTCGACAATAAAATGCGTACCTGTTTCTTGGTAGGGCTGTCGGCTGGTCCTTTCTGATTCTGATCATATTATTGATCACCCGGGCAGGGTCTCAGCTTCCTGGGGGTACCTGCCTGACATCTCCCTGCAGCAGCGGGAGGTTATTACAGGGAATCAAAAAAAAAAAAAAAAAAGAAAAGAAAGAAAAACTATCAATGAGAAGATGCCCAGGTGTTCTCAGTTTCTATACACAATATACAGATTTTTAGATATTTAAGGGGCCTGAGAATTGGAAGCAACAGCTCTATCTGGAGATGGGCAGGTGAGGCCCAGAGAGGAGAAATGAGCCCGGCCAGTGCTGGTCACTGCTGAGGGCCTAGGGCCAGGCTCCAGGCCACTCCTTAAGATGACTGGTAATGTTCTAGAAGGAATATCCTATAGTTCCCCAAGCCCCTGTGACCTGCGGCTCTTCCGGTGTTTCTGGAGCACACTGGTCCCCAGGGGGACACTAGAAGCTGGCTGAGCCAGTGAGGAGACTCCAGGGCTCTGCCCACACCTGGATCTCAGGCTCCTGCCCCCGGGCATAAGGGTACATTTCCACCATGCTCGGCACTCCCAGGGTGGGGCACTTTGTAATCGTGGCCCCAGGATGGGCCAGGATGGCCTGGGATGGCCCGGGATGGGCCGGGATGGCCCACGATGGCCCACGATGGGCCAGGATGGCCCCAAGATGGCCCACGATGGGCCAGGATGGCCCCAAGATGGCCCAGGATGGCCCCGGGATGGCCTGAGCATGGCCCGGGATGGCCCCCAGGATGGTCCTGGGATGGCCCCAGGATGGGCCGGGATGGCCCCAAGATGGCCCAGGATGGCCCAGGATGGCCCCGCGATGGTCAGGGATGGCCCTAGGATGGCCCTGGGATGGCCTGGGATGGCCCCAGGATAGCCCTGAGGATGGCCCCGAGGATGGCCCCGGGATGGCCCCGGGATGGCCCCAGGATAGCCCTTGAGGATGGCCCCGGGATGGCCCCAGGATGGCCCCAGGATGGCCCTGGGATGGCCTGGGATGGCCCCAGGATAGCCCTGAGGATGGCCTGAGGATGGCCTGAGGATGGCCCTGGGATGGCCCTGAGAATGGCCCCGGGATGGCCTGAGGATGGCCCCGGGATGGCCCCAAGGATGGCCCCGGGATGGCTCCAAGGATGGCCCCAGGAAGGCCCTGGGATGGTCCAGGATGGCCCAGAGGATGGCCCCAGGATGGTCCCGGGATGGCCCCGAGGATGGCCCCAGGATGGTCCCGGGAGGTCTGGGATGGCCCAGAGGATGGCCCCGGGATGGCCTGAGGATGGCCCTGGGATGGCCCAGGATGGGCCAGGATGGCCCCAAGGATGGCCCCAGGATGGCCCCGGGATGGCCTGAGGATGGCCCGGGATGGGCCAGGATGGCCCCAAGATGGCCCAGGATGGCCCTGGGATGGCCCGAGGATGCTCCTGCAAGTCATACTTCACAGTATAAAGTGCTCTTAGCAAGTGGAAGGTATGGAAGTAAAGCGTGCATGTTTTGGTGGTGAATGTACTACAATATGTAAAGTGAACCCTGGAAAAACTGCCCCCCACACTGTTTCTTCCCTGGCCCACCCCGCTGGCAAACCCACCCAGAGTGGAATCAGGAATATCTGATTGTGCCCCAGATGTTTGTAATTCTCTTCTTAAGCATCTAGATTCAAAACATCATGGACAAGTGCATCTTCCGTCGCCCTGTGAAGGTCACGGCCCCACGCAGCAGCCTCCGGGACAGAGAACTCACGTCGGTGAGGGGCTGCACAAGCGGACCCTGACCCGGGAGAAAGGGTCACGTGAGGCTCCGTGGCATCGGCCTGCCCAGGAGCGGCAGGTGGAGCAGCTGCCCTCTCTGGAGAGCCTCCTCATCGAGGCAAGTGCTGGGGGGCAAGGGAGGTGGT
Source organism: Canis lupus familiaris (assembly GCF_011100685.1). Classification (NCBI taxonomy): domain Eukaryota; kingdom Metazoa; phylum Chordata; class Mammalia; order Carnivora; family Canidae; genus Canis; species Canis lupus. The sequence continues at coordinate 603,807 of NC_049230.1, forward strand.
CCAGCCGCAGGGGATCCCCACGGACAGACGGACGGACAGACACAGGAGGGCCCAGCCAGGAGGGCTGGCGCCCGGCCGGGGGTGTGCTCGCTGCCCTGAGCTACCAGAGGCTGTTGGCCAGACGGAGGGACATGGTGGGGACGGCGGCACACGGCTGCCAGGGACGGGCCCGCGGTGGCACCGGGGCGGCTGGAGCGGGGGCTGAGCCGCGTCCTAGGCAGGGCTCGCCATCCTCGCCCCCGACCCGCGGCGGGGTCTGCTGGGTCTGCTCGGCGCTCCCGCTCTGCTGGGCCACTGAGGTCGCGGCCGCTTTCTCTCATCTCTGGGTCCTCTCACCCTTTCTTCCCACCGGAGCCCGCCGCTGAGCCGAGCCTGCGAGGCCGGCTTCCCACCGTGCTCCTCGCTGCGGCTCCCTCCCGCCCCATCCTGGCCTGAGTGTCTGGGGCAGGAGGGGGAAGGCGGTAAGGGAGCCGAGCCCGGGAGCGGGGCGCCCCCAGCTCCCCAGACCCCGGGCGATTGTGAGCCGCCTGTGGACGAGCGCGTGTTTGGAAGGTGGGAGAACGGGCCCAGGTCAAGGCGGCATCGGCGCAGGACGGGCCGACCCGGGCACTGCCCGCTTCCCGGCCCCACGGGCTCTCCCCTCCGGGGCCGCGGTCAGGTGCGGGCGTGGGCCCGAGTGCCAGCCTCTCGGGCAGGCTTCCCGCTCCGACTCTGTGGGGAGCGCCTCACGGGGCCACCGCGTGCTCTGCGGGCTTGATGCCGCCCCGAAATTGGGCCACTGCTTCACACTCCGCTTCCGAAATGGGGATGATGCGTGGCGGCTTTTTGGGAGGCTCTCTATCCATTTTACTCATGAAATAAATCACGTGAAGCCACCTTAGAACCTTGCCTCCAAAGCCGTCTGCACACTGCATGTCTCCCACGGCTGCTCTGCTGGGGCACCTGTGCTGCCCGACAGCCAGGCCTGGTTCCTTCTGGAAGCTCCTGGAGACAGTTCGGGGCTGCTCCAGCTCCCTGGCTCCTGGCTGTCCCCAATCTCTGCCTCTGCGGTGACTGTGACACTCCTTAAAATGTCGTTACCTTCAGGGCCCACCTGGACAATCCAGGACAGTCTCTTCTGCCCCGGAAGGAGCCACATATATAGGGTACAGGGGTGGGGATGCGGACATCGTCATCACTCAGCTGACCACGTGTGCCCCCGGCTGTGGCCGATCCGGGTCTTGCCCCCAGGAGTACCGCCATCCCCGATTCTGTGTACACCACACCCTTTGCCCTCTTTCTGCGACCATCCCCGTGCATACCTGCCCCCGAACAGCCGTGCTCCGTTTGCCGTTTTGAGCTTCGTGTAAACCGCTTCACACCAGAGGTGTGCTTCTGCAACCTGGGTCTGATGCTCAACGTTGTTTGGAGACTCATCACCCGGACACAAGTGGCTCAGTCGGTCCCATTCGTGCCTCTGCACCACCTTGCTTCCCCACAGGCGGCTTTGCGCAGCATTTCCACCCATTTTGGAAAACCCTTAATAACCCATCATAGCCCCAGACACCTCGCAGAGTACCCGCCCCCCCACCATGGAGACCCTCCTCGGCTCACGGGGACACACAGGGTATCCTGAGGCTCCGTGAAGCATTTCTGTGGCCTATGTTGTTAAAACATTAGATGTCATTTTCCTCCTAGAGATAGAGAGCTGGGCTTTGGGAAGCAACACAACACTTCCCTATGTCCTCCATCTCCGTCCAGCCCCGGTGTGCGTCCCAGAGGTAAGAATGTTCCCCTGCCCCATTAGGAGAGGGAATCAGTGAGGAGCCTGGCCCTCATTTCCAGCCACTGCTCCCATCTTTGGCCTGAAGGCTTGTGAGCTACCAGTGGGCCATGCTGGTGTCCTGGGGTTGCCTCAAGCAGATGGCTCAACAAGGGACACCCATGTCCCCACAGCCTGGGGGCCCCAAGGGGAACCCCCTCCAGCTCCTGGGGGCGACGGCCGTGCTCAGCATGTGCTGGCTGTGGCTGCACGGCAGCAGCGTCAGCCTTCCCCTCAGGTGGCCATCCCCTCTATCATCTCGCCTTTTCTTCTCCACCAAGGACAACACTCGTCATGGACTTCAGGCTGCCCTAAATCCAGGGTGATCTCATCTTGGGATCCTTAATTACACCTGCAAAGAATCTCCAAACAGGGTCACAGTTACAGGTTCTGGGCGGGAGTATGTCTGGGGGCCACCACTCAACCTATTCCAGAGGGAGGTACAGCTTTGAGTGCCCGGTTAAGTCACAGAGGCTGCGGTGAGGGGCACGGCCACCAGCCCCCTCCCCAGCCGCCTGCTGCCGGTCACAGAAAGACACGGAGGGAGGTGTGGACCGCAGGGGGCCCCAGACCAAGGGAAGGGCAGGGTCTCTGCGAGTGCCTGCCTGGAGCAGCCACAGCCAGCTGGGCGGCCTCTGGCAGCAGGGTTGAGTCTGGGGCTGCGGGCCGAGCGAGGTGAGACCCTGCCCGGGGCCCTAATGACAGGCCCCCCTCCCGGGGAATGAGGCACTGACTGCCCGGGCCGAGGGTCCCCTGCTCCCTGCACGCCCACAGGGTCCCTTGAGGGGGGTCCGTGCTCCGGGAGGGGCTGTGGCCGCAGGGGCTCGGGCCCGCGGGGTTTCTGTAGGGGCCTCCATCTTCCACCTACTTCCACTTCCCCCGCGTCTCTATCTTTGTGTACGTTTTACTGCTGTTGATCGCAAAACCGTATAATGTATTGTTATCGTTATTTTTAAAGTTTTGTTTATTTATCCATAAGAGACCCAGAGAGAGAGACAGAGGCAGAGACACAGGCAGGGGGAGGAGCAGGCTCCACGCAGGGAGCCCGACGCGATGCGGGACTCGATCCCGGGACCTGGGATCACGCCCTGGGCTGCAGGCGGCGCTGAACCGCTGAGCCACCAGGGCTGCCCTGTATTGTTATTATTTTCACTGTTTTCAACCAATAAGAAGTCTCTTACACTTAATTTATATGGTTCCCGGGGAGGAGCCTCTCCCTGTGTTTGGGGCTCTGGGCCCGGCTGCTCGCGAGGGGCGCGGTGGGGCGCGGGCGCCGCTGGGGGCCGCACCGCCGTCCCGCGTGGGCTGCCCTCGGGACCCCCCGCCCCAGGCCCCGCCCCTCCGCGCAGGCCCCGCCCCCGCCGCGGCCCCGCCCCGCGCACGTGACATTCTCGGCGCTCCCCCGCCGCCCTGGCCGGGCCCGGGTGGATGCGCTCGGCGCTCCGCGGCTTCCTGGCTGCGCGCGCACGCACGTCCGCCCCTCGCTTCCGGCGCGGCGGCCTCCGCCGGACAGACGGGACCGGGCGCCCGGCCTCCCCGAGGGCATGCGGCGCTGAGGGGCGGCGGACCCTCCGCGGCGGCGCCATGAACCTCCTGCCGTGTAACCCGCACGGCAACGGGCTGCTCTACGCCGGCTTCAACCAGGACCACGGTGAGGGCGCCCCTGCGCGCGCCCGAGCCCCGACCCGGGCTCTTCCGGAGCCTCAGCCCCCGCCCGGCCCGGCCCGGCCGCTCCCTCGGTGCCCCCCGACCCCGGCCGGGCCCGCCCCCGCCCCCGCCCCTGACCCGGACGCCCCCGCCCCCGGCCGGCCCCTCCCCCGACGCCCCCCGGCCCGACCCGGCCGCACCCCGGACGCCCCCCGACCCCGGCCGGCCCCTTCCCCGACGCCCCCCGACCCGACCCGAGTCCTCCCCGACCCCGGCCGGGCCCGCCCCCGACGCCCCGGACCCCGACCCGAGTCCTCCCCCGACCCGACCCGGACGCCCCCGACCGGCCCCTCCCCCGACGCCCCCCGACCCGGCCCGGCCGCTCCTCGGACTCCCGGCCGCCCCCCGCCCCGCCCCCCGGCGCCGCCCCCACTCCGGGCGGGCCCGCGCTCCTTCCGGGAGCCGCACCCTCCGGGGCAGCCCGGCCCGAGGCTCGCCCCCCGCCGCGTGTACCGGGTCGGCCGGGAGGCTCCGCTCTCGGGGGCTCGGCTCCACCGCGTCGGAGACGGCCCGAGGCGGCCCGGCCGCTGTAGCCCCCGGCGCTGGCGGCGTCCTGAGCGGCCCCGAGCCCCGCCAGCGTTTCTTCTCTTGCTCCGTGAAGTCAGCGGCGCCAAGGGCCGCCCCGTTGAGGGCTCCTCCGGGAAGGGCTTGCAGCCGCCGGGGTCCCCGGGTGATGTAAGCGGAAGGCCCGCGGGGGGCGGCGGCGGCTCGGGAGCTTCACGGCGTTTGCGGAGCCGACGGTGAACGGCGTCGCGGGCTGCCTGCGGGGGCGGCCAAACCTGCCTCCGGGCGCTGATCGCGGGGCCCCGCCGGGCTGGGGGCCTGGGGAGGTGACGGGCGGGGCGGGGCGGGGCGGGGCGGGGCGGACCACGTCGGCAGTTCTGGCGGGGCCGGGCCGCCGGGACCGTGGGGACACGTACTTACCAGGGCAGTAGGAGTTGGGGCCAGATGTTGGCCGTCGGGCGGTGACGTGGCTGAACGTGTTGGGGTCTGGCATGCAGAGGAGGGCCTGGCAATAAGAGATCCCTTTAAGGAATTAACGGCGGCGTAACAAATCCTTAAAAAGTAGGTGTGCAGGGCGCAGGGGGCCCAGTCGGTGAAGTGTCTGCCTTCAGCTCAGGTCACGATCCCACGGCCCTGGGATTGAGTCATGCACCTGGCGCCCTGCTCGGTGGGGAGTCTGCTTCTGCCTCCGTCCCACACCTCTCATGGATAAATAACATCTTTAAAAAAAATAAAATGGAAAGAGATGGCAGCCAAGTAGCAAAGGAGAGAAGTAACTATAAAAACTGGTGATACCTTTTGTGTTTACAAAAGTGAACATCTGGGCCCCCGGGTGGCTCGGGTGGAGCGTCTGCCTCCAGCTCAGGCGTGACCCCGGGGACCCGGGATCGAGTCCCACGTCGGGCTTCCCGCAGGGAGCCAGCTTCTCCCTCTGCCTGCGTCTCTGCCTCTCTCAGGAATAAATAAATAAAATCTAAAGAAAAAAGTTCAGTGACTTGAAGTCATTGAATGCAAGACAATCATTCTTAGACCTGCCTTGATCCTGAGGGAGGAATCTTCAAATTAAATTTCAGTATAGTAATCAAGGCTTGTAATGATGTGGATTAAGAAACCAGTGAAGTTTACGGTATTTTTACAAAGGTTCATCAAAGGTTGTTTTCATTTTTTTTTATTTTATTTTATGATAGTCACAGAGAGAGAGAGGCAGAGACATAGGCAGAGGGAGAAGCAGGCTCCATGCACCGGGAGCACGACACGGGATTCAATCCCGAGTCTCCAGGATCACGCCCTGGGCCAAAGGCAGGCGCCAAACCGCTGCGCCACCCAGGGATCCCAAAGGTTGTTTTTAAAATACAGCTGTATGGGGCGCCTGGGCGGCTTGGTCGGTCGGGCCTGTGACTCTTGGCTTGGGCTCACATAGGGGTCTCAGGTCGTGAGATCCACTGAAGCCTGCTTGGAATTCTTCTCTCTCAAAAAATAAATAAAATACAGCTGTGGCTCTTAAAAGGCTATATTTCAATTGTCTGAGAAATACCTTTCTGTAAGCCTAGCTCATTTCATTGTAACAAATTGTAAAGTTAATGTTTTTGAAGGAAAAAATATGCTTTTATACTTAACCTTCTGGTTACCCTTGGGTCAATTCTCTATTCAATTTATGGTAGACAGTTGAATTTATTATATTTTGTTTTTACACATACGACTTTTAATTTCTACTCATTTTTTAGATTTGAGAGACAAAGTGTGTGTGAGAGAGTGTGTGCGTGTGCACACCAGGAGGGGGCCACAGAGGGCGAGGGAGAACCCCAAGCCAGCTCCCTGCTGAGCAGGGATCCCTGTGGACAGGGAGCTTGATCTCATAACCTTGAGACCATGACCTAAGCTGAAACCAGGAGTCAAATGCTTAACCGACTGAGCCACCCAGGCACCCCTCTACTCAGCATTTTTAATGCTCGTTGCAACTTTTGGCTTGAAATTGCTTTTTTAAAGTTTTTTAGTTGGAATATAGTTGACACATAGCATTACATTCATTTCAGGTATACAAGAAATCGTTTTTGAAAAACCTCGCTCATAATTCTTGACATTTAAACTTTTATCTTCTAGAGAAAATTTGCATGATGGTCTTCAAGACTCTTATAAGTGTTGACATGTACATTTGTATAATTTGGCTCCCAATGTTCTTTCTAGTCCCTTGGGAAACTCAAATTTGAGTGTGTACCCTTTCTCCATATACTTGCTTATCGCCCCTGGATCAAGACCTGAGGCCACAGATTGCTATCCTTGGCCTGCTTCACTGTAGTTCCTGGGAGGGGGTGGTGGGCGGTGGGGGCTGGAGCAGGGGGTGGTGTAGTCGTGGTGTATTTGCATGTGGGCTCTGTGAGGAGCCCGACAGGCACACCTCAGAGATACTGCAGGTTTGCTTCCAGACCACTGCAGTAAGGGGCTATCACAGGACATTCAGATGAATATCTTGATTTCCCAGTGCATGTGCAAGTTACGTTTACCCTATGCCATAGTCTGTTAAGTGGGCAGTGGCATTACGTGTAGAGAGAAATGTAGGGCAGCCTGGGTGGCTCAGCGGTTTAGCGCCGCCTTCAGCCCAGGGCGCGATCCTGGAGACCTGGGATCGGGTCCCGCATCGGGCTCCCTGCATGGAGCCTGCTTCTCTCTCTGCCTGTGTCTCTGCCTCTCTCTCTGTGTCTCTCATGGATAAATACATAAAATCTTAAAAAAAAAAAAAAAAGAAAAATGTATATATATACCTTAGTTTTTTAAAGATTTTATTTATTTGGGACACCTGGGGGGCTCAGTGGTGGAACATCTGCCTTTGGCTCAGGGCGTGACCCTGGGGTCCCAGGATTGAGTCCCACATTGGAGAGAGCCTGCATGGAGCCTGCTCCTCCCTCTGCCTGTGTCTCTCCCTCTCTCTGTGTTTCTCACGGATGAATAAATCTTTAAAAATAAGAAAGATTTTATTTATTTGAAGGAGAGATCACAAGCAGGGGGAGCGGCAGAAGGAGAGGGAGAAGCCGATCCCCCCTGAGCAAGAAGCTTGACTCGATATGGGGCTGGGGCTCTGGCTCTATCCCAGGACCCTGATACTGGGATGCCAGGATCATGATCTGAGCTGAAGGCAGATGCTGGGGGTTGCAGATGCTGGGTGACCCAACCCCTGCACATAACTTAATTAAAAATACTTCATTGCTGGCGCGCCTGGTGGCTCAGCCAGTTGTGCACCTGCCTTGGGCTCAGGTCATGGTCTCAGGGTCCTGGGATCGAGCCCCGCATCGGGCGCCCTGCTCAGGGGGAGCCTGCTCCTCCCTCCCTCTCCCTGCTGCTCCCCCTGCTGTGCTCTGTCTCTCACTCTGTCAGATGAGTAGGTAGGGTCTTAAAACTATTTCATCGCTAGAAGAATACTAGCCATCATCTGCATCTCCATCGTAATCACTGATCACCAATCCTTGTGACAGAGCTAATAGTGGAAATGCTTGCCATCTTACTAGAATTACCAGAACGCGACACAGAGACCTGAGCGAGCAGGTGCTGTGGGCGAGGGTGCTGATAGACGTAGTGGAGGCAGCGCTGCCAAACCTTCAGTTAGGAAGACGCCGGGATCTGGGAAGCAGAATGACACAAGGTGTGCCTGTCTGTGGGGCAAGCTCTGCCGTGATTCTGGCTAACCCAGGGCTCCGTGGGGTCCCCAGCTTTGGGTGGGGCTTCCTCTGTGGGAAAAGGTTGGGTAAAGACAGCAAGGATGATGCCCAGCCTCTCTAGAGGGCGGTCGCCAACCTTGGATGTTTCTAATACCTTTCCTTCTACCTTTTATGGAAGTAGGCATTCTTGACAGCACACATGCCCTAAGTGTTGAGCTTGGCGAGTCTGCCAACCTGAAATCACCTTCCAGCAGCGGTCAGGTTAAGGAACCGAACCCACCTGGCCATCCTGTGCTCCGTCCAGTCACCGCCCCACTGCCGTCTCACAGTGGCGTGCATTAGTTTTGCTTGTCTCTATTCTTGTTTCTGACTTTTTTCTTCAACATCACATTTGCAACACATTTTCCATACTGCTGAGGATCATTGTAGATCAATCTACCATTGTAGGGTGGGGGGGCATTTGGGTGGGTTCCCAGTTTTTGGCTATTAGGACGTACTAGTGCAGCTGTGAACATTCTTTTTTTTTTTTTAATTTTTTTTTTAAATTTTTATTTATTTATTTATTTATGATAGTCACAGAGAGAGAGAGAGAGGGGCAGAGACACAGGCAGAGGGAGAAGCAGGCTCCATGCACCGGGAGCCCGACGTGGGATTCGATCCTGGGTCTCCAGGATCGCGCCCTGGGCCAAAGGCAGGCGCCAAATCGCTGCGCCACCCAGGGATCCCAGCTGTGAACATTCTTATGCACGCCTTGGACGAACATGCCTTGTCACTTCTGCAGGGCATATGCACGTCGGGGTGGAGTTGACCGCTGTAGTACCTCGCGCACACAGTGTCCCAGAGCTGTGGTAGTGGTTTACAGTCCACCAGTGGGTTGAGAGGTCCCAGACCTCTAAATGTACTGTATATTTGTCATGTTTACCATCTTGGCGACGTTAATTGGACCATTAACAACCTGGTGTGTAACTGTGACGGATTTAAAGCTTAGGCTTGTTGACAGGTAGGAGGAGGTCGTGGGAGGCCTCAGGCCACCTGAAAGGCCGTACTGCAGCAGCCCTTTCCTCCCCTGCCCCGGTTTGCTGTGTCCACACTTGCTAGGATTGCTGGCTCGCAGCTGTCCTCTGGGAGGCCTGGGCTTTCCTGTTCTGTCATTGCCTTTCCAGATCTTGGTGTATGACACACAGCACTGGAGAGACATGTTCGGAGTGGGAAAGCCAGTGGTGAGTGTTAGCTGGAGGCAGGTGTTAAGGGAAGCGTGTGGCGGTGGAAGGGCTTGTGGAGGTAGCTGGTGAGCCCCTCCTGGAATTAGTGTTTGGGCAGAGCTGGTCTTCAGGAATGCCAGAGAAAGACCCTGCAGGAGGAAGCTGGAGTGATTCCAAAGGCTCTTTTTCAAGTTAGATGACCGAAAGTGTTGTGCTAGGTTATGCACGTCATGTGATAGCAGCCCTGGGAGGGTAGTTGTGGCGAGAGCAGACCATGTCCATGTGGTCAGAGCATCTGGAAGGGGCTTAGGAAAGGCAGCTTTCTCCAGTCCCCTTGTTTTTGCTATTTCGGGCCTGGGGTCCTTAGCTGAGATCTCACTGCAGTGATTAATGTGTCTCTCTCACACTTTAGGATGCTTTGCATGTGGGATGGAAAACGGATTCCGAGTCTATAACACCGATCCGCTTAAAGAAAAAGAGAAACAAGGTAAGAATAGGTGACATTTCATGGTGTCTCCCTTTTTGCAGCCCTCAAAGAATCTGCATTTTATCCCATGTTTGGCAGAGCGGAGGGGTGGGTGGGGTGCTGGTTTTGAGAATTAAATAAGAGGTTCATGGCCCTCTGCCCCCCTGGACGGGGTGGGGGTGCAGGGGTGGTCCAGATGGCACGGCCCAACTCTGATTGCTCTGGGAGGTGTGAACTTTGAAGCGTCGTGTGTGTTTGCCCCGTCTTCAGGTCTTGCTGGTTGCAGTGGGAGAACACGGTGTAGTTGTTGCGGGCCATTCTCTCTCTCCCTGCTGAACAGGAGGGCGTAGAGAACTCAAGTAATGGGTTTAATAGAGTATATGGGACTCTTGACCCTTGATAAATGACTGCTTAGAAAATATTATTTGTAATAGTGTTTTTAATTTTTTTTTTAATATTTTATTCATTTATTCATGAGACACAGAGAGAGAGAGAGAGGCAGAGACACAGGCAGAAGGAGAAGCAGGCTCCTTGCAGGGAGCCCGATGCAGGACTGGATCCCAGGACCCTGGGGTCACGTCCTGGGCCAAAGGCAGATGCTCAGCCGCTGAGCCACCTGGGCTGCCCTGTAGCCATAAATTATAGTGGCTTCTGTTTACATATTTCAGTGTTTTAAGTTATGTTTTTGTGGAATACAAGTTTTCAAAAGCTTCTTAGGTGGAGTCAGGACTTCTGTATACTAATATAATGGTGGACTTTTTTTGCCATTTGACAGGAAAAAGTGGTAAATTTTACAGGTAGAATTTTTCCAATTTATTTTTCTCCTAATATGCTTTTCTTAAGCTTTTGGTGTCTCCTACACTTTACTTGATTGGAGAATCAAGCTTTGTCAACAGATGAACAAATCTCAGATCAATCAAAGAAAATGAGAAACATCCTTTTTCTTTCTACAGTTGTGGTTTGTTTTCATTTTAATTCAGTGCACAAGTTATATTTTCTGAGTGGAACTGTTTCTTGTCTGTAGGAGGTAGTTACTACATCCACTAAACAGCCCCCTTTCATTATCATAACTAATAATCCAGCTTCAGGGATTTTCAGAAATCTTTCTGACCGTGGCCATGGCTTGTAAAACAGTAGTGCTTTCCACCTAGGACTTGACTTTGTGGGCTCAGCTGTACAACTTCCATTATCAGAGAAAGACGGCGCAGGGACTAGTTCAGGGCTCAGGTTCTAGGCCCACACTGTTGAGCGGAATCTGGCTCTATCCCTTACCAGGCTGCTGTGTGACCTGGGGCGGCAAGTTCCTCACCTCCCCTGGGCCCCGCCTTGTGGGAAATGAAGGTGATAACTGTCTACCTCCCAAGATTAGTGTGACGATCAATGAATTAGGATGCTCAAAACAGGTAGATTAGTGCCTGGCACGCTCTTAGGTGCTGTGTAAGCTCGTGCCTTCCTGCTCTGTCAGCGGCCCTGCGCTCTTACAGGGCACGGGTCATGGTGGGAGTCTCCTATCAGTCTTCTGAGTATCTGACTTTTATTTTTTGGTTGCTTAGTGAATTAAGACAACTCTGCTTTATATAGATAAATAGTTACAAAATACTTTGAAACAATTTGACTTGTAAATTCCAGGATACTTTTTACTTAAAGTGCTCTAGAAGTTTAGGAGTTACAGGCTTAGTTTTAGGTTGAATCATTAGCAGTATATTGATAGCTATTTCCTAATTACTGAAATGTTTATAACAAATTCAGGATTTTTTTCTAAAAATACATTAGTCAAGAAGCTTTAAAAGTCTGAGTTCCAGGGCAGCCTAGGTGGCTCAGCGGTTTAGCGCCACCTTCAGCCCAGGGCGTGATCCTGAAGACCCGGGATCGAGTCCCGCATCGGGCTCCCTGCATGGAGCCTGCTTCTCCGTCTGCCTGTGTCTCTGCCTCTCTCATGAATAAATTTAAAAAAATCATAAAAAAAAAAAAAAATTTCCAGAAACGTTTGCCATTGTTACACTGAGGGCAAGTACTGTCCTCCTGCTGCTCAGCTGAACTGTGTCTGTGTCTGGAGCAGGCTTTCCCTCAGCTTAGCTGGAGTGAGTTTGAAAAGGATCCTGGTGGGGCCATGCTGTGCTTTTTGATGGTGTATTTGGAGAAGTCCATGCCTCTGCACTGTACTTGGTCTGCTGTTACATTTCTGGCAACTTACAACTGGATGCAAAACAGGCTGGACCTTGTTCCTGTTTTATCTCTGCGCTTTGTGTTTCCTAAATGAGGAGGAAGGAAGTGTGCCTGCATTTCAGCAATCACCCCCAGATCTGGGCTGTCGGCCCTGTTCTCTCCAGTGTGACTGTGGCACTGAGTAGATGTGATTGGCCGTGAACTGCCTCTTGCAGTTGTGCCCGCCGCTGGCAGGGACTGGGAGCTATTGGAGCTGTTGGACCCTCCTAAGCATTGAGGGTCCTGGGTCTTATTCACACCTGAAGCGGTTGCAGCTCTGCTCCGCTCCAGGAAAGCCGTGGAGACCCAGGGAGGACTGCCTGGTGTTCACGGTGATGCTGTGGGGCCCGAGTGTAGGACTCTGATTCACATCTGAGCATACACAAGACGGAAGGTTCAGGAATGATGCATTTGGATAGAATAATACCCAGTGATTATAGAAGTTAAGGAGTATTCTTTTTTTTAAAAAAAAAAAAAAAGATTTTATTTATTCATTCATGATAGAGAGAGAGCAAGGCAGAGACACAGGCAGAGGGAGAAGCAGGCTCCATGCCGGGAGCCCGACGCGGGACTCGATCCCGGGACTCCAGGATCACGCCCTGGGCCAAAGGCAGGCGCTAAACCACTGAGCCACCCAGGGATCCCCAATACGGAGTACTCGTTAAAAGTTAATTTCACTTTTTCATTTAGAAACAGCTCTTTTGTGGTGCACAGGTGATTAGAGCCTGCGTAGCCTACGCTCAGTGAGCGTACACAGCCTGCAAGGCGGGCAGAGGGGTTCGGAGGTGTTCCCGTTTTCCGAGTCCCTCACTTGTCCCTCCATGTGACCCGTGCTCACCATGGGCTGTCGGCAGCCATATGTGGGGAAGTAGCAAGGACACCGCTAGAAAGCACAGCATGTGACAGGCCGTGCTCAGGTGAGGCCCGCCTGTTGCTGAGCCCGCGGGTGGTGACCGGTGCCTTCCCTTGTCGAGTGCTGCCCTGGTGCAGAGGACAGTGACGAACAAAATGGGCAGGGTCCTTGGTGACACACCCAAGTAAGTATCTAGAAATAAAAGGTGACCTGTCGTGCACAATTCCTGACGTCACCCAGTCCAGCAGCCTACCTGAGGTGACTGTGTGCTGGGGCCTTAATCCTCGTTTGTCTGACGTCCCAGAGGTTCACCTGGACTTCGTGCTCGTGCGCTCACCCGGTGTGTCCGAGATGAAGGGACCAGAGAGCAATGAGAGAAGCCTGCAAGGTGGGGGACATGAGTGTCGCAAGGGGTGGCGGTAGCGCGTCAGCGTGCAGCCGTGCGGAGGCTGCCGAGAAGCGGGCCATGGCATGGCCTGTTTCACGGCCATTTTTATTTTTAATTTTTTAAAGATTTTATTTATTCATGAGAGACAGAGTCAGGGACCCAGGCAGAGGGAGAGGCAGGCTCCCTGCGCGGAGCCCGATGCGGGACTCGTCCTGGGCCCCTGGGTCACGACCTGGGCCCAAGGCGGCCACTCCAGCCCCGGGTGCCCCGTGTTTCGTGGCCTCAATGGTACAGTTCAAGTTGGTAGAATCTTTTTGTAGGGTGATTTGGCAAAATGTGTTCACTACAGACACACATACTGTTGAATTCATCAATTATACCCAAAGGATTTTATCTGAGAGAAAAAATTGGAAGTTACTAGATGTTTGTATAAAGATATTATTGTTGATCCCGAACAACACAGGAATTAGGGGCAGCCCGGGTGGCTCAAGTGGTTTAGCGCCACCTTCGGCCCAGGGCCTGATCCTGGAGACCCTGGATCGAGTCCCACGTCGGGCTCCTTGCATGGCGCCTGCTTCTCCCTCTGCTTGTGTCTCTGTTTCTCTCTCCTCTCTGTGTATTCTCAGAGATAAATAAATAAAATCTTTAAAAAAAAAAAAAAGAAAATCCATGTGTGACATTTTTTTTTTTTTTTTGAAGATTTATTTCTGAGAGAGAGAGAGAGAGCTGGAGAGAGAGCACGCGCATGAGCAGGGGGAGGGAGAGATGGAGCCAGAGAAGCAGACTCTGCTGAACAGGGAGCCTGACATGGGACTTGATCCCAGGACCCCAAGATCATGACCTGAGCCGAAGCCAGATGCCCAACTACTGAGCCCCCCAGGCGCCCCCATGTATGACTTTTGGGTTCCCCAAAACTTTTTTTTTTTTTTGGGTTCCCCAAAACTTAACCACTTATAGTATACTGTTGACCAGAAGCTTTTTATCAGTAGCAGTCAGTTAACATGTGTTTTGTTTTTTATACGTATTATATACCGTATTCATACAATGAAGTAAGCTCAGGAGAAGGAAACAATATTAAAATCATAAGAGAAAAAAAATCATAAGAGAAAACACATTTACAGTATCAAACTGTGTTTATTCAAAAAAAAGTCTGCTATAATTTGACCTGTGCAGTTCACTCCCGTGTCACTCAGGGTCAAGTGGATTGTCAGTCCTTTCTAGCGTTTCTACTAGGCCGTGAATTTTGCATTTCTCACTGAGTGAGCTGATGAACTTTGGAATCATCTTGAATAATCGTGACTGATCTGTTAATTTCTGACTTTCAGAGGTTTTGCTTCCTCTCTTGCCCTTTGCCGTGCCCTCCCTGTGCCAGGAGCTCTGGTCATTTCTCCCCAGAGCTGAGGAGAGCAGCGTGGGCTGGTCCTCCTCTGCCACAGAAACCTTCCAGAGTGGGGTTTGTCTCTCTGAACCCTAAACTTCTCACCGGGTTCCTGTTGCCTTCCCTGAGCAAGGGTTGTTGGTCTTCCTTTTGTCGTGGAGGACATCTAAAGATCTGCCGATGTTTTCTTCTTAACGTAATTCATGAATACTTTTTGAGCATTTCAGACCAGTGAAAGGTGTTTTAAATGATAAACTCAAAAAAAAAAAAAAGTTATAAACCCTGCTTTTACATTGAAGCATTTTTTTTTTTTTAAGAATTTATTTATTTATTGATGAGAGCGAGAGAGAGAGGCAGAGACACAGGCAGAGGGAGAAGCAGGCTCCATGCAGGGAGCCCGACACGGGACTCGATCCCAGGACTCCAGGATCGCGCCCTGGGCTGCAGGCGGCGCTAAACCGCTGAGCCCCCCGGGCTGCCCTGGTCCATTGGCTTCTTAGGGTGCTGTGGGCTTCACATTTATACCTGGAAACACGGCTCATGAGGATGGGCTGCTAAGGGAAGTGCAAGCCCACAACTCTTTGTCTTGCCCGGCCACCCAGCAGTGTCCTTGCTGATGGTAGTCAGGTATAGATGGCTGATAAAGTCAAATGCTGAGTGTTACATTTCTCATTTTTTCCTGTATTTGAATTGTAAAATACACATACTAACTTTTTTTTTCAATATCATTTCAGAATTTCTGGAAGGAGGAGTTGGCCATGTTGAAATGTTATTTCGCTGCAACTATTTAGCTTTAGTTGGTGGTGGGAAAAAGCCGAAATACCCCCCCAACAAAGGTAAAGTGACAGTGTGCTTAATGATCATGCCTCATGTGTTGTAATGTCTGGAACTTTTTAGAGCATCTTGGGGTTTGCAGCTCCATTTGCTCTTCCCTGGTAGCCCTGTGGAGTGTGAAGGACTAGTCACCAACAGGAGGCATCTGGAGAGAGAGGCTTGATTCTGCTGTTCCCGGGAGTGTGTATGGCAAGGGTCACTTGCTTCTATTGACGTAAAGCACGTGCTTTTCAGTGAATGTTGGCCAAATAGGGGGCACGCCGTGCCTGTGGACCCGGTTTTGTTTTAAGTATTCAACTGTGGGTTGGTATCATAAATGTTAAGGGGTTTGTTTTAAAGCGAGGTATGGGAAGGTGGTTCTTCCTACAAAGAGGCACTGATTTGCAGGAGCATCGCTTTGATTGCCACATAGAACAAAACCACATTGGCTCTAGGTTTAAGAGTGGGTGTAGGTCTGTGTTCAGACAGATTGCGATGTAAGAGGTCTGGTTTTTAAAGTAGGAGAGAAACAGAAACTTTACCCACCACAGTTGTGTCCTCCCTGCCTGTAGACCCAGGAATCTCTCGGGGGAAGAGAAAGAGAGGAGGGCAGGACAGCGGAAGGGGTGGCAGGGGGATTGGGGCAGTGGGTGAGGACCTCGGGTACAGAGGAGGTGGAATCAGGAAAGCAGCCCCGTCCTGGCTTAGGAATGTTCTCGTCTAGAAGCAGTGTGGCGGACACGGCTGCCCTTACTCACAGGAAGGGGTAGGGAGAGAAGTGAGTGGCAAGTGCTGGTGACCTGGCGGCCCTGGAGGACTGTGGGGTCGAGCCCACTGCTGATGGTTCCTGAGCAGGTGGGAGGGGGTGGAGTGCTCTCTTTCCAGCTTCGGCAGGAGGAGAAGGTTCCGGGAGGTGCCGTGGGTGTGAGCGCGAGCTGGAGGTCTCCTGGAGACGACGTGGGGTGCACGACTGTGGCAGGCTCTGCGGCCCCGGCTCAGAGCTGTCAGGGGAGCCCCGTGGAGGGCGTGAGTGGGGTGGGGAGCAGAGCTGCTCGCAGGGGTGAGCCCGGGGGAGCAGAGCGTGTGGCTTGGGAGAAAGGCCGTCCCGACGTGACATGGAAGCCAGTGTATTCGGGGTGCAGGGAGGGGTCACTGTGGAATAAAGGTTACTTTAGGGGCATCTGGGGGGCTGGACGTTCAGCTCTTGACCTCAGAGTTGTGGGTTCAAGCCCGGCATGGAGCCGCCTCAGAATTCCTCCCCCTGGGGGATCCCTCGGTGGCTCAGCGGTTTGGCGCCTGCCTTCAGCCCAGGGCGCGATCCTGGAGTCGGGGGATCGAGTCCCACGTCGGGCTCCTTGCATGGAGCCTGCTTCTCCCTCTGCCTGTGTCTCCACCTCTCTCTCTATGGGTCTATCATGAATAAATAAATAAATCTTTAAAAAAAAAAAAAAAAAAAAAGAATTCCTCCCCCTGGCACCTGCTGGGTCGGTGTTTGCCTTGCCGTGAAGCGTGTTACTGCTCACGGAGGAGGAAAGAGAGCGTGGAGCCCGGCCCTCCCATGGCACCGGAGGGTGGGCCACCGTGGGGTCTCCTTCACCTGTCATTTTTGTTCTCTCTTACAAAAAAACCCAAGAAGTTAACGTCTCAGAAAATTTACAGACTTAGATGAAAGCCATTTTCTAACAAATTTTGAGTAAAACCTAAATTTATTTCTTGTAAAAGAGTACTAAAGGCAGTTTTAAAAAACAACTTGGTTTGTTTAAGCTTTTATGAGATTCAGGTTTTTTTCAATATCAAAATTGTTGAATTGACTCTTAATACTTTAGTAATTGTAGATAATAAGATCCACATTGTTGACACGTGAAGAAGCTGGTGTTTGGTTTATGAAAGAGTTAAAATGAGACTGGAGATGGGTGGTCGCCGTGCAAGCAGGCGAGCAGGCTGGCTGCTCGGAGCCGAGAGGCCTCCTGATTCAGGCAGGAGCTTAGAGGGCACAGGACGGAGAGTTCCAGAACTAGGGGACACACCTGCTGTCAGGAACTGTTAAAAGGCAGACCTGCCAAATCCCGGGCAGTACACAGAACCTCCAGCCACGGGGGCAGCGGGAGGCCAACAGTGACCCCGGGTCCGTGGATTTTTCTCACTGCCTGGGGCATTGCATCTGGTCACTTTCCTTTTGTGAGTGAAATTTTGTGCTGCTGGCTCCTGGGATCCGTCATGCTGTTTCCAGAAGTTTCTAAAAAGAGTTTACTCATATTTGTGACACTTGACGTGGCTCATCTTTGGGACCCTGGCTGGATTGGGCCAGTTTACCTTTGCTTGAATTGCAGACTTGACATTAGGTTGCGGGGCCGGGGCAGTGTACTTGGGAGCTGTGTGCGAATCCTCTGCCTGCGAGGTGGTGATCTCAGCGAGGGGGCTGCGGGCGGACTGCCCCCCCCCACCCCCTGCACCCTCACCCCCAGGGGAGCCCACTTTGGGGATTTGTGAATGAAGAGACTTAGCAAACAGGGATGGTGTTTTGAAGGGGTAAGAACAGAAGTCTCTGCTCCATATTTGAATAGTTATAAATTTTTACCTTCTCAGTAGTAAATTTTATAAAAGTTTGGTAGTTCTCCTAGGTACTGTGATCTCTTGATTTAAAATTGAGGTCCTGGAGTCCATTCTGGCAGAACTTGCCCCGAATCCCACCTCCAGGACTCCAGTTGGTCATAGGGCCGGGACCCCTGGGGACCGTGGCTCACAACGGAGGCAGTGTCCCTCCCTCACGCTCTTCCCGGACAGCTCTGCGAGACAAGGCTCCGGAGAGTGGCAAGGGTTGGGGTCCAGACGGCCTGTGCCTCTTCCCCCTGCGCGCTTCTGCCCTCCTCATCCTTGGGGGTCATCTGTAATGTTCTCAGCCCTTGGGACGCAAACTACTGATGCTTCGTGGACCACATGAGTGTGTGCAGCAGAATGCGACTGAGAAGAGTGAGGACCGTCGGGCGGGGGTCGAGAGAAACCCCCAGCCCTGTTTTTTTATCCATGGAAACTGAAGCCTCTCTTCTCTGGGTCCAGGGGTGTCTCCAGCTTGCTTTGGGTTCAGGCGGGTGGAAGCCAGGAAAGGGGGCTGGGGAGAAGTTCGTCTGGAAACTAGGCAAGGTGGGCAGCGAGGAGGTGCGTGTGTGTGCGTGTGGGTTGCGGGGTGGGGGGGGGAGAGGGTCAGTGGGGGTGGTGTGGACCGGGTCGGGGTGGTGGGAGGGAGCAGGTGAGCACCCCACTGCCAGCCACCGCGTTGGGCGGGGTGCAGTGCCCCCCCCACTCTGAGCCTGGGCGCCGGGAGATCCACAGCTCCGCGGGGGACTGTTCTGCAAGGCCCCCCCGCCCATGAGTTCTCTCTGAAATTTCAGTGATGATCTGGGATGACCTGAAAAAGAAGACTGTTATTGAAATAGAGTTTTCTACAGAAGTCAAGGCAGTCAAGCTGCGGCGAGATCGGTAGGTTTGCTATCTCCGTTTTGAAAGTGGGAATAGCCTCTTTCTCTCAAGACGGCTGAAATACTTGAGGAAAAAACGTGTTTGGGAAAATTATGTCTTCAAATGTGATGATTGTAGTAATGAGCCAAAGGATGTGGAGTTCTCTGTGTTGCTGCGGAGGAGGCCTGAATTCTAGGGGCTTCCACGGATGGTTGGGAAGCAGTGGCTGTGCCTGGCTGCGGCCCGGGGGTGCTCAGTCCTTCCCAGGACGGTCCCCGTCCCACAGGCTCCCACTGAGGATGCAGGGCTGAGCCGCCCCTCGGTCCAGCGTTTCTACACGCTGCCTCAAAAACTGTTACCTGTGGGGCAGCAGCTCTTTCTGCTCACGGGTCCTGTCCCAACGCTTTAATAAAACCACCATTTTGCACCAAAAAAACCCCAAACTGTTACAAGTTGGGAGATGGAAGATTTGGAGACTCCTCATGGAGACGGTGGCTTTGCTGTCACCTGCTGAGAGTACAGGCCTCTCGCAGCCACCACCGTCATGGTGTTGAGGAGGACACAGAAGTTTTTCCTAGTAGGTTGAGCAAGATAGTTTCATTAAATTGGATTTTAGTTTGGTGTGATGCATATCGACACTCAGCTACGGGAGGGGCGGAGCCGAACAGGGTGCCTGTGAACAGGGGACTGTCACACCTGCCTTCTTGGGTAGCTTGTGACTTGCAGTAATGTCCTTGGTAGGGCCCCCAACAATGCAGAGGCGGGGGCCATGTCCAAGGACCTTGCCGTTCCCAGCGTTTCTAAATTATCCAGACGTGGCTCCGGTGGATAAATAACTCCTGCCCCGTGTATTCTATATGGTTCTTAGTCTGGGTGAAATATTTGATGAAAATGTCCTTAAACCTCAGAGAGATCTGTTAGGCAGCCTGCGCCCAGGGGCCCAGGGGAGAGGCCCTCGTCCACCAGCGCCCGCCACACCCCGGGGCTCACGGGTGACCTGCTCCAGAGACGTCGCCGGCACAGGGCTCTGGTTCAAGAATGATCCTGTCTGTGCTGTTTGGACTCTCTAAGTTTCAAAATTATAAGAACAAAAATCACAAAAGTCTAGAGTTTCGCTTTGGGGAATAGGAATTCTGATTGTGTTTTTTTCCTTTCCAGAATTGTGGTGGTTTTGGACTCAATGATTAAGGTGTTTACATTCACACATAACCCCCATCAATTGCATGTGTTTGAAACCTGCTATAATCCTAAAGGTAAGACACTCAGAGGAGGAACGATGGGACTGGCTCATGGGGACGTGTGCGGGGTGCCCTCTGCTGTGGCGGGTCTGCGAGTGGCCTGTGGTGGTGACACGGGTCCTGAGGTGCGTGGGGCCCCTGACGGAGACCGGCTTCTCCGTTTCCCGCGCACGCGCTTCCCTCGGTGCCCACCACCGCCTCCTGGGAAGCTCGGCCCGCCGGCACCTGGCCTGCCAGGCAGGGGCTGCGCCCTCCCCGTCCCCCACCCCGGGCGGCGGCGGGTGTTCAGGAGCCCCTTGGGGGACCTTACAGTTGGGTGTTTTCACTGAGTTCTGAGGGGTTTCCTTTCCTTTTTCTTCCGGAGCCAGGATTGTATGTGACACTGTTCCCCATTGTAGCATCTTAATTTCTTTTTAAGATTTTTAGTGTTTTTCTTCTAGCTTTATTGAGCTGTAATATGCATAAATTCACTCATTTTAAGTATACGAATTGATAACCCGAAGTCTTGGTAAATGCCGTAAGCAGCTGTGTAACCTCCGCCTCAGTGGAGCCGAGTCCAGGCGGCCCCTTCTGCAGCTGGCCCTCAAGTTTGGCCTTTTCGGTTCTGTTCGGGGCCTTTCTCCTAGCTGACTATTTCTTAGATTCCTCCGTATGTCGTGTATTATTCTTTTCCTCGTTTTTATTGCGAAGTAATCGTGCGTGGTATGGAGAGAGTGGACTGTTCATCCACTGCGGTGGTTTGACTGTTACGAACAGAAGTTGCCGCGAGTGTTCACAGACACGTCTGTGCGTGGAGGTGCCGTTTGATTTCTCTGGGGTGAGTGCTGACAAGATCGTTCGTGTGCTGGGTCATACTGTGATGACGTGTCCACGTTTATAAAAATACCTACAAAATGTTTTCCGAAGGGGCGGTGTCTTCTTGACCCCCCCCCCCCCCCCCGGGGATCTAGGAGAGCTGGATCGCAGCAGGTCCCTGCCCAGCACTTGGTGTCACTCCGTTGCCGTGGCCGCTGCCGTGGCCGCGGGAATAGTATGCGCCTGGGCTTGAGTTTGCGTATGTCTCTGAGGACTGGCACCGATGAGCGTCTGGTCATGTGCTTGTTGCCATTCAAACGTCTCTTACGAGGTGTTTTCACATTTTCTCCCATTTTAGCATTGTTTATCTTTTCAGTTGTGAGACTTCTGCGTATGTTCTAGATAAGGCCCTTGGTCTATTAGTTTTGCAGAGATTTTCAGTTGGTCTGTGGTTTTTTGCAAAAAAGATATTTTCTTCTAGAAGCTTTAGATCTTCACTTAGGTGTTTAATCCTTTGTGTGTGTGTGTGTGTGTGTGTGTGTGTATGGCATGAGCAAAGGCCCAGATTTGTATTTTTCTTTATGACTATCCGGTTTCTAGTGCCATTTGTTAAGACTACTTTTTCTGCATTGAATTATCTTGGTACCTTTTTTTCTGATCAGGTGAATATAAGATTTTTCTGGACTTTTTATTCTGTTCCAGTGGTATGTCCTTATGCCAGTACCATACTGCTTTGGTATCTGGAGCTTTAAAATAATAATTCTTAAAATTAGGCTGTGTAAGTCTTCCAATCTTTTTATTTTACAAAAAAATTTTAGCCATTCTAGGACTTCACCTTTCCTTATAACTTCTAGTGTCAACTTGTCTGTTTCTTCAGAAAGGCTGCAGAGACTTGAATTGTGACCACACAGACCCTGCGGGCGGATGAAGATTCTAGCCGTGACCGTAGTAGATCCGATCGGGTCACTCCTCCATCTGTCAGATCTTTGGTTTCCTTTTTTTACATTGTGTTACAGTGTCTTATACAGATGCTGTTAAATTTATTCCTGAGTATTTTGACTTTTTATGTAATTGTTCTTTTTTTTTTTAATTTTTATTTATTTATTTATTTATTTATTTATTTATTTATTTATTTATTTATTTATTTATTTATGATAGTCACAGAGAGAGAGAGAGAGAGAGGGGCAGAGACACAGGCAGAGGGAGAAGCAGGCTCCATGCACCAGGAGCCCGACGTGGGATTCGATCCCGGGTCTCCAGGATTGCGCCCTGGGCCAAAGACAGGCGCTAAACCGCTGCGCCACCCAGGGATCCCCTTTTTATGTAATTGTTAATGGAGTTTTTAGATTTCACAGTTCTGTATTCTCAGTGGCTGGCACTATGGAAGACAGACATTTGACAAAATTCATTCAAGAATAAGTTCAGGGATGCCTGGGTGGCTCAGTGGTTGAGCATCTGCCTTTGGCTCAGGGCCTGATCCTGGAGACCCAGGATCGAGTCCCATGTCAGACTCCCTGCATGGAGCTTGCTTCTCCCTCCGCCTGTGTCTCTGCCTCTCTCTGTGTCTCTCAGGAATAAATAAATAAAATCTTATAAAAGAAAAATAAGTTCAGATGTTTCCAATTATGAGGCTGTCTCACTGGAGTTAGCTTTGTTTCTTTTTTTTGTTTTGTTTTTTTAAGATTTTATTTATTTATTCATGAGAGACACAGGCAGAGAGAAAAGCAGGCTCCAGGCAGAGAGCCCGATACAGGACTCGATCCCGGGTCTCCAGGATCACCCCCTGGGCCAAAGGCGGCACTAAACCACTGAGCCCCCCGGGTGCCCCTGGAGTTAGCTTGAGTTGGCCCTCTTGTACCTTTTACAATGAAAAGATTGTGTGCGTCCGATATAAATGAAAACCCTTGGGGGCGCCTGGGTGGCTCAGTCAGTTAAGTGTCCAACTCTTGGTTTCGGCTAAGGTTGTGGTCTCAGGGTCAGGGCATCGAGCCCCACATCGGGCTCCACCCTCAGCAGAGAGTCTCTCTAGCTTCTGTCTCTCCTCCTCTCCTCTGCCCCGTCTGCTTGGGCACGTGTGCACGTGTCTTCTCTCTAGGAAAAATAAAATCTTTAAAAAAAAAAAAAAAGGAAAACCCATGCCTAAGTCTTATTTTTTTATTTTATTTTTTTGTGAGGTAGAGGGCAGAGGCTTGTACACAGTCGTGAGTCCTTGATGGGTTTTTTCTCTGTCTCCGAGCAGGCCTCTGCGTCCTGTGCCCCAACAGTAACAACTCCCTCCTGGCCTTCCCGGGCACACACACAGGCCACGTGCAGCTCGTGGACCTGGCCAGCACCGAGAAGCCGCCCGTGGACATTCCAGCCCACGAGGGCGTCCTCAGCTGCATTGCTCTTAACCTGCAGGGAACAAGAATCGCAACCGCATCTGAGAAAGTAAGTGCGTGTCCCTCCGTTGATAGAGCCGTGCACCTGCCCCCGCCGCCCTTGCTCCCGGGGACGTACCGTGTGGGCCCCGCAGAAAGGCACCCCTTCCTTGTAGGTTCTGACTCTTACGGGTTCCCACCTTCTCTTGGGAATCAAGTCAGAGTTCACTAGACCGTGGAAGAGTCCCGTTACTTGGTGAAAGCTCCTGTTTTTGGCAGCAGAATCACTGTTCCTTTTTGTAACCAGCCGTGGGAGTTAGAACAAAGATGGCGTTTCTCTAGACAGGGCTGACAGCCCCGCAGGAACGTCCCCCCGGGCTGCGGGGTCCTCCTCGGCATCTGCCCGGCCGTAGAGGCATGGGGTCAGTGGGGAGGCTGGCGCCAGGGCTCTGGCTCCTGCCCGGTGCTGTTGGGCTGGAGAGCCACCTGCTTCTCGGGGACAGCGGAGGGAAAAGTTGAGCATTAGATGATGTGGATGAGTTTGGGAAGGGGTTGTACGGGCTAATGGGTTTGTGAGTGTGATATTCATTTAAAAAAACTAAAAAATTGTGAATGATAATAAAACACTTCACTGTTTTTCAAAGGGGACCCTTATAAGAATATTTGATACTTCATCAGGGCATTTAATCCAGGAATTACGAAGAGGGTCTCAAGCCGCCAACATCTATTGGTAAGAGAGCCCACCATTCCCCCAGGGCCATGGCTTTGGGTGGGCCACGTGGGCAGGGCGCATGCGACCGAGGGCACGTCCGGGTCCCTACCTGCTGTGGGGGGTCAGGTGTGAGCTTGTTTTATTAGGACTAATTTTAAATTGTTACTGTGGGACTATGTACACAAGGAGAAGGAATATGATTACCTGCCGTTGACCCATTGCCCTGCCTCGTGCTTGTCCGTACTTGCCATCTTCCTCCTTCTCCACTGGCCTCCCCCTGATTCTCCTGGGGTATTTTAAGGCAGACACCACAGAACTCATTAGCTCATCTGTAATCAGTTGGGTGCCCTGTGAGACACCGCAGCCCGTGGGGTTTCGTCCTTCGCACCCGTGGCCTTGGCCAGTGCTGAGCAGCATTTGGGTACGCGTGATAAACGTGATTAATACGTGACTGTAGGGACTGTGCCTGTGGAGCCCTGTGGGGTCTCCGGTGTCTGCCCTCAGGGCCCCGGGGCCTCCCGGGGGGTCCGCAGGGAGCCTCTCCCTCTCCCTGGCACCCACTCTACTGGAGGGGGGCCTGCGTGGGCTGGCGAATGGGGGCAGTGGTGCTCAGGGTCCTAGGAATGCGAGGAGGCCAAGGTCAGGGGCCAGCTCACAGGCTGCTGCTGCGGGTGGGCGGCTCCTCTGTCCGCACGGAAGCACAGCTCCGTCTTGTGTCCCCGCAGCATTAACTTCAATCCGGACGCTTCCCTCATCTGCGTGTCCAGTGACCACGGCACCGTGCACATTTTTGCTGCCGAAGATCCAAAAAGGAATAAACAGTCTAGGTGGGTTTCCCCGGAGTTAACAGGCCTCGCCCCTCCTTTGGGCACACTGGGTGTGGAGTCACAGTCGGGTCTCAGTGCGCGCTTGGCTGTGTGACAGTGAGGGCGGCGACCCTCTGGCAGCCCAGCTGCGGAGGCCGTGGGCCACAGTACGTGCTACCTGTAGCTTTATTACAAGGACACGGACGCATGGTCCATGTTCCGTGCAGAAGAGACAGGAGTTGACCATTTGTTACTGGCGACAGGAGGGTCTGAGGGAAATGTGGGGAGTCGGTAGTGACGCAGGGAATTTCAGCTGTACGCATGGGTGTCCCTCAGCTGCTCCTGGTCGGTGGCCACGGTGTGCGGCGCGGGAACGGGCACGCCGGGCCTCCTTGCCGTCTGACGAGGGTCCGGTCCCCGTCCCGATCGCGGACCTGGGCCGGGGCCGCGCCCCTCGTGCCGCACTTGCCTGGTTCCTGTGAGCCCGCGTGAGCACTTTGGTTTTCCACGTGACGAGACCAATCAAAAGGACAGACTGCGGCCCGGCTCGGGCTGCGAGGGACCTGGCCCTCCCCGAGACTCGGCCGTAACCGCCTTCTCTCCCTCCCCTAGTCTGGCCTCCGCCAGCTTCCTCCCAAAGTACTTCAGCTCCAAGTGGAGTTTCTCCAAGTTTCAGGTGCCCTCAGGCTCTCCGTGCATCTGTGCCTTTGGAACGGAGCCAAATGCCGTCATCGGTAAGTGGGGCCCACGGTGGCCGCCCCGTGCTTGTGCTCCGGGGCGGGGTCCCACGTGGGGCCTGTGCGGCCGCAGGGGAAACACCAGCCCTGGCCCGGGGCGCCCCAGCAGCTCGTGGGTGCTTGGACTGATGACCCCACGGGGCTTCCCCACGTGTCAGTCAAACATGGGCACCCCCAGAACGGTCGGGGCTCCCAGCCGCCGTGGGCGTGGGGCGGGGCGGGGGTCCCCCATCAGCCACACTCACTCTGGGTGGCCACCTGGGGCAAGGCCATTTCCGGGTGAGCGCGGTGCTGTCTGCTGTTGACCTCGCGCGGAGAAACACGGGAGTGAAATGGTGTCCTTCTGTCTCAGCCATTTGCGCAGACGGCAGCTACTACAAGTTCCTATTCAACCCCAAGGGGGAGTGTATCCGGGACGTCTACGCGCAGTTTCTAGAAATGACCGATGACAAGCTGTGACTCCGCCGGGCGCGAGCAGCGCCCACGGCTGGCCACCCCAAGGCGCTGAGTGTGCCCGTCAGACTCTGGGGCGCTGCGCTGCCCGCGGGCCTCGTGCTCATGGCCGGAGGACCCCCTGGGACTGCGCTCCTGAAGCCATCCTGCGGTTGTCTGTTTTCCCGAGCAGGGCTTCCCGTTTCCAGTATTAAAGAAGGATCATCCTCCCGGCAGTGTAGACGCTCCCGTGGCTCTGAGCAGCCAGGCCCGACTGCTGGCCTGTCACCCGTACTCCAGCTGTGACGCTTGCTTCCGTGCTTCCACCACCCCCGCCTGTGCCCCGTGCCCTGGGCGCTCCGCACATGGACTGCGCTGACACAGCGATGGACGCATTAAAATTTGTTTTGGCCGCAGATTCCATCATTTTCCCTGAGTCTGTCACGGGGGGTGAGCACACGTGTCCGTGTTCGTCCTGACGGCCCCGGGTCTCCATGTGGGGCCACGGTACCAGCAGCCTTAGAACAGGAGGGAGGGGTTCCTTCTCCATCTGGACGTGAGCAACGACTCCACCGTGCTGGGGAGCCCGGGGTGGCGCCCCCTGCGCCGCGACCCCGCCGTCCCCAAGCCTGTCGCCAGCCTCGCAGCAGCTGCGTGCCCACGGGGCACCGTCCTGTCGGAGCTGCTGGAATCGGGGCAGAGGCCCGGCGCTCCGTGGGCTCGCCCCCAGGTTTCCATCGTGTGCATGGGGAGCAGCGCGTAGCTCTTCAGACCAGCCCCCAGGAGGGCGGCACCTGACGGGGATGGAGGGGGGCCAGGCATCGGGCTCACAGGCCACAGCCGCGGGCAGTGCTGGGGCGAAAGGCCCACCAGGACCTTTCCTGGCATTTGGGGCTGAGGCCAGTCATGGGCTCTGTGGTGTTAGTGCTCCCGGAAGTATGTATTTGATTTTCTTAAATTCCTTTTAAAGAAATCTAGTTTCACGGTTCTGGTTTCCGGTTGTGAACGTTGAAAGTCTGGGGCTGCAGCTGTCGTCCTGCCAGTTCTTTTACTGTCATGTAACCAACTCCCTTTGTACGTGGATTTCAGTGTAAAGTCTGCATGTTCCTTTTGTGTGTATTTAATCATGAAATTTAA
Organism: Canis lupus familiaris; assembly: GCF_011100685.1. NCBI lineage: Eukaryota > Metazoa > Chordata > Mammalia > Carnivora > Canidae > Canis > Canis lupus. Next base: position 630,447 of record NC_049230.1, read on the forward strand.
TTTTGCACTTATTTGTAATGTTCCTTTTAAATAAAAGTGACTAATTTTGTTGTAGTCCGTATCTGTTGAGGGAAACAATTGTGTCTCACAAAACCGAACCCTAGTTTCGGGATCGGCCACCCTGGGCCGCTGCACTGCGCGGGGAGCGGGGCTCCGTCGGGGACGCTGGTCGGGGCTGGGGCGGGTGCGGCGGCCCAGGGCTCCTCGTTCACACGGTCCTGGTTTGTGTTTCCCCAAACACGTCCCGCGCGTGGACACGGCACAGCTGTCGCCGCGGGCCCGCGTGGGGCCTGGGAGGCTGAGGCAGATGCGTGCCATGGCCGTGACCCGAGTGGCTCCCACGGGGTGGAGCGCGGCTGCCCCAACTGCTGACCCTGGGGGCAGGCCGCCCGGCAGGCCGTGTCCCTCCCGGGGGCCCCCGCCCCGGCGGCGTCACCAGGCTTCCCGGTGCCCCCGGGCCTCTGCACGGCCTCGGGTCGACCTCGGCACCTCGGGAGCTGGGCCTGGAATCTCGACCCTCACAAGAGCCCGGAGGAGGCTCGCGGGGTCAGGGCGGGGAGGCGCGCGGGGTCGGGCGGGGAGGCTTGTGGGGTCGGGGTGGGGAGGTGCGCGGGGTCGGGCGGGGAGGCTTGTGGGGTCGGGGTGGAGAGGCGCGCCTGGACTCACGGGCCTGCCCGATGACCTCGAGTTGCCCCCAGGTGCTAATGTGTTTGTTGCTGGCCCTTTAGGGACCCGGAGCCGTGGCACGCCGTCTGTCCGGCTGCATCTGCCGCTTTTTCTTCCAAATGGGCTTGAAAGTATCTGGGGTAATAGCCTCAGAGAAGAGCATTTTGGTGCAATTACCGAAATACAAAAATGATTGTCCCGTGCCGAGGGACCAAGCGTGTCGGGACCCTGTCACCGTGTCCCCGACACGCAGGTGCTAGCGTCTCCTCAGCGGCCTCAGACCCGCTCGTCTGTAAGTGGCAGCAAATTGACTTGCGTGGGAGGAAGCTCTGAGTTTTTCTCTGGTGTTTCATGGGTCTTGTTTGGTTTCAAAGTGAAAACTCTTTTACAAACTTAGACTTGGGAAATGGGTGTTTCTCTGTGTGCCTTATATATTTATCATCATGGGGCCTTGTTGAACTTCTTGAATCTGTAAATTTATGACTTTCATCGAATTTGTTAAACTTTGGGCCATTATCTCCTCATCCAGTTCTCTCGTCTCCTTCTGGGAGCCAGTCTGTCCTGGTCACCAGTCACTGCGCCTGTTTATATGATTTTTAAATATTTTTTCCTTTTTTTTTTTTTTAAGAAAAATAGGTTAATTTTCATCTACCACTGACTCACCACTGATGCCCTATCACTGCCCATTCTGCTTTAAAGCCTGTGACAACGTATATTTTTCTTTTAACCACGTCTTATTTCAGATACTATTTGTTCTAAAATTAGTATCTGATTCTTAGCAAATGTTCCCGGTCCTTTGAGCAGTCTTTGTTACGTCGTCGTGCATGTTCAGGGTGCAGCTGTGGACGTCTGCGATTCTAACATCTGTTTGTCTTTATTCTGAGCAGCAGTCACACTCGTGTGCAGCACTTTCTGGTCGTGACCTGGGTGTTGCATACGCACCCGGCAGATACCATATGTTCTGTGTCTCTGAGGATCACAAATATTTGTTTTGTTTTGTTTTAAGCATCTAACCCTGCTGAAGCTGTTCTCGCTCCGCCCCCCATGGCAGGTGGCGGGTGGAGGGCAGCGGGGCGCCCTGGGCTCTCACCGGGTTCACAGCCATGGGGCTGGGGGCACGATTTTGTCGTGTAGTTTTTCTGCATCTGTTCAAGTGCTCACGTTGTCCTTTATTCTGCTAATGTGCCTTACGTTGGTTTCTGACGGGTCGGCCAAGTGTGTGGTCGGGAGGCGAACGACTCGGCCGAGGCGTGTGATCCCGCCACCCCTGTTAACTCCGTGGGGCTGCTGAACGCTGCTTGCCCGTGGTAAAGACCGACCGCGTGTCCGAGAGCTCCTTGTACCTGCAGTTTTCATTACATTGTCCCTCCCACGTGCTGATATTGTGGGTTTCAGGTTAGAAATTTTGTGGTTTGGGCATTAATTTTAAAACCATTTGCTTTAGGGATCCCTGGGTGGCGCAGCGGTTTGGCGCCTGCCTTTGGCCCAGGGCAGATCCTGGAGACCCGGGATCGAGTCCCACGTCGGGCTCCTGGTGCATGGAGCCTGCTTCTCCCTCTGCCTGTGTCTCTGCCTCTCTCTCTGTGTGTGTGACTATCATAAATAAATTAAAAAAAAAATTAAAACCATTTGCTTTATGCAACAGCCATGGAAACACACACGTGCACCGGTACCAGCCAAAGCCAGAGTGCGCCTGACGGGCAGGAGGCAACAGTGCATGGGGTGGGATTTTTTTTTTTTTAAGATTTTATTTATTTATTCATGGGAGACCCACAGAGAGGCAGAGACGGGCAGAGGGAGAAGCAGGCTCCCCCCGCCCCCCCGGCGCGGGACTCCATCCCAGGACCCTGGTGTCACGCCCTGAGCCGAAGGCAGATGTTCAGCCACGGAGCCTCCCGGTGGCCCCCTGGGGGCCCCCAGCAGAGTGTTTCTAGTTCATCCACGTTGTAAACGTTGCCCTTTGTTGTCCCGCAGGACCTGCAAGGGAAGGAGGGGCAGTGGGACGAGGGAGCCTGTCCCCTTCCCCGTGCCTGTCACCCTCCAGGCCGTCCGCAGCCTCTGCGGCACCAGCTCCAGGCTCGGGTGGAGCCGCGCAGGCACTGCCACCAGGACACGCGCCTTCACTAACCAGTAACTCAAGGTTTTAGCTTTTCCATCCAGTTACCAGTTGGCCCAGTCCTCGCCGGGGCTGCGCGGCGTGCGTGGGTTTTGACAGAGGCCCCGGCGTCCCTTCCTACCACCTCCATGCCAGCTCCGGCCACCGCGGACTTCTGGCTTTTTTAGAAACCTTACGACAGGAGTTTCCTGTGGCTGCGGGGACAAATGGCCACAAGCAGAGTGACTTAAGACCACGGAAAGTTACTCTGCTACAGTATCGAGGGCCGCGAATCAGAATCGGTGCCCGCAGGCTGCTCCCTCGGCCCTGGCCCCTGCACCGCGGTCCCCCTGCGTCCCCCGGGGCCGGCCCTATTCAGCCGGGCCCACCGGTGGGTTGCCACCGGGGAATGCGTCCCCGGTCCCCCATCCCCTCTGCCCCCGCTCCATCCCGAGGACCCCTGGCCTCCCCCTAACCCGATGGCATCTGCACCTGTTTGGGGTTTGTGAGGCCACGGCCCATGAGGGACCGTGTCCGCTGGTCCGTTCATCCCCGGCGACATGGGCCTTGTTCCCATGCTGGGACCCCGCGCAGCTTTCCGTGTTCCCGAGGCTCGGAGCCCCTCCCGGGAGCCGTGCCAGTGGGCGCCGTGCAGTGGGTCCGCGGCTCCGAGCCGGTCCCTGAGCAGCAGCTGCCCGCCGCGTGCCGGGTGTTTGTAGCCTTGAAGAAACGTCTGTCCTAGTCCTTCGCGCTTTTTTTTTTCTGGTAAAACACACACAAGATTCACCACTTTAACCACCTTTGGGTACCGTTCGGTGGCACGAAGTCCGTCCACAGTTGACGCCGCCGCCACCGTCTCCAGAACTTTTCATTGTCACAAACGAGAACTGTGCCCATTAAGCAAAACGTTCCCGTTTCTCCGCCCCCTGGGCCCCCGGAGCCTGTGTCACCTGCCACCTAGGGGGCTCTTCCCCCCTCCCCCCGGGACCTCCGTGCGGAGAGTCACCCGCTCTCTGTCCTTTCGTGTCCGGGTCCGTCCACGTGGAGAGGTTCCCCGGGCTGCATCTGTGTGGTTTTAAATTGGGTTGACTTTTTGTGGAGTCGTTAAGGGTTCTAAATATATTCTGAGTTCTAGACCTCTATGGGATCCATGATTTATAAATATTTTCTCCTGTTCTGTAGGCTGCCTCTTCGTTCTTGATAATATCCTTTGATGTATGAATTTCAGTTTTTTATGGGTCAATTTTAATTGACATTTTCTTTTGTTGCTCATACTTCTGGTGTCAAACCTAAGAATCTGTTGCCAATTCTGAAGTCATGAATGTTTATTTCTATATTTTCTCTTTATAGTTATAGTTCTGATAGTTTAGGTCGTTGATTCATTTTTTTTTTTAGAAAATTTTACTTACTTATTTGAGAGAGAGAGAGTGTAGGGGGGGAGGGAGGATCTGAAGCAGACTCCACACTGATCCCACCACCAGCAGATCATGACCTGAGCTGAAACCAAGAGTCGGTCCCTTAACCGCCTGAGCCACCCAAGTGCCCCTCATTGATCTATTTTGAATTAACTTTTGTATATGAAATGGGCTTAGGTTCCAGCTTCCTTGTTTTGCATGTGGTTATTCATCTGTTGAAGATGCTATTCTCTCTTCTTGAATGTTCTTGGCTCCCTTGTTGGAAATCCATTGGCCATTGATGCTTGGGTTGATTTCTGGACTCTGTTGTATCCCATTGGCCCATGTGTCTACTCTTCATGCCAAAACCACAGTTTTGATTCCTGTACCTTTGTAGGAAGTTTTGAAACTAAGAAGTGTCAGTTCTCCAGCTTCTTGAAGGCTCTTTAGCTACTTAAAGCCCCTGATAGCCTCATGGATTTAAGGATCGGCTTTTCTGGGACGCCCGGGCAGCTCAGTGGTTGAGCGTCTGCCTTCGGCCCAGGGCATGATTGTGGAGTCCCGGCATCGAGTCCCACGTCGGGCTCCCTGCATGGAGCCTGCTTCTCCCTCTGCCTGTGTCTCTGCCTCTCTCTCTGTGTGTCTCATGAATAAATAAAATCTTTAAAAAAACAAAAAAGGATTGGCTTCTCTATTTCTGCACAAGGCCACTGGGCATACGGGAGGAACAGTGCTGAATCTATGCGTTGCTTGGGGAGGATGGCCATCATCCTACCTGGCAACAAAGGAGGAACTTTCCATTGTTCAGGCCTTTGTAATTGCCTTCAGCAGTGGTTTGTCATCCTGAATCTACAAATCTTCCACGTTGGTTAAATTTACTCCTGGGGGTTTTATTCTTTTAATGCTCTGATAAATGGCATTGTTTTCATTTCTTTTTGGATTGTTCGTTGCTGGTGCACAGAAATACAGCCGGCCTTTGTGCCTTGGCCTTGTGCACTGCCTCCTGCCTGCATTTGCATCTTTGCTCCAGTAGCTTCTTGTGTGTGGATTCTGTGGGATTTTCCATCTGTACGATCACATCATCTGCCAATAGAGATAGTGTCCCTTCTTCCTCTCCAATTTATATTTATTTTCTTAAAACATTTTATTTATTCATGAGAGACAGAGAGAAAGGCAGGCAGAGACCCAAGCAGAGGGAGAAGCAGGTTCCCTGCCGGGAGCCCGATATGGGACTCGATCCTGGGACCGTGGGGTCACGCCCTGAGCTGAAGGCAGACGCCCAACTGCTGAGCCACCCGGGTGCACCCCCCTTTCCAATTTAGATACCTTTTCTTTTTCTCGCCTAACTTACCCGGCCAGGCCCTCCAGAGCGCTGCGGAACAGCAGAGGCGACAGCAGGTGTTCCTGTCTCCCTGATCCTATAGGAAAAGCTTTCAGTCTGTTCCCATGGAGTCTGATGTAGGCTGCGGATCTCTGAGATTTTCCTGCTTGAACTTCGCCGGCTTCTCGCTCATTGTCCATCAGACGGGAGTGTTCAACCTCCGTTTCTTCATCTACTTTCCTGCCCTTTCCTCTTTAGTTCTCCTCCGGGATCCTAACAGTACGGACACGTGTGCTGGACCGCGTCCCGCGGCTGCCTTCCCCACCCCCAGGTCGTTTTAACTGCCCTTCTTCAAGTTCACAGATTCTTGCTGCTGCCTGCCCAAATCTGCTTTTAAACACCTAACACGAAATTTTTATTCCAGCTACTGTACTTTTCAGCTCTAGAATTTCTATTTGGTTCCTTTTTATAATTTGTCTTTTCTGATTTCCCTACCTGTTCCTACACTGTTCCGACTTAGCAGTCTGTGGTTTCCACCAGCTCCTGGAGCATATTAAGACAACTCAGTAAAGTCTCTGGTCTAGTAAGTCTACTTTCTGGGCTTCCTCACAGATGGTTTGTCCATTTTTTTCTCCTGTGAATGGCCCACCGCTTCCTGTTCCTTTCTGCGCTTTGTAATTTTTTGTGGACGACTGCACATCCTGGCTGTTGCGGCACGGTCACCCTGGAAATCAGATCCTCTCCTGCCGGCCCCGCGGGACCGCTGCTGCTCAATGAAGGCTGTAGGGGTCCATAGGCTCGGTCACTTCTCCAGCTGCTTTCACAAAGACTGTATCTCTTGTCTTGTTTGGGCACTGAGGTCTGCTCTTTTAGCTTGTGTTCACCTGATGTTATGTCCGAGGTTTCCCTAAGTTCCAGGATCCAATAAGATTTCTAAAAAACAGGGACACCTGGGTGGCTCAGTGGTTGAGCGTCTGCCTGATCCCCGGGATCGAGTCCCGCATGGGGCTCCCCGCGGGGAGCCTGCTTCTCCCTCTGCCTGGGTCTCTGCCTCTCTCTGTGTCTCTTATGAATAAATAAAATCTTCAAAAAATTGTTTTAAAAGATATATTCAGGGATCCCTGGGTGGCGCAGCGGTTTGGCGCCTGCCTTTGGCCCAGGGCGCGATCCTGGAGACGCGGGATCGAATCCCACGTCGGGCTCCCGGTGCATGGAGCCTGCTTCTCCCTCTGCCTGTGTCTCTGCCTCTCTCTCTCTCTCTCTGTGACTATCATAAATAAATAAAATAAAATCTTTAAAAAAAATAAAAAAAAAAATAAAAGATATATTCATTTATTTGAGAGAGAGAGTGTGCACACAGTGAGGGGGAAGAGGGAGAGAGAGAGAAGACCTCAAGCAGACTCCACCCTGAGCACTGATGTGGGGTTTGATCTCATGACCCCGAGATCACAACCTAATACTATTTCGGGGGCACCTGGGGGGCTTAATTGGTTAAGCGTCCAAGTTTTGACCTCAGCTCAGATCTTGATCTCAGGGTCATGAGATCAGAAGCCCCACATTGGGCCCACACCACACTGGGTGGGAGCCTCCTTAAAACACAGAAATGCTATTTCAGCTGCATTTCACAATTTTAAAAAATATTTTATTTATTTATTCATGAGAGACAGACGGAGACAGAGGCAGAGGGAGAAGCTGGCTCCATGCAGGGAGCCCGACGTGGGACTCGATCCCAGGTCCCCAGGATCAGGCCCTGGGCTGAAAGTGGTGCTAAACTGCTGAGCCCCCCGGGCTGCCCTGCATTTCACAATTTTTAAAACAGATTTTATTTATTCATTCATGAGACACACACATAGAGAGAGAGAAGCAGGCTCCCTGTAGGGAGCCCGATACAGGATTCAATCCCGGAACTTCAGAATCATGCCCTCAGCTGAAGGCAGACACTCAACCATTGAGCCACCTGGGTGCCTTGCATTTCACAAATGTGATATATTTTCATGTTCATTGTTACAAGTTCTTAGGTTTTTTAATTTTCTACTTCCTCTTGAGACTTCCTCTTTACAGCATGGATTATTCCAAAATACATTGTCTCCTTTCCAAACATGTGAGGTTTTAAAATTTACATTTGCTATTGATTTCTAGTTTATTTACCCATCAGAGAACATACTGCCCCTGATTTTAATTCTTTCAAGTTCATAGTGTTTGCGACCCAGGATGTGTCTGTACTGGTGACTGTTCAACGCACATGGAAGGAACGTGTCCTGCTGCCAGGAGAGCCCTTCACTAACCATGAGGCCAAGTTTGTTGATGCTGCTGCTCAGAGATTCTCCCTCCTTGCTGACTTTCTGCTTGTTTTTATTGATTTCCCAGAGATAAGTGTTGATGTATCTTTTTTTCCCCCTGAGAGAGAGAGAGTGCATGAGCGTGATGGGGGTGGGTAGGCAGAGGGAGAGAGAGAATTTAAGCAGGCTCCACACTCCTTGCAGAGCCTGATGTGAGAGTCAATCTCATGACCCTGACATGACCTGAGCTGAATTAAGAGTTGGATCCTTAACTGACTGAGCCCCCAGGCTTCCCTGTTTAGTTCTATTTTTGAGTCATCTCTACACCCAACGTGGGGCTCACACAACCCTGAGATCAAGAGTTGCAAGCTCTAATGGAGCGGCCAGGCAGCCCCAGTGCTGATGTATCTACATGTAATGTGGACTTGTCTGTTTTGTTTAGTTCTCTTGGGTTTTGCTTCATTTATTTTGTGTGAGAAGTGACCCCTTTATCGTTACTTGGCGCCCTGATCTGTGCTAACTTTCCTGGTTTCAAGCCAGCTCTGTCTGGAAAGACTGGAACTCCTCTTCCTCTCTTTTGATCAGCCTTGGCACGACATCTTTTTCTCCAGCCATTCCTTTTAATCCTCGTGTCTTCATATTTACAGTGGTTGCTTGTTGACAACATGTAGTAGGGTCTTGGTGGGGTTTATTTAAGATTTTATTTATTTATTCATGAGCGACACACACAGGGGGAGAGAGAGAGTGAGAGAGAGAGAGAGGGAGGGAGGGAGGGAGGGAGGGAGGGGCAGAGACACAGGGTCCCATGCAGGGACCCGACGTGGGACTCAATCCCAGGTCTTCAGGATCACGCCCTGGGCCAAAGGCGGTGCTAAACCGCTGAGCCAACGGGGCCACCCCCAGGATCTTGGTTTTAGATTCACTTTGACAATCTTTTACTTGGTGCATTTATTTTTTTTAATTTTTTTATTTTATTTATGATAGTCACAGAGAGAGAGAGAGGCAGAGACACAGGCAGAGGGAGAAGCAGGCTCCATGCACCGGGAGCCTGACGTGGGACTGGATCCCGGGTCTCCAGGATCGCGCCCTGGGCCAAAGGCAGGCACCAAACCGCTGAGCCACCCAGGGATCCCATACTTGGTGCATTTAAACCACCGATGTTAAAAGTGATTACTGGTATAGTTGGACTACTGGCCACCACAGTCGTTGCTGTTTTCTCTGTTGCCCTCCTACTTTGAAAATGATAATCCTGGGGGCGCCTGGGTGGCTCAGGTTATGTCCCGTGATCAAGCCCCACATTGGGCTCCCTGCTCAGCGAGAGTCTGCTTCTCCCTCTGCCCCTCCCCCTGCTCATGCTTGCTCACTCTCGCTCTGTCTCAGATAAATAAGATATTTTTAAGGGATGATCTGCTTAGTAATAGTGTTTTTTGGGCATTAATCTTGTTCCCTGAACTCCTGGACCTGTGGTTTCATGTCTGACACGGATTTGGGGGAAATTATCCATCAGCGTTGCTTCAAACATCACCTGCATCCCTGAAGAGCCCGGTTTCCCCCTGCTGCCCCTGTAAGCCCATGGGCGCGGCCCGCCCCGCAGCCCGGATTCTGCTCTGCTTGACGTATTTCCACCCTTGTTCTCATTTCACTTTGGAGGTTCCTGTTGACGTTTCCTGAAGCGCAGAGCCGGCTTCCCTATGCCCAGCGTGCTAAGCCCATCGGAGACCCTCGTTTTGGTTAGTGTTGTGTTTTTAACCCCCAACCTTCCTTTTAAGTTGTTAGGATTCCGTGTGTCCGTACGTCGCCCATGTGCCGTCGGTGCCCCACTCGGTCATCACGGTTGCTATACCTCCGTGGCCTGGTCAGGCCATCCCTGCCCTGCTGGGTCGGAGGCTCTCTCCAGATTGTGTTTTTCCCTTGAGTTACGACTGGTGGCGTCTTCCGGCCCGCAGAGCCGCTGTGCGTGAGGAAGGGCTGCACGCGGGCTCAGCTCAGGCCTCCCGCCGGTGTCCCGAGGGGGTTCCTGGGGGAGTCCGGAACAGCTGTCGTCTTTCCGGCTCCCTTGGTGGAGCCCCAGAGGTCAGTTTTGAAGCCCCAGGTGCAGTTTCCCGCCTGCCGCCGGGTCCCCGAGGTGCTTCCTGCCCGGGCCTCACCGCCCGCGCACCCAAGGAAGGCGCTCGCTCTTGTGGAGCTCGGCGGGGACTCGGCGGGACCCAGGGCCACTTCCAAGTGCCTTACTCTCAGAAAGTAAAACCGGGGCCCTGGCTTCCTTCACGTCCCTGCGAGGAGGGGCATAGGCCCTATGGGACGTCCTCATTCCCTCCCGGTAACTCCCCGTGGGGAGCTCTGCGACCTTCGACGTCAGCACAGCCGCTCCTGTTGTTTTTTTGATGTTTGCACGATATGTCTTTCCCGGCCTTTTACTTTTCACCTGTCCTCATCACTTCAGTAAGTTGGGCCTTATTTTTTGATCCAGTCTGACAATCTCTTTTTTATTTGAAAAATTTAGTTTTGAAGTATAGCGGATACACGACGTCTGGTCGTTCAGGCGAACAGCACAGCGATCGGCAGTTCTGCATGTCACCTGGAGCTCCACACCGCAAGCATAGGCCCCGCTGTCCCCGACGTCCCCTGTGCTCTGTCACCCTCGTGCCTGACGTCCTACCTGGAAGTTTGTATCTCTTCATCCCCTTCCCTGGCCCCAACCCTCTGGCAGCCACCAGTTCTCTGTATTTATGGGTCTGTTTCTGCTTTGTTCATTTGTTTTCGTTTTTAGATTCCACGTATGAGTGAGGTCACATGGTAGGTCTGTCTTACTTCATTTGATAGGACACCATCCAGGCCCATCCGTGTCGCAAATGGCAAGATCTCATCCCTTTTCATGGCTGGGTAGTACCTGCAGTGCGTGTGGGGGTGTGCACCCCCCCCATCTTCATCCATGCATTGATCCATGGACACTTGGCTGCTGTAATAGTGCCGCAGTAAACTAAGGGTGTGTGTACCTTTTCAAGTCAGTATTTTTATTTTCTTTGGGTAAATACCCATTAGTGGAATTACTGGGCCACAGGGTAGTTCTATTTTTAATTTTTTGAGGAACCTCCATACTGTTTTCCACAGCGGTTGCACCACTTCACACTCCCAGCAACAGTGCAGAAAGTTCCCTGTTTTCCACGTCCTCACCAGCACTGGTCAGTCCTTGTCTTTGATAATAGCCATTCTGACAGGTGTGAGGCCATCTCCGTCGGAGTTCTGACTTGCACTCCCCTGATGACTGGTGATGAGGAGCAGTGTTTGGAAGGAAAGCGCTGTGGAAAGGACTGCACACCGCCCCCGCCCCCCGGAAGGAGCCCTCTACCCTTTCCCCCATGAATGGACAAAAACCTGACTGGGTTACAGGCCACGAAGGGTTAATCAGATAAAAAACTCCCAGACTCAGGGACGCCCTGGAGGCTCAGCACTCAGCGGTCTAGCTGCCTTCGGCCAGGACGTGATCCTTGAGTCCGGGGGGATCGGGTCCTGCCTCGGGTTCCCCGCAGGGAGCCTGCTTCTCCCTCTGCCTGGGTCTCTGCCCACCCCCATCTCTTCCTCTGTCTCTCTCTCTGTCTCTTAGGAATAAATAAGTAAAATTAAAAAAAACAACCGGCTCAGAAACTCTGGTGGGCGTGCTCTCCGAGCCCTCCGTGGAGCTCTGTACTATCGCTCAGTAACCACTGCTGCCCACGACTCTTCATTTTTCCACGCAGCGCGACCAAGAACTGCGGGCGCTAAAGGCAAAGAAGTCCTGTACGTTGGCCATCCGCCGGCCGCCTCTGGCCATCTATCTGTAGGTCCTCTTTGGAGAAATGTCTATTTGGGTTCTCGGGCCATAGTTTAATCGGGTTATTTTTTGGTGTTAGGTTGTGTAAGTTCTTTGTTTTGGATGCTACTCTATCAGATAAATCATTTGCAAATGAGCTCTTTGGGGTCGTAGGTTCCTTTTTGTTCTGTTGATGGTTTCCTTTGCGGAGCTTTCCTTTGGGTGTGGTCCCAAGAGTTTAGTTTTTCTGGTCTGAGGAGACATACTCATAAATATGTTGCTGTGGCTGACATCCAAGATATTACTGCTTTTATTCTTCTAGGAGTTTTAGGATTTCACATTTAGGTCTTAAATCTATTTTGAGTTTATTTCTGTGGATGGTACAAGAAAGTGGTCCAGTTTTCCCAGCACCATTTGTCCTTTCCCCGCTGTGTATTTTTGCCTTTGTCATGGATTAACTGGGTTTATTTCTGGGCTCTCTGTTCTGTTCCATTGATCTCTGTGTCTCTTTTTGTGCCAGTTCCATACTATTTTATTATAGCTTTATAGAAGATCTTGAGATCTGGGATTGTGATACCTCCAGCTTCGTTTTTTCTTGAGGTTGCTTTGGCTATTATGGTCTCTCGTAGTACAAATTTTAGGATTTTGTTCTGGTTCTGTGAAAAATGCTGTTTGTGTTTTGATAGGGACCGCAATAAATCTGTAGAAGGCTTTGGGCAGCAGTATAAACATTTCCACAACATTGGTTCTTCCAATCTACGACCATGGAATGTCTTTCGACTTAATTTATCCTTAATCTTCTCCATCAATGTTTTAGTTTCCAGAGTACAGGTCTTTTACCTCCTTGGTTACATTTTAGTCCTAGGTGGGTGGTTTTTTTGTTTTAACGATTTTTATTTGCCAGAGCACGAGTGGGAGGGCAGGAGGGTCCCTGCTGGGGGGCCCCATGTGGGACTTGAGCCCAGGAGCCTGCAGTCACGACCTAAGCCGAAGGCAGGTGAGTGAGCTACGCAGGTGCCCACGTAGTCTGCTCTCTGATGCATTTGAAAACGGGACTGTTTGAACTTCTGACAAGCTTTTTTATGTCGAGACTTTTTATATTGAACGTAACTGTTGATGATTTCGTTATTGTTTGCTTAGTTCATGGTTTTCCCTTGTTTTATGTTCCCTGCTTCCTTTTGTATTTGAAATATTTTTAGCATTCCATTTTAATTTACATTTTTAAAAAATTTTTATTTATTTATGATAGTCACAGAGAGAGAGAGAGAGAGAGAGAGAGAGAGGCAGAGACACAGGCAGAGGAGAAGCAGGCTCCATGCACCGGGAGCCCGACGTGGGATTCGATCCTGGGTCTCCAGGATCGTGCCCTGGGCCAAAGGCAGGCGCCAAACCGCTGCGCCACCCAGGGATCCCTAATTTACCTTTTAGCTTTGTGTTAGTTATTACAATATTCAAAGTTTTTTTTTTTATGATTTTATTTATTCCTGAGAGACACAGAGAGAGGCAGAGACCCAGAGTGGGGGAGCAGGCTCCCTGTGGGGAGCCCGACGCGGGACTCGATCCCAGGACCCCGGGGTCACACCCTGGGCTGAAGGCAGATGCTCAATCAATGAGCCCCCTGGGCATCCCTCAAGACTAAATCTTAAGTTTCACTAGTCACTGGTATTTTTAACATGGTTTTCCTGGAGTTTAACTTTTTGGGGTTTACTGAGCTTTGTGAATCTTATATTTGTCTTCTGTCAAATATGGAATATTTTCAACCATTTTGTAAAAAGATTTTTTTACACCAATGTCTGTCTCCTTTTGCTGGGAATCCAATTACCATACACCTTAGATTTTATATTTTCCTACAAGTCCCAAAGAGTTCGTTTGCTTCCAAATGTTTTTATCCACTGTATTTTTCACTTTAAAGTTTATGACTTATTTCAAGAGCATGTACCCTTCTTTCGTGGAGTATGGTTACAATAAAAGATATTTATATAAAAGCTCTGAGTATTCCAACACATTTAAGTTGACATATGTTAACTTTCTTTTCCCCTTAAAAGATTTTCCTGGCTCTCCATATGGTGAGTAATTTTGGATTGTATTGTGGACATTTTGACTGAGCTACTCTGAATCTTATTAAAATCCTGTAGACAATATTGATTTTATTTTTCTTGGAGCAAGCAATCCATCTATGTTCAGACGTGCTCATCTGCCCGGGGTGGGCTTTGGCTCTGGTGCCCACTGGTTTTCAGGCCCAGGCGGTCCCACTTGGGTCTGCACCTGCGTGAACCAGGAGTCAGTTATGTAGCAGTTCAGGTAATAACAGCTCCTACTTCCTTGGCGCAGGTCCAGGCACATGCATGCAGCTCAGGGAACCCAGGGTGTCAGAGGGACTTTAGGGGATCTTCTCATAGTTCCATCTCAGATACCCCTCCTCTTCATCCTTTGGCTAAAGAAGTTCAGGTTTTGCCTCCCTGTGGTGCTGCACACTGACTGGGTCCAGCGTGGGGCCGATGTGGAGGCCCCAGGGAGGGAAGACCACCATCACAGGGCTTCTCTGCTCCACACCCCTCCGTGGCACACGGGGACCCCTCTCCCGGTCCGTCCTGCCCAAGCACTGTCAGGGGTGCTGCTGACAGGTGTACAGCTTCATCGTTTTCCGTGTCCACAGGCCCTTCCCATGTGCTGCCCATTGGACAGGGACATGACCCTTGGGTACTATCTGTTTCTGATGTGCAGTTCTGGCATCCGGGCTGCCCAGGAGATATGAGAGGGGAAGAGATGGGAAATTAGCAGCATATCGGACGCACCTGCACTTTCAATCCCTCAGCCCCCATCTCCCTGTTACGATTTATTTTCTAGAGACCCAGGATGATCACTTTATCCCGTTAAGGGTTGTTAGTTGTAACCACTGGGAAGACACAGGGTAGAGCGTGCTTACATCACGGGGACCCAAGAGGCTTTTCCAGACTTGGGGAATTTGTGCTCACAGGTTTACCCAGCTTGCTGTTGCTGGGTTCGTAATGTGGAGGTGGTGCAGCATTTCACAGGAACCAGAGTGCTGGCCAGTGGCCCACAGCATTAGTCACCCGGAACCGTGGTTCTCATGCCTCCCTGTTTATGCCAGAACATATTATCTGGCGACTGCAGGTAGGTGCACAGTGTGCCCTGGTGTCTTCACTGCAGACAGGACATGGCCCTACACAGGGGCCAGGCCTACCTGTAATTAGCAGTGCTTTTTGCTACCTGGAAAGATCTATCAGTTAGTGAATGGTTTCCTTTCTCCGAAGGCTCTTTTCTTCAACGTCTTTTTCTTGGATGAAGTAGCTTATCCTCTAGGACAGCTGTCACCTCTGCTTCCACAGTGTAACTTCAGGGTGAACTTAATTACCAGAGTGATGCTTCCTGAGAGAAGGGGGATGAGGCTGCAAGCCTCTGAGAGCAGTTATCGGTACAACATGGGCAGCAGACCTAAGCAAGCTAACGATGAGGCTTCCTTCTGTCGGTGGAGGAATGAAGCGCCCCCAGGAGCCTTGCAGCGCTGCTTCGCTGCGCTCCCATGGGGGCTCGGCGCCATGCTTGGTACCTGCTGCCACTGTGGCCCAGGGCTACCAGCACGCTCCCAGACACCAGCCCACATCACGGGCTTTCTGGGAGCTGAGTGTGGAGCTTGCACAGCCACGTGCCTCTTCAGGTGAGACTTGCATCTCGTGGGAGGATAAATCTCAAGTTGTTTGCAGTGATCTTCTTAGGTTGAAGGGCAAGACTTAGAAGAAAAGATAGCAACAACCTCAAATAGGTTTTAAAACTGCAGCGCTGCAGATAAACATCAGCAAACCCCGTTAACTACTGCCTGTGACCCCTTGCCTGTTCCTCATGCAGTCACGTAACACCCCTTCCTAATGGCTGAGCCGACACCATGGTCAGTGTGAGCAGCTCCTTTGCACATTTGCTCCAGTGCCCTAGGCCTTTGGTACGCTCAGAACATGAGTTACAAAAAATTTTTTTTAAAAAATGCTTGCTTTAGTTTATCAAAATAACAATGACAATGATACTCTGTATTCAATTAAAATTAGTAAAAATATTTTATTGAATTTCAGGAACTTGGTAATTTTAAAATTTCAAATCTTTGCACACAAATCACCACTATACTTTCTAGGGTTGTGGAGGTTAGGACTTAAAAGATTGTCACTTATCTCCTTGTGTCACACAGCACAGAGATCCCAAGTCCTGGCCCCGCCCCACCTGCCCCCTTCTGACCATGACTCAAGGTCTGTGCTGTTCTAGGGAGGATGGCAAAGGGGGTGGGGTCTTTAAGGAGCTCAACTGTCCACGTGGAGACTAACAATGCCAGAGTAAGATGGATCCAAAATTATGCCCAGACTCCTCGGAACACACCTGTTCTGTGGCTCACATGTGAGTTTCTCTCCTGTTTTTGTTCGGTTCAGGGCAAAACTATTCAAACGAAGTTTCTAGTCCCTTGGGGGACTCAGAAGTTTGGCAAAGATCAAAGCAGAAACCTCCTGAAATCAGACATTTGGGAACTGCCAGTGAACAGCTGAGAGTTCAGTGCCACATGTCTGCTGATGGGGCGGGCCCCAGGCATCAAGCAGGGTGGAAGGGACACAAGCTCAGTGACCCTGGGCGTTTTGAGGGCTCTTGGAAATTCAGCACTAAACTGAACATTTTTAACTGCCTCTGAGATATGGCTGTTTGCAAATCCAAGTTTTTTTTCTACCTTCTCCTTGATATTCTTACCTTTCCACGTGCCAATCAATCAGCCAGCTGAACGAGGCAACAAGAAAAGGCCCCCGGGCCCTCTGAAAAAGGCCCACACCAGCTACCTTACAGCAAAAAACCAGCCTCCTCTCTCCTTTAAATGTTGAGAACTGGATGCTTTTGTTAATCTACAATCCCAGAAGAAATCCCTCCAGACTCACAAAAAGTATCTGTGTTTTAGGCTCAGAAATAACCAACTGACAGAGCGGGCTTACTTCGGGAGAATCTACCCGTCTCTCTGGATGGTGACAGGTACACAGCCATGTAGACACATCTCCAGGAGGACATACGATGCCTCTGCCCAATCCAGTGTTCCTGCCGGGGCAGCTGCGACCACTCACCTGCCCAGGGCTCGGCAGGGCCTACAGGAGCCGTGACTGGCAGGTCTGGACCACTCAGTGGAGCGACCTGACCCTACACAAGACACAATGCAATCCAAGTTATTTTGCAAATTGCAAACCTTCTGAGAAAAAGACAAAAATATACATTCCAAGGTATCTGTAAAGTGCATGGAAGATGCAGACTGCTGCCCTGAGGTGCTCTGATCCATCCGTGCTTCAGCTTGCAAGTTAGATTTTGCTACTGTCACACACGTGGTATCATTCACATGATGGTTTTGTTTTTATTTTTTTAAATGGCTGAGTTATAAATCCAGCTAGTGTGCAGTAATTTCATAATTTTTAATACGCGTTATCTGCAATAACATTGTGACAGCTCCATACTGTGGGTTGACACACAATACTTGAACAGATTTATCATATTTGGTTTGTAGGTAAATAATAAATGTTTTAAAATTGCCTAAATATACCATTCTGAGCCGTTTCATTCCACCAGGAAAATACAGGGTTTTTTTTTTCTCCTCTCTTTAAAAAAAATTAAATACCAAAATAACTACATTTAAATAAATAACATGATGATGATGACATTTAAAAGTTCACAATAAGGCCAAAGCCCTCTTCTATTTGCACAGCTGCTCAGCCCTAACCCCCCGGAACACTCTGGAAAGGCCAGCGGTTTTCTTCTGGGGCAGCATGACTGAGGCCGGGCGGGGCCTCTACTGCTGTCTCACCTTTGTTTCCTTTCATCTCACTTTTGCTTTTTTGTAGGAGAGAAGTCAGCTTTAGGACTGCAGTTCTGAGAGGCTGAGGGGGATTTCCTGTCACAAACCAGAGAAGGACCCTTGTGTTAACATGCAGCTTCGACTCCACCCAGCACCTGCTCCCATGAGCCAGACAGACCGCATCATCATCAGGTGGGCAGCTGGTCGGACGACGGCTCTGTGCCTACAACCGGTGACAGTGACTAGCGAACACGCCACGGAGAGACCTGTGACACTCGTCTGAAAAGGGTGTGTGGTATAAGACTGAATCTTTTTTCCAAATGAAGTAGGAACAGTTCTGTCGTTTTAAACACACACAACACTTAGGAGGCTTGTTTTACTTAGAGTGGAAAATTATGCCAGGGACAAAGTCAACACAAAGGAACAAACAACAAAAAGTAGCAGGAAAGAGACCCGGGTAAGTGCAGCTCCAAGAGTCCAGCAGTTCAGTCATGGTGAACATGCGGCCCAGCGAGGGCGTCCATCTGTCCGTCCGTCCCAGATGCGTGCGGCACCTGCTCTAACACGGAAAACCTGCAGATGTCATCAAGTAGCTCCATCTGAACGTTAACAGGACAGACAAAAGGAAATCATTCCATAGGCCGAAAACAAACAACAAAACAAAACTACATTGTTTCTTTTCCCCAAATGAAATCAACACGAAAGGTCCTGTGTGATTTCAAATTTTCCAGAGTAGAAATGGAGCGATCTGAAATGTCAAAGACCCCGTTATTTCGTAAAGAAAGTACACCTCAAAATACTCTAATTCCACATGTGAACAACAAAAGACTGTCTCATCTATCAGTGCCAGCTCCAAGGCTCCTGGGGGGCGGCAGGACGGAACCCGCCCTGTCCCAGCAGCTCCGCTCCGGAGGGACAAGCTGAGCTCGGGTGGGGAGACACTGCCGGACCAGGTTTTGTTGCATGTGGTTTTGTTCAGGTGTGACTTCTGTCTTTAAGGAGTTTTAAGGCCACCTGGGTTTTGTGTTTTCAGTGCTGAGGTGAAGTCCAACCGCAGGGCCCTCTACCCACCAAGACGACACGCTCCGAGTGTCGGTGAGAGGCAGTGTCTCCTTTTGGCACCACAGAGTAGATATTAAAGTATGAAAAGCTGTCCCAGTCGCTAGTTTTGGACACCTTTCTCCCTGCCGGCTGCCGGCGGTGTGTCCACACTCAGGGCGATGACGATGCTCTCGCCGTCCTCCGTCTTGACCCGCTTCAGCTCTGGCTGCTCCGTCGGGTCGCCATTCTGGCGCTTTGTGGGCAGGGAGGCTGATGCCGATGCATGTGTCGCCAACATGTGCAGAGGACTCGCCACTGCTGCAAAGAGACAGTGAATCAGACCTCGTGTTCTTGGGTGCACCCCTGTCCCCCATTAGGCCCCCACTGGTCCGGCTCTGCTCCAAGGGTAGGCCTCTGTGCGTCACTGCCAAGGCCCGCAGCAGCCACGGGCACAGGGGTCTGGACTGGACTCCTGGGGACCAGAAACCCTGGAGCAAGCTAACTGGCCGGCGGGTGTTCTCAGGGACAGCCGGTATCTCTATTCCTTCAAATAGTGTGTCTCTTCACAGAGCCGCTGGGGAGGCCCGAGCTCGGGGTCAGGCCACGCGGCTGCTGCCGGCCCTGTGCAGAGGCCCCTCACGGCCCACATGGTGCTCAGTGCTCCTGGGTCACGTCACACACCAGGCCTGGAGTTGACACGCAGACGTGTGCCCACAAGGCCCTGGGCTGGCTCCCCGGCTCCCCCCGGCCCCCACCCGCCCCTGCTCTGCGCACACAGGGAAGCTCCAGGAGATGAAAAGAGCGGTTGCTTCCTCTCCAGAGAGTGCCACTTCCTCAGGGTGAGGAGACAGGCTGGGCTGCAGAGGAAGGCCCGACGGCCTGCGGGGCACAGCAGCACTGCCAGCCCATCTGCCCCAGTGTGAGGCCCCTGAGCCCCGATTCCCCTCCGGCCCCGTGTCAAACCAAACCCTGGAACTGGCCACGGAAGAATGCAGATGAGGGGACTGTGCTCCTGGAGTGAAGCATCAGATGAGCGCGAGGCTGCCCGGGTAGTGAGGAAGGGAGGGTCAGCTCGGCTACGGGGCCACAGCAGGAGGTCAAGTGCAGGGCCAAGGAGACACAGGGATGCAGGACGCCGGGACGTGGAGGTGCCCCCCAGGCCCTGGGCAGGGGATGCACACTGGCTCACCCGGACCAGAAGGCACAGGGGCAGCCAGGGGGAGCCATGGGCCCAGGAAGCACTTGCACGATTCAGAGCAACCTTCCTTGTACCCGCCTCAGGAATATAGTTGTACCTTCAGGCAGTCCCCACCCACCCACTCCTGCTCACACGAGGGCCTCAGGCGTCACTGCCAGGTGTCCGTTCATGCGACAGCACCCGGCTACTTGATTTTTGCCAGACTAGCTACAGCCAGCCGAGGTCTGCGGGTCTCAGCCACCCGGGGAAACCCCACAGAAGCGGTCTTCACCTGCCAGGCTTGTCTGCCGGCTTTGTGCTTAGGACCCTTGTGCCTGACACAGGGGTGGAGAGCGCGCATCGTCCTGGGCAGAGGGGCCCCGGGGGACTTTCGGGGCCGGCACCAGGAGAGCTACCAGCCCCTGGCCCTGCACACAGCCATGTCCTCAGGGACGCGGGGGGCCTGCTTCCTCCGCACTGGGTGTTCCTTCATCCAAGTGCCCTGTCCTTCTTGGGAATAGCAGCCTGGTGGCTGGGGGGCGGCTCTGACACGCAGTGCAAGGGGGACGACCCTCCCCCTCCCCACCGGGTCAGCGGCGCCTGACACAAGCGGGAGTGAACCGGCGCCCAGAACGGAGCCACGCAGCACAATGGCACTTGCTGCCATTTGTCAACCAACTAACACCTTGTTCCGCATGTGTTTCTGGTTAAAGACGACTTGCTCCACCCACGCATGGAATCACGGACACGGAGCATGAGACTGAAAGCAGCTCCTCTAACCTGCTTGCTCCACAAGGCACATCACACCTGTGCTGAGCACCAGACCTTCTCAAGACTGTGCTTAGGGTCCATTTTAAACAAGAAAATCAACAAAAACACAAAAGAAGAAAAACATGGCACTACTAGGCTGTGAAAAGGCCACACACTTACGGTCAGAGGTGAGACCGGGGCAGGGGGTGGGGAGCACTGTGGTCATCTACCCCAGGAGGAGCCAGCATGCCACACCCAGGCCTCTACAAACACCATGCCGTGAGTACTGACTGGGGATGAGGCAGGTACGGAAGGCCCAGTGCATGAGGTCCTCTCTAGAAGTCCCACAGAGCACCAGCCTCAGGCAGGCTGGGCACAACAGGTACCCGCCTGGAGGTGCAGGTGCCCTGCCCACGGCTGTAGAGCAGCAGCAGGGAGACGGCACTGCTCCTCCACCCTCCTTACTTGAACCTTCCCATGCCCCTCAGAGGAGTTGGGGGCAGCTCCTCCCCGCAGCCCAGCCGTGGGGAACACAAGGCCAAAGGCCACGCTAGTCAAGCAGGTACTCTGCTGGGGCCCCCAGGGGAGGCAGGGGTGAGTAAGGACACTGGACTCGCTCAACAGAGCACAGCATGCAGACACTAGGACACGGGCCCCTCCTTACCACCTGGCAGGGCCAGGACACACAAGATCACGGCCAGACCCCCTGGGTGAGAACTGGAAGCCACTTTCTGTAAGAAGCAAGGACAAGTCAAGTGTGGATCCGGGACTCCTTCAGGGTCACCAGGAACGCGGTCAGCAGAGGGAGGACCCACTGCCCCCCGACAGCCTAGGGCAGCAGTCCCAGCAGGGACTGACTGAGGACCTTCGTGAGAGAGGCTGCAGGAATGGTCAGAGGCACATCTTCTAGGGAACAGGTCGAGGAGCCCCAGAAGCTGCTGGGAAGCGGATCCATCACACACTGGCCCAGGCCTGACTTCTGCATTCATTCTCTGAGGCCAGCATTACCCTGATACCAAAGCAGACAAAAATACTACAAGTAAATTACAATTATCTCTGACAAATACTGACACAAATATCCTCGAAACGACATGAGTAAACCAAATTCAATAGCATATTAGAGGGTTCTATGCCCCAAGTGGCGCTGATCCCAGGGATGCAAGGTGGCTGAACATAAAGCACCACACACACAGACAAAACAAAAACCCCACTTACACAACATACTGCGTTAATAAAGGAAAAACCTGGGGGATCTCTGGGTAGCTCAGCGGTTTAGTGCCTGCCTTTGACCCAGGGCATGGTCCTGGGGTCCCGGGATTGAGTCCCACATCGGGCTCCCTGCATGGAGCCTGCTTCTCCCTCTGCCTGTCTCTCTGCCTCTCTCTGTGTGTGTCTCCCATGAATAAATAAATAAATAATATCAAATAAATAAATAAATAAATAAATAACCCCTGCGCCCCGTGATCATCTTAATACAAAGTGCACGATGCCCCCCGGAGTGCCTGGTGGCTCAGTCGGTTAAGTGTCCGGCTCTGGTCGTGACCTCGGGGTCGTGGGACGGAGCCTTGTGGGCTCTCCGCTCAGTGGGGAGTCGACCTGAGATTTTCACCCCTGCACCCCACTCCCACCTTCCACTTGTGCTCTCTCTCTAAAAAAAAAAGAAAAACCCATGTGACAGCATTCAACCCCCTTTCATTATTAAGCTACTCAGCAAACCAGGAAGAAGGAAACAATTCAACATGCTAAAGTCTGTAGAGGACAACCCAACCCACAGCTCACATCAGCTTTGATGGTGAGGACGACGCCCCTCCAGATCGGGAGCAGAGCAAGGAGGCCCACCGCCATCACGATTCGATCAGCAGCTCTCGCCCCGGCCACTGGGCAGCAACAGGAAGGAAAACCGTCTCTATTGGAGACGACATCCTCCTTGAATGCAGAAAATCTTAGTAAACCCACAGAAGAAAACCCCCAAACCAAAAGCTATTACAATACATGAATTCAGCAAAGTTGCAGGATACAATATCAACAGGCAAAAACTGGCTGTGTTTCTATACAGAGACAATGAACAACTTCAAAAGGAAATTAAGAAAACAATTCCAAAGGAATAAAACAGGAGAAATTTAAGCAAGGCTTTTACACTGAAAGCTACAGAACACTGCTGAAAGAACTCAAAGACCTAAACACATGCAAAGACGTCTGTGCTTACAGAGAGAACTACTGCCTGGAACAATCTACAGGCTCTGTGCAGTCCCTATCAAAATCCCAAATGCTTTTTTTGCAGAAATGGAAAAGCTGATTCTGTACTTTGCATGGAATTGCTAGGTATCCAGAATAGCCAAAATAACCTTGGAAAAAAGAAAAAATAATAAAGTCGGAGGACAGATACTTCTCAATTTCAAACTTCCTATAAAACTGTAATAATAAAAAAATGTGGCTTTGGCACAAGGATAGACATGAAAATCAATGAAACAGAACAGAGAGAAACTCATATATCTGAGGTCAAGTGATTTTCAACAACCATTCAGTGGGGAAACCACAGTCTCTTCAAATGCTGCTGGGATAACTGGGCACCCACATGCCAAAGCATGGAGTCAGGCTCTTACACCATATACAAAAATGAACTCAAAATGGATCAAAGACCTAAACGTAAGCGCTGAGTAGAAGAAAACATAGGCCTAGGTCTCCATGACCTTAGATGTGGCAACGGATTCTTAGCTAGGACACCCCACAGCATAAGATACAAAAGGGAAAAGAGAAATAGGAGTTCACAACTGAAACTGTTGCATCAGAGACACTATTAGGAAAGTGAAGAGATAGACCCACAGAACGGGAGGAAAATATTTGGACCTACTATCCAGAAGATATAAAGAGCTCCTGCAACTCAACAACAAAAAAATGGGCAAAGGACTTCCATAGGCACCTGTGTGAAGACGACCTACAAATAGCTAAGCACATGAAAAGATGCTCAATACCATCAGTCATGAGGGAAATGCAAACCAAAACCACTGATCCCTGGAGTGCCTGGGTGGCTTAGTCGGTTGAGCATCTGACGCCTGATTTCAGCTCAGGTCATGATTGCAGGGTTGTGGGATGGAGCCCTGCCTTGGGTTCCACACTCAGTGGGGCAATTTGCTGAGATTCTCCCTCTGCCTCTGCCCCTCATGGCCCTTTTCCCTCACACCGATATCACCTCATACCCAATAACATGGCCATGGTGGGGGGAATCTCAGAAAATAACAAGTGATGGTCAGCATGTGGACAAATCAGAACCTCATACATCATTAGTGGGAATGCAAACTGCTGCCACTATGGAAGACAGTTTGACAGTTCCTCAATAAATTTTTTTTAAACATTTTTTTAAAATTTTTTTAAAAATTTTATTTATGATAGTCACAGTGAGAGAGAGAGAGAGATAGATACAGGCAGAGACTCAGGCAGAGGGAGAAGCAGGCTCCATGCACCGGGAGCCCGACATGGGATTCGATCCCGGGTCTCTAGGATCGCGCCCTGGGCCAAAGGCAGGCGCTAAACCGCTGCGCCACCCAGGGATCCCTTTTTTAAACATTTAAAAAATTTTTTTTATTTATTTATGATAGTCACAGAGAGAGAGGCAGAGACATAGGCAGAGGGAGAAGCAGGCTCCATGCACCGAGAGCCCGATGTGGGATTCGATCCCGGGTCTCCAGGATCGCGCCCTGGGCCAAAGGCAGGCGCTAAACCGCTGCGCTACCCAGGGATCCCTGTTCCTCAATAAATTAAACAGACTTGCCATATGACCAGGCAATTCTACTCCTAGGTATACATCCCACCCCCCAAAATGAAAACAAGGACTCAATGCATATACATGAATGTTCACAGCAGCACTATTCACAACCAAAAGGTGGAAACAACCCAAATGTCAAATGTCCATCAACTAATGAATGAATCAACCAAAATGAAAACATATTCAGCCATAAAGAAGAGCTGACCCAGGCTACATCGATGAACCTCAAAACGTGATACTCGCTGACAGAGATCAGATATAAAAGGCCTCATATCCTATTTTATTTACAGGAATTGTCCGGTGTAGGTTAACTCCACAGAGACAGCCGACCAGGGGCTCAGTAGGAGGGAAACAGGAAAGAACTGCTTACTGGGTATATGGTCTCCTTCTAGGAGGAGGAAAATCCTTCTACACTCATTAGAGGTAAAGGTTTCAAGACACTGTGAATACACCCAATGCCACTGACTTGTACACTTTAAAAGGGCCAATTGTATGGTATGTATATTTTACCATTATTTAAAAAAAAAAGATGACCTGAAAGCTAAGGAGATCCTAGGTATAAAAGACTTATTGCTTATTTTAGGGGCACCTGGGTGGCTCAGTGGTGGAGCCTTTGCTCAGGGCGTGATCCCAGATTCCTGGGATCAAGTCCCACATAGGGCTCCCCACAGGAAGCCTGCTTCTCCCGCTGCCTGTGTCTCTGCCTCTCTTCTCTGTATCTCTCATGAAGAGATAAATAAAATCTTTTTTAAAAAAATTATTGGTTATTTTATTTATTTATTTTTTAAAGATTTTATTTATTTATTCATAGACACAGAGAGAGAGGGGCAGAGACACAGACAGAGGGAGAAGCAGGCTCCACGCAGGGAGCCCGATGTGGGACTCGATCCCGGGTCTTCAGGATCACACTCCAGGCCGCAGGTGGCGCCAAACCGCTGTGCCACCAGGGCTGCCCTATTGGTTATTTTAAAAACAATAATGGCATGGTGCTTACATAGTACAAGGAAGTTCTTTTACAGATGCTGAAATATTAACACATGAAATGACACTACGTCTGGATCTGGGTGGGGAACAGATGGGGGAGAATGGAACAAGATCGGGTGTGAGTTAATTTCCGGAATGTTTGACATTTTCCATAATAACAAACTTATAAGAAAAATATCAAAGTTGCTGACTTTGACAGTTTGTTAATAACAGGGAGAAGCATGCTTTCCCTTCTCCAGAGTGATTTTCAAGGTAAAGGCAGCCACAGGCCATGCGGCATCAAGCGACACCTGACACTGGGTAAGGAGAGGCCAGCTCCAGGCCACCCTCCGAGCCTGCAGAGTCTTAAAGCTTGCCCGCCACCTCCTCCCTCCTCGGCTGGGCACTGCCGCTGGAAAGGAACATGAAACAAAGGGACACAGAAGACAGGTGCTGTGATGTGGCATCATCACTGACTGGATACAAACCCCTTTCCCAAGCCAGTGATTTCTAAAGTAAAAGGCTGCAGCCAAAATAAAGGAGAACCAACAAACATAATTTAAAATGGTTTTTGCTAAAAGATGACTAAAACTTCAAGGCGTTTCAGTATTTCTTCTATGTTTCATTCTTCCGAAAGGAAACAGGGTCTTGGGGCTGACACTGCAGTGGTTGTCAATGATATTGTGGGGCTTTCTTTAAAGCCCCAAGATTAAGAAATTCATCTTTAATAAAATTTTAACTTGTAAGAATTATATTTTTGGTTTTAACCAACACTGTAGTAGTAACTACTGATAAATCAACCCATTAGTCACAGACCATGAAATCTTCATATTTCTGCAGCCTCTTGTTGCAGAGTAAAAGTATGCTCAATAAAGCACATTCAAGCCTGAGATACTTGGCATCTGTACAAGACCTGTGAGGCAGGCGGGCCAGTCTGGGTGCTGATACGTTCTGAGAGTGTGTAGCAAATAAGGGCAGGATTCTATTAGCACATTTAAGAAAACAGTATAAAACTTTTATTTTAAAACATCAATAATTTCAATAGGAAAACATAATCTTTGCTTATTAAATTTATAAGGAAGAATTTTAAATTCCGACTTATACATGTGAAAGGGATCCATAGTTTTTCCAACCCCTTCCAGCAGACTGGTGGACATAGAGGCCCCTGAAGGCCACACCTGCTCAGTCAGGGACTTGGACAGGGATCCTCGAGGGACCCTAAGACACGGGATGCCTGGGAGTGCCTGGCCTGCACCATGGCCTCAGACTGAGCGGGACTCGGACCAGAAGAGGACTGACCATCCACCTCCCAAGGCCACCTGCTCCCAGCTGCACCCAGGACCAGCCACAAGGACAAACTGATTCAGAAAAGAGGCCCAAACAACTCTCTATACTTAGGAGACACACAGCCTGAGAGGAAAGCCTCTTAAGCAGGTAACTCTGCAGACACCTCCACTTGTCCAGAGACTGGCACACTGGAACGCTCAGGTGGTTAGTGTTCCCCAGACAAGGTTCCACCTTGTTGTTCCAGCGCATCTGCGGTGAGGCAGAGTGGGAATCTGAATCCCATGAGGTAAATGCAGGCCTCCTCCGCCCCTCCACAGCTCGGGAAGGGGTGGGAGGCCACCATGGGTAAGCCTTCCGTTGCCACCCTCTTTCAGAGGAACCGTCTGTGGGCAGAGCGAGCTGCTTCGGGCCAGCAGCCTGACTCTACTGCTTGGGGTCCTGCAGGCCTCCGCGTGCCTGGGCAAGGAGCCACTGCTCAAACAGCAGCAGCAGTAAGGACACAAAACTCCTGAGCGGACTTAACAGCCAGCAGGACGCCTAGCCTTCACCTCGCTCTGCAAGCCTGGGTGAAAGGAGGTTCCTGGTCTCTTATTTAAGAGCCAAGCTCCCTTGGTCGGCCAAGTCTTCTCTAGTTTAGAAATGCAAATATTTCCTGAGACAAGAAATGACAATTGTAACAGTTGGAACCGAAACATGGAACATGCCATTCATAAAAAGGAGAGCAAAGGATCTTCACTCTTGATATCGGTACCCTCTTACCCATGGAGGACGCTGCTTACCATTGTTCACCTGGCCGTGGACAGCGGCAGGGATTGGCACCACGTGAGTCCCGTTTTGCGTTACAGTTTTTATTGGTAGCTGGTGCTGACCCAGAGGTGCCTGTTGCACTATGGTGACCGTCTGCACAGGTGTGCTCTGTGGCGTCTGAATAATCCGGCTGGCAGCGCCCAGCGTGGCATGGCTGATTGCAGGAACCGGTTCCACTTTCACTGAAATTTTTAAAAAAGGTAAGGAAACAATACCAACAGATATAACTGGAAAGCTTACAGAAATCTCACCAGGTGGCCGGCAAACCTAAGACTTTACGTGATCAGCAGGAAAGGGTTCCAGGTGAACAAGGCTGCGGGGCGTCCGGCAGCCCAAAAACCCGCCTGCTCCCATGGCTTACCTTTCACTTCTTTGTGATCTCCATTCTCCTGCGGCTCTGCCTTTGGAGGGGCCAGCACCGCTGCCTGAGTGACCACGGCCTGGCCAGCGACCGTGTACGTGCTCGCGGGGGCCAGGCCGGCCACGCTGGTGACGGACACCGCGGGGATCTGGTGGACAACGTGCACCGTCTGCACGACAGGCTGCTGGGAGGTCGAGGTGGTCACAGGAGCGGCGACCGTGTAAGTGACGGGCTTGATCGTCGGCGGCAGCTGCCGCTGCACGGCAATTAAAACGGGCTGACTAGACAGAGGTGAGCCTGCAGGGGGTGAGGCAGCGGGGTGAGGTGCGGGTGCCCGCGGGAGCCGCCTGATTACAACCACCCGCTCAACACACAGTCTGGTGAGACAGGGCGCCCTTCCTCTGTGTAACAGTGACGTCATGCACGATGGGAGAAACGTGGTATTTTAATGGAGAAATTTAATGCATGTATCTAACTGCTAAAAACGCAATTCTCGTTGTGTTCTGGTCTGTGACAAGTTTTCCCACAGTTCTTTCCTCATGAAAAACAAAACGTCAATAGTATACGAGAAGAAGCTGCCTGCTGAGGCCCAAACAAGGGGGCCACGCTCCCCCAGGACCAAAGTCTTTATCTTACGGTGGGGGCGAGAACTGCAAAGTGCAGATGCAGAGGTACAAGCTCCGCTCTCCGTGGCTTGGGCACGGAATAAAGGAGAAGACACTCGGGTGACAGGGGCCAATGTGGTCAGGAATCCCACTGTATCAAAACTGCACTCTTTGCCAACCAAACAATAAGAGAATTAGCTTGGACACATTTCCATGCTATGGGGCGTGCGTGCGTAATTCCGCAGAGCGCACATTTTTATTCTGCATTGTGACTTCGTAATGAAATGCTCACATATTCATTAAGTAAGTGAACAGTTTCTGCTGTCAATCAATGTCTAGTTTGTCTAATTTGTGTTATTTCTTTGGGGAATTTTTTTCATTATTTTTGAATGATGAAACAATTGAGAAACAGACTGATTCTAAATTATTTCAGGCAACTACACAAACTATTTACAAAAAACAATGTGCACTGATTTTTTAAACAGTCACGGTGCTGGCAGCTTTCCAGAGCTTACGGCATGCAGGTACTACAGAGAAAGCACCGGGTACAAGGGAGCCGAGAGCTCTGGGGTGCTCGTCTGAGGAGCTTGTTGGCACCCTGCCCCGCTGCCCCCCCCCCCCCCCCCCCCCCGGCCCATCACACCTGCCCTGTTTCTGCACATCTCACCTGGTGCACTCTGGGCAAAGCGGGCCTCCTGGATGACGGCCAGCTTGGGCTGTTGGGCGCTGGGCTCGGGCTCCAGGGGGGCCGGTGAACCTTCCCTCGACAGGCTCTCGGGGGTCTGGGCTCCACTGGAGTGAGCAGACAGTACTCCAGCGTGATTGGGGGAGGCTGGGGCGCTTCTGAATCACCAAAAAGGAGAGAGTGGATTTTTACAGGTGAAGCACTCACAAAGCTGCCTTGTTTAATAAAGTGCATTCTGAAAAAAGGGGTGTCATCTGTCTTCTGTCAACCGACTACAGCTCTGTAAGTCCTATTGTCCGCCTGAATCCTGTGACCTGGGACGGACCCCCAGCAAGGCTCCCCCTGTCGGGACAGCCAGTGGGCCAGTGCTGGGCTACCACAGCTCCGTGCCCAGCACAGGCCGCACCGCCGCGGAGCCGCACGGGCTGCCCTCTCCGAGCAGCTCCTGCCGACGGGCAGCAGGGGCTGGCCGTGCGCAAGCAGACAGGGGCTTAACACTTACGTCATGGTCACTTTTTGTTTGTTTAAAAACACAGTATCTATAAGCTAAAATGTAATCTGAGAGTCAGGCAATTAACATTGTATCAATTTTGAGTCTAAGCAGCTAAAATGCGGCTTTGAAGAGCTGTTCTCATGCCCAAGAAAAGGAATGCTCGCTGCCCACCAAGCGCCGTGAGCAAGGAGTCCAATGAAGCCACAATGGCAGCAGGGGAACAGAGCGTAAATACAACTTCATCAACAATCTGCGCTGTTTCAGATCACTATTAAGAAAATGTCCATGGATAGCATCCAACACCTCTTTTCAAATCCCCACCCCAACATTTAATCATAATGCATTTGGCAGTTCCTTCACTTGCAAAAGGAAAATTGACCAATACATGGAAGGTAAATTCACTGACCAGTAAGTGAGGTCTTTTTGTTTGTCTTTTTTCCTTACCTAGACGAGAGCGGTCCCAGAGGGGTTCTAAAGCAAGGCACGCCCCTAGGCCGTCTTTTCCTAAAAGCCTGCTCTATTAATTTGCTTTCAGAGGCAGGATCTATCCTCCAGAATGAGCCTTTGCCTGGTTCTTCCTGGGAACGTGGTACTTTGATGAAATAACGATTCAGAGAGAGATTGTGGCGAATTGAATTCTATGAAACATAAAAAAATACGTAGAATTCATATATTTCTTTGCTGAGAAATCAAAATGTGCCCCAGTTTTAGTGCCCTGCAAAGCAGAAACGTAGCATTCAGCCCTTGCAGAGGGCAAACAACTTTAAAGGCAGCACTGTGCTGGAAGAAACCAGCCCCTCTCCCCTGAGTGAAGAAAGGGCTCGGGGTATGACCCCTCCACAGAGTAGCAGGGTGGACGCCAGGGGCAAGGAGGGGACCTGGGGAATGAGGAAGGGTGGGAAGTCAACACCGCAGGGAAAGAGGCAATTTCCAACAGGAAAAATGTTAACTTCCATCTTTTTTCCAGGTGGGAAACCAAGGATTATCACTGCTGTCATCTGACCTTTCCTGCGGGCCTCACCCTGCTTAGAGATGAACAGAATCAAAACAAGCCAATCCCTTAAAATAGTTTTTGAGCACAGAATTAGCTTGTAGGAATCTGTCATAGCCAGCTAAAATGAATTAATGCAATATAAAGTATTCAGCAAACCAGCAAAGGACAGAAATGAGCTAAAGGTTGGGAAATATCGTGGACACCAGTAACAAGAGGACTTTCCAAAATGCTTCCATGTTGTTTAAATCTGACCCACAAAATAATCTTGTGAGGCACACACAGGAAACTTCTCTCTCAACCCCTACTCTCTTCTATTACAAAAAGCTTGGCTCACAGTTTGCAATTTCAGGAAAGCTCCCCACTGCAACCTGAGTAACTCTCAGGAGCACACCTGATCCTGAGCTGAGCCCTCCAAAAGTCAGGAGCAGCCAGACGAGAGTCATGCATCCACATCATTTCAAGTTTATATTAACATTGAAATTTAAAATCACTAAATTAAACAACTGAAGTTTCAAAATGGTGGTAACTCACAGTAAAACTCTGGGCTATTCAAAAATCACTTCTAAATTCTCCAATTAACTTGCTAACAGAACTGCTAACCACAGCCTGAAATACCGAATTGCCAAAGGTGGCTCAGGAATCAGAACGTATCTAATTCTAGTTTACAGCCCATCTCAGGGACTGTTCAAGCGTGTCAGCAGTCACAGGCTGTGATAAATACCCCCCAAGTCCGTGGAAGCCAGGCACCTCTCTGGCAACATGAAGTGATGGTTAGACTGCATCTGTGTTTTGTGAGACTGCTTATTAATAAACACATGCGAGAGAGAGAATATTTTAGTAACTGCATATACTATTATGTTTTATCATAGGGTTTAAGTAACAACCCACAATACCTTTCTACTACTTCCTTCAGAAAATCAAATTGTTACTGGTGTCTCCATCAGAGAAAGATAATCCTCCTCTGAATGCACACAGACATTTCTGTGTTTGGAGGACAGAGAAAGGAAATTCCAAGACTACGGGTTGGGGAAAGCAGACCCAAGCCACGACACTACAGGGCCCTCTCACTGTGAACAAGGCAATCCTTATGACTGCCCAGTGAGGGTCAAGAGGTCCTGTCCTGACTGTACTGTGGGAACTTGGCCACCTGGGCAGTTCACAAGTGCCCGCCGAGCCACACTGAAGAACATGGGAGGTGAGCAGACCCCATGTGAGGGCTGTTAACTGAGCGGGTTAATGTTCGTGCTGCCAGGAGGAAAAAGGGATGTGAGCACAGTGGGAGTCTGGAGGCAGGAGGTGCCACTTCAGGGGACTGGTACACAGGCATTTCTTCCCCCTGATACAGGAGAACAGGCCCAGGGCCTGCGGATCCATGACAAGTTCCCAGATGAAGGAGCTGGTATATTTATACTGTGTCTTGAAAAATGGGACAGAGCCTACTAGGCACCATCACAACAGGGTCTAATCTCCTCTCCACTCACAACGAGCTCTCGAACACAAAGGCTATGGTTTTTCAGTCAATAACACTAGAAAATATGAGGAAGTAGTAAGAGATATTGAATGTAGACACAGACAGAATAAAGCAACTATATTTCTAAGGTAATTTAAGGCCTTTGTTATTTGATCAAGTCAAGCTATATACGCTAAAATCACACTGACTTAGACTCTAATGTTTCAGAAATTATTATATGCAGAGAAACGGCAGCTTATTATTCTTTAAAAGTAAATACGAGGAAAAGGATCTGTAATCCTTAGCATAGTCTCTCCCCCGCCCCAAATCCTCCCCTAATCGAGGCTGTTTCCCAGAACCCACCCTCCCTGAGCACCTGCCCCTCCTCTCTCCTGTCCCCTGGGATGACACAGACCCAGGGGGAAAGCTGCAGAGCTGGTCACCATCCTCCACGAGCACCTCTAGCACTCCTGCCCAGACCCTGGTTTCTGTTCCGTCCATCCTAATCACACTGAGTGCTCTACTAAGGACTATTAAGGACTCCTAGAGAAGGGAATATGTTAAGTACCCTCCAGAAGGAGATATGAATGTGCAGGGTGAGGGGAGCCCAGAGCACTCCCGCCACTGTGAGGAACCAGCTCTGGTCCTTTCAAAGGCCCAGAATTCAAATCTTCTAGTCATCACAAATATCTCAACTCTGGGCTGGGTAAAATGAGAATTATAAATCATAAGAAAACATTATTGTGGGGCAGCCCGGGTGGCTCAGTGGTTTAGCGCTGCTTTCAGCCCAGGGCCTGATCCTGGAGACCCGGGATCGAGTCCCACGTTGGGCTCCCTGCATGGAGCCTGCTTCTCCCTCTGCCTGTGTCTCTGCCTCTCTCTCTCCCTCTCTGTCTCTTATGAATAAATAAATAAAATCTTAAAAAGAAAAAAAAAACATTATTGCATAAATATGCAACCAAAGAAATACGTCATCTTTCCAGAAACGGCCACATTTTGTTTTATCCTAGAGTTTCCTCTAGACAAATCAAAAAGCTTTGCCATGTGTAAACAATGCAAAATACCAAAAGAGAGCCTGAAAGGTAGCTGTGGACTTCCTTCCATTAGGTGTCAGAACAAGTGTGGTGGGAAGTGCTGACACATGGCTCTTAGGAACTGATGCAGAGCAAGGGGCCCAAGCCCACCAGGGCCCCCTCTCCCTGCACAGCCACCTCCTTCACCCCACAGAGGAGGGCAAGGGGCAGTCTGGAAACCCAAATTTTATTTTTTTTAAATATCTATTTATATGAGAGAGAGGCAGGGGGGTGGGGGAGACAAAGGGAAAGGGAAAGAGAATCTCAAGCAGACTCCCCGCTGAGCAGAGTCAGACACAGGAGTCGATCTCTTTTTTTTTTTTTTTTTTTTTTTATTTTTTTTTTTTTTATTTATGATAGTAACAGAGAGAGAGAGAGAGAGAGAGAGGCAGAGACACAGGCAGAGGGAGAAGCAGGCTCCATGCCGGGAGCCCGATGTGGGATTCGATCCCGGGTCTCCAGGATCGCACCCTGGGCCAAAGGCAGGCGCCAAACCGCTGCGCCACCCAGGGATCCCAGGAGTCGATCTCTTGACCCTGAGATCATGATCTGAGCCGAAATCCAGAGTCGGATGCTTGGCGAACTGTGCCACCCAGGCACCCCTGGTAACCCACATTTTAAAAATGGGCTGTTTCGGGACATCTGGGTGGCTCAGTGGTTTAGCGCCTGCCTTTAGCCCAGAGCGTGTTCCTGGAGTCCTGGGATCCAGTCCCACATCAGGCTCCCTGCATGAAGCCTGCTTCTCCCTCTCCCTCTGCCTATGTCTCTGCCTCTCTCTGTGTGTCTCTCATGAATAAATAAAAATGGGCTGTTTTAGATGACAATCTTCCCCCTACTCTCTATGCAAAGAAAATCTAGAAAAGAAAATGGATCTGGTTCTTTTGTGAAACAAAAAATGAAAAAGCTTTTTTGTTTTAAGCCAAAAGTGAGGAATTGGGAATAAAGACTCACATATACAGGGACTTTAAGCATGGTTACTTTGGGAAGGGCACCTCAGAGAATTCTCATGACAGAAAAGGGACACATGTGGGTGAGTACGGGGGGGTAGCTAAGGACCTCTTAGGACAGAAAGAAATTGAGTGCATGTCCATAGATTAAAGGGAGGAGTGCAGCAGGAAATCCCTTTCCTGCTAAAATGCTGGAGCCAGGAGGTGTGAAATGTCCCAGGAGCGGCCTGACACAGGCAAGAGGCGCAGTCACCCTTATGGACCTTGATCTAGACAGAAAAGAAGATGTTTCAATAAAAACATTAACGACAATTGAATAGAAAGGGGTACTTGCTTTGCAGCAGTTATGTGTGCACGCTCTGCTTTCAGTGCGCTCTGAAGTCAGAAGCAACCAGTGCAAGTGGGGATCACACCTGACCTGAAGCACTCCCCACCAGACTGAAGCCAGGAGGAGGCCACCCTGGAGAGCTGGCCTTTGTCCTTCAGCCAGAAAACCACATGATGCTTGGAAGCAGTTCTTGAATAAATAGATATTAGGAAATGGGGAGAGAGATCATTCAAAGCCTGGCCAGCCTTTTCAGAAATACTCACTCCTATTACGCCCAGCTAACTGGTGTTTCCAATCCTCAGAATTCTGCACTCAATGAGCTGTACATCACTCTACCACAGTCCTGACAGGGCACCCTGGGACCTCACCTGCCCACACACAGGGAGCTGTGTGCCAGGTGCAATCACCAGACACGGACACAGGTTATCATCTGGTTCTGCTTCCTCTGTTTTACATTTTCTCTGAAGTACAACTTCACTGTTCTAGATTAAAGTACAGTTAGTATTGCTGGGATTTCTTGTCCAGTGTTTTGAGAGACCTGCCAGGAAGTTGGATATGAAAGTGTTCTCCCAAACCCAGCATTTTCCTCACCACCAACTAAGAAATGGCACCTAGCTGTGCATAGGATGGCAGGCAGGGTACAGATGACCCAAGCCAGGAGGGTAGGCTGGGTCTTATTCTATATCTTCCATAATCAAAGACCCGTACATGACTGAAGATCCCTTACAAAGGAAATGTTCAGGATTTGGCTGGTGGGCTATTTTTATTAAAACATGTTTACGTTTACAGGTAGAAGAAGAAAGTTCTTGCCCCTCATTAAACAGAAAATGGATTCCCCCAACCCCTACCCCCATCACTAGGTTATGGCTATGGTTTGGCATCCATTTCTCAAAGAGTCATTTACTCACTAAGCCTGAAAGGAAGACTGTTTCCATTCTCCGTTAATTAATAAATTCAGGAACTGCAAACCTATGTTTCCTCCTTTATTATGCTTTTAATATTCTGTATTTCAGACTTGCTTTTCCTCTATTGTCTGAATTACAGAGGTCCTACTGTACGTCCAGTAAGTGGACACACACAACACAGACACACAGAAGAAAAAAAAATGCTTGAAAAAAAAAAAGAGTGTCAAAGCTTAAAAACCAAACTAAATTAAAAAACTGAACAGGGAAATATGCACTGATTTCAAAGAGTCCTCTGAGGAGGCCCAGGTTCCACAGACACTCTAGGAATGATCGGACTGCACAGGTGCACAAGCAGGCAGGCTCCCCAATTTACCATGCAGGGCAGCACCACATTTATCTGTGTCCCTGTACTGAGCAATGGGAGAGGTCTTTTGAAGAAAGGTTCCTTGGTAAAACAGTCTGAAAACCATCTCTGTGCAGACTTGGAGAAGCTAGGTACGTCAGCAGACGCAATAAGGAAGACAGGAGAAAGCCTAAGTGAGGGATAGGCTGGGTTTCTAACCCTCCTTTACCTCAGACACAGGGAGTTAACTGCAACGGTGGAAGAGGAACCTTGCAAACAAATCCGTGCCTTTCCTATCCGTGGGGCAGTGACCATAAAAACCACAGGCTGAGGTTTGCTTCTAGAGCCGCTATTCCTTCTGCTCTGTGCAGAGGAGGTGAGTGCACGGGGTTAGCGGCATCCAACATGCCTCCTCCCTGAGCAAAGGAGGGTCTCCCTTACCCTGCTCTGCTTTGCCCTGTGCCCAAGGTAAGGAAAGCAGCCTAAGTCCTCTCAGTTATCAATCAGCATCTACTGCCACGTCACAGAAATATCTCAAAAAAAAAAACAAAAAACAAAAAAAAAAAAAACCTGAAACAGATTTACCTGCCAGCCCTTGTCCGCTGTCCTGTAGTACGGATAGTTTTTAGTGATGTGAGTATAAATTCCATTTAAAGTGAGCTGCTTATCAGGAGCCATCGTAATTGCCTGTACGATTAACTGTGCATAGGAATAAGGAGGCTTTGAGTCATCCTGTAGTTAAGTTAAAAAAAAGAGAGAGAGAGATTACTGAAGATATCAAAATTTTTACTAAATTTACTAAAATTCAGGATTGTTGTTTTTAAGTGTTCCTGTGAAAATGCTTAGTTTTCCTTAGTACGAAAATAATGTAATCTGAAAAACATTTGGAAAATTTTCATGAAACAAATGGAAAAGTGTATAAGCAGTGTAACAGAATATTAAAACCACATAAGGAGAAACCCCACATGGCAAAAACAGAAAACATAAGGGAAAAAAGCTACTTTTCCTGACCTCATTAGAGTCCAGGGCAACACATGTAACATCACCGCCAGAGGCCCATCACATGGATCTAACAATAAAGTGAAGAGTCAGCGTGGCAAAGGGTGGAGCGAGCTGGCACTCCCTCCCAGGGCTCAGTGGGTCCTCACGCACTTAAAGCCAAAGGGACAACGGCTCAGAACCACCGCGTACCCATCAACTGCGAGGCTCCTCCTTATAGGAAACCCCACACAGAGGCAAGCACCGCATGCCACCTGCCGAGCGCCTACACTGGGGTCTCAGGCACTTGGGCGGGCGCTGTTCTAGTGTGCAGGGCTACTGTGAACACTGCAGAGCGCACACACCCCTGGTGCCAGGTTGCTCAAGGCCACAAGTGGCTCCTTGTCACTGTAACAACTCAGCCCCCACATACATAAACCCAATGGGGAGAGGGTACACCCCTGGTTGTGAACTGGGAACTGTACGTATCAAGTTAAATGGACCACGAAGCATAATGGTAGACTCCAAGCAGTAAGCTGCAAAAGAATATACTCAAGATGATACATGTTACTTGAGGTTTAAAAATGAGCAATTTAGACATTTTTTAGGGATAAATACAAATGGAAAGAACAAACAGAGGACTGTCAGAAAAGGTAGAAAGACCTGCCAAGGAGAGGAGCATGGGCTTCAACCACCCGGGCTATGCTCCATCCTGCCAGCCAGTGGTGGGGACATGTTCCATGCAGACTGAACCACCCACCACCCCAGCACCCCAGCTTCAATAGCCAGTACTTGGGCTGGAGGACCTCAGCCGGGATCCCCACCACTTATCCTGTGCTGTACCAAAGGGCCAGGCAGACGGCAGAGCTGGAGACCACCCAGGTACCAGGGAGAGAGCGTGAAGCCATCTCCACTGTGCTTATGCCATTCGGTGTGTTTCTCTGTCAACCTTTATTCTATACGCTTCTAAAAACTTTTTTTTTAATTGAAAAATGTAATATGGATAGGAAAGCGTATAATACATCCTTATCAGCTGAAAACAAATGTTTATAAAATTAACGTCAGAACAACACTAGGTCAAGAGAAGAACACAGCCCACATCCCAGAAGCTTCCACATGCCCACCAAGCCCACAGTGTCTACCTCCCAGAGAGGCCCCCATTACTTCTGACATTTTACAGTAATCACAATCCCGCTGTGATTAAAAGTTTTATCATCTCAGAATGCATCCTGAAAAAAAACACAATTTAGTTCTGCCTGATTTTAAACAGGCAAATGGATAAAACAGAATCCTACAGAAGGTGCCTCTGGGCCTGCCTCCCCTGCCCAGCACGCCCCATGCACGAGGCTCCCGGCTGCTGCAAACAGGTGGTGCATGGCTATGGTGCATCTATCCCATGGCTGTGCCTGTTCTATTGCACAAATAATAACACTACACAGTGCTTTATCTTTTTCACTCAGCATTATACCAAGGACACTTCCACAGCAGTAGCTATGCTGCATGATAGTCCCCTGCTGGATAATTCTTCTCCAATGGGGCATTTAGGCTGCTTTCAATTTTCTATTAACTTTTGTTTGAGATTTCTGCCATTTCCTTTAGATGCAGTCCTAGAAGTGGTGTTACTGGTTCAAAGAATAAAAACATGCATGGTCACAGCAAGGACCATCCCAAAAATGTGTGTTCTGTGCACCTGTGCATTCAGACACAAGCGTCTGCAACAGCAGGACTAAACCCAGGAACAGTTTCCCGGGACAGAGTACACATCACCTTGTGAGGACCAAGGGGTTCTCTTTTCCTCCACCGGCTCAGCTCTTAGCACCTGGACCCACTGCTGCCCACCAGGGAGCACCCAGTGCTGAATGACCAAGCTGTGCAACCCCCTCCGACATACACTTCACAAAAGGCCCAGGTGGGGATATTACTAGACCTACAAGCAAAGAAGTGAGGACAGCTGGCTACGTGACGGCCTCTGGGTTCTGTTTCAAGGCTATAAAACATTTACCTTTGGGCTGTCTCCACCAGAAGCTTCCTTTTCATTTTCTGGCTGCGAGTTGTCGGCCATTAAATTGAGGTCAGCTGGTATCACACGGCCCATTTTGTACCCCGAAGACCCTGCTCCCCGGGGACTGGATGGGCAGGAGTTTGCAGCACTGTGGATGGGAAAAGGTCGCTGCTATCAGACTATTAGAGAACATACGTCACACTGTGCTTCAATGACCCGTTCTGATTTCAAGTACAAAGTAGGAGAGCATCAGCATTTCCTATGGAAAATGGACTCCTTAATTCTCTTAGAAATTTAAGATCACTCCAGAAAACGTGGAAATGAGGTATCTGCTTCCACATGTGTTATCTTACATAATCATAAAACAAACTCTCAAAGAGGGTGGTGGTCCACTTGTTTCACCAGCGAGGAAACTGAGGCTCTAGATGGTTCTAGAACTTACCAAGGACACAGAGCCATATGTGATGGCCCCAGGGCTCCAGCCCGGCAGAGGGACACAGAGCACATGCTCCGCTGACTCCCTTCCCACCAAGGACATGGCCTCCAGCTATACTAGAAAGGTCAGGGACAGTCTAGAGAGAGATGAAGGCGGCTGGCCACGTGCAGGGAGCACAGAAAGGGGATGAGGCCGTGGACATGGACCCAGGTGGCATCAGGCCCTGGAGCATATGCATCAGGTCAGTTAGGACACAACATACCCTAAATGCGGAAACAGGAACCTATTTTTTAAAATTAATTAATTAATTAATTTTTAAAGTAAATTCTACCTTCAACATGAGGCTCAAACAAGTCCAAGATCAAGAGTTGCACATTCTACTGACTGAGCCAGCCAGGCACCCAAGGAACTGATTTTTAAAGACATGCTTTTTTTCACAAAGGCAAGGCTAGGGTGCTGCTTCTTGATCTCTGTGATGACCGAAGGCCATCCACACTCACCTGTGGTGGTTCACCAAGCCGTACATTTGAGCTCCTGCTCCCTTTTCTATAAAGGACCATATTTTAAAACGAGAATGAGCTATGGAAATGGGAGGGAATTATGGTAAGATCGTCTAAGAAATCCATCCAGCTACACAACAGTATGTGTGGTTACATCCGAGTTGTGTTTGGGGAGGAAAATATTGCAATATATATTACAAATATATAGAAAATTTCTGGAAAAAATACTAAAAAATAGGAGTTACCTCTGAAAACCTGAGCTGAAAGTGGAGCAGAAGGAGAGGGAAGGGGAGGAGGCCCAGCACCGTGTGCAGCACTACTGGCCTCTCTACAATGAACATACACCAACAGTACATGCATTCACTCACTGGACAGGTGTTTACCATAGGCCAGGAACAGTCTAAAGTACTACTGGGGAGAGAAGCAACAGGGCGGCACGGATCTAGCATCTTAAACACTAGCTACCAGTAAGAAGTGCTGCCATGGGAAGGTGAGCGGCCCCACAAGGCTGGCCGCTGGGTTTGGAAAAGGCAAATCTGCTCCAGCCGTAAGTCATCTGTAGTCAGGCTCCCATGCTGCTGAACCACCCAGTGCAGGCGCTACACTGATCAACACTGGCTACAGTGTGAGGCTCCAGGGTGTGGGGAGAGACGAGCAAACAAAACAAGAGGAAGACAGAGCAGAAGATGAGGAGGGGCTGGGTCAGGAGCTCTTCCCCATGCCCCCACCTCGCCCTGGCCCTGAGTGCCCATGCCATTGTCTAGGAAACTGGTGTGCCTGTCTCCACTGCTGCTGCCCCTCTGTAGGCTGCTCTCCCACTGGGGTACACAGGACATCCTCCTCTTCATCTGTCACTCTGTGTATTTTCACACAGTACTGTACAAAACTCTGGCCATGAGGTTGCTAACTGTTGTCCCTCCGCTGACACAATGGCTATTTGGTCCATGTAGTCACATGAGACAAACTCAACCAAGTGGGAAAGACAGAGGCAACTTCTACAACACAGCAGCCACAGGATGGAAGCAGAGGAGGGAGGGGCCTGATGCCAATAGCAGGTGCTATGCAAGACGCCAGACCCAGTCCACTCGCCACTCCCTCCACTTAAAAAATAAAACCCGGGATCCCTGGGTGGCACAGTGGTTTGGCGCCTGCCTTTGACCCAGGGCGCGATCCTGGAGACCCGGGATCGAATCCCACGTCAGGCTCCCGGTGCATGGAGCCTGCTTCTCCCTCTGCCTGTGTCTCTGCCTCTCCCTCTCTCTGTGTGACTATCATAAATAAATAAAAAAATTAAAGAAAAAATAAATAAATAAAACCCAACACAGATACCCTTCCAGAAGCCTACCGCTGATGCTCATTTTTAAGAAATAGAAGTGTCTGCCTGAAAGATGGAAGCCAGAGCCACCAGTTCCCCATGTCCTCTCCCTGGCTCTGCCACATGCAGTGTCAGCCTGGACAGACGAGACAAACCCTGCCCTACCGCCCAGCTGTGCCCTGGACAAATCTGGACAGCAGAAGTCTGATTCAAGAGCACAGCACAGGCATTCATTTTGCACCTACATCTACATTACTCACAGCTAAGCAGAAGACACCCAGATACACACTATTCCCTTCTTCCGAGAGCCAACAGAACCTAGGAAGACTGACCCCTTTGAGTTCTGCCCCACATCACAGCACTTCGACCACACATGGCCACCTAACCTGCTCTGATGACACATGTCTGCAGGATCCCATGGCTGTTCTTGACCTGACCCTCAGCTACTGTCCTCTGAGACCTCAGCACAACCTAAGCACTGTGCTCTGGATTCTGGGTTCTGTACCAAGAGTGTGCCCTGAAGCCGCAGACCTCTGCTTCCTGAAGCACCCAGTCTCTCTTAGGACATCAAGACAAACACAAGTGGGTTGCTTCATCACTGTGGTCAAACTCATCAATCCAAGTACAGAATTTACATGAAACTGCAGCAAACTAAAAACGCAAATGAAAACGTTGTCTCAGAGTTTACAGCAACATAGCAAATTACCTGCCCCTTCACCTTACACTCAAATACGGAGAGTCCATAAGTGAAGACCAGGATCATTTGGGAACTGTGTTTCATACTCAGGAAATGGGGAGCAAAGGGTGTTCAAAAACTGAATGGCATGTGAAGCCCCTCACACCTCCCTCTCTGCACATGTCCATTCCAGGAAGGGAGCTGGCGCTGCTGTGTGCTCCTGGCCATCATTGTGATTTATGACGGCTTCTTCGAGTCCCAAGGCAGAAGGTGAGGAATGAAACTGAGATGTGGTTATATCCATCTCAGTAGGCATGACCCCACAGCCCGACTCTATGGTGACCCCTGCCCACCACATAAGCTGCTGTACCTGATGGTTCCCGTAGGGGAGGGAAGGGGACTGATGAGGTGGGCCATGGTTTCTGGAATGTTGATGGTCAGGGGCGAGATGTGGGCCTGCACAGGCTTCACCGGGGATTCGGGAGCCTCCTGCTTCTCCCTCTTCTCACTGGACAGGGCAGTGAACGTGATCTTGATGTTTGTGCTCGGGAACCTGAATGTGCACCTGAAAAAGAAAAGCCAACTGTCAGCACGTGCCCACCAGACTGGAGGATGGGGTGTCCCACCTACAACAGGACATAGAGCCCAAGTGTCCCCAAATGCCACTGGAGCTTCATCTTGTGTGAAGAAGCCCACTTCAAGCTCACTCCACGTGTTATGATTCACTTAATGAATGAAACCACAAAGAGGCATTTCATGACTTTAAAATACTAGTAAATAGGGACACCTGGGTGGCTCAGCGGTTGAGCGTCTGCCTTCGGCTCAGGGTGTGATCCCGGGGTCTTAGGATCGAGTCCCACATCGGGCTTCCTGCATGGAGCCTGCTTCTCCCTCTGCCTGGGTCTCTGCCTCTCTCTGTGTCTCTCATGAATAAATAAATCAAAATCTTTAAAAAATAAATAAAAATAAAACACTAGTAAATAAATACATTCTTCAGACCAGCCAAATATAAGTAGGCAAAAGAGACTAAATATGATTTAATCTGCATTATTCCTTTTAAAATAAATATACAAGTCTATCTGGGTCATTAAGCAATGTAATTTTGTGGCTATTTCTTAATTAAGAACAAAAAATCACTGCTTTTGAAGAACCCTATCACCTTTTACATTGAGCACATAAGAGCCAGAGATATTAAATTTCAGGGGAAGGGTTTACAATTCAATACTCTGGTTCACCTTTAATATAACTTCTTTGACATAACTGAAGTATATTTATTTAAAAAAAAAAAGGTAATGCAAGTCAAACATCTTTAAAGAGTAAGATTTAAAAATAGCTCCACAGGGCAGCCCCGGTGGCTCAGTGGTTTAGCGCCGCCTTCAGTCCAGGGTGTGATCCTGGAGATCCTGGATCAAGTCCCGCATCAGGCTCCCTGCATGGAGCCTGCTCCTCCCTATGCCTGTGTCTCTGCCTCTCTCTCTCTCTCTCATGAATAAATAAATAAAATCTTTTTAAAAAATAAATAAATAAAAATAAAAATAGCTCCACAGACTCCTGGTCTCTGATCTCACACCCAGTTAAATATTAGTGCCTGAACTGTCCGCATATAAATGGCCAAACCACCAGCTGATGGTACTCAGCTGACCTCTGTAGGTCCAACCCAGGGC
This sequence comes from Canis lupus familiaris, assembly GCF_011100685.1. Taxonomy (NCBI): domain Eukaryota; kingdom Metazoa; phylum Chordata; class Mammalia; order Carnivora; family Canidae; genus Canis; species Canis lupus. The sequence continues at coordinate 673,359 of NC_049230.1, forward strand.
ACCCGTCTTGGTGGTCAGCTCTGTCCACTACTGCCCTACCTGGACACCTGCCAAGGAAAGATTCAGCATGTGGATGGAGGGCACATGTCCCTCCCACTTTGGTGACATTTTCAAGGTAATTCTTGCCAACACTCTAGTTGAGAGCTAGAAAGTAAGCCAACTGGCAGGGTTTTGACACTTGCTGCCTGGTTCCCCCCCCTACACTCCATCCCTTGAATGCATGGACATCAAGTTCCCTGCCCCTTTACTTCCCTTATCAGGCACACTAGTCAGTCCTGCAGCCTCAGTGGAGAGAGCAGAACCTGGACTACCTGCTTCCTGGCATCCAGCACCCATACGCTTCCCTGTTTCAACTTCCTGGGGCTCCCTTTTTTCAATCCATACTGGACTCTCCTTTACATTTCCATGTCCAACGCCCCAGACCAAGATTCTAGCCTCTGTGTGTCTCTGTCCACATTTACTGCCTGGACAAGCTCATCCAGGCCTGTGACCTTCACCTCTATACATTCCTAAATGACTCCAAACTCCACATTTCCTACGCTGTGGGCCTAATCTCTCCCCCATCTTCCTGATACCTCCCTCTGTACCTGCACTGACCATCTCTAATAAGGCCTCACGTCAGCTCCTCTCCAGAGCTCCCCCTGGCAGTGAACAGCATCACCCAGGTGCTCAGGCCAGAAACACAGGATTCACGTGGTCCACAAGCCATCAGCTCTCACCTCACAACATACTCATCATCAGAACTAAAAACATCTGCTCTACCAGAAGCCATGTTAAGACACTAAAAAGACAGGCCACTTTTTTGTCTAGTCCAATTTTTACAAATCATATATCAACAAAGGACTCATGTTGACTATAAAGATCTATCTAAAGGGAACAGTAAGAAAATAATCCACTTAGAAAATAGGCAAAAAACTAAAAAAACAAAAACAGAAAACACTTCACCAAAGACAGAGGTGGCAACTAAGCATGAAGAGATTAACAGTTAACCTCATTAGCCACTAGGGCAAGGGAAATTAAGACTGCCATGAAATGCCACTTGATGCCTATTAGGACAGGTAAGACTTACCAGGGTGACAACACCAAGTGACAGGGAGGATGAGGAGGGAGAGGTCTCCCTACACTGCTGGTGGGAAGGTAACACAGCGCAGCCTCCTGGGAAATCAGCCTGGCAGTTTCTCCCAAAGTCTCACACATGTATCAGAGGGCGAGGACCAACTGCATTCCTGGGCATGTATCCAGGAGAAACAAACACTTACGCTCACACAGGAACCTGCATAGGAATGCTCACAGCAGCTTTATTTGGAACACTCAAAGATGGGAAACTACTCCAATGCCCTTCGATGGGAGAATGGTTCAGCACACAGCGGCTCATCCACATCGCGGAACACCACTCGGCAACTAAACGGAATGAGCTCCTGGTACAGCACCCACTGTGCAGGGCACTGTGCCAAATAAAAAAACCCAGGCCCCAGAAGTTTTATCCTCCATAAGTCCATTTAAAGTAACATTTTCAAAATGACAAAATCACAGGCTTGGGGAAGAGACAGGGGCTGGCTGGGTGCTAGGGGAGGGAGGAGCATGCAGCCCCAAAGAGGCAACACCAAGGAGTCCTGTGTGTGCTGGATGTGTCATCTGCATCTCAATCACACTACCACCAAGACACACAAGACACACCTATACAGGTGACAACATGTCACAGAATCACAATGACACACCAGAACATCAATGCATGCAAAAACTAGTGGGAAAACCCATATATCTACAGCCCCAACCACTAGCTGCCATACACCACCTACCCCCCCTTGTCCCCCAGGCTGCTCCTGTGCAGTGATTCTCAGCTCCCAGGGACACTGAGCAGTGTCTGGAGGCCAGACAGGGATGCTGCCAACACCCCACAGTACATGGACGGCCCCACCACAGAGAAGAGATGCCCTGGGCAAGTCCCTCCCCTGCTGTTGGCCTCTCTTGCCCAGCCCTTCTCTGGGTCTGTCTGCACCCAGCAGCTACAGCTGAATTTCTGAAAATCTGTATGCAGTGTTCAGACACAAAAAGGCCAAAGGGAAGGTCAGCCTCCTCCCTACTGCCCTTGGGTAGTGGCCCTTCCCTCCCCATCCGTCTTCCCCTTCCAACTCCCCAGAGGCTCCTACCCCACGTCCCCTGCCTCTCATCCCTTCTTGCCCTCACCTGCTACAAGGAGGTTCCCTCCCACATCTCACCCACCTAAGAGCCTTCCCTACCGGCCCTGCCTTCACCATGGCCACATGACTCTACGTTACACCCAGGATCGCTTATAGTCACCCTCAGCAGGCCGCAAGCTCCCTAAGAGCAAAGCCCTTCCCTGCTGGGGTCACTGCTACCACCCGGAGCTTACAAGAATCCCTGGTATACATGATACAGACCCTCAGTCCACACTGTGGAACTAAAAAGGGCCCAGTCTCATGTAATAAAAAGCTACTTAAAACAAGCATATCACATGAATAAAACAGAGAAAACCACAGGTAAACACCCTTACTGCTAGTATGAATAAAACAGAGAAAACCACAGGTAAACACCCTTACTGCTAGTATGAGATCTGAATCAACTCTCAGCTTAGAGAACGTGACTAAGACCCCAATGGCCACTCAGTTCTTAGCGTAACATACATGACAACTATACAGGGCAAGTTTTCCTCCCTTTCCTTCCACATACAGCAGCTGAGCCCCTGTCCTCAGACAAATCATTCTCCTGACATCACCAGGAAGGCTGGGCTGTCAGAACAGGCTCCACTATCCAGCCCGCAGGCCTCTGATCTCGTAGAGCAGTCACGTCACTGAGGCTCAGCCTTCTTCCTCGTGAAACAGATCGCAGCATCTCCCTCTTAAAGTGTCTTGGTGATTAACTCAGGTAATATTTACAAATGCTCAGGTGTTTAGTAAGATGAAAACCGTATTACCTCCAGCTCCACTTCCAGACTTCCAGTAAGTCCAGACTTACTTTTCCTACAGACAGAATCTGCTATCTGTCCCATCGTCACCCTGAAAACTTAAAGGAAACCCAGTGTCCAGCAGGACAACAGCACACACACCTGCCTGTCCTCCATGCGGCGCAAAGCCAGCCAGCGCTGGGCACAATGCCGACAAGGGAACTCCAGTGAAGCCACCTCTTCCCTCCTTCACAGAGGATACACAGCTCTCCCAGCGTTTATTTCTGCCTTTCAGAGTAAGTGCACTCCCTCCACATTGGTCCTCGGCTTATACTTTTCCAGAGTGTCACTCACCTCTGTGCACGTAGGAAGGGCTGAGTACTGCCTTAGGGACAGGGTCCTGCCCCATCAAGGACTTCCTTTGTGTCTGAGTCCCAAGGTTTCCAATTAAAGGTGATGATGGAGACTGTTCCTGGGGTCTCCGTGGTGCAGGTGCTGTCAGGAAACCTCAAGCTCCAAGTGCACGCAGGGTGTCTAAATGGAGGCAAGGTGCTGTCGTCACACCACCCACTGACAGCTTCTGACCTATGGCGTATAAGACTTCCAACCTGGCTATCTCTGGACACTGCCACCACCACCCCACCCCCTTGACAGGTGCAGATGGTGGAATGTCTCCACTTTCATCTAAGAGGAAGCTTCTCATATGTGTATGAGCCATGAAATGTACCTAAAAACCACCCAGACATCCTGGTAACTTTTTATTTTTAAATCTAGGTTCTGATTACATAGGTGAGTTTCTGTGAAAATTCGCCAAGTTACACAGGTATGATACATGTGCTTTTCTGTACAAATAGTATACTTCAACAGAAGTTATTATTAAAAAAAAAAAAAAAGCCACCTGTGGGGCGCCTGGGTGGTGCCATCAGTTACGTGTCCGACTCTCGATTTCAGCTCAGGTATGGTCTCAGGGTTGTGGCACTGAGGTCCAGGTAGGGCTCAGTGCTCAGTGGGGAACCTGCTTGAGATTTTCCCTCCCTCCCTCTCCCTCTGCCCCACCCCCACCACTCACACATGCACACACACACTTTCTCTCTCAAATGAACAGATAAATAAAAAAAAATTTTTTTAATTAACAAAATGCTAAAAAAAAAAAAAAAATGCTGATAATGTGCCAGGGTTTCACAGTGCTATTTTCTATACTTCTGTGCTAGCAATGGCCTATTTCTTTACCTGGGGTGTGATCACACTGGTACCCACATTACAGATATAAGTGATTTTTCTATGTAGGTTACATTCAAGGTAAAATACACTACAACTGTTTTCAGGTTCTCTATGGAGTTCAATTAGCTATGAAATCCTCACTCCCCTTCAGGGTAGCTGAATGGCTGACCACTGCCTGCCTTTTCTAAGCTAAAAATAAAACACAGCAGGATAATTCTGATTAGTTGCCTTACAAACTAAAAAGGGCAGCAAAAACATTATAGTAGCTTGAAGGTGTTGATAAACCCAGGTGAGGGGATCCTCCCTGGACCTCTGCCTTCCCAACACTACCATCAAGTGGCCTGAATTTCAGGACTGGAAGTCCCATCCTGCTTGTGCACCCTGATCCACTTCCCTGCGGTGGCCTGCAGGCGGCAAGGCTGTGAGTGCCCGTGTCTCACACCTACCATCACAATACCTAACATGAGGTGTACTTTATTTATTTTAAGGATCTTATTTATTTGTGAGAGACACAGAGTGATGGAGAAGCAGGCTCCCTGCAGGGAGCCCAACGTGGGCCTCAGGACTCGATCCCAGGACCTCTTTGAGGTGCTCTTTAAAAACACTTTAATTGCAGAAAGCCTGGGTGGCTCAGCGGTTGGATGCCTGCCTTTGGCTCAGGTCATGATCCCGGGATCTGGGATGGAGCCCCGCACATCAGGCTCCTCACAGGGAGCCTGCTTCTCCCTCTATGTCTCTGCCTCTCTCTCTCTCAGTCTGTGTCTCTCATGAATAAATAAATCTTAAAAAAAAAAAAAAAACTTTAATTGAGGTGCGCTTGGGTGGCTCAGCAGGTTAGGCATCTGACTCCTGATTTTGGCTCAGGTCATGATCTCAGGATCCTGGGATGGAGCTTGTGTCAGGCCCTGTGCTGGGCGTTGCAGACTGCTTAAGATCCTCTCTGTCCCTCTCCCTTGCCCCATGCATGCACACTTGCTTGTGCACTCACTTTCTCTCTTATCCTGAAAGATTTGTAATGAAGCTCAATACAAGAATATAAATGTTTATAAGACCCTAACAATTACGAAAAATAACAGTTGAAAGAGAAAGATAAAGAAACAAACAGTACAACAAGCTAGTCAGATGGCAGAATCACAAATCCCTTGGTGAGAAACGACCAGAAGCGTGAATCACAGGACAGCAGCCTGGGGGTACTGAGCACCTCTGAGAACTGAGAAGTTGCACATCTTGAACCACAAATCAAAATTTACAGCAGCAACACAAGAGCTGATGGTTTCAAACATATGGAAAGGACCCTGATAAGAAATTAAGTATCTTTTACTTCAACAAATGTTAATGATTTTAACACAGATTCAGACTTGCACACATCTCTTCCTCCCCGTGCTCACCCTCCTGTACTTGGTGCCTGGAATGGGAACTCTTACAAATGAGATCTGCACACCAATGGCCTCAGCCCAGAGCTCTGAATAATGAGATTCGCAGAGAGCCTCCTGACATCCTTCTCTGCTGTGCCATGGCTCACTCACTCACAAAGACACACCCCCGGAGCTGGAAAGATCTCACAAGGTGTGAGACTTCTCCCTACTCAAAAACACACATCTGGATGCAAATCAGTCATTATTAGGTTTACTCTGGAATCACTGAAGTTTGTTTTTTTTTAATAGTATATATTTTTTAGGATTTTTTATTTATCCATTTGAGATAAAGAACCCGAGCAGGGGGAGGGGCTGAGGGAGAGGGAAAAGCAGACTGCCCGCAGAGCAGGGACCTTGTGGTGGGGCTCAATCCCAGGGCCCTGAGATCATGACCTGAGCCGAAGGCAGACGCTTCACTGACTGAGCCACCCAGGTGCCCCGTCTCTCAAGTTTTTTGGAGTATTTCAGAAATTTTAAAAACTTCACAATTGAGATCCATCCACACAGCACCAACTTGGTTTGGTGTCTTATAGATGAGAAGACCACTCTGGAAGGAACCAGAGTAACTGTAGAGGTACAGGGGAGAGACCTGCAGACACCTTCCCTCCTGCCATGGCACAAAGTGGCAGCAGTACCCCCATGATGGGGTGCATACAACCTCACCTCTGGACTTCTTGCTAAAAATAATTAGCATTATCTCACCAGGAGGAAAAACATCAGACAAACCGAGGGGCATCCTACATAATAAAGGGCCTGTCCTCCTCGAAAATGTCAATGCCATGAGAGTCAAAGAAAGGCTGAGGGACAGTGACAAATGAGAAGAGGTCAATGAAAGTGTGACCCCACTCTGAAAACCATTCTGGTTTTTCTTTTGCAATGAAATTCTTCAGCAAATGACCGCTGAAGTCAAAGCAAGGTCAGTGGGCTAGATCACAGTACTGTACCAATGCTCACTGGCGTTGGTGCCTGTGCCATGGTTATGGAAGATAATGTTTTTAGGAAACACACGTGGGGGAAAAAAAAAGGAAACACACGTGGGAATACTTTAGAGGTAAAAATACATGATGCATGCAACTTACTCTCAAAAATTTTCAGAAAAAAAAAGATAAAGCATGTGTGGTAAATGTGAATATTTGGGGAATCTGGGAAATGGAAATTTCCTGTTCTATTTTTACAGCTTTTCTAGATGTCTGAAGTGATGCAAAGAAAAAGAAAACATTTTTGGAAACTTTAAAAATGTCCAGTGCATCTAGGCCATCTGTGCCAGGCTAGGAACTGTGCACAATATCCGGCATATCCATGACACCCATGACAAGGTAAACACACACACAGAGAACATTTGGAGACCATCTGACACCCCCAGCTACTCACTTGCTTGTGTTTCACAGAAGTGCTGGTCTACACTGGACTGGACCTTTGCTCCCGACAACCTGAAAGCCTACTCTGGACCATAACTCTCATCCTCATCCCTTCTGTGGGCATCTATGACATCTTAGAATCCCATGAAAATCCAAGCACAACTTTGTGGGACAAAACACAGTTAATGAAATGTCACCTCACAGGTGGCTGAGGGGCTCTGTTAGTGAAGCGTCTGCCTTTGGCTCAGGTCATGATCCCAGGGTCGTGGGAGCAAGTCCATCAAAGCAGGGGGTCTGCTTCTCCTTCTCCCTATGCCTGCCACTCTCCCTGCTTATGTCCTCTCTCTCAAATAAATTTTTTTAAAAAGGAAGAAATGTCACCTCACTGTAATTCTCACGGACTCCTGATCCTCGTCCTGGGCCTCAGGCTAAGCACTACGACCTCAGTTTGGGAGTACACAGGACAGTACCATGGCCACGTTCACACACTGACCCTGACACCTGCATACTCTCATTCACCCAACACGGCTGACATCGGTTACATACACACACCACCTCATCCCTGGGCTTCCAAATTATGACCTAAGAAGCCATGGTCGGTGGTGACACCATAGTCCATACTCTGGATTTCTTCTCCCTCGGAAGAATTATCTGTCCCATCTTCAATGCATCAATCGTCTCACAGAGCAGTATCTCCCAAACCATGATCCTTCAGCACAGCACACAACATCCATCAGCCAGCAAGGCTGAATCCTGCTGTGGTAACAAATGGCCCCCAGATCTCTGTGGCTCACAACAAAGGTTTGGATCTAGCATCTGACACTCACACTACACAGCAGCTGGTCTGCTCCACATTCGTCTCACTCTGGGACCCAGGCTACTGTGGTGGCCCCATTTAAGAAACTGCAGTCCCAAGGCAGAGTGAAAAAACAGAAGGCAGGAGCCGAGTCCCAGAGCCACACCTGCAGTCAATGTGCAGAAGGGGCCCATGGGAAGGACCTCCTCCACGTTAGCAATCCCAAAGAGGGGGTCTGGAAATCGTTTCAAACCCTTTCACCTACACAACTAACCACAGAGACACGAGGCTGAATTGCTGACCTGTTTTCAGAGGGAAAAAATGAGAGACCAGTTACTCTAAGTCATTCACCTATAACAAGTGGCAAAGATAATCTACTGTGAAGGGGAGAAAAATCTCATAGTTTAATCTCACAACTGGCAAAGGAAAAGGCTGTGTTGATAAAAATGTGTTGTACAGGGCGGACAGCGCTCCGAGGCCATCAACGACGTGTGAGTGGCGATGACCACCCAGATGGTGGAGGCAGGGACACCTGGCGCAGGTGGCTGAGCTCAAGTCACAATCTCACAGCCATGCACTGGGCTCTGCACTCAGCGGGGAGTCTGCTTCTGCCCTTCTTCCTCTCCCTCTCCCTCCCTCCACCTCAAAGAAAGAAAAGAAAGAAAGGAAAGAAAGGAAAGAAAGAGGGATCCCTGGGTGGCGCAGCGGTTTGGTGCCTGACTTTGGCCCAGGGCGCGTTCCTGGAGACCCGGGATCAAATCCCACATCGGGCTCCCTGCATGGAGCCTGCTTCTCCCTCTGCCTATGTCTCTGCCTCTCTCTCTGTGTGTGACTATCATGAATAAATAAATAAAATCTTTAAAAAAAAAAAAAAGAAAGAAAGAAAGAAAGAAAGAAAGGAGGGAGGGAGGGAAGGAAGGAAGGAAGGAAAGAAGGAAAGAAAGAGAAAGAAGAGGGCAGCCCCAGTGGCGCAGCGGTTTAGCGCCGCCTGCAGCCCAGGGCATGATCCTGGAGACCCTGGATCGAGTCCCACGTCAGGCTCTCTGCATGGAGCCTGCTTCTCCCTCTGCCTGTGTCTCTGCCTCTCTCTCTGTGTGTCTCTATGAATAAATAAATAAAATCTTAAAAAAAAAAAAAAAGAAAGAAAAAAAGAAAGAAAAGGGGGGGGGAGGAGGAGGAGGAGGACGACGACGACAGCAGCAGAATCCTCTACATGTAAGGAGACCTGTGGACCTTTAGGCCTGGAAGATGAGAGGTGGAAGGAGGAAACCAGTGCAGAGACTCCTCAGGAGCCCAGGACGTGTGGCACTCACACCCTGGGGGCAGTGAGGACAGAAAGAGGACGGGGTTCGGAAACAGAAATATGCAGCCTGTGGATACACTGCTAAGCGTGGGCTGAGGGAAGACCTCAGGATGCTCAGGAGACAAGGGCACCAATTACTAGGATGGGGGTGGGTGAGAAGCAGGTTAGGTGGACACATGATATGTGACGTGTCCCTTAGCCACCACCACAAGGAGAGGACTCCCAGCCCTTAGTGAAGCCAGCTGGACACACACCCCAGTGTCCTCAGCACAGAGACGGCGCCTGTGCCACATCCCAGAAGAGAAGGAGCCTGAGAAACTCAGCCAGCAGGTGCGGCAAGAGAACCACCGCAAACAAGCATTCCTTCAAAGCATCACTAACATAAGAGTTTAAAATGGGTTCAGGTCCCAACTGAGCCCTGACAGCAAGCCATACTGCTTTTTTTTCCTGCAAAAATGGAAGACAATTACTCAGCCTGAGCCCCGAGGAAGACTGAAGCTGAAGAGACGCTTCTGTTCACCGCTGTCTTCCGCCAGTCTCCTCGACTGTGTGAAACACAGAAACGTACGGTGCCGCCTTTCCTGAATCATCGCCCCCACCCAGGCAAACCCCCTACTCATCAGTCACCCCCTACCCTACGCTGCCTCTTCCACGAGCGAGGAACAACGTGCCCACGTCACGGTCAGTGCTGCCGACAGGCCACCAGGCCGCCACCACCAGCAGCCTGAGGTGGCCCGAGTCTGGCGGGTACTCCTCCGCCCCAGAGGAAGCAGAGGCTACTCATAGGACACAAGTTGTAAGTACAGAGTTTGACCAAGTTTGAGACAGTTTAGAACAATGAAAAATATACTGGAAAAAAAATCATCAGAAACCCCAAATAGTCTATACTTTTGTCACACCTCAGCAATGAAACTCAAGCAACACCTATCGCCTCAGCCTGAACTTCCTACCCTGCAAACTGCTAGAACACTAGTTTTCCATGAAAACCTCTGAAATGTGATGCGATGGTGCGCATTACAGCAGGCTGGGCTGTCCCAGTCCTGATGAGGTCCAGGTCCAGCAGGATCCTCTCCTCAGAGCATAAACCTGTCGCTTCAAGGAGACGCCTGCAGCTGGGGCTCGGGACCTGCCTGCTGAGCCCAATCTTTGTGTGAAGCACTGTACTGCCATGCTTCGCTCCAAAATGACTTAGAAACTACACAGCTTATGATATAAAGCCCTTGCATAGGAGGGGCCGGCTGTGGAGGCACATGCCGACTCAGCCACACGCGTGCTGTGCAGAAGGGCCCGCAGAGGTGGCTTAATGCTCTACTACCATCATCTTGAAATCCTCAAGAATTTCATTTCTGAATTTATGTTTTGTAAGTGAAGGCCAATGACACATGGAGCACAGGTTCGGGGCATGGATCCCCAGCTCACCCACATCTTGTCTTCCTGCACCAGCACCTCTCCCATGACCATCCTCTGTCCCAGATGGGGTCTGGAAGGGGCAGGTGCCCGGGAGGGTCTGCACTTCCCCCTCAAGTGCCCCCTGCCCAAGAAAGCTTGATGTTAAGTAACAAATGAAAACACCATGGCAGGCTGAGAAAGACCACAGAAGAAAAGAAGAGGCCTTTTCCTGTTTTCTCAGTCCACATTTTCACTGCACCGGAGCCCAACTATTATGGGCTGGCCCCGTGTCCTAAGATATTAGATGTTAGGATGGTGCACTTCCAAAGGCAGACCTGGAAGTCTGGTACCCACATATCTGGAAGCCTCAATTCAAGAAACACGGCTGACCCAACTTCGGGCACTGGTGCTGGATTTCCAGCAATACACTCGAGCAGCAGCTTCACAAGTTGCTGCCCAGTGTTTGAGTTTTTCCTTGATTTTTTTTTTTTTAAGATTCTATTTATTTATTTATTTATTTATTTATTTATTTATTTATTTATTTATTTATGAAAGAGACAGAGAGAGAGAGAGGCAGAGACAGGCAGAGGGAGAAGCAGGCTCCCTGCAGGGAGCCCAGTGTGGGACTCCATCCCAGGATCCCGGGATCACACCCTGAGCTGAAGGCAGATGCTCAGCCACCCAAGCACCCCTTTTTCTTGGTTTAGAGAAGAATTGCGTGTGTGTTTTGTCACTCCTCCTACTCTCCATTTGCTGTCAGGGGAAAAGCCGACTCAGACGAGAACATTCATTTAAGATCCTGATGCCAGTCTGGGGGTGAGGCTGGCAGATGTTGGTAATGTTGACTCTGATGCTCTGTGCTTCCAGCAGCCTTATAAAACATGATACAAATTCTACTTTAATTTTCAGTATGTAGGGCAGCCCTGGTGGCTCAGTGGTTTAGCGCCATCTTCAGCCCAGGGCCTGATCCTGGAGACCCGGGATCAAGGTTCCACGTGAGGCTCCCTGCATGGGGCCTGCTTCTCCCTCTGCCTGTGTCTCTGCCTCTCTCTCTTTCCCTGTGTCTCTCATGAATAAATAAAATCTTTTTTAAAAAAAATTTTCAGTATGTAATCCTCATTCAGGACACGCTCCAGACTAATGGGGACTTCTATTAGTTGTGAGAAGTAATCCCAATAGCAGCACTCTCTTGTCTGAAAGGATACATCCACAGCTTTTGGTGCAGATGGCTGGGTGGACTCTGGCTGTCTCACTCATGGTAGCAGCCGACAAGTGCACTGAGCATACAGGAGGTGCTCAATGAGAAGCAATATTCCTCTGAAGTGGGACTGCTTTTGAGATTACTCTATCCCAAACTTGCCCAAATACACTCATGTTGAGACCAGAGTAGGCTCCCCAACAAACACGTTGCCCAGATTTAATTCATAAGAGAAGCCCTGGAGCAGTGCTTGGACTTCTACCCTGTACTCAGTTTATAGCAATCCCTTCTGCTAATGCAGAAAACCAAGAGCCTCCAAATCTTTTTTTTTATTTTTTTATATTTTTTAAAAGATTTTATTTATTTATTCATGAGAGACACACACAGAGAGAGGCAAAGACACAGGCAGAGAGAGAAGCAGGCTCCATGCAGGGAGCCTGACGTGGGACTCAATCCAGGATCATGACCCGGACCGAAGGCGGCACCACACCGCTGAGCCACCCGGGCTGCCCCAAATCTCTCTTTTTTAAAAGATTTTATTTATTAATCTTATTAACTTATTTATTAATGAGAGACACACAGAGAGGCAGAGACACAGACAGAGGCAGAAGCAGGCTCCCTGAGGGGAGCCTGATACAGGACTTAATCCCAGGACCCTGGGATCATGACTTGAGCTGAAGGCAGATGCTCAACCACTAAGTCACCCACGTGCCCCTGATTGTACATCTTTAAGTGAAAACTTAAGGAGTCAACAAATGAATATGTACAATATATGAATAAGCCACCAGGAAATGAAAAGGCAGGGACACCTAGGTGGCTCAGTCGGTTAAGCATCCAACTCTTGATTTTGGCTCAGATCATGAGCTCAGGGTGGTTGAGATCAAGCCCTGCATAGGGCTCTGCGCTCAGCAGGGAGCCTGCCTAAGATTCTCTCTCCTTGCCTCCCACTCTCTCTCTCGGGTTTTTTTTTTTTTTTTTTTTTTTTTTTTTTTTTTTTTTTTAAATTTTATTTGACAGAGAGAGAGAGAAAAAGCATGAGCGGGGGAAGGAGCAGAGGGAGGAGGAGACTCCCTGGTGAGCAGGCTTCACAGGGCTGGATCCCAGAACCCTGGGATCATGACCTGAGCAGAAGGCAGATGCTCCACCAACTAAGCCGCCAACTAAGCCCCCAATGCCCCCCACTTTCCCTCTCTTAAAAAAGGCAAGGAACAAAACAGGAGGAATATTTGTTAATACACAAATGCAAACAATCTGTGTTCAGGATACATAAAATTCAACAATTAAGAACACAAACAACCCATTAAGAATGGTCAAACAGGGGATCCCTGGGTGGCTCAGTGGTTTGCCACTCGCCTTCAGCCCAGGGCGTGATCCTGGAGTCCCGGGATCGAGTGCCATGTCAGGCTCCCTGCATGGAACCTGCTTCTCCCTCTGCTTGTGTCTCTGCCTCCTCTGTGTGTGTGTGTCTCATAAATAAATAAAATCTTTGGGGGAAAAAAAAAAAAGATCAAACAGACTTCTAATAAAGAAGATACAAGGGCACCTGGCCGGCCCCAGTCAGCAGAGCATACCACTCTTGATCTTGGGGTCATAAATTCAAGCCCCACATTGGGCCCAGAGTTACTTAAAAAAAAGGATACAAGAATGGCCAACAAGTATGGGAAAAGATGCTCAACATCATCAGTGAAATGCAAATCAACCACAATGAAATACTACTACACATCCAATGAATGGCTAATATAAAAAGACTGACAAAACCAAGCACAGACAAGGATACAGAGCAACTAGAACTTTCCCACAATGCTGGTGGAATACAAAACGGTGGGACAGCTTTGGAAAAGTTTGTCAGTTTATTTGGCCAAGAGAAATGAGAGCATCTGTTTATACAAAGACTTGTTCATGAATGTTCACAGACGCATGATTCAGAATAGTCCAAACTGGAAACTGCCCAGGTAACCAGCAACTGGTGAATAGATCAAAGGTGGTATGTCCATACAAGAAAATACTTCTCAAATACCACTCAATAATTACAAAGGAAAAATTGCCCAAATAAGCAACATGGATGAATCTCAGAAAGGTTAATCAGAAAAGATAAACTGAACAAGTATATCTTGCATGATTCAATTTATAAGAAATCCTAGAAAAGATAGGACTAGTCTACAGTGACAAAGGCATATGAGTGACTGCCCATTTTCAGCGGGACAATGAGGCAAGACTGCAAAGAGCCAGGAGGAAGATCCCAGAGAAGAGACATTCTGGTATTTTGACTGGAGTTTTGGTTCCGTAGGTGTATACATTTGTCAAAACTCTCTGAAAAGAGCTTTGTCTTATCCTATGTAAAATATACCTTAAAATTATTATTTTTTGTTCATCAAAAAAAAAAATAATCTGGCAACAATATATTTACATAAGTTATGCTATAACATAGTTTATATAGCAAACAAACGGGATCAGAAAAATAACAAGTATATTTTCTTCCTAAACTCTAAAAGATCAACTCGATCTCTTTCTGGGGTGCACACACACCAACTCTGGAGACTAATATCCTAGAGACATTGTCACATTTGTTTTACCTGTGGATTTCCACGCACATACTCTGGTTTCTCTTCAGATCGTATAAATCTTTCGCCTGAAGTTCCACGCACAAGGAATACAATGCCTAGGATTATGGGAGGTTCCCCCCCAATTTCACTGAAATATAATTGCAATATAACATAGTATAAATTGGGGTACCTGCGTGGCTCAGTGGTTGAGCATCTGTCTTTGGCTCAGGTTGTGATCCCCAGGTCCTGGGATCGAGTCCTGCATCAGGCTTCCCATGGGGAGCCTGCTTCTCCCTCTGCCTATGTCTCTGCCTCTCTCTGTGTGTCTCTTATGAATAAATAAATAAGGGCAGCCTGGGTGGCTCAGCGGTTTAGCACCGCCTTCGGTCCAGGGCGTGATCCTGGAGACCGGGGATGGAGTCCCGCGTCAGGCTCCCCACAGGGATCCTGCTTCTCCCTCTGCCTGTGTCTCTGCCTCTCTCTGTATCTCTCGTGAATAAATAAATAAAATCTTAAAAAAAATAAATAAAATCTTTTAAAAAATGGTATAAATTTAAGGAATACAATGTAATGATTTGATATTGTGTACATTTGATATGGCTATACTACAAAATGATTACTACAAATAAGGTAACATCTAAAACCTTGGTTACAATTTTATGTATGTGGTGAGAACTTTTAAGATCAATTCTAACAACTGTCAAATACACAATAAGATATTGTTAACTACAGATAGACACTATGCTGTACATTATATCTTCAGAACTTATCTTATAACTGGAAGTGCCTACCCTTTGACTACCTTCACTCATCTTCCCCACCCTAGGATTGTATATTCTAGATCAATAATAAGGCTGCCAATGACATAGTAGTAAGAGAGATCACTGTATTGACTTCCTTGTCAAATGATGAGTTTTTATGTATGTTTGACTCTGGGGTAAGGCATTTTATCGGTAGGGCACTTTATAAAAAGATTAATTTTGACTATTTATAGGGACACAAAAGCATAACCCAGAAGGGAATGGCAAGGACTGCTTTCTGAACAGGCAGCTCTGACATGGGGTTACCCTCCACCACACTGAGGTGCTTCAATGGTGAGCCCGTGCACAAACATTTACACTTTCCCTTGTCAGGTGAGCTACACACAAGAGATGTACATCAGCTGAACCTGCAAGAAAGCGTTCTGAAAATACTATGTTGAACTGCCAATAAGCACATGAAATGATCCTCAACTCATCATTTGTCCTCAAGAGAAATGCAAATTATAACCACAAAACACCACCACTACACATCCACTAGGAAATCTAAAATGAAAAAGAGAATGCAACACTGATGAAGCTGTGAAGCCACCCAAACACTCCCTTACATGGTGTTAATGGAGTATAAACTGTACAAAGCATTTTCCAAAGTGGTTGCACCTATGAAAGTTGAACATATGCACATCCTGTGAGCCAGCACAGCCATGGAGCCAAGAGTACACCCAACAGAAATGTGTGTGCTCCTCAAAACACAGCTACAGTAATCGAAAAATTTCAATTACAAAAAGTCTTACAACTTACAAAAATATCTAGAAGAACTCATGGCAGCACGGTCCATTATAATAGACCAAAATAAAACCACCTCAACTATAGCAGAACAAATTGTGGTATACCCACATTACTGAATACCTTATGGCAATGAGAATGAGTGATTAACAGCTAAGTACAAATATATGGGCTAATCTCACATTTTATTCAGTGAAAAGCCAACAGCACTCTCTGAAGTCCATGTATACGAAGTTTAAAAGCAAACAAATCCGCCTCTGGTTTAGAATTCAGGACAGTGGTTCTGTAGTTGGGAGGGGTCCTTGTGGGGTGCTGGTGATACATGCAACGTTTCTTTTTTTTTTTTTTAAGATTTTATTTATTTATTCACAATTGACACAGAAAGAGAGAGGCAGAGACACAGGCAGAGGGAGAAGCAGGCTCCATGCAGGGAGCCCGACGTGACTCAATCCCAGGACTCCAGGATCGCGCCGTGGGCCAAAGGCAGGTGCTAAACCTCTGAGCCACCCAGGGATCCCCCATGCAACGTTTCTTAACTGGGGGCAGATTACATGGTAGGTTGTCATTAAGCTTTACACTTAGATCTGTGCACTTTTCTGCGTGTGCATTGCACTAAAACAACAATGACAATTATGGAAGATGACAATCAACAATTTACTTGCAAGGTCCAGGTGAGAAATCACTAAGTCAAGAGCTATATAGAAGAGGGAAGGGTAAGGGACAAGTGTGAGAAATGTCCAACTGAAATGACTGAGACAGACGTAATTCCACCAATGTAGAGAAGCAGAGTAGACCAAGGAAAGGCTTGAACTCCACCACCCTGAATGGACCACACTGGCTCAGATGAGAAAAGGAGCGCACCTGAAACAGATAGAAATAGCAGGACTGCAGATTCAGAGCTGGAGGCTTTCAAGTTACAGAATGAGGATAGACACCTGTCAGCATCTTGCTCCTCATAACCCTACTACAATGACTTGCTGCCAAGCAGCCCTACACCCCATACAGGTCCACAATCCCCTGTTCACAAATTCTAAGAGACAAACAGCTCCAAAAACCCTGACCTGAAATCGTCTGGCAGCAAATTCTGACCCAAACTGAGAAAGAGCTAATTATAGCCTTTAATTATCCTGCTTAGAATATTTATGTATTTCATGACAGAAATCCTAATGTGTTGAATTACAGGGTGCTAAGAGTGTGAAATAATATACAGTACACACAATGTACTACTTTTCTAAGATCTAAACTACTCTGATTCTGGAACACGTCTGGTTCCACGGGTTGAGGATGGGATCCACGGGTTGAGGGTGGGATCTGTGTGTGTGTATATATATATACTGCCTGTTGGCTATGCATTGTGCCATTTCCCTATGAATTTCTCTAAAAAATTCTAATTTGTTTGAGGGGAAATCAGATGGCTTGCTTCAAAAAGAATAACTCCACTAAGCTATTGTCTAGAACAGAATATCAATTAATATTTGTGTTGCCATTAATAGGCAATGAATGCACATACATAAAATGTAAAAGCTACCAAAGAGTAAAAACGAAAAACAGCAAGATTCCATCCCTCCTACAGCATTCCCACTGCTCTGGTTTCTAAATCTCAAAAATAGATCCCAGAACTATTAAACTATTCAAATAAACAAGTAAATAAGCAAGCCCTGAGCTCCAAGCAAATAGTGTCTGCCTCTCTGCTCACAATCATTTCTCTACCTCCCCAACATAGAACCCCCACAAGAGGCTCTTACAAAGCCTTCTTAAGAAGGATTTGTCTATATGCAACAAGTTTTTTTTCATCTACTGCCTCACTGGCAACTAGAATCCCATTTCTGGGTCACGTTTGACCCTCAATAATAGGATCAGCCTCCATAAATGACCAAACTACAATGCATTTTTCTTTTTTAAAAAGACATTTCATCAGGAAATCCTGACATATGCTACAACACAGATGCACCTTCAGGACATTACGCTATGTGAAATAAGCCAGATACAAAAGGACAAATAACTGTATAATTCCGTATGAGATCCCCAGAGTAGTCAAATTTATACAGACAAAAGTAGACTGATGAGGCTGGAGAGGGGGGCTGGGAAGAAGGGGAATAGATGTTATTGCTTAATGGGGAACTCTTTTCTTTTACAAGAAAGAAGTCTAGAGATGGATGATGATGGCAGTTACACAGCAATGAGAAAGTGCTTAATACCACTGAGCTGGAAAAAAAAAAAAATACCACTGAGCTGTACATCCAAAAAGTGGTTAAGATGGTAATTTTTTTTAAGGTAGGCTCAACACCCAGTACAGAGCCCAACATGGGGCTTGAACTCACGACCTTGAGATCAAGACCTGAGCTGAGATCAAGAGTCAGCTGCTTAACTGACTAAGCCACCCAGGCACCACTAAGATGGTAAATTTTATGTAATGTGTATTTTACCACAAAATTTTAAAAAAATTTATAAAGAGCACTTACAAAATTGTGTCTGAACATGGTGAGCAACTCATAGGTATTGTTTCTTTCCTTCCTTTTAAACAAAGACATTTTATCAAGAGAATGAGAAGATGAACCAGACTAGAGGAAATACAGAAAACATAATTGATAAAGGACTGTTACCTAAAACATATAAAGAAGTCTTAAAACAAGAAAACAACTCAATTTAAAAATGAGCAAAAGATCTGAACAGACACCTCTCCAATGAAAATACACAGATGGCAAACACACATATAAAACGATGCCCCACATGATGTCATCAAGAAAATGCAAATTAAAACAATGAGATATATACAAAATAGATGTATCTCAAATACATCATGCTGAGTGAAAGAAGTCAGACACAAAGTAGCATATGCTCTATGATTCCACTTATATGAAATTCTAGAACAAGTAAAATCAATCTATAATGACAGAAAGCCCATTAGACACTGCCTGGGGCTAGAGGTTATAAGGAGACAAAAAGAAACTTTTTGGGGGTAATGGAAATGTTCTATATTTTGATGATAGTGGTGGTTATACAAGTATATTCGTTTGTCAAAACTCAATGATTTATACACTATTGGTGTATTTTATTCTATGTAAATTATGCCCTAATGAGCATGATTCAAAGAAAAAAATGGAAAAACCACCACACACCTATTAGAGTGATTAAAAGTTGCAACACTGACAACACCAAGTGCTGGCACGGATGCAGAGCCACAGAAGCTATTGCTGTGGTAGGAATGCAAAGACAGTTCAGCCACTTGGAAGACAGTCTGTCAGTTTTTTAAAAACTAAATAGACTCTTACCCTATGATCCAGCAACCTCTTTGGTACTTACCCAAAGGAGCTGAAAATGTGTCTACACAAAAACCTGCACATGGATGTTTATAGCAGCTTTATTCATAACTGCCAAAATTTAGAAGCAACAAAGATGTCCTTCAGTAGGTGAATGGACTGTGGGACATTCTGACAATCGAGTATTATCAAGCACTAAAAAAGAGAGCTTTCAAACCATGGGAGGCCGTGGAGGAAACATAACTGCATGTTACCAAGAGCAAGAAGTCGATCTGGAAAAGGCTGCAGAGTGTACGATTCCAGCTCCGTGACATTCGGGGGGCGGGAGGCAGACATGAGACAGTGAGACAATCAGGGATGGAGCTGGGGAGGGGGCGGTACACAGAGCAGTGAGGAGTTTTAGGACAGGGAAACTATCCAGCCCAACAAGAGGGTGGACGCACATCGTCATACATGTGTACAAACCCGTAAAGCGCACAGGAGCAGGGGCGAGCCGTGATGTGTGCCATGGGCTCTGGGTGATTATGACCTATAACAAATATACTGCTCTGATAAGGATGCTGATAGTGGGGAAGGCAATGCCTGTGGAGCAGAGGTGCACAGGGAATCTCTGTGTCTCCTGCTCAATTTTGCTATGAACTTAAAACTGCTCTAAAAATAAAGTCTATTACCAAAACAACAAAAAAAGACATTTCAAAATATGATTCTTTTTTTTTTTTTTTACAGTTTATTTATTTATTTGACAGGGAGAGTGCACAAGCAGGGGGAGCAGCAGGGAGAGGGAGAAGCAGACTCCCTGAGATCATGACCTGAGCGGAAGGCAGATGCTTAAATGACTGAGCCACCCAGGTGCCCCTCAAAACATTACTCTAACAGCATGTCCAGTTTTATTTAGCTGGCACTTCCAAACAGTTAAAGGGGGAAATAGATTTAGAAAACACTGAACCCGCACATGGGAAATGATCTCTGACTTGTAATGGGGGTGCGTCCACTCTGGCAACATTATGTCTTTAAATTCACTCAAGCAGTTTAACTGACTTCCTATCTCCTTCCCAGGTAAATAACCTTAAGAGTAACCAGAGAGTTTTAAAAGGCATAGAGGAAAAAGAAAAACACAACACAGCCAGCACGGGGATCCCTGGGTGGCTCAGCAGTTTGGCGCCTGCCTTTGGCCCAGGGCGCGATCCTGGAGTACCAGGATCGAGTCCCGCATCGGGCTCCTGGCATGGAGCCTGCTTCTCCTCCCTCCCTCCCTCTCTCTGTGTCTATCATAAATAAATAAATAAATAAATAAATAAATAAATAAATAAATAAATAAATAAATAAATAAGTAAATAAGTAAATAAGTAAATAAGTAAATAAGTAAATAAGTAAATAAATAAATAAATCTTTAAAAAAACAAAACAAAACAAAAAAACAACACAGCCAGCACGACTTGCACACTGGCTGACCAACTGCTGGCCAATGCAGCTCTGGCCACACTTTGGCCCTTCACCTCCCCGACCTCCAGGCTCCTTTTTGATTTTCCGCCTTTCGAATCTCCAGTGAGCCAACATGAGCTTTAAAGATACGATGCCATTTAAACAGTAATCTATGCACAGTAGGGACCTTTCTCAGACATTTGTCAGAAGTTTTCCTTTGAGTGCCACATCTGGTTGTTACACAAGTTGTCAATTAAAAAAAATAAAGATTTAATAAACAAAAATGTTTAATTGTTAGACATTTAGAATCTACAACTACTTTTTTTAAACCCTAACTCCAGGGCAGCTCAGGTAGCTCAGCAGTTTAGCGCCACTTTCGGCCCAGGACGTGATCCTGGAGTCTCAGGATCGAGTCCCACGTCGGGCTCCCCGCATAGAGCCTGCTTCTCCCTCTGCCTGTCTCTCTCTCTCTCTGTGTGTCTCTCATGAATAAATGAATAAAATCTTTAAAAAAAAGAAAAAAGAAAAGAAAAAAATAAACCCTAACTCCATTAAGTTGCTTATTTCAGAAGTACTTTCTATTTCTTCAGAACACGCCTCTCCCCTTTCCCTCCAATAGAGGCTGGCCAGGCTGCCAGGAGGAAGTCAGTCAGCAAAGCCAGAGACGCACACCCACACCAGCATGCACCCACTGCCTCAGAAGATCCCAAGGGGCCACTGTACTCTGGCCAACACAGTATTAACAAATAACATGCTTTTCCACTCAGCAAGCCCAGGTGCCCAGCGCCAGGAAAGCCACTCATGGCTCACCTACTGGTATGTGCCTTATGCTGTCACTCTTGTCAGTGACATAAACAATGAGAGAATACACGACAGAATGAAGTGCCAACTTGATAATTATTTGTGCATATGTGGATTCCCTCCCTGCCATGGTACCATGAAGAGACAGACAAGGAAAGATTATGCCGATTGAGAGGAGGCAGCCCTCACAGCACTGCTGGGCACACAAGGAGGGAGTAGAGAGGGTAGAGTCAGTGCAGGTCCCTGGGACGGCTCTGGGCCTGGAGAACACACCCCAGGGAGGGCAGCCCGGGTGGCTCAGTGGTTTAGTGCTGTCTTCAGCCCAGGGTGTGATCCCGGAGACCTGGGATCAAGTCCCACGTCGGGCTCCCCTCTGCCTGTGTCTCTGCCCCTCTCTCTCTCTCTCTGTCTTTCATGAATACATAAAATCTTAAAAAAAAAAAAAAAAAAAAAAAAAAAAAAAAAAGAGAGAGAGAGAGAACACACCCCAGGGGGAGAGGCATAGAACTCAAGGGAATAACCACACTCCCCTGGTATGGACCAGCTGGAGAGGGCGGGAAGGCTTCAATTCAATTAGCTGCAGAGGGATACATATCTACAACAGAAAAACATGCACAAAGGGAAAGAATGGGGAGAAGACACAAAGGTTAAAACCATCAAACTGAAATCTCTTACTTCCAATTCTCAAAACCATTTCAGATTTTCCATTCCAAAAGGGAATAGCTTTCGGTTCTGTATTTTACGATGAACTAGATAACATTATTTCGTTGGGCATGGCCCAAGATTCAGCCATCCGTGCTGTGTGCCACGGTTAGTGTTTCTGAGCAGGTTCTAGAGTCTTAACTCATGCTTCCGTATGGTAAATACCTGTCACCTGGGTTACCCACCATCCAAACATCTTTCCTATTTGAGAGAATACCCTAGAATAAGTAGTGCCAGGGCCCACCTCCTACATCAGAAGCAGAGGGGTACAGATGTTCTGTCCCACAGCTTGCTGGCCTTAGAGCCCGGGCATGTGACCCAGGCCCTACCAAATCAGTAATATTGTGGTGGGCTATTCATACAAAAGATTGTTAAGGACCAACACGGTGTGCCTCTAGCCTATTTCAGGGTGCTGTGAATCTTCTGCACCCATGGCACAGGCAAGCATAACTCATGGCAACCACATCTCCAGACGATGGCAGCTGACCTGGCTAAGAGAGGCTGGGAGAGCTGAGCAGCTGCAGGGGGACATGAAATCACATAGTACAAGGGCAGCTCCCTGACCAGCCAGCCAGATTAACAACACGTTAAGGGTTGCATGTCCCTGGGGACTTGAGGCCCAGAGAAGGACCCGCACAGGCCACACTGCCATCAAGAGATCACAGAAACCTCACACAAACCCAAATGGAAGCAGAGCCTACAAAAACCACCCCTTTATCCCTCAAAACCCTCAATGTCATGAGAAACAAATAAAAGCTGATTAAGAGGTCCAAGGAGCCCCAAGGATTAAGGGGCATGGCGGCAGTCTGTGTGGAACTCGGGACCAGGAGAGGCAGTACTGGGGTAAATGAGAACAATGTACATGGATCATGGACTAAATACAAATGTCATATCAAAATTATTTTTCCCGGGCAGCCCAGGTGGCTCAGGAGTTTAGTGCCACCTTCAGTCCAGAGCCTGATCCTGGAGCCCTGGGATCGCATCCCACATCAGGCTTCCTACATGGGGCCTGCTTCTCCCTCTGCCTGTGTCTCTGCCTCTCTCTCTGTCTCTCATGAATAAATAAAATATTTAAAAAATAAAATAAAATAAAATAAATAAAATAAAATAAAATAAAATATAAAATAAAAAATAAAATAAAATAAAATAAAATAAAATAAAATAAAATAAAATAAAATAAAATAAAATTTAGCATTTAGGGGCACCTGGCTGGCTCCATCAGTAGAACATGCAACTCTTGATCTCAGGGTTTTGGGTTTAAGCCCCACGCTGAGTGTAGAGATTACTTTAAAATTTAAAAGATTGGGGATCCCTGGGTGGCTCAGCAATTTAGCACCTGCTTTTGGCCCGGACTCGATCCCAGGACTCCCAGGATCGAATCCCACATCGGGCTCCCTGCGAGGAGCCTGCTTCTCCCTCTGCCTATCTCTGTGTCTCTCATGAATAAATAAATGAAATCTTTAAAAAAAAATTTAAAAGATTAAAAATTAAAATCTTTTTAAACAAAATTTAGCATTTCAATTCAAATCCAATAACTTGTTCAATCTGTAGATGCAAATTTAAAATACCATAATTTCGGGATCCCTGGGTGGCGCAGCGGTTTAGCGCCTGCCTCTGACCCAGGGCGCGATCCTGGAAACCCGGGATCGAGTCCCACGTCAGGCTCCCGGTGCATGGAGCCTGCTTCTCCCTCTGCCTATGTCTCTGCCTCTCTCTCTCTCTCTCTCTGTGTGACTATCATGAATAATAAAAATTTAAAAAAAAAAAAAAAATAAAATAAAATAAAATACCATAATTTCAAATAAGCCAAATTTAAATATAATATCTGATCCAAAAGTCAGCTTCATAACTGTAAAAGCCTCAATCCTCCTCCATTTCTCCCTCCTACCTCCACATCAAGTTTTCCACTTCAAAAAGAAATCTCATCACCTCCTAGTTTAAACAAATTCCCAAGTGTTTTCTCTCTCTACCAGAAAATAAACCAAGAAATAGAAAATACAAAGACTCTAAAGACTCATCTTGACTGTTGGACTGGAAGCCCATCGTCAACTGTGTCCATGGCGGAGCCTGGCTCAGGATGGCCTAGCTGGAAGAAATATCCTAAGTTTGGTGGGGTTTTTATTCCATATAAAACATGGTACAGGGGCACCTGGGGGGCTCAGTGGGTAAAGCATCTGCCTTCGGCTCAGGTCATGATCCCGGGGTCCTGGGCTCGAGTCCTGCGTTGGGCTCTCTGCTCAGCGGGAGCCTGCTTCTCCCTCTCGCTCTGCCTCCCCTCCCCCACTTGTGCTTTTTCTCTCTCTTAAATAAATAAAATCTTAAAAAACAAAAGGTGGCAGAACACTTTGTGCTTTCATTTTGTGCCCCCACATGATCCACAGAGGAGCCCCCATGCAGCCAGCAGTCCAGAGCAGCCTGTACCCTCCCCCATCCCATGCACTGTATCCACAAGCAGAGAACAGACTAAAAAGGATTCCAGGAGAATGAAGAGTGTGGGAATGACAGACTCAGGGTGATCTTCCCTTTTGCAAAATGAACTTAATGGTACTGTCTAATATTTTTAATAAAAAGAAAGCAGGGAACATTTAAAATGGAAATATGCATTCAACACAGGAACACCACTATGAAGAATCTAGTACTTTAAAATTCAATTGCGATATTGTTTACAATAGCAAAATAGTTCATCTAAATGCTGAATAGGGGACTGTAAAGTAAATCACAGTGTGCCAAACAGAAGCTCTTGCAGCCAATTACAACGAATGTTTAAAGAGTTAACACCATATGACGATGAATGGATAATGAAGATGTGGTATATATACACAACGGAATACTACTCAGCCACCAAAAAATGAAATCTTGCCATTTGCAATGCCATGGATGGAACTAAAGGGTATGCTAAGTGAAATAAATCAATCAGAGAAAGACAATTATCATATGATCTCACTCATGCGGAATTTAAGAAACAAAACAGAGGAGCATAGGGGAAGAGAGGAAAAAATAAAGATGAAATCAGAGAAGAAGACAAACCATAAGAGACTCTTAATCATAGGAAACAAACTGGGGGTTGCAGGAGGGGAGGAGGATGGAGGGATGGGGAAACCGGGTGATGGATATTTAGGAGGGCACATGATGTGATGAGAACTGGGTGTTATGTGCAACTGATGAATCACTGACCTCTACCTCTGAAACCAAAAATACATTATATTACTTAATTGGATTTAAATAAAAATTTTTAAAAATTAAAAAAAAAGAATACCATAGAAAAAAGTCATGTTGAGTTAAAAAAGGAAATAAAAATCCTACCTATAATAGGATTTAAAGCTATTTAAAAACAAATGCAAAAAATAAAAACAAAATGAATACAAAATAAAAAATTCAAACCTATTCATAGGGCAATGCGTGTATTTTAACAATGGCTACTCTGGATGGTGGGATTATTGCCAATTTTTCTAATCCATTTTTACAGTTCCAAATGTTCTATCACAAGCATTATTTCATATTACTTAAAACATTTTAATATCTTAAAATAAACTTTACTTGAACATTTCTAAAAAAACTACCAGCATCATGGGGATCCCTGGATGGCTCAGCGGTTTAGCGCCTACCTTTGGCCCAGGGCGTGATCCTGGGGTCCCGGGATCGAGTCCTGTGTCGGGCTCCCAGCATGGAGCCTGCTTCTCCCTCCTCCTGTCTGTCTGTCTCTCTCTCTCTCTCTCATAAATAAATAAATCTTAAAAAAAAATAACTACCAGCATCATACCAATTTGTTTCAACAAGTATCTGAATTTTTTGGAACTAACTCTAAGTAGGTGCCCAAAACTCTAGCCTACAGTCCCAATCAGTAGGTTGAGGATTAGCCCTCAATCAACTGCCAATTAGCCTGATGCACTCCAACTTAAAAAACCTTGTGCAACTTACTGTTAAGATTTAAATTCTTTTTCTTAAAGGGTGCTTTCTGGGATTCCTGGGTGGCTCAGCATAAGCATCTGCCTTCAGCCCAGGGTGTGATCCTGGAGACCCAGGATCGAGTCCTGCTCTGGCTCCCTGCAGGGAGCCTACTTCTCCCTCTGCCTGTGTCTCTGTCTCTCTCTATGTGAAAGAAAGAGGAAAAAGGAAAGGAAGGGAAAGGAAGGGAAGGGAAAGGAGAGGAGAGGAGAGGAGAGCAGGAAGGAAACAAGGCAAACGGAAAGGAAAGGAAAGGATAAACATTCAGGAAAGGACCCGTAAGCAAGTACGATGCAGGAATTCCAGAAAGGACGCAACTTAAGCCCCTGCCCTAAACCGGCTTCCATTCCGTTCCCTTCCTACGTCCCTTCCCTTCCCTTCACGTCCCTTCCCTTCCCTTTCTCCTTTCCCTTGCCTTGCCATCCCTCCCTTCTTCCTCCCCCCCCTCTCCCCTCCCCCGCCCCCTCTCCCTCTCCCCTTCGGCTCTCCTCTCTCCTCTCCCTCTCTCCTCCGCTCGCCTTTCCTTTCCGTTCCTGTCCTTTCCCTTTATTCCTTTCCTTTCCTTTCCCGTTCCTGTACTTGAAGGGTTGCTTTCTAACGTTGAATGCCTGCGAGAAACTGCTGGGGAGTTTTTTCAAAACACATTCACCCATCCCATGGCGCCCTCCCCTAGTTAATCAGTCTCTGAAGGGGGGAACGAGGTCAAGCATGGGTATTTAATTCTAACTACCAAGAAGTAGGGCCAACATGTCACCATGATGACCCTAATGAAGCTAGCAAGGGGGTGTGAGGCAGACACAATCCTGCACCTTCCATGCTTCTTGTAGGGAGGGAGCTAAGATAGAATGGGGCATGAAGGGATAAGAATCCTGAATCTGGGCAGGGGCACTTTGACCACAAACCCCACAAGTCTGACAGCACATCCTATCTGCTCCTTACTGGGTTTACCTGCAAAATGCTGTGCTTTCAGCTGATGTCAAAATTGAAAAAGTTGAAAAAATAAAAATAAAAAAATTGAAAAAGCTGGGCAGCCCGGGTGGCTCAGTGGTTTAGCACCGCCTTCAGGCCGGGGCCTGATCCTGGGGACCCGGGATCGAGTCCCACGTTGGGCTCCCTGCATGGAGCCTGCTTCTCCCTCTGCCTGTGTCTCTGCCTCTCTCTCTCTCTCTCTCTCTCTCTGTCTCATGAATAAATAAAATCTTAAAAATATATATATATTGAAAAAGCCAGGACACCTGGGTGGCTAGCTCAGCAGATGAGGGTCTGCCTTTGGCTCAGGTTGTGATCCCAGGGTCCTGGGACTGAGTTCCCTGCAGGAGCCTGCTTCTCCCTCTGCCTGTGTGTCTGCCTCTCTCTGTGTGTCTCTCATGAATAAATAAAATCTTTATTAAAATTTTTTTGAAAAAAAAAATAAAAAAACAAAATAATCTATGCCTTAATATAACCCTGGAGGATTTCCCATCACTTCCAATTTAACATGTCCAAATGAAATCCAATCACTTCCCATTGGTTAGCATGGCTATGGGGTGTGGGTTTCCTCCCAGGACCTCAAGGGACACATACTGCCCTGTGACAAGGACCTAGTGCTCCTCCACACCCACACGGTCCTGATTAGCTGCTGGTCTCGGCACCCTGCCCACTGTGGCTCATGGCCCATGCAGAACCAACCCCTGTGCTTCCACTTCTCACATTGTGAAACAGGTGACTTCCTGGGAGCACAAGCCTAGGTCCTTCCCCTCCCCATCGTTTCCTCTCCCTCCAGCCAGGAGTAAATTCACACCTGCAGAAAGAGACTAAGGATACCACACTGAGAAATACCACAGAGGGGAAGAGACATCATAGGCCTTGAGAAGCACCTGAGACCACCTCATTTCATACATCTCCATGGTGGAGCTTCTGCTTCACCAGCTTGGATTCTAGTACTCTACAAGTCAAAGGGAGCTCAAAACAAGAACTACACAGAATGAAAGAGGTGCAGTAAAAAAAAAAAGTAAATAAAGGGTAAATCCGGAAAAAAAAAAAAAAAAACACTATGGGATTAGAATATTAATGCTAGGGACGCCTGGGTGGCTTAGCAGTCTGCTTTCGGCTCAGGGTGTGATCCCAGGATCAAGTTCCGCATCAGGCTCTTTATGGGGAGCCTGCTTCTCCCTCTGCTTGTGTCTCTGCCTCTCTCTCCCTCTCTCTGTCTCTAATGAATAGATAAAAAATCTAAAAAAAAAAAAAAATATATGAATGCCAAAAAGCATAGAAGCCACCCAGGTGACTCCATGTTACTCTTCAGTAGGGCTTATAGCACTTGCTCTGCCTCCTGTGTGTTCAGACTTCATCAACAACACCAACAAGAACCATCAACAGGAGTCCAGAAGTAGGCCTTGTACCCACACTTCCTTCACCTCTGCGAGCTGCCCAACATGGTATCCCTGCTCCTCCCAAAGAACACCTAGAGATGGCTGCTTCCATACTCCCTTGCAGCCAGGTATGGCCATAAATCCTGGCACAAGGCAAGAAAATGCACAGAAATACCTGGAATTTGGGGAAGTGACCATCCTGCTGCCTGGATGCAGAGGTGAGGGCTAAGGCTCTGCAGGCCATCAGAAACCATGAAGACAAGAGCCACCATGGGTTTGCATTTTTAGAACAAGAGAGAAATACACTCTATGGATTTACAATCACTCACCTACAATTCTGAAATCCCCAAAGCCTCGTTTTGGTGTTGTTTGGTTGCAAAACCTGATCTGAAGGCAAGAATGTGCTGCAGAAACAGGACCTGTTTGTGTGAGGGACAGCAATGCTCAGCCTTTGTGGGGGATGCCAGGAACTGAGTTATAAGCACTGGGTCGTCCTTCTACATTCCCAAAAGATCTCTCTCCTGTGGTCAGCGCAAGGTTCTGCAGACTTGCCTCCTGAACAAACCTCTGCTAGCTTCTGTGTCTGGTCACCAGCCAGACCCAGGCCTGGCTCTGCCATTGATTTCCAGCCCCCCTCTCCTCAGGAACAAGCAAGCCCCTTATGTGGTCATGGGATCACCCTTCTGCTCACCACTGGAGGTCCCTGGATGGCAAAGGACAAACTCCCAGACAGGCAAGGTGTTAGCCAGCCTCAGGACCCCCACCCATGGATCGACGTACACAGCTTTCTAGACTGTGTCTAGGCCAGTTGACCCCAGCCTCCCTGCCCCCGCCTCTCCCTGACCCCCACAGTGACTACACCAACCTTTCTGCCTTCTGCCAAGGCAGGGTCATGTCTCCTTGGCTTCTGCATCATAGCCCTGCATGAAGGAGCTCCACCATTAGGCGCTCCAGTCAAAAAGACAAGGCAGAGTGTCCTCATAGATTCTAGCTGTGGGCTCATCAGGAAGGAGAGAGGAAAGCTGAGACCAGACAGAAACAATGTTTATACTAGAGTTTAAAGTATGTACATCTAAACAAGGGAGGTGCCCTTCAGCCCCTGAGCTGCCTCAATTGCCATCCAAAGACCCCTGGGCCCTCTCCAATCAGAGCAAGGACAGGTGCCCAGACATCCAAAAAAAGACACATTACTACAGGATAGGAGAAGAGTGACTGTGAACTATCAAAGCATGGATGCCAACAAAAGACAGGATAGTCTGGCACATAATTAGAAGCAACCCCTCATTTTTTCAAAATTGAAAAAGAAAAGCATTCTTTGCCTGTGTTCATAGATAAAAACTTGCACAAACCCAATAACTCAACCACTTACGTTTCATGATTTTCTTTGCTAATCAGAAAGCCAGAAAGGACTACAATTGCTATTACACTGCCCTATGATGGCAATTCAAACAACACAGAAACCTCAACACATGCCATACAACATATATACCAGCAACCGATTCCATATTATTTCCAAGTCCTCCTTTAGAATAGGGCAAACCTCAAATTTTTGAAAACTGCTGATTATTTTAAAAATATTCCTGAGAGCTAAAAAAGTGACGTTACCTACTGATGGGCAGTTACCACAATATGTAGACATAACCTACTCTAGAAAAGACACGACATTTCAGGACAAGACTAATACCCTTCCACGTCAAAAGCATAATACAAAATAAAACATCCACTGGTATCTTCATATATTATATGACATACACAGGAAGTTTCTCAGTTGTAAAGCAATGACACTGGGTCTAGACGCTGAGTGGAATATGGTGTACTCGCAGTAGGATATAAGTAACTAGTACGCCTAAAAGAACAGAGTAGTCTCAATCGGAGCAGACAACTTTGAGATGTAACCTTCCCTTATTAAACAAATATATGCTCCTTACAACAATTCTTAAAAAAAAAAAAAAAAAAAAAGCGGGTACCGGGCTGGCTCTAATGGTGAAGCCTCTTACCTCCGGCACAGATCATGATCTCAGGGTCCTGGGATCGAGCCCCAAATTGGGCTCCCTGCTCAGTGGGGAGCCTACTTCTCCCTGTACTCCATGCTTGTACCCCCTCTATCTCGGTCTTTCTAAAATGAATAAAATCTTAAAAAAAGAAAGATAACAGATGCCCATTTGGACACACATATTCTTGTCATCTTAATAGTGTTTTTTTTTTTTTTAAGATTGTATCTATTTATTTGAGAGAGAGTGTGTGCATACATGCACATGAAAGGGGGAAATGGGAGGGCAGAGGGAGAGGGAGAAGCAGACTTCCCGCAGAGCAGGGAGCCGGTGTGGTGTTCTATCCCGGGACTCTGGGACCATGACCTGAGCAAAGGAGACGCCTAACCAACTGAGCCACCCAGGCATCCCTTAATGGTGTTTTAAATCTAGGTATGCATGGAGTATATCACACACAAACTCTTACATACAATTCCACCACACATACTGTTCCTCAACTTTTCCGGCTAAATATGGGAACTTCTTTCTATGTAGATAAATATATTTTAATGGCTATGTTAGTATTTTTTGAGCACAGTGTAGTTTACATAAACTAAATGCCAAAAAAAGATTAGATAAATCAGAGCAATCTAAAAATCTATTTTAGTTTGTCTTATAGATTTCCCCATCTTCTAATTTATGGCTGTTTTTTTAGCTTTGAATAAAGCTTGGTGATTAAGAACATTGGCAAAAAAGTTAGATGTGGGTTTGAATCTAGCATTTCTAAGCTATGCACCTTTGGAGTAATACCCTCTAATCCTCAACTCTCTCCTAAAATAGGGACAAGAATCAATCCAACAGAGGGGCACCTGGGTGGCTCTGTCAGTTGAGTGGCCGACTCTTGACTTCAGCTCAGGTCATGGTCTCAGGGTCATGGGATCAAGCCCCACGTCAACCTCCACGCTCAGCCTGGAGTCTGCTTGAGATTCTCTGTCCTTCACCCTCTGCTCCTCCCCCCTCCTCCCACTCATGCTTGTATGTGTGCTCTAAGATAAATAGATAAATAAATAAATAAATAAAATCTTTAAAAGAATCAATTCAATAGAATTCATGGAGCAACTGAGAGTAGGCACTGGGAAAGCCAGTGTGTCCTCACAGGCAGCTGCTATTCCATCTTCATTATCATCAATAGGTAAGAAGTCCACCCTCCCTACAGGCATGCTATGTACACGGTAACATTTTAAAACATTGGGAATCCCTGGGTGGCTCAGTGGTTGAGTGTCTGCCTTCAGCTCAGGGCATGATCCTGGAGACCCAGGATCCAGTCCCACATGAGGCTCCTTGTAGGGAGCCTGTTTCTCCCTCTGCCTGTGTCTGCCTCTCTGTGTGTGTCTCTCATGAATAAATAAAATTTTTAAAAAAATTTTTTAAACATCGTAGCAACTTAAAAGCAAAATTATTTCTTCCTTTACCTTAATACAAAATGTCCCTCCTAGGACTAGGACTGCAGGTATTAGGAAACATTTCTTCTTTCTTTCTTTCTTTCCTTTCCTTTCTTTTCTCTTTCTTTCTTTCTTTCTTTCTTTCTTTCTTTCTTTCTTTCTTTCTTTCTTTCTTTCTTTCTTTATTTCTTTTTCTTCCTTCCTTCCTTCCTTCCTTCCTTTCCTTTCTTTCCTTTCTTTCTTTTTCTTTTTTTTTTTTTTTTTTCATTTGAGAGAGAAAGTAAACAAACGCGAGCAGGGGAAGGGCAGAGGGAGAAGGACAAGCAAACTCCCTGCTGAGCAGGGAGCCCAATGCAAGGTGATGTGGGGCTCAATCCCAGGACCCCAAGATCAAGACCTGAGTAGAAGGCAGACACTTAACTGACTAAGCCACTCAGGAATCCCAGGAAACATTTCTTTAACAAAAATCACTATTATGGTCTTGGCTTTAGAGGAGGGTGATTTTAAAGAAAATAAAAACATATCAACAGCTGTAAGACCACTGAAGAATTTCCTATTTCCTAATTCAAAGTACAGATCCTAACAAATTACTAATAGCCAAGACAGACTTATTACAAATGACAGTCTGATTTTCATGTTATTTTGCACTCAAGGTAATTTAGAATTTTTTTAAAAAAGATTTTATTTATTTATTCATGAGACACACAAAGAGAGGCAGAGACATAGGCTGAGAGAGAACCAGCCCGATGAGGGACTCAATCCCGGGACTCTGGGATCATGCCCTGGGCCGAAGGCAGGCGCTCAACTGCTGAGCCACCCAGGTGTCCCTAGAAATTTTTCCATACTTCTATTTCATTTTTTAAAAATGAGATAATATTGGGATCCCTGGGTGGCACAGCGGTTTGGTGCCTGCCTTTGGCCCAGGGCGCGATCCTGGAGACCCGGGATCGAATCCCACGTCGGGCTCCCGGTGCATGGAGCCTGCTTCTCCCTCTGCCTATGTCTCTGCCTCTGTGTGTGTGTGTGTGTGTGTGTGTGTGTGTGTGTGTGACTATCATAAATAAAAATTAAAAAATAAATAAAAATAAAAAAATAAAAACGAGATAATAAATTTAATTTTACTCAAATGTTGTCACATCACTAAATCCAAGAAAAAGAACTGCTACTATTTCACACTCAGTGCAAAATGAGAAAAATGAAAATTAAAAGGACTAAAACTTTCACTCAAAAGAACTGACCAGGGCAGCCTGGGTGGGTCAGTGGTTTAGCGCCGCCTTCAGCCCAGGCCATAATCCTGGAGACCTGGGATTGAGTTCCACGTCGGGCTCCCTGGATGGAGCCTGCTTCTCCCTCTGTCTGTGTCTCTGCCTCTCTGTCTCATGAATGAATGAATGAATGAATAAATAAATACATACATACATAAAATCTTAAAAAAAAAAAAACTGACCATCAGAAGTGACACCTTCAGGTAAGAACCTCTAAGTTCTCATTCACACACACACACACACACACACACACAGGAAAACAAGCAGCAACTGTCAGAACCAATGTGTGAAAACTCTGCAAGGCAGTCAGAAGTCTGCAATCACCAAGTGCTGCATCAGGAGAGAGGCACCACGGAATGGCAGGCAGGTTTTAGATGCTCCTGCTCCTGCCTACCCTCTTTGGCAGGGCAGCAGCAGGCCTTGGTGTTGAAGCACAAACGGTCTTAAGCAAACACAGTCTCAGAGTGGTGAGTGGTGGCAGCCTGGTTTGCCAGTATGGGGCTGTTTTCCTGGTTCTGGGGTTCACATTTATTGTGTATATCTATTCTAACCTGTCACAAGCTACCTGAAGGAGTGACACAGGCACCCCTGTGGTGTTTCATTTAATTCAGGCTGAAAAAGCTTGAAAACACTGCAAGTTGAGTAACAGCCCTCAGAACCTGTGGCAAAAGATTACAGTCCAAACATACAATACATTACCTAAGGTAAAAGCTGGGGAGTTTCTCTGGGAAATTAGGCCATTCAAAAGTAACAGGTTGGGGGATCCCTGGATGGCGCAGCGGTTTGGCGCCTGCCTTTGGCCCAGGGCGCGATCCTGGAGACCCGGGATCGAATCCCACGTCGGGCTCCCGGTGCATGGAGCCTGCTTCTCCCTCTGCCTGTGTCTCTGCCTCTCTCTCTCTCTCTCTCTCTCTCTCTCTCTGTGACTATCATAAATAAATAAAAATTAAAAAAAAAAAAAGTAACAGGTTGGGCAGCACGGGTGGCTCAGTGGTTTAGCGCTGCCTTCGGCCTAGGGTGTGATCCTGGAGACCCAAGAATGAGTCCCATGTCGGGCTCCCTGCTGGAGCTTGCTTTTCTCCCTCTGCCTGTGTCTGTGCCTCCCTCTTTCTCTCTCTCTCTCTCTCTGTCTCTCATGAATAAATAAAAATCGTTTTTTAAAAAAGTAACAGGTCATATTAAGTTCAGAATACCCCACACATGTCAAGGGCAAGATGCATGCTTACACAAGACCTGAGAAGACTCTGGGTTTCCACTTGGGCTGAATCCTAGGCATAGTGCAAGCCTGATCAAGAGCTGAAGGAGGGCCCAGGCAAAGAGCCAATTTAAAAGAATAGGAGACAGGAGAGCTGCCGATGTTCAGGAAATCTCTGTCGAAACACCAGCTAAACACAAGATATGAAACAAGACTTCAGGGACTATGCTGTCAAGGAATAAAATATTTGCATTAATAGTTTGGATAAATCAAATCTGATTTCTAGAGTTACTATATCGTAATAGCCAAATGTTTTCAAAGACAACAAATCATAAGGCACACAAAGAACAAGAAAGCATGACTTGGTCAAAAGAACAAAATAAATGAACAAAAACCATCGCTATGGAGCACCTGGGTGCCTCAGTGGGTGAAGCATCTGCCTTCAGCTCAGGTCATGATTCCAGGGTCCTGGGATCAAGTCCCACGTTGGGACTCTCCCCCAGCTTGTGCTTTCTCTCACTTACTGTCTTGCTCTCAAATAAAATCTTAAAAAAAAAAAAAAAAAAAAAAAAAGGAGAAATCATCTCTGAAGAAGGTGAGACACAAGCCTTGCTAAACAGACTTTATTTTTTTTTTTTTAAAGATTTATTTATGGGATCCCTGGGTGGCTCAGAGGTTTAGCACCTGCCTTCGGCCCAGGTCGTAATCCTGGAGTCCCAGGATCGAGTCCCACATAGGGCTCCCTGCATGGAGCTGCTTCTCCCTCTGCCTGTGTCTCTGTCTCTCTCTCTCTCTCTCTCTGTGTCTCTCATGAATAGATAAATAAAATCTTTATAAAAAAATAATAATAAAATAAAGATTTATTTATTTATTTATGAGACACACAGAAAGAGAGGCAGACTCTCTTTGCAGAGACTTTGCAGGCTCCCCGCAAAGGAGTCCTATACTTGATCCTGGATCCGGGATCACACCCTGAGCCAAAGACACCCAACCGCTGAGCCACTCAGGCATCCCTAGACAAAGACTTCAGAACAACCATGTCTCTCTCTGTGACTATCATAAATAAATAAAAACGTAAAAAAAAAAAAAATTAAAAAAAAAAAAAGAAAAAATAATGGCCAAAAAATCTTAAATCTAATCAAAGACATAAACCTACAAATCCAAGAAACTCCATAAACTCCAAATAGAACAAACTCAAAGGACCCACATCAGGACATTATAATTAACCATCGAAAGACAGAGAGACTCTTGAGCAGCAAGAGCAAAACAAACTGTCACATACAAGGACTCTCAATAAGGTTAATGGCTAACTTCTCATCCAAAACCATGAAGGCGGGGGATGGGAAAAAAAAGAAAAAAGAAAAAAAGAAAAAAGAAAAAGAAAAAGAAAAGAAAGAAAGAAAAGAAAGAAGAAAAAAAAGAAAAGGAAAAGAGGAAAAAAGAAGAAGAAAAAAAAACCATGAAGGCCAGAAGACAGTGGGATGACATTTAAAGTGATAAAAGTAAAATAAATTTAAAAATTAAAGCTCTCTACTGAATTATATCTGGCAAATCCGTTCTTCAAAAATGAGAAAAATTAAGACATTCCTCAATAAATTGAGGGAATTAACACTAGGCCTGCCCTATTAGAAAGGCCAAAGGGAATCATTCAGATGAAAATTAAAGATCACTAAACAGGGGATCCCTGGGTAGCTCAGCGGTTTGGCGCCTGCCTTTGGCCCAGGGCACGATCCTGGAGTCCCAGGATCGAGTTCCGCATAGGGCTCCCAGCATGGAACCTGCTTCTCCCTCCTCCCGTGTCTCTGTCTATGTCTATCATAAAATAAATAAATAAATCTTTAAAAAAAAAAAAAAACAGTTACTCAAAACCACATGAAGAGGGTCACTTGGGGGGCTAAATTAGTTAAGCATGTGCCTTCACTTCAGGTCATAATCTCAGAGTCCTCCTCCTGGGTTTGAGTTCCGCATCAGCTCCCTGCTCAGTGGCGA
The DNA here is from genome assembly GCF_011100685.1 of Canis lupus familiaris. Lineage (NCBI taxonomy): Eukaryota > Metazoa > Chordata > Mammalia > Carnivora > Canidae > Canis > Canis lupus. Next base: position 709,372 of record NC_049230.1, read on the forward strand.
GTCTGCTTCTCCCTCTGCCCCTCCCCTGACTCGTGCTCCCTACACCCTCCTCTAATAAATAAAAATGTTAAAAAAAAAAAAAAAGAAGAAGAAATAAAGATCTCCAGTGAAGGTAAATACATGAGAATATAGAAAAGTTAGTATTATTGTAATTTTGATTTGTAATTCCACTTTTTTCCACAGAATTCAAAATACAAATGCCTAAAAAATTATAAATATGTTATTTGGAACAGAATGTATAAAGATGTAATCTGTGACAACATAAAAGGGAGGAGGAAGGAAATACACAGGAGGAGAATTTTTGAGGTTGGTACCAATTCAAAAATAGATGGCTTTAAATTTAGGATGTTAAATAAAATCCACATGGTAACCACAGAGAAAATATCTTTAAAATATACACAAAAATAAATAAGAGAATCACAACAGTTTACTACAGAAAGAAAGAAAGAAATTAATCAATCCATCAACTAAACACAAAATCAGGCTGTTAGGAAGAAAATGAAGGACAACAAAACTGTAAGACAGAACAGCAGAACAGCTGAAGACTTTCCCTACCAGTAATCACTTTAAACATAAATGGATTAAACTCTCCAAAATACTTGAGACAAGAAATTTAAATATTTTTCTTTAAAAAAAATATTGATATTTACTCAGCCAATTCTCCTAGATCAGGCAAAGGCAATCCACACCACAACCCCATGAGGTCAATTCAGTAATATCCATGTTTACAGAAGAGAATCCTTAGGCTGAGAGATTAAATAGCCTGATCACATGGGGAGGAGACTCTCACCACCCCTGCCCAAGCAGTGCTTGACACCGATCCAGTAGTTTGATGAACATACACTGATGGGGTGCCTGCATTACTCATTTTTAGCTCACCCTCAATCTTTCCTTTGTGGAGAGAAACACACAGAAGGAAATAACAAGTAACCTGTGATTTGGTTCTTAAGTGAAAACCCGGGAAAACTGCCCTCTAAAGAACAGAGAGAGGGGACCTAAGACTTGACCTAGCACCTATTGGACACCAGGAACTGAGAGACCCTCAGTCTTCTCAGCAATAAAGTCTTTTTAATTTTGTTACTCATTTTTCATGTTTCATGGAGTCTTTTTTTTTAAAGATTTTATTTTTTTATTCATAGACACAGAGAGAGGGGCAGAGACACAGACAGAGGGAGAAGCAGGCTCCACGCAGGGAGCCCGACGTGGTACTCGATCCCAGGTCTCCAGGATCACACCCCAGGCTGCAGGCGGCACCAAACCGCTGCACCACCGGGGCTGCCCTCATGGAGTCTTTTTAAATAAATATCCCTCTTTTATTTTTTCACAATTTTATCTCTTTTTTTTTTAAGATTTTATTTATTTATTCATGAGAATACACAGAGAGGAGAGAGAGAGAGAGAGAGAGAGAGAGAGAGGCAGGGACACAGGCAGATGGAGAAGCAGGCTCCCTGCAGGGAGCCCGACGTGGGACTCCAGGATCAGGCCTCCAGGATCAGGTCTCCAGGATCAGGCCCTGGGCTGAAGGCGGCGCTAAACCGCTGAGCCACCGGGGCTGCCCTCACAATTTTATCTTTTACAACAAAATTGCCTTACAGCTAATTAGTTACGTGGCAAAAATGTTTGCAGTGAAAATACAGGACACAGGCAAAAATGCAGTATTGTTAAAACACCTACACACTCAAAATGCTACTATATACTGAAAGAGCAGAAAAAACATAACATTAAGTGTCCAACTTACTTGTTTAGGGTTTTTTGTATCTCATCTGTTCAAGTAAAAGTCAAAAGATGAATTTCAAACTGCCAATTATTATGACAAAATACCATGAGAAAATGACATCTGACAGCAGTTTTTTGTAATGTGGTTGTAATGACATTAATGTCATACTCCCTCACATCATCAGTCATTTTTCAGGGGAATCAAGACCAAAAAAAAAAAAAAGGAACCACCCCACCAGAACAATTCAGTCTCTTTCCCCACATTAACTGTAAATGTTTTTACAATAATCTTAGCAATCTAACTAAAGCCAAAAAGATATGCCTGAGAGTACACATTCCAAGAGGGAGAACACTGGGCTACTTCCTAAAATACTAAGACCAATCATACAACCTAAATTTATAGAAGATGTTCTGTTGAGTGTACTTCCAAAACTGCAAAGGGTGATTCCACATCAGGCCTCTCCACCTCAGGCTTTTTAGAAAGGTGCCTGCCACTGAACTTGAAACAAATGTTTTGTTAGCTTAAAGATTTTAAGAAGATACCGTATGTAAAAAAATTACTAAGATCCACTCACAATAGCACCAACTGTCATTATCAACTGCCATAAGATTGTGCTTGGGGGGGGGGGAGGGTCTCCCTCTCCACTACTGACATCTGGGGCTGGATCATTATCTGTTGTGGGGGACCATCCTGTGCATTATGTTTAGCAACGGCCCTGGCCCACTAGATGCCGGAAGCAGCACCCCACTCCCAGTTGTGCCAACCTAATATGTCTCCAGATATTGCCAAATGTCCCAGGAAGGGAAGGGGATCCCGGTAAGAACCAATGTTGTACTCTAATATCTTTCACTGGTTAAGACACACACCCATTCTATCCCAAAAGACAAACTGCAGCAAAAACCAAATAATGTCTAAAATCCCTATGGAATTCTCAACAGAGCACCATACATTCTAGAAATTGATGGATGGGGCAGCCCTGGTGGCGCAGCGGTTTAGCGCCGCCTGCAGCCCAGGGCATGATCCTGGAGGTCCAGGATCTAGTCCCATGTCGGGCTCCCTGCATGTAGCCCGCTTCTCCCTCTGCCTGTCTCTCTGCCTGTCTCTCTCTCTCTCTCTGAATGAATGAATGAATGAATAAATCTTAAAAAAAAAGAAATTGATGGACGTAGGAAAGGCAGTTTTTTTGTTTTTTTTTTTTTTTAGAGTGCACTCGCATGTGCGTGGAATTGGGGAAGGGAAGGGACAGAGGGAGAGGGAGAGAATCTCAAGCAAACTCCAGGATGACCACAGAGCCTGACCTGGGGCTAGATTTCATGACTCCAAGATCATGACCTCAACCAAAATCAAGAGTCAGACACTTAGCTAACTGAGCCACCCATGTGCCCAAGGAAAGGCTTTCTAAAAAGTGCTTCCTAATCTCCCCATGTAAGTAAGCACTTCCTGGGATGACAGCAGTTATTACCTTGTGGTATTCAAACTGCTTCAAATCACAGAAGTGGTGATGTGTGCCTTAAACAAACCCTAGTATATTGTTTCATTAGCATATTCAAAAAATCTTCATCAAAAACTGGGACTGGAAGCGTGGGAGCCGACTTACTATATCATCATTATTTAAGATATTGTAAACTCCTCCAAAACCCAAACATAAAAGAAAACATGAGCTATGCAGAAATGTTAAAGAGATAAGAACACTACCCAAGATGTTAATTTGCTTTCATTAAAAGTTTCCTTATTTTAGAAACCCTCTTCATTTTCAAAAATACAAAACAAAACAAAAAAACACCTTTCTCCTCAGCAAAGCAAGAATAGTTGTATTTTCACAATGGAAAAATCTGTTGTTACTATAATAGTCTCATCTTCTGGAATATTTCCACCAATTATGCATGAAGCTTTGCTGAGCTTCTGCAACTGTGGATCTAGACAGAAGTACTGGTAATGAGGTGGGGGGGTCACATGTGACTGGAATCCCATCACTAGACATATGATCAGCACTTGAGAACGTTGACATAACAGTATCGTCCTAAATCAGCACTCAATGGGTACACGTATTTTGGATCTATACCAAGCGATGATGGCTCTGTGCCATTTCCAGGGGACACAAACACAGATGGGACTCAAGTCCCCACACCAGGGAAGACCAACAGAAAGAAACCTAAGCACAAGATGATCAAGAGGGAACATCTCTCCCCTTCCTTAGCCTGATAGCACAAAGGGCCAGTGGCCTGCTAGTCCTGAGAAGAGGCTCCATGACCCACCACTACTAAGGGGTCCTGAGCACCACTGCCAGCCTGGAAAGCACTCCAGTGACACTACCGGCCTGCAGAGGAGTCCAGCTTCAGGTCTACGCTGCCTCCCAGAAAGAAATCATAGCCCAAGTTTCCAAAGTATATGTGGTTCCTTACACTTCAAGAAGTAAAGCAGTTTTAAAAACTGAACTGTAAACCACAAAGTTCTTCAAATGGAGGGAGAAGCCATCCTTAACTTCCAAAACAACGGTTTGGCCAATGGCATTAATGAACAAGTATCCTTCGAATCAGACCACAAACAGGACATAACTTTTAACCAGTTCCCTTCCCTGACTTTGCACCTAAGGCAGAGGCATGTTTCTTTTTCCCCTGAATCAGGAAAGCTTTGTGGTGATGCTTACATTTTGGAATGGAACCGAACCAGAACAGAGGCTTCAGGAGGGAGGGCACCACCAATGGACCTCTCCTGGCCCAGCCTGCTGGACAACACCAACCACATCCCACCACCTGTTTTTGTGCTCAGGTGCTAGGAGGAAGGGGCCAACTTCTCCCAGCTAAAGGAACTTCAAACTTCACTTACTCCAAGAGGCCCTAGATCAATTTACTGCAGGCATGTGTGCGTGTATATGGAGCTACGGGCAAGCTAAAGAGTACTGGCCCTTGGGAACACTGCTGCCCTCGTGACACATTTTCTGGCACATTAATTCCTCATGCCCTCGTGACACATTTTCTGGCACATTAAGTCCTCATGGGCTCCTTCACACCAGGACAGGTGATGGACAAAACACATGCAAGCCCCTAATGTAGCAGGGACACTGACACGGGGCTAGTTGTATCATGCAATGTCAGACAATTGTTATCCCAGGTTACACAGGAGAGAACAAATATTCAAACAGGTTAAGTGGCAGGGCGGGAATCTAGCCGCAGAGTGTCCAGCTCCAGAGCCCCTCCTCACCATCTGATACAGTCAGTACACATATGACCACCGCAGGTTACAAGTCCTCCCACACAGGCTTGTCTCTCAAAAGATGTTATAAATTCAAATTATTTTAAATCTAAACCATCTTAAACCACTCATTAAACATTAAATAACATTAAAATAAACTGAGTTGGGGATCCCTGGGTGGCTCAGCGGTATAACGCCTGCCTTTGGCCCGGGGCGCAGTCCTGGAGACCCGGGATCGAGTCCCACGTCGGGCTCCCTGCGTGGAGCCTGCTTCTCCCTCTGCCTGTGTCTCTGCCTCTCTCTCTCTCTCTCTCTCTATGTCTATCATGAATAAATGGGTAAAATCTTAAAAAATAGAGTTTTACCACTGAAAGAATTACTACAGACTAAGTGAAGTGGAAGTTAACCCGGTTGTTGGGTTATTTTTAACTTAGTAAACTGACAATTATGTTAAAATAGCTGCCCTGTGTTCTCAATATCTACAAATCAGTGATAAAATGTATCTCAATTTGGCAAATGAAAACATATTATAGCTTTCAAAGAAAAGTTCACAGTGGTCATTAAAAGCAATTCATTTGTACACTGAGCACTTTTCAAAGCGCAAAGCACCTCTGCCCCTCTACTATGCATACGCCACAACCCGTCACCTAGGCCTGGGTCCCGGAGCCCAGCAACCTTGGGTCCCTTTCTCAGCTTTGCATACAAGTTGGTCAGTCTCAGGTCATAAAAGGAAGGCATCTCAACCAACCCTGCAGCCCTGGAACAAGAAAACACAACAGGCCTCACTAGCAGTCTACTCTGGTCTTCAAACAAGACATCCCCCACTGGATCTTCTACCGGGAACCCTGTCATCCTTCACACCTTGCCTGTGTCCACTCTGCGTCCAACCAGGCCTCGGCCATGTCTCTCAGGGGTTCCTTACCCACTTTACCCTGGTGACCCAGAGGGTCTCCACTCCTCCTAAGCCTACTCTTACCTCCATCCTCCTTACAACAGCCTCCTGCCTCACAAAGTTCTCACACTCTCACTTCCCCTCATTCTCCAGCCCCACACCCAGCCTCATTCCTCATCCTCCAAGAGGTCCTGACTGCCAAGGCCATGGCTCCTCATGGAACATGACATTGGTGACATGTGAGTCACTGCCCTTTCCTGAGGCCATCTCCCCTCCTGGAACTCTGCTTATTTCCCTCTGTTACTGGTATTCTCTGGGAATCTTCAGTTCTGCCCCATGCCCATTTCTGAGCAGGACCAAGTCACTGTGAATCCCTTCAGTTCTCTTCTTGGAGTCTTCGCCTGGCAAGCTCCAGAAGCCTCTCTGCTCACCTTTCTTCAGTTCCCAACCTTCGAGGATGCTATCTCTGATTTAATGAGAAAGTCTTCAGATGTGACATTACCAAACTTAATCTGCAAGTTAAAACATGCCATACAAGAAGGAAGGAAGGGCTGTATCATGAGTGATTGGCAGCTAACCTAGCACAGGAACAGGGTCACTCTTCTAAAACACAAATGTAATTTCAGGTGTTAAACAGCTTGCAGCAACAGTAAATTCATCGTGTTCTATTGGTTTGGCTTATTAGATAGTCTAGGGCCTTTCTGATCAAAAATATGTCAAACTCACTTGACATTTCAAAGTATGTGAACAACTGTTAAAGAGTTGCTTATTTTTATTTATAAATTATACTTAGTTTGCTTCCATGGCAACAACAAGAGCAACAACACAGCCAGGCATTCCCGTGCAGCAGATCTTCCTAAAACACTTTATTGCCCACTCAGGCACCAGACCAAGACCCTAAAAAATAAGGACCTTGTCCTTAAAGAGGACATTCTTCATTCTGTCACCGACCACACTAAAAATCCTCCCCGCCCAGGCCCAGGCAAACCTCACACTCCACAACCAGGCCCCAGGTTCCTTCCAGGCTCGATCCCACCTTCTTCAGCACTAGGCTACTGGCCAGGGACACCCCTGAGGCCGCGTCCACCTGCTCACTCCTAGGAGCACCCCCCACGCACACACACACACAGGTGGCCCAGGGTTCTTCGACTGAGTCCACCCCAGAGAACTGCCCGCCCAGTACTAGTAACACCTGCCCCTCCAGTGAGTTAGACACTTCTGAAGAGGAAAAACTTTACATATCTGTACACACAGCCCCACATGCTTGGCTGAAAATCAAGGATTTGTGGAAATCACCTGTTTTCTGGAAACCACACACCCTGGCAGTCATGTGCATGCTCACACACTTGAGGACTCCAGCTGGGCCCACCAATCATCATGGAGAAACCATTTGTATTCAGACCTTACCCCAACTGTTTAAAATACAACACCCAACACACAGGATCATGATCCTCATCTTTCTCTCTTCCCCTTAAATTAGTACATTATTTGGTATTTTAATAAAACAATGAACCGTACTTCAAGCCTAAATTACTTATGCACTTTGCAAGTTTTCTGCATGTAAATTTCTAGCAAATACAAATACTAACTACAAATACAAATTCTCTCTAAAATCGGAATTGGACTTAAAAATCACTGTCATTCAAATCAGAGACCAACCATGGATCGCGCCTTTTTAAAACTTGTATGGGGATTTTCAATTCGGCGGACAAATCTGCATAATGGCTCTAAATCACACATGCTTTTAAACTTAGGCACTTGACTTTTTAAACTTAGAAAGAACTTGTAAAACCAACTTTAGTTTCAAGGAGGAGATTTTTAAAACGTTTCTTATCTACGTTTTACTAGTACCAACTGTCTTTTCACCGTTTCTTTCATGCACCTGTATGTTAACCCCTCTACAGCAGACATGCAGAAGAGAGGTGCTCCAAAGTCCTACCAGTTACCCACGCACTTCACGCTCTAACAATGTCAAAATCCTTCTGTGAAAAAGAATCCCTGGGTCCCTATGAAGTGCAGGGCTCGTGGAAGCCTTGGCAGCCCCAGACCTTCCCAGCGGCTCTGCCTGTTGCTCAGCCCTTCTTCAGGGCTCACTGTACCCCTCAAAGGGGGTCTGATTTCTGCTCCCTCGCCAACAGTCAACCTCGGATCCTTAGCGTGTCAACACGAACAGGCGTGGCCCATGACAATCAGAGAATTTCCCCTAAGAACTTCAAGACCCTCAGAGCAAAGACACAAAATCCTTTGCCGCGACACCAAGTTGTCTGTCAACAACCAAGTGTGGGGTCCGACAGCGGCTGCGGCGCACACCCCACAGCCCTGCCACGCGCCCGACGAGGCCTCAGCGGGCCCGGGAGCTGCGGGCGCAGCTTTCCGGCCGCCCGAGCACCGGAGCACAGCCCGCCACGTACAAAAATCAGGGAATTAAGGAAAAGCAACAGCTCTTATCAGCATCCCCAGAAACTGAAAGCGGTTAAAAACGTGTTTGTGGACAAAGGCCGCATTTGCAACGATCTAGAAAGCAGCCCCTGAGGAGTAATTAGCATTTCCTAGACAGCAGCCTTGGGTTTTTTTTGTTTTGTTTTTTTGCAAAGTAAACGGTAACTTCACAGAACCAGAGGCGCAAGCGGAATGGCCGGGCCGCGACCCGACTGCCCCCGGGGAAGCCCCCATAACGGCCGCGCCCCCTCCTAACAGGTCCCAGCTCCTCGACGGCCTGAAAAGCAGAGTCGTGCTGGGAAGCGCCCAGTTTTCCCCAAATTTCAAGGTGCAGACTCTAGAGCGTGTCGGGAGGCGTCTGCGACGTGTGGGGCCGCTATACCCACGGCGGCAGGGGAGTCCCTGCGGCCCAGAACACATCTCCTCAGGCACCTCAGCGCGGAAAGGAAGTCTCCGGGCGGCCATCGGGGGGGATTCGGATTCTGAGTCAAGAAAACAGGTTTCGGGTCGCGGCCGGGGCGCGCACGGGGGGGCTGCCAACTAGGCGGGGGTCCCGGGAAGGCGCGCCGGCCCACGTGCAGGGTCGTGGGGGGGTCACGGGGGTCACGGGGGGCGCTGCGGCCCGGGCCCACTCACACGCGCGGCAGCTGCAGCGGCGGCGCCCCGCGCCTCTGGAACACGCCGTCCACGAACACGCCGTTCTTGCCGAGGCAGCGCAGGTAGAAGTCGCCGCCCGCGTCGGGCCCGGGCTGCGCCGACGGCTCCGGGGCCGCCCCGCCATGGCCGCCGCCGCCCGGGGGCGTGAAGATCTCGAGGTGGCGCCGCGAGATGAAGCTCGAGTGGCCCATGCTCACGTCCACCGAGCCCTGCGACGAGTTGCGCCCGATGGTCACCGAGCGCTTCTTCATCAGGTACTCGAACTCGCGGCCCTCGAGGCGCGCCACGGCCCAGCCGCCCGGCGGGGACCCGCCGCCCGCGCCCCCGCCGCCCCCGGCCCCGCCGCCCGCGGGAGGCCCGCCCGCGCCCGGGAGCGCCGCGGCCGCCGCCATGGGCCTGCGAGGGCCCGGGCCGCCTTCCGCCGCCGCCGCCGCCACGGAGCTGAGGGCCGCGCGAGGCCGCCGGCCGGCGAGCGACGAGCGGCGGCGAGGGGCGGGACACGCGCGGCGCGCTGCGAGCCGGCGGGCGCCGCTGACGGACGGCCGCGCTGGCCAATGGGCGCGCGCGCAGCAGTGGGGCTACCGCGGCCGGCCAATGGGCACGCACGCCGTCCGGGAGCCCGCACGTCCTCCGCGGCGCATGGCGCAGGCGCGGCCCCAGCGGCCTGGAAAACCCGGGGCGGAGCGCGGCCGGCGCGGGGCTGCGGGGGGCTGGCCGCGGGTCGAGGTCGCGGCGGGGCGGCGGCCCGGGTGGCGCGCGGGGGCGGGGCGGGCGCGGGGACGGGGAGGGGGGGCTCCCGGCACACGGAGCTGCCCGAGCGCCCGCGGGTGGCACCGCGGAGCCCCCCCCGGCGGAGCGCCGACTTGCCCCGGCGGGTCCGCGCCCACGGCTCAGTACACGAGGTCGGAGTGTGGAAGCGGCAAGCGGGAGCCTCCGGTTCGCGGGCGAGCTGCGGAGGCGCCTGGCCGGCCGCTGGAGGTCAAGCCCCGCAGTCGGGGTGCGGGTCGCCGGAAAAGCACGTCTTTCAGGAAACAAGCAACAGCACGAGGCAGCGGACGGCGAAGCACCCGGAGGCCCAGGCAGGGGGCCTGCCCCCGCGGGCCCCACCGGCCTCCCCCGACGTGCGGTTCGCAGACGCGCACAGGCCCGCGAAGCGCCTCAGCGGCGGCGGCACGCGCGAGCCTGAAACCCACCCTCGCGCCGACGGGGAGGTGCTGGAGCCTCGCACGGATGCGTGTCCGTGGCGTCCTTGCACGTGGTCATCACGCCCCTCGACGAAAAGCCGGGTCTTGCCGAGCAGCAATGGTAGGGGTCGCACGGTCCTGAGAAGAACCCCCCCCCCCCAGGTGCGGGGACACTCAGGGCGCCAGGTCAGAGGCTGCACAGAGCGGCGAGCCCACCGGCAGCTCGGAGCCGTCGGCCTGCGTGCGAGGAGGAGGACCCGAGGGCGCCATGCGGGACGGCTCGGCGCGGGGCGCAGGCAGCACCCGAAGACGCCCGCGAGGCAGGCAGCCGCTGCTCCCTGCACGGGGACCTGAAGGCAGAGATGTGCAAGGCACACACGGACCCAGGCTTACCTAGACTTGTTCTTCCATTCAGATGTGCGCCGAGCATCCAGGCTAGTCCAGACGCAGGGGGAGAAGAGAGCAGATGCGTATGCAGGCGCACACCTGGAGTAAGTGCGGACGCCGAAGAGCAGCAGGTGCTGAGACCACGACTGTTGTCCACGTAATGGATGGGAGCAGTATCAGTGTATATGTCGGTTTTGATCAAGACTAAAAACGAGGGACGCCCGGGTGGCTCAGTGGTTGAGCGTCTGCCTTCAGCTCCGCGACCCCGGGATCTGGGATCCAGTCTCACCTCGGGCTCCCTGCATGGAGCCTGCTTCTCCCTCTGCCTCTGCCTCTCTGTCTCTCGTGAATAAACAAAATCTCTAAAAAAGGAAAAAAGACTAAAAACGAGGATATTGGAGATTTATCTCTTAATAATATGGGCTTTTTTCCAGGGCTCCCCGCCCCCCCCCCCGCCGCCCCAAACACCTAGTCCAGGGCTTTTTTCCTCCCTCAACACCTAGTTCATAAATCCAATGATGAGAATTGCTGGAGTGAGGCAGGGCACAGAACCAGTATTCCCTAGTTTTCATAACTGTATGCACATAAGTAAACATAACTAGACGTTTCATTAGAGTGACCTAACACTGTTCTTTGACCCTCTTCTAGTTGCAGGTGGTACGTGAGGGTTGAAACCTTGTGGGACTGGGAGACACTGGGTCTTGGTGCAGCCAAAGCAGCACTGAAACACCACAAACACCACACCCTAGGAATAAGGGCTACACACCAGGAGTAAAGATAAAGCAAAATATTTCAAATGAAGAGCTCATTAAATTTTCTGAACACCAGAATGGACACACTAAAGAGGATTTTTCAACTCAAAGTTCCATCAGTAGAAATCATCTGAAAACAGAAAAAAAAATAGGACGAGAAAAAAGATAACAGAAAGGAATATTAGAGACCTATGGGACAAGATCAAACGGTCCAGTGTGTGTGAAGTGAAGTTGGATGTCTAGAAGGAAGGGAAAAGAAATTGGAGCAGTAGAAATATTTGAAAAGAGAATGTGTAAGAATTTTACAAATTTGTAAGAATACACTGACCTACAAATCCAGAAAATTTAGCAAACCCCAACGAGGACAAATTCAACAAAAAACACTTGGAGGCATATCACGGTCCAACTTCCAAAGGTAAAAATAAAAGTCGTCAAAGGAGGGCAGCCTGGTGACTCCGTGGTTGAGCATCTGCCTTTGGCTCAGAGCATGACCCTGGGGTCCTGGGATCAATTCCCACGTCCCGCTCCCTGCATGGAGCCTGCTTCTCCCTCTGCCTGTGTCTCTGCCTCTCTCTCTCTCTCCCTCTCTCTCTGTGTGTGTCTCCTGAATAAATGAATAAAATCTTTTTAAAAATTATTTTTAAAAAGTCCTAAAAGAAAAAAATATTTTTTAAAGTTTATTTATTATAGAGAGAGAGCACATGGGGGAGGGCAGAGGGCAGGGAGAGGGAGAATCCCAAGCAGGCCCCCTGCTGAGTGTGAAGCAGGACGTGGGGCTCAATCTCACGACCGGAGTTCACAACCTGAGGTGATGACCTGAGCTGAAACCAGGATTTGGATGCTCAACCGGCTGCGCCACCCAGGCATCCCTAAAAGGGGACAAATATTTAAGAGACTTATTACGTTCAGGGAAACTTCATTGAGAATGACTTCTCAAAAGCAGTGGGCCCTGGAAACCAACAGATGGCACCTGCAAAATGCTAGCGGTCACACGGTCTTTGGGACTAGTACTCAATACCTAACAAAAATATCCTTCAAAAATTAAGGATGTATTTAACTTTTTTTTTAATGATAGTCACAGAGAGAGAGGGGCAGAGACGCAGGCAGAGGGAGAAGCAGGCAGAGGGAGAAGCAGGCTCCATGCACCAGGAGCCCGACGTGGGACTCGATCCCGGGTCTCCAGGATCGCGCCCTGGGCCAAAGGCAGGCGCCAAACCGCCGCGCCACCCAGGGATCCCTATTTAACTTTTAACATCTGTAGTAAAAGGCATTTCAGGGGCACCTGCGTGGCTCAGTGGGTGAAGCATCTGCCTTCGGTTCAGATCATGACCCCAGGGTCCTGAGGTCGAGTCCTACATGGGGGTCCCTGTTCAGCGGGAGCCTGCTTCTCCCTCCCCCTCTGCCCTCCCTCGTGCTCGCTTGTTCTCTCTCAAATAAATAAATAAAATCTTAAAAAAAAAAAAAAGAAGGCATTTCAGATAAACAAAAGAACACTGTCACCAGAAGACCTGGCCTTCAGAAAAATACTGACGTTCTTCAGGCCTGAGGAAAGCGACCCCTGTGGAATCCCAGATCTTCCCTAAGGAATGAAGGACACCTGAACAGGATGACACGGGTGACTATAAGAGACATTCAAGGGATCCCTGGGTGGCTCAGCAGTTTGGCACCTCCCTTCGGCCCAGGGCGTAATCCTGGAGTCCCGGGGTCGAGTCCCACGTCAGGCTCCCTGCATGGAGCCTGTCTCTGCCCCTCTCTCTCTGTGTCTCTTTCTCTCTCATAAATAAAAATTTGAAAATCTTTTTAAAAAGAGACATTCAAAATAATTTCTTGGAAAGATTATCATATGACTGCTCAAAGCAGATTGTAAAGTCACGTGTTGTGGGTTTTAGAGCAGTGGTGTGCAGTTCCGAGCCACACCAGGACATGTCCCGTACAGGAGCCGCCACCGCAGAGGCCTCGCGTGCGCTTGCAGTGTGGCTGGCGTGAATGAGGAGCTGAACTGTAAAGTTGTACTTGGTTATAATTAATGTAACTTGACGTTTAGCTAGCCACAGGTGGCTACTGGCTACCAGGGCAGGCAATGCAACCCTCAGAAATAAAAAGGTCGCAGGAGAACAAAAGGTTAGGAGGCAAGTCGGTGTTATTTCACTGTTGCATGGTCGATCGAACGCTGTATGATTTCAAAGTGAACTGTAATTCCCAGCTCAGCCGTAAGTATAAATGTATATGTTACATATGAGGTCCTGTAATAGCTACATATTAAAAATACAATAGAGGAGATGAATGGAATTATGAATAGTCCAATAGCGAGCAAGAAAGAATAGATGCAACAAATACAGAGCAAGGTAGTGGCTTTAAACCCAACTGGGTCAATCATATTAAATGTAAATGCCTGGACCACTGCAATTAGAAGCCAGAAACTTTAAATAATGACTTTACAAAACACGCTTTCGATCTAAAGACCAAGACAAACCAAAGATACAAGGATGGAACAAGAAGCATCACCCAGACACACATCCCGTGATCGCCGGTGACACTGACGTGAGACGAGGCCACCCCCTGTCGGGACCGTTAAGGGACAGGGTCAGTTCAGCAGGAACGTGCAAGAATCCCAAGCGCGTGTCAGAACCGAACTCCCAGGGCGCCCGTGGGCTCGGTCAGTGGAGTGTGCAGCTCTGGATGTCGGGGTTGTGGGCTCGGATCCCCACACCGGGTGTGGAGATGACTTAGATGAAATCTTTAAAAATAAACAAAAAAACAGAAACAACTTCCAAGTGTTCAAAGCAAAACTTGACAGAACCGAAATGAGGGAAGAACCCACAGATGCAGCTCAAGATGTTAACACTATGTAGTTACTCGAAGGAGCCAGCAGAGACGTCCAGATGGAAAGGACAGCAAAGGAGGCCTGGCCCGTCCCGAGTTACCATCGGGCAGGCTTGGCTGGAGGAGGTGCCATCAGAAGTGTGAGTGTGTGCGGCGTGCCAGGTGCTGAAAGGACTCGTGGATCCTGACTCAGGCCGTCCTCGCGCCCCACGTGCACCTGACAGATGCTCCGCGGCTGGCGCATCACCCTGGGCCGCGGGGGACGGGGAGGCTGCTCGCCCCGGATCCCCTGGGCCACGGGGGACACAGCCTGGAGGGCCCTCCACCACCTCCCTAGAGAGCCGAGAGGAAGGCCGCCCCTACGGGCCGCTCACAGCGACAAGGGGTGCTTGGTACGTTGCAATCGTGAATTGCCATAGTTCCTAAGAAACAAAAATTCAGAGCACCATCCAGCTCTGCAGTGGTCTCATTTAACAAACGCGTGCACCCTGTGCTTGGAAGGCCTGTGCCTTAAGGATATACCCCACGCCTCAGCATCTCTCCCCGAACTGCAACACCGTCCCCGGGAGAGCGCCACACCCAGCAGAGGCCACTTCCCGCAGAGAGCCCCGTGGCCAGCTCTCGCCCAAATGGCCTCGTCCTCCCACTGCTCCCGAGCGGCGTCGCCCACCGATCCAGTCGCCTCCTGATGTCGTACACACACTGGGCACCTGAACAACTCAAAGGCCAGGGCACAGCTCCCAGCACAGCCAGTACTGGGTACGACCTGACTCCCTGGAAACTATACTACTAGTCCACTGTTGCTTGGAAGCCTTACCAATAGCAGCTGATTAACAATATGTTGTACGTTAAATGTTTTATATACTGTATTCTCACCAAAGAAAATAAGCCAGACTAAAAAACTGGTGAAATCATAAGAGAAAACAAGTTGGTGGGACGCTTGGGTGGCTCAGCAGTGGAGCCTCTGCCTTCGGCTCAGGCCGTGACCCCGGGGTTCCGGGATCGAGTCCCGTGTCGGGCTCCCCGCAAGGAGCTGGCTTCTCCCTCCGCCTGTGTCTCTGCCTCTCTGTGTGTGTGTCTCTCAAGTATAAATAAAAATAAAATCTAAAAAAAAAAAATTGCTACTACATTGTATGGGAAAAAAATCCACCTGTAAGTGGACCTACATGGTTCAAACTCATGAGGTGCAGGGCTCCTGGCCCCAGGATGTTGTAACCTGTGTGTAACAGTTGTTGGACATTTAGTAACTGATGGGCTGGTGATGTTTCTTGCTGCCTTCCTTTCGTGGTTACTTAGTTTCTGTGACGTTAGGTCCTATCTCCTCAGCTACAGAAACTTCCATTTATGCTTTTCTTTTTTAAAAAAGATTTTATTTGGGGATCCCTAGGTGGCTCAGCGGTTTAGCGCTCTCTCTCTCTCTCTCTCTGTCTCTCATGAATAAATAAAATATTTTATTTTTATTATTTTTTAAAAATAAAATCTTTTTTTAAAGCTTTTGTTTGTTTATTTATTTATTTATTTTTTAATTTATTCATGAGAGACACACAGAGAGAGGCAGAGACACAGGCAGAGGGAGAAGCAGGCTCCATGCAGGGAGCCCCATGCGGGACTCAATCCCAGGACCGCGGATCACGCCCTGGGTCGAAGGCAGGCGCTAAACCGCTGAGCCCCTCAGGGATCCCCTATGCTGTAAATTTAAAGAGTATTATCATGGATGTAAGTACTATATTCAGTAAAGGACAAATTTCACATTTTCTGGTTTTCTTCTTTAAGAAACACAAGTACTACACTGTAAAAAACCATCACCATGAGCTCTCTGCTACCCAGCCTTCTGAGGATGAACTGTTGTGGTTGATTAAACACCCTGGGCTCGGGGGCAGGTGTGTTTGTCCATCAGCATCTGCACAGCACCCGGCAGGCAGTAGGTATTTCATACATTTGTCACATTGCTGCACTGAATTGAGGTCTACTTGATAAAGAAATCCTAATTTATATGATTATGAAGTTTCAAATAGTTGTGATACAATCACAACATCACAACCACCTGACCTCAAAAGCTTACTGATGTACCTCCTCTTGTGGACCATTCAGGAGAAGTCTGGCGATCTCTTGGTGCCCATAAGCGTAATAACCAGTATCATTTTTTCACTGTCATGATATATATGGAGAAGTACTTGTCAACATAGAGCTCAGCCCAAGTGTTGAAGTAGCTATATTGGTATAGATTCTTAAACAAAAGCAACAGATCTTTGAATGTTGATTTGCTAAACTTCTGCCCTGTTGGATCTGTAGAGTAAGCATCATCCCGATCAAAACCTCAGCTGGCTTTTTTTGTAGAAATTGACAATCCAATTTTCTTCTTCTTTTTTTCTTTTTAAGATTATATTTATTTATTCATGAGAGACAGAGAGAGAGATAGGCAGAGACCCAGGCAGAGGGAGAAGCAGGCTCCATGCAGGGAGCCCGACGTGGGACTCGATCCTGGGATCCTGGGATCACGCCCTGAGCCGAAGGCAGACGCTCCACCACCGAGCCACCCAGGTGCCCCCAATTTTCATAATCATATGGAAATGCATAAGACTGGGACGCCTGGGTGGCTCGGTGGTGGAGCGTCTGCCTTCGGCTCAGGGCGTGACCCCAAGGTCCTGGGGTCGAGTCCTGCATCAGGCTCCCCATATGGAGCCTGCTTCTCCCTCTGCCTGTGTCTCTGCCTCTCTCTCTCTCTCTGTGTCTCTCATGAATAAATAAATAAAATATTTAAAAATAAATGCTAAATTTTATAAAATAGGCAAGAGGCTTGAGCAGCTACTTCATGAGTATGAATGGCCAGTAAGTGTGTTAAAAGTGTGCAGCATCATTAGTCATCAGGGAAATGCAAACTGAAACCACAGACACGGGCAGGACGGCTAATGTTACTAAGCCCACCGTCCACAGGTGCAGATGACGATGTGCAGCAACTGCAGCTCTCACACGGGGTCGGCGGGACGCAGCACAGGGCGACCACGGTGGGAAGCAGTTTGGCAGCTTCCTTGTGACGCTACACAACCCAGCTGTCCGGCTCCCAGGTACTTCCCCACGAGAAAGCAAAGCCCGTGCCTACAGGATGGCTGCAACGAGAGTCTTCACGGCAACTTTATGCAAAATAATCAAAACGGAAGCAGCCCGGGGCGCCTGGGCGGCTCATCGGTCAAGCGTCCAGCCGCTGATGTCAGCTCAGGTCGTGATCTCAGGGTCGTGGGGTCGAGCGTGGGGCTCCGCACTCGGCGGGGAGTCTGCTTGGGCCTCTCTCCCTCTTCCTTCCCTCCACTCGCTCTCTCTCAAATAAGTAAATAAATCTTTAAAAACAAACAAAAAGCCTGAAACAGCCCCAGTGTCTTCGACAAGTAAGTAAACCAACCACGGCGCATCCATGCGACGGAGTGGCCAGTGAGGCAGGGCTGCCTCCCGAGGCCCGGCCGCACGTCCCCGGTGCCGCCTCTCACGCGTGCCTCCGGGCTGCGTCCCAAGCAGACTGCGGGAAGTGTTCTGAGCTTCCACAGAAAGGTAATTAGGAGCCAGCAAGGTGTAAGGTGTCGCCGATCTAGAATGCGCCGGTGCACAGCTGTCCATCCCTGCCCTGCAGGCGAACAGAGGATCCATGGAGACGTCCACGGCCACCCGCGGTGGGCAGTGGCATATCTCCTGGGGAAGAAGTGGACGGTGGGTGTGTAGCGTGGCGCGCAGCTGTGGACAAGGCCGACCGGCCACCTGGTCACCAACAGAGTCCACGGCCATATTCGCCAGCTGCTACCAGGAGCTACTCCCATTTCTTAGGATTCTGTCCTTTTCCATTTAAAAATTAATGTCTTACTTTGCCATTTCAATTTAAAATTACATTTTGATTAAGGTTGGAACACATAATTAGATCACTTAGAAGTTAAAATTGGTAAGTTTTAAATTCCATCCGATTTTAGGAGAGAGTGAGCTTTATAGATGAATAACACATCCATCTCTAATTGAACTTCATCCTAAACAAATGAGAGCTTTAGAGATGAATCTGATGATACCAACTTTTAAAAGAAAATCATTAAATTATTGATATTAAGTGGACCTGAAAGTGTGTGTTTCTAAGGCCTCCTTCATCCAAGTCTCTTCTCCGCAGACAACCCCCAGGAGCTCCGGAGATGGGGGAGGCGTGTTCCCACCCCGCGTACTCCAGGGGCAGGCTCGACAGGTGTGTCGGGGTGCGTGTCCCACACACGTCGTGGAGCTACATGTGTTTACCTGCCTGGTTAAGGCAGTGCCCCCCGGAGGTGACCAGGGGCGGGCGGGCCCTACACAAGCGGCCCCACACGCCCCCCAACCACATGTACGAGCTTGACAAGAGCACTAGGGATGGCCTGGTCGGGGTGGGAGTGAAGGCACGCAGCACGTGGCCCTCGTGGTGCCCAGCGACCCTCGGCCGGCCGGCCACAGACCCCCTAGCACGAAGGTCCAGGGCCCCCCCCTCCTCCGGGCCAACTTTCTGAATCTCTGGGCCAACGCTGGTGTCCTCCAAGGTGCAAAACGCAGACTGTGGGACAGACGGGAGTGAAAGCACAGCTACGGGCGCCCTCAGCTCAGGTGTGGCCCCGGGTCCTGGGATCGAGTCCCGCCTCGGGCTCTGCTCCTCCCTCTGCCTCTGCCTTTGCTTGTGCGCTCTCGCTCTGTCAAACAAATAAATAAAATCTTTTAAAAAATTAAACAGCAAGCCGGTGCTGGTTTCCGAACAGAGGGACCTGCTGCCCAGCCGGAGCCCCTGCTGGTCCCGCCGGCTCCCGGGAGGGGAAGCGGGGGTCTGAGCGCAGGGGCCAGCCCCCCGACACCGCCCTCGCCTGGGGCGCAGTTGGGGGGTGACTTTACCATACTGATTCCCACGGTGGCCCGTGCAGAGACCGTCCTGAGTCTGAGGCTCAGCCGAAGCCGGTCCTCAGCCTGCGGCTCGGCTGCATGGGGCGCATGCGCGGCAGCCGGTGCTCGTTGAGGAGTCCAGCGCGGGGCCGCCCCCGGGCCCTGAGCCCGACCTGAGCCGGAGGCAGAGCTGCGGCGACCGGCCCCGGTGCCCCCCGCGCCTGGCCAACAGGCACCCGGAGGCCTCAGCGCCCCAGAGGCCATTTCGCACTCACGGAGACCGTGGCGCTGCCTGCAGGAGCCGGAAGCCCGAGGCAAAGGCGGTCCTGCCCCCAGGACCATGACACAGAGAGAGAAGCCCAGGGTTTCAGAAAGCGGGCAAAGAGGAGTTCTGACGCCGGAGAGCGAACGCAGGGTGAGGAGAGACTAGAAGAATCTCCAAGGCTCTGGGCTGCGCGGGCTCCCGCCAACCCCCAGGGGACACTGTCAGACCCAGTGGCAGGGCAGGCCTGTGCCCGAGATGCCACGGCCCAGGGACGCCAGCAGCACTCCCCGGGGGAGGAAGCGGAGCTCCCCGGAGAACCTCGGGGGTCCTCGGACCCGCCAAGCTGTTCTCTGGGGCCCACGCCGATCCGCGTTCCCAGCAGCCGCGCAGGAGGGCTCCTGTCACCCCACTTTCCACCACGGGGTGCGGCAGCCACGTTAGGGGGCCGGCTGCGGTCCCCAGGTCCGGGATGCCCGGCATCGTGTCCTGGGCCGACCGGCCACGATCAGAGCAAGGGACTCTTGGCCCCTGGTGGTGCTTTCAGGACCAGAGAGGTGGGCATGCGAACGTGCCGACGGGGCCTCGGTGGGGAGGGGACTCGCACCCAGGACGGGGGAGGTGAGCCTGTGTGTGGGGTCACATGGGGGGCTGGACCCCAGGCTGAGGAGAGCTGGCGACCTCAGGGGTAGGTCCTCTGCTCAGCTGGGACGTCCACGCAGGGCCAACCCCGGGAGGCAGGCGAACACGGCCCTGCCCAGGGGCCTGCGTGACAGAGGTGCCTCCTGGTGTCTGCAGCGCATCCCCGTAGCTGCGCTGCCCAGCTGCCCAGGTGCTCGCCAGGCCAGAGGCTGCCCACGGGGCCGTGTCCTGCAGCCACACACACAGGAGCATGTCGGGAGAGGACAGGCTGTGAAGGTGTGGGGTACTGACCAGCAGAGTGCAGCATCCCCCCAGCATCACGCGTCCCAACTGAGCTAAGGCCCCACCGCGTGGATGCGGGTCAGGCCAGAGCACGCCTGTGTGGGAACATATTCTGCACAAGTGGCCCCCACCGTCCCAGCCAATGCTTCTCCCCCTTAGTGTCTCAGAACGCCCGTGCTTGGGGACACACCCGTAGCAGCACTGCCAGCAAGCCCTCGGCGGGGGAAGGCCAGCCTCTCACGCCAGACAGCGCACACCAATCTTAGCATATCTGAAGCATCTTGTCCCAAATCTGGAAGTGTCAGAAGAAATAACTCTCAGACTGGTAGTGACTCAGCCAAAGGGCCTAAAGAAATGTGTGTCCCAGTGACACAACTCCACATGCACTGCACAGTCCCGTCCGGGAGTGCAGTTTCTCCTTCACACTGTCACAGATCCCAATGCCGCGAGGAGCAATTTTAAAATGCTTTTGAGCTGCCCTGTTAGCCTTAGTTCAGACTAACTTTGCACACTTTAGAATTACTGATCATAGGAAGTCCAAACACGAGCGGAAGGAAATGTGTTACAGAAAGGAGAAGCTGAAACAAAAAGTCTCGTAGACAATTTAAAAAAAAAAATCAAAAGTGTATCACAGTGGAAACCAAAAACACTAATGGTCAAAATCATGAATAGCTAAGAAAATATGGATAATGGAAATGACACAGAAATGGAAGGTATTCTGAGACCCAGGACACCCCTAAACAGGAAGCAAAAAAGCAGAAGGAAGATGGTAACGGACGGGAAGCCAGGATGCCGCCCGCCAGCAGGGCGCCCCAGGGGCCCAGACTTTGAGATCTGTGGACTTCGTGGAGCCCTCTGATCCTATGTTACACCTGTTACCATGAGTGAGAATTCCCCCAATCACATATAAGGAAAAATCCACATTTCGGATCATGATCCCATTTACAGAGATCAAGTAAACGTACAATCGGCAAGAGATGCTTCTCAAAACATTTCGAGTTTTTTTTTCAGTTGTCCTGCACCTATTTAAAAGATTTTACATAATCTCTGCACCTAATGTGGGTCCCGAATTTATAACCCCAAGACAAAGAGCTGCATGCTCCAGTGACTGAGCCTGCCGGATGCCCCCGAAAGAAGTCCTTTTAACAGGAAGACAGCTACATCGCATTGACGAGCTTGCTCCGAGGCCGCAGGTCGCCTATATTGTTTGCTTATAATTAGTCTCAACACAGTCACGCCCGCAGACACATCACAGGACAATAGCAGGACCGTTAAGGAGCCGACACGGAACGCAGGAGGTCCAATTCGTGAGGAGGCAGGAGTCACAGCGGGAAGTGGCTTCCCTCCCTTCCCGGTCCGACCTGGAATCCTGGCCAGCCCGACACCGAGGCCGCTGCACAGCCCAGGCCAGTCCCTGCGCCCGGGTGCCCGGAGCTCCTGGGGACCGCGGGGACCGGGGGGGCTGTCAGCTCCCGCAGGCGCCCTGGCCGCACGGAGAGCAGTGCTGGCGGCCGGCGCACCGCCAAGAGGCAGGCAGAGCTGACGATCTTTTCTCTAAACTACTAACAATCTTTAAAAAAGCAGAATTTGATCGACTCTGCGTTCTATCCGCTCCACGGAAACAGCACGTTACCAAATCTTTGTCAAGAAGCGAAATCTGCATCAAAACATGTAGAAGAAAACAAGTAAGAGGTGCGGCAGGCAGGGAGCCGGCGGGACGTGTCACTGCGCGAAGGCGGCCGTGCTCCTCGGCCGGGCCGGCCGGGGCTCGTCGGCACTTCTCTTCCCCGCCAACAGCACCTCCATGCCTAACTGTCAATTTTTCACAGAAAGGTGCTGTGACGGGCACAAGGCTGTGACCTCACTGTCCTGCGCTGGTGTAGGTCCTCCCTGACTCTGACCCGCAGGTGGGCGACCTCCCTGACCCTGACCCACGGGCAGGTGACCGCCCCGCCCCCCTGACCGTGACCCGCGGGCGGGTGACCTCCCTGACACCGACCCCGACCCGCGGGCGGGTGACACCCCCCACCCTGACGCGCCGCTGGGCATGCCCCGAGGGGTCGGTGGGGCGGTGAAGGTGGGGGCGCAGTCTACGCTGCCCTGGTGGCGAAGTCACCAGACGAGTCCCCACGGCCCCCCGCCCGCGATCCCACCGCCCCCAGCTCCCCGGGAACGCGCCCCCGCCTCGCCAAGTGCGCACGCGCCGACGTAGGCGCGCCGGCGAGGGGCGGGGCGGCAGCGCGAGGGCGCGCGACGCGGACGAAGTGCGAGCACGTGACCCTCCGCCCACGTGACTGCCGAGGCCGAGGCCGCCGACGGGCGGGGGCGGGGCCGGGGGTTCCGAAGGGCGCGGGCCGAACAAAAGGGCTCCTGCGTGCGGGCGGACGGGGCTGCGCGGGCCGTGCTCCTCCCCGGGGACGGGGCGACGTGCGGCGGCCCCGCGGCCCTGTGCCCTCCCTCCCGGACGGCCGCGCTGCCGGAGGGTCGGCGCCCGACGCGGCCTCGCCCGTCTGCTGCCGGGAAAGGACCAGGAGGGCGCCCCGGGACCCCCGCGACCCCGCAGCCGGCCCTGCGGGTTCCCGTCGGGGCCTCGGTCATCTGAGAGGAGCTCGGACAGCGCGGCGGGGAAGTCCCGCCCCCTCCGTGTCCGCCCCGCAGTGGCCCCGCACCCTCCCTGTCCCCCCTTCCGGCCCCCGGTCGGTCACCCCTCGCTGCGTGGCCCGAGGCGGCCTGACACGCGGGTGTAGGGACCGTGTCCGCCGGGCGGAGCCCTTTGGACTCAGAAGGAGCGGGAATCTCGTCCCCCTCCGGCCCCCCGAGGGCTCCGTCCCAGTCCCCGCGCCTCGGGTCCCCGCGGCCACCTCTCCGTCTCCGCCCGCACGTCTCGGCTCGGCCCCGTGGGTGGCATCCGGGGCGCCGTCCCGCCCCCGGCCGCGCCTCTCGAGGCTCCCGGCCCGGTGCCGCGCCCAGGCCGTCTCCCTGCCCTGCTCCTGGCGGCCCCGGTCCGGCCGCCCTCGGGTGCCCCCAGATCCTCACGAGCCGGCGGCAGGGGCCGGAGGGCGGCGAGCGGGGTGCAGCCCGGGGAGGTGCCCGCGGGGAGGTGAGCGAGAGGGGGACGGACCCGGCCTCCCCGCCTCCTGCCCGCCGCCCGGTGGCCCCGCTGCCCGGTGTGGCCCCGCTCCAGACCCGCCCCCGGGTGCCCGGTGCCTCTGCCCTCCGCGGGTCCCTGCACCTTGGGCTCCGCGCCGCCCTGCGCCCCCACCGCTTCCTCCTGCTGCGTCTCTTGGCCCGAGAGAGAGACCGCCAGCCACGCGGGAAGTGCCCTACGTGCTTTTTACTTGAAGAGGTTCAACATGAAAGATATTTTTGCTCAAAGGATTTTTATTGAGAATGTTCTTGGGGGAATAGCTCATACCTCTTTGAAAGGGCAGGGTTTGGGGGCCCCCGGGGGGCTCAGCGGTTGGGCCTCTACCTTCGGCCCAGGGCGTCACCCCGGGGTCCTGGGATCCAGGCCTGCATCACGCTCCCCGCAGGGAGCTGCTCCTCCCTCTGCCTGGGTCTCGGCCTCTCTCTGTGTCTCTCAGGAATAAATAAAAACTTTTTTTTTAAAAAGGGCAGGGCTTTATGGTTTTTTTTTTTTTAATTATAAACATGAGCAGCAAGGTGTCAAAATGCTTGAAAGCAGTTTCGTGTTGGAGAAAGCGCTTTACTGGGCACAAAAAAGAAGCAAATCGACAGAAAACTCCACTCAGCATGTGAGCTAGAGCTCCTTCCCAGTGATCAGGACTTGCATGGTTTCTGCCGGGGGCTGCAGGCACTCTGCGCGAGGAAGGTGGGTTCCTGGCGTCTTGGGGTTTGTTTGTAACAGCTCTAGAGGACACAGATTCCAAGTTTCTTTCCTCAAGAGGCTGAAGCAGGGAAAGCAGAAGTCCAGTTAATTTATAAGCGGCACTTGATGTGTCCTCTGCCGGCCCCTGGGGGCTGCCATCGCCTTCCCGGTGGCCTCAAGGGGCTGGGACCAAGGACCTGCCCTAGGTAGGCGGCAGCAGCAGAGTGGCGCAGCGGGAGCGTGCTGGGCCCATAACCCAGAGGTCGATGGATCGAAACCATCCTCTGCTATCTGCTCTTCTTTTCCTGGTGGTACCACAGGCCCTCCTGTCACTCCTGGGCCCTTTCCACTGCCCCATTGGGGTGTGTGGCATCCACAGCAGCAGCCGGTCCCATGGTGTAATGGTCAGCACTCTGGACTCTGAATCCAGTGATCCGAGTTCAAGTCTCGGTGGGAACTGTACAATTGGTCTCCCTCCCCTGGCTTGTCTTTTGATCCCCACTTTGGTTTCCCTTTTTCCGGCTGCACTCAGGCCAAGGGTGATGCCGCAGTGGCCCCAGCGTCTTGTGGTTCTGTGGTGTAATGGTCAGCACTCTGGACTCTGAATCCAGCAATCCGAGTTCAAGTCTCGGTAGAAACTGCCTCACCTGCAGCCCTTTTGTGCACCCCCCCCCCCCCCAGTCCCCAGTCATGTGCGATGCCACCGTCACCAGGACGGTCCGTACCTTCCCAGATCGGGTTCCCCTCTTTCGGGCTCCGGTGGAGAGCCTGGCTGCAGTCCCCTTTTTCCCCAATGGCTCCTCCGTGGCCACCTGTCCCCCACCTATTCCTTGTGTGTCCAGGCAGCCAGGCCCCCTTGCCCTGCGCTCGGCTGCCTGTGTCTTAGAGGACGTGGTCTGGTGCAGGGGCTGACTCTGAGACCTCCGGTTCTCCCAACCTGCCTTTGAGGTGCCTGGGACTCCCCGCTCCCACCCCTAGGCACCCCTCCCCAGGGGCTCTCCAGGCAAGGACCGTGGAGCTGGGTCATACGGGCGGCTCCCAGAGCTCCTGCTGCTTCCCCAGAGTGAGCACTTCAGGGCCCTCCTCATCTCTGTCGTTTTAACACCCGCTTCCTCTCTAGCTCCGCTTTAAAAAGGGGAGACCGAGAGGGGCGCGTCGTGTCACAGCCGTCCTGTCGCAGCCGAGGAACCGCTGCCTTCCTTGGTTAGAGTGGATTGAAGGGTCAGTAAGGGGCGGGGAGCCTAAGTCTGTGTCTGCCTCCCGTGACCTTGGGCAGACCCCGCCCTCAGCATCGAGGAGCTGCTCCCCGCTCTGCTCCCTGCTCCCCAGGTGCATTCCAGCTTGGCTGCCCCAGAGTGATTTCAGGCCTGGCCCGCGGCTGTGGGAGCCTGGGCCTCGGCCGCCTCCTTCCAGTACTCCCCTGGTCTGTTTGGGGCCCAGGTGGGGGCCCCGAGGAGACTCACCACCCCCCCCCCGTAGCCCGAGGACTCCCCGTGATATGCTGCGGGTGCCTCTCATCTACGCAGGACTGCTTGGATACAAAAGTGCTTAACCATCGTCCTCCAAGGAGCTCTTAGGTGCTGCAGGTGGTTCACCCGTGACGCAAACGTCATAAGGAACCTTGTTCCCGGGGCACCTGGTGACTCAGCGGTGGAGCACCTGCCTTGGGCCCAGGTCGTGACCCTGGGGTCCCGGGATCGAGCTCCCCAGAGGGTGCCTGCTTCTCCCTCTGCCTGGGTCTCTCAGGAATAAAAATCTAAAAAAAGAACGTGGTGGTTGTACTTGTCCGCTGGGCTGCCGTGCGCGGCGCTGCTCGGGAACACTTCCCAAGAGTGAACTGCCAACTGCCGGAGGGGCCTGCTCTCCTCACGGACCCAGGAGCGAACGTGTAGGTCTGTGTTTATCTCTGTGTGAGTGCTCAGAAGTGTGTGTGCATAGATGTACGTGTGCATGGGCGTGGACGTGGATTCAGTTTTAAAGTAAGATTTCCACCCTGGCACCGGCTCCTCTTGTTTTTGAAACATCTGGCTTATCCTCATTCAGAAATTAAGTGCCAGCCTGTCCCAAAGGGACACCCGCGCTCTGCTTCCCTGAGCGGGAGAGCCGAGGCTCCGTGGCCGTGGCCAGGTGCTCCGCCTCGGGCTGCCTGCGCCAAGCCAAGGCAGGGAGGGAGCCCGGGTCCCCGGCGGGTGGGCTGCCTGCCTGGGCCGCGGCTCCTCCCCTCCCCTCCTCCTAGTAGTCTCTACACTTCGGGCCAGCAGCCCAGGCGGCAGAGCACCCTGCAACTCGCCCCACACCCCCGGCCGGCTTCAACCTGGAGGTGTAGGCAACAGGAATCCCAATCCCCCTCGTGCAAAGCTGAGGAAGGGCCAGTGTCTACACCGGCAGGAACCAGCTCAAGCTCTAAGGCCAGGTGGAAATGGAATAAAAAACCCAGGCTCTGGTCTGGT
Organism: Canis lupus familiaris; assembly: GCF_011100685.1. Taxonomy (NCBI): domain Eukaryota; kingdom Metazoa; phylum Chordata; class Mammalia; order Carnivora; family Canidae; genus Canis; species Canis lupus. The sequence goes on from NC_049230.1 coordinate 735,749, forward strand.
CCGGAGCAGGGCAGGCGGGCACAGAGCCACTCACCACCATGACCAACACGCACACAGACCTGCTGGGCTCGTTCACGGTCCATGGAGCATGAGTGGGACCGCGACTCCACTGGGCGCAATGCGAGTCAGGACCTACCCCGCCCTCCGCCTCTCTGGGACAGACACGCCGCCATGTGTGTCACCCAGCCCACACGGGGCCGCCCTGCTCTCTGCGCGGATGGCTGGAGGCCAGAGTCAGGACGAGCCCCGCCCCCCGGGGGCAGCAGCCGGTCCGTCGGCCGGGCTCTGGCACCGCAGGCCCCAGCTGTGGCTGGACGGGCTGCTCGTGATGGAGGAGCAGCGACCACACAGCTGGCTGGTGGCCTCCTAGGCACCTTGGGGATGGAGGCCAGTGCTCCTGCTCCAGGCCAGTGTTGCCGGGGAGGGGAGGGGTCAGCCCAGGGGACAGCGCACCGGCCCTGGCGGGGAGACCACTGCACACGCTCGGACACGTTCTCCAGCTGTTTATTCCCTCATTGGTCACCGTGGAGGAGGAGCCCCGACTACGGATATATTGAAAGAAAGATAATCGCACACAACACCCAGCTATGGCCCGGGCAGGGACAACACAACACGGAACACAACAGACACAGAGCCTGCGGGGGCTGCACAGAGGGCTCCGGAGCAGCAGCGCCACCGCGGCTACCACGGTCCAGGTGCTTTGAGACCAATTCCAGGCCGTGCGTGGAGGTCTGTCACTTCAAGGACAAGCCCCGACGTGAGTGGCCTGTGCCTCTCCAGCGGCTTCGGCCCCGTCTGTGGGTGAACGGCCTCACGTGCCCCTCGAGGCTTGCTCACAGGGGGCAGGGCCGGGCAGGAAGGGAGGGACTGCGGTGACCCCCCCGGCCCCTCCTCCTGGGGCGGCACCCCTGCCAGGCCTTGTCCACCCCTAACAGCTGAATGGAAAGTGCACATCTGGGGCCAGGACACCGCGGGCCCAAGGCCTGGTCGCTGGCAGCCCAGCAGCGAGGAGCGAGGCCACCGTCTCCAGGTCTGCGTATCAGCCTGAGTCCAAAACGATGCAGTGGATGCAGGTTCTGGCAAAAGCCTTTCAGGAGTAAGTGGCCAGTGCCCCGCACGCCCCGCACGCCCCGCGGCCGCGCGTCTCCTGCCGTCTCGGCCGTTTCCTCGTCCATCGCTCTGAGGCCCGTGAACCGGACCTTCTGGACACTTTTTGGATTTTTTTTTTTAAGCCTAAAAGATAGTAGTTTGTCTTCATTCTTGTTCTTTGGGATATTTTTCAATCTTAAGATAAAAGGATACTTAAACTGGGGCAATCCTTCTCATGTCAAGATATTCCAGCCACACACACGTCATGACGTTAGCACCACATCAAACCAAGTGACGGGGCCACCAGCAACCAGGGGCAGAGACTCCTGAAAGCTGCGGAGCCGAGCGTTTTCCCGCAGTGTCTCTGTTCCCAGGCTCCGCGGTGCCTCCCTCCGGGCGGTTGACCTTTACCACTTGATATCTCGGCTGAGCGCAGGGAGCCCGGGCCCCTGGTACTTGGTGTGCAGGGCCTCCTGGGCCCTGGGTGAGTCGGCCCCGTCCAGCCACTCCTGGTACAGCTCCTGCACGTGGGCGCTGCTCTCGGGGGGCCGCACGGGGATGTCTGCGTAGATGCCCTCCATCTGCCGCAGCAGCGCCTTGTCCGCGCGCCCGTCCTCGGTCTGGGCTTGGCCTCTGCCATTTAAACATCCTGAAAGACAAGCAGGGAGCTTATTCTTTTCCTCCTTTTGCTTTAAAGGGATGGTTTTGGGGCAGGAACGACGGCAGCAGGCGGCAGCGTGCTGCCCAGGCCAGAGCTCTGGGGCCTCCGGTGCTTACCTACGTGTGGCAGAGGGGCAACGGTTTTTACCTAAAGTGGGGTGAGCTGCCAACCTCTCGACCTCTCGACCCAGAGAGCAGGGGGCGGGCCACTGGGCAGCCACACCCCTGGGGTCTCACAGAGCCTCCGGCTACTCCCAGGGAGGGGTGGCCCCCCAAGCTCCGCCCCTGGGAGCGGTACTCCTCCCAGGTCTGCGGCTCACTCTTAGGCTCCCAGGTGTGTAGACTGAGGTCATGACCCAGAACCAGCGGCTAGTCTCCACCCTGGCCGAGCCCCTCTCAGGACACCGCGGGCCCAAGGCCTGGTCGCTGGCAGCCCAGCAGCGAGGAGTGAGGCCACCGTCTTCAGGTCTGCGTATCAGCCTGAGTCCAAAACGATGCAGTGGCCCACCAGCTACACGTCCGACCCTGCTGGTTCTCCCAAGGTTTGCCCCCCTCTCCAGACCCTCAGCCCCGGGCTCCCCAAGATGTAGGCACCGGTGAGTCTGCCCAGCCACCACCCATGGCTCGGGGGCTGGAACCCTCCCCCTGCACTGTGGGCCCAGCTCACCCAATGAACCTCATCCTCACTGGGTCTGCTGCTCCGCACCCCGCACGCCCTCCCCAAACGCCGGCAGGTTTTCACCCTGGCCCTGCCTCCACTCCCCAGGCCGGCTTCAGTCGTGTGGGCCTCCCCGCCCGCAGAGCCCAGGACCCTCTCCCAATACCCACACCTACTGCACCCACACGTCTCTGGCCTCCGCTTGGGACCCCTGCCCTGGTGCCTCCCGCTGGCCTCCGTGTCTCATGTGGCTCCCCCTGCCACCCGGGGCAGAACCTGGCAGCAGGTGGGGCCATCTAACCAGGAGCAGGCTCTCACCTGGTGCCCCCAGCAGCGGCTCTTCGCTGGGACTGTGATCCCAAGGGTTTCCTAAGGGGACCCCTGGCTTTCTTGCCACATGGTGAGGGAAGCAGAGCCACTGTGTCACAACCACCAGGGCAGCACCCGTGGTCCTACCCAGCTGTCAGCTGAGTGAGGCTTGGGGGCCCCTAGGGCCCGTCTCCTAGAGGGCTGTGGGGGGCACAGTCCCGCCCAGACCCCCACGTCTTACCCCCCGCGCAGGCGAGCACCTCCACGAAGTGGTACGGGAACCTGCCTTTCTTCAGTTTCAGAACCACGTTCTGGATGTTTCGGAAGCCGTACGCAGCAGCGAAGCGTAACAGAACCTCTCCGTTCTTTTCAAGGGTCACCTCCTGGAAGTCTTTGTTCCTGGAAGATGAACAAAATGGACTTTGATCTACAGAGTCCTTCCCCTGTGGCTGACAATGGTCTTCCAAGCTAAGTTTGAAAGTTAGCAAACTGAAAAGTCTGTGAATAAAAACAAGGCTTTTTGATCTTGGCTCTTCTAAAGCCTATAAATAGGACAGCCCCTGACGCCCACCCCCTTGCACGGCCACGCGCGCCCACACACGCCCGCCCCGTGCCCTGGACAGAGCGCCGACCGCACTCACAGACCTCAGGGTGCGGTAGGTGACCTCCCCCACATCCTCGTCAAACAGCTGCTTGGCTGCGTGTCTGAAGACGTGCGCCAGGTACCCGTCGGAGCTGGCTCCGTCGTGGCGCCTCACCTCCTCCTCCTTCAGGCCTCCAAACCTGGCCAGGCGGAAGAGCAACAGCAAGCATGAAGTCAGGTTCCAGGTTTATGATCCCCACGCAGAGGAACTCCTTTACGGATATTTAGACTTTGAGTTTTCCCCACCAACACGAGCGGTCACCTGGGGCCTCATCGCGAGGCCCGCTCGGCATGCGGCCTGGTTACTCCCTCCTCTGCTGCGCCGGCATCCGCGTGTCCCCAGAACAACCTTGACACTTGGAGACAGAGCCGGGACTCTGAGGGCCACCCGGGGGCACGTGCACGTGCCCCAGTGGGGACAAGGACAAGCACAGGCTCTGGCCACAGGCTCTGAAGCCAATGAAATTCCAGACACCTCCGTGAAGCTTCCATACGAGGGCCATGACTGCTAAGCGGCCCACGTCTGCCGTGCGCGGAGCCCGAGGCATATGTGGGGCGGCGGCAGCGGTCATCCATCAGATCACCAAGACAGCAAAACCCTGGCCCTCTGTTCTCGGCACGAAGGGCCTTGAGGGAGCTGCTCTTCCCCAGAGGGGACCCGGCCTCAGGCTGGCCCGGACGCCAAGGCCAGGAACACGCGAAGTTCAGGAGTGGGGGTGCGGACACGTACACATCCCCGCGGCAGCCCTGGCGCCCACACTCCCAGCGCCAGCTCCACTCACCGGGGCCGCGCTCACGTTCCACTGGGGACACGGCTGAGGGTCATGGTGGGGGCCGAGCCGCGACACGGGAAGCGGCAACCCCAGGTCGGGGCCCCCCCGCCACCCCGTCTCTCTGCCGCCCACAAGGGGCCCCTCCCTGCAGAAGTCACTCACACAGTGTCGACGGCAGCATCCTTCACCGTGAGGTCACTTTGCTCCATTATTTGAGCGATTTCACCTACAGACAAATGAGGCGTAAGGACGCGCAAATAGGACATCGCTTCCTCGGGAGCTGCTTCCAAAATTACGTCCCCACTGGAGATTCTGTTTTTTTTTTTTTTTTTTTTTTTTTTTTTTTTTTTTTGGAGATTCTGTTAAGGCGACCTTGGCCACGGTCACTCTGTGGAGGGCAGGAACCCATCTCTAGCGCAGGATGACGCTAATGTGTGGAAACTTCTGATAAAACGTAAGAGAAAAGTCCAATTCCTCCCTCTGCTCTTGAAACCAGGGATTTTGCAAATTCTCTCTCCACGTCTTTGTTTCTGAAGCAGAAATCTTGTGCCTACAGCCTCCCGTGGACAGATGACCAAGACACAGTGGCTACATTTATCACGTGGGGAACGGGATGTGCAGCAGTGGACCGAGAGTCAGAACCACTTTCCTACTTCCCTTTACATGAGGGCCCCCAGAACCCCTTGCTGGAAACAACGAACGTTTTTACCAACCGCCGTGGCATCGTACTCCCACGAGAGAACTCAACATGTGAGAAATGTAGTAAAATGGACTCTGCATCCAAGAGGGAGGCCTGCCTACGGTCCTCACGAAAACCCACCCTTTGGCAGGTGTGCGCATGCCCTCTTGTGTCCCTTCCACGGCGCCTGTGCGCTGGGGGCCCTTCCAGGGGGTCCCCATGCTGGAGGCTCAGGTCAGGGGATCTGCAACCCGAGTCACAGCTCCTACAGGGTGCGGGGGCCTGTCTTCAGAGCCCGTGTGAAGTACACCTCGCACGGGAGTAGCCCCCCCACACCGCCTTGTGACTGCGGCGTCCCGCTGCGCTCCTGGGGGTGCCAGGGAGCCACCAGCACCCGCGCACACAGGGGCCCTGTTGCGGGCTCTCGGCCTATGTGCAAGCGCAGGGCACAGTGCAGGGGCTGCCGGCAAGGTCACTGCAGCACCAAGGGTCCCCTGACTCCAAGTGAAAGGGCCTCACTGTGTTGCCAGGCACACGTCTGGTTCATCAGCAGAGCCCCCGCTCACCCGGACCCCACGCTGTGCGAGCACTGTCCCTCTCTACTTCCCTGCAGTCAAGCCCTCGGGATCCTGTCGTGACCCTAGAGGACGACCACCAGAGGCCCCAGGAGCACCCAGGCCCCCTCACCTGAGGTTAATACGCAGTCAGCACTCCGGAAGCCATGTGGAGCGGTGGGGAAGTCTTCTCGAAGGGCCTCCAGTTTCTTATCGTAGCAAGGAGCCACAATAACATGGAAAATCTTGTCTGGGGACAGGTTCTGGGGAGAAAGAGCAAACCTGGTTTGCGGCTGTGGGCAAGCGAGGAGGGGCAGCTGCAGGCCCTCCTCAAGGGCGAGGCCACGTGGGCTCTGCACCCAGCAAGGGGCAGCATCGGGTCCACGCGTGGTGCCGCCTCGCTTCCCCCAAAGCCTGGAAGGTCCGTGGCCTGGGGACGCCAGGGCGGGGCTGCAGGGAGCTGAACCCGTCTCCCTGCAGACCCTGAGCCGGATTGGCAGCCACACCAAGAGCTCCTGTGTGGAGGGCAGAGCCTGAGGACGGTGCCCATCTGCCCGTCCGCCCATCGGTCCGTCCACAGGCCCACAGGACCGCTTACCCTCTAGGGCTGGCAAACTCCTGGACCCCCTCAGTAGGGGGGTAAGCACAGGATGAAGCCCCACAGCTCATTTTTCTGCCCGTCCCCCCACCGTGAACAAGGACGTCAAAGGCACGTGGCCTCTTGAAGCTGGCCCTGGGCCTGCGGGACCCTAGTTTCGCTGTTCCCAGTTTCTGCAGGGCCAGACCTCACTGGTACCCTGGAGAAATGTATGATCTGCATGAGGAGGACTGTGGGCACCCGGGCAGCTGGGCACAGACCACAGGAGGGTCCAAGCCGTGGGTGGCATCCAGGCATCAGGGACCTCTGGGAGGACCCAGGCCTGGCCTCTGCTGGGGCTCCCGGGGCAGCCCCATGGCTGCAGGGGGTCTGAGTAGACACCTGGAGTGGGGAAGGACAGCACAGGGACCCGCTGAAGATGACGTGCCACCCATAGGGGAGGGCTGGGCAGCTGAGGGACGTGGAAGACCTTGGGGAGCCTGGCTGGAAGTTTAACCATCACATGAAGGTGCAAGTGGCTAAGGGAGTCACAGACCTGTTCGCTGTGCTCTGGGGGCAAGGCCGGGGGCCCCCCTTAGCAAGATGGACAACATTTCCACTTGGTCTGGGGGCCAGAGCACCCTGGACGTGCCCGGTGGGAATGTCCACCATCTCCTGGGCATGCACTGCCCTCGGGGAGGAGGTCAGCTCACCTGCTGCCTGGCGAAATAATCCTTCACCAGAGAGCCCATGATCTGTTGAGGAGACTTGGCGGTACACAGGTGGGGGGTAACGGGGTGGCCCAGCACTCGTTCGGCGTATCGGACCCAGCCTGGGGAGAGAGCAGGCCCGTCAGCTCCTCACAGTGGCTTCCTCCTCCTTCCCATCACACACAGGAGAATTCTGAGCGCCCAGACCCCGTCAACCTGGGCCTCACACCTCTTCCTTCGACCTCCAGGGAATTCGCGGCAGCTCCCCGGCCAAGCCACTTTTCCTCAGCACCCCGGGCCCATGAGGACCCCAGGTGCACACACCCTAGACGGGAAGATGCCCCTGCTGGCCCGACCAGAGGATGGAGGGGAAGGACGTGCAAACCGTGTAGCGGGTCCCCCCAGAGAGGAGGACAAGCTTGGAGGAGCAGCCGTGAGGCATCTTCCCAGGGCCGCGGCCCCACTCCCCCGTGGGCTGCGAGGCTCTTCTGCTGCCAGCAGCCACGCTCTGATGTGGCAACAGCCACAAAGCCCGCCCAGCTTTACTCACCTACTGGAAGTTAACAGGCAACCACTGCCCACTTTTCAAGGCAGTGACCTAAGAGGACGTCCGCCCCGAGCGATGGCGAGCAGAGCACCAGCACACTCGCTCTATGCTGCCGGAGGGCCCAGCGCGGCAGCGAGCACTTCCTGAGCTGCTGGGGGCCACTGTGCCCTCCGGGGTCAGCCCCGCTGCTGTGGTTCCCACAGGGAACACGGGCCAGAAGACTGCGGGGGCCAGAGCTTGCACCCTTCTCCTGGGCACAGCCGGGTGAGAGGCAGAGCACATGGGGACGCCTGCTGACCAACGTCGTGGGGCGGACAGCTGCCGAATGACAAGCTGCTCCTCAGCCAGGGACAGCCAGCCACCTCCCCGGGACCACTCCTCGCCGGGAGGAACAGCAGGCGCCAGACGATGCGACAGTCCTGTCTGAACAAACTCAAACGGGAGCCATCACCTGCACGCAGGCCTGAGTGCGCGGCGAACGTCTGCGGTGACCCACAGGAGCCCCTAGGCCCGAGGTCACTGGAGGGACTCTCCTTATCCCGTGCCTCTCAACATTAAAAATGAAGAATTACCAAAAACGGTGGAGCCTTTGGCGGCCCGAGGCCCCTCCCACCACAGGTGTGGCCCGGAAGGCCCTGGCCTGCACCCGTAGACACGGCTCTCGGGCAGATGGCATCTGTGCTGCGGGTGCTGAGGGCAGGCCGCTGTGTGCCGGCCGGGGGACCAGCAGGAACGTGGAGGAGGAACCAGGGCCCAGGGCGCCCCACATCTCTAACCACACAGGGTAGCACTTCCCCGAGGACCTCTGACCTAGAACTCAACACAGCCCACACCGGCCCTCATGGAGACGTGGCTGCGGGTTCACAGCAGCACGAATGTGACAACAGCATCCGCGTCCTTCCTTGTAAACAGCTGACCCCCCGCCCCCGCCCGCTGGCCATCCTGATGGGACAGGATAGGGGGATGTGCCCAGAGAGGCAGCCTGGCACCAGGCACCCAGGAGCTCTGCAGGTATTCTGCGGGGCACCGGGCAGAGATAACCCCCACAGGAGACATTCCATCCCTGTGTGCACAGCAAGAGCACCAGGAGCCCGCGTGACAAGGCCATGCCCAGAGGGCCAGCATGGGACTACCCACGGCCCCGTCTGCCACGTCGCACGCATCCTCTGACCCTGAGGTTGCTCTCATTTCCTTGCATTGTTGTAGAACAATGTGGATTTTGACAAGGTTTAGTTTTGAACCAAGTCTCACCTCATGTCCCTGAATCTGACATGCTTGGGTATAAAGACCTCCTGAAGCAAAGTGCATCTAGGAAGAACATTCTAGAAGCTCGAAAGCTACACGTAAACAGACTTGGACAGCTCATACCCTGAATACGGCAAGGATCATCAAGTGGGGGGGGTGGCCGGTCTGCACCGGGCAGGGGCTGAGTGGGGGGCTCCGGGGTGGGCCTGCTGGGGTCCCTCCCAGCGCCCCGTTCCCTCCTGATCTAGGATGCCCAGTGCCTTGGGCTGTGACCTCTGGCCTCACCCACCTCCGCTCCTGCCCCCAACACGGACCCGTGAAACACGGTGCCTTCAGCGAACGGAGGCGCGCGACGGCCCCAAGTGCTCACCTGGACAGGCGGAGGTGAGCATGGGCAGCGCGGGCTCTTCCTCGCTGTGCTGCTGGTATCGACGCACGAACTCCTTTTGACTCTCCAGGATGCTGAAATCTGCGGCTATTGTTGTATCAAACACATAGTGCACCCCTGCAGGAAAGAGGGCTGCGTTCAGCTTCCCATCACCTCACGTGGGACCCCCTGCCAAAGTCTGCAGGCTCCGGACCAGACTTCATGGGCAGGTCCAGGGCACCCCGGCCTAGCTGCTCAATCTCGCCTCCTTTCCACCACGAACCGCAGAAGCCCAGGACTGTCTTACCTCCTCCTTCAAACAATAAACATGGGTCGTTTCTCAACAAGAAAATACGTATGTTTTCTCTTGCTCTCTCTATGTCTACACGTACATAAACACCTCACAGAGGCCATAAAATTAATGGAAGGTTACAAGGTACCACGCACGCTCTTCTGTCAGTGGTTAAATTCCAGTCTGTGAGGATCCTTGAATCTTTGAAATAAAGTCAGTAAATTGGCAGACCATACTTTTCTGATGGCCTAATTTTTATGCTGAATTGTAACTAGCTTTTCTTTTTTAAGCTATCTTTTAAAAAATAATATCATAGGGCAGCCTGGGTGGCTCAGTGGTTTGGCACCGCCGTCAGCCCAGGAAGTGATCCTGGAAACCCAGGATGGAGTTCTGCATTGGGCTCCCTGCATGGGGCCTGCCTCTTCCTCTGCCTGTGTCTCTCATGAATGCATAAATAAATAAATAAATAAATAAATCTTTAAAAAAATACTATTTTAAAAGGCTTTTTTAAAGTTTTTTTAAAAAAATTTTTTACTTGAGACAGAGAGAGAACATGAACAGGGGAAGCAACAGAGAGAGAGGGAGAAGCCAACTCCCCTCCCACTCCCCTGAGCAGGGAGCCCGACTCAGGGCTCAATCCCAGGACCCTGGGATCATGACCAGAGTGAAGGCAGAGGCTTAATCACCCAGGTGCCCTATTAAGCTACTTTCTAGCATTTTTTTTTTAACGATTTTATTTATGATAGAGAGAGAGAGAGGGGCAGAGAGAGAGAGATGCAGAGACACAGGCAGAGGGACAAGCAGGCTCCATGCAGGGAGCCCAACGTGGGACTCGATCCTGGGTCTCCAGGATCAAACCATGGGCTGAAGGCAGAGCTAAACCACTGAGCCATCCAGGGTGCCCTCTTCTAGCATTTTTTTAAAAAGATTTTATTTACTTGTGAGACAGAGAGCGAGAGTAGGGGGTGGGGGGTGGGTGCAGAGGGAGGAGCCTGATGTGGGACTAGACCCCATGACCCCGAGAACATGACCTGAGCTGAAATCAAGAGTTAGAAGCTTAACCAACTGCAAAACTCATGGACTTCTTTTTTTTTTTTTTTTAAGTTAATTAATTTATTTATGATAGAGAGAGAGAGAGGCAGAGACACAGGAGGAGGGAGAAGCAGGCTCCATGCCAGGAGCCCGATGCGGGACTCGATCCCGGGACTCCAGGATCGCGCCCTGGGCCAAAGGCAGGCACCAAACTGCTGAGGCACTCAGGGATCCCCGAGGGACCTCTTTTTATCTAACTTTTAAAAATAGGGATCCCTGGGTGGCGCAGCAGTTTGGTGCCTGCCTTTGGCCCAGGGCGTGATCCTGGAGACCCGGGATCGAATCCCACGTCGGGCTCCCGGTGCATGGAGCCTGCTTCTCCCTCTGCCTGTCTCTGCCTCTTTCTCTCTCTCTCTCTCTGTGTGACTATCATAAATAAGTAAAAAATAAAATAAATAAATAAATAAATAAAATAAAAATAAAAATAAATTTTTCTGGGGCACCTGGGTGGCTCAGTGGGTTAAGCATCTGCCTTCAGCTTGGGTCATGATCTCAGGGTCCTGGGCTCAAGCCCCACATTGGGCTCCCTGGTCAGGGCAGAGTCTGCTTCTCCCTGTGCCTCTGTTCCTCCCTCTGCTTGTATTCTCATGATTTATCTCACATAAATAACATTTTTTAAAAATACATTTAAAAAAATAAATTTTCTTAACACTGGCACATAAGCCTGAACCAAAACAATATATTTTTAATAATTTTTTTAAAGATTTTATTTATTTATTCATGATAGTCACACAGAGAGAGACAGAGAGGCAGAGACACAGGCAGAGGGAGAAACAGGCTCCACGCACCGGGAGCCCGACGTGGGATTCGATCCCGGGTCTCCAGGATCACGCCCCGGGCCAAAGGCGCGCCAAACCGCTGCACCACCCAGGGATCCCTATTTTTAATAATTATAACAAAGTAAATTTAAGAGCTTTAATACCTGTACCCAGTGCAAATCTTAAAATTTAAGATTAAATTAAGTTAAAATTAGTTAATTTTTCTTAAAAAGAAACATTATAGGGATCCCTGGGTGGCGCAGCGGTTTGGCGCCTGCCTTTGGCCCAGGGCGCGATCCTGGAGACCCGGGATCGAATCCCACGTCGGGCTCCCGGTGCATGGAGCCTGCTTCTCCCTCTGCTTGTGTCTCTGCCTCTCTCTCTCTCTGTGACTATCATGAATAAATAAATAAAATCTTTAAAAAAAAAAAAAAAAAAAAAAGAAACATTATAAAATGTAAGTATCATCTTAACAACATACGAGGGCCAACTCTTTACTTAAAAAATTCATCCCCCCCCCCAAAAAAATTCATCCCCAAAATAGGGCCTTTCAGTACGAGAAGTGAGAGTGTCTAGGAACTTTTTGGTCTTTGGTAAAGCCCAGCTGCCCTGAAGCTTCTTCAGATCATGTGCACAAGGAATGACTGCCCCACACTCGTAGCCGTGGCCGTCTGGAAGCAGGCAGTGAGTGGAGAAGCCACTCCACCCAGCGCTCCAAGGAGCAGAGGCTATGTTTATTCTAAGGGTCCCCTTATTAGTAACCCCCCATGTGGTTAGGTCTTTAAAAGCCACGGTAGGGGCGGCTGGATGGCTGTCAGGTAAGCATGTGACTCATGGTTTCAGGTCAGGTCGTGATCTTGGGATCCTGAGATCGTCTCTTTCCCTCTGCCCCTCCCTCGGCTCACGTGGTCACACACACACTCTTTTTCCCTAAAATATACACATCCTAACAAAAAACATCTGCAAAAAAACCAGAAACTCATGTGAGCAAGTATCTCCAGTTCTCATGTTTGAGAGGGAGGACCTTCCTTTGTGCACAGGACACTGCCCGTCCTCTCTCTGCTCTTCGGAGAGCATCCTGGGAAACCAGATGCCGATCGTCTTGCAGATGTGATGCTCTATCATCTGCCAGATGCTGTCTGTGGGCCCTGGGAGCCCGGGCAACACTGTACTCCTCAGTGAGCGCAGGAGCCACCTCCACGTCCCCAGCCACCCCATCACGGGCTGCCCCTGGATGGCCAGCCACAGACAGCACACGACACTCGTCCGCACAGCAAGGGCGGAAGGGAGGCCCGACGCCTGCGGGTGAGCGGCAGAGTCTGAAGTCCCTGCCCCTGCTGTGCCCTGGGGAGCTGAACTCTGCAGATACGAAGGGCAGCCATAAGCTGGCCTTGTCAACTCACAATACCAAGGTGCCTCACCAAGACTTTTGAGGAAGCCGCAGAGTCTTCTGGAAGCATCAGTCACACTGAGGCGGAATTTGGCAGCAAAGTAAGGCAGAGACTGAGGGCACACCGACACTGCCAGCACCTTGTGCTGTGAAGGGTCACATTTCTGGAGGGACAGAGAAGAGGGTCAGATGCGGCTGAGTGGTGATGGAAGTCGGCCACACGGGTGTAGCAGGTGTCCTCTGAAAGACCGGTAGCACATACCTGCACTAGCAAGTGACGAGAAGGAAATGGGAAAAAATTAGGATGAAAGGTGTGACATCCCAAAAGATTTTGTCAATCTTTTAAAAACAATATTCTTTCAATAAGTGCCAATGCCTTGGATGAAAGTGGGTAACTTTAGGAGAAAAATAAATAGGGGCAGCCCTGGTGGCGCAGTGGTTTGGCGCCGCCTGCAGCCCGGGGTGTGATCCTGGAGACCCGGGATCGAGTCCCACATCGGGCTTCCTGCATGGAGCCTGCTTCTCCCTCTGCCTGTGTCTCTGCCTCTCTCTCGCTCTCTATGAATAAATAAATAAATCTTTAAAAAAAAAAGAAAAAGAAAAATGAATATTACAATATTGGCCCATAAATAACTGAAATGACCCTACAATGATTAAAGACACTCATACACCAATATATGTCAATTAAAACAGAATATAGACACTGAAACAGCATCTAGAATCTGTTCCCAAAGAGGCCGCAATTCCCGCTCAGTAGGGCAAACCATAGGATGCACATTTCTTTTAAAGAGAAAGGAGAGGGATTCCTGGGTGGCGCAGCGGTTTGGCGCCTGCCTTTGGCCCAGGGCGTGATCCTGGAGACCCGGGATCGAATCCCACGTCGGGCTCCCGGTGCATGGAGCCTGCTTCTCCCTCTGCCTGTGTCTCTGCGCCTCTCTCTCTCTCTGATTATCATAAATAAATAAAAATTAAAAAAAAAATAAATAAAGAGAAAGGAGAGAGGAGAGAGACCCTGAAGCGGGCTCTGTGTTCAGCACGGAGCCTGACACAGGGCTGTGACCCCACGACCCTGAGATCGTGACCCAAGCCAAAACCAAGAGTCAGACGCTTAACCGACTGAGCTACCCGGGCACCCTAAATTGTGGGGTATTTTTTTTTTAGATTTTTTTTAATTTTTATTTATTTATTATAGTCACAGAGAGAGAGAGAGAGAGAAGCAGAGACATAGGCAGAGGGAGAAGCGGGCTCCATGCACCGGGAGCCCGATGTGGGATTCGATCCCGGGTCTCCAGGATCGGGCCCTGGGCCAAAGGCAGGCGCAAACCGCTGCGCCACCCAGGGATCCCAAATTGTGGGGTATTTTTAAGGAGCGGATCATTCTCACTTTCTATAAACTGTTCTAAAGGATACCGTACGAACACGGAACAAGGCTGTCAACACCCTGTAACCAAAAGTAATACCGGCAGCTCAAGAAATCCCTAGAAAAGTCTGATCAACTCATCACCAACACAAGGGACAGAAGGCAGGAGCAGCTTGGGCCAGGTCGCCGGTTAGAGAGTCTCCCACGCGACCTCCGAGCCGGAGCTCAGGGCAGACACCGGGTTTCCGCGACGGAGCTGCGCGGTCAGACGCCACCCGGTCGGTAAAGGGGAGGCCCCAACAGTGGTGTTCGGGGGCTGAGGACTGGGCCGCTCAGCAAGGGAGCCCCCACCCTCGGCTGGGGATGCGCAGGCCCAACTGGATGTGGGGAAGGGGTGGGATTCCCGCCTCCGAATCACCCCACAGAAACGTGGAAGCAGGGATCGGGGTGGGAGTCCCAGCCGCTGACAGAGGAGGCAGCTCCGGGCGACCGACGCCGGGCTTCCTCTGCCTGCGCCCCCTGGGGGTCTCCAGGCCTCACTCCGCTCTCTCAACGTGCCCTCCTCTGAGGGAGCCGCTCTGGGAGCGGCAGGGCGTCGGCCTGAGCCCAGGGCCGCGGGCGGCAGAGCAGAGAACGGAAACCGCGGAGCCTCGACAACAGCCTGGCGGCTGGCTCACCCCGCCGGAGCCTCCCCTGCTTCCAGGCTCATGAAATAACCATTTCCTCATTGCTTATACTGGTCTGAGTTGGGAACCCACCTTCTGCAGCCGAAATGTGGATTGGTGTGCACCTGCCAGAAGGATCTGCAAACATCTACTCAATAGTTAAACTTTATAAGCATTTCCACTGACGTTGACTCAGGCGTCAGCATCGGGGGGGTGCTAAGCTGCCTGACAAACGAGCCGAGTTCGTTCCCTGCAGTAAGACAGGGAGAGCCACTTTGCTCAGAGAAGGACGAGGAGCAGGTGGGGACCCCCGGGGAACCCGACCACCAGGAGGCAACAGACACACCGCGACAGCGGAAGGTCGTGCATTGCTCTCTGATGCCGGGACCTCGAAGTGCTGGAGGACGCATCCAGGAACAGGCCCCAGGGGTGGCGGTCCACCACGCAAACCCACACTCCTCACGGATCTGCCTCGCTCCGGCACCCCGAGTGTTACGAGAGGTGGGGGAGTGCCTGTGGCGCCTGCATGGCTGTGCGCCGGGTGGGGCGCGGAGGGCTTCCCAGGAAGTGGCCGTGAGTGCGAGGGGAAATGCTTTTCGGCCCCTCTGCCTCACTTGCCCTTTCACCTGTGCTTCTGTCAGGAAAGCCACTGGCCACAGCTGAGCGGCATGGGTCTACAGGACAGCCAAGGAGGCACAGCCGAGGGAGCATCGCCTGACAAGCCCGTTGCACCAGAGCCCTGCCTCTGGGAACAGACGAGGCATCCTGCCTCCTGCCACGTCGATGAGGGAACTGGTGCCCGGGTGGGGGCTCTGGACAGGGTTTACCCCAGTGAGGGCCAAGCCGTGTGCCCTGGGCCCCAGCAGAGGCCTCCGCGCCTCACCTCCACCCCTAGGGCCACCAAGCGCCCGGAAGCCCTACCTTATTGAGGTTCAGAACTCGAAAGAAGTCCTTGACGTTCTGCTGAGAAACCTGGAGTCCCTCCTCCGCGGTCACACAGCTGTCACACGCCAGGCAGTCGCTCAGAAATATCTTGGCATCAGCCAACTTATGGAATTCTCCCTTCTACAAAAGAAAGATGTTTTCATCTAATTCTTCTTCAGTAGAAACCTCTAACGCGTGCTCCTCTAGGGAGAATGTTAGCACGAGAGCAACACAGAATGCAGATGAGGGTCACCCTGGGCAACATAGAGCCAGGCCTGGAGCTCCGGATACCGCAGTCGCACAGAACAGGCCACAGTGACACCAAGGAGGGACACAGGTGACACGCCAGGGTGGGAGCAGGACAGCGCTGTCACGTGGTGGGAAGAAATCCACATGCCCGAGTCCGGGGAGCTGGCCCAGCTCCCCTGCTCACTGTCCCCTCTGTCACCCAGGGACTCCCACTCTCAGCCTGCTCTGTACCCCCCTGGGGAGCCCACCTGCCCGTGGCTCCCCAGGGAAGCTGCAGCCCATCTCAGGAGGTCTGCACACCCCCCGGGGCGGCCAGAGCTGTCACTCCGAGGGTCTGGAGCACGTGGCCTGGCACACGCCTGGGGCCTAGTACCTGCTGCTGGGCTGCACTGAGAATCCTGGCCCTGGGTCCCTGCAGGGGCGTCCGTGAGCCCAGTCTGCACGGTTCCCAGCACGACTTCCTCAGGTTCTCCTGGGCCAGACCCCCTCCCACCTGGCCTGCTCCTCCGGCCTCCTACACATGTGCCAGTGCCCCCACTGCCAACAGCTCTCCAACCTCACCTCCAGTGGAGCTCGTTCCCTTCCCAGGCTCCGGGAAGCTCCGCCAACTGCCCCCAGCGTCCCGTGCTGCACGCGCCCTCCTGCCTTCAGCACTGGTGTGGCTGCCCAGGCCTCCCTGCCCTGTCTCCCAGGTCCTGTCCTTCACTCTCCCCTGCTTGAGCCTCCCCCGACATAGGCTCTGTCCACACCTCCCCCATGCCTGGTGCGTGCACCCCGCCCCTGAGCTGCTCACCCTACTGGGGTGCCGCCCACTGTGCTGGCAGGGCGCTGCTGAGGCTGTGCACACACCTTATCTGCACCACCACAGCCCTGAGAGGGAAGTAACCCAACTCCCCAGGTCACTGATAAGGAAACGGGGCCCAGGGTTTAGATGTCTGTCCTAGGGGATGTGGCCAGAGGGCAGGTGGGGGAGGTGCCAGGCACTCCCTGCCTTTTCTGCCTTTGCGCCCTGGTGCCGGTCACATCTGCGGCTTGCCCGGCCCTACAGCTGCCAGGGCACAGGACACAAGAGGGGAGAGATTGGTTCCTGTCAGGATCACCAGACTAAAGAGAAACCTGCGGCTGTTTGTCCCACGGTGCCTGCGCTCCACTAGTGGTCAGGACCAGTCCTTTCCAAGGGAACAGTGACCTCTGCTACCCAGCAAACTTAAACCATCACTACTAGCTAAGGACAACTTAAACTCTCAAGAACTCAGCTAGGGAAGAAACCACTAGAAAAATGAACTTACAGGACCACGAGATCTGAATTGTTTTATAGATTATCTTCCTAAACTCCAATTTTACAGAACGGAATTTTTCATTAAAAAAAAAAAAAATGGAGATTTAGGGGCACCTGGGTGGCTCAGCAGTTAAGCATCTGCCTTTGGCTCAGGGCGTGACCCTGGGGTCCCGGGATCGAGTCCGTCGGGCTCCCGGCATGGAGCCTGCTTCTCCCTCTGCCTGTGTCTCTGCCTCTCTCTCTCTCTGTGTGTCTCTCATGAATAAATAAAGTCCTCAAAAAATTAAATTAAAAAAATGGAGATTTAAGTATTATAACGTTATTTTTAATAAATGACTAAAGATAATATTTTTCTTTTTTTTAAGACTTATTTTTATTTAATCATTTGAAAGAAAGAGTGTGCAAGAGCACAAGCAGGGGGAGGGTCAAAGGGAGAAGCAGACTCCCTGCTGAGTAGGGAACCCGATGTGGGGCTCAATCTCAGGGCCCTGAGATCATGACCTGAGTTGAAGGCAGACGCTGCACCCAAGGCCCCCCAGGCGCCCCCTTTTTCTTTGTTCTTCACGCAGTTTGTTTTGGCGTGGTGTATTCTGCGAAGACTTGCTCTCGGGCCCTTCTGTCTCAAAGGTCATGTGCTTACGAATGACCATCCTGCATACCCGTGGCTCCTGGCAGGGACACCACCACAGCATCTTCTTTCTTAGGGCAACGATGTGCAGGGGACATGACCCCACCAAGAGGACAAAAACAGCCACAGCGTTTACCCCAGGCTAATGCAAAACTGAGAAATCACTTGCCTCTGCATGGTCCTGGGCCAGGCTCGGTACGCCGACTGACGCATTCTCTTGGTCCTCGGTCTTTGTTTTCTTATTACATTCCTTGATAAAGCAAAGGAACATATAAAAGTACGACTTTTAACCTGACTCTCAACTTAGAAAGGTGTATACGTACGCTCTGAACCATTCATCTCCTGCGCAGAAATCTTTTCTACAGAAACAAAAGCACCTGGACTTGTGGACACACACGCACATCCTCCTCTATCTGTGTCCTTGCAGTAACTGAAAACTAGAAGTAACGGGGCCTTCCACCAACAGGTAAATTAACACTGACAACTGGGACGCCTGTTATACTTAGAATACAATGAATGAACGAATTGTGTGTAATGCTCTGAAAATGTCTCTCTCTATAATGTTAAGCAAAAAAAAAAAAAAGCAGGGAGGGCGAAATGATGGAATATTTATGCAACCCAACTTTTGAAAAAATTAAACAGGGGCAGCCCTTGTGGCCCAGTGGTTTAACACCGCCTTCGGCCTGGGGTGTGATCCTGGAGACCCGAGATTGAGTCCCGTGTCGGGCTCCCTGCATGGAGCCTGCTTCTCCCTCTGCCTCTCTCTCTCTTTCTGTGTCTGCCATGAATAAATAAAATCTTTAAAACAATAATAATAATAATCCCCATTCCTTGCCGAATGGCTCTTTATGTCATCAGAGCCTAGGAGCAAGTGTGGAAGGCTACCGCAGTTACTATGGTTACCTCGGTGGAGCCAAGGACCAGCTCCCCTCCTTCCTACCTCCCTGTTCTGTCACTATAAAGATGGAAGTCGCATAAACACTCCTCAAAAACATGTTTTGACGATTATTTTAATCATCCACATCAAGAACAGTGCTTGCTGGGGCTGCCCTGAGTGGTTACTCAGGTTGGTTCGCTTTACCGGTTCGCTGGTGTTTCTTTTGGCTTCAAAAATATTTTGAAAGGACAGACAAGCGCACCGAGAACCGGAAAGACCAAGCATGGGCCCAAATGTAACGTGACCCCGGGGCACCTGCAAATGCACCCGCAGGTGCAAGTGTCCGCGGCTTACAGGCCACCTGCGGTCGCGCTCTACCCACTGGAACCAGGACTGAGCCCGCGAGGTGACGAGGTGACCCGGACGCACAGGGGCCGGGAGCGGCCGATCCCAGAGCCGGGGACCGGGGGACGGGGTGACCCGGGGGACCGCGCCGCGGCCGGCACCGCCCGCTCGGGGCTCCAGGGTTCCGGGAGGCCGGTGACGGCAGGCAGGGCCGACCCCCAGCAGCCCCGCCCCCGGCCGGGCCGCCCCGGACCGCGACCTCCCGACTCCGACCAGTCCCGCCCCCGCCCCGCCCGGGCCAAGCTCCTGACCCTATCGGGACCTGGACCCCGACCCCGACCCGGCCGACCCCCGGCCCCCAGCAGCCCCGCCCGCCGCCGCGAGCGCGCGGGGCGCACCTTCCGCGTGCAGTGCTCACACTTCATCTGGAGCGGGGCAGGCGCGGGGCCACGGCTCGGCCTCTGAGCAGCTCCGGGAGACTCGGTCACCGACGCCCGGCGCCCGCCGCCCTTTGTTGTAGTCACCCCCGGCGCGGCCCCACCCCCGGCGGCTGCGCTCCACCAATGAGAGCGTCGGGAAGGGGCGGGTCACAACCCTAAACCAATAGGAGCGCAGAAGGGGGCGGTGCGGCTCCCGCCCACATGTCTCCTCCTGGACCAATGACAGCCGCAGGAAGGGGCGGGCCGGGCCCCGGAGCCAATCGGAGCGCGCGGGGGCGGAGTGCGGCGGACACCTGGAGGCCCGGCGGGTCCCCGCGCCCGTTTGGCGGCTCGTGGGTCGGGGGCGGCATGGAGTCCCCGGACGGACTCTCTCTAGGAGGCGACCCGGCGTGGCCCTGGGGCGTCTGGCCCGGCAGCTCGGCTGCACCTCAAGCCTGTCCCAGGCTCCGCCAGGCCACCGCCATTGCCGCCTGGAGGCGCGTCACGTAGGCCAGGCAGGTGGCAGTGCGCATGCGCGAATGGGCACCACGTGGCGCCTCGAGGATGCTGCGAGGTGGGTGTGAAGTCCGGGTGCGCCGCGCCGGTGTGCTCGGCGGGTGTGCGGGTGGTCGGGCGCTGGCTTTGCAAATCGCCAGTAGTTATTATTTCTTGGTAAAATGGCACCGCTTGCAGGGCTAAAGCGAAAATGTTTGATTTATAATAATTTAAAGAAACATTTTATCAAGTCAGTGTTTGGGCTTTGCAGGATGATTGGGAATGTGAAGAACGCATTGGAAAGTTCAATGGAGCGTAAGGAAAGCAACTGGTGACCTTGAAAATAAAGTTGCCACACATTTTGGTAGCAAAACGGGTTCCTGGGGAAGTAGAGAGTTGCAGTCCAGACCACAAGCCATCTGCACCCAAGCCATAGGCGAGTCTGGGGCACAGAGAGGAAAGCGAGTGCAGGAGAGCAGAAGCTCCTCGAGGCTGAGCTGGGGCTGCCTCTTGCTGGCTGGAGGAGACCCAGGGGCCTCCTGCTGGGGTAGCAACCTTGTGCTTAGGTGGGCTCTGTCCGCAGGTTCCTGCTGGGTGTGCAACTGCGAGCAGCGGTGGGCGAGAGCTCTCCCTGCCTGCCCCCTCCGCGTCCTAAAGAAAGTTTCCTTGACCCCGTTTCATAATTTACAGTAGTTGGTACAGCTGTTTACAATTGCATGAGTGAAACGCAGGTCTTCATTGTTGCCAGACTAACCCCTGCTTACCTCAAATCTACGTGGCACCTCTCAGAAAACACATTCCTTCCATTTTCAGCGGATAAGAAGATAAATTTAGGTTGTCATTTGTATGTATTTCTTGCCATTGTTTTAGAAACGTAACCACAGTACCATGACCATGTGTGAAAACAAATTACAATGACTTTATTTAATTTCATCAAATATGTAGTGCCCAGGTTTCCCTAAATTGAACCTCTTTAAACAAATTAAATCAGGACCTGTATAAGGTCCAATATGTTCATTGCTTTGTGTGTTTCCTATGTTTCTTTTAAAAGATCATTTTTTGTTCTAAAGTAATTTGAGGCTCACTTAGAAGTTGCAAAGACACCACAGAGTTCCTAGTCTGAAGGCATCCACATCACTCTCTGCCGTTGCACATCATCAAGCAAGTGGTTTGGCTGTAAGGCTTCCCAGAATTGCTGATGCATCCTTGTGGAGTCCTTAGTAAACCCTTGCCCTCTGAATTTCCAGTAGAGTAGAACGATGCCTGGGTGGCTCAGAGGTGGAGCGTCTGCTTTCAGCTCAGGGCGTGACCCCGGGGTCCTGGGATCGAGTCCCACATCAGGTTCCCTGCATGGATCCTGCTTCTCCCTCAGCCTGTGTCTCTGCCTCTCTCTGTCTCGCATAAATAAATAAATAAAATCTTAAAAAAAAAAAGAATGTTCTCATGCCTTGTTTGAATAGTAAATTTTTTGGCAAGATTGTTCCATAGATGTGTAATTCCATCAGGAGGTTACACTAACTCCTTTCTGTGATACTAATTAGCGCCCATTGATAAAACTGCATATGTCCATTCATTCATGATAGCAATGTTTTAATCCTACCATTTTTAAAAATTTACTAGCAGGAATACTTACATAATGAGAAAATTCTCTCATTTGCTATTTGGTTACTCTGCTGTACGTTTTATAAAGAAAGGCAAGATGAATGCATAAATTGGCCAAAAAAAATCCAAGTTCCTTTCTCAGCATCCTCAGAAAGTGAACAAAGAACTTAAAAATAGGGACAGCTGAGTGGCTCAGCAGTTGAGCATCTGCTTTCCACTTGGAGCATGATCCCAGATCCAGGGATCAGAGTCCCACATCAGGCTCCCTGCAGGGAGCCTGGTTCTCCCTCTGCTTGTGGCTCTGCCTCTCTCTGCGTCTCAGTAAATAAATAAAATCTAAAAGAAAAAAAACTTAAAAATATATCATTATGCATTACGGATTTTGGGGGCATCTGGGTGGCTCAGTCAGTTGAGTATCTCAGCTTAGGTCTTTTTCTTTTTTAATTTTTTTAAAATTTATTTATTCATAAGAGACACAGAGACAGAGAGAGAAAGAGAGAGGCAGAGACACAGGCAGAGGGAGAAGCAGGCTCCATACAGGGAGCCCAATGTGGGACTCGATCCGGGGACCCCAGGATCACACCCTGGACTGAAGGCGGCGCTAAACCACTGAACCACCGGGGCTGCCCTCAGCTCAGGTCTTGATCCAGGGTTGTGAGTTCAAGCCCTGTGTTGGGCTCCACACTGGGCATGAAGCCTACTTAAATATATATATATATATATATATATATATATATACACACACACACATATATATATATGGATTTAAACGCTTGGAGATTTTCAGTTCATTTGAATTATTCTTATTGATGCTCACATCTTTTTTTTTTTTTTTTTTTTTTGCATAGAAAATCTCTTCAGCTAGGCTCCAAATTTTTTTGAGAAGATGCTAGATGCTAACAGTCACTTTGCTTTTTGATAAATTTGCTTCTACATTTCCTGCTTTAGACTTGAAATCAATCTTTTCTCCAAAAAGCTTGGTTTCTTTAGTAGGAATTGGTATTTAAAAACCAGAGAATGGATATAAAATTGCTCCTTGCTACTGCATTGATTGTTGTTTCTGGGACTTTTCAGTGGACAGCATAAAGAAAGGTGTATTTTTTTAAAGTGAAATTACTGTGAACTCACACTGGTCCTTCTAAGTCAAATCCAGTAATACAGGGTTCTAATTAATTGGTCTTATTGACCTCACATCCATTACTCCTGTTCGAAATTCCTGGTTCCCAGTACTACCTACTTAACGTACTCATTTGCATGGTCTTGGGGATCCCTGGGTGGCGCAGCGGTTTGGCGCCTGCCTTTGGCCCAGGGCGTGATCCTGGAGACCCAGGATCGAATCCCACATCGGGCTCCTGGTGCATGGAGCTTGCTTCTCCCTCTGCCTGTGTCCCTGCCTCTCTCTCTCTCTCTCTCTCTGTGACTATCAAATAAATTTTAAAAAATGTCATGCATGGTCTTACATCACCCACATAAAAAGTCTCAGACTAACAATGTTAACTATCCAGAATAGTTAACTATGTTAAGTCTACTATCCAGAATAAAAATACCACGTTTTACATATTATGTTTCAATATATATTTGCATCCTCTAAACTCTTTTTTTTTAAACATTTTATTTATTCATTTGACAGAGAGCACAAGCAGGAGGAGCAGCAGAGGCAGAAGCAGTCTCCCCACTGAGCAGGGAGCCCGATGCAGGACTCAATCCCAGGACCCTCGGATCATGACCTGAGCTGCAGGCAGACGCTTCACCAACTAAGCCACCCAGGCGCCCTTGTATGCTCCCCTTCTTAAATGATAGTGCCTTATGGACGTTTCTTCATCTTGCTTTTATCGTTCAACAGTACGTGCTGGAGAGCGTGCTATAGCAACATACAAAGATATTCCTCCTTCCTTTTTCATAGTTGCATAACACCCTCTGTGTGGATATATGTATTTGACAGGGTCCAATCAAGAGAGAAAAAGCACACTATAATTTGAACAGAGTTTAATATAAAGAATTATTAGCAATAACTAGGGATTGGAGTAAGGGATTGGGCAGTAAGGAGAAATGGGGTCACCTGGGTGCCTCAGCTGTTAAGTGTCTGCCTTTGGCTCAGGTCATAATCCCAAGGTCATGGGATCAAGTCTCATATCAGGCTCCCTGCTCAGTGGGGAGCCTGCTTCTCCTTCCCCCTGTACCTCCACACTGCTCGTACTCTCTCTTGCTCTCTCTGAAATAAATAACATCTTTACAAAAGAAATGAGATTATAAAGATTGCAAGAATAGTAAGAAACAAAGAGTAGCCACAATCACCTTATCCAGGGCTATGACAGCGAGGAGCCCACTCTGTCCCCAGAGTTGAGATCTAGACTGTTGGATCTAGACCCACTTTTGGCTCGCTGTGGGGCAGAGAACCTGTCCGACGCTGCACTGGTGGGACATGCTGGAAATCCTCCCTACAGGGTGCTGGGGAAAGGTTTTTTTCACAGCACCCTCTATTGACAATGGTTAGCATCATGCCAGAGAGTATGCAAAAAATAGAAGACTCAGATCCATTTTCATGGATCAGGCAAAGAGGTGTGAATTTAGAGCTGAGATATAATGTGTTGATAATTGGCACGATATACAATTTTATTCATTCAGTCCCCTATTTATGGATATTGTATTTCCAGTTTTGCTATTACCAATATTCGTGATTTTAACCAAATTGTCACTTGTTCACACGTTTAACATTTGTTAAGAGTCCAGTACAGGCTTCATTTTTAAATAGCTTATAATCTAGTAGAAAAGATAAAATTGGGCAACCCTGGTGGCTCAGCGGTTTAGCGCCGCTTGCAGCCCGGGGTGTGATCCTGGAGACCCGGGATCGAGTCCCACGTCGGGCTCCCTGCATGGAGCTTGCTTCTCCCTCTGCCTGTGTCTCTGCCTCTCTCTCTCTATGAATAAATAAATAAAATCTTAAAAAAAAAAAGAAAAGAATGCAAGTAAGTGTAACAAAGTAGAATTTCCTGGGTCTCCTCTCAGTTCTACCTAAATCCTGAGGAATAAGATCACTTCCAGCTGCAGCAAGCAGGAAGGACCTAAAGGAGGTACTAACAATTCAAATGCACCTTCAAGATAGGGAAGGGGAGTCTTCCTGGAGGAGACAGAGTGTGAGCTGAGGGGTCAGGGAGCCCGCTGTGCTCAGGCACAGCCCAGCTCTGCTGCAGCTGGGGTAGATGGTCTCAAAGTGTGGGTCCTGGACCAGCGGATTAGCAACAGATGACGTTGCAGCCCCCTCCCACCACTAGGAACAAGTGCCAGCAATCTGTGCTTCCACAAGCCTGCCAGGTGATTCAGATGCCTGCCCAGGTTAGGAAGCCACGGGCAGAGAGAAGCTGAAGCAGATGGGTCAGGTCGCGTGCCTGTGTTGGTAAGCCTCCTGGGGTTACGTGTACCCGTGCACACACGTTTCTCTGTAAGGGACTACGCGTTGCACTAATCTTACGAAGGCTGTAAAACATGTTGAGAATAGGAAAGGGACAAAGGAGAAGAGAAGCTCCCCTGTTCTTCCAACATCCCGCTGAGGTGGTGGGTGGGGGCTCCTCCTGACCGCAGCCAGGTGATGGGGTCCTGCTCGGGTCCTCACCTGCGGCAGTAAGAGAAAGTGGCATTTGGCGGAGGGAGCAGGTGGGCCTCCTACGTGGCCATCGCAAGGTTTTCCCGGAGAAAACTGCCTTTCCCACGGCAATCCTTTGTGGACAGGCTAGCCCGCGAGAGCCGGGCCCGGTTCCGGGAGCCTCGGCGCCGCGGCAGTCACCGCAGCGGGGCTCATTTTTTATGACGACTTGTCAGTGCGTGAACAAGCTATTCATGCTCCTTCGATGTTACTGAAGCTTTAGCATTTTTGCCAGAGCTGGTGCACGTGTACTGTTAGATTATCTTCGCTTTTTGTTTATCGATTTTTTTTTTTTTTTTAAAGATTTCATTTGAGAGCAAGAGGGGCTGGGTGGGGAGGTGCGGACCCCGGGGTCGGGACCTGAGCACACGCTCCACCGACTGGGCCACCAGCTGCTTTGATCAACGTTTTATTTTTATTTTTCTATTTTTTTAAAGATTTATTTATTTATGATAGAGAGAGGCAGAGACACGGGCAGAGGGAGCAGCAGGCTCCATGCGGGGAGCCCGACGCGGGACTCGATCCCAGGTCTCAGGAATCGCGCCCTGGGCCAAAGGCAGGCGCTAAACCGCTGCGCCACCCAGGGATCCCCTGATCAATGTTTTAAGGGAGACTTTTGAGGCCCAGTTTACCTTTCCAGGCTTCCTGGGGCGTCGCTCCCGCGCCCCGAGGCGCCGGCTCCCCCGCCGCCCTCCGCCGCGGGCGCTGCGGCAAGAGGCCCCGCCCCGGAAGTCGGGCCCGCCTCGCCCGGAAGTCAGCCGTCCCGCCCCCAACCCCGGAAGTGGGCGGCCCGCCGCGCGCCGCGAGGTCCCGGCTCAGCGCCCGCGGGGTCGTGTGTTCGGTAGGCGCGGGGGTCGGGCCGCCGTCGGGGCTGCGGGCGGGCTGCGGGCGGGCTGCGGGCGGCGCGTGGTGGCGGGAGCGCCGGGCGCGGGGGCCCTGGCTGTGGGGAGCCGCTGACCCCCGCGCCCGCCGCCGTTCGGGCAGCCCGGTGCCGCGCCGCGGAGCCCACCCTCGGTGCGTGCGCGGAGAGCCCGGAGCCCCGCCTGCTGGGTGCCAGCCGCGTCCGCGCGCCTCGGTCCGCGGGCCGGCAGCACCCGCCCCCGGCCCCTCCCCCCTTCCCCCGTCGGTCCCCCCTCCCCCTCCCTCCCCGCCGATCCCTCCCCCCGCCCCCCCGCGCCTCGGCCGCCCGAGGACGCTCGCAGTTCCCTTTCTTGGCGGGGACCGCGCGCTCCGGGAGGCTGCGCCGGGGCGAGGCTCGCGTGCTGCTGGGGCCGCGGGTTCCCGGTGCCCCCGGGCCGGCTCCCCGCGGGCGGGCGGTTGGACCCCAGCCGCGGTCTGCCCTCGCCCTTCCCCAGCCCGTCTGCGTCGGAGCGCTGCCCGCCCAGGCCCGGGATGTACATGCAGGTGGAGTCCCGCAGCAGCTCCTGCCTCCATCTGAAGAGGGCTCCGGGCATCAGGTCCTGGTCTTTGCTTGTTGGTAAGGATTTCCGTATTTCCCCCAAGCTAAAAACCTAACTTTAAAAACACGGAAACAGGGATCCCCGGGTGGCACAGCGGTTTGGCGCCTGCCTTTGGCCCAGGGCTCGATCTTGGAGTCCCGGGATCGAGTCCCACGTCGGGCTCCCGGTGCATGGAGCCTGCTTCTCCCTCCTCTTCTGTCTCTGCCTCTCTCTCTATGATAAATAAATAAATAAATAAATCTTAACTAAAAAATAAAAAAATAAAAACAACGGAAACAAAACTGTCTTGTTGCCCCCAAGTACAACAATTATCTCATATCTTTCTAGCTTTTATCCTCCGTGCGATTGTCCTTTTTCCACCTTCACCTTAAGGTTGTGCCTGTTCTCCCGAGGTCCTGGTGTTCTCCTTTTCCTTGCCTCCCAATGCCCGGGTGCGGGCGTCAGGCTGGGCGGTGGGCCCCAGTTCGCTCCTTCACTGTCCCTCTGGGCGTCCAGCACGCGGGGGCAGCTGCAGGCCATTGGTGGGCCTGGTGTGAGGAGTGGTGTGGCTGTGCCTTCAGCAGCCTGCCTCTGGTCCGTCATTCCCGACACCCTGCTCGTGGCCACCTGCCTGTAGTGCTTCATGTGCCACACGTGGTCCTTGCGCACATGCTGCGCTGGTAGAGTAAACCCCTGCTGTCCGGCTCCTCCCTCTGGTTCGCTGGTCAGCCCTGGAGCCCCAGGTAGAGGAACAGATTCCCGGAACGCAGAATGGCATTTGCCATGGTCCCAAGCGCGCCTCCTGCCTCTTGCCCTCCTTCCTGAGCCATGGTCTCTGGTTCCCCTGCTCCCCACCTCCAGGCACCCTGGCACCAGGAAGGCCTGCTCTCCCTGCACCTCTGGGCCTGTGGCTCCAAGTGAGGGGGCCCTAGGCCGCTGGTGGCCCAATAGAAGCACCTGCTTTCTTTTCTCTTTGCAGGAATCTTGTCCATTGGCCTGGCTGCTGCATACTACAGTGGAGGTGAGGTGCATCCCCCTGCCTCCCTCCCCTCCCCCCTCCCGCCCACCCTGTCACTTAGTCTGTTTGAGAAATAGAGAAAAGAGAGAGAGAACTCACCATTAGTGGTGCCCACTGAGCCCCAGCCTTTGGGGCCACAGGCACCTGTGCAGGTGCTGCCCCAGCCTGAGCACTGGTGCATCCTTCCTAATAGCCTGTCCCGTGCCACCTGTGCTCTTCCCTTCTCGTATCTGGAGCACTTTCCCTGGTGATGAAACTTTCTTAAAAGGTGCTCTTGTATTTGCCTGAGGCTGTTGCAGGCTAAGCCACACTTGTAGCTGCTCCTGCAGGTGGCTCCCTCCACCGTCACAGTCACACCGTGTCTCCAGCAGATGCTGCAGGGAGAGTGGAGGGCACAGAGCTGGCCGGACATTTCACATATGGTTCCAAGTGACAGGCAGGGCCAGCAGTGCCGGGCGGCCACCCTGGGCCAGGTCTGCTGGCCCCAGGTGCCACCCCTGCCCGGTATCGGCTGGCGAGGGGGCCCATGGCACGCAGGCCTCCGCCCGCTGCTGCTGCCCCTCACCCGCTGCCTGTTGTTTGCTCTGCAGATAGTTTGGGCTGGAAGCTCTTCTATGTCACCGGCTGCCTGTTCGTGGCCGTGCAGAACCTGGAGGACTGGGAGGTAAGGCCAGCGCAGGCGAGGGTGGGGGCGCCGTGGGAATCACCGCAGGGGGAGAGGCTCAGAGGCCTCACACACCCCCTGTCCTCAAACTTCAGCTTCGAGGTTTCTGGTTAGTAGGACTCAGCCCCTGGGCAGAGGGATCCCCCGAAGCTGTATTTCTCCTAGACGCGCTTTGCGACTGCTTCCACCGAATTCCTTGCTCCGTGGTGTTGCCGTAGCACGGAGCAGATTGAAGGTGCCCTGGGTGAGGGACCGTCTCCTTGGTGGGCCCTTCCTGAGGAACCACAGGACCCACGGTTGCTCTCTGGCCCCCACTCCCGTTTAGTGACCTCAGCTTGGGGAGAGCACCTGCTCTGATGCCTCTCTTTGTCTCCACGCCCCCTGGCCCCGTGCTCCCGACACGTGGGAGCCCAAGAGGGTGTGGCTGTAGGTGTCCGGCTCTGGCGGAGCAGCGCTAGGCCATCAGGGTTGGGGGGGCAGTTGGGTGACTTCTGGAGTGTCTGTTCTGGTGAGTCCAGGGCCCCTTCTGGAAGTTTCGCGTGTGGCTGGCTTGCACACAGAGAGGCAGGCAGCCGGGTGATCCCCTTCTGGCTGCTTTCCCAGGAAGCCATCTTCAACAAGAGCACGGGGAAGGTTGTACTGAAGACCTTCAGCCTGTACCGGAAGCTGCTGACTCTTTTCAGAGCTGGCCACGACCAAGGTGAGGCGTGCAGAGGATGGGACCCGGGGCAGGAGCTGCTTAGACCAGGCTAGATGGAGGGTGGGGAGTGCGACTGCAGAGACCAGGCCGGAGGCCTAGAGGTGGGGAGGGTCTGAGCTGGCCGCTTGGTGACCCCAGGTGCCAACACTGGCAGGCAGCCTCTACTCTAGCTCAGTGCCCGGCCCTTAGGCACCAGGAAGGCCTTTCTCAGCGATTGGGGAGGATGAAGCAGAAACACGGGCAGAGCAGGGCCGGCTTTCCAAGGGGACAGCGGGTGCCGTTCTCCTCCTCACCCCGCGGGTGCTCACCACAAGCCTGTGCTGCTATCCCCTGCAGGGTGGCTGCGTCAGGGCACAGGTGGGAAGGGCAGGTGCACCAGGGCACAGGCGGGAAGGGCAGGGAACTGCTGACCCCCACCCCACCCCACCCCCGCAGTGGTGGTCCTGCTGAATGACATCCGGGATGTGAACGTGGAGGAGGAGAAAGTTCGGTATTTCGGGAAGGGCTATGTGGTGGTGCTGCGGTTCGCGACAGGTTTCTCCCACCCGCTCACCCAGAGTGCTGTCATGGGCCACCGCAGGTAAGCTCTGGGCAGGTGACTGCTGGCCACAGCTGGCCACCCATACCCCCTGCTGTCAGGTGGCCCCCACAGGGCACTGCAGAGCTGGGCACAGGGAGGGTGTGTGGAGGGACGAGGCCTGCCCCTGCCGCTGGGGGAGTGTTGGGAGTCCCTACGGGGACGGGAGAGGTCTCCATGAGGACAGGCTGGGCTGGGGTCAGCTGGGGGTGGGGACCAGAGCAGAAGGCACCATATGGGAGGGGAGCCTGGGGGTGCTGGAGGCGGGTGGTCCAGCAGGAGACTGGGGTGGACTTTCTGCCTCCCCTGGGGTAGTGGGCACCTGTGCCCCGGTAACCTGCTCTTCCTCCCGGTGTCGGCCGGCCCAGTGATGTGGAAGCCATAGCCAAGCTCATTGCCACCTTCCTGGAACTGCACCGTCTGGAGAGTCCTGCGGAGCTGTCTCAGAGCAGCGACAGTGAGGCTGATGGCCTGGGGACCCAGAGCTAACGCCCCTGAGGCCCTAGTGGGCCCGATGGGCCACCAGCAGGTCTTCTTCCAGCCCTGGCTGTGTCCCTGGCAGTCCCGGGGTGGGACCCTCTGCCGTTCCTGCTGCTTGCTTCTGCCTTCTGAGCAAAACCACAGGCTGGACTTTGGACTTTGTCTGCAGGCTCTGAGCTGTGCAGGGAGAGTGTTGGATGGCCAGCCCCAGCCTGGCCAGCGTGGGCGGGTTGTGAGGGCACATGCACCCCACTGCCTGCCAGCAGTGTGGGGATCAGGTCTCTGAAAAGGAAGCAGTGCCCAGGCTCCCTGGGGTGGGGAGGGGGGTTGGCCAGCCCTGGCACCCCCAGCAGTTTGGTCCCAGTGAGAGCAGGGCCAGCAGCTGGGTCAGGCCCAGGGATGCCAGGGGGCTGCCCACGCACGCGTGCGCCCACCCCACCTGCTGCAGCCCTTCCCTGGTTACTGAGGTGCTGGCCCAGGGGCTGTGGGCCCCACCTGGCTGCGTGGCAGCCGCTCCCAGGGCCTCCACAGCCCACAGGGAGCCCTTGTCCACTGGGATGGCAGCTGGGCTTTTGCAGGTGGGAGAAGCCTGTGCATGACCCGGGCCAGGGTGGCTCCCATAGGAACCCAGGCAGGACCTGGTGCCACGAGGACCCTCTGAGCGGGTGCTGCAGAGCAGGGAGCACGGCCTGAGGAGTAGACCTGCCCCCTTCTCAGTGGAGGTCCCCGACAGCCCTAGTTTGGGGGTGCGGTCACTTATACATACCAAAGTTAGGTTTTAAAGTGGTAAAATTCAAAAGCCTTTTTCTAAAATAAAGTATGAAATGCTGTAACTGGTTTCTGGCGTGGTCATCCTGACGAAGCTGCCCCAAGGCAAGGAGGGACTGTTGGGCCCCCCGGGTGAGGAAGGCCCCACCGTGGGCCTGAGCCGTTGGCCAGACCCCAGGTTGTTGCCTGGTCTGACTCCCACCAGCATGAGTTCCGGGTCCTGCTCTTTATTTTAACCCAACAAGCTCTACACACAATCAGGAAGCAGGCCCCTGCGTGTTTTCCTTGCACATTTTCCACTTGCCTTCCAGGCGCTAACCGTCTGCCCCATGGGTGCGGCAGGGGCGGACATTGGACGGACGCAGGGCCCGGCCCTCAGGGGTCCCGACCCGCCTGCGGGCTGGGGCTGGCGCTGGCTGCCTCCCTCAGGTCCTGCAGCAAGGCCTGCAGCCGCTGCAGGCTGGGACGCACGTTCTCCTCCAGCCACTCCTCCACGGCGTCCGGGTAGAAGACGCGCCGCAGGGCGGCCTCCAGCTCCTGCACCACGGTGCTCCACCTGGCCAGGAGGCTGAGTAGCACAGGAGCAGTGAGCTGCCTGCTGGCACCCCGGGGCGGCAGCTACAGCCTATGAGCTACACACCCTGAACGACCCCACACACGGAACGGGGCTATTGGCGCCCACCGCACAGGGCGGGTCCGAGCAAGTGTCCTGTTTCAACATCTGAAACAAATGCTCTTTGCAGCTGACCTGCAGGGTTTTTCTTTCCGCGTGAACCTGTCATCGTCTGACAGTGTCCTCCGCCCCGTGGGGACACCATGTTGGCCTCAGCTCAGCGCGGTGGGCCGGGACAGCACGAGGCAGGGCCAGCTGGCCCCGATGAGCCCTGGACCCCGTCCAGGCACTCACTGACCCTCACCCTTTTGGGCTAGGGATGCCCTAGCTTCTCTGACGCCCACGGCACAGCTGAGGCAGGAAGTTGGCTCATCTAAGCATTCATGGCTGCGATCCTAGAGAGCTTGTCTTGGTTTAAAGCAGTAGCCAAAGGACGTGCAGCCCTGGGGGGGCCCGGGGGTGGCTACTGGCAGGGGGGTGGCTAACCTGAGCGCCGGGGGCTGGATGTGCTGGACCATGACGGGGTGGATGAGCTTCCGCCGGCGGTGGTAGGGGCCAAACCAGCCGGTCACGTACCTGGGGGCAGAGCCACACAGGTGGGCCCACGGCAGCCAGCAGCCCAGCCCGCCTGGGGGGGTGGGGTTCGTTAAAATAATACCTTTGAAAAGACTGAAAAATCTGATAGAAATTTTAAAACCCAGTGAGTGTTTGTGTAGGGCGGGCCACCCCCACCCCGGCCCCGCGCCCCTGCCCCTCACCTGTCCCTCTCCAGCAGCGCGTCCACAGAGCTGCGCAGGTGGAGGCTGACGTGCGTGACGAGGGCCAGGATGTCGCTACCGGGGAAGGAGCCGGCGCCCTCGCTGCATGGAGAGCCGCCGTGCTGAGGTGGGGGTCCAAGTGTGGGGGGAGAGGCAGGGCCGGGGGCGGGCGCTTACCCTGTAAAGTCAGTCGTTTCTAGGTTTGAAATCCCGAGAAAGTTCTCCACTCTTGCTTTAACGTCTTCAGCAAAACCTCCTGCAATAAGCACAGACGGAGGTGGTCAGAGGGGCCCCTGGAGAGAGAGAGGGAGCCTGCGCCACGCATGGGCCTGGGTGGCCGGGAAGGTGACCAAGGAGGCCAGCGTGCACAGGCCAGCCCCAAGGAGACTTCGGGGACAGCTGGGCGCACGGCTCCTCACTGAACACAGGAAGCGGCTCACCATGTGAGACATGGGAAGATAGAGCAGAACCACCACCAGGGAGACCACCAGCCCGTGTTGCCTGGCACCCCCACGGCTGCCAGGACGTATGCAGCACCTAGCACGTGTGGTTCCTCACCAGTGGAATGTTCTAGAACAACTGAAATGAACCAGTGAGGCCTGCAGGTACCAGTGTGGACGGAGGTCAGGAGGCCCTACCAGCCCGTCTCCACAGCGGGAGGACTCCATGGCGGCGGCACCCACCTCAGGGGACAGGCAGTGGAGGCCAGCCCCCAGCGTGTCCCCGCACCCTCTTCTAAATGCGTCACAGCTGACACTTCAGAAGCACCAGAGGGGAGGCTCAGGCCCGCCCTCCACGTGGGGCCTCAACGTGCTACGGAAGCCCAGGCCCCGCTTCCCTCGGTGCCTCCCACCCCACATGCAGCAGGCAGTCCTGCTGTGGGCGCCCACGGTCCACACGCACGTGGGGGGCTCGGTGGCACTGGGCACCCAGCAGTTACACGGCACAGGCACGGCCACCTCGGGGGCTCACGGCCTGGGGGCACCGGGCAGGCGGGTGGCTGAGTGAGGAAGACACAGCCGGGCGTCGGGGCTCGGCTCTGCGCGTCCCGCGCTCCTGCCGCCGTGAAGCGGGGACCTTACCGTGTAGGAGCGACTGCAGGCAGACGGCCAGGGACGGGATCCCCACGGGCAGCAGCTCGCACAGCACCGAGAAGTGGTCGTACCTGAGGCCATGGAGAGGCCGCTCAGCCCAGCACCCACGCCCACCCGGTGGGTGCTCCACGCCCTCTGCTGCCCGCGGCCTCTAGGGGCCCCTGCACGGCTGGCCGCTGCCTCCGGAAATGTCCCCCACCCAGAGGCCCTGCTGGGGCTCAGTCTGTGCGCTCGACCCCCTGAAACCCTTCCTGCATTCCTCCTGGATCTTGCCTCGGGGGACCCAAGGACGGGCAGGGCCCGGGGCCTCCGGCTGCTCCCCTGCCCCGACCCGGCCGGGAGCGCAGCTTCACTGGCAGCTCCGCTTTTCAAACGGTGTGAAATCCCTGAAGAGCTAAACTCCGTCAAGGCCGCCCTATGCATGGCTCTGGAGGCCGGGGCGCCGACGTGCAGAGGCGCCTGGGGCCGGGAGGGCCAGTGTGCTTGCGGCCGTGCATGCCCCCTCTGCAGAGTCTGGGGGTACCCAGGCCCCTCCCTCCTAGGAGCACCGGTCCCCTCCCAGGAAGCGTGAGGCCCAGACTGGACGGGACAAGCAGAGTGGCTGCGACCTGGGCGGTCGGCCCGAGCGCCTCCCTGGGGCCCGTGTGGCCTTACCTCTGCCAGCCGGTCAGGACGATGCCCTGCAGCATGTCCGCTGGCCCCCTGGCTGCCACCCGCAGCCACTGCACATTGTTCCTGAGGTGGTGCTCGATGGGGGTCAGGGCCTGGCTCGCCCCCGTGGCCCCCTTGAAAGCGCTGGCAGCCCACAGCCGGAGAAAACCACACTTCCGGTACTTTTCCATGAGAAGAGCTGGGCGAGAACGTGAGTGGTATGACCGCCTGGGGCCCCAGGAGCTGCGGCCGTCAAGCATGGACGCTGCGCTTGCCCAGAACCCGGGAGACCCCCCAGCCATCGGGTGTAGTCCCCAACAGACTAAATCTCAGTGAGAGAAGGGACCCCTGCTGTGTGCAGGTGGCCCCTAGTCCAGCTGCTTGTTAGGAAATCTGGACAGAACAGGCCATCTGGTGAGTGACCCAGGATAGGACGCGTGCCAGGGGTGCTCCTGGGCTGCCCGAGCTCGCAGGGGGAGGGGCCTGCGGGGAAGCAAGGCAGGTGGCAGGATCCCGATGCACCAGGGGTCAGTCAGGGCTGCAGGGTGTTGGGGGCCGTGGCCAGGGTACTGACCTTTGCCGTGGACGTCCAGGTCGGCCCCATAGTCCCAGAGCACGGGCTCCACCAGCTGTGGGACCCCCGATGCTGGGGGCGGAGAGAGCTGTGAGCAAGGCCGTCAGACACACCCCTGTGCCCTGTCCTGCGGCCTTGTCTGGGGCGGCTGGCCCTTAGGCACAGGCTGGACGCAGCTCGGTTTGATGGTAAATGCTGCGGCCATGCAATCGGCCAGCTCCGGAAATGACCAGACTGGGTTCTGTGACAGGTGAGCCCCCGGGCCAGGGTCCCAGAGCTTCCTGCAAGGGGGACACACTGGTCTGCGTGCTGCGGTGGGGGCGCTGGGACAGGTACAGCGGGAACACACCACAGCCTGGGTTTAAGTCTAACCAACCTTGTGAGAACCCAACGGGCCACACGTGGGCCGGGGCTGCCTCGAGGACACCCGGCCTTGCAGACCCTGGGCCAGGGTAGAGCGTGGACCACGGGTGTGTCTCTGTCCCACCCCAGAGCCCCGGGCAGGCGGCAGCCTGGGGGAGGCCCCGAGGGGCTGCTGCATTCCTGGCCCAGCAGCCAGTGTGAGCTTTCACCACGGCCCAGCAGGGCTGCCTCAGGGTCCTGTGGGGCTGAGGCGGCAGCAGCACCGGACACTGCCCCCGTCTCCCTCCTGTGGGGCCCATGAGGGCCCCATGGCTACTGTCCGGTCAGACCTACCACCCTGCCCTCTGGTGAGACCCTTGCATGGCTTCTAGGGGAACGGCATTTTGTAGAAGAATGTTTAGAAGGGCTCTAAGGGGGCTGCCCGGAGTGAGCTTCCGGGAGGGGGCCTGCTGGCTCCTCACTCCTGCCACCAGAGGCGGGGACACGCCTGCCCACCTGCGAGCTGGTCCTCGGGGATGGCCCGCAGCATGTCGTCCCACACCAGGGGCCTGGTGGCCGGGTGCCGGGCCAGCACGTGGCAGGCCACCGCCTTCATGTGGGACAGGCACAGTCTGGCTTTGGTGTTGTGCTCCTGCTGCAGCCACCGTCTCGAGGCCTCGCCCTCCCCGAGGTAGTAGACCTGAGGGGAGCCCAGGGCGGGTTTGTCCCTGTGCAGGGACACCGGTGCCAGCTGCCCGTGGGGAGGGGCCGCTGAAGGGGCCCTCCTTCTGCACCGAGTCCCGACTCTACTCCTGGGGTCCTCCGGAGGTTCGCAGCAGCCCGAGGGCAGAAGGCCGAGGTGCCCCAGCCAGCAAGCAGGTACACGCACGGCCCGGCCTGCACTGCTGGAGTGCGGACGGCCCTTGGGGGCGCCAGCCCTCCACCCCTGTGCTGCAGGCTGCACCCGCACCAGGTCACAGGGCAGCCGGTGCGGGCGCCCACACGGGGGGGCGGCTCCTCAGTGGGGCGAGGGGCCCTCGAGTGAGGGAGGGGCTGCTGCAGCAGGGGAGCAACACCCGGCAGGCCAGGCTCAGGGGTGAAGCAGCATTGCAGGACCCACCTCGTCGCAGCCGACATGGAGCCACCGGGCGCCCGGGTGCAGCTCCATGACCTGGCTGATCATGGCTCCCACCAGGGCCAGGGACTCGGCCTCATGCGGGTTCAGGGTGTTAGGGAAAAGTGCCACTTCTCGGAGGTGAGCGAGAGCCTCGTGCTTCAGCACAAACTACAGAGACAGAAGGGGACATGAGGGGCGCCGGGAGACAGGTTCGCCGCAGGGGCTGGTTCTGGCTCCCACGGGGTCACCCCAGAGGGCGCTGGCTGGGCTGAGCCTGTTGCTGGCTCTCGGCCCTTTCCTTCCCGTCAGGTCCACCTGGGCCGGGTGAAAAAGGAAAAGCCAGGCTCACTCACATTCGGATGGAGCTGCCACCAGCTGGAAATGTGATGGGTGACCGTGGAAATGAGAGCCCCAGAGGTGATACACACTCTCCTCACAGCCCAGCTGACTGGGGGCCACACACACGCCCAGCCGGGGCAGACGGGGCAGGGCTGACCTCCCAGTGCCCCCAGCCTGTGGCCCAGACCCTGGCTGACCACCAGCTGCGAAGACAGAGGGGTGGCCTGAGGAAGCCAGGCCAACACAGAGGCCATCACAGCCACACAGGGCCGGGGACGCAGACTGTGCCCCCAGAACCACGAGAGCACGTGTCTGTAGTTCCAAGTCACTGGCTGACATCCTTTGTTGCTGCGGCCCCAGGAAACACACCACCTTGAGAGCAGTCAGGCCCCTCAAGGAGCAGGAGTTGGGGGGGGGCGGTGCGCTGCAGGATGGCGGGGCAAGGGGCAGAGCGGCACTGTTGGGGGACCTCCCCCAGGTCAGGCGGTGGTTCACACAAGGCTGGAGCCAGAGGGATGGCAGGCGCCAACTCGAGAGACACAGCAGCAGAAGCGGCAGGACCTCACGATGGCCCAAGTGCAGGGGTGCGGGGGGTGCCAGAGCGCAGCAGCGGGGCCAGGGTTGGGGGTCATGAGGACGGGGAGGGAAGCAGGAGCGGACGTGTGTGGTGTGGAGAGGGAGCATGAGGCGAGGGGCCCCGGGGAGGAGCCGCGGGGACGCCGCCTCGTGTAACGGGATGCACCTGGGCCTGCAGGGGAAGCTTCAGGAGGGAGCGGATACGGCTGTGGCTGCGAACAGCCTGTGGTCAAGGACGCCCAACCAGAACCTGTCGCTACGTTTAGTGACTCGGGGGACAGAGGGGCCCTGGGGGATGCTCTATGGACTGTGGGCCGTGGCAGCGGAAGTGAGGAGCCCAGAGAGCACAGCAGGCAACATGGGCCAGGAAAGGCCGAGGCCTGAGCGTGGGAGATGCGGGCGCGTAGCAGGGGAGACTTGCGTGTGACTGGAGGAAAACGCAGCCCCTCTGATGCTGGCTGCGGTGGGGGGGGCGCCCACAGGCCCAGCAGGCATCCCCGCTAGAGAAAAACACGGAACCTATAGCCATTAAATCAATGCTGTGTCAAATCTGTTTCCCATCTTTTGATGCAGATATGAACATATTTCTGAAGATCACACAGGAACTTGGGGAGATATTTTCAGTATTAAGCGATGAATACAAGTTAAAAAGGAGAACAAATGGACTCTCGGGGCTCCATGGGAATCGTGCATCCCCACTGGCCCGTCTCCTGCATTCTGTGGACAGAGGTTGCTCAGCCCTAGAGTTTGCAGGGCAGGGGCTTCTAGGAAAGAGCTGCTCCTTGTCTGTGGCCAGCCACTGCCTGTGTGCCCCCAAGCCCACACCTGGGCACCACGGAACTGGGGTTCCTCCCACTTACCTCCATGTGTCCAAATGTCTGCACCAACGGAATGACCTCTAGCTCATTCAGTGTAGCCAGATGTAGGATCTCTTTAATTTCAGGGGGGCTAGGAGACAAAGACCACCCAGAGGTTCACACCAGCTCCTGTCGGCACACCAGCCCCTGTAGAAACTCCAGCTCTTATTCACACTAGCTATCGACACTCCAGCCCCTGTTCACACCAGCCCATTCACACCAGCTTCTGTTCCCACTCTAGCTCTTGTTCACACTAGCACCTGTTCACCTCCAGTCCTTATTCACACCATCTCCTCTTGACCCTCCAGCTCTTGTTCACACCAGCTCCTCTTGACCCTCCAGCTCTTGTTCACACCAGCTCCTCTTGACTGTCCAGCTCGTTCACACTAGCTCCTCTTCACCCTCCAGCTCATTCATACCAGCTCCTCTTGACCCTCCAGCTCTTGTTCACACCAGCTCCTCTTGACCCTCCAGCTCTTGTTCACACCAGCTCCTGACCCTCTAGCTTTTGTTCACACCAGCTCCTCTTAACCCTCCAGCTCATTCATACCAGCTCCTCTTGACCCTCTAGCTCTTGTTCACACCAGTTCCTCTTGACACTCCAGTTCTTGTTCACACCAGCAACTCTTGACCCTCAGCTCTTATTCACACCAGTTCCTATTTACCCTCCAGCTCTTGTTCACACCAGCTCCTCCTGACCCTCCTGCTCTTGTTCACACCAGCACCTGTTGACACTCCAGCTCTTCTTCACACCAGCTCCTCTTGACTCTCAGCTCTTATTCACATCAGCACCTCTTGACCCTCCAGCTCTTGTTCACACCACCTCCTGTTCACCCTCCAGCTCTGGTTCACAGCAACTCCTGTTGACACTCCGGCTCTGGTTCACAGCAGCTGCTATTCATACTCCAGCTCCTGTTCATATCCCAGACCCTGTTCATACTCGCACTTCTGTTCATGTTCCCCTCCCTTGTCAGGTTCCAGGTGGGCTCTCCTGGGGAAACTAGTATGGTCGGTATTTCCTAAAGCTCGAAAGATACTCAAGGTTTCAAAGAGAGCTCCCACCCTAGAATTTGGGGAAATGATGCTCTCTGTTATGTCCTCAAGTAACGGTTTGCTTTTTACCAGCTATTCTTACCAAACTCTGTAAGAAGCTGAAGCCATTTTACAAGACACTGGGCCATACAAGGAATCATATTGTAGAAAGGGGGTTGGCAGATGGCTCAAGGACAAATTCATCTGCCTGTTTGCTTACAGCCCATGACCTAAGAATTGATTTTCAAGTTTAATATGGTTGATAAAAAGAAAAAGAAAAATACTTCATGACGTGAAAATTACATGAAATTCTTATTTCCATGCCAACAAGTAGAGTTTCACTGGCACTCAGCTGTGGCCACTCACTGACATTTCCATTCATGGCTGGCTGCTCATGCCCCACAGATTTCAGTAACAGAGACCAGGTGACTGCAGAACTGAAACTACTGCCTGCCCCTTTATTTTTTTTTAAATATTTTATTTATTTATTCATGAGAGACACAGAGAGAGAGAGAAAGAGACAGAGAGACAGAGGGAGAAGCAGGCTCCATGCAGAGAGCCTGATGTGGGACTCGATCCAGGGACCCCAGGATCATGCCCTGGGCCAAAGGCAGACGCTCAACTGCTGAGCCATCCAGGCGTCCCTGCCTGCCCTTTTAAAGAGAAGCTCATGACCCCTTTCATAGAGAAAATGTAAAAGATCTTCGAGGTTGCAGTGAGGGGGCTCATCCCCGTGGGGGTTAGTGAGCTCCATGAGCACACCTGAAGGCGGGAATGCTCTGGGGGCCACGGACGGCACCTGGGAAAGGCTGGCTGCCCACTCCGGCACCTGCTGTCATACATGGATTTATTGCAAGAAAGTGAGTTCCAGTTTCTGTGTTTGAACCATCTCATAATCAGTTCTATGAACGTATGGACTTCAAATAGACCTTTTTCAAGCTTCACAGGTACCCTAGCACTTGTTTCCACTTAAAAAACAAATAACCAAAAAGTGTTCATCATAAGAAGAAAAATAGAGCAGCATGAAAAGAACGCAAACTTCCAGCAACCTCACTGCAGCGTTAACACTCTGGACAAACACACAGAGCACGTACGCCCCGCGGAGTTCTGACATAGACCGAACCTCCCTCCAGAGCGGCCCACCAGCCAGACGTATCTTTTCTCACCCTTGTGAACCCAGAGCATTAGAACCTTTTAAAAATCTTCACCAATTTGGGCAGCCCCGGTGGCGCAGCGGTTTAGCGCCGCCTGCAGCCCGGGGTGTGATCCTGGAGACCTGGGATCATGTCCCGCGTCAGGCTCCCTGCATGGAGCCTGCTTCTCCCTCTGCCTGTGTCTCTGCCTCTCTCTGTCTCTATGAATTAAAAAAAAAAAAAAAAATCTTCACCAATTTGATAGCCAAATTTATTTATTTTTTGCTATCATTTTATTTTATTGATAATTTTTACTTTATTGCTATCATATGCTTATCGGCCATTCTTGTTCTGGGGGAGGGGATCAGCCCAATGTCTTTTGCTCATTCTCCTTTGAGGCTGTTACTGACTTACATGGACGCCGCAACCCTAAAGCCAAGCAGGGCGCACCCATGGCCGCTGTATCTTTTATTAATTCTGACACCCCCTCTTTTAACCTCTGCTTTCCTGATAAGGGTCCCAACTGTGGCCTTAAAGAGCAGCATCCGCTTCCCCTCACCCCCGCCCCCATCCTTCTCCCTCCCCCTAAATGCTTCCAAATTCTCTCCAGTAAGCGTATTTTATTTTTGTAACTAAGACAGGAGTTTAAAAGCCAGAAGAGGGCTGCCCAGCACTGCCAAACCCTTGCCCGCCCTGTCCACGCCTCCAGGTGGCCCCACACATCCGCTTTCTCCGTGGCTGGGAATACCTGTATGCGTGCTTGGCTCTCAGAAGCCTGAGGTGGCCCTCGTAGGGAAACATGTCTTCGTACTCGAGGAGGAGCCCGTTGGCGCCAAGGGCATGGAACAGAGGAAAGACCTGGGGGAACAGGGATGCTATGAGGAAGCGACTATCTGAAGGAAGGTGACAGAGGTGCCACGTGTGGACTGTCTTCCTGCCTGTGGACATGGGTCGTGGTTGATGCTCACATTTCTCCTGCAAATGTTTACCCTGGAATGCGCACTGTGTGCTACACCAAATCAAACCCTCTGCCGCTGCAACCTGTTCGCTTGGCACAGGAGAGGCCTTGCACCTGCGCAGCAGAGCTGTGGCTCAGCCTTGGGGTTCAGCCGGGAGGCAGGGAGGGGCTGTGGGTGTGCGGGGACGGGCTGTCCACTTCCTCCTCTATCTCTATTTCAGAGGATATGATTCCTATCAAGCATGTCCAGGATGAGTTCACGTCTACCATACAAAGAATTGAGATCTTCTTCTAGTCTGACACCAAGGCTGGGGTGGAAAAGAGCACATTCTGGGAGCCATCGGAGGGGGCCTCCTGCAGGTATCTGAAAGACCCACCCTGCCCTGGACAAGGGGCACAGCAGGTCCAACAAGACTTTAACACTCCTGTTGATGTGTCTGTCGAAGTTTCCTCTCCTGCGAGCATGGGGACGTTCTGAAGAAGCTGGATGGAAAGAAGAAAAGAGCCTGGGGCTAATGCTCAGCTGCAGACAATTCATCATGGGCAGTCGACTGCAAATTACAAAAAGAGGCAGACAAGATGGAAAGGAGGAGCTCGTGCAGGTCAAGCACGCAGACGCGACATCAAGGTCTCGGCATTTCCCCATTTCCTCAGTATTTCTGCTTCTGGTGTCCATCGCAGCCTCCCATGGCCCTCTGACCACCACGGCCTGTATGGCACTCTGGCCATTGGGGTTGGTGGCAATCCGTCATGTTATGGGTGGTGGGGAGCTGTGGGGCCGGGCAGCCCAGGTGTCCCCAACACACACCCCAGCCCAGCATGGGGGACAGGGCTGGGAATAAGGTCCTCGCTGTAAATCCGCAGGAGCGTGCACGTGCACACACACATGGGGGGTGATGCACTGAGCCCCCTGCATCTGTCATTGAGGCTCAACATCATTTCACCTAACTTCCACTTTTATGACTGGAGTATTTCTAAGCAAATCCCACACAACACAACTGTTCACCTGTAAATACTTCAATATATATCCCTGATGAAGATATTTTTACAAAAGCACACCCCACACCACCATTATCTCATCTAACCAAATAATTCGTTAATGTCATCCATGCTCTAATTTTCCTGTGTCTAAAATCTTGTCACATATGGCTTGTTTGAAACTAGTCCAGACAATCCATACACTGCATTGTCTGAATGGATCTCTTAAGGTTCTCTGATTTTTAATAGTTCCTTCTACTTTTTTGAGTTTGTTGAAGAGACCAAGTCACTTATTTTGTATGATGTAACAAACTTTGGATTTGACGGATGGTATTCCCAAGATGTCCTGTAGCGTGTTTGCCTATTTCCTATTCTCATGGGTGCCGATGGTTAGACGTGAAGGCCTGATTACATCCAGGTGTTATTCTTTTGGCAAGAATACTTCACAGACGGTTCTAGAAGTCATAAGTCTGGCTGCCCCACTGGAGTAATGTCAGGCTGATCAGTGATGCTAAGGGGCATCAGCTGACCCACACCTAGAGCCTCTGCCTCATGGTTTCAGCCACTGCTGAAATGACTGCCCAGCGCGCACTGACCAGGAACTGCAAGGTGGTGACTTTCCAGGTTCATCACTCCTCGGGTGTGATGGCTGGAACTCTCCCTCACGGAAGAATTTCCTCTCAGTGATTACTTGGTCACTCCAGCCCTGATGATGCTGGGGCGTTCATATGCAAAGGTCAATTTTGTTGGATACAAAATCCTTGAATATCTTAAATGTTACTCCCTTGTCTTCCTGTCACAAAATGCTGTCAAAATATCTGATGCTGATCTAATTATCCTTCCCTCATATGGAACTTGTACCTCTTTCCTGTATGCCCAGAGTTTTCATTTTTTAAAAAATATGATACAACTACTAGATGATGCCTTAGTGTCTATCATCCTAAGTATACGATATGCCCTTTAAAAAAAAAAAAAAAGATTTGTTTATTTGAGAGAGTGTGTGAGTCAGGGGAGTGTCTCAGGCAATCTCACACCTAGAGCTCAGAGACCAACTCCAGGCTTGATTCCACAACCCATGAGATCATGATCTGAGCTGAAACCAAGAGTCAGGTGCTCAACCACCCAAGCCACCCCTGGTGCCCCAGGTACGCCCTTTCAATAGACCCATGTATTCTTAAATTTTGGAATAAAAAACATGAAGTGTTTTTGTAGTTTCTGGGCATTTGTCCTACAGTACTGCCTCGGTTCTTCTTTGAGACTGTTGCAAACTGAAAACATGGCTACAATCTGTGCCTTCCTCATCAGGAAGCAATATCTATTCCCAGCCTTGAATCTGGGCTGACTTTGGACTTGCTTTCCAAGAGTTAACACTAGGCCCAGGATGGTTTGCAGCTTTGGCCCCCACACCCTCAAAGCACTGCCCTGCGACCACCATGCTAACAGAGGCTGGCCTGGCCTCCAAGAGAACAGGCACCCACGTGGAGGACCAGAACCATGGTGCCCAGTGGTGAGCCAGCACTAACTGGTGGATGTGTAAGGCCCTCTTGGACCATCCACTGTTCGTAGTTGTCAGGGGACAGCCAACACAGGAGGGAGCCCAACCAGCAGAACCACCCACCAGCCGTGGAAAGAGAAAATGATGACTTTCTATCTTAAGCCTTGAAGTTGGGCCTCCAGCAGCAGAAGACTGAGGCAAGGGCTCCGGCTGCAGGTGAGTTGGACCTTCTTTGCTTATCTTCTATATCTTTCAATTTGTCAGATGCTTTTTATCTTTTCACGTGTGACAGCCTTTTTCCTTATTTATTTCCCAACAGTATGCTTTCCACAGTGTCTGCTCACTTCTGTTCTTCTGCCTTGATCTATTTCAGCCAGACACCGCTTCTGTCTTCTCTGCATCCCTGCTCCCCTCTCAAAACCTGTTCTCTGCTTCACTTTTTTTTTTTAAAGATTTTATTTATTTATTAGAGACGAAGAGAGAAAGAGCACAAACAGAGGGAGCAGCAGAGAGGGAGGGAGAAGCAGACTCCCAGCTGAGCAGGAAACCCGATGTGGGGCTCGATCCCAGGACCCTGGGATCATGACCCAAGCCCAAGGCAGATGCTTCACGAACTGAGCCACCAGGTGCCCCCCTGCTTCACTTTCACTGTTCCTGCGCAGCTCCCCATGGATTCGCTCAATACTGTGTTTTTAATGTGGGGCTCTGTTGTTCTAGAAGTTTCTGGACGGTATTTCTGAGAGCCGTAGGCCTCTCCAGCATTTTCCTCTG
Source organism: Canis lupus familiaris (assembly GCF_011100685.1). Lineage (NCBI taxonomy): Eukaryota > Metazoa > Chordata > Mammalia > Carnivora > Canidae > Canis > Canis lupus. The sequence continues at coordinate 779,509 of NC_049230.1, forward strand.
AGTCTTTTTGCAGTCTCAAATTGCAGCCAGTGAAAGCCCTCCCCTGTTCCTTTCTTGATGGAGGACAAGTACTTGTGAGCTGTTTCCTGGTACTTCTGGTCTCAGCCCTGTTAGAATTCCATTCTCTTTCCTCTATCACCTCCTGCCTGGTTATTAATCTCACATGGGCAGTAAGCTGTACCACTTGCATTTGAGACACATGGGGATACCCCATATCTACTTTTGCTCGAGAGTGTATTAGTTTTCTAGGGCTGTTGTAACAAATTATCACAAACTGGGTAGCTTAATACAATGAGAATTTATTCTCTTCCAGAAATAAAAAATCAAGGTATGGGCTGGGCAGTGCGGTCTTTGAAGGCTCCAGGGAAGTGTCTGGTGTCACTGGCAGTCCTGGCATTCCTTGGCTTGTAGATGCATCCCTCTAATCTCTGCCTCTGTCTTCACATGGTGCCCCCCTGCAACCCCTGTGTCTAAATTTCCCTCTTCTTACAAGGACGTCACTCATTGTATTAGAGGTACCCTACTCCAATATGGCCTCATCCCATGTTGATTATAACAGCAAAGACTGACATTACATTCACAGGTGGTTAGGATTTGAACATTACCTCTTTGGGAGATGCCATTCAGCCCACAGCAAACAGGCTGTGGGTTTCTTTTGTTGTGTTCACCCCTCTCCCCACCCCTTTTGCTATCCTAATTGCTCTGTTTTATGAAGGCATTTGGGGGAAACTCAAAATCTATGCTGCTGCCAACACTGTGCCCCGACTTGGAAGCCCATAGTTGTGCTCTAAGCACACCATCCTACAGAATACTGTTCACAACTTTGAAGACCAAACCCAAGCAAGGAAAGACCATCTTAGGGGGAAGGGGCTCTTACCTCAGAGAGGTAGGAGACCTTTGGTGGAGCTCCTTTAAGGTCCAAATGAACTAATCGCATCTTAAATGGTGAAGAACCTGACATTTCACTATTTCTCAGGAAGTCATAGAACAATCCCTTATCTGGGCGCTTCTTCCTAGTGGAGAAATCCAAAGTCATAAATAGGCACAGGCTCCTTTTAGCCCCTGCCCTCCACTCTGTGCTTCCATTCCCTGGGAGGAAACTCATTTCACCAACATGAAAATGAACCAAGAAGGCTCCCTCATATTCAGGTAAAGGGACCTTTGCCATTTAGTTATGATTAGCCCCTAAAATAGAATGGCACCGGTTTCCTCATAAGATGGCTGTGACCTATAATAACACAAATGATTACAAAATAGTTTTGTTTTAAATTAAAGACCGTCTCCAGTGGTATATACTATGCTAGTGTAAACACGCAGATATGTCTAAACATTTTTCAGGCCCTGCAATATGATTTTTCTGTAGAAAATGTATCCCTAATTTTATTTTACCTTGAAGAGCATTAAAGAAAACCCCTGACATTTCTAAAGCTCAAGTCAGTTTCATTGTATGGAAGAAGAAACTGTAAAAGTTTAGTTTAGGTCAGAGAACACTAACTAGGATTTAAAATAGGCCACTGATAATCTGAAGAACAAATGAGCCAAGAGTACATGGGGCTGACTCACTTTTATAAAGAAAGTAGCTGGATGACAACAAAGTAACTGGTAAGGAGTGTGATTTCTTTTTTCCCTCTAGCTATTTTAAAAATACAAAGCGTTAGATGAGAAAAGGGAAAGAAAATCTTTGCGTATAGGTCATGTTTATAGCTCAACAATTCAAACTACTCATTCAGCGTGAGGACTCATAAATCCCTGAACCTAAGAAGTCTATTATGAAACAAGGAACATAAAATAGACACACAGGGCAGCCCCGGGGGGCTCAGCGGTTTAGCACCGCCTTCAGCCCAGGGCATGACCCCGGGGTCCCCGGATAGAGTCCCATGTCGAGCTCCCTGCATGGAGCCTGCTTCTCCCTCTGCCTGTGTCTCTGCCTCTCTCTCTCTCTTTCTGTGTCTCTCATGAATAAATAAAATATTAAAAAATAATAAAATAGGGGATCCCTGGGTGGCTCAGTGGTTTGGTGCCTGCCTTTGGCCTGGGGCGCGATCCTGGAGTCCCAAGATCGAGTCCCGCGTAGGGCTCCCAGAATGGAGCCTGCTTCTCCCTCTGCCTGTGTCTCTGCCACTCTCTCTCTCTGTGTCTATCATAAAGGAATAAATAAGGGCAGCCCCGGTGGCCCGGCGGTTCAGCGCCGCCTGCAGCCCAGGGCTTGATCCTGGAGACCCTGGATGGAGTCCCATGTCAGGCTCCCTGCATGGAGCCTGCTTCTCCCTCTGCCTGTGTCTCTGCCTCTCTCTCTCTGTGTCTCTATGAATGAATAAATAAAATCTTAAAAAAAAAGAATAAATAAAATCTTTAAGTAATAATAACAAAAATAAAATAGACACACAAAAACTAGCGTGATTAAAAAAAAATTATATTCAAAACAGTCTCCATCACAAAATCCTCAAAGCAATCCCTGAAATCACCAGCTGTTGGATGGACGAGTTTTGTGAAAACACATTCTGAACGCTGCTTTTATTTTATTTTTTTAAAGATTTTATTTATTTATTCATGAGACACACAGAGAGAAGCAGAGACACAGGCAGAGGGAGAAGCAGGCTCCATTCTGGGAGCCCGAAATGGGACTTGATCCAGGGTCTCCAGGATCATGCTCTGAGCCAAAGGCAGATGCTCAACCACTGAGCCACCCAGGCATCCCCTGAACGCTGCTTTTAAAGCTGAATTCTTAAAAAAAAAAAAAAAAAATTTACAAACCAAATCAATTTCCCAGGGACTAGACTTGGAACACTTCTGAGCCGGGAGGTGTGCGCGGGTGGCGTGCGCATCCCTCATCCGGAGGGAAACCCTGCGCCTGCGCCCGCATCGCGGGGCTAGGACCTTCCGGGCCTTACCTGGCGCAGACGCGCCGGCTCAACAGTCTTAAGTCTGCAAAACCTAAAGGAAAAGAAGCAGAGAAGTGGGTGTTTCGCGGGTGTCTTTTCCTGGATGCCTACCGACGGGCGGTCTCCCGCAGACCTGGCTGGCACGCCCCGGCTGCCCGGGAACCGCGTGCGCAGGTGCTGCAGCCCCGGGCCCCTCCCCCCTCCCCCCTCCCCCCGGGCCCGCCGGCGACCCCTCCCGCCCCGCCCCGGCTCCGAGCCCCGGGGTCCCAGCGGTTCCGCTTCTCACCCAGCGGGCGGACGCACAGGCGAGTCCCGAGCGCCCGCGGGTCCCAGCACCTGGGGGGGCGCGGCCCCGGGGACGCAGCGGAGGCCGCCGCCGAGGAGCGCCGCGAGGTGCGCGACCAGGTCCGCGCTCCGCCCCGCCCAGCGCGGCGCTCGGCCTCCGATTGCTCGGGCCTGGCCGCCAGCCCCGGGGTCGACGGCCGAGCGCGTCGCTCTGCGTCCCCGGCCGCGCCGGCCTCGCGCACCCTCTCGCGGCGCTCGCGCGGGGCTCGGAGCGGCTCCCGCGGTCGGCCCGGCTCCGCCGCGGCCCGGTCCGATGGCGCCGCAGCGGAGGGGCGCGCCCAAGGCGCCCGAGGGCAGCGGGGCGGCCGAGCGCCGGCGCCCCAGCAGGTACCGGGCAGCGCGGGGCCCCGCGAGCTGCGGCGGCGGCGGGCGGGGCGTGGCCTCACGGGCGTGACTGTGTAGCGGGCGTGGTCGTGAGGGGGCGTGGCTTGCAGTGGCCGTGGCCGTGAGGGGCGTGGCTTGTGGTGGGCGTGGCCGTAAGGGGGCGTGGCTTGCAGTGGGAGCAGGACCCCGCCCCACGAGTCCCGAGGCCCGGTGGTCTCGCGCGTGTGCCGCCTTAGCGCTGTGCACAGGCGGGCGGACGGCTGAACGAGTGATCGTCTCCTCGCGGAGCCTCCCAGGGGCTTCTGCAGCTTTCGGAGCTGAGGAGTGCTGTAGGCCCCCCGCCCGGGGCAAACCCCCGAGCGCCAGTGCTTGCCCTGCGGCCTGGACCTTGCTCCCAGGCTAGAGGCTCGAGGGAGCCTCCTCCGTGCAGCGCGAGCCAGCTCACCCCACACGCGGGTGCTCACCTAGAGCAGACCCCAGGGGATGTTGCGTCCAAATCCAAGATGCAGTTGCCCGGGCCTCTGCCTCTGTCCCTTTCAGATTCCACAGCACGCAGCAGCTGTGCCTTGCAGGTTGGGGTTCCAGTCATTAGGCTGCTGAGTCTCCCTCCCTATCTGCAGTTTGGGGGAAGATAATGATGGCCCACTGGTGTCCACCCTGGTCTAAGTAGAGAAGGCTGGGTGGTCTCGGGGTGGGGAGTTTTTCTGAGCTGAGCAGACCCCCCACCTCGGTGGTCTGTGATCCCTGTTTGAAATGGTCACGTATCCACTCACCATGGGCTGACCGTGCTGTGCCCTCCTTGGGATTTATTTATCGGAATGTGTTGTGTTTATTAGCGCTGAAAAGGGTGGAGGGACACAGACAAGTATAAGTCAGGCTTCCTGCATTTCAGGAATTAAGTACATACTTGAAGAGACAGGGCACACTTCCTCAAAAGGGTGCCTTGATCTTTTGCCTTATTTTGTGCAAGTTCTTGGAGCCATACAGCCACCGAGTCACCTAGACAACAGAGCACACAGCTTCTCGGTTACACACGTGCACACATACGTGCACGTACACAGACCATAGGCATGCATGTAGACACAGATGTGCACACACACATGCTTACAGCTTCAGGTTGTGCAAAAAGTGTCTTAATTGCAGATCAAATGAAAAAATTTGGTGCTTGTATTCTCTTCTTAGCTGGTTCATGGCTTACTTAAGTGGGCTTGACTCACACTTAAGCTGCTGTGTTGTGCGCGTGGGCATGTGCAGTGGTTGGGGCAGTCCGTTTCAGCGGCAGGCAATGTGATTGGCAACAGAGATGCAGGTTCTCCGTGGGCATGGCTGGGCTAGGAGGGACACTAGCTGGCAGCTCATTGTGTTGCCAGCACGGGTTGGATGGGGCTGGGGGCCACATTCCCCACCACATCCTCTCAGGCTGGTGAGCACCTCTGGATTGGTCGAGAGTAGCTCTGACCTCCTTTAGCACAGAGCAGTTTAAGGCTTGCTGTAACTAAGTGGGTGGGGACCCTGGTCATCCACCTTTCCAGCACACGTGGGTGCCTTTGGGTGACTGCGGTTGTGTTTTGTCCTTAGCACAAAGAGTGTCCGGGCACCCAGGGAGGTGCAGAGGAAGTGGCTGAGAACCTCCGTCCTGGGGGCCTGCGCCGTGCTTGCTGGGCTGCTGCTCTGGAGCAGTATGGGGGGTGATGATGGTGTCACCGAGGTCCTGGCTCACCGTGGCGAGATCCTGCCTGGACGGTTCATCGAGGTGCCCTGCTCAGAGGACTATGACAGTCACCGAAGGTTTGAAGGTAGGTGATGCTGCTGTGGGCTGGAAAAGAGCAGCATGTTGCAAGGAACGCACTGCGTTTGTGATGCATCAGTCTTTTGCTGCAGTGAAGTGGTAATCAGATTGAAAGTGGTGTGGGGACCGGGGGGTACAGCCAAACGTTCCCTCTCTCAGGTGGGTTAACCCACCCCCAACTGGGAAGGGCAGGGGTGCTGGTCACTGAGGCTAGCCTTTCACGGAGGTGCCCGCACTCTGACGGAGGGATCTAACAGAATTGGAAAGGTAGGGACGAGAGTGTTGAGATCAGAAGAGGCATTGTGTGGAGAGTGTCACAGTGTTGTCACTGCAGAAAATGTCACTGCCAGAAGCCCTTCCCCAGGTCAGAGTGTCCCATCGTGGGGGGGGGGGGGGGGGCAGGAGGGCGGGAGGCGGCGTGACGACCAGAGGCATAGCCACCCTGCACCTGCTGGCTTTCTTCCCCCACCCCCCACGTTCCTCCTACTGCTCACTTTCTCAGTTTTTAAAACCTAGCCTGCTGGGTCTTAAGACAGCCTGGGTCTTAAAGACAGAATCTCATTAATGTTTCACCCAGAGCAATGCTCTGGACCTGAACTGGGAGAAGGCTGCCGGGTGCTTCCACTGCCACAGTGAGGCCCGCTGTGGGGGCCCCGGTCCCTCTGCCTTTACCAAAGGTGTTTCCTGCAGCGACAGCTGAAGTTCTTCGTCTCACCCATAATAATCTAGCAACATTAAACCTTCACACGAGGGGGTGGTCAATGGGGAGTTATTATTTACCAGTGCAGGGTTCTAGTTTGGGAAGCAGAAAAAATTCTGGAGGTGAACGGGGATGATGTTGGCACAACGTAGATGGGAAATGGTAAATTTCATATTATGTACATTTGCCACAATCAGAAGAATTGAGGCATATTTAAAGCTTCTGGACTTCCCCTGAGCTCTTCAGGCTGGAGGGGCTTCCAGGTTGGGGGGGGCTTCCAGGTGAGGAGGCCCTGCCCCCGGTGGGGGTGTCTGGACGGGGCACTGCTCCATGGGGGGGGGGGGTGCTCACGCACGTGCACTGGTGAGTCAACCAAAATTCACTTTTTCATCCAAATTACTCTCTTGACCCTTGTGCTCATTGGGCACACTGTGTCGCTGCTGGGCTTCAGCATTTCAGAACTCAGGGGGTTTTGGTTCTCTCTTTTTAAAGATGGATTTCTTTCTTTTTTTTTTTAAGATTTTATTTATTTATTCATGAGAGACACAGAGAGAAAGAGAGGCAGAGACACAGGCAGAGGGAGAAGCAGGCTCCATGTAGGGAGCCACGTGGGACTCAATCCCGGTTCCCCAGGGTCACGCCCTGGACAGAAGGGGGCGCTAAACTGCTGAGCCACCTGGGCTGCCCTAAAGATGGATTTCTAACCTAATTGCAGTGTAGCTAGCTAATGTCATCTGTGCGATACACATCCTTTGATATTGGCTCAGGCTTTCTTTCTTTTTTTTAAGACTTACTAATTTATCTGAGAGAGAGCGAGCCCTCGCACGCGGAGGGAGAGGCAGAGGGAGAGAGAGACTCTTGAGCAGACTCCAAGCTGAGCGCAGAGCCGGTTGTGGCCCGATGTCACCACCCTGAGATCGTGACCTGATCTGAAATCAAGAGTCAGGCACTTAACCAACTGCACCGCCCAGGCGCCCCTCAGACTTTTTTTTTTAAGATTTTATTTATTTATTTGAGGAGAGAAAGAGAGCACAAGCGGGGGTGGGGGGGGTTGGGGCAGGGGCAGAGGGAGAAGCAGGGTCCCCGCTGAGCAGGGAGCCCAACGCGGGACTCGAGCCCAGGACCCGGGATCATGAGCTGAGCCCAAGGCAGGTGCTTCACCCACGGAGCCCCCACGGGCTCCCAGACTTTCTTTCTGACCTGATACATTTTTGTTAACGCTGCACATTTCTTGGCAAACCGTTTCCTAACGGTCGCGTGCGGAGTTCTCCGTGATCCTCCTCGCCCCCTCGTCACATGTGCAAGCCCTCCCCATCCTCGTGGATTCCATGTCCTTTGTCCATCAGTTCCCGGGAGAGGTGTGCGGGCGTCGCCAGGCGGCAGTGGCTCTGGCAGCTTCTCCTGTGTGGCCTTTCGTGTGGGCTGTTCCGTACCTGACACGATGCCACCTGTGTTTGCCGTCCTTCCGTCTTCCCGGGAACTGTTCCGTCACCCCTAAATGTGACCCTCCTCTTTCCCTGTGATGATTCGTTTTGTTTTTTTTTCCCTGTGATGATTCTTTTGTCCTGAAGCACAGCGGTCACGCAGGTACCGTTCTCCAGGCTTTCTTTGGATTATCGTCGTGTCGGCTTTTGTTTTTTCCCTACCGTGTCCTTATGTTCAGGGAGTGACCCTTATAAAAAACATACAAGTGGCTTTTAAAAAATGTGTAGCTTTTGTTTCTGATGGAAACCCCTGTGTGAGTAGGATCGTATTTGGCCTCTGGTACTGAGGCACCCCTCCCCCGACGGCCCCCAAGTAGAAGTTTCTTTTTCCCACGCGCAAGGCATGCAGAGAAAGGCCCCGCAGCACTTGACACTCGGTGTGTGGCTCGCTTACTCTACCTGCAGGCACCAGGCTCCTGTCCCAGGCGGGAAGGGGGAAGAGGGTGAAAAGCCACAGGTCACCAGCCCAGCCTGTCCTGAGACTGTCCCACGGCTCCGTGTCGTGGCCGGGACGGCGAGGGAGCCTGCCCCGCTCTGATGCTCTGCTCCATTGACCTGACTCTGGCCTCGTCCCCATCTGAGCTTCTCTGCCCTCCTGCCCCTAAGCAGCTGCACGTCCGGGTTCAGAGGGACAGAGGGAGTGCGGGAGGGACACGCGGTGAGCACCTTTGGTGCAGCATTTGCCGGGTCCCTGGGACTAGAGTTACGAGCATAGTTTGTGTTGTCCCAGGAGGGCTTTGTCCAGGGGCTGAGGAAGGCTGGGCCTCTGGTCATGGCTTATTGTGGATGCGGCACCTGGGGCGGCTCTGGGCTCTCTTCCCAAGGGTAAGCAGAGTGCCAGGTCCCCCTGAGCATCCCGCCCGGTGTGGGGCCACCAGGAATGTGGTGTGTCCAGCAGGGGGTGTCGGTATGTCCTGCACTTGCACCAAAAAATCATTGTTGCTTCTCTGAAGTTCGCACCTATGTGGGTGTCCTGTATTTTATTTGCCAAATCTGGCCCCCTAATCCTGTGGAAGGCACAGCCCCACCCCACAAAATTTCCCAGGGGTGGGGGCCCACCGACAGGGGAATCCTCAACAAATGCAAGTGGCAGTGTGGTTGGGGTTCAGCTTGGGGTCAGCGTCTCATTCTGGCTCGTCTCTCTCCAGGCTGCTCCCCTAGGAAGTGTGGCCGGGGGATCACCGACACGGTCATCACCAGGGACGAAGCCCAGCGGATTCGCAGGTACCTTCTGCCCTGCAGCCTCTTATTCTGTCCTGAACAGGCGAGAAAGTGGGGCTGGGGACAGGAATCAGACAGTTATTTCTGAAAAGGTGATTTAAAGACATTCATTTAGGGGCTCCTGGGTGGCTCAGCAGTTGAGCATCTGCCTTCGGCTCAGGGATCGAGTCCCACATCGGGCTCCCTGCAGGGAGCCTGCTTCTCCCTCTGCTTGTGTCTCTGCCTCTCTGTGTGTCTCTCATGAATAAATAAATAAAATCTTAACAAAAAATTAATTTAGAATTCCGTAAGAATTTCCCTGTGTGCTTCAGGGGCAAAAGTAGGCTTTTCCACTAGCTGTGACTGATGACAGGGTGAGCGGTCTTACTCAGATGCAGTCCACACTGGACTTTGTTGGGGTTTTAAAAACAAGATCTTAAAGCTTTGATTCTGCAACAAATTGTTCAGACAAAGAGCTGTTTAGACACATGTGCCGAGTGCGAAGCGTAGCAGCCACTGGCCCTCACGCTGCCTGTGTGCCCTCTGAGAGTCCCAGCAGGGACATACTCCCCCTGTTTCTAGATAACAGTGTGGGGCTTACCGGGCAGCAGTCAATGGAATCGGGGTTGATCGTCCCCAGGTCAGTTCCCCAGTTGCCATTTGTCTACTAAATGTGCTAGAAGCTCCTACGTCTTCAGAGGTGGGCCATCCTGTCACGCCTGGCACAGGCCTCCACGGCGCCTCCGCATCCCGAACTGATGATCGCAGAGGCATCCCCGCCAGCCTGTGATGACCAGGACAGGGACCTGGGGCAGTAGCTCAGCCCATGTGGGTGGGCACCAGCTCTCAGTGCTCAAGATGGAATTTAAGCCCAATTGTTTCTTTCTTCTTCTTCTTCTTCTTTTTTTAAGATTTTATTTATTTATTCATGAGAGACACAGAGAGAGAGAGAGGCAGAGAGACACAGGCAGAGGGAGAAGCAGGCTCCATGCAGGGACCTGACACGGGACTCGATCCTGGGACTCCAGGATCACACCCCGGGCCAAAGGCAGGCACCAAACCACTGAGCCACCCAGGGATCCCCAAGCCCAATTGTTTCTAAACAGTGTCATATTTAACAAGACAGTGAGCAAATATTGCCATTTACTCATTTAGCTTTGAAAATGAGTCCTTTGGTCTAAACATGTGTTTACATCATAAATATTAAACAGTCTGTTAAGATTGCTTAAATCACGCTGGTTGTTATTTGCCTGGACGTATCACAGACAGTTCTACTAACTAAGTCCTGACTTATAATGACCTCCCCACAGCATAGCCGAGAAGGGGCTCTCCCTGGGAGGATCCGACGGAGGGGTGAGTTCCTGCTTCAGTTTTCTTTCTACCCCTTTAGCATGCTCTCCGTCCAAGGGCGAGGAGGCACCAGGTACGTGGGGCCTTTGGGTGTCCCCTGGCCTCCCCCCACATTGCTAGTGTGGACAGGCCATATTCGGTGGGCACGAGAGTGTCTCCCCTCCTCACAGTGAGGCACAGCAGCCTGCTCCAGATCTCACCATGTTTCAGACAACCTGCTGGGGGCAGGCGGATCTGGTCGCGGACAGGGAGCTGACAGTAGGTGAGTTAGGAGCCCAGTGAGGAAGGTGGCAAGCCTGGAAGCGGGAGGGACTCCTGGGACACAGTGACAAACGTGCTCCCCAGCCTCCAGACTGGAGACCTCACAGGCGCGGTGTGCAGGGGGCCCAGGGTGGGGAGGCTTCCCTGGGGGATCTCATGAACCATGCCTCCACCCAGGGCCTGGAGACAGGACCTTATTTGGAAAAGGGGTCTTTGCAGATGCCATAAGTTCAGGGCCTGAAGATGAGATCATTTCTGGATTGGGGTGAGCCCTAAGTCCAATGGCAAGTGTCCTCCTGCGAGAGACAAAGAAAGAGATTTGAGGTAGAAGAAGAGAAGCCACAGGAAGCCAGAGGCAGAGGGGGAGAGATGCAGCCATAAGCCAGGGACTCCCAGAGCCACCAGAAGCTGGAAGACGTGAGAGGAATTCTCCTCTAGACCTTCAGAGGGAGCGTGGCCCTGACCATACCCTGGGATCTCTGGCTTCAGTAGCTATGAGAAGATAAATTCTGGTTAAAGTCCCCAGTTTGTGCAGTCAGTTACAGCAGCTGCTGGGAACTGAGGGCAAGGCAGCCTCCCGGGAGTTGCTCTGCCTCCTGGGCAGCCTCTGGGAGTCCTGTTCCTATGAGCCCCGCGCAGGAGCTTGCCTTCCCGTGTGGTGTCCTGAACATGGGTCTCCTCACCCAGCGTGTGAAGCTGTGGAGGATGCAGTCTTCTTTGCATTGTTTAGTGATTGCTGAATTATCCCCATTATGCAGACCCGAATCAGTCCACATGTTTGAAAGCCCTGGGAGGATTAGTTTATGGACTTTGCTAGAATTTCTAAGTATTTCTATGATTACCTGCATGACTTTATTTTATTTTGCAAAATTTTTCCCTGGAGTTCTGAAAATGAAGCTCTTCTTATTTTAGTTTGGTGTGATTCAGGGGGAACATTTATTAAGAACCCACTTGTTCATGGACTCATCTCTTACTCTTTGTTGGGCATTCCCCTAGGAAGTTGTCTTGTAGTAAATTAACTGGATTTGATGCCTTTTAGTTCAGTTAACATTCATTAAACTCAAATTATGTTCAAACCCCTGGGCTGGTCACTGCGTCAAGGAAGAGAAATATAGTAGCTTCCTAGATAGCATAAAAGTGACCCGTGCTGATGACCACTTCTCCCAGACATGGGAAGGACATGGGGTAGGCAGGGTGCAGAACACTTTGATAGTCCTTTAGAAAAGCATGACCTGGCAATCCGATTCCTAGGGGTTTACTCAAGAGAATAAAAGCATCTGTCCACACAAACTTGTCTGCCAGTGTCAGGGCAGCTTTATTTGTGATAGCCCCCAGCTGGAAACAACCCACGTGGTTGTGGCTCCCCAAACCACAGAGTGCTCCTCACTAACAAGATGGGGTGGATGTCTGTAGACACAACGGCATGAGTGAACCACAGAGTGGTTATGCTGAGTAGAAGGAGCCAAACCCAAAGAGAGTGCATCTCGCATGATTACATTCACGTCTAATTTTTAGAAAATGTGCATCGGTCTGTGACGGCAGGAAGCACATCACTGGTTGCCTGGGCAGGGAGGGGTGGGTGGAGAGAGGCAGGAGGCAGGATGGCAAAGGGGTGCAAGGACATTTGGGGATGTAGTTGCTATCTTGATGGTTCACGGGTGTGTGACATCAAAGATTATCAAATTGTGTAGCTCATGTGTGCGTTACACCTCAACAGGGCCGCAGGAGGGAGGGTGGGCAGGGTGTGATTCAGCTGCAGGAGTTCACAGGTCTGTGGGCTGTTTTCAGACAATCAGTCTGGGGAGGAGAGAACCAGATCTGTCCTGTATCTACCCTGGGTCCACCTGCCTTGAAACCCAGCATCCCTCCCCTGACCCAGGGTGAGCGTAGGACGGATCTCCAGGCCCCTGCTACCCTTGTGCTCTGTGCACATCTTTTCCAGGCGTCCATCCTGGACTTGCACTCAGGAGCCCTATCTGTGGGGAAGCACTTTGTAAACCTGTACAGGTGAGAACCCAGAGGGGCTGCAGCCCTCACTGTGCCGCGTGACCTCGTGCCCTTGTGCATTTCTTAGGGGGGACCTGGGAGGTGTGGCCCGTCCCCGGGGCAGGATCCTTGTTCACCAGCCACAGGGAATGGTCTCCTGCTATATCAGGGGCTTCTCAGGGTTTTCTTAGGAAAGCAGGACCCGCCTGAGGCCGAGGGACAGCTAGAGGACGAGGGGGTTGGGGGGCAGGCCTGGCTCCTGGGATGGACCTGGATCCTCCCGAGGCCAGAGACGCAGGTTCTCCCCACCTGGATGCGCATCGCTCTCACGGCTCTCCCTTTCATCAGTGGTGGTCACTGTAGAAACAGAGGCGCCCAGCAGGAAACACCGAATCTAAAGGAAATAAGGAAACACTCACGTGTTATGATAAAGCGCTGACAACAGACGTCCAATGAAATGTTTCATTTGTTAACAGCATATTTTTTCACAGATACTTTGGAGATAAGATACAAACCGTCTTCTCAGAAGAGGACTTCCGGTTGTATCGGTGAGGCGGGAAGCAGTGATGAGGTCAGACGTGGAGGCAGGTGTCGGGGCGAGGGGGGAGGGAGGGTCAGCCAGGGGTGGAACCCAAGAGCGCCCCGCCCGCCCCGCCTCGCCCCCAGGCCACACCCACCCTCGCCAGCCCCGCCCACCCGCCCTCGCCTGCCCCGCCCCCAGGCCCCCACCAGCCCTCTCCAGCCCAGCCCACCCTCCTCACCACGCCGGCCAGCCACGCCCACCCAACCCTGGCCCTTCAAAGACCACCTTCTGCTTCACCCACCTACCACCACACCCACCAGGCATGTCCACCCCAGCTGATGGCTTGCCCTGCCCTGGCCCATGCAGGGTGCTGCGCATCCGCCAAGGCTGTGACACAGCCCTGGTTTGTCCTGGGCAAACAGGACATGAGACAGAGGGTCTCGTGATAGCTGAAACTATACCCTGTCAGAGTTCGGGCAGGTGGACACGGGGCTGGTACCTCGCTGTCCGTGGGCACAGGGAGCCCATAAGCAGAAATACTGAGGGGAGGGGGTTGCCTGGATCTGCCTGTCTCGGCTCCATGGATGGTTTTTCTTCCTTCCTTGGTGCTCTGTGCAGTCAGGGCGGATTCACAGAAGGTACTAAAACAGCTGTGGGTACACTACCTGCCTTGGTAGCTGCAGGTCCAGCCAGGCCATCGAGCCCACACGGCCTGGGGAAGGAGCAGGCCAGCGGAGGCCATGTGCACTCCCCGTCTGCCCCTCACACAGCTCACCGGTAGGAGGCCGAGCCAGCCTCAGGTGCTGCAAGATCTGCTGGACGAGCAGCCCAGGGTGCTGCAGGGGTCGTGCCCACTCACGGGCCCGCCACACGTGCCGGTGCCGGGTGTCAGGCACAGCCCTCCTGCCCTGGCAGCTCCTCCACTGCCAAAAAACCTGGAGTGGCTTTTTTAATTAAAACGTTTAATTCTTAGATAACCCGGACTCCTATACTGTTCTAACAACACAGGGAGATCGCCTGTGCCCTTCACCCCGTTTCCCCAACCGTCACAGCTCGGTGTGAGCAGAGCAGGGCATCACTCCCAGGAGTTGGCTCCAGGGCTACCCGCCCTCCTGCTCAGAATGCCTGGTTCTACCTCATTTGTGTGAGTGTGTGTGATTCTGTTACCTGTGTCGGTCACATCGGGGCTGCCAGTCGTGGTACCAAGCGCCTCATCAGTGGGCGTCCTCCGCGTTGCCCTTCTGTCCCCTCGGCGCCAGAACCCACCCCCGACCAGCTACTCTAGCTGGTTGCTACTCTAGCCCCGTGGCCTGGAAACAGCCACGGCTTCCCCTTGGTGACGTCTCTAGGAAGACCGCTCCTGGTCCAGAGCAACACACAAATAGTAGCGACAGTGAGCGGGGCCCTTGACGCTGGCCACGCACTAGTGACCTCGGTCGGCCCTGAAGCCTGGGCCTAGAGCAAGGCAGGGTGTTGCAGCGCAACGGCCGGGCGCCTGGTGGGGCAGGAGCCTGCTCTGCAGTCCCCTGTGGCTGGTTTACCTTCCTTACTGCCTTTACTAAAGTTAAGGAAAAAGCGTGGGTCGGTATTTTAACGTTCATGACGTCAAGGTTTTATGAAACATAGAAACGATCACCGCAAATGAAGGGAAGACGCTGGGTTTGTGTCTCATTCGAGTGCAAACCCGCAGAGGGGAAGGGATGTCGGTCAAACTGTCGTCTGGTCACGCACGGAACCCAGGAAGAGTCACACATGAGGAACGGAGTTTGTGTTTCTGGAGTGAAAACCCAGTTGGCTGTTGCATGGAGAAGCACAAGTACTGTGCCCAGCACGTGGGCGCCGCAAAGAGGCTTGCCACAGAGGCACCGGCTGCCGGCGGCGTCAGCACGTCTGTTAGGTTCCGTCAGGGCTTAGGGCTTAATAGTAGCTAGACTCTAACTACTAACTAACTGGTAGTTATCAGTGAAAAATGGAAGGGAACACTTAGTTTCACAGAATAAAACAATTACTAAAATAGTAATAACCGGAGCGCCCAGGTGGCTCAGTCGGTAAAGCGTCTGACTCTTGGTTTCGGCTCAGGTCATGATCTCAGGGTCATGGGATCGAGCCCTGCTTCGGTCTCTGTCAGTGGGGAGTCTGCTCAGGCGTCTCTCTCCCTCTGCCCCTCCTCCTGCTTGCACCGGCTCTCTCTTAAAAGATTAAAATCTTTAAAGATTAATAATCATAATCAATGGTTAAAACATCTCAAAGTACATCCTCACACAACGTTGTCAAGGAAACAGCAGTGTTTGGAAGGATGCCATTGGACTCTTCTCTAACCTTCTCTGTTCTGTGGTTAAAGTAGTTGAGCATCTCGAGACACAAGAGTATTGCCAGTACGAGATCCCACCGTGGTCTCGTTTATGGTCTGGGTTGTCACAGAACAAGAGCGAGGTGTGGGGACTCCCAAGGCCTTGACCTGGCCACCGTCAGAGGAGCTGCCCATGTCCCATGAACGGATTCTGATGATTCACACGACGTACCAAATGCTCCACTCATGTGTCCTGTGAGCTGCAGGGAAAACTGTCTGAGGTTGGCTTATGGCTGATGTTCAAGATAGATGTTCAGGGTAACACATTCACCAGGCCACACCTGGGGCGTCGCCGAGGCGGTCAGCACACGTGGGGAGCAGCGCTCCTGCCACACACGGCACGGGCTGTCCCGGGACCCCGAGTCACTGAGCCCGCCGTTCCTGGCGGTGCTGAAGGTAAAACCATCAGCTTGCTTCCCATCTTTCCTGGGCCGCCCTCTGTAGGTGGACGTGGGGGGCATGGGGATGTGCAGCAGGATGTGCAGAGCTGTCTTGGTGAAGCGTGGGCCCCACAGCGGTGGAGACAGACGGAGGCCCGCATGCCCCGGGCAGAGCGTGGGCTCCAGGAGAAGCAGCGGCACCTGTCAGGACACTCACGGCCTGTGCCATCCACAAGCTGTGTGGTCGGAGGACAAAGTGGGAGAAGGTCACGAGCCTCTGCATTCTTTGAGGTTGTTGAACTGGGACATTTGGCTAAACGGTGTTTGCAAAGCATTGCGCCCTGAAGGTGAACAGAGATGATGAAGGAAACGGAGCCCATGAAACAAGTGACATTAGTGACATTCTCCTAAATGGTTTTTCTGACTGGCTGATGAGAGCTCCTGAGCGCCCCGTGTCCCCACCTCGCTGGAGGGCTAGAGCATCCCCACGAACACCAGGGTGGTAGAGTAGTAGTAGGTGGAGTAGCACCCTGAAATGGGTCCTGGGAAGGGCCCAGTGCTTCCCCCCCGGGGGGGGGGGGCCTGCCTAATATTGGAATGATTTATGTCCCATGGTGCTGGAGCCGCCTCGTTTGTGGTCCTAGACATGGTTCACTGTATGTTCCATACGTGTGTGCATAGTTCATGGGTAGGCCTACGTGTGAGCGTACGCGTGGGCGTGTGTGGTGTCTCGCAAGCACGTTTTGTGCATGTGAGGAATGTGTGCATGTCCGTGGGGCGTACGTAGGCAGGTCCACGTGTGTGCATGTGTATAGGGCTGTAGGTAGGCAGGTGATGTGTCCACCTGACGGGTGGGTCAGCCTGTCTCGCATTGCTGCCCTGCGCCCTGGCCTCTCGGAGGTCAGCGGTGGTCCAGGGCAGGGTGGTGCCCCCACCACGGATGCCGACAGGACTGTGCCCCAAAGCCCCTCACCACACAGCTGCATGTATACGGCCCATAGCGGGCGGCAGCCCCAGCCCCTGACCATGCTCGGTGTGGCTCTCAGGCCCTCCACCAGGAGTCGTGTGTCCTGTGCAGAGGGCCGCTCACCCCCACTGCTGCTTCCACTTCCGTGTGTCCCCCCGGACAGCGTGGCCATTCCTGCAAGGAGCGGGTCCTCGGTGCCTGGCCTAGCACAGGGCTCCCTTGATGTGGGGGGTTGCCGTGAGAGTGTCCGTCTTACCGCCCCCCCCCCGCCCCGCAGTCCATGTCTGGTCGAGTGGCACTGCATGGCTCTGTGGGACCCATGGAGAATTCTCTGCGGCCCCGCGGCTCCTGGGTGACGCGTGTGTCCTCCCCACAGGGACGTGCGGCAGAAGGTCCAGCTCACAATTGCCCAGGCTTTCGGCATCAGTGCATCTTCACTGTACCTGACCAAGCCCACGTTCTTCTCACGCATCAACAGCACCGAAGCCCAGACGGCTCACGATGAGTATTGGCACGCACATGTGGACAAGGTGAGCAGCCCCGGGGCTGGTTGGCGCCGCCCGAGCTGGCTCAGCCTGGGTTTCTGAGTGTCCACCTGTGGCGTTCCATTGTTGGGGTTTTAGACATCTTCGTCTCTGATGTGGGGACTGTGCCCTTGTGTTTTAGGGGAACACCCTAAAGCCCGGGGACCCTGGGGGTATAGTCAAGGCAGTAAACCCTGCCCCCACGTGTGGTAAAATGCACGGTAAGAACAGATGGGCACGTGGCACCTCCCCTGGGGCCTTGAGCTGTCGCCCCCACGGCTGCAGGGGGCCTCCCCCGGCCTGCCTTCCGCCCACTTCCCACCTCTTCACGGGAAGGTCTTGACCACACAGGATCTTCTGGATCTCCCATGCTGGATCTCCTGTTGTTCTGTAGACACAGCCCCAGCTAATTAATGATCTTGACCCACTGAATTAGAGCCCATCCCCCCTGGTTCTCAGTGTGCTGCCAGGGGATACCTGAGGGTGGCAAGAGGGCAGCCCAGGTGACCTATGACCCTCCCTAGGGCCCTCCCTCACATCCCTTGATGCCAGAACGAAAGAAGCAAGTGAAAAATACCCAGAAAGCTTGGGATGAGTGATGAGGGCAGGTGGGGACACATGCTTGCAAATGGCGCTTCAGCTCTGAATCCTGCCGGATACGCGGCCGTGGTTTAACCCAAGGACCCCGGTGTGGAATCAGTTCCAGCCAGCTTCAGTGCAAGTGGCATCTGCGGCCAGGGGCTCCCAGCGGGAAGAGACGTCAGGAGCGTCGGCAGCCCCAGGCTCTCCAGCACGATGCCTAGAGCCGGGAGGCCACAGGGTCTGCACGAGCCAGGGTCGCCTGGGGGCCTGCGGGGCAGCCACGGGCTGCTCACGTGTGGACGTGGCAAAAGCAGTCCTCAGACATAGGAGAACTCTAGAACCTGGCGTCTGCCCTCACCCGCGCGGCTCCCGTCTCAGGAACGGAGACACCGCAGCAGAACTCGCGGGTCCCATGGCCTCCCTCCCAGGTCCCTGGTTTCCTGGCGAGTCCTGGGGGCGGGTGGGACAGGGTCAGGTTCCGGGACTCCCCTCCCACCGCACCTGGGCCGCTGTCATGTGGTGTGTGTGTGGTTTTGATGGACGTGAGGCTCGCTGCCGAAGCTTCACCGGAAGCGCTGCCCCAGGAGACTCACAGGCTTACGTCCCTCTGCCACTTGTTCAGTGACGGGATTCTGGACAAGGGGAGCCTGGGCTGGCATCTGGAGGATGCGCAGCTGAGCCCAGGTGCGTACGGGTCCAGCCTCATGGTGCACGGTCCCGAGTTTATGAGAAGGTGACGCTGTTTTCGGTCGCCATGGCAGCCTTGCTGGTCGCCCCACCGCCCATCAGGAGGTGACTGTTGTCATGGTGATGGGGTGTCGGTGGTTGCAGGGGGGAAGGCTTTGGAGCCTTGATCAAGTATGTCACATGAGCCTGGCCCGGGGCTTCCAGGCCACTCCCAGGATGCCTGCAGGTGTAGACATGTCAGACTGGCTGGCAGCCCGGTAGCTTAGAGGCAGGAGTCACGTGCTCCAGGGCCGGCGGGGTGATGGTTTGGACTGTAGTCCATGGACTCTTCCCTTTCTCTCTTACCCCAAACTTGCTAATGAACAGTTCATCAGCCTGGAAAATGTCATTAAGGAATTAACATCTGTCATTTGTTGTGCATCATTATCTTTGCACAAAAAAAAGATGCAGACTCAGTAATCCCCTTTATTAGCCAGATCCTGACTCGAGTGAGTGGGTCCTTGGAGACAACACCTCCCGTGCGTGTCGCAGGCAGTTAGCTCCTCCTCAGCAGCCTGAGGTTTTTAACCAAACCCTGCAAATGTCACACCGAAAACAACGTCTCCACGTGGTGCCCCTTGTCTGCTCTGGCTGCGAACAGGGCCTTGTATCCCTGACTTCAGGGCATCTGAGGAAACAAATGATAGCCGCCTCCTGTTACATCCCTTCGTCCAGGCTGGGGGTGGGGGCCGATTGTCAGAGGGTCCGTGCTCGGACCAGCTGCCGACCCAGACCTCGTCCCGCATCGCCTGCTTTGCGCTGCCGGAGCCGGCTTCCCGAAGAGCGTCTACACACACCGAAGGGCAGAAGCTTCAGGTCTCTGCCAGTGTGAGGTCCCTGGGGTCGTCCGGGTCAGAGACAGACAGAAGGGTGGGTGCCAGGGGGTGGGGTGAGTGTGTGGTGGGGACAGCTTCAGCGTTGGAAGATGCCGGCAGACTTCTGGAGACAGACGGGGAGATGGTCCCGACACCAGCACTGGGCTTCGTGCTCCCGGGCAGGACACGAGGGTGGTCAAAATGGCAAATTCACATGTGTATTTTACTACAGTTAAAAACAAAGGTTGGGGGGATCCCTGGGTGGCTCAGCGGTTTCGCGCCTGCCTTTGGCCCAGGGCGCGATCCTGGAGTCCCGGGATCGAGTCCCGCGTCGGGCTCCCGGCATGGAGCCTGCTTCTCCCTCTGCCTGTGTCTCTGCCTCTCTCTCTCTCTCTCTATGTCTATCATAAATAAATAAAAATAAATCTTTAAAAAAAAAAAACAAAAAAAACAAAAAACAAAAAACAAAAACAAAAACAAAGGTTGGGGCAGCTCCAGTGGCTTAGTGGTTTAGCGCCGCCTTCAGCCTGGGGTGTGATCCTGGAGACCCAGGATCGAGTCCCGCGTCGGGCTCCCCGCAGAGAGCCTGCTTCTCCCTCTGCCTGTGTCTCTGCCTCTCTCTGTGTCTCTCATGAATAAATAAATAAAATCTTTAATAAATAAATTAAATAAAATAAAAACAAAGGTTGGACTAGCCCCACACGGAAGAAAGAGCAAAAGCACTTGTCGCCACACTGGTTCCTTGTGGATGCGGAAGACTGGACCTGCTGGTTAGCGAGTGGAATCGCCGCGGCGTGGGCTTGTCTGCGTGCGTCCTGCCAGGAGACGGCCTCCGTGAGCTGTGTGCGAGTCCCAGGCAAAAATGCGTGACTGTGGGCTTCAGGGGGCCATCTGTGACGCCGCAGGGGCAGCAAGCAGCCCCGTTGAGAGGTGGACATGTGCCGTCTGCTGACCGTCCTGGGCCCATGAGCCCCGCCGGCCTCCAGACGGTGACCTGCCCCCTCACACTGTGCCCGCAGGTGACCTACGGCTCCTTCGACTACACGTCGCTGCTCTACCTGTCTGACTACCTGGACGACTTCAGCGGGGGCAGATTTGTGTTCATGGAGGAGGGGACCAACAGGACGGTGGAGCCCAGAGCAGGTAGGAGCCCCCGGCGGCGGCCTCGCGACGCTGTTTGCCCGGATCCGTCTGCGGGTCCGCGGCCCCTAGGCCCCCTGCCCACAGCGCAGCGGCCTCTAGAGCCTGTCCTCCCTGCCCTGCGGCGCAGCCCTGCTCTCCCCCAGAGGGATGCAGCGGCTCCAGGGACGTAATCGTCCCGACCTGAGAATGTTGAGAACGGCACCGAGCACGGGGTGGTCCTGGGGCCCCCGGGTGGGTGCTCAGAGCCACCCTGTGAGCACGTGCCGAGCAGGTGGCCACGCTCCGCTGGCAGCGCTTCTTCTGAGAACATCTTGACCTCACCTTTCCTCACAGATATTTTCACGGGCTGTGAAACTCGGGGTTGATAGAGTTTTCCTTTCTCATCATAAACATCATTGCTTTATTCGGAATCACTTTTTGCTGAGAGAGTTGCCGTCAGCGGGTCACTGCCTGTTTTCTCTGCTGCTTCCAAGATTTTCCCAAATCAATCTTTCATTTCACCCATTTGACTTGTCTTGGGCCTCAGTGTGGACTTCTTTGTATTTTCCCACTTGGAGTTTGCTGCACTCATTGGATTAAAAGCCAGCAGTGTTCCTCACGTCGGGTCATGACAAAAGTTTGGGTCATTTCCTCAAGTCCTCCTTTTCTGCCCCAATGTTCTTTGTCCCGAGGCTCTGGCAGTATGAACGGTGGGACCTTCGTGTGGTCCCAAGGCCTCTGCAGACCACAGGCGCCAGGGTCCCAGGATCGAGTCCCACGTCGGGCTCCCTGCATGGAGCCTGCTTCTCCCTCTGCCTGTGTCTCTGCCTCTCTCTCTCTCTCTCCTCTCTGTGTTTCTCATGAATAAATAAAATCTGGAAAAAAAAAAAAAAAAGATCCTAGGCGTCCGGCCTGCGAGGCCACGGGCGGCGGGCCTGGGGCGGTCACATGGTGCCCTGGGTGGCGGCAGGGCCTCGATGCCCCCAAGTCCGGGCCTGCCCACCACAGAGGGGCCCTCACCCGGGCCTCGCCTGCTTGCCGCCGCTCCGAGGCGGTGGGCCCGCCGTGCTGTTGGCTGTGCGGTCACTTCTCTCCTCTGCCCCAGGTCGGGTGTCCTTCTTCACCTCGGGGTCGGAGAACCTGCACCGTGTGGAGAAGGTCCAGTGGGGCACCCGCTACGCTGTCACCATCGCCTTCACCTGCAACCCCGACCACGGCATCGCAGACCCGGTGTTCACGTAGCCCGGCCGCCGGCTCTGCCCACGGGGCAGCCACAGGATGGCACCCCTCCCGCCCTTTTGGCCCATTTCCTCCAACAAGGTGCCTTATGAATCCCCCCGACTGGTTTGCTGCCGCTTCAGTCATTTCTTCGTCCGTAAGCGAATTAGGGGGCCGGCCCCCCGCCTCCCAAGGCCCGGGGGCTTCAGCGCACACCAGCCGGGGCCACGTGTGCTCCTGCCCTGGACTGGAAATCCCCGTTTGTCGCCGGGGCGGCGCCGACTTTGGAATGTGGACTCTGCGCGGCGTGGAGGTCCCGTGCGTGGGCGGCTTTGGGCGGGGCCGCGGGCCACGTCGCTGACAGCAGCGTGGGGTCCCGCCTGACCCGGCATCCCCAACGCCACGCGGGTCACACCCCACGCAGGCCCTGCACGAGCCCGGCGAGCTCTGTGTGGGGAGGGGGGGACTGTACATATAAGGGGGGGGCGGGCTGTATTTATAACGCGGGGAGCAAACGAGGAAGTGGGACAGACGCGCAGCGGTAGCAGACTGAGGCCGAGCAGCGGGCACCACCAGGCCGCGGGCAGTTGCCTCCCGGCGGCCTAGCCCTGGAGGCTCGGGGAGGAGGGGGCGTCCTCCATGGCACAGCCCATCCCTTTTGGGCTGATTGGCGCTGTAAATGCTAGTTTCCTACTTGATCTTGAGTCCAGGAGAAGCAGGTGTAGACAGCCAGCCCTGAGTCCCTGTTTCGGGGCCCCGCCTCTGCCCCCCACCCTCCTGCCCCCCTTGCTTGCTCAGAGCCCTGCTGAGGCCTCACGTCCAGGGCGGGCTGGCCTCGCCTCAGACAGGTTCAGGGGCTTGGAGCAAATAATCTCTCAGAGGGGACACCAGACCCCACGCCTGGATCGGGGCCCCTGAGACCCCAGCTGGTACCCCTCCCTCCCTGGCAGCTCAGGCACCCCTCCCTCGCAGCCCAACACTGGTGGGCACACTGCTCACTCCCCTAAAATCACCCCCAGGGCCGCCTCCCGGCTGCCAGGCGCCGACTGCCCAGCCTGGCACGTAGGGGACGCACACTGTCCGCCTCTGCTCCCCCACGGCCCCGGGCTTGAGGAGGCCGAGGGCAGACCCGGAGGTCCCCGCTGCAGTCAGGCCCAGGTTCGGGGCGGCCTCAGAGTTTCACGCTAACACCTGGGTTTGGGGGGAGACATGGGCTCTGGGCTTTCGGCCCAGCTGCGGGGCGTCTGGGGCCCCCCGGGGCAAAGGGCAGCTGAGGGGCAGGGGCTCCTGGCTCAGTCCCCGCCTGGAACCCCCGCGTCCGGGTTTCCCCGCTGTGAACAGGAATAAGCACGTAATGAAAGAGGGCCCAGTGGTGCGCTGGCCGAGGAGGCCACGGGGACCAGGGGCACACGCGTGGAAGGAGGGCAGGGAGGGGCTGGACCCCAGGCCACAGACCGCCGACCCCACTCAGCATCCAGCCCTGGGTTTCTGCAGCAGGGGCGGGCGGGGGGTGGACAGGTCGGAGCTGCCAGCCTACGGGCCTGCCCCGGGCAGCTCGGGGGACAGCCGATCCTGGGAGAACTGGCCCCTCGCCCCGCGTGGGGTGGGCCCTCGGCCAGCCTGGAAGGAGCAAGTCTGGGGCGCTGGCTGCTGGCAGCCTCGCTCCCTGCCGGCGCGTCATCTGTCTGGAATTCCAATGGAAAAATCTGCCCTGGCGCTGGGGCTCTTGGATTCCTGGTTTGGTGGTTAGTGGGTGTTTGGGGGCCCAGGCTGGACTCTGGCCCCCCGTCCCCCTTGCACGGGGACGTGGGCGCCCACCTCTGCTGGCTGAGTCCCCTCCTTTCTCATGCCTGGCTGGCGGTTGAGGAATGTAGCCCCACAGCTGGGGACGAGCCCTGGGCGCTTTCTTCCGGGGATGAGGGAGCCCCAGAGTCCTGTCCCCCAAGGCTGGCCCTTCAGGGGATCGGGATCAGGAAGCCCAGCCAGCTGAGTGTGTGCAGGTGTGGAAGGAGGTGAGTTCAGGCTGCCCTCCTGGACAGGGCCACGCATTGCCCCACAGGCGCTGTGCTGCCACCCACACGAATGCCAACACTCCCCATCCCACCGAGGTGTGCATGGGGAGCACAGTCTCCCCAGCAGGTGAACAGTGGTGTCTACTGCTTCAGGTGCAGCTCCCTTCCCAAAGAACGGGTTCCTGCAAAGACAAGGAGTGTGGGGAACGCAAGTGTGGGTTTCTCGTTGATAAATGACCTCCAAAGTGCAGCTGTCCCGGTGTGCCACGGAGTCCCTGGGCCTGAGCCCCCTGCAGGCAACCCTCTGGGGGGTGGGGGCCCCTAAAACAGCCCCACCAGGGCGGTGATCCGTGATGGGGGGCTGGTCCCTCCAAGCCGGAGCCGCCTGGAGCCTGGAGCAGGAACAGGCCCGCGTCCCTGGTAAACCCATCATCCCACGGCTCCCGGCCCACCGCCAGCCCGCCGCCAGCCCGCCACCAGGGAGTGAGACCTCTGCTGGGCTCTGAACCGTCCCCACCGTCCCACAGCCCCTCCACCGCCTCCCGGAGTACAGAGGACAAAGGAAATGAGGACAGGCAGCGGTCCCCGTCAAGAACACACTTCATTCACTCATTCATTCCCCACTATCCTATTGGGCCCCACAGCCTGTCCCAGGAACTAGGTAGGGTGAGGGGGTGGGGGCTGGGCGTCCAGGAGCGTGACACCCTGTAGGCCACGTGCCTGGAGGCCTGGCATCGCCCGGTCCCAGCTGCTCCCTGTCCCGGTGGCTCCGCTGCCCAGGGTCTTCCAGAGGGGCTCATGCCCCACCTGCAAAGGCCTCCCCCGCCCTGGCCCCCCGCCCCGGCCCCCTGCCCTACCAGCCCCACAGACCGAAGTCTGAATTCATGGTATGTTCAATGGAAGGCAGCCCGTGCTTCACACAGCGATTTCAGTTGCCTTCTGGGAAAAGAAATCCGTTGCCCACATGCGCCCCAAATGCCATCCGCTCCAGGGGGACACAGACACAGGACCCCTCGCACCTGCTGTTCCACGCCTGCGTGTATGCAGCGAAATGGGCGCAGAGACCCCCACGCCAGTGCTCCTAGTTGCTTTGTGGATGATGAGCCAACACAGGGCCCACAAGCCATCAGTGGGTAATGGGGGGCAGTGCAGCCACCAGCTCCCCAGTGACAGGAACGAAGTAGCGATGACCATAGCCCGGAAACCTGGAAAGCACACAGACGACCAGCCGGCGGCCAGACCCCGCTGGTAAGTCCTGAGAGCAGCAAAACCTGTCAAGGCAAGTGGCGAGGACATGGCTTCTGGGGCCCTGTGAGGAGGGTCTGCGCAGTTCTGGGGGGCAGGGCCCCATCGGGAGGGGGGACGGGGGTTCTGGGTTCTAAGTCACGCTTACAAAAGCCTTCCAATTCCTTATACTGGAAATATATTCTAGCATATTCTAGGGAGGGGCACCCGGACGCTTCCATCCATTGAGCATCCCACTCTTGGTCTCACCATCCTGAGTTTCCAGCCCTGTTGGGCTCTGTGCTGGGCATGGAGCTTGCTTAAGAAACAAAAAAATAGATTCATTGTTTTTTTTTTTTTAAGATTTTATTTATTTATTCATGATAGTCACAGAGAGAGAGAGAGAGGCAGAGACACAGGCAGAGGGAGAAGCACGCTCCATGCACCGGGAGCCTGATGTGGGATTCGATCCCGGGTCTCCAGGATCGCGCCCTGGGCCAAAAGCAGGCGCCAAACCGCTGCGCCACCCAGGGATCCCTGTTTTTTCTTGTTTTAATGATGTTATGACTCACAGCTGCCATAGAATCCATCTGGATTTTACTTTGCCTGGACGCAGCCCACGGTCCTCCTGCTGGAACTTAACCTCCCTCCTGTGCTGGACACCTCGCTTTCTGGGGGACCCCGGACTCTGGGCTGTTCCATTTCTGAGCCTGGGCCACCCTGTGTGAGCGGTCAAGACCTCGGGGGACAGTCTCATGCCTCGGAGGAAACCCCCTGGCTGTGGTCATCACTCCTCTACGTGAAGTGCAGAGGAGAGTCCTCCTATTGTCCCCAAACCCCGGGGCCCAGAGCACAGGCACCCTGAGCCCCCCACGAACAGAGACCCTCCTTTCCAGATGGGGTGGTGAGAGCAGGTGGGGTGGCTCAGCATGTCCAGAAGGAAAGTGAACATTGCAAACTGTCCTGGAAGCTTCTAGAGACCCAGGAGCAGCCCAGAGCACCTGCATGGATGGCCTGGCCTTCGTGTTCTTCCTCCTGTGCAGATCAGTGTGGAGTGGACAGCATTTAAACAGCTAGGGAGCTTGTCATCACCCTGGGTGCCCCTTAGCCGTCCTGTGCCCATCAGCCTGTGTCCAGATCCCCCATCTCCACTGCTGACCCTGCTGCTCTGGAGGCTGGGGCTGGACCCACACGGAGGGTCCGCTGGGTTCCCGGCAGCCAGTGCTGTGGCCTCAGAGCACCTGCTGCTCCCATCCCCTCCCCCTCCTCCCTGCTCTCCCTTTCTGTCCAGGGAGGAGGTCACCCCTGAGGCTCCCGTGACCAGAAGCCTTGTCTCTAGATCAAATTTCCCCAGAAAAGGGGAACATACCACATTTCAACTGACAATTGCCAACCTTCCCCCACCTGAAAGGGCATGGTCCCCTGTGTCCCCAGAGCCCAGGCAAGGAGCCAGCAGATGGACCCTAGAGCCTGCGGAGGCAGGCCTGGCCTGGGTCCCTGAGTCCCCAACCAAAGCCCTGTGACCTTGGGCTCCAGAAAACATGAGGGGGTCACAGAGAAGGCCCTCCCTCCCTGGGAACTGTTGAACGGCCTCCTGGCCCGATCTGAGGCACACTAGGCCCATGGACGTGCCTGGCCAGAGTCTGTCCTGGGTCAGGGGACAGGGGAACTGGCCCGTCCAGTTGATCCACGGGGATGAGGGCCACGGCGGCGCCGTCCGCCTCCCGAGGGCCCTGCAGGCCCCTTCCCACCCACGCCCCTGGGCTCCCTGTGCTCAGAAGCCAAGGCGCCATGGCCCGGGAGGGGAGGCTCCAGCCGCGGCCACCCAGCCCTCCCTGAGCAGCCCCGTCCTGACGCCAACCTCAGCTGGTGTGCACAAGGCCTGCCCCGCCTCACAGACACTTGCCTCTGAGAGGCTGTCAAGGTCACGAGCGGCCAGTGCACCAGAGCAGCTGCTCTTTTATTATGAAACGGCGCGTGCCCAGGGGGAGCACGTGCGGGGAGGCTGCGGGGTCGGGAGACCTCTGGCTCTGCAGGGGACATGTGCACGAGTGTCCAGAGCAGCTCTGCCCGGTTCGGGAAGAGGCGGCCACAGCTCACAGCCTGTGACCCATGGGCACATCCGCAGTCGGGTGGCCCCACAATGAGGACTCCGCTGTAAGTAGGAACAGGGTGCTGACCCCAGTACAACGTGGGTGAGTGGACCTCTGTGGCCCACTGACTCCTCACGGGGTGGCCTTGTCCACTCGGCTGAAAGCCTTAGAGCGAAACATGGCGGTTTCCCAGGAAAGCAGGGCTTCCACCCCCGAGGCTGCAGCGCGAACGCCCCAGCCTCCAGCCTGGGCTCCCTGATTGCACAGTCAGTCCTGAAAAGAAATCCCGTGTCCTCGGTGGCCTATCGGTTTGGCTTCCCTGGGGCACCCCGGCTGGCGGCTGGGTTGGTGATGGTTGCACCGCCCTGTGAACTGACAGGTGGGTGCCCGTGTCCCTGAGCAAGGACGGCCCTGAGGGCTTGGAGCTCAGTTCTGGCCCCTGCACATTCCAGCTGGGCGACCCCTCTCCCTGGGACTCCCCCCTCACACCCGGGACCCCCCCACCCTCCGGCTGGGCGACCCCTTGCCCTGGGACACCCCCCACCCACAGCCCGCCCGCTCTGGTCCAGGCCCTTCGAGCCCCCTCCAGCTCCTGCCCCAGCTCAGCCCTCCTGGAACCCTCAGCGGCCTCAGGGCCCTGGGGGGTGGCGGGGGGCTGCAGGCAGGGGT
Organism: Canis lupus familiaris; assembly: GCF_011100685.1. Taxonomy (NCBI): domain Eukaryota; kingdom Metazoa; phylum Chordata; class Mammalia; order Carnivora; family Canidae; genus Canis; species Canis lupus. The sequence continues at coordinate 807,035 of NC_049230.1, forward strand.
CCTCTTGTAGGAACCAGCCTGGCCTCGGAGCAGGCAGGGCAGCCTGGGGGGGCCCAGAAGCCCGACTGTGTCCCACAGGTCATGGGTCTTGGGCCAGACGAGGCCTCCATGGATCTCCCGGCCTCCACGGAGGGGCCCTGGGGCGAGGCTGTGAGCGGGGCCAGGGAAGGGGGGCTGCACCCGCATGGGGCTGACTGTGCCCTACAGGAGCCCCCACGATGTGTGAGAAGAGGGAGTCTGTGTGCACCCCGGGCCTAACAGCTCCGACTCTGAAGCACAGGGGAGGGGGTCTGCCAGGGAGGGGCGGGGTGCAGTGGGGGGATGGGGGAAGAGGGAGGGGTGGGCCAGGGCGGGTCACCTGGGATTGGGGCAGGATGACGATGACGCCGCAGGTGGGGCCTGTCGGGGAGGCAGTGGGGGCGCCTCCGCAAAGCAGGGATTTCCTTTCTGACCAGCCGTGAGCCTGCGGGCAGGAGGCCCAGAGACGCAGCCTGGGGCTCTCCCTCCCCGGCCCTGCAGCGTCGGCCCCCCCCCCATCCCCTCAGGGGGGGGTCCCTCCCCCCCCACCCCCTCACCCCCTCCCACCTCCGCTGAGCCTGCCCTGCTGAGCTTGCCTGCTGCCCGAGGTCCTCAGGGTGTGGGCGGTGAGGCTGCCGGAGCGGGCCTGGCCCGGGGCGCTGGGACCTGCAGCCACGCACAGACAGGCGTCCCCACCCGGCTGGGCCGAGGCAAGGCGGGTCCACGCGGCCCGGGTCCGCAGGTTGTGTTTCCATCTGGCCCAGGTGCGCCCGTGGGAAGGCACATCCTCCTCCGCTTGGCCCTGTGGGGGGACTCGCGGGTCCTGGCTCGGCCGCCCTGCGCCCTGGGGCTGTGGCCCCTGAAACTTGCTGCCCTGCACCTACCTGAGCCTCCACCCGGCCCGGCCCGAGGCTGTGCCCTGCCTCCCACGGGGAGTCGGGCTCCCCCAGACACCCCTGCTGCTGCCCTCACCTTGGCAAAGTAACTCCCTGGAGCTTCTGGGTGGCTCGGGTGGTTGGGCGTCTGACTCACCCTCTCACCTCAGGTCTCGGTTTCAGGGTCGTGGGTTCAAGCCCATGTTGGGCTCCGTGCTGGGCGTGGACGCTCCTTAGAAAAAAACTTTAAAATTTCAGAGAGCCTGGGTGGCTCCCCCGGTGAAGAGTCTGCCTCCAGCTCAGGTCAGTCCCGGATCGAGTCCGGCCTCAGGCTCCCTGCTCAGCGGGAAGTCTGCTTCTCCTCCTCCCTCTGACCCTCCCCTGCTTGTGCTCTCCCTCTCAAATAAAATCTTTAAAAAAAAAAAAAAAGGGGGACGGGCAGCTCTGGTGGCTTAGTGCCGCCTTGGGCCCAGGGCGTGATCCTGGGGACCTGATCCTGGGGACCTGAGATAAAGTCCCATGTCGGGCTCCCTGTATGGAGCCTGCTTCTCCCTCTGCCTCTCTCTCTGTCTCTCATGAATAAATAAATAAAATATTAAAAAAAAAAAAAAAGGGACGCCTGGGTGGCTCAGTGGTTGAGCATCTGCCTTCCACTGAGGGCGTGACCTCGGAGTCCGAGGATCAAGTTCCACATCAGGCTCCCCATAGGGAGCCTACTTCTCCCTCAGCCTCTCTCTGTGTCTCTTATGAATAAATAAAAACTTAAAAAAAATCTCTTTTAATTTAAAAATATTTTAAAAATGTAACTTCCTTAGTATCACTCCAAGATATGGTGCAAAAAACATTCTCACATGCAGATGAACAGGGGCTCCAGGGACACTTTGGGAGGTGAGTTCTGGTCTCCAAAGCTGGGGGCTTTTTAGCACATCCTAAAATCAGGATGTGGGAAGCAGAGACCCCGGGTGTTGGTCAAGGTACACACTTCAGGCCATTCCCTTCCAAAAGCGTTTGGGGTCTTAAGTGGGACCGACAGCTCCAGACCCCACATTTAGGGGCCACTGGCAGGGGCAGCAGCTCTCTACGGGCCCACGCGTTAGGATCCTGGTGGGGCCTGGATGGTTCTCAGTCTGACTTGCAGCCGAGGCTGAGACCGGCCTAGGGGTGGGGGCCGGGCCTCAGTACAGAGTGCACAGGCTGGTGGGGCAGGGAGAGGCCTAAAACCCTTCTCCGGGGCTAAGGGCAGTCTGGTGGCCTCCGTGTTCCCAGGAGACATGAGACAAAGCCCTGTGCCATGAAGGGGTGTGATCTCAGCACCCCCAGTTCCTGCCCCACTGCACCATGGCCCAGTTGCCCCCTCTTCCCTGAGCAAGGTGGGGCTGGTCTTCCCCTATCTTGCTCACAAGGTTTCAGGCCCCACACCGTAGGGTCTGGTGCAGGCTGGATGGCACCTGCCCACCAGGTCAGGACAGTTGGACCAGCCTCCAAGGTTATTCGCGTCCTCCCAGCCACCCAATGCTCCTCCTCGTGCCTCCTCGTGCCCTTCCTCGTCTCCCCACCGCTTGGCTCGACATCCCATCCCCACTGCTGAGGCGGGACAGGGGCGCGCAGAGCTCAGGCTTTATTGTTCTAATGCTAATGCGCCCAGAACAGAAGAGCCATGCGGGAGCTGGGGAGGTCAGGAGCAGGGGCGGTTATGGGTGCCACAGCCAGGAGGGGAGCGTGCCGCCATGGGTGGCAGCAGGCATGCACATCTACTGCTGTGGGTGGTGAAGACTGTGTGTGCCGTGATCTTCAGGAGCTGGTTCTGGGCCTGAGCCTCCCACGGACCCTCCTCAAGGGCCCAGCTGTGGGGTTTCCGGGCTGCTGAGGCTGATGCTCCTTTTGATGCAGAAAGGAGAGCAGGGAAGTTTCTGGAAAAAGACTAAGTAACGGGGGGCTGATGGGCTAGGAGGGGCTCGAAGGGCAGCCTGCATTCTGGGACCCTTCACTGCGGGACTCCAGCCACCTCAGACCTCGGACCCCAGTGTCACGTGGGGCCCAGGCCCCTCAGGCACACAGCACTGTTGGGGCCGCCTGGGACGTGGCGGCGGTCTCCGTGGCCTGCTGGCCACTGGAGGACAGCGAGTGACCGGAGCCACGGTGGAAGCGGACACGGCACCGCGGGAAGTGGCCCGCGGGCACGGGCCCACGGGCGGCCCTGGCGCGCAGCGAGCGCTGGCGGTACTCGCGGTAGTTCTTGGTGAGCAGCGTGTAGAGGAAGGGGTTGACGCAGCTGTTGCCGTAGGTGAGGCAGGTGGTCAGGTAGTTGACGATGCGCGCCATGCGGGGCGTGAGCGGCTGGGCCCCCCGGTACTGGGCGAGGAGCTGCCACAGCCAGAAGGGCAGGAAGCAGGCCCAGAAGAGCAGCACGATGCCCAGGATGAGGTAGAGCACCCTGGGGTTGGGCAGCCGCCGCGTCTGAGCGAAGGAGGCCCGCTGGGACAGCCAGTAGGCCCGCGCCAGGCGCACGTACAGCAGCCCGATGACCACGCCGGGCCCCACGATGCTGGTCCCGAAGAGCAGCGTTAGGTAGGCACGGTGGGCACGCTGGCCCCAGACCGGCAGGCAGAGGCTCTTGTGGCCCCTGTGGACCAGCCGGATGGCCAGCATCATGGGCAGCGCCAGCAGCAGCGCCAGCAGCCACGTGCCCAGTGCTAGGACCTTGCGGTAGCCCTTGGAGCGCTGCGCCGTGTCCAGCGGCCTCAGCACCGCGGCGTAGCGCTCACTGCTCATGACGGTCAGCGTGAAGATGCTGGCGTGCATGGTCAGGAAGTCCAGGCTGAAGAGGACGCGGCAGCCCACATCGCCAAAGTGCCACTCCTTGGTGACATAGGTGGCCACAATGAAGGGGATGCTGAGCAGGTACAGGAGGTCAGCAAGCGCCAGGTTGATGACGTACACATACATGGAGGCCGAGGTGTGCAGGAAGCGGCACATGACCACCAGCGTGTACGCGTTGCCTGCCACGCCCACCACGCCCATGGCTGAGAGCACTGCGCCGATGGCACCAGTGGCCACCAGGTCCTCCAGGGAGCTGGGCTCCGCCGGGCTGGCCCATGAGCCATTGTGGGAGGCATCGGGGGCGCCCGACAGCTCGGGGATGGTGCTGCCCGTCGCAGCCAGCACGGGGAACCCGCTCGCTGGCTCGGGGCTCAGTGCCATCTGTGCCGCCTCACGCTGGGCTTGGTGCTGGGCGTGCTGCTCCTCTGGGTGGGGCGGTGGCATCTGCGGGCAACAGAAGAACATGCGCTTTAAAGATCAGCTCAGGGGGATCCCTGGGTGGCGCAGCGGTTTGGCGCCTGCCTTTGGCCCAGGGCACGATCCTGGAGATCCGGGATCGAATCCCACGTGGGGCTCCTGGTGCATGGAGCCTGCTTCTCCCTCTGCCTGTGTCTCTGCCTCTCTCTCTCACTGTGTGCCTATCATGAATAAATAAAAATTAAAAAAAAAAAAAAGTTAAAAAAAAATAAAGATCAGCTCAGGGACGCCCGGGGGCCTCAGCGGTGGGGCGTCTGCCTCCGGCTCAGGCTGTGACCCTGGGGTTCCGGGATCGAGTCCCACATCGGGCTCCCCGCATGGAGCCTGCTTCTTCCTGTACCTATGTCTCTGCCTCTGTCTGTGTCTCTCAAGAATAAATAAATAAAAATTTTAAAAGATTTTATTTATTTATTCATGAGAATATACAGAGAGGAGAGAGAGACAGGCAGAGACACAGGCAGAGGGGGAAGCAGGCTCCATGCTGGAGCCCGATGTGGGACTCAATCCCGGGTCCCCAGGATCATGCCCTGGACTGAAGGCAGCGCTAAACTGCTGAGCCACCCAGGCTGCACTAAAATATTTTTTAAAAAATAAAAAATAAAGATCAGCTCAGATACCCCCTCCCACACCCAAGAGGCTGTGTGAGGGCACAGTCCCAACTGGGCTGGGGGACCTGCAGAGGGCCATACTGACTCCAGCGTCCTTTCTCCCAATTATTTCTTCTGCATTTAAAAAAAAAAAAAAAGTGTGTGTGTGTGTGTGTGTGTGTTTTAAGATTTTATTTATTTATTCATAGAGACACAGAGAAAGAGAGGCAGAGACACAGGCAGAGGGAGAAACAGGCTCCATGCAGGGAGCCCGACGCGGGACTCAATCCCAGGCCTCCAGGATCACGCCCTGGGCTGAAGACGGTGCTAAACCGCTGAGCCACCTGGGCTGCCCAAATGTTTTGTTTAGATTGCAGAAGTAACATCCACCGATTTTTAAAGTTCAAATAGAAAAAAAACGAGTGGTGAAAAAGGGAAAGTGTTTGTAATCTCTCTCTGTTCACATGGGGACACGAGCCTTGGTCATGCCATACACAGAAATAATTTGAGGTGGACTGTGGATCTGCATATAATAGGTTAAATCAATACATCAGTCAAGCTTCTGGAAGAAACATAGAATACCTGCAAGACCACAGACAGGCAAAGTTTTCTCACAAAAGAACAGGAAACGCTTGCCAAAAAGGTAAAGACCAATCAAACAGACTTTTTAAAATTAGGGACCTCACAAGGAGAGTAAAAATGTAAATCACGCCCCGGGAAAAGATTACTAGAGGACAAAGAACTAGTAACCAAAATAAAGGAAAGAGCTGTACATTAACACAGTCTAACCACTTGTGGGCGGGGAGATCTGGACAGACCTTCTCAAAAGAGGAGATCCGAAGGTCTGAGCGGCGCACCGAGAGCAGCTTGGATCCTTAGTCATCAGGGTCACTAAGGTGAAGACCACCGCTCCCTCGGTGGCGGCAGAGTCAGAAGGGCAGATGCCTGTGCCAGGCCCCCGCAGCGGCGGGTGGGAGTGTGACACCGAGCAGCCCCTTCTGTGTGTGACCGAAAGCAGCGTGGTGCCGGCCTTGGTGGAACAGCCCCCTTCCCCGCACATTCCCACTGGGACCCCAAGAGATCAAGTGCCATTGTCCCCAAAACAGCAGCCAGAAGGTTGACAGGCAGCCTAGTCCTGGTATCCGGGAGCTGGGACAACCCAAATGTCCGTAAATAGCCGCACGGATAAACACTGACGTCTCCACAAAGGTTGCAATGAGCAGAGGAGGGACGTGTCGCTTCAGTCCCTGACTTGGATGATCATGCAGACCAGCGACTGAGTGAGGAACCCCGAGGACACCGCCGGGTGGTCTCGGAGATGGGGATGCTGCTGGGTGGTGGGGCTGCCGCCCAGGCAGGACAGCAGCGCCAGGGGTCAGAGCAGGGCTTGGGGCACTGGGGAGCCCTCGGGAGGGGACCGAAGTGCGTCCTGACCTGAGTTGAGGTTCCTGGGCACGGACACCATACTTAGGGTCTGTGCTTCCTGGATGAAGATTATCCCCACAAGAAACGAAAAAAGCCCCCAAACGTGGGGTACCGAACCACGGAGGAGAGGCGCCTGTGTCCCCCCACCTCCCAGCGTCCAGGGACCGTGACGGTTTCGGGTTTTCTTGCTCTGCACGCCCAGTGTCTGTAGTAACAGGTCCCACCCTGCGGACCGACCCCGCGTGCAGAGGGGACCCGGCCCAGCCTCCGGTCAGGTGCCCGGCCAGGGGTCCCCTGGGGCTGCCGAGGGCTGTGGGCCTGGGGGGTGACCACCAGGGATGCGGAGCCCCGCGGAGTCCCCTGCCACCCGCGGCTTCCAAGGGGCCAGCGGGACGGCGCCGCGACACCCCAGCGCCCTGACACCTCGATGCCTGGACACCCCGATGCGCCAACGCCCTGTCACCCCAGGACACTCCCGCCCCAGCCCCGGCCGCCGCACTCGCCACGGCGCCGCGCTCACCGGACTCAGCGGCGTGGGGTCCACCCTGAGCCCCGGGTCGCCGTGCGGGTCCCCGAGCGCTGGGCGGGGCGGGGGGGCTCCTGGGTCGGCGGAGGGGCGCCCGCCGCGGTCCCGCCAGGAAGGCTGCGCTCCCGGCTCCCGGCTCCCGGCTCCCGGCTCCCCGCTCCCCGCTCCCCGCTCCCCGCTCCCCGGTCGCCGCCACCTGCCCGGCCGCCAGCTGAGAATGCGCGGGGCGGGTATTAATAACCCGGGGCAGAGGGGGCGCTGGAGGGGGCGGCGTGGGGGCGGGGGAAGGTGCTAGACAGCTGGGAGGTGTGGGGGGGCGGGGAGGTGGGGGCCGTGCTGGAGGGAGGGGCGGGGAGCGGGGGTCAGCGGGGGAGAAAGCGGGCCCTGGACGCCAGGCCTTGGGGCCGCGGGGTGCGGTCGGGGCGCGGGGAGCGCAGGACAGGTCGGGGCAGGAGAGTGGGAGCCCCGGGTGCTCCGTCGGGTCAGGACGAGGCTCCGTTTCCTGCCGTCGCCCCTGAGCGTCTCCCTCCGAGTCCGTGTGTGCGTGATGCGGGGGACAGTGGGGGCGACTGAGGGGCGAGGAGCCGGTGCCACTAATGACTCACACTGTGCAACCGTCACCATCTCCGGAAGTTTCTTCTCTTCCCAAACTGAAATCCTGTCCCTCAAATCTTCTCCACCCGCGCACCTCCTGTCTCTGAGGTGTCGCCCCCTGGGACCTCGGGCCCCCGCTGTCATACAGAACAGTGTCCTTCAGCTCCGGGCTTCTTTCCCTTTAGTGTAACGGCCTCAAGGTTCATCCGCCGTGTGGTTCGCGTCTGAATCGCCCTCCTTTTCACTGCCGAATAACATTCTCTCGTGTGTACGTGTGTACATGCCACGCTCCGTCCATCTGTGACCCTCCGGCTGTGCCACCTCTTGGAATGGGACTGTGTCTGGTTTAATGATTTCCTGCTCCTTCTATGGGTGCTATTCTTTCCTTTATCTCTGAAAAGTCCTAACCATCCTTATTGTCAGGTGTTTTCCAGATGGCTCCATCATTTTCAGGGAGCCTGGCCCCTCTGAGCAGCACTCCCCACTTCTCACTGACAGATGGAGACCCTTAACCCGCGGGTCTTGGTACAGGAGCATCTGTGTCACCCCACCGCATCTCTTGGCCAAGGGGACTCACAGACGCGTCTTATCTCACCTCCATGAGCAGGTGACTCAGTCTGATGGGCCTTGTCATGTTTGGCCTTATCTGCTGCCTTGGTCCATACATCCCCATAACCCCGGAACCCCTCGCATGTCTGGGTCACAGAAGGAAGCCTCCAGGAACACAGCCCTTGGCCAGCTGGTGGGCCTGAGGCCTGAGCCCTGCGCCCTGAGGCCCCACGGCCACAGACTGGGATGTACAAATGACCAAGGACAGTCATCACCAAGCACAGGTCGGCTCCCTGCCCTCCTCTGAGCACCTTTGGGCCCATCAGGACGTCCTGCAGAGCCACCTGCCGCACAGTCCATGGCCCTCTCTCCATTCGCACCATGAGGGAAGGGCAAGTGGGCATCCAGTGTGCATGCTGGGGACACCCTACAGACAGTGGGGAAGGGGCTGGGCTGTCCCCTTCCCCACTGATGTGTGTCCCCCCTGAGTGTGGGGGACAGGGATCAAGGGTGGGGAGAGGGAGGTAGGGAGAGGCCTGGAGATGCTGGTGGCCAGAGATGGCCCCTTGTAGGTGGGGGACACCGAGAACCTTCCTCTTCTACATGGTGACCCGACCTGGACCTGAGAGCACCTGGGCATGCACAGAGGGGGGCTCACTGCTCAGTCCAGAGCCGAGGGAGGGCGCGTGGGGCCAGGGCTCCTGCAGGAAACGGGAATTCAGGGGCTGCTTCCGTCCTCAGGGGTTGTGGGGACTCCACCCCTAGAACCTACTGTGTTCCGTGCAGAGTGACTCTGCCGCCTGTGATTCACTTGGTGGACCGTTAAATTATAAATTATAATTATAAAATCCCCACTTTCCACTAATGTGACTTCAATGTTTTGCTTTTGGGTTCATCATGTTTTGAAATAACAGTTTTCCTGTAAGAACTCACTTCCAGGGATCCCTGGGTGGCGCAGTGGTTTGGCGCCTGCCTTTGGCCCAGGGCGTGATCCTGGAGACCCAGGATCGAATCCCACATCGGGCTCCCGGTGCATGGAGCCTGCTTCTCCCTCTGCCTGTGTCTCTGCCTCTCTCTCTCTCTCTGTGACTATCATAAATAAATAAAAATTAAAAAAAAAAAAAAGAACTCACTTCCAATTGCATGACTAAACTGCATGGAAAACGAGGTTCCACGGACAGAAATCTGGCTTCGTGAGTCTCTTTACAGGTGTCCATCCAGCTGGGCCACAGACCTGTCAAAGAGGCACATTCTATCACGGCCCCTCCAATCCTGCGTGAGAAAGATAAAGGGGTGAGCAGGACCAGGGGATGGAGGAAGCGAGCCCCGACAGAGTCCAGGCCAAGGCTGCCTGAGGAGCCCCCCCTCGGGCAGAAACGGCTGCAGGCCCCCCCAAACTCAGTCAGGCCCATGGGCTCCAGGCACTGCCCGCAGCTAAGGGCACATGCCTGGGAGGAAGGTCCCAGCAGGGCCACCCCTCCCTGGCCGCCCTGCCACCTCCCCAGGACCCCTCTACAGAGGTGAGGGCCCCTGCATTTTCCTGGGAGACCCTTCCCCTGGTGCTACTGCTAACGTCATTCCTTGCTTTCCGTTTCAGAAGCTGCGGACTCCCCAGTCCTGGTTCCAAACAACTAAAATATACACAGGCCTCCAGCTGGGGGCCCCCCCCGTTAATCAGTGGAGAGCCTCCGGCATCCGCGCAGGCACGTATGGTGTGGAGTGCTCCCTTGGCAGAGTGTGCAAGCCCAGAAAGCTGAAGTGAGCGAGGCGGGAGATATTTCAAGAACACAAAACACTGTCTTTTCTCGGAAAGGCTCCTGCGGGCCCCTGGGGAAGGCCGGTGGGCCCGCCTCCTGGGGCTCCCCGTGGGGGAGGCTGTCCCAGTGGGACCGCTCGGGCTCGGTGACCCGTGGGAAAGGGTCTGATTCCAGGGCTGCGAAACCCCACGTTCTGAGTGAAGGGGCTGCTGACAGAGTCCCGAGGGCCGCTCCGCGGTCTGCAGAGGAGTCAGTGGGCAGGGAGGGTGGACCTGCGGCCCTCGGACGTCCCCCGCGGGCCCTCCCGCAAGGCCACTGTGCTCACCGAGTCCCGGGAGGGAGCACAACGCCCAACAGTGTCCAAGCCGACTGCTCCCTCTGTCCCTGGGAAGCGCGGCGGTCAGGAGCCCTGAAGCCCCATCCACAAACGAGCAGCGGGGCGGGGGTGGGGGGGGTGGGGGTGGGGGGCTCAGAGCTAACCAAGGGGGCTCTGCAGCAGCCAAACCTCAGGGGGTCTCTCCTGGGGACGTCCTTCACCATCACCTTCACCATCACCGGGAGCGCTGTGACCACGAGCATCATCACCACGAGCATCACCAGCACCTCCACCAGCAGCACCATGGCCACCATCAGTTTTACACTCTCAGTGTATGACACGCCTAGGTACCACCATCTAGATCAAGTGACAGCATTTTTAACATGTTTCAGAGTGTTGTATTAAGAAGCAGAATGGGGATCCCTGGGTGGCACAGCGGTTTGGCACCTGCCTTTGGCCCAGGGCGTGATCCTGGAGACCCGGGATCGAATCCCACATCAGGCTCCCGGTGCATGGAGCCTGCTTCTCCCTCTGCCTATGTCTCTGCCTCTCTCTCTCTCTCTGTATCTGTCATAAATAAATAAAATATTAAAAAAAAAAAAGAAGCAGAATGTCCCTAGTCCTCATTCCCATTCTCTTCCCTGCATAGAGGCGTCCCTGCCCCGACTTTTGGGCAACTCCCAAGCTTTTTTTTGACCTTGTATTTTCCATGTACAATTAATATTCACTGTAAAATCTTCGTAGGTGGGACTGTACTGTACCTAACCTTTTGCAGTTTTCTGTTTTCTCTCAATCTGAAAGCAGGAAACAGGAATTCAGGGGCAGGTGGCATCTGAACAATAAAAGTTCATCCACGCCTCTGAAAGGCTCGTGACATCCCACTGCAAACACCCCAGCTCACTTCCATTAACTGCCAGAACCAACTGCAGTGGTTTTACGCAGAATGGGATAATTCATTGCAGCTGTGTCGGGGATGGGGTTATTCTTCACACGTCCTCCGGGAAGAAAACACACAGTTATTTCTACTCTGGACCAATGTGCTGCAACTTTCACATTTGGTTTTTAAAATTTAAGGTGAAATTCACATAACGTAAAATTAACTATTGTGCAGTGGTCAGCTCTACCCAGTTCCAGAACATTACCATTGCCTCCAAGGAGACCCTACACTCATTAAGCAGTTACTTCCCACTCCCCCTTTCCCTCAGTCCCTGGCAACCACTTACCACCACTGTCTCTATGGAGTTGCCTGTTCCAGACATTTCACGCGAGTGGAATCCTACAACAGTGAGGCTTCCTTCACTGAGCGGCTGGTTTCAAAGTTCATCCACAGCGTGGCACGTGTGGAAGCTTCACTCCCGTGTACGGCGAGTAATAACCTGCGCCGTATGGACGTGCCACATGTCACTTAGCTCTTCATCTGACCACGTGGATTGCGGACAGTGCTGTTACAGGCGTGTACCTGCAGGTTTTTAATTCATTTGGGTACATAATTCATATGGCAATTATATAGTTAACTTTTCGAGGATGTATTTTATCTTTTTTCATTTTCACCGTAATCTCATTCGTTGCTGTTTTCTCTATTTTCACACGAGAAGATCTGAGGAGCCATCTGCAGTCTTCCTGTATGGAGCTGGAGCTTCCACCTGGGCCCTCCTGCAGGACTGACTGCTCCTGGCCTGCAGTCCCTCGGCTCCCAGGCTGCAAAGAAGCCTGGTCATTGAGGAAAAAAAGGTTGCCTCAAACAAGAGTTTGCTGGAATAATGAATAAATGGACTGTTTAATCTGGAGGGATGGAGAAAGAAAGGGATGAAGGTGAGACCAGGCTGGGTTTGTTTGGGAGAGAAGTCAGGTACATTTTATTTAAAAAAAAAAAAAAAAAAAAAAAAAGATTTTATTTATTCGAGAGAGTGGGAGAGGGAGAGTGGGAGATCACCAATGGGGGAGAGAGGGAGCAGGGAGCCCGACCCAGGGCTAGATTCCAGGACCCTGGGATCATGACCTGGGCCAAAGGCAGAGCTTCACCCACTGAGCCCCCAGGTGCCCCTGCAGGTGCAAAGTCTAAGCCAGACTCCACCTCACTAAATGCTGGGACTATTATCAGGAGGCGGAGAAGGGCAGTGTTTCGAACTGCTGCTGCATCAATGTGTTTTCTCAAGAAGCGTCAGAGTCTTCATGATTTAAGACCAGAACTACTTCTACAAGACACATGGGGTGAAGACTGCCCTCAAAGTTGATAGGATTGAACCTAATGCACAGTCATCCCCCTCCTCCCCGGTGTCTGTCCCTGAGAGGGAAATAGCCCATCCTTGGATCACTGGAAGGCTGTGTCAGCCAGAGACCCCACGGAGGACTAGAGAAACCTCCAGATCACTCATTTACAAGAAGGAAAACCTGCTGAGAGCATCTTCTCTGATCAGAGTATCTCCCCGCCCACAGCACCTGGCGCCCAGAAGTCCAGGGAGTGAGCAGCAACTGGGCCGGGGTCCCGGCCCCGCCGCTGATCCTGAATGTCAGCAGGCTTTACACGTGGCCTGCCTGCAAAGCTGTTTTTTAATGGGGACACAGATTTAGACTCATTAAAATCTGTGTTTGAGGGTCACTCATGATTGTTCACAACACGGCCCCTAGAGCGTGTGTTTGTTTATAAGCAACGTGATGAACACCGTGAAGCAGCTCAGCCCATGAGCCAAAACCCTGACTCACCTGCCCTGAGCTGCCCCCACTCTGTCTCCCGCTCCTACGAGATGTAAACCTGTCAAGGTGGCTCCTCTAATGCCCGAGGGGACCAGGCCACACAAGGACCAGCGGAGAGATGACAGCCCAGGCCCCACGCAACTCTGCTGCTGACCTTATCTAGTTCACAGCCAGCTCACAGAGCAGCAGGTACTCAGGGCCACGCTGCATACAAGAGGCACCATTTGAGACCAGGTCTCTCTGAGCAGAGCGGCCCCAGCACCGCTGGCAGGGCCCCGGGGAGCCCCAGACACCTGCTAGGTGGGGGAGCACCCCTGCTGCTCCGGGAGCCTGCGCCCACCCGAGACCACGTGCTGGGGCCTGAGGCAGTGGGTCCCAGCTCCGCAGCGTGGAGGGAGGGCCCTTCCCCCCGGTTCCGGTTCCCGGAACCTGGTCCCTTCCTGAGGCTGCTGACAGACCCTGAGGGATCCTCACGGATCCTGAGGGAAGCTGATGGGATCTGAGGGATCCTCACAAAACCTCAAGGAAGCCTACAGAACCTGAGGATTCCTGACAGAACCTAAGAGAAACTGACGGATCCTCACAGATCCTGAGGGAACCTGAGGGATCCTCACAGAACCTCAAGGAAGCTGACAGAACCTGAGGATTCCTGACCGAACCTGAGGCTGCTGACAGAACCTGAGGGGTCCTCACAGACCTGAGGGAAACTGATGGGATCTGAGGGACCTTGACAGAACCTCAAGGAAGCTGACAGAACCTGAGGTTCCTCACAGATCCTGAGAGAACCTGAGGGAACCTCACAGATCCTGAGAGAAACTGAGAGATTTCATGGAACCCGAAGGAAGGTGACAGACCCTGAGGGATCCTCACAGAATCTCAAGGAAGATGATAGAAACTGAGGGATCCTTACCGAAACTGAGGGAGGCTGACAGACCCTGAGGGAATCCTCACAGATCCCGAGAGAACCTGAGGGATCCTCATGGAACCTGAGGGAAGATGACAGAACCTAAGGGATCCTTACAGTCCTGAGGGAAATGTATGGCATCTGAGGGAAGCTGACGGGATCTGAGGGATCCTGACAGAACCTGAGGGAAACTGACAGAACCTGAGGAATCTGCACAGAACCTGAGGCGACCTGAGGGACCCTCACAGAACCTGAGGGAAGCTGACAGATCATTAGGGATCCTCACAGAACCACAAGGAAGCTGACAGAACCTGAGGATTCCTGAGAGAACATGAGGCGGCTGACAGACCCTGAGGGATCCTCACCGATCCTGAGGGAAGCTGACAGGATCTGAGGGATCCTGAGTGAACCTGAGGGAAGCTGACGGAACCTGTGGGACCCTCACAGAACCTGAGAGAACCTCAGGGATCCTTACTGATTCTGAGGGAAACTGATGGGATCTGAGGGATCCTCACAGAATCTCAAGGAAGCTGACAGACACTGAGGATTCCTGACAGAACCTGAGTAGACTGACAAAACCTGAGGGATCCTCACTGATCCTGAGGGAAGCTGACAAGATCTGAGGAATCCTGACCAAACCTGAAGGAAGCTGACAGAACCTGAGGCATCCTCACAGAACCTAAGAGACCCTGAGGGATCCTCACAGAACCTGAGGGATCCTCACAGAATCTGAGGGAAGATGACAGAACCTAAAGGATCCTTACAGTACTGAGGGAAATGGATGGTATCTGAGGGAAGCTGACGGTATCTGAGGGACCCTCACGGAACCTGAGGGAAGCTGACGGATCCTTAGAGATCCTCACAGAACCTCAAGGAAGCTGACAGAAACTGAAGATTGACAGAATCTGAGTGGACTGAAAAAACCTGAGGGATCCTCACTGATCCTGAAGGAAGCTGACAGGATCTGAGGATTCCTGACCAAACCTGAGGGAAGCTGACAGAACCTGAGGGATCCTCACAGAACCTGAGAGAGCCTGAGGGATCCTCACAGAACCTGACAGACCCTGAGGGATCCTCACAGAACCCGAGGGAAGCTGACAGAACCTGAGGGATCCTCACGGAATCTGAGGGACAATGACAGAACCTAAGGGATCCTTACAGTCCTGAGGGAAATGGATGGGATCTGAGGGAAGCTGACGGGATCTGAGGGACCCTCACGGAACCTGAGAGGACCTGAGGGATCCTCACAGAACCTGACAGAACCTGAGGGATCCTCACAGATCCTGACAGACCCTGAGAGATCCTCACAGAACCTGAGGGAAGCTGACAGAACCTGAGGGATCCTCACGGAATCTGAGGGAAGATGACAGAACCTAAGGGATCTTTACACTCCTGAGGGAAATAGATGGGATCTGAGGGAAACTGATGGGATCTGAGGGATTCTCACAGAACCTGAGAGAGCTGACAGAACCTGAGGGATCCTCACAGAACCTGAGAGAACATGAGGGATCCTCACGGAACCTGAGGGAAGATGACAGAACCTGAGAGATCCTTACAGACCTGAGGGAAACTGATGGTATCTGAGGGAAGCTGACGGGGTCTGAAGGATCCTCACGGAACCTGAGGGAAGCTGAGAGAAACTGAGGATTCCTGACAGAACCTGAGGGATCCTCACAGATCCTGAGGGAAGCTGACGGGATCTGAGGAATCCTGACAGAACCTGAGGGATCCTTACAGACCAGAGGGAAACTGATGGGATCTGAGGGCAGCTGACGGGATCTGAGGGATCCTCACCGAACCTGACGGAAGCTGACAGAGCCTGAGGCATCTTCACAGATACTGACAGAACCTGAGAGAAGCTGACAGAACTGAGGGAACCTGAGGGGAGCTCTCGGAACACCTGGTCTAGCTGACCCCTGCCCCAAGCCCATGATGGCCCCCCGGGCGCTTCAGCTCACCCCACCCCTCCCCGGCAGCCCGGGGCCCCCAGGCCCTCTGCTCAGCCCGAGGGGTGCTCACCCTGCCTGCAGACTCCCTCCTGGGGGCGCCCCCCCGAAAGGAAGGGAAGCAGCCCACCTGGCACTACCTTTCCCATGGAGCTCTGGGCTCATCTGCATGTGTCCCATGAGCCCGGCCCACCAGGCAGTGGAGCTGCTGAGTCACCCCCTCCCTCCCAGGAGAGCCCTGGGGCCAACGGGGGCAGGCCGCCCCTCTCCCCCCCAGCAGCACCCTCATGCCTTCCGCTGAGTTCCCTCGCTGCCCACGGGGGTGCTGGCCGCCCTTTCCGCCTGCAGGCCTCTGCGACTGTGCAGGGCGCGCCTCTGGCGCAGTGCTTTTGGCTTGGTGGGTGACGTGCTCCCGGGTCCTGACCTGGGCTTGAGGGGGGTCCCTTCCGTGGCCTCTTGATTCAAGGTCTTCACGGATTCCAGAAGCCGATCAAGTCTCACTTCTTTGCATTTAAATGTTTCTGCCTTTGGTGGCTTGTCACACTTTGTTTAAACTCCATAGATGGAGTCTAATGTGTCAGTCGGTCCTTGAGAAGGGGTCTTTTTGGCCCGTGGCCAGAGCATCTTCAGCTCCCCAAGACTGTAATGTGTTTCTTATATATTTTTACCTTATTCTTCCACTGTTTTGCTTGTTTCTTGTACTTCATCATTTTTTATTTAAACATATGTTCCGGGATCCCTGGGTGGCACAGCGGTTTGGCACCTGCCTTTGGCCCAGGGTATGATCCTGGAGACCCGGGATCGAATCCCACGTCGGGCTCCCTGCATGGAGCCTGCTTCTCCTTCTGCCTGTGTCTCTGCCTCTCTCTCTCTCTCTCTCTCTGTGACTATCATAAATAAATAAAAAATTTAAAAAAATATATGTTCCTTTTGTAAAAATATGTATAATACAAGAGTACAGATAGGTGGCTTTTTAAATAATTTACTAAACCAATCGGATTATTCGGCCCTTCCTTCCACACTTGTAACCTGTGCACCCAACTGCACCTGGCACGTCTGCCCCAGGACATCTGATGCGGGCCCCGAAGAGCAATTCCACAGCTGGGCCTGGACTGGGCCGCGCCCACAGGAGACACAAGCTGCTTCTGTCATTAGCTCACAGTGGAGTTCCTTGGGTCAGTGTTTCTCAAATTTTTCTGCAATTCAAATTTTCTAGGGCATTCAAAAAGTCCCGGTGTGCGTGTCACCATGTGGCAGACACCCGAGGTGACTCCCAGTCAGTCGTGCACTTCCTATGATTGAAGGCAGAAGCTGTGACTTGTTTCTTACCAAGCAAAGTGGCCAAGTCGGTGGATGTCATCCCTTGATTACATTATTTATGCAGATGCACATTGCTGATTTTATGGTCCGTATTTTACACAGTTACCTCATGATTTATATACGTGCACTACGTGTGCACTACGACACACTGATGTATGTCATGCACATGTCCATGAGGCATTGGGCGTGCCCCTGTCCGCACTCACACACCCACTCCCAGCTGACTCACCCTTGCTCCCCCTCTGCCCCTGGACGAGGGGGCACCCACGCTGTGTGCTGTGCTTACAGCTGGTAGCCTCTGGTCAGTGGCTGCAAAGGGGGGTGGCCACCCTCCCCCGGGGGGGGGTTGAGGACCTGCAGGGACACAATGTCCCCCTTTCTGGCTCCTCCCGGGGCCGGTGGGACATGGGCACAGGCTTCCCAACCTCCGTGCACCCGTCAGGATGCTCAAGTGAGTCATGAGAGGAATGATCTGGAACTTATGACAACTCGGGGCAGCCTAGACCTCAGCCCCTTCACAAATGCCGGTGGTAGCCCAGGGGCGAAGAGAGTGGTAAGTGGATGTGTGAGTCCGCCAGAGCAGAGGCATGACGCATTACAGGACGGCGGTGACCAGAGCCTCGGAGAGGTCACCCAGGCCCCGGCGAGCAGCAGGATAAGCTTGAAATTGCAAAACAGGCTGTGTGTTCTGGAATGAGGAGAAGGAGTGGAAGCTGGAAGGGGAGCAGCGCCTGATGGGGATCTCATTAGGATGTGGCCACGCCGCGGCCCGCCGCCCAGCCGTGGAAACACGTCCTCACCGAAGACCCGGTGCAGCATCGTCAGCCTCGGTTACGTGACAAGAGAAAAAGCAGGTTGTGAGTTTGTACACACAGTATTGCTTTGATTTTCTGAAAGAAAAAGTCTGTGGCCACGTATGCAAATGTTGGGTGTGATGCCTGCGTCCGGGCTCCTGTCCCGCATGCGCAGCAGGTGTCACGTGTCTGCGAGCCTACACAGAATGGGTGAGGACAGGTGCACCCGCGGCGGGGCCCGCCCCTGGTGGTAGCATCAGCAGTTACTGAACTTTCTTTATAGATTTCCACACTTGCTGAATTCTCTAGAATAGACAGGTGCTGCGGCCACCCCCTCGGAAGCAAGTGAAAGCCCCGGAGCACTCGGTGGGCAGCTGCGGGGTCTAAACCATCCTGCTCTTGGGGCCTGAGCCCAGCCCTGCCCCCAGGCCACCTCCCCGCCACCTGCGCCCAGAGCAGGCTGGGTGCCCGCCGCCTGGAGGCCCCCTGCAGGCCGGCACCTCCTGCCCGGCCTCTACTGCCCAAGCCCTTTGGGGGCTGACTCAGATGCCCTGGGGGTCCCCCTCCAGTTCTTTTACATCCAACCTCGTGGGCGTCTGAAGCTGCACCACAGCCAAGGCCGTCGCGTCCACTCAGCCCCCCACCGTCCCACTGCCGGGCTTACGTCCCGGCCGTGCAGGCTCGGAGCCCACGCCCTTGTGGCCGCCCGGAGAGCCACAGTCCTGGTGATTGTGCCCCCGAGGAGCGAGCGTTGCGTCCCCCCACCCCGATTCCCACATGAGGCTGCCTGGTGTGGGGTCCGCAGCCCAGCCGCCCAGCCGTGGCCACTCTCTGCCTGGGGCTCCCGAGCCCTTGGATGCTGTCCTGGGACACGGCCACCTCCACCCCGGGGGACGCCTCGGACTCGGGGTGTCCTGAGAACCCCCAGAGCCTCCCGGGCAGAAACACAATCATCTTGCATGAGCTTCCTGTAGCCACCACACAAATAACCACACACTGACAGGCTTAAAGCAGCACGCGCTGATTCTCTCGGGGTCCTGGACATCCGAAATCTGAATGGGTCTGCAGGGCGGCTTCTTTCTGGAAGCTCCAGGGGACAATCCCTTCTCTCGCCTTCCCCAGCTTCTGGAAGCGCTCGCAGCCCTTCCTCCATCCCCAGGCCAGCAGGGATCCTCTCTCTGTCCCTGTCCTCATACCTTCTCCCTCTGACTCCGCCCCCCCGCCCCCGCCCCCCTCTAGTAAGGACCCTCGAGGTGCCACGCAGCCCACTCGCAAGCAAGCTAACCCTCCCACCAAGATCCCTCACTTGGTCACCTCGGCAAAGTCTCTCCGGCCGTGGCGGTGACTTGCGCCCAGGTAGGGCGTCAGGACAGGGCCACCGCCCAGCAGCTACCCTCCCACTCCGTGTGCCTGGTGGCCTCTGTCCAGCTCTGGAATTCCCAGAAAGAGCCTCTTTTCTGTCCGCGCACCTGAGCAGCGTCCCAGCTGTCAGACTCCAACTCGCAGCGCCGTCTCAGGCCCTCGGCTCCGGAGGCCATGCCTGTGCCGCTAGCGCCAGCCCGGCAGGAGCGGGCAAGGGGACGAGGGCCTGGAGGCGAGGGCACAGCTCCTCAAACACCGTCGCGTAACAGCTGCGCGGAGGCCGGCGGTCAGAGAGGATCAACGCGACGGGGCTGCTCCGGCTACAGCGCAGGCCGCTCGGCCCCGAGCCCGGCCCCGAGCCAGCGCAGGCCTCTCAGCAGGCGTCTCAGCAGGCGTCTCAGCAGGCCTCCCAGGGCCCTGAGCCCAGCGCCGGGTCTGACCTTCCCAGGCTTTTTGAATTTCTGGATAGAAAAATAAAATTGGGGGAACGAGAGGGGTTGTCAACAGCTTACTTTTCCAACTAAGGCGACCTTCCATAAGGACGTTTTCTCACACTGGAGGCAAAAAGTCCATCCTGACAGAAGGATTTTATTTTTATTTTTATTTTTTTTTTTTATTTTTTTTTTTTATGATAGGCACACAGTGAGAGAGAGAGAGAGGCAGAGACACAGGCAGAGGGAGAAGCAGGCTCCATGCACCGGGAGCCTGACGTGGGATTCGATCCTGGGTCTCCAGGATCGCGCCCTGGGCCAAAGGCAGGCGCCAAACCGCTGCGCCACCCAGGGATCCCTGACAGAAGGATTTTAAACGGGTTAAACTTCACTTCTCGAAAAACTCTCTCCTACTCTTCCTCTCCGAGCAAGGCGGCCTCCTGGCCTCGAGTCGCTGGGGGACCTTCCAGATGACCACGACGCGGGTCGAAGACAAGAGCTCGCACGCGCATTAGGAAGAACCTGCGAGAACTGAAACGGATGGTCTGGAGCCGCCGCACTCGGGGCCTGAGAGTCCGAGCAGCGGTCGCAGCGGAAGGCGCACCGGGCGAATCCGAAGATCCTCAGCAGCAGATTGGAGAGAAAGGAAGGAAACGACAGGATGGAGCTGGAGGACGTGTGGGCACCCTCGGGGCGGAGTCCTGCGAGGGGCGGCTGCACGTGAGCACCCCGCCGGCCGGTGGGAGCTGGGCAGCGGGGGCAGCGGGGGCAAGGGCGGCCGGGCATCCGCTCCGGCAGCGGCGCCGGGTGCACGTGTGGAAGGGAAGCAGCCGGATGGCAGGGCCCTTGCTCTGGACGAGGCCGTGTCCCCTCCAGGTGGGAGTCCAAGGCCCCCCCGCACCTGCTGACAACCTGCCACTCGGGGGGTGAGGCCCTCAGGGAGCACTCACTGGAGTCGGCTCCTCAGATCCTCGATGCACACTTGTCCTTCCCTCGTGCGGCAAACGGAGACCGGGCCGTGGACTGCGTGGCTGGCGGCTCTGAGGGACGTCCTGACCAGGGGATGGGGTGCCGGGAGGGCGACGAAGGGCAAGGAGGGCAGCCACGGCCCCGATCTTGGGCTGATGCACCATTTCTGTCGAGTCACACATGGGTGGTGACCACGGGCATCTCGGGAGACAGACATGGACACGGTTTCTGTCCCCAGAATGGCAGCCCTGTGTCCACAGCACGTTTGCTCCCCTGAAAGCCAGGAAGTTAGGCTCCCACGTAGGGGCTGCGAGGAGGCTTGGCCGCCCCCAGAGGGCGCGCGGGGCAGGGGCGAGCCTCGTGGGCCACAGCCTGTTGAGTCCGGAGTGGGCCTCGGGGCCTCTCTGCTCAGGGCTGCTCCCGGGGAACGTGTCCTAGAGCCGCGTCCTCAAGGAGCTAAGAAAGTCACGCAAGCTCAAGTGTTTCCTTCCTCTCCCGTTCTCTTTCTTTTTTTTAGATTTTATTTATGTATTTGATAGAGCTAGAGACCACGAGTCCCTCCGAGCAGGGAGCCCATTGCGGGGCTCGATCCCAGGACCCCGGGATCATGACCTGAGCCAAAGGCAGACGCTTGACCGACTGGGCCGCCCCCACCCCGTTCTCACTTTTTCACCCCCCACAGATTTCCCTTCAACAGCAGGGGAGCCAAGCGCTGACCCCAAAGGGAAGCAGCAGCTTCTCCCCACAAAGCAGCCGCGTCTCTAAGGGCTTCTTGGGAGGAAACGAGTGAACCAACTGCAGCCGCGCCCCAGGGGGACGGTCGGTGCACACCTGCCGAGCGGGCAGGCCGGGCCTGTGGGGGGGTCTCCAGCCCTTGGACGCCAGGCCCCCTCCTCCACCCGGCTGCGGCCCCGACCGCCTGGGCGGCCACGCGGGAGGCCCGTGGAGACGCGGCCGGCAGCAGCATTTAACCGCGTGTCACCTCGTTCCGGTGCCGCACAGAGCCTCGGCCGCTGGAGCCGTCCGGGCCCGGCCACCGGCGCCGCCTGCTGCGTCCCCCCTGCCCCGGCGCCGGCCGCATGTGCTCGCGCCCGCTACTCAGCAAAGTCACTGTGCAAAAGGGCCCGGGCTGCGCCCCCATGGCAGAGGCCGCGCCGCCCACGCTGAGGAGCCACCCGCACAGTGGGCGCCCCTGCGGCCTCCCCGCCTCGCGCTGCCCGGACCGCGGAGGGGACACCCGGCCGTTTCGGGACAACTGTCCTTCGCGGTCAGACCTCTAGGGAGGGCGGCGGGAGGCGAGGGCGCTGCGGCCTGACAGGAGGGCCTGGGTGGGAATCGGGCCGCAAGAGCAGCCTTCAGACAGGCCGGGAACAGAGGCAGCTACCTACTGGGTCTTTTCTCTTTTCTTTTTTTTAAGATTTTATTTATTCATGAGACACAGAGAGAGAGAGAGAGAGAGAGAGAGAGAGAGAGACATGGAGACCCAGGCAGAGGGAGAGGCAGGTCCCTGCGGGGAGCCCAACACGGGACTCGATCCCGGGACCCTGGAGTCATGCCCTGGGCCGAGGGAGACGCTCCCCCGCTGAGCCCCGGGCGCCCCGAACTATTTGGTTCTATAAACTCTGAACGATGAGATGACGCCACACACAGACGATTGCGTGTACACAGCATGTGCACCTGAGTCACCCCAGCACTCAAAGTGCAGTGTCCCCGTGTGCGCCGCTCAGGGAGATCGGGCTGTGGTGCTGCAGATCAGTGTGACCTGTCGTCTGCCCGGGGGACGGTGGATCTGAAAGTCATTTTACGGTGAACTCAGGACCCTTGCTCGTTTTCATGGCTCATTAGGCTCCTTTGGTGACAGAAATATTATCTGTCCCTGTCTTTGTGCCTTTCTGTTCTTTTTACAAACACAACTGTAACTATAGGGTGAGTCAGTAAAAAAAAATGGGAAATCGACAGGCAGGCAACTGTGAAGCACGTCTGACCTCCATGGGCCCGGGGTCCTTGCCGGCCGTGGCCCCCCTGCGGAGCCAGGGGCCTCCCTCGCGCTGCCGGGCTGGGCTGTTCTCTCTGGAGCCCCGGTAGTGAATCTGTGCAAGACGCGTGCAGACTGCTCTTCTCCTGTGGCATCCCCTGCGAGGGGGAAGGAAGGAGCAGTCCGTAGGAACTCCTGCAGCCGCGAGGAGCCGAGGCGCCCTTCCCTCGCAGCAGAGCGGCAGCCGCGGGCACGTTCCTTTAAACTCCGAGCACCCGGACTCTCCCAGCGCAGCCATCCTCTCAGTGCGACGACTACAGCCTTCAAGGAGGTTCACTTTGGGGGCCCCCGGGGGGCCCAGCAGTTGAGCGTCTGCCTTCGGCTCAGGGCGTGACCCCGGGGTCCTGGGATCGAGTCCTGCGTTGGGTTCCCCTCAGGGAGCCTGCTGCTCCCTCTGCCTGGGTCTCGGCCTCTCTCTCTCTCTCAGGAATAAAAAGATAAACATCTTAAAACAAAAAAAGATTTTCTTTGGTGAATCACCTGATTATTTAAATACACTTTTCTTTCTTATTAGGACTTGACTACAACTGAGTCACCTGCCCAAAGCTTCAGGCCTGCTGGGCCCGGAGGCTTTGTGGGTCAGGTGGTGCCTGTGGGCACAGCTGGCCGGGCTCGGGTCAGATTCTAGGACACGCTGGCGGGGCCTGTGCCCAGGAGAGGCGCCAGCCCCAGCTTGGCCCTCGACTCGTCCGGGGGATGCAGAGGCTGTGCATGGGAACACTCTGGTGGCCGTCCCAAGGACGGGGGTCACTAAGCCAGCCAAGAAGCAGGAATGCATCCACACCACAAACATCTCTGGAATGTTCCCTAAACCTCAGGAGCCCTACAGGCCTCAGGGACAAGACAAAGATAAACACTACCAAGCTCAAAGGCACCCCAGGGATGCCAGCCTGTTTCCCCTGGAGGGTCACAGCCCTTGGGGCAGAGCGGGCCCCTGGCCTTGGCCAGCACGGGCATCCGGGTCCTCTCGTAATTCTGACAAGACTTGGCCACAGTCCCTGCTTGGGCTTCTCCCCCTTCGCCCTTCTCCGCTGCGAGAGCTCGTACGTCCTGGGCCGGTGGAGATGGGGCTTTGGAATGCGGGCAGGTGTGGGCGCCGGGTTCTGGTCCCCGGTGGCCTCCAGGTCATGGCTGTGGCCCCGTAAGGGCTGTGACGTGGGTCCGCTCACATACTTGTCAGTTTGTAGGAGGACTTGCAAGTCCCAGGGGGTGTGGCTGGGTGGCTGCGTGGACCCTGGCTATTTGGGGTCCCTGCAGAGCCTGGCTCGAGTATCAGGTAGGCCGAGACTAGGGTGGGTGGCGTGGGTGGTGGTGGTGAAGGATTAATAGCTCAGTATCTGTGAAAACATCTAAGGCTCACCCAGGGGTCCAGGCACTGGTTCTAGAATGTACAGCATATTGGAACCATCTGCAGGATTTGAAGGACACCGAGGGACGCCTGGATCCCGTGTGAGAATTCTGACACAACTGGGACGGCAAACGTTAGTTTTCTGTCATTTAATAACAAATGACCAAATTTAGGCTTAAAACAACACACATTTATTTTCTCCTGGTTTCCGTGGATTCGGGATTGGGCCATGCCTTGGCCGGGCCCCTCGCTCGGGCTCTGCGCAGTTGCTCCTTTGGTGGTGGGTGGAGCGAGCTCTCGGCTGACAGCACACCTGCCCCCGGGCTCAGCACCAGGGCCACCGCCGCGCTGGCTGTCAGCTGGGTGCACCTCAGGCCCCGGGGCTGGCCGCAGCTCCCGCGGTTCAGGGCATGGCTGGGACCCCCCGAGGCCGGGAGGGGACAGTCAGACCTGCCGTGGGGTCTCACGTGTATTCACGGTAACGTCACTGCGCGAGAGACACCCGTTGGCCACATAATGTGACTTTAGGCAGTAGCGTCCGCCAGTACCGCTTCTTGGTTAGAAGCAAGTCGCAGGCTCCACCTCCAAGCACAGGGAGGGCATGGCCGCTGGAGGTGGCCCCAGACGTGTCTGTCCTTGCTGTGGCGCGCACGGGACTCTCCAGGGCTCCGAAGAAAATGTTACTGTGCGGTAAAATTTAAGAACCACGGATGGAACCACCTGGCCCTCATCCGTCCCGACCAGCCTTGCCTTCTCCCAGGCCCCGGTCAGCCCACCTCACCCGTCAGGACGAAGGTGTCAGGGCGCAGACATTGACAGTGGGGACGCTACACACGGGAGCGGCAGGTGCACGCTGGAACCGTGTGCGTTCTGCTCGGCGCTGCTGGGCGCCCAAAAGGCCCTAAAAGAAAAGTCTACGTTCAAAAAAGTGTTCAAATAGTCTTTTTTTTGAAAGTGAAAAGAAGAGCCAAAGAGGGAGAAATGTGTTGAAAATCTAAATAATTCGGGGATGCCCGGGTGGCTCAGGGGTTTTTTAGATTTTAAATTTTTATTGTTTTTATTATATTTATATATATTAGGTATGCATAAATATTTATATTCTTAATATAAGTATGTATTTTATCATTATTATTAATTATTAAAATTATGAGAGACAGAGGCAGAGACACAGGCAGAGGGAGAAGCAGGCTCCCTGCGGGGAGCCCGATACGGGACTTGATCCCGGGACCCTGGGGTCAGAAGGGACCCCCCTCAAGCCCAGGCCAGGACCCGGGAGCACGTCACCCACCAAGGCACAAGCACCACACCAGAGGTGCGCCCTGCACAGTCGCAGAGAGCTGCAGGCGGAAAAGATGGCCAGCACCCCTTTGTGGGCAGCGGAGGAACACAGGGGAAGGCATGAGGGTGCTGCTGGGGGGTTGAGGGGCCCCAGGGCTCTCCTGGGAGGGAGGGGGTGACTCAGCAGCTCCACTGCCTGGTGGGCCGGGCTCATGGAACACATACAGATGAGCCCAGAGCTCCATGGGAAAGGGCCCTTGGTAGTGCCAGGTGGGCTGCTTCCCTTCCTTTCGGGGGGGCGCCCCCAGGAGGGAGGCTGCAGGCAGGGTGAGCACCCCTCGGGCTGAGCAGAGGGCCTGGGGGCCCCGGGCTGCCGGGGAGGGGTGGGGTGAGCTGAAGCGCCCGGGGGACCAGTGTGGCCTTGGGACAGAGGTCACCTAGCCAGGGGGTTCCGTGAGTTTCCCTAGGTTCCCTAGATTCTGTCAGGTTTTCTCAGATTCTGTGAGGATCCCTCAGGCTCTGTCAGCTTCCCTCAGGTTCTGTGAGGATCCCTCAGGTTCTGTCACCTCTCTCAGTTTCCATGAGGATCCCTCACATCCCGTCAGTTTCCCTCAGATATCATCCATTTCCCTCAAGACTATAAGGATCCCTCAGGTTCTGTCAGCTTCCCTCAGATCCCGTCAGCTTTGCTCAGATTCGGTGAGGATCCCTCAGATCCCGTCAGCTTCCCTCAGGATCTGTGAGGATCCCTCAGGTTCTGTTTCTCTCAGCTCTCTCAGGTTCCATGAGGATCCCTCAGATCCTGTCAGCTTCCCTCAAAACCCATCCATTTCCCTCAGGACTGCAAGGATCCCTTAGGTTCTGTCAGCTTCCCTCAGGTTCGGTGAGGATCCCTCAGATCCCATCAGCTTCCCTCAGGATCTGTGAGGATCCCTCAGGTTCTCTCAGGTTCTGTGAGGATCCCTCAGGTTCTGTCATCGTCCCTCAGATTCCGTGAGGATCCCTCAGGGTCTGTCAGGATCTGTGAGGATCCCTAAGTTTCTCTCAGAATCTGTGAGGATGCCTCAGGTTGTGTCAGCTTCCCTCAGGTTCCATGAGATTCCCTTAGGGTCTACAGCTGCCTCAGGTTCTGTCAGGAATCCTCAGGTTCAGGTCTCATGAGGTTCCCTCGGGTTCTCTCAGGTTTATGTGCAGATCCCTCAGGTTCTGTCAGCTTCCCTCAGATCCCGTCATCTTCCCTCGGGTTCTGTGAGGATCTCTCAGGTTCTCTCAGGTTCCCTCGTGTTCTGTGAGGATCCCTCAGGTTCTGTCACCTTCTCTCTGTTTCGGTCAGGAATCCTCAGGTTCTGGAGGCTTCCTTGAGGTTCTGTGAGGATCCCTCAGATTCTGTAAGGTTCCATCAGGTTCCATGAGGATCCCTCAGGTTGTGTCAGCCTCTGTCAGGTTCGGTCAAGATTCCCTCAGATCCCATTACCCTTCTTCAGGTTCTGTGGGGATCCTTCAGTTGGTTAGTTTCCCTCAGGTTCTGTGAGGATCCCTCAGGTTCTGAAGCTTCCCTGGGTTCTATCAGGATCCCTCTGATCCTATCAGCTTCCCTCGGATTCTGTGAGGATCCCTCAGGGTCTGCAGCTTTCCTCAGGTTCGGTCAGGATCCCTCAGGTTCTCTCAGGGTTTGTGAGGTTCCCTCAGGTTCTCTCAGGATCTGTGAGGAATCTCAGGTTCTGTCAGCTTCCCTCAGGTTCGGTCAGGACCCCTCAGGTTCTCTTAGGATTTGTGAGGATCCCTCAGGGTCTGTCACCTTCCCTCAGGTTCCATGAGATCGCTCAG
Source organism: Canis lupus familiaris (assembly GCF_011100685.1). NCBI lineage: Eukaryota > Metazoa > Chordata > Mammalia > Carnivora > Canidae > Canis > Canis lupus. The sequence continues at coordinate 833,887 of NC_049230.1, forward strand.
GTTCTCTCAGGATCTGTGAGGTTCCCTTAGGTTCTCTCAGGATCCGTGAGGAAACTCAGGTTCTGTCAGCTTCCCTCAGGTTCCGTGAGGATCCCTCAGATCCCGTCAGGTTCCCTTGGGTTCTGTAAGGATCCCTCAGTTTCCTTCAGGATCTGTGAGGATCCCTCAGTTTCTCTTAGGTTCTGTCTGGAATCCTCAGGTTCCATTAGCTTCCTTGAGGTTCTGTGAGGATCCCTAAGATTCTGTCAGCTTCCCTCAGTTTCTGTGAGGATCCCTTAGTTTCTGTCAGGTACCCTCAGGTTTGGTCAGGATCCCTTAGATCCCATAAGCTTCCCTCAGGATATGTGAGGATCCCTCAGGGTCTGTCAGCAGCCTCAGGAAGGGACTGGGTGCCAGGAATCGGAACCAGGGTGAAGGACCCTCCCTCCACGCTGCAGAGCTGGGACCCGCTGCCTCAGGCTGCTGTGTGTGTCTGACCTGCCCTGGCCCTAGCACGTGGTCTCCGCTCCCAGAGCAACAGGGGTGCTCCCCTTGCCAGCGGTGCTGGGGCCGCTCTGCTTGGAGAGACCTGGTTTCAAATGGCGCCTATTGTATGCAGCGTGGCCCTGAGTACCCGCTGCTTTGTGAGCTGGCTGTGAACTAGATAAGGTCAGCAGAGTGTGCCTGGGGCCTGGGCTGAGTCATCTTTCACCTTCTCCATTTCTGGGGACAGGTGCCTCCTGGCAACACCAGCTTCTCCAGTCACAGGTAAAGTCTAACTTCTGAGTTAGGGACGATGGGAAGCACAAGGGAGACCCATTGGCCCTACCTATTCTACTGCTGGGAAGGTTGCAGGATTGGGCTCGGGAAAGTGTCCCGGAAGGAGTGGGACGCAGTACCAGGCCACGTGTTTCCCTCTCCCCCTTCCGACTTTTGAGACCCCCCAATAATCCAATAAACATCCAGTGGAAATCCCAGCATGGTTTACGGGACCCGGGACCTAACGTGCAAACACCTACTGCCATTCCCTCCTGCCAGGACCCGCTGTGACAGGTGCACGTCACCCAGAGCCCCGAGTACAGAGCGGCAGTAACTGTGCGATGGCCCTTCTGTGATTAGTGCTGGGAACCATGAATCACTAAACATTTATTGAGCACCTACTGTGCACCACGCAGTGTCCAGGCGTCTGGATATGTCAACGTACAAAACGGAGCCCAAAACGGAGGTCACGGGCCCTCGGGCTGCAGGGGTGGAGCTTCCACTCCAAGGAAGGAGAGGACCGTAAAAGATGTGGTTGCAGATGCGGAGTGTGGGGGGAGCAGCGGCAGGGGGACTAAAGGAGGGGGGCCTCGCGAAAATACGGTGTTCGGGGGAGGCGGCCCGCAGCCGCCCAGCCTCTGCCCTTGTACCAGCTACTGAGCTGCGGAACGTGGGCTCCCTGCGCTCCCAGGGGGCCCGGAAGCTGCCAGGAGGAAGTGCATCGCCCGGGGCTGTGTGAGGCCAGAGCCCAGCCCTGTTCTCCAGCCCTAGGGCACTTGGAGGCCCTTCCAGAAGCCACTTCCCATGTGTTTGCTCATCTCACAGTAATGCATGTGCAGTGTCTATAATTCAGAAATTAGGGGCCGGTAACCCGACCCTCGGAGGGGGCGCGGTCCTAGCTGGCGCACAGTGTATTCTTTTTTCTGTGGATAATTAGAATTTTTTTTTTTTAATTTTTTTACAGTGAGGGCACCCGGGGGCTCAGCGGTGGAGCGTCTGCTTCCGGCTCAGGGTGTGACCCAGGGTCCCGGATCGAGTCCCGCATCAGGGTCCCCGCAGGGAGCCTGCTCCTCCCTCCGCCTGGGTCTCCTCCTCTCTCCGTGGGCCTCAGGAATAAGTAGATTAAAAAAAAAAAAAAAAAAGCTGCCGGGTGAATTGCAGTGGTTTTGCAACAGCCTCCCCCGGCGGTGGCCAACGGGCCTCACCGTCTCTTCTGTGCTTAATGAAGAACATTCTTTGTGGTTCAAGTCGGCTCTACTTCGGTTTAATCTGCTGATGTGAGGCGAGCGTGAGCGGACTGTAGGGCGCGCAGCGGGGCGTTGGGCCCTCGGCACCGCAGGGCCGCACCGGCTCAGCCCGGGACTGAGGAGCCCCTGCTGCTGGGAGCAGCGCCCAGCCCTGCGGCGACGCTCAGGTCATCCCAGTAGCCTCGCGGTCCGCGGACCCGCAGCTGGGCCTGCGGGGGCACCGGAGGGGACACCGCCAGGCACGCAGAGGCAGCTGGGCCACCCTTCTCGCCGGGACCCAGCTCCTTGGGTGGGCTCCTGAGGTCCTGTCGCAGGCTGCGCTCTGCCGGGCCGCCAAGGGGATGCGTGGCACCGTGCCCACCGCTTGCCCCCGGCAGAAGCTGCGTGGAGGAGGGGGGCCTGGGCCTGACAGCCCCCCGCGGCCCTGCGGATCCTCCTCACGAGCCCCTGTCCCCGCCGTGCTCGGCGCGTTGTGTCTAAAGATCCGCAACTGGAGAAAACGAGCCACACACCAGCAGCGCTGAGTCAAACCACCTGCGTTCAGGTGGCGAAGGACACTGGAGACTGCCGCGTGCCGGGGGCACCCCCTGGCGGTCGTCCTGGCGGGTGGCGTCCCCAGCCTCGTGCCTGCGGAGGAGCCCGGGCCAGCAGCTTGCCCTCAGGAAACCCCGACCCCGCTCTGCCCTCTGCTCCGGCTTCCATTCGGATCTGTGAGGTCAGGACACCTGACCCCTGGACTCGGGGTCCGGGGTCCCCTCTGGCAGAACCCCTGGCTGCTGGGCTGGGGAGACAGGAGGCCTGCCCAAGCCTCCCCAGCTAGCTCCCTCGTCCCCCAGCCCGTGCCGCTCTCCGCCCCGAGACCTGCCACGAGTGTGCACCGGTGAGCGTGGGAGCACACGTGAGCGCGCTGTGAGTGTGCCCTGTGCCCATATACCTGTGAGTGTGCGCGGGGGTGTGCACATCCTCCCGGGCCCGGAGCAGCTTTCTCGGTTCCGAGCCGTGTCCCTACCAGGCCACCTCTGGAGGAAGAGCCAACTAAGGACCACAGGACCGTGGGCCGGGGACGGCCTGGCCGCAAACACAGCGCCGCAACGTCAGGGCTGAGACCCAGGTGTTGGCAAAGGTCACCGTTGCAGGGGACGACATGGGACACTGATACTTCCTGCTGGTTCTGAAATGAGCTTAAACTACAAGGCGACCAAAGAGCCACAGGTTCCCGTGCTGCCCGCAGGGCAGGCGGGGCCGAGCCGCCGAGAGGCAGGAACCAGCCGTGGAGGTGACCAGTGCCACCTTCCCTCACAGACGGAAACCCCGGGCGCAGGCACCAGGCCCCGGGGCGACATGAGCGCCACCCCTGCGCGTCATCTCAGGCCCTGGCCCGGTCTCCCCGGGCTCACTTCGCCTGTGATGACGGAGGCTCTCCAGTAAACAGCATGCTCCCCACCCCCTTGTCACAAAATTCCAGGGTTGGAGGTGAAGCGCCTCGTTGAGCTTCCTTTTGTTAATACTTTCTCCCTCCTGCTATTGGTTTTTACCTTTAGGTATTCTGCCGGCCCGGCCCACGGTAGCAGTACCCTATAAATTGTGCATATGAAACGCAAAGCTACATGTAAATGCCAGATTAAAAACAATCAAGTTTTTCTGTCCGCTTTGACTTAACGAGTGGGATGTTGATTATAAAGTTTTTTTTTCTTTAACCAAAACAGTAAACAACGGTTTCTAGTACCTTTCCCCCATGCATTTGTGGCTTCCTTGTGGCTCCTTCGTTCCACCCCCAAACTTGCTGTAATGTACAAATAATCTGAATAAAACAATGGGCTTGGTCTTACTAGGAAAGAAAAAAAAAAGGCACGGAGTGATTCCGGAACGCCAAGAAGGGCACGGGCATTGCTGCACGAACGGCAGGCCTGGCCGCCGCTGTGAAAGCTACGGGGAGGGTGTGACCCACATCTGAGTAGTGGTGCAGGGCCTGGGGCCACGGCGCTTGTCTGCCATCAAGGGACTGACCATGGGGGGCCTGGAGGTGACCTCCAGCACAGACAACACTCCTATCCCGCACAATGGCTTCCGCCCGAGGAAGGCTCAGAGGCTGTGATGGAAAGGAAGCCTGTCCCTGAACCTGCCCTCGAGTCTACCTCCAGCTGGACCTCGGAGAAGGCACCCTGTCAGAGCTGTCTCCAGTGGAGGGCTTGCTGGAGGCCTCTCAGGGAGTAAGGGGGAGCCTTGCCCCCTAGCGTGGCGGCCTTGCTTGTTCCTCCGACTGGAGACCAGTGTCCAGAAGGGACTCGAGAGGAGCTCCAGGACAGCTACCACTTAGACTCCATAGCCAATAAGTGCTGCCTCTGCTCTGCAAAAATAAAAATATCTCTGCCACCTGAAAAAAAAAAAAAAAAAAAAAAAAAAAGCTTTGTAAAGCTGAAAAGGGCCCAGGGCTGCTCACTCCTCCTCTCCTCCTTCCTCTACTCACCCCCACCCCCCAGCAGGATGAGGTAATGGGGTTGTGATTATGACATCAGAGGCGGTTCAGTTGCTTGCGGGGGGGGGGGGGGGGGGGGGGGGGGGGGGGGGGGGAGGGTGGAGTATGGTGGTTGGTTACAGCTGGACCACTTTCCTTAAGACAGAAAGGGAGGGAGGAAGGAAACAGGCAGCTGCGTAAAAGATGTTGATAGCTTTGTATTTCCTCTTCAGGAAGAGGATGCCACCCTTTATTAGATTTCCACCACTACCACCACCTCCCACCTCAGCCAAAGTTTAAGTCTTTTTTGAGAAGACTGAATGTAGGGAGGAGGTTGGGGAACAGCTAAATGGTTACTGGCTCTTATGTAAATTTGAGGCTCAGCTATCAAAGAAGGTTTAGAAAAGCAGGCAGAAATGGGAAAAGAAGTTTTAAACAATGCCTTCGTGTTGTGATCTCTTTGTAGGGCAGTTTTAGATTTTTTATTTTAATCAATTGGGAAGTAGCAGTAATGCAAGTAATCTTTACTGTTACACTTAGCAACACGTCCCTTGAAAGACATATGCTTTCTCTAAATATTTTGTGCCTCATTCAAGTCTGGGACAGGTATGTAACTGTGATCAGCTAGAAAGTAGAACCAGTGGTGATCTTCCTCATAGAGCCAGGGAAAGGAGTAGGCAAGAGCTACCAAGTCTGCAAACTGGGCTCCCTTCTGGTCTTCATCCAGATTCACTGATGGTTCCATGGCCTGGAACCAGTCATCCAGGAGGTTATCCGTAGGTGTGGAACCCATTGCCTTTAAGAGATGCTCCATTCCCTGGCCCTCGGACCTCCTGCCCTTTTTTTTTTTACCCTATCCTTGCTGTAATTTCAAAGTCTCAGAGAATTTAATTAGAGGAATCCCAAGAGTAATTTAGATCTGTCTTGTGTTTCATTGGTCTTGCATTGGCACGGCTCAGGACATTCAGGATGTATTTGTGTCCCTCACCTTTTCTTCTGTCTGAGTCAGAGTCTTTTACTGTCCCATTTGGCCATAGTACAGGTCTGGAAATCTTTGAGCCTAGCCCCCAAGGACACATATGTACCACTGACCAGCCCCCATAACACAGACATTCTTTGGGTTCTCTTGTTGGCTGGAGTTATTTCACCATGTCTGAGAAGCTGCTGAAGTGACAGCTTCACCTGTGTCCCGGCTCTATCAGCTCTCACAGCTGTGGCAATGTGAGCGCCTGATGTAAATGCAGTCAAGGCCCTGGGAGGAATCCCTGTGTATAACCTAATTATTTTTCCCTCTTTATCTGCTCCGTCATCATCACCACTCCCCATATCCCCTGAGATCCACCCCTGTCAAAGTGCTTCCCTCTCCTTCCCATCCTCTTCTGTCATTTTTTTTTTTTTTTTTTTTTTTTTAATTTATGATAGTCACAGAGAGAGAGAGAGAGGCAGAGACACAGGCAGAGGGAGAAGCAGGCTCTATGCACCGGGAGCCTGACATGGGATTCGATCCCGGGTCTCCAGGATCGCGCCCTGGGCCAAAGGCAGGCGCCAAACCGCTGCGCCACCCAGGGATCCCTCTTCTGTCATTTTTTTTATCTCTTCTCCCACCATGAAAATTTTTTTTCATATTTTTGGTCAGATAGAATTGGGAGGGTCCCACACTCCCCTATTCAATCTCCTTACCATCCCAAGCTCCCTTTTCATTTCTGGTCTTTATGAATATATTTATATGGACAGAATTAAGAAAAGCAAAATTGATTTCCCTTCTCTCACTTCCCCCATCTTGCCTCCCAAAACCCCAAAGAGTTAATACTTGGGCCTCCCCCCCCACCTCCCAGAACACTTGTATATTGTTTGTTTGAGGTTTGTGCCGCATTAATAGACAGTATTTAATTGCACATACAGATGTTTGCTGGGTATATTCACTGTAAATTTTATTTAATCTGATTTTTTGTTTGTTTGGGGGGTTATTTGGGGAGAGGTTGATTTTGTTTTTAAATATAAAAAAAAAATCTGTCACTAGAAAAAAAAACAAAACTATAACCCAGGTTGGCCCGGGTGACGGCCGTGGACCCACGGAGACAGGTGAGGTGCCGCGGCGCCAGATGGTCAGGGGCGACCGTGCGAAGGACTCGGAGTCTCGCTGAATTTCCATCTGGGGGGTGGGGGACCCAGAATGCTCAGACCCCGACCCCAGGCTTTGTCTCCTCCAGCCGGCAGACTGGCTGTCAGAGTGACTAAGTTCGGGAAAGCGGAGAAAAATGGGTTTTCTTCAAAGGGTATAAGAGCAGGCTGTGATGTGTCCCCGGGCCGGGCCTGCCGTGGAGGGGGTGACGTGCCCTGGGGCGGCCACCCCATTCCCACCCTTGCTTAAAGCCACGCCCTGCGTTCCCGACCCTGCAAGTGAGACTCTGGGGACAAGAGGGGGTCGCATGTCCTCGCGGGAACAGACGGAGGTGGGCAGGCCGCGAGCCGTGGCGGGCAGCAGGACACGGGCCGGAGACGTCGCCGGGCTCTGGCGGCTTCGTCGGCGGGGAAAATCAGTGAGACAAATGCTCTTAACATCAGATAAGCTGCGTGCAGATCCTTAGAGAAATCCAGTCTCGGGGAGGGCGGGGCCTGCGTGGGCTTCGAGGACTGAGGCCGACCCCTCTCCTCCGAGCTTCCGAAGGGCTGTGGGAGGGCGTGCAAGAGGCTGGGGTGCAGGGGACGAGAGGTGGCTTCGGGGTGGCTGGGCCAGCCTCAGGGCCACTCAGTATTTGTGTTTAAGCTTCAACTGCTCCAGGGGACGCCTGGGGGCTCAGCAGTTGAACGTCCACCTCTGGCTCAGGGCGTGACCCCGGGATCCTGAGATCGAGTCCTGCCTCGGGCTCCCCGCAGGGAGCCTGCTTCTCCCTCTGCCTGGGTCTCTGCTCCTCTCTGTGTCTCATGCATAAATAAAAAACATCTTTAAAAGAAAAAAAACTAAAAAGCTTGAGCTGGTCCATAATAGAAGCTGTTTGGACCTCACCCCCCTGAGTCCTCTGCCTTGACCCCAGCTGCCCAGGGCAAGGACGGTGCTGTCTTGCAATCGCCTGGCATCTTGGGACCAAGTGACAGTGGTGACCAGCGCAGCATGCGCGGCCTCGGGGTCTCATGAGCTGTTTGTGGAGGGGACCGAGGGGCCCTCACCCTGACTGGCCGGTAGGTCGGGGTGGCCCCTACAGGCCCAGGTCCTGGCAGGAGTCCTGAGGCCTTGGGCACCAGCCGTCTTCCATCCTTCCAACCACTGGGCCCCAGAAGTAAAACAGAAATCCGGACCCCACTTCCCCCGGCAGAGACAGGATGGTGTGGACTGGGAAGTCAGTTCTAGCAGGAGAAAACCCAAGGAAACGTCCTTGGGGATCGCGCCCCTGTGCTGTGTCCGGGTGGTGACCCAGAAGCTCTGGCCACCCGCCAGGCCTTGAAGCTGGGCCCCTCCCCCTCTGTCTCCAGGCCCACCCGGCTCCCCAACTCCCCGACTCCCCGACTCCCCGCAGAGCCAGTCCTACCGCCTGAGCCCACCTCTTGGCCCTGTTTCTGGGGTTGCAGGTATGCAAGGTGTGGGCAGGTGCGGTCGCTCCCGCCGGCCGTCTGGTCCGCACGTCTCCGCGTCCACTCGGTGGGGGCTCATTTGAAAAATAAAAATTAGGGACACCTGGGGGGGCTCAGCGGTTTAGCGCCACCTTTGGCCCAGGACGTGATCCTGGAGTCCCGGGATCGAGTCCCATGTCGGGCTCCCTGCATGGAGCCTGCCTCTCCCTCTGCCTGTGTCTCTGGCTCTGTCTCTCTGTGTCTCTCATGAATAAATAAATAAAATCTTTAAAAAAATAAAATAAGGCAGAAAGCATTTATAAAAAAGAAAAAGAAAAAGAAAAATTACTCTGACATTTATACACGGAAGCTGTCAGGGGATTTACTCATAGTTTGGTGGCAGGAAGGCGGCGGTGGCCCTGAGCTCCGGCGCGTCCCGCGGGAGCGTTCGGGTGTCCCGGTGAGCACGTCAGCCGCGCGGTGAACGTCCACATGCGTGTGCACAGGGTGCGGCCTGTGTGCGCGGGTGTGCGTGGGGAGGCTGGGCCCGCGGGGCTGGGGCTCTGCGGCTCGGGGCAGAGGGCCTGAGGAGCCGGCCCCCCGGCCCACCCTTCCTGCCGTCTTCTCAGGTCAGGAGCTTCCACCCTTTCCTGTCGCATTCAGAGCCCCTGCCATGGGTGACGGGCGTCCCACCCCCGGGTCCGGCCCGCTCACTCGCACCTCTGCACACTCACGCCTGGCACGCCGCGCGGCCAGGATGGGTGAAGGGCAGGGGGCCTCACCCACAGGAGGACGTCACCCGCCCCTGCCCAGGTCTCGGGCTTCCTCCAAGCTGCCTGTGCTCTGGCCCCGTCTGCCCACCAACCTCGCCTAGGAGGGGCCCCGCCTCACCCCGAGTCTGGCCTGGCGCCGGGCGGTGGGGGCTCCGTGGGCTCCGTGGGCCCCGGGGGTCAAGCCCACCTGCTTGTCCGTCAAACATCTTGGCCGCTTCAGACCCTTTGCTTTTACTTAAGAATTTTATAACCAAATTTTCTACTTTTATTAAAAACTCTCAGGAATGACTGAGTTTCACTGATTTCAGGATGATGGGTATCTTTGGGTCCCACCCTCACACAGGGGTCTGGGAAATGGCGTCGCCCTGTGGTGTCCACGAAGAGGACACAGACGCTGGGGCCCGGCTGGGCAGCTCTGCCAAGTGCGGCTGCATCCGGAAGCCTCCGAGACGTGGGCCAAGGCTCCGAGAAACTGCCTGGGGGCCCTTCGTGAGGACCAACAGGCTGACACGCAAAGCCTGGCTGCTCAAACCTGGCCTGGCACCGTCACCCGTGCACAGCGGCCTGTGTGACAAGGGACCCACGGAGCCCCATGTGGCCAGGGCCCGGCAAGCGGACAGCTGGGAGCTGGTGGGGACGAGACAACGAGGGAGGGAAGGGACAGCAGAGGGCCGAGGGGGAGGCTGTAGGCTTGTTCTCCGGCCCCCAGGAGCCAACCCGGTGCAGCCAATGTCCAGAGGGCGCACACGCCTGTCACCTCCCTGGGAGGAGGTGGTCGGCCGCCCCGCTTGGGCTTCTGTCCCGAAGTCGCCCTCGTGACTCGAGAAACAAGGAACTGGAAGCAGCGTGTCTGTCCCGGCTGGCTCGTGGTGAAGAAGGGGGACAGGCCACGGGGGAGGGCGCACCCCAGCTGCGCGGGGCCTCTCGGGTCTCCGGGAGAGCCGGCCACAGCGCTCAGCTCCCCACGCGGGATTCAGGCTGCCTTCATCAACGTGGGGCTGGAGGTGGACAAGAACATATATTTTTCTTTGATTTCCTTCGCATCAAGGTCTGAAAAGGCCCAGAGGAACACAACGGACGAACGTGACCGCGTTCCTGCCCCCACCCGCCTGATCTCTGGTCCAAGCCCCATTCTGAAAACAATGAAAGTCTCCCCTGTGGCCCCTAATGCAACCTAGTTAGACGGCCCAGAGCCTGCAAGGTCCCCAGAGGCCCCCAAAGGTGGGCTGTGTCCCCCATCCCGGTCCTGGAGGGACAGTCAGGAGGGCCGGGCAAGTCTGGGCCTGGCGTGCAGCTGAGAGGGGCCCGGGAGAGGTCAGTGGTTCCGGGGGAAGGCAAAGAGGTCCTTTCCTGAGGGGGTTTTGTCAACCTTAAAAATAAAACAGCCAGTTATCTACCAGCAAAATGAGTTTCTTCAGGAACATCAGAGAAAGTGCAATTCGGGACGTGCACATGAGGAGGAACTACAGGAAGTCTGAAGAGAAAGGGAAGGTCTGCTTGATTAAGTGTGAGGAGGAAATTGGGGACAGTTATTTGCTGGTGAAGAAGTGCTGGCCGTGGGCGGTGGTCAGTGCGTGGCTGTGGGGAGGGGCAGGGGCAGGATGCTCCTGTTCCCCTTAAAAGTAGGAGCAGCACGTCATTGGTGAGAACGTCCTCCCCGTCCTGCTGGATGGGCAGCCGTCCGTCCATCCTGCCCGCAGCACCCCTGCGATCACCCCGCGCGGCCCGGCCCACGGCCCCTGGGAGCTTCAGCGGCTCTCGTCCCGTCCAGGGGAGGCCGCCCGGCTCGCTGGCCTCGGGGGGAAGCTGCCGCCCGTCCGCAGAGACATAGACAGGGTCCGGTCGATGCCACAGGGAGCACGAAGCGTCTGGACCCAGGCAGCAGGGGACACGCGCACCCACCTGCACACTGTGACTGGTCCGGCAGGAGGGACGCCCAGGGGACGCTCCCCAGGGCGGCTTCAGGGCCCAGATGGCGCAGTCCCACAGGGAGGGGTCTCGGCCGGCCTGGGTCCCGGGCCCTGAGCAGCGAGGTCCCTGCCAAGGCCATGACACAGCTGCCCTCTGGGCAGAGGCCCCCGTGCCCCGCAGGTCTCCCCACACTGGGGCCTGCACCGTGAGCCTGCAGCTGCACACCTTGTCCCATCCTGGCTCGCCATGCTCTGTCCCCTGGTGCTGGGGGCCTGATCAGCTCAAGCCAGCCCCCAGGGCCGACACCCTGAGCCTGCGGACGCAGCTCTGCCGACAAGGGCCATGTGCAAAATGGGCTCCCCCCCCCCGATGGTGGGACCCCCCCCAACCACCTGCTCCCTGTTGTGGCCCCCACCTCACACCCAGCACCTGCGTCCTCCTGCAGAGGATACAAATCCTACTGATTTAAGGAGCGAGGGTCACAGACATCCTGATGGACACACAGCCGTCTGTTGGACCAGCAGCCTTGGGCTCCCAGAAAGCTGTGGGGTCATTGGGGGCCATGTGACAGGCCAGTGGGACAGAGGGGATGGCACAAAACAGGTGGCCAAGCTGACTGTCCTCTGGGCACAACCGCTGAGGCGCCGCTCCCTTGGAACCCGCAAGGAAAGGCCTGACCCGGGAAAGGAGAGCAGTGCAGACCGCCCTGTGCCCACGGCCCTGCCACCCCTGACAGCCTCGCCCACCTCCCAGAGGCGTATCAGGGTGTGTGGGGCAGAAGGCTGGGCTCTCTGGGGCCAGTCGCTCTGCCCAAGGCCCTCCACCCATGGCCAGCTCGGCCTCCGAGAAGGGACGGCCTCCCCACCCAGGACCCCCGCTCCCCGCCCCGCATACCAGCCAGGGGGTCAGGGGCAGAGGATCCCCCATCCCAGTGACTCCTCCACCCTGGCCAAGCCTCTCCCTCGGAGCAAATCCTCGCGTCGCTCTGGGGACTATGAATCCGTCAAACCCTCCATCGGTGAACGGGCACGGCGCCCATACAGCACGCCAGGTGCTCAGAAAGTCCAGCAGCAAAATTGGAGCTAAGTGGCAGGCACCCCACAGGGAACGGGTTTGGAGGGAGACGCCCGTTAGGGCCCCACCTTGATGCAAGCAGAGATAGAAACCCTGATTGAGCCTGCACAGCCCCAGAAAGGCGCACGTCCTAATACGGGGCATTCAGTGTCGCGGGCGCTGCCAAGCACCTGTCACCACGGGCCCCTCGTTGCCTCGGACCAGACTCCGACCTGCCAGGCTCAAAGCGGTCATGTTGCCAACACATCCAAATATTTTCTAAATACTATAGATTGTCCTTTGTTAAAAGAGTTTCTGCTAGAAGTCTAGAAACAGCAACGTACAAATCCAGGTGACCATGTGATGAAACGAATTTCCTTATAATTTTTTTAAAAGATTTTATTTATTCATTCATGAGAGAGAGAGAGAGAGACAGGCAGAGGGAGAAGCAGGCTCTACGCAGGGAGCCCGACGCGGGACTCCAGGATCACACCCTGGGCCAAAGGGAGACGCTAAACCGCTGAGCCACCCAGGGATCCCCAAATTTCCTTATAATTATACGAAGGATGTCCTTATAGTCAGGCTAAAAAAATAAATCGCACAAATAAAAATCTGCTATGCACCCTCACCAAGAAGCACATTTAAACGGAAACATAGATAATGGTCACAAATATCAGATTCACTTAAAACGTAGCAGCGGGTATCACGGCAGCGGGGGGAGCCGTGTGGTAGCCCCGAGGGTGAGCGCCCAAGGGGGCCCTGGGCTCTGCACCAACGGACCCCGACCCCCGACCGACGGGTCCCGAGAGTCCCCGACAAACACAACACACCAAATTCTGGGAAGGGCCCGTGTTTTATGGAGCAGACCTGACTCCGAATTCTCCAGAAAATATGCTTGCCTCTGTTAAGAGAGAAATGGAAGCAAAAATGATGAAGATTACGGGCCTTTACTGGGGCGCGGGGGATCCTCCGGGATGCAAGTGGGGGAGCGCAGACTCCGGGGTGATCAGAAACACATCCAGCTCACGCGGGGAAAGCGAGGGGTTTTCACGACCAAGAGGCAAGGCATCTTACGTGATTTAGAAGAAAAAAAGAAGAAAAACCCCTGCGGATCTGGGGACAAGGGCGGGGCCGCTTCTGACCGGCCAAATGGATCATTTATCAGGGGATCGCGAACACCCCCCTGGGGCTTGTTATCTTGCAGGCCCTGATTTCCCGTGGTTTCCTGCCCCGACTCACGCTGGCCCATCCGGGAGCTCATCATTCAGAAAGGAAAACCACACCTGTCAGGTCCTGGGGTTGGTGCAGCCCCGTGCCTGGCGCCCACCTGGTGGGGGGCGGGACACAGGCTGCGGGAGGTCGGCCGCACATCGGCCTGCCCTGCCCACGGGGCAAGGGGCTGACAACCCACCGCGGAGCACCGAGTGTGAGCACTGAGTGTGTGGGGAGGGCAGGCGTTGTCCACCTGCAAAAGCGACACGGTGGGCAGGACGGAAGTGCCTGGGGGAGGGACGTGCAGGCCTGCGGCTGCCCTGCTGCCCACCCCCCACCTCCCAGCCACCACAGCCCACGATGCTGCCTCCGCTCCCTCAGCTCTGCCCTCCAGCCCTGTGGGACCTGCGACCGCCGGGAGCCCGGGGCACCCGAACCCGCCCGCGCGGCCCGGCCGGGGTCTGCCTGCGTGGCTCAGGGCGCCCTCACCACCTGCCTCAGCCTTCTGCTCGGAGCCCTCCCCCGGGGCCCTCCTGACCTTCTGGCCCTGGGGGCACTCCCTGGTCTGGACACCCGTCCCGGGCGCCTCAAGCCCAGTGGCCTCAGGCCTGTTTGACCCGGCCCTGAGCCAGGAGGGGAGCTTGGGGGTCAGGTACAGAACGAACGACCTGTGGGGTGGACAGACAGGGAAAGGCCAGGAGGTACTCCCTGGTTCCTGACATGTCCTGGAGCTGCGGGTTCACCCCATCAGGCCAAGGTGGTCAAATTGCTCCCCGGACCCCGTGGCACCCAACTCCTATGTAAGGCTGAGTGAGCCTCCAAGGGGAGCCTAACGGGGCAGCAGGAGGGCCTCGTGGCCTGGGCGAGGCCAGGGAGGCACCCCTACCCGTCCGGGTGGCCTTGAGGGCCCGCGTCCCCCAGGAGAGAAGGTGCTGTGAGCCAGGCCCACGGCCCTCCCCTGAGGAAGGTAAGGACAGCCTTCAAGGACAAGCCCAGGGCATCCCAGCCTGTCCCGGGGAGGCCCAGTGGGCTTGGGGACGGAGGGAGGAGGTCAACAAACCACTCTCTGATGGAATAAAAATTACAGTTTCTTCTCTTTTTAAAAAAAAAATGGGGATCCCTGGGTGGCGCAGCGGTTTAGCGCCTGCCTTTAGCCCAGGGCGCGATCCTGGAGACCCGGGATCGAATCCCACATCGGGCTCCCAGTGCATGGAGCCTGTTTCTCTCTCTGCCTGTGTCTCTGCCTCTCTCTCTCTCTCTCTCTGTATCTCTCATGAATAAATAAATAAAATCTTTAAAAAAAATGTATCTATTTATTCATGACAGACACAGAGGGAGAGGCAGAGACACAGGCAGAGGGTGAAGCAGGCGCCCCGTGGGGAGCCCAATGAGGGACTCAATCCCAGGATCCCAGGGGTCACACCCTGAGCCAAAGGCAGACGCTCCACCGCTGAGCCCCCCAGACGTCCCTACAGTTTATTCTCAAAGAACGTGGTTCCCCCTGATTAAGTACATGTCAATTATAGAAATTTTAGAGGACTAAGAAAAGCTATAAAAAATTCCAAAAACCGGGCAGCCCGGGTGGCTCAGTGATTTAGTGCCGCCTTCAGCCCAGGGCGTGATCCTGGGGGCTTGGGATCGAGTCCCACGTTGGGCTCCCTGCATGGAGCCTGCCTCTCCCTCTCTCTCTGTCTCTCTGATGAATAAATAAATAAAATCTTTTAAAAAAAAAAGATTAAAAAAAATTGCAAAAACCTGTAGTTCCCTGACTCAGACTTAATGTCTGACAGCATTTCATCCCTTTCTAGCTTTTCTGGAAGTACATGTTTGTGTGTTTTTATTTTTGTTTATTTATTCACTTACTGACTTATTTTTATGTGTGTGTGTTTTTAAAATGAAATTGGGCCAGGGCACCTGGGCGGTGCCGTCTGTCGAGCGTCTGACTCTTGATTTCCACTCAGGTCATGATCTCAGGATGCCGGGATCGAGTCCCACTGTCAGGCTCTGTGCTCAGTGAGGGGTCTGCTTAAGATTCTCTCTCTCCTCCCTCTGCCCCACATAAATAAATAAATAAATGAAATGAAATGAAATGAAATGAAATGAAATGAAATGAAATGAAATGAAATGGGGCCCACGCTGTCTGCACAGTCTGGGGTCTGGCCGCCTGGTGCCGCCAACCCCAGGCACCATCCGTGGGTACCCCGGCTCTGACGCTGCCCCCAGGTCCACATGCCTTTGTGCGGCGCTCTTGTAACCAACGTTGGGATCCTGTTTCTCCCCAGACCCTCGGATGGTCCAAGAGCTACCTCTACCGGTCAAGCCCATGGGTCGCTGGAGAAGTCTCCAGCCCCCGTCCCTTCCAGTGGTGTGCCCTGGGGCCCCCCTGGGGCCCCCCGCCTCCATGCAGCCCCTGGAGAAGGTCCATCTGTGTGGTCCCCAGCTACAGAGCTCCCCTTTGTCAGCACCGTGTCCAGAGAGCCTCCTGCCACCTCCCCTCTTCCCCCCGGGGCTCATGGAGCCCCCCCCCCCCCCCGGGAAGGGCTGTGGCTCCAAAGGAGCTGTGGTCCCTCCTCCTGGCTCAGGGACCCCTGGGACACCGGCCCTGGCCCACCCTCTGGTTAGGTTGGGGTTGGAGCCTCCTCAGGGAAGTGTCCTGATACTGGAGTAATTCTAGGACTCAGGGGAAGGCAGCCTCAGGGAGAGGACGAGGTGCGTGTGGGGTTGTCCTGCCAGCGCCGGCCCGTCTGGAGCACCCGGACTGGCCCAGGGGCAGGCGAGCCGGGGCTCGGAGGGAAAGCACCACCCCGAAGTCTTGGACCGTGATGTGCTGGAAATCCCTCGCACTGGTCCCGCCGGATTTCCTGGGGTTGGTGTTCAGGCGGGGGTCCCTGGGCCACCCCTGCTCAGCCCTCGACAGCCACAAACAACGGATCTGAGGGAGGATGCGTATCGCGGAAACAGAGCGGTTAGAGCAGCGAACATTGAGGACAGCGCGGGATGCGATGCTGCCCGCGGGGCGCTGCCCGCAGGGTGGGGTCCTGAGGGGCGGGGCCAGTGGCCCCAGTCCGCCTCCCCTGCACCCTGGCAGGGCGGTGGAGGGCTTGCCTGGGTCTGGGGGCACAGCTAGGCCAGGGCCCCATCCCCCTGCTTCCCCCGCACGGGCGGAGGCCAGGCTGCCTCGGGGTGCGCTGCCCTGGGCCGGTCTCCCCGGGGGCCTGTGCCTGCCCCCTGTGGCCCCCACGCCCCATGGCCACCCCAGGAGTGACGGGCGCGAGTGCTCACCGCCGCCCCCCCGGCTGGACCCAGTCTGGACAGGACGCCACGTGAGCTCGGAGGTGCTGGAACATGGGGCATCTTGCTACTTGGGGACCAGCCGGAGGCCAAGCAGGGGGCGACAGCTGGACGGGGCCGGGGCTCGGCCCTTCGTGCCCTGAGAGCAGCGGGGTTGACTGGACCTTCCCACGGAGGACGGAGCCCACAACCCCGTCACTGCTGCCGTCACTATGCCTGTAAGTACCAGAAGGTTCCCTCCAGGGGCCGCATCACAGGTGACGTGGGGCCGTCAACGTCCTGTAGTGGACACCGTGTCACAGCTGTGGGGAGAGAGCATTTTCATTTTTAAAGTCACCCAAAGGGGACGCCCGGGGGGCTCAGTCATTGAGCGCCTCCCTTCTGCCCAGGCCGTGACCCGGGGGCCAGGGATCGAGTCCCGCGTCGGGCTCCCCGCAGGGAGCCTGCTTCTCCCTCTGCCTGGGTCTCGGCCTCTCTCTGTGTCTCTCAGAAATAAATAAATACAATCTTATAAAATAAAATAAAATCACGCAGGGGAGGCAGGCCCGGGGTGGTGAGCGCGCCCCTTCTCCTCTGCACCCCTTCCAGGCAGAGCCGCCGCCGACTCCATTCCTGGTGACACCTCAGGAAAGTGGCAGCAAGGTGCCCGGGGAGGGTCCGTCCCCAGAAGGGAGGGACGTGGCGCGCGAGGGTCTCGCCCCAGGTCCAGTGGGCTCAGCAGGGACGGGGGGCACAGGGTCCAGCCCCGGCCAGAACTGGGCCGGGAGGCCCCCAAACTCCCGCAGTCATCCTTCACTCAGATGCCGCCACGCACGTCTGAGGAGCCCACAGGACCCGGGGAGGAGGGGTTGGCACCGTCGCCGAGCAACACGTGAGCCACTGTCCTGCAGCACCCAGGCGTCCCCTAAAGCAGCCACAAAATATTCCCCAAATTTAGTAAGAAATGTGAGCTGCTTATATAAATTATGTAATAGTCTGAAGAAAACAAAACAGCATTCAAATAAACAGAAAAGTATATCTCGGTCTTGGCTAGGAAGGATCGATATTAAAAATGTGATTCTTTTAGGGCGCCGGGGTTGGGGGAGTGCTCAGGTCATGACCCGGGTTCCCGGGACCCAGTCCTGGGCCAGGCTCCCTGCTCCGTGGAGTCAGCTTCTCCCTCTGCCCCCCTCACTGCTCCTGCTCTCCCCCTCTCTTTAACAAATGAAAAAAATCCTTTTTAAAAATGCAATTCTTTCTAAAAGGAAGCTATCAAGATAATAAAGTCACACGATGCCTCAGGAAAAAATAAACAGATGTTTGAGGAAAGAGATTGCAGAAGGAAAACAAGATGCTGATGTGGAGTCCGCCAGAAGCCGAACTAGTACGTGAGTCAAAAATGTACCAATAGTCATACATTTTAAAACTCTAAAATTTTCTAAAACCGGTGAATTGGAATTAGATTAAATTAGACGAACAAGAACAAGACAACAAAGAACCAAGCACCAATCTCGGGTAAGAAAAACAAGCAAAGACCAGGGTGGGGGGTCAGAGGCAGCCCGGGGGGGCCCTGAGCAGGGAGGCAGCCAGGGACAAAAGTGAGATATTGTCTACTCAGCAGAGACGCACCAAAGGCCCGTGGACTCACAGCAGTGGAAAGGAAAAGTCTTGGGAAAAGATCAGGAATATTCTAACCAAAGGGAGTCAGTGCTACTGATACCAGACAAAATGGACTGTGAAATAAATGGGAAGATCACGGTGGACACAGTCCCTAATGATAAAGGCTCAATTTACCAAGACACAATTTATTACTTTTTTTAAGATTTTATTTATTTATTCATGAGACAGAGAGAGAGAGAGGCAGACACAGGCAGAGGGAGGAGCAGGCTCCATGCAGGGAGCCCGACTCAGGACTCGACTCCGGGTCTCTAGGATCAGGCCCTGGGCTGAAGGCGGCGCTAGACCGCTGAGCCACCCAGGCTGCCCCCAAGACACAATTTAAAATCGGAATGCATCTGATAAATTAGCTTCCAAACACACAATTAAAGATCGCTAGCATCCCCCCCTCTCGATCACCGGTAGCTCACGGCGATCAAAATCGGCAAGTACACAAGAAAGCACGCTGGTCAGTGGGGACACTGACCACCCTGGCCCGGGGGCGCCAAGAGCCCTGCTTCTGCCGTCAGGGCCACACGCGCATCCCAAGGACATGCGAGCCGCGCACAACAGGTGATCAGTTGCTCCGCACACAAAACCACGAGGTTCAGAGACGGGGAGCCAGGGGGTGAATGAAGTCAGGATGGGGGTGAGCAGCGGTAGCAAGAAGACCCGATAGGCCCGGGGGGGCACGAGAACACGCTGCTGCACAGTGTCCTGGGTGGGATAGGAAATTGTAACTGAAACCACACATTCCAAGAACCAAAAGGAAGAAAGTGAAACCCACCATCACATGCTGCAGCAGAAGCTGCGGTCCGAGAAACGGAAAGGGTAGGACACCCTACAGAGAAGGAGAAAGGGGAAACCAAGGGGCCAAGTGCCTGGCCGCTGACCCCACCCCAGGACCGTAGGAAAACAGAAAGGAGACAGGGCACCCGCGTGGCTCAGTCCGGTGAACTTCCAACCCTTGATCTCAGCTCAGCTCTTGATCTCAGGGCCCTCCCCCTGCTCTCTCTCTTTCTCTCTCTCTCTGTCAAATAAATAAATAAAATCTTAAAAAAATTTTTTTAAATAATAAGATTTTTAAAAAGAAATGGGAAGGATACACACTTGGGGTACATATACAGAACATTTCTAGAAAGTTATGGGGATGTGTCCACAAGCGTCACTGCTGGGGAATGAGGCAGGAGTCACCAGCTCCTTTCATTGGTCCTTCCGAGGTTTCTGTCCCACTTCCAAAATAAACAAAACTTGTTTCACTTTCAGGATATGCAAGTGCCTGACACGGGTACACATTCACGTCAAACTCTCGGAGGCCTCCCAGGGGGACGGAACGCAGTCAGCCCTCAGCGGTCGCCCGAGGTCCCTCACCGTGTGGGGTCCTCCTACCCTCCCACCCAAGCAGCCCCATGCCCCAGGGACTCGGCGGCCACAAGCTGCTGCCCAGGAGCCCATGCTTAGTGAGGGGCCCTGGATTATGCTGGATGTGATGGGAAGAAAGGGCTGAATTGGGGGGTGGCCTCAGGGACATCCTCCTCCAGGCCCAGGGGCGGCGCATGGGGGTCGGTGGTGGGGGGACAGGCACAGAAGCCTGGGCAGGTGGCATTTAGGTCCCAGGCTGGGTGATCATTTGCGGGGCCTCTGAGCAGGGGCTGGGGCTTCCGGCCTCCACACCCCTCCATGGAGCGGCTGAATGTCACAGTAGCCGTGGTGCCATCTTCCTGTGACAACGACGAGCTTTGAGCTTCCTCTGCCTGCCACAGCAAAGCTACTCCTTTGGAACAACCGCCCCAGGTGTAGGCTCACAGGACGGGACGGTCCGCAGGCCAGTCCGCACAGCGGCCCGCAGAGCTGAAGCGGATTGGCCAGTGAGCAGTGGCAGCGAGCGGACGAAGGGCCAGTGACCCCCTCTCCGTCCGCATTAACTGAAGCAGGGCCCAGGCTGGCGAGGCCTGGAAAGCCGGGCCACAGTCCAGGGCAGCACAAAGTCCCCTAGAGTCCCACAAAGAACGAACACCTCCACAGCAGCGAAACTTCCACGCACACCTCCTTGCTCCCACCCTTGATGACTCACAGAGAAAATTTTACCTAAGTGATTTTTACAAGAATCACCAAAACCATTTGCATGGGATGAAGGAACAGATGGCCACTTCCCCAAGCTTCTCTTTGGGGCCCCACCCTGTGGGAAGGAGCTCACACGGGGGCACCTACAGCGCACGCAAGTCTGTGGGTGTCCCCACCCACGGCGGGACCCTCAGTGGGGAGAAGCTGCGAGGAGGCCTCCTCCCGGCCAAGGGCTAATAGAGACCGTTTGACCTTTTAACGGTGCGCCCCTCTCCTGCCCAGTCCTGCCTGCAGCCCCTCACGACCTCCAGGGCCCACTGGTGCCAGCCGCTCCACTCTCGCTGCTCAGCGCTCCGGCTCCCGCACTGCGCCTTCACTCGTACACCCCCCTCCGCCCACCCCCCCCACCCCCCCACCCCACCCCCACCCCACCCCCCGCTCAGGTGCGCATCGCGCAGGTGAGGGAAGCCCACCCACCTGCCCCAAGGGGCATGTGCTCCACGTGTGGAGAACCTTTCCTGGAAAACCGGCCCCTGCTGTCTTCCTGTTACTTCAGAATGACCATCTAATGCAGCGTTTTTAATAAAGATACAATAAGGAACTGTCAAGCAAGTCATAAACGTTTTCTGAGAACTCAGGGCAGTTCCCGAGTCTCCAGCGACTTCCCTGAACTTAGGGTTTCGGTCCTGCATCCAGGACACGAGGCCGTGTCCTCATTCCTGCAGCCTCCTCCCCGGCCCCGCCCTCTGAGCCCGCTGACTTTCCTCTCTGAGCCCAGCACGCAAAGACCAGAGGCCACGGGCAGCCTGGAGCAGCGGCAGGGACGTGGGGTGCAGGTGAGGGAGCGTGGGGACCCGGAGCACAGGTGAGGGTGCGCGCGGGGACCTGGGGCACTGGTTGGGGGGGGACCTGGGGTGCAGGTGGGGGAAGCGCGGGGATGCAGAGCGCAGGTGAGGGAGTGCGTGTGGTGTGGACCCAGGGCACAGGTTCGGAGAGCGCGGGGATCCAGGGCGCGGGGATCCAGGGCTCAGGTGAGAGAGAGCGCAGGGACACGGGCAGGTGAGGGTAAGCTCAGAGAGTCAGAGAGCAGGATGCAGATGAAGAGCATGCACATTGGGGACCTGGTGGGGTGTTCCTCCGTCGTCGTGGGGCTCCCCGTACTGGGGATGGAGACTCTAGAGCGCTGGGCTGAACTTTATACCTGTGGACATTTGGCCAAGTGTCCCCCCAGAGTCCATGGGCCACGGGCTTGGGGGAGGAGAGAAGACAGGGGCCGCAAGTCCCTCTCCGCAGGGCACCCTCAGGCTGAGGTCTTGCGGGGGTAGGAAGGTGGCATCTCAGGCTCCTGCAGACTCACACACTCAGTGACACACACACACGCACACACACACATACGGCTGAGACTTCTCCAACCCTGGGAGGGATACTGTGCCTGGCAAGCTTGGAGTCGAGCCTGTTGCCCCAGAGCAAATTTTCTGGCTGCCCACCCCCGTTTTTTTTTATGATTTCACTTATTTATTCATGAGAGATACAGAGAGAGAGAGAGGCAGAGACACAGGCAGAGGGAGAAGCAGGCTCCGAGCAGGGTGCCCTACGTGGACTCCATCCTGGGTCGCCAGGATCACGCCCTGGGCTGAAGCCGGCACTAAACCGCTGAGCCCCCCAGGCTGCCCTGGCTGCCCCCCCTTCATGCTCCAGGTCTCCTTTGGTTTGGCAACAATCTCTAAATTCAGTGCATCACCCAGTACTGCAATCCAGTAATGATCTGCAGCCTGAAAACCACTTTCTAGGCCTGTGGGTAGAGGAACCAGAGCCCCGGGGGAGGCCCTCCTGTCCCTGGGGATTTTGACAGTGAGAATGGGGGACAGATGTGCTTCTGGCCCCAGGGACCAGGGCAGGGGGCTTACTGGGCTAGTGGTGGGGAGGAGGGTTCTTGGAGCAGGTGGCTTGTGAGCCCAGCGGAAGGCAGCCAGGCAGGAGGGAGACAGGACATGCTGGCCTGCGTGGTCCCCAGGCCTAGAGGACTTTACTGCCAGCTGGGGACCCTCCCAGCCACAGCAGCACCCCGGCCTGGGGCATCTCTCCAGCCCTGCTCAGGCTCGGCTGTCCCCTGGACGGGGTTGGTCACCTCCCTTACGGAGCTGTGAAAGGCTGGCCAGCCCTGCGTCGTCGTCGTGCACAGCCTCTTGGTATCAACACTGAAGTATTGAGCCCCCAGCAGCAGGGGAGAAAGTGGCACCAGTGTCCCGTCGGGGTTGTGGGAGGCGAGGACCCCTATGCACTGGCCTGCTGAAGCCCTAGCAGTTTTACGTTTTCCCAAACCGGGACAAGCTGCTGGCAGCAGAGAGCACTTTCCAAATCCTGTCCCTGACTCCTGAGTGTGAGTCGCTCCAGAATCCATGGGTCGCCCTTGGTCAGGGACCCCCGGCTCTGTCACTCCTGTCTGAGTAGGCGGGTGCCAGCCCCGGGAGAGCACCTGCGCTGTGGAGTTTGTCTGGCCGTCCAGCCCGTGCCCCACACTCGGCCTCTGCCTTCTAGCCTGTCCCTCTCCTTGTCTTGTCCTGGTCTCCCTCCCTCTGGTTTGTCTGCCCTTTGCCGCGTTGGCGGCCAGTGAGAGGGTTCAGGCAGTGGGAGAGTTGCCGCCACAATTACACGTTTGATCTTGAAATATTAATCATTCTTTACGTGTAAATATGTCCCCAGTAGTGCACGGCATGTGCTACAAGTGACTGGTGTGTACCTGGTATCGGGTAGCTGGGTGCCGGCATCGGGCCTGGCAAGCCCAGCGGGGAGCCTGTTTCACTGGACTGAATTTTCTCCAAAAAAATTCCCTGGAACAACCCAGCATTGCTGCTCGAAGGGTGGCACCCCCGATGCCAGGACACCTGGGCTTGGCTGCTCTTGAATCTAGTGCAGAACGGCCCCCGGGGGTTGGGTCAGCCAGGGGCGGCGGGCAGGGAACCAGCCACCAGTGGGCAGGAAGCGCTCGGCCCAGTGCCTGCAGCTGGCCTCCCCAACTGGGGTCCAGTTCTCGTGCCGGACGAGGGCTGATCCCCAGACAGACAAATGAATGGGCAGGGCCAGCACCGCAGGGGCAGCGGCTAGAAACAGCACGTCTGTGGGACCTGCTGCCTTCAACTCTGTGCCCAGAGTGGCCCTTGTGACTCATGGCTGAGAGTGCAAAGTTCCTGAAGCCCGTCCTGCCTGGACTCAGATAACCTCCCAACCCCACAGTAAAGAAGGGATCTCCCAGAGCTGACGGCAGGCAGAGCAGTGTCGTGACAAGGGAGGGGGAACCCTGTCTGGCTCTCTGCTCTGCCCTCTGCCCTCTGGACTATCCCAAGGGTGGCCAGCTGAGGGGGGGACTGTCCTCACTGATAAGCCAGGGTTCAGCATTGGCATCCATGCCACGGGCCCAGCTCAGATCTGTGTCTGGCTCCAAAGGGAGGACCTCTGGTCAATGGGAAAAGTCGGGCGGAGCCCGTGACTCGAGATGGGGGATCCAGACTTGAGATGGGGGATCTGGACTCAAGACGGGGGATCTGGACTAGAGAAGGAGGATATGGGCTAGAGATGGGAGATCTGGACTCAAGATGGGGGATCTGGACTCGAGAATGGGGAGCTGGACTCGGGATGGGGGAGCTGGACTACAGATTGGGAAGCTTCCAATCCTCTTGCACATCCTGCCACCCTGAACCCTTGTGGGCTCCCACAGCACCCCCTCCAGTCCAGATCCCTCCCTCCCTAGTCCAGATCCCCCCTCTCAAGTCCAGATCCCCCCCTCCACTACAGCTTTTAAAAAAAAAAACATTTTAAGGGGACTCCACACCCAACATGAGGCTTGGACTCATGGCCCCGAGATGGCGTTGCATGCTCTGCTGACCGAGCCAGCCAGGCTGCCCTCGTCCCACTCTTTTCTGGCAGGTTTTCCAGTGCTCCTCTGAGGTGGAAGTTTGTGCCCGTGTTTTTCAGGTGTAGTTCAGGCACATTACGACTTGTCTGTGGTCCTGGCGGTCTGCGCCAAAGCTAGGGTCAGTGCTTCCCTACGCTGATTTATCTGCTGTTGGAGCTGACCGCGGGTCTGCAGCTGCCCTTGCTAGGGACTGCTCTACACCATGGAAGGCCTCCTCGCCCTGAGGTGTCTGGCCTGGATGGGGTAGGAGTGAGGGGGCTAGGCCCTCTTATTCTGAAAGATGTAACCTGACGTCTAGTCCCAGCCTGGCAGGAAGCTTCTGCCTCCCCCACCCTGCCCACTTTCTGGCCGGGACTGGGGGTGCCCTGAGCGGCTGTCCTCAGTGTAGAGCGCACAGACCGCTCCCAGCCCAGATGTGCCCAGCGGGTCTCTCCTCAGTTCTGTTCTGAGGCCCAAGCCCTCCTAGACTGATACCCCAGACATTACTCTTGACTCTCCCAGTGACCTGAACATGCTCCAAGGAGGAAACCTGACTCTGAGCACCGCTGGGGATAGGGATGGGGTCACTGGGGGGCTGCTTAGGACAGTCCCAGCCTAGATGACCCACTGCCCACCTAAGTAGCAGATAAGCTCACCCCAGCTCAAGGCCTGACATCACCAGCTTGGGCCACAAGGCCTTGAGGGCAAAGCAGGCCTGTTCACCCAGCCTCCTTCCCCAGGGGGGCCTGCTCAGTCATGTGGCTGTTAACCTGCAGCCTGTTCCAGAGACGCCTGGGCCGGTTGTGGTTTGGGCCGACTGTCCTACTCTAGTTGCCAGCAAAGACTCCCACAGCTGGCTGTGCCACCCAGTGCCACAGGGGCTGTGATGGAGGACATGACACCAGGCCAGATGGACACAGTGTGGGGCCGAAAAGGAGTGGAGCCCCGGTGTCCCCTTATCCTAAGTCTGGAGCCAGAGGATTTCACCAAGAGGCAGGACCTCCCCCTACATAAGGAGAGTGTGAAGGTGCCTATGGGTGAGGGGAGGGCAGTCCAGAGCCTGGGGGAAGGTTCGGAGGAGGTGGGAGACTTTGGGCAGCTGGAAGAGAAGCCCAGAGCCCATGCCCTGAGCGGGCACAAATTCCAGCCTCCCTCAGAGGACACAACAGAAGACGGCCAGGGGCTGCCTTTACAGAGGTTGCACCCCCAGGGGAGGGTGCCCGGTGGTGCTAGGGAGCCCGTGACGCTTCCTGGCTTGTTTTGCAGCCAGGTCATTGTGCATAGGAAAGCATGCGTACCAAGGGCACATCTGATGACCACTGCAGATGTGTACTGCTTAAGGTGAGGCTGGCGTGCTTCTCTCGGCGGGCAGACCAAACACTGAGTGTGAGGGTGACCGGGCCGGGACTGCCTGGGGCTCGGGGCGCCCCGCACCCATCTCCCCTGGGAGGTTGGGCCTGCTTGGGCGGTCACCATCCCCCACGCCCAGCTGCCTCATGTGACAGAGACAACATTCTCTGCCTTTCACTTTCCTTTTGCTCGCCAACACACTCTCCCTGTCAAAGTCCGATGGGCAGGTCAGCGCGTGTGATGTAAACACACCTTCCCCGAGGTGCCCGACTCTCTAGGTCACCCGGCCCGAGTGAGGACCAGAAGGGAGGCCGCTCGGGTCCACGGGGACGGACACCTGCTGCGTGCAGAGCATGTTGGAGGACCCGAGGAAGCCCAGACATGGTGTGTGTGCCCAGGTGCGCCTGCGAGTGCACGAGCCTGGCCGTGTCACCAGCGGTCGGGGAGCCAGCGGAGATCACAGAAGGCCCGACAGGGCGGTCCTGGCTGGGGGTGGAGAGAGGCACTGAGGCAGGACTTTGAAATAGCCCGTGCATGTGTTATTCTCAGTCAAGATTCCAGAAAGTTTACTTGGAATTTGAACCATGACTCTAAGCTTCTTGGGAAGGATAAATACCCGCAGCAGTCACGACCACGCGCGTCTCTCCCGCCTTCCCCCTCGGTCCTGAGGTCACAGCCGGCCAGGGGGTGGAGATGAACGCATGCCTGGACGAGGGGCGTCCGTGTGCTGGGTGTGCGGGGGGTGTGCGGGGGCGTCCATGTGCTGGGTGTGTGGGGGCGTCCGTGTACTGGGTGTGCGGGAGGCGTCCATGTGCTGGGTGTGCGGCACACACCAGGCACCAGCGGGGGGGACTCTGCTGCTCGCTGGCAGCCCAGGCGGCCTTCGGTTCCTGTTTCCGTGCCAACCCTCCACGTCGAGTGGGGGCCCCTGCCCGGTAGCTGGGGTGTGCCCTCACTAGAGCCGGGATCAGCGGGCGGCTCCCCCGCGCGCCTTCCACCTCCAGCCGCAGGAGCGCCGGCCTGCCTCCTCACCCCGAGACTGGGGCGCCCCAACCCATGTTGGATGCCAGCGGGCGCCGGAGGCTGCGCTGAGGATGGGGCAACACGGGGCTAATACTCTGCTGACCCCCAGCTCTGTGCCCACCCCCAGGCCCCCCGGTCTCCCGCAGGCTGACGCCGAGGGCTCTGGCCGCGGGACTGGGGAGACCACCCCGACCGGCAAGGGCGTCTGCGCCACTGGGCACCGTGTTGTGTTTTCCGATTTAAGGAAAGCTGTTTTGTAACAATACTCAGGGAAAACTTCGGGCAGATCTTATCTGAGGTGCCAGGGAAACCCCAGCGGAGGAAGTTTCGATGAGTCTTTCTAGAACCTTCCACCCACGTAAACAATATTTAATGGTAATGAGCCTTTCGTGCCTGATCCTGCGATTGCCAACAGGGCTGCCACTGGATCGTGTCCAGCTGTGACATCTCCGCGTCTCTCGTGTTACTCAGAGCAGATTCATTCAGGAAGGACCCGGGCAGCTGCGTCTCCACTCGCCAGCAGATTCCAGTTCTAAGGGAAAAGTCGGTTTCAGTTCCGTTAATGTTCTCGTGGTGCAAGCAGCCTGAAGGGGAGATAGAGGCCCGGCTTCCCAGGGGGAAAGCAGCTCGGGCAGCTCCGGGCAGCTCCGGGCGCTGGGGTGGCGGCGCCAGCAGGTGGGCCGGGCCGAGGGCCGGCTGGGCGGCCCGGGAGGGGGAAGACTCGAACCCCTTGCAGCACCTGCAGAACGGCTTCGAGGGGATTCGTGAACCAGACGGAAATCGACCCCGTGTGTTGGTCCGCGGGGTCCCCACCGTCCGGGAAGCCCCTGTGAAGGACCTCGAGCCACAACAAATAACGCTGGACTTTCCACGAAATCTTGAAGCTTTGAAGGAAAACGCAGGGCAACATAAACGTGTAGAGTCTTTTTATTCCACAAATCCAAGAGGAACCGAGAGAGCAGGAACAGGTTGGTCAGGCGGGTGACAGTTCATTTCTCTGAAACACGAGTCTTAGGGACCCAGGAAAAGTAGGCAGAGTCTGCCAAGGCCTGAAGGACGGGGGGACAGGCGTCACCAAGGTACCAGGCCCTGTCGGTGCCCCCGGACAGGCCCAGGGGCGGAGGGCAGCGCTGGGGGCAGCCTCACCGCGGTGTGGGTCCCGGGGAGAGGGGGTTAGGCCCCCCCAAAGCACACCACAAGGCGAGACCCAGATGCAGAGTCCCGGACATGACAGGACCGTGAAGGCTCCCTCCTCGCCCGGGGTTTGCAGGGATCGGGTCGGGAGAAAGCCGGGGTCACACGGTCACTGGGGTGCGTGGGCTGCAGGCTCGGGGCAGGGGACTGAGTGCATGTCCTGGGGCAGCCATTGCAAAGGACCAGGAGCTGGAGGCTTGTTTTCTCATGGTGATGGAGACCAGAAGCCCAAAATCGGGGTGCGAGTGGAGCCCTGGGCGAGGATGCTTCCTGTGTCTTCCAGCTCCTGGTGGCCCCGGCGCTACTGGGCTGGTGGCCACGCTCCGCCCTGCGGCCTTCTCCCCGTGTGTCTCTGTCTCTGTCCAAATTTTCCTCTTCCATAAGGACACCAGTCATGCTGGAGTCAGTGCTGCAATATGACCTCATCCCCAGGGATGAGGTCTGCAAGGACCCTGTATCCAAACAAGGTCCCGTTCAGAGGCTGTGGGCAGGCATGTCTTCTGGGGGCCGCCGTTCACCCCGTGCACATGGGATGGGGGCGAAGGGGCAGGGCGGGGACCGAGGGTCTCATCTAACAGTCTTCCATGCGCCTGACACCGGGCGACGCGTGAGAGACATGTGAGAGACGGGCCCGGGGACCCAGGGCCCAGGACGTCTTTTCAGTGGTTCTTTCTGGTCACCTGTTCTCTGTTGCTTGCTCTTGTTTCACAAACAGGGCGCGTGTATAACGAGGAGAAGAAAAGCTGTCCTTCTGGCCTTAAGTTACAACTAGAAACACGGTTAGAAAAATCAAGCAAGGGGCGCCTGGGTGGCTCTGCGGGTGGAGCGTGGGACTCCTGAGCTCAGCTCAGGTCTCGAGCTCAGAGTCCTGAGTTCCAGTCCCCTGGGGGCTCCCCGTGGGGCATGCAGCCTACTTTAACAAGAAAAAAGGATAAAAGAAAAGAAAAAGGAAAAATTCAGCAAAGGACAGGGAGGTGGGGGGAAGACAGCAGCGCCAGCCCCCTCCCCAGGCCACCCCGGAAGGTGACTCAGCTCCTGGGGGAGCCGCACCCACAGAAGGGAAGGTTGGGAAGGGAGGCCCCCCCACCAGAAACAGCCCCTGTAGCCTGTTAGACCATCAGAAACTACGGAAACAGGGGCAACCAGGGGCTCGACCGGTTAAGCGTCCAACTCTTGGTTTCAGCTCAGGTCATGACTTAGGGGTCCTGGGATCAAGCCCTGAGTCCAGCTCCCTGCTCCTAACATCCACTAGGAGGATGGCCGTGCGGGAGTCGTTCGCATTTGACCTTCTTGAGACTCTCTTCCCATCTCACGTTAGCTGTTTCATGAGCTGGATCTAGGCGATTTCCTGTCGTCGTGAGGCTCTGCAGGGCAGGGCGGCCTTCTCTCGCTGCTGTGGGTTTTCCTGTAAGATTCCTCCAGGAGCCCCGCCAGGAGCCCCGGGGTTGGCTGGTGGGGTGGAGATGGGGGGGCAGGCCCGCCCAGGGGTCAGGGGTCGGGGGTCAGGGGTCCAGGAGCTCCGCGCAGAGGCAGGCAATGGACAGGCTCTGTGGCTTTGGCTCACCTGGGGGTTCTCCCTCCCAGCGCGACACCCCCTCCTGGGGTCTGGACTGGGCCTGGCCACAGGGGCCCCAAGTGCCTGGAGGCCCCTTAACCCGAGTGCCCTCTGCCCCCGGCTCTCGTGCTCCACCCTCCAGACCCGGACTGGAGACAAACAGTGGAGCTCAGACCAGAGGGTCCCAAGTGCACGACTTTATGAAACAGGCAAAGCTACGGAGACAGTAGGAAGGCCAGGGGGTCGGGGGTCAGGGGTCGGGGGACGGGGAGCAACAGATGGACTTAGGGTTTTAGGACAGCTCTGTATGGGACCTGATGATGGCGCAAGTCAGCATGCATCTGTCTGAACTCCCCTGGCGTTCCACACAGGAGTGAGCCCTGGGGTCCACCACAGTGTGTGGACGCTGGCCCGTGGCTTGCGAGGACCGCGCCCCCCCCAACACGTCCACTCTGCACTTTCTGCCCAATTTCTCTGTGAATCTAAAACTGCTCAAAGACAAAACAAAGACTCTATTCCTATATTTTTATTATTATTTTTTTAATTGAAAAGTCAACAAAAGGTCTGGCAAGCAATTTTAAAATACTTTTAAAATAGGGGTGACCGGCTGGTTCAGTGGGTGGAGCTGCGACTCTTGGTCTCGGGGTTGTGAGTTTGAGCGTGGCCACGTTGGGTGCAGAGATGACTTAAAAACAAAATCTTGGGCAGCCCAGGTGGCTCAGCGGTTTAGCGCCTGCCTTCAGCCCAGGGCGTGATCCTGGAGACCCGGGATCGAGTCCCGTGTCGGGCTCCCTACATGGAGCCTGCTTCTCCCTCTGCCTGTGTCTCTGCCTCTCTCTCTCTTCCTCTGTGTCTAATAAATAAATAAAATCTTAAAAAAAATAGTTTAGACTAAGCAGAAAAAATGTCATAATGGAGGCCGAGAGAGTGATGGAAGCCACAGCGGGCATCTGCATGAGAGGAAAGGGAAGGCCGCTGCACAAGGCCCACAGGAGGGCTTCTCTTCTTGACAAGAGCAGGTCCCTGAGGGGGCCCTGAGAACAAAGCAGGGGCACCCCGCTGGGGAAAGTGTGAGGGTGGGGAAGGCAGGGGCGGCCAAGGTGGTCTTGGGATGGTGTCAGATCACAGGTGGGCATGACCTGGTTCCGCGGGAACACGATTCAGGCCAGTTTTGCACATTTTATTATAATTATGACCATGTCAGCAGGGCTCTCTCCCAGAGACTTCCCTCCTGGCTTGTCCGTGTTTCTGGTTTGTCATCAGCAGCCAGCACCGTGTGTGTGTATGTGTGTGTGTGTGTGTGTTTTAAGATTTTATTTATTTGAGACAGAGAGAGAGAGAGAGAGAGAAACACACACACACACACACACACACACACACACACAGTCAGAGGGAGGAGCAGGCTCCATGCAGGGAGCCTGACGTGGGACTCCATCCTGGGTCTCCAGGATCACGCCCTGGGCTGAAGGCAGGCGCTAAACCGCTGAGCCCCCCGGGCTGCCCTTCACCAAGTGTGTTATGAAAGTACAGAGAAGGTGTAGGGGAAGGTGCAGGGCAGCGGCTCTGGCATCTGGGCACAGCTGGTTGGGGAGCAGCCCAGGACCCCTGTCTGTGCTTGGCCAGGCTGCAGCCCAGGAGAACTCTGACCCCGTGGCTTTCTTTCCTCCAGGGAGTGTCCCAAGAACCAGTGAGGAGGACGCAGGACCCCTGACACTTGCCACCCTGTCCTGCTAGCCATGCTGACCTTGACATTCCCCCTTCTGGCTCTCCCCCTTCTCTGGACCATCCTCCCGGCCACCTCCCTGAGTGTTCAGAGTGGAAGTAAGTCTCAGGATCCCACCCTGTCTGCTGGGGGGCCCAGCAAGGGGGCGGGGGAGGCCGAGGCAGGGGTGAGAGGAGCAGATCCACGCCCAGGTGGGGCCCAGGCCCCAGGGAGTGACCATGATCCCGAGGTAAGGGGCTGGCCCAGGTGAGGGGATGAGCCAAGTCCCCCCACGATGGCAGACAGCGGGTCCCCAGTGCAGCACCCAGTGATGGCTGGCAGAACACTTACGGGGTTGGCTAAGAACACGTCCAGGTTCTAAGGGAAAGAGGGGTCCCGGCCCGTCAGCGACAACGCACAGGCCAGGGGAGGGGCAGGAGGCCAAGTCTGAGCATCCTCTCTGCTCTGTTCCCGATCCACCCTCGGACCACCAGCTCCTGCATCACCGGGGAGCTTGTTAGAAATGCAGACTCTCGGGCCAGGCTCGGCCCTGCAGGACCAGGGCACAGGGGGTCCCGCAGGACCTTCCAGCCGGTCCCCTGCACACAGCTCTGGGGCAAGGCAGCGCCGTGGAATCACCCCAGGGGCTCCTCAAAGCTGTGGGGCCGGGCGTACCCCAGTGGAATAGAATCACGGAGGAGGGAGCTTCTGGAGCTACTGCGGCAGCTCTGGGGGGCCACGCTGGGTCATTGGCACAGGGTTGGCAGGAAGCCAGGGAGCGCAGAGCCCCTCCTCCTGGGAGCCCAAGGCCAGCCAGGGGGTCCCTGGGCAATGGGCAGGTGACGGCAGCCCGATGGGGCCTCCGGTGCATCACTGTCCACGGGGCTCTGCCCCTCACCCACTGGGCCGGGGAGCCAGTCCCAAGCAGTGGCCCTGCTGGGGTCCTTCCTTGCAGAGCCGGGGGGACCCTGGGGCCGCGGGGACCACGAGGGTGTGAGTTGGCACAGCGGCCACGTGGGGACGCACAACCTCCCTTGTTTCTGTGTTGTTTTCTCCCTTGAGACACACGTGCTGATGGGTCCGACAGATGTGTGAGTAGCTTCAAGGGGCTCTCTGCCACCCTGAGCAGGGCTCCTGCGTCCCCGGGGGTGTCGTGTCCACACCACTCCTCCCTCGGCCCCGGGAGGGTCGGCGAACGTCCTGAGGCCCAGCAGTGACCCCCGTGTGACCTGCCCCCCCCCCCCCCCCCCCGCACACAGTTTGGGACGACCCCAGCTGCACCAAAGGCATGGTTTCCGTGTCCAGAGGGGAGCGTGCTGTGATGGCCTGCAACATCTCCAACGACTTCCGGGGCGTCGTCATCTACCTGGGTGCCCACAGGAAGGGCCAGCCCCTCTTCCACGTCAGGCGTCCAGGATACTTCAGCCGGGCCGGGTGGCACCTCCACGTCCAGGGAGGCACGGCGCAGCTGGTGATCGACGATGCGAATGACACCCAGGCGGGGTGCTACACGTGGCATCTCCAGGGCCGGCAGAGAAATGTCAGAGTCACCATGCTGAACGTCTCAGGTGAGGGGCGGCGTCGCGATCCCCCATCCCACCTGAGGCGTTTCCTACTGGGGAGGGGCAGCGGACAATCCTCCCCCCCCCCCCCCCCCCCCCCCCCCCCCCCCGCGCCTGGAAGCGCCCTGGCCCTCAGGATGGGGCCCAGCAGGGCGGGCCTGGGTTCCAACAAAGAGAATGAAATAAGACGAGCCTCTGCTCCTCAAAGGGCCTGGCACCTGTGCCACAAGGGGCTCAGTCTGGGGGCTGCACGGTCCAGAGAGGAGGCGAGGCCCGTGCACGTCTCTCCCCCTGCACCCCAAACCTTCTCCCACACACCCAAAATGCCAGTGCTCCCCGAGGCCCCTGCGGGGTTTGTTCGGTCTTCCTGTGCGCACCCAGAGGCCCTGTGATCCCTCAGCTTCTCCAGCTGGCCCCGAGCTGCCCCAGCCTTGCCCTGGACGCTGTCCGCCCCCAGAGCCCAGTGTCTCCCATCCGGGACCTCCCCTTCGACCAATGCACACCCATCCACTGCCTCCACTCATTCTCACTTCCGTCACTTGGAGTAATGTCTGCCCCAGCACTCCCTCCAGGACACTGCTCAGACCCACAGAGGACTGCACCCCTCCACCCAGTCCAGTCCCAGCCACCCTGAGCTGTGGGAGGGCAGGGGCAGGGGGCGCTGAGGACGGGGCCCTGGCCTGACTCAGAGAGCCCTCTGTGGACTCCTGTTGTCCTGGTCTCACGTGACACTTGGGGCTGGGGGGGTGCATCAGAGGCAGAGCCCCAAGATCTGAAGGAGACAGGACATCTGCTGTTTGCTTCTTCGCGCGGTAGGTGCTTTTCCTTACCCCCAGGTGCCCCCAGGAAGCCCCTCAGGTGCCCCCAGGCTGTCCCCACCCTCTGTGCCTGGCACCCATCCATCCTGCCCGGGGCGGGGGTCATGCCTCCCCTCAAGGGTGCACTCCTTGTGGGTGACTGAGTGATGTCCCCCATCCCGCCTCCCACAGACCCGGACATGGACACGCCACACCTGCCCAGGGCCAGAGACCAGCTCAACGTGGTCGTTGTGGTCATTAGCGTCATTGTCTTCCTGGCTCTCCTGCTGGTCAGCATGTCCACCTGCACCAAAAGCATATTTCCCCGCCCCTATGCCTTCTGGAAGTACGAGGCCCCCCGGGTCTGACACCCTGCTCCTCTGGAGGCTGGTGGGAGTAGAGGTCACCCCAGGCTGCAGGTGCCAAGTGGAGCAGAGAGCACACACCCCTCGGTCCAAGGACCCCAGGTGCTGTGGCAGGTGCCTACCCCAGCCAGGCCCTCCGGGTCCCCAGAGCACTGGCTTTGTGGCAGGACGCCCCGGAGGACACACAGAAGCTGGGCTTCCTGCTCCTTCCAGGAGACCGCGTCCCGAGGGTGCGTCTGCGTGTATGTGAGCACGTGTGGCCTGCGTGGTCCTGAGTGTCTGCGCCACAGATCGCTGACTCTGAGCGGAGGAGTGAGGCCCTGTGAGGAGGGTGACCAGCGGGCCTGAAACCCAGAACCGGCCCCAGGAGCCCTGCCTGACCCTGAGGCCACCAGCCCCTTCCGTTCCCCTCCTCCTGGCAGGGAGCCTGCTTCTTCCTCTGCCTGGGTCTCTGTTTCTGTGTGTCTCTCATGAAAAAATAAAATCTTTTTTAAAAACTAAAAATAAGATCTTTGATAATCTGAGAATCCATAACCCTAATCCTTACGATGAATAAAATAGACCAATCGAGAAACCATCAAATGACCTGGGAAATACACACTTTTTAAGTGGGGAAAAACACAGAAAACTAAAAGAAGGTGCTTCCTGTCTTAAAGCACTAAAAATGCCTAAAGCATCCAAAAGATGCCTGGTGCCTCCCCTGTGGCCTGGACCCACAGGGAAGTCCAGGGTCTGGGTCTGTTTTCATCTCTTGCTTGCTGCTTGTATGTTCACGGGATTCTCTAAGGAGGTGGAGTTCTGGGGCCTCACAACGGGCCCCAGGACCCTCGCGGATCCCCAGCCCGCCCCGGCCTCGGCCCCCGCCCCGGCCCCCGCCCCGGCCCCCGCCCGGGCCCCGGCCCCCGGCCCCCGCCCCGGCCCGCCCTCCAGGGCCCCGCCCCCAGCCCCACCTGGGCCCCGCCCTCCAGGGCCCCGCCCCCAGCCCCACCTGGGCCCCGCCCTCCAGGACCCCTCCCTCGCGTCATCCAGGTCCCGCCCCCAGGCCCCGCCCCCAGGCCCACCTGGGCCCCGCCCTCCAGGGCCCCGCCCCCTCTACGGCAGGGGTCACTGAATGGTAGGCCAGATTTCCGGGCATCAATGAGCTTCAGCAGAAAAAAAAAAAAAAAAATGAGCTTCAGCAGAAAGTCAACCGGAGAAGGACAAACATTATATGGTCTCATTCATTTGGGGAATATAAATAATAGTGAAAGGGAATAGAAGGGAAGGGAGAAGAAATGGGTAGGAAATATCAGAAAGGGAGACAGACCATGAGAGACTCCTAACTCTGGGAGAGGAACTAGGGGTGGTGGAAGGGGAGGAGGGCGGGGGTGGGGGTGAATGTGTGACGGGCACTGAGGGGGGCACTTGATGGGATGAGCACTGGGTGTTATTCTGTATGTTGGCAAATTGAACACCAATAAGAAATAAATTTATTAAAAAAAAAAAAAGAAAGTGACCCAGGGGAACCAGGGCATCTGGAGCCTGACCCCCCCACCCAGGGACCTCCTTGGCCTTCTCCCGGCCCTGTCCTGGCCCAGGCCTGTGGAGACATGGAAGGAGTGGCGGAGCAGGACAAATGATCACCCAGTGGGCGCTCAGAAGGACAGTGCAGAGGGACAGGAGGGGACGAGGGCCGGCCCTGCCAGCCTGGCCCTCAGCACCTCCCCTTTCCCACAGCAACGCCTCCAGGAAGGCCTCCGGGGGTGCCTGAACCACCAGTCACCGTCTCCTGCTGCACGGGCTTTGGGGGTGGTGCCTCCACGCATCTGAGTGCTGCAGACAGGAAGAGTCTCAGCCAGGCAGATAGAGAGCTGATGGTGGCGGGATGGCGGTGAGCAGGGCCCCAGAGCTCCCACTGCTCCCTGGGCTCCTCACACTCCCCTGTATGCTGCTCCGGGCTCTGGCCATCCCAGGTAAGCCCTGCCCAGGCCCAGCACCCCCCCCACTGCGCACCCCGAAGTGGGCTCGCAGCCTCACCGGGAGGGTGCTCCTTCCTGGGAAGGGGGTGGTCTGGGGGTGCTGAGCAGGACCTCCCCCAGGGCAGCCACCCGGCTCCCCGCCCCCGCCCGTGACTGATGTCTGAGGCATCACCACCGCTCTGGTCTGTCTTTACCGAAACATCTTTTCCATAATTAGCAAGGTTGCCTTGGTTCTGAGAGAGTTTTGTCTGTTGGTTTGCTTTTTAAAACATATATTCGAGCAAAGTTCTGCAAGAAGGTGCAAAGCTCAGTCACATGAGGCAGGGTGGGGAGCAAGAGGCCCCGGGCCAGGACAGGGCCAGGAGAAGGTCAAGGAGGTCCCTGGGTGGGGGTCAGGCTCCAGATGCCCTGGGTCCCCTGGGTCACTTTCTGCTGAAACTGATTGACGATTCTGATTGAATCCTGATGGATTGGATCCTGATGGAGAGAGAAAGAGAGAGAGGAAAGTAGAAGCTCTAGAATTCAGTTTGCAGAGAAGCTGATGTTTGGGTCACATTAAAAAAGACTCACATGTGCACCTGGAGGCTGGTCCTGCCAGGCCTCGGCTGGGCAGATGGGGACACTTGTGGGCGCCCCTCAGACAAGCCCCAGCTCTCAGTGCCCAGGGAGGCACTGCAACAGGAGGAGAGGGCACTGCCCCCGGCCATCCTGGTCACTGCCAGCCGGGAGGGAGGAGGCCAGGGGGCGGGGAGGCCGATGGGGCGCCCAGTGAGGAGCCGCAGCCTGAACTTGCCCTGGGCCCCAGTGTGGGGAGGGTCACAGCCAGCCCTGCCCCGGGCACCTCTGTCCCTCCACCCACCACCCCTGCGTGGAGGAGGGTCCCTGCCCCTTGAGGCCACCGGGCAGGTGACAGCAGGGGGTCCTTCCTGCAGAGGTGTGGCAGTCGCCCCACTACATGGTGGCCCTGGAGGGGAGCTCTGTCAACATCACCTGCTCCGCCAGTGGGGTCCTGTTGGGGGTGTACCTGAGGCGCAGCTGGCCGGAGCCTACCAACGTGATTTACTATGAAGACGAGAAGGAGCCCACAGTAGACGAGCAGTTTCAGGGTCGCATTGCCTTCTCGGGGCTGCAGCACAACCTGACCGTCACCGTGGGCGGCCTGCAGCTGTCTGACAATGGCGCCTATGTGTGCCAGGCCGTCACGATGGACGCCGAAGTCCAAGGCTCTGGCACCTTGCTGGTGGTGACAGGTAGGGGATGCGTCTGCCCGGGACCCACCCCGCCTGCCTCCTAGGCAGGCCAGGCTGTGCCTGCCCGTGCGCATTCCGAAGCGTCCTCCCCGCCTGCTTGAGTCCTTCATTCCAGCTGCACCCACGGCCTCCAGGAGGCTGCCCGGATTGCTCATCCCGCCGTTGCAGAGCCCCTCTGTGAACCCGGGAGGCTCTCAGGGAGTCCACCCCCGGCCACAGGCCGCGCTCCCCTCCTTCTTCACAGACAAAGCAGCGGGCACGTACCAGGAAACTCGGCTGGTCTCTGCCGTCTGTCCGGTCCTGGCTATAAGCTTCTTCCTCATCGGGCTGGGGATAGGGGCCGTGTGCGCGCTGAGGACGCAGGTCGGTGGGGAACCCCAGGTTTCACCCGTGTCCCCGTAAGCCAGTTCCTCTACCTACGGGCGGGAAGGAGAGGGGTGAGGCCAGGGTCCCAGGGGGGAGGGAAACCCAAGAAGGAGCCAGGAGCACCGGGAGCAGGGATGGGTGCAGCCCAGGAGGATGGGCCCCGTGAGAGGAGGGGCCAGGGAGGCATTCAAGGGCTGCCTGAGCGCCTGAGCACCGTGTGCACATGGGATGTGAGTTGCAGGTGGGAGCAGGTGTGAGAAGGTGTGAAAGTGCACGGGGAGGGGTGACGGCTGCGGTCTGCCCTGCCCAGGCACCCAGCTCTGTAGCGGACCTGCCTTTGCCCAGCTCCTCCCGCCCCTGTGACCTTGCACCCCCTGCAGCCCCCCTCACCCCCGCCTCCCTCCACTGCCCCCTGGACTCTGCTCCCAAGCCAGTCCCTCCCCCGCGGGGGGCAGCCCAGGGGAACCTTGGGAAACCTTGTGAGCTGGCCTCACGCAGGCCTGGAAGCCCAGCGGCATTTGGAGGAGGAAATCAAGACGCTTCCTAAGGGGGAGTGCGCTGAGGAGGACGTCCCGAGGGAGCTGGCCCCCTACAAAGGGCACAGGCTTTATGTTTCAGGTCAAGAAACTCTGCTGCAGGAAGGATAAGAGCTCAGTCTATGTGGTGTACGAGGACATGTCCTACAGCTGCCGAAACAGGATGTCGGCCCCCAACGAGTACCAGTGAGCCCGGCAGGCCCCCCCAGCCCTCTCTCTGCTCACACCTCTGGTCAGGGCCGCCTGACCCAGCGAGACCACACTGGCAGCTCCCTGCAGCCATCAGGCCTTGGCACCTCCTCCAGGAACCCTTCCTTGCCTGCATCCTTGCCTACATCCTGCCCTGCTGCTAGGGAGGAAGCCTCTGTGGCTGCCCTTCCCTGGCGAGGCAGGAGGGGCTTCTCTAGGGTGGGCTTGGGCCCAGGGCCTGGTGGAGAGGCCAGAGGGAGGGGAGGCCCAGTCTCTGGTGCAGGCTTGCCACAAATAAAGTGCTTCTCTTCTCCCCTTTCTGCCTCCATCACGGATTTCTCAAGCAGCTCAGAGCTGAGGAAGGGGAGGGCTTTGCCTGACTCCTCCCCAAACATCTGGTAGGACATCCTCCTCTGGAGACCCTGGAGGAGGGAGAGGGGCAGGGGGCGCTCCCCACTTCAGGCCCCAGGGCCCTATAGGGCGAAGGGACCAGAGCCCTGGCCCTCCCCTCAGCACCCCTCAGGCCCTCCCCCTGCCTCACCTGCATCCACCACAGAATAAGGTGGGGGTCAGCCGGGAGGGGTGCCCGTGCCCGATGGGGGGCAGTGGAACCTTGGCAGCTGTGCCCACCATCCGGGTGGGAGACAAGGCACCCCTGGGGGGTGTAAGCCGCGCTGTATCCTCCTAGACTCTGGGCAGAGGAAGAGCTGACGTGCTGCCCACCCCGCCTGTCCTGCACCCTCGACTCTCCCATCAAAGCCGCAGAGACAAAACTAATACAATTGACTACATGGAAGCTCTAAACCCTCGCTCTTCAACACTACAGACAAAGGGACACTGGGTGGCTCCTCGGCCTGAGACTCCTGGTTTCCACAGGGGTCCTGATCTCAGAATCCTGAGTCCTACCCCCTGGAGGGGGCTCCCTCCCATCCCACCCTCCCCGCTCCCCTGCTGCTGCCACACGCACAAGCAGCACATATGCGTGCACACGCATGGGCACACACACACACATACACACACACGTGTCGGTGTTTATAAAGCACAGGTGGGCATTTGTGGTTGTTTAGATCCACAACTTCAGCCCGGTGAGGAGTGGGGCAAGGGTGGAGGCACCTGGGAGCTGAGATTTAGGGGCAGTGGGAAGGCTTCAACTTCCTCACCTCTGCAGAACTAATGGCCTGAGACCACAGAAGCTGGAAGCAAGGACCCTGACTGTAAGAAGCAACACTTGAAGAAACAGCCCCCATGCCCAGGCCACAGATGGGGAGCGGGGGAGCTTTGAGACTTGGAGAAACAGGTGGCTGAGTGCAGTGGAGAACAATGGAAACACGCACCACAGGGCATTGAGTCCTACACTGGCCTCCAAAGCCAGAGGATGGCCACTGGTCCTCCCACGAAAGCTAAGGTCCCAGCACAGGCGCTGGCCAGGGACAGCAGCCAACAGGGAGAAGGCTGGCTCGGCAGGAGGAGCATCTTGAGGGGTGGAGTCCCAGCCTGCCCACGGGTCACCCCTCCCCACTCCAGGTTGGCCTGCCCCTCAACCCTGGACCTGACCCCAGGGAGACTCATAGCCTGACACCATGCATCATTAGGAGACAGCCAGCCACCTGGACCATGGCCATCTCTGGGGACAGAGCCAAACAACACCAGAATCAAGGCCAGAATAATAGAGACCCAGGCAGGACAGTCATCAAAACATCCATTTGGGAAGGTCAGGAATAAAACCGTGATTGTTGACCCAAGAAATAACAGATGGAATGAGCAGCAGCAGAGGGAGGGGAGATCCATCAGGAAATCTCCCGGAAGGAGAAGAGAAGGAAAGAAGCTCTCAGAGACACAGGCAGTAGAGGAGAAACTTAGCCAAGGAAGGCTGAGAAAGGCAGACAGGGTGTCGAGCGCCCTGGGACTCCCGGGAGAGGGGCCGCAGACAGCCCGCTCACAGAGGGAGAAGGCAGCCTGCACCCCACCATTCCAGGGGCAAGCAAGAAATCCCAAATCTCGGGGGACATCAGATTTCTCACAGCCAACTCTGAATTCAAGAAGACAATGGAATACTGCCCTTGACTATTGAAGGAAGTAACTTGTCCTTGGAACGTTATCGTCTCAGTGTAAGAATGTATTAAAGACCTTCTCAGGTACATAAGAACTTAAGACACTCTGCTAACAGTCGACTTTGGAATCACTCTTGGAGGCGGTGTTCAAATAAAAGAGATCCAAATACAGGAGACATCACGTGAGAAAAAAACCCACAAATGACGAGAGCATTTACTTCCATCCAAAAAGCAATGCCTAAAGAAAATAAACATACAATCTACAATCTGTGTGCAGTCTGCATAATCATCGAGAACTAAAATTGTAGATGAAACTAGCACCTCAGAGACCGGGAGGGTGGAGACCAGGGCAATGAGAACACGCTGAGACATTTACCTTGTCAGAAGGAAGACGCAGATGAAGATAAGGTTAAGAAATCACTCTGGGTAGGTGAACAGGAAGTGGGCCCAGGGGCAGCCACCGCGAGATTCTAAGCAGAACATATGACATAAACCAGCAGAGAGCTGCCCAGGGGAAATGGAGAAAAAAATAAATGCAAAGAACTGTGCAGTGAACAGAAAATATGAAATGGGGTGACAAAATTAACTAATTTAACAGCAAGTACAATTAGTCCTAATACCAGGAATTACAACTGCAGTAAGTACACAATAAATGTAAATGGGTCAAACTCAACAATTAAAAGGTAGTGTCGGGCAGCCCGGGTGGCTCAGCGGTTTAGTGCCTCCTTCAGCCCAGGGCCTGATCCTGGAGACCCGGGATCGAGTCCCACGTCGGACTCCCTGCATGGAGCCTGCTTATCCCTCTGCCTGTGTCTCTGCCTCTCTCTCTCTCTCTCTCTCTCTGTGTGTGTGTGTGTCTGTCATGAATAAATAAATAAAGTTAAAAAAAATAAATAATAAAATAAAATAATAAAAGTAGTGTCATACTGGGTTTAAAAGGGAAGATTTGGGACGTCTGGGTGGCTCAGTGGTTTAGCGCCTGCCTTCGGTCCAGGGTGTGATCCTGGAGTTCCGGGATCAAGTCCCACATCGAGCTCTCTGCATGGATCCTGCTTCTCCCTCTGCCTATGTCTCTGCGTCTCTGTGTCTCTCATGAATAAATAAGTAAAATCTTTAAAAAGAAATAAAAAAGGAAAGATTCAACTATATATGGTTTGCAGGAGATAACACTTTCTTAAAAAGAGATTTTATTTATTTATTCACGAGAGACACAGAGAGAGAGGCAGAGACACAGGCAGAGGGAGAAGCAGGCTCCATGCAGGGAGCCCGACGCGGGACTCGATCCTGGGACCCTGGGATCACTCCCTGAGCTGAAGGCAGACACTCAACTGCTAAGTCACCCAGGTGCCCGAGATAACACTTTAAACAAAAAGACATCAATAGGTTGGACACAAAAGGGTGGAGAGCATAAAAAGCAAGCATGAACCAAAAGAAAGCTGGAGTTATCAGTCCTATTTTCTGACAAAATAGAAATACTGGTAAAAGCAACAATAGGACAAAAATACAGAACCAATGCAAATACATATGAACCTAAAAACAAGCAGGTAAAATATGTAAAGCCAGGAATGACAGGGGCCCTGGGAGAAATTGATAAATGAACCATCTCAATCTGGGGTCTTGATGCATGTGCCCCTTTAGATCTGAATCATGCCTGTGATCAATATGGAATTCCACACTCATCAAACAGAAACCACAGGTGAAACTTATTTTTTTAAATGATCATTTACTGTCATCAGGTTCTGAGCAAAAACAGAAACAGAATGAGGTCTATAGGCCCGATAGACACACCACCTACATGAATTACAAACACACACTCACAAAGTAGGAGTGTTCGGTTTACCTTAGCTAGATGCTTAGGATGGTGCACGTGAAACTCGAGAGGCCACAGTGGGAGAGCGTGGAGTGGGCGGGGGCAGGACAGGAGAGTGCGCCCCTGGGGAGTTCAGCCCTGCACACAGTCTGGAGGGGCCCCTATCAGGGCCCAGCCTGGGGCCGTGTGGCCACATCCCTGTGCCACACCCAAGTCTTCCCTCTTGCCCCCTGCATCCTGCGTGTGGTTCAGACACAGCCCTACAGATGGTCCTGGATAAATTTGGGAAACAGGGCTGCATCGATGCTCCCAGAGAAAAGCAGCAAGGTCAGCCCGGGGGAACCTGAGCCTGTGCAGACGGAGAGGGACCCCTTCCAGAAACACACAGAATCACAGGCAGAAATCAGGCACAAAAGCGAATATTCGGAACAAGAAAAGAAATCACACATTTCAGAAATCATCCAAAACACCCAGGAAATAACTTTAAACCAGTGGATACCACAACCATTCTGTTTCTGGCCACGTAATTTGGCCGCCTGTGCTCTGGCCTCCTCCTCGGGTGACCAGGAGTCTGTGAGGCCGTTTCCTAGGGGGAGCCCAGAGCTTAAATGCCGTCCCATCTAAAGCACAGCTCGGCCCGGGGCGTGCTTGGCTAGCTGAGCACGCGTGGAGCACGAGCCTTGCTCGCTGCACACACCGGAATTCCGGGAAATTCTACTTTTCAAAACTCTTATCAAAAAAGAATAAAAGGGGGATGACACAGTTCTAATCGTGCTGGGCCCATCACGCAGCGTCATCCTGGAGGTGAAAACATGTTTTGACCCGCGTGGG
This sequence comes from Canis lupus familiaris, assembly GCF_011100685.1. Taxonomy (NCBI): domain Eukaryota; kingdom Metazoa; phylum Chordata; class Mammalia; order Carnivora; family Canidae; genus Canis; species Canis lupus. Next base: position 876,246 of record NC_049230.1, read on the forward strand.
TGAGCACCCAGATTTCACCCCAACGTCCCACTCCATAGGCCTCACCTAGCGCCTAGGCCAGCACGGCGGCCGCGCCCTGGAGGACACGGCACCTCTCAGACCCGGATGAGGGGGATGAGGCTGGAGAGCAGCCCCATGGGCAGTGCGCGTGCCTGGAAGGAATCGTTATTCTTTCCCACGGCTGCTGTGACACGTTCCTACCAATGTGGTGGCTTAAAATAACGAACATTTATTTTCTCACAATTCTGGAAGCCAGAAGTTCAAAATCAGAGCAGGGCTGGATCCTCCTGGGGGGTCTGAGGGAGCGTCTGCCCAGGTGTCTCACTGCTGCTGGCGGCGGCCAGCGATATGTGTCCTTGGCCTACGGCCTCTGTCGCCGCGCAGACTTCTCCCGGGTACCACTTGTGCCCACATTTCTCTCTTCTTGCGAGGACGCCGTCATACTGGATTTAGAACCCAAAGGCCTCATCCTAACTCAAGGGTCTGCAAAGACCCAAATCTCCAGATAAAGTCCCACTCCCATCCTATGTTGGCACGGGGGGGGGGGGGCACCACTCACCCCAGGATACCATCCCCCTCCCAAAAGATAGCAGAGACTTCTTCACTCTTGGGGAGACAGCACACCCATAAGTAGACCCCACTGAAGCCCAACAACGTACGCCCCCCAGCCAGGCCCCAGGGGTGCTCCAGGCCAACCCACAGCCGCCTGTCCGCCAGCACAGGACACAGGGGTCCCCACACTGCGCTGAGAACGTCCGTAGCCAGGGCTGCAGTACACCTGACCGAGCAGGAGCTGCACACAAGCTGCCCGGGGCCACCCGCTGCGGCGGCCTCTAGAGACGCTGCCCCACCCACGGCCTCTGGGTGCCACGAGGTGTGGTGGTCATTTCTGCCCCGGGAGGCGAGGGGGGCTCCGGGGCTGAGGGGCAGCCCTCATCCTGGGTTACAGGCTCCACTTAGGCCCTCACCCCGACGTCCCCAAGCTTCCCTGAGGGTCTCTGCAGGCCCCTTGGGCTGACCCCCCACTGTCGGGGTGTGCAGGCCTGCCAGGCACCAGATTGGCTGTGGGGTTAGGTCGGGCCCCTTGGGGGCAGGGACAGTGGATGGGAGCTGGAGGCACATGCTGGGCCATGCCCAGTGGATGACCCTGTGGCTGAGACCACTTTGGGGTTCCAGACACAGAACCAGGGGCAGGTGATTGTTCTCTGCATGAGCGGGTTTTACGTCCATCCATACTGACCGAGTGGCCACTCTCCACAGGGTATATTGGTCTAGGTGCTGGGGGCACAAACAAACTCAGGTACCTGTCCCCAGAGAGCTGGCATTCCCAGGGATGCAGGAGGGAGACCTGAAAGGGGAAACCCCACATGGCAGAGAGCAGGGCGCAGGACGAGCCTCGAGGGGCTGGGAGCAGAGGGGGCTGCTGTGGGGACACCGTCAGGCAAGGGACAGGAGGGCAGAGGTGCTGGGCGCCAGCTCCTAGTGCATCTGGGAGCCTGGTCCGAGGTGGGAGGCAGGAGCACGGGGTCAGGGAAGGCGGCGCAGGCGACACAGATGGGGGGGCAGGTCACACATTCAGTCTGGGAGGGCTGGAGCATGTGACCTGACCAAGAAGGTGACAGGGTCCCTCTGGCTGGGGACGGGGCAGGGAGCCGTGAACCTGCTCGGGACGGTAGTGCACAGAGCAGACGGCGGCCGAGCGCTGGGCACCCAGCAGAGACTAAGCCAATGTCAGGGCTGAGCTGACAAGAGAAGGGGGGTGACGGTCCCGGTTCTTGGGGTGTGAGAGCCCAAGCAGGTGTCCCTGAGGGGACAAGGACCTCGGCAGACACGGGGGTGGCCCTCAGCGCCGCCGAAGGCTCAGGGCTGCAGAGAAGCCACACACCCCGCCACCGCCTGCCCTGCAAGCAGAGCTGAGCAGCCGCAGACACCTGCCCCCCCCAGGCTGCGGCTCCCTGGTGGCCGGCGGGGGCTGGGGGGCTGCTGTCAGTAGCAGGAAGGAGCTGTGCGCCTGCAGGGCCCCCACCTGCCTCGCCTCCGTGCCCCCATCCTGGTGAGGCCTGCAACCCGTCCTCTGGCTCCTCTGCAGACCCCCCCAACACCCACACACTACGGCGCCCGCATCTGGGTGTCTTGGTCTTTCACACTTCAATTAGGTAACGGTGGGTGAATAAAGTATCTTCTCGGCCACCCCTGCCCCCACAGCCCCCACCGCCACCACCTTGGCAAACAAACGCCCACGGCCACGGTGGAGAGCCAGGCCCAGCTGCAGGCCTCCCGTCCTGCGGCCCTGCCCCAGAGGGCTCAGCCCCGACTAGAGCAGGGGTCCCAGGCACCTGGCCACCTGGCCACCCGGAGCCACCGCAGTGCCCCCCTGCTCCCAGCCCTCCGGGTCTGCCACTTACTCCTCCCTCCTCCCCCTTCTTCCTCTTTTCCATCCTGTCCTCTGTCCCCTGGCTGGGGGCGCCACCACTTTCCGGACTCTGATCACCCGGCGGTCAGGTGGCCCTTGTCCAGGGCCTCCTCAAGCCTCCCTGGTCTCCCAGGGGACGGCCCGGCCACGGGCAGGTGGTCCACCTGCCCCGAGGACACCACTCAACCTGGGGGACCCGTGCCCCTACCCCGTGCCCCTGTGTCAGCCCTGGGGCCCTGCCACCCCTTTAACAAAACCAACCTCACGCCGGAGAAGCTGCGAGGTGACTGGATGAACAGCCCGGGAAGGAGGGACCCCAAACACCCCGTGGAGGTGGCGGGCTGCTCCCGGGTCCTGCGGCCCCGCTGGACAAGCATTGAGCACAGCATCCAAAGCACCGGCCCCCCATTCAGATGACAGCAGCCCCAGGAGTCGCGGAGGGGAGAGGGCTCCCTTCGCCGGAAGACTCACAAGAGGGTCGTGGGAACCAGGAAGAGCCAGGGACACACAGCAAATGACCAGAGTTCCCAGGGCTGCTGAGTACAGTCTTGGGGCTTCCCCAGTCAGAGATCAAGCTTCCCTGGAGACCACGGAGGAAGATACCAGAAAGCCTGGGGGGGAGGGCGTGGAACGAGACCCCGCTGTGGGCTCCAAGGAGCCATCATGTGCCCGAAGCCGGCGCCCCAGGGAGAGGGAATGTCTGCTATGGACTATCGGCCGGCTGGACACTGGGGTCCTCAGGCACGCCGGGTAACATGCAGTGACCCAGGTCCCAGGTCCTCGAGGAGCCTTGCAGGCCACAGCCCAGCCAAAGCTGGGAGGTAGCCGCTGTCTGCATCACAAGCGCCAGGTGTTGGGGCCTGCCCATCCTCCTGGCCGTCACGCACAGGTGTCTAGAGGCCTGCTGCGGGGCCTGGGAGCAGCTCCCCAAGGCTGAGGGCGACGGCCTGCCTGGCCTGGGAGCCTGCAGGGCCCCCCGTGGTCCTCAAGGCCAGGTCCACCCTGCAAGGCCAGCAGGCTGACACCACAGGAGCTGGGCTTCCTGTTTCTCAGAGATGGGCAGGGAGGCCACATCCTGCCTCTCCTGGGGTGCTCTTTCTTCTATGAAAACACCCAGCTCTGGGACAGTGTTCTCTCAGCCCCCAAAACCATCTACCCCCACACTGCGCTGAGAACGTCCGTAGCCAGGGCTGCAGCACACCTGACCGAGCAAGGGCTGCACACAAGCCGCCCAGGGCCACCCGCTACAGCGGCCTCTAGAGACGCTGCCCCACCCACGGCTCTGGGTGCCTCGAGGTGCGGTGGTCATTTCTGCCCCAGGAGGAGAGGGGGGCCCAGGGGCTGAGGGGCAGCGCTCATCCCCCGTTACAGGCTTCACTTAGGCCCTTACCCCGACATCCCCAAGCTTCCCTGAGCGTCTCTGCAGGCCCCTTGGGCTGACCCCCACTGTTGGGGTATGCAGGCCTGCCAGGCGCCAGATTGGCTGTGGGGTTAGCTCTGGCCCCTGATGCTTGGGACAGCCTCCATCCCCTCTGGAACTCCCCATCCTATAAGACCCTCCCTCCATCATGGTGGGTTGGAACTTTCTGGTTCTCCTAAGGCTCAATCAGCGGCTGGGCAACTGCCTTGAGCTGGAGGTCCAACTGCTCCCCAGAGTCTAGGCCAGGAGAGGGAGGCCCAGAGGATGCCCCACCTGCTCAAGGCCACCACGATCCCCACCTGGGGGGAGGCCCAGGAAGGAAGACACCTTTGGGGGGGACCTCAACCCCACAGATGTGATTTCACCAGGTGAGGCAACGCTGTGTAAAAGCACGCACACTGCCAAGATCTGAGTAACGCGGAGGCATGGGCCGAGGAGCGTGATCTCTGGGAAGGGGGTTCCTGGGAGGGGCAGAGGACACTGGGGCAACCCCGCATTCCCTCCCGGGCATGGTAGGAGGCAGGAAGGTCCAGGCTGTACTCAGCATGTTCAAAGACAGCCCACCTTGACCACAGAGTCCTCTACCTGCCCTCTCACTGCCCACATCTTCCGCCTAAGTGGGTCTCTCTCCACCTGGGCCTCTACACTGCAGCCTCTCACGGGACCAGGACGACACTCACTGTCCCACCTCCCTCGCCTTCACCTCCCCCTGCCAAGGGGCTGTCCCTTGCCAGGCTTCGGGGCCCTGAGTGCAGCCAGCCCCAAAAGTCAGCTGTGGTCCTGTGATCCCCTGGCCAGGAGGATACCCCTGGTCCTCATCACAAGGGACATCTGATCCTGGCCAGTGAGCTTGGGCAGGGATCCCTGAGGATAAGGCTGGTCACATCCTCTCGCTCAGAGCCAAGCACTTAGAGGTGGGGTCACATTTCCCCGCTCCCCCAGGACTCTGTGTGTCCCCCAGGTCAGCCTCAAGATGCGGGACTTCTGCCCAGATCCATCTCTTGGCTGCAGGGCCACTGTCACATGCTCCCCCCGCCCCGCCCAGTCCATTTTCTTCAGGGTTCCCTGGGCAACACCAGACCAAAAAGGCCGGCTCGTGTCCTCTGCTCGCCCGGCGCCCACCCTGAGCTCAGGTCTGCCCCACAATGCCGCCTTGCCCCGGCTCCCTGGCGTCCACGCTGAGCCCTGAGGGCCTGTCCCGCCCGCCGTGTGTACCTGGAGCTGAGCGGTCCTGACTCAACACCTCTTGCTCGTGGTCGCGTCCTGCCCACGTGTCCTGGCGCCTTCCTCCTGGCCGCCTCTGCGTGTCTCAGCCGGCGGCCCTGGCCTCCAGCATCCCCTTCCAGGCGGAGCTGGTTTTGTGGGGACTCTACTTGCAGAGGGGCAGGGGAAGGGTCCAAGCAAAGGAGGGGCCCCGAGGGCTAGCTGCACCCACAGCACCCTGCACACCCCTCCACACCCTTGCCCTGCCACACCCTGCCCCACCTGGCTACCCCTGCCCCTCCCCACCTGCAGCTGGCTCGCTCCCCTTCCTGTCAGCCTGCCTCTGAGGGCCGAGCAGCCCCTGGCCTCCCAGATGAAGGCCAAGTGGGGCCCCCAGCTCTCTGTGGGCACCGTGGAGCCCTAAGCCATCTGGCCCGCACAGCAGCCCACTGCCTTGCTGTGGAGCCCCCAGGAGCCCAGTAGAGCCCCCCAGACTCCCTCAGTCCCCCAGAACCCAGCAGAGCCCCCCAGGAGCCCCCCAGAGCCCCTCAGAGCCCAGTGGAGCCCCCCAGAACCCTCAGGAGCCCCCAGAAGCCCCCCGGAGCCCCGTGGAGCCCCTCAGAGCCCCCCGGAGCCTCCAGGAGCCCACGGACCCCACAGAGCCTCCCGGACGCCTCAGAACCCAGGGAAGCCCCCCTCCCCACGGAGCCCAGCACCCCCCATCCCTGCTGTTGCAGGGCTGAGCGCCCTCTGGCGGCAGGACAGGCAGCGGCGGGAGGCAGCGCGGCTCCCGACTCCCACAACAGGCTGGGAAGGGAGTGGGGACACAGGGACCATCCCGGTGACAGGTGGAGAAACTGAGGCCTACAGGTGGCAGGAGCCTCTGACAGAAACGGAGCCCCCCGCCTCGAGGCGACTTCCCCAATTCGCGGGGTGTGGGCTGCAGACCGCGAGAGGCTCTCCCCGGCCGGCTCCTGCCTCCTGGGGCGGCCCCCACCCCCCCACCCCCCCAGGGCCTGAGGCCCCCCAACCGGCCTCGGGTTTGGCCTGGAAACGCCCACTTGCCGTGTTGGGCCCGGGTCACTAACGTGGGTGTGCAGCTGCCCCCCCTTAGCACCTGTTCCAGGCGGCCTGCAGGCGGAGAGGACCCCGAGGGCAGACGGGGCGGTGCGCTCAGCCAGGCAGCAGCGGGCAGGACAGCGGCCCTGACTGCCAGGAGGTGGGGGCTGTAGCTAAGGGGCGCCCCAACGCAGGGGGTGAAAGGGTGAAGGCGGAGCTCCAGGGCTGGGAGCGGATGGGGGGATGGGGGGCCGGGAACGTCGGGAATTGTCGGTCCCTGTGCCCGGTGTAGGTAGCCCGTTGGTCAGCGGGTGCCTGTGGCTGTCGGGGGGCAGGTGGCCTGGTGAGCCCGGTGGCCGCTGGGGGCCCCTCCGCCCGCTCCCCAAGAGCGGCCTCTGTGTCCCAGACCTGCAGCTTGTGTCCCAGGCCTGTCGCCATTCGGGAGCAAAGTAACCCCCGGGACCGTCACCCAGAGCACAGCCAGCGTCCTCCAGAGTGGACGGACCGATGGCGGGTCCTTCAGGACCCCTGGCCCCTCGCTCCCACCCCGGCCGCTGACAGGGCTCCCACGACACCAGAAGATGCGGCCCTGTCTCCCTGGCTCTGGGGGAGCGCTCCTGCTCAGTTCCCAGCCGGTCACCTGCACCCCTCCCCTCCCTGACTCTACTGTGCGCCCCTCCCCGGGACCCTCCCCTCCCCACCCCGCCCCCCTCCTTCTCTCCCCCTCCCCCCACGACTCTGCTATGCACCCCCACACACATGCCCCCCTCTGCATGAATCTGGATCAGAACGCAGCACTGCCCTGTCACCCCCACAGCGTCACTGAAATGAAACTGGTTGTCCTTGCTGTGACCAGCGTCATGCTGTGCTGACCTTCACAGCCCCGTGCACCTCTGACACACGCAAGTGCCTCTGAGGAGCCTGTCGGCGTCCTGGGGTCCTGCCCATGGCCTGGCCTGCCTGCTGCTCCCTTCCCGTGGTGGACGCTGCCCGATGCACTTGGAGGTCACGCTGGGGGTAGTTGCCCCTACCTGGGCCGGGAAGGGGGTCCCGGGGACGCTGCTCTGTTGAAAACTTCCTGCCAGTGCCCAAGGAGGCCCGCAGGGGGCTCAGAGGCTTGTGGTACGGTCCTCAGGAGCAGGGGCCGCTGACATTGGCTGTGCCTCTGGGTCACAGGAAAGATTCGATGCTGTGTTGTCATTCCCGGGCCGAGGCCTGAGTGTGTCCATCGTGCCTTCTCGAGCTGCGTCATCGCTGCCCACGCATAGCTTCCTGGGAGACGCCGGCCAGCGCTTCTGATGCACATCTGGCAGGTCGGGGCGGCGCGGCACCTGCCTGTCACCGTGAGCACCCTGGGGGGACGACTCAGCACCCACTGGCCACGCAGCACAGGGGCCCTCCTGCGGCGCGAGCCACACCCCAGCAAACGTTCCTGGAACCGGGAAACGCACAGCCTGCCCCCCAACACACACAGCCTGCCCCCCCCACATATACACACTCCCACACACAAGGCCGCTACACACACACCTGCTCCCCTCCCAAGGTGCTCCCAGTCCTGCAGGACTCTTCACCAGCACCCCACCTCTGCAGCTGTTCCAGGCCAGCACTTCCCACTGTCACCCCCACTGTGGGCTCAAGGGGAAAGGATCTGGAGGCTCAGGTGTTTCCACGCGCAAGTCCCTGAGGGAAGCCCCCAGCCCCGCATGGCAGGAGACAGAACAGGCCCCTTCTTGCTTGTTATACTTTAATTCAGATTACAAATAATTCACAGAAGTAAAAATAAAAGGACAAAACAGAGGGGCGCCTGGGCGGTTCCATCGCTTAAGTGTCTGCCATCTGCCTTGGGCTGGGCTCATGATGTCGGGGGCCTGGCGTGAGCCCCGCGTCGCTGCTTGCTGCGCAGGGAGTCTGCTCCCCCCCTTGTGTGCGCCGTGTGTGTCTCTCTCTCTTTCTCTAACAAATGAATAAAATTTTTAAAAAAGAAAAAAAAGTTGGGATGCCTGGGTGGCTCAGCGGTTGAGTGTCTGTCTGCCTCTGGCTCAGGAGGCGATCCTGGATTTCCGGGATGGAGTCCCTTGCCGGGCTCTCTGCATGGAGCCTGCTTCTCTGTGTCTCTCATGAATAAATAAGTAAATAAAATCTTTAAAAACTAATAAATAAAAAACAAAATAAAAATTAAAAAAAAACTAAAAAGAATGTAAACAGAGAAAACTTTGTACTTGTATCAAGCCCTCCCGAATCACAGCGGTCATAAAGAGGAAGGAGAGCTGCGGCGGGGCCCTGAGGCCCAGGGCTGGCCCGCGTGCTGGTCGCAAGGTCACGTGCGGCCTGCGGACAACGAACTGGCAGGGCCGCTGTGCCTGGAGCCTCACGGTTCAGGACGGTTGTCTTACCGCCATCGGTGGGGCCCCGAGCTGTTCCCTTTCCCGGTGCATCATCGGGCAGGTCTCTTCCCCGCGCCCTCGGGGACAGCGGAAGGGGGTGCAGGGGGAGAGCGGCGGCCCCCAGGAGCCACGTGCCTCCTAGGAGGTCCTGGAGGGCAGCGCTGCCCGCGACCCCGGCGCCCTCTCAGGTGACGCCCTCGTTCTTTGCTTGGGCAGAGCCGGGCGGAGCTGCCGAGTGATGACAAAATACTCCCCGGGATGACGAAGTAGCAAAATGTCTCAAGACGGAGCAAAGTGAGCTGCGGACGTGGCCTCGAGGCCCAGGACCCAGGTGCTTTGGAACATGTGACAGCCAAAGTCATGAAATGCCAACCCTTTTGTGTTCTGCAGACGGTGCCGAGGGTGCCCGGGGCTGCCCGGGGTGACCGAGGGTGACCGGGGTGATCAAGGATGCAGGAGAGTGGCCGGCGGTGGCCGAGGTCGGGCTGCACCCGCGCCCCCTGCAGGCCGAGGCCGGTGGTGCCGCGCAGGGGACGCGAGGCTAAGGCGCCCTCGGGCGGTGCTCGCGGCGTGTTTGAAATGTCTCCTTAAACAAAAGCCTGAAGGGCCGGCGGCAGGAGTCTTGGCCTTCGGGGCTGAGCGCGCGGGCGGCCGGGACGCCGGGGCGAGGAGCGGAGCCGGGCCCCCCGAGCCATGGAGCCCCGCGCCCTCGCCGCCGCCTTCCCCGCCGCCTGCCGGACCTGGCCAATCACAACACAAGGAGCCACGGCGTCGACGATTGGGCGAGCGGCGGCCACATGACCCGAGCCAGCCAATCGAGGCCCAGCGGTGCCTATTTAAGGCAGAGGCGGGGCGCCGCGGGCCAGGGCTGGCTTTGACCTCAGGTCGCTCCTGTGTGTCCCCGTGGCTCCCCGTTTCCTCTCCCAGTGTGTCCCCGTGGCTCCCCGTTTCCTCTCCCAGTGTGTCCCCGTGGCTCCCCGTTTCCTCTCCCAGTGTGTCCCCGTGGCTCCCCGTTTCCTCTCCCAGTGTGTCCTCGTGGCTCCCCCTTTCCTCTCCCAGTTTGTCCCAGTGGCTCCCCATCGCCCCCTCCCAGTGTGTCCCTGTGGTCCCCGTTCCTCTTCTCCTCAGTTGGTCCCTGTGGCTCCCGGTTCGTCCTCTGCTGGAAGGGCAGCTCCACGTGGGTCAGACACTGTCTGATGTCTCGGGAGGGAGGCTGGGGAACTGGAATCAGGAGTCTGGAGCAGGGTCGCTGCTGGCTGGCAGGCCCATGCCCGGAGACACCCTGCTTCCAGCCCTAGGCAGCCGCTGATGCGCTGTGGGCCCTGGACACGGGGCTTCGCCAGGACCGTGCTTGCCTCCTGTTCACCGAGCACACGTTAGGTGCCTGTCTTCTACTGCCTCACGCACCTGGGGTCATGGAATAAAGTCATGACTCATGAGTGCAAAGGCCCTCTCTCGTTTCAGCTGTTCCCACTGAACTCATCTGCTCCCTGTCCCCTGACCCCACAGGCAACCCTTCAGATGTACAAGTGTTCTTTTCATTTCAAGAGATTATAGATTTAAATACTCATTAAAATTATTAATGGGGCTAAGAATAGCAGGGAAGATCTGTAACTTGTGATAACAACCAGGAGCCTAAATATCTTTTTTTTTTCTTTTAAAATCAGCTTTTCATTTTAGTATAGATTTGGATTTACAGGGATGCATGGGTGGCTTGGTGGTTGAACATCTGCTTTTGGCTCAGGGCGTGATCCCAAGGTCCCGGGATTGAGTCCCACATTGGGCTCCTTGCATGGAGCCTGCTTCTCCCTCTGCCTGGGTCTCTGCCTCTCTTTCTGTGTCTCTCATGAATAAACAAATAAAATCCTTAAAAATAAATAAAAAAAAAGATTTAGATTTGCAGAAAAGTCACAAAGAAAGTACAGAGTTCTCATCCACCCCACGTCCTCACTACTCACCAGCCAATGTTGATACGTTATTATTATTAACCAAAGTCCACACTTTATTCAAATGTCCTTCATTTCTATCGAGTGCCTTTTCAGTGTCCTTTTACAGCTCCAGGATCCCACGTCTCTAACTTTCCTGGTTTCAGGTGATCCGGCAGTTCTGGGAAGTGCTGGGCAGAGATTCTGCTGGAATGTGTCTGATGTTTTTCTCACGTTTAGTCTGGCCTTGTGGGTTTGGGGAGGAAACCACGGAGGCCAAGGGCTCTTGTCTCCATCACGCGGGGGGCGGGTAGGCGTCAGTGCTCTCAACAGGACTGCTCACCTGTGGATGCGACCATGAAGGCCTGGCTGAGGTGTGTCTGTCCTCAATTGCATTGTGTCTTACATGGGGAGGACCGGGAGCGGGGCAGGGAGGGCAGGGCCTCCACGCACGTTACTCTGGTTCTTGTTGTACGTGGATTTTCTCCCTGTTTATTTTTTTTTAGTTTTAAATTTTTTTTTTTTATTTATGATAGTCACAGAGAGAGAGAGAGGCAGAGACACAGGCAGAGGGAGAAGCAGGCTCCATGCACCGGGAGCCCGATGTGGGACTCGATCCTGGGTCTCCAGGATCGCACCCTGGGCCAAAGGCAGGCACCAAACCGCTGTGCCACCCAGGGATCCCTTCTCCCTGTTTATTTGCCTGTGCGATATTTTCCTGCCAGTTCAGACTCACAGACACCTATTTATTCCAACACTGTTATTTATCTTGTTGCCCACATGGGTCCATCTTTAGGCTCCTGAGGCTGGTGTCCCTCTAACAGCCCCTTCCCGGCTTCTGTACTCCCTCGAGCTCTGCACCTTCCAAAACAAAGCACCACAGACATCGATTCCTCAGAGCCCACAAGCAAGATGACGGTGGAGCTGCTTTCTCCCAAGGCCTCGCTCCCCGGCTGGGAGACGGCCGCCTTCCCCCTCCGCCCCCTCGCGGCCTTCCTCTGTGCACTCATCCCCTCTGTGGCTTCCTCTCCTTGCGACAACACTGGTCCGTTGGATCGGGGTGCATGCTTATGACCTCATTTAACCCTAACTACCTCCTGAAAGCCTCTGTCACCAAATACGGCCACATGAAGGGTTAGAATTTCACCTATGAAATTTTTTGAAAAAATAAAAGAAGAAATTTTTTTGGCGGGGAGGGGATGCAATTCGGTCCATCACACTAGCACTACCTGATGCCCCACGATCATCATGTACGTGCAACGTCGCAGTCCTCAAATCAGCCATTTCCCCAAGTAGCCCTGGTTTCTTTTCTCAAAGAAAGGTTTGGGAAACCAAGATCTGGGAGCTGGGTGTGCTTGCAGCTACTGGGCGTCACTGCTTCTCCGCCGACACGGCAAGGAGACGTGTCTGTGTGTGCTACCCCACCTGTACACACATATCTACAAATATTTCTACGTTTCTCCATAAGGATCTATGTTAAGCATGAGTCCTCCCTCTCACCGATGCCGCACAGATCACCCTCCTCGCCCCCTGCTTCTCGGCCAACTCCCACCCCATGGCGGGAAACCCGGCTCCCAGCAGCCAGCACCCAGAACCCAGCACCCAGCGACTCCGCCACCCGGTCCCAGCGCGCCTGCCGGGGGCCAGGGTGCCCACGAGCGCCCCGGGGAAACCGCCTCCGCCCTGGCAGCGCGGGTCCCGCAGCCCCGCTGCTTCCCTGGGGGCCAGCTCAGCACCCGGCCGGCGGCTCCAGGCCCCTGTAACTCAGCCGGGTTCACCCCGAAGCCCTGCTTCCTGTAGAGTCTTAAATTTGCGTCTGTTAAGGCCCTTTCCTTCTGCTGTCCGTCCACGGGTTTCCACAAACGAGTGGTTTCATGTGTCAGGCGTGCCAGTATCACACAGAGGAGTCTCCCCACCCTCAACCACCCCACCCCCCGGTGTGTCACCCAGTCATTCCTTCTCCCCTGCCACCCTGGCAACCACTGAACTTCTTACCGTCTCCATAATGTGCTTTTCTCCAGAATGTCCACTAAAGGGACTCACAGAGCCTGCAGCCCCTGCAGACCGGCCTCTCACTCAGCAACGGGCATTTCCAACTCCCCCCTGCCCTAGTGTGTCCCCACCGCCCCTTCTTTCTTACCGTGGACGACACCCCGTTGCTTCGATGCCGCAGCTTGTTTACCCCTTCCCCTCGTGAGGCATGTCTTGGTTACTTTTAATTTGGGGCAATTATGAACAAACCCGCTATAAACATTCGCATGGAGGTTTCGGTGTGGACATGAGTTTTTAACCCGCTTGGGTAAATACCTAGGAGCGCATCTCAGCTCAACAGATATTTCTTTCTCGCGTGGTGGAGGCTCAAGTCCGAGACCGAGGCGCCGGCAGGGCCTGTGTCCGAGGAGGGCCCGCTGCCCCACTCGCAGACCCGGGTCTCCCTGCTGGGTCCTCAGGCCGAGAGCCCAGCAGGTCGCCAGGCACCTTAGGACGGCGGATGCCACCTAGGGCTCTCCGGGGAGCTCGGCGCCTCCCCAAGGGCCCCTCCTAGTCGGCCCTGGACGGCAGCACTCGCGGTGGGTCAGCCTCGGGCTCGGCTGCTGGGTCACAAGGCGTCTGGGCCTGTGAACGCGAGCGTCACGCAGCGGCTCGGCCCGTCACCATCTGGCCACCAGCTCTCTCCCGCCGACGCCGTCTTGGGCGTCTACCCTCCACCCCGGGAAGGAAATGCTCTTCTGTCTCTATTGCGCTAAGAGCTTTTTAATCAGTAACAAAACACTGTATTCAATGCAAGCGCCCAAGGCTCTTCTGCACCTACTAAGTTAATCATAGGATCTTTCTTCTTTAGTCTATTAATGGGCCAAATTCCACTGATACCGTTTGACGTGAGACTAGAGACGCCCAGACCATGAGGTCGATTTCTCACTTATAATTGTCAGTTATCGGGATCCCTGGGTGGCGCAGCGGTTTGGCGCCTGCCTTTGGCCCAGGGCATGATCCTGGAGACCCGGGATCGAGTCCCACGTCGGGCTCCCGGTGCATGGAGCCTGCTTCTCCCTCTGCCTGTGTCTCTGCCTCTCTCTCTCTCTGTGACTATCATAAATAAATAAAAAAAAATTTAAAAAAAAATGTCAGTTATCTAGTATTTTATTTCAGAGTTTTTCCACCAAAGTTCCTGGGTGGAAAACAGATCTCCTGTGTTTTCTTTTTGTTTGTCCTTGTCTGGTTAGGAGCCACAATCCGCCTCTTTTCCACTTTCTGGAACATTCTGTCCAGGAGACAGAGTTACTGGTCCCTGGGCTCAGGGTGTGGCCCCTCACAGAGCAGCCTGCAGCCCAGGCCAGGGCGGGGTGGGGGGGGGGGGGGGGGGTGGGGGGGCAGGGGGTTCCCACAACCACGTTTTCAGCCACTCCTGTGCCTCTGTTTGTCCTTCTTTGGGTCACTTTATATTTTCCCAGGAATTTGTTTACTCCATCTAGGTTTTCCATTCTATTAGCTTTTAGGTGTTTCTAATTCTTTTACTTTTTAGGTGTATGCTGGGTCTGTTGCTACTCTTGTATATTTTGTTTGCTTTTTCCCTTCTTTCTTGCCAGAGCGCTTCCATGTGATCCTTCCGCCATGAGGCAGCTTTAGTTTGTGCTCACCCTGCTCCTCTGTCCTCCTTCCATCCTCCGCCCTCTGTCCTCCACTGCCTTTACTTTTCTCCCTTTATTCTTGGTGGGACTGTGCACTCTGAAACCTCCCGTGTTCCTGGAATCCATTCTTAGTTGCAGCAGAGCTGGTCTGGAGCCGGCAGCCTTTGCCAGCTCGCCCCTCCTTTGACGTCACTCAATTCTTCCTAAGGATCATGACCGACCACGACCGCGACCACGATCACAACGGCTGCCCTTTCCCGGTGTTCAAGTGCCCCGCACAGGGCCGGACCTCAAACAGCTGCCCCCCAACCCACACCCCGAGCTCCCTGTTTCAGAGCGCTCCGAGTCTCGCCTAGACCTGATCCCAGTACCCTGACACCTGCCCCCCATGCCCAGGACCCCCCCAGGAGCCTCCCCAGGAGGCAGGCTTACAGCTGGCCAGGGTCCACCAACTCGACCACCCTGCGACAGCTGAGTTGGCGGGGCGTCCTGGCTGGAGGAGACTGCTGGGGGGAGAGTTGCTCTTTCTTCACAGGCCACAGCTCCCGCGCCTGCAAAGACTCCTCCACGGGGCCTTGGCGGGGGTGAGGCAGGAGCCCCAAGCCTGCCTGGGTGGGCAGCCCCGTGAGGCCTCAGGGGAAGGGGTGCTGGGGAGGTTCCTGTGGCCACTAGCTCACGAGGTGGCCCCTGCAGGGGGCCCACACTCCTGGGGCACGTGGGGCACCTTACGGGCACAGGACCCCGGAGGAGATGGGCCCAGTGACTCACTGTCCAGTCACGTGCACAGTGGGAAATACAGAGACGCGCAGGTGATCAGGGCTGTGTGAGCAGGAATGGCGGGCACCAGACCTGACCTCTGCAGCCCGCGTAGCTGCTGGGCACGCCGTGGGCCACCACGGGGAGGGGGACCATCCTGAGGCCAGGGCCAGGCAAGACCCTCCCGCCCTTGCCCCGGCAGGCTAGCAGCCCGGTTCATCAAGCAGGGAGATGTGGAGGTCACCGTAACTTCCTTCAGGCCAGAACCACAAGTGCTCAGTTGCATGGGCCTCGCCTCCCACCTGCAGGCCACCACCCCCGCACCTGGAATGGCATCTCCAAGCCCTGCTGGACTTCAGGTCCACAAGGAGGGGCTCTCCGGCGAGTGGTGTGGACCTCGACCAGAGGACAGCCCCCACCCCGTCTGGCAGGAGATGACCAGGGACAGAGACCAGCAGGGCTTGGGGCTCAGGCCAGAGGCAGTTATCCCTCAAGGACAGAGGGGTGAGGCAATGTGGCTGTTGGGCAGGGTCACCACCGGCCTACAGGACAGGGTTGGAAGGCAAAGGGGTGCCAGCCTTAGGCTCAAGGAGTACTGCAGGCCTGCTTCCTAGCCTGGAACAAGGTGTGAGGCCACCTTGGGGCCTCCTGAGTCTACGGGCAGTGGGTGACGACAGGGCCCATTCCAAAAACACCTCCTGTTTAGGGGCCCACCTGAGCCAGCTGGAAGTAAACAGGGACCTGGGAAAAGGGGTGGGAGCCTGGGGTCAAAGGTCAGGGTTGGTGTACTCTCCTAGCAGGTCCTGCCCCTGCCCTCTCTGCCAGGGCAGAGGTAAGGACCCAGTGAGCTGCCTTGAGCCCCTGCTGGCCCCTCTGGTTCCCCCCGCCCCCATGAAGTGGGCAGGGAGGCTAGTCAGGGGTGGCTCAGCCTGGTCCCGCTGACACTGGACACTGGGTCATTCTCCATGGGGTTACCCTGTGCACTGCAGGATGCTGAGTGGCGCCCTTGACCACCCACGAGGTACCAGTGAGCCCCACAGTGACGACCAGGCATTGCCGAATGCCCCCCCACCCCCAATCCAGGTGGGACCCCCTGGTCTCCTGTAGGCCTGCCCCAAAGAGCTTTCCAGTTCTGTGCTTCCCAATCCAGGCATCACTGAGCCCTTGGACCTTGGCTACTGAGGCTGAGGAAGTGGATTTGTACTTTTGTTTTCATTTTAATTAATTTGAACAGCCAAGTGAGGTTGGTGGCTGCTCTAGACGCCTACCGGGGCCGAGTCCCAGCCCAGCCCTGGCCTCTGTCCCAGCCTCTCCCGCACCTGGGCTGATCTTTGCAGGCTGGTTGCGGTCCTGACCTGACATCCCTGCCGGGGCTGCACGCCTCTGCTCACCAGCGGCGGGGCTGGCACCAAGACCTGGGGCCTGAAAGGCTGCTCCTCCTGGCTCCTCCTGGTGCCTCTGGCCAGCAGGGGCCCAGGAGAGCCTGGCATCCCCAGAGTTCTCCTGGTCCAGAGGCTGGGCACTGGCTGTGGGACACTGTCAGGCCTGGGAGACCGCTTGTGTCCCACCACGACCCTTCCTGCTGGCTCCCTTCCCCAGGGCTGCGGTCATTCCCTCAGATCTCTGGGGAGGGCCTATCTCTGGGACCCATAGACCACAGCCGGTGCCAGCCTGCAGCCCCTTGTCCAGTTGGAAATTGCTGTTCACTTTACCACAGTTGTCCCTCCTCATGCCCTCACACCCGGCCCCAGTTGGTGAATTTTGTTAATTAAATGGGGATAATCATTAGTGCTGGGCCCAGCACCCTCAAAGCACAGGCACAGGTCCGAGGGCGAGGGGCAGGCATGGGTCCTGACCCATCCTGTGGACCTAAGCAGGAGGCCACCGTCGGGCCTAGGTGCCACCCACTGCTCTGCCAGCGCAGCCACCGCTGGCACCTGCGTGACGATTCATTCCCCAGGTAAACAGTAATTATGTGCACAGCTCGTTCACATACACCACCACTCGGTTCCACTCCTTCTGAACTGTGTGTCTGTGACCCTGTTAACCTTCTTCACTACCCTATGGTGGTGCTGTGAGTACCTCCATTTCACAGATAAGAAAGGAGAGGCATAGGGAGGGTGAGTCGCCCGCCCAAGTTCACACAGCTGGTGGCAGAGCAGGAATTGAAGCTTGGGCACCTGACCCGTGGGCTCAGCCTCGGCCTAGCCGCTGCCTTTAAG
Source organism: Canis lupus familiaris (assembly GCF_011100685.1). NCBI lineage: Eukaryota > Metazoa > Chordata > Mammalia > Carnivora > Canidae > Canis > Canis lupus. The sequence goes on from NC_049230.1 coordinate 893,257, forward strand.
GGCGTAGGCAGCTCCTCTGCTCCCGTGTGGCCATCTGTCACTGGTGCGAACCATGGCCACTAGGTCAGCATCGTTCACTACGGAGAGGGGAAACAGAGGCAACTCAGTTGAGCAAAGGTCAGAGACAAAAACATCACAGGGAGAAGGGGCAGTGCGTGCTGAGGCCCCGGGGCAGGAGACGCGGATGCTCTCAGGGAACCGCAAATCGTTCCCATGGAGGCATGAGAAGGGGCACCATGAGGACCCCCTAACCCCGGCAAGGAATCTGAGCTCAGTCTCCAGGGCTACTCGTGTTATTTTTTTTAGATTTTATTTATTTATTCATGAGAGACACACAGAGAGGCAGAGACCCAGGCAGAGGGAGGAGCAGGTTCCCTGCAGGGAGCCCAACATGGGACTCGATCCCAGGACCCTGGGGTCACGCCCTGAGCCAAAGGCAGGCGCCCAGCCACTGAGCCACCTGGGCGTCCCTACTTGTGCTATATTAATGGAAAATTTATTTAACATAAAATTCACCATTTTAACAATGTTCCAGTTCATAATTAAGTGGCTTTTTATATATTCATGATGTTACCCAATCACAGCGTCTGCCTAGTTGGGACATGTTTTTGTCATCATCCCACACGAGTGGTCCCCACACCCACGGCAGTCTGCCCCAGCCCCACTCCCAGCTCCCTCTCTAGCCCCAGTCCACCTCCCATCCTAACCCCAGACAGTCCCTATGAACGTGACCCCACAGGACGTGGCCCTTTGAGGCTGGCTTCTTTCACTCCGTGTGGTTCCCTGGCTGGTCCGCACTGTGGCAGGTGTCAGGGCTCCATGGCCCATCACGGCTGAACGATAAACATTCCATCGCCAGGACGGACCTGGTCTGGTGGTCCACCCACCCGGAGCCGACATTCGGGGTGTTTCTACTTGGGCTGTGATAATTTCATGATATAGGACGCTGCTGTGAACGCTTGCGTGTGCGTTTCTGTGCAGACGGACGTTCTCAGTCCTCTAGGGAACCGCCGGGGAACCGGTGACCCGACCTTCATTGCTCTGAGGGGCCGCCAGGCCGGTTTCCAGTTTTCCAAAGTGGCCGCGTTGCTTGACGCTCCCGCGGGAGCACACTGGCCTGATGCAGGGCGGCGCCTGTCGTGGGATTTGAACTCGGAACAGTGTCGCCGCGCAGTAGGCACGGGGCTGGGCGGGGTGTGCAGGCCTCTGGGAAGGAGCCCTGATCGGAGGCCGGGCTTACGTTCCTGCTGCCAGCCGGGGAGTGCCCACGGGAACCAGCATGGGCCCTCTAAGAAGCTCCGCTCCCCACCCCACCCTCCGACAAAATCTCTTCCCCGTCCTCCCTCCTCCTCACCTGTAATGAGACCTCTGCAATCACCCTCCTCCCCTCAGTCCCTGCCCCCAACTTCCAATTTATTAGAACCCCTCACAGTGGTCCTTTCCCAACTGAGAGTCTTTATTCAGACTTACTTTCCCCAGGTCCAGAGACGCTCGTTCCCATTCCCCACTTCACGCCCACATGCAGGCAAGTACATGTGCACACACAGATGTATGCATGTGCACACCCATGCGCGGGTATACGGGCACGTGTGCATACATGTGCACTTACTGGGGTGCACGCGCATGCCCACATATGTGTGTGGTGGCTGCTTCTCTCTGGTGCACACACACACACCTCCGCATGCACAGGTGCACTCACAGCGGTGTGCACACACGCACACATACACGTACAGGAGGGGCTGCCAGAGGGCTCCTTATCCCTTCACCTCCCTGTCCTGAGATCAGGTTCTAGATCATTCTTGTTTACCAAGAGGCCTTTCTGGGCCCCGGGCGGTGGGTGGGGGGGCTGGCTTCAGCACCATCTGCCCTGCCAGCAGGTGCGCTTCCACTGCGTCCTCTGGCAACCCCTCCTCTCCAGGTGCAAGGTCTGGCTGTGGAGGAGCCTTGGCAGCTGTGGCACCTCCGCTGGGGATGCTGACGAGGTGACCCTCCTGCCCTTGGGCCGGTGGCTGCGCTGGGCTAGGCTAGTACCTGAGCCAGCACCTGAGCCAGCCCTGAGCCAGCACCTGAGCCAGCACCGGCCCATGTCCACGACCCCCTTCCCCTCAGGTTACAGAGTCAAAGCACAGACAAGACCCAGGCAGATGGCACAGGGCACAGTACCGCTGCCCCTGTGGGAAGTCCTTGCTGCCAGGTGAGATAAGCACCCCCCTCTCCTCCCCCCTTCCTTCTCCCCCCTCCCTTACCCTCCTCCTCCCCCTCTCTTTTGGTCCATGGATTTTTTTAAAAAGTTGTGATAGAGTGTACCTAGCACACAACTTACCATTTTTACCACTAAATGTACAGCCCAGTGGCACCAAGCACCTTCGGTTGTGCAGCTGTCACCACCATTCACCTCCAGACTCTTCCCATCATCCCAAACCAAACTTTATCTCCAAGAATACTAACTCCTGGGATGCCTGGGTGGCTCAGCGGTTAAAGCATCTGCCTTTGGCTCAGGTTGTGATCCTGGAGACCCGGGATCCAGTCCCACATGGGGCTCCCTGCATGGAGCCTGCTTCTCCCTCTGCCTGTGTCTCTGCCTCTCCCTTTCTCTGTGTCTTTCATGAATAAATAAATAAAATCTTAAAAAAAAAAAAAAAGAAAGAATACTAACTCCCCTCCCCCAGCCCCAGAGCTGCTACTCTGCTTCCTTGCTGGCCCTACTCCTGGGAACTCGGGTGACTGGAATCACACGGCATTTGTGTTTTTGTATCTGCTTATTTCACAGAGCACAGTGGCCCTCAGGTTCACCCACACTGCAGCAGGTGTCAGGATTTTATTCCCTTTTCAATACTTAATAAAATTTTTTTTTAATTTTTTTTTTATGATAGTCACACAGAGAGAGAGAGAGAGGCAGAGACACAGGCAGAGGGAGAAGCAGGCTCCATGCACCGGGAGCCTGACGTGGGATTCGATCTAGGGTCTCCAGGATCGCGCCCTGGGCCAAAGGCAGGCGCCAAACCGCTGCGCCACCCAGGGATCCCTTCAATACTTAATATTCTGTTGTGTGGAAAAAATACGCTTTGCTTATCTGCTCATCCATCCTTGGACACTTGGGCTGCTTCCACGTTCTGGCTATCCCATTCTGTCTTGAACCTCTCTTTTTGTTGGTTTTTGTTAAAATCATACAGAATATTTTAAATTGCAGCTACCCTAGAAAACCTAGAAATTTTAGCTGAACTGTCTCTGGGCCTCTGTTTCTGCATCTAGCGAAGATGACTCTAAGGGAGTAATACCGCTCTGCACTGCTGTGATTTATCAACATGCAGCAGGGGTGGAACCGGGAAGACGGGTCACCTCTGGGTGCCCACGCACCAACTAGATGAAGAGAGCGGCAGCTGGGGCGACCTTCTCTCCGGTGTGGGAGCCTGAGGCACAAAGCCTCTCCTTGGTGACCCAGCTGCCCCAGCTCTGGCCCAGGGGAGCCACAGGTCCTCAGGATTTGTGCAAAGGACTCAGTCCCCATTAATTAGTCCCAAGGTATTATTGCTGGGCTTGCCAGTGACCTGTGACCTGGGGCAGAAAAAGAACCGGCCAATCAAGACCAGCTAGTTTCCTGCTTTCAGGAAGCTGAAGAGGCACAGTAGAGAGGTCAGAGGAGCTCACGGGCAAAACGTACTAGAAGCTAGAGCACCATAGCCCAGGAGGGCAGAGAACTGTGCCCTGTGGCAGAGGCGGGGAGCTGCCCGCAGCACTGAAGATGCGCAGGCCCGGGTCAGGTACCCTTCCGAGGACACAGGCACAGGCACACACGCACACCCCTCCTACTTCCTGAGACTGGACTGTGCCGCTCTTCCCCAAAGGGTCAGACGCAGGGCCACGGTGGGAGAATGGAGACGTGCACCTGCTCCGACAAGGAATCACAAACCGTGGCAGCCTGATCCGGCCCTGGCCACGCCAGTGAATGAGAGCACAGGGCTTCGAGGCTTCGTGGGGTGCGGGGGGCAGAGCTGCCGGCTACAAGCTTCTTTTCCGGGAGATGAAAAGGTAAAGTGGATTGAGGTGATGGTTGCACACCTCCGTGAAGGCACTAAAATCCCCTGAACTGCATCCTTTAAAAGTGTGCATCAAGTGGCGTGTGAACTAAATGTCACTAAGGCTGCTCACACGCACACACGGACACACTCCAGACAGCAGGCCTGGGAAACCCCCCACTGCCCGGACCCATGGGAGCTGTTTGCTTCTCTCCACTCGGCTTCTACTGGTCGGCAGCCGTCAAGCTGGACCCACTGTCCTTCAAGGCTTCCTGGCCTGTCCAAGAGGTCAAGGGAGCAAAGGGGACAGTCGTGTCAGTGCATTGAAACCTCAGTGCTGGATGGAGCAGGAATCCACCGCAGACACACTCGTGGCACCCGACAGACAGCCTAGCACTGTGCCCTGTGGTAAGAGGGGGGAGCTGTAGGGGCAGGCCTGCGGGGCGGGGCCCACAGGGGGCGGGGCCTGGCCCCAAGGGTCCCCAGCACCAAGGCTTTTGGGTGAGACTTTCCTTCTACTGCAGGTTTGGATTAAAATAAAAAAGACGCTGGCCCAGTTAGGAACACACCCCCAGAGATCTGGGCGTGAGGGAGTTTTTGGGGGAGCAGATGGCACAGGCCAGGGAGGGGGGCAGGGAACCTAGCTGGGGGTGAGGCACAGGGAGGACACCCCAGCTGCAAAGGCCTGGCCTGGGAGTCATTCATGAAGCCAGGGTTTATTGAGTGCCTACTATGTGCCAGGGGCGGTTGTGGGTATGGCTCGATGTCAGTGTGAGCTGGGACACAGGTAAGGCTGTTTCCAACAGCAAGAACACATGGGCACCTGTGCCAGCCTTCTCGCCCCCTGCGTTATTCCTGGTGCTCTCATCGACGCTCCAAGGAAGGGTCTGGGGGCAGGGACTCCAGCCCTTCTGAAGGCCACACAAGTGAGGGGATCCCTGGGTGGCTCAGCAGTTTGGCGCCTGCCCTTGGCCCAGGGCGCGATCCTGGAGTCCTGGGATCGAGTCCCGCTTCGGGCTCCTGGCATGGAGCCTGCTTCTCCTTCCTCCTGTGTCTCTGCCTCTCTCTCTCTCTCTCTCTCTCTCTCGGTCTATCATAAATAAATAAATAAATAAATAAATAAATAAATAAATAAATAAAATCTTTAAAAAAAAAAAAAAGGCCACACAAGTGAATGGCAGAGCACGTGAGCACAGAGAGGATGCTGGAGCGTGCACCAGCCAGGCCAGCGCCACTCTGACTCACCCTGGACTCTGGAGAAGCAGCTGTCGTGGCACGGCCTCGGCTACCTCCACCCTGCAAGGGGCTTTAGCAACAGGAAACTAGGGAATACATTGGGGACAGTTGTAGCCTCTGGGGCAGGCCGCCCGCAGCATGGTGCTGGGGTGAGAGGCCTCTGACCTGGGCTTAGGCCCTTGTAGATGGCTCCTCAAAGAAGGTGCGCTGCTCCTGCGCAGGCCTCTTCCGGGCACTCCCCCCATTATGGGAAGCAAAACACAAGCAAGGACTTTGGTCCTGTTGTTGGCTGATTAACCTGACCAATTCCAAGCGTAAATGGGGGATATGGGCAGAACCCTGGGACCTGGGGGAGGCCCCAAGAGTTGCAGCTTCTTTTTGAGAGAGGACACTTAGTTCCCAGGATGGGACTGCTGGCCAGTCATCAGCCCAGGGTGGCTAAGGGAGCGGCCGGAGGTCTGCACATCCAGGTCCCTTTCCCTTTCTCAGTTTGTACTCATGGCTTTTGGGGAGGGGAGCAGGACACTGTTCACCAGGGAATTCTGGCAACAGGCTGTTTTTACCAGTTTGACAATATCCCCCCACCCTCACACTGTAAGACTGAGAAACCAGGCTGACACGGCCATGGGGCATTCCCCACTGCCCACCGCTCACCAGCGGCTGATCATGGTTTGCCTGGTAGCCTCTCCCGTGTCCAGGCACTGCTAGCAACGCTCAGGAATTGATGCCAGCCTCCCCAACCCCACCCCCAGCTATTTTTGGACAGGGGCTGCACTCCTGAGACTGAGTGTGGGAGAGGGGCAGAAGGACACTCACTGCCCACTGCGCTCCTTCCCCGCCTCCCCTGGGCCACCCGGAGAGGAGGTCCTGATGGTCCATTGGCACACAGGCTGCTCTCCTGGCCGCAGCCAGCCCCGTGCACAGGCCCAGCACACAGGCCCCACGCATAGAGTAGTAGGTATTTGCCAGATGCTCCCAAGTACGCATTAACATTATGTGCTACGGTTCTCCCTTTTTACGTGGGGCGTAGGCGCCAGAAGGAATGACAAGGAAGTCATTCCTTCTCGGCTTGGATGCTTCCCTGGAGGACTCCCTTCCAGTGATCAGAATCAAGACTCCAGATCTTTGAAGCCAGGCATCATTCTGAACTTTAACATTCTTGCTTTCTTTTGCAAGAGGAACCTTCAGACTAGATACAAATTAGGTGAAAAGGTTGATTTGTTCTCCAGGAAGATGAGACTGAGAGGCAGGCCCACGGCCTCACCATTTGAATCCCTGGTAGCTGCGCCTTCTCCTTTCGGGTCTGACCTCGGGCTCTAGGTTTGAGCGCATAAGGCTTGAGGCGTGGGCGGGCAGCGGCGGGCAGTGCTGCAGCGGCGGGCCGGGCACACCTGAGTCCCCGGGGTCCTGCGGGTCCCTGGGCTGGAGGGGCAGACAGGCTCCGCCCCCGTCCCTCTTGCAAAAAGCACTGCCCTGGGGCCTGTCCCAGGTGTGTCGCGGGGAGTCGCTGGCTTCCCCGGCACCCGCGAGGACATACGAAGCCCCTGCGCCAGCACGTGCAGGCTGCACGTGGAATGGACCCCCGGCAGCCCGGGGCTGAGGCGGCTGGGCAAACCGAAAAGAGGGGACCGCCCCGGGGTCCCGGGGTTCTCGAGGACGCGGGTGCGCGCTGGCCCCGCCCCGCCCCCTGGCCCCGCCCAGGCCCCGCCCCACCGTCCGAAGCCGCGGCCCCGCCCCTCGGGGAGCGCGGCCCCGCCCCTCCGGGTTGCTAGGGGAAGTGACGTCACAGCGCGATGGCGGCGGCTCCTTCGGGCAGCTGAAGGGGGATTTAGGCCCGGAAGATCCGAGTCCATCCGCGGCGGGGAGAGGGCGAGCGGGGTCGGCGGGGGCCGGAGCAGGGGCGGCGGCGCTCGGACTGTCCCATCCGCCCCGTATTGAGGCGCTGGGAGCAGCGGGGCGGCCGGAAAGCGATGGTGAAAGCGGGGCCGTGAGGGGGGCGGAGCCGGCAGCCCGACCCGCCGTAGCGGCAGCAGCGGCGCCGCCTCCCCGAGCTCAGACCCAGGAAGCGGCTGGGAGGGCAGGAGCGAGCCGGACCCGCCGCCGCCGCCGCCATGGAGCTCAGAGTCGGGAACAGGTACCGGCTGGGCCGGAAGATCGGCAGCGGCTCCTTTGGAGACATCTATCTCGGTGAGGCGCCCCTCCCCCCCAGCCCGGGCCGCCCCCGGACCGGCGTCCGCGCCCTCCGCGCCCCCCCCCGCCCCCGGGTCGGGGACCCCCGCCCAGGACCCCGGACACGCCCGGACCCCGCTGCGAGGCCCCGCGGCCCGCCTCCGCCCCGGGGACCCCCCTCGCTGGCCCGCGGCGGTGACCGGGACCCACCCCTCCGCCCCGCCCCGCCCCGCCCCCAGCCCCTCCGCGGGGTCCGGCCGTGCCCCGGGGCGCCTGCCCGGACGTGCGCCCCAGGCTGCCGGGAGCGGCCCTGCGCCGCCCCAGACCCCCGCCCGCTGTCCGCGCCCGGGTGTCCCCCGCGGGCAGACAAAGGCCGCCGGGCGGGTGTGCGGCCCCCTGCGGCCCGGGCACGTGGGGGGGCCCGGGGGGGGGTCGGGGCGCCGGCCTCAGGCTTCCGCGGCCCGCGGGCCCGTGCGACGGCGCAGCCCCAGCTCGGCGGCTCCCCGGGCTCTGACGGCGCCGGGGCGGGCGCGGGGCCGCCGGGTGGGTCCCCCGCCCCGTCGAGCGGCCCCCGAAGGACATGTTGCGCATCCAAGTTGTGGACGGGGTGCCTCCGCCGGAGCCAGACTGGGATTTGGGGGAGCGCAGACGGAGTCGGCGTCGCGGTGTGGGCAAAAATTAGAGGCAAATAAAGTAGTAAAGCGCTCTCTACTCCCGAGGTGGTCCCTCTGGCCGTTACGGTTCTCCAGGTACATCTGGGGTAAAAAATAAAAAAATAAAAGAAAGAAAGAAAGAAAAATGGGATTGGAAAGTTCTGGATCGTTTCCGATTTGCAGTGCAAGGAAATGCACGTGTAACGTGAACGGTCGGCTTGAGCCTTCAAGTTGGGGATTTAAAAATAACTTTTGCTGTCGCCGGTACCCCCCTGGACCTGGGGACGCACAGCCTGGCGGGGCTGTGTGCGCAGAGGGACTGTTGCGCAAGTCTGGGGTAAACACGCTCCGATGTTGCGCAGAGCCCCTGCCCTGCTGCTTCTGTTGGGCTATGTACCTGTCAGAGGGGTCAGGAGTGGCTTCAGGGGGTCCCCACCCGGCCTCCCGTCTTGTCACCCGGAGCAGCTGCACCTCCGGGGCTGACGGCGTTAGGAGTGCACACGTTTGTTCATTACCGCTTTTGGTGCCTTCTCACCCCACAGAGCAAGCCTGTCCCGGGCCCTACAGATGCCTCTGATCCTGCCTGCCCTCTGCCTTACTGTCCTGCTGAGCAAAACACACTTCACAGACGTTTCTCTCCAGTAGTTTGCTGGCTGCCTTCTGAGCAGCGTTCCTTTAGGGAAATTTGCTGGGTGAATGTAAACTGTTTGCGTTATTCCCAGAACAGTAAAATTTGGCCAAAGTTTTAATCTAGGATCTAGGAGCTGTCCTGAGAAGTCCATGCATTCGTCACCTTTACACGGGCATCAAAAAGTAGGTATTTGTTTTGGAACTCTCTGTCCTCAGGTGCTAGCCAGCTCTGTGCTTTCTGAAGCTGGTGCAGGGAGCCCCGTGTGCTTATTCACCGTGGTGCCCTCTGGGCCTCCCCTTGTGTTAGGCACACCGGCGGCACCTGATGCACGGCTCAGGCTGACCTGTCCCAGAGGGGTCTCTCCTCAGTCTCACACCCTCGCTCCTAGCACCCGCACGGCCTGTTGAGGTGCACTTAGGCCACAGCTGATCTTTTCCGTCAGCATGGGCTCTGGGCCCCCACGGGGGTCCATTCAGGCTGAGTGCTGCTCCACAGAGGAGAGGTGATCTTGTTACTTGAGAGATGTGGCTGGACCGCAGGGTCTGAGGAACCCCACCAGCTGTAGGTGAGACTCAAAGATGGCTGCCCCAAAGACCACGGAACAGAATGAGTCATCCCTACCATAGTTCCTCCTCTGTAGGTAAAGGCATTAGTTAAGGAATTGCATCCTCATATCTTGAAAATGGTTAGGTTCCATGTATTCTGCTGTGATTACAATTTAAATCACTTCTGCTGCTGTCATTTTACTATTGATCAGAACACTCGACTTCTCCAGGTAGGTTCCCTGTGTTGTGATCCTGCATTTGGGGTCTTGGATTTCTGCCTGGGACAGAAATTGTTGTGTGCTTTCAGAGGTTTGAAACTGCGAGGAGGGGAGGCCGTCTTTCAGTTTACTGAGTGCCTCATGGACCAGGAGGGCCCGGTATTGGCCTGCCTTCCCGGCCGCCTGCTGCATTGACATGGTCATGCGGCCCTGTGCCCTGCCAGTTCTTCCAGTCCATCCCACATGGCCCTTTTAAAGATGGGCTATTTCTCCAGTGCCTGGACTTCAGAAAGTACTGCACTTGGGCCACGATGGACCCCCAAATGTGCGGTCCCCATCTTCTATTTACCTCCAAGCTTGCCAGATCCCGAAGGCTGTCAGGAAGGGCAGGGTGCAAAGGCCTCAGAGTTCCTGTATTCTGTGCGATACGTGCTTATGCGAAACGTTGCCTGTACCTGCTATTTTGGCCATAAGGCAAAGCCTTCCCACCCCTGTGTCTTCATCAGCTTTAGCTTCCACGTGCTTTGGCCCCTTGCTGTTGGAGGTGATGTCTTGTGAGGCACTGGACATCAGAAGCCCTTTCATTTGCAGACAGTGTACCTCCTGTATACCTGCTAATAACATTTGAAAACAGGGAGGGAGTGTTCTTACTGTGGACCACGTGTTCCCAGTGTGACCAGTAGAGCTGAGGGAAGAAGAGGATGTGTGGAGAAGAGTGCTAGAGCCAGGCGGGTGGTGGTGCTACAGTCAGCACAGACCCTCTTCAGTTCATCCAGTGTTCCAGAGTGTCTGCAAGCCCCCGTCCTCTCTGTTGTCATCCATGTTTGTCTTGTAGAGGCTGGCTGAAGGGTCCTCGGACCCACCTACGCCCCTGTCTTTCATGGTTGATGGAATGTAGGTTTTCTTCCTGTCCGTGTTGGCCTTTGGGGTCACTCCATTTATCAGAGGATGGCCTCCTCTCTGCATGTGTTACCTGGATGGACTGTGCAGCCTGCCGTCGTAACGTACATGAACATCTATAGAGAGCTAAAGTTTAGTAACCTCTTCATACTCGATATTCATGTTTTCCCCTCTCATGGACTTTCCTTTTTCTTCAGGAACACCATGCAAGGATGTCTGGCACACAGTAGGGGTTCTAGAGTGGTGGCTGGCTGGCCAGCTGGCTGGGAGAGAAGACCAGTTGCCTGCACTGTCTGAAGCTTTCCTGGTCACCTGGTTTCATTCTTTAGGGTGGTAGCTTAAGCTTTGAGTGTCCCTAATGAGAGGTTGTGATCCTGCATCAGTTGCCTAGTCAACATTTGCCCTGTTTAGAGTGACCTTTGCCTGGCTGCCCAGAGGCCTCTCCCTGTTTCTTTGATAAGACAATCCTCATTGGGAGTTGGGCCTAAGGACAGCTGTCCCAGGACAGACTCAGGCTTGGGGTTCGGTTCACTTAATTCATCATCTGATTTTGTCTGCTCAACTTGAGAGACATAATTTTGTTTTCCTAGGATCACCACTAACCTGTGTCTAACAGAATAACACCCTTGCCTAGAGAGAGGAACTCTTGTCTGACAGGGTGGGGCTGCTTAAGCTGCTGGAGGGGCTGAGGTTGTTAGTGAGATAAAACTGTTTTAAGTGTAAACGGACACTGTGGATTGACTGCCTTGTGAATCTGAAACCCAGTGCTCAGTGGGGTCTTCTAACTTCTTGTTCCCTATCTAGAAGTACTTATAGAAGTTGTGCTGAAGGAACAGGTTTTGTAATTACCAATTCTTCATAAACCATTACCTTTTTTTTTTTATTAAGATTTTATTTACTTATTCATGAGAGACAGAGAGAGAGAGGCAGAGACACAGACAGAGGGAGAAGCAGGCTCCACGCAGGAAGCCCGACACGGAGATCCCGGGTCTCCAGGATCACACCCTGGGCTGAAGGTGGCGCTAAACTGCTGAGCCACCTGGGCTGCCCCATAAACCATTACTTTTGTAAAGTAAGATTAAATGTAGCAACATCGCTTTGCTCTGATCTCCTCAATGCTCTCTTGCTGCCCTGTATTGTTCCCCCCCACCCCCACTTGGACAGGTGGACAGGTGGTGGTTTGAGCACTAGACTTGGAGCAGGACTGCCAGGGAAGCATGAGGTGTGATGCCAGCCGTAGGAGGTGGGGCAGGGCTACAGGGCCCTAGACCACTGGACCTTGGTTTTGCCTGTGATGTTTGCTTCTCGTGGAATGCACAGTGCTTGAAGCTGGGCTCCTTGGTACGTCTACCCATTGGGCACAGACCTTGCTGGGAAGCAATCCAGAGTGTATGCTGTTATCACATTTATTTGCAGAGCCCAAGCCCAGCTCCTCTTTGGTTCATCAGACTTGAGGCAAGCTTCACAGTTGTGATCTTAGGGGAGGCTGGCCCTCTTTGTTGGTGTGATCCTGGGGGAGGCTATCTCTGTTGCTGGTGTGATCTTGGGGGAGGCTGGCTGTGTTGCTGGTGTGATCCTAGGAGAGGCAATCTCTGTTCATTGGTGTGATCCCAAGGAAGGCTGGCTGTTTGCTGGTGTGATCTTGGGGGAGGCTGGGTCTGTTGCTGGTGTGATCCTGGGGGAGGCCAGCTGTGTTTGCTGGTGTGGTCTTCGGGGAAGCTGGCCCTATTTTCTGGTGTGCTCCTGGGGGAGGCTGGCTGTGCTTGCTGGTGTGCTCCTGGGGGAGGCTGGCTGTGTTTTTGCTGGTGTGATCTTGGGGGAGGCTGACTCTGTTGCTGGTGTGGTCCAGCAGGAAGATTGGCACCATGATAGGAGAATAGGATTCAAATTGAGTTTTAGAGTTGCTTATGGTTATTTGTCTCCCAGACTGTCCTGTCAGTATTGCTGGATTGATGGCCAGATGTTTACATTATCTGCCACAATAGGGTGGAGCTAGAATGTTCTCTGCCCTCTTGAAGGTGGTGGTCTGGTAGGTAGTCTGTTTGGTCCAGGCTGTCTTGTCATTGAAGACCCGCTTCATGGCAAGGGTGACAATGCTGACGTAGTTGGCGGAGCAAGAATGCTCTCACTAAAGGCTCCACTGCTCATGCTTTGGGGAACAGAGTTGCTGATGTAACCAGTAAGCTGAGTCATCCATTTCTCTGTGTCTCCTGGGCTGGCGGGTTCAGCTCGGAGTCCAGGTCCTCACAGGAACTCCCAGTGCATTTCTCATTTGCACAGTACATTTACGATGAAGTCATTTCTCTTGTAATTGGATAGATCATCGCAAATGCGGGTAGGAAGAACAAAATGTATTACCTGTCTTCTTTCTGAGTGCCCAGAAGAATCTCTGTGGAATGGTAAATGAGGTTCTTAAATCTAGAATGGTCACTTGCAGTGGTCAGATGCTGGTTATTACCATGGTTTTGGATTCAAGCCCACCAGAAGCCCTGTACTTCTTGGAGCCATCTGGGTAGTCTGGGGGAGACGTTGGGGGTTCTTAGGTGTTTAGTGGACACATGAACAACAGCAGGCAGGGTTCCTGCAGGCTGCTTGTGGTTTTAATGCCTTTGTCTGGGAATCTCAAAGTGCTTTGTAACTGTTAACGCATCCTCCCTTGCAAGCGTCTTGTGAAATAGACTGCACTTCTTCCCCTGAACTTGGGGAGAGAGAAACCAGTCAGTTGAGGTTGCTTTGTCCAATGCTACGATCTCCTTGGGAAGGAAATGTCCCGGGCCTGTCGAACTGCTGGAACCAATACAGATAAACATACTGCTGAGAAGGATTAAACTGGTTTGTACAGCAGACATCCTTATCCACAGGGGACATATTTCATGACCCATACGGGATGCCTAAAACCATGGACAATACCAAACCCTACGTATACCTTGTTTCTTCCTAGACATACTTACTCATGATAATGTTTATAGATTACGTATAGTGAGAGATTCACAACAATAGCTAATAATAAAATAGAACAATCATAGCAACATATTGTAAATAAAGTTCTGTAACTAGGGTCTCACAAAAATCCTACTGAGCTGTACTCCCCTTTCTTGTGACCCTGTGAAGTGGTGAAGTGCCGATGTGACGAGGGGCGGGAGGGAAGTGATGCGGGTGTGTGACGTGGCGTGAGGCTCCTGCTGACCTGACCAGAGGGCAGGCACAGGAGCATCTGTCTGCAGACCGAGTTTGACTGCAGATAAGGGACACCTGTACTTACAAGGCACCTGGGGGAGAGCTAGGTGTAGGTTAAGACTCTTCCCTGTTCTCTTCAGCTAAAGCTTCTTGAGGAAGGTTTCATGGGCACAGCTTTGGGTCAAATGGGAGCTCAGGAGCATTTGTGTGTGAAGCCTGGGGCAGGGCGTTGTCATATCTGCATTTCCTTAATTGAAGTAAAGCAGAGATAGAACATAGGCTGTTATCAGGAGGTATTAGCTGATGTTTTGTTAGTTTTAGCATAAAACTAACAAAAGGTATGTGACAGGTACATGTTGCATAAGTGTCATTTGGGCTCTAAAGGGGAGTCCACCCTTCTGGTCCAGTATCAGTAAGAAATGCACAGTAGTGTCCTATTCCCCAGGAAGGGAGAAGGTTGCAGAGTGTCCTTGGGGGAACCAGCTCCACTGGAGAAGTGCCTTAACTGTTCTGAGATTTATGCGGCTCAACACCCAGGGTGGGTGGACTGAAGCCGTGGGTGTTTGGTAAAAAGGAAGGCCCACACCCACCCACCCACACAGGCCTATCCAGGCAGCATGGAGAAATGGGGAGCACACACAGTCACCCTGGAACTGCTTCGCCCTGGGTAGGTGAATACAGGGGCCAACCACCAGCTGGTGGGACAGGAAAGTTCAGGGCAGAAAAGATGGGAGTCCTTGCAGAGAGAAATGCACTGCCCTGTCTCTGGGTCCCCTATTGACGTGATCAGAGTGGGACATATGGAAGTGGGTGAGGGAATACTAAATAAGACTTTTCTATACATATCAAAGACTTCCTGCTTAAAAAGTGAAAGTAATGATGGTTTTTCCACAGGGTTTGTCAACCACCGACACCCATCTCACAGGGGAAAGCGGAGCAGAAGGTCTGTGGTGTGTTATAGTATTGCGTTAGGTGGTGGACACCAGATTATTAATGTTTGTGGTTTTTCTCTTTTGCCAAGGTACGGACATTGCTGCAGGAGAAGAAGTTGCCATCAAGCTTGAATGTGTCAAAACCAAACACCCTCAGCTCCACATTGAGAGCAAAATCTACAAAATGATGCAGGGAGGAGGTATGCCCTTTACCTGTTCAAAAGAAAACCAGGGTTGTATTTGATGAGGGAGAATGGATCATGAAGCATAGCCTCTGGTTTATTTGGGAAAGGGAGGGAAACGTCCATACATGTGACTCAGTCATGTGGCTTCCTTCAGCTACCAAGAGGCCTACTGAAGGCCTCGTTCAACATAAAGCATGATTGTCTGCTTTTCCGTAGCCTCATGTTAACTAGTCGTGTCTTTGAACTCAGGGTTTGTGTAAATTGTGATTTTTCAGGCACACTCCTGATTGTTAGGTATGCCACCTCGGTCACATGGTTTGCTCATAGCTTTGGTGGGGAGTCCCTTCAGACGCTCCTGAGTGAAACAGAGTTTGAACTCTGTGATCTCTGTGTCCCTTTCTAACTCAATTATTGTCCCAATTCTTCGAAACCTTCTCTTGGGCCTAAGGGTATCTGATGTCTGATCTTAACTTTTAGAATTCTCTGGACTTTAAGATAGTTCAGCTAAGGGAGCAGGCGGGGCTTTTCTTGGGCGTCTCAGAGTCCTGAAGACACCTCAGCATTAGGAAGGACATGTCCGTGCTTTGCCCCAAGAAGCTCCCCTTGGGAAGAAGGCTTTGTGTCTGAAGAATGGCTGCACTTCATCCTGTTAGGAGACCCTTCGTGGCAGAAGCTTCTGTGGTACTTTCATAGTTTGGAGTGTTCTCGGTGCCTTGCAAATGAAAGCTTGTCTTCAGAGTCTGAATTGCGTTTTTTCAGGTGAGAAGGGAGGATTAATTTCACTCTGGCATCTTTCCTCCACAAAAGTGGTTTAATCTGTGTTGCTACTAGCAACCAACATTTCTTGCTTTACACAGCAACACATGTCTCTCATACATATCAGAGCAACACAAACAGTCCTTCAGGACACTTCACAGAGGAGGTCCAGGGTGTCCCATCTCGGCTTTCTGGGGGCCTGAGGAGGCCATTGGTAAAAATGTCCTGGCCCCTGTGGGCCCCAGGGAGTGGTCAGCAGAGGACCCAGCCATTTTGTCTGCCCTCTGGTGACCCTCAGCAGAAGGCCGGCTTCTTAGGCATCAAGGACAGTCTACACAGGGATCCCTGGGTGGCGCAGCGGTTTGGCGCCTGCCTTTGGCCCGGGGCGCGATCCTGGAGACCCAGGATCGAATCCCACATCGGGCTTCCGGTGCATGGAGCCTGCTTCTCCCTCTGCCTGTGTCTCTGCCTCTCTCTCTCTCTCTGTAACTATCATAAATAAATAAAAATTAAAAAAAAAAAAAAAAAGGACAGTCTACACAGCTTAACAGGTGGTGATGAAAAGGAGATGACTCGGGAGGTGGCCTTCGTGGTTGGGGAGGGCCTGATGCTGGGGGTTGAATAAAGCTTCCAGTTAAAAGTTGTGTTGAGTGTTAACAAGCAGCATCTCTGAGAATTTGCAAGCTGGAGGGCCAGAGGGCAAAAGGAAAGAAGACAGTCAGCCGATACCCCAATAGGAATTGGATAAGAGAGACTGGACAGAGAAGACTTTATTCCCTTCAGGATGGGATTTCTCTGTCCCTGAACCACAATCGTCTGCGGCAGGCCTGAGGGCCCAAGCTGCAGCATTGCATCTCACTTTGAATCCTTGCGTTAAGATTTGTGCCCCTTCTCTCGGACCCTAAAAACCTAGGATCTTCTCCCTTCTTGCCATCCTCCACCTGTAGATTGAGTTTTATTCCTGTTTCAAATGTGCACTTAATGGATATTATCAAGGTGCTTTAAAAAAAAAAAAGGTAAAGATACCAATTTTTGAAAAGAGATGATGTCCAGAAACGCAGAGTCCATGATTCTGGTAGTGTTGTGTGAATTCCTCCTAACCAAGATGAAGCCGCTGGGGCTGCAGACAGGATGCAGGGGTCCTCTTGCTGAAGGTCAGCCTTCTGCATTACATCTCATGCAAATACACACAGACCACTTGGTTGTGGTGAAGGGACGGCAAGTATCTCTGACTGTGGTTCTTAGGTGCTTTTAATGCTGCATCCTGGGCTTGCTTGCATGTGCGGATACATCATAGGAGGGAGCTGAGACTGCCGTGCACTCTGTAGCTTGCTGTGCAGGGTTGTCTAGATACTGCCTGGCCTGTGGCAGTGGTGCTGTGCCTGGCTAGAGAGAGCGGCACTTAGGCAAGCAGGCCGCCTAGGGGAGGAGTTGGTCTCCACTTACAGACACTGGCATGTCTGCTGCCACTACAGTCCTGTGCAGAAACATGTCAGCCAGCCTTGTGTCCTGACTGAGGAAATCGATACGCAGAACTTGCCCGAGGACAGAGATTTGAACCTGAGCATCGTCGTGCCCAGGCCACTGCTGCATAGCAGCTCTGCTCCTGAGGAGGCATGCAGCTGCCCTGCCTGGCAGTCAGCACCATGCCCCAGATGCTTCTACCTGCCGCAAGTTTGCTGGCAATGGTGGATTAAACGCCTGGAAAAGCAGGAATAAACCTTGCTTAGATGTGTTGGTAAATGACTTGGGGAGACATTATGTTCTTCTCAAAATGCAGTAGAGTGCCAGGTCCTGCTTAGACATCAACTGCTCTTTCTCATCTGGATGTCTCCAGGGTGGCTTTGGACCATCCCTTCTTTGGTGGCCTCTCAGTAGAGAACATTTGTTCAGTCCACAGCTGCTTCTGGTCAAGGCTCAGGGCGGGTGTGGTGTGTGGGAGGGTGGAGTGGGCCATTTGTATAAAATCTGGGCTGGCAGTGAGGGTGAGCACTGAGCACGCATGGCCCTCACGGTAGAAGTGGCTGAGTCCCCCAGTTCCCTTCTCTCGTCCTGTGTCCTGGTCAGTTCCCATAGCAGAGAACATATGTAATATGTGGGAACTGATCCTAAAGTGAACACCCATTGCTCCCACCTACTTGAGAGGCGGCAGGACCCCAGCCCCACCTGGTGCTCGCGTACCAGTTCCAGTGTGCCCTGAGGGAGAAGCCATGGTCCAGAGTTTGCCCCTGGCATCCTTGCCTAAGGATTTTTGTTTCTCAGCCACCCCATAAGTAATTTGTTTTTGAAAGTGTAATGACCTTGTCTAGAAACATTTGGCAGTTTGTTTATGGTTGTTTTAGGTTTGAGTTGCCAAAAACTTTGTGAAAATTTGTATTTATTTGCATTAATGTCAAATACTGGAATTTCTCATAAGTAAAAATGGAAAGCATATGCCTGTTCCCGTTGCCTAGTTTTTCACCCCCAAGCAGAGATTTTGGTATCTTTGGACTCCCATCAAGTGTTGAGAACTACACGTAGTGACACTAGGCCACCCATTTGCTATCTGAATGGCCCGTGGGTGGGGGTAGCATGCTGGTCACTGCTGCCCTCGCCCTACCAGCCTTGCCTGCATGGGCCCAGCAGTAGTGTGCATTTCCACGTTTCTGATCGTGCTGGCACCAGAGTCCCCATCTGCGGACAGGCAGTGGGAACATGCTTGTGATAGATTTATGGCTGATTGCTTCCTGGGGCCTCAGCACTTGATATCTAGACTGCTCAGGACAAAGCAGGCTACACAGAAAGCTGAGCATCTTCTCACCAGAGAACTCTTGAGAGCAAGGGCGCTCTGCCTTTACTGCATTCTCTCTGCTCCCTGATGCTGGGTAACAAGACGTTGGGATCGACTACTAGGAGAAATGGTGCCGCCACTGGAACACCTCAGCGGTGTAAACGGACTCCGTGCGTCTTTGAGTCACATCTGCCTCACATGTGCAACATATGAACGTCTTTGGTATGGTTTTCACATACCATTCAACTTTACTTTTGACCCCACATGCTCCCAAGATGTCCTGTGCCATGGCTGTTTAGTAATCTCCTGTCTCTAAGCAGTTTGCTCCTGCTTCTGGCCTCTTATTCTTGGGGACGGTGCCTCAGTAGCACCTGATCATGTTTTCTGGTGCACAGCCTGAGAGTGGAATTGTGTCTCATGGAGCAGGCAGGCCCTTGGCCTGCAGGTTATTTCCCAGCTGCCTGGCATCTGAGCTTCTGTTGAAGCCACATCCTCTTTGGTCTCGTCATCACCTTTCCTCTCTAGCATGGCACGGGGTCCCCTTTCTAGCTCCGAAGACAAAGAAGAGCATTTAAAAATAAGGGTGGGAGAGGAAGAAATAAAACTTGTTATTTGTAAAGGAATGGACCTCTGGTGGGTAGCTGGCTCTCACTACACATATCATCGGTTCACTTCATTACACCAGTACCAATCCATTACAAGATGTCTGTGTCCCCTCAGGTACCATTCCGTCTCTTCTGTATCTTCTGAGGGAAAAGGAAAGGGTTGCTGTGTGTGTGTGTGTGTGTGTGTGTGTGTGTGTGTGTTACACAGCAGTCGCAGATCCCACCATCACATCTGTATGCTCCAGGGATGGCGTCACTAAAACTAGGGGCTCAGTCTCCTGTAATTCAGGAGCAGGAGGAAGCTTGGGAGAAGGCAGATAGGCACAAGCTTCTCTCCTTCCCCAGAAATTCAAGATTCCACAGAAAACTTTGGTTTCCTGCATTAAACATGGAGTTACAGTCAACCATATCCTACTAAACCATCTTGTGGCCCCTTTGACATGCATGTCTTAAACCTTCAGGGATGCTCCTGAGTAACTTGGAGGTCCAGTCATCTTCCCTTCTTGGTTTCCCAGTCCCCCACCCCACACCTTTTCCCTAGGATTAGAGACTGAAAGAGGTTTGATCCCTCTAAATACAGCAACATGTTTGGCATGAATCATGACAAAGAACAGTTTTGACTCAGAAGGTTGGGGGCAGGGGATGGAACGTTTCTGGCTTCTTCAGAATTTTGTGCGAATCATTTAAGCATTGTGCAGCCAACCCAGGAATTGTAAGAGTATACGAGCTTTTGTGTGGGACAGGGTGGGTAGAGAAAGGAATAAGGTAGGAAGGAGGCAAGCTTTTAAAACAGAAGATTGGCCCAAATAGGAAACAGAATAAAGGGGCACCAAGAAGAGATGGCTCAAGACACCGCCCCCTTCAACATATACACATACATACTTAAGTTGGTGAACAATAAAACCCCAAAAGAACATGGAGAAAGACCAGCTCATTCTGTTTACACAAGCCAGGCTGCCTATTGATAACCCAGCCGGCACCTTGTGAGTCCTCCAGGCCTAACAGACACAGCAATTCAAGGGAGTGGCTAGAAACCAGAATGAGGCACGGCTGGTCCCAGTGCACTCCATCATACTCCCCACCATGGCACTAACCACTGCTGTGGCAGGGTGCTGGCCTTGGACATCGAGGTCTCTGGAAGCCCAGGTAGGAAAACCCAGCATTGTTCAAGGTTAAGGATTTGGGACATTGCTTCACTTAACCCACTGAGCCACCCAGGTGCCCCTGGGGCTTTGCTTCATACACACACACGGACCCTGATGTGCTGGTAGGCTGGACTGAGCCAGTGAAGGGAGCCCATGTCCTGAGATTGGGGGTCCAGAATAGTAGTCCATTGCTGGTGCAGACCAACATACCATAGTCGGGGCTTCTCAGCGCCTTCTGACCCCCTTGTACACCTTTCCTGTTCAGACCAGTGCCCAATCTTCTAGGAGAGAGACATCAAGTCACAGGGCAGCCCTGGTAAAATGGGGTGGTTCCTGCGCACCCCAAGTAGTTCTGCATGCTGGGGAAATGGCAGAGCAGAGTCCTGTTCCAGAGTCCTGGGCTGCTGCTGACTCCCTCCCTGAAATGGCTTTGCCCCGAGAGAGAACCCGGTACAGAAAGAGAGCATCACCCAGAAATACGGGAACGTAAAACCAGAATGCTTATTACATCAAGAGCAGTTAGAAGCCATCAAGATCTGTCATTTATACAGGGTCAGGGCAATTGGAGTCCTGAGAATGTGGGACCCCGGGCGAAGTTCTTTGGGACAGTGAGAAGTGACATAGTGCCTCTGAGAGCGATGCCTGTGAGCTTACAGCAGCGAGTCTGCAGCTGTGGCCTGGCCACACTCCTGCTCCAGAAAGCCTGCCCCACCTCCAAGAGTCCTCCCCATGCACCAAGAAGTGCCCAGAGTAGAGGATTGAGAAAGCTGTTCATGGGCGTTCCTGACAAAGATGCTGTAAATGTTTGTGTAGGTATTTGCATGGACGTTTATTTCTTCTTCTCATGGGTAAATATCTTTTCTAGGAGTGGAATGGCTGAATCAGAAGTAGGTGAATGCTTTTCCCTTTTAATAAAGTCCAGCTGCTTTCCAGGTGGCTGTCCCATTACGTTCCCGCCAGCAGTGACAGGACTTTGATGGTTGGTGTCTTTCAAACTGTCTGTGTCATCTGTTACTGAATTTACTGACATAAAGCTGTTTATAATGTTCCTCTATTTAGCCTTTTAATAGATGTAGAATCCATTCAATATTGCTAATTTGCGCCTTCTCTTATTTTTTCCTCATCAGTCTGATTAGAGGTTTATCAAAAATCTTCTCAAAAAACATGTGGTTTCAGTAATTTTTGTTTCTTTATGTTCCTTTCCCTTGATTACTCCTGTGATCATTTTCATTTCATCTGTTTACTTTGGGTTTAATTTGCTATTTTCTGAGGCATTTGGTTGCTATTGATTTTTCCCTAGGTGCCCCTAGAGCAGGTCTCATAAACCCTGATGTGTTGTGTTTTCATTTTTATTTAGTTCAAAAAACTTTCTAATTCCTCTACTGATTTCTCCCTGATAGGCGGATTATTTTAAAGTGTATTATATAGCATCCAAATATTTGGGGGTTTTCCGGAGAGCACTCTGTTATTTCTGACTGAATTCCATTGTCATCTGAGAGCATACTTGGTACAACTTGAATCCTTTTAACTCCAGGTCTGTTTAATGTCCATCGTTGGGTATGTCTTGGTAACCGGCCCAGGTGTACTTGAGGAGAGTCCGAGGGCCTGTTAAGGACACCATCAAATTGTTTGTTTTGCCAGCTTCCTTGCAGTTTTACTTCACATGTTTTAGCTCTGCTATTAGGTGCATGAATGTATGGAGTGGTAATATTCTCCTCACAAGTAAGGCCTTTATCCTTATGAAATAACAGGCACATCCCCAGAAATGCTCTCCGTAGCCTGCTGCACCCCGTGTGAACCCAGCTCCGTGCACCCTTCTGTCTAAAGTTGGTGTCCTGGGATCCCTGGGTGGCGCAGAGGTTTGGCGCCTGCCTTTGGCCCAGGGCGCGATCCCGGAGACCCGGGATCGAATCCCACATCGGGCTCCCGGTGCATGGAGCCTGCTTCTCCCTCTGCCTGTGTCTCTGCCCCTCTCTCTCTCTCTCTCTTTCTCTCTCTCTCTCTGTGACTATCATAAATAAATAAAACAAAAAAAAAATTAAAAATAAATAAATAAATAAAAATTAAAAAAAATTGGTGTCCTCCTTAGAACCTGTTGTGTGCAGTGTTGGGAGGACTTAACGCTTGATGTGGTTCCTGACAGGCCAGGTTTGTTTTTTTGTTTTGTTTTGTTTTTTTACCATCTTACTGCTGGTTTTTGTCTCCCCTCCTCCTTTGCCTGTTTTTGGATTAATCAAGTATTTTATTTATATTTCTTTTGTTTTTTAAGATTTTATTTTTTGGGGATGCCTGGATGGCTCAGCGGTTGGGTGGGTGCCTTTGGCTCAGGGCGTGATCCTGGGATCCAGGATCTAGTCCCACATCAGGCTCCTGCGCGGAGCCTGCTTGTCTCTCTGTCTATATCTCAGCCTCTCTCTGTGTCTCTCATGAATAAATAAATAAATCTTTAAAAAAAATTTTTTTGATTGATTTGCAAGAGCACGAGCAGGGGGAGGAAGAGCAGAGGGAGAAGCAGGCTCCTCACAGGGAGCCCAATGCAGGACTTGATCCCAGGACCCAGGATCATACCCGGAGCCAAAGGCAGACATATGCTCAACCACTGAGCCACCCAGATGTCCCAAATATGCATTTCTCTTAAAGGGATTTAAGTAATTTTTAAAAATCTTAGGTGTGAGGGACACCTGGGTGGCTCAGTGGTTGAGCTCCTCCTGCCTTTGGCCCGGGGTGTGATGCTGGAGTCCCAGGATCGAGTCTCGTGGGCTCCCCACAGGGAGCCTGCTTCTCCCTCTGCCTGTGTCTCTGCCTCTCTGTGTTTCTCATGAATAAATAAATAAAATCTTTATATAAAAAAAAGATTTATAAATCTTATATGTGAACTTCTGTTGTTATTTCCAGTGCTTTCCATCCTTTTGTGTGGGCCCACACTTCTGCCTGGCATTGCTTGCCTTCTGCCTGAAGGGTGACCATTCCCATATGTAGCAGTGCAGGTCTGCTGCTGATGGATTCTTCAGCTTTTTTATATCTGAAAATCTGTTCATTCATCTTGGTTTTTGGAGGTTTTTTGTCCTCGGTACTTGAAACATGTTGCCCCACTGTGTTCTTTTAGATGCCTCGTTTCTGACAAGGAGTCTGCAGCCATCCTGGTCTTTGTCCTCTTTATGTAACGTGGTTTTTCAACCACTGGTTGCTTTCAAGATGCTCTATCACTAGTGATTTTATTAGCAAGTGTGGACATTTGTGTGATGTTTTTTGTGGCCCTTGTGTGTAGGGTCGGCCTAGCTTACATCTGTGGGTTTGTTGTCTTCATCCAGCTACTTCCAACATCTCTGGCCCCCTCCTCCCTCTTTCCTGAGTGCTCCAGTGATATAGGTATTAGGTGGCTTGAAGCTGTTCTTGCTGCTTTTCCAGTAGTATCTGTTGCTATGCCTTCGAGTCATGCAGCTTTTCTTTTGCACCATCTAATCTCAGACACTAGTTCTCATCTATAAAAGTTGGATTTGAGTCTTTTTATTTTTTTAAGATTTTATTCATGAGGGACACAGAGGCAGAGACAACAGGCAGAGGGAGAAGCAGGCTCCCTGTGGGGAGCCCGATGTGGGACTCAATCCTGGAACCCCGGGGTCACAACCCGAGCTGAAGGCAGATGCTCAGTCACTGAGCCACCCAGGTGTCCCAGATTTGAGTCTTGTATAAATTTTCCATGCCACCCCTTTGTAGCTTTTTTGACATGGAATATAATTAGAATATATAATAACTTTTAAAATATTTATTTATTTTTAGAGAGCACACGAAGGGAGAGATGGGGGGGAGAGAGAATCTCAAGCAGACTCCTTGCAAAGCACAGAGCAGATCAAGAGTCAGACACTTAACTGACTGAGCCACCCAGATGCCTCTATAATAACTATTTTTTTAAAGATTTTTATTTATTTATTCATGAGAGACACACACAGAGAGAGAAGCAGAGGGAGAAGCAGGCCCCATTCAGGGAACCCAATGTGGGATTCAATCCCAGGGCTCCAGGATCATGCCCTGGGTGGAAGGCAGGCACCAAACTGCTGAGCCACCCAGGGATCCCTATCATAACTCTTATTGTGCTTCTCTGCTAATTCTAACATCTGAACCAGTTTCAATTGATTGTTCTCAGTGTGGATGTTTTCCGCTTCTTTGCATACCTGGTAATCTTTGGACGGCAGACGTTGTGAATTTTACTTGCTCACCTGCTTGGTATTTTATTCTGTTCCTCAGGTTCTTTCTCTGCCTAGTTATGGGATGAAGTCAAGTTACTTATGTCTGTTCAGTTTTTGCATTTCTGCTGACAGTTGAGGCAGGAAGGGGGCAGCCTATGGCCCACGCAGCTTGTGTCCCATCTTTCAGGCCTGGGTGTTGTTCATTGTCTCATGTTCAGTGTTTTAGAAACCATTTTTCCACATGTTCTGAGTTATGTTCAGTCTTCTTGTTTTTGTGGATGTCAGGGCAAGTTAGGCCCCCATTACTCCATCTTGGTTGATGTAGAGTAACTTAATAATAGTATCTGCTTCTGACTCAGGGTTTCTTATACTAAACACATTACTCATAATGGAAAAGATCGATATGTTCATCTTTGTTAGAATTTCTCATCAAAAAGCTCCAAAAGAAAAAAAATGCCTCACATAAAAGCAACAATGGTTTAGTACCAAGAATTTTTTTAAAATTTTATTTATGTATTTGAGAGACAGTGTGCTTGCACACTTGCTCAAGTAGGGGGAGGGGCAGAAGGAGGAGCCAACTCCCCTCTGAGCAGGGAGCCTGACACAGGACTTGATCCCAGGATCCTGAGATCATGACCTGAGGTGAAGGCAGATGTTTAACTGACTGAGCCACCCAGGAGCCCCAGAACCCAGAATTTTTAAAGAACGGCTATAAATAGGCAAAAGACTACCTGATACAGAAATTGCGAAAGACATGGGTAGACATTTCAAAGAACAGCTTGTGGCCAGTAAGTATATGGAAGAAAGATCCAAATTGAGAGTTCATTGATACACTCTCTCACACCCACTGCATTTTGATGAAGAGTCACCGATCTGCTTCCACCAGCTCACTGCTGGTGGGTGTGTGGAGTGGGCTCTCCGTCTTAGGAAACAAGGTGACATTATCTTGCAGAGTCAGACAACTTGTGCTCTGTGTTTGTAGGCATGTGCCTGGGGAAACAGGATGTGAATAAGAATTTGGTGTAGAAGAATTTTCATCCGGGGACATGAATAAGGGTGTACTTAGTAGCACCGTCTGTAATGAAGCAAACCCAGATAGTCCAAATGAAAGAATAGATGAATTATGATCTGTTCTCCAAAGGGAAGACTATACAGCAGGCATACTTCTTAAAAAACAATGTAGGGGGCACCTGGGGGGCTCAGTGGTTGAGCATCTGCCTTCGGCTCAGGATGTGACCCCGGGGTCCTGGGATCGAGTCCCATATCGGGCTCCCTACAGGGAGCCTGCTTCTTCTGTGTCTCTGCCTCTCTCTGGGTCTCTCATGAATAAATAAAAAAAAATATTTTTTAAAAAGCAGAAAAACAACAATTAGAAATATAAAATTCCATTATATTAGTTTCTGGTGTATAACATAGTGACTTGACAGGCCTCTATATTACACGGTGCTCACTATGGTGGATGTGGTCACCATGTCCCGATAGTATTATTGACTGTATTCCCTTTGTACTGTACTTTTCATCCTAGTGACCTTTTTATTTTTTTCTTTTTTTTTGGACTTATTTTATAACTTGAGAGATTGTACCTTTTAATACCCTTCACCTATTTTGTTCCATCCTCTCTGGCAAGTCTACCACTTTACTCTGTATTTATGAATGTTTCTTATTTGCCTGTTTTGTCCATTAGATTCTACATAGAAATGGAATCCTATGGTATTTCTTTTTCTTTGACTTATTGTACTTTGCATGATATTCTCTAGTCCATCCATGTTGTCTAAAATGACAAGACTTTATCCTTTCTAATGGCTGAATGTTAAACCGGCATCCTTCTTTATTAAAAGCAAGGGAATGATAAAGTCCTGGATGGGTCATTCTGTGGGGAGTACAGGAGTGAGTGGAGAGAGGTGTGTAACGGTAGGCGTAGTTATGAGGAATGACCTGGGTCTGGGTAGGTGGTGGGCTAAAGACCTTTGCTTCATTCTGCTGTGTAACTTAGCTATTTTTTTAATTTGTTCTCATGAAACATGTAACACGTTTTTAAGTAATTTTCAAAGTGAAAGGGAGTTGCCTAGTTGGTATCACAACTAAATAGAAAGCTGAACTAAAAACTTAGTTTTGGTCAAGGGCCCCAGCCCTCAGTGTTCACAACAGTGACGGGGGACTCAGTACAGATGAGAGTAGAAGGTGGATACCCACAGGCCCACATCCCACCAAATAGTGATTGAATGAGTAGACGGGAAGGAAGAGACAAATCTGAGTACTGTATGTAGATGTTCTGCCCTCAAGAAGCGGAGCAGGACCCCGGCCCGAAGTTTGGGTTCGCATGGTCTTCCCAAAGAGAACAGTCACACGCCCTGAGGACAATGAACACACCCCAGCCAGGGGTCACGGCCCATCCTCGGTGACGAGCAGGGACCCCTGAGTGACGCGATGAGAAGCCTTCAGCTCCATGGTCTTCCTCCCCAAACCCATCGCCCAACGTGAGACGTGTCCCGATGGAGGGAGGGTCCCAGCACCCCCAGAACTACTGGGCCACCTGAAACCAAGGACGGGAGAGCCAGCATGGCCCAGAGGTGTCGGGGAAATGTGATGTTCAGGGCGGAGAGAGGGTGTGACGGGAACCAAGGAAACCTGAACAGAGTGTAGACTTTGATTAACCACAGGGAGCCTGTGCTGGTCCCAGATTCGGATTCATGGGGAGGGCGGGAGATGCGGGGCAGGGCGGATGGGGACTCAGCTTTTTTCAGAGGAGCCCTTCTTGGTCTGCTCACTTCCCCCCTCCCCCCACCTGCCACTGGCCTTCCATTCTTTCCTTGGTGTCACTTCTAGCCGCTGCCCGCCTGGTCTTGGCCTCATGGTGTGTCTCGTGGGGTGTGTGCCAGCGTGCAAGCACAGGCATGGCGGGTTTCTCTTGCAGTGGGCATCCCCACCATCCGGTGGTGTGGTGCAGAGGGAGACTACAATGTCATGGTGATGGAGCTGTTGGGGCCGAGCCTGGAGGATCTCTTCAACTTCTGCTCGAGGAAGTTCAGCCTCAAAACTGTCCTGCTGCTTGCTGACCAGATGGTAAGAATCCATTTTTCTGAGGTGACAGGGAAGCTGGGCCCCTGACACGTGCTTGCTGTGACTCAGAAGTCTGGCAGCTCATTCAGGGGCTCTTGTCCTTGTCTTATGCCTGTTAGCGCCCAGGGACTGAGCGAGAACATTAATCTTTGGTGCCGGATCATGCGTGAGGGCTGGGCTTGGAGACCACCCCACATGGCTCCATTTCCCTCAGGATCCTGTGTGTGCTTCCTGGTGGGACCCTGCAGGAAGGACTGCTGGTGTAGATGCGTGTCTGGGAGTGGTGGTCCCATCAGGCTGCCGTGGGTCCAGCCCCCTGAGAGCCAAGGAGGGAAAAAGCCCGGGCCTGGTTGGGGTACTAAAGGTGGTCCAGTCAGCATCCTTCCCTGGTTGTTGAGTTACTCTGCTCTGGCTGAGAGCTGCAAGACGTGCAGCTGAGGGCACGGCCCTCACTCTGCCAAGCAGATGCCTTTCCCGAGGCTGCTGCTGGGATTCAATCTTGTCATTACTTCCCCACCTACAGATTAGTCGCATCGAATACATTCATTCAAAGAACTTCATCCACCGAGACGTGAAGCCAGATAACTTTCTCATGGGGCTGGGGAAGAAGGGCAACTTGGTGTACATCATTGACTTTGGGCTGGCCAAGAAGTACCGGGACGCCAGGACCCACCAGCACATCCCCTACCGCGAGAACAAAAACCTCACTGGGACGGCGCGGTACGCCTCCATCAACACGCATCTTGGAATCGGTGAGCCCGTGGGTGGTGGGGTCTCCTGTGCCCCTGCTCACTAGGATGCCTTGGGCACGTCCATCTCTTGGCTCAGGGAAGGGGCAGCCTCCTGGGGGAACCCTGGGAGTGGTCAGCATGTTTGGCATAGAGGCTGTCATCAGTGCTTTGTGGCAAAGGCTGGTTCTCCAGACTCTGGAAAACCCTCTGTGAGGTGTGGTGGGGGCAAGTGAATGATTGTTTGGGCTTTTTGACAGTCCTTGTAACGTCGGGGTCACTCATCCAAGGGTGTCACAGTTTCCTAAAGGCACATCAGGGACAGCTGCTGGTGAAACAAAGAATCCAAGAATATTTTTCTGTGGTTTCAAAAGTTCATTTTCACAGTAAGAGTGTGTCTGGGCTCTCGGCACTGTGGCTGCAGGCGCACACATGCTGTCCTTGACCTATTTTCCATCTTTTTCCAGAACAATCTCGAAGAGATGACCTGGAGTCACTGGGCTATGTGCTCATGTACTTCAATCTGGGCTCTCTGCCCTGGCAGGGGCTGAAGGCAGCCACCAAGAGGCAGAAGTATGAACGCATCAGTGAGAAGAAGATGTCCACCCCCATTGAAGTGCTGTGTAAAAGCTACCCCTGTGCGTGTCCTCGAGTGCAGGCGCCGGGCCAGCCCGTGGTCTCCAGGGTCAGGGAGGGCACTGGGAGCCAAACAAGGCACACCCCCGAGGCCAACTCCCAGACAGCGAAGAGTGGGTCAGTGGCCTGTCCTTGAGCTGGCGGCAGCCTTCTGTCCCCAGCGCTCATTTACCTTCCGGGGCCATGACCCAGGGACTTTCCCTTTGTTCCTGTGGAGCAATGCCCCAGCTGGAAGTAAGCTGTGCTCTGTGGTGCTGGGTTTCCTTAAACGAAGGTTCCTCCCAACATGACCAGTGTTTCTGATGCTGCGTCTCCCGTCTTAAGTGTGCGACCATGGATGTTGGCAGTAATGTCAGTGCGACCATGGATGTTGGCAGTAATGTCAGTGGTCAGGTATTGCTAGTTAGCGCTGAGTCTCTTGTTTTACAGCTGAGTTTGCCACATACCTGAATTTCTGCCGCTCCTTGCGTTTTGACGACAAGCCCGACTACTCCTACCTGAGGCAGCTTTTCAGGAATCTTTTCCACCGCCAGGGCTTCTCCTATGACTACGTGTTTGACTGGAACATGCTCAAATTTGTAAGTGTGCCACCAGCTCGTTTACATCATGGTATGAAGGGGAAACAACCGGTCAGCCAGAGGCCTCTGCTGGACGAGGTGCAGGCTTTAGAAGGCACATGCGCTGCATTGGGGGAGCCGAGCGTACCTGTGAGGGCTGTGGCCTAGGTGGAGTCCACCATGGGCGGGAGGTTCTGAGAAGCAAGTTACCCATCGGGAGAGCAGAGGCGGCACCTGGTCGGTGCTGGGCCCCCTGGAGCCAGCAGAGGATGTCTCGCAGGTGCAAGTCTGCCCAGAACCAAGGCTGTTACTTGAGTGATAAATCTTTAATTGGAAGGTCCTTCTATTATCACCGTCCACGTGGCTAAGAGCACCGTGGTTGTGACTGCCTGTGATGTTGAGGCACGGGTCCAGAGAGCGTGTTGTGCGGGAGGGTATGGCCAAGGGCTTCGGCAAGGTGCGGTCACCTCTTGCCCCTCCTCCTTCCGACGCAGCTGTGCAGGTGAGCCAGCAAGTGGGTGCCTGGAGGGGTGCTAGACTGTCACTGACTTTGGTACCTGGCTTATCAAATGGGCACAGGTGTTTGGGTGTGACCGTGTGTAGAAGTTGAGCTCTGATGTTTTTCTTCTCTAAATCTGCCCGCCCACCCTGAATCTCTTATATGAACCTGAGTAATTAATTTTCAGACACTGTTGCCAGAAAGTTTCAGGGTTTTTTGTAACTTCATCTTTTGTTACAAATTTGTTCTCCTTAGTTATGAACTTTTAAAACAGAAATTGGAACTTTTCCAAGGTAACAAGATCTGACGGAGGAGCAGAACCTCCTCTTTGGAGGGCATAAGACAGACAGACTGGTCCTGTGGCGTTGGCACGTGCAGAGGTGATGCCCCACAGGGGAGATGGGTGCCCCACGGTGGGCTGGCTCAGGATGCACCACCCCACATCGCCCAGAGTCTGGGCCCTCTTCTGGCATCATTCCCCTCCCAGTGGGGCTGGCTACCCTTCTCTGGGAAGGGCCGGAGAATGAGTCATGTCCACTTGGTGTGTGCATGGTGGTCCAAGCACTGAGCTGTGTGCTGCCACGGGCGCTGTGTGTCGTAGGTGGGTGTGGCTGCAGCTGAAAAACTTCATTTACAGAAACTGGTGGCTGAAGTTGGCCTGTGGGCTGCCCTTTGCAGACTGCATTACAGCGCTGTTTGTAACAACGTGGCGGGTTTTGCACCCCCCCCTACTCCTCTGGTTCGTCATTCACTGAGTATAACTACTCGTCATTCACTGAGTATAACTAGCTGTTTGTGCTGGGAGCACAGCCAGTGAAGTGGTGGCCACCGTGCGGGCCTTCCAGGACAGACCTGGCTGCCTGCATTCTTGTCACATGGGCGCTGGCCCAACATGTGCCCTGGGGCTGGCAGTCTGGGCTCTGGCTGGGCCCGCTGCCCACCAGACGCCACTGCTTCTGCGTGCCTCTGGGATCCCCTGTACACCAGCACATCGGGCCCGCCGCTGACCTGATCTCCTGCGATTTCTCACCCCTGTGTGGATGCTCAGTGGGGAGAGGCCACCCAGTTCCCATCTGTGTTTGGAGTTCCGTGTCAGGGACACCTCGTGCGTGCGCTCACAGGGTCTAGGGGCAGGCTGCTGTCCTAGAGGGAGAGCCGCCTCTTCCCGGCCGGCTGCGTTGCTGCGGATGGCTTCTCTAGCAGCAGGTCCAAGTGCGCCTGGTGTGTTCTGGAGTCGCAGGGGACAGCCTGTTTCCACCAAATCCTGTTCAGTCTGGTCTTACCCTGTTTCCTTCGTAGGGAGCCAGCCGGGCCGCTGATGATGCTGAGCGGGAGCGCCGGGACCGAGAGGAGCGGCTGAGGCACTCCCGAAACCCAGCCGCCCGCGGCCTCCCCTCCACGGCCTCTGGCCGCCTGCGGGGCACCCAGGAAGTGGCTCCTCCCACCCCCCTCACCCCTACCTCACACACTGGTGAGTGGGCGAGCACCACGTCTCCTCAGCAGGCACTTGGGGGTTTCTGGTTTGTATGTTGGCTGCTCTGGCTGAGCTGCAGGGCCCCACACGGGTCCAGGTGGGCGCACCTCGTGGGCGAGACTGTGTGCCTGTGGTTCCGGTAGACTCTGGTTTCTGAGGATTGGCCGGCCCGGGGAAGTCTCTTGCACAGGACTTGGAAGGCCCTGTCACCGTTGTTTCTCTTTCTCGTGATTCCAAGTGCTCCCTTGGAGGCTCTCAGTACCTGGTGCTTTGCTCCCAGGAAGGCCCGCCTGGAGCCAGCACGCTGGCATCCCTGAGTGCTCCGTGCACTCTGCCTACCACTGCTGAGCTCAGAATCGGGGTGCAAGCCGGCCAGGGTGCAGCAGCACCCACCCCTCTGGTCGTGGATGCTGAGGAGAGGCCCCCTCACACCGGGTACGGGGCTGCCCCAAGCCCTCACCCTCGCCCCTGTCTCCCCCTCTAGCTAACACCTCTCCTCGGCCCGTGTCCGGTGTGGAAAGAGAGCGGAAAGTGAGTATGCGGCTGCACCGTGGCGCTCCCGTCAACATCTCGTCCTCTGATCTCACGGGCCGGCAAGACACCTCCCGCATGTCCACCTCACAGGTACGCGCACCGCACGGGTTCGCGCTCTGGGCTCGCTGAGTTCGGGCTGCTGCAGGCCTTGGGCCTCTCTGTGTTGGGGCTGCTCTTGGGGCACCAAGCCAAGTGGGATGTGGGTGCTGACGAGCTTGCTTCTTCTTTCCTTCCTCCTCCATTTCTGAGTTTTAACTGGAGAGGGACACTGCCTCTTGCTGCCGTGCAGCCCCTGGGTTGGGAGCCCAAGGCGGACGAGGGCTTGTCTCCCCAGCTGCGGGTACAGGTGATGGGGCTTTTTCTCTTCTGCTGCCTTCCTCGCAGCCCCAGCTCCGTCCCTGAGCCAGCCCTGGACGCTAGGCCACCTTGCCATGCAGACTGGAAACGCCACATCTCACACCACGTGTTTGTCATGGGCACACACAGCCTGTGGGGGGACTGCTGGCGGCCCCTATAAGGTGGTGTGGACAAGCCTGTTGGAGCCTGGCGCCAGGCAGTGTGCCGCGAGGGAGGGTTCCTGTCTTCAGAAGTCCCTGTCTGGTTGTCTTCTGACAAGGCAGGTGTCCTCAGGGAAATGGCTGGGCCATGTGAGGCCCCTCCGCTCACATCCTGCTCTTCCCTCTGTGGCTTTGGTGCCGTGGCTCTTGTGCATTCACTCACGTGCCCTCCACAGATGAGCTCTTTGCACGCACATGGACTTTCTTCCTCGGGTACCTTTCAGGGTCCTCTTGTGCGAATGGCGGTGGGGTCAGAGGGTAGAGCACCCACCTGAGCAGGACGTTGTTCCTGTCTCTGCTGGGGTCCTCTGGGTGCCTGTGCCCTGTGGTGTCTGCTGGGTGGCAGGCACTGGTTGAGGAAGGTGCTGGAGTGCTGGGCTGTTCTCAGGCCTCTCGTGGCTGGGTTAGCATTGGGCCGTGCTGTGGGCATGCGCTTGGGGCTCGGTATAGCTTATTGGTGGATTGGTGGGTCGAGCACCTTGGCTAGGGGAGTGCGGGGCCTATGAGAACTGCTTGGAACCCCAGTTCTGCGGTGTCTGCTTGGTCTGTGCCCAGGAGGCAGAGGGAGTGTCCTGACCTTTGCTTTTAATCAAGTGAAGTGGATAGTTTCACTATAAACATGTCCAGTTTACCAGTAGTTCTGCCAGAAATGGGTTGTTTCTGTATAAGTTTCTCCCAGAGAGACTTAGGGTGCAGATAGTTTGAGTTGTGGGGCCGGGGGAGTCTGGCCAGGGTTATGAGATTGGGCCCACTGTGGCTCCCAGCCCCACACCCCTCCTCCCTCCCGCGGGACACAGAGAGGGCTCCAGGCTTCTTCCCACAGGCCCCGGAATCCATGAATCAGCAGCCAGGAAGCGGTCCTGGGCCATGTGTGCCCACGCGTGGCCGAGAGCACAAGCTTGCGGCCTGCTCTGGGTCTGTGGACGCCCCGGGCTCTGTCTGGACTCTGGACCCACAGCCTGGGCCTCCGCCAGCAGAGATTAAGGAAGGAGCAAACTCTCTTTGTGAGAAAAGAAAGTGCCTGAAGGGTTTGGGACCCCTGAGGGAAAGGAAAGGATTGGAGAACGTGTGACCCCTGGGCTGAGCCCAGCTCCTCCTCTGCAGCGTGTCCAGCCTCAGCCCACACGCCCCAGGAGCCTTGCCATGAGGTCCTGGCTGGGACCAGCTTGCCACTGGGAGTCCCGCGTGCTTGTTCTTTTGTCTTTGCTTGTGAAGAAGCCGCAGGGCTGGACAGGAGGAAGGAGCCTCCAGAGATGTGATTTGCGGTTTCCCCCTCCCCCTGAAAGGAGCACTGGTCACCCTAGAGGGTTTCTTAGGATCTTCACGTTGAGGACAGAGTTAGTTCCTGGAGGTGTGTCCTCGATGCAGCCCCGTCCCATGGATGTCCTTCTCTGGGGTTTCCCGATCACCTGCCAGCGCCCTTCCTTAGGAGACTCTGCGAGAGGCTCCTGCCTTCCGAGGGGTGACAAGCACCCTGCAGGACAGCAAGAGGCTGACCCCCATGTCTGCCTTGGTGGTTTAGAAGTTCCAGAGCAAGGGCAGTTGCCCCAGCTTCTACGATTCTTCAGGTTCCATTCACATTTCCCCCAAAGACAGTGGGGTGAAGGTAGACCGGTGATGCTTCTGTAAAGCAAGGGTGGCCCTGTCCCCCCTGGGGCTGAGGCCGTGTTCCGCCAGCTTCCCCCATGGCTGCTGTTTTTGTCTCAGTTCTTTGTGCACGCTGAGGAGAGGCTGTGTCCTGTGCAGAGGTAGCAAGTCCAAGGAAGTAGTTGATCTTCAGCAGGAAGGTGCTAGAGCCGCCAGCCCTCCTGTGGGAGGACCCTGCTGACTCTCCAGCTGGCCACGGGGAGGGGCCGATGACACCTGTGTCCTTTCTCCTGAGACCCCCGCCATGGCGCACTCCGACTTCCAGGAGGGTGGCCGCTCCTCTGCCCGACTCCCTTCTCGAGGGCGGCTTGTGCTAGAGCACAGTGCCCCTCACTACCGACCCGGAGTGTGAGTCCGGCTTCTCAAGCAGAGCAGCACGGAGCCCAAAGAGCATCCGGTCAGTGAACCTTTCTGCGGGTTTTTCTCTCTCAGAAGAAAAGGCCTCCTGGGTCCAGTGCTGTTAATAGGATGCGTCCCGGTCTCTGAGCCAGTTACTCCTTTCAGTTGGTTGGTTTTCATGCTCCCGAAACAAGACCTGCAGCCCTTCCGTCTTCCTCACGGCCAGTCCGTGCGTCCTGGCGGGGCTGGATGTTAGGTTGGCTCACTGCCGGAGGAATGAGGAGGCTGTGCCTGGCCCCTTGTTGGCCTCGTCAGCTGAGCGACCCAGAGGAGCAGCAGTGGCTGCCCTCGCCCGGGGGCCACTCGCCAGGTTCCTGGGGTCCCCTGTGAGGTGGCGCGGCCAGTGGTGGGCCTGGCTGAAGTGAGGTGAGGAAGGCCTCCGTGCTCGTGCCAGCAAAGCCCTTACCAACAGCTCTCTTTTCCCCCCACCTCAGAATAGCATTCCTTTCGAACACCACGGCAAGTAGCTGCACGTCTCCCCGTTGGAAGGCAGCACCGGGTGAGTGTGCTCATGTTGGGTCTCGTCAGACGGCAGGCACCGGGCGGGTGGGCGCTGACCACCCCTGCGTCCACCACAGGGGTGCGCAGGCGGGACTGGGCTTGCATGCCAGGTGCTGCAGGGAGAGAGACGTCCCTCCGCCCAGTGCTTCTCGTGTGGATTCCAGAGCAGACCGGGAGTCCCTGAACGGGGCGGCCCCGGGACCCTGCTCACCGTGGGCTGGCCGTCGGCCCCATGGCGGCGTCTCAAGAGTCAGGGGCCTGTGGTGGGAGCAGGCACCCAGGGCTCTGCACTTGCACTTGGCTCCAGTGGCCCTGGGGCTGTAGGGCCGTCAAGCCGCCCGGCCCGGGTCCGTTGTGCGGGGCGTGTGTCGTCTCGTGCTCAGCTGAGCGGGCCGTGCTTGGGGGGGCTCTTGCGCTCTCGCTGCGGGAGTCCTGGTGGGCTCTGCCGCCCTGGCTTGGTCACTCTCTCCTTTCGCATTGATTTCTGTCGTTTGTTTTTCTTTTCGAGCTCGGTCTCTGCTCAGCGTCCCATCCGTGCTGCCGTCTGTATTAACCCGTCACAGCCACAGCCGCCTGCTCCCCTGCCCTTGGCGCATGTCGGTCGGTGACACCGTGGCTCCTCCCAGCCGGGCCTTGCCGCCGCCGGGCTCCGCGGTTCCCGCGTGACTGCGTTCTCGGGGGCAGCTCAGTAGGAGCTGCTCCTCGCACCTCCCCCACGGGGAGCCCCAGTGTCCACCCGGCGCCTGGTCCCCGCTTTCAAAACACCAGGTCACTTTCCAGGAAGGAGAGCGGGGAGCAAGTACCTCTTCGAGCTTGGACTCTGTCTGGTCCGATCGTTCTCGGGCTTCTAGCTCCGTGGCCACCTGGCCTCCTCGCTTGCATGCCTCTTCTCCTTCCCCGTCTTCCTGTCACTCGTCCTGCTGAGCACGTGTCCTGGACGCACAGGGGCCGCCCGGAGTGGCTGGGGCGCGGGCGTCCAGAGTAGGGCCGGGCAGCGTCCCCGTCCCCTCGCCGTCACTGCTGTGTTGTGCCCGAACCTGACTGGCCCCGTGCCTCTGGCCTCATGCTGACCTTCTCCTGTGCTTTGGCTCCGACAGATTGCCGGTCGGGTGGCTTCCAGTGCTCTTCAGTCTGTGGTGCACCGATGAGAACTCTCCTTTTTGCTGTGAAGGGCAGACAATGCATGGCTGATCTACTCTGTTACAATGGCTTTACTAGTGACACGCCCCCCGGTCTAGAACCGAAATGTTAACACCGGGAGCTCTCCAGGCCGCCCACCCAGCGACGCCCGTGGGGGAAACAAAACACAAACTAAACCGGACAGACTCCAAAGCGCTGCCGTCGCAGGGGCTGCACCGAGGGCCCCCCACGTGGACTCGGTTGTCACGGGCTGGGAAGAAAAGCAGAGTGTGAGAGACAATTGCAGAGAGAACCAAACTCCCGCTCCCTGCTCCCTGACGAGCCTACTGTAACCACCGATCTTCTACTTGGTTAAGACAGTTTTGTATCATTTTGCTAAAAATTACTGGCTTAAATCTGTGTAAAGAAATCTGTCTTTTTATTGTTTCTTTCTCGTCTGTTTTTGCGGTCTTAAAACAGATGTTGACTTTAAAGCACCCGAAGCAAAGGCTGGTGTGGAGTTTCAGTGTAGGACAGAGCGAGTCAGGGAGCAGAGCGCGCGCGGGCGCCCGTCCTCTGCTTTGTGGTCTGTCGTGTGGTCCACTGTGGAGAGGGGTTTTCTCACCAGAAGTGCTGTCCTGTGTAGACGTGTGTAAGTGACGTGTGTGCGTCTGTGTGTGTGTTGTGTGCCGTGTGTCCCATGGCCTCATTACGCTGGTGTCGGCTCTCACTGTCCCCCACCTGCACCGGAACACCTGCACGACGCGGGCCTCAGAGCAGTTAGTGGGCGTGGCGTACCTGATTCCCTTGGATGCGGCGAGGAGGAACCCGAGCACGGAAGACCTCGGAAGCCAAGGCTTTGTGTGGGCGTCGCTGGTCCCTCAGGAGAGGATTTTCGAACAGAGAGACATCGGGCCTTTCCTTGGGGTCATGTGTGGCTATTTTGGTGGTGGTGTTGCCTCAGTGTCTTTGAATTTGGGAAATTTTCTAAACAGACTGTAAACGTGATCAGTGTAGATTGGCCTCCATGTGTGTGAACCTGTGTGCTCGGAACCCAGGATGTGTCTGCACTGTGCTGGGCTCACCCGCGGAGGCCTTGGGCCCAAGGGGATCCGCCTTGAAGTGCCAAGAAGCTGGTGATTCGACCTGGCCGTCCAGGAGGGTGTGGCGTCCCACACTTCCTCCACGACCTTCACTGGGGCGTAGCAAGCTCCACGGGGGTCAGGGAGCAGGGCAGGTCGGAGTCTCGCAAGTATGACCCTCTCGGGCCCGCTGGCTCCTGCCGGTTTTTCCGGGTGCCCCCTCATTCTGTAGCAGGTAGCGGCACCGGGCCACGCGGCTGCCAGTAGCTGGGAGCCCCCGTTGTGGGAAACAGGTGCAATAATGGGTATTCGTGGGTACTCCCACCTGACCACCTATCACCCCACTGCGAGTGCTGTGTCTGCCCCCAGGCCGCTGGCACAGGACGCCGGGACTAGTGTGTGCTGACCGTGCGGAGTGCGTCCGTGCTGCTTCGTGAGTCCCAAGCGGGCTACTCTGTTTTGG
This sequence comes from Canis lupus familiaris, assembly GCF_011100685.1. NCBI lineage: Eukaryota > Metazoa > Chordata > Mammalia > Carnivora > Canidae > Canis > Canis lupus. Next base: position 930,638 of record NC_049230.1, read on the forward strand.
GGTGCAGGGACTTGGCCAGATGGGGCTGTGTTTCTGGGAGAGCAGTGTGAGCCTGGGCAGGTCAGGGTGAGTTGGGGGCTCTTCAGAGCGGGGCTTGCCCCTGTTGGCGAGGTGTTAGCAGCTGCAGCTGCCCATGGAGTGCCGGAGACCCGCTAGGGGCAGCTTCCCACGCTCTGCATCTGGGCTTCAACCTGAAATTGCTGGATTGTGTTTGAGAGGTGGGCCCAGATCCTGGGCCCTCAGCTGTGCGGCCGTGCACACTCGCTGCCCTCCCACTGCAGGAAATGTAGTTGCAACGTCTGTATCAACCTGTGTATTGGTGGCCAGTCTCTGACTCGGCACATTTGTGTGATCACTGCATTTATGTGCTTACCCACCGTGTAAATAATAAACCCGTGATGACTTTTACCTTTCCTCCCCGCCCTCCGCTGCTCTTTATTTCATAGAGAGGTGTCTGTGTGTAGGTCAACCATGTGAAAACTGATTTCCTGAGAAGGGGCGTTGCTGTCTGTGTGGGGCCCGTCGGCGCCGTCTGTCAGCTGGTCGGCAGCAGGCCACAGGGACGGGCCGCCACTTCCTGGGTCCCAGAGCCGACACAGTGCAGCCGTACCCACGTGCCTATCCACGTGGGTCTTCTGGAGACCCCCCCTCTCCCCCCCGGCTTAACCACCTTCACGAAGCTGGTGCCGAGCTCTGGGGCCCCTGGGGCAGCCCAGGAAGGAATACTGCCACCTGCCTGGAGTATTCTGGGAAGTGAGCAGCGTGAGAGCTGGCGTGCCTGCTGCCACTGAGGGGCACGCATGGTTCTTGCGAGGCGGCACCCAGGGGCCTCTGCCCAACCAGGGGGCTCAGGCCTGTCAGCCTCAATCCCTCTGAGGGGCCACTGCTCAAACCCTGTGCCCGGGGCTCTGCCCTCCGCCCCTCCTCACCCCGCCACTGCCCCCAACCCCCCAGCTCCGTGGTGGGCCCCTCCCTTTATTGTGCTCGCGGCCTCAGCTTGCTTCTCCTGTGTGAGCTGTTGAAGCCCTTGAGCCCCCGACCCCACTGCACAAGAAGATGGGCTGGCCGGTGGTGTGCCCCAGGAGTCAGGTGCTCTGGGCCTGTAATCTGGCCCTTCCTGCTCCAGGGCCCTGGGGGTGTCCTGCAGGGTGTGGGCCCAAAGTCCCTGCTCTCCGGCTGGGCTCTTCGTTGACCCTTACCCCTCCTCATTCAGCTGCCAGCATTGGAAAGGCAACACTCGGACTCCTTGCTGCTCACCCCAGCTGCCCGCCCTTGCCCCCAACCAGAGTGGCAGTGACACAAGCCCTGGGCTGTCCTCCTCTGTTCTGTTCTGTCAGGAGGGGGCTGCAGCAGGGCGGGGACCACCGCACTGCCTTCTCCCCAGAGCCTCCATGGCCCGTTCCTCGCTCCCTCGGTGCTCAGAGATGTATGCCAGCTGCCCCCACCTCCCTGACCCGGGGCTCAGCACTCCACTCCCTGCACCCCCTACAGACTTCACCCCCACTGAGAGGGCTATCGGGAGCCCAATCCTGGAAACCCCCACATCCGTCCTTTGTCCCACTCCTAGCTCCGCCTAGCAGGAACTCTGGAAGCAGCGCTCTCCATTGCCACACGCCTGTACCAGGTGTTTTAGGTCCCAGGGGAGTGTCCACCACGGCATATGTCCTCCAGGCCACAGTTTATTTATTTTTTCATTTTTTTCAAAGATTTTATTTATTTGAGAGAGAAAGAGAGAGAGAGAAAGCACAAGTAGGGTGAGAAGCAGAGGGAGAAGCAGGCTCCCCTCTGAGCAGGGGGGCCCGATGCAGGCCCAGGACCCTGGGACCATGACCCGAGCAGATGCTTAACCCGCTGAGCCCCTCAGGTGCCCCCAGGCCACCATTTAGGTCCTGGAAAGAACTGGGCCCAGGACCCCCAGTAGTGGGCCCCGCAGGTCCTGGGCATCTGCCTCCCAAATTGTCACTGGCAGACCCTCCCTCCCCACCCCGGCACCCCCAGTTTGGGGCCCATGTGCATATGCCAGGGTCTTCCCCACACAGGCCCCTCCCTGTGCGTGCCTGTGGGAGGTGGACCAGGTCTAACCAGGCTAGGGGCCAGCAGCCCAGGGTGATTTGGGGTGATGTGTGCAGGCCCTGCCAGGAGGGGCCGAGGAGGCACGGCAGAGGCACCTGCATCCCTTGGGAGGGTTGGCTTCCAGGGTGCTGGCCATGAGCCTCCTCTGGCAGGGAGCTCTGGAGGGTGAGGGACCACCCCACCCATGGCCGCCCGAGTGCTGACTGCTCTGGGCTCCTGTAAGGGAGGGGCTTCGGCCCTCGGTGGCCACCGCTTCCTGAGGACAGCAAGTTTTCCTTTTTCCCATGTCCAGCCCAGCCCGGAACATCTGCAGTCCAAACCTAGGCAGACAAGACTGTCTGCTTACCCTCGGGCCTTGAACCCCAGCCTCCAGTTGTTGATGGCTGTGGTGGGCAGGGGCCTTCAGCCCACCTAGCGTGTCCACTGAGGTGCCAGCTAAGGGAAAGACGGGCCCTTGTTCCCAAGGCCAAAGGAGGGTGGCAAAACTCTTGCTCACCTGGGAGCATGTGTGTGCATGTGTGTGCGCCTGGTCCCAGGCCCCCAGTGCATCCTGCCCAACTGGAGCAACGCTGATAAGCTGGCCATCCTACAGCTACTTCATATGAAGTGTCCCCGGAGCAGGACTGGTCCTCACGCTGGGCCCAGCCTTGGGGCACAGTCACAGAGTCCAGCGAGGACTCACGCTGCCCTTGCTCCGGGCCAGCAGCAGGGAAGCAGTTTAGGGTGAGAGTCAGGGACACTGCAGTGTGAGGCCCAGGAAGCCTGGGCAGCGTCACGTGCCAGCAGCAGCTGGGGGCCCCGCCAGGCTCCCCCTGACACACGTTGAGGGCAGGAGATGCAGAGCTAGCACCAGCACAGCCCAGGGCCCCGGGGCTTCGGGCCAGCACCCCAGGAAGGTGCCTGGTTCCTCTGCACAGCTTGATGGGCAGATGGAGAAGGGACTGCGGCACCCCCTCGGGGGTGGCACCTCTGGGACAGACAAGATGTGAGCTTTCACTTGCTTTTCATTGCAGAGGAGCAGGGACGTGGCGTCTCTCCGGCTGCACGCGGCCCGCCAGGGTGCCCGCTGCCGTCCCCAGCGCCCGCGACGCACCACCTACTGAGGCGGCCCCAGCGGCCTCTGACCGGGCTCCCAGCCACGCAGGCCACCACTGGCCACGAGGGCAGGTGGGTGTGAGGTACCCGGGGCGAGGCCGAGCAGGGCTGGACAAGGACGGGAGCAGATGCCCGCCCTGGGCACTCACCGCATAGGGCCACGATCAGCCGACCAAGGGGTGAATAAATGGAAGGCAGGAAGATCATTTTCTTTAAACACACACATAGTGAACACGAATCACACGTATGTCTCAGCTTAAGTGCACACGCCCGTAGGGGTTCCCGGGCATGCCCCATCCCTGCAGCAGGGCCCACTTCCCTGCCGGCCCCAGGGCCCTGTGAGGACACTCTGAGCCGTTGGGGCCCCTGCAGAGAAGGGTCCAGAACCAGCAGCGCTTAGGAGGCTGACCTGGCCCAGAGCCACTCTGTAGAAACGACCAGGTTGTCTGGCGGAAGTGAGTTTGGAGTGAACGGTCAGACACCCCCCCCGCCCCCCCCCCCAGCTCCTTTAAGATGTTCCTTCCAAGGTGGCTCCTCCCACACGCAGGTTTATTTCAGGGGTGAAGGAAGGGAGTTTTGTGCCCTATACACCCCGTGAGGGGTGGGCTGGGGCGCCGCAGTGGAGACTGGGTAGGACGGGGTGCAGTCAGCGTGTGGGGAGGCGGTGCCGCTCCACTGGCCCTCCCCAGCCCCCCTGATTCCGGGCGTGTTGTCTCTGAAGCGTGGGTTTCCAGGTCCCTGAGCTCAGCGGTGGGCACCGGGCTGCTCTGGGGTCAGCAGGCTGGGTCCCTGGTGCAGACGGCTCGTAAACTCGCAGCACGGCTTCACCACAGACCTGCTTTGGAATGACACGGTTCCCACCCCACCGACTCCCCAGAGAAACACGGATGGCCCCGCCCCAGCTCGTCCTGTTTGTGAAATAAACACAAGCATTGGAAGTGTCTGTCCGGTTCCGTGAGCCACACTGGCCTCCTCGGCTCAGACGCTCGTCTCCGGGGTGTGAATGACTTCCCCATTTTTCTCAGGCTCTGCTTTCAGGAAGTGCTCTACCTCCCGAGAGTCCACCCTCACGTCCGCAGGGGGCTTGTGGCGCTGCTCCTCCTCCTCCGCCACCGCTGCCACCACCTCGGGCCTCTTCCTAATGCACAAGAAGTTGCCCAGCACCAGCACGAGGGAGGCGGTCAGCACCTCGGCCCCCGCCAGGATAAACACGTACTGGTAGACGTGCGTCGCATCCAAGAGCTTGCCTGCAGAGGAGGGACCATGTTGGCTGGGCTGAAGTCGCCCCCAGTCACCAGCTGCCTGTGTACACTGTGCTGCTGGGGGACCCTGACCTGACCTGGACCCCCCCACCCCTGCAGGCAGCACAGAGCCAGAGGCTCAGAGGAGGTTTTGGAGCTGTGTGGGTGCAGGAGGCAGAGTCAGGGTGAGGTAGCCGGCCACGCTGCCTGTCACTGTGGAGGCCTCTTCACTGTGGCCCTCATGGAAGCTGCCCAGGCCCCAGAAGGGCCCCAGGACCACGGAGCACAGCCCTGGCGCTCTCGGGGTCCCCTGGGTGGGAGCCCATAGCATCTGCTGGAGAGACGCTGGCCAGGCTGCCCCCCTGGCCCACACTGTTTAAAATCCCACCCTGGGATATTCTCAGCCTTCACCAAGAAGAGCAAAAGCCCGACCCCCACCCTGGCTCTGAGCCAGCCCGTGTGCGGGGTAGCAGCACCCTCAGGATTCTCGCATGTGCCTGGGCCCCTTTCTGCGGGGGACTAAGCAGGTTCCTGGAGGCTCCTGACACCTGCTGACTGTGAGCTGGGCCCTCCCAAGGTGGGCCCCCCTCCCCAAGAAGGCTCGCTGCCTGCTGCCCTCCCCCTACTCACCTCCCGATGGCGGCCCAATGAGCACGGCGATGGCCTCCAGCAGCAGCACAAGGCCGATGGCACTCGAGAACTTCTGGGTGCCCACGATCGCCATGAGTACCTCAAACTGCAGGGCCCCCACCATGCCGTAGGAGATGCCGAAGAAGATGCAGAAGACCACCAGGCCTCCGTAGTCGCTGGCTGTGGACCCAGTGAGGTCCGTGAAGCCATTGAAGAACATGGAGAAGCTGAAGAGGTAGACAGAGTAGGGCCGCACCTTTTTAAGGCCCGTGATGAAGCCAGCAGTGGGCCGGGCGAAGATGTCGATGAAGCCCAGCACGGTGAGCAGGAAGGCAGCCTGCGTGTCGGGCACACCCAGGTCCTTGGCGTAGCTCACCACAAACACGGGAGGCACAAAGAGCCCCAGCACCATGATGGAGGCGGCCACTGCGTAGATGAGGAAGCCACGGTCCCTGAAGACGCTCAGGTCCAGCAGCCGCCGGGACGGCCGCTGGGGCACGGGCCCCGACCCGGGCACCGGCGCCTCCAAGGGCCTCATGAGCGCGGCGCACACGCAGCAGTTGAGCAGAAGGCCCCCCAAGATGAGGAAGCCGCCCCGCCAGCCATAGTGGTCCTGCAGCAGCTGCCCCAGTGGGGACAAGGCACACAGGAACACAGGGCTGCCCGCGGCCGCCAGCCCGTTGGCCACGGGGCGCCTCTTGTTAAAGTAGCGGTTGAGCATGATGAGTGACGGCTGGAAGTTGAGTGCCAAGCCCAAGCCTGCGGGAGGGGCGGGCGGGTGAGGCGTCGGCCAGCCCCCAGCCCCTCGTCCCTGTCCCGTTTTCTTCCCTAAACGGTTCTACGTGGGGGTCTCCAGGTGTCCCTATGGGGGGCCCGGTGTGTGTCCAAAGCCCCTGTCAGATGAGGAACAAGGGACAGACCGGCGCGAGGGACAGCCCACGGCCACCTGCTCCTCAGAGGCCCTGCCCGGGCACATTGCCCCAGTACGCCTGAGGGGCCAGCCATGGTCTGCCCCGCTCCCGGCTGGGCCCCACTCACCGGTGATGACCCCTGTGGTGAGGTAGAGCTGGATGATGCTTCTGCAGAAGGACGCGGCCACCATGCCCAGGGACGCCAAGAGGCCACCCATGAGCATGACAGGCCGGCAGCCAAAGCGGTTCACGCACACACTGCAGAGTGGGCCTATGGGGAGGAGTGGGGGTCAGGGTACAGGGCAGGGCCAGCCTCTCCGCACTCACCCAGGGACCTGGCCCCCAGCCCAGCTCAGCAGACACACCAGGCGCTCAGGGTGCAAGTCACACTTAGAGGCCTGCCCGAGCACAGCATGGTTCACAGTGGAATGTCCTAGATGCACGTGGCCTGTGCCCGGTTTGGCCCGATGGGGAGCCACGGCCGCTCCAGGGCTGCACTCCAGGCCCCCCGGAACAGGGGCTGCAGGTACCCGATGCTCCTGCCAGCCCCCCACCCCCAGGCCTTCCTGGAGCTCCTAACCAGAACCGCACTTGGTGACCTCCCGAGGTGACCACCGGACGTGACCACCCCTTACCTGTCCCATACAACATGGCCAGCAGGATGGAAGAGATCCAAGCCGTGTCACTGTAGCCGATACCAAACTCACGCATGAGTTCCTTGAAGAAGACGCTGACCGCCTTGGGGAAGGCGTAGGAGAAGCCCGTGATGACGAAGCAGCCGAAGAGGACGGCCCAGCCCCAGCCGCCGTCAGGGGCCCTGATGCCCGTGGGGCCCTCATCGACCACGGCACCACCCATGGCCAGGAGGGCGGGTCGTGCGTCCCTGAGGAAGGAAGTCAGGCTGACTCAATAGTGTGGCCTTGGCCACCGCGGGGCCACAGCAGGGCCCCCACTGCCCCCCCACCTGAGAGCCCCGCCCCCGGCCCTCACCTGCGCCCCTCACCTGGGCCCGGGGTGGAGGGTCTGGGCGGACCAGCAGCTGCAGCCCTTCCTCCCTGCTTCCCGCTCAGGCCTGGCCTGCTCACACCCAGCTGGCTCTAAAGGGCAGTGGCTTTTTTGGGCTCAGCAAGGTCTCAGGTTACCTCCTGAGGAGGACAGACCCCAGTGGGGACGTCAGCCCAGCCCAGCCTCCTCCCCGCTGACCCCATGTTGGGGAGCAGCCTGTACTTCCCACCCCCTGCGAGCAGGTCCTATGACGGGGCCTGGGGTGGTGTCCCTCCAGACCTCAGCTTGACGTGTCCAGCCGTGCTCGCCCACCCCCAAGGAACAGGGCTCCCGTGGTCACACCGCACCCCGAGTGACAGCCTGAGGATGGGGCGGGGGGGGTGGCGCTCTCCCAGGCTTGGCTGTGCGGGCTGGCAGGCTGGGAAGTGGACAGTCCGTGCCGCAGAGGAGGCCTCTGTGCCCTCTTGCCCCTCGCCGTGCCAGTGCTGGCTCCTCCCACCCACTTATCCTCAGGCCGAGCTCCCACGAGAGCTGGGGGTGGTCTCTGCTGCTCAAGGAAGGGGAGACCCCGGGTGGGCAGGAGGGCTGAGTGAAGGGATAGGTGGGCAGCGCCGCCGCTTCCATGCCGCCCACTGGAGCAGCCCTCTCCGCCTCCGGGCTGCTAAGGCAGCCGTGCCCACTGTCGGCCCGAGACCCTACAGCGGCCCTGGGCCCACTTCCCTCCCAAACCCCCAACTTAGCCCTGTTGAGGCCCAGCAGCTTGGAATGCTGGGACCGGATGTCCAGCCCAAGACCTTCCCCTCCCGTCTTCGCCCCTCAACTCCTCATCCTCACACAGAAGCCCCTCACCCCACAGATCCAGCTGGTGGTCTGGTTCTCCCCACCTCATGGGACAGAGGCTGTTCTCTGTGTGGGCGGGGAGGGGGGCAGCCCCTGGGCTGCTGCCAAGGATCCCTTCTGAGAGAAACAAGCCCCCATGGGGAGCGCTGGCCCACACTGATGCCCAGGAGCGCCCCTGCCAGGTCCCTCACAGCCCCCGTGTCAGGCCTGCCTCCACCCTGTCCCCTTTCAGACACAGTCCTCCTCCTCGACCTTGACCTTGCGGAGCCCCTGGGTGGCGCGTTTGCGTATGTCGGGCCGAGTCGGGGCGTAGCTGGAACCTGGACAGGACTTTGGAGCGAGCACAGGGTCAGCGTGGGGGGGAATGACCCCCTCCCAGCATCGAGGTTGCATGTGAGCCCTGCCCTCTGGGGACCCTGACTTGGCTGCCTGGGGGGCACCTGGACTCCGATTCAAGGGGTGTTGTGTCCAGGCAGGGGAGTGATTTTGAAGACTCTCCGGGTGATCCCAAGCGGCTGCTGCTAAGGAGGAGCGCCGTCTGAGGCCGGGGTCCCCAGGAGCCTGCTGGCTGCCAGGCCGGTGATGAGGCTGACACAGCCCAGTGGAGCAGCACACGGCACCAGCCCCCCTGCACCCCTGCCCCCGGGGAACCCAAGAGAGCGCCCCCCCCAAGGCTCCCTACCCCATGCCCTTTGGCCCCCCCTGGCCCCCCTGGCATCCCTGGAACCTGGGACAGGACTGTGCCGGGATCGTCTGGCCTCACCCCTGGGTCCTCTCCTCCAGGTGCCCCCTCACACCAGCCACGTGCCCGAGGCTGGGACGGGACACTACATGGGGCTGAATCCCGCCCCCAAAACACACTAGGTGGGTACAGCAAGCCACGGTATCCCTTCACCTCACTAGCGCCAAGCTTCAGAGGTCCCCAAGGTACACACAGCGGGGAAACTTAATAAAAAACCCAGAAAGTACATCTTAGGACTGTGTCATGATGCAGGGATACTGTCTAAGGCAGAAAGCACAAACCCCAGACGCAGGGCGGAGGACGGTGGGGGGCCGTTGTCCCCAGTCCTGGCTTGTTTGTGGTTGTGGGCTTACAGGCAGTCATTGATTTTTAAAAATACACCTAGTGAGCCGTGCAAAGGCCAAAGAGGGAAGTGTGCCTGAAACCCCAAAATAGGAGCTGCTCAGCTCTTTATATGCAGGGTCACAGAACCACCCGCGGCCCCCCTCTGAGATCTTGGCTGCCCCAGCCACACTTGCAGGGGAATGCCAGCCCCCATCTCCGCTGCCCACCAGGCCTTGGCCCGCCCTGGGGCTCCCGTGGTCTGTGTGGCTGCCACGGGAGGCACGGGGTGGGGGGCACAGTCCTCTCTCCGACCCACCCCTAGACTCCCCAGCGGCTCTTGAGACACCCCTCCCAGCTAGCCCCCAGCCTGGGGTGCCAGCCACACTAAAACATGCCCCTCCCCGTCTGTGCCCCACACCAGCCAGTCCTCAAAGTGAGGTTTCTCAACAAGGGGGCAGGTGGGGCATCTAGGTCTGCAGCAAAGGGATTTTGCCCAGCCGTGCTCTGCCCACATAGGGGGGCCGGGTAGAGAAGGGGTTGGGATTTCCAAGAACAACATGGCCTTGTCTGCCCAGCATGCCTTGGGGGAGGAAGGCCAGCAGAGGCATAGACTGGGGTGTTCCCAGGAGAGCCCTACGGCGCCCATGACCCAGGACAGGGGGAGTGGCCCCCCTGGGTGCTGGTCAGGGACCCTCACCGCTGCGCGGGGGGACCTGGTGCCAGCACATCTGTGGCGCACCCCCAGCCAGCTGGCCTTGTGATGACATTACCCTCCCGGGGAAGCATGCAAACCACGTCCCCAGCCCAGAAATAACCCGCCCTCTGGGCCTCAGAAAGCTGATCTCCCTGGTGGGGTGTGTGTGTGCCCGCTCCTGGGTCAGGTGAGGCTCCGGGAGCTGCCCCCCCCAATTTCCCAGAGGTCCCACCGCCCCAGGCAGCTGGTAACCGAGCAGAAGAAGGCCCAGGGAGGAACGTGCGAGGGGACCCCTCGGAATGCCCCGTGCAGCAGGCCACACGCTGGAGGGCCCACTGTGCTCTCCCGAGTCAAGGGCTTGTGCCAGCTTCTCCCTCAGGGTCCACTGGACTGTGGACCCCGGCCCCTGAGCCAGCCTGGCCTCCTGCCAGCCCTGTTCTCCAGCAGCATCTCCAGCATCTGCCCTCCCCCGTGCCCCCTCCTCTGCCCGGCCCACCCACCTGCGTCTCCACCTGGGGAACCAGTGCAGAGCGCACGCAAGCAGCCCGACTCCTCACACCGCCGGCCTCGAGCCGCCCCACATCTTCCTGCATCTGCCTGCCCCCCCAGACCTCTGTGCCAGTGGTCCTCGCACCCACCTTGGGTCCTGGGTGTCTGGCCTGTCAGGTCCCCTAGGTTCAATGTGCGGCCTATCCCAGGTGCTCCGTAGCTTCGCCTTCTGAGGAGCCTGGCCAGTTATCTAAGTAGACGTCCAGGCCTTGGAGACCAGCTCCAGGTGGGCGGGGCGTGAGGGGCAACGCATTCCTTCCTGCAGCTTCCTGCACCAGGAGGCCTGGGAGACTCGCCTGGGCACCAGAAACACCTCATTGTGGCTAGCAGCTGGCTTCACCTGACCCACGTCCCCACGGCGTGAGGGGGTGCTGATGGACGTGAGAGCGCCTCCCTTCAGGGGCAGGGAGAGCCTCCCGGGCCCCTTCCTTCCTCTCCCGACTGCCCTGTTGTGCAAACGGGCCACAGCTTATCCCGATGCCTTTGTCCGCCCGGGGCTCAGACAGCGCCTCTGGTCAGCGTGCTTGTCCCCCTTCCCGGGCCGGCGCAGGGCCCCAGATGCCCCCAGCCGTGTGCAGAGCCGACTGCAGGGAGGAGACGTGGGCCTGGCCACTGCCCCAGCATGACCCAGGCCTGTTAAGCGCAGCCTGGGCCCCCACTTCCATTGACCACGAAGCCCCCAAGGCACGTCTGGTTTTCTCAGAGCGCTCCTTGCAGTGGCCAGTGGAGCGAGAACGCTGGCCTGTCCGTCAGACGACACCACACTGGGGCCAGCCCCCCTCCAACACTGTGCCCCATGTGACAAGGACGGGGCCAGGGCCCTGTGGAGGGTCGTGGGCTCACCCTGTCAGGGCACCCTCCTCTAGAAGACTCCGCGGAGCCAGGGAGCAGTAGAGGCTGGAGCAGGCCCCAGCAACCCCCCAGCCCTGGACCCTGCCCATCACGTGGCCACCTTGTCCCTCCTCGACTGCCTGTAGCACCGCCCCCGCCCCCCCCCCCCCAAGCCAGAGCGCTAAGGCCAAGGCCAGGGACGGGTCTGTGCATCCCAAGCCCTACTAGCCAGCAGGGGCCCCTCCCACCCCACCCCACTGGGCTGGGTAGGGGTCAGGCCGCCTTGGGCGGGCTGGAGGGGTGTGGGAAGGGAGCAAGCTCCGCCCGCCCTGCCGCTGCTGCTCGGCCAGGGGACGTGGGGGACGTGACCACGCCAAGGGAGGAGCCGCCGCCGTATTGCCTGGAGTAGGCGCTCTCGGCGGGTCCGCTACCGTATAGGCGGCGCCCGGGGTCCCGGAGCAGCCCTGGGCACCAGTGATCCCCTGGCCCCTCCCACGGCCGAGCCCAGCCCACAGGGTGCACCCAGCTCCTCGACACGACCGCGCCGGGAAGGCTTCTCTGCACCGCCCATTCCCCAGATGGGGCCGCGCCTGCCCGGGCAGCAGTGTAAGGAGCCCCAGTCTCTCCCATCCCACCGGAGGCCTGACCCAGAGGTGCCTCAGATGGACCGGTCACTCTGTGAGGCAGGCGGCACCTGCTGGACTCCCAGCCTCTGAGGACCACTGGCCTGGGCACTGCCAGGACGCACCCTGGGCCAAGTAGGGCCTGGCCGCAGGGACAGCACAGGCCCCCGTGACACACCCTGGCCACTGCCCGGGAGGGCACAAGCCCCCTTCTGTGGCTGCCCCTCCGCACTGAGGTTCTAGCGGGGGTGTGGGGGGGGGTGGGGGTGTGTCAGGGCCAGGTTGACTCCAGGGCACCAGGCCCTGCCCAAGGTCACACCGTGTCAGGCACAGCCTGCCCTGGGCCCAGCCTCCTGAGGCCCATCCCAGGCCCCTGGGCAGGGAGGCTGCTCACCTGCCCCAGCACTGCCAGGTGAGTCCTCAGAGCCCTCAGCAAGGCCTCCGTCACACTGTCCCCGACAGGCCACCCCTGTGTCTGTTTCCGAGCCTCTCCTGCCCAGTGTGCGCTTCTGACGTGCAGCACAGCGCCCCTGGGATAGAAGGGCACCGGCCTCTGGGCTACCCTCTGTCCCTCACCCGGATGCCCAGCAGCCCCGGGAGCCGTGACCAGACTGCTTCCTTTCCCCTCAGCCCAGCGGCCACAGCCCAGTGGTCGCTCCAATACCCAGGAGCCTGTGTTGTCTGCCCATTTTTCAGATAAATAAACTGAGGCCCCGCCAGGTTTTCCCACGAGCCTGGCAGAGGGAGGGGCCCCCCCTAACTGTCTGCCCCACACCAGGGGCTGGGGACCGACACCCCAAGGTGAATGTGTTGGGGGGTTGGGGGGTGGCAAGAAGCCGGAGGAGGTGAGGGAGACGCAGGGCCCCACCGGCCGGCGAGTCGCCGGGAGCACATGCTGCCTGCGCCCCGGTCAGAGCTCTTGCCACCCGCGAGCCCGCTCGGCTGCCCCGTGCAGCCGCCTCCGGCCAGAGCCCACCCCCGAGAGTCACCAGCTCGGGGCGCATGGGGTCGCGGAGGGGGAGGGGGGGGCACGGGAGGGCATGGGGGCCACGAGAGGGCACGGGGTCGCAGGGGGGCACGGGAGCATGGGGCGTACGGGGGACACGGGAGCGCGGGGGGTAAGGGGGGCACAGGGGGCTCCCGGGGGCCCCTCGGGGCGGGGAGCGGGGGGAAGACCGGAGGGGAAGGGGCGAGGGTCCCGGGCCCGCCCCGTGAGCATCCGCGCCGCGCCTACCTGCCGCTGGGCGCCGCGCTCGGTTGGCCTGGCTGCCGGCCCCTCGGAGCTCCGCCGCACGTCCCCCGCGCGTCACCGCCGCCTGGCACCGCCCCTGCCGCCCCGCCCGGACCCCGTGCCGCGCGGGAGGGGCGCCCAGAGCTCTGGCCGGGCGGAGGGACCCCGCCGGGGAGGGAGCTGCGCCTTCTTCCTGCGCGCCGGACCCGCGGGCTCCGGCCTCCCCGCGCGCCCCTGGAGTCCCCGCCGCATCCGAGCCTCGCTCCTTCCCGGGACCGCGGCCCGAGGGTCGTGGCTGGGCAGCCAGCTGCAACCAGCTGCTGTTTCCCCTGGGGCAGCCAGAGGGCCGGCGGGTGGCCGCCAGCCCGGGGTGCTCCGCATCCTGGCAGCTGGGATCCCAGCTGGTCCCAAGTGAGGTGCCTCTAGCCCCGTCCTCACCGGTCACCCGTCACCTGAGAAGGGCCAGCCCAAGTTTGAGGATGTGCGGGGAGTCAGGCCCTTGGTGGCGGCCTTCGGCCGGGAGCACAGGAGCACCTTCCAGCCTCCCACTCTGAAATGATGCTGCAGGTGTCCTGGACTACCTACGGGGCACGCGGAGCCCACCGGGTGGGGGCAGAGTGACTCCTCCAGGGTAACGGGCAGTGGGGGGAGGAGCAGTACCGGCCTCCTGGCCATGCCCTGAGATCTCCTGAGATGCCCAGGCCACCCGGGCCTTCTGCCTTCTCTCTGGGATGCTGAGAGACCACACCCCACATGCCCCCCTGCTTGGAGCCTGACCACCATGGGAGGACCCCACACTCCCCACCAGTGATCGGAGGGGGTGCCTGGGATTCAGCCCTGTGCCCCTAGAAGGGAAGGGGCATCGCACCTCCAGCTAGGAGAGCTGGGGGCGGTCAGCCAGGGACACCGTGGTCCTGCAGGAGCCCTGAGGAGGAAGAGGACGGTCCCCCAGACCCAGAGCCCCTCAGTCGTGGTCTTCTGTGCGTGTGTGCCCTGGGGCCAGCCTGCCAGCAGAGCCTTCAGGGCAGGGGCTTTGACAGGGGCTGGAGTGGAAGGAAGACTGGAGTGGAGGGGGCGGGGTGATGACAGCTGGTGTGTGGGGGACCAAGTGGCCCATAACCAGAGGACCATAACCAGGGGTGCCCAGCGCGGGAGAGCCTCGGTGGCCAGGCTCCATGCTGCACACAGCCCCATGGGGCCCCATCAGCTTTGGGCTGAGCCCCCTCCCCTGCGATCCCCTGGACACTTCATTCCTCTAGGGTGGTGCCTTGTGCCCTGCAGCTCCCCAGGGCAGGGGCACCCAGCCCAGGCCTGGCCCCACCACCTGTTCCGGGACGGTGGCCCTACAGCCCAGGCTGCCCTTTTCTGACGGAAGGGAGTGAAGGGCCAAGGAGATGCAGCCACCCTGCCGAGGGGGTGGCTTTGCAGGATGGCCCTGTCCTGGGCGAGGGGCACTCCCCGGTGGCCTGATCTGTCCCTGGCCCTGCCTGGACTCCAAACCCTTGAATGGTTGCAAGTCACAGCTTTGGGCCCTGCAGCCTGCTCTGAGGGCTCCAGGGCTGTCCCCAGCACACTGCCCAGCCAGCTGCAGCTCTCAGGGGACACACTCCACCTTTCTCAAGAGCTGCTCCATCTGGAGATGGACCGGAGGAGGGGTGTCTGCTCAGGCACCGTCTGCAGCTCATCGTAGCCCTGTCCTCCTTGTGCGTCCAGGCAGAGGATGGGAGCTGGGCTCTGCTGCCATCTCCAGAAATGACCTTGGACACCTGGAGGGACCGTTGAGGGCAGCGGCCACAGAGACGGTGGAGGAGCGGCCACCCACCCGATGGACAGGACCAGGGCCAGGCCAGGCCAAGTGAAGGGAGCCAAGTCACATGACAGACATCTGGGCGGACCCACGGTCCCCTGCCCTCCTCAGGGACCCGGGGGCACACCTGTCCCAGGTGGCGCTCACTCCCGCAGCTTGGCACCTGTGGCCACACCTCCCCCTCCTGCAGGGTGGAGAGGCCACTTTCAGGTGGAGCCAGGGGTAGAGGACCCTTCCCCAGCCAGGCAGCCTACCCAAGGCCAGGGCTTTCTAACCGCCCCCTCCCACCCGCTGCCTCTCCCTGGGCCTTTACCTGGGATCTGTTCAGGCTCCCAGAAAAATAAACATAGCAACCGCTTGGCTGGCCCGGGCTGTGGACGGAGGCGGAAATCGGCTGCAGAGGCCAGACCCCAGCCCAGCCTGGCATGACTCACCTGCAGTCCCCGCCCAGGGCGGGGGTTGGGCCTGGGGGTGGGGGTGAGGGGTTGGGTGGTGTCTGTGGGGAGGCTGGGGTATCTGGAGATTGAGGGCATCGGGGGTTGGGGTGCCTGGAGGCTGGACACGGAGCAGCCCCGAGTGTCTGGGCTCCCCATGCCCCAGCCTGTTGCCCTCCAGGCCCTGGTCTGGCCCCCCTATGCTTTTCTTCCCCCTTGCTCCACTGCCCCTGCCCTCCACCTCACAGGTGCCACAGACACTCGGCTGCTCTGTTCTTCCCCAGCGGTGGAGCCCTGGGGTGGGCCTGGGGGAGGTGGGTGGAAGCATCCACGCCCCCTCCTCCCCACAGGGTCCTCCTGGACCTGGGCCCTCCAGGTTCCACCTGCCTTGTCCCTGTAGCCCCGCTGCCCATTCCTGCCCCCTCCGCTCCTGGAGGGCCCCCCCACCCCCGAGCCCAGGCAGCAACAGACGGCTCCCCCTGTTCCTGCTCCATGTCCCTGGACTCAGAGGCGGTGTCTGTTTCCCAGGCCTTGTGCCCCTTGCCTGTCCCCAGCCCTGGCTGAGTGAGATGCTGCTGAGGAGCAGGGACCCCAGACAGCACCTGTGAAGGACTGGCGGCCAGAGGCACCAGTGGGCTAGGGTGCAGGCCCCTCCCCTGGGGGCTGGCCCCGCGTGGCCTCAGCTGCTCCAGAGCCTGGGGGTCCCAACACAACTGGTGGCTCCAGGACTCTGCTGGCCTGTGTCGGGCCTGACAGTGGCCAAGCCATGCCCACAATGTACTTGCTCTTCAGGTGACGCGTGGCACCCATAACTGGGCAGAGACAGCTCAGAAGTCACTGAGCTCAACCTGCACGGGACCTCCCTTTGTTAGGGTACCTTGCCCGGGGGGCACCTGGCAGGTGCGCGCCGCTGCCTGCGCCCTGTTGGCCCCAGCCTCCAGGGCTCCCCTGCCTGGCTCTGCCCCTGCAGCTCCAAGGGCACCCCCACGCTCCCTGACCCCACTCCTCCTCTGTGCATGCCAGCTGGAGCGTGGCCGTGCCCACTCCCAGGCCTCTCAAGACCATTCTTGTGCTGGCAACCTCGAGATGCACCAGTGCTCAGGCTCCCCGGGACCCCACGCCTCTTGGCCCCAGCAGACCTCCCTGCATGACCCCGCTCGACCCCCTGAAGCCCTCCGCACATCAGGCTGCCCTCCGGGTTCCGCTCTTTCCTGGGCTTGCACATCCATGCCTTGGCCAATCCTGGGCTCCTGTTCCCTGGGGCCATAGCCCCCCAGTGGGGAAGGCCCTGCCTATGCCTGGAACCTGCCCGGACAGAGCAGGGGCTCCATGAATGTGGGTGAGGGAGGGACACCGGGGGATGGCGCCCTCTCACGCCAGCGGAGCTCCCGGTCCTGCCCCTGGTCCAGGCTCCCGTGTGCCCACGTGGTGACACAGGAAGCCTCCCAAAGCCCCCAAGGGCCAGGGCGCTGGCAGGGCCCCTGTCCTTTCCTCCTCAGCCCTGGGGCGGGGCATCACAGCCCCACAGCCAGCTCCGCCCGCACACTGCGCCCGACCCTACACCCAGTGGGCTCTGCGGGGCCCACCCTGTTCCTCGATTCTGCTCTCCGGGGGTCAGGCTCGGCCCCCTTGGGCTGCCCCTCCGTGGTGGTATCTGCCGTTATAGCCAGCCCCCCACGCTCCCCCACGGCCCCCTAATCTCAGTGTGGAGCATTCGGGGCCCAGGGCGCAGGGGCAGAGCCCCCAGGTCCTGCCTGGCACGGGGAGATGCCAGGTGAGGGGTGGTGTCTTGCCCTATAGGGCATGGTGGGAGGGGCGGCCGCCAGGCCTTGGCCAGGGTAGGGCCAGTGGGGCCGGGCTGCGTGCCAAGCGCGAGTGTTCCTCTAGCCTGCGGGGAAGGGAAGGCCTTGCCCCACCTTCCTGTTCCGACCTCAGCCCCCCCTCCCGGGTGACTCAGCACTGGGACTGGGCCGCAGCTGACCGCCTGGGGGCTGGGGGGGATGTGGTGGGGGACCTCGGAGAGCAGGGGCGTGTGGGGGCCATGGGAGCGCCTTCGTCACCCCCAGGCCCAGAGGGGGAACCTCAGGTGGAAGCTGCCCCTCCCACAGGCCCCCAGCCCCTGCGAGCCGCCTCAGGCTGCTGTCTGCGCTGTGGTCAGGACGGTGGAGGGAGCTGGATGCCAGCCCCCGGTCAGGGCGGCCTTGGGGGCTGGGCTGGGGGCACGCTCCTCTTGGTGCCCGCCTGTTGGGCAGCGTGCTCCTTTCACACCAGCCCCCGAGGGGGTCACCTGCCAGCTCCACGTCTGCCCCTGTGCTTGGACGTTGGTGAAACAACTACTCTGGGCCCTGTGGTCCCTTTGTCCCTCAGGAGCCCCGTCCTGCCCAACGGGGTCCCTTCCTGCTCCGGGCTGTGAGGACCCCTCCGCTCCCGCAGCCTGCTGCCCAGTTCAGGTTCACAGGGCGCCCCGTGATGCTGGGGGGCAGGGGCCGCGTAGCTGGCTGTCCAGGGCGCACACTGGGGTTGAAGGATGTCACCCCCAGGTCGGCCCCGCCTTTCCTGCCCCCAGGCCCGCTAGCAAATGGGGAAGTTGCCCTGGGCCCAACCTGAGGTGAGGGGCACGGGGCGGGGCACTTCCTGATCCCACAGAGAGGCCACTTGCTCGAGGCCACACAGGTGTGCGCCCAACCCGGCACCGCCCCCGGCCCCGTATCAGGGGCCCCACACGGAGGTCAGCACAGGGGCTGCCCCTGCTGCTCCCGGCGTGTTCCTGGGCGCGCTGTCGCTTCCAGGCCGGGCTGTCCACACAGGGGCCACTCTGGCCACCAGGTCCCAGAGCCACTGCCCTCCTGGCGTCCGATGCCCGGCAGCGGGATCACCTGCCACCCAGTGTTGAGACCCACCCTGGGCCTAGGCGCAGGGGGGCCGTGGCAGCAGGACGCCCCTCCAGCCTCGGCCTCCTCATCTGTAACACGGGGGGGCTCCGGAACCGCGCAGGGGTGCCCAAAGGCCCTGGGCAGTACGGGGGGCCCGGGAAGCGGGGCTCCCTCCCTGGCCCTCCAGTGACCCTCCAGTGTGCACCCCCTCAAACAATCACTGAGCCACACCCAGCTGTGCTGCCGCCAGTGGGGGGCAGGGTCCGCAACTGTGATGAGCGGACCATGAGGTGGCATGGGCAGGGCTGGCACCCGGGGCCGGGAACCCCTGCAGCCCCAGTGAACAGTCTGGAGTGGGCTGAACGGTGGCCCCAAAGGGACAGGTCGGGGTCCTCGCCACCAGCTCCCCAGGTGCCACCTTCCGGGGAAACAGGGTCGCTGTGGCTGCGGACGGTTCAGACGAGGTCACCTGGGAGCAGGTGGGCCCTCGTCCGGTATGACTGGCGTCCTTATGAACAGAACAGCATGGGGGGACGGCGACATGGGGAACAGGCCAGGTGCCCGCGGAGGCAGCTGTGGGGAGCAGGTGAACACCGGGGCTGGGGGGGCTTCTCTCTGGGCCTCCAGAGAAGCACAGCCCGGCCCCACGTCCCTTCAGACTGGGGCCTCCAGAACTGTTTTCTGAAGCACCCACTTGTGATCTGTTACGGCAGTGCCAGGACACGGGCACCCACCCTGTTGTCAGCAGCGGGGACGCTGCCGGGAGGCCCAGGGCGGGCAGGTGGCACTCTGAGCGCGGGAGGGGCCGCTGTGATCTGCTCTTCCGGGAGCGCACGGGGTCTGGCCCGAGCGTCGGCGCTGGCCTCGTTGGGGTCACTGGGTGGGGGTCGCTGGGCATCGGCGCTGCCGCCGGTGGGGTCACTGGGTGGGGGTTCTGGGCATTGGCGCTGGCCTTGGTGCTCTGAGGAGCCCCTGGAGGAGGGGGGAGGGCGGGCTCCAGGTTGGAGGTCACTATGCTGCTTAGATGAGTGAGGGATGAGCAGTGAGGGGCCTGAGGCGGGCAGGGGTGGCCACTGCTGAGAGGGGCCCCGGCCAGCCAGGGGCAGAGGCCATGGAAGGGCTCTGCACGCCTGACTCTGGTGGCCAGGATGTCCCTTCCTCTGCCCACAGACATGTCCTGGGTCACTGGGCATGGGGCACGGATAAGGAGCCCCAGGGACACAAGAGCGCAGACCTCAGAGGGGCCGTGGGGACTGGCCATGTGTGGGGAGGGCCCTGGCAGGGTGGCGAAGGCCCAGGCTCTTGGCAGGGCCCACTACGGCCCCTGCCATTTTGTTGGCTGTGTGCCACGCAAGGGGAGGCAAGTGCTGCACCTCTCTGGGCCTGACAGCCTCGAAGCCTTCCCTGGGATCCTGGTGAGCAGGTCACAAGTTGTGGGGTGGGTGGGGCGAGGAAGGCACATGTCCCACCCCAGGGCAGTAGGAGCTGGCCTTGCCCCGAGAAGCAAGGCCATGCTGTCCCTGTGGTTAGCATTGGCGCCATCAGCAGTGCTGGCTGGGGGGCTGAGGATGGCGAGGAATGGAGCTCTGGCTGTTAGGATTTGCTCCCGTTGAAACAGGCGGGTCCCCTAGGCCCCTCCCGGGGGCTGAGCCAGGACCTGACCCTCCAAGCACCAGGGAAGGGAGCATGTCCTCCCACCGTATGCAGAAGCAAACCAAGTGCTGGAGAGATATCGGACAGGAGGGGGCCAGGATCGAAGCCTGGCTCTGTGACAGCAGGTTGCCCTGGTCCGGAGGCCACTCCGGGATGCAGGTTAAAGGCTATGGGGACCCCGGGCTGCACCTCCAGGCCAGCCCGCTACGATCACTTGGTTTCTGTGCAGGATGTGAGATCTTCCATTTTTCATGAGGCTTGAATTATTGATCTGCTTCATATTTAATAACTCCTGGACCTCCCTCCAGGAGCAGAGCCTGGATTAGGGCGTGGGTCCAGCCCTGGCAGGACCCGCTTGGGGACCGGCCCCGGGGAGCCAGCGAGCCCCTGGGGTGGAGGAAACACAGGAGGGGTGACGCAGGCCACAGGTGAGTGTCCCACCAGGCTCTGCCAGGTGGGGGCTGGGCATGCGTTCTGTCCCCGCTTACTGCCAGGCCAGCGAGGAGGCCCTCAGGGGCTCCCCAGAGCTGTCCCGGAAGGAGCAGCAGGGCCTGGCCCGCCTCTGGGAGGCAGGCTGCCTACAAGGGCGATTTGGCTTTGTTTTCCACTTATGTTTGAGCACAAAGGCAAAAGCGCACAAGTTAGGAGAGCGAACTGATGGATTCTCCGCACCACACGCAACACACGGTGCGACCTCCGCAGGACGAGAGGCTGCTGGAGCCACCCGCCCCCCCCAAGGCCCATGCACGGTGCTGGGGGGGCACGGACCCCGCCCCACTGCCGCCCCCGATCGACCCTCCCCCCCCGTCCCCCGCAGCCCCGGCCCCGCCTATGGACACCTCCCCCACCGTGCAGCCCCGGGTACCCCGCTCCCCTTCCCCGGTGCAGCCCGGCCCCACCCCCGCGTACCCAGCCCCCCATGTTGCCCCGCCCCCTGGACCCGCCCCCGTGCAGCCCCAGCCCCCACCCCGTGCAGCCCCGCCCCCTGTGCAGCTCCGCCCCCCCACGGCCCCGCGCCCAGTGCAGCCCTAACCGCCCCCGTGTAGCCCTGTCCCTACCCCGTGCAGCCCCGCCCCCGCCCCGCCCCCCGTGCGGCCCCAGCCCCCACCCCGTGCAGCCCCGCCCCCTGTGCAGCTCCGCCCCCCCACGGCCCCGCGCCCAGTGCAGCCCTAACCGCCCCCGTGTAGCCCTGTCCCTACCCCGTGCAGCCCCGCCCCCGCCCCGCCCCCCGTGCGGCCCCAGCCCCTACCCCGTGCAGCCCCGCCCCCGCCCTGCCCCCCCGTGCGGCCCCAGCCCCTACCCCGTGCAGCCCCGCTCCCCCGGCCCCGCTCCCCGTGCAGCCCCAGCCCCTACCCCGTGCAGCCCCGCCCCCGCCCTGCCCCCCGTGCGGCCCCAGCCCCTACCCCGTGCAGCCCCGCCCCCCCGGCCCCGCTCCCCGTGCAGCCCCAGCCCCCACCCCGTGCAGCCCCGCGCCCAGTGCAGCCCTAACCGCCCCCGTGCAGCCCTGCCCCTACCCCGTCCGGCCCCGCCCCCGCCCCGCCCCCCGTGCGGCCCCAGCCCCTACCCCGTGCAGCCCCGCCCCCACGGCCCCGCTCCCCGTGCGGCCCCGCCCCCCGTGCGGCCCCGGCCCCCGTAGCCCCCGCCGTCCCTCCAGTTCCGGGGACCCTCTCCCGGCGTCAGGTGGGCGGGAGTGGGCCCTCCGCCCCTTGGCGCCTGCGCGGGGCGGGTGAGAGGAGGCCGGAACCCGGCGCCGGAGCTCGCGTTTCCGGGCGGTGGGACCCGAGCGCCGCACCGAGCGCGCCGGAGCCGCGAGGGCGGACTTGGTCACCATGGCGACGCGGCGGGACGGAGGCCGGTCCCCACGGGCGTGCGCGGTGAGCCTGGGGCGCGGGGCGGGGCCGCTCCCGGGCCCAGTGACGGGGTCGTCGCCTTCCCGGGGCGGGGCGTGGCTGCGGGCCCCCCTCCCGCGAGCACCCTGCTGGCGCCCGCGGCGGCCTGCCCCACCCCGCGCGGAGGGTCGGAAGCCGGGAGGTCGGTCCGGCGGCCCGCCCAGTCGTGGAGAGATCCCCCGCGGCGCGGCGGGGTCAGGCGGGGCGGGGGGCAGCGGGGTCAGGCGGGGTCAGGCGGGGGCGGGGCGACTTGGGGTGGGACCCCGCGCTCCCGGGCCCAGGGCGCCGCCTGCCCCGCCGCTGCTCACGCACGTACTTTCCGTGTGTCCCCATTCTAAAGTTGCCATTTTTCGTTAATGATACTTCCAGGCCACGGAAATTGTTTCTTTATCTTTTTTTAAAAAAGATTTTATTTATTTATTCGTTAGCAACCGAGAGAGAGAGAGAGAGAGACCCCCAGACCGAGGGAGAAGCAGGCTCCTTGCGGGGAGCCCCACGCGGGACTCGATCCCGGGTCCCCGGGGTCATATCCTGGGCCGAGGGCGACGCCCAGCCGCTGGGCCCCCGGGCGCCCTATATATCTTGTTTCTAACCACACTTTCTATCACAAGTGTTTTCTGAAACAATTATTAATATTTTTTTTACCAATTAAGGATTTTTCTGTTTCCATTATTCTTTCCAACTAATGGAATTCTGTAAGAAAGAACCTCCCGCCCCACCCCCGTTTCTTTTAAGTAGGCTTCACACCCAACATAGGACTCGAACTCAGGACCCAGAGATCCAGAGTCACACAGGGACTCTACCGACTGAGCAAGCCGGGTGCCCCCAGCACCTTACCTTCCTCCCTTCCCCCCTCATCTCGTGTTGGTATACACGTTTTTATTTTGTTTTTATTCCACACCTGTATAATACATTGCTATAATGTATTTTGTTGCTAATTCTCCAGGTTTGGGCATTAGGAGCCCCTTCAAGTCAGCGTGTCCCCCAGCATTTCTCGGCACCGCCAGATGTTCCCCGCCCGTCCTGTGCTTTCTGGAGCAACTTCAGAATTGCCAATCCGTATTTCTATGAAAAATAGACTACTAGCTAGAGTGTAATATTTGCATACAGTTGTTTTGCTTTTATTCTTGGAATTTACAGTCAAGATTTTTTATAAGATTATTTTAGTGCATTTATGTAGGTTTTGTTGCATTATGTCAATCACTTGTTCCTGTTTGTTTTTTTTTAATTTTTTTATTTTATTTTAATATTTTATTTATTTATTCACGAGAGACACACAGAGAGAGGCAGAGACAGGCAGAGGGAGAAGCAGGCTCCATGCAGGGAGCCCGACGTGGGACTGGATCCCAGGTCTCCAGGTTCAGGTCCTGGGCCAAAGGCAGCGCCAAACCGCTGAGCCACGCAGGTTGCCCACTTGTTCCTCTTTGTATTTCGTTATGAGTCCTTACTGATTTTAAGTTTCAATGTGTGAACCATGTTCTAAAAGTCAGCAGCTCATGGGGCGCCCAGCTGGCTCAGTTGGAAGAGTGCAGCCCTTGATCCCAGGGTCATGAGTTCGAGGCCCATGTTGGGTGTAGCGATTACTTAAATAAGTAAATAAAAAGTCAGCAGCTCTCAACTGTAAGGTGATTCAGCTTCCCTTCTGCTTTTGTTCTCATTTACTCAATTTTTATTTGTTTGGTTTTTGTTATTTTTGGCAAAGGAATTTGGCAGGTGTAAATTGTAATGAAAAAGCACTGCATATCCCTCACTTTAGCGGTATCCCTTAACCCCAGCCAGTACCAGTGGTGGAATTAAGACCTGAGATTTTTTTTTTTAAGATTTTATTTATTTATTCATGATAGTCACACAGAGAGAGAGAGAGGCAGAGGAGAAGCAGGCTCCATGCACCGGGAGCCCGATGTGGGATTCGATCCCGGGTCTCCAGGATCGCGCCCTGGGCCAAAGGCAGGCGCCAAACCGCTGCGCCACCCAGGGATCCCCCTATCTGAGATTTACTTGAGATTTTACACATGGTTGTGGGTACTGTTTGGCACTCAGTGAAGTGTGAGGAAGACGGCTTGTGGTCACAGGCCCCTGATTTTCATCCCCTAGACACTACGCTGGAAGAGTACGCGTACCAGGGTTAGCTGGACGGCCCTTGTTGGGATTCCAGGGGGCGCCAGTGTTGAGTCCCGTCCTGAGTGCAGTAACAGATGAGCCCCCTCCAGACTTTCCTTCAAGTCCCACAAAAGCGTTTTGTAAATTAAGGTCACTAATTTATAGTAATTAAGCTCACGTGTTTATAGAGCAGCGAGATAGCTTTCCTTAATGAAGTAGATTTGGGTTCTCGTGCGTTAGGAACGGGGGGCTTATTAGCCGCTGAGTCCAAAGCCCAGAGCATCTGGAACCGCAGCCTTGAGGGAAAGGAGGTAAAAAGAAACCTCTGCTCAGCCAGTGTGTCCGAGTGGCTTGTTCGTCAGCGTCTGGTGACCGGCTTTTAGCCCTTTGCAAACATTCCCTTGTGTACATTGTGCACTCGGTAACTGCTTATGTTTTAATGAGGTCATGCAATGCTTTTCCAATTAAGTACTTACGAGATATTTATTGTAAAACAAATTGTTCCAAATTTTTGGTCAGGCGCATGGAGTGTGATGAACTCTCGTGTCCTATCTGCGGATTGGGTAACCCGGGTTCGTCTCTGACGTGTTTTACTCTGATGTTCGGGTCGTCTGGGGAGTGGTAGGATTTGTCAGTGGGACGAAGCATCCTGCCATAGTCCTTCCTGTCCCTCCAGCATCTTGTCCCTGGAGGCCTGCAGGAGGGGTGAGGCACCCCCAGGGCGAGGCCAGCCCCCTGCAGAGCTCCCGTGCTTGCAGAGCTCTGCACCTCCCTTTGGAGGTGGGAGGTGGGCTCACCTTTGTCTCCAGCCCTTTCCTCTTTTTTTTTTTTTTTAATTTTATTTATTTATTCATGATGGAGAGAGAGAGGCAGAGACACAAGCAGAGGGAGAAGCAGGCTCCAGGCAGGGAGCTGGGCACGGGACTCGATTCCAGGACTCCAAGATTGCGCCCCGGGGCCAAAGGCAGGTGCTAAACCGCTGAGCCACCGGGGGATCCCCTCCAGCCCTTTCCTCTTAACCGTGGTGCCAGCTGTCAGAAACACTTGGCGTGGACCCCACTTGGGGCTCTGGCAGTCTTTGGCTCTGTCCTAATTTGTGAGGACGTGTCTGAGTGTGTCACTAACCGGAGGTGCCAACTTCAGAGCCTCGGTCTCTCGTGCCCTGCCTGAGGAGTGCCAAGCCCCGAGCGTTGCCCCCCTGCCTCCCATAAGGCTGCCCCCGTGGTTGGGGTCACCCACACAGGCCCCTGGCCGGGTCGGCGAGTGAGTCCCCAGCTGCCTTAGCTCGGGGACGCAGTCGTATGTCTTACTGACGGAGGTTGCCTTCCAGATGGGGCCTCTGCGGCCTCCTCTGTCCGGGGCTGGGAGGCCATGGCCTTCGTGAGCAGTTATTTCCATCTTCCTAACACCTGGGAATTTCTAGGTGCTTTTCAGGCCTCGCAGGTCTGAAATAAGGGTTAGAAAGCTCAGTGTTTCACAAATGAGAAAGTCAGAGTGCTGCATGACGCAGCCTGGCCCTGCCCCATGCCCTGCTGGCCCCACGGGCTCTCTAGAACACCGTGAGCAGTGAGCAAAGCCGTGGTAACTGCGTGGCTCCCCCCTCTATGGGGCTCTCTGTAGTTTCCCCAGAAGTTTCATGTGGTGCCTCCTGAAACCTGGGTGCTGGCCGGGGACATCTGCTGGCTGACGGACAGGTTGGGTCCAGACTCTGAACCTATGACGTTTAAAGCTGATTAATGTCAGCCTCAGGGCTTTTAGGGTCATCTTTGGTGAGATTTAAACGCAGCAGGGCGCAGCTGTTGTGTGATGAGGGAGGGGTACAGAGCGCTGGGCGGGCGCCTTCATAGGGCCGGAGCCTGGGGGTGCCGAGGGCAGTAGGATCTGCTGTGCACGGTCCAAGCTGCTTGCTCTCTGGGGGGCGGGGGTGTCCTAGGACTCCTCGGGTGCCGTTCCAAGCAGGTTGAACTTTACCTTGAGAAGCCCAGAGCCACAGGCATGGTATCACGTGATCAGCTGTGTGTGTCACAGGAGTGAGCCCTGGGGGTAGCTGTGTGACCTGGTGGCAGGGCCTGGCACAGGACAGGGTGCTAACGAGCAGTCCCCAGAGGAGGGGAGGCCCGCTGACCTCCAGCCCTTGTGAAGGACGGTGGTGATGACTCACAGGCGCTTCAGGAGCCCGTGAGTCACCAGCGGTGGCCGTGGCGCGGGCGTTGTTCAGTGACATGTGTTTGCTTAAATCCTGATTCTTTCCCTGGGAGTGGGTGCAGGCATGTGGGTGGCCAGGGTGCCTGTCGGTTTCTGTTGATGAGACTGTGGCTGACCCCGGAGCTCCTAGACCACAGCCAGCACCCGGCCCATGCTCTCCCCTGCTAGTGGGTATGGGGGTGCTGGCCAGTAGATGTACAGTTGGTGTGGGGAACCCCCAATGCGGAGGTCGGCAGTGCCACACCAGCGCTTTCAGTGGGCTGCGTGGCCGACGTGGCTAGCGTGGCCACCATAACCCTGGGTTCCCAGGGGTCCTGGGAGCCCTGCAGCCAGCACGGGGACCACAGCCCCCACAGGACCTGTGAGCCTCCTGAGGGCCAAGCAGAGCCCCTTCCTGGCCGTCCTCACAGGCGGGGGCTTCCCTGACCTCTGTCCAGAGCAGCTGCTCCTGTGATGTGCAGTTACCTCCTCTGCCTGTATTCTTTTGTGCTTCTGTCCTGCCCCAGGATGACAGCCCATTGGTGCGGGGACCCTACAGTCCGTCTCCAGTAGGTCAGACGGTCCCTGGCACCTGTGAAGTGCTAAATAAATACTTGGGGGTTTTTTTTTTTTTTGTATATTTTTTTATTGGAGTTCGATTTGCCAACATATAGCATAACTCCCAGTGCTCATCCTAAATACTTGTTAAAGGAATTAAATGAATGACTTTAAGAAAGCTCACTGTGCCTGTTGGAGTTTTGTATCACCAGTATTGTTTCCTGGTTACAGTGAGGTAGCACTTGAGATACAGCAGCAGAGGTTTGCTCCTGAGTGAGGCAAACATTTGTCATCCCCTTCGTGTGCTGGGACCTGGGGCTCAGAGCAGAGTCTCAGGTGACCTCCGCACATCTCGCTGCCTACTTGGGGGAATATTTGGCCACGGGCTGATTTGAAGCCAGTAACTTCCTTTTTTATTGAATTAAAAACTTAAAAGTAAATGTCTCTAGCTTGTCTGTGATTCGTTTCTACGTCCATCAACACGTCTAAAGGTCAAGTTATTGTGGATCTGGAGCAGGGGGGCTGGCGATTGGAGGGGAGGGTGCTTGGGTATTTGGGGTTGAGAGAAACCATGGCCCGTGCCCCGTGTGGAGCCGCCTGGGGGTCTGACACCACCCAGCACATGGCGGCAGGTGGTAGGCTCCAGCTCGGCGTGTTCCAGCCCTGAGAGTGGGACGGTGACCCAGCTGTTTTGGAATGGGAAGCCCTAGGGAGTTAGGCTTTGTTTCCTTCTGTTTTGTAAGATCCTTTGGCGCAGCTCAGAGTGAGTGCGCAGCCTCGAAGTGAGGCCCCGTGCAGGTCAGGGATGATGGGGGGGATGAGGTGCGTGGGGATGGGCGGCAGCAGGCAATCAAGTCAAGGCTAATCCCACGTTTAGCTTGGGCAGCTTGGAGCACAGCACCACACATCTGTGAAATGCTCATTATTTCTGGGGTCCTGACGATATTTTGGGATTCTCCAAATACCAGCCCGGACCATTTTGGCAATTTCTCCCTTACTTTTTTCTCCTTTCACCTTTTTTTTTTTCTTTGTAGCAAGAATTACTACCAGACTACCCTCGTTGAGCCCCAAGTCCTGTGCCGTGTCAGCGGGAGGCTTGCCCCTCCCGGACCACACTGGCTACCTGCATTTGCAAATTCATTGTTTCGTTTTTTTCCTTTTACTACCAAAATGTTATAGTGACACATTTCATTATATGGATAGTTTTTTGTTGGTGGTTTTCATTATTAGTAACTTCAGGAGTAAAATGAGACTTCACATCCCTAAAAAGTAGCCTTGGCGATTCACAGTGGTCGCCTGCGTAGGAGTCCTGGAGCTAACATAAAGGAAACGGAGCTCCGTGGCCCCGTGGGTCCTCTTGTTCCTGTACTTGCTTTACGAGGACCGAGGCGGACGCTGCCTGGACCTCTGCGACTCCCTTTCACGGCGTCCCTGCAGGCCTCCGAGGTCCCACCCACTGTCCATCTCCCCTAGTCCCAGAAAACTCACCATCAACCACTACCAAACCAGTGAGTCAAGATGACACGGCACAGTGGGACCTTTTCTTTCTTTCTTTCTTCCTTTTCTTTTTAGATTTATTTATTATTTGAGAGTGAACGATCTAGCATGTGAGCGGGAGGAGGGGCAGCAGGAGAGGGGAAGCCGACTCCTGGCTTCCCTGATCCCACGACCCTGAGACCATGACCTGAGCTCACACCAAGAGTGTCAGCTCAGCCCATGGAGTCCCCCAGGCGCCCCAGGATTTTTTTCTTCTTAAAAAAGAAGCATCTGGGTGGCTCCTTCAGTGAAGCATCTGCCTTCGGCTCAGGTCATGGCCTCATGGTCCTAGCATTGAGTCCCGAGCCGGGCAAAATAAAAAGACCCACTTCACACGACTCAAGACATTTTAGAATCTTTGGAATGAGAGTGATACTCAGACGTCCCTGGCCCTTTGGGAAGGTGCTGTCGGGGACGGGCTGCTGTTTGCCCTGGAGCCTCTGCCCTCAGGATGACAGTGGGCTTGCTGTGTGGCCTGAGGTCAAGGCCCAGAGCACCCCTTGCCTGCCAGGCGATGGAATGTCAGCAGTCCCCATGGTCTCAGCACGCCTGGCAGTCCTTGCTAGCTGCCCCCACCACGCACATGCACGCAGCCCATCCTTGGTACACGCAGGAGCAAGGGGTATTTAGCACTTGTTACAGTTTGACAAAGTAGTTTTACGCTGTTGAATCTAATAATTAAAAAGTAGAGCTTATGTACTATATAATCTTTTTAAATTTTATTTTCCTTTAGTGCTTTATTGTTATTGTGTTTTAGGAAAGGACCAATCAGTGATGGATTAGAAATAGAAGAGCCAAGGAACCTGCTCCTGAGTGCTGAATCTCCAGGAGCCGGGGCCTGCGGCAGGAGCGGAGTGTGGGACAGGAGGGGTGTTGGCCCTCAGAGGCTGGGGGACTCCAGCACTTGCTCAGCTCCTTGGCTGCCTCGTTTTCTCATCTGCAAAGTGGGAGAGCGCTTCGTGAGCCTGTTTTAAAGGACCCAGCCCTTGTAGGTGAGCAAACGATGTTTCCTATGTCTCCTTCCTCTGCGACCCTAGGCTTACCACCCTGTGGCTCTGCTGCAGGGTGAGAGTAGGCTGGGCCCTGGGTGGGTCACCTGGGGTGCTTCAGAACATACGCGTGGCCAGACGGCTGCTCACTGGCCGAGGGTGTGCTCCATGGTGGTGACAGCAATGCCGGAGATGGGGAGCTGAGGCGGGTGTTGCAGAAGGACAGCTCAAGCGCCTCACCAGGGCCTGCTTCCCACCTTCTCCCCGCTGCAGCTTTCTGGATGCTGCCGCCGCCGTCGCCTTCGGAGGCGGCCCTGAGCCAGCTGCTGGCCCGCAAGGAGGAGGAGTGGAGGGCGCTGCAGGCCCACCGCTGCCAGCTGCAGGAGGCCGCTCTGCAGGCCGCGCACAGCCAGCTGCAGGAGGCGCAGGGGGCGCTGCGGTGCCTGCAGGAGGACTTCGCGTACAACCTGCAGGTGCTGGAGGAGCGGGACCTCGAGCTGGAGCGCTACGATGCCGCGTTCGCCGAGGCCCGTGGGCGGGAGGAGGCGCGGCAGGCGGAGCTGAGTGAGCTGAGGGTGCAGGTGGCCCGGCTGAGGCAGGCGCTCGCCGGTGAGGCCCAGCGGCGGGAGGACCTGCAGCAGCAGCTCCAGCTGAAGCTGCAGGAGCACCGGCTGGAGCTGGAGCGCATCCACAGGTGAGGTGCCGCGCCCGCAGCGCAGTCAGCACGGCGGGACGTTGCTTTCCATGCCAGGCACTCTGCGAATTATGAGTCCGCATCATTTCACCAAGACTTGTGACCCGTGATTGTTTAAATGATGCAAAATAGCTAGTAATTCCCAAGCGCGGGGAGCTCATGTGAGGCAGGTTGACCGTGAACCCAAAGCCCCGGAAGCCGCTCTCATGGCACACGCACCTCTCTCCCCCTTGAGAGAGAGAACACGGGCTTCATTTTAAAAACTTTGCTGTCCTGAGACACCTGGGTGGCTCAGCGGTGGAGCGCCTGCCTTTGGCTCAGGGCCTGATCCTGGGGTCCTGGGATCGAGTCCCATGTTGGGCTCCCCACAGGGAGCCTGCTTTTCCCTCTGCCTGTGTCTCTGCCTCTCTCTGTGTCTCTCAGGAATAAATAAATAAAATCTAAAAAAAAAAAATCTTTGCTGTCCTTCCCCTGTCAGGGTGTATGTTCGTGATGTCACCTTTACTGTCAGGGTGCATCCCTCTGGTGCGTGTGTGTGCACACAGACGTCAGCGGCAGGCAGCATCCTGCAGGTTCTGTTTGCACTTAAAGTGGGGCCCTGAAGAGTGTGTCATGTTGTCAGTTTGTACTGAGAAGTGCTCGTGGGACAACCCAACAGTAACAGTGTTCTGTACGAAAGGTAGGGGAGGTGAGGAGGGAAAGCTGCCCGAGGGCTCTGCTGTGTTCATGGCTGCGGAGGCTTGTGGCAGCTTCCCAGCAACTGGGCAGCTTTTCCCTGGGCCTCCCATCGAGTGCACCATGCCTTTTTTTTTCTTTTTCTTAAAATATTTTATTTATTCATGAGACACAGAGAGAGGGAGGCAGAGGCACAGGCAGAGGAAGAAGCAGGCTCCCTGCGGGGAGCCCGATGTGGGACTCGATCCCAGGACCCTGGGATAACGCCCTGAGCTGAAAGCAGATGCTCCACCGCTGAGCCACCCGCGTGCCCCGCAGCCACATCCCTTTATGAGGCTACCTGGCCTTGTTCTATGCTTGCCGGATGCGTTAGCGCTGTGCTTCTCTGCAGCAGGAGACTCAGTGGCAGGCCAGGTGTCAGGTGGGGAGGACTATGTCAATGGGTGTGGGACCATCGGGACCCCCCGGCCTCCTGCCCACCCACTGGCTGGCATCTCCAGTAATAAGGTGTTGGCATAGCTCCCAGGGGCCCGGTGCCGCCCTCCTCAGGGATGCCTGAAAGCTCCACCACGGTCAGTGTCCCCTGGAGCAAGGAAGGCTGCATGGCCTCCGGCGGGGTGACATCCTGACTCTCCCCGGACTCCGTGATGCTCCTGGAGGATCAGCAGCAGCTGCTCTTCACACTGGGACACGTGGGGCCAGTGCGCCCTCCGTGGAAATACTGATTTTATTTCCCACAGCTGTTTTTGAGAGATTTTAAAGTATCGGTGAAGTGTTCCACATCATCCTGTAAAGTGTCTCCTTACCTCATTTCCCCCTCCTTTTTTTTTTTTTTTTTTTTTGCTAAATTTGAGATATTTTCAGCCGTTTCTTTAAGTACGTGTCCTCTGCTCCCGGGCTGGGGCTCCGTGGCTGGGCATTCGGCCCTGGTGACTGTCCCACAGCTCCGGGGGGCTCCGCTCATGCTCTTGTATTTCTCTCTGTCGTGTGATGGAGCTGTCTCCGTGGCTCTGGTGGTCAAGCTCATGGATTCTTTCTCTGTCCTGTTGTCAGGGTCATCCGGCTGTTGAGCCCACCCCACGGAGTCTTGTTTGGTTGTCATATTTCCTAGTCCTCAATTTCTGTTTGATTCTTTGTTTTTCTTTGCCGAGAGTTTCTAATTTTTTATTTAGGAAAGCTCTGAATGGCTTGCTGAAGCGTTTTGGATAACGGCTGCCTTAAAAACCCTCGTAGGGAATCTCCACGTCTGTGTCCTGTCGCTATAGGTGTGTGCTGATTGCCTTTTCCTGTTCGGGGTGTAACTTCCCAACCCAGGGCTTCCGCTTGTGTCCTGGACACTTTGGGAGTCACGTGGTGTGACTGTGGTGCCACTTGAGGCTCCCGCTGAAGCCACCGTCGGGAGGGCCCTGCAAATGGGTCCCCTCGGGGAGCATTCAGTGTGAATTTTCTTAATACTGTGATGTTCACACAGTGACAAGAACAGCGAGATGGATCAGCAGCGGGAACAGTACGAAAACCTGAAGTGGCAGCTGCAGAGGAAGCTGGAGGAGCTCGAGGGCGAACTTGCTCTGCAGAGGCAGGTAAGCGCGCGGGTCTGGCCTCTGCTCGGTGTCTGCGCCGCTCGCCCGTGCTCACGCCGTGCCGGTGAGGAGAAGACGGCCTTCTGTGGACTGTGTGTACCGTGGGGTCAAAGTTAAATGAGTGGAGCAGGTTCCATCCTGGGGTGGCCTGGACGGGGCAGAGGGCGTCCGCACCTCGTCTGCCGTGCTCTCGCTCCTCAGAAAACGGTCAATGTTTTCTTCTTCATTTCTTTTAGAAAAAAGTATCACAAAGTCAAAATTTGTGTTGCTTACTGTAGGAAAGAGCTGGGAACTCAAATTGTGAAAACTGTATTTCTGTCAAGAAAACCATAGGTCAAAAAAAAAAAAAAAAGAAAGAAAAAAGAAAACCATAGGTCGGGGATCCCTGGGTGGCGCAGCGGTTTAGCGCCTGCCTTTGGCCCAGGGCGCGATCCTGGGGTCCCGGGATCGAGTCCTGCGTCGGGCTCCCGGCATGGAGCCTGCTTCTCCCTCTGTATCTCTGCCTCTCTCTCTGTCTCTCTCTCTCTCTATATATATATATATCATAAATAAATAAAAATAAATTAAAAAAAAAGAAATTTGTTTAAAAAAAAAACCTTGGTCATCCTATGTTTTTTGTTTTTTGTTTTTTTTTTAAGATTTTATTTATTTGAGAGAGAGAGCGAGCAAGCGAAAGAGCACGAGCAGGGGGAGGGCCGGGGGCAAAGCTGACACCCCGATGAGCAGGGAGCCTGACACGGGCTCAACCCCAGGACCCTGGGATCATGACCTGAGCTGAAGGCAGACACTTCACCCACTGAGCCCCCAGGAGTCCCGAGATCATCCTGTTTCAGGATAGATGTGTCAGCCGACAGGTGGCACTTAAACCTGTCACCAAATTTCCCCTCATGATGCTGATACTCAGCTGCGCTCCTGACAGAATGAGGTGTGCTGGGGTTTGGGTGAGGACACTGTTCACACTTGTGGCCCGAGTCCGTGTCCCCGGAGACCCGTGAGCGCGGGTGCTGGGGGGTCCTTCGACCGTGGGCTGAGCTGGGTCATCGGAGCCATAGCAGCCTTTGTGGGGTCTGCCTCCGTGAAGCTCCTTGCACATGTGTGACCTCATCTCACAGCAGAGACGCAGTGTTCACATGAATTTCACAGATGGAACTTAAAGTCACCTGCCTCCGATCCCCTTAATAAATGGCAGAGACAGAATTTGAGTCCAGTGTGTAAACTCTTAGCCACTGTCACCCTGCCCTGGGATTGCGGTGGTCGGCAGCAAGAACTCCCGTCCCCCTCAAGGTCCTTCCGGCTCGACTAAGTCAGATCAGCATGAGACAGAGGCACAGGCGAAAACCACATTCAACAGGTGTATACTTGGGGGTGCTGCACCGACACGGAAGTTGCAGTCAGGCACAGTGAGGTCTGAGCCGTGGAGAAGGGGATGGGCGTCTGGGACTTCAGGTGAGAGCGCGCTCCTCCCGCGGTGAGAAGAGCTGATGTTTGCCCTGCCAGGGGCGCCCATGTGACTCCTGATCTCAGGGTCATGAGCTGGAACCCAACATTGGACGCAGACGTTATTTAAAGAAATGTGCATGTGTATTGAAGATGTCTGGGAAAAAAGATGTTTGCCCTTCCACACAGTTCGGTCACTCAGATAAACTTGATCTCTGCTAATGACCCTTATTCTGGGAAAGACGCCCAATTTAGCTGCTTCTGTGTGGTTGAGAGAGGAACAGAAGTTTCTCTTGAGGCTGCAGGGTCTCAAGTGCCTCCAGCTCAAAACACTCCACATACCGAAGTGTGCGTTCGGGGATGTCTGAGCCCCTTCACACTGTCCTCATCCTCGTTCTAGACGGCTGCTCACGCTAGCCGAGAAGGAGCCGGATCTGAAGTCCGCTTGAGCCGTGTCTTCTCGCTGCCCGTTCTCACAGCCGTTGGCTCAGGCTCGTTCCCTGCGTCTTGGTGCGTGCAGCGCGCTGGCCGTGCCGGCTCCGTCCAGGCGCTGGGGCAGCAGGGGGTGGACCCATGCTGCTGGTGGGCTGGCCCGACCGCTGGCCCGTGGTCCCGAGGCACCGTGTCGGCCCCCGAGACACGGCAGGGTGTCCTGTGGCCACGGAGGCGGCGGCCAAGGCCCTGCTCGCAGCCAGGCTTACTGCCTCAGCGCGTGGCGCCCTTTCCCTCCCCTCCGGAAGCTTCACACTCATTCTCCGTGATGCCGGCGTGGCTTGGGGCGCCCGTACAGCTCCTCAGACCTCCTGCAGGGACCTCAGAGCTTCGTCCGTCATGGTCATGGGCGGGTTTGGCTTCTGGAAACAGCTCAAGGCCTGAGCGGCAGGGTGGAGGCAACTGTTGTGACTCACCTGGGAGTCATGAGGTTTCCTCAGCAGCAGGTCGCTCCCGCAGGCAGGCTGTCCTGACGCTCGGGGGCAGCGGTGACCCGGAGACCTGCGGGGCTTCCCGGCCTGTCCCCACTCAGCCGCTGCTGTGACTCAGGCTGGTTCCAGCTTTGAGCTCCTGTGTCAGCCGGCCACAGGGGACGCTGGTTTCCAGAGCAGCCCTCGCTCTGGAAGGAAGGAAGCTTGATGTTGAAACTCCCCAGCATTGTCGTCCCCCCGAGGCGGCTGCTGGGACCGTGGGCGGCATCTGTCCAGCGTGGTTCTCAGGATGTGGCGTACGTGGGCTCAGCCCCGCTCTGCTGCCCACAGCTTGCTGTTTCGGTGGTTGGACTGGCTCTTAGGTGATCCCCTTCGGGCGGGTTTCCTGCCTCTTGTTCTGAAGGTCTTTGTGTCCGTTATTGACCTGTCAGAGGTAGAATGGATTCAATAGTGGTAATGATTTTTCTCTTGAAAAATGAGGTCTGAGATGATGGGAACTGAGTTGGTCTGTTTGACTCCTGCTGTACCTGCAAGTAGTTGGCTCTGGGTCAAGGGAAGCCGCCTTCTGTGTTGGCGAGCGTCGCGGGAGTAGAAGAGGAACGATTGATTGATGTAGTCATTCGTTTAACAAATACCGTTGGCACGTGAGTCACGTGCTCGGCGTCCCCCCACTCCTGGAGTTAGGACGTGAGCACCTGGACCTGCCTGCTCTGGGAGCGAGCTGGCCCTCGTGGGTCGGAGTGGACCCCCTAACAGTGCAGCCTCTAGTGGGATATCCCAAGGGTGTCACCTGCACGACCAGTAAGGCACAGTGGTCAGGAAGAGGACCCATGAGCTGAAGCCTGTGGGTGGTGAGGGATGTGGAGGGAGGGGTGCTACCTGCATGTGTAGGGGGCCCGGGGCAGGCGTCCCAGGTCAGTGGTGTGGAGGTGTAGGTGGCCACGTCGGGCTCACGGGCAGCAGCCCGGGTATAGCAGCAGTGCTGTCAGGCCGCGTGGGAGGGGGCTCCTGGGCTTCCAGGCACACGTGTTGGGTGAGAGGGGACTTTGCACATTGGAGGTCAGGTGGGGGTCACAGGGTACAGAGCTGGGAGCCCCAAGGGAGTGTAGACAGAGGAGCCTTGGGCAGAGCCTTCAACGGGAGGGTGGGAGGCGAGGGCCAGTCAGAGGACCAGAGGAGGGTGGGCGCCCTGGAGCCGGAGAGCAGGAGGGTGGAGGTGGGCGTGAGTGTGAGTCGGGCTGAAGCGCTCCTGGTTCCTGGGCCTCCCTCTCAGGCCAGCGCTGCCCTGCTGGCCCTGTGCATCCGCAAGATGCCCCGCACCCGGGGCCCGCAGAGCTTTGAGCAGAAGCCAAACGCTTCGCAGTTTTGTGATAGAAAAGAATCCCACTGATTCTCCTATTCTGGACCCAATAAGGGGTATTCCTGTGACCACTTATGCTTCGTTTTGCTTTTCAAAGGATGAAAAAAGTAAAACGTAAGCTCTTTTTTTCTTTTTTTTTAAAGATTGATTTATAAAAAAAATAAAAAATAAAAATAAAATAAAGATTTATTTATTTATTCATGAGAGACACACACAGAGAGAGAGAGAGAGAGGCAGAGACCCAGGCAGAGTAAGAAGCAGGCTCCAGGCGGGGAGCCCGACGTGGGACTCGATCCCAGGTCCCCAGGATCACACCCCGGGCTGAAGGCAGGCGCTCACCTGCTGAGCCACCCGGTACCCAAACATATGCTTTCGGCCGTACTTCTGTGAGTGTCTGAGGCCCCCGCTCGACCTTCAGAGACGCGGGGATCCAGCTGCGTGTATCCCGGGAGATGCATGGCTCCCACCTGCCTCCCTGGGAGAGGCCGGATGTGGCCACATTGTCGCCGTCAGTCAGGCTGCGTTCAGCCTCCCCTCTGAGCTTCCCGGGTAGCAGAGTCTGCGGAGCCCCGTCGCCTCATCAGCCACGCGCCGGCTCTGCCGTGCTGTCCGCACGCTGTGCTGAGGGGCCTGCCCGCCGGCTCCTTTGCGGGGACAGCCTTCACGTGCTGCAGGTCACCTGTCCCCTGCTCTAGGCGTTGGGGCTGGGGCGGGTCACCGTGACACCGTGGGGCGGGACAGACCAAGTCAGAGCCTGACTCCTGTTTCCCCTGAGGCCTCTCTGCCCCAACTCCTGTCAGTTCCTCACACGTGAGCCCATCTGAGGAGCCAGCACGCGCGCGCCTCAGTCCACGCGGCAGGTGGGCTGTGCGGGCCCATCGCTTCTCACGGGGAGCGGGACACTAGGGCCCGGCCGCGGTGAGGGCCGGGTGTGGCGGGCGGGACAGGGGCTCGGGGGCGTGCTGGGGCCGGGCCTGGCCTGGCGTCAGGTGGAGAGCTTGCGTGCACACAGTGCCCAGCAGGCAGGGGCTCCCTAAGCAGCACTACTCGCCCCCGGGCAGAAGGGCGTGCCGGCGCGGGCTGTGGGGCCTGCCGCACAGAGCGACGTGGGGGCCCGCCCGCCACATGCGCCGTCAGCTCCCAGGTGCCCGCGGTCTGCACCATGACCCCTTCGGACACTCGCACACGCGTAACTGCCAGGACAGAAGCCGGTGTCACGTGAAGTCCCAGCAGCTGTGACGGGCGACGCCTGTCATTGCGAGAGTCCCACGACATGCTGTGGCGGTGCCTATTCCTTCTCTGGCTGCTGCGTGCCCCGGTGGCTGTGGCAGTCGCCTTGCCACTCACCGGGGCAGGGCCGTTTCAGGCTTCTGGGTCGTTTCGGTTCCAGGCCATTACAGGTGACGTTGCCGAGAGCCTTCTCGGCAGGCCTCCGTGTATTTGGGTAAATCACTTGGGAGCAGAGTTTCTGGCTTGTGCACTAGGGCACATTTAACTTTGTGGGACGCCGTCAGACTGTTTTCCAAGACACTTGTACTGTTACGTTCCTGGCCGCGCCGCAGGTTCTCGCGGCTCCACGTCCTTGTCAGGCCGAGCATCACTGTCTCTCCCATTTCAGCCGTTCTCCGGGGCGCGTCGTGCTGTCTCCTTGTGCTTTTACTTTCCTAGCCCGACGGTCAGCGTGGAAGCATCCTTTCAGGTGTTCCTCGGCCAGCGATACACCTTTATTGTGAAGTGTCTGTTTACCTTTGCTGCTCCTCTTAGAAGGTGGATTATTTGTCTTCTTGTCGTTGATACGTGAGAGTTCCTTAGGTATCCCAGAAACAAGGCCTCGGGTACGTGAGCTACAAGCATCCTCTCCATCTTGGGCTCGGCCTTTTCCTTCCCCAATAGCAGCAGGTGATTGAACTTTGGTGACGTTCTGGTGAGCTTTTTATTGCCTCATTCCTGAATAGGTGCATCCAACTGAGGCAGGATGGTGGGACGTTGAGACTTGCCAGCAGCATGGGAAGGAAGCCAAGAGTAGCAGGGAAAGTGGCCCTGAGAGAAGAAATGGTTCCTGGGCCAGTGACCCTGAAGGCCCCACTGCGGGGTGAGGCTGCCGGGCGGTCGGCAGACGTGCCCATGCCAGCATCTGGTTGGCCCTGCCGGTCTAGCTGCAGACGAGCCGGCGATGCTGTGACCCCCTGCCCTCTCCACATGTGAGAACTTGAGCCTGCCTGGAGTGGGGTGGGGGCAGGGCCAGCCTCACCTCATGTCATGTCTTAGTTTCCGGGCTCTTGGGGTCTCCCTGTGATTAGCGCCACCAGAGATAACCCAGGAACCGAGTGCTAGGAGGAGGGACCATTCACAAAACAAGAAAGAATTGGGACTGTTAACAATATATTTAAAGAGATAAATTCAGATTGAAGAGAAAAAAGAAAATCTGGGGAGAAGTTTAAGAGACATGTAGGATCAGCTGAGATGTTCGATGTAGCCATCACTTCCAGAGACAGGGTGGAAAACAAGAAGGGGCAGACTGGCAGGGAACGAGCACGGTCACTTCCTGGGGTGGGGATTTCGAACAAACGGCCTGCAAGGCCCGAGCAAGGAGCCGAAGTGTTTCAGAGGCACTTGGAAAACCTAGAGAGTGGAGAACGGACACGGCGGCGCCGCTGCTCAGCGGTGTGGGCGCAGGGCCCTCGCGTCCGCACACACAGGTGGAGGGGCCTGCCCATCTGGGCTCAGCGGGGTCTCCCGGAAGTTACTGGAGCACGCTCTAGCCTGGCCAGGGCCAGGGGCTCGGCTTTAGCCACCTCCATTCCCTTCTGAGTTCAGGATGGGGGAGCCAGGAGATGGGAGCTGGACTGGCTGCCGGGAGAATGGGGGCCCAAGCTGAGCAGGCGTCCCGACGTCCCCAAGATCGGTGGCCCCAGCACAGGGCCGAGCTGGTGGCCTCACATCCCAGAGTGCTCCGCAGGAGCCAGCGGGTCCAGGCCAGCCAGAGCTTCCAACCCCAGGGGGAGGCCGTGGGGGGTGTGGCAGGCAGCAGAGGCTCTCCCCAGAGGAGGGGGCGCGGGAGCCCCGGGACACGCGGGGAGTGTGAGGAGCAGCCGGGGAGACAGTTGAGCAGTAGCCCCGGAGAAGCCAGGCCGGAGTGTGGAGGCTGAGGCCTCCGGGAGCCATGGCCCAGGACAGGGGTCCCACTGCCCAGGTGGACGCCGTGGAGGAGCTTGGGGGACCGAGGTGGAGGGGCTGGGGGTGAGCCGCTCCAGGAGAAACAGCAGGCTGTTGGTTGGTGAGCTTTTATCGTCACAATAACCTATGGAATTTCTGGAGTCAGCCTGGGGGGTGAAGCTCAGAAGACTGCCTGCTTGCAGAGCCGGGGCCCAGAGCCGTGGGATGGGGCTGGCCTCCAGGGCCCGTCCCCGCAAGGACACAGGCAGGGCGCCGTGGCATGTGCATGGCGTGGGGAGACCCAGCCCAAACTGTTGAAAGCTGTTGCGGTGCTGCCCCCTCACCGCGGCCTCCGTCCCAAGCCCCCAGTAGTGCACAGGCCCCGTGGGCGCCCGCAGGACCCAGTGGCACCACCGGCAAGGACACAGATCGCGTCTGTGGGGGCACCCGGACGCCGCGAGAGCCCCCCAGGTTTACGTAGACAGCATAGACCACGTCCCCAGGGTGAGTGTGGCGCCTCCACCACCAAGGACCTGTGTGCCCCGCTGGCCTCCGGCCCGCCCGCCCGGCGGTGGCAGCGTCCGCCTCCTCTCACCGAGAGCCCTCTTGTTTCAGGAGCTGCAGCTGGAATTCGAGTCTGAAATGCAGAAGAGGGAGCACGGGTTCCGCCTGCAGGCTGACGGCATGAGCAACGCGGTGCTGACTCAGGAGCTCAAGGTGGGTGGGGGCTACTCCCTTCCCTGCGGACATGTCCTGGGGGGAGGGCCGGGTTCACGCAGAGGCCTCCCTTGTGGCACCAGGGTCAGGGGTGACATGCCTGAGGAGCGCCTGCCACCGTGACCACTACGTGGCTCCTCGCACGAGTGACGGAGGAGGGCTGGTGTCCCCGCTGTGCTTGACCCAGCCTTGGGGAAGGGCCCCCACCCGGGATAACCTCCACCCAGCCCTGGCCAAGGCCTGTGTCCTCTGTGAGCACTTGGAACGGCCTCTGGGGAGGTGCTGCTCGACCGCCATTTCCAGCAGAAGAGGCCAGGCCAGGTGGTCAGGGCCATGTGCGGCTGTGCGCCAGCCACGGTGCTCGCCACCCCTCATGGCTTCTCTAGTGCACTAGCCCCATGCTGCCAGGGCACATGCGAAGGGCGCTCATGCCTGACCTTTAGCCTGGAGATGGGTGGCGAGGGTGGGGGTGGCCTTGAGGGAGCCCGAGGTTGAGCAGGGGAGGAGGAAGCAGGGGCGGACACCTGGCCGGGGCCCTGCTGCCCCAGTGGCTTGCACCTGCACGGGCGTCCAGCAGATGTCAGTAGGGAGTGCCGCGCTCACAGTCGGGGTGGGGGGCCCTCCCGCAGGCCGCCAGCCTTCCTGCAGCGCCACAGTCCAAGGGCAGCACACGGCCAGCCCGAGGCCCCAAGATCCCGGGCCATTGTCGTGGTCAGCGTGCTGGGTGGGCAGCTCGCAGCCCAACCTCACCTCTGCAGGGCACCGCTTGTCGTGGAGCGCCAGCCTGTGTCCTGCCAGGCCCCCGCCTGGCCCCTCTGCACAGGCACCCCTGACCACACTCCCCCTGCCAGCCAGGGGCCAGGCCCAGGCTGCCCCACGGCGACCCTCAGGAGGCCACTCGAGGACTTCTGAGAGCCGAGGGGAGAGGGCAGCTGGGTCGTGCAGGGCCGTGCCCTGAGCTCACAGCCGGGTGGGCACTGCTGTGAGGGTGGGGCTGGGGACACGCAGGGCATGGGCGCTGGTCCACCCCCTTCTGCGTGCCAGGCGGCTACAAACCCCCAAGAGCCTTCTCCCTGGAGGGCTCCACGCAGACGTCAGGGCCGCAGTTCACATTCGAGGAGACTGAGGCCGTGGTCTTACACGCCCCACCTGCTTGTGCGATTCCAGTACCTGAGCAGTAGTCACAGAGCAGCCGGGACCGTGTGTTGCCGCGATAGGCTCATGCACGCGGCCCCGTCGTGGGTGCAGCCGGGGAGCCGTGGTGGTCAGGTGGGGACTTGAGGACGCCCTCACGGTGTGCTGCTCTCGAGTTGTTTTCTTCTCTCCGTTCAGCCCCAGTGCTGTCCTCATTTTGAGTTCTTTATCTCTGGAAGGTGAAACTGCTGAACAAGGAGCTCGGGGCCCTGAAGGAAGCTGCCGCCCAGGCCGCAGAGTCGCTGCGGGGTGCTGAGGCCGCCAATGCGGGGCTGGAGGAGCAGCTGCAGCACAGCCACCAGGAGCTCAGGGACCTGGCCGCCTCCAAGGACGCCCGGTGCGCAGCCACACTGCCGCCTCGGGGCTGGGGGCTTCCGCCTGGCCCGGCTTGCTCCAGGCCGGCTGGCTGTGGGCCCGTCTGCTTTTTCTGCTAATGTTTCCTCCTTTTCAGGATAAAGGACTTGGAGGGCAAACTTAACTCTG
The DNA here is from genome assembly GCF_011100685.1 of Canis lupus familiaris. Taxonomy (NCBI): domain Eukaryota; kingdom Metazoa; phylum Chordata; class Mammalia; order Carnivora; family Canidae; genus Canis; species Canis lupus. The sequence goes on from NC_049230.1 coordinate 971,669, forward strand.
TGCAGCTCTCCAGGAAGAAGGAAGAAGAGGTCTTCAGGAGGAAGTGAGTGTTCCCGGCTCGTGGCCTCGCGGCCCCGGGGTGAGGTCCAGGCAGAGATGCCCCCCGACCTGCGGCCATCCGGCCTTTCAACTCACGGCTTTGGGTCTCCTTCCATGATCTGTTCAGGATTCTCAGTGGTAGTGAGGCTTTTTAGTGTGTTAAAACTTTTTCAAAAAATACATATACATTCTTAAGGTTTTAAGTCACCTGTACACCCAGTGTGGGGCTTGAACTCACAACCCCAAGATCAAGAGTCATGTGCTCCACCGACTAAGCCAGCCAGGTACCCCAGTGTCTTAAAGCTTTTGAGCTTAAAAGTCTGGTTAACCAGGGGCTCCTGGGTGACTCAGTTGGTGAAGTGTCTGACTCTTGATTTCCACTCAGGTCATGATCTTGGGGTCATGGGGTTGACCCCGTATCTGGCTGGCCCTGGAAAAGCAATGTTCCTCTTCATGTCCTCTTCTAGAGCCTTCTTTTTTTTTAGTTTATTTAAGTGATGTTTCCGTCCTGTGGGGCTCAAACTCACAACCCCGAAGTCAAGAGCCACACACTCCCCTGACAGCCATCCAGGTGCCCTAAAAGTGTTTTTATTTGTAAACTGAAATCGTTGAAAATGAATATGATTTTTTAGCATATTATAAATATTGGCATTAAGAAGTAAAACTGTCAGGGGCACCTGGCTGGCTCAGTCAGTAGAACACATGACTCTTGGTCTTGGGGTTATGAGTTCAAGCCCCACACTGAGTGTAGAGATTACCTAAATTTTTTTAAGAAAAAAAGAAAAAAAAGAAGTAAAACCATTCAGTCCCCCCCCTTTTTTTTAAATATAAGATTTATTTATTGAGTGCCTGGGTGATTCAGATGGTTAAATGTCTGCCTTTAGCTGCAGTCATAAATAAAAAAGAATTATTTATTTGAGACAGAGAAAGAGAGCACAAGTAGGAGCGAGAGGTAGAGGGAGAAGGAGAAGCAGACTCCCCTGAGCAGGGAGCTTGATGGATGTGGGCTCGATCCCAGGACCCTGAGATCATGACCTGAGCCAAATATCAAGAGTCTGACCGGGATGGCTAATGAAATGAGTAGTTATTTCTGACTTGCATTGCCACCTGGTGCCCTGCAGTCACTCTAAATACCCCTTGCCATTGACTTAAAAGCATAGGAACCAGCCCTTCCTGAGCTGCCAGAAATATCACATCTTCCCTTTTTCTCCTGCCTACCCTCCGATTTCTATCTGACTTTCTCAAGGACTTATATTTGAATATAACATATTTTTAAAGATTTTATTTATCCATTTGAGAGGGAGGGAGAGAGAGAGAGAGAGAGAGCACAAGTAGGGATGAGGGCCAGAGGAAGAGGGAGAAACAGACCCTGCACTGAACAGGGAGCCCGACATGGGGCTCGACCCCAGGACCCCGGGATCATGACCTGAGCTGAAGGCAGTTACTTCCCCGACTGAGCCACTCAGGTGCTCCTATAATGTGTTTTTTTTTTTTTTTTTTTTGCTTCATAAATTTGGAATCAGTCTCCTCTAACAACGATACATATATTTATATGAACTAAAAACAATGAAATTTGCTGGGGTCACAAAGCTGTACATGTTCTAAAACGTTTCTAAACGAAGGAATTCTGATAATTATTTGTATACTTTACAAAACGACATAATATATTGTAAAATTCAATAACTAAATAAACTCAGTCCCTTTAGGAATGCCCCCTGACTGAGGTGAGCGGCTGCGTGGGGGTGGCCACCGGCTTCTCCGGCAGCATCTCCAGACTTTGAACTCCTTCCAGTTATGACCAGGGCCACCTGCTGGTCTCACCTCCAGGATGTCTTTGTGTCCCGTGTCTGCTGGTGACGCAGCAGCTTCTCCAGCTCTGGGGGTCGGAGGGCTGCAGTGCCTGGCTCGTCACAGGGTCTGCACACGGTCAGCAGGGTGGTTCATGTTCTCAGGTTCCAGAAGCGAGGATAAGATGCTTTTCTAAGACCTAATCCGTGACTGTTACACGCTGGGTGCCCTTGTACTTAGTGACAGCTTGGGAAGCCCCTCATCCTGAGACGCTGGGAAAACTGGGGAATTGTGACGCGGAGAGCATGTTCATCAGCATGATGTGTATACAGCAAGATGCTTTACCATTTCTCCCTAAAACCTCAGGCTTGCAGATTTAGTTTCCATTTAGGGAACGTGTCCACAAGACCACCAAAGCCGCATCCTTCCTGAAACCACTAGCTTGGTCAGGTTGCTTGCTCTGCGAGAAAGTCTCACTTTGTTTTGTTTTTGTTTTTTTAAAGATTTTTATTTATTTATCCATGAGAGACACTGGTAGAGGGAGAAGCAGGCTCCCTGCAGGGAGCCCGATGTGGGACTCAATCTCGGGACCACGCCCTGGGCTGAAGGCAGATGCTCACCTGCTGAGCCACCTGGGCTGCCCTCACTTTGTTTTTCACTCCTGGTAAATTTGTGTATATTTGGAGGAGTATCCTCAAGACGCTGAGAATTACAGAACTCGCCTCGTACAATGCACTAAAGCAGTCTCGGTTAGGACAATTTAGTGCTAATACGCTTGACACATTTTAAAACACATTAGAGCAAGTTCTCAGAGCATGTGCAGATGCTTCGCTCAGGTCACACTGGGTGACGCTGTGGTGTCACCAGTGGCAGAAATGGAGCCAAGGTGACAGCAGGCGGGCCTCCCACCCTGCAGTCTGGTGTTTGCCTTTCGAGAGTAACTAAACGACAATCATGCAATGCAGCTCAGAAATAACTCACGTCCCTCGTTGTCACGATCAGACTTTTCCTGGTTTGATGGAGGAGAAAGGCTTATGCTGCCAGACACTGGAAAGCACAGCAAGTAGCACATGGTTTTTTGTTTTGTGTGTGTGTGTGTGTGTTTTTTTTTTTTTTTTTTGCTAATGGAAGGTAGTAAATATTGAACAGGTTGTAAGATAAATAAGATGAGGCTTAATTGCAATTAGAATGGAAAGTACTCTAATGTGTCTTGCTTGGATAAGGCTTCACCATCTCACTGAAAATGCTGATGGATCTAAAAGAAACCACGCGAGGCCTTCTGGAGAACTCCGTCGGTTCAGCGTCCCACGTGATTTCTGTTGAGGTCATGATCTCAGGGTTGTGAGTTCAAGCCCCACATCAGGCTGTGTTAGTGTGAAGCCTAAATAACATACTTTCTCTCCCTCCCTCTACCCCCCCACCCCGGTCTCTCTCAAAAAATAATAAATAAATGAAATTGTGTACAATTATGTATATATATATTTTAAAGATTTTATTTACTTATTCATGAGACACACAGAGAGAGGCAGAGATACAGGCAGAGGGAGAAGCAGGCTCCCTGTGGGGAGCCTGATGCGGGACTCGATCCCAGGACCCCAGGGTCACACCCTGAGCCAAAGTCAGATGCTCTACCGCTGAGCCACCCAGGTGTCCCAAATTTTATTTTTTAGTGTATTTAACTTTTTATTGAAACCAACTAGAGTAAAAGCATAAAAAGTCCTGAGCATTGCCCATCAGCTGTCCACACGACACCTGCCAGGTTGGTGCTCTGTCAAGATGATCATCTGTCCTGGCCATGGACATCTCATAGCCTTGGCATTTCCTGCAAAGACAGAAGCACGGCTGGCGTCCCACGGCCCCAAGTCACAGGGGAGCCCCAGGTTCCGGGGGATGCTGCTGGGCTGCAGAGGCAGCACATTGCCTGTGCCCTGCTCTTGGGGGCTGGTCGGAAAGCCGGCAGGGTGGTGGCAGGATGGCTCTACTAGAGCTCCTGTTGTGGATGTTGTCTTCTGGGGGGTGTTGAGCTCCGGAGTCATGCAAGGACCTGACATCTGAGCTGTTGAGCCAGTGTCTCCCTGAGGAGTGTGAGCAGATGGGTGTGCTGCGGCTGAGGTCAGAGGTGCGGGACCCGGGATGGGGGTGTGTACACTGCCCTGCCCCACCTGTTGCAGGCACGAGGAGCTCGACCACCTGGCCCGGGAGAGGGACGTGGCACTGGTGGCTGTGAAGGAGGCCCACGCGGAGCAGCTGCGGGCGCTGGAGGCCCGGGCCCTGGAGCTGCAGGCCCGCTGCGAGACCCTGGAGCTGCAGCTCCGCAGGGCAGAGTGGAGGCGGGCCGACGCCCTGAAGGAGAAGGATGCCGCCGTGGACCAGTGAGTGCGGGTGGGCATCTCGGCAGCCCTCTGGTCGTCTTCCCTAGTGCTTTGTCTCCTCTGTTATCCACAGGAGTGTGTGTGTGTGTGCGTATGTGTGAGTGTATGCGATTATTTGTGGGAAAATATACGTAGTGTATAACTTCCACATTAACCATGTAAAGCGCACAGTTTGCTGGCGTTAAGTACATTCGTGTTGTTGTGCAGCCACCAGACTGACTTCCCATCCCCCCCAACCTCCCAGAAGCCTGTCTGGGCTCGGTGTCTGTGACACGGCTGACCTCAGGTCGCTCTTGTGAGTGGAATCCTCCCGTGTCTGTCACCATAATGCCTTGCAGGCCCACCCATGTTGCCGGTGACAGGATGTCCTTCCTTTCTGCGGCTGAGTAGGGCTCTGAGGTGTGGATGGACCACGTTCTCTTTCCCCATTCATCTGTCCGTGGACACTTGGGTCGTGTCCACCTTTTGGCTGCTGTGGACATAAGTGTGCAAATATCTATTCAGGTGTCTCTAAAATTTCAGGGGGGATCTATCCAGAAGGGGAATTGGTGGATCCGATGGTTTGATCATTTGAGGAGCTGCCAGACTGGTTTGCAAGCAGATGCTCCATTAACTGCTTTCTTACTAAACCCAGTTTTCTTTCCAACGTGTAGACCAGGCTGCTGTGCATAGCGTCCAGGCCGACACACATGCATGTAGGACCACTGGAAATGGACTTGGAGTTGGACTCCAGGCTCCTGGCTGCCAGTGGGGAGGTGATCCTTGGAGAAGCTGTGTTTACTAAAAATGATTAAGATGGTCAACACGGTCATTGGCTCGTGTTCACCTTACTTAGCACTTACTGTATGTTTGGGACATGTGCCCGGCTCCAAGAGGGTGCTCTGCCAAATTATACTGCCGTCAGGGGGACGATGGCTCTTACTGTGCAGCACCAGGAAGTTAAAGCTTATTCAAGAAGATTTCCTTAGATTGAACAAACAGCCTTGTTTGATCTGTTCGATGCAAGCCACAGTAGTTAGAGAAGCAGAAGTGACAGTCTAACGGGCGTGTGTGTTCCCGTCATACCCTGAGCTCCGGGCTTCGCGTGGGCCCTTCTCTGGGCTGCTGTTGGGAATCTACGAAGTTCCTTGTGTAGCAGCCCCAGGCCGGCCTCCTTCCACCTGCGCTCACCATCACAGCCCATGTCTTCTCATACTAAGACACGCGCTGTGTGAAAGCCAGCAACAGGGCAGCCCGGGTGGCTCAGCGGTATAGCACCCCCTGCACCCCAGAGCGTGATCCTGGAGACCCGGGATCGAGTCCCATATCGGGCTCCCTGCATGGAGCCTGCTTCTCCCTCTGCCTGCGTCTCTGCCTCTCTCTCTCTCTGTGTCTCTCATGAATAAATAAAAATAAATAACATCTTTTTTTAAAAAAAGAAAAGAAAACCAGCAACAAAAACAGCCCAGATTTTGAGGTATTTCTTTGGGCATATTTGTGATGATTTACCTGAGAGCATCGGGTCGTGAACGCCACAGTAGAGAGGCCGTGGCCCCACGAGGTGTTGCGGGAACCCGACCGTGTCACATACCACAGATCACGACCAGCCACACAGGCCACTTCCAGTGCCCACAGTTAAGGCACAAAAAGACAGAAGGGAAATTAATCATGTTGCATGTCATTAACAGGTAATCCATATAAAAACTAAATGATATTTTGCCTAAAAGAATTACTACAGGAGGTATTTTACTACGGGAGGTATTTTACATTTTCGGGGTGCTAAATTTTGAAGCTACCTCTCAATTCAGACCAGCCACATGCTCAGAAGCCGTGTGTGGCCCGCGGCCCCGTGGTCAGCAGCACACCCGATTCTCAGGGGGAGCACCCTGCTCTCCAGAGCTCTGACCGTACTGGGCTGGGTTGGTCCGAGCAAATTCGAGCAGGAGCTAGAGTGTACTTGGGAGCACAAGCAGAGCCCTGCGGGAGGCAGATGGCTTGGTCGGTGTCTTTGGAAACTGAGAAGACCTACAAATGCAGCTCCTGAGTTCCAGCAGCTTCTCCCATTCTCTGGTGGGGGAGGGAGCTGCCACACTTGGGGTTCATAGGAGCAGAGTTGGGGAGTGCAGCAGGAAGTCCAAGCAGAAGTGCCCTGATGCTATCTGAGGCCTGGGCAGGTGACCTCTAGGGCTGCAGCTGCTCTTTCCTATCTGGAAAGTCAGGAAAAGCCTCAGTGATGGGTTACCTCCACCCCGAGGTCCTCTGCCCCTTAGAATTGCTAACAAATGGGTGATGAATCCAGAACGGGGTCCGGGTGTTTGTGTCCAGCCAACTTCTTCGTGACGTGTGGTTGGGAACGCAGCCTGAGGAGAGCCCTCACCCCCCATCGTGTCAGACACTTGGTGGTGCTGCGGTGCAGCCAGTGGAGGCCCAGACCTGTGGGGACGTGGCTCCAGGGTCACATGTGTCAGTCACATGTACCATGTCGGTCACATGTGCCACCCTGGCAACGGTCCCTGCCTGCACTTTGTCACCCTGGCCGCCCTGTGGTCCCGGAGCGGGCCCACACTCCTGTCACCTGCACAGTGTCGTACCTGGGTGTGCTCTGAGGTTCCCTACCCCGTGCAGCCCTCTGTGATTCAGAACAGGCCATGTTATTTTAGGTAAGGGTCAGGGTGAGTTTGCACGAATTGTACTAAAAATAATTTGTTGAAAGCATATGAAGAAAAATGGTCTTTTTCCTGTGGCTAAAAATAATGCTGGGAACTCTGTTTTGACAGACTCTCTCCTCTGAGAACGTCTGTGACCCCACATTTACGACGTGCTGCTTCCAGACAGGTCGGCAGCTGGGCCCAAAGGTCTCGATGCCTCCAGGTGGGGCTTGCTCCCCCCTGAGGTGGCAATCCGCACTGCTCCCTGGAATGACAGGGAAGCCAGCCTCCCGGGCTGCGGGCGGGGGGACCCAGCGCCCGTCGCACAGCTGGTGCTATGGCTTCCCCAGCCTGTGTCTCTAGGTGTCTTCTCTAGTTTCTCTCCGGTGACTCTACTGGGTGGTGGAAAGGGTTCTGTATGGCCTCATTTTACTGTTGAATTTGAAAAAGCTGTCGAACGTCCATGTGGGGGGCTGCACGAGGCGTGGCCACCCCAAGGCCTCCATGGCTCACCCATCCCCTGAACAGCCGGCGTCGGCGTGGCCTGTTGTAGGTCTTTAGTGGACACTGGGGTGGGTGGAATGGTTGGGTGGATATTTCTTCTTGGGTAAGACTGTTTCCCAATCTGGGCGAGGAGGTCTCTGCCTGATGTGGAGACGTGGGTGTGGAGGAGACCCTGGTGTCGACTTCCTTTGAGGGCTGCGCGTGTGTTGGGGGCGCCACGTAAAAGAAAGCTTGAGGGGGCCACACGCCCATATTCACACAGCTCCCCTTCTTTGTGCAGACTTCGGGAAGATGCATCGACTCTGAGGTCGGGCTGGGATGCCCAGGTTGCTCAGCTGTCCAAGGACATAATCTCCAGGGACCTTCAGATTCAGTCTCTGCAGGAGGAAGCAGGGGAGCTCAAGGCACATCTGGCCCGGTGCCAGCAGGACGTCGGAAGGTGACTTCCCCCACCTCCTCCCCACGGGGGTCTTCTCCCCGCACGCCTCCTGGGGGCCCCGGTGCCATGCTGGGCGCTCAGGGTACAAACAGGAACAGAACCAAGGCCCCAGCCTCACATCCTGTCGAGGGAAAAAGATGAGAAACAGGAAACAGAAAACAAACTTCTGTCGAGGGAAAAAGATGAGAAACAGGAAATAGAAAACAAACATCTGGTCGTGAGAAGGGAGAGCAAGGGTGAGGAGGAGCTCGCAGGGTGGGGTGATGGACGGGAGTCCGGAGAAGGCCTTTCCTGGGCGCCAGGCCGCGGTCTTGCTGCTTGGTCCCGTGTGCAGTCACCCCTCGTGTCGCCTGTCTGACTGCTGACACCTCATCAGACGGAGTGAGTGCTTGGGTAAAGAGCGTGTCCTCTCCGGGAATAGTTTAAATATAAGAAGATGCACTCACTTCACCTGTATGGTTGGTGAATCTTGACCCGCGTGTACCCCTCTCAGCCACCCCCGCAGCCGAGACTGAATCCTGTCCCGGGCCTGCCAGTGCCCCGCAGTTCCCCCGAGCCCCGAGCCACCCGGGTGCACATTGCGTCTGGCTCCTCTGCGTGCGTGTTGCAGGTTTCCTGTGTTTCTGTGTCAGTTTTGTCTTTGGGGGAGTTTGCCCATTTCCCGCCGTCATTGACGTTACTGGTACGAAGCTGGCGGTGGTGTTCGTGTCTCCCCAGGTGTGTGGACCTGTTCTCCGTCAGTCTGGCTGGAGATCTCTTGATTTTACCAATCTTTTTAAAGAAATCGCCTTTGGTTTCATTGACTTTTCACAGTTGTTTTCTGGAATTTTACTTTCACTGATACCTATTCTCATCTTCGTTATTTTCTTTCTTCTCTTCCTTTGGCCTTAATTTGATGTTCTTTTGACAGCTTCTAATGATGGGGTCCTCAATTATGATTTTTGGACCTTTCTTCTTTTCTAACAAACATAAGCATGTCATGCTGTGAATTTCCTTTTGAGCACTACTTTGCTATGTCCCACAGATTTTGATATTATTTCATTAAAAATACTTTCTAATTTTCCTTGTGATTTCTTCTGTGGTCCATGGGCTGTTTAGAAATGTGTTGCTAAGTTTCCCGTCATTTTGAGATTTCCAGAAATCTTTTTGTTACTGGTTTCTACTTTAATTCTGTGGACAGAGAACCTACTCTGGGACCCGAGTGCAGGGAGCGTGGGCATGTGGACACGTGATGGTCAGGGGACAGGCTGGCATTTCCTGGCGTTGAACAAAGTGTTGACCCTCCATGGACATTTTAAAAATAAACAACTCGGGGGCGCCTGGGTGGCTCAGTTGGTTGAGCGGCTGATTCTTGGTTTCAGCACAGGCCATGACCTCAGGGTCGTGAGATTGAGCCCCACATCGGGCTCTGGGTTCAGTCTCAGAGTCTGCTTGGGATTTTTTCTCCCTCTGCCCCTCCCCCAGCTCTCTCACTTGCTCCTTCTCAATAAATAAATAAATAAATAAATAAATAAATAAATAAATAAATAAGTCTTTTTAAAAAACGAACAAGTGGGCTCTCCCCAGCTTGTGAGGCCCCGTCCCCCTGCTGTGAGCCTTTGTGTCTGAAGTTGTCCCCAGGTGTGCCTTCTTGAGGAGGAGTGCTGAGTTGCTGGGTGTAGGATGCTCAATTCCAAATCATTTCTCCCCTGGATTTTTTTTTTTAAGATTTTTAATTTATTTATTCATGAGAGACAGAGAGAAAGAGGCAGAGAGAAAAGCAGGCTCCACGTGGGGAGCCCAACATGGGACTCAATCCCGGGACTCCAGGATCAGGCCCTGGGCTGAAGGCGGCGCTAAACCTCTGGGCCACTCAGGGATGCCCAAACGTCCCATTTATTATCTGCGTTTCTGTGCTCAGGAGTCCGGCTCGCTCAGCTGGGTCCCCGACAGAGGGTCTCACTAGGTGGGGACCATGGTGTTGCGGCCAAGCTGCCTTTCTTCCCGGGCTGCTTCAGGCTGGCAGCAGAGTCCTTCCCAGCGGCTGTGAGCCGTCGGCGCCCACAGGCCCTGACCCTGCAGTCACCGGTCACCGTGCAGCTGCTGCATCTCAGGGCCAGCAGGAGACTCCCTCCAGGCGCAGTGCTGGGGCGCGTGGGTCCTGTGGTGCTCGCAGCCCGGCCACCCGGGCAGGGGCCACCCAGAGCCTCCCAGCGTGCGTTGCCCCCGTGTGGCCGACGGGGAGCCCGGCGCCCCTCTGGCACTGCTATCTCTCACCCTTCTCTTTCTAGCTGGGGCTCACAGTGCACATGGCGTCTGTGCCGCTCCCCGCCTAGTGCTCGCGAGCTTCTCTGGTCCAAGGATGTGCATCCCCCCGGTTGTGCTGGCTTTCCTCCTTCGTCTCTTGCATCCTGATCTCCCTGGACCTGCTCTTAGATGGATGTGGGTCCTCTCTGGAGGGCTCTGTGTGTGTCCTGGAGGCTCTGAGCTCTCTGCTCCCCTCTGCCCGCATTCCCACGCTCTCCAGTGCTCGCTCCTTGCAGCTCTGAAATCTCACATTTCTCTGCTGGAATCACTTCTTTTTTTTTCTTCAAGTTTGTTGGCTTTCCTCTCCTCTCTTCTTACGAATCAGTTCTTGTGTTTCCTGAGTTTGACCTTCCATGGTACTGGCTTCCTTGGTGCTGGGAGTCCCTGCCGTCCGCTCCTCTCTGAACCCGAGCTTGCCCGTGCGTGGGTGTCTACACTGCACAGGCTCCTCCCGGCTGCAACCCCTGAGCATGTCATGTGCCCCAGAGCCCCGGGGAGCGGGGGCTGGCCCACAGGGGCCCTACTGCCACGTGGCGGCGCCCTCCCTTCACCCCGTCGCCTGCAGCACAGCTCTGCTTGTCACGTCCAACACGGTAACGTCCGTGCTGTCCCATCCCGCAGGTACAAACAGCAGCTGTCGGCGGCAGCAGACAGGGAGCGGTGCCTGGAGCGTGAGCGGGCGCAGCTGGAGCTGGACTGGCGGCAGCGCTGTGACAGCGTGGAGAGGGACCACTACCGCAAGTCCGAGGACCTGATCCAGGCCCTGACCGAGGCGCGAGATCAGGTCTGCACCCCCAGCCCCGTCAGGTTCGTCCTGCACCGAGTGGGCCGGGAGGAGGGCTCTGGGCTCTCGCCACGTCGTCGTTCCAGTTGGAAACTGCGGAGCCTCCCTGAGCAGCAAACATTAAGGAATGAAGCGCGTCCCTCTCCTGCCCGCAGCCGCCCGTAGCATTTTAGTGTTTATCGTGGCAGTGGTGCCCCTCGGTGCCCGTGCTGGGGTCCTGGGCCACACGGGCCGCTCGTTCAGGCGCCTGCCATCTGCTCCCCAAGAAGGACCCCAAGGCTGGTGCTGTGGCCCGGGAGCCCTCCCGGCGGGAACTGAGCCCCACTTGTGTTCTGTGTGTTCCAGGCTGCTGCCAAGCTGCAGGAGACCGAGCGGACGCTGCGTGACCAGGAGGTGGTGCTGCAGGCCTTGAGCCTGGAGAGGGACTGGGCCGTGGAGGCGCTGAGGACACGCGGGCTCCTCCCCGACAAGGAGGTGCAGGTCAGTGCCGCTGCCCTCGCTGGGCCTCTGCTGGCGACGCCAGGGCCCCAGCAGCCCACTCCTCGAGCCTCCCCTCAGCCCTGGCCTTCCCCGCCCCGGCCCCTCCCAGTGTCTCGGCCAGTCTGACACCGAGAGGGCCACAGCAACTCTGGACGCAGACTCTTGTTTGTCTCTCAAAACCTCAGAAAACCCTACGTTCAAACATCATGCCATCCAGACAGTCACTGTAACACTGCTGTGGCGTGGGTTGCCTTGCGCCGTGATCCTGCCTGGCGGGACTACCGCGTGCCGCCCGAGTGCTTCCCGGTGCCAGGCCGCCCGAGAACCTTGTCTGCTGGCCCTCAGTTCTGGTGCTGAGGCCGGTGCTGTGGTGCAGATGCAGGGACCCTGTGGGGCAGCTTGGGAGGGGCAGGGCCAGGCTCCGAACCCACAGCAGGGGTCCTCAGTCGGGGGGGCAGGGCCTGCACGAGGTCGGGGAGCCGACCGGGAGGCGGTGCAGGAGGATCTTTCCAGGCCTCCTGCTTACATCAGTGAGACACACAGATCTTCAGCGCGCGGCTCAGGTGAGTGTGTCCAGGGCGCCCAGCCTGCGGGCACGCCCCTCCCCACCGGTCCCCGTCACCCCCAAAGCCCGCAGCTGTTCTGACTTCTGGCTTCTCACAGGGACCTGGTGGGGCAAGGTTTCCTCCAAGACGCTGTGGTGGCCGCCTGTTCGTAGGCTCAGCTCCTAACCGGTGTTGGGAGAGTTACGTTTGGGCGCCCAGCCTGTCAGTAGAGCGTGTGGGCCCTGATCCGGGGTGTATGTTCCTGCCTTGTCCTAACCAGCCTGGAGCCCAGGACCTCTGCTTCTTCCCTCAAGAATGTTAAGTTCTCGCAGAGTCAGAGTTAATGTTTGATGACGTCTGGGTCGTTGTGGACATTGTCAGAGCCCAGGACACTGACCCGGCGTCTGTGTGGACGGCGGGGCAGGAGCCACAGCCCCAGGGAGGACACGGCCTGTGAGCGCGGAGGCTCCCAGCGGCAGGAAGGCTGGGGTGTGGGGGGTCAGCGGGTGGCAGGGGCACCAGTGTCCTTCCTGCACCACCGCAGGCCACAGGGTCAGATCACTTACTCACTTTAGAAATTGTCAGGAATGCTTGTCCTGGTAGCTTCGGCGCTGATGTCGGAGGGTGCACGTCCCATCAGATGGGGTGGGAATCCACGAGCAGCCAGGGGCCCTCCTGGACTGGGGCCCGCATCTCTCCAGGAGGGACAGGACTAAGGGGCTGGAGTTTATCCCAAAAACACACGTCTTCACACGTGGCATCTGAGGCACCGACATGCAGCCATGGTCGTTTCCTCCTCACAAGATCCCTTCACTGATGGAGAGCCGCCCAGAGCCTGACACTGACCATGAGGTGCCCACAAGCTGAACGGTGGCCCCGAAGGGACAGGTCGGGGTCCTCGCCGCCAACCCCCCGGGTGCCGCCTTCCGGGGAGACAGGGTCGCTGTGGCTGCGGGCGGTTCAGACGAGGTCACCTGGAAGCAGGTGGGCCCTCGTCTGGTATGACTGGCGTCCTTATGCACAGAACAGCACGGGGACATGGGGAGCAGGCCAGGTGCCGGCAAAGGCAGCGTGGGGAGCGATGTGGCCCCAGAGGGGGAGGGGGCACCGAGGGGAGCAGGTGAGCACTGGAGGCTGGCAGGGGTGGGAAGGTTCTCCGCAGAGTCTCTGAGGGAGCGTCGGCATCCAGTGTGAGGCATGTGGCCCACAGGCAGCATCCCAGGAAGCCGCAGCCCAGCATGCGTCCACCTCACGGCCCCCAAGGGAAGCCACGGGAGAGGCGCCTTCTGGGACAGTGCCAGGTGGTGTGTCAGCACTGTCCTGCTTCCTCTGCCTTTCTGTCCTTCTACGAAAAGTCACTCAGCCGGTTGTTCGGGAGAACAGAGCTACTGGGATCCGCCCGAGGATCTTTCCAGCAGCCTGTCCCCTCAGCCGTCCGTCATTAGCCTGGGGGGCGGGAAGGGCGACTGGAGGCCGGCGACTGTCCACGGGCCTGCTTGCACCAGCGCGCACAGTAGCCAGGCTGCAGAGAGGAGAGCACGCACGGCTCACATGCCCGCTGCAGAGGGGAAGTGGCCCTGGGCCTCTGGCTGCGCCCTGTGTGCTGGTGCTCACCCTGCCGTTGGTGTGCGAGGCAGGGCTGTCCTGGGAGTCACATGAAGGTCATACCCCGCCCACCATGCTGGGAAGTCACCCCGCTCCTGCCCATTCATGTGCACACCTTGGATCCTGTGGGGGGCCTGGCCTTGGGGCCCGGAGCCAGGGTGAGGGGGATGCAGCAGGCCACACCGCAAGGTGGTCAGAGACGTGGGGCCTCAGAGCCAGGATCAACAGGAGGATGCTGTGCACTGTTTGACACAGTGGGAGGACGACCCCTAAGCCCTGCGGGTCCCTCTGTGCCGTGGGGCAAGGACCCACTGGCAGGTGAGCGATGGGCCATGTGGGAAGGATGCAGTGGTCACCAGGTAGGCTGCCCAAGCGGTCTAGGTGGGCCCCTGGCAAGTACGAGGAGGATGAGCCAGCAATACCCACTGTGCCCGTTGCCGCGCCGTCTTGCCACCGGGCCCGAGTCGTGTGCATGCAGCTCCGGCAAGGATGGTATTGGTCATCCTGCCGTGTCCGTCCCGCAAAGCACAGGCCCTCCCGGCACAGGGCGTGGGGGGGCGGGGGGGGCTGTGCCCCCAAGGCTTCATTGCCACGCCGTGTCACAGATGAGACCCTGACTCTCGGAGCTGGCTGGGCTGCCCAGGGCCTTGGGGCTGATGCGGTCTCTCCGTCGCACACTAAGAGGGAAGACCCCGAGACGGGTGGTCCCTGCCCCACAAGCGGCAGAGGAGGTCTTTGAGCAGGGCTGGGCCAGCGACAGGCCCCTCGTGCGGGAGCAGCTGGGAGGCTTGGTGGGAAACATCCCGAAGGGCACAGGAAGGGGGTGGGCGTTTGCAGGGAGACGGTGGCCCCTCTGCCTGCAGTGTCCAGGGGAGCCCTCGGCACGGGGTCGGGGCTGGAATGCAGCACGGGTGCAGAGCGAGCCAGGGATGGTGTGCCGGCAGCGTTGGGAAGCTGGGGCCTGTGTTCGGGAGATAAAAAACTCGCTTCCTTCTGGAAGGAAAAGTACCGCGTGGCCGCCGCAGAAATCCAGCAATTTCAGCTTAGCAGCACGGCCTGTGGAAGGTCCTGGGTCTGGCCGCTCAGCTCCTGTCGGGCCCCAAGCGCTGCCTCGTGCAGCCTCTGTCGCTTCTGTGGACCCGAACGAGTGGTGGGCCTCGTTACCTGGAGCGTCGGAGCCTTCGTCTGTGCCACGCGTCCCCTTCACAAAGCGTGAATGGGGGGTGTGACCCAGCACGAGGCTCGCCGCGGGCTCATCAGCGCACGTTCCCAGAGGCCGCGGCCTTCCCCGGGGGCCGACCTTCGGGGCGCTGTCCTGCGGCTCTGGTGGCCTCTCCGTGTGGACCTCGTCCATGTTCCCAGGCACGTGCTCTCTCTGGGCAGGTCAGGTCTTGCTATCGGATTTGGAGGTTTTTCCACTTGTGCAGTGACTGTTTTTTACATCATTGTAATTCTTCAAAACACAACGTAAATGGTTGTGTGTCGCACCGCACAGCCCATCCCTTCCGGGCGGCCGCTGAGATGCTCGGCTAGCCCCTGCCACCCTGGTGCGCAGGCTATGCTCATGCGTCCCCGGGAGCTCGCCGACTGGCTGGAGCGCCACTGGGGCTGCAGGGAACCGGGGGCTGCAGACTGGGCGGTACTGGGGCGGCGGCCCCCTCGCACAGTGAGCACAGCTGTGGCCCTGCAGGCCTGTGTCTGTGTGTGTGGGGTGACCCTGCAGGCACGTGTCCATGTGGGGAGGGGACCCCACAGGCCTGTGTCCATGCCGGACGGAGTAGGGTCCTGCAGTCCCATGTCCGTGTGTCAGGGGGACCCTGCAGGCCCGTGTCTGTGCCAGGGGCTCTCCTAGGGCTCAGACCAGGACCAGGCAGTCTGCCGGGCTGCGCTCCCTGCCCCCCTTGTTCAGGCGCCGTGTTTCCCTGCCAGCGGGTCTGCAGACCCTCGTTTCTTGGAGCTCATCTGACTTTCTGGTGTTGACAGCCAGCAGCGGGCCTGCCGCGGTGAAGCCCTGTGCTCAGGGCCGTAGCCTGTGTCGCTGTCATTTCCTCAGGACGCCACCGCTGAGCGTGGATGCGGGGCCGTGGGGCGTCCCCTTCCTGCACGCCGCACGCCCACCCTCCCTCTGTCCCATGGATTCCAGTGGCTGTCATGAGAAGTCAGCAGAAACCTGGTATCTGTGCCTGTGCGTGCCGAGTGTGCTGTGTTCTCATCGCTTTTGGGCATTTTCTATCTCTGATCTGTTTTAGGAATTTGATGATGACGTGCTGTTTGGTGGGATTTTCTTTGTGTTTATCTTGCTTTGAGTTTGGTGGACTTCTTGCATCTGTGGTCCTCTGTTCTCATCAATCCGAAGGTACTGTGGTCAGCGTGTCGTAACTGAAGGACTTCTTCCGCAGAGCCTGTTGATGCTCCCGTCTCTCCCTCCTTCCTGCACCTTCTGGTCTGCTCCCAGGCCATCCTCAGTGAATTTATTATTTCAAATGATGTCTTTCTCGTTTCTCCAGAAATTCTGGTTCTTCTAAAATTATCTTCTGGGGGCTCCTGGGTGACACAGTGATTGAGCATCTACGTTTGGCTCAGGTCCTGACCCCGGGTCCTGGGATTGAGTCCCCACGTGGGGCTCCCTGCTCAGGGGCGTCTGCTTCTCCCCCCGCCCGCCCCATGCACTGGCTCTCTCTCTGAAATAAATAGATCTTTTAAAAAGATAAATAAAATTCTTTTCTGTTCTTTTGCTTTTACGCCCATTTTCCTTCCTTTCCCTGAGTGTGTTTGTGGTTGCAACTGTGCTCAGGTTCTGACGGCCACGGAGCGTGTCTTCACGGTTCACCTGGGGGATCGCGTGTGTCAGGGCTTCACTCCTCTTCATGGCTGAACATTGCTCCATCTTGCCACGTTTTTTTAATTCATTCATCCATTGGTGGATGGTTGTGTTTGCACATTTTGGCTCCTGTGAAAAATGCTGCCGTGAACACGCGTGTGCAGGTTTTGCCGGGGCCATCTGTTTTTGGTTCTCTTGGGCTTATGCTCAGGAGCGGAGTGTGGGTCGGGAGTCACTCTGTGTTTGATCCTTGGAGGAGCCGCCAGACGGTCTTCCATGGCGACGCGCCGTCACACACACGCAGCAGCCCTCCCTGTGGGCACTCTGCCTGCCTGTCTTTTCCACACCAGCTGCCACTGTAGCTGAGAAGGAAGCTGCCTGTCAAACAGTAGGCTCGTCTTCCCAGCGCCTGCTGGGAAGGTTTTCATTGTCCCCGTCAGTTTAGGTGGAAGTTTCCTGCCGCCGGGTGGGCAGACGGGAGGGAGTGCAGATGCGGCCAGCCCTGGATGGGCAGCATGCCACAGGTGTCTTCCTAGCTGTCAGCGTTTTCTTTTCTTTTCTTTTTTTTTTTTTTTTTCTTTTCTTTTCTTTTTTGTATGTGCCAGGTGCTCCTAAGGCATCGTGAAGAAGAAACCAAGGAAAGTTTTCCGTCCTATGAGATCCAGAGGCTCCAGGAGCAAAACACAAGCTTACGAAGGGCTGTTTCAGAGATGAGGAAAGAAATGGAGACTCTGAGTGAGCATGTTCTTCCTCCTGCCCCGTCAGGGGGTCAGGCCGGCGGCCCAGAAGAGCCCCGGCCACATCCAGAGGCAGCTGCGAAGGCTCCTGGTGAGTGAGGGCGAGGGTGGGGGCAGGGGCTGGGGGTACGTGGGTCTCCACGGGTCCCAAAGGGGCTCACTTGGAGTCTGTAAATGAACAACTGCTTTAAAACATCACATCAATGTGTGGCAGCAGCCTTCCCCCGAGAGAGGTTTCGTGGAGTCCGTGTTCACAAAAGGGGTTACAGCGTTTTATTGGTTGGGGACGAGGAGAGCGAAGGGCTGCGTCCTTGGCACTTCCAGCCGGGAGCCCGCTGGCCGGGGAGCTGCTGGGCGCTGTTCAAGTGGCGGGCAGTGTGGGGCTGGGGACGCTGAGCCTCTCCTCGGGGTGTCCTGTGCTGTGGCGGAGCGGGGCCCCACTGGTGGCCCAGGAGTGGCCGTGAGCAGAGGGCCCCAGGCAGCACGGCCCCGCGCGTGAGACGCCGTGCACTCCCACAGACGCCAGTGCGTGGGGGTGAGGGGGTGCTGCCTGTCTGCCTCCTTAGGGAGCGCCCTCGCCGCAGGCGGGGGGGGGGCATTATGGGTGGGCGGGCAGGGAAGCCAGCCACCCCAGCCCGAGTGGGCCTCTACCTAGGTGACGGTGATGGGAGCGTCCGTGTGTGTGCCTGTGCATTTACTGGTTTTTTTGGGGGCAGATCACGTTATGGTCCTTGAAACGGAAATACGAAATCTAAAGGATAAACTTAAAACCCTGGAGGAACAAATAGAAGATGTCTTAGATCCTGCAAAGAGGTCCTCATCTTACGCTGACGTTCAGCCCAGTGTCCACTGCCCGGCTGAGGCCCCCGGTAAGTGTCCTCGTCTCCTCCTGTCGCATGCTCTGTCCCACTGACGCGGCCTTTGTTTTCATTGGAATATAAACGCTACAGCAAGTGCAGGAAATGCAAAGGCACAGGTCAAGGAAGGATCACAGCCGCGGGTCCCTGTTCCCGGTGCCCGGGAGTCCCTGGGCCAGGCTGCTCACCCCTCCATGTGGGCACCTCCCTGCCCCCCACCTGCTCGGCCGCACGCAGATGCCCCCTCAACCTGGCTGGGGCGCTGGCCCAGCGGAGGGTCTACCTGGGGGACTAGGGGGCAGACGCCGGCCAGGCAGGGATGATGTATGGGGAGGGAGGGGGAGCAGGACCCCCACCTCCAGATCACCTGGTCTCCACCCCGGGCTGGCATTCCCACAGCCCGTCCCTCTTACTCCTTTTCCTGGCGGGGTCTCCCGTGGGACGCTGATCATCACTGGGCTGTCCCTGATCCCGGGGGAAGCTTGGCAGCGTTTCACTCTAATACCTGCCCGGGGTTTTCCAGGGAGGCGAGTCAGAGTGAGGAGGTTCCTTTCTACTCCTGCTGTAACGCAGAGCTTTGTTTTTTATCGTGGTGCTGTCAGTTTGGGTTGATGGGTTGTGACGCTTTGTTGTTGGATGCGTCCAGCACTAGGACCGCGGTGTCTGTACGGGGGACGGGCCCTCCTGTGCTGACGGAATGGTCCTGTCTTCCCGGCCGCCCTCTGGGGCCAGGTCCATCCACTCCATGCTGCTGGTCACGCCACTTGACTTCCTGTGGCTAGCGTCTGTTCCGTGTGTCTCTGCGGTCCGTTCCCTCTTGACCTGCCTCTCCCGCCCTTGAGGTGAATATCCTATAGGCGGCACATGGGGCAGCTTCCGAAGTTCATTTTGCTGGTGTTTTTATTTTTTATTATTTATTTTTTTTTTATTTTTATTTATTTATGATAGTCACACACAGAGAGAGAGAGGCAGAGACATAGGCAGAGGGAGAAGCAGGCTCCATGCACTGGGAGCCCGATGTGGGACTCGATCCTGGGTCTCCAGGATTGCGCCCTGGGCCAAAGGCAGGCGCCAAACCACTGCGCCACCCAGGGATCCCCTTGCTGGTGTTTTTATAACTGATACGCCCATTGGTCACACCACCCACACTTGCACTTGTCGCATTGAGTGTGCACGGCCGCTTCCTGCCCGTGTATGTCCCTCGGCCACTTCTTTCCTGCCCGTGGGTCACCGGTGTGCAGGGCCTCGGTGGCTGCAGGGACCACAGCCAGCTCCCCCCACGCTGCATGGCCAGCAGTGGAAGGCGGCAATCCTTCTGCCACTCGGGCCTCGTCCCTGCACCTGCTGTCGCCAGTGCCACCTCCCTTGTCAAGAACCACTTCGGGCAGGATGACCGTTTTTGCTCTGGACTGTGAAACGTAGTTTTAAAACCTCGAGAGGATGGAGCGCCTGGGTGGCTCAGTGGTTGGATGCCTGCCTTCGGCCCAGGGCGTGATCTGGAGTCCTGGGATCGAGTCCTGCGTCAGGCTCCCTGCAGGGGGCCTGCTGCTCCCTCTGCCTGTGTCTCTGCCTCTCTCTCTCTCTCTCTCTCTCTCTGTGTCTCTCATGAATAAATAAAATCTTTAAAAAAAAAAAAAAAAACCTCAAGAGGAAAGATGTGAGTCTGTGGTGATCGGCCAGACATCGGCCCTGGAGGTCCAGGTGCTCCGACATCCGCTCTCAGGGCAGGTGTGCTGCCGAGAGTTCTCTGGTTTCCCTTCACCCGGAAGGGGCGTATTTGCTGGTGGGAAGGGAGGAGCCGACGTCCCGGCGTTCAGCCCTTGAGCTGGCTGTGCCACTTCCTTCCGAGAGGTCCTCTGTGGTTCCGGTTCCGTCCGCACCACCGTCCCCGAAGAGCCAGGGGCTGAGTCTGTCGCTTGGGTCACAAATCTCAGGTGATGTGTCTGGACACGCACTTCCTCAGATCATCCTGTTTGGCGTTGAATTTGCCAAATTTAGGGAGTTTCCAGCTATTGCTTCTGCAGGTGTTTTCTATACTCCAAGCTCTGTTCCCACGCAGGCCCGCAGGGGTGAAATGCTGGCTGTCCTGTTGGTCTCCCACGGGCCCCTGTAGCTCTGGGACTTTCTTCAGTCTGGTTCCTCTGTGTCCGTCTGCAGGCTCTTGGGCTTCGTACCCCCGGTGCTGCCCTGGACCCTCCATGGGACTTCAGATCTAACATTTCCATCTTGGTTTTCCTTATCTTATTCCTCTGCTGAAACTTTTCTTTTCCCGTTGCTGTAAGAGCGTATCAGCTTGCGTTAAGTTCCCCGTCCCATACTCCACATGATCCTGTCCTGACATCTGTGTCCTCCTGGTGCTCTTTCCATCTGAATTGGGATTATCCCGGTTACAGGTGTGATGAGTGACGCTGGATTGTGACGCACGTACCAGGTGCCACGGCCTGGAACTCCGACCCCGAGTCGACTCCGGATCTGTCAGGGCCCCACCTTCCTCGGGCACGATGGGTGCCCGTACCCTGGCGCACTCCCGGGGGCACGTCTGAGTGGCTGCGCACTCTAGGACCTTCTGCTTGATGCCCTTGTGTGTCGCCGGCCCAAGGCCACTGACGTCCTGGCCGCCATCCCTGCGTCCCTGCCTCCCCGCGTCCCCGCCCCTGCAGAGCTCAGCTCTCAAGGCTGCGGCAGATCCCTGCTGCCCGGTTTCCCCGTGGCCCCTCTGTAATCCTTGCCATGCGCTCGTCCCAGGAGGGTGCAGGCGGGTGGTGTGGGGTGAGCCTCTGTCTGCATCAGGCCCACCCTGCGGGGAACGGGATTGTCCGGGGCCTTCCGTGGTCTGAGCTCCCTGGGTTTCTGGGCTACGCAACCGGTGTCAGAGCTGGGAGGGACAGGAAGGACGTGGGCGTGCAGCCCCTGCAAGCATCCCTGGGCCCCTCGCCCTCGCCCGCGGGGCAGCCCTTCGGTCGCTCCAGGCCCTCAGCTGCGGCGAAGGTCTTACGTGCGGTCACCAGCTCACTGCTTGAGTGTCAGACCAACCGTCCATCTCTGGAATCAGCTCAGCAGGTGGCACGTGTTCCTGAGTGCCATCGGCCTATGCCCGTTGCTCCTCAGGATGCCCCTGGTCAGGGTTTACGGTCACGGTTCTGGCGTCAGATGTGTCGGAAGATGTCCCTCATTCGTCTGTTTGCTGAAAAAGTTTGTATTAGATTTATGTTAATATTTCCTGAACTAATAGACTTCAACCCTACCGCCCCCCACCCCCCCAGTTTTAGGATTTTCTGTGTGAAAAGGTTTTAAAGTGTGAATTCAGTTTTTTTTTTTCACAGTTAAAGGATGACCCAGATTTTTTGTGTGTGTCACTTTGTGGTGTTGTATTTTACTAGAAAGTTGTCCATTTCATTTAATTCTTTGAAAGTTGCCTATAGTATCATCCTATGGATTTTAAAAGCCTGTAGGGGGATCCCTGGGTGGCGCAGAGGTTTGGCGCCTGCCTTTGGCCCAGGGCGCGATCCTGGAGACCCGGGATCGAATCCCACGTCGGGCTCCCGGTGCATGGAGCCTGCTTCTCCCTCTGCCTATGTCTCTGCCTGTCTCTCTCTCTCTCTGTGACTATCATAAAAAAATAAAAATAAAAAAATAAAAATAAAAAAAAAATAAAAGCCTGTAGGATCCAAAGTAAAACTGTGTTTCTAGATTTACTTGTGATTGTGTGGTTTTTGTTGACTCTTTCTCTTGCTTAGACTCACCATAGATTTATCTTTATAAAAAGCCTTTTGAGGAGCCCGTGACGCTGTATGCCCGTGTTCTGGATCTTCAGCGTCTAGTGTGAGCTTTACTCTCTCTGTCCTTCCTTCTCCTGTATTTCGTTGGTCTTTTTCTCATTTCTTGAGACAGACACTCAGCTCATTGACTCCATCTGCCTTCTCTTCAGGAAGCTCTGGGGACACAGGTGTTCTTGCAAGGACAACCTTTAGTGCATTCCTGACATTTGTTTGCTTTTAAAGTTTTTTTTTTTAATTATTTTGGGGGCAGCCCTGGTGGCTCAGCGGTTTAGTGCCTGCCTTTGGCCCAGGGCCTGATCCTGGAGACCAGGGATCGAGTCCCATGTCGGGCTCCCTGCATGGAGCCTGCTTCTCCCTCTGCCTATGTCTCTGCCTCTCTGTGTGTGTGTGTCTCTCATGCATAAATAAATAAAATCTTTTTTTTTTTAAATAAAATCTTTAAAAAAAATTATTTTGGGGCACCTGGGTGGCTCAGTAGGTGAAGCATCTGCCTTCAGCTCAGGTCATGATCCCCGGGTCCTGGGATCGAGTCCTGCATCGGGCTCCCTGCTCAAGGGGGAGCCTGCTTCTCCCTCTGCCCCTCCCCCTGCTCGCATTCGCTCTTGCTCTCAAAAGAGTAAGTCTTTTTTTAAAAAATATTTATTTAACACAGAAAGAGAGAGGATGAGCAGGGAGGGGCAGAGGGAGAAGCACACCCTGCTCAGCATAGAGCCCAATACGGGGCTCGATCTTGTGACCCAGAGATCATGACCTGAGCTGAGATCAAGTCAGATCCTCGACCAACTGACCCATCCAGGCACCCCTTGTGAAATTTTTCTTAAAAAGATTTTCTTTTTAAGTAATCTGTACTGTCAGTGTGGGGCTCGGACTCACAACCCTTGGACCGAGAGTCGCACGCTGCACCAGTTGAGCCAGCCTGGCAGCCCTGCTTCTAGATTTTTCGATAAGCAGTGTATCAATGATAATTCAGGTCAAAATAATTTCTGACCTCTACTGATTCCTTCTTTGACCTATGCTGGTAGGAGCACCTTTCCCACCTCCCGGAGGCCTGGGAGCCAGACACTAGGTGGCGCCTGGCCGCAGCCAGACACTAGGTGGCGACACTGCTGTTTCCCTGCAGAGAGTCCTGCTTCCTTGATATGGGGACAGGGGAGGGCAGGGAGCATGTCCCCTGCCCTGGACAGCACAGGCCCTGCACCCCAAACAGGGCAGGCGACCGGCATGTCCCCAAGGCAGTAGGGCACCTGAGCCTGACAGAGTCACTCTTTCTACAGGAGGAGCCATGTCAGCTGGTCATGCACCTGTGGGGCAGGCGCTCAGGAGGCTCAGAGACAGGACGCATCTCACCACCGTCCTGGTGGCCCGGCTCAAGCAGAAGGTATGGCCTCCCCTTGACACTGGGGCTGGGGATCTCCCGGCTGGACCACGTGACTGCTCTGTGCCTCAGTTTCCCTCCAAGGGAGGGGTTACTGTGAGGTAACGTGCAGGCCCAAGACGGCACTCAGTAAGACCCATTGAGTCCAGGCACCCATGGCAGAGCACGGGGCCTGCTATCTTTGCCGTGCACGGGGCTGCGACCGGCCAAGACGTGTGAGGCTGGAGGCGCATTCAGGACACGCTGCAGTGAGAACGGGCCCCAGGGGTCGGGGCCAGTGTCCACTGTGCACAGACACCTCAGCAGCCCGACCCTCGCCGTCAGCCAGGCTGCCTATCAGGAGTCAGGCCACAGTCGTGTGCTGGGTTGATGCCCCCTGCTTCCTAGGGTGCCAGCCCTCCTGTCACCTGTGGCTGAGTCCCAACACGGGCTTTAGGGTGCAAATGCAGAATTTCTGTTTTGTTTTTTTTTTTAATTTTATTTATTTATTCATGAGAGACACAGAGGCAGAGACACAGGCAGAGGGAGAAGCAGGCTCCCTGTGGGGAGCCCAATGTGAGACTCGATCCCAGGACCCTGGGGTCACGCCTTGGACTGAAGGCAGACGCTCAACCACTGAGCAGCCCAGGCGCCCCAGGAATTTTTTTGTGTTTCCTTTCGTTGTAATGAAATACATAGAAAGCTTGTAATTTTGAGGTATAAGTTCAGTGACAATAACTATGCTCCCAATACGTATAAACGACACCACCGTCCATCATTCTTGGATTATGCATCATCTGAACAGAAACTGTCCAAATCCAGTCAAGTCTAACACCCTTCCCCGCGGGGCACATTGGTCCTACATGTGGGATGGACGACTGTCGTGGGACTGGACATGCGGAGGCTGTTAGTGACCAGTTACTGCGACTGGCCCTGTGGCAACTCTGAGTTAGTGACTAGTTCTTGGGCCTGGCCCTGCAGCAGCTGCACGTGTTTGACCAGTTCCTGGGACTGGCCCTGCAGCAGCTGCACGTGTTTGACCAGTTCCTGGGACTGGCCCTACGACATCTTCCTAATGACCAGTTCCTGGGACTGGCCTTGTGACAGCTGTGATTTTGTGATCATCTCCTGCAACTGGCCCTCCGCAGGTGTCCATCTGTGACTAGTTCCCGGGACTGGTTCTGCGACTGCTGTTACTTTGTGACCAGTTCCTGGGACCGGGCCTTCAGCAGCTTTGTTAGTGACCAGTTCCTGTGACGGGCCCTGCGACAGCTCTGTTGGTGATCAGTTCCTGGGACTAGCCCTGTGCAGCTGTGACTTAGTGACCAGTTCCTGGGACTGGCCTTGTGCACCTGTGAGTTCATGACCAGTTCCTGGGACAGGTGCTGCACAGCTGTGCATTAGTGTCCTATTCCAGCGACTGGCCCTGCAGCAGCTGTGAGTTATGGACCAATTCCTGGGACTGGCCGTACGGCACATGTCCATTTCTGACTAGTTCCTGGGACCAGTTGTTCAACTGCTGTTAGTGACCAGATCCTGGGACTAGCCCTGCATCAGCTGTGTGTTAGTGACCACTTTCCAGGACTGGCCGTGCAGCAGCTGTGAGTTTCTGACCAGGTCCTATGACTGCCGTATTGATGACCATTTCCTGTGACTAGCCCCCTGCAGGTGTCCATTTGTGACTAGTTCCTGGGACTGGGTCTGCGACCACTGTTAGTTAGTGACCACGTCCTAGGACTGGCCTTGTGGCACCTGTGACTTAGTGATCAGTTCCGGGGACTAGCTCTCATCAGGTGTGAGTTACTAACCAGGTCCTGGGTTGGCCCTGCTGCACTGTGAGTTTTGACCAGTTCCTGGGACTGGCCCTTTGACATCGGTCCACTGTGACCAATACCTGAACTGGCCTTGCGCAGCTGTGTGTTAGTGACCAATTCCTGGCACTGGCCTTGCACACCTGTGAGTTGGTGACCAGTTCCTGGGACTGGTGCTGTGCAGCTATCAATAATGGAGCATTTTCTGGGACTGGCTATGACACAGCTGTGTGTTAGTGACCAATTCTGTGACTGACCACCGGCAACTGTGAGTTAGTGACCATTTATGTGACTGGTCCTGTGACAGTTGTGAGTTCCTGACCAGTTCCTGGGACTGACCCTGTGCAGCTGTGAGTTGGTGACCAGTTTGTGGGACTGGCCTTGCGGAAGCTGCCTGTTAGTGACCAGTTCGTGGGACTGGCCCTGAGGCAGCTGTGAGTTACTAACCAGTTCCTAGGACAGGCCCTGTGAGAGCTGTGAGTTAGTAACCAGTTCTTCTGACTATGTGACAGGTGTGAGTTTGTGATCAGTTCCTGGAATGGCCCTGCCACAGCTGTGCATTGTGACGAGGTCCTGGAACTGGGCCTTGGCAGGGATCCTTTTGTGACTACTTCCTGGGACTTTCCCTGCGGCAGCTGTCAGTTTGTGACCAGATCCTGAGACCTGCACTGTATTGGCTGTTAGTGACCAATTCCTGTGACTGGCCCTGCGACAGCTATGAGTTATGACCAGTTCCTGGCACTGACCCTGTGAGTTTGTGACCAGTCCATAGGGCTGGTAGCTGGGCAACTGCGTGTTTGTGAGCCGCCTGTTACACTGGCAACATGGGCTGCTGTCCCTTTGTTAACAGATCATTTCTCTTATCACCTTGTTCCAGGTCTGTCATCAGGGGGTAGCCTCAGCATTTCGTGATGCTTTCCAAGGCTTAAGTAACATCCTATTCTGTTTCCCCATCGTGGATACGTGTTTGTTCTCAGCTTTTGGCAATTGTGGATTATATGGTTGTGAATGCCATGTCTGAGCATCTGTGCAAGTCCCTGCTTCCCATTCTTTCCGGTACATGTTGAGGAGTGTAATTTGTGTCCTATGGTAAATCTGTATTTCACTTTTATTTTTAATTTATTTATTTATGATAGTCACACAGAGAGAGAGAGAGAGAGAGGCAGAGACATAGGCAGAGGGAGAAGCAGGCTCCATGCACCGGGAGCCCGACGTGGGATTCGATCCCGGGTCTCCAGGATCGCGCCCTGGGCCAAAGGCAGGCGCCAAACCGCTGCGCCACCCAGGGATCCCTGTATTTCACTTTTTGAAAGACCATGAAATCATTTTCACGTTTACTGCACCGTTTTATGTGCCCCCGCCCGTGTGTGAGGATCCCGACGGGCCACGTCCTGACCCACGTGACCTATTTTCTGTGTTTTTTATTCTGGCACCAGTGGGTGCGAACTGGTACCTTGCTGTGGTTCTGATTTGCATTTTTCCCAACGACTGATGATGTGGAGCATCTTTTCATGTACTTACTGGCCTTTTGTGTGTCTTCTTTGGAAAAATATCTATTCAGATCCTTTACCATTTGTAATTGGGTTGTTTGTCTTTTTATTGTTGGGTTCTAATAGTTCTTTATATATTCTCGATACTAATCCCTTATCAGCTGTACTATTTGTAGAATTTTTCTCCCATTCTAAAACTTCTCTTTTCACTTTCTTGCTAACATCCTTTGAAGCACAAATATTTTTAGTTTTTATGGTTTTGAGTTTTGTCTAAACGTTTTTTAAAAGATTTTATTTATTTATTTGAGAAAGAGCGTGCAAGAGCACAAGTAGGGGTAGGGGCAGACTCCCTGTGGAGCAGGGACCCCCACCCCAACACCAGGCTTGATCCCAGGACCCTGAGATCATGACCTGAGCTGAAGTCAGATGCCCAACAGACTGATGCACTGGGCGCCTCTGTTTATTTTATTTATTTATTTTTAAAGATTTTTATTTATTCATGACAGAGAGAGAGAGAGAGAGGCAGAGACACAGGCAGAGGGAGAAGCAGGCTCCATGCAGGGAGCCCGACGGGGGACTTGATACCCGGTCCCCAGGACCATGCCCTGGGCTGAAGGCGGTGCTAACCGCTGGGCCACCGGGGCTGCCCGCGCCTCTGTTTAATCTATCTTTTTATTGCTTGTACTTTTGGTATCATACATCCTGTTTCCTTTTGCACAGGTATTTTTTCATGAGGTTACAGGAAGAGGAGTTTTCACATGTCCTTTTAAGTCCATAAATACATAAATCATACTGCTTTGTATGCCTTGCATCTTCTGTGGAACAGAACACACCACTGAACACAAGCGTATTCTGAGCCTTCAGCTACTGCAGGATGCAGGTGGCACCCGGGAGGCTGGTGCTTTACCCTGCTGGGGGCAGTTTTCACTCTCAGGATGGAGGGGACTCAGCAATCTCTTGTTTCTGCTCACGGTGTCCCAGATCTGTGCACATGCGTGAGGTGAGGGCCTCAGGACACTCAGACTTGCTGCTTCCAGCTCTGCCCACGGTTGGAATGTTACACACACGTGTGCACACACACGTTTACAAACAAGAAATAGACATTTTAAAAAAGTTTTAACTTTTCCTTGATAATTATAGGTGATACGATTATCACAAGGAAAAATGTTTGCCTCAAAGTGTTTTTTGCTTGTTTTTCAATTAAGCGTTTCCCAAATGGTCACCTCTTTGGGTGTGTATGTGACAAATTCAAAGAATAAAATATTCACCAGGGATTCGTTATAGGAGTTCCTGGAATAGAAACATATTTTCTCTTCCTGAGAATAAAACAGGAAAGAGTGTAGAGCAGATGTCATTTTTTCTATCGCCTCCTCCTTTCCTTCTATCAGCAGGAGGACACACATCCAGAGAAGCTGCCAGCGTGAGGGGCTGGCCCTGGAGCCCTGCCAGGGTCCCATTCTGGGGATCTCCTGGCCGACCTGTAACTTCAAGGCCGCCCTGCGCCTGGGACCTCCCTTCCTGGCCCTTGTCCACCTCTGCCTTCTGTGCTCCCCGCTCCTGAAGGCCTTGGCCTCACCCCTCTCGCCTCACCACCTCCCATCCCAAGCCCCGGGGTGCCCCCTACGAGTTACCTACATTTTCTGCACGTGTTTGTTTCTACCCGAGCTGGGCTCAGGAAGAGGGTTTTAGGCTGTCTGCTTCTGTCCCGCAGTTCCAGGCCTGGAGGCTCCCGCCAGCCTTGGCGCCTGTGTCCGTGCTGCAGGAGACAGGTGGGGCGCAGCGGTGGGGAATACGTGCATAAAGCCAGAGCCGAGGGACTGGCCACCGCGTCTCCTTTCCGGTTGTCCTGCGGTTCTGCTGGGTGCTTCCGTCCTTCCCCACTTCCTCGCCCTCCTACCTGCCCCAGCCCACACTCTCCTTCCTAACGCTGCCCTGAAATGGCCCCCCAGGTGCTGCAGAGACCCCTGGACCCAGACATCATCCAGCACGAGCTTTCCCGTGATGTGGACCAGGTGCACCTGGAGGTTTTAGAGCTGCAGAAGCAGATGGCTGAGCTTGAGGAGCATCTTGGGGGCAGACAGCAGTCGGGAGCCCCAGACAAGGCTGTCCTCGGTGGGGAGGTAGGTGCCTGTGGACCCTTGCTCCCGCCACCCTGTGCCATGGGGGACCCTGCTGCACAAGTCACCCTCCCGGGCCCCTGGTGCCCCGCCTCAACTGGCTTTCATGTTGGGGCCTCATCCTCAACAGAGGGGTGCTGCCCCACCTCCGGCCTCCAGGCATTGGGCTCCCACCATTTAAAAGTCCACCGTAGGGCAACCCCAGTAGCTCAGTGGTTTAGTGCCGCCTTCAGCCCAGGGTGTGATCCTAGAGACCCGGGATCGAGTTCCGTGTCGGGCTCCTTGCATGGGGCCTGCTTCTCCCTCTGCCTGTGTCTCTGCCTCTCTCTCTCTGTGTCTCTCATGAATAAATAAAATCTTTAAAAAAAATAATAAATAAATAAAAGTCCAGCGTAGGAGGGGCGCCTGGGCAGCTCATTCGGTAGAGCATCCGCCTCTTGGTTTTGGCCCAGGTCGTGATCACACAGTCGTAGCATCGGGCTCCACATTGGACTCCACACTCCGTGGGGCGTCTACTTCAGATTCTCCCCCTCTCTAAAATAAATAAACAAATCTTAAAAATAAAAGTCAGTCCAGCATAGGAAACCCACATGTATGAAGAGGGCTATTCTGTTTCCTCTAGAAGTGAGTGCTTGACTGGCCAGGACGGCTCTGGGAACCCTGAAATTGAATGCAAAATTGGGTTTTTCCTTCGAGAGGACCCCTGTGGGGATTCTGAGTGTTCAGGGCCACCGCCCCTGTGCTCATGACAGTGGGGCGTGTGCGGGTCTCGTGCCCTCCACACCCGGGGCCCCACGGGCTCCGTGGCTGGTTCTGGCCAAGGCTCTGAATGGGGGGAGAGCCTGGCACTGCTGTCCCCACAGATCTGACACACAGGCCACTTCTCTTCTTACCCAGCACTGTGATGGAAGAGCTGTCAGGAGTGTGCTGTCTTTACTGTCAGTTACCTGTGGTGACCTGGGTCACCTGTGATCATCTTTGGGGACCTCAGTACCTGCAGTTACCCGTGGTGACCTGCAGTAACGTAGGGTTACCTCTGGTGACTCACAGTGACCTGGGTTACCTGTGCTGACCTGAGGTGACCTGTAACCTGTGCAGGCCTGCAGTAACGACTGTACCTGATGTCACAGCTCACCGCCCTGAGCTCTTTGGCAGAAGCAGTGTAGAAGTCAGAGGTTGTTCCAAGGGCAGGAGGGAGACGGCTTCAGGACAACTGCCAGCGCCGAAGGACCAGAGGAGAGGGTGGGTCCACTCCTCTCTGGCTCAGGAACACCAGGGGGACCCAGCCAGGCCTTGGGACAGACGGACGGGGGAGGCACGGCTGCAGGGGAGGCTCCCGAGTAGAAGCTGCCTGGAGAGCCCAAGCCCCGGCCCCTCGCCGGGCCTCCCGCTGTCCTGCAGCTCGAGGACACCGTCCTGGCCACAGAGGCAGGAGAGCAGCACGTCTGCCTGAACCCCGTGTCCGCAGTTGGTTCCAGGGGCTGCCCACACTCGGGCCCAAGGTCAGCAGCACCAGAGCAGCCCCCAAGGTTCACAGCCTGGTTCACGGACTCTGCTGCTTAGACGGGAAGAATTGTGGGCCTCAGCAGGATTTAAAATCAGGATGTTTAATGCTGTGGCTGACTGGCTGGAGCTAAACTGACTATGACCTTAGGGAGAAATAGAGGCTCAGGAAACCCAGGGGGTGCTCCCTGTGCCCAGGCCAGGTCCCCCCAGGACGGCAGCATCTTGGGGGCCCAGAAGCCTCCAGCGCCAAGAACCTGGTTTTGGAATTTCTCACTCTGCTGAGAGGAAGCAGGCCCAGGCCGGGGGGCGGGGGTGGGGAGATCCACCATGGCACCTGGAGACGGGACAGGACGCAGCTGCCAACGGCCCCGGCGCTGGCTGCGGAGTAAGTGGGACTCGGGTCTGTGCTGACAAGGCGGGAGGCTGGGCCTGGGCCAGAACAGGCCTGCAGACACGGGGGCCGGGCGCTGGAAGCCATCCTCGTGCACCAAGGAGGGCAGGCCGGGACTCGTGTCTCCCCCACCATGACTGCTGTTTCCAGGGAGGCGGCCTGCAGACTCCCCTTCAGCAGGGGATGCGCTGCTGTCATGGACACTGGGACAGAGGGATGTCCGGGGCTTCCAGGCCAGCTGCCCCCAGGGCTCCCGGCCGCACCGCGGGCTCAGCCACAGGGGACGCGCCACCATCAGTGGGCCCACGCTGTGGAGCCTGTGGGGACCTGGCGGTGGGGGTCCCGTGCCCCGGGCGAGAGAAACAGGCTGTAGGCCATGCTTGGACAGCTGTGAGCTTTGCGTGTGGCCGGCGTGTTAGGTCATAGCGTCGTATCCGTGGTAAATTTCTGGTTTTCATAGCTGTGGTTACGAAGAGAGTGTCCGTTTTAGGAGAAGCACAAGCTGGAGCCTCGAGGCATAAATGAGCAGCTTGTCTCCAACTTCTGCCCGCGGTCCCGGAAGAAATTCCTATGGTGAGGGGGGCTCTTGGCATCCTGTCCTCGCGGCAGCCCGTGCGGCACTCTGGGCACCTGGCCTGGCGCCCAGGGTCCCCCACCCTCCTGCCCACCACTCCTCCCAGTCCTGAAACCCCTGCGGCCCTGAGCCCGGCGGCAGGGACGCCCTGGGATCACTGGGGGGCGGTGTCCACCAGTCCTGCCTGCGCCCCGGGTCGTGCAGAGGATTGGAATCCCTCTCGTCCCCCAGACCCCTGGGGCCCAGCCGGCGCCCCTCCGAGCCCCTCCGTGCCGACCTGGGCTTGCTCCGACGTCAGCCTCTGCGGAGCGCAGTCGCCGCTGCCCTTGGGAACAGAGTCCTCCCTGGTGAGGACACCTCAGCCGGCCAGACCCTCACTGCGCTGCGCCAACCTGCGCCTGCCTGGCCAGGACACGGGAGCAGCCCCCAAACAGGCGCGGGCGGATGGGGCCAGCACGGGGGACCGCGTGGGCCCTGAAGCGTGCGGCAGTTTTAAGTCCTGGAACGTGTCATTGGAGCCACTTTCCTCTTAAGTATCTTGAGCGTCACTTTGCAAAGGTTCCTTTCGGGGTTGCTCACTGAAAATGGTACAGGAGACTCCAGCGTCATGCTCCTGTGGAGGCCGGGCCTCCATCCTCCCTCCCTCGAGGTCTGTCCCACCCTACAGGCCTGAGGACCCCAGTCATTCCTGGCCTTTGGAGACTCAGGTGAGGCCGGTCCCCGTGCGGTTGGTAGTGGGCCCACGTCTATCAGGGGGAAGGGTCTGGATTGGGTGTTGGGCTGTGGTGCCGCAGGGCCGCCTCCCCCTCCTCCCTGCTGCCCCCCTGCCCCGCCTCCTGCCCACCCAGCCCGCGGCACACGCTGGAGGTGCCGTGCGTGGTGGTCACGGCTCTAGGCACCTGAAGAATAGGGGCCCCGGAGTGCACAGGTGCCTGCCAGCCCTGGAAGGGTGCACCAGGAAATTGGGGCCAGGACAGAACGTGCCAGTCTGTCCCAGGGACTCCAGGCCGGTTTCTGTCCTGGCTCTGGCCCACGCAGTCAGCACAGGGCACAGTGTAGCTTTTCACGGTGTCAGGAGCGGCCGTGCCTAAGTAGGCCACCTGCCTCCCTCGGGGCTTGGACGCCGTTTCCTCCAGGCCTCTGTCTGGCACACAGTCCACACGCACACTTGTCTTTTCCTCTCTCTCATTCTCTGACCCCGTCGTTCTGCACACCCTCCAAGTGTGACCGTGTGTCTGTGCCCTGTGGTGACCTAGCACGGTGACCCCACAACACGTGGTGCAGGAAGAGTTGAGGAAGGCTGGCGCCTGCCACACACCCTCCATCAGGCCTCTGCCCGCCCCTCCACACCAGGTGACCCCAGGACCTGTGACCTGTGCACCCGGCCCGGGCCCCGCTGCCACATGGGGGATCCAGTCACACGCGCGGCCCCCGTGGATCCTGGGCCCATTGGAGGCTCCCGCTGGCTCCTCATCGTCTTCGCCAGAAAGGCGCGGGCCAGGGGGCGGGGGGGGCCCTGGCCAGTGGTTCTCCCCCGGCCCACCTGCGGAGGAGGGGCGTCCATGATGTGAGGCCCCCGTCTCACTACGGAAGCATAAGCACGCTGAGCCTCCCCCCGTCGGCCACCTGCACCCACCGCACATAGCCCCTCTCACCCAGACGGCTTGTCTCAGGGCTCAGGGACCCTGTGTCTGTGGCTTTTTTCACAGGTCCCTGCAGACCAAGGACCCCCGAGGACAGAGGACTTGTCTGTGCCCCGACTCCAGCGGAGACTAAAGGAGGCGACCCGAAAAATCCTCCGCCTCTGCGAAGAGAAGGAGCAGCTCCTGGAGATGGGGAACAGGCTCCGTGCAGCGCTGGCGCGCGCCCCAAATAACCTCCCAAGTAAAGCGGGGGCTGTGGCTGCAGGTCCTGGGGAAGGGGCGAAGGGGCAGGAGGAACCCGGGAGGTGGGAGGAGAGCGAGCGGGGTGGAGGGAGGCCTGGCCTCTCGGAGGGAAGCGGGGTCAGGAGTCCAGAGCACAGAGCAGAGCTGCGCCTGCGACAGGCATTCCGTGACTCCCGCCCCAGCAGCATTGGTGAGAAAAATACTGCAGTTGGCAAAGCAGGCGGCGCCCCTGTGCTGCTTGCTGGGCACTGGCCCCGGCTGCCACGTGCTCAGCCTGCTCCGCCGTCTTGTCGCCAATGGCCACTGTGTCACCACTGAAACCAGGCCGAGCCCAGCGGCAACGGAGGGAGCAGTCCCCGTTTCCCTGTGGCTTCAGAGGCCGCTGGCTTTGCCGATAATTTAGTCAACACAGGGCAGCCCGAGTGGCTCAGCGGTTTAGCACCAGCCTTCAGCCCAGGGCCTGGTCCTAGAGACCCGGGATCGAGTCCCACCTCGGGCTCCCTGCATGGAGCCTGCTTCTCCCTCTGCCTGTGTCTCTGCCTCTGTGTGTGTGTGTGTCCGTCATGAATAAATTTAAAAAAATTTTTTTTAATTTAGTCACGCAGGTTCACTGTGGGAAGTATAATTCATGATAATAATATTTCCCAAACCAACAGCGCACAGGCCACTCTCTTCCTCAGCTGGTAAGGAGTAACGTACTCCAGAGTGATGGCCAATAATCGCAGTTGTTCCATGCAGGGGAGATGGAGGAAATAAGGTCCAGATCGTGCTGAGGTGCCCCTTGCTGCCAGGGGACCTTGGGAGAGCCGCTGTAGCGTCATCCCTGAGAGCAGACGCCCGGCTGCCGGCGCACAGCCAAGGTCTCTTGTTGGAGGACCAAAGGCACCGGCGTTGGCGGGCAAGGTGGCGTCCTTCACAGGGCGGCTGCGTGCTTGTCACCACGGCCAGCCAGGACTAGCCTTGCCCAGACCAAACACTCGGTCAGCGCCCAGCACGAGCCACTGGCCGTCAGACCGCATCCACGAGCGGTCCCTCTGTTTCCCTGGGGCAGCCCAGTCTTCACGCTGTAGCCCTTTGCCGCACACGGCTTCTGCCTCTCTGTGCTTTTCCAGCAAGAGCTTTGAGGTGCTGTGACCAGAGCCGAGAGGTTCGGGCTCACCCAGGGTCGAAGGGGACAGGCCATCCTCTCCTGCCTGTAGTCTGAAGTGGAGAGGAGGTGGAGGGCTGCAGGCCCGCCAACTACTCTGCTTCAGAAGGAAAGCCCCGAGCACTGCAGAGGGCACGTCGGCAAAAAAGCGTTTCGTCTGTCAACTACGGACTTGGCTTCCCTGGGTAGGTCCTTCTGGTTCCCAACCACCCAGCGCTCAGACAGGGGAAGGTCCAGCCTTGTGCCTCATCCTCACGGCTTCCCGTGGCCAAACTGTGGATGATAATAGAAGTTGTTAATATGTTACTGTTTTTGGTGTGAACACGGCCAAGAGAATTACCCGGTGAGCGGGAAGTGGAACGTGGGAGAACCCAGGCAGCGGGGCAGCAGTGAGCACCTGTCTGGGAGAGACGGTGCAGGCCCCTGAGGAACTCTGAAGACGAGGCCGGTGCATCCAAGAGCTGCCTGGCCGAGTGGCTGCCATGGGTCGGGGCCCGAGCGGCAGAGCAAACAAAGGCTCATGGGTAAAGTTAGCCCAAATCGCTCTTTGCAACCACACAGGATGTCCACCCGACCGCGTGGGGTGACGGAGGAGAGGCTGTCCCAGAGGTGCCGTCCTTCTGAGGGTCCACCTCTGGAAGCAGAGATAGCAGACGGGCCCGACCCGATGTGTCTCCCGATGCTGTCAGCCTGCACAGCAAGGGCAGAGGTGTCGTGTGCCTGCAGCCCCGGCAAGGACTGCCTCTGCCTCAGGACCTGCTCCATGAGGGCCCTTCCCCATCCTCCCTCCAGGTTGCAAGTGAGGAGCAAGGCTGACTTTGCCTGTTCGTCAGACACACTTCCAGACCATCTTCTGCCACGTTCAATAAAAACCTTGTCCCTAAAAACAATAGCAACAACAAACAAACAAAAAACAACCTTGTTTCTTTGGAAGACCCACCTGCCTTGGCTCTCCTCCCTCACACCTGTCCTTTAGGTCGGCAACTGCAGCAATGTCAGCATTTATCGCTCTGATTCTCCTCCTAAATTCCATTCTCCTCCTGTCTTCTTTTTTTTTTTATTTTTTATAAGTTTTTTTTTTAATTTATTTATTCAGAGAGAGAGAGACTGAGAGGCAGAGACACAGGCAGAGGGAGAAGCAGGCTCCATGCAGGGAGCCCGATGTGGGACTCGATCCCGGGTCTCCAGGATTAGACCCGGGCTGCAGGCGGCGCTAAACCGCTGCGCCACCGGGGATGCCCTCCTCCTGTCTTCTAAACCAGCAACACCCTCCCACAGCTGAACTTTGCTGCTCTTGACTTTGGCCTCCATGCCACGCTGTGCCAATACCAAGATGCCCTCTCTCAGCTCCCAAGGCCCCAGAGCTTTCCTCTGACTGCAGCCATGCCTCCCTCTTCCTCTGATCTACATTCCAGGAACTTGTCTTTCTTCTTCGTTGTAGTTACTTATACCCAGCCTGGCCTTATGGCCAAGTACTTCATTGAGTCACTCAACACCCACCCATGCCCCCATTCATCATCCATCCATCCATCCATCCATGTATATACATCCATTTACTCATCCACCTATCTGTCCATTCACCCATCCACTCTCCCATCCACCTGTCCATCCATTCAGTCCACCTGTCCATCCGTCCACCTACCTACCCATCCATACACCCACACATCCACCCATCCACCTACCTATCAATTTATCCATCCATCCACTCATCCATCTACCTCCCCATCCGTCCATGGACCCATCCATCCACCCATTCATCTATTATCCATCCATCCAATAGAGAAGCTACTGCCATGTGCCAGATAGGTCCGCCTTCTGTAATTTCTGCATCACTAGGCATCATATCTGGCTAAATTAGCTGTTTTCTGCCTCATAGTGTCAGAGAAAGCTACAGATCCCTACTAAGTTTGTAGCCTCCTCTGAAGGTTAGGGAGACCTCAGGAAAATAATTTTCCATATTTGGTGACTGTTTTTTTTTTTTTAAAGATTTTATTTATTTATTCATGAGAGACACAGAGAGAGGCAGAGACACAGGCAGAGGGAGAAGCAGGCTCCATGCCGGGAGCCTGACATGGGACTCGATCCTGGGTCTCCAGGATCACATCCTGGGCTGAAGGCCGGCACCCCTTTGGTGACTTTGTTAATGGTAATTTTAACTGTCTTCATTTTCTTCTATGGTGATTTATTTATGTGGGGTTTTTTTGCCCTTTCTTGCATTAATTTTGGTCATTTCCATTTTGCTAGGAAACTACCCGTAGTCCCCAGCCTGTAAAGTGCCACCGTAGAGTAGTCCATAGTGGCCCATAGTGTTCTGCTCTCTTCTGGGCCTGTGGCTGTCTCCCCCCACCTTCTAAAACCTTCATGTAAGCTGTGGTGTGGGAGTCAGTTCAAACTGCCTTTCCCCATTGGCTGTGCACACATTGCCTCAGTGCATCTTTGCAACAACCCAAGCATGGAGAAAGGCTTCCCTGAATGACATTAAAAATTAAAATAGCCCCATAGGCAGAGGAAGTCAGACAACAACAGATATGATGGCCTTACATTTTAAAAGTCTCTAAGGAGGGCAGCCCCGGTGGCACAGCGGTTTGGCACTGCCTGCAGCTCAGGTGTGATCCTGGAGACCCGGGATCGAGTCCCACGTCGGGCTCCCTGCATGGAGCCTGCTCCTCCTCTGCCTGTGTCTCTGCCTCTCTCTCTGTGTGTCTCTATAAATAAATAAATAAAATCTAAAAAAAAAAAAAAAAAAGTCTCTCAGGAAACAACATCGTAAACACAGATAAAAGCTAGTGACAGACTGGTGCAAGTGGTGACGACATGTCCGACAGGTGAGGAGGATCAATACCCCAGGTGGCGTGTGCAGGTCACACACAAGGGCCAGGATGGCGAGTCCCAGGAGATCGCCTAGCTGACGGTGCAGGTAACACGCGGCCTCCCCAGGAGCCTGAAGAAGCAGATCAAGTCAGTATTGAGTTTGGATCTCAGGTGGAAAATCTCACACTCGGGGCCCCAGCGCGCCCTGGTGTAGATCCTCACCGGTGAAGCCTTTTTGGAGGGTGATTTGGCTCTTCTGCGAGGTTTTATAACGTCCATACCCTTTGAATCAGCAATTCTTCTCTTAGAAATCTGTGTAAAAGATTTTTCACCAACATGAACTAGATGCACGTGCAAGGATATTCTCGGCAGCGTTTCACTGTGAGGCAGCGATCAGGACTGGTGTAAATGTCCGGGGTGGGGCCCTGGAGTCCAGAGCATCCCCGCGGGGAGCTGCCTCCGCCTGGCCTCAAACCACTTGGGGTGGAGAGTTCTTCCCCGTTGCCTTCCAGCGCATTGTGAATGACACTTGGGCGACTACAGTAGAAAGGTGGCGGTCCCACAGGACTCCCAAAAGCCCTGGGGCTTGCGGTCATTGTATCATTTTGTCGCGAGCCCAGAGCAGCGAGGGGACCGCGGGCCTGCTGGCCCCTCGTGCACCTGCTGCCTGTCGTGCTGGCCTGTGAAAGAAGCAACCGCAGGAGAGTACGTTTGCCCCAGTGAGCACATGAAGAGGGTGTGTGTGCACACGAGCGTGACTGCGCACATGTAGAAGGAGGACCGCACGGAAGTGTATCAATTTCAGTTGGTGGTTTGGGGAGGAAGATCGGGACTAGACCTGGGGAGTTTTCTCTGTGTATTATTTGCAGTTGGCAAATCTACCCAAACACTCTACATTCGTTTCCTTTTGGGAAGCGTCTTCCCCGAGCGCACCGGTGGACTCCTGCTGCCCCGGGAAGCACCCGGGCCCCTTGGCAAAGGCCCTTTGCAAGGCTGGTCTGTCTGCATTTTTTTCACAAAGACAATTTGGTTTGTAAATACATCTGGTTTATAAACCAACTGTGACAAAAACATCTTCTCGTCATTTAACAACATTAATAATTTAAGACCATCCGGCCAAGGTGGCGCCCCAGCCCTCCATCCATCGGCAGTGGTTTCCACGTGCTTCTCCAGCTTCTCTGGCGGGCGAGCTCCCCGGCCCTCCCCACCGGGAGCTGGTGGTCGGGCCTTCATGGCCTTGGCTCTGGCTGCTCAGTCTTCATCGCACACCCCCTGCTCCCCCCCCCCGCCCCGGGTCAGGCTCCCGCGGCCCGCCCCCACTCATGCGCTCCGCTCCCAAATAATTAAATCTTTTTAAAAAAAAATGATTTGGTAACAAAAAAATAAGTTAGGGGCCTAGCTTTAGTTAGCCTGCTAACCCGACACTACTTATTAGGCATGTATCCATAAAGAGTGAGATTATTATTTACATTTATTACATTTATTGTTCCTAACTGCACATGCATCTAAAATCTCGATGTAAAACTATAACTAAGGTAGAAGCCGTGATTTCCAGGCACGTCGTGTGTCATTGTGTGTCCTGCTTGACTGGCACTCTTGCGGCCTGGCTCCGACACCGGTGCCCTGTCACACGCCGGCCGAGGCGAGGAGCTGCGCCCCGGGCTTGTCCAGTCTCGCCCGAGGCAGTGCACACTCTCGGTGTCTTGAAATGATTTCACGGTGGCCATTTCCAGTGGCCTGGCTGGAACGAGAACCCGACACTGGCATCTTCTTATGATCTTTTTTAAAAACAAATGCCCCAGTGTCTTCAGAACAGTTGGGTTTTCTGAAGACGGTTTCCCGTCCTCGTCCTCGTCCTCGTCCTCGTCCTCGTCCTGGGTCCCCCTTTTCCTCAGGCTGCTTTTCTCCTGGGTCACCAGCCTGTGTCTGCATGAGCTCAGTTTGCCTTAGTTTAACCTGCTTAGGAATTGGTTTGTTTTCTGAAATCTTAAGATTTAGGGTTGTTTGTGTGTTTTTCCCATTTGAAATTCTCAGCCATTGTTTCTTTAAATACTCTTCTATTTGTTTCTAATCTCTCAGGAGATCTCATTAGACCTGCTGGAAATCTCTCCCATCTTGCTCTCCCCCCCCACCCCACCCCTGCCACCTTCCCCCTACCCCCTCCCAGCCCCCTCCTCCTCTCTCCCTCCGCCTCCCTCCCTCCCTCTCCCCGGCTTCCCTCCTGTCTCCTGGGGTTCCCTCAAAGGTAACCGGTGGATGGATTCCTGTATCTTTACATGAAGTTTACAGCTCGTGTTTGTTCATTCCTTTTCTTGCTTTGTTCTTTTCCTGATTTAACATTTACTTTATTCTTTCTTGTTTAGTAATTGCTTTTTTCCAAGATTTTATTTATTTATTCATGAGAGACACAGAAGCAGAGACACAGGCAGAGGGAGAAGCAGGCTCCCTACAGGGAGCCCCCATGCAGGACCCCGGCGCCAAGGAAGGCGCTCAACCCCTGAGCCCCCTGGGTGTCCCCTGTAATTGCATTTTTTTAAGGTGTGAATTCTCCATCTGAGTTTTGCATGGCCATGTCTCAGAGGTTTTGAGGGACAGTGTTATCAGCGTGATTAGCTTCTAGATACCCTGCCTTTATGCAGTCAGGTTTTCTATTTCATTCTAGTTGTTCAGGAGAGTTTTAGAATTGTTTAATTTATTTTCAAACACGTGTTGAATTGTACTTTGGAATTTGTTCTGTTAAGCAGTCTTATTATACATACTTAGGAACATTCTTTCTGAATTTATATGTATTGGCATCCCTGGGTGGCTCAGTCGTTGAGCATCTGCCTTCAGCTCAGGGTGTGATCCTGGAGACCTGGGATCGAGTCCCGCGTCAGGCTCCCTGCATGGAGCCTGCGCCTCCCTCTGCCTCTCTCTGTCTCTCTGTGTGTCTCTCATGAATAAATGAATAAAATCTTAGAAAAAAAAAAGAATTTATGTGTATTTGTCAACTTGAACTGCCAGGAACCATGATTTTTTTAAAAAAGATTTTACTTATTTATTCATGAGAGAGACAGAGAGAGGCAGAGACACAGGCAGAGGGAGAAGCAGGCCCCATGCAGGGAGCCCAACGTGGGACTCGATCCCAGGTCTCCAGGATCACACCCTGGGCTGAAGGCGGTGCTAAACCGCTGAGCCACTGGGCTGCCCAGAAACCATGATTTTTTGTGTTAAAATCATGCACAGCTCTTATATTTCTGCCCTGTTCTCCTTCCCTTCTGCACCGTCATGTGGCGTCTGTCTTCCTGCCGTGTCCGTTAGCGTGAAGTGCCCTCAATGGCTGCAGCTCATCCTGGTTCAGGTTGTACAGTGTCCTTTCTGATGTTCAATAACATTTAATGCTATTTTAAATCAGGTGTTTAAAAGGGTTGTTTCCAAAAGTAAAATATGACTTAAATAGCTATGAAAATGAGCACAGGTTTAGGATTTTCTTCTCTCTGTTAAACAGTGAGGGGACCAGTCAGATGTTACAAGGAAAAGCTCAAACATTAGTTTATCTGGATTAAAGAAACTGAATTACAAATGGGGAGATCAAACTGGTTTTTCTAAGAGGGAGAGGGTTGCCAGTGGAACCTTGGAGGGACAAGTCACAAAGAGCATGGCCGTCAGTGTGCAGAGTAGCTCGAACTCGGGCAGCAGGCCTTGCGTGTGCAAAGCATGCTGCACATGGTGCAGTTTCCACTGAAGCACACATTTCTTCTTACCATTTTTCTGCTTGTTGGTAAAACATAATCTCAAAGAAGGACCATCCATGATCACTAACAAGGCTGGTTCGTTGGCCGGATTGTTTCCAGAGGTGTAGCAAAAACGTGAATTAACCGAATAGGCGGCCTTCCAGCATGTGCTCTACTGGAAGTTTCCATCAGGAATCCAGATTGGACTTTAAAAGTTGTCCTGAGGCCATGAAGCCAAGAACTCATCAGGTTTCATCTGCTGAAGGCTTTTGAGAAAATTCCTTTCTTCTCAAGTGTTTGGAAATATCCTGAGGCTCCCAGCTTTCCATAAGCTGTGAA
The DNA here is from genome assembly GCF_011100685.1 of Canis lupus familiaris. Classification (NCBI taxonomy): domain Eukaryota; kingdom Metazoa; phylum Chordata; class Mammalia; order Carnivora; family Canidae; genus Canis; species Canis lupus. Next base: position 1,012,471 of record NC_049230.1, read on the forward strand.
CCTCAGCTCCATAAGGTCAAGCACGGTTCCTGCTGGTGACCTGTCCTCACAACCAAGTGAGTGTCGTCCTTGAATCTGGCCAGGCAGGCAGGGCCATGGCTGCACCATCCAAGTGTCCAGTCAAATCTCAGGATCCCTGAGAATCTGTGCAAATAAATGACCATATTGCCAGGAAGGAGCTGAGAAACAAAATTCAACCCAGTAAATGTGTAGATCTAATTGGCTCTTATTAAGCAATTCGTGAATCAGGCGGCATCCCATCTAACAAGGAGGGAGCTCCTCAGAGCTGTCCAGAATGGAAGGTTTTTATGGGAAGGGGAGTAGGAGCAAAAAGTTATTAGCAAAAGAAAAGGATTGTTTAAGGCAAGGTCACCTTCCTTTTTTTTTTTTTTTTTTTAATTTTTATTTATTTATGATAGTCACACAGAGAGAGAGAGAGAGAGGCGCAGAGACACAGGCAGAGAGAGAAGCAGGCTCCATGCACCGGGAGCCCGACGTGGGATTCGATCCCGGGTCTCCAGGATCGCACCCTGGGCCAAAGGCAGGCGCCAAACCGCTGCGCCACCCAGGGATCCCAAGGTCACCTTCCTTATAGGTTAGGGTGGGAGTCTTGTCCTGCCCAGGACCTCCTCTTCCTGTGGGGGTGGAGAGGACCCAGTGGCAGACCCTGTACTGATTGGAGAAGTCCTGACAACCAGTGAAAACTGCACTGCTGGGGAAGGTTGAAATGCATCTAGGTCAGGCATAAAGCCCTGGTTTGGGACCAGGCCTAAGTGACGCCACTTCGGGCCTGTGATTTTGCCTTTTTTTTTTTTTTTTTTTTTTTTTAAATCAACATGCTGGTTGCTTTATTTTTTGTTTTAAAGATAACACTAATATCGGAACCTCTGAACTTAACTATACTTTTCTGAAAGTATCAAAGAGTAGCTCCAATCCTAAAATGATATTGGCAGAGGCTGCTGGGAAGATGGCAGAGTAGGAGGATCCTGAGCTCACCTCCTGTGGTGTAGCCACCTAGAGAACAGCCACATCGGCATAAATAAGCCAGAAAGCCACTCGAAGACTGGCGGAAGAGACTCTGCAGCTGGATGTAGGCAAGAGGCCATGGCCCAGTGGATCCATCCCCTTTACTTTCCTAATGGAAAGTAATCAAGCTGAGCAGATAAGAAGGAAAAAATACACAAAATGAGCAGAGACCCAGGGGGCTCAGCAACACGGCCAAGCATGATAACAATGCCATGATGGGGATCCCAAAGGAGAAGAGAGAGAAAAGGAGGCAGAAGATTTATTTGAAGAACTAATAGCTGAAAATTTCCTGAATCTGGGAAAGGAAAGAGAAATCCAGATCCAGGAGGCACAGAGAGCCCTCAAAAAACCAAGCCAAAGAGGTCTGCACCAAGACACAAAGTAAATAAGATGGCCAAAAGTAGTGATCCAGGGGGAATTTTAAAAGCAGCGAGAGAAAGGAAGGCAGTTACACACAAGGGAAACCCCATGAAGCTATCGGTGGATTGTTCAGTGGAAGCTTGCAGGCCAGAAGAGAGCGGCATGATATATTCAAAGCGGCAAAAGGAAGAAACCCGTAGCCAAGAATACTCCATCCAGCAAGGCTTTTGTTTAGAACAGAAGGAGAGAGTTTCCCAGAAAAACAAAAATTAAAGGAGTTCATAACCAGGAGCAAAACCAGCCACATCCCCCTCACACACGATGCGGGTCCCAAATCCGCAGTCCCACCTCCCTCCTGCCCGAGGTGCACTGCCGGCAGCCTGCTCAATGCCAAGTCAACACCCCTTCACCTCAGATCGACAGGGACTCAAACTGACATTCTTCCCCTCAAATTCCAGCCCCTGTGCTCAATTTTATACACAAAAACGGGCATAATTATAACAACAGAACGAAGCAACCCAAATAGTGACACCGAATTATGTGGAAGATATAAAGGATAAAAGGAGCGTACTAGGCTGAGAACATCTCCAATAAGCACATCAAAGAGCAATACATACAGCGTGACTCTAGGTACTAAAAGAAACAAACCCAGGAAAAATAAAACAAGACAAAATCAGAGAGAGAAACAGACCATAGAGGCTCTTTTTTTTTTTTTAATTTTTTTTATTTATGATAGTCACAGAGAGAGAGAGAGAGGCAGAGACATAGGCAGAGGGAGAAGCAGGCTCCATGCACCGGGAGCCCGATGTGGGATTCAATCCCGGGTCTCCAGGATCGCGCCCTGGGCCAAAGGCAGGCGCCAAACCGCTGCGCCACCCAGGGATCCCCATAGAGGCTCTTAATCACAGGAGACAGAGTGAAGGTCGCTGGAGGTGAGGAGGGTGGGGTAACTGGATGATGGGCATGAGGAGGGCGCATGATGCTATGAGCCCTGGGTGTTATATATATATAAGACTGATGATGAATCACTGACTTCTACCTCTGGAGCTAATAATACATTATGTGTTAATTAACTGAATTTAAATTTATATAAAAAGAAATCCACCCCCCAAAAAAAATACAATAGCATCCATAAAGCCAATATTATTCTTACGAGTGTCAATGGGCCATCCTGAAACCAGGTAAAATATAAGTATCTTACTGTGTACTTTTTAAAATAATTTATTTATTCATGATAGAGAGAGAGAGGTAGAGGCAGAAAGAGAAGCAGGCTCCATGCAGGGAGCCCGACGTGGGACTCGATCCCGGGACTCTAGGATCACACCCTGGCTGAAGGTGGTGCTAAACCGCTGAGCCACCCGGCTGCCCTCTTACTGTGTACTTAATTCGAAGTGTTGCCACTGAAATCAGTTACAGATGTTTATTCTGAAAGATGCTGCTGTGAAGGCTGCAGACTCAACTGTGGTTAGTGGTCTTCCAAAATTAAATGTATGGAATATCCAGAAAATAGGTTGAATTAGAACTTGTAGACAGTTTTCAAATACTCACTAGTAACAGTTTTTTGTTTTCAATTGCCACATGGCCGTAAACCAAAGAGACAAATAATTTCAAATGCTCACAGATACTATTTAGGCAAAAATGATCGTGTATCAGTACTTTTAACATTGCATGCATCAAATTATAATAGAAATTATAAAATTTCTAATATATATATAAAATTTATAATAGAATCATAAAATTTCTATCAAATTATAATAGAAAGGTAACTATAAACGAGATGCAGGCTCGTGAACAGCATATTTTCGTGAACAGCATAAGAGATGATAGGAAACCAAGGTCACATTCTGCCATCAAGTGTGGCTCCCCCATTAATTCACTTTGTGACAGGTCATTAAGAACATCTTTACATCTGTGGGACGCCTGGTGGCTCAGTAGGTTAAGTGTCTGCCTTCAGCTCGGGTCATGACCCCGAGATCCTGGGATCCAGCCCCACATCGGGCACCCGGCTCAGAAGGGCATCTGCTTCTCCCTCTGCCCTTACCCCGCCTATGCTCTCATGCTCTCTCTTTCTCATAAATAAAGAAAATCTTTTTTTAAAAAAAAGAGAAAAGAAGAAGAAGAAAAGAGTATCTTCACATCCAATAGTCTCCTTACCCCTGAAGATACTCAGAGAAAAGTTTGAGCTCGGAAGAAATGGAAGACTCTGAGCCTGTTGCTCTGCCTTGAATTCCATTTGTAATTTTAGCAGAAAAAAATTATTTTATCTTAGTTGAGCTGGAACTTTTGTTCTGATAACTCAAGAGGATGAGTGGGCACAAGTTCATTTTTCACACAAGGAAGTCCTTTTCGAAGAAGATGACTTTCAGCGGGTGTGCTTGCTGAAGGTTCACTCTGGAATACTGTCCCTTAGCCCAGGTGCTCAGCGTCTGGCACTGTCTTCGGCTCACTCGGGGACACGGGGACAGCCTCGCAGCCGCACCACCAGCCACCCCACTTCCATTCCCGGGCCGCCTCCCGCGGTTTGCTTGTCAACAGAGCACTGCCCGCGGGGGTCCCCGAGTCCTGGAGGACCTAGGGACACTGAGTGTGAGCATGAGGTGGTGTCGCGGGGCTGGAGGCCTGCTGACCTGACCCAAGCCCGTCGCCTTGGCTCACGGACCTGGACCCCGACCTGGATGCACACCAGCCACACAGCTTGCTCTCCTGTCTCTTCCCTCCCCCTTGGCTCTTTTCACCAAAGTAGAACTTTTCCCACAGCAACTGCCTCGTCTCGCTCTCCCTGTGGCGGTGTGCACGGTCCCCCCCCCCCCCCCCCCCCCCCCCCTGCCAAACGCCTTGCCCCAGTGGTGTGCATGGGCCTTGCTCTCCCCCCAGCGGTATGCACGGTTCCCCACCTCCCGACCCCAGTCGCCCCAGCGGTGCACACCCTCGCTCTCCCCACCCCCCGCCCTGCGGTGTACATGGCCCTCGCTCTCCCCTCCGCCTCCCCCCCCCCCACCCGGTGCACAATGCACAATGCCCTGCCAGTGTGCATGGTTCTCACGTCTCCGCATCCTGGCAACACTTCCCTTTTTCTTCTGTCCGTCCTCATGAGTGCAAAGTGGTCTCTCGCTGAGATTTTCATTTTGCATTTCCCTGATGACTAAGGACGTTGACCACATTTCCATGGGCCTGTTGGCCATTTGTGAGGCTTTAGAGTCCACAGCTTTTAAGCTCAGGTATTAGAAACTAAGGAAAATAAATGCATTTCCAACTTTTGTCTTTCCCATGTCCTTTCATCTTCTGGAAAAACTGATCTAGTACCTAGGACCCGGCCCAGGAGGCCCAGGGTGGCACAGGTAACTTCATAACCACCCAGATATTAATATGCAGTGTGTCCACCAGCACCATCTTCAAATGAATAGATAATAAGCATTTAAAAAATTTCCGTTTCAGTTTCTAGCACAGTCCACCTCAATATTTACAACTCCTATGCACAGAAGCCTCGTTGGAGTCCTCAGTAAGCTTGTGCCTAACCAAATAGATTCTTATTCTGAGAACAGTAATTGTATCTTGTAGTATGTCAGCTTGAAGATGAATTTCCATGGTTTGTAGGTAATTGAACCTAAACGGAGTTAACGAACAGGTGTTCGTGGGCTGCGTGACCATTTCTCCCTAAGACGGTGCGTGCTGAAGCCTCTTACACGCACAATCTTTCAGTTCATTCACCCAACCTGCTGCTTATTTTTCTGTGAAACACATTCACTGACCCGAAGACATAAGCTGCGTGAGGCCTCGTGTGGCTGTAGAAACCTGTGTGCACCCCAAGCCTGCTGCTGTGTCACGCAGTTGATGGTGTGGCCCGCACGCACACCATGAGAGAGGAGTGACACGTGTCACAGGGACCGTGTGTTCTGGAGTGCTGTGGTTGGCACGGGGGAGGTCAAGACGCCAGGCGCACACGGAGGGCAGACCCTAGAGGCGCCTGGGCTGGCTCGGTCGGTGGAGCACATGACTCTTAATCTTGGGGTTGTGAGTTCAAGCCCCACACGGGGCATAGGGCTTACTTTAAAAAAAAAAAAAAGTGAAAACAGAAAGCAAGCAAATCCTTTTCCTTTTGTTTCTAGGGAAACTGCCTCGTCACCCCCTGCCCACCCTTGAGGCCCCTTTGGGACAGTTGCAGCCCCACTTTGCAGCCCAGGTAACACTCCTTTATCTAAGAAATGTAGTTTTAATGACTTTTATTAGTCACGTGAATATTGCATTTCATTACGAAAATGTAAAATCCAGTAAACACAAAGGCCTCCAATTGCCAGCACCCACAGTTACCAGTAATCTCCGTGTGTTCCCTACCACTTTTTTAAAGATTTTTTTTATTTATTTGAGGGGTTGAGGGAGAGAAAACCTCAAACTCCTCGCTGAGCACGGGGCCCGACACAGGGCTCAGCCTCCTAACCCTGAGATCACAACCTGAGCCAAAACCAAGAGTCAGACGCTTAACAAACTGAGCCACGTGAGCTCCCCTCCTGCTGTTTTTTTAAATTACATACATACGTGGGGCCCCTGGGTGGCTCGGTGGTTGAGCATCTGCCTTTGGCTCAGGTCGTGACCTCGGGGTCCTGGGATCGAGTCCTGCATCAGGGTCCCCCTGGGAAACCTGCTTCTCCCTCTGCCTATGTCTCTGCCTCTCTCTGTGTCTCCAGTGGATAAATGAATGAATGAATAAATGAAGCTTAAAATTACATCCATAGATAAATACAAATTACATCATGTGTGTTTTACTGTAGCTTTACTCCCCTGGGTGTTATTTTTGAATCTTTACCAATATGATGGGTTAAAAAATTTTCATTTTTTAGAAGTTTTCTCATATCCTTATTGGTATTAAAGTCTGTAATCGGCTATTTATATTTCTTCTTTTGTGGGTTATTTATACATGTGCTTTGCTAATTATTCTACGTGTGTGTGTACTTGCTAGTTTTTAAGAGTTCCTCATATACGAAGGAACAACTGTTTGTCCATTATGACCTTCTCAGACTTGTCATTTGCCTTTAACCTTGTTTCATTTTCTTAAACTACAGATAACTTTTTTTAATCTAATGAGCTCTGTCAGTCTACTTTAGTGATCTTTTTCACTGTAGTTTTTCTCTATTCTGAGTTTAGGTAAATATCCACCCATTTCTTCTAGCTGTCGTGTTTCACTAACTGTCACAGTGCCCTTAAGTAATTGTCCTCCTTTTTCTTGCTGGCGTTGAATTGATCCTTTTTTTTAAGATTTTATTTATTCATGAGAGACACAGAGAGAGAGAGAGAGAGAGAGAGAGAGAAAAAGACAGAGAGAGAGAGGCAGAGACACAGGCAGAGGGAGAAGCAGGCTCCATGCAGGGAGCCCGATGCGGGACTCGATCCTGGGTCTCCAGGATCAGGCCCTGGGCTGAAGGCAGCACTAAGCCGCTGAGCCACCTGGACTGCCCGAATTGATGTTTTTATCATGTGCTAAACATCTAAATTCTTGTGTCTTTTCCAATCAATTTTTTTTTATTTTGAAACATTTTCAAATTTAAAGTTACAAATATAGCATTACACCTTTCACCTAGATTCACCAGTTGTTAACTGATCACTACATTTACTTTACCATTCTTTCTCTTCCTCCCTCGGCCTTCCCAACATTTTAGATGGATGGATGGGTGGATGGATAAATGGTTACATGAGTTCATGATGGATGGTTGGGTGGATGATGAATAGATGGATGGATAAATTGATGAGTGATAGGAAGAGAGACACACACAGTGAGACGGCTTTGCTCCTGGACCAGCTGAGAATAAGTTGCAGACAGTGAACCCCTTTATGTCTGAAAACAAGGACACCTCCCCACATAATGAAAATCAGGAAGCAACATTAATATGGTCCTAGAATTTAATACATATCCTATATCAGATTTTGTGAGTCACAAGTCTAGGACCCACGTTGCCTTTCACTTGTACACCTGTGCCTGTGTGTCTGGTTGTGTAGTCATGCATGTAGATGCACTTGGGGGTTTGCATGTGTAGGTGTGTTTGTGCACATGTGCAGTGTGCACACGTGTGTGCGTGTACGAGGAGGTAGATGCATGTGTGATGGGTCTTCTGACCCGGTTTGTCCTTCATGATGCTCACCTTTGGGAAGAGCCAGGCCAGTGTTTGACAGACCGTGGGGTGGCGTCTCGGCATTGCTAGACTTGGACCTGTATTTATTTTCTACACAGCTCCAGTGAAGAGTCCTCTCCCCAGCTGGTGCCGACCTTTTTTAAATATCATACCTTAAAATAAATAAATAAACAAACAAACAAACAAACAAACAAACATCATACCTTTGCGGGGCACCTGGGTGGCAGGCAGTTAGGCAGCTGACTCATCTGGGAGTCATGGGATCGAGCAGGGAGTCTGCTTGGGACTCCCTCTCGTTCTCTGTTCCTCCCACTGCTCACACTCTCTCTCTCTCAAATAAATAAAATCTTTTTTTAAAACCCATACCTTTGTAATATCTTTAATTTATTACAAATGCATACAACAAGGTTGCCCTTGTTTCTATTTTTAGAAAATCCTCACAAAGCTTTCTTAGCCGTTTGTCCCATTTGATCTTTACTGGGTAGATATTTTAATTTGTGTATTTTTATTATAAATATTTTGGACTTCTAAGAAGATACAAAGACTGATATGAAGTAAACCATCCAACTTAATAAACAAAATAGTATAAAGTCAAGACCCCATTACGTGTTCTACCCCGATACCTCCCTTCAGGCTCTCCTGACTCTGGTGTTTCTCTTAGCAGATATTTTAAAATCTGTATAAATCACATTGGTTGTGTATGTATCTTTCTGCACAGCGCTTTTATTCCACTTTATATTTCTGAGCTGTGTCGATGCGGATGCAGCTCTTCCATAGAGGGCTGGGGGTGGGTCACTGCGTAGGACCACACCTCTGAGGGCTTCATGTTCTCTACGGCAATGTAGCTCCGCAAGTGGCCTGGAGGCGCCACAGGTGACAGGTGAGCAGACAGGCCTGGATGTGCTCCAGGAAAACTTCATGGGTCCTGGAAGTTTCATTTCATAGAATTTCATGCCATGCAACTTTCTTCTTTTGATTTTCTTCAACTAGTTAAAAATGTAAAAACTATTTTTAACTCGTGGGCTGGACAAAAACAAGGTGGTTGGCAGGATTTGGCCTGGCAGGTGTGGCTTTCCAAGCCCAGGTCTGGACACCACTGGTGTACATTCTTTGCTGTGGAAATATATCAGCACGGATGGACCTGCTCGGACACACGACGGTCACCCGGAGCCCGTGGCGCACATCATGGCTCACCCTGCTCCTGTGCGCTCTACGGGTTTGCACACATGTGTGATGATGTGCGTCCACCCTCTTGGGCTGGATAGTTTCCCTGTCCTAAAACTCCTCACTGCCCTGTGTACCGCCCCCTCCCCAGCTCCATCCCTGATTGTCTCTCTGTCTCATGCCTGCCTCCCACCCCCCAAATGTCACGGAGGTGGAATCGTACACTCTGCAGCCTTTTCCAGATCGGCCTCTTGCTCTTGGTAACATGCAGCTGCGTTTCCCCCACAGCCTCCTATGGTTTGCAAGCTCTCTTCTTATTGCTGGACGGTGTTGTGTTCAATGACTGTACCGGTTTGTTAATCTCAAGAATCGCTGTTGCAGGCAATCAGGAGCATAGTTGGCTTTTACCAAGTTTTCTTTTCTTTTTTTTTTTTTAAAGATTTTATTTATTTATTTATGATAGAGAAAGAGAGAGAGAGGCAGAGACACAGGCAGAGGGAGAAGCAGGCTCCATGCGAGGAGCCCGACACGGAACTCGATCCTGGGACTCCAGGATCACACCCTGGGCCAAAGGCAAGCGCCAATCCGCTGAGCCACCCAGGGATCCCCTTACCGAGTTTTCTACGTAGCAACTCCACAGAACTGATTGGTGCTAATACGTGTGGCAGCGGTTTTCCTGTGTTCTCTGGGCTGACGGAGCGCGTCTGAGGCAAGTGCCAGGCTCCCCCTGCACAGTCCTGTCTGGCACTGCTGTCCTGGCCAGGACTCCCATGGAGCGCGGAGAGCAGGGTCACTGGCTCCCATGCCTTCGTCCTGATTTATAGAATGCTTTATTGAAATTTTTTTTTTGGTAAAGATTTTATTTTTTTAAGCAATGTCTACACCCAACGTGGGGCTCAAGCTCACAGCCCCGCGATCAAGAGTCACACGCTCCACTGACTGAGCCAGCCAGGTGCCCCAAATGCTTTATGCATTTTATGTCCAGGTAGATGGTTTGCTGTAAGTCAGACATGGTTGAATATCAGCAGTTCCATATGGTTTGGCCTCAAGCAGACGGTGCCTCATTTTAAAGTTCTTTCTTTAAAACTCTGCTGAGTTTTTACCCAGAACACATGTTGAATTCTGTCTGCTGGAGCTCAGGCCCGCGGGTGTGCCAGCTGCAGGCGTGTGGGGCCTGGCGCCTGAGCCCCGCACGGGCTGCGTGTGGCTGCCTTCAGAGTCCTGTTCTTCCCAAGCCTTTCCCCACGACTAGACGCTTCGCCTGTACCGAGCTGGTGCAAGGGAGCAGGCGCGTGTCAGCGCTGCGTCTGTGCACCTGTGTCTAGGGTTTCACTCAGTGACATTCCGTTTCCTAGAAGGATACGGGGGCTTTAAAAGGCTTATGGCTAATCTTTATCCGCCCATGTTCTGCAGATCGTCTCCCATGTGTGGCTTGCCTTTTCGATTTATTTAAAACAAAGAGAAAGCCGGCTGGGAGGTGGATGCCTGCGCCGCCCGGGGTGACGTGAGCCCCTAGAGTGGCGGCCGTGCCGAGGCTCCTCGCCGACCCGGGGCCTGGGTCCAGAGGGGCAGGCGGCCTTTGAGGAGAGGCACCCGATCTGGAGGCCGCTGAAGCCGGGACTCGCTGTGGGATGGATTTGGGATGTGAGAGGGAAGGAATCCCGGTTCGGGGCCTGGCCACTGAGTGGGAGGAGGCGAGCGGTGGCCAGAGCCTGGCAATGCCTGAGCTCTCCTGCCACGCACGGCCCGGTGGGAGGGGGGCTGCACTCGGGCTCCACAAGCCCTCCGCGAGGCCAGGGGCTGAGTCACGGGACAGCGAGGACAGCGCCACGGCCCCCACAATGGTCTGCCCGATGGGGAACACCGGCCTGAGGCGCTGGGCAGGGCCAGCCACAGGGAGGGGTGGAGACCCTGGCATTCTCCAGCAGAGGACCCCTGCCCCAGGGGACCCCTCCCCTGCATGACACTGTCCCCTGCGAGAGCCCCGCTCACCTGCACCCCCGCCTCTGGAGGACCCCTTCACCTCTGGTGGGAGATGCACTGACACGCCAGCTCTTGGTAACCGTGAAACCGCCTGCGTTGATCAAACTTTTAAACATGTTATTAGAAGGAAATCTCCCAAATCACCCATAAACCTGAGCGTTATTGGTTACCTGCCTGGCTCGGCTCCTTCCCTTCCCTGTGCCCCCCGTCCTGCAGGTGCCCCCACAGGTGGGTGTGGGGGGTTCAGGCCGCCGGCAAGTTGCCAGGCCCGGGGCCTCCTCCCCTGACGCTGACGAGGGGTCCGTGACGCTGAAGGCCGGGCGCTCAGGTGGACGCGGCCACACCCCTCCCTCTGGCTTGTCACCGACGTGCAGGAGTCCCCGATCCCAGAAACACGGGGACAACATTTCCCCGATGTTGAGGGAGACCTCGGCAACACGCCCCAGCAGCGACCCCGACGCTGAAATCCTCTTGCTTGCATTCCCACGCAGGACTCGGAGCACCTCAGGGAAGAACGTGTCCCTGCCCGCCCTGGAGACGTCCAGCCCGGCGTGGCCCAGACCGTCGGCAGCAGCCATCCTCCGCCAGGCTGCGCAGCGGGGGCGGCTGAGCCCGGGCAGGTACGGCAGGCCGGTCTCGGCGCAGGGACCCACCCCGGGGAGCGGCGCACCCGGTGTCCTGGCAGGTGGCCATCACCGTGAGTGATGGACCAGACGCCGCTCAGGGTGGCAGGACCTGCTGGTCCCTTTGGCGAGTGGGTTCCCTGGGGTGCTGGGCACGGGGCCGGCTCCTGACCACAGAGGTGCACCCGCAGAGGGCTCGGCGGGGCCTTGGCTCAGCCGGACAGGCATCGGTCCTTCCAGGTCCCACCTCCCATGGAGACCACACTGCCCTTGCCCGACAAGGCAGCTATGTCCGTCCGGCGTCCGTAGGAGCGCCGGCCAGCCTGTCCCCAGAGCCCCACCCCACAGCCTGCCTTTGGCCAGGCCCGCTCTCTGGTCGCCTACTGGGGGCTACATGTCCTACATCTTTACATTCATAGCGACAACACAGGTCAACTCGACAGAAAGAAAACCGGTCCCCAAGGCCACGCCCGGCTCCCGGACCCCACAAGGAGAGTGGCCACCACACCCGAAGCTCCTCAACACCAGCTAGCAGTCCCCTCCAGGACACGTGGAAGCTGCTGGACCTGGGATCCAGCCCCTCCGGCCTCACCTCCCAGGACGACTCTGAGCCAGGTAGACTGAGGCCCAGGCTCCCGGGCTCCTGGGCCCCAACAGGGCAGAGACGGTGCTGGCGACTGCCTTACTTCAGGGAGGCCCGGCCCCGGGAGGACCCCACATGCGTCCGGAAGATTATCTCCAAAGTGCAGAAAGCACTTCCTGGTTTATGGGACGACTGTGTGGGACAAAGGTCATTGGGTACATGCGGGTGGGCATTGAAGGTCAGGTCGGGGGTCCTGCTGGCTCAGGGCAGTCCTTCAAGCTGGAGGGGAGTTTGGGTTCCTGTCAGCGACCCTGCTCTGCCAGAGGCAACAGGGAAGCCGGCAGGAGGAACTTAGTGACAAACTAGAGCCAGGGGTCAGAATGGAGGGGAGACAGTGTGTCTCTGGCCTCTGCTGGCAGGGCTGGGGGACAGCAAGGTGGCCACGGTGGCCACGGCCAGGCTGAAGTGCAGGCGCACATGCTAAGCCCTTCCCGCCTGGGTGGGCTCCCGCGCTGAAGCCCGGTGCCGTGCGCGTCCCCACCCGCGGCGTGGTGCAGGCCCCCTCCGCAGGGAGCCAGAGCCTCCAGGCCAGGAGACGCAGGCGTCCTCTGTTCTGCTCGGCCTCCTGAGCATGACCCCGTCCTGGTCCTGGTCCTGCCTGGTCGTCCTGGGTGTCCAGCAGCGTCCATCCGGAGGGCCCACCTCTGGGGAGCCGCATGACCCCACGTGGCCCAAAGGCCGAGGCCAAGCCAGGGCAGCTACACGCACCCCTTGGGGGATCCGAGCGCAGGGAGAGCCCTCGCCCCAGCTCTCTGCCCGCGCGGTCGCGCTCCGTCATGCGCACGTGAACCGACGTGACTGTGTCCTGCAGCGGACATTATAGATTATTTCCAACCTTTGTCCCACACGTCATGTTACAGTGAATGGCCTTGTACACACTCTCTCCAGGGTGTCTGTAAATTCGAGGGGCGGAGCGTTGCTTTGTCAGAAAGCAGATGCATTTCTCACTGGGGAGGTGTCCAGCTGCTCTGTGTGGACACCAGCAGTTCCTGGGCACACAAGGGTGCAGGGTGCATGGGGGGGAATGTGGGGGGTGCGCAGGAGGGGGTAGGGGGTGTGCGCAGGGGAGGTGGGGGTGTGGGATGGTACGCGGGGGGGGTAGTGCAGGGGTGTGCATGGGGGGAGTGGGGGTGTGTGTGCAGGGATGTGCATGGGGGGAGTGGGGGGTGCATGCGGGGGTATGCGCAGGAGGGGGGTGGGGGTATGCACAGGGGTGCACACAGGGGAGGTGGGGTTGGAGAGGTGCGTGGGTTGGAGGTGCGGGTGCGCAGGACCCGTCACACTGGCAGTGGTGGCCTCGGTCTTCTTGTCTCCAGTTCTCACCCCTTTGCACGTGGTGTTTGCTCCCTTTGTCTCACTGATCTGTGGGAGCTCATCTTTATGGTGGAAATCTGGCTTTTTCTGAGACAGAATTACAGATCTCAGCCCCCCTCAGTGTCTCATCTGGTTTTGACTTTGCTTACACTGGTCTTTGTCACACACGTATTTTTCATCTTTATGCTCCTGAGTCACTGGGCATGTTGTTAATCCTCCCTGGATTTTGTGCCATATTTAGGCCTGTTCCACCCCAAGGTGAGACAGGTTTCTTTCACGGTTTCTTCTAACGTCATGGCTTCATGTTTTTGTGTTTAAAGCCACGATCACTGGGAATTCATCACGGTATATGTTATAAAATAGGGGCCAAACCTTTTTTTTCCGGTGGCCCGGGTGGCCACACAGCCGTCCCAGCCGCCGCGACTGAGTGACCGCGGCCCCACTTTGCTTTGCCCGCAGAGCTGATCCCCGGGCTCCTCCGGGGGCGGTGCCTGGGGCAGTGGGCCTGGCGCCACCCGGGCCGGGCCGCGCCTGCTGGTTGTCCCCGGCTTCCCGCTGTCCCCGGCTTCCCGGTGGCCACCGCAGCTCCGCAGCCCTCCCCCCGCGGTGCCTCTGCTTTCCCGGCCTCAGCCCTTCGGGCTCCTGCTTCCCTGACCCCTTTCCCGCCTTCCCGCGCCCTCCTGTTGGGGGGGCGGCCTCCATGGGAAGGCCGGCACCGTCCCCTGCGCCCCACTCGCGCCCCCAGAGCCTGCCGGGCCCCTGCCCGCCCCGTCTTAGTTTGTATTTTCTGCTCCGCATGCTTTGAACGGCTTTCCTTTCCCCCTGCCCTTCGCTGGGAAGGTCGCATTTGCCATCTCCTGCCGCTTCCTCGGCTGCCTTTCTTACGCTTCTCGTGGTTAGTCCCAACCTTGTAACGTAGTCTTCAAGTGTGAGGCCGGCGGGGTTGGACCCGACGGCCAGAAAAGAATTCTCGAGATGTCTTCGGGGCAAAATGGTGGGTTTATTAAAGCAGGACGACAGGTGAGCTGCGGCCCTGGAGTGTGAGGAGCAACTGATTACACACGTAGGGGTCGGGGAGACTGGCCATACAGAACATTCCAAAGGGACCTTTGTGCTCTGAAGACTTGCGGGACCCTGGAGGCCCGGCTGCGGCCGAACCAAGGCTGTGCATCCCTCCAGTGAGGCGGTGACGGGAGGACAGTTGGAGCCTCCTGGAGGAACGTTCCATTCTGCCTCCCCCAGTGTTTCTCAATAGGCTGCAGGCTATACGGACATTTAAATTTTTTTTAAGATTTTATTTATTCATTCGTGAGAGACACTCACAGAGAGAGGCAGAGACAGAGGCAGAGGGAGAAGCAGGCTCCACGCAGGGAGCCCAACGTGGGACTCGATCCTGGGACCCCAGGATCAGGCCCTGGGCTGAAGGTGGCGCTAAACCACTGAGCCACCTGGGCTGCCCACGAACATTTAATTTTACCTACATCTCCCTCTGCCTTTGTTTCCCGCGTCAGTCCCTCCCTGAACGATTTGGACCCCTCGATCTCTAAGGTTGCTGAGGGTGGAAGGCCTCGAGGTCTGTAACCTCCTCCTGCTGAGTAGGGGCCTGGAGGTGTCCCTGCCCGCGGGTTGGCACCCGTCAGTCGGGGAATTTATGTATCGAGTCACTGAAGGCAGAGGCAGCTACCCCAAGGTCGGCGACGTGTGGAGCCTCCCTGAGTAGGAAGGGTCGTCTCTCAACTAGAGGTGCGGAAGCACCTGAAGGAGTCTGGGCACCAGGCAGGGAGACACCATAAAGACAACAAAATGAGGTTGATACTATGATGAGCAAGAGAAGCCTGAATAAAAAGACCCTTGCTAGTTAACCAAACTCGCCCTCCAACTCTTTACTGTTGTTTGAAGAGAAGTTTGAGGTCTTCCACTGGTTCACAGGGATAAGAAGGCACGTGAGTTTGCTCGTTGGTTTCCCCTGACGGAGATACAGGTTTTATTGTAGGCCGATGAGCCCCCGAGGAGTGGGGCCACGTGACATGACCCCGAAGAGGCCCTTCCATTTTGGAGTTAAACCCCCTGCTATAGGAGCCCCCCTTCCTTTATGTTTTTTTTTTTAGATTTTATTTATTTGAGAAAGAGAGTGATGAGAAAGAGAGCATGAGTGGGGGGTGGGGGTGGGGGTGCAGGGGGCAGAGGGAGAAGCAGACTCCCCCCTGAGCAAGGAGCCCGATGTGGGACTCGGTCCCAGGACGACCCCGGGATCATGACCTGAGGTGAAGGCAGACACTTCATCCACAGAGCCACCAGGCACCCAACTCCCAATCCTTTAAATCATGTCTGTGGGGATCCCTGGGTGGCGCAGCGGTTTGGCGCCTGCCTTTGGCCCAGGGCGCGATCCTGGAGACCCGGGATCGAATCCCACATCGGGCTCCCGGTGCATGGAGCCTGCTTCTCCCTCTGCCTGTGTCTCTGCGCCTCTCTCTCTCTCTGTGACTATCATAAATAAATAAAAATTAAAAAAATAAATAAATAAAAATAAATCATGTCTGTGGGGTTTATATGGGGTGGGTTGCTAGTGTCTGTCAAGTCAGGTTTCCGGAGGATATGGTTTGCATATTCATTTAGAGATTTATGAATTAACCTGGCCTTGAGTAAATAATTTAATAGAGCATTATAGTCTCCGTCGATTGATAGGTCTATAGGAGAAAAGGTTTGCCACATAGTAACTCCAAAGGGACAATAACTAATAACTCTGTTGAATGCGTTGGGGCAACTCTCACCCAAAGAACCCCTTATCGGTAAAAGAATAATCCAGTTTTCTTGAGTCTCAATGCTTAGAATCTATCTACAAAGACGTGTTACTGAAACGTTTTCTCTCTACCGTAGCCCTCACCTGTATACAGAGGTAGCCAAATCGGGACCTAGTCATTTGTAAAACGAGTCCAGTTTTAACAAAACGTGACCTAATGATTTATATAAGCTCAGGAGGAACAGAGATTGATCATTTAGATCTTTCAGAATCCACTTTGCTGGAAATTTTTATAAGGAATCTCTAGGTTGAACTTCTGGTAGCCTCTCCAGGCCAGAAGCCAAGTCCAGTACTTGTCAGACATGCCTGTAATGCCTGTAGATTTGGGCGTATTCCTCTTCTCAAGGTCCCCAGGGTATCCTGAGGCTCCTGCACCTGCCAGGAACTGACATTCTTTACTCCCTGGTGAGGCCGTTGGGAGCTCCGGCCCAGGTATCCGGCCAACATCTCCAAGGGGCTTTACGGCTCCAGGTTTCAGAAAATCAGCCTTCATTCCTTCAAGCTGCTTAGTCATATCTGAGTCTACGCCTGTCTCTCAAAGATGACGCTCCGCCAAACCTTGGTAAAATAACCGATGTTTCCAGTGGTGTCCTGTTACAAGAACAGGTTCTTATTGAATGTATGCAAATGACCATGGTCGCCACGGAAGAAAGGACACTGACCAGGACCTTTAGGATTTCAGAGGGTTCAGGTAGAAAAGTTAAAGGCTTCAGTTTGCTGGCAGAGGAATACTTTATTATTCCCATATGTCGCTGATGTCCTAAGACAAAGTTTCCTCAGGCTGGAAGAGCAAAGAGCAAATATTAAAGAACTGGCAATGTTTCAAACAAGAGTCATAAACTGTAATCATTCTCAGTTTAGTTAGTTCTGGAAATTCTTACTAATTTCAGTTTTATGATCCTAAAGATACTGAATACCTGTATTTTTCCTAACAGTCCTTTGTATGAATCCTCTTGAAGATCAAACCCATTTTTCAAGAGAATAAGAACAGTAACTGTAAATGAAAAACTCAAAAATGGCCGTGGCTAAAGATCTGTTGAGAGGTCACAACGTAGCTGACAGGGAAATCTGGTTATTTCTGCCACACAGCACTTCAGTAATCAGAATGTCAAGTGATGGCCTTATACCAAGTGATGGCCGAAGACTTTAGGAATTGCATATCCTCTCTGCAATATTACAGCATTTACCCAAGCAATATAACCTAAGGCTTATTATTTAACAGTTCTTCCAGAGGAACTTAACATGCCAAATAAAAAGACTTAATGAGTCAAAAGAATCTTGGAAAATTTGTTAAAACCTTAGGAAGTTTTAAACAGCAAGAGAAAGAGAAAACACACAGAGGCAGAGGGAGAAGCAGACGCCCGCTGAGCAGGGAGCCCGACGCGGTGAGGAGTCCCTGGACCTGGAGCAGGACCTGAGCTCGAGGCAGACGCCCAATCACTGAGGCCCCTAGGCGCCTCTGGATCTGTTTAAAAGTCAGTTTGTTCCCCATTGTCAGCTTTTACCTGGGGCACTGGTGGAGAAACATGGAGTGGGTGGTGTTAAGTCCAGGATGTGTTCTTGGCTCCTCGAGAGGAGGGTGGGAGGAGAATCAAGGGTGGTCTAGAAGCCAGTGTGCAGGCCGCACCTAGGATGGCGCAGAGCAGGAGGAGGGGGCCGGAAGGCAGGAGAGAGGGCCCCCGGTTCTAGAGCTCAGCAGACCCGATGGAGGAGCACACACCATGTTTTCCCGCCAACAAGGGGGAGTAGACAGTCCGTGGCCAGAGAAGAGAAGAATTTCCCCCAAAGGGACTTTCGGCAGCTGCTTGGGAAGATTAGTTAAAGTCCCTGCCCTGAGGTAGCCTCACCCAAGGCCATGGTTCCAGTTACAGCCGTTAACCTGGGACAGGAGTGAGGGAGCTGCCCCCGGCACAGCCAGAGGGACCCTGTGGAGCCCCCTTGGGTAGGAAGGCCTGCGTTCCCCAGGTAACCAGGGTTTTTCGGAGGAGGCCTATTTAGATAATCATCAGCACGAGGGAGTTTACTGGTCTAGTTACGACCAAACATGTTCTATTAGAGGCCCTTAGGTCCGGGTCCCAATTCAGAGCCCTGAAGGCCTGGGATGGACCTCGGTAGGGCCATCTGTTTGCCCTGTTTCCTGCAGGAGAGATCTAGCTGATAGATCCTACTGAGCCCGGGCAGGACCTTTCTTACGTTCTGTAATCTGAATGGTTTCCCTTGGGTTGAAAAAGCACCACAAGGGAGTGTTTGGGGACTGAAGAGACAAGGGCCGTTACCAAAAAAAATCTCCCCAACTCCCGGTGGCGTCCCTTGGATGCAACCGCCATGATCACGGCCCGTAACGGCCCCTGTAGGAGGGCAGCCTGCCTGCCCCGCGCTGCCCACCACATTCTAGGTGACGCTGCGGTGTATGGACCCCAGTGTGCCTGCCTTCAGGGCCCCTTGGGACCCTCCATTTTTAACCCCTGGAGAACACCAGACAAGTCTTACAGCAAAGTGCCCAACTTTGTACCGTAGGCAGCAGAGGACATTGACAGAAGCCAGTGAAGACCAATCCGCCGTGGTGTGAGCAACAGTCCAACTCGTGCGTCCTTACCGCCAACTTCCCTCAGACACGGTCCCCAGTTGGATCTGATTCCATCAGGTACTGGTTTTGGCCGGCTCCCAGTGGAGGTCCCTCAGCCGGACCAGCGTGGGGGGGTCACGGTGGACCAATGAGGAGGGAACCTCACGCAGAAGCCTGAGATCGGCAGCCGTCCTGGTGACTCGGGTGGCTGTCCCGTGCCCAAGACAGACAACCTTGAGGAAGGACAGGATACAGAGAGCGCATCGGGTTCCTGGGTCTTACTACCATCCCGCCCAGGGGACTGCGTAGCCACGGGCAGAGGATCACGGCCTGAGCTGTCGGCAGGGACGTGTCCCAGGAAGACTGCGCCCCTTGAAGGGTCCCGGGAAGGAGCGTGAAGGAGGAGGAAGTCCTCACCCAGTGTGCACCGTGACCCACAGTCCAGGCGAGAAGACTCAGGGCCCCACGCTGAGAAGAGCCTGCCGGCCCCTCGGCCTGTGTCTCTGTCTCTGTGTCTCTCATGAATAAACGAACAAAATCTTTGAAAAAAAAAAATGCCACCGTCATGCTTGAAGGCACATCCTTGAAGCACATGTCAAGAAGGTAAAGAATTCCTTTTTTTAAAAATTGTAGGGATCCCTGGGTGGCGCAGCGGTTTGGCGCCTGCCTTTGGCCCAGGGCACGATCCTGGAGACCCGGGATCGAATCCCACGTCGGGCTCCCAGTGCATGGAGCCTGCTTCTCCCTCTGCCTGTGTCTCTGCCTCTCTCCCTTTCTCTCTCTGTGACTATCATAAATAAAAAAAAAAAAAAAAAAAATTGTATTTATTTATTCATGAGAGACACAGAGAGAGGCAGAGATGCAGGCAGAGGGAGAAGCAGGCTCTTTGTGGGGAGCCCCATGCGGTCCCAGGACCCCGGGGTCATGCCCTGAGCCGGAGGCAGACGCTCCACCACTGAGCCACTTGGGCGCCCTACAAAAATCCTACAAAGGAAGAGCCCTGGCTGCTGACTGATCACCACCGTCAGCTCTGGCCCCAAGGCCTCTGTCAAACTGCGTGAACTTGACACTGGGTGTCACAGCCTCACGGTGTTTAGAAAGCAAGTGACAAAAGTCAGGACCCACCTAGGGTGGGGATGTGACAGGTGATGCTGCCCAGACAGCAGGGACGGGGAGGGGCCCCACCCCCGTCCGTGGGTGGGAAGGTGAGCGGCCCCGGGCTCCGCCTGCCTCTGCCCCCCGAGGACAGGGCCCTCGCCCTCATGCAGCCTGCAGGACCTTTAGCGCCAGGAGCAAGGTCTACGTGGTCGGAGGACCTTAGTTCTCCATGACTCTGACCTGCTCGGGCCCCAAGGACAGGCGGTGGCCAAGACGGGCCATAAAGATGCCCAGAAACCCGATTCCCACTGAGCGTGGCGTCCTGCACAGCGGGTGCAGGGCGCGGGGCGGAGGACGCAGGAGAGCGGGACGGGGTAGCTGAGCTCCCTGGGTTCGGGGAAATGAGAGAGGACGTTCGGGACGCCAAGAGCCACGAGGAAAGACCAGACAGACTTAAGAGCAAACGAGTCTACGGAACGAAAGATGTAATCATTCAAAGTCAAAGCTTGGGCTTGACAGAGGATTCTGTGCTGCCTCAGCGACGCGGCCCTGACAGGAGGGTCACCAGAGGCAGAGACGTGGCCGGGGACGCAGGAAGCAGGGGGGCAGGGGCCGTGGAAGGCGGGGGCAGGGCCAGAGCCGAGGCAGGGCCAGAGCCACGGCAGGACAGGATCCCGCAAAGGCGCCCCTCGGCCCGGGAAGCCTCGCACACCCCCATGTGCAGACGTCGGCGACGCGCTGGCGTGTGTACAGCACTCAGGTCACCCTTGGCCAGACGCTGCCACCTGCCAAGAGCTGAGGCCCGGCCCGACGGCGGCCTCCTGTCAGCCACAGCAGGGGCGGAGGCCCAGGGCCCCACAGAGACTGCGGGCACCGAGAACTGAGCAACTTTGCCACCGCCTGTCCCTCCTTTTAAGACATAAATCCAGAGTCAGAGTTGGCGCACGTTTCTGTAAAGGGCCAAGCAGTAAGTGTCCTCGGCCTTGTGGCCCCACAGCGTCTCTCGCCACTGTGCAATTCTCGGCCTGAAAGAGCCACAGACCAGCTGTTCACAAGGGGCGGGGCCGCCTGCGAATAAAACTTTATTTAGAAAAACAGGTGATAGCAATGCTGTTTCTTTCTTTTTTTTCTTAAGATTTCATTTATTTATTCATGAGAGACACAGAGAGGCAGAGACACGGGCAGAGGGAGAAGCAGGCTCCATGCAGGGAGCCACATGCGGGACTCGATCCCGGGACCCCGGGGTCACGCCCTGAGCCGGAGGCAGTCGCTCGGCCCCTGAGCCACCCAGGCGTCCCAGCAACGTTGCTGCTTAAGCTGAATGCACAGGTGTTTGTTTTATTCTTATTTATTTTTTCAAGTAACCCACACTCACAAGCCCCAGATGAAGCGTCGTGCGCTCCAGCAGTGGGCCAGCCAGGTGCCCCCGTGTCTAGTCACCTTATTTCTGTCCTTTAAACTGTGCGTGTAGGTGTGTCGGTGAAGCCTGGGAATCCCCTGTGATGAACGTCCTAGCAAAGAGTGGTCCCCAGGGCGTGTGGCAGGGAGGGCAGGACGGTGCCCGGGGCGCAGTGGTCCGGGTGCGCAGGTGGCCCGTGGCCACGGGAGCAGCTGGAGGGCGGAAGGGGTGGACAGCCGCAGGTGCCGTGCTAGGGGTGGGGGTGCTCCAGGGGCCACGGGCGGGGGGGGCGCCTGTGTGGGAGGAGGGGGGTTGAGGCAACCTGCTCCTGTGTCCCCAGCCCCCGGGCCGGCCCTTGGCAAGGTGCGAGGCTGGGCTCGGACGGGCGAGTGCAGGCGGGGAGTGGGCTGCGACGGCAGGGGTGCGGGTGACCACCGCCAGGTGTCCGGGGGACGGCCGGGGCAGCGGGCTGCCATCAGTCTCTGTTGCTGCCTGCTCCCCCGTGCGACCTGGGCCTCGGCAGTGCGGAGGAGGCCGGGGAGGCCCGCAGCAGCCAGTTGGGAAACAGTCGTCAGACAGGTCGGGAAGCCCGTGGGAGGGGACGGTTACGCCGCGCCAGGCCCGCAGTGAGTGGGCGGCCAGCTGCCTACCGTGGGCGCGGCCGAACCCGCCCTGCGTGGGGGGCCATCGCGGCGGGCCCCACGCAGCACAGGTCACAGGCCAACCTGGCGAAGTGAATGAGCGCGCCTGACCCCCTCCCCGCGCCGGGGGCCTTTGGTGACCGTCCTGCCACGCGGTGCGCCTGGCACGGCTGCGGAGCGACACGCTGACCCGATGTCGGCGTCCTTGAGCTCGCTGTCAGGGCCCGGGCGGAGGGGCCTGAACCCTGCGACTCCTCCGGCCCGAGCGTCGCACCTGGGAAGGGCGTGCGTGTCTGGGTTCTGCCAGCGGAGGGCTCAGGCGCCGCTTGGGGAGGCCGGGAGGTCGGGGCGGACGGCGCCCTGTGGTGACACAGCAGGACGGAACATCCCGTGTGGCTTTTGGTTCACCCTGTGATTCATGGGGGTGAGAGGAGGAGGTGGACGTGAACGCGACTCAGGTGTTCTCATGTCCGCACACCTCTGCTCCCCTCGTAGCCGGGGCGTTCAGGACTGAACTACCTGTATGATACTCACTTTGTGTAAGGATATTTTTTAGTTCAAGATTTTCTTTATTCCTGAGAGACACACACAGGCAGAGACACGGGCAGAGGGAGGAGCAGGCTCCTGCAGGAGCCCGAGCGGGACTCGATCCCGGGACCCAGGGTCATGCCCTGGGCCGAAGGCACACGCCCCACCGCTGAGCCCCGGCGGCCCCTGGGGAAGGAACCTTTTTAAGCCTCACTAGTATCTTCAAAGCTACTGTCAGGAAGGCAGGAGCTCGAGACGTGAGTGTGGGATCCTAAGCATTTACGGCAAAGCACAATGTGGGGCATTGGTCCCCAAATAAGCAGTCTGGAAGCTCCCTTCTAGAAACTGGGATGAAGGGTCTCCTGCGTTTGCCCATCTTCGGTGCGTTGTCAGTAGGGATCGTGGACGCTCAAAAATGGTAAGGAAATCGTTGAATGGTGTGGACATCTGTGATCAAACATGGAGATCCACTTTTCTTAGATGGTGTTTCTCATGGCACATGGTGCTCGTGCTCCCTGGTTTCGAGGTGGGACTGGAGCCGCCTCATCCTGCCCCCAGCAGGCCCGGCCGCACCCCCACCCCCGTGCCTGCTCCGCTGCTGGGTGACCCAGTGCACGCGGGGCCTTAGGGTCCCAGTGGCCCCTGCTCCATCCTGTCCAAGGCCTTGGGCCCCTCCACTCCCAGCTGCCTTCTGTCCAGGCCCATCCCCTGACCCCAGCCCTCTGTCCCCTCTCCCCCGCAGGGCCCCGGGGCTGTGACCTGCTGCCCCCCAGCCCCCTGCAGCCTGCCCCTGCAGACACCTCTGCCCCACCTCCTTTCCCAGCACCTGCCTCCACCTCAGGGCCCTTCCTTCCCCGCTAAGCTCTCGCCATCCTGGGGGCTGGGGTGGGGCACCGTCCTTGACCCTGCCCCGCCCCTGGTCAGCACAAGCAGGTATACAATAGGTGCTCAATCTCATTGAGCAGGGAGATACTGGAAGAATGGAGCCAGGGAGGCCCTGAGTCTGCAGCTGGGGGAGGGGGCGGGGGGGACGGGGGGGGCGGGGGGGGGGGATCGAGATTCCCGGGAGGAGGTGGGATTGGAGCAGCACTGCCGGGGAGGTGCTGAGGAAGGAGTATCCCGGGAGGAGGCAGGAGGCGTCGTGTGCTCTCAAGCTGTTGCCCTGCGTAGACGGTGGGAACATGGGCAGTTTCCTGGAAGCTACGTGAGGGGGTTTCGGGGCTCGAGCAACAGGCCTGTGGAGAGGTCATTCACGGCAAGACCCAACCCTCGGAGGGGTGCAGGGCGTCGCGGGTGGGGGCGAGTGGGGGCGGCACGGACCCCCCAGTGGGGGCAGCTGCCCGCTGAGGTGCCCCCAGGCAGTCACATGGCTTAAAATCCAACCTAAAAATACACAGAATCAGAACTGAGGAATCACACACAAGAAGGGCAACCTGGGATGTGATTTAAAAAATCACAACTAGGGATCCCTGGGTGGCGCAGCGGTTTGGCGCCTGCCTTTGGCCCAGGGCGCGATCCTGGAGACCCTGGATCGAATCCCACGTCAGGCTCCCGGTGCATGGAGCCTGCTTCTCCCTCTGCCTGTGTCTCTGCCCCTCTCTCTCTCTCTCTGTGACTATCATAAATAAATAAATAAATAAATAATTAAAAAAAAATAAAATAAAATAAAATAAAAAATCACAACTATAGGGGATCCCTGGGGGGCTCAGTGGTTGAGCGTCCGCCTTCAGCTCAGGGCGTGACCCCAGGGTCCCGGGATCGAGTCCCGCATCAGGCGTCAGGCATGGAGCCTGCTTCTCCCTCAGCCTGCGTCTCTGCCTCTCTCTGTGTCTCTCAGCAATAAATCTAAATTTTTAAAAAGTAACAACTATCTACAATGATTCTTTTTTAACTACAATATTAATCCAATTGGAAGGATTTTCTCAGGATGACACATGAATAAGTCACCAGGTTGGCGGGGACATGCGCTCAGCCAGGACAGCACCCGAAGATCACAGCGTCGGCCCCTCCGGCAAGCAGCAGCTGCCCTGGTAAGCCGGACCCAGCAGGCGAGGCCGGGGCGCCAGCGCTTCTGGGAGTGCAGTTTGCCGGGGTGACCGGGCAGGGCCAGTTAGAGCCGTTGGCCCCCCAGGGGTCCCCGCACGCACGCTCGGGGTACGGGATGCCCGCTGGGGCTAAGGGGGCGCAGACCTCGGCGACCTGTGCCCCGCACCACGAATGGTGCCCAGGGTTTGGTGAAAAGTCAGTCCACCCCTCCCGCCCCCCGCCGTCCCCACCCCCCGTCCCGCCTCCGTCCCCCAGGCCACCCGCACCTGTCCCTGCTCCTCTTCCACATGCCCTGCGCTCTGTGGCCATAGAGGCAAATACGTAGGGTGTGCATCACACCAGTAGGCAGCTTGCTTTTTCATTCCCACCTGGGCCTTCTGCTCGGTACCCCCGAGAGGTCGGTGATCCGACTCGTGACGACGTTCTTTACCTGAAACACTTCGTGTTCATTGATGTTTAAATGGCCTGTGGTCTTAGCTCCCAGACTGTGCTGCAGCGAGCCATCCTGTGTTCATGCAGGGCTGTGGGAGTCTGTTGTCAGAATAATCCAGAAGTGAAATCGCTGGGTCAAAGGTATGAGTGGTTTGACTTCTGCACGGTGTTTCCAAATCGCCCTGGAGAAGTTGGCCCAACTTGTGCTCGTGGCTGCAGGCTGTGACAGTGTCTTTCCTAACTCCCATACTGGTACTGGTGGATTTTTTTCCTTAAGATTTCATTTATTTGAGAGAGAGAGAGAATCTCAAGCAGACTCTGAGCAGAAAGCCCCACGTGGGGCTTGATCCCATGAGCCTGAGCCGAAATGAAGAGTCGGCCGCCTGACTGACGGTGCCACCCAGGTGCCCCCAGTACTGGTGGAATTTTTTTTTTTAAAGATTTTTTATTTATTTATTTATTCATGATAGTCACACAGAGAGAGAGAGAGAGAGAGGCAGAGACACAGGCAGAGGGAGAAGCAGGCTCCATGCAGGGAGCCCGACGTGGGATTCGATCCCGGGTCTCCAGGATCGCGCCCTGGGCCAAAGGCAAGCGCCAAACCGCTGCGCCACCCAGGGATCCCTACTGGTGGATTTTTATCGAGCATTTTCCTTTATGCCAATCTTGATAGACGAAAAATATATTTCATGATTGGTTTTAATTTGCAGTTTCTAAACTCCAAGTGAGGCTGGCCACCTTCCGTGTGCTCTGATTGTCGTCAGGCCTCACAGCCTGTATAGGGGCGACTAGGAAAGCTCGCGGAGTAAGGACGTGCACGTCGTGATTTGCAGGAGTCAGAACACAGCGGGGCTGGGGGGCTGTGCTCCTGGGGCGGGGGGCTGCCGTGAGCACTGCCGCCTGTGCCCTGCCATCACTGCTGTACCCCGAGAGCACTAACCCATCTGCACAGCTACTGGAGTCCCACTTTTGAGTAAGGAAACTGAGGCCGGGGGGCACGGAGTGCCCGCCTGAGGTCCCAGGTCCCAGCCCTCCGTGTACCACAGGGTTCCAGAGGGGGCGTCCTGACCCCCACAGGGCGCACAGTCAGGGGGAGCCACGACTGTCCTGGAGCTCACACAGACATTGGCTGGGAGCTCCCGACGCGTGGAACCGCAGGGTCACGCTCCTCTGGAACAGGAGGTCAGTCTGTCCCGGAGACCTCACCCACCCGAGGCCCATCCTGTTGTGAGTGGTGGTGGCGGTGGCTCAGGGGCATCCCAGGTGCTCCCCTGGCAGAGACCCTCACCCTCCCTCCCCTGGTGCCCCCAAGGGGAGCCCTCAGGGGATCAAAATGATGAGGGACAGAGGGGTGATGGCAACTTTTAAAGAGTACGATGTGGGTGTTAATTTTTTTTCTTTAACTTTTTGGGGTTTTTTGAAAATTACATTACATTACATTGAATTACATTGAATTAAATTCAATGTTCTTGAAATTAAACATTTTTCTCTTTAAAAAAGGGTTGCATAAAATGTTGAGAAAAGGGTACACACAATGCTATTAACTGGCTACTAACCCAAAATTAGTTTTAAATCCCGTGTAGTCAGAATATTTCCATACAGACCTCTCTACAGAGCTGACACCTAAATCAGATAACCACGTTGCCAGGCTTTTCTTATCCAACGATCCAGATAAAAACAAAACCAGCCGCCTCTTGCTCATAGCCCAAATGCTTGCGGAGCCCACACCAGCACCACAGAGGCCTGGCGTGCGCCTGCCACAGCGGGTCCCTTTCTCAGCAGTTCCCAGAGCCGGGAGGTCGGGGCTCTGCGTTCCCCTGGAGAGACGCGGGCCCAGAGTGCTCCCATGAGGTCTCACAGCTCCCAGCCAGTGGAGCAGGACCGGAGTCCAAGCAGACCCTGAGTTCACTGGCTGAGATCAGCCCCAGACGCCAGTGCCCCTGGGCACCAGGCAGCAGGTGGCTGGGTGAAGGCGTGCAGGGGCTGTGCTAACTGCCAGGCGGCACTGTGCGTGGGGGTGGTGACGCCTGGCAGGCTGGCTCCGTCTAGCGGATGACGCCATCCTACAGGTGCCCCTCAATGGCAGATGGTCCAATGAGCCAGAGCTTCCCATTTTTCAAGAGAAGCTGGAAATACTGTTTTTTTTTTTTATATAGAATGTTTTCATTTTTGAATATTGGCAGCTAATTAAAAAATCAAAACAAAGTGTGGGCCAAATTACAGCTCAGTTTGTCAGCTACACACTTCTGTGAGCCAGACCCAGCCATGCCTAGTGACGTGGCTCCAGCCAGGAGCTATGTTTAGGATTTTACATGGTTGAGAAAAGGACAAAGAAAGTGCTACAATGACCTGGATCAGCCCAGTGGGCTCCAGAGAGAAGCCCAGCCTCTGGCAAGGCCTCTTCCCAGCCTGGGAATCAGGTGACTGCTGATAAACCTGGGCTTCTCTTTACTAGCGACTCACCTCACAGTGTGTTTCTTTCTTTTTTTTTTTTTTTTCACAGTGTGTTTCTCTGCATGTTCTTGCAGGGTGAACGCACCAGGCCCTCCTGGGTTTGTCCTCATGTCCGTCCTGCAGGGCCTTACCTGCCCGTGACGAGGGCCGAGTGGGCCCCCAGGACACCATCTCACCTGTCCCCTTCTTGGTGTCTTGTGCTCTTGCATGGAGACTGCCCCCTGTGCCTTCCCTGGACTCAGATTGCCTCTGCTCTGGCTCTGCCAGCTCAGCCATGGTCTGAGGTCATAAAAACACACTGTGAACGTGGGACCTTAGACTTACTTTGTCCACACGCCCTCAAGACCAAAAATATTGCCATCTGGCTGCCCCACAGATGCTTTACTGTTTCTCGTGAAACCCAGGGGTTGAGCATGGGAGGCAGGCTGATGACCCAGCACTGTTTCCGAGTGATAGCCATTCATGATAAGGATCTATGATAAGTAAGAAAAGGTTAAAATCACACAGGATAGGTGACCTCAAAGAACTGCTAGTGACTCCATTGTAAATGCACCTGGAACAGTACATTCTGTTCTTCCTGCGTGGTCCTCAAACCTGTGCACTAACCAGGGAACTCCCCTAAGGCCTGAGAACCTTATCAGAATGTGAGCGTCAGTGAGACGGACAGACCTAGGAGAGCCTTGTGAGACCCGGCTGAGAGACCAGCAGCCTAAGCCACAGGGGGAGGCCAGCTGGAGCCCGGGAGGGCTGTCCTCTGCACCAGAAACGTGTCGTGATGCAACACGACAGGCAGGGCCCTTTGGCTGGGCTCTGGCAACACGAGCTATGAACAGGGTGGAGTGCCTCCCACTAGAGGGCTCAACACATCTTCTCATTGGCCACTATCACAGGTAGACTGCACGAGGCAGACAGGAGCAGGAGTTGTCCCTGGGAACTAGGGAGCTTATTCAGCACTGTGACTATTAGGGTACAGGACCCCAGGGGGCAAGGGGCCCTGCCCTCTTACTGCTCAGCACCCTTGATCCTCTTGGCTCTGCCTGCCTCACTCTCAGAAGGGATCAGATGTGAGTGCCAACACACCAGTGAAATTGTACACGATGTGTGCCGCCTCTCAGCACTGTTACAATAATAACTAAAGAAATCCCAGAGCCAGTGTTTTGGTCAGAGGAAGGAGCAGTGCTGTGTCCTGAACTGAGTGACCAACACCAGCTTCCTGCTGGTGTTGTGCTAATGATTACAACCTGAGACTATTTAAGAAGTGCAGAGTGTCCTGTAAACCTTTGAGAAGCGGAGGTCAAGTAGATCTTTGTTAGCTCTCCTCTTGAAGGCACTGTGATGAAACAGTTACGCCACTTCGGGGAAAGTTTATATAGAAAAAACTTCTACACCAAAGTAAATACTTTAAGAAATAGCCAAATCAGTGTACTCCTCGATGGTGTGTATTCTAGAGCCACAGCATGGCTAGTGCTCACTTCTGCTTCTGGCTGGGCTGTTACTGACTAGACTTTAATGTCTCTCCATAAACAATTAGAAAGTTGGACAAAATATATGAAACTACTGTTTTCAGACATCAGATAATAGTCAGCACAGGACCATAGTCCTTGAAAAAAGGAAAACAAATGAGATGAACTCCAAGATCCCCCTAGCTTTCTGCCTGAAGGCACTTTCTGGGCCACAGGCATAGGGAGGAGATGCCAGACAGAATTCAGCAGCCTTGGGGCCCCTGGGTGGCTCAGTGGTTGAGTGTCTACCTTTGGCTTAGGGCATGATTCTGGGGTCCTGGGATCGAGTCCTACATCGGGCTCCCTGCATGGAGCCTTTTTCTCCCTCTGCCTGTGTCTCTGCCTCTCTCTGTGTCTCTCATAAATAAATTAAATTTTTAAAAACTCAGCAGGCTTCTAAGTTGGAGAAATGGGAATTGGAGTTTGGGAAGCCACAAGGGGCTGGCAGCTGCAGGAAAGAGTCCAGAAGGGAGGGTACTACACAGAAGAGAGCTCCAGAAACTTGGGGAAAAGGTTATATGTAAAGAACTGCACAGGCACTTTTTTTTTTTTTGAGTCCTCACCACATACTAGCCCATAGATGTATGGACTAAAGCTCCACAGTTCCAGGCAAAGGAAAGACAAATAACTTGTAAGCTGAGCCATTTCCAGAGCTCTCAGAGAGCAGGAAGATATTCAGAGTGAGGAGTCCCCATCATCACCTTCCTTCAGTGGAGAGACCCAGATAAGTCACACCTCAGTAGTAGGGCTAGGTTTCTCTGGAGTGAAGGCCCACGTAGACTTACACTAGAAAAGTTTAAAAACAGTCTTGAAATGACCAAACAAGGGCAGCCCGGTGGCTCAGCGGTTTAGTGCCTGCCTTCAGCCCAGAGCATGATCCTGGAGACCCAGGATCAAGTCCTGCGTTGGGCTCCCTGCATGGAGCCTGCTTCTCCCTCTGCCTATCTCTCTATGTGTCTCATGAATAAATAAATAAAACCTTTTTTTTAAAAAAAGAAAAAGAAATGACCAAACAAGGAACCTAACTGCCTACCAAAATAAAACCCCACACTCTCAAAAAATTTTTTGAGAAAATATTACAATGCCTAACACCCAATCAAAAATTACAAGACATGTGAAGAAGCAGGAAAATGTGATCCAGAATCAAGAGGAAAATCAGTCAGTAGAAAGAGACCTAGAAATAGCAGAAATGAGGGAACAAGCAGACAAAGACATTAAAAGAACTGGAATGACTATATTCAAGCATTTGAAGAAAAACATGTACATAATGAGAAGAATTGAGAAAATGAAAAGAACCAAACAAAGCTTCTGGAGATTAAAACTATAATATTTGGGACACCTGGGTGGCTCAGCAGTTTAGTGCCTGCCTTTGGCCTGGGGCGTGGTCCTGGAGTCCCGGGATCAAGTCCCACATTAGGCTCCCTGAGGGGAGCCTGCTTCTCCCTCTGCCTGGGTCTCTGCTATTCCCTCTGTGTCTCTCATGAATAAATAACTAAAAATTGTTTTTTTTTTTAAAAAAAAAAAAAAAGGACGCTCTTCAGGCTGAAGGAAAATGATGCCAGATAGAGACATGGGTCAACGGAGAATAGTGCAGAAGTCAGACGTGGCAGGTCTGCATGTAAGGGAAGAGGGTAGGTCTGCTTTTCTTTTTTTTACATGTCAACCGATTGTTTAAAATGCACATACTGGGATCCCTGGGTGGCGCAGCGGTTTGGCGCCTGCCTTTGGCCCAGGGCGCGATCCTGGAGACCCGGGATCGAATCCCACATCAGGCTCCCGGTGCATGGAGCCTGCTTCTCCCTCTGCCTGTGTCTCTGCCTCTCTCTCTCTCTGTGACTATCATAAATAAATAAAAATTTAAAAAAAATAAAATAAAATAAAAAAATAAAATGCACATACTAACATACGTGTATCACAAGTCTCATAATACACCTAGAAGTAGAAGGTACGACAAAAATGGCATGCATGGTGGGAAGAGGAGAGGGAGGTATACTCTCCTGAGGCTCTTCAGGTGACATTGTGCAACCCTGCGTCACAGCAGAATGAGACAAGTTAGAAGTGCAGAACAGACATTCAGAAACGACAGCAAAGCACAGCCAGTGGCACAGATAAAATGGAGTAGAAAAAAATCAACCCAAAAATAGCCTCAAAAAGAGGAAAAAAGGGAAAAAGGACAAACAGGACAAAGAGAAAAAAATTAGTAATTGCAATGTAGAAAAAAAACATTTAAAACCAATCACATTGAAAATAATATTAAAGGTAATGGTCTAAATATTGCATTAAAGGGCCGACTGGGAGAAAAAGGCTAGCCAGCCTCAACGGTGTGCTGTCAACAAAAAACTCACTCTAAATACAGAGACACAGTTGGATGAAGAAGGCTGGATGGCTCTTTCACGTCAGGCAAAGCAGACTTCCCAACAGGGAATATTAACCCAAGATAAAGAGGGACATTTTGTGATGGCATAGGAGTCAGCTACTAGAAGAGACAACCTTCCCAAGTATGTATGTTCCTAGTAGGAGCTGTAAACACGTGAAGTTTAAAAACCCTCAGAAGGGCAGCCCGGGTGGCTCAGCGGTTTGGTGCCGACTTCAGCCCAGGATGTGATCCTGGAGACCCGGGATCGAGTCCCACATCGGGCTCCCTGCATGGAGCCTGCTTCTCCCTCTGCCTGTGTCTCTGCCTCTCTGTGTATCTCTCATTAATAAATAAATAAAATCTTTAAAAATAAATAAATAAAAATAACCCTCAGGAGAGGGGCACCTGGGTGGTTAAGTGCCCAGCTCTTAATGTCAGCTCAGGTCATGATCTTGGGGTCATGAGATCGAGCCCCACATGGGGCCCTGCGTGCAGGGGGGAGTCTGCTTGAAATTCTCCCTCTGCTTCTCCCTCCACCTCTTCACCCCATTTGTGCACGCTCTCTCTCTCAAATAAATAGGTAAAATGTTTTTTAAAAAAACTCTCAGAAATGGAAGGAAATGTAGAGAAGTCCGTAATTATACTCAGACTCTAGTACTTCTCTCTCAGCGATAACAGAACAAGGAGACAGAAAAGTCAGTGGAGGTAGAGAATAGAGGGTTTGAGCAGCGCTGTCAGCCAGCTCGGCCTCACTGGCACGTGTCCACTGCCCCAACCATCAACAGAACACACACACTTTTGAGGTGCACACGGTACGTTTGACAAGATAGGCCACATGCCGGGCTATAAAACTGGTCTTAGTAAATTTAAAAAGGTTGAAGTCATACAGACTGTATTTGCTGGCCACAAACCTGCTACACTGGCAATCAAGAACACAGAGATATCTAGAAAAATATCCAAAAGAATTTAAAAATAGAAGGCTCATGGGTCAAAGAAGAAATCACAAAGTCTTACTTACAAACTTGAGCCTTTAGATACTTAAAAGAGACAAGAACAGTGTTCTAAAGTCAGTGATCAGAACGCCTGGGTGGCTCAGCGGTTTAGTGCCTGCCTTTGGCCCAGGGCCTGATCCTGGAGACCCGGGATAGAGTCCCATGTCCGGCTCCCTGCATGGAGCCTGCTTCTCCCTCTGCCTGTGTCTCTGCCTCTGTGTGTGTGTGTCTCTCATGAATAAATAAATAAAATCTTTAAAAAAAAATCCTTAGGAACTTTAAAAAACACAACTATTAGAACAAAAAAGTGGCTTTGGCAAAGTACCAGGACTAGGTCAATACAAGATCAATATGTCAAATCAGTTATATTTCTATACATAACAATGAGAATCAGAAACTGCGATAAAAAATATCATTTACAGGGATCCCTGGGTGGCGCAGCGGTTTGACGCCTGCCTTTGGCCCAGGGCGCGATCCTGGAGACCCGGGATCGAATCCCATGTCGTGCTCCTGGTGCATGGAGCCTGCTTCTCCCTCTGCCTATGTCTCTGCTTCTCTCTCTCTCTCTCTCTCTGTGACTATCATAAATAAATAAAAATTTAAAAAATATATATATATCATTTACAATAGTATCCAAAACCGTGAAATACTTAGGGATATACTAAAGGAATGTGTGTGCACTGAAAAGGACCGCTGCACAGAAAAGTCAGACCTATAATGGAAAGGTATACCATCCTCATGGACTAGAAGCCTCAACGTTAAGATGTCATTTCTCCCAAAATGTACCTGCAGATTAAGCAAAGTCCCAATCAAGATCCCATGAAATTTTTGAAATTGAAATAAAAAATTAAAATTTACATGGATATGGGAAGGATATAGAAAATTCAAAGCAGTCTCAAAAAAGAACAAAGTTGAAGGATTTTACCTAATTGTAAGACTTACCATAAAGGTACAGTAATTGTGACAGTGTGCTGTTGGCACAAGTGTGCATGTGTACGACAGAGAGCGCAGTGGACACACGCACACTAACAAATCAGTTAATGCGAAGGCTCTACAGTAATTTAAGGAGAAAGAATATCCAACAAATTGTGCTGGGATGACGACATATCCATATGGGGAAAAATGAACTGCATGTCATGATCTCAGGGTCGTGGGATGAAGCACCACACGGGGCTGCGTGCTCAGGGCAGAGTCTGCTTGTCCCTCTCCCTCTGCTCCTCCCCCTGCCCCCTGCTTGTGCGCGCGCGCTCCCTCCAAATAAATAAAATCTTGAAAGAGAGAAACATTCGTGCACTCAGGCAGGAGGGCCCTTCTGCTCCCCCCCAGTCAGAGTCAGAATCGTCAGCGTGAACGTTTATAGTGACTTCATGCCCAAATGGGGGACAACACAAGCACCCACCACCGATGAAGGGGAGGCCAGAGTGCTGGGCAGCCGTAGAATAAAGCACTAGCCCGCAATCAGAGGAGTTAGGGTCTCCACGACGACGACTACACGAATGAACCTCAAGAAACATTTCTCGGGTCTCTGGAAGAACCAGTCTTCAAAACGTGCCTAGTGAGGCTCCAGGAGGGACCAGTGCTTGCCTGGGGCCCCTGCGTGGTGGAATGTTCCAGACGCATAGATGCATACATGCTCTAAAAGGCTTTGAAACGTAGATTTTTAAAATAGGCGCATTTTAGGGACACGTGGTGGCTCAGCAGTTGAGCGCCTGCCTTTGGCCCAGGGCGTGACCCCGGGGCCCTGGGATCCAGTCCTGCGTCGGGCTCCCTGCAGGGAGCCTGCTTCTCTGCCTGGGTCTCTGCCTCTCTCTGTGTCTCTCATGAGTAAATAAATACAATCTTAAAAACATAAATACAAAAATAAAAATGGTGCATTTTATTGCGTGCAAGTTATAACGCAGTCAAAACGATGTTTTAAAGAAGGAGCAGGGATCCCTGGGTGGCGCAGCGGTTTGGCGCCTGCCTTTGGCCCAGGGCGCGATCCTGGAGACCCGGGATCGAATCCCACGTCGGGCTCCCGGTGCATGGAGCCTGCTTCTCCCTCTGCCTATGTCTCTGCCTCTCTCTCTCTCTCTCTCTGTGACTATCATAAATAAATAAAAATTTAAAAAAATAAAAATAAAAATAAAGAAGGAGCAGCTGTGGGCCGTGGAGGTTCTGTGGGGCGCCCGCCCCCTGCCCGGTGCGTCCTTGCTGCACGGCGCCGCACCCCCGTCCATCCCCAGCGCGGGGAGCTGAGCCGCGGCGGGCAGGACACTGCCGCCAGCCACCCTCCGCACGTGTCGCTGCACATCCTCAGGGGAAACTGGTAATTCTTATCAATTTGCTGGGTTCCCTGTGTTATTCTGCAGTGTGGGACCTCGGAGCTCCTGGGGGAGGTCATTAGTGTAGATGGCGTACTCCCCGCGGGCCCCGGGGCCTCTCGGGTCGGGCCTCCAAGCCTCATCCCAGACCAAACTGCCACCCGCTGGGGCCCGGGCACAAGGCTCTGCTTGAAGACGCAGTCCTGCAGCCCTAAAATACCCGAACCCGTGTACACCTTCCGGCTCTCTCTCTCTCTCTCTCTTTCTCTCTCGCTGAAGCAGCACGGTTGGCATGTGCAGCTTCCTATTAGTTGCAGGTGTGACAGCTGCTCCCTTGTCTCGTGGGGGTTATCGCCTCCCTGGAGAAGGCCGCGAATCTCCGTCACACTCCTTCACCTCTGGGCGGGGGGCGCAGGAGCCTCGTGGAGACCTGCAGCCCCCCCACCCCTGCTGAAGGGACCTGGCAGCCGCCCGCCACGGCAGGCCACAGCACGGCGGCCTCGCCCTGAGGCCTTCAGGATACAGACAGGTGGCTGCAGCTGCACCGGGAGGGTCCCTGGCTCGCGGTGGCCTCCTCGCTGGTGCTGAGCTTCCACACTCCTACCAGTTGGACTTTGGCGCTTCCCCCCCCCCGCCCCCCCCATAGGCTGCCCTCCAGCGCAGTTTCCTCCCCCACTCTGCAGTGCTCCCACCCCCCCACTGCTCCCTCCTGCACACCTGCCTGGGCCCCGCCAGCCACTGTGCCGTGGCACCTCATCCACTTGCAGGCGGAAAGCCACGAGGCTGGTTTTTCCCATTACATATGATTGCTGTGTGTAAAAATATGGCCTTTATCAAATTAAAATTTCCCTTTACATTCCTGATCCACAGAGCTCTCGTGACAAATAGGCATTAAACCTTGTCAGATTTTTTTCCGCATTGAGGAGGAGAAACCCAGTTATGTTTTCATTTATTGACGGGGTCGCTATGGTGGGAGACTTTCTGAAAATGGGGCCGCCTTGCATTGGTGAGATAAACTTTACTTGATAATGACGTATCCTTAACATTTGCCTGATTTGATTCGATAACGTTCACATAAAGGCTTTGCAGCTCCGTGTGCAAGCTAAATAGGCCTGTAAGCTTTTTCCTGCGTTGTCCTCAAGTGGTTTGGGAATACAGTTCGCTGGGCATGCTTCATTCTAAGTTACTTGTCTGAATCGTTTGAATGAGATAGAAACGAACTCTTCCATGAATATTTGATCTCTGTGAACATCCAGCAGAACCACCTGTAAATCCACCCAAGCCAGGAGCCTTTGGGAAGAGAACCGTTGAATACCAGCTCCATGTTTTAATACCTGTTGGGTATTTCAAAGGCTATTTTTCTGTTCTGGTTTTGGAATCTTCCATTGCCTCGAGGCTCTATTAATTCACTGGCAAATAGCTCTTTATAACATTCACTTTTGCCCAGTTGTGCGTATTTGTTCTCCCTTGTTTGGATCAACCTTGGCAGGAATTTATGTTATTAATCTCTGTAGACACCAGCTTGGACTCGGTTGATGTTCTATAGCACTGTTTTCCTTGGGGTTCTCGTTGAACTGTAGCGTTTCTTTACCCCTTGTTTCCCTGAGCTTGTCGTGTTGTTTCTTTCCATCTCCTTATGCTGGAGGGTTAGCTCATCTCCTCGGGGCATCACCTGTCTCTGTTCGCTGAGAAGGGCATCTCGGGGTGTCCTGCAAACACTGGGATTCAGTTCTCAACATTTCTTTTCCTCCTTCTTACTTCTTTCATTTCATTTCATTTCATTTCTTTATTTTATTTTATTTTACTTTATTTTATTTTATTTATTTTTTTTATTTATTCCTGAGAGAGAGAGAGAGAAGCAGAGACACAGGCAGAGGGAGAAGCAGGCTCCCTGCGGGGAGCCCGATGGGGTACTCGATCCCGGGACCCCAGGATCAGGCCAAAGGCAGACACTCAACCACTGAGCCACCCAGGCGTCCCTCCATTTTTTTTTAAGATTTATTTATTTATTTGTAAGAGACAGAGCATGCATGAGCCAGGGAGGCCCGAGAGAGAGGGAGAGGGATCTGGAGCTCGGCAGGCACAGAGCCTGCTGTGGGGCTCCATCTCACAACCCTGAGTTCACACCCTGAGCCAACGCCAAGAGTCAGACCCACTCATCCGATGGCACCACCCAGGAGCCCCTCCTCTTGCATTTTCTGATGTGAACTTTCATCTCCAACATGCAGAGCGACCCTGCCAAGGCGTCCACGTGGTGACCACGGGCCCCAGAGCCAGCCCCACTTCGTGTAGAAGAGCCTGTTGTAGAAGCATCCACGCAGAGAGCACCCAACGGCACTGCAGGCGGCCGAGGCAGGAGGGCCCTTCTGCTCCCCCCCAGGCAGTCCCATCTTTGGGCCACAGCCGCCCCTCTGCCAAGGAGTGGTCACTGCGCCAGGGTGGGCGTGGACTGTCCTGCAGGCCCCGGAGGGCAGGAGTTGCCTGAGGCCTCCTTGTCACCGAGACCCTGGCCTGGCCCCCCCCATGGCGGGGCCTGCCCCCCTTGCCGGTCCCCAACCCCCGCCCCCTGCTGGTGTCTCCACGGGGCCTCTCCCGCTCCCCAGGCCAGCCATGGGCCGCGTGGCCGGGAGCTGAGGGCAGCCGGGGCCCACTCGGGGCGGAGGACCTCGTCCACAGGCGGCGTTTCAGGCGGGGGCCCCGGGGGGTATGCAGGGCAGCCCGAGCTGCGGGGAGGACGCTGAGGTTCTTCACATTTGTCTCCTGATCTGTGCAGCGTCCCTGGAGCCCCGGTACCGTGACAGCCGGGACCAGGGCCGCTCCTCCAGGAAAAATCAGGAACGTGGCAATGGCGCCTCTGCGGCTGAGCTCGTGACACGGGTCCGGTTAGTCTGTTCTGGTCGGCTTCCCCGGGCCACCTCCGGGGCGTGGACCGCTCCTCACCTTCCCTTCGAGGGTATCGGGGTGCGGGCAGGGCTGCGGCCCTGGGCGCGCCGTCAGGGAGAGGGCCCCGCGGCCCCCAGGCCGGCAGCTGGCCCCGGAGCGCCCCGCCTGGCGCAGGACGGGCAGCCTGCGTGGTGCCGTGGCACCTCCCCAGGGGCCGCGTTTCGGTGGCAAAGGGAGTGTCGCCTCGCTGGCTCCAGCAGCTCCCCCGGCGAGCGGGGCAGAGAGCAGCTCCTGGCAGCGGCTTTCGTGAATCTTCCGTTTCTCTGGGCTGGGGCCTGGGTGAGGAGGCAGGCCAGGGCCCACCCTGGCCCGGCCAACCCCCGCCCGCGGCCCCCTCCTCTCCACACTGCGCAGGACGGTGCGGAGCGCCCAGGGGCCGGGCGACGTGAGAGCCGTGTGGCCCCTGGGGCCGGACGCCTGTCCACACTTGCCACACCCCACATGCCCTGCACCCCTTGATCCCCGACCTGCGGTTCGCACTGTCCCGGCCTCACCATCCCCCCGCCCCATCTCTGGCTGAAGAGCTGGGCCTTGGGGTCCAGGGGGAGTACCCCTGAAAATGGATGGCATCAGGAAGGAGTGATTGGGTATTAACCTCTGGGAGGAAGGGGGCAGAGCCGTTGACCAAGGCAGCCACCCCCCACCGGGAGCAGCCCAGGGGGCCCTGCCCCCCCCCCCCCCCACTGAGGACCGGCAGGCCCAGGATGTCCCCCAGCGCCTCTGCACCGAGGGCACACGGCAGCTCCCGGCAGGCTCGCTGGGGGCAGGCTCGGCGCCCTGGGAAGCAGCTGGCAGCTTCTGGAAGCTCGGGGCCGGGCTCTGGGCTCTGGGGAGTGAGGCCACTCCAAGTCCCAACACGGTGGGAAGCCTTGGAAGGTTCCGGGCAGTATGACGTCATCTAATTCATAACCTTTAATTCACAGAGGGGCGGGGGGACCTGGGTGGCTCAGTAGGCGAAGCCTCT
Organism: Canis lupus familiaris; assembly: GCF_011100685.1. NCBI lineage: Eukaryota > Metazoa > Chordata > Mammalia > Carnivora > Canidae > Canis > Canis lupus. The sequence goes on from NC_049230.1 coordinate 1,050,730, forward strand.
GACTCTCGATCTCAGGGTGTGAGCTCAAGCCCCATGTCGGGCTCCACACTGGGTGCGCAGCCTGCTTAAGGAGAATGAAGGGGGGGTTGGGATGAGGGGCAAGGTGGGGGGGACGTGCAGGCTCATCTCATTTAGGAAGAGCCGCACGCAGGGCAGGAGGAGCTCCCGCGGGAGCAGGAGGGAGGCTGCAGTGGAGCAGCGCCCGTCGGTGCACGGGGCCCTTAGCGCAGACAAGACAGAAGGAGGGAGACAGAAGGGAGCCTGGGGAGGCCTCATCCCTTGTGCCCGAGGCCTGAACAGACACGTGAGAGCTGAGCTGCGCACCGCCCCCCCCCCCCCCCCCCCCCCCCCCCCCCCCCCCGGCTCCAGGGGAGGCTCCGAGGCTCAGGGCCCGCGTGAGCTCCGTGGAGCTCCAGCCCTTCCTGCAGCTCTCAGAGTCCGGGCCCGTGTGCTCAGGACCCCCTGCCAGCCGGGAGCAGCTCAGCCTGCTTCCCAGAGCCCGGCCACCTCCCCAAGTCAGATGGGAGCTGAGCAGGGGCTCCGAGCAGCCAGGCGCCTCCGAGACAGACCCAGGTTCCTGCTCCCAGGTTTGAGCCACAAGGCCTCGGGCAGCTCCCCAAGCCTTCCTGGCAGTGGGGCTGGACCCGCAGCACACACCTGTGCCCAGGTGCTTCTCCCGAAGCCTAATCAGGGCCCGGGGCACGTCACCCTGCCACACACCAGGCCCTGGTCTGAGCAACGGCAAATCTCGCGTTGACAGGGAAGGGACACATCACAGTCACAGGGCCGAGCTGGGGGCAAACAGGCCCGACCCGTCCAGCTTCATGCCTGAGCCACGACTGCCCCTGCCCTGGAGCCACCAGCTCCCTCCTCAGGGAGGGCTGGGGGGGGGCACCGGGGGCTCTGCTGCCTCCCCAGCCTCCCCCCACTTCAGAGGCCCTGCTGCCACCACCAGCATCTCGGGGAGCACGGCCCCCCAGCACAGGGCCTCGGGCCCTGGGCTCTTCCTTCCTCCTGAGCCTCACTTTGTCGCCCTGGCAGCAGATTGTGAGGGTGAACTCAGGCCAGGCCTGAATCCGTCCCCTTGTGGGGAGGGCCCCCACCAGTGTCACCAGGGTCAGGGTCCCAGCCCTGCCTGTCCCCACCGGCCGCGGCTTTCCAGAAGGAAAGCAGCCAAGCAGAGGGTGGGCCTGGGCCTACATCAGGACAGGGCTAGCTGGAAGTCAGGGCCCGAGGGTGTCCTTGCAGAGACCAGGTCGGGAGGGCGCATGTGGGGGAGGAACTGCTCTGAGAAGCCAAGGCGCCGGCCTTTCCCTCACGAGGGCGAAGCAGGGGCAGCGCGAGCGCATCCGGGACCAGCCTGGCCCGCGGCAGAAGTGGGTGCCGGGAGGCCCGGCAGTGGGATGGGGGCCAGCCCAGGAGCGGATCCAAGGGACAGGAGGGAGGCCAAGGGTGAGCCTGAGGAGGCTGTGGGGAAGGGCGCCGTTGCAGGTGCTCGAGAGGACAGAGGAGGCCCGAGGCGAGGGCCAGGGCGCAGTCCATGTGGCAGAGGTCCCGCTGCCCGCGGTGGGGACGTGTGTGCATCTCCTGGGCGTGCTTCCGAAGCCCAAGCCTCCTCCTGGCACCCAGCCCGCGCCAGCCTCCTGCCCCTTTGGCCCGTCCTCAGGCCTCGCCCCGGGGGGTCCCTGCCCTGCGGTGCCCCCCACTTGCACTGCACACAGCCCTGCGCTGGCCAAGCCCAGGGTGGACGGCTCAGAGACGCGGGGCAGGGTGGGCGTGTGACCGTGTGCTCACGTGTGGGAGAAGCTGGTGCCAGGCCCCACCTTCCCGTCGGTGCTCTGTGCCCTGAGGCAGCATTCCCATCCCAGGTGGACCCCCCGGGGCTCCAAAGGCCCCGGCTGCACCCACGAGGCCAGCCCCGAGGGAGGGCCACCCAGAGCGTACATCTTATAACTGCTTAATAACATCTTTTCTGTTTTTTGCTTTTTTTTTTTTTTTTCAAAAGAAGTACATTCCTAGTTCTAAACACTTGGCAAATAGAGGAAAGCTAGAGAACGAAAGTCTCCTGCTGCCCTAGTGCAGAGACGCCGTGCCGGGCGCTTTGGAAGGGCTGGGCCTGAGCGTCGGCCCAGGCGCGCAACAGCGTGGTCAGGCTCCTGGGTCCTTGGCCTGCGCCTGGACACGCATGTCAGGCTGGAGGTGCCCGGCCAGCGTGGCCCGCAAGCAGAGGGTGGTGGACAGCCGGGAGGCGCCTGAGGCATCCCGTGGGTCAACCATTAACCTCCGCGCCCCCAGGGGCCCCGTTACGAAATGGTGACAGCAGGAGATGGTGTTTTCGGGGCCAAATGTCCAGAGTGCCCAGCGGAGGGCAGGCCCGGGCCCCGCAGCGCATCTGGAGACCATGTGGCCCAGAGACCTCCTGTGCCAGGGCCCCGGGGAGGACTCTGCTGACAGGCTCTGGAAAGAGCCAGGCCGTGGGGCCCCGGGTCCTGCTGGCAGGGCGCACAGCCTCTTACACTCGGGGAGCGCCCCCCCTCCTGCCCCCTGGGGTGTGACAGGCTGTTCTCTGTGTTCTTCGCGCAGGTCCAGCCACCAGCAGCCTCGGACACCCTGACCCGAGCTCCGTGGGCACACAGGCAGCCTTTGCCATCACAGGGGTGAAGATGGAAGCACAGGCCAAAGCCAAGCCCACCGGACCCTCCAGGGCTCACCCTGCAAGGACAAAAGGCTGCCCGCGGCCCCCCAGGCCCCCCAAGATCCGGAACTACAATCTGAAGGACTGAGTTCCTGGGCTCGCCCCTTCTGTCCCCTGTGGGCGCCTGGGGCCTGTGCTGGACTCACACACCGGCACTGTGTGTGTGTGTGTGTGTGTGTGTGTGTGTGTGTGCAGGCCCCATGTGCGCACGAGGACAGTGCGGGTGCACGTGTGCGCGCACGATGCAGGCTGCAGGCAGGCACCCCAAGTGCTGCAGAGGCACCCCGTGGCGCCCTGTGTCCGACCAGAGCCATTAAAGCCCATGCCCCCGTGCTCTCGCTTGGCCATCGCGTTGTTGACCTGTCCTCCTCAGAAACGGCATCTGAGCACTGCGGCCATGTGACAAGGGGCCTGGGGGGGGGAGCACAAGGCCCCTCACAAAGTAGGCGTTTCCCCAGAGAGCGTGGCCCATGCGAGAGCACCTGGAAGAAGGGAGCCCGGGGTCCAGCTGGGCCGGGCGGCCAGGCCTACTGGGGTGCTCCCGTCGGGGAGCTGGAGGGCGCTTCCCGTCCTCGTTGGCCCCGGGAGACCAGCCCAGTGGGTCAGTCCGTGCCCTCCACATACTCCCTCCTCCCCGGGGGGCAGCAGGACACAGGACAGTAGGACAGTACTGAGGCATGATGACACCGCCATGCCTGGGGCTGGGAACCGGATTCCTTCACTCCGAGGGCCACAGAACCCCATGTACAAGGCCACACCCGAAGTCCCACAGGTCCCAGCTACAGGCCCACGACGCTGTGGGTTCGCCCTGCCACCAACGGCACGCTGGAGACGGCAGCATCCTGTGCCAGGAGGGATGGCGTGGGGGGCCGGGCCGTACCACTCGCAGACCATCACTCCCCTGGCGTCCACGCCCGTGTGCACAGCCGGGCTCCTGGCCCGCACCAGTGCCCAGAAAGGGAGATGGCCTGTCCCCACCCCAGGCAGAGCACGGCTGTGCCCTCAGGCAGCCTGGGCGCCGAGGCTTTCCCTTTCTGGGCAGCGGGCGTTCGCTGAACCAGGCGGGCGGCTTCTCCCAGAGGAGGGACCCGGGCCTCCCTGCTGTGCGACCTGCACACCCCATGTAGCCTTTGTGGCTTCAGTTTGTCCTCGAGTGAAATAGGAGCGGTGTCCTCTCCCTACCGGGCTCCCAGGTGTAGGGGCGTGTGCACACGCACACCACAGAGACCACACACAGCAGCGGTGGCGGTGCTAGGCGTGCACACACACCCCCACCACCACCGCGCAGGGGCTCCTGTGCGCCCCGCGCCTCCCTGTGAGCACCTCACTGCGCTCCAAGGGCACATCCTCCCCGCGGGCTCCCTGCTCATCCTGGGCCCGCGGTGCTCCCGGAGCTGTGGAGGCACCGCTGGCTCGCGCCCACTGCGCCGGGGAGCAGCAGCCCGGGGTGTCAGGGGTCCCTGCTCTGCTGTTCCTGGTGTGTGCCCTCGGCAGTGACTTCCTGAAGCTGAAAACCTGAGCGGGGATGCCCCGTCACTTTCCAAGGAGGCACTTCAGCGCCCGTGACCCAGTCCCTGAGCCTGCGTCTGTGGCGCAGAGCCACATTCCGCACCCCAGCCCCCCAGCCCGGGTGGGCCCCCCTCCCCGGGGCCCCTGCAGGCCGCAGCCAGCAGAGCACAGAGCCCCCACTGGCCGGCGAGAACGGAGCCTGGGATCATTTAGGTCACCCAAGGTCGGGAGTGTTACACGCCATGGTCCTGTGACTCCTGACCCAGGGTGCAAGGCCTCTGAAAAACCCCTAAATTGGAAGAGAAAGACAAACCTGCGAGAAGGTTGTTCAGGACCTTAACTCAGCTGTTGGACCTTAGGGCGTTCTCTCCTGCCCTTTCCGGCCCGCCCTCCTAACACTGGGGTTAGAGCCCCCAGTGAGGGGAGGCCAAGGGAAGGACCAGCGTCCGGGCATGGAGTTGGCACCCGGAGCTACGGGGCCGCTGAGCACTGCGGGGCATGCAGGGGCACGTGTGGCCGGGCTTCACCGTGCCAGCCTCGTTTTGTGCTGTCCCCGAGCCTCGGCGGCCCGCCTCCGGCTCCACAGGCCCCTGAGTCCTGAAAGCAGAGCCGGAGGGGTTGCCATGGAGCGCAGCCAGGGGGGCCGCGCTGGCCTTCGAGACAATGAGGCGGTGGAGAGGAAGCAGGGCACGGCCGTCCTGGGGGCCGCCAGGGGCTCCCCTGGCCTCGCAAAGGGCCTGCGTGGGGGCCCCGAGGCGGCCTGGGTCCTGCGGGGCACGGCCACCGGGGCGGGAGGGCGCCGTGCCCGGCTCTCGGCTGAGCCCTAGACGGTGGGTGTTTCCTTCGGGTCCGGAAGCCCGGGCCTTTCTGGAAGTTCAGCCACCCGGTGCGCAGGGGAGCGTCGGCCGGTGTGCACGCCCGTGTGCACGCCGGTGGGTGCGGGCGGCCACGTGCGCGCGCCAGCGCCTCTGCCCAAGGGGGCGCCTTTGTTCGAGCGGCGCCGAGCGGTGTCCGCGCCCCGCCCCAGACGCGGGCTCCGGGGGCCGTGGGGCGCGCGCCGGGCCCGCGAGCGCGGGGAGGCCGGGCCGCGCCGCGCTGACCGGCAGTGACCCCGCCCGGGGCGCCCTCGGCAGGGGTCAACGACCGCCGCGCCGCCCGGCCCATCACCCTATCGCCTAGCAACGCCCACTCGCGCGCCGCCATTGGGCCGGAGCGCACGCCCCCGGGCCCCGATTGGCCGCGGCGGCCGGCGAGCCCCGCCCCCCCCGCGGCCCGGCTCCGCGGGGCCCGAGCGCGGGCCGGTCGGCGGGTCCTCGGGGGTCCGCGCCCCGGCCCGCCCCCGCATGGTCCCCGAGTGGCGCCCAAGCACAGCCCCGTCCAGCTGCACCGCGCGGCGCGCACGCGGCCCTGCGGCCCGGGGGGGGGGGGCGGGGGCGGGGGCGGGGGCGGGAGGGGCGGCCCGGGGGGGCGGGGGCGGCCCGGGAGGGGGCGGGGGCGGGGGGCGGCCCCGGGCTCCGGCCCCGGCGCGTGCGCGTGCGTCCCCGGCGGTGCCGCGGCTCGGGCCCGCGGGGGCGGGGCACGGAAGCCGGGGGCGGGGGCGATGCGGCGCCCCCCGGGCCCCCCCGCGTGCCGGGCCCCCCAGCCCCGCGCGCCCCCGCGCGGGGTCCCGGAGGCTCGGGGGCGCGCGGCATCACCCCACCGGCGGCGGCGCGCCGGGTCCCGGGGCGCAGCCCCGACGCTCATTGGCCTGGGCGGCGCAGCCAAGCTGTCAGCCCATGTGGCGTGTCCGCGCGGGGACGGCCGCGGTTAAATAGAGTCGGCGCCGGCCTAGAGGGAGCCAGAGAGACGGCAGCGGCCCGGCCCCTCCGCACCGCGCTGCATCCTCGCTCCGCCGCCCGCCCCGCCGCCCGCGCCCACAGCAGGTACGAGCCGGGCCGGGGCCGGGGCCGGGGCCGGGGCCGGGGCCGGGGCCGGGGGCGCCGCCGGCCGCACCGCGCTCCCGGGGCGCTCCAACGACGGGGCCGGGGCGGCGCGGCGGGGCGCGGCGGGGCGCGGAGGGGCCGGGCGGGCGGGCGGGCGGGGGCGGCGGCGCGCGGCGAACAGCCATCTTGGTGGCGGCCCGGGCCACGCGGGCCCCTCGGCCTGGGCGGCCCGGCTCGGCCCGGCGCGCGCACGAGTGGGGAGGCCGCCGCCCGCCGCCGCCCCCGCGCCCCCCGAGGGCCTTGGTTCGGCGCCGCGGGTCGGGCTCGGGCTGGGGCGGGCGGGGTCGGGGTCCGGGTCGGGGTCGGGGTCGGGGTCGGGGTCGGGCCGCCCACGAGGGAGCCGCCGCGCCGCCCCGCGCCCCGCATCCGCCCCCCGGGCCCCCACGAGCAGCCGGGCCCTGGCGGAAGCGCGCGGCGCCCCTGCCCCTGCCCCTGCCCCTGCCCCTGCCCCTGCCCCTGCCCCTGCCCCTGCCCGGCGGACGGCGGACGGCGGCGCGGGGGCTTCCCCAGGCCGCACGCTGCGGGCGGGCAGGCGGCGGGGGCTCCGGCCTGCGGGGCCGTTTTCCCCAGAGCCCTGCAGGGACCTGGCGCTTGGGACCCCTGTGTCCCCCCAAGCCCTGGCGGTGGTCGGGCCCTGTCCCCGCGTGGAGACCGAGCTGGGAGGTGGGCGCAGGACCTCCACTCGAGCTTCGGCACCCTTCTCCCCTGCCTGCTTGGTTCTCTGGGTCGGCTCTTCGCAGACCAAAGCCGAGCGGCCCTATCCCGGGAAGGGTCCGGCCCTTCTAGGGTGGCCCTGCCTGCCGCCCTCTGTGGGGTCCCTTCTCGGAGCAGCCCAGCAGCAGGTTGCAGAGGCCACTAACTGTTGTGGGGGCAGACACGGGGCAGCAGGGCCCTGCTGTAGTCAGTCACCTAGGCCAGGGCCCCACGTGACACTGGCCAGTGCCAAAGACCAGAAGGCCCAGCCCACCCAAGGAGAAGCAAGCGCTGGGCAGAGCAGCACAGACCCCTGCGCCGTGCACCCGAGCTTCTGTCCAGGCCAGCATGGGATGCAGAAGCTGGCCACCTGGATCTTGGTGTCACTGCTCCCAAACCCATAGGTGGTGCTGTGGGGCCAGGAAGCCAGGGGACAGGGTGGGAGCGGCGGCCCCGCAGGAGGCTGCACGCCAGCCAGCCGGCCGGCAGCCAGGGCTGACCAGGGCTGACCAGCGTCTGGCCCCCGCACTCCCCATCCTGCGCAGAGCAGCCATGGAGGAGGTGGTGATTGCTGGCATGTCCGGGAAGTTGCCCGAGTCGGACAACATGGAGGAGTTCTGGGCCAATCTCATCGGCTCTGTGGACATGGTGACAGACGACGACAGGAGGTGGAAGGCAGGTGAGCTGGTGGCCCTCGGCCTCTCCCCCCACACAGGGAGGCCCTGGCCCGTTCTGGCTGTGGAGGCAGCCTCCCAGCTGCCCAGGCACCGCCACTCTAGCCTGAGCCCGCCCCGACTGCAGAGCCACCAGGCACCGGTGCGACGCCGGGGCCTGGGAGCCCAGGGGAGGCGGGGGGCCAGCACTGGGCACAGGTGAGCTGCTGGAGGAGCAGATCCAGGTGAGGCCAGGCAGCCCTCCGGCCCAGCCACTGGCAGGTGCGACGCCGGGCTCCACAGGTAGCTGGTTAGACGCCCTCCCGCCCAGTAGGCTCCCGTGCAGAGCGGCCTTACCTGATCTACGGGGTGTGAGTCAGCCGGTGGGGCCTGGCCCGGCCTCGGCAGCCAGGCAGCGTCAGCCCGGGGTCCGGGGCCAGGACAGAGGTGGGCGGTGGAGGAGGAGGTCCCCAGCGTGCTGTGTTCCAAGGCCGCCTCCCACGCGGCCACCCGGCGGGGGAAGGGGGGCTGCTGTCCCAGAGGCACCCTGGGCCCCGCAGCACTCGCCCACCGCCACAGGGACTTGGCCGTGGGTCACTCGGGGCCCCCGGCCTGGCCCTGCCTGTGTCTGCAGGGCTTTACGGCCTGCCCAGGAGGTCCGGCAAACTGAAGGACCTGTCCCGGTTCGACGCCTCCTTCTTCGGGGTCCACCCCAAGCAGGCCCACACGATGGACCCGCAGCTGCGCCTGCTGCTAGAGGTCGCGTACGAGGCCATCTTGGACGGAGGTGAGTCTTTGTGAAGCTGCTGGCCGGCGGGGGGTCCCATCCCTGAGGGTCCCCCTGCCTGGAAGTCGGGAGAGCGCCAATTCTCACTGCTAAAAGCAGCTCACGTCCCGAGTCAGAGCCTGGAGCCACAGGAAGCGCAAGGCGCTGCGGCTCCCCGGGGCGCTGGTCCAGGCCCAGGAGCTTGGGGGGGCGTGGGCCTGCGAGCAGGTCGAGGTTTCACAACATACATGCAGGTGGCCCTGGTGTGCCCGGACGCCCAGGTTCTGCCCTCCCCAGTGGACAGCTGCTCTTGGGGCGAGGGTGGCGTGCCAGGCAGAGCAGGAGATGGGGTCCAGCCCCCGGGACTCGTGCTGTCCACTCTCCCCCGTCTGGGTTGTGTGTGGCCTTGGACAAGTGCCTCAAGACGGCTGTCCCTCGTCCCGGGGCACAGACCTGTCCCTACTGCCGCAGGGGCACGGAAGTCCTAGCTGGCAGGGAAAGGAGGCCGACCGTGTGGGTGTGGTGTTTCAGCAGGTGGGTGGCAGGAGCCTGGCTCTGAAGGGGCCCCTGGGGCCACCCGCTCCCACCTTGGCTAGCAGTCCTGACCCTGCAGCTCGCCCTCCAGCAGGGGCTCCACACGGCTAGCCCCCGCCCACACTGAAATGGACAGTGTTGCAGGCACACAGCACCCCGGGGTGAAGGGCGAGCAGAGGCCTTCCCACTGCCCAGTCCTCACCCGGAGACCTTGGATGCCACTCCCCGGGTCCTGGCCAGGGTCCCCCCCTCCTTTCCCAGCCTGGACACTCAGCCTTTGTCTCCCTCTGTTTCCTTATCTTGGCCTGTCCTAGGGTAGGCTGCCCTTGGTGCTTGGGTGCTCATTGGTCATTGGGGCTTGCCAGACCCTACTGGTGACACCAGGGGCCAGGGGAGTATTCTGGGGACAATGCTGCCTTCTGTCCTCACCTCGGCTTTCTCTGGTCTCTCAGCCTGGCGCCCTACCGTCCCCTGGGCCCCGGGTTCCTTGTGACCCAGTTATCTGTCCTCAGCCCTACCTGGGCTGGCTGCCCTGCTGGGGCCCCTCCAGAGTGAAGCGGGGAAGGGGTCGCCCAGACCCAGGCTGGAGAGGCCGCGAGGTCTTACCGTCGCTTCCTGCAGGCATCAACCCAGCGTCACTCCGAGGGACACGCACCGGTGTCTGGGTGGGCGTGAGTGGCTCTGAGGCCTCAGAGGCCCTCAGCCGAGACCCCGAGACCCTCTTGGGCTACAGCATGGTGGGCTGCCAGCGCGCCATGATGGCCAACCGCCTCTCCTTCTTCTTTGATTTTAAAGGTGGGTACCCCCCAGCCCCTCTGGGCCTCTGGTTCCCCCAGGAAGGCTGGTCAAGGCCAAGGGGTCAGCGTCCCGGACTCGCAGTGGAGGGCCCCCCACTAGAGCCGCCAGGGCCCCACATTGTACTCCTGCTCGCAGGGCCCAGCGTCGCTCTAGACACGGCCTGCTCCTCCAGCCTGATGGCTCTGCACAGCGCCTACCAGGCCATCCGCAGCGGGGAGTGCCCGTGTGCCATCGTGGGTGGCATTAACATCCTGCTCAAGCCCAACACTTCTGTACAGTTCATGAAGCTGGGTATGCTGAGTCCAGAGGGCATCTGCAAGTCCTTCGATGAGGCTGGTGAGTGGTGGGCCAGGGGGACCAGGGGGGCCACGGCACCTGCCCTGCCGCCCCAGAGCCCCTGGGCCTGATGTGCCGTCTGCTCCCAGGAGCCGGCTACTGCCGGGCGGAGGCCGTGGTGGCCATGCTGCTGACCAAGAAGTCCCTGGCCCGGCGAGTGTACGCTACCATCCTGAATGCCGGCACCAACACGGATGGCTTCAAGGAACAAGGTGGGTGCCCCCCTCCCCTGGCCGGGCCAGCCGGGGTCGTGGCTTGGGGGCTGAGGTCTGGCTCCTCCCGCAGGTGTGACCTTCCCCTCCGGGGAGGTACAAGAGCAGCTCATCCGCTCCCTGTACGAGCCGGCGGGGCTGGCCCCGGAGTCCCTCGAGTACATCGAAGCCCACGGCACAGGCACCAAGGTGAGAGCCCGCCCCCGCCCCCACGCCCCCCGCCCAAGAGGCACCCGGGTGGGCCTTGATCCTCCCCTCGCCCTCCATAGGTGGGCGACCCCCAGGAGCTGAACAGCATCGACCGAGCCCTTTGCAGCACCCGCCGGGAGCCCCTGCTGATCGGGTCCACAAAGTCCAACATGGGGCACCCAGAGCCCGCCTCGGGGCTCGCGGCTCTGGCCAAGGTCAGCAGGCTGCTGTGGAGCCATCCTTCCTGGCAGGCGGGGAGGGTTCCCACGGGCTGTGCTGAGGCATGCCGGCCTCTGGTGCCCTGCGGGGCCCACACTCGGCCAGAGTGGGTGGCAGTGGCCACAACAGCCCCAGCAGGTGGCCGGGTCCTGGGGAGACCGTGCACTGGCAGCTTCTGGCTTCCTGGGGCTGCTGTAACCTGCTTGCAGTTCCTGCGAGAACCAGGACCTGGAGTGGGCTGCGGGGAGGCGGGGCGGTGTGGGGTGTGGTTTGGCCACTGGGTCCTGGGGCTGTGGCAGGGTGAGGCCGGGGGACGGAGTGCGTGGTGGCAGGCAGCAGGGTAGGGAGCACAGGGCCGGCTGCCCCGCCAACTGCGAGCCCCCCGCAGGTGCTGCTGTCTCTGGAACACGGGCTCTGGGCTCCCAACCTGCACTTCCACAGCCCGAACCCTGAGATCCTGGCACTCCAGGATGGGCGGCTACAGGTGGTGGACCGGCCCCGGCCGGTCCGCGGAGGCAACGTGGGCATCAACTCCTTCGGCTTTGGCGGCTCCAATGTGCACGTCGTCCTCCAGCCCAACACGCGGCCACCCAGGCCGACCACCCCACACATCACTTTGCCCCGTCTGCTGCGGGCCAGCGGGCGGACCCCAGAGGCCGTGCGGTGCCTGCTGGAAAAGGGCCAGCAGCACAGCCGGGACGTGGCCTTCGTGACCATGCTCAATGACATCGCGGCCAGCTCCCCCTCCGCCATGCCCTTCCGGGGCTACACTGTGCTGGGCAGCGAGGACGGCAGCCACGAGGTGCAGGAGGTGCAGCAGCTGCCTGCCGGCCGGCGTCCCCTCTGGTTCATCTGCTCTGGTGCGAACCCTGCTCCCCAGGCCCTCCCCGGAGGGGGAGCAGTGGCTGCAGCTGGCCGGCCACCACCCTGACACCTCTCTCTGCAACAGGGATGGGTGCACAGTGGCGCTGCATGGGGTCGAGCCTCTTGCGCCTGAGCAGCTTCCACAATTCCATCCTGCGCTCCAGTGAGGCCCTGAGGCCCCTGGGCCTACAGCTGTCTGAGCTGCTGCTGAGCACAGACGAGACCACTTTTGACGACATCGTCCATGCCTTCGTGAGCCTCACCGCCATCCAGGTGCGCCCATGGGGTCTAGGGGCTGTTGTGACAGTGCTGGGGGCCAGCCTGGCATCCCCAGAACAGGTGTGACCCATCACGTCCCCATTCCTCGCAGATTGCCCTCATAGACCTGCTGACCTCCATGGGCCTGCGACCCGACGGCATCATCGGGCACTCCCTGGGGGAGGTGGCCTGCGGCTACGCAGATGGCTGCCTTTCTCAGGAGGAGGCCGTCCTCACTGCCTACTGGAGGGGCCAGTGCATCAAGGAGGCCAGCATCCCACCAGGGGCCATGGCAGCCGTGGGTAGGTGTCCCCTCTGGGCCCCCCCTTTCCACACCTCCCACCAACCCAGGAGCCCTTGGGGTGGGGGTGTCATCTCTGGCGTTCCTCGTGTTCACCCTGGGCAGTGGCCGGGGGTCTCGGGGAGCTCCATCGGCCACCGTCCTCACTGCAGGGTGCCCGGTGGCCCCCCCGGCCCCTGCCCACTCAGCGGTCAGCATCAGTCCACACTGCTGCTCTTCCTACCAACTGGGCTAAAGCCATGTGGGGCATGAACAGCACCCCTCCCCGCACTAGAAGATGTAGGGTGTCGGGTGCACTGGCCCTGGCCCCCTTCCATTGGCACCTGCCCCCCAGGGGCTGCAGGAGAAGCAGTAGGCTAGGCCGGGGACAGGAGGGACACCTCCCAGAGCCACCACCCCAGGGACTGGTTGGGGTGGGCTGTCCTCACTGCAGCAGGACCCGGCTCCCCGCCTGTGGGACGACAGGGGAGACACCTTCCCCCGAGATCAAACACGGCAGGAGTGAAAGTGCCCCATAAAGGCCCCGCTCGGCGGCTGTCATTACCGCACCCCTGTCATTAAGGCCTGCCCTGGGCAGCGCCTTCCTCTTGGTGGGGCCCTGGCTCCCCGCTGCCCGCCCCCTGAGGCCATCCCTGCCCACAGGCCTAACCTGGGAGGAGTGTAAACGGCGCTGTCCCCCTGGCGTTGTGCCCGCCTGCCACAACTCCGAAGACACAGTGACCATCTCGGGACCTCAGGTAGGCCCCAGGAGGCCAGGCTTGTCCCCGAGTCCCTTCCCGACCCTCACGGAGAGCTTTGTGTGGGGACCCAGGCAGATGGTCCGGCTCCACTCGTCCACTCCTGGCACCCCTGTCCCTAGGCTGAGGTGGCCGCGTTTCTGGAGGAGCTGAGGCAGGAGGGCGTGTTTGCCAAGGAGGTGCGCACGGGCGGCATGGCCTTCCACTCCTACTTCATGGAGTCCATCGCCCCCACGCTGCTGAAGGCCCTCAAGAAGGTGGGCTGGCCGCCCCACGGGGGACTTCCTGGAGGCGCGGGTGGGGGTTGAGTGCCCACACAGCTGACCATGCCGTGTGTGCAGGTGATCCGGGAGCCAAAGCCCCGCTCCGCACGCTGGCTCAGCACATCCATCCCCGAGGCCCAGTGGCAGGGCAGCCTGGCCCGCATGTGCTCGGCGGAGTACAGTGTCAACAACCTGGTGAGCCCCGTGCTGTTCCAGGAGGCGCTGTGCCACGTGCCTGAGCACGCCGTGGTGGTGGAGATCGCACCTCACGCCCTGCTGCAGGTGCGTCCCCGCGGGGCCCGGGGGCGGGAAGGGGCGGCGGGGGCCGGGGGGCTGAGGGAATGGGCCTCGGGAGGGTGGGAACCTGTGAGGAAGGCCAAGCCGTCTGCCCCCGCAGGCCGTCCTGAAGAGAGGCCTCAAGCCCAGCTGCGCCATCATCCCCCTGATGAAGAAGGAGCAGAAGGACAACCTGGAGTTCTTCCTCAGGAACACGGGCAAGCTGCATCTGCTGGGGTGGGTCAGCTGCCGCTGCCGGGGGCGGGGGCCTACGCCCGGCTTCTCCCGACGGTGAAGCCTGTTATCGGGGCCGCTCCGTGGCTGTGGGGTCATCCCCAGGAAGTGGGCTGGGGGTGCTGGGCCGCCCGAGCCCCGTGCTACGGCCCCCACCCCAATGGCGATCTGCGGGGTCCCATGGGAGGTGGTGGGCTGTGGGAATGACAGGATGGTCCCAGGCGAGGCCACCGGGGCCCGGTGTGTGCCTCACACCTCCCTGCCACCCCCCAGCATGGACGCCAACCCCAACGGCCTGTTCCCACCCATGGACTTCCCGGTTCCCCGGGGGACCCCTCTCATCTCCCCCCACATCAAGTGGGACCACAGTCAGATCTGGGACGTGCCTGCCGCCGAGGACTTCCCCAACGGCTCCACCGGCTCGTCCGCTGCCACCATCTGCAAGATTGGTGAGTGGGGCCAAGGGCAGTAGAGGGATCGGGCGAGGGTGCCGGTGGGCTTGGCTTCTCCCTCCTGGCCGCCGGCACTAAGGTCCAGCCCACACAGACACCAGCCCCGAGTCCCCTGACCACTACCTGGTGGACCACTGCATCGATGGCCGTGTCCTCTTCCCTGCCACCGGCTACCTGTGCCTGGCCTGGAAGATGCTGGCACGTGCCTTGAACCAAAACATGGAGGAGATGCCCGTGGTGTTTGAGGACGTGACGCTGCACCAGGCCACCATCTTGCCCAAGACCGGTGAGATGGGGTGGGCCACTGGGGTCAGGGTGGGGAGCCGACTGCTGAGCCCTGATGCTCATCTACTACCTTGCTGTCCACAGGGACCATGGCCCTAGAAGTGCGGCTTCTAGAGGCTTCCCAGAGCTTCGAGGTGTCTGAGAATGGCAACCTGATAGTGAGCGGTGAGCAGAGGGCGTCTGGCTGGGCTGCAGGGTCTGGTAGGGGCTGGCCTCTGAGTGGACCTCAGCCGCCAGCTCCTCTCTGCCCACCCTCAGACCCTTCTGCCCCCGACCCATAGGAAAGGTGTACCAGTGGGAGGACCCTGACCCCAAGCTGTTCGACCTCCATGGTGGCGCAGACCCCGTGGACCCCACGGACCCCACGGACCCCATGGCCGCGTTCCGCCTCACCCAGGGGGACGTGTACAAGGAGCTGCGGCTGCGTGGCTATGACTACGGCCCCCACTTTCAGGGCATCCTGGAGACCAACCTTGAAGGTAGGGCACCAAATGTCCGTTGATGCTCTGGGAACGAGCCTCGGGGCCGCCTCCCCTCAGGCAGGGCCTGACCTGCTGCCCAGAATCCAGGTGCCATGTGACTCCGGCGTCACCCAAGCTGTGAGGGGCCGCTGGGGGCACCCAGGCCAGGGCATGGAGGAGAGGGTGCCGTGAGCAAGAGAGACCCAGACCAGCCAAGCTGACAGCCCCTCTGCCACAGGCAAAGCCGGCCAGCTGCTGTGGAAGGACAACTGGGTGGTCTTCCTGGACGCCATGCTGCAGACGTCCATGCTGGGCAATCCACAGCGCACCCTGTGCCTGCCCACCCGCATCACCTCCATCCACATCGACCCCGCCCTTCACCAGCAGAAAGTGTACTCGCTGAAGGGCGATGCCCGAGGTAGGCCCACGCCCAGTCCCCGCAGGCCTGTGTCGCTGCGCCAGGTGCTGCCCATGCTCACCCACCTCTTTCCTCAGTGGTCGACGTGAAGGTGAGCAGCTGCCTGAACAGCACGGTAGCCGGCGGTGCCCTCATCTTGGGCCTGCACGCTTCTGTGGCCCCAAGACGGCAGCAGGAGCAGCATGCACCCATCCTAGAGAAGTTCTCCTTCACCCCCTACATGGAGGGAGGCGTCCTGGCTGGAAACGCAGCCCTGCAGGAGGAGCTGCAGCTGTGTAGGGGTGAGGCCAGCTCCCCACCTGCGCTCTGGCCCCTGACGCCTCTGGCAATGGGGGTGTTTCTCAGCTTCTCACCACACCCCCCGCGCTTTGCAGCGTCCTGCTGCTTCTGCGAGAGGCTCCCCATCTTGGGCAGGGGCTCTAGGCACAATGTTGGATTTGGTCCTTCCTCGCTACGTCCCCAGCCAGCCATCTGCGTGTGGTGCCACAGGGGCCTGGCCCTGCAGACTATCCCCTGCAAGGGCTCGTCCCGTCCCCATGCAGATGGGTGGATAGAACAGACTGGGGTGCCACGGGGGATGTCCAGCACTGAGCCCACACTACGTAGTTAGCCCTCCTCTGTGCCCCTGACACCCTGGAAGGGTAGTTCTTAGTCTTAGGGGACCAGGCTGCCCACCCCGTCTCTCCCATGCATTTGCTTATGCGGGGACAGGGCCAGGATGTGGGCCCTGGGAGGACAGTCACATGGGTCCTGGTTCTGGATGGATCCCTGCTCCAGGCAGACGTGCTGGGGGGAGTGCTGGCCCAGCTGAGACCCTCCCTAGCGCCCCTTTCTGCCCCCTCACCCCCCCAGGGCTGGCACAAGCACTGCAGACCAAGGTGGCCCAGCAGGGCCTGAAGATGGTGGTACCCGGGCTGGATGGGGCCCAGGTCCCCCGCGAGTTCCCACAGGGAGGCCTGCCTCAGTTGCTGGCCGCTGCCTGCCAGCTGCAGCTCAATGGCAACCTGCAGCTGGAGCTGGCCCAGCTCCTGGCCCAGCAGAGGTCCCTGCTGCACGATGATCCCCTGCTCTGCGGCCTTCTGGACTCCTCGGCGTTGAAGGCGTGCACGGACACCGCCCTGGAGAATATGACCAGTCTCAGGATGCACATAGTGGAGGTGGGTGTGCGGACCGCCTGGCGTGAGGTCACGGGGTTAGAAGCTGTGCCCAGGCTGCCCTCACGTCCCTTCCCGGGCTGCCCTGACCTCGGGCAGGGAGGGCGCTGGCCAGTGGGTGGGCCTTTCTGGCCGGTGTTCCCAGCTGGGATCAGGAGGCCTGTGCAGTGGGCGGCTGATCCAGGAGGCTGTCCTCCCTCCAGGTGCTGGCTGGTGATGGTCGCCTGTACACCCGCATCCCCACGCTGCTCAGCACCCAGCCCTTGCTGCAGCTGGACTACACAGCCACCGACCGCCACCCTCAGGCCCTGGAGGCCGCCCAGACCAAACTGCAGGAGCTCGGGATGGCCCAGGGCCAGTGGGACCCCACCCAGCCCGCCCCCAGCAACCTGGGCACGGCCGACCTGTTGGTGTGCAACTGTGCGGTGGCCACCCTCCCCGACCCAGCCTCGGCCCTCAGCCACATGGTGGCCGCTGTCAGGGAGGGCGGCTTCTTGCTGCTGCACGCCCTGCTCAGGGGACACCCCCTGGGAGAGACCGTCGCCTTCCTCACGGGCCCTGAGCAGCAGCAGCAGCAGCAGCAGCTGGGGGGCAGCCAGAGCCTCCTGAGCCAGGTGTGGGAGCGGGGCCGCGAGGGTGGGCCGGGGACGGGGCCTGGGCGGGGCGGGGCCAGCACTGAGACACCCCACACATGCAGGACGAGTGGGAACGAGTGTTTGCGGGCGCGTCGCTGCACCTGGTGGCCCTGAAGAGGTCCTTCTACGGTTCCGCGCTCTTCCTGTGCCGCCGGCCAGGCCCCCAGGACAGCCCCGTTTTCCTGCCTGTGGAGGACACCAGCTTCCGATGGGTGGACTCACTGAAGGTCAGGCCTGGCTGGGCCCCCAGCACCGTGACCGTGACCGTGACCATGGGCCCGGGGAACCGTCCCAGAGGCCAACCCTTCTCTCCTCCTGCAGAACGTTCTGGCTGACAGCTCCTCCCGACCCGTGTGGCTGACAGCCACTAACTGCATCACGTCGGGCGTCGTGGGCATGGTGAACTGTCTCCGCAAAGAGCCCAGTGGGCACCGGGTTCGGTGAGGGGCCCAGAGAGCTGCCTGCTCCCCTACCTCGCCCTTTCTCCCTCCCCCCCTCCCCTCTCTCTCCTCCCCTCTCTCCCCCCCTCTCTCCTCCCTCCCCTCTCTCTCCTCCCCTCTCTCTGCCCCTCCCCTCCCTCTGCACCTCTCCTCTCTCCCCCTTTCCTCATCTGTTTTCCTACCTACAGATGCATCCTGGTGTCCAACCTGAGCAGCACATCCCCCATCCCCAAGATGGACCCCAGCTCCTCAGAGTTGCAGAAGGTGTTACAGGGGGACCTCGTGATGAACATCTACCGGGATGGGTCCTGGGGAGCCTTCCGCCATTTCCCACTGGAGCACGGTGAGCGCTCCAGGATGCCTCCATGATGCCACCGGCTCCTTGCCGTGTATCTGGGGGGCTGAGCACGACAGTGGGGCTGAAGGGCCCTGGCCGGGAAGCCCCTGTGGCAGCCCCACTTCCTGTCGCCCTCAGGCCTACCAGAGGAGCAGACTGAGCACGCCTTCGTGAATGTCCTCACCCGGGGGGACCTCTCCTCCATCCGCTGGGTCTGCTCTCCTCTGCGTCATGCCCAGCTCACTGAGCCTGGGGTCCAGCTCTGCACCGTCTACTACGCCTCCCTTAACTTCCGAGACATCATGTTGGCCACGGGCAAGCTCTCCCCTGATGCCATCCCAGGTACGGCTGCATCCCATGGGCACGGCCAGAGGCTGGGAAGAAGAGGTGCCTTGACCTGCCACCCTCAGGACCCTGGAGGCTCCTCGGGCCTGAGCATGCATGCTGGGCCCCCCCTCCAAACCACGGGAGATACAGGGCTCACCACAACCACCTGCCTGCAGGAAAGTGGGCCGCGCGGGACTGCATGCTGGGCATGGAGTTCTCCGGCCGAGACGCCAGTGGCAAGCGTGTGATGGGACTGGTGCCCGCTGAAGGCCTGGCCACCTCCGTTCTGCTGTCTCCGGACTTCCTGTGGGACGTGCCATCCAGCTGGTGAGTTGGCGGGACCGTGACCCGGTACCCCACACGGCCACAGCCGAGGCGCAGGCCCAACCTGAGTCCTTGCACTGTGCCCGCAGGACCCTAGAGGAGGCAGCGACCGTGCCCGTGGTGTACACCACCGCCTACTACTCGCTGGTGGTGCGGGGGCGCGTGCAGCATGGGGAGACGGTGCTCATCCACTCGGGCTCGGGCGGCGTGGGCCAGGCCGCCATCGCCATCGCCCTGAGCCTGGGCTGCCGCGTCTTCACCACCGTGGGTAAGCCCATTGGCCCTCCCCGGAGCCCGGGGCCGTCACCCCAGCCCCACGGCCCGGCTCCCCAGCACGTGCCTCTCCCTGCCAGGCTCGGCCGAGAAGAAGGCATACCTCCAGGCCAGGTTCCCCCAGCTCAGTGACACCAGCTTTGCCAACTCCCGGGACACATCCTTTGAACAGCACGTGCTGCGGCACACGGCCGGGAAGGGTGAGTGGCCTCCCCGGCACAGCGGTCGCTCTCCACCTGTCCTCCCACCCTCCTCCTCTCCGCTTCCTCACCAGCCCGGGCGGGTTCGAGGGCTGGCCGTGTAGACCCAGGCCAGGGGCGTGACGCCAAGGACCTCTCCTTCCCCACCCGCCAAGGTGTCGACCTGGTTCTGAACTCTCTGGCCGAAGAGAAGCTGCAGGCCAGTGTGCGGTGCCTGGCCCAGCACGGCCGCTTCCTGGAAATCGGCAAATTCGACCTTTCCAACAACCACTTACTGGGTGAGGCGGGCAGCAAGGCTCGTGGGCAGGCGGGGGCTGCGGGCTCAGCTGGGGGCTGCGAGTGCTGAGCCGGCCCCCCGCCCACCCAGGCATGGCCGTCTTCCTGAAGAACGTGACCTTCCACGGGATTCTGCTGGACGCGCTCTTTGACGAAGCAGGCCACGGCTGGCGGGAGGTGGCCGCGCTGCTGCAGGCGGGCATCCGGGATGGTGTAGTGCGGCCCCTCAAGCGCACCGTGTTCCCCAAGAACCGGGTGGAGGACGCCTTCCGCTTCATGGCCCAAGGGAAGCACATCGGCAAAGTGGTCGTGCAGGTGAGGGCAGGGCCCCCGGGGTGCCCCGCTCCAGCCCCGGAGGGCCGTGCCTAAGCGGGGTGCTGCTTGGGCTCCAGGTGCTCGAAGAGGAGCAGGAGGCGGCGCTACAGGTGACCAGGCCCACCATGATGACAGCCGTGTCCAAGACCTTCTGCCCGGCCCATAAGAGCTACGTCATCACCGGGGGCCTGGGCGGTTTCGGCCTGCAGCTGGCCCAGTGGCTCGTGTTGCGAGGAGCCCAGAAACTCGTGCTGACCTCCCGCTCTGGAATCCGCACAGGTGGGCAGGCCTGAGGGGCGGGGCGGGGACGCCGATGGGTCAGCCCTCGTGTGCCCTCGGGGAGAACCCCAGTGGGCCCGACGCTGCTGCCCTGCGTCCCACAGGCTACCAGGCCAAGCTCATCCGTGAGTGGAGGCGCCAGGGCGTGCAGGTCCTTGTGTCCACCAGCAACATCGGCTCGCTAGATGGAGCCCAGAGCCTCATCGCTGAGGCCGCACAGCTGGGGCCTGTGGGAGGAGTCTTCAACCTGGCCGTGGTGAGTGCGACTCTGCAGGGTCCAGGAAAGACCCTCCCAGGCTGAGCACCCCCGGGATGTGAGGTCAGGGCAGGCACTGAGCACCCTTCACCCCCAGGTCCTGAGAGATGCCATGCTGGAGAACCAAACTCCTGAGTTCTTCCAGGACGTCAACAAGCCCAAGTACAGTGGGACCGTGAACTTGGACAGGTGAGGCGCAGGACCCCCAGCCCCCAACCCAGCCTGGCTCTGCCCTGGCACACACTAGGAGCAATGCCTCCCCCTACTGCTGTGCACCCCAACACAGAGTTTCCTCTGCCACACAGGGACCCGGCCCTGGGCCTCTGCTGGGGCCTGAGCTGGGGGCTCCCTGGCGTGTTGGTGGGGGCGGGGCAGGGCAGGGCCAGCCAGCGGGGTGTGACTCCCAACACCCACAGGGTGACACGGGCGGCATGCCCCGAGCTGGACTACTTTGTGGCCTTCTCGTCTGTGAGCTGCGGGCGCGGCAACGCTGGCCAGACCAACTACGGCTTCGCCAACTCCACCATGGAGCGCGTGTGTGAGAAGCGCCGGCATGATGGCCTCCCAGGTGGGCCAGGTCCCCCCCTCGCCCAGCGGCCCCTGCCTGCTGCCGCCCCCGCGTGTGCCCCCACTCACCCCCGCCCCCGGCCCTGCGCTCCCATAGGCCTCGCCGTGCAGTGGGGCGCCATCGGTGACGTGGGCATCATCCTGGAGATGATGGGTTCCAACGACACGATCGTCGGTGGGACGCTGCCTCAGCGGATGACCTCCTGCTTGGAGGTGCTGGACCTCTTCCTGAACCAGCCTCACCCTGTCCTGAGCAGCTTCGTGCTGGCTGAGAAGAAGGCCGCCGCCCAGGGTGATGGCAGCACCCAGCACGACCTCATGAAGGCTGTGGCCCACATCCTGGGTGAGGGAGCACGCTGTCCCCGCGCCGGCAGGCACTCAGCCCCCGGGGGGCCATTGCCCTGGCTCAGAAGGAGGCCGTGCTTTTTGGCTCCGGGAGGGGACAGGCCAGTGGCCCGGGCACAGCTGGGTGGGGGCCGTGTGCTGTGGGCTGGAAAGGTGAGCGGCCCTCCCTCATGGGGACTAGCCACCGAGCTGCCCGCGCTCACCCGGGGTCTCTCCCCCTCCCAAGTTGTCAACTGAGTACCTGTCTGCAGGCATCCGGGACCTGGCCACCGTCAACCTGGACAGCACACTGGCGGACCTGGGCCTGGACTCGCTCATGGGCGTGGAGGTGCGCCAGATGCTGGAGCGCGAGCACGACCTGGTGCTGTCCATGCGGGACATCCGCCAGCTCACGCTCCGGAAGCTGCAGGAGCTTTCGTCGAAGGCTGGCATGGCTGACGGTGCGTGGCTGCGAGGGAGCACTTGGAGAACGGAATTTACGGGGTCTGGGGGGGCCCCGATGGACCCGGCTGCTCTCTGGGGCTACTCCTGGCAGTGGCCAGCTGGCGGCCTGAATGCCCCTCCCGTCCCCCCCGGCCACCAGCAGCGCGAGGCAGGTGGGGGTGAGTGTGCCCGTGCTGGGGTCTGCGGGGGGCCGCCTGTGTGACCCCCGGCTTCTGCTCCTCCTTGCAGAGCGGGGGGCGCCCACACCCAAGCAGGACAGCCCCACCTATCAGCAGGCGCAGCTGAACCTCAGCACCCTGCTGGTGAACCCGGAGGGCCCCACCCTGACGCGACTGAACTCCGTGCAGAGCTCAGAGCGGCCTCTGTTCCTGGTGCACCCCATCGAAGGCTCCATCACCGTGTTCCACAGCCTGGCCGCCAAGCTCAGCATCCCCACCTATGGCTTGCAATGCACCCGAGGTGTGACCCGTCCCGCAAGGCTGTCCTCATGCCCCTAGTAAAGCAGGGTGGGGGCCTGTGCCTCCGGGGCCGCCTCCTGCCTGCCACTGAGCCTCCTTCTGCCCCACAGCTGCACCCCTGGACAGCATCCAGAGTCTGGCTGCCTACTACATCGAGTGCATCCGGCAGGTGCAGCCCGAGGGGCCCTACCGCATTGCCGGCTACTCCTACGGGGCCTGTGTGGCCTTCGAGATGTGCTCGCAACTGCAGGCGGCACAGCAGAGTCCAGCCCCCACACACAACAGCCTCTTCCTGTTTGATGGCTCACACAGCTATGTGCTGGCCTACACGCAGGTGAGGGCGCGGGTGGCCTGGATGCGCCCCCATCCCCACCCCCAGGGCCCCAGCGCCGCTGCAGCAGCCCCTCCTCCCTCCACAGAGCTACCGAGCCAAGATGACCCCCGGCTGCGAGGCGGAGGCCGAGGCGGAGGCCATGTGCTTCTTTGTGCAGCAGTTCACCGACATGGAGCACGACAAGGTGGGTCCTGGGAGCGGGTGGGGGGAGGGGCCATCCTGCAGCGTGGGGGGGGCGCTCCCCAGAGCCCACGGGCAGGGCCGCTCAGAGCCGCTCACACCTGGTCCCGCAGGTGCTGGAGGCACTGCTGCCCCTTGGGAGCCTGGAGGAGCGCGTGGTGGCCTCCGTGGACCTGATCCAGCACAGCCACGCGGGCCTGGACCCCCGCGAGCTGAGCTTCGCCGCGCGCTCCTTCTACCACAAGCTGCGCGCCGCCGAGCAGTACACGCCGCAGGCCACCTACCACGGCAATGTGACGCTGCTGCGCGCCAAGACGGGCAGCATGTACGGCGAGGGCCTGGGCGCCGACTACAACCTGTCCCAGGTGTGCGATGGCAAGGTGTCCGTGCACGTGATCGAGGGTGACCACCGCACGCTGCTGGAGGGCAGCGGCCTAGAGTCCATCCTCAGCATCATCCACAGCTCCCTGGCCGAGCCGCGCGTCAGCGTGCGGGAGGGCTAGCCACGCCGCAGCCCAGGGGTGCCCGGGGGTCCTGCCGGTGGGACCTCTGCCCGCGCCCTGCGTGCCACCGCCGCCGCCTCGGAGACCTGCTCTGGTCTGTGAAGAGTCGGCCGGGCGGAGCCTGGTGTGCCGCGTGGGTCCGTTCCTCAGTTCTCCATTCAGTTCTATTTATTGCGTCGCTGGGGAGACGCCGGGGCCTCGTCCACCCGGTGAAGGCCGGCGGCGCAGGAGGCCCGGCCCAGGGACCCCATGATGCAGGGCCCTGTGGAAAGGAGCAGCCCCGGGCGCCGGGCACCCATTCTGTGTTTGTCTGTATTCGTTTTTCAAGAAATATGATTCAAATTGCTGCTTGAATTCCGCGATTTACTGTAACCGTCCATGTCAGGAGCCCTATCCAGAGACCCTGTTCCATTTCTACACCAACCTGGTGAGGGCCGTGCCCCTGCAGAGCCCCCCACAATTAAACCCCATCTGAGCTCTGGCCTGCGGTTCCCCCTTTCTTCCCTCCCAACAGCTGCTGTGGGGGCCCAGAGTGGATGCCCATTTGCTCCCCACAGCCCCGGGGGGCAGGGACTCCCTGGGGGGCTTGGGGGCAGGGGGTTTGACCAGAGAAAGGAACCAGGAGGGCAGGCAGAGAGTCCACCCCTGGGCCCTTGGAGAGGTCAGCAGGGCAAGTCTTGGGTCCCCTGCGCTACTTGCGGGAGGTCCTAGTCTCCAGGGCTCCGCCTTGTGGGAGGAGGCCCCACCTTATGGAGAGTGACCTTTCCTGAAGTCAGGCGGCCAGGGGCAGGACCCTCATCAACAAAATAGCTTCACAGCAGCACCTAGACGGCTGTTGGCATAACTGGCCAAGTTGACCGGGAGACTGACCATCGCAGTGGTTTAGGCAAAGGTGCAGAGGCTGGACCAGAGGAGGTCAGAGGGCAGGGCGGTCCCCTGTGCATGTGCGCCCCAAGAGCCAAGGGTGGGCACCGATGGATCCGGGGTGCGTCAGGGGCCAGGCCCACCTCGAGGCTTCTGAAAGGGTGTGTTGAACCCAGAAACAGCCCAGTGGTCCTTCCATGTTCCTCAGAAAGTTGAGCATAGAATTCCCCTGAGCCAACAAGTCCCCTCCGAGATGCACACACTGAAGAGCCCTAAACTGGGGCTCGCACGTCCATGTGCAGCGGTCGTAGCAGCACTGCTCACAGTGGCCGAGGGCAGGCGGGTCCTCCAACGCGAACGGATGTCCACGCGTGGGCTGCTCGTGCCTGGAGGATCCCCCAGCCGTGCTGCCACGTAGACAAGCGTGTCAACAGCGACGGGCTCAGCAGAGTACATGCAGGATGAAGGGTCACCGCGTAGTGATAAGAGCCAACTAGCGGAAAGGACGTAGCCGTCCTGAATGGTTCGGCCCCAGAACAGTCCCCGGAAGCAAAGGTTATAGGTCCGAAGAGAGAAAGACAAAGCTAAAATTCAAGATTTTAAAAGTCCGCTCTCCTGAAGTGGCGGAGCAGAGACGGGAACTCGGCAGGCGTGCGGGGCGGACGCGCCCTCAGCCAGTTTGCCCCGATTGACAGCACGCCGCCCAGCAGCAGCGTAGCACGTTCTTTTCAAATCTACACGGGACATTCACCCAGGTGGCTCACGGTCTGGGGCATGAAACTAATGTCTGTAGGTCAAAGAAAATGCATCAACTTCTATAAATGTTTCCTCTGACCACAATTGAATAAAATTAGAATCAGTAACAAAAAGATCCCTAGAATATTCTCAAATGTGTAGACCCCAGATAACAAGGGTAAAGCATCCTCAGGCTGAAGAAAACTACCAAAAGGCCTCAGCCTTTCGAGTTGACTCGCCAGCAGCACCTGCGGGCTCCGCTCCCGGCCGCCCTGGCAGGCCTGGGCCTGGGGCTGCGGCCGGAGGGAAGAAACCCCTCAAATGAACAGAAACGACAAACCCCAGCGACTGAGACCCAGCTAGGCAGGATGATGGAAATAACACACCACAGTGGAAACCGATGAAACAAAACACAGAGAATTAGCGGAGCCAGAAGTGAGTCTTGAGAAAATCCGTACTACATAAACCGTAAGCAGATGGAGCTGGAAGGGAAATAAAGACACAAAGTACCCACAGCGGGAACCACAGAGGAGACGCCGGGGATTCTACACGTGTCCAGAGGCTTAGGGAATATTATGGACAATTTCAGGCCAAACAATTGGACAATCTAGATAAAATGACAAAAGTCCACATGAGACACAAAGTGATCAAGAAATCACAACCCGAGCGACCCCATATCTATGGAAGAAAACAAGTCCGTAGTTCAGACCTTTCCACGAGGAGAAGTCCAGACCCGAGTGGCAAATTCCGCAGGGTATCTGGGAGAAAAAGGTTACCCATTCTATCCAAACTTCCAGAATTCTGGAAGGGAAACCAGTCTCAACAAGTCCAAAAAGGTTCAGATTGGCGTGAAATATCTTGGGGATGCATGCGTCTGCTCGTGCTGCCATCACCCACACTGTGGACGGCGATCTGTTTTCTCGCGGCCAGGAAACCCGCGGTGGGGCTCCTGCCGATGCGGCCCGGGGAGAGGCCCCTCCTGGCTCCCAGCCAGCTGCCTCGGCTGTGGCCTCACGTGCTGTCTCCTCCTCTTGTAGGGCCACCAGTCCTACCAGATGAGGGTACCACCCTTCTGGCCTCATTTAAACTTTATCACCTCCTTACGGGCTCCGTCTGCAAATATGGTCACTTTGGGGACTAGAGCTTCCCACGTGAGTGGGGGGGCCGGAGGGACACGTGCACTCCCGGCAAGGGGGTGATGCACAGCTCTCCTAGCGGCCAGCATTCCTTTGATACCAAAACCCAACATTACAGGAAAGGTAGCAATCTCCCATCGTGGTCACCCACGCAAAAGATCTACACAGAATTTTAGCAGATGCAGAGTCCCGCATTAACACGTCATGACCAAGTGGAGTTTATTGAGGAAGGCAAGGCTGGTTCAACATTCCGGGGGGCTCCGCGGTGGAGCGCCTGCCTTCAGCTCAGGCTGTGACCTGGGGGTCCTGGGATTGAGTCCCCCATCGGGCTCCCCACAGGGAGCCTGCTTCTCCCTCTGCCTGGGTCTCTGCCTCTCTCTCATGAATAAATAAATAAAATCCTTAAAAAAAACATGTGTGCCCAGATCTTATAAAGAACTTTCAAAAATTGAAAAGAGGGATCCCTGGGTGGCGCAGCGGTTGGCGCCTGCCTTTGGCCCAGGGCGCGATCCTGGAGACCCGGGATCGAATCCCACGTCGGGCTCCCGGTGCATGGAGCCTGCTTCTCCCTCTGCCTATGTCTCTGCCTCTCTCTCTCTCTCTCTCTCTCTCTCTGTGACTATCGTAAATAAAAAATAAATAAATAAAAAAAAAAATTGAAAAGAAAAAAAATAATTAATTTTTTTTTTTTTTTTTTTAAATGATAGTCACACAGAGAGAGAGAGAGAGGCAGAGACACAGGCAGAGGGAGAAGCAGGCTCCATGCACCGGGAGCCCCACGTGGGATTCGATCCCGGGTCTCCAGGATCGCGCCCTGGGCCAAAGGCAGGCGCTAAACCGCTGCACCACCCAGGGATCCCATAATTAATGTTTAAAAATGGGCAAAAGGAGGGGTTCCTGTTGGCTCAATCGTAAGAGCATGTGACTCTTGATCTCAGGGTTCAAGCCCTATGCTGGGTGTAGAGATTAAAAATAGAATCTTATTTTTTTTAAAGATTTTATTTATTCATGAGAGACACACAGAGAGAGGCAGAGACACAGGCAGAGGGAGGAGCAGGCTCCACGCAGGGAGCCCGATGCGGGACTTGATCCCGGGACTCCAGGATCTCGCCCTGGGACAAAGGCAGGCACTGAACCGCTGAGCCACCCAGGGATCCCAGAACATTCTTGTTTTGAAGATTTTATTTATTTATTTATGAGAGACACACAGAGAGAGAGAGAGGCAGAGGGAGAAGCAGGCTCCATGCGGGGAGCCGGATGCGGGACTTGATCCTGGGCCCTCGGATCAGGTCCTGAGCTGAAAGCAGACGCTCAACCATGAAGCCACCCAGCTGCTCCAATTTTAGTTTTGTCCTGATTTAATTTTACTCTTTGAACACACAAGGTATTGAGTAATTCCCAAAGTCAAAACTACTGAAAGGTGGGCCCCCCCAGGTGGCTCCGCAGTCGAGCGTCTACCTTAGGCTCAGGCCATGATCCCAGGGTTCTGGGATCGAGTCCCACGTCAGGCTCCCCGATCAGCAGTCAGCTTCTCCCTCTGCCCCTCCGCTGCTTGTGCTCAGTCGCTTGTGCTCTCTCTTTCTCTCTCTGTCATTTGCTCACTCTAGCTCTCAAATAAATAAAATCTTTAAAAAAAAATAAAATAAAATTGGAGACACAGAGAAACGAGTGAGTGTGCGTACAGTTTGCATGGGTGAGGCTGGCGCCCGGGAGTTGCTAGCCGTGGTAGGTGCGTGTCCGCCCCGCCCGGGCAGGAGGACAGCAAACCCTCCTGACCTTGGGGTTGCGGCCGCAGAACAAGGGAGCCCGAGGGGTGGGCTGGAACCACAACTGCTTGCGTGTTTGCAGAGCCCCCCTCCGGGTCTGCGGGCGCAGGGAGGGGTAGAGTGAGGCTACGCCCCAGCTCAGGGACCCAACCCTCGACCCCCAGCATTGAAATCAGTCGCGACATAGCAGGTCCACGCTTGCAGGTGGCGGCGACTGTCCCCCCGTGAGCCCCGGGGACCGGGGCATGGATGGAGCGGGTCGTGGCGGCCTCTGACACCTGCCGGAGAGGGTAGGGGGTGTGCGGGCGAGCTCGCCGCTCTGGGGGCGGTGGGGGGGGCTGAGCGCCAGGGCCCCTCCCCGGCTGCCACCGGGTGCCCCCCCAGTGCACCTGCCGAGCTGCAGGACCCGGGAAGTGGCCTGCGCGGCTGGAGGCTGGGCCTCAGCAGGGTGGCCCATCCCTTCCTGTCGCCCCCGCAGTGCTGACGACAGGCCAGGGGGGCAGGGGGGACTGCCTGGCACCCTGAGGGCGAAGCGCAGATGGAGCAGAACCCGAGGAAGCAGCCCGGAGGGCAGCCAGGCCGAGGCGGCGCGGGGGAGAGCAGGGCTGCACACCCACTAATGTCCTCTGTGCCGCCGAGCAGCTCAGCGACGCCCAAACACGAGCAATACAAGTAAAACCAGTCAGACGTAACACAAACAAACCGCCGTAAACCAAAGATAAAGAGAAAATCTTGACTCTGAGGACAAAAAAAAAAAAAAAATCACCTCCCAGCAGCAATGATGAGGTAAGGGGACAAATGCTGCGTCTACAGCAGCCTCAGGAACCCCAGAGCACGAGATGCTACGAAGTGAATTTTGCAAGCGCTGGGGAAGACTCCTCGGGGAGCTCAGAAGGCACCGTGGGGAGGTCGAGGCCCCACAGGCTAACGCCTCTGCACCCCATGCGGGCCCAAGTTCAGTGTGATTCTAGCCACAGGCCCAGCAGCCTTGTGGCTCAACGCAGGAATCTGAAAAGCTGATTGTAAAGCGTGAGTAGAAACGCGAAGAACCGAACGTGGGTGGAACAGAAGAGCAGAAGTTGGAGGAATCAGGCCTTTGGCTTGGAGACCGACTCAGAAGTTCTGGGCGCTGAACTGGGGAGGCGCTGGGGGCTACGCAGACCGACAGAGCGCACGGAGGGCCGCCCCCACGCACACGCACGGCCGCCGGCATTGCTCAGAACATTCTTTTTTGAAAGATTTTATTTATTTATTCTGAGAGACACAGAGACAGAGAGAGAGAGGCAGAGACACAGGCAGAGGGAGGAGCAGGCCCATGCAGGGAGGGGACCCCAGGATCATGCCCTGGACTGAATGAAGGTGGCGCTAAGCTGCTGAGCCCCCGGGGTGGGTGGGCTGCCCTAGACGTTTCATTTTTGTTGGGTCAATTACCAACAGTGCTGTGATTACAATTTCAGATTTTATATCTTTCTTTTAACATATACAAATGCACTCCTGGGGTACCCAGCCGGCTCAGTTGGCAGAACTGTTGACTCGATCTTTGTGAGTTCGAGCCCCCTGCTGGATGTGGAGCCTACTTAAAAAAAAAAAAAAAAAGTGAATGATTTTCGTGTCCTGACCCTGTGGAGCTCACTTATTAATTGTAGATTTGTTTTTTGGTGGGGGGGGGGGAATTGGGGGATCCTGGCAGAACCACCGCGACTCTTCTGGGTACAGGAGGCAGCAGCGTCCTGCCTCCCTCGGGATCAGAGGCGAAGGCCGTCAGCAGGTTCCTCCCTCTAGCAGAAATGCTACTGTTCTTACCTTTTTCCAACATTCATTTTTTTCTGACAATTTTGAGTAATCTCTAGACAACGAGGGGCTGACCCCGCCCAGCTCCGCCGACCCAGCCAGGCCCCGACGGTCAGTGATTGTTCTCAAAGCGCTGTGCATGTCTGTGCCTTGGGTCGAGTCCTGCTTTAACACTGATTTTGGGGACGAGACTTGGAAAGCGTCTCCACCTGCTGCTCCAGGCGTCCTGCCCAAATATGCAAATGAAGCGGGGATGCACCCGCGGGCTCGGGCCCCGACAGGGCGCACCGGCGGGCGCCAGCCTGTCCGTCGGGGTGACGGGCGGCCCGTCCTCGGGGAGCGGTCGGGGAGACCCGGGGGGGACCGGCCGGGAGTAAGGTCGGCCCCCCCGGGCCCCGGCCGCCGCCGCCGCCTCCCGACTGCGCCTGCGCCTGCGCCAGCCCCCGTGGCGGGGGACGCTCTGCGCGTGCGCGGCGTCGCGAGCCTGCCCCGCGCCCAGCGGGTGGTCCTCGCGCGGCCCCGGAAGTGCGGGGGTGTGGCCTCGCGGACTGCGGCACTTCCGGGCTGCTGGGGGCTCGCTGGGGGCGCCGGTGCGGGGCCGACGCGGGGCGCTCGCAGCCCGTTTGGGAGAGAGGCGGGGACGCGGAGTGGAACTCGGCGCCCGCGGTCGGCGCGTCGCCCTTCCCCGCCCGGGCGAGCCGTGGCGGGGCCCGGCCGACCTCCACCCTCTGACCTCCGACCCCGCGGGGCGGGGCCCCTCCGCGGCCCGGCGCGGTTTCCCGGGGACGCGATTCCCGCCGCACCGCCGGCCGCCCGGACCGCCCTGGCGGAGGCACCTTCCGGCGGCCCCGGCGCGGAGCCCTGGGCCGGGCGGCGGCCCCGGCGTGGCGGCCTGCGGGCCCCGAGGGAGCCCTCCCCCGGCTCCCGGAGGCCCGGCGGCGGTCGCGGAGGAGCCCGAGCCCGGGCGCAGGTGGGCGTCCCGCGGGTCCGGCCGCCTCGGGGCCTCCGGAAGTGCCGACCCCCAGGGCGCCCGCTCAGTGGCCGGGACTGTGCCCCGGGGTGGCCGCGCTCGGGCCGGGCCGCTCGTGGGGACGAGCGTCTGGGCGGCCGTCTCCCGGGCACGGAGGGCAGGCGGTCCCCCTGGCCCCGGGGCCCCGAGCTGCGCGGCGTGGGCTGGGACGGCGGGTTCCCGGGTTCGTTGGGGATGCGGGGGCTCTGCTGGAAGGGGATGGGCCTGGGTTTCCGTCCTGGGCCCGCCCGAGGGGCCTGGGCCCGGCCCGCGCCGCCCGCTGAGCCGCTGCTCCCCCTCCACCCCCCAGGACCGAGGCGATGCCAAAGCTGCAGGGCTTCGAGTTCTGGAGCCGCACCTTGGGGGGCGCTCGCCACGTGGTGGCGCCCATGGTGGACCAGAGTGAGCTGGCTTGGAGGCTGCTGAGCCGCCGGCACGGGGCCCAGCTCTGCTACACCCCCATGCTGCACGCCCAGGTCTTCGTCCGCGATGCCAACTACCGGAAGGAGAACCTGTACTGCGAAGTGTGCCCCGAGGACCGGCCTCTCATTGTGCAGGTGGGGGGCAGTGGCGGCAAACTCCAGGTGGAGCATCTCCCAGAAACTGCTTCCCCTTGGGGGGTGCTGTGGCGCAGCGGGTGCTGCCCCAGCTTTGGAGGGGGGCGCTCTGGGTGCCGCCTGTTGAAGAACGTTCTAGTCTCTAAAGTCAGGGATCCCAGCTTTCCGTTGCCGTGGAGACCAGCGTGAATCTGGCTCACCCTCCGGAGGGCTCGTGTCATCCTGTAACCAAGGATGGCACGATGCCGTCCCGCGTCAGCCCCAGGGACCCCAGCCCTGATGGGTCCCACGTGAACTCGCTGTGGGGCTGGGGGCTGAGGTACCGTTTGTGTCTCCCAGTTCTGTGCCAATGACCCAGAGGTGTTCGTCCAGGCGGCTCTCCTGGCTCAGGATTACTGTGACGCCATCGACCTGAATTTGGGCTGCCCGCAGATGATAGCCAAGCGAGGTGAGCTCAGTTCCTGTCGCTATGTAGAGCACTGCCCGGGGCGGGGGCCAGGCCCTGAATGCACAGGTGCCCCGCTGGAGGCTGGGGTGTGGGTGGGCTTGGCGGAGGGCCCGGCGCTGCTCCTGGTGGCAGCGGGCCGTGCAGGTGGCGTCCCAGTCTTCCTCTGCTCCCCTACCTGGAGGGACAGGGTTCTGCTGGCTCTCAGGCTCCTCGCTGGCCACGGTGCCCGGCAGTCGTCAAGCTCCCTGTGGGTAAACACTCCTGGTGGGAAGAAGGTCTCGTGACCTGTCACACTGCCAGGTGTGCAGGCGAGAGGTCAGCCCTGGCTCCGGGCCCGGAGGTTTTCTTCAGAGTCCGAGGGATTGCTGGTTGGTCCAAGACTGCCGGGCAGCCATGGTGTGCGGTGCCCTGGAGCTCCTCCCGCAGGTGTGATGCTCAGAAACTGCCCAAGTCCACGATTGGCCCTGCTGCCCCTTGGGACCGGCTTGGCTGGGGGCTCGAGGCCTGTGTGGGTGCAAGAGGAGGAGGGGGGCCAAGGGCCATGCTGGTCTCTTACAGGTCACTATGGTGCCTTCCTGCAGGAGGAGTGGGACCTGCTCCAGAGAATGAGTGAGTCGGCTGTGTGCTGCGGGTGGGGGGGTCAGGCTGGGTCATGGCGAAGGAGCCCCGAGACGGTGGCTGATGAGTCCTGGCCCTGGTGCTCTCACTTGCTGCAGAAGGGGCTGGGAAGTCGGCTGTCCTGCGCCAGCTGCACGTCCTCGAGCCTGACAGGAGGGCTGGCGGCAGGTGTTCTGGCCCCATCCTGCCCCTCCAGCACTCTGGGGGATGGAGGCAGGTGCTCCAGCGGGGCTTGGTTGTGGTTCCTCACGGCCTGAAGCGAACGCCACACTTCTCAGAAGCCCACTCTCCTTTCCTGCAGTTCTGCTGGCTCATGAGAAACTCTCTGTCCCCGTCACATGCAAGATCCGTGTCTTCCCAGAGATTGACAAGACCGTGAAGTATGCCCAGATGCTGGAGAAGGCTGGCTGCCAGGTGAGGGCTGTGGGCTCGCAGGCTGTGTGCTGCTCCCCTGCCTTGTGTTCTCTGGGTACAGAGGGGTCCTCATCCCCAGAATCCTTGGGGCACTGCTGCACTGGGGTGGACTGCAGTCGTGGTGACCACGAGTTGAGGCCCGATGAGGGTGGGTGAGCTGCATGTTCCCAAGGAGGGGCTGGTACTGGTCGGGGGGAGGTGCCAGGCCTCAGCTGCCCTCTCCCCACCTGCCCCCAGCCGTGGGGTCAGGTGGGTGCCCGCCCACCCGTCCCTGATGCCTTTGGAGTTCGGGTGCTACCCCGCCTAGGAACACTGGCCCTTGAACAGGGCTGGGCCTGTCCGCTCTGCGTCCTGGGTGGATGCATGGGACATGGGAGCCCCAAGGCTGCTTTGCTCAGGTCATCATGGGTAGCTGACGCCAAAGCAAGAGCATCCCCTGGGGTTGGTTGGGGGTCTGTGGCCACGAGCACGGTAGAGCCAGGCACTGCTGTGTTATAGCTGCTGACTGTGCACGGGCGCACCAAGGAGCAGAAGGGGCCCTTGTCGGGCACTGCGTCCTGGGAGCACATCAAGGCCGTGCGGTGAGTATGGGGGCTGACCCAGGGCAGGGGATGCGGCCCGGCCCCGAGACCAGGGGCCCACCCTTCAGGTGTCAGGGGAGGGCGGTGCCGTGGGAGAAGAAGCACCTGCCTGTGGAGTTGGGGGCTGGAGTGCTGGCGTGGGGGTGAAGGGACAGGGGCTTTGTCGTCTGAGGGTCTGTCCACCTGCTCCTGACAGGAAGGCAGTAGCCATCCCCGTGTTTGCCAACGGGAACATCCAGTGCCTACGGGATGTGGAGCGTTGCATCCAGGACACAGGGGTTCAGGGGGTCATGAGTGCAGGTGAGGCAGGGCCCCGTCTGCCTGATGGGCCTGAGCCCTCAGACTCACGGCTGTCCCTGGCATGATGTGTGTGTGTGTGGGGGGTCATCCTTCTGAGACATGTGCGCCCACAGCTTCGAGCCCCAACCTCCATACCCCACAGAGGGCAACCTGCACAACCCTGCCCTGTTTGAGGGCCGCAGCCCTGCCGTGTGGGAGCTGGCCGAGGAGTACCTAGACATCGTGCGGCAGCACCCCTGCCCCCTGTCCTACGTCCGGGCCCACCTCTTCAAGCTGTGGCACCACACGTGAGTTCCTCCCCGAGCCAGACGCTGTTGGGTCTGAGCCTCTCCTGGGGTCTCGGGGTTTAGAGGGAGCTCTCTGGAAACACTCAGTGGGAAAGCTTGCTACCAAGTGGGGTCCGGATCAGAAGGACCAAGCCCCCATCCATGTGCAGGGCTAGGGCTTGGTGGTGGTGGTGGGGGGGGTGGGGGGGGGTGGGGGTGGGGGGTGGGCTCTGGGCGACGGAGCCTCTGTCTCAGGCTGCAGGTGCACCAGGAGCTTCGAGAGGAGCTGGCCAAAGTGAAGACCCTGGAGGGTGTCACGGCGGTGAACCAGGAGCTGAAGCTGCGGTGTCAGGCAGGCGACGGGGCTGGTGGGGCTGGCGGGCTGCCGCGGCAGAAGGGGACCAAGCCTCCTGACCCGCAGTGCCCCGGGGTTCTTGCAGGAGGACATTTCCAGGCAGAAGGAGGGAGAGAAGCCCTCCGGCGGCTTGCCTTTCTTCCACTGGATCTGCCAGCCCTACTTCCGGCCAGGGTGAGCTGAATACCAGCCCGTGGGCCGGTGGGGGCACGATGCACGCAGGGGAGGGGCCCGCCAATGCCAGGTTTGCGTCTCACCCCTCTCGAAGGGCTCTAGCTTTGTTATGTTTCCATAAGGTGGCTCGTGAGTGCTTGTGGCCCCGGGTGGGTTTGTCCTGGGGGCAAGAGCCTGACACCCCTGAGCTTCCACCGGGTCCTCTGAGGCCCAGCCACGGCCTGGGCAGCCCGAGCGCCAAGCTGCTGGGGCGCTGTACGCACGCCCTCGCCCTGGGGCCGGGCTGGCGGGTCGTCTCCCGCGGGTGCCCCCAGCTCTGCCCGCTGCCCTGCTCTTTCAGGCCCAGGGAAGGGAGCAAGGAGAACGGGGGAGCCTGCAGCAAGCGGGCCCTGGAGGAGGAGGAGGGCGGCACAGACGTGCTCTCCAAGAACAAGCAGAAGAAGCAGCTGAGGAACCCCCACAAGACCTTCGATCCCTCGCTGAAGCGTAAGCTGCGCCGGGGAGAGCGGTGGGGGGCCCCGAGGCGAGGCTGCTGTGTGAAGGCCCGCAGCCCTGCCTGCCACCTGCTCCCTGGGCGGCTGGGGCTCCCAGCAGGACTAGGACACCGCGGCAGGGTGCAGGCTCACTGCTCAGCCGCCATCTGCCTCTGTTCTGTTCTCAGCAAAATATGCGAAGTGTGATCAGTGCGGAAACCCAAAGGTGAGCATGGCTCTGCTGCCCAGGGCAGAGCCCAGCGGTGGGGGGCGGCGGGCAGGGCGGTCCCCGCTGCCAGGCCAGCACCCCCTGCCTGCTGAGGGCAGGGCCCGAGGGGGGTGGCTGCCTCTCACCTCAGGACAGCCCCTCATAGGGAGAAGGCAGGCCCTGCGCAGGGGTGCAGCCCTCCTATTCGTGGCCAGCCCTGCACTTTGGGGAGCTTGCTCGGTGGGGGGGGGGATCAGCCACAGGCTCACTAGCTTCCCTGTGTCCAGGGTAATAGGTGTGTGTTCAACCTGTGCCGGGGCTGCTGCAAGAAGCGAGCTTTCAGAGAGGCTGCCGACTGCCCAGGTGAGGGGCACCTGCTGCCATCAGGCCCTGGAGGGCAGTGGGACCTTCGGCCTCCTGAGTCCCACCTCTTTCCTCCTCTGCCAGGTCACGGATTGCTTTTTAAAACCAAACTGGAGAAGTCTCTAGCCTGGAAGGGGGCCCAGTCCCGGCTGCAGGAGCCTCAGCCGGCAGGATCTGGGGAGCCGGGTGGCTTTCCTGAGGTTGTGGGCAGTGCCCTGGCCTGAAGGGCAGTTGGCGCCCGGCACACTGCCCCCCAGCCCTGGGACCGCTGCCGAGACCTCAACACATCCCATTTAAGGAAATGCCTTTTCTCAGGGAACCTCCCGCTACTCAACATAGAAGGATGAGCTGGTCTTCCCCTTGGCCTCCGCTGGGAGCCCGGAAATGCTGCACCAGGGAGCAGGCTCCCAGGCTGGACCTGTCCCCTCCTCGCAACGTGTATTCAAAAGTGAACAATAAATCTTTTCAAAGACGTGCGATCTGAGAGCTGGAGACTTTGTGAGGCCCCAGGCCCAGCAAGGCCGTGAGCTGGGAGGGTGGAGCGGCCCGTGGACACGCGGAACCAGCTGCCAGGTGCGATGCTGCCTGCATCAGGGTGGGCAGCCCTGGCCCCCGGCCCAACCCCGCGTCTCAGAGGACCCCGTAGCAAGAACAAACAGCACGAGGGGGGTGTTCTCAGGCTGCCCTTTAATGGGCTGAGACTGAACTTGTCTGCAACCCTGAATGACGCGACAACAGGGAGGCTGGGCCTCGGAGTGGGGGGCACACGGTGGGCCCCACAGCTCTCTCCTCCCAGGAAGGGCCTCGAGCAGCAGCCCCCTTCGCCAGGCCCCCAGCGTGGGGAACAGGGTGGAGGGAGCACAAGAAGCTGGATGTGGAAGCCCGGGGGTGGGGGGGACCTGCACAAGGGCCATACGCACGAGCGATGGGAGCCTGTGGGTGAGTCCGAAGGTGGGGGCGCGGGAGTGTAGACCGCCCTGAAGGCCGACAAGCACCCTCACATGTTGGTGCTCATTCGGGACTGGCTGTTGGCCGGCGTCAGCTCCCCCTGGCTCCCTTCTCGGGGTGGGGACTGTGGCAGAGACACAGCTGCTCAGGCCAGGAGGTGTGCGCGTGCCCACCCCGCTGTTCCCCACACCAGGGCCGCCCCCCTCCCTCACCTTGACGTGAATCTGGTTGCGAAGCACGGCCGCCCGCAGGATCATCGCTTTGGCACGTCTCTGGAACTCCTTCCCCATCAGCAGGGACTTCTCGAAGGTGGTGCTGCGCTGATCCACGTCCCTGGCATACAGGATCTGCGGGGGGAAGGGTAGGGCGGGGCTCAACGGTGCTGAGGGCCTCAGGTCCCCTCCCCGCACCCATGGCCTTGCCCCACCCAGCCACCTTGCTGTGGGAGTCGATGCGCGCGTTGATGAGACCCTCCAGGATGAGCTGCGTCAGCTCGTCCTCCAGTGCGGCCACGGTGGTGTTGAAGGCCGTGGCCATCTTGTGCATGTCCGCAGACACATAGGGGCTGAAATACTGCGGGGCAGGGGGCGCGTCAGCCACCTGCAGCTCCCAGACCTGCCTGCGGTGCCCTGCCTCGGCCTCCCTGCCCCACCTCTACCTGGATGAGGGCGCGGTTGCGGATCTGGGTGTACAGGGTCCTGACGTGGGGGGCCAGGTACATGTCCAAGAGCAGGTTGTCCTGCGGAGGAGACCAGGTCAGGCACGGCTGCCCCGCCTGCTGCCTGGCCCCCTGGAGCAAGCGGGCCCTCACCTTCATCTCATCCAGCATCTTCAGACACGACGCGTACTTGGACTCGTAGAATTTGAAGATAATGTCACGAACCTGTGGCTCCAGCTCCAAGAACAACTTGAAGGAGCTGCAGGTGCAGACCCCTCAGAGCTGGCCCCATACCTGCCCACCTGCACAGCTGCCCTGAAGGCCAAGGGCGGGGAACTGGAGCCCCACAGGCCCCAAGAGCACCAGTCCTCTGGCTTCTGGCCGGCACAGGACCAGAGAAAGGACCCCCCACCCCGCCGGGAGGGGCGGGCTGCAGGGCTCGCACCCCACTCTCCACCCACCTGCTGGAGATGACATTGCGCTGCAGCTCCTGCCGGTCAAAGGTGGCCAAGGCACATAGGCCTCCGTAGACGGCCACGTTGCTGGGGGAAAGCAGCTGAAGGGCAAGAAGGGATTTAGGTCTGGATACATAGGGTCACTGCCGGTCGAGACAGAAGTGGAAGAGAAAGCCCAGACACAGGCTGGGTGACCCCCCGCCCCACCCACCACCCACTAGAAGAGTAACCAGGACTCCATCAGGGGTTCCCCTCAACACAGTCCCACCCACGAGCCGCCCTCCTGCTTTGCAAGGCCCCAGAGACTCCCTGCCCCTCACCTCGGGGAAATCACAGTGATCGAACGAAGCCAGCAGGAAGCACTTGGCAGCCTGCTTGTACTTGCGCGCAGCCAGCTCGGCCAGACCTGGGGGTAGAACGGAGCCCAGGGGAAGCTGCTGGAGCCGCATGGGGCCACGGACACGTGCCCTAGCCTCTCCCACCGCAGCTGCTCCTACGTGGCAGGGGCAGAATCTGGCCATGGAGACGTGGCGGCACCCACGAGCACTCACTGGGCGCTCTCCCCGTTCTCCTGGCATCAAGGGCCCAGAAGCCATGCACAGCCGCGGCCACTCTTGCCAACGACCCCCAGGCCCACCTGCCCCAGGCCCACCTGCCCCGGGCTGTGCAGGGCACCGGCTGTTAGCCACCCCTCCAGCCCTGGCCACAGGTGGACTCCCCACACAGGACAGAGGCCAGACAGGCACCCCTGGGGCCACGGAACGGACGCAGGGCTAGGAGATTTCCTCGGCACTGATGGGGCCCACGACCTCGCCTGCAGTCAGCTGTGGCGCCCTCCTGCCCCAGGGCTCTCACCGGCAGCACACTTGAGCTTGGTGAGGATCGCCTGGGTCTGGCTGTCCCGCTCCCCACGCTGCTGCAGGGGAAGGTGGGATACATGAGCCTACGGCCTCCAGGCCCTCATCCTTTCCCGGGCCCTGCTCTGGACTGAGAGGGGGCCTGAGATGGGCGAGGGCAGACGGGACAGACCCCAGCAGGGCCGCAGTGGTCCTGGGACAGGGAGGACAGGAGGCCGGCATTACCTCGGCAATCTCCGGGGTGGACTCGGCCTTGCTGACGTAACTCAGCACGTGAGACCAGTTCTGCAAGTAGACGCTGACCTGGTGGGTGGGCGGGCGGACTCAGCCTGGGGCGCCCCCTCCTGGCTGCCGGGCAGTGCTGCCCTGCGGCCCCTCCCCCGCCCAGGCGACCGTGGCAGGGCCCACCTTGATGACGTTGAGGCACATGTTGATGACGTGCTTAGCGCTGGTGCAGTAGTCCCGGGCCCGGGAGTAACACTTGAGGGCATTACTCAGGTCCCCACAGTCCAGATAGTGGTCACCCAGGTCGTCGTGGCCACGCCTACGGGCCCAGACGTGAGCGGACCGGACCTGGGCCAAGAGCCATGCAGCCCTGCAGCCCCCCAGCCCTGGGGCAACACCTGATGTTCCCCTTCCTGCCAGCCCCGCCCCCCAGTCCCAGGACAGCACCCCCAGCCCCAGGCAGCACCTGATGCTCCCCTTCCTGCCAGCCCCGCCCCCCAGGACCCCAGCCCCCATGCAGCACCTGATGTAAACCCTTCCTGCCGGCCCTACCCCCCACCCCACCCCCAGCCCCAGGGCAGCACCTGATGCTTTCCTTGATGGAGTTGCCCTTGTAATTCTTCAGATCTGTGTCCAGCTTCTCCAACTTCAGCAGGGCCTTCTTCCGTGTCGCCTCGACCCAGGCCGTGTCCAGGGGCGGCGGCTCCACGCCACTCTCTGGGATGGTGTCAGGCGCGTTTTGCAGCTCCCTGAGGAGGTTCCTGGACGTCAGGACTCCATGTGCCGGTGGTGGGTGTGTGTGGGGGGGGTGTCTCCCAGGGGACCTGGCTCCTGCTAAGCGACCACCCAGCAAGACAAGAACATGGGGGACCCACAGCCTGGGGGGACACCCTGCAGGAAAGGGCCATGCGTGCAGCTAGGCCCAGAGGAAAGAAGCAAGCGGCCGTCTCCATGAGCTCTGCTGGACGTCAGAGTCGGTGTCGTGTGCACACAAGAAGCCACCAGGGCGGTGCACAGCCAGCCACACAGCAGGGAGAGTGAACCTAGCCCGTTTTGCTGTTCACTGTTCTTGCTTGGTGTTTACCCAGACAGGCCAGGTCACGTGGAGGCAGCGATGCTGTTGAGTGACCGCACGGGGTGCTGTCGGGGGGCACAGGAAGGGCCCTGCTGGGGCTGGACTGCAGGGGTACCACAGCACGCCCAGCCCCCAGGCTCACCTGGTGGCCTCCGAGAGCTTGCGGTGGATCTCTTCGTACATGTCCACGTTGAAGGTCCTCTGCACAAAGGAGAGGGCCATCTTCAGGGCCTCCACCCGCAGCGGGGGGCAGTGGTCGGCAATGAACTGCAGGCGCTCGATGCGCATGAGCCCGCTGTAGCTGGCTGCGTACTGCTCCAGGTCCTGGGGAGGGGACAGGAAGGGACGGAGACTGTGAGGCAGGACCCCACATCCCAACCCCGGCCAAATGGGCCAGGTCGGGAGCGGTGCCCCAAGGCTGACCCTGCAGCGTCCAGGAGACCCGAAGCCGGTGACCGGAACGGCTGGCCAGCAAAGGCCGCTCAGCGGGGCCAGCGCTGGGTGCTGGGGGCTGAGCTCTGACCCGGGCTCAGGAGGCTGGCCCACCCCCCCCCACCCCCCCCCCCCCCCCCCCCCGCCCTGCGCTCAGCTGGGAGAGCCGCTGGGGCCTGGCAGGTGGGAGGGGGTGGGAGGGGGTGGGCGCGGCCGGGCCCCACCCCAGCGGCCCGCGGGCTCCTCACCAGCGTGGGGTTCTCCACCACGTAGTTGACATCGGGGGCGTTCTGCGGGTCCTCCTGGGGGTCCACATCGATCTGCATGGGCTCCACGGCCCCCTGCAACACAGGAGGGCACCTGGGCGCTGGAACCGCAGCGCCGGGAAGGGCCACACGCCCCCTGCGCCCAGGGCTGGCTGTGCCCGCGGCCGCTCGACCGGCGGATCCCGTCCCGGCCCCCCCGCCCCGCTCCTGCCCCCCGCGGGTCCCGGAGCGGAGCGGAGCGGAGCGGGCGGCGGGGAGGCCCCCGCCCTGGAAGGCGCCTCGCGGAGCAGCGTACGGGCCGGAGGAGCCCCGACCTGCTGCCCGGAGGCGGGCGGCCCCGCTCGGTCCCGGGCGAGGAGGCGGCGCTGGCGGCCGGCCGGGCCCTCACGCCGCCCCGACCCTGCCCCGCCCCCGCCGCGGAGCTGGCGCCGCTGAAGCCGGAAGGCGCGTCAGCACCGGGCCGGGCCTGCGGGCCCACGGCGGGGACCCTGCGCGAGGCCGCCGGGTCCGCGGCTCGTTACCTGCAAGTTAAACACCTGAACCGGCAGCGGCATCTTCGCCCACCCCGCCGCGGCGCGCCGACCGCTTCCGGGGCAGCGCCGACCGCTTCCGGGGCAGCGCTTCCGGGGCGCGGAGGGCTGGGCGACTCTTAAAGGGGCCGCGGCGCAGCCTGGGCCGGGCGGTGCCCGCGGGTCCCGCGGCCGCATGAGCCGCGCGCGGGGGGCGCTGTGCCGGGCCTGCCTCGCGCTGGCGGCCGCCCTGGCCGCGCTGCTGCTGCTGCCGCTGCCGCTGCCCCGCGTGCCCGCCCCGGCCCCCGCCCCCGCCCCCGCCCCGGCCCCGACCCTGGGGCCCGGCCGCCCCGCCCCCGCCCCCCGCCTGCGGCCGGACGACGTCTTCATCGCGGTCAAGACCACGCAGAAGAACCACGGGCCGCGCCTGGGGCTGCTGCTGCGCACCTGGATCTCCCGGGCCCGCCAGCAGGTGGGCCTCGCCCCGGACCCGCGGCTCGCGCTCCTGCCCCGGGGAGGACCCGGCCCCGGACCCATCGCCCAGACCTCCCGTCCCCCAGGCCCCCATCCTTCAGGTCCTCCATCCCCCAGGACCCCCCACCCCCTGGACCTCCCCATTCCTCAGGCCCCACATCCCCCCGGGACCCACCACCCCTGGGTCCCCCACCCCCAGGACCTCCCCATCGCCCAGGTCCGCTACGCCCCCAGAGCCCCTCACGGGGTTCCCAGCCCAGGACCACAGCTGTCCACGACCCCTGGCACCGCTGTCCCCCATCCCTGGGTTCCTCCGCCCACGGCTGCGTCCCCAGAGTGATGGCCAGAACCCTGCCCTGAATCGGTGGGGACCCAGGTCCCCTGGCCTCGTGCCCCAGCGGGGCTCCTGACCTGGTGAGTTCTCTTGGGAACCCCGGACCAAGACCCCACAGACAACACGTGAGAG
Source organism: Canis lupus familiaris (assembly GCF_011100685.1). NCBI lineage: Eukaryota > Metazoa > Chordata > Mammalia > Carnivora > Canidae > Canis > Canis lupus. The sequence continues at coordinate 1,091,935 of NC_049230.1, forward strand.
CAGGCCTGGCCTCAGCCGCCGCTGGGATGCCACCTGCCCTCTCCCATCCCAACCCCAACCCCAACCCCAGCCGTGCAGGCCCGTCCTGGGCACACTCTTCTCATCCCGAAGCTCCAGCTCTGCAGCCCAGGCTCACCCACTGCCATCCTTGCGGCTCCGTCTGGGTCCACCTGGGGTCTCACAGGTTGTCTCTCCCCAGACGTTCATCTTCACGGACGGGGATGACCCTGAGCTACAGCTACAGGGAGGTGAGTGCCCTCCCCCGCACGTGCACCAGGGCCCCCCACTCTGCCTCCTTGGGTGAAACGGCCTCTGGGTACAGAGCTCTGGGAGGGGAGCCGCTCGCCCAGGATCACACAGCTGGTAGGGAGCAGAGCCAGGAGGCCCACCTGCCACCAGCATCCAGCCCCCACCCCCCCACCCCCTGGCCGTGCTCAGCCTCCTGAAGGGAGGTCCCTGAGGACACTGCAGCAGAGCCATCCCTTCTTGGCAGCCCCACTTCAGGCACACATCCCCATCCCCGGGTGGCTTTGCATGCTTGGGATTCCAAATGGCTGTCTCCTGCCCGGGCCCTGTGGCTCAGCAACAAGGTCAGCAAGTGAGTCCAGGCCAGGCTGGTTGGACCAGTTGGACCCGGCCTGGGGGCTTTGAGCTGGGCGAGATGGCGCGGCCTGCAGGCTGCCACGGTTCGGCCTCATGTCTGTGGGGCGGCGGGCCTCACCGACGCTGACCCTCTTGCTCCCGCGTCTCCGCAACCCGGCAGGCGGCCACGTAATCAATACCAACTGCTCGGCCGTGCACACCCGCCAGGCACTGTGCTGTAAGATGTCGGTGGAGTACGACAAGTTCATCGAGTCCGGACGCAAGTACGTGGCGGTCGCGCCCCGGCGTCCCGGGGAGAGTCCAGGGCTGGGGAGGCCCGCACAGCACCCAGTGTCCCCCCCCAGCCCCCTAACCCGGCCCCGCTCGTGAGCATCCCCCCGCCCCCAGGTGGTTCTGCCACGTGGACGACGACAACTACGTGAACCCCAAGGGCTTGCTCCAGCTGCTGGCCACCTTCTCGCCCAGCCAGGATGTGTACCTGGGGCGGCCCAGCCTGGACCATCCCATCGAGGCCGCCGAGAGGGTCCAGGGAGGTGGAACTGTGAGTGCAGGGCCGCAGGGCAGGCGGGCCGAGCAGGGGAGCGGGGGGCAGGGGGGACGGCCGAGTGGCAGCCTGGGGAACACGCCACCTGGCACCTTTCTCTCCCCTAGGTGACCACCGTCAAGTTCTGGTTCGCTACTGGTGGGGCCGGGTTCTGCTTGAGCAGAGGCCTCGCTCTGAAGATGAGCCCCTGGGCCAGGTGGGGGGCACGCGGGCACGGCTGCCCGGGCTGGGAGTCCCAGGGTGGGGGTGCTGAGGGCTGAGAGCGCTCTGACCTTCGGCTCCCCCACCCCCGCCAGCCTGGGGAGCTTCATGAGCACCGCCGAGCGGGTGCGGCTACCGGACGACTGCACGGTGGGCTACATCGTGGAGGGGCTGCTGGGGGCTCGCCTGCTGCCCAGCTCGCTCTTTCACTCCCACCTGGAGAACCTGCAGAGGCTGCCGCCCGACGCAGTGCTGCGGCAGGTACAGCCCACAGGGTGCTCCCGCACACTTGCCCCTCTTCTTCCCTCGGGTGCCTGGCCCTTCACCCAGTGGTTTCCTGGCTGCCCGGGGCTCAGGGGGGCCTTCCCAGCACCGCATGGAGGTTGCTGCAGACCCTGAGCTTGGCCTGTTGGGACCCGGGGGCCTGGGTGCGGTGGCTCCTGGTAAGGGGCGGCTGCTGTGCTCTCAAAGCAGACGGTGGATGGGCCCAGGGCAGCAGCGGAGGCGGTGAGGGCAGTCACAGGCAGGTGCACTTCTCAGCCCTCCGTGCCCTGCCTGCCCTGGGGGCCCCGCCCCAGAGCTGGGGCAGGGGATAGACGGCCTGCCCCTGGGGGCCTGGAAGCCAGAGGTGCAGCAGCCTCTTCTGGCCAGATTCCAGACTCTGGAGGAAGGAGAGAGATGGGGGGTTGCAGGGGAAGAGCTGGCCCTAGAGAGCGACCTGCTCTCCTCCCCTCACCCAGGTCACCTTGAGCTACGGAGGCCCAGACAACCCACATAACGTGGTGAACGTGATGGGAGGCTTCAGCCTGCAGCAGGACCCCACGCGGTGAGTGGGCGGCAGGGAGGGGCTCTGGCCCAGCACCCCCCACAACATACACACCTGGGCAGGCCTGACCGCCACGTCCCCTTCCCAGGTTCAAGTCTGTCCACTGCCTTCTCTACCCGGACACAGACTGGTGTCCTGTGCACAAGCAGAGTGACCTTGTTTCTCGGTGACCCTGGGCTCCCAACCCAGGGAGCAGGAGCGTTGCTGACCCCTCCTGGCCTCAGCTCTGTGGCCACAGCCCCGTCCGGGGAGATGTGGGCGCCCTGCTGGCCTCCCCCAAGAGCCCCTGGTGGCCCCATTGACCAGGGCCTCTGGAGAGCTGGCTGCCCCAGAAGACAGGACGGGGAGACACTGCTCCTCCTCCCAGCCCAGCCCCCAAGGCCTGCTCTCACAGGAAGGGCCTCCGAGCAGGCTGGCATCTGGCTCCCAGGGCTCCTCCTGCCCTCCTCACCCTGCTACAGAGGGGGTTCCAGGCAGCCTGGGCTCCCTGAGCGGCTCCAGGCCAGGGCCACGTGCAGGATCCGTCAGCTGACCACAGGCGAGCGCAGAGGCTTCACCTGCAGGCCTCTGGAGGCGGGGGGAGCCGCCCACCCCCCACCCGGCTTGTTTGCCCAGTGAGAACACTGTGGTCTCCGAGGGAGCTGCAGGAAGGACTCGGGCCGCTGGCCCAGTGAGGCTCAGGACACAGCTTACTCCTGGTCAGGGCATCTCCCTCCAGAGGCCTGCAGGAGACCTTGGCCAAGGTCTTATTTCTGCAGTCTGTTGCCCCACCCCATCCCAAGCCCAGAAAGAGCAGGGGCCCTTTGTTTGGGGCTCCCTCTGCATTGCCAGCAGCTGACCCACTTTGTGCCTTTCCATGGAGGAGAGAGGGGAACGGGGGAGGCCGCACCTCGTTCTGGCCCCTTGCGCTGTTGCCACAAGTGAATAAAAGCTTGATTATTACTTTCTGTTGGCTCATTGACTTAACGGAGCACGGCAGCACCTGGCAGCGCCGCCTCCTGTGGGCCACACCGCCTCAGCTGCTGCCGCAGGACGGCGCCACCCCAGGCCTCTGATCCCTATGGCGCTGCCGGCTTTGAGCTGCCCGGGGGACTCTGGTGGGGACTCTGGTGTGAGCCCAAGCGTACAGAGGGGCTGGGGGCCAGGTCCCACAGGGAATGAGGAGCATGTCACCAGCCTGTCCCTGAAGGACGGTCTTCCTGTTAGGCTTACTTTCTCAGCACGCTGTGGAACAACTAGTGTGTGTCTGTGGAGGTGTGTGCGCACACAGACGGGCACGGGTGTGCACCTGAGGTAAGCAGCAGTGTACGTGGGCATGTGGGTGTGCATGGCTGTGCACGTGAGTTTACATAGTACGCATGTGTGCACAGCTGTATTTTGAGGAGTGTGCACGTCTCAAGTGTAGTACATGGATGTGTGTCCTCGGGGGTGCATGGCCATGCAGGTGTGTGTAGGGCAGGGAGGCAATACCCAGAGATGCAGCTTGGAGTCAGTGTGCACTGGTTTCCGGGTGTGATTCGATGGTGTGACTCGGCCGGAGGAAGATGCACCCAAAGGTCGCCTGGAATCAAGCAAGGCTGCTTCTGCCAAGTGTTGTGTCCCCAGAGGGCCCCAGACTGTCAGGGCGGGGTGGGGGGTGCTACGGGAGGTCCAACCCAGCGAGCCGCCACCTCACCCGATCCACCTGGAGGGCGTCCTCGAAACTTGCTGCAGAGGACCGCAGGGGCTCAGCGGTGGATCGTCTGCCTTGGGCCCAGGGCGTGACCCCGGGTCCCGGGATCGAGTCCCACGTCGGGCTCCCCGCAGGAGCCGGCTTCTCCCCCTGCGTCTCTGCCTCTCTCTGTGTCTCTCAAGAATAAATACATAGGGGATCCCTGGGTGGCTCAGCGGTTTGGCGTCTGCCTTTGGCCCAGGGTGCGATCCTGGAGTTCCGGGATCGAGTCCCGGCATGGAGCCTGCTTCTCCCTCCTCCTCTGCCTCTCTTTCTCTATGTAGAAAGAAAGAAAGAGAGAGAAAAAAAGAAAGAAAGAGAGAAAAAAAAAAAAAAAAAAAAAAAAAAAAAAAAAAGAAAGAAAGAGAGAGAGAGAGAAAGAAAGAGAAAAAAAGAAAGGGACCTCTGGGTGGCACAGTGGTTAGCACCTGCCTTTGACCCAGGGCGCGATCCTGGAGACCCGGGATCGAGTCCCACGTCGGGCTCCCGGTGCATGGAGCCTGCTTCTCCCTCTACCTGTGTCTCTGCCTCTCTCTTTCTCTGTGTGACTATCATAAAAAAAAAAAAAAAAAAAAAAAAAGGAAGAAAAATAAATCTTAAAAAAAAAAAGAAACATGACAGCAGCAGCGGAGGGATCATGACAGAAACAGGCACCGGTCTCAGCCCCGGGTCAGCTGTGGGTGCCCCTGCACGTGGTCTGCACCCCGCCTCGCTGGATGTGGGTTTGCGTGATGCTCCCCCCGCAGCCCCGGGGTCCCCATCCCCCCCCCGAGTCTCCAGGAGGCCCTCACGGCGCCCGGGGTCTGGGGTGCTGACGCGACGGGTCCCCCGCAGGTCAGGTCCCCCCCGCTCGGTCAGGTGCCTCCCGGAAGAGGTGCTCCATGTGCGCCGCCTCAGCCTTTCAGGTCCCGCTCTGCTTCTCCGTCTCCTGTTCGGGGCCGGGCTCATGTCCATGGACCCAGGCCTGGAGGCCACGCCACGGCCACCGGCGCTGCTGGATGTGGGGCACACGGTGTCCTTGTCTGGTGTGCGCCAGCCGCCGCCAGGCCCGCGCCCGGGGCCTCCGGGGCCGATCGTCCGGCAGCCCTCGCTCAGCGGACCCCACGGGGCGGGGGCGGGGGACAAGGGGGGACGGGCGGGGGGCTCGGGGCCCAGGGGCGGGTGGAGTGGGCAGCAGCCAGACCCCGAAGCAGCAGGTCGGCTGGGGCGCGGGTCCCTTGGGAGGGGCTGCGGCAGTGGCGGGCACCGTCCAGCTCGGGAGCTCGGCCCACGCACATCCCCGGACCTCGCGGCCGCTGACCCTGGGCCCCCAGAGGGCAGGCCCGGGCCGGCGTTAGATCGGCCCAAACTGCTGGAGCCCTAGCCTGGTCACCTGAGGGGCCCGACCCCCTCGTCGGGTCCGGGGGAACCATTGTCCGGACCCCAGGCACCCGCCCTCTGAGGGGAGGCGAGACTGGCCGGCTTCCTGTGGCTGCGCAGGCTGCCACGCCAGCTGGTTCAGTGGTTTTTCAGAGAGAAAAAAAAGCCTGGAAAGAAACACCAAAATGTTTAATTGTCTCTGAAAAAAATGCAAAAAGGGTAAAATGCATTTTTCTCTTTCTCCTTTATGGTATTTTACACATAACAAAATGTGTCTTGTAACGCACACGTACTAGATGCATAATCAGAAAACATTAAAATTGTGTGAATTAAATTTAAAAATTAAATTGTGAGCACTTGGACCTCCATCTAGCGTGTTTTGAACGAGTCTTTAGTAAGCATCAGGACATGGGCAGCCCTGGTGGCGCAGCGGTTTGGCGCCGCCTGCAGCCTGGGGTGTGATCCTGGAAGCCTGGGATCGAGTCCCGCGTCGGGCTCCCTGCATGGAGCCTGCTTCTCCCTCTCCCTCTGGCTGTGTCTCTCTCTCTCTCTGTCTATAAATAAATAAAATCTTTAAAAAAATAAATAAATAAGTATCAGGACACATCCCCAGGCCAGTACTAGAGGGACGGAGACCACAGGGCAGGCCAGATGCTGAGGACGACTGGGGGTGGGGGGCGGGGAGCGGCTGATGATGGGGGGGCCTCCTTGGGGTGACGAAAGCACCCTTGGGCCCCATTTGAAGATCCTATGTTTGCAAATTTGCCCCCCTTAACAATGTTGTAATCAAGATCAGTACTTCTTGTTTTCCTGGTCATTGGAAGATGTGCAAATATTTGCACAACCCCAGCCAAGTGGGGCCCTGCCTCTGAGATGAAGGCGGGTGGAGGGGTTCGGGGCCCCGGCTGGGGTGCGAATCCCCACTCCCGCACCTGTGGGCAGGGCCGCCTCAGGCAAGTTCTCAGAACATGTCAGAACCTCGTTTTCTCTTCTGTAAAACAAACAATCTACCAGAATGAATTGTTTTTCGATTTCCAGGGTTATTGTGTATGTTGCATGAGGTCGCGTGAGCGTGTGCACGCATGTCTTCTAAGAGCAATGCCCCTGCAGGGGATCCCTGGGTGGCTCAGCGGTTTCGCGCCTGCCTTTGGCCCGGGCGCGATCCTGGAGTCCCAGGATCAAGTCCCACATCAGGTTCCCTGCATGGAGCCTGCTTCTATCTCTGCCTGTGCCTCTGCCTCTCTCTCTCTCTATGTCTATCATAAATAAATAAAAATAAATCTTTAAAAAAAAAAAAAGCAATGCCCCTGCATTAGCCCACTTGGTATTTGTGGCAACTTCGTCCCACCGTGAATAACAGGGATTAACCTTTTTTTTTTTTTTTTTTAACAGGGATTAACCTTATTTTGGGATTAGATAGTGGTGGTTACACAACTCTGAGAATATAATGAAAACCACTCAACTGTACACTGTAACACCGTGCACTTCCTGATGCAAATAATGTCTCAATAAAGATGTTGTTTAGACAGGGAGCCAAGATGAGATTCAAGACTGGAACAGCCCAATTTATTACATAATTTCAACAAATGAATGGAAACGTTCCCACGAAGACATATCCAGCATCAAGTGGTTTCACTGGCAAATTCTATCCAATGTTCAAAGAGGGAAGAACATGAGCAAGTCTTTGGGAGCATGGGTAAGGAGAGGCCTGGGCCCTTGTCTGTGAGGTCAGTGTGACTCTGGCACCAACGTTGGCCAGGCAGATACATTTCAAACAAGCTGAATCTAAACTTTGTATGAGGGGCACCCGGGGGGGCTCAGTGGTTGAGCGTCTGCCTCCGGCCCAGGGCGTGACCCTGGGGTCTTGGGATTGAGTTCCACGTCGGGGAGCCTGCTTCTCCCTCTGCCTGTGTCTCTGCCTCTCTCTGTGTCCCACATGAATAAATAAAATCTTTTTAAAACTTAAAAAAAAAAAAAAAAAACATTGTATGGAAGCGCTAAGCACACGGGATCTTAGAAAAGAACAGAGTTGAAGGACTCCCAGAGCCCGCCGTCGGGACCCACTGAAGCTACAGTAGGGAGACAAGTGTCGACCCTGGGGCGGACACAGGTGCACAGGTGCACTGTCACGGGGGTCCCGGGAGAGCCCCCAGAGCAATCCAACAAGGAAAAGTCTTTTCAACAAATCATGCTAGAATTAATTTATTAATTGGTTTGCTTTTACTTTAAAGAAAAAAAAAGGGCAGCCCCAGTGGCTCAGCGGTTTAGCACCGCCTGCAGCCCAGGGCGTGATCCTGGAAATCCTGGATCGAGTCCCATGTCAGGCTCCCTGCATGGAGCCTGCTTCTCCCTCTGCCTGTGTCTCTGCCTCTCTCTGTGTCTCTCATGAATAAATAAATAAAATCTTTCAAAAAAAAAAAAAAAAGCCAGCTTGGAGTGTTAGCCAGGACGGGCTTGGCGGTGGCACAGAAAGGGCTAAGCCCCTGACATGCGTTTGCTCCCATCACAAGGTGCTGGCAAGGGTCAGGAACCCGGGGCTTGTCTCCCCTTGGGGCTCACCGCCTGTGCTTTCCTCGTTGCCCCAGCGTCACCCGGTAAAAGGGAGGCAGAGAGAAGAGAGTGTGATGAGCACAGAGGCTCAGCGCCCCAGCCCGGAGGGGACACACAGTCGCCTCCGGAAAGTGTGGAGTGGCCCTGGGTTCGGTGAGTGCCCTCGACCGGTGACTCTGAGCCGACTGGAGGGACTGGAGAGGAGCCGGCACGCCTGGACTCCGGTGGTGTTGCCGGCTCCGGCTTCTCACAAGGCACCTGTTACCTGTTATCACGAGAGACACAAACTCCGGTTTTCAGCCAGCGTGAACCACTGTGCTCCTGGCCCGACGTTTTCCTGCTTGGAATGTGGCGCCGGGCCTGCAGCCCCCCGACAGGTTCTGGAAGGAGAACAAAGGGAAGGAGAAAGGCGAAGGAGGAAGCAGGGAAAAGCACGGAGGGCCGGCCACGCTCGGGGCCCCCCTGGCACGCACACGCCGCGGGCGCGGTCTCGTGTCTCCTCGGAGGAGAGGACACCAGCACCGCATTCAGTTGTGGGGAGTCACTGCGGCGAGGGGGTCTCCACGGCGTCCTGGCCGCTCGGCAGGGGCACACGGGGCTCGGTTCCCACGCCCGCACCCAGACGCACCCTCCAGGTGGCTTCGCCGGGCCCAGGGCCGGCCCTGCTCCGCACCCCAGGCCTCGCCCCCCACCCAGCCGGGCAGGTGGGCTTCCCTGCCCCCTCCCACAGCCGCAGAGCCCCGGCTCCTTCCCTCCCAGCTCTGGGCCCCCAACCGCCTGAGGCCACTTTCCCAGCCAAGCTCAGGACAAGGCCCAGGCTGCCTGGACCCCGGAAGGTGGGCACCTCTCTGAGGGGCTCGTGTAAGAACCTGAGGGGCGCCTGGGGGACTCAGTCAGCCGAACGTCCCGCTCTGCATCTCAGCTCGGGTCTTGATCTCGGGTTCCTGAGTTCCAGCCCCGCGTCAGGCTCCACACTGGGCTGCAGCCTCCTAAATAAATAAATAAGCAGCTTGAAGCCACACCCATGGCCCCCCGGCCCCCAGCCTGTCCCCCGTTTCCCTCGCCTGGGAGAAAGGAGAAAAGCTGCCAAACGTGTGGCTGAGTGGCTGAGTGGCGGAGCTGCAGACTGGGATCAAGTCCCGGGGGCGTGGGTGGGCCCAGGGACCTCCGCAGCCCTGGCCCTCCCCTCAGGGGGCAGCCCCGTGGCTCTCCCAGGTGGCTCTCCCCCGAGGCTCTCCCTCGGGCATCCCCTTACAGCCGCTGCCTCCGAGCCTCGGGCAGGAGCTCCTCAGCCTCCGGGGACATCTGCCCACAGGCCCTTCGGGTCTACCCCTTGTCCCTTCTGCATCGCCCCAGTGTCCTGGGTGCAGGGGCCTCAGGCCTGAGCCCAGCAGAGAAGCTGTCAGCAGTCAGAGGGCGGCTCCGGCCCAGGCCCCGGGAGCCTCCGGGCAAGTGACCCTGATGCCCAGGTGTCCCCTCGCGTGCCCGGGCCCGCACTAGGCTGCCAGGCAGTGAACTCCCAAGAGGCCAGACACCACCTGGCCCAGGTGGGGTCAGGGCCTTCCGGAGACGGTGGATGCAGGGGGCCTCCCTGAGGCTGCCAGCGGCTCAGCAGGGGCCAGGCTCGGGCGCAGCCACGGGGTAAGGGTCTGCCCCAGACGGGCTGCCATCCCACGGGGCCTGACGACGGGGTGCGGACGCGCTGCTCCCGGGTCCTCCGGAACCAGGACCCACACGGTGGCCCGGGCGATGCGACCTCCAAGGTCTTAGGTCTTTTCAAGCCACTCAGTGTCCAGAAGAAAACAAAATACAATGTCGAGGTGCCCCTGGCGTCCCCCGGAGGGGCGAGCGCCCCGTCTTCACCCACGGGTGTACTCAGAGCTCCCGGTGATTCTTACTTTGCTCCTCCCTGCTCCCTGCCACCCCGCTCTTGCTCTAAAATAAAAAAATCTTTTAAAAAAACAACGAATGTGCCGTTTGTTCGTTCACTCATTCCTCACTCCACAGACACGGTTGGAAGCACAGTCTCTGCCAAGTGCCAGGGAGACAGTGGTGGACGGCACACCTGTCCTCCTGGGGTTCAGGCTGTCACGTCAGCCCTGGGGTCACCTGGGGTGCAAGAACCCAGAGGGGCGACCCCCAGAGAAGCTGACATTCCAGCCTGGCTTCCTGGGCCCAGAAGCCCAGACGGTGAGGGAGCAGAGAGCCAAGCAGGCAGCGGCCAGCGGGGAGGGAGCCCGGGCCTCTCCCGGCAACACGCAGGAGCAGCAGGGCTGAGAGCTGGGCTGGGAGAGCGCAGGTGGGCTGGCCTGGGGGATGGGAAACGGGATGCAGGCAGACCCTCGTGGAGCTCGTGGAGTGGAGCCAGCGGGTCCTGGTGGGCCGAGGCGGCCAGCGGAGCATGAGGAAAGGCCTAAAACAGCGCAGGCTCGGGGCGTGGGTGGTGACAGGGCCCGGCAGAGGCGGCCGCTCCAAGAGAAGCCACTCGCTCAGTGTGAACAGCACAGGGCAGCCCCGGTCCCTCGGCCTTCCTGGCACCGAAGTGCCCTTGGGAGGCGGTGGTGGTTTCCAGGCGCCGTGCCCACCGGCACCCTCCCCGCCTCACCACCTTCTGGAGGGACAGAGTACAGTCCTGCGACCCTGCCTGTCCACACCTCCCGGTCACAGAAGTTTCTAGGTGGCATCCCCACTGCTTCCTGCTCAAGTGTCCCCTGTGGGGTGTGGCTGCCAGTTTCAGGCAGGTCTGCTCAAGTGCACTCTCCTTGTCCTGAGAAACAGGAAAAGTACTTAAAACCTCCCTCCCTCTTAAGGAGGGAACCTGAGAAGTTGAGAAGTTTGCTCGGAGGCTTGGGAAGGACCTTTGTCCAGCTGCAGCCAGGCCTTTCACGTGGGGTTTCTGGGCACCCGGGTCTCCCCACCCCCCACCCACCTGCCAGCACCTGCCGCATGAGAAGCCAGAGTCCTCGGGGCCTCAGCGCCCTGCCCACTGTCCTCCCTGCCCTGCTGCCCTGGCCCAGCTCTGTGGCAAGCGTGTGCTGGGCTGCCCTCCCCGGCAACCCCCGGGCCTGTGCAGCGGGCAGGCAGTGAGGCAGGGCCTGGGGCGCCACTAGGGCTGCACACAGGGGGCTCACGCACAGGGTCTCCTGGGGAAGGAGCTGCTGAGAACAGCTTCTCTCTGCAGGTGTTTTTCTGCAAGTGAGAGCAGACAGGAGCCGTAGTTGGGGGGGCTGAGGGGGTGCTGGGAGCAGAGGGCAGAGGGCGGGGGGCCGGGGTCAGCACTGGAGGAGGTAGGCTGTCAGCCCAGGGGGAGGAGGGTCGATGTGAAGGGTCTGTGGAGAGAAGAGGAGGTGAGAAGGACTGGGAACCACGGGTGGTCACTGGAAAGTTCAGAGGCCAGGTGGTTTGTGGGGACCCAGCACACAGCCTGCTACTCCCGGACTCACCTGGGCGCTAAGTGCAGGTGGGACCGGGAGGCTCAGCGCAGCTGCAGGGGGAAGCAAGCACTCCCAGGTCTGCTCTGAGAGCCCCCACGCCACCCGCTGCGAGGACCAAGTTCCAGAGGGTGCAGCCATGAGGTGACGAGGTGGCAGAGGCTGCACAGCTGGCCCCGGGCCCGGGGGGCGTCGGGGAGGCTTCCTCATGTCAGGGCCCTGGGGTTCCGGGGCTTGTGATTGCAGCGCGGGTCTGGCCTGTGGCAACAGGGCTTAGCAACTGCAGCCTGGAGCAGCCCCAGTGGCTCAGAGGTTTAGCGCTGCCTTCGGCCTGGGGTGTGATCCTGGAGACCTAGGATCAAGTCCTACATTGGGCTCCCTGCATGGAGCCTGCTTCTCCTTCTGCCTGTGTCTCTGATGAATAAATAAATAAAATCTTAAGAAAAGAAAAAAGAAAAGAAAAGGAAAGAAAAGAAAATTGCAGCCCAGGGAAGCATCATCCCCAGGAGACCATCCCCATCTCCGACAGCGGTGGCGAGGTCAGGGGTCCCAGGGCCACCCTCAGCTTTCGTAAGTCGCTAGAGCAATCCACAGAAGCCCGGAAGGTGCTGCATTTAGGATCACAGTTTTATTACAGCAAATGGAATCAGAAAACCACCATAGGGAGAGACAGGGTGGCACCTGGCGGGGTGGGGGGCCTTCCCACGGTCTCTTCCCCTCGGAATCCTGGCCTGTGACACTGAGCACATGCTGCCAACCCGGGAAGCTTGCCTGTCCTGGTGCCGGGGGCTTGGGGCGCTCGCTTGCCCACTGGCTGTGTGGCCGCCGGCCCGCAGACTACCGCCCTCCCCACAGGTGCCCATCTCGGGCGGCCCCCCCACCCCGCATAAATCAGCCCCCAGACTACCCACAGCGAGGCCCCATACACCGAGATGCTCGTCAGGAGGGACGTTGCAGAGGCTCGGAGTCAGGAACCCAGGGCCAGAGGCCAGGGCCAGACCCCACCGGCCCGCCCTTCTCCCTCAGGGGTTTGGCCAGGGACGCCCATGCAGCGCGGCTGAGTGACTGCTCCCCATCCAAGCCTCGGGCTCCTGCCAGCCGGGCCACACCCTTCCTGCGGCCTGTTTCACGGTCCCCTTCCCTCTGGGTCCAGCACACGCAATCCAAGCGCAGAGCACAAGCCAGACGTGGTTCCTCATGCTGTGCAGTGAGGAGCCAATACCCTCCTTTAGGAGGCAGTGATGAGCCCGTGTGAGAGGCCCTGGGGTGGGGGCGCGCGTGGGGGTTGGCAGGGGGCTCGCGGGAGGCTGCGGGAGGCCGTGGGGCTGCCCTGTGCCCCGGCCGCTGGGGGGGCGCATGTTGGCACCTGTGCGCATCTGCAGGCCCTGGCCCTGCCCCCATGGCCTCTGGGTCCCAGGCTCACACAGACACTGGCAGCGGCTGGGACCCCACAGGAGGCTGGGCCTGGGGCTGGCGGAGGCCTGCTTCGCTGCTCACGGTGGGCTGTGCCCCATGGTGTCTGCGTTCCTGTGCCCGCAGCTGCGCACCACTCCACAGCAGGGGGGTGGGGGGCAGGGGGACGGGGATACAGGGCATGTGGGGATGGCAGGGACGGTGGGGGGGCAGGGGGACAGGGGCGGCGGGCTGTGCTGGCTGCTTCTCCTGGCGCAGAGACACAGGGGAAGGGGCAGTCCCAGCACAAGGCCTGCACAAGGGACCCGAAAGTATCCTCAATGGTCCTGGAAGCACTGAGCTTCTGCAGATGCATGCTCAGTGTCACCCCGAGTGATGGTGCCAGGGGACCGCTCGGGCCCCAGGGACACTGTGTGAAAGCAGCAGCACCAACCGCTGAAGCACCGAGGGCACACTGGGGCGGGTCGCGGGGTCGCACTTTGCACCCAGTGCGGGGAGCCTAGTGTCCCTCTGCCGAGAGGCCGCGGCAGCCGGGCTGCATCATCCTGCCGCACAGGCCCCGGGCAGCTCTGGCCGCTCGCACAGCGGTCCGTCCGTCCGTCTGTCCGCTGGGCCAAGTAGCAGCGTGACTTTGGGGACGGGTGTGCGGGACTCCGTGTGGGGACAACGGGCTGGGAGCGGCGCCGAGGGTGGAGGGCACACAGAGCGGAGAGGGCAGCCTGGCGTAGGCCTCCGCCCTCGGGCATCGGGGGGCACCGGGTCGCACAGCCGCCGCCGCCCACCGCCTGCAAGGCCGTGGCACGAAGGGCACGAAGGGCGGATGCGGGCGGCTGCTCCTCCGCAAGGCGGGGAGGGAAGGTCACGGCGGCTCCTCTGCCCCAGAGAGCGGCGGGGTGGGGGTGGGGAGGGCCAGCGGGGCGCCGATCCCCCAGGACGACGTGTGGCCATGACGTGTGGCCATGACGTGTGGCCACCGCGCTGGGCCGCAGAGCTGGGCACAGTCAGAGGGTGGGGGCCGGGCCGGGCGGGTGTCCACGCGGGCGCTTCTCCCTCCCGTCCCGCTCCCGCCCCAGCTCCGGTGCCAGGGCGGCCTTACCTGGAAGTGAAGTCAGACGTGCTGTGGCCCGTCCCCCTGGGTGGGTGGACAGCCCACGGGGCCCAGACCCGAGTCCTCTCTGGCGCCTCGGAGACAGCGTGGCCACAGGGGATGCTTGCCGAGGCGCTGAGGACAGATGTGAAGTGGGAGGACGACGCTGCGCCTGCGGTGGTCAGAGCTGACACCCCAGTCCCACCACCTTCCATCCGTGAGACCCGGGCCTCTCCCCGCTGCCTCTGACGGAGACCCACAGCGTCTACTCACGACGGAACACGGGGCAGGCCCAGCTGAGGGACTTTCTACCAAAGAACTGACCTCTGGGGCACCCGGGGGGCTCAGGTGGCTCAGGTCATGATCCCGGGGTCCTGGGATCGGGTCCTGCAGCCTGCATCGTTGGGCTCTGCTCCACGGGGAGCCTGCCTCCTCCCTCCTCCTCCCCATGCCCCCTGCATGCGGTCTCTCAAAGAAAGAAAGAAAAAAAAAAAAGAACTGACCTGCAGTCTTCAGAAATGTCAAGGTCATAAAGGTCAAGGAAAGACTGAGGAGGGTTCCCAGTGAGGGAGATGAGAGACCAGGCAGCCCCAAACCCAGGGGGAGCCTGCTCTGGATGCTTCTCCTGCACAGAACTGACACGGGGGATCCAGGCAAGAGGAGTGAGGTCCAGGGACGGCCGAGCCACCAGGACGCCTGCGCAGGGGGTGGGCCTGTTGATGGCCTTGATTGCAGTGACCGGTTCACCGCCCTTTGCCAAGGCCCCCAGGTGTATCCGTTCAGTGTTGCTCAAAACCATCAGCCCAAACTGCAGTCACTGAAGACAGAGACCCCTGACCCAGTGGACCTGGGCACAGCCCGGCAGCGCTCGGAAGCAAACTGAGAAACCCCGCTCCACCCCCCCCCCCTCCCGGAGGCCGCCTTGCCTTCGCCTTGCCTTCTCCCGTTCCCTCTCTTCCTTTGAAAACCTGTCCTTGAGACCTGGGGTGGCTCTGCCTTCCACCCAGGGCGTGATCCCAGGGTCCTGGGATTGAGTCCCACATTGGGCTCCCTGCAGGGACCCTGCTTCTCCCTCTGCCTTGTGTCTCTGTCTCTCATGAATAAATATAAATAAAACCTTTAAAAATAAATAAATAAAAAATAAACAAAAATGTGTCCTTTCCTGCTGCTCAGCGGGGCCTCTCTCTACTCCCCTAGGTGGGAAGATGCCTAATCCACAAATTGACTGAGAAACCCAATTAGATCTTGCAAATGTACTCAGGTGAGTTTTTGTCACTTCACAGTGCCTATCAGTTAAATCTCGAGGAAGCCGTTCTTTTTAAAAAGAACATCACTGGGCTAGTTAACGAGACCTGGATGGGAGCTAGTGACACGTGCTGCTAGACTCCCGGCTATCGTGTGTGTGTGCATGTGCACAAGCATGTGCTGTGCTTGTGCAGGATAACATCTGTGTTTGAAAGAAGCAGACATGAAGCTACTTGGAGGTGACAGGGTGTGTTTTACTCTCAGATGGTTTAGGGGGAGGAGACTCTGGCATCCTTGTAATTCTGAATTATCTCAAAAACTATCTGTAACATTTGGAACGTGTCAGGAACTTGGTGGTGACCGTGGAGGAGAGGGGCACCTGCTGCTGGGTTCTGATTTGGGGTGTGGGTTAATGAAAGCAGGGAGATGTTTTTAACCTGCAGGTGTTTGGGAGAAGGCTCCCAGAGGGACTTCTGTGCACAGATCAGGCAAGGGGCGGGCGGAGGGTGGGGGCTGTCCCCCAGGCCACGTGGAAGCCAGCTGCGGGGCCTCTGGCAGGGGTGGGGCAGGGGCACTCCGTGCTGGGGATCTGGGTTTACACCTGAGGGTCCCATGGTTGGCGAAGGCTTAGCTGTAGCAAAGGTCGCGCTTCCCAGCCAGCCCTCAGTGCATAATGGGGCCTGCCGGGCACGGGACAGATTCAGCCTTCCACCCCCACAGCTGGCACCCTTGGAGATGAATTTCTAACAAGTATCTGGGAAGAAAGCCAGATGGAATGTGCTGTGTCATACCCAGGGTGAGGGTTGCCAACCTTCTACCCCCAAGGCAAGCCCACCTGGGTGCTCTGGAGTTCAGGGGTCTCAGAGACGCAGGATGGCTCTCAGGACAGGAGCCTGTCTTGCTGGGGCTGCACCTGGTATCTGGCCAGGTCTGAGGGAGGGAGAGGCGGCAGGGCTCACCTGCATGTCCGGGCCACACCTGGAGGGCCTGGCGGGGGTGTTCATGTGCCCTGAACGCAGGACCTCCGGACGGTGGCTTTGGTCCCACAAGGCCCCTTGCACAGGACTGGGAGGCGCTCAGGACATGCCCCCGGCTCATCCCCATCAGAAGCCACAGGGATCAGTGGCTCCTCGGGCACCTGGAAGAGTACATCGGATTTGCACGGAGATGAAATGCAAAAGGCGGGGAGGGAGGGAAACCAGAGAAGGACAGCTGGGGAAGGAGAGGACCCCCCCTCCCAGAGCCACACCTGAGAGGGAATGTGGGCACCTCAGGACAGCCACTCCTGTGGACAGGGCTCAGCGCTGGGCGGGTGGCCAGAGGGTAGGAATTCCCGGGCTGGCCAGGGGCAGGTGAGGAAGACTCTGGAGCCGCAGTGGCCCCCACGCTGGGGCCCCGGTGGAGTCAGGGTCAGGAGGGCAGGAGGCCAGCCTTGAGCCCAGCGTGCCTTGGCCACTGTCTCCAACCAGCCAAGAACAGGCATGGCCCCAGTCTAGGATTTATTTTTATTTACTTTTCCAAAACTCAGCGTTGAGCTTTGGGCCAGCACCTGTGAGGTATGGGTGAGGAGGGCAGCAGATTCCTGTGAACAGTGGTGAAGCGTCTGCCTTCGGCTCAGGTCATGAACAAGGTCCTGGGATCAGCCCAGTGTCCTTGCTCAGCAGGGAGCCTGCTTCTCCCTCCTCCTCTGCCCTTCCCCCTACTTGTGCTCTTTCACACCCACAAGCTCTCTCTCTGTCAAGTAAATAAAATATTAAAAAAAGAAGATTCCTGTGAACAAGGAAACAGAGCTGCTGTGATGCCCCACCCTGTGCCCCCAGCCCTCCTTCCTCAACGCCCCCACAACGGCCCGCCCCAGGCCTTTAAAACCTCCATGCCTTCCTCTCCCGCTGGAGGGAGGCTCTGAGTGAGCACCATGCAGCTGAATTTCAGCGGCCTGCAGGCCCTGGTGACAGGGGCAGGGAAAGGTGGGTATGTGTAGAGCAGGTGAGGGTGCGGGAGGGGCTGAGCTGGAGAGGAAGGTGGGGTCTTCCCTGAAGCCTCACAGGCCTGTGTTGGGGATCCTGGGAGTCCCTGCATGCCTGTCACAGACCGCCCCGCCAGCAATTATCGCCCCCCTGCACTCCTAGCAGCCCCTGGACCTGAGCCCAGGCTGATGTCCACCACCTAGCAGGCTGTGTTGGAACAGGACACTGGCCACTCCCTGGTCAGTGCAAGCAAGTCCCCCGCCCCTAGATAGTGGCCCTCAGGCTCAGAGATCCATCTGGGACCTCTTCCCCCGGCCCAGTGGGAAGGAGCTGCTCTCCGGGGCCTCCCGTGGTCAGATCCTGGCTGGCAGAGATTCTGACTCAGACGGCCTCTTGCCCCATGGTGTCCATCCTCTGGCCAGCACCTTGTTCTTTCCTCAGTGAAAGGGGCTGCAGCCCTGGCCCTCAGCCTTGAGCTACATGTACTGAGCCATCTGCTCACCCACTGCACCCCTGCAGGGATCGGGAGAGACACTGTGAAGGCCCTGCATGGCCTGGGAGCCAGAGTGTTAGCCGTGAGCCGCACCAACACTGACCTGGTCAGCCTCTCCAAGGAGGTGAGGCACATAACCTCCACCCCACCCCCTCACCCCCAGCGCCAGGGCCAGAGCCTGCTCCCACACACCTTTGTGAGCCTGCTGGGACCACCTCCTTTGGTCACCAGCCAATGCTTCTCCACAGTGCCCTGGGATAGAGACCGTGTGTGTGGACCTGGGTGACTGGGAGGCCACGGAGCGGGCGCTGGGCAGCGTGGGCCCTGTGGACCTGCTGGTGAACAACGCTGCCGTGGCGCTGCTGCAGCCCTTCCTGGAGGTCACCAAGGAGGCCTTCGACAGGTGGGGAGTAGGAGAGCTGGTAGACTGGGGCAGGGTTGCTGAGATCGTGGGGCAGATGTGGCCACGCACTTGACTCTATGCCCCTCCCCCAGGGCCTTCAACGTGAACTTGCGCTCGGTGGTCCAGGTATCCCAGGTGAGCCAGGGGGAGGACAAGGCCCAGCGATAACAAGGCCCAGGTGGGAGCACGGTGGGGTCAGATTGCCCCTCTCTTGGCTTCTAGATTGTGGCCCGGGGCATGATCCACCGTGGAGTGCCTGGCTCCATCGTCAATGTCTCCAGCATGGTGGCCCATGTCACCTTCCCCAACTTATCTGTCTACAGTGAGTCCCTCTGCCCAGCCTGTAGCCCCGCCCCCCACATTCCATGCAGGAGATGCTGGGCTCCAGGCTTAGCCTCTGTGCAAAGAAGGCTGAATCCCTAAGTGTCCTCAGCACTGCCCTCCCTCCACAGGCTCTACCAAGGGTGCAATGACCATGCTCACCAAAGCCATGGCCTCAGAGCTGGGGCCATACAAGGTGGGCGTGGAAAGGGGGCCCTGAGGGACAGGGGTGGGGGGGGCCACAGGAGGTGGGTCTGCAGGCACAAGGTAGGTGCTGGGGAGTGGGGCTTGCAGCTGGCAAGGGTCATGGGCAGCATGGGGCGTGGGGTATGGGAGAGGCCTGAGGGGGATCCGAGGCTCTGGCAGTGGGGTCAGAGATTGGACACGGAAAGTAAGTTCTGCGGGGCGGCGGTGGGGGGGGTGGGGGGGGCAAGGGGGGCTCACCTACCTGCTGAGGCCGTCGTTGGCCCCCGGGCCCTAGATTCGGGTAAACTCCGTGGACCCTACGGTGGTGCCGACGGCCATGAGCCAGAAGATCCTGACGGACCCCGAGTTAGTCCGGAAGCTGAAGGAGCGGCACCCGCTGCGGAAGTTCGCTGGTGAGCGGGGCTGCGGGGAGCGGGCACGGGCGGGGCGGGGCCGGGGCTGCCGGGACGCGCCCCCGCTGACCCCGCCTGCCCCCGCCGCAACCCGCAGACATGGAGGACGTGGTCAACAGCATCCTCTTCCTGCTCAGCGACCGCAGCGCCTCCACCAGCGGCTCGGGCATCCTCGTGGACGGCGGGTACCTGGCCTCCTAGGGCGCCGGCGCGGGCGAGCCAGCGGGGCTCAGCTCGGTCCACCGGGCCCCGCCCCCGCCCGCCCCGGCCCCGCCCCGGCCCCGGCAGCCCATCTCCGGTGCAGGCTCCGTGTGTGGCCGCGCTCCGCACCCACAGCCGCGCCGCCGTGAAACTCGCCTCATCGCCCCCGCCCGCTGTGTCCTCCGTCGCTGGTGGGATTTGCCTAAATAAACGGAAGCCATTGTCCTGGATCCGGTGCTTGCCGGGTTTGGAGGGAGGCGCCGGGAGGTGAGGGGGCGGATCCCCGGCCGCCGGGACTCCCCGCGACCTGGCTCCTGGCTGCAGGGCTGCGCCTTGTTTGCACAGAGAGCCTCGCGGCCCATGCTCTTCCCCAGAGCAGCGCAGCAGCCCTGCGCGGAGGCCAGAGGGCAGGGCAGAGGGCGGCTGCGGCCACCTTCCCCACCCCGCAGCTCCGACCGCCAGCAGCCGGGCGGCTGCGGGTCTGGGAGCTGGGGAAGGTGCCCTGGACTGGACCAGGCCATCCCTCGGGAAGACGGGACCGGCCCCCAGCCGCTGGGACGGGGCGGTGCTGGAGCAGCCCAGTTTATCCCGCACACTTCCCTCCCCGCACCAGACCACTGGCCGGAATGGGTCCGCAGTGGGGCCTGCCTGCTGTCCCGGCAGAGTCCAGACCCAACAGGTCTGCGGGCCCTGTGGGGTTTCACTGGAGCTCGCCTGAGTGGAGCCCCCACATGGCAACCGCGGGGTGATGCAGCCTGTGGTGGTCCCTCAGCTAGACTGGGAAAGCGTCCCTCCCTGGCCCAGGAAGTGGGGAAGAGGGGTTGGGTGGGTACTGCGGGGCTAGGAGAGCCTCCGGCCCTGGCGGTGGTGGGCACAGCTCGGGGCATTTCTGGCCAACCTGCAGGGCCCTCCCGCAGCAGGGCTTGTGGCAGCTGGACTGACCCACTGGGGATCACAGGACAGGTCAGAGGGTTTGGACACCGTTCTGAGGTCAAAGGAAAGTCACAGAAGGGATCTAAGCTGATGTGCCTTCCCAAAAGGACCTCAGGTGGCCTCCGGCAGGCAGAGGACAGGGTTTGCTGGGAAGCCACAGGGTGTGCACCTCAGGGCCAGGCTGGGTGGGGAGGACTCCCTTGGCTGTTCTCCAGGGGCTTCTCAGGTCTGTGCTGTATGCTGCCCTGGCTACCGTCTCCTCCAGCCTGTCCACTCCTCTGGGCCCAAAGCCCCAGCAACCCAGAGGCCCTGCAATCACCGAGTCCCTATTCTTGACCACAGAAGGGACTCCAGGCAGTTCTAGGCTTTCTCACCATGACCCACATATCAGCTTTTATGGGTGAGGCAGTGCACACGCAGGCTCATATATGTCTGTAAATGACCCCACAGCCTCAGGAAGCAAAGCTTGCCATCGCTGGACACCACCCCGACAACCCCAATCCCATGTCTCCTTATCCTGCCCCAAGTGTTTTATTTTTTTTTAATTTTTTATTTATTTATTTATGATAGTCACAGAGAGAGAGAGAGAGAGAGAAAGAGAGGCAAAGACACAGGCAGAGGGAGAAGCAGGCTCCATGCACCGGGAACCCGACGTGGGATTCGATCCCAGGTCTCCAGGATCACGCCTTGGGCCAAAGGCAGGCGCCAAACCGCTGCGCCACCCAGGGATCCCGTTTTATTATTATTTTTTAAGATTTTATTTATTTACGAGAGACACACAGAAAGAGAGACAGAGAGACAGAGACAGACACAGGCAGAGGGAGAAGCAGGCTCCATGCAGGGAGTCCGATGCGGGACCCATCCAGGGTCTCCAGGATCACGCCCTGGGCTGCAGGCGATGCCAAACCACTGCACCACCGGGGCTGCCCTGCCCAAGTGTTTTAAACAGCTGGTGGTCTCGGGCAGCCCAGGTGGCCCAGAGGTTTAGAGCCGCCTTCAGCCCAGGGCGTGACCCCGGGGTCCTGGGATCGAGTCCTGCCTCGGGCTCCCTGCATGGAGCCTGCTCCTCCCTCTGCCTGTGTCTCTGCCTCTGTCTCTGTCTCTCTCTGTGTGTCTCTCAGGAATAAATAAAATCTTTAAAAAAAAAAAAAAAAAGGAGCTGGTGGTCTTAAGTGGGCAGGCCTTTACACTGGGGTTCAGCCCCCTGGAAGTTCGAGTGGACCTTTGCGGCAGTGGCTTCTTCAGGCTGACAGTTGTCCAAGTGAAGCGGCTGAGCCACACCGGGGACGGGGCAGGAGGGCCAGGCCGTCCTCCCGCGCCGCGGCGCCTTCTCCGGCCGCCACCGACCACCCCTGGGTCTGCAACCGCCCGCCGGGAGGAGACGCGCGGAGGTTGACCGGCCGCCCCGCCGCGCCCGCCCCCTCGGCCCGCCCCTCCCCCGCCCCGGGCGGTGCTCTCGCAATGTCCCCGCCCCACCGGACACCGGCCTGTGACTGGTCCCCCGCGCCCCGCCCCGCCCCGCTCCCGCCTGCGGTCGGGCCGCGCCGCGCGCAGAGTCGGAACCGCGGCCATGGAGCTGGGGCTCGCGGGCCGCCGGGCGCTCGTCACGGGGGCGGGCAAAGGTGGGCCTGCGGGGCTGCCGGGCTCCGGGGGTCCAGGGGGTGGCCGGGGTCCGGGAGGAGGGGTCTGGGGGTTGCCGGGGTCCAGGGGACAGGGTCCGGGGGTCCAGAGGGTGGCCGGGGGTCCAGGCCGTGGCTGGGGTCCGCGGGTCGGGCTCCAGGTGTCCAGGGGGTGGCCGGGGTCCAGGAGGAGGGGTCCGGGGTCCAGGGGGTGGCCGGGGTCCAGGAGGAGGGGTCCGGGGGTCCAGGCGGCGGGGGTCGGGGGGCAGCGGTGCGCCACACCCACCCACACTCCCTGCAGGCATCGGGCGCAGCACGGTCCAGGCGCTGCACGCCATGGGGGTGCAGGTGGTGGCAGTGAGCCGGACCCAGGCCGACCTGGACAGCCTGGTCCGTGAGGTAGGCTCCACCCTGTCCCCCCGCCACCCCGCCACGGGCCACGAGCCACGCGCAGGCGCCAGGCGCTGAGGCTGACCGGGGACCCTCAGCAGCCCCTCCCGGGGCACAACCGGATGTCCGTGGGTGGCCAAGTGTCGGGGGAATGGCGCTGCCGCCTGGGCTTGAAAGGAGCCAGAAACGGCTGCCCTGCAGCCTGGGGTGCGGGCAGTGGACCGGCCAGGGGCCCAGGGGCCGTGTTGGTGCCTCAGCCACCTCCTTCAGCGGCCTGGGGCGCCGGACCCTCCGGGACCTCTAACCCCTCCCGGTCGGCCTGGAAGGCCTCACGTGGCAGAGGCCCAGCTGTGCGCCCCCCCCTCCCTGGGCATGGAGCCTCCCCCAGCTGTGCCCCCCCCATACACACAGTGTCCCGGGGTGGAGCCCGTGTGTGTGGACCTGGGTGACTGGGAGGCCACGGAGCGGGCGCTGGGCAGCGTGGGCCCCGTGGACCTGCTGGTGAACAATGCTGCCGTGGCGCTGCTGCAGCCCTTCCTGGAGGTCACCAAGGAGGCGTGTGACACGTGAGCCGGCCAGGGTTGGGGAACCCTAGGGCAAGGGCTGGCCCCTGCGGCAGCAGGCCCCAGTCCCTGACCAGGGTCTCCCCATCTGCCTCCAGGTCCTTCCACGTGAACCTGCGGGCCATCATCCAAGTGTCCCAGGTGAGCTGCCTTCAGGGCAGGGGTGGGAACGGCCGGTGGGTGACTAGTTCTGCCTCACGTTCCCTCTGCAATTCCAGATTGTGGCCCGTGGCTTAATAGCCAGGGGAGCCCCAGGGTCCATCGTGAACATCTCCAGCCAGGCCTCGCAGCGAGCAATAGCCAACCACAGCGTCTACTGTGAGTAAGCCCCCCACTCCGCCCTCGCCTGACCCCACGGACCCCCAAGCCTGTGGCCAGCTCGGACTCCAGGCATGCCGCTCCTCACAGGCTCCACCAAGGGTGCCATGGACATGCTGACCAAGGTGATGGCTCTGGAGCTTGGGCCACACAAGGTGAGCCCTGTGGGATGCCTCCTACCACCCAGCCCACATACCCTGGGCAACTAGTCTGCCTTGCTGACCTCCCTATCCTCCTGGTGCAGATCCGTGTGAACACGGTGAACCCCACAGTGGTGATGACCCCCATGGGCCAGGCCAATTGGAGCAACCCTCAGAAGGCCAAGACCATGCTGGATCGAATCCCACTTGGCAAGTTTGCGGGTGAGTCAGGCAGGAGCCCAGCTGGAAGTTGCACCAGTAGCCCCAGTGCCTGCCTAGATGAGGGGTGGGAAGGGAGGATGGAGGAGCACCCCCTCACCTGTGCCCTGACTCCCACCCTGCCTGCAGAGGTGGAGAACGTGGTGGACACCATCTTCTTCCTGCTGAGTGACCGGAGCAGCATGACCACGGGTTCCGCTGTGCCGGTGGATGGGGGCTTCCTGGCCACCTGAGTCTCTACCTGACACCCCTCCCCCCCCGCCACCCAGTTTCTCCAATAAACATGAGTCTTCTGCTCAGCCTGCACATTGATTCCTAGGCTCTGGCAAGTGGCCAGACGATGCAGAGTCCCGGGCTGCGTGCAGGAGTGAGTCCCCGGTGGACTCACACCCCAGGCCGGGTGGCACGTGACTCCCTTGCCTGAGGTTTTCAGGCCTGGGAAGTGGGACCTTCCAGAAGGCCAGCTCTTAAGCCTGGTGGTGAATTTGACCAAGGATGACCTTTGGCCCTGTCCAGAGGCCTTTGGGGTACAGGCAGCGGAGTCTTTAGCAGCCGGCTCTGTGGGGTAATCCTGACGTAAATGTTGGTTGATGTTCCTCAGTTAATGAGTTAGACAAACGAGAAACGAGAAAGATGGACATGGGAGCTTCGCTAATTGTCAGGGATCTGAACAACTTCCTTGTTGAATTAGATGATAGTTCTCAGATACTGGAATAACATTTTTTTTCACCTTTTTAAGAGTTCCTCACAAAGTACTGAGCACATGGGACGCAGCACGGGAGCTTGATCTGCACTTCTCTGTTGCTTTCCGTCTAGACAGTTCATGGTAAATCAAGTCCCGTGGGAGAACCTGCCTGTTGCAGCCGTGTAGACACGCAGCCATTTGATGGCATTGAGGACAGGGCTGGGGAGAATTGCGTGGTCTCCCACTTTTTTTTTTTTTACTATTGACTTATTTTTTTAAAAATATTTTTTAAAAATATTTTATTTATTTATTCATGAGAGACACACAGAGAGAGGCAGAGACACAGGCAGAGGGAGAAGCAGGCTCCATGCAGGGAGCCCGATGTGGGACCGATCCTGGGACTCCAGGATCACGACCTGAGCCGGAGGTGTTCTCTCAACCGCTGAGCCCCCCAGGCGTCCCTTGATTTATTTTTAGAGACACAGTGTAGAGGGAGAGGAAAGGGAGAGAGGACCTCAAGCCCCCTCCCTGCTGAGTGCGGAGCTGACCGCTCCACACCGTGCTCGAGGTCATGACCTGAGCTGAAACCAAGGGTCAGAAGCTCAACCAACGGCCCGCAGGCGCCCTGAGGGCTCCCACCTTTATCCTTACCACAGGGACATGGACGATAGTGCTGCGTACGGGATCAGCTAGGGGTGTTTGCAGTATTCGGAGTTGATTTTGCTTTCAATTCGGCTACATGTAATCATACGATGATCAATAAAGGCTCTCTGGCAGCTGGCTAACTCCCGGCAGCCGCAGCTGGCCCTTCAGACTCGGCTCGGGCCTGCTCTACGCACTGTGGGGAGCGGTGCAATCACGTGTCTGCCTGGAGGTGCCCTGTGGCCTCAGGGTGAAGTCTGAGCGCCGGACCAAGGCCCCCCCACCCCCCCACCCCCGGCCGACCGGCCCCACCTCTCAGGATTTCTCAGCCCTGCCAGACTGTACCACCTGCCTCCCCTCTTGAGTGTTGCCCAGGCCCGGCGGGGGCGGGGTTGGGGGGTGCTGCTGCACAGTCCTGACGGGCTCTGTGGGGCTCAGTGGACCCCGACCACATCTGGCTGCTCAGTGAGTGTGCCCCTCTCAGGACCTGGAAGTCAGTACTGGGGGGACTGGCCCTCTTCACCCCAAAGGGGCTCCGTGCCCTTACTCCCACTTTGGTCTGGTCACATCCTTTGTCCCCGGACACAGCTGAGCGGGGTCTTCTTCTCATCTTGCCCAGTGTGTGGGGTCAAGCTTCCCCCTCTGTGTTCTCCCTGATGGAGGTGAGGGGCGAAGCACCCCGCGGAAAGAGGCGAGTACCCAGACAGGCGAGAGATGTTGGTGGAGAATGTTTATTGTATAAAAGAAGAAAGGGCCACCCCATCCTGGGGCGCACGAACAGGACCCATCCCCCCAACCCCCCCCATCAGGAAGCCCATCCTGGGGCTGCCCTGGACCCGCCCCTGCAGCCCGAGGGAGACCCTGCTCCCTTCCAGCCTCCCGTGGGGGCCAGGCAGAGCTGGAGCTGTGCCCCCAGAAAGAGGAGACAGAGCAGACAGGACTCTGGTGCCCCAGCCCCGTCCCCAGGAGCGGTGGCCGCGTCCCCATGCGTCTTCCCCCTCCCCACCCACACCACTCCCCCACAGCGGACTCAGAGACACCAAACATCTCAATACGACAGCAAACAGGGCCGGGCGGGGCTGCTCCTGCAGAGGCAGGCTCTAGAAGACCGTGCACTTCTTCCCCGGCTTTTTCACGGGGGGTGGGCAGAGCACAGCCCGGATGGCCTCGTCAAACACGGTCTTCAGGCCCCGCTGGGTGAGGGCCGAGCACTCCAGGTACTTGACAGAGCCTAGGGGGAGCGAGGGACGGGGGTCAGCGACGGAGGGGCTGGTGGCGGTGGGAGGGACAGTGCAAGCGGGGTCAGCATGGCGGGGGCCCGCTCTGTGCCCTCCAGGGCACGCCCCCGCCCCCTTCCTGCCCCTGTGGTGCCCGCTCACCAATCTCCCGGGCCATGGCCAGGCCCTGGGGGTAGGTGATAGGGGCCAGCTTCTTGTCCCGCAGCCGCTCGATGGTGTCCTTGTCGTCGCGGAGGTCCAGCTTGGTGCCCACCAGGAGGATGGGCGTGTGGGGGCAGTGGTGTCGCACCTCTGGGTACCACTGTGGGGATGGAGGCTCTGACCCCTACACCTGGGGCTTTGTCCTGCAGCCATGTCCACAGCAGGCCATGGCCCCCAAGGGTCCCCTCCTCTCAGCCCCTGCGCCACACTGAGCCCTTCCTGCTTCATGAAGTGGCCAGTGGGCTTGGTGGGGAAACCGCCAAGGACAAAAATACCCACCGGGAAGTTTCCATGGCCCTCGTAGTTGGCCCCGAGCGCCTCACCCAGCACCCCTACCCTGCCTCTGCCCCCTCATCGCTCCCCTGGGTCACCTTCAGATCCAAGCAAAACAGATCTCCTCTGCCTCCCAAGGACACGTGACCTAAGGTCTTCAGGCAACACTGTCCCTGCCCTGCCGGGAAGGTGCTCTGGGCACCCCCCCACGCCCCCTGCTCCTGCACACGGGTCCTCCCAGCGGCACAGGCCTACCTTGGCTCGAACATTCTCAAAGGATGCCGGGCTCACCAGCGAGAAGCAGATCAGAAAGACGTCCTTGGGAGAAAGGCGAGGGGGGCCCAGGTGGGAGCGGTCAAGGCCCTCCACACGGCCCCCATGACCCCCGGCAGGACCTCAAGCACCCCGCACCCAAGCGCCCCAGCCCCCCGGGGGCTGGCCCCGTTGTCACCTACAGTTTGGGGATAGGACAGTGGCCGCAGCCGGTCGTAGTCCTCCTGCCCCGCGGTGTCCCACAGCCCCAGGTTCACCGGCTTGCCGTCCACCATCACATTGGCCGAGTAGTTGTCGAAACTGCCAGGCAGAGCGGGCCTGTCGGCGGGGCCGGGCCGGGGCCACACACCCCGCGTGGCGCCGCCGCCCAGGGGAGCCCCGGGGAGGGAGCGCGCGGAGGGAGCCCGCGGAGGGAGCCCGCCGCCCCCGCGCAGCGCTCACACGGTGGGGATGTACTCTCCCGGGAAGGCGTTGGTCGTGTAGCTGATGAGCAGGCAGGTCTTCCCCACGGCGCTGCGGACACAGGCCGAGCCTCAGCCCCCGCCCCGCCCCCGCCCCGCACGGCGCCCCCTCCCACGGCCCCGCCGGGCCTCCGCGGGGGGCGGCCGCGGGGCTCCGTGCAGGTGAGAGGCCCGGCCCCACCCCCGGAGGCCGCACAGCATCAGGTGGGCCGCAGGCCCGCGCCCCCGGCCCCCGCCCGCCCCGCCCGCCGCGCCCGCCGCCCCGGGGTCCGGCGCCCCCGCCCCGCCCCGCGCCCCGCGCTCACCCGTCGCCGACCACCACGCACTTGATGGCCTGCATGGGCGCGGGCCGGGCGGGCGCGGCCGCGAGCCGAGCTGCGGAGAAATGCCCGGCGCCGGCGCCGCAGCGGCCGCGGACCCGAGCCGAGCGCCGAGCCGAGCGGCCGGAGACAGCCGAGCGCCGCCGAGCGCCGGGCGCGGAGACAGCCGAGCGCGGCCGGCGGGGGGCGCGGGGGGCGCGGGCCCGCCCCGAACCCGGCGCGCGCGGCTCGGGGACCGCTCGGTGGGGGGCGCCGGCGCCCAAGCCCCGGCGGCCTCCCCTGCGCCCCGGGACCCACGCCACCCGCCGGGGGCAGCGCGGGCGGGGGGGTCCTCGCCCCCACCACTGCCCCCGGGGCGCGCAGGGGCGTCCGTGTGCACGCGGCGTCTTGGCGGGAGAGCCCCGGGCCGCAGCCGGGACACCGTGTGCCCGTGTCCCACCACCCCCGCCCCCCGCAGTGGCCCCGGGGTCCTCCCGCCAGGGTCGGGGCAGAGGGTCCCCTCGGTGTGGGGCGCACAGACACGTGTGGGAAAAGGCACCACCCAAAATGTATCACAAAGTGTAAAAAGTGTATTTTAGAAGCAGGAGATGCGGGCCAGCCTCCCGCACCAGGTTACAGGTGAGAAGGGTGAGATGCAGGGGTGCAGCGTGGGCTCCCGCAGGTCTTTTACATTTCCTCGCCCTGGGGGTGGGAGGGGGGCTTTCCTGCAGATGCATCCAGCAAATTCCCCGGACTGGAAGGGCCTGGGAAGGGCCGGGGGTGCCCACTCCCCACCATATGGCCAGCCCGCCCTGGGTCTGACTGATCCAGCCTGGCCCCGGACCCCCGAGTCCCCAGCTGCAGACCCTGCCTCAACTGCCAGGCTGCATCTTGAGACGAAGGGACGGGCAGGGACGGGGCACGGTGTCTGGGAGACGCTGCCTTGCCGCCCTTCACTTCTGGGGGCTCGTGGCCCTTCGAGAAGACCCCTGCACATAAGCCAGGACAGCATTTTGCAGGAAGTTGGCCCTCTGGGCCTCCTCCTCCCGGATGCGGGCGATCTCGACCTCCTTGAGCCTAAGCTTCTCACGGAGGGAGGCGTTCTCGCTCTCCCTGTCCAGCAGCGCTTCCCGGTGGTCACCTGCGATCACTGCAGAGGGGAACACGGGCTGGAGGTCCACTCGGAGGCCTGGTGGGGCGCGGGCAGGCTCCCCGATTCCACACGATCCCACAGATCCCACACCACCAGGCACCGCTCAAGCCTGCAGCCCTGCAGCCCGGCCACCTGTCGGCTGACCCCCTGCGAGAAGGCCCCGGGGGCTCTGGGCCCAGCTCACCCTTCAGCTGGCGCTCCAGGGCCGCCACCTTCTCTTTCAGCGCCTCCTGGGCTGTCAGTTCGGCCTGCAGGCGGCCGTTCTGCTCCTGCAGCTCCACCCGCACCCTGGTCACCTCAGCCACCTTTTCTTGGTCCTTGTTGCTTAGTTCCTGCCAGACACGGGGGTGAGCGTATGGCTGGTGTGGGGGAGCCCGGGGCACCGTGGGGAGACCCTCAACGCCCCAGTCACCTGCTGCAGCTCCTCCAGGCGCCGGCGCAGGCCTTCCGCCTGCAGGCCCAGCTGGCTGGCCCGGGCCTGGGCGTCGGCCACCGTCTGCCTCTGCTGCAGGCAGGCGCTCTGAGCCTCGTCCCGAGCCTGCACCAGCAGCCGCAGCTTCTCCTCCAGGTGAGCCAGGCGCTGTTGCTGGGGTCACGGGAGAGGGGCTGGTGAGCAAAGTGAGGAGGACTCAAGGCCTGCCTGCTGCTGCCCTGCACGTCGCCCCAAGCACCAGGGAGCGAGACGGACACCCCACCCCGCTCAGCCGGAGTGGGGATAACCTGTGGAGACAGCCTCCTAACCCGAGTTACCCAAGTTACATGTGCATATTCTCAACAGGCTCAACTTGAACTAGCCTGTAAGTAGTACCCTTGCCGGGCTCCCCCCATCTCCCAGGCTGACCACTCTGTTCCGTGGTTCCGGCTTGGGCCAGGCCATCACAGGCTGCATGTGGGTGAACCCCTGCCCCCATGCCAGGGCTGGACGCCAGCAGCTCTCTGTAGTGGTTGGGATGTGATCCTGGGCCTGTCCTGCTGGGATCCTACCTGCCCCCGGCCCCTTATGGCTCCTGTCCCCCCACCTCCCCTCACTGAGCCGGAAGCCAGCCTGAGTCCAGCCTATGCACCTCAGCCCCCCAGGCCTCACTCCCTGGTGGGCGCTGCCAGCAGTGGGCTCACCTCTTCCAGACGGACTTGGTTCTTGGCCTTCATGAGCTCCTCCTCAGCCTGGCCACGCTCACTGAGAGCTGCCGCCTTCACTCGGCTCAACTCCTGTAGCACAGACGGTGACCCCCGGGCCTGTCCTCCCAGCCCTGGCCAGGGACCCCTCTGGCCCCACCCAGCTGCTGGGCTGGGGTGACCCCTGCACCAGCCTCCTGAGAGCTTCGCTCACTAGGCAGGGATCCCATGTCCCACCTCATTAGGTCCTCTGGCCTCAGAGGGATGTAGGTGGGTGGGTCCTGATGAGGTTCTGAGACCGAGAGCCTAGCACCCAACCAGCATGTGCTCACCTCCTCCAGGGTCAGCCGCGAGGCCTCCAGCCTCTGTACCCTCTCCTGCATGGCCCTCTCACTCTCTTCCAGGTGGCGAGTCATGTGTTCCACCTGCCAAGGTGAGGGGCAGGAATGGGGCTGGAAAACTAGCGCCCCAGCTTACATCCCCCATGCAATCTCCACCCTGTGGCAGGCAAATCGTGGTGACACTTCCTCCTGAGAAGGGGCTGCCCCCCTGGCTTGGCAAGAAGTAAAGATGGAGGGCACGTCCCAGGGCCACGCCCAGACGGCACGGAGCACCTGGCAGCCTGTGCTATGGTCCTTTCTAGAGGCTGGTCGGGAGTTTCTGGGTCTGTCACTTGCTGGGGCTGGCCGAGATCTACCACGCAGCACCCCAAGGCTGCCAGGGAGCACAGCAGGGGTGTGCTTTGGGGACACCATGCCCCTGAGGTTCCCGTGGGCCCTAGGCAGTCACAAGGGACGGCAGGTGGCACCTCCTTGGCTCGCAGCTGCTCCAGGTCCTCCGAGCTCTGTCGGGACCTCTTCTTCTCCAGTTCCAGACGCTCTGGAAGCCCAGGGGAGACAGCGTGGGTGGGACTCCCCGGGTGCCCTCGCCACCCATCCTCCCCTCTCTGGGCCCCTCCACTGTGGGCTTGCATGTGCCCACCCTCAGCCTGGATGGCCCGCGCCTTCAGCTCAGCCACCGTGTTGGTCAGCTCCTGCCTGGCCAGGAACAGCTGCTCCTGCTGAGATCTCACCTTCCGCTCCAGCTCGTCCACCTGGGAAGCCAGCACCATGGACGGAAGCTCCGGTCTGGCCCCTGCCCGTGACCCTGTCCCCCTGTGGCCCTGCCCCCTGCCTGTGGCCCTGGCCCCCTGCCTTTGCCCCCTTCCCCGTGGCCCCAGCCCCTGCCCTGGCCCCCTGCCCCATGATCCTGCCCCCTGCCTGTGGCCCGGCCCCCTGCCTTTGCCCCCTTCCCCGTGGCCCCAGCCCCTGCCCTGGCCCCCTGCCCCATGATCCTGCCCCCTGCCTGTGGCCCGGCCCCCTGCCCCCCACCCCAGTCTCCCCAGGGCCCTGGCCCACACCCCCATACCTGGTTCCGCAGAAGCAGGTTCTTCTCATTGGCAGCAGATAAATCTTTGAGGAGCTTAGACTCCCGTTCTGCAGCCTCCTGAGGGGGAGATGGGGCATCGCTGGTCACCCCGCCTGCCCGCCCTTGCCCACCCTGTGCCCACCCAGCCCTCCCTGCTCACCTGCTGCTCTAGCCTGTGCTCCTTTGCCTGCCTCTGTGCCAAGCTTCTCTGCTCCTGCTCTGTGGTAGCCAAGAGCTCCCCCAGGCCCTGGGCCTTCTGCTCTGACAGGGCCAGGGCAGCCTCGGCCATCTGCAGCCTGGGAGGAGGGGAGAGCCAGCCCCGTCCCAGCTTCGCCTTGAGCCTCGCACACGCGGTGCCGTTCTCACTTTTGCCCACCACTCTTCACCTCAGCTAGAGCTCACCTCCTCCAAGACGCCTTCCGGGGTTACCAACCCAGGGATCTACTTTGTATACTGGGGACTAGTTCTTGTGTGTGTCACTTTTCTACCGTGGGTCCATCTCTAAAATGTTCCAGAGCCCCCCACTCCTGCCCGCCCCCACTCCTGCCCCCAGCCCCACTGACTTGGCCTTGAGGGCATTGATGATGGAATGTCTCTCGTTCAGGGCTTCCTGAAGCTGACCCATGCGTGCTGCTGACGCCCTAGAAGCAGAAAGGAAGGTCCGAGAAACCTCAGAGCACTCCCAGGCCCCCTCGCTCTGGCAGCAGCGGCTGCTCCTCATGCTTCCACGACGTCCCAGCCGCGGCTAGTGGTATTCTCAGCGGCCGCCCCGAACCCGCCAGCCCGTGTCCTTGGGAAGCACACGCCACCACCTTGGCGGGCAGGTGACGAGGCTTGGGGTCAGTCATCCCACAAGGCCGAAGCCAGGACCCAAACCGCAGGCGCACCGACGGGGCTGCACTCACCTGCTGCTCCTGGCCATCTCTTTTCGCTGCTTGTCGATCGTCTCCATCAAGTCCAGAAACTGGGGGCAGAGGTGGCCAGAGCCCTGTGAGGGCCCGGAGCCCGCCTGCTGGCCCTGCTCAAGCTGGAAGGGGCGCCGACGCCCAGTCAAGCAGCAGAGCGGAAGGGCACTGGCCTCACAGGAGGAAGGAGCTCCCGCACTGGGGAGCGCAGAGGCCCCAGGGATGCCCACCTGCCCGCCTAGACACGGGCCAGACCAAACTGGCCGAAGTGCTGGCCAGTCAGAGGAGCTTGGGGTCCTGCCGGCCCCCCGAGGCCGGCCCCTTGCCCCGGCGGCTGGCATGAGGCTCCGCGGTCAGAGCAGTGCTGTCCTCACCTGCCGGGATTTCTCTTCCTGGAGATGCTGCACCTCCTTGCTGAGCACCTGGGTGCGGGCCTGATTCTCCCGGGAAGCAGCCTGCCGCTGCTGACTGTGGGCTATGGCTTGCTCTGTGGAAGGAGCCCCGAAGGCCAGCATTAGCCCAGCCCCGGGCCCCGAACCCGTCACCCGACAGTCGACACTGTGGGCAGTCTTGCCCCACACGTCAGAGCGCGCCGTGAGGCCAAGGGCTGTGGAGGCATAGGGAGGGGGCAACGGTGGGGCCAGGAGCCCGGGAGGGGGGGCATGCCTGCGAGAGGGGCAGGGGAGACCGCTCAGCTGCCGCAGATGGGTATGGTCCTGGGGCATCTGGGCTCACCCCAAGGGTCAGAATCCACCGCATGACTTTCAAGAACTGAACGTCACGCTCAACTCCCGTGTTCTGGAGATCTGGGCAGCAGCTGGGGAGGAGCCAGCCCAAGGTGGTGCCAGAGGCAGTGAGGAGTGCTGGGGACGACACGGGCGGGGCAAGCCCAGCCAGGGTGGAGGCCACGAGCGGGACTCCTGCCCACATTCAGGCCCTTGGGTGCCTGGTGCTCCTGAAGGACAAGCAGCCGCGCTGAGTGGCAGGGTGTTCAACTGGGCCCGGGGCTGCGTTGTCGGGGTCACGGATGGCAGGGGACCACAGAGGCCGGGTGGCCCCGCTCCCACATGGCTCCCACGCACAGCCGTGACCTCTGGGGTGTCGGGGCAGGGCCAAGAAGCCCCTTTTCCAGCTGTGGCTGGGCCACCAAGGTATTGGCATAACCATCAGGGCAAGACCACATATGCCAGCACCTCTGCTGCTCCGTCTGCCACCGGTGACCCCCCACCTCACGGGCCTAACAAGCGAGTGCACACGGGACAGCTCAGAGCGCCACAAGCGAAGTCCCCCACGAGCTCCCCGCCACCATACCCTTCCCTAGACACCTTCTCCCTCTTCGTCCCATTTCTGGTTCGGGCCACCCTCCTGATGCTGTTCCATGTCCCCGTCCTGGGCCTGGAGCCGCCCCTCCCTCGGTGGCTAGCCCAGTCAGAAGGCCAGCTCCAAACCGTGCGGGCCATCGGCAGCCCCAGGTGCCCATACCCACAGCTCTGAGGATGTCACCGGGGATGTTGTTCCCAGCCAGCTCCAGCCTCCACAGGCCTCTGTTGCGGGGGAGACAGTTCACCAGGGCCCGGCCTCCCAGGAGGCCGATGCTGTTCCAGCGCAGGTCTGGAAGGAAACCTGTGGTCACCAGATGGGGTGCACCCGGACAGAGCTGGCCCAGCCTGAGATGCTTCCTTTGGGAAGAGTGCTCCCCGTGATCCCTAGCCAAGCAGGACCCCAGCTCCCCAGGCCCCTCCCCACACCCTTCCGCCCCCTTGCTTCTAGAAGAGGACAAGAGCAGCAGAAAGGCGGAGGGGAACAGTGGGATAGAGCCCCAGGTCTCCAGGACTGCAGATCTGGAGAAGGCCGGGGGGTGGGGGGGGAGGCCTCACCCAGCTGCTGGAGGCTGGTGTTGCATGCCAGGGCCAAGGCCAGCTCCTCTGCGCCCTTGTGGTTGATCTGGTTGTTGCGGAGGTCCAGCTGCTGCAGGGCACTGTTGCCCGCCAGGGCCCCGCAGAAGGTGGCAAAGGCATCGTCCCACGAGCCCAGATTGTTCCACTCCAGGGTGATACTGCAGGAAAGGCAGACCTGAGGTGTGCGGCCCCAGGGAGCACCCTGCTGCCACAGGAGCCAGAAGACAGGTGCAGGCTTCGGGGTCTTCGGCAGAAAGGCTGGAGCCTCGTGAGGAACTTACAGTTGCCAACACCCTGCCAATGGACGACTGGCCAGGAGATGACTCTCCTAGGCTGCAGGACGGCCCCTGGGCCAACCCCGAACCACTCATAGGGTGCTGGTGGACAGGGCGAGGTCCAGGATCACACCTCACCTCTGGATGGACTTGTTCTGTCGGAGGAGTTGTCCCAGAGCCTCAGCCCCTGCAGCTTGAAGGTTATTGCCCTAGGGCAGGAGGAGGCAGGCTGGTGACTCGCCATTGTTACAGGCTGGGCTCCAAATGCCCCATCTGCACCCCACAGGGCCCCGGCCAGGCAGCGGATGGGGCCTGCTCACCTTGAGATCCAGAAACCGCACGATGGTGTTGGCACACAGCCCCTGGAGCAGCAGTGAGGCCCCTGTGAGGGGGCAGGGCGGTCACTCCTCCCCGTGGGTGCCAGCGTGGGGCAGCTCCACAGAGGAGAGATGACTGTCCCAGTGGCCCCAACGGTCAGGATTTGTGCCCGAAGAGAGTTGCCCTGCTCCCTATTTGGTGCAAAACACCTGTAACCTCTGCTAGGCGCAGGGCCGGGCTGCTGACCTCACGCCCCCAGGGGAAGGGAAGGTCTCTCTTTCACAGAGAGATTGCCCGCTGCCGCCAGGGACGCTGCTGCCTGCTTTAACCACACGCAGCGCGCGACGGAAGCCTCAGAGGGGCGCCTGGGTGCCTTGTGGGTGAAGCATCGGTCTTCAGTTCGGGTCATGATCCAGGAGTCCTGGGATCGAGCCCCACGTGGGGCTCCCCGCTCAGTGGAGAGCCCGCTTCTCCCTCCATCCCTCCCCCTGCTCCTCCTCTCTAGTTCTCTCACTCGCTCCCTGTCTCTCAAACAAACAAAATCTTAAGGAAAAGAAGAAGACCCCTCACAAAGACGAGGTCTGGTGGAAGGGAACAGCTCTCCGCCAGGGGCTGCCGAGGCACCCGGACCCCGCGCAGCGCACCAGGCCGAGCGGAGCCAGGCAAAGGGCGGGACCCCAAGCCCAGCTCTCCAGTTGCAATGGTTGCAACCCCCGCGGCGCCCCGCAGCCCGGGGTGCCCACCTTCCTCGCTCAGCATGCAGTCGCTCAGGATGACCTCCGTCAGCAGCGCGTCCTTCGGCAGCAGCTTGCCCAGGGCCCTGCAGGTGTCCACGGTCAGGCTCTGCGCGGCCAGGTCCAGCCGGCCGCGGGGCAGCTCCTGCAGTCGCTGCAGGACGGCTTCCTGGGGCTCAGCCCCACCTTCCTTGCACAGCCGGCTGTAGGCGAGCCGGAGCTGCTGCATGGCGCTGCCGGAGGGGCCGGCAGCGGACGGAGCCGGGTCCCCCGGGTCCCCGGGGCCGAGCACAGGTCCCAAGTGCTCAGCGGCCGAGCGACGGGGCTCCACGGGAGGGACACCCGTGAGCGCAGCGGGGGCGGGAGCGGCGGGGTGAGGGCCCACGCGGAAGCGCTCGCCCGCGGGGGGCGTGACCCCAGGCCCCCAGCCCGCGCGCTCCGGACCCTCGCTCTCCCGCCGTGGATGCCCGCGGCCGCCGCGAAGCCTCAGTATCCAGGAAGAGCGAGGCGCGCCGGGAAGGGCGGGCGCAAACTGCAACTCCCAGGAGGCTTTGCGGAGGCGGGCGCTTGCCTCCGGCCAATAGGGACGAAGGGGCGGGGCCACGGAGGGCGCGCCGCGGGCTGATTGGCTGGGGGCGCGGGGGCAGGGCCACGGAGGGCGCGCTTAGGGCGGACCGGCCGGGGGCTCCGAGGGCTCCGGAGGGCGCGTGTCGGGGCCGCGGTCATGGAGGCAACTGGCGGCGGCTTCCGGAAGGTGAGCGGGCCGGCGGGGCGGGCCGGGGCGCGGGCGGGCTGCGGGGTGCACAGAGGCTGCCGCCCGGCCCCACGCGGCGCGGCACTCACCGTCCCGGGTCGCGCCCTCCGCGCGGGGCCCTGCAGCCGAGCGTCCGCGGCCCGCGCAGGGGTGTGTGCGGAGACCGTGGGGCCCCGCTCGCCGGTGGGCCCTGCCTGCAGACCCTTGGCCCGTTGTCTCGCGGGCCTGTGCTCGGGGCCCAACCGAGGCCCTGCTGGTGCGAGTTCCGGGGGCCCCGGGACCGGGGTGCGCGTGTGCCTCGCGTGGACCTAGACACCTCCACTCAGGCACACTTGCGTGCTCTTGGCAGAGGCTGATCGGTGAGGATATGGGTCTAGTACTATCCTCACTTACCAGTGGGGAAACTGAGGCCGAGTGAGGGCTTCATTCAGGCCATTCCGCTCTGGAGCGGCAGCCGTTTGAGGTTCTGGGTGGGTGGCTGGGTACGGAGGGCCCCGGCCCCCACCCCTGCAGGCTGTGAGTGGCTTCTGCGTCTCACTGGGTGGGCCTGTCCTCGGGTGAGATCAAGCAGGTGCACCAGGTAGGCCTGAGGGCCGTGCTCCACCCGTCCCAGGGCAGGAGTTTCGGCCTCACAGAGGCATCCATTCTGTGCCTCACCTGCCTCAGCCTCCTTTGTCATCCAGGACGGAGGCTGGGCCCTGGCCCAGAGGGGTTAATGACGGGAAAAGGGAGGTCACCGAGGCCAGGGTGACTTGACCAAGTGACCAGGAGAATCCCCCCATCATCACTGCTGCACAGAGGGTCCTGGAGGGCGCACCCCGGGGCTCTGCCAGAGCCGAGGCCATGATTACCCTTGGGCAGGGCTGTCCCTGCTGAGGGTGGTGGGGACGGAGAGACCAGAGCCCCTGCAGGCAGCGGGGCGAAGGCTGAGTGCATCCAGGTCCTGTCCTGCCCTCTGCGAGTTGAAGTCACTGGTCTGACTCCTTTGGGGTCACAGCCCTGCTCGGTAGCTCTGGGGGCAGGAGGGCGTCTCCTCCCCGGCAGGTGGCGCCAGGCTCTCACGGTCGCTGCCTGGAGGGCGAAGCTGCGTTCCAGTGGTCCCAGTGACCGGGTGGCAAGTTCTTACCCCCCTGAGCCTGGGCCCGTGGCGTCCACGCCCTCTCCTGCCCCTCTGCTCTGCTCCTGGGCTTTCCCGAGCTGCACCGGGCTGAGACGGCGAAGGCCCCATGGCTAAAGCTGCAGGGCTGGTCAGTCCCCAGTTCACCCTCCCTGCGTGACACCCCACTTCTGGGCTCCTGTGGCCACACTCCTGCCTCTCTGCTGGCTCCTCACTGACAGCCTCTTCCGGCCAAACCCTGCTCTCCGTACCCGCCCTTGGCCCGCTCCCCAAATCCTCATCATCCTTCCCCCACCTGGCGGCTCTGCCTGGGTGCCTCCCAGCCCCCAGGATCTCTCACCCACAGCCCTCAGCTCTGCAGAGGGGTGTTGTCCCTTATGGGTTCAAGCCCCCCCCCCCCCACCTTGGGGAGTCCCGGCTAGGACCCATCCTTATTTGTCAGGAGGCCCTGTAGATGTGCCCAGGCTGTGCTCCCCTCCTCCTGCACCCACCCTGGCAGCCCAGCCCCCATCCAACTCTGTGGTTCCCAGTGTCCATCCCGTAACAGGAGGACTCCCTCCTGCACTGCAGCCTCCTGGGGGTGGGGGGCACACCTCCGATGGACCACCCACCACCTAGACCTGGCACCTAGCGCAGGGTCTGGCACAAGCTAGGCAGTGTTGCCAAATGTGTCCACACCAAGAGCAGCTACGTCCTGCCCCGCTAGGAGTGCCTCCGCCCAGGGGCGGGAGCACAAGACCACCCTGGATCCCGCGGACTGGAGCCCAGACAGCAGCAGGTGGGCGCCTGGACTGCTCCCGCCTGTCCCCTCCACGTGCCAGACTTCTGATCCTGGAGGCATCTCGGGGCTTCTCACTGCCCAGTCCCCCACCCTGGGAGAGGCCACACGGACGGAGGACCTTTCCAGCAACCAGAACTAAATGCCTGAGGGGTCTGGCAGGCAGGGTGCCATGCGGGCCACTGACCTCGCTCCCCCACCCCTTTCCTCCCACCCCCAGGAACTGGTAAGCAAGCTGTTGCAGATGCACTTTACGGACAGTAAGACCAAAGGTGCGTGGGCACCAGCCGGTGGGCAGGACCACACC
The DNA here is from genome assembly GCF_011100685.1 of Canis lupus familiaris. Classification (NCBI taxonomy): domain Eukaryota; kingdom Metazoa; phylum Chordata; class Mammalia; order Carnivora; family Canidae; genus Canis; species Canis lupus. The sequence goes on from NC_049230.1 coordinate 1,129,905, forward strand.
TGGGGGCTGCCAGGCACCCGTGACTTGGGGGAAAGGGGTCACCTGTGTGAGGAGCTCCGATTAGTGAGGAGAGCTGTGGGGTGCAGGCCGGGCCTGGGGCCCCAGGGCAGGGGCGGGCAAGGCGTGGCCCGTCACCTGCTCCCTCCCACCTTGCAGTCAGCGGGGATGCGCTTCGGCTCATGGCGGAGCTGCTAACCATCTTCGTTGTGGGTGAGCCCGAGGGCCCTGGTGTGTCCTCCGTGTCCCACGGGGCTGGTCCTGACCCTGTTCCCCTGGCTTTCTCAGCGGGGGGATCAACACGCAGCTTGGAGCCATTTCCCCACCAGCCCTACGCCCCGTTGCTGGAAAACCCCGTGTCCCAGGGGCCCCCCCGAGCTCCATCCTCTGAGCTGCCAGCCAGCGCTTGGGGGAGGGGGACCTGGGATGCCCCGTCACTTCCCCCGTGTCGCAGCAGAAGCGGCTATCCGCAGCGTCCGACAGGCCCAGGCAGAGGACCTGGCTCTTGTGGATGTGGACCAGCTGGAGAAGGTGCTGCCTCAGCTGGTAGGTGCCTGCGGCCCATCCTGCATCCTGCGCTCCCGGGAGCAGGGCTGGGGCCCGTGGGCTGAGTGCTGCTCTCCCTGCCTCACAGCTCCTGGACTTCTAGGGGCTCCCACCCCTACCGCGCCTGCTGTCCCAGTCAAGACCAAGCCCTGCGCACACATTTCTGTGGCCTCTGGCCCCAGCCTGAGGTCCTGGCAGATGCTCTGCTGCTCCCGGGGTTCTCTGTCCTGCTGCTGACCCACTGGACACAGCAGATGGGGTGGCTGAGGGGAGGTGGGGGGCAGGTGCCCTCCCCTCACCCCTCACATCCACCGGGGAGAAAGCAGGTGCGGAGAAGCAGCAGGCCTGACACCCCAACATCGAAGCTTCCCTGCAACCTCTTAACCACTCGCTGCCCCTCGGAAGACGCTTCCCTGAACTACGTGTTTGCTCTCCCAAGGCAACATCAATAAATCAAAACCGCCTGCCAGGCACACCTCCGTTGCCATTAATCACCCAAAGTCCGGTTGCTTCGAAGCCCATGGGCCTGCCTCTACCCTGTGGAAGGATGGCATGGAACTGTGTGCGAGCGCCCCGTGGAGGGCCACGGCAAGGGCCAGGGAGACCTGAGGCCCCACGCGTGGCTGGGAGCATGGATGGCGCTCCTGCCGCGGGATGCTCGGCTGTGCGGCTGCCACTGGCCCAGCAGCATCACTGTGGGCAGGGTCAGCGGGGCCTGGAGGCCGGAGGCCTGGCCTCAGGCCGAGCCCCCAGTGGAGATCCGGGGCTGCACGGGACCCTCAGGAGCTGGGCCGGGTGGTATGGCTGCCCGTGGATGCTCATGGGCCTGCCTGCCCAGCCCCCAGCTGCTCCCTCCGCACCCTGCAGCACCTAACTCGCTTCAGCTCCAAAACCTGCTCAGGGACTGTGCAGTCTGGACACAGCCGCAGGATGTCCACTGGGGAGGATGCCTCACCCACCCCGGGAATTGGGAGCAACCCTAGAGGACCTCCCGGGGGCAGCCTTGTCCACACCTGAGCAGGGCATGAGCTGCGGGGGCCAGCCTGCCCTCCCTGATTCACCCCGCTGGCTGGCTCCCCAACTTTCTCCTCCCGCCCAGCTCCTTGGGGAGTCGCAGGGGTTCAAAGTGCTGGAAGGACGTGGAAGTGATTAAACCCGGAGGGGCGGCTGGGAGAACCCGTGCCCCGAGGCCGAAAAGTGCTCAGAGGGGGCAGCAGCCTGCCTTCCCTGTCCCTCCCGTCCGGTGCCCTGGGTTAGGGTGGCCCTGCTCACCTGGGGCCTTTCCCACACGTGGGTTCTCGCGGGAGGGGTGATTCCTGGGGTCAGTTAGGTAAAGTCGCGGCTCACAGTAAGACCCATGTGCCTTTGTCCACAAGCATGAGACCTGGGCCGACACGTGCAGGCCAGCGGCAGGACCCATGGGCCCAGGGGACAGTGGGGCCCTTTGCTGTAGAAAGGACAACGGCGGGGGCGGGAGAGCAGCTCACACCTTTATTCCTGCTCGGGGTGGCGGGGGGGTCCTGTGGCGGCAGATGGTGCGTCCAGGCTGGCGGCCCTCACCTCTTGCCGGCTGCAACGGGAACACCAGGATGACCACGGGGCCCTGGGTCAGCAGCCCCTTCCCTCCGCCACGCCCTGCTACGGTACCTGGCAGCTTCAGCCACTTGGGCACCTTGCCCAGGTCCCTTCTGACCGGCTGGGCCGACCCAGGGCTGGGTTCAGGGAGCCGCACTGCCTCCGCCTCAGCCGCTGGCTCCAAGTCAAGGGGTGCAGGGTCAGGGGCCGGCATTGGGGGTGAGGTCCCAGCAACCCTGGACATGCACCTGTGGACAGAAGGCCGGAGTGCAGAACGGCCGACGCGCCACGGCAGGGGCTCCCCCTTCACAGCGCAGGCACTCACCTGGCCACCAGCACGTCAGCCGCAGACGGGGAAACCGTGTGTTCCAGCAGCCTCGGCGCTAGGAAGAGGCCTGCGGACACCCAGCCCACCGTCAGGCCACAGCTGCTGGGCCCTGGGAGGGGAGCGGCCCAGGAGGGGGGCTGTCTGGGCACAGACCTCCCTCCCACGTGTCCACATGTCCCTTATTCCAGGGCATACGACAAGCCAGGATGCTCGGGGCCCGGGGCTGGCCAGCTGCACTGGGCAAGGGGAGGGGCCCCTACTCACCTGTCGGTTCCTCAGCTCCAAGATGCACAAGGGCAGCAGGGAAGAGATTTGCCTGTGGGAGAAAAGGAGGCAGCTCAGGGGACAGGTGGGGGGGCTGCAGCCCACGTTTGTGGTGGCCTCTTGCAGGCTGCACGTGCAGCTACGTGCACTCCCCAGGACCAGGGCTCCGCTGAGAGGGGCCACTGCCCAGCCCCGCTCTACTAGCTCCCCCTCCCACCAGCCCTGGTGCAAGCTGGGGCGAGGTGAGACCCAGGAGTCCCTCCAGGAGCCCCTGAGCACTGGGTCCTAGAGCGAGCACTCTGGCATTTCTACTGACCTCTTCTCCCACCGGCCTGGCTCCCTGGGGAACCTGCCTGGAAGTCCCCCCCCCCCCCCCCCCCCGCAGAGACTGCAAGGGGCCAACAGGGCAAGGACAAAGATGGACACAGGGAGCGGGAGGTCTGGGGAGCAAGAAGGGGCGGTGTTCCTCAAAGAACAGCCAACAGGGGTCTGCGGCAGTGGGGGGCACGCAGACCTGCTCACAGTGGGGACTCTCGCCACCGACCACGGTGCCCTGAGAGTCCTGCGCAGGGAGGGGCCACCCAGGTCAGCCAGACCCCGAACGCCCACACCAGAGTTCCAGTCCCCGCCCCCCCCAACGCGGCTCTGGGCAGAGACCTGGTAGGGAAAACTAGGACCAGGGAGGGCGCTGCACCGGGAGCCCCGCAGGGGTAGTTGGGGGGGGGAGGGGGGGAGGGGGGAGCGGGCAGGGCTCCCGCTAAGGTGTGGGTCAGGGTGGGTCTCGGGGCCCCTCACAGGCCCGGGAGGGGGGCGCGCAGACCCAGCAGGGGCTAAGTGGAGGTGCAGCATCAGGGCTGCAGGCAGGGGGCCCCAGAGTCCACTGGGCCTGCCTCAGCACCTGAGGAGTGGCTCAGTGGAGGGCGGAGGCAGAGGCCTAGGCTGAGGCCGGGGCAGATCCGAAAAGCCCTCTCGCCCCATCCTGACACAGGCCATCAAAGCCTCCTGCGGGGATGGCCTGCGGGGCGTGCAGGGTCCTGGAGGCACTAGAAGATGGGGAACAGGATGGGGACACAGGGATGGTGCTGCCCCAACCCCCGGGAGCCCCGGCTTGGCCGACCCTCCGGGCACCACGGCCCCTCTCAGCGCTGCGTATATGAGAATGTTCCAGTTCGTGGGACTTTGCCCACACCCGCCTGGCAGGGCGGTCTGGGGGCTGCAGGGCCTCAAGCCTCAAAGGCGTGCTGCAGGGCCCTTGAACCCAGCCCCCCACCAGCAGTCCACCCTCGCCCGCTGGCATCTTTGGGGCTCCAACCAGGTGAGGGGTGAGTGGACAGCACAGGCGGCCACGACCACCAGGAAGGAACACTACCCCTCCGCTCAGGCACACGCCGGACCCTCTCTGCGCAGCGGGTGGGGGTCCCCTGGGCCCAGGACAGCACTGGCACTTGAGCCCACGCGACGGGCACCAGGGGCGCCCGCGCCCACCAACTGCACCCCCTCATCCCCCCTCACCTTGGCCCGGGCCCCACCTTCGCCAGCACGCACCCACCCCAGCTCCCCAGCCCGACACTCCCTGGGCTGAGCGCGGCCCCCGGTGGGCAGCCTCCGGGGCAGCCGGCGGCCAGAGCACGGCCTTGCCAGGGACATGAAAGCAGCGGCTTCCGCGCCCACGCCCACGCCCGCGCACCCACACGGGGCGGAAGGCTTCCTTCCCCGGGCGCTGCCAGCGCTCTGATCGCGGCGGGCGGGGCGGCCACCCCGTGCCGAGGCCCCGCGGCTCCAGCTGACAGATGAAAGGAGACAGCTGCTGGCGGCGGGGGCACAGTGTCACCGGGAAGCGGGCCGCGCCGGTCCCCCCACCCTGGGCATCTCCTAACTTCAATGTTTATCAACAGGCTGCCCGGGAGGGAGGAAGAGGCCCAGTGCCCCTGGGGCTCCCAGGCCAGGCAGGGAGCTGGGGGGCAGCACCCTGCCCCCGCCGTCCTGGCCTCTTTCCTTGCTAAACTCCCAGTCCCTGTGGGCCTTGCCCCGTGTCCCCTCCCAGCGGGGCAGCCGCAGGCAGCACGCAGCCCCCTGCCCCAGCTCAGACCTCGAGGCCTGCCAGCCATTTAACAAGGGCAGCCTCTGTTACTAATTAAAATATCTGAAAAGACTTTGAAGAGGAAACCATTAGGCCGCAGGGCTGGGGAGGCCCCAGGCTACCCTCCGGGGCAGAGGAACAGGACGTTCTTCCTCCTCTGGAAGGCAGGCCCCCAGGGCAGGGCAGGGCACCCCAACCCTGCTCCCCCCTCACCTGCAGGAGCTGGGGGGCCACAGGGAGCGGCAGCGGAAGCAGACCCAGCTCTTGGGGAGCGCACATTCCCCACAGAGGCCTCGGGGTGCAGGGGAAGCAGCAGGGGAGCAGGCCAGCAGCCGCCCCCGCAGCCGAGGCCACCCCTCAGGGGCCCGCAGCCAGCCAGCCGCCACCTGCAGGTGACGCCTTCGCCCTTCATCTTCGGGGCCCCCACAGCCCTGCCTGCTTGGCCCGTCACCCAGACCCCAGGGCGGCCACCAAGGCAGGCCCCACCCCACGGGGGCAGGAACTGGAGGCTGGAAAGCCGCAGAGGTGCTCCCCCCATACCCCTTCTCTGAGGCGTCAGATCTTCCCGTAGAGCTGCCAGGGTGCTCCTCCTCGAGCCAGCGGCCGCACCTGCACCCCCAACCCCCAGCCCCCCCCCCGCCCCAGGGCAGTACCTGAAAGAGGGTCAGCGTGTGGTCATCCAGGACAGTTTTGGGAGGAGTGATGACTGCAAAGAGACAGCTGTCTGGGCCACGGAGCACCTTGCCCCCCACCCCAGCTCACGGCCCCCTGCCCACCTCTGCCGCTATGAGAGCCCTGGCGGGGGGCTTAGGGGCAGCAAGGGGGCCCCGGCCTCACACGTTCTCCGCGCAGCCCAGACACCCGGGAGAGGGGAGGCAGGCTGGAAGCAGAGGGTGCAGAGGCGCTGGGGGGGCATGAACCAAGCTCCCCTCCCGAGCCCCTGATCATCTGCCTCGCCCTCTGCCACCAGTGAGGCTCACACAGTCGGGACCCCCGGCAGGACCAACAGCCCCGCAACGTCATTTCTAGGGCAAGGCTGCTTCGAGCCCCAGTTGGGAGGGGTCAGGGGTCACCAAAGGCCACCCGCAGGTGTCCAGGGGGCCCAGGAGAACTCACACAGGTAGAAAGGCAGCTCAGGATTCCCCAGGTGGCTCCTCACAAAGTCCCGCAAGTCCCCCACTGGAGAAGTACAGGGAAAGCAGAGAGGCTCCATGGGATGGGCACAGGCCCCTAACTCAGACCTGGGTTCCACACTGCAGACTCCCCAAGACCTGCGGCCAGGGGCCACCCCAGGCAGCTGGGCACCCCCACCCTCAAGCCAAATTGAGGCCCGGGGGGAGGAACCCAAGCGAGTTTGTCCCAGAGTCCCGAGGTGCTCGGCCTGCCGGGGCGTCCCTCTCCTCACCTCTGCCCACCACCCAATCCTGAGCTCCGCCCTGGGGAGGCCGCAGCAGCACCCCAGGGACCTCAGGGCCCACCTACTGCACTCATGGCCTGGGGACAGGTCGCCAAGGACCCCACTCAGGATTGGCAGCACAGGCACCTTCCTTCTAGGTGAACTGCAGCCCCAACCCAGAGACCCCTCCTGGGGGGGCTGGGCCCACCCCTGCTCTGGCTTCTCCTGTTTCATCTGAACAGTGGGGGCACAGGGGTGCTCGGCACCAGGCCAGCCCTCAGCGCCGTGCCCACACCCCCAAAACTGCAAGCTCACGGCCTGCCCCACACGGGCAGCAGCAACTGGTAACACCCACGTCCCCCAAAGGCCAGGCAGCCACAGTCTCACGCCCTGGAAAAAAGAAGCCCAGAGGGGCTCAGAGGGCCCCCCACCCACCCCAGACGCCCAGGCAGGGCCGCTTACCAGTCTCGTTAGGGCGGAAGAAGCCCTGCAGGATGTAGCGGTCAGGGAACAGGACCCTCAGGACCACCTGCGCCGGAACGAGGCAACGTCAACAGAACAGCCAGCCCCGTCCGGCTGGGTGCCCTAGACCCTGGACGCCCAGGAGCCGCACCCAGGGCTGGGGCAGCAGAAGGGCCAGCAACCACCTGGGCCCGGGCGACTGGCACGCTCCCGGCCAGGGCTGCAGCCTCGGCTCGCCGCACACGAGGGCCCGTCAGGCAACCACCGTGCACGTTTGTGAAAATGTATCAGTGTCTGCTTTCGACACAAAATGAGGCTGATTGGCCACGACCCATGGCTAGGCAGGCCCCGTGAGGCCTCGTGTGAAGCGTGACCAGGCCGGCGGCCCCGGGGCTGTGTTTGCTGCCGGCAGGGCCCGTGTCTGCGGCAGGAGCCCAGAAGGCTGCGGCCCAGATGCGTCCCCAGCCGCGCTCCTACCTTGGGGTAGCGCTCCAGCTTCTCCCTCATCTGAGCCTCTCTGAAAGCCTTGGTCACTAAGGGCGCTTCTTCCAGGCGCTTCCTGCAGGGGTGTGGGTGGGGGCGTGAGGTCTGGGGTCTCCCTGGCCAGGCCGAGTGGGGGCCCCTCACGCCCACACGGGCTCCATGGGCTGCTCCCCCTCGGGGCCAGATGGGACCGGGGACACCCTGCCTGAACCCCTGTACCCTCAGACCTGCTACGGGGGCCGTGGGAGCAGGGCGGCACCGATGGGGCCGGGGCACACCCACCGCTCACTCTTGAGCTGGGCCAATCGTCTTCTCACATCATCCACGGTCACTTCAAAGAACTCGTCCGGCAGCTCCGCGGGCCAAGCCTGGAGCAGCTCTTCCAGGTCCGGGTGGCACACCACGGGGTCCCGATCCACTGGCTGGGTGGGCAGAGGGCTCGGCTGACGCGGGACCCCAGGGCCCAGCTCCTGCCTGTGGGGCTGGTGCGCCCAGGCCTCACGGCTGGGGTGGCCACACGGACCCTGGGGCCTGACGCTCACTGGCCATCCCGTCCGCCGCGGCCAGGCCCCGCAGGCACCCTCGCAGTGGGGGGCCTGGTGAGTGGGTGGAGCGACAGTGCGGCAGGGCCGGCCGTGCCCACAGCTCCCTGCTCGCTCCCTGTCTTGACAAGAGACCCCGATATCAGGCTCCCCCAAAGAGAGCAAACTCGGGGAGCAGCATCCTGGTCAGGGCCACATCGGGGATCCCAGGAGAGCAGGGGAACCGACAGCCCCCAAATTACAGGTCTGGCAAAAACCTGCCAGCCATTGGCCCCACGGCCCGGCTGCCCCCACCTCCCCTCCATAGGGGAGTAGCCCAGCCCACCCTCTCACCCCCGAGGAGGACACAGGAAGCAACAGCATCACTCCTAATTGGCAGCGAAAACAAAGGAAACGGGAGGCAAGGCAGGGCGTGCTTGGCTCGAGGTGCCTCCGGGGGGGTAAGCGCCCCTGTGAGTCTCCCGAGTGTGGGGGTGGGTTACCTCTCTGCGCCAAGGCTGCCGTGGGGCCGGGCCTGCCAGGGTGTGCAGGTCCCGCCGGGAGGCCGCCACGTCCTCTCCGTAGCAGGCGAGGGCCCGGCAGGCTCTGGAGGGCGGGCCACCCTGGGGACGAGCCCCGGCTGCTCCGCACGCCCGCTGTGCCCGCACGGCCGACTCCGCAGCCGCACCCCGGGCCGTGGCCGTCCACCCCGGGCCAGCGCGTGCCCGGCTGCCCAGGCAGGGAGGCGGGCTCCCATCAGGAGGCCCTCGGACCTGGGCTGCGGGGCGGAGCGGCCACGGAGGGCCGGCTAAGCCAGGGCAGCAGGGCCCGTCGGGGGCTGGCCGAGGCCCCTGGGGGCTGCCCCTTCGAAGCCACAGGATCCTGCACTACTGCGGGCGTCTACGCCAGAGCTTTTTTTAACAAGATGCCAGGCGCCAGGCTGCCCCCCACAGCCACGGCGCCTGCATTCCAGAAGGGCCAAGGGCTGGCCTGGGCGCCCGGGGCGGGCTGCGGTGGGGGCAAGGGCAGGACGCGGGTGCGCCCAAGCCGGGAACCGCCGTGTACACGCGTGCCAGGCCCCGGGCACTCAGGCACGAAGCCCGCAGGCTGCCAGGCGCCTCCGCGGCCTCTCCCGGGGCAGACCCAGTGCACACTTCGCCCACAGAACCGGCGACCCGGCGGCACGGCGTCCGCGGCGCCCAACACACCTGCCCGGCGAAGGCAGTCCCAGGGAGTCCTGCCCATTGGGTCCTCGCGGTCCTCCTGGGCGCAGCCCGTGGTGCCCGCGTCCCAGGCCCCTTCCAGGACGGGGGACCCCGGGGACACCCACCCCCCGCGCCACACTGCTCAGGGGCCACGACTCTCGGTCAGAAAACAAAACCAACCAGACCCTTCCTGGTTTGGGATCTGCCCTGCTTCCTTCTCTCCTCCCGCACCTCACGCCCTCCTGTCCGTCCCGCGGGAGCCAGGATGCCGGGCAAGAGCAGCCGGCAGAGCGCGGGGCCAGACCTCCCGCCGTCGAGGCCCAGGCAGGCCCTGCCCCGCGAGGCCACACGGAGGCCCGAGCTAGTGCTGGACACTGGAGAAACCGGCACAGCCCCAGTCGGCCTTCCCCGGGACAGCATGTCCCCCGCAGAGGAGGAGGCTGTGGGCAGGGGGAGCTGGGCCGAGCCCTGGCCCTGCTCATGCCCGACCCTGAGCCAACAAGCTCCCCCCCTGCCCCCCGGCGTTCCTGGTCCAGCGGTCACGCCACACACTCCCATCCTACGCGGATTCCCGGAGAGCTTTCTGGATGGAGAGCACACGGCTCCAGCATGACACCCTCAGGAAGAGGAGTACACTTGGTGGCCACCATGAGGGACAGTTCTGGCAGGACGGAGGACACGTGGGCACAGAGCAGGACAGCTCGACGGCTGTAACGCTGCCTGCAAGGTGGGTAACGCTGGCCAGGGGCCCAGGGGGGCACAGGAGAGGCCAAGAGCGCGTCTGCGGGGGGCCCGAGCTGCAGAGGCTGAGCAGGCCCGCAGCCACCGAGCACCCGCTGGGGCCGGCCTGCGGGAGGCGCCCTCCTTCGCCAGGACGGCCCGGGGCCTTGCCCACCCTTGGCCCCATGCCAGGCTCGGGGCGACTGAGGGCAAAGGTCAGCACCCCACGTGGAGGGCCGGGCGGGCCGGGCGCTGGGCCCACACCCTCTGGCAGCGGCCTTGCGAGTGGCTGAGCGTCCACTGGGCACACGGGTCCCCTCCTGTCGGAAGTGGCCTCACCGCTGCTGAGAGTTCATTTTCTTGACAGTAATTTTCCGGGACGTGATGACACACAGAGAAAAAATGTAAAAACGATTTGGGGGTGACCTCAACCCCAGATTTTCCAGCTTTCCTGTGAGGGCCCTTGTTTTTCTCCCCCAGTCCCAGCCCAGACTGTCCTCTGACAATGGTCTTTGGTCAGAGGGAATGTGAAGCGTTTCCCCTTGAGGCTTGGAGCTTAAATGAATCAGTACGCGAGGGCCGCGGGCCAAACCTCCCGAGTTACTCACAGAGCCGGCGCCCTCCGCCTGCCACCACCGGAGCCAGAGGGCGAGGCCAGCCCGGGCCCAGGGGGACTGCCAAGGGGGCCGCGCAGGACACCTCACCCCGGCCTGCGGCCCCTCCTGAGCGGAGGGAACAGCACAACCGGGAGGCTGAGCACCAGCAGTGAAGCTCAGGCTCCCACGTATCGATGGCGTGACCACACGTGTGTCACCGTGGAGGAGATGCCAGGCGAGGCGTGGGGCCTCCTCGTGCACAGGCCGGGCTGCTGCCCCCGAGGACCCCGGGGAGGCCACACAGCGTGAGCTCCGCAGCCACAGAGCAGAGGCCCCCACCCTGTGGGAACAGTCCCGGGGGGGGGCCTCCACCTACACGGGCCGCCTGGCCCTGCCTGGCCAGCCCTGGGGGCCGGGCCACCCTGCATGCCCACTGTCCACCATGCTGTGTGCACTGGGCGTCTCTCCCCCACACTCAGCTGCAGCAGAGGCGGGTAGAGGGCACCTGCCGCACCACGTGGCCAGGACCTTCGGAGCCACGACCTCTCTGCCTCTGCGGCTGCTAGAGCCTGAGGGCTGCCACAAACAGTGGCCACGTGGAACAAGGGCAAGTTCCAACCATGCCCTGGGCCCACACATGGGGGACAGTGGGGCGTGCTCGCAGGAGGGTGCTGGGGGGTGCCCGGGCCAAGAGGTAGGAGCAGAGGGCACTGCTCGAGGTCTGCTCTGACCCTCAGGCCCTGGCCGGGCTCCTCCAGCCCCACATGCTCTAAACCTGCCCACAAACCAGGGAGCAGGGACGGCCAGCGGCCAGGCTGACACCTGCCCCAAGACGGAGGTCGACGGCACCAAGGACGGCCCAGGTCGGTGTCTGAGGGAGGAGACCCAGTGCTGCTGGGTGAGGGGAAGGCAGGGGAGGCTGCCGCCAGCTGCCCGCCCTGCCCAGGGCACCAGGGCCTTTGATCAGAGCCCCCCATACCGGCTGGGAGGTGGGGGGCGCCTGCTGGGATCGTGGCCCAGCCGCACACAGGGCTGCGGGGCGGCCTCCTGGGCAGGCAGAAGGACTTCAAAGGACAGGCCAGGGGCCGCTGGGCAGCCCCAGCCTCTCCCTGCGCCCGGCTCTGATGGCCAGTAAAACTACCTTCTAATAATTAATGTTTTGACATCAAAGGCAAGAGCCGCCCGGGTCTGTAAACCATCCCAGTTCTCAGCCGAGGACCTGCCTATATTTTATCCTGTCTCTTCTGACTCTTTATTTAAATCCAAAACCACACACAGGCAAAACATTAATGGAAAACTTGGAAACTCTTTTTGATTACCAAAGTGCACCTTTGAAGTTCCCCCAAAAGTTCCGTTTTGTTCCCTTCTCCCCCCCCAACCCCCCCCCGGGGGCTGAAAAGGGACACAAAGCAGACACCATGTGGCCGGCCAGCCCTCTGGGTGTGGGGCTGTTAGTGACAGGAGGCACGAGGCAGACGGGCGGGCAGGCGGGGGACGCTCCACAATCAACCAGCTGCTGGGGCGCCCAGATCAAAGGCACCCGCTGCTGGCGGCCAGGCGGCCCCTCCCCGGGACTCCTCCCGCTCGGGGGCCCCAGGTTCACAGCCTGGGGATGCACAGGGGCCAGAGAGCAGCCCCCTCCGGGAGGGCACCAGGCCAGACCCCCCAGGTGCCCGCAGGGCCGTCTGCAGCTTCCCAGGACACCTAGAGAGCCAGGGCCTGCCCGGGGCCAGGGGGTGTCCCGGCCCACCAGCCGCAGGCCACGGTGGGGAGAAGACAGCCAGCCCTGGCCCTAGGGTCCAGCCCCCAAACCCAAGGAGTTCCAGAAGAGCAGGCCCAGGTGGAGCCAGCCCCTCGGGATGGGCTCACCCCAACCACACACGTGTGCTTTTAGCCACGGATGCCCGGCCCAGGTCACAAAGACCATGAACATGGGGACTGCGCATTAGTTTCTGAGACAGCTCAAACGTCAGCTGAGGGTCCAGGGCATCCCCACCGGCTCCCCAGGATGGCGGCCACGGGACTCAGGACTGGCTGCGGCCCTTCCCTATGCCACCCCCCCATCCACTCGGCAAGGACACAGTGAGGGTGGCTCACCCGCAGAGCAGGAGCAAGTCCCAGCCATCTGCCCCTGAAAGGATGCAGGCTCTGCCCCCGCTCTCCACCCCACGGGCACAGGCACCCCTGACCCTCCACCCCCAGATGTGCGACCTGGAAGTAAAGAGGAGGACCCCAGAAGGGACCGGATGCACGTGGGTGGCTTCAGCGACGCCCACACGCTGGTTTACCCGAGCTACTGGCGCCAAAGCCTGAACTACAGCATCAACTCCAACAGAGAGGCTGCGGGAGGACCCATGTCACCCAAACTGGGTCGCTCCCTGGAATGCAAGGATGGTGCAAGGCAGGAACCTACCCAAATCTTCACACGTGAACAAACTAAAGGAGAAAGTGGGCCTGCCCCCGTGCCCACCAAGCAGCAGCAGGAGACAGCCAACGAGCGCAGGGACCCCAGCTCGGGGACAAGCAACACCAGGGCGGCCTTCGGGTCCAACAGCTGGCGCGGGCACAAGGGTAGAGGGCCACGGCTCCCAGGCACCACCTGCGCCCGGAGCACTCGGCTCTCCGCCAGGACGCCAGGACACCGGCCACAGGGCACACATTTTGGTCAAAACCCACCGTGCTGTACGTCTAGAATGTGCCTCGGGGAAGTTAACACGAAACAGCAGCACACAAACCACTCCCCAGAGAAGACGAACACGCGCCCATCGACCCCGCCACGCCCCCAGGCTCACTGGCCAGGAGGGAGGACCCCCCGCCCCAGCCCGCTTCGTACCGGCTCTGGCTCTGGCGGGGGTTCCTGGCCCGGCCGCGACTTCTTGGGCTTGGAGGGGCCTCCGGGGCTGGAGAAGGACTTAGGCAACTTGGCTGAAGGCGACACCACAGACTTGGTGGACCCGGAGGGGCCCCCCAGGCGCTGTCCCCCTCCTGAGAAGGGAACAAAGGGGGCGGGGGTGGGCTCCTTCGAGGTCGGCTTGGCTTGAGCATCCACATGGCCGGTCCCCGAGGTGGCTGCTTCATCGTGATGGCTCACGTCACCCTGGCTGAGCCCAGCTGGATCCAGCGGGAGCAGGGGGCTGCCGGCGGCCTGGTCGGCGGACAGGGAGGGGGTCGGGCTTCCTGGGGTTTTGCTCCGGGAGACCCCAGGGTCCTGCCCACCAGCCGAGCTGCATCGTTTCATGGAGAACCTGAGGCGCAGACCCAGGAAGCAAATGAGACCCCCCGGCGCCTGGCCCACCCGACCCCGGTACCCTGAGGGCCCGGCAGGAGCAGCCTCCAGCCAAGTGGGGGGGGTGCGTTCCCTCAGACCCGGTTCCCCCCGTGTGGACTGCAGGGCCCCCACCTGATGATGGCGCTGCCCCCAGTGAGGCCCAGGGACTGGAGCGTCGTGGCCTGCAAGGCGGCTCTGCCGGTCACCTGAGAGGACGGAACAGGACACGCAGCTGAGCCCACTGGCCGCCCCCAGTGAGGGCACTGCAGGCTGGGTCCCCCGGCCCGAGCATGGGCACCACTGGCCCCACGGGGGTCCCCAGCCACCCCCCGGGGGACACCGCTCCCCACAGGCCGGGCCCTGCCTCCCGCACCCCACCTGCACCCCAGCATCTGTCGATTGGTCCACAGCTGCCTCCCCCACGGCGCCCCGTCCCACCAGGTCCCTCCCACTGATGGCCCCGGGGACCTGCCCTCACAGCCCCGTCCTGGGGCACCTCTAGCACGACAAATAGGTGGGCACAGCCCGTCCACACCGGGACTCCTCCCAGGGCCCCTTGGGGACAGGGGCCACCCAGGGCCAGGGAAGGGCACTTGGCCAGACTCAAAACAAAAAGCCCCTGTGAGCCAGGGGACCAAGTGCCAAGAGGGTCCCCGTCACGGGCAGGCGGGTGAGGACAGGCAGGGCCGTGGTGCCGGGCTACGCCTGCACCGTGCTGCCCTCGGTTTTGAAAAGATCAAAACACGGAGCAAAGCAAATATTTATTAAAATTAAACCACTTTTGTGACTCTCAGGCTTTGAGAGACGCTGGGAAAACAAACAGGGCGTCGAGGAGGTTTGGGGAGCAGCCCGGGCGGCCCGTGGTTAGCGCCAACCGAGCCGGCGCTCTGCTTTTTTCCATGAAACACATCACGCTTTCAGAGGCCGCTGCTTTGAAGGCGGGCCTGAGAGTGAATTTTCCAGATTGGAAAGCGGGGCCGGGCCGCGTGGTGACTCGGGCCAGGCGGGGGGGGGGGGGGGGGGGGGGGGGGCACCTACCTCGTCCCTCATGTACACACAGACCGGGCTGGCCTCGCTCGGCTGCTCCAGGCGCTCCCTGCGGGGGAAGGACACCTCACAGGCCGCTGCCACTGCCCTCAGACGCTCAGACGGCTCGGGCGGGGGGGGGAGGCAGGATGGCGGCCTGGGCAGGGTAGCGGCCAACGGCTGGCGAGGAGCCACCTGCCACGGGGCCCCGGGCTCCCAGACAAGCCTCGGGCCACCGTCCATGCCGGGGTCCACAGGAAGGAGCCCTGCAGCCCCCGAGCTGGGCTCCCGTGGGAAGCCGTCCCCGAGAGCCCCAGGCCGGGAGGGCAGACACCCTGTCCCCCTGGGGGCTGTGGCCTCAGTCCTTGCCCCAGCCGCGTGGAGGGCAGCAGGGGCCCCCTGACCTCGGGCCGTGACGCAGAGGCCTGGCCCACACAGGGCCCTCCACAGCCCCGCGAACCACTGTCACCGAGAGGTAAAAGTACAGGCTGTGGAGGGGCACGGGGTTGGCACGTGGGGCAGGACGCACGCCCTAGCCACTGTCACACGGGCCGGGCACCGGGGCGACACGAGGGCACACAGACCAGAAACACCACAGACGCTCCACACAGACATGTCTCCATCATCCGGACCCAGTGTCCCCCTCAACATGTCCTCCAGGTCGCCCAGGGCCATACCACCGCCCCTCTTCTCCACGCATCGCCTGCACCAGACCAGACATCCTCTCCCCTGGTCCACGCACCCCGTGGGAGGAAAGGGCCCCGGGCAGCGCAGCTGGACAGCTGAGGGACGGCAGGTGTGCAGGTGCGCACATGACACACACGCTCCATGCACAGCCGTGTAGCACCTGACGCCGACCCCTGCTCCACCGCCCTGTGCTGACACTGGAGGTTACGGGACGCAGGCCGAGTCCAGGCCTCGGAACCCTAAACTGCTGCTGGCAAAGCGGCGGGAAGCTCACTGCAAGCGCCCACTCGAGACCACACCTGGAGCGGCCTATCTGGTCGTCCTCACCCTGGAAGGGCGAACCAAGGGGTGGGGCCCACCCAGGCGGGAGGCTGCTGCCCACGTACACGCGGCTGGGACAGGAAGACCCGGCAGCAGGGCCCCCGGCTGCCCACGGACACTCGGAATGCACGGCTGCCGGGGCCCGACCTCAAGACCCCTGGGTCTTTCTCCTCTTTACTCTCAGGTTTTGTTTTTGCACCCGCCCAGAGGTGAGACCCCCAACCCGGAGCCAGAACCGGACCGTGGAGGATGGAAGGCCCGACCCCTGCCCCACCCCCGCCCCCGCCCCCGCCCGGCCAGTCCTTTTGCTCCCAATATCCCCACAGGAATATGGGAGGCCCCTCAGTGAACAGCCCCCCCGTGGGGCTCACCCTGTCCCCACCGTACACCTACGCAGACAATGGAGCTGCACCCCAGAGCCGGCTGCCAGCCTCAACCGAGCAATACAGGGGGCTGGCCGTGACCTCATGTGCACCGCCCCAGCCTCAGGAAAAGAGGACCCCAAACTCCTAGAGTGACGCCCCTGGCCAGACCCACATGCTCTTCTTACTGAACGTAAGACAGAAGACGTGTGGAGGAATCTCTCAAGGAAGATGCGTCCGGCAAACAGGACCCACCCCAGATCCAAGGACCAGGAGAAAGGGGTTCCAGGACCAGCGGGACTCAGAGGGCCTGCCGACACCCACCACGTCCAGGGGGTCCCCTCTGCTCTTGGCACCTCTGGCCAGGCCTGGGGGCTTTCTCCAAGCCCCTTCCTCTGGGCACCTGAAACCCCGACGGGGCTCACAAATCACAACCCCACGAGAGCACAACAGTGCCTGGGAAGGCCTGCTCACCGCTGTGCCCTCCAGGCCTCTGGACATCAAACGCCAGCCGGGCTTTGATGTGCGGCTCCTCCAGAGGGATCAGATTCCCCTGTGGATCTGAGGGAGAGGCTGTAAACATGCCAGGGGAGGGGCGGCCGCAATGGCTTCCAGACCTTCCCGGCCAATGAGCAGAGCTCTCCCTCCAAGAACAGTGGACCCGGACGTTCCAGGGTATTGGCCGCTGCCCCCTCAACAGAGACTCACTGAAGTCCCCAGACTCGCGGGGGAGCAGGGCCACGGGCCTCCTGAGGACGAGCCCTGTGCCCAGGCTGCTCCCACACCACACCAGGCAGAGCCGCTGGGCCTCGTGCAGGCCTTCCGTGGGTGCCGCCCGCCCCTCAGACGTGGCCTCAGTCCCGCAGGAGGATGCTAGCTCCTCTGAGGTTAGCAAACCTGCTCTTCGGTCGGGCCAGAGGCCAGTGGGGATGGCCGGGCAGGGCAGAGGTGCTGCCGCTGGTGGCCATGCAGACGTCCTCACTCACCACAATCGTGCTGTCCCCACAGGCGTGAGACGTTGTCTCCCGGGCCAGCTCCTGGCGGGGCACCGTGCTGGGGGCGAGCCAGGCATCTGGAGACCCTCCTATTTACCTCACCTATTCGGGCCTGAGCAAGACGGGCCGGCACAAACACAGGCGCTGCCAACACAAGCCACTACGTTCCCTGCGCCAGAGCTCAACGGGCAGGGCCCAACCCAGACCAGCAGAGCCATGACTTCAAGCTCAGCAGCCACAAGGAGCCCCCCACCCCGGGCAGGGCCACATCCCCAAGGGCCAGGCGACTCGTCCCCCGACACAGAGATGGGGTCAGGGCTGGAGACAGCCACACAGCCCCCTCCTCCTGGGCGGTTCAGTCCTCAGCGTGACTGTGGGCTGGTCCCCAAGCTCACCCGCAGCCCCTCTGCAGCCCATGGCGCCCCAGGGTCGCACAGCTCTGAGCGAGACCCGCAGACAGCCTGCCCTGCACAGGGACACGGAAGCCCTGCATGTCCCACCAGGGAGATGACGGCGCTGAGACGGGGCGGGCTGGGCCGCGGGGCCGGGGAGAGCAGAGTGGCGGGGGCACTGGGGCAGCACCCCGGAGCCCCTCCCCGGTGCCCCCCCCACCGTCTCTGGCGGCTCCCGGCCTCGGGCTCCGAGCACACACGCGGCTGCGGCCACAGGGGCCCGTCCAAGCGGGAGATGCGCCGGATTTCAAAGCCCTCCACCCAACAAAGGACTAAAAACATCTCGTTTCCCTACCAATCACGTGTTCAAAGCATCACGCTGGGGACACCCTGCGTCAAGCCGATCACGATCCTAAAATTAATCGCACCTGTTCTGACTGGTGTTTTGATGTGGCTGCCGACTCCCCTCCGCGGCCCACACGTGCGGCCCACGTGGCCCAGCCGGTGGCCAGGGAGCAGGGCCAGGCTGGGAGCAGGGCAGGGCCGCCCCCGACCAACAGCAGGCCCAGGATGCTGCGCTCCCCTCCGCCCCCCCCAACCTGAGTGAGAAAGGGCAGCCCCCGCTCACCCCACCCCACGCACACTCAGGACTCCAGAGCTGCCGAGTGGGCACCCGCTGTGCCTGCCACACGAGCGGCTGTGGGGGCCACGCCCACACGGACCCCACGGTGTCCCCACGGTGGCCGCCCCACCAGCTCATCAGGGGCCGTGACCCAGGGCTGAAGATGCCACCAGCCCTCCCACTCGTGATTCCTGCTGCGCGGCCCGTGGATGCCCGTGGAGCAAAGGCTGGGTGCCGGGCCTTTGAGGAACTCTGCGCGGGGCCTCCGTGCCAGCCCCACACCCTCCCCCTGGAGCGCACGGTCAGCGGGCACTGGGGGCTGGACCGACAGACGGTGGCCCGCTCCCGCTCTCCCCGCGGCAGCTAGTGGAGCAGCACCCCAACTGCCTGGAGCCGGGGGCCGCATCCACACAGCCATGGCCAGGGCGCTGGGAGGAAACTTCTAGACAGCTGGCAGATGCTCACAGGCCACACGTAGAGGATGGAAACTGCTCAGTGCACAACGAGGAAGCCCGCGCCCACACATTCGTGGGCGCCCCGCTGCTGAGTAAAGCGCCGGTGTGAGCCAGTTTCCTCCAAGAGCGGTCCCTCCCCTGGTCCTGCAGCGTCCCTCCCAAGGGGCTGTCCACCGTGTCCTCACCTGCTTCGTGCCCGACTGACCAAGGACCAGGTCCAGCGTCGCCGTGGGAGAGACTCGCCACTTGGGTTCTGATTTCTCAGGGGTTTGTTTCCAACACTGATCCTTCTGTTTTTATTTGTACCTACTGCTGCCTCCTCTGGAGGGAGCGTCCTCACAGCGAGGTGGCCCGCCTCCCTGCCACTCTGCTCCCCCAGGCGGGACTCCTGGCCTGCACCCACGTCCAGCTCCTTCTGGGGGGACCCTGCCTGCCCTTCGGTGGAGTGGTCTCAGCAGCTTCCTGAGAGCATGGGCAAGGGGTAAAGGTGTGACCCCCACCCCCCCACCAGCCAGGAGTGGCTCTGTTCCATCCTTACCTTCCACTGATACTTTGACAAATAGATAATTCTAGAATAAACACTTTTCCTACAGTTTTTGAAGGCCCTGGTCAGCCAGCTTCCCGGTGGGACCTGGGGCCCACGTCTGTCCCTGTCCTGTCCTGACACTCGGCCTCCTGGCTGTGTCCCCAGTTCCCATGCGCTCGGTCCCAAGCCTCAGCCAGAACAGCCGGGACCCGCACCCTCAGCTCCGAGGATGGCACTGCCGGGCCTCACATGCCCTGCTGCCACCTCGAGGTGCCCGGGCTACCAGCCGAGCTGCCCAGCCCAGCTGACACTCCACGTGAGCGGTATGGCGGGTCCTCAGACCCGGGAGATCTAGTGCCACAGCCCGGCCTGGGGCCTCCCGACCCACGGCCAGGCTGCCTGGTCCCCGCGGCTGCCACCTCCGGGCCGCTCCCACAGGAACCAGCCCCCCCCCCCACCCCACAGGAGCTGCAAGTGCTCTGGAGGCCACTGCTGAGGGCTCCACCCACATAATCCCCGTTCAGGAAACAGCACTCACAGCCTCAACCAGGCAGGCACCCGGAGCTGCACACAGTGGGGGAGCAAGAGACCCCTCCCCTCCTGCTCTTTGCCCAGCCATCGCCCACCTGCCCGCGACCTGGTGCAGCTGCATGGGTCGAGCTCTAACATTACAAAATCCTTCGGTGTTGGCTTCGGTGCCTTTTGGGAGGGGAAAGCATGACGCGCTGCACTCCCTGGTCCTTGCTTCTGCGGCACGGCCCAGAGGCTCCCCCCCACATCCTGGGCAGCTGCTCCCGAGACCTCCCGTGACCCAGAAAATGCTGCCCTTCCTCCCTGTGACATCTGCTTATCCGCTCCGCGCCATGCGGTGAGCTCCAGGAGGCCCTGGCTGCTCACTGCAGCCCACCTGGCCCGAGCGCTCCAGACGAAGGAGAGAAGACAGACAGACACAACAGCAAAAGGCAGACGCCCACGGCCCCTGAGCGCTGAGGAGCCCTGAGCAACTCCAGGTGTCCTGTCCTTCTTCCAAAAATCAGGATAATAGAAGCCTGGCCTCACCCAGCTGATGGGGGGCCCTGATCAGACAACAGGTACCACCACTGCTGATGGCCACCGAGGCGGGGGCCACCAAGTCCTCCCCAGGAGCGCCCACGGAGGGAGCAGAGGCAGCCCTGGCTGCCAGGGCCCAGGCGCAGGCAAGCAGAAGGGAGCCAGCTGGTCAGGGCATAGCAGCCCCCGCAGCCACGTCACCAGTAGGACCAGCACAGCAGGAACGGGAAGAGAACAACTCCGGGCAGGGGGAAGAAGTCGGCTGCTGGGACGGGGGCGAGGGGGGCAGTGGGCCCCGCCATCCAACCACTGTGGGCTGTCCTATGGCGGGGCCCTGCCACCCGGAGGGCCCTACCCAGAGTCCCCTCTCCCACAAGCATGCCACCCTCACATCGCCCTGGGGAGGCCCAGAGGCAGCGGGCAGCAAGCCCAGGGCCACACAGCGACCACCACACCCTCCCGTGGGCGCTTCCAGGCCAAAGCAGAAGACCAAAGAGTAAAGCGCTACCATCACCATTGCGACACATTCAGAAATGAGATTCCAACCGTTAATTATCGGACGGAACCTGGCATGTGTAAAACTCCATTATGACTTTCTTTTCAAACGTGGCAGTTACCACGATAAAGAAGTCTACGCCTGAAGCCCTGGTCCACTGAGGAGCCCAGAGGCCCCTGTGCCCCTCACTGCTCACCAAGCCCCTCATGACGACAGAGGACAGCTTCGCCCTCCAGGAGGACAAGGCCCCGCTGTCATGACAGAAAACTCAGTAAAAAGGATGAGCTGCTGGCAGCCAGCACCTGCCGGGGGCAGCCAACGGCCGGCAGACTCCTCAGCTCAAAGCAGGCCTCTTACCAGGATCACAGAGCTGAAAAGGCACGGGCTCCGACCACAGCAGCCCTCGGCGTTGTGGCTCTGGGCCAGCCGCACCGACCCACGGTCCTCACCAGAACTTGCCAACACCCACCTGGTCTGTGCAAAATGGCTGAGAAGCTCCCAGAGCGTCTGGCCCGAACAGAAGGTGTCTTGCAACCGAGAGCCATCATCCAGCTGCAGAGCGATGCGGACCTGAGGAAGGCAGACACAGGAAACCAAGTCAGGGAGAAAAGGAGCTGTCCTGCGCTGTGCAGGGCCCGAGTCTCAGGGCACAGGTGAGAGAGCGCTGGCCTTCGGGGCTCCCGGGACCTCCTGGGAAGCTGGCTCCAGAGGTGAGCGCTGCTTCCCAAACACTGCTGATGGCCACCGAGGTGGGGGCCACAAGCATCTGTCTGTCCCTGTGTTGTAAGCTGCTGTATCTGGGGTTCACCTGTCGTGTGGGCAGAGATTAGGAACGTGCTACGTCTCCTGAGCTTCCTTCACAGACGAGCACAGTTAACAACTTCTGCAGCTCCACAGTTAACAACTACGGCCCACAGTTAACAACTACGGCCCTAAGTAAGGACGTCTATGACCCAAAAGAACTTCCTTCCTGGTCCTTCCGCCAAGTGACAGACACACAAGGGCACGTGTGCACAGAGCTCGAGGCCAGCATGTGTCCGACACCCACGTGCACCTCACTGGGCGCCTGGTTGAGGCCGGGGGCTGGTTCTGCGGCCTGGCATGCTGCGCTCTGGCCAAGACACCGTGTCAAGTGCACATCTGCACTGAATCCCAGTAACAAGAGAGGGATGATGTGTGTGCAAGAGAATCTCCCCCTGCAGCCTCAAGGAACCCCCAAGGGAAGTCAGGGTTCCTTCTGAGTGAAAGTTTGAGAACCACAATCATAACAAAAAGAGGGGTGCTGGGCCAGTCCCCGCTGCCTGATTCCTGGTGAGCCCCAGAGAGGTGTCGTCCTCAGGACCGAGCTTCCTTATTTCTTTATCTCTCTACGGGGATGGAGACCCCCTTCCCTAAGGTATCTGCAGGACCCACAGAGACACACAGAAGTGGGCAACCAGCACTGCAGTCCTTCCCACCCACACAACCGTGGGGTCGTCCACTCCATCTCTAGAACCTACAAGTTACTGAGCTGGTGGACAGCTGCAGGCCTTGGTCAAAGACATGGGCTGTGGTCCAGGCAAGGCCTGTGAAGTCTAGGGTGAGGCCTGAGCCCCTGGGCCACATGTCCTCCTCCCAACACTAGGCTGCGCTCGACATCCCACAGGACTCTGCAGGTTCCCATTGCTCAGCGAGTCTACGACCAGAGTCATGAGGCTGAGCAAGTGCTGCTGACAGACGCAGCACAAGTAACCTTCCCCCAACGATAAATTCGGAGGGAAGGGATCCCTGGGTGGCGCAGCAGTTTGGCGCCTGCCTTTGGCCCAGGGCGTGATCCTGGAGACCCGGGATCGAATCCCACGTCGGGCTCCCCGTACATGGAGCCTGCTTCTCCCTCTGCCTGTGTCTCTGCCTTTCTCTCTCTCTCTCTCTCTGTGACTATCATTAAAAAAAAAAATTAAAAAAAAAAATTCGGAGGGTTCCTTTCCAATCCACAGCTGCCCCTGGAAAGCGGTGCAGGTGTGAGGACACGGGTCTCGCCTGACACATCCCTCCATTTACCCTCACGCTCCTCCGACCACTGCAACAGACCATCCCATCTGCTCAGCATGCTGAGGCCTCCTGTGGTCCAAACAGCTTGAGTCAAAGAGCCAGAAGAAGCAGTCCTGCTGGCCCCTCCCTGAGAGCCACCTACCATGTTCTCGGGCCCCTCGCGGCTCCGGGAGACAGGCACCATCTCCAGCTTGGCATTATTGGGCAGATTGGCAAACCTCCACTGGAGAGACAGGTCGAGCACATTCCTCTGAAACCTGCAAAGCAAGCCACAGCTCATGGGCTCCCCTGCAGATCCTGACACAGCCCAGCTAGGAGCAGGGTATTAGCCGAGTGATGTCTGTGTCCATGCAGCAACTCCCCCAGCCAATGCCCCCAAGGCTGCAGGAACAGGGGTGCAGCCTGCAAGCTTGCAGAGGCACAGCAGGTCCCTGTCTGCAGTGGATCTTCCAATGGAAAGAGAAAGTGGGCATGGACTCAGCGTTGACCAAATGAGCAAAGAGCAAGAGGGAGAAACCAGAAACAGGTCACCCTCTGAGGCAGGAAAGGAGCTGCCCGCCCAGGCGTAAAGCAGCAACAGGTCCGAGTACAGACTCAGAAAATAAAGACACATCCAAGGGGCGGCTGAGGGGAGTGTACCTAACTCTGCTCTAGAAAGTTCTAACCTGCTTCTGGGAGGTTGGGGGGAACAGAAAGAGCATGAGGCTCTGTAACAGCAAGCCGGGGACAGGCAGCATGGAGCACGGCCCTGAGTTCTCAGGGGCAGCAGGGCCCAAGAAAGCAGGCTCCCCCACCAGGGGCTCCTCTTGTCCCCGATGTGAAGACGGCTATACCACTAAGACACACTGCTAAGGTGAAGCGCTCCTCAGGTGGCACAGAAACCCACACCTACCGTGGCAGGGTTCTGACCCTTCTGCTGTTCTAGACCACCTAAGAATCTGCTGAAAGCCCTCCCCCTCTTTTTTTTTTTAAGATTTATTTATTTATTTTTATGACAGAGAGAGAGAGAGAGAGACAGAGACACAGGAGGAGGGAGAAGCAGGCTCCATGTCGGGAGCCCGAAGCGGGACTCGATCCTGGAACTCCAGGATAGCGCCCCAGGCCAAAGGCAGGCGCCAAACCCCTCAGCCACCCAGGGATTCCCCAAGCCCTCCCACTCTTTAGAGAGATACCCAGAGACCCATGCATGCAAGCCCAGGGCAGTGAGACTGCCAGGCCCCACGCACACACTGTGCAGGTTTTTCCCCGTTTCTGCATGACCACTTCCTCCTGCCCTCAGAGCCCCCACAGGAACTTATACAACCAAATGCACAAATACCATCTGCAGAAACCCCTAAAAAGACACATCCACAGCCTGACCCCCAGAACCTGGAAATGAACTTTGCAGATATAACTGAGTTAAGGATCCTGAGATTAGGGCATCCTGGATTTGGGTGGGCCCTAATTCCAATGACAAGTGTCTTACAGGAGACAGAAGAGGAAAAAACAACACAGAGGTAGGCGGCCTCGTGAGGATGAGATAGAGGCTCAGTGAAGCCACCAGAAGCTGGAAGTGATAAGGCCCTCTCCTAGAGTCTTGGAGGGAGTGTGGCCCTGCCACACCTCGACCTGGGGTTTCCGTGAGACAACACACTTGTTGGTTTAAGCCCCCAGGCCGGGGAGGGGTGGACGGACTTGGATCCTAGCAAACTCACTTCAGATCGTATTCGCTGGGGTTGAAGTCCTGCCGCCGGCATGTGTCCTCCAGAACCTAGGAGTCAGACGACAGGACGGTGAGCCACTGTGGCCTGGCCTGGTCGCTGGGTTGGCAGGCACAGAGTCCACCTCTTGGTGAACTAACTGGCTTTGCCAGACCAGGCCTAGTACAAGCCACACAATGGACTGTCCACCCGACAGATCCACACCCTCCGCTGCAACTCCCAGGCTCTCGGCCTGTCCTCGCTGGGGCCGCCGTGCCCACCGCCCCCCGCCCCGTGCCCCGTGCCTGCAGGACAGGACAGCCCACGGCCACAGACGCCCCAACACACCTTTGGGACCCAGTCCCCACGCACGGGGAGAGTTGTCTGCAGTGCTTCCCCGTCCTCTCCACCGGCCGCCACCGCCCCACCCTGGGGGCCGCTCCCGGGACGCAGCAGCCCCGGGACCGCGGGGCCCAGAAGTCTCTAACGCAACAGCTGCCCCGGAGAAAGTGCAGCGAGTGACTCAGCAAATAGTCTCCAGGCGCCAAGGCCGTACGCGCAGTGGACCCCGGGCGGGCACACAGCTCGGGGCTCGGCAGTGGACTCGGCGGGGTGCACGGAGGCGCGGACCCCGACCCCCGCCGGCGCGACCCCAGCCCCGCAGGGTCCCGCGGAGCCCGGGGGCCGGGAGCCCGGCACGGAAAGGGGCGGGCCCGCCGCGCCACGAGGCCGTTCATTGGCCGCCGCAGGCCCCGCCCCCGCAGGCCCCGCCCCCGCGGCCCTCGGGAGCCAACCGCAGGCGCGCGCCCCTCGCCGCCGCCGCCGCCGCCGCCCCCGTACCTGCAGCAGCACGGTGCTCGGCGTCACCTTCACCGTGTGGCGCCGCCCGTTCGGGGCCAGCACCGACACCGCGGAGCCCCCGCCGCCACCCGGGGCCGCCATCTTCCGCTCACGTGACCCGCCGCCGCCGGCTCGGCGTCAAACCACTTTCTCGCTAACAGCCGGGACGCAGAGCCACGCGGGGGCGGGGCGGGTTCTGAGGGGCGGGGCGCGCGCGCGCTTCCGTTCCCGCCCCCAGCCTGGCCCCGCCCCCAGCCTGGCCCCGCCCCCAGCCTGGCCCCGCCCCGCCCCGACGCGTTCGCGGAGCACCTGAGCACTCGCCGCGCGCGGGGTCGCCCGCGGACCCCCCACCCGGCGCCGCGCGCTACCAGCCCCGCCGGCCTGGGCCCCGCTTGCCCTTCGCCCCCGGCTCCAGCGCCCGCCCACTGTCCCCGGCCCCTGGGGCCGCCTGTGGACCGGAGAGCGTGCAATCAGTGAAAGTCAGACCAGCCCTCTGCCCGCCGGCTGCCGGGCTCACTGCGCCAGAACTTGTCCCCAAACCCAGGCTGCCCTGTGGGAGTCTGGGATCCTGCTGCCGTTTTGTGTGGGTGCTGCCCCACGTCCACCTAGATGTTGCACCCACGTACTGACCAACGCAGACCCTGCAAGCCTGTGACAGGAAACCAGGAAAGGTCGAGGGTGGCTGCAGCTCCAGGGACACCTGTGCTAGTCCAGCCTGATGGCGCAGGTGCAGCCCAACACTCAGGGGGACCTGGGTGTCTCCTTGAGCCCTCTCCCCAGGGTGAGCCCCTCCCTCGAGGCCGCGGAGCATCACAGGACATTGGAGATGTCGCATCTCCAGGAGATGACCTAGGAGGTCATCTGGTCAAGCCCCATTACCAGCCACTGCCAGGTCTTCAGTGGCTCAGAGACAACGCCTGCTGCCCTGTCCCTTCCTCACTATCGCCTTGCCCTGCCCACTCCTGTCCTCAGCTGTCTGTGTGTAGCTGGGCACACTGGGGTTTGGAGCAGACACTCGGGCATTTGTGGTCACTGCCCTGTCAAGCTCTCCCGCCCCAGCCTTCAGCCCATCAGGGCCCCCACAGGCAGTTCTGTGGCAGCAGGGCCACAGGTCGTCCTCAGCCCAGCCTCTTCCACATGGCAGCCTGCCGGGGCTCCCTCGATCCACAGGGACAGGCCGTTGGCACTTGTTCACTTGGCTGCTCTTACCACCTGTGGGGCCCTTAGCTGGGACGGCTCGCAGAGCAGAGCCGGGCATGGGGCAAGTGTTTGGCAAACATCTGCTTGACCATTGATGGTACAGCAAACCCAGCCCCTGAAATGTGCCTTCGCCTCCTGCTGCCGACTCTCACCTGGCTCTGGCGGTGGGAGGTGGGACAGCCGGGGGACCCGCCCCCCTCAGTGGCCTGGCTGGTGAAGACCAGGGCACAGTGAGGCACCTGTGGACAAGCCCTGGAAACGACCTCCGGATGCCTGCTTGGAGCCAGCGTGCTGCACCCACCGCCTGACAAGCCTCTCAAGGAAAGAAACACCCAGCAGTGCCCCCACACCCCGGGACAGGGGTGTACTTCAAGCCAGAGCCAAAATTTCAGGTCCTGGACATGCCAGATCCCCGCCACAGTGGGAAGGCCCCTCACCTGCCTTTGGGGACTTTGCATGCTCGGGGTTGGCCACCCACACTGGGACCGTGCGTTTGCTCTACTGAGAGGCCTGTCCCCGCACCTGCCTTCCTCAGCTCCTCTCTGCACCTCAGCAGGTTCACTGCCGCTCCAACACCTCCTGCAGGCATTTCAGGCACAGCCTCCAGCTACCCAGATTCCAGGATGTCACACATCACATCAGAGGCCACCGGAGACCACGGGGCCAAATGTCATCTTTGGGAGGTTTGCAAGGCCTTAAAGGAAAGTTTTATTTTTTTTTAAGATTTTATTTATTTATTCCTAAGAGACACACAGAGAGAGGCAGAAACACAGGCAGAGGGAGAAGCAGGCTTCCTGCGGGGAGCCGATGTGGGACTCGATCCCGGGACCCAGGATCATGACCTGAGCCCAAGGCAGATGCTTAACCGTTGAGCCCCCCACGTGTCCCGAAGGGGGTCTTTGCTTAGGTGTTTGTTCAGTGTCTTTTTGCAGCTCCTGTTTTTCATTTCTGATTTGGTATCTCAAAAAAGGACAGGTCTGTACATTAACGTACACAGCAGCTTTATTTGCAATACCAAAAAACTGGGATGAGCCCAGATGTCCTTCGACAGGGGAGTGGTGGAACACACGGGCACAACGATCTGAAAGAACAAAATACGGGAAAAAAAAAAAACAAAACACCAAAATATGGAGCAACCTGGGGGCTCCCTGGGGGAGTGCGCGGGGGCATATAAAGGCACTCCCCGACGGCTGCAGGCATCTTGTACAGCTCCAGCGACAGAGCTTTATGGAAACAGTATTTTTAGAAATGGTGGGCAAGGGACGCCTGGGTGGCTCAGTGGTTGAGCATCTGCCTTCAGGTTAGGTCATTATCCCGGGGTCCTGGGATCGAGCCCTGTGTTGGGCTCCTTGGTAGGTAGAGGGTCTGCTTCTCTCTCTGCCTCTACCCCACCCTCCCTCATGCTCTCTCTAGCTCTCTCGCTTGCGCTCTCTCTCTCTCTAATAAATAAAATCTTAAAAAATAAAAAGTGACATCTATAGGGGCACCCAGCTGGTTCAGTTAGAGGAGTGTGTGACTCTTGATCTCAAGGGTCATGAGTTTAAGCCCCAGGTTCGGCTTAGAGATTACTTACTTAGGGATGCCTGGGTGGCTCAGTGGTTGAGCATCTGCCTTCAGCTCAGGTGATCCCAGTCCTGGGATCGAGTCCCATGTCGGGCTCCCCGCATGGAGCCTGCTTCTCCCTCTGCCTGTGTCTCTGCCTCTCTCTGTGTGTCTCTCATGAATAAATAAAATCTTTAAAAAAAATGACATCTAGAGAAAAGCTAATACTTAATACATAGGAAGTTACTACTTTCCAACACTTCTGTATACTTTTCTCTAGATGACCACTGTTAACATCTCGTCATATGTCTTTTTTCTGTGCATTTATATTTGCGTATGTATTTATATTTGAAAGTCAGTTGATGATATCCTGGCACTTTCTCTCCAAATAATTCATCAGCTCCTCCTAAGAACCAGAACCTTCTGTTACTTCTCTGCATGCACCCAACGGGCATGCAGTCATGGATACAATGACATTATTTAACACAGGCTTCACTGTAGCACTGCCCTTGTCCCAAAATGGTCCTTTACAGCTGGTTGTCACATTGCCTTTGGTCGTCACATCTGCTTGTGCTCCTTTAATCCACAACAGACGCTCCATCTTTTGTTTTGCTTGTTTTAATTTTTCATGACACTCGCATTTTGTGACAAACCCAGACCCATTTTCTCTAGACTGTTCCATAGTCTGGATCTGCCTTTTGGGGCTACACATTCAGAGCAGCGAGGCAGGGCAGGCGACAGCCCATTGGGAGATCTAGGACATCGACTTGTCCTGTTAATGGGCAGTGCATTCTGGACCCTCGGTCCAAGTGAGTCTGCCAGATTCCTCCATGGCTAGGTCCTTTGTGGAGTGAACAAGCCATGTGGGGGCAATTTTTTGACACTGTAAATATGTTTTTCCAAAAGCCATTTACCCAGGGTGTTAGCCTCCCATGAATGGCTGTTGTCTGAATCCTTCATTACGTTTATGATTGCAAAGTCATGACTTTCTAACTTTACCAATTCCTTTACATGTAACAGGCATTTTGTGGTCAAGAAACACTTCCTCTCCATTAAAAAAAAAAAAAAAAAAAAAAACAACTTAAAAAAATTTTTAAAGATTTTGTTTATTTATTCATGAGAGACACACACACAGAGAGAGAGAGAGAGAGAGGCAGAGACACAGGCATAAGGAGAAGCAGGCTCCATGCGGGGAGCCCGACGTGGGACACGATTGCAGGTCTCTAGGATCAGGCCCAGGGCTGAAGGCAGCGCTAAACCACTGTGCCACCTGGGCTGCCCAAAACTTTTTTTTTTTAAGATTTTATTTATTGGGATGCCTGGGTGGCTCAGCAGTTGGGCATCTGCCTTTGGCTTGGGCATGATCCCAGGGTCCCAGGAAAAGAAAGATTTTATTTATTTTAAAGATTTTATTTATTTATTCATGAGAGACACACATAGAGAGGCAGAGACACAGGCAGAGGGAGAAGCAGGCTCCCTGCAGGAAGCCCAATGTGGGACTTGATCCCAAGACCCTGACATCACAACCTGAGCCAAAGGCAGATGCCCAACCGCTGAGCCACCCAGCTGCCCCCCAAAAAAATTCTTAAATGTTAATATGAAAAAAAATGTTAATATGAATTCATAGTTTTTTTTCCTTCAATTATTCTTTTTGATGCTCAAACTGATCAAAATTTGGCCAATGAGACCCCCTTCAAGCTGGCTCGTATGGGAGAGGCTGATTTTTATTTTCATATTACTTTAAACTTAGAAGAATGTCACAAGAACAGTACAAGAAACTCCTGTGTCCTCTTAGACTCAGCAGTTGTAACATGTCACCCAGTTGTTTTATCATTGGGAAATCTACCATTGATACCAACCTCTAGTCCACAGGCACCTTTCTCAGTGACCTCTTCCCTGCATCCCTTTGACCTATTTCCATTATTCTCTGAGTACTTCTTTGCTTCTGTCACTTCAGATGTCCTAGGCTTATCCAGAATGTTCCATCCCAGCCCTGAATCCACCATTTCTCAAGGAAGCCCTAGTCTCCAAAAGAGGAGAACGGGTTTTAGAAACCAAGGCCTGGAGCTAAGTGTGCTCAGTGCTATGGAGTGAGTGCCCCTGTCTTCCGCGGCCTTGCCAGGGACAGAGCCAGCATCCTGAACACATTGAATGTCTGTCTCCCCAAACCAGGCCCCGGCCAGATTTTCCTCTTCCCTCATCCCATATTTGTATTTGGTTGAATCATACGAAATTGCCAACGTTCAACCATTTTTGTTCTAAAAAGGAAAGAAAGCAAATCTACATGGTCCAGGCAAATATCCCTTTCTCCACAGTGAGGTTTGTTTTCAGTAACATCAGTATATTTACTAACATTCTCTGTCCCCACATTCCCTCCAAATAGCTACAGAATTACTACACCAATCTATTGACTACTGACCTACTCATGAAATTTGGAGATCTCTTTGTAGTAATTTTTGTCCTTAGAATGTATACCACTAAAGAAATACAGATTATTGTGTGGGCGCCTGGGTGGCTCCGTTGGTTAAGTGTCTGATTCTTGGTTTCAGCTCAGGTCACAATCTCACAGGTCATGGGATCAAGCCCTGCTTGAGCTCCACACTCTGTGGGGAGTCCGCATGAGGATTTTCTCCCTCTGCCCCTCCCCCCACGTGCAGTGTCTCTGTCTTTCTCTCTCTCTCTCTCTCCCTCTCCCCCCCTCCCAAATGAATAAATCTTAAAAAAAAATACAGGGTACTGTGTTCAAATTTTGTTTGAATCAATTCTCTTTTTCTGTGTAGTTGTATTTGTCTGCTACATAGATTCACTTATTTCTGAATCCTGGAGTCGTTTTTCATCTTTTTTGATTGAATGTTATATTTGGTTAGCAAAATATTCATGTGATTCAAATGTTATAGGTGTAAAACAAGACAGCCAGAAAGGGTCACTCCCTCTTGGTCCATTCCTACTCACCCCAGAGAAAACCATTTTCTTTTAGTTCTGGGGTAGTCTTCCTGCGTGTCTGTTTGCAAAGACAAGCGTGTGCGTCAGAATCCTAAGGAGACACAGGTGTGAATTCTGTCTCTCCCTCCTTCTTGCACAACGGATGGCACAAATTGTGCCCTCGTCTGTTCATTTCCCCGTGGCCCACCTGACCCGCTCTGGGACCGCCTCTCCCTCCGCGTGCGCTGCATCCAGAGCACCAACTGTCCCGATTGGACGTTTAGGGGATGTCTCAGCATCTGGGCAGCCAAGGGAGCGGCCGGGGCTTGTCGTCCTGGCTGCCTGGGTCTCGGTTCACCACTTGTGGAAGGAGACCAACAGCGGCAGTCAGCACTCGGGAGACGGAGGCTCGGCGCTGCTGAGCTACAGACAGCATCACAGGCAGTGGGGGCCCCACAGTGCGCCCCCACAGGACCCCAGTCTGGCCAGAAGACCAGGTGGGCGGGTCCCTGCCCAAGCTGCACAAGTCTCTTCAGGATGGCCCGGCCCAAACCGAATGCTGAGGAAGGAGGTCCGCGGGGGGTCCTCTTCCTGGGCCTGCGAGTGGGGCGAAGGCTGTATTTTTCAAAGCAATGATGCTCCAAACTGTGGTCCCATTAGGACCTCGGGCTATATATATTCTGGGTAAGAAGCTCCTGGCTGGCCTGGGAACCGAAGCCCCTATTACCTCAAGGAGCAAGTGGAGGGGGAGGCACAGCCCTGCCCCATACCACACTTACCATTCGGCAAACTGCATTTAACACATACGTATGTATTTATTTTTTATTTATTTTTTTTTATAAATTTTTATTTATTATTTATGATAGTCACAGAGAGAGAGAGAGGCAGAGACATAGGCAGAGGGAGAAGCAGGCTCCATGCACTGGGAGCCCGACGCGGGATTCGATCCCGGGTCTCCAGGATCACGCCCTGGGCCAAAGGCAGGCGCCAAACCGCTGTGCCACCCAGGGATCCCCATACGTATGTATTTAAGTGCATTTATATATACACTTACGTGACTGCGGTAACATCGCACTTTTTAAAAATATTTTATTTATCTATTTACGAGAGACAGAGACAGAGACACAGGCAGAGAGAGAAGCAGGCTCCATGCAGGGAGCCCGACGTGGGACTCCATCCCAGGTCTCCAGGATCAGGCCCTGGGCCGAAGGCAGCACTAAACCACTGAGCCAAAGGGGCTGCCCAACATTGCAGTGTAACTTAACCAACCTAATCTACTTTCCAACACAGACCTTTCTAGAAAATACCTGTATTCCCACTAAGGCAGGGATTTCCCATTGCCAAAGAATGAAACACAGGCAACCCCCTCCGCACCGCCGCTCTGGTCCACTTTCTTGTTTTCTCACCTCTGGCGTCCCCCCCCCCCGCCCCCCGGGGACAGCTTGGGGCCAGGGCTTCACAGAGCGGATGGGATGTGGCGGGAGGGAGGCAGAGGCCCAGGCAGGGCAGAGGCCCAGGCAGGTAGGAACCTCAGCTCACCCGGGCACCGGCTACTCTGATCTAGTGTGGATGTCACGAAACAAGTGGAGTTTCCAAGCTGCCGCCCTCCTGGCCGCCAGAATAACCCACAACCCGGTGCCACCCCAGCCGTGGAGGGGGGCCTCGGCGGGGCTGACGGTGCCTCGGGCCCCCCACCGGGCCCGCGACCCTCCAGCGGCGCCGCGCAGCAGCAGCCAAGGCAGTGGGCTCCGGGACGACAGGGACCGCTGCCTTCACTCCTTCGGCCCGTCCTCCGTGCTCTGTCCCAGGCGGTAGCTGGACAGCTGTTCGCAGGATCTGCTTTGCATTAAAGAGTGGTGTGGTCCTTTAAGAGAAGCATCTGCCGCCCCCGCGCACCACGGCCCCTTTGATGTCTCGCTGAGAGGTTCCCAGCCGGGAGATCTGAGGGCTGCTTTCTGCCTCCCCAGGGGCCACGTGCAGATCACAGGGTGGGAGGGCGGCGGGCCGAAGGTCACATGGCCGGTCTCCCTGGCCTGCAGCCACGACTGCCGCCGCGAGGGGACCGCAGGCCGCGCGGACGGGGACCAGCTGGCCCCAAGCTCATTAGGGTGTGGAGGAGCCAGCAGCTGGGAGGGCCAAGGAGGAGCCGTCTGGGGCTCTCCGCACCCGGCCTGGGACAGCCTGACCTCCCCGACGCCCTCCCTCACCCGGGCGGTGAGGCTCCGCATGGTGGGGACACTCCCGTGACGCCCCAAGGAGCCCTGTCTCCACGGATTTTCAGGAAGCGCCTCCCACCCCATGCCCTTCCTCCTTCCAGCTTTGGAATGTGGACCCTGACCCTCCAGAGTCAGCCCAGGCAAGGCCAGCCGCTGCCAGCACGCAGGAGGGTCCTTCAGCCAGGACGATCCAGGGACCGGCTGAGGCCCCGCGGGGAGGGCACGAGGGGGCAGGGGTGCCGAAAGGCCAGCAGGTCCTGACAGGCGACCGGTGGGATCCAAGGGTTGAGCTTGGGACCAGAGACCCTGCACTGATCCTCTGCTCACTGGCATGGGGGGTAGGGAGGGAAGATCACAGCAGGATGATGGGGTGCAGCCTCCTCCTGTGGCCCTGGGGGCTCTCCCTGCTAAATGAGAGGGTACAGGGTATGTATGGTCCCCCTGTGCCAGGTGACCCCAGGGCTGCTCAGGCTGGGCTGTGAATGGCCACCTGATTCCCAGAAGAGGACACGTCCCCGCTTCAGACCCAGAAGTATCCATAAGGGCCTCCCGCCCCGACTGCACCAAGCAAGTGGTATTGCTGATCAAAGTCCCAGGAAACAAGGCCAAAGGGCATTGCCGATTGGATGGGGTGGGGGGCTCTGGGGAAACAAAAGGGGGTTCAAATTCTGTGATCGCAGGCTCTGGCTTGGGGTCCCTCCCCAACTCATAGCTAGAGATGGGCTCTTGACCGGCTGGGAGCAGAACCTCCTCTCAGAGCTGGGGGGAGCGGGATCGTCTGCCCTGCTCCCCTGCCTCTTGGGCCTCAGCGGCCAGCAGCGGGGTGCGGTGCGGAGCTGCCCAGGTGGCTGCGCGTGGTGAGGTGGCCGGGCGGCAGGCAGCAGCTGGGGCCCAGACGGTGGCCACAGCTGGAACTCAGAAAAGCCCTCCCGTAGAGCCAAACCCGCGTCCAGGCCCTCACGGGGCCCCAGGGGGAGCCAGCGTGTGGCGCAGGCCATCCCACATCTGGGCCATAGCACTGAGCCCACCGCTTCTAGATGGCCTGAGTCCCCACAGGCCCGGCCCTCTGGTCCCATTACTGGTGTGAGGGGCCCTACACGGGACTCCAGGTGGGACCCCCGCACCGCTGACGACCCTGCACCGTGCCCATGCCCTCCCCCTGTCCCCGATGCCTCCTCCGGCCAGTCTAGGCCCTGCGCCTGCCCCACCTGGGGCCCTTGCTTTTTTTCTGAAATATTCCATCTCTGTTATCCCCAGGAAATGGGCACGTGTTCACAAGTGGGTCACATGTCAACTGAGCTCTTTGGCTCCCTCCCCCATATCTTTCTCCCCAAGGGCCAGCCCTTGCACCCCCAAACCGTATCTGGGGATATTCCTCCTAAAGAAATGGAGCTCCCCCCGCTCCCCAGCCAGGTTCCCATTTCCCCAGCTTCCTTGCAGCTGGGCAGACGCCAGATCTAAGCTTAGCCAGAAGCACCTGCTGCCCACCCGAAAGGGAGCCAGGAAGCCGAGGGGCGGGAATAATGCAAAGTCTACTGCATGTGGCAGTGGGCAGAGGGCAGAGAAGGGCGAGCCCCGCGCCCAGCACGTGTGGTGTCCCTGGTCAGGGGGCCACCGCCGCAAGGCGATTTGGGACATTGTTCCTGCTTCTTGTCCCCATACCTCCTCTAGACAATCCACGAGCCCTTCGTACCCAGGCCCTCGATCTCCCCTGGTCCTGGAGAGATGGCCAGCAGCCACACCAAATAACAGCCATCGTGTAGCATGTGCTCACTGGCCTCTGCAGGTCCTGCCTCATTTCACGTTCCCATAACCCTGGGAGGCAGGTCCTGTTGTCGTCCCCACTCTTTAGATTATGAACCTAAAGATCAGAGACCCCACCACAGGCTGGGGAATCAGGCCCCCTGTCCTGCCGCCATATCCCCCACCGTGTGGGTCCCCTAGACTTCCGTCTAACGAGCAAATGGGGGTGTGCACATCCCACGGCCCAGAATTCCCAGAGCTTGGGTGGCACCCCCCTGTTCCAATTCAGGTACTCAGTTTACCTGGCGCACAGCTTCAGTCACCCGGTGTCCTACGTCCAGCCTGGTGACCAACGTGGGTCAGACGCAGTGGCGCTTTAGGGTTTGTTTTTGTTTTTGATTTCGTTTTCAGGTAAAATTTACAGAACATAAAATTTAGAGCGTAGAATTCCATGGCACTTAGTACGTTCACCAGGTTGCACAATTACCACTACAGTCATTTTGGAACATTCTCATCACCCCAAAAAGAAACCTTGTACCCATTCCCTATTCCTCCCACTGTCTGGCAACCAGCAGTCGGCTGTTTCTGTGGATTACCCATGGTGGACACCCCGCAGAAGTGGAATCGTACACTACGGGGCGCTTTGTCTCCGGCTTCTTTCACTCGGCGTGATGTTCCTAAGCTCACCCGTCTTGGGGCGTGTGTCAGTACTTCGTTCCCTCCTACGTCTGAATACTATTTTATTACGCGCAGCATAGACCACAATTTGTTTATCCGTTCATTTGCTGATGGACATTTGGGTTTTCCACCTGCTGACGACCATACACGACATTGCCATGAACAGTCACATACAAGCGTTCGTGGGGACCCCTGCTTTCAATGTTTTTAAGACCACACCCCGGAGTGGAATCACTGGATCATATGTTCTTCTGTACAAACTACCGAGGGGCCAGCAGACTGGCTCCCCGCTCCCCCCCGCCCCCCGCAGCTGCCCCATTTTACATTCCCGCCAGCAGCACCCAGGTTCCAGGTTCTCCACACCCTCACCGACACCTGTCCTTTCCATTTTCGACCACAGTCATCTTACTGGCTGTGCGGTGGGACCTGACCCATTGCTGCTCAACTGTGGATCTCCCTTCCTCCCACCCGTCATGGCCACGGTGGCCGTCGCTGGGCTGCGTGCGGACAGCCTGGAAGCAGAGGCCCAGGGCCGGGTGGCTGGACAGAGTGGCTGTCCTGGGAGGACCCAGCAGATTCCAGGGGTTGAAAACTCTGAGTGGAGGAGTATGAGGCGTGGAAGGTAAAGCTGGCCTGGGGCGCGGGGGGGTGCAAGGACACACCTCCATCTGATGAGTGTGAGCAGCCCACCGCCACACCAGGGTCGGGGCTGCTGCTCTAAAGGAGCAGGACTGGGGAAGGCGGAGACACAGATGGACCGGGAAGCTCTGGGGAAAGCATTTC
The DNA here is from genome assembly GCF_011100685.1 of Canis lupus familiaris. Taxonomy (NCBI): domain Eukaryota; kingdom Metazoa; phylum Chordata; class Mammalia; order Carnivora; family Canidae; genus Canis; species Canis lupus. The sequence goes on from NC_049230.1 coordinate 1,165,912, forward strand.
GATTTTGCTAGTTATGTTGAACAAACCAAAACAGGAACTCATTTCGGTCCAGTACGCAGGCTAAGACACACTAGGGCACACATCAGCGACTATAATATGCGTGCTCTTCCCGTGTCCTGGAATTTCGTTGCCAATCGTGACCGCCATCCCTGCCGCGAACCATGCTGAGCACTTTCACGCATGGGCTCCCGTAATCCCACAAAAGAACCACTGATAGAGGCACGGTCATTACCCCGCTTTAAAGAAGAGGAAACGGAGGCACAGACAGAGGTCACAGGCCTTGCCCTGAATCGCCCAGCCAGGAAATGACTCAGAGCCAGGTGAGTGTGAAGCAAGCACAACCCAACGTGGTCGCGCCATCCGGCTGGAGGTAGCACTTCCCGCCTGGGACTTGGAATAGTAGGCTCCTAGAAGGAGAGGGCTCCTTGGGCAGGTTCTCCCTGAAGCCAGGGTCAGCGGGGGCTGGGTGGGGAGGTTAGATACCTCTGGACAGGACCTAAGTTTGAAGCTACTGCCTCTGGCTGGCCAGTCCTAAGCACGGCCTCTAAACAGACCAACGACAGGGGGACGGCCAGTGTGGACTTTGGGATGAGGAGAGCTCATCGTCAGCTCTTCTGTTAGCTTCTCTGAGTCTCAATTCCCTTCATCTGGAACATGGGCACACGGCTGCCCTGACGGTGCCTGTGGGGAGGACCTGCGCTTGTGACACAGCCTGCCCCCTCCTTAGCTGAATGACCCCAGCCCAGGTCAACCTCCCGCGCACCTCAGACTCATCCTAGGCTTCAAGGGCTCTGCCACAGCATCTCTCACCCCTCAAGTGCCCCAACACCGGCTTGTAAGGACCCTCTGGGGTCTGGAGCGCAGCCAGAGTGGCTGCTGTGTGCGCAGCTCCACGCCCAGCCTCAGGCCTCCCGAGAAGGACAGAGGGCGCTGGGGCCAGCAGCAATCCGGGAGGCTGGGTGCGGAGCTGGGCCAGAGCCCCCAGCAGCCGCTGAGACCCTGCCCCACCAGGGGACACCGCCTCCCCACTGCCCTGATTTAGGAAAGGGGCTCAGTACCCCCCCCCCCCCCAGTTCTGGATCCCTGTCTTTAGCGCGGGTGTGATGCCGCCGCTGGACCGCCGCGGGGAGGGGTAAGGAGAGTCCTGCGAAAGCTGTCCGTGACACTTTGTGGGTGTGGATGGAGGGCGAATAAATGCTCTTTTTCTCTCCCCACCCACCCCGCCTAGCAGCCTCCTAAGCAAACACCTGCCCCCCTCCCCGTTTTGATGTCTGAGCATCTCATTCTGTCCTCAGTGAGGAGATGAGCGATGGGACGGAGGAACTAGGTCGGGAGGAGGTCAACGAGGGAGACCAAGCCCGCTGCTGCTCCCGGATCCGGGCCCCCGCCCTCCCTGCGACGGCGGGGCAGGGAGAGATTCTGGGGGTCCTTGGGGTGCCGCGCTGACGGGGTCAGGCCGGGGCGCTGCAAGCCCCACCCCAGGCCCGGTAAGCGGCGGCCCCCACGGGTTCCAGGGCCGCGCAGAGTCTGTGCATCCGGCGCGGGGACCGGCGACTCCCCCGTGGCGCCGCGCAGGTCAGCGAGGGCGCCAGGGACCGCGCCACACCTGTCCGCTCCTCCCGGAGGCCCCTCGGCGCGGGGCCCCGTGTCCGCCGTCGCTTTGATCCCGGGGGCCCCGCTGGATAAAAGTCTCGGCGGCTCCGCGCCAGCGCCAGAGGGGGAGCGCAGCCGAGCCGGCGTCCCAGCGGGCGAGCCGAGGAGCCGGGCCGCGGGGCAGCGGCGGTGAGCGCGGGGGCGCGGGCGGGGCGGGGCGGGGGAGGGGAGGGGAGGGGAGGGGAGGGGCGGCGGCGCAGGTGAGCGCGGGGGGCGCGGGGGGCGCGGGGGGGGAGCGGCGGCGGCGCAGGTGAGCGCGCCCCCCGCGCCCCCGCCCGTCGGCCCGGCCCCTGCGCTGCGGCGGAGTCGGGGCGCCGAGGAAGCCCCGCTGGCCGCGCCCCTGCAGCCTCCCGCGGGCGGGGGCGGCGGCGCCGGGCGGGCCGCGGGGCACGGGGCTGCCGGGACGGCGGGGCCGCGCTGCCCCCCACGGAGCCGGCCGGGAGCGCCTCCGGCGGCCGCGGCGGGATAGGCCAGGCCCCTCCGTCAGGCTTGCGGTTTGGGAAGAAAAGGCGATGCCTCCGCCAAGAAAGGAGCGAGCGCGCCCCCCTCCCCCTCGGCCGGGCGGGCGGCGGCGGCGGCACATCTAAGGCGCGGGCACCCGGGCCGCCGCGGCCCCCGCAAACTACGCCCAGGCTCGGCCCCCGCCGCTCATTGGCGCGGGCCGGAGCCAGCGCACCCGGACCCTGCGCTGCCCTCGCCCGCCGCGCCGAGCCCCGCCGCCCTCGACGCCGAGCCGGCAGCAGCGCCCCGCGCCCGCGCCCGCGCCCGCGCCCGCCCCGCCCGCGCCCCGCCCGCCCCCGGCCCGGCCCGGCCCCGCCGCCTCAAGGCCGCCCGCTCTCCGCAGGTGGCCGCGGGCCCGAGCGGCGCGGCCATGGGCCGAGGGGTGCGCGTGCTGCTGCTGCTGGGCCTGCTGCACTGGGCCGGGGGCGGCGAGGCCAGGAAGACCTGGCGGCGCCGCGGCCCGCAGCCGCCCCCGCCCCCGCCCCCGCCCCCGCCCCGCGCCGAGGCCGCCCCCGCGGCGGCGCAGCCGGTGGAGAGCTTCCCGCTGGACTTCACGGCCGTGGAGGGCAACATGGACAGCTTCATGGCGCAGGTCAAGAGCCTGGCGCAGTCCCTGTACCCCTGCTCGGCTCAGCAGCTCAACGAGGACCTGCGCCTGCACCTCCTGCTCAACACGTCGGTGACCTGCAACGACGGCAGCCCCGCCGGGTGAGGCCTGCCCCCGCGCCCCCGCGCCCCCGCGCGCCCCGCGCCCCTGCCTGCCGCCCCACCTGGCTGCTGGGCGCCCGCTGCCCCCTCCCTCGGCGCCCCGGCGGAGGGCCCGGCCCTGGGACCCGCGGGGGTGGGGCAGCTCGCAGCGCGGGCGGGCGGATGGGCAGGCGGGGGCACTGACCCCTGGGTCACCGTGCCCGGCCCCTCTGCTAGCGTCCTTCGGGCTCTGGGCGGGCAGATGCAGTCCCCGAGCGGCCCGCTCCGGCAGGAGGAGGCGGCCCAGCGGGCGGGGAGAGTCCTGCTGTCCCCCCCAGTCCCCTCCGCGCTGCCACCGGGACTGCCTGGGATCCCAGCCAGCCGGAGGGACGGGAAAGGGGCGCAGGTGGGACCGGAGGACGGGGGAGCGGCGTCCACTCCTCTCCAGCCCTGAAGTGTGCAGAGGAAGGATGCTCGCCTGACAGTCAGGGAGGGCCCCGACGGCCGGAGGACCAGAGGTTGGGTCGAGCCTCGGTGACACCCGTGACCTCGCACGCCCCACTGGCGGGTCAGGCCCTCACCCCACACACACGTCTAGTGGGGGCCCTTTTCGGGCTCCGAGCACCTTGGCGCGTTCCGGGAGATCCTGAGCCCAGCGAAGACTGCCCGGCTCCTGGCACCGGCGCCAGGGTTACAGCGGTCCCGCGCGGGGCGGGCCGTGGGGATTTTCCACGGACCACACAGCCCCTCGCGGCCCTTCCCGCCCCGCCAGCGCCACCTCTCGGGACGGTCGCTGCCGGCGGCGCCGCGCACGGTCCACGGGGCCTGGTCACTGGCGCCCTCGTGCGGCCCGCGCTGCCCGGGCAACAGGTGGAACGACCCTTTCCTTCCCCAGAGCTGGGTCCTGCTGACCTCACATTCCTCCCGTCCCCGCCCCCCCTTTGCAGCTACTACCTGAAGGAATCCAAGGGCAGTCGGCGGTGGCTTCTTTTTCTGGAAGGTGCGTCCGGGAGCCCAGGCGGCGTGGTGGGCAGAGGCCCCTGCGCACAGACACTGACAGGGTGGCTGTGCCCGCAGGTGGCTGGTACTGCTTCAACCGGGAGAACTGTGACTCCCGTTATGACACCATGAGGCGCCTCATGAGCTCCAGGGACTGGCCGCGCACCCGCACAGGTCAGCAGGTCACCGACTGCCCCCCCCACCTCCTGGGGGGTGGGCGGGGCAGGGTGGGGCTCACAGTTCCAAGTTCCCAAAGAACTCCTGCCCTTTGCTTTCTAGAGCCCTGGGGAGCCCCCCACCCAGTTCTCTCCCCCTCCTAAGGTCAGCGGACACCCACTTATCATTCTTCATTCTTATTCCGCAGGTAACCTCAGAGGCTTACCATGGCTGCTCTGCGCACCAGTCCTCCTTGGGCCAAGGCAGCCAGTGCAGGGTGGAAGAGGGCAAGGGTCACGTCCGAGTGATTGGCCTGGCCTGCCTGCCTTGTTGTGGCCAAATAAGATGGCCCACATCCCACACTGTCCTGGAGCCCCGGTCGCTGCACAGCCCTTCCCCCCAGAAAAACCCCTGCCTCTGTCCTTCCCCAGGCACCGGGATCCTGTCCTCCCAGCCAGAGGAAAACCCCCACTGGTGGAATGCCAACATGGTGTAAGAGGGAGCAGCGGGGTGCCTCCTGAGGGGGTCCTTCCCTGGGGAGTCTGTGGGGGGTGGTCCTCCTTGGGGAGGGTTCCTGTTCCTGAGGGTCTTGGCAAGCTCACTCTGTTCTCCTGTTGCAGCTTCATCCCCTACTGCTCCAGCGATGTCTGGAGTGGGGCTTCGTCCAAGTCTGAGAAGAGTGAGTCCCCTCCGTTTCCTGCCCCCAAAGCCCAAGCGGGGAGGACAGGGCTTCTGTCTCATAACTCCCTCTAATCCCCTGACGTCACGTCCCAGGGTGCCTGCCCCGAGCACCTGCTGTCAGTTGTCCATGGCTGGCTTGGCCGCTGCAGGGATCCCGCTCCTGCGTGTTCCCTGGGGAGGGGCCCCCAGCTTAGCCTGGGACACCTGACCGCCTCCCTCCGTTCATCCCAGCCCCCTCCCCTGGAAGAATCTCCTCCTTCCAACCTGGAGGTAGGAGGCCTTGCTCTCTGTCCAGGCCCCCCTTGAAACCACCCTCCTCCCCCACGCAGACGAGTATGCTTTCATGGGCGCCCTCATCATCCAGGAGGTGGTCCGAGAGCTCCTGGGCAAGGGGCTGAGTGGGGCCAAGGTGCTGCTGCTGGCAGGGAGCAGGTGGGCCAGGCGGGTCAGGGCCAGAGCGTGCAGGGTGGGGCGGGAGGGGAGGGCAAGGAGGGACCCAGCCTGGGCAGGAAGCGGGAGGGTTCTGCTCCAGGGTAGCTGGAAGCCTCCAGAGGACGCCTCTGGGCTCTGTGGGTGCGCATGCGAGGGAAGCTTGGACTATGGGGACCAGGGCGCCCTCTCTAACGCCTGGGGTCCCTGTGAGTGGGATAGCACCTGGTCGCTGTGCCCCTGCAATGTGCGGGGGCCCAGAGGACATCTGTAGAGTAGAGGAAGGGGCCTGAGGTCGCATATCTCGCCATGGTTTGCAGATGAGGAAACTGAGTCAGAGAGTGAGAGAGAAGGGAAAGAGGAGTGGGAGCAAGTGGGATGGCCTGCAACTTGGCTCATTGCCGTGGGCTCAGGGCCAGGGGCTCTGCTAGCCTCTCCTGTGCCTCTGGGACCCCAGAAGGCCTGTGGGTCTTCCACATGATCCGGAATGTGTGGGCAGTTCAGGACGCGCCTGTCCACGGCCGTGGGCCTGGGGCCGGCGGGCTCTGGGACCTCACGGGCTGCTTCCTCTGCAGCGCGGGGGGCACAGGGGTGCTGCTGAACGTGGACCGCGTGGCCGAGCAGCTGGAGGAGCTGGGCTACCCGGCCATCCAGGTGCGGGGCCTGGCGGACTCGGGCTGGTTCCTGGACAACAAGCAGTACCGCCGAACAGACTGCATCGACACCGTCACCTGTGCGCCCACGGAGGCCATACGCCGAGGCATCAGGTGCCGGCCGCCGGGGGACCGCTGCCGGGCTGGCGCGGGGCCTATGATGGGCGGGGAGGGGGCGGCGCCGCCTGACCCGCAGCGTGTGCCCAGGTACTGGAACGGGGTGGTCCCGGAGCGCTGTCGGCACCAGTTCAAGGCCGGCGAGGAGTGGAACTGCTTCTTTGGCTACAAAGTCTACCCAACGCTGCGCTGTGAGGGGCCGGCCACGGTCGGGGTGCACGCGGCAGGGTGGGGGGCTGGGAGCGTTGGTCTCGGCTGCGGCCAGCCCGGAGGCCACTGCCCCCTCTGAGGGAGCTGGGTCGCAGCTGGCCAGGTTTGCCTGGGACTGGCCTGGGTTTAGCATCACAAGTCCACTGGGGCCCAGGCCGACCGGGACAGTTGGTCACCCTGTCCACAGTCGCGGTTGGGAACGTGCTGCCTTTGGGCGGGGCCTTGGCTGTCCTCCTCAGGTTCACGCCTGAAGGGACATGGTCACCAAGTTGTGGTCAAAGCGGAGACCCTGGGAGCCAGGCCAAGACGGGCTGGGAGGGAGAGTAACAAGGGTGCCGCGGGGGGCTGGCGGCCAGCACTCTGAGGGGAGAGCTCAGCTGGCCTGTGAGCCCACCAGGGAAGGGGCCGGGGCCTCAGGCGCCCCGAGCCTGGGGTGGGGCAGAGTGCCGAGGCAAGGCCCAGCTGAGCTGTGCCCCCCAGGCCCGGTGTTTGTGGTGCAGTGGCTGTTCGATGAGGCTCAGCTGACCGTGGACAACGTGCACCTCACGGGACAGCCTGTGCAGGAGGGCCAGTGGCTGTACATCCAGAACCTGGGCCGTGAGCTGCGGAACACGCTCAAGGATGTGCCGTGAGTGTCCTGGGGACCCCCGCCCCCGACTCAGCCCTCTAGATACGGGGGGAACCGTGAGTGGTCTCCCAGGCGTCCAGGTGTCCAGCCGTCCAGCCGAGGGGTGTTTCCCCAGCTAAAAACAAGAGCTTTCAAACCATGGGAGGCCGTGGAGGAAGCGTAGCTGCATGTTACCAAGAGCAAGAGGCCGATCTGGAAAAGGCTGCAGAGTGTACGATTCCAGCTCCGTGACATTTGGGGGGGCGGGAGGCAGGCACCAGACAGTGAGACAATCAGGGATGGAGCTGGGGAGGGGGTGGTACACAGAGCAGTGAGGAGTTTTAGGACAGGGAAACTATCCAGCCCAAGAGGGTGGACGCACATCGTCACACATGTGTGCAAACCCGTAGAGCGCACAGGAGCAGGGCAAGCCGTGATGTGCGCCACGGGCTCTGGGTGACCGTCGTGTGTCCGAGCAGGTCCATCCGTGGTGACAGGCACACCTTTGGTGTGGTGTTGACAAGCGGGGGAGGCTGTGCGTGTGGAGAGGGCGTGCGCGGGAAATCCCTGCTCAATTTTGATGTGAACCTAAAACTGCTCTAGAAATAAAGTCTATTAAATGAACAAAGCAAAATACTCACACATCCGGGTCAACCTGCCGCCACTGCCCAGCCGGCCCTCCCTGGAGGGGTGGACTCTGAGCAGGGTCTGGAGGCAGGAAGAGACGAGCGTGAGCAGGGAGCACGTGGGTTGCTGGGGACAAGGCCTGGTCCAGAGGGCAGCTGGCTAGGCGCAGCCATGGAGGGGGGATGGGAGCCAGGGACAGGAGAGGTGCCCGGGGGAGGGGGCTGGAGCTACTGTGACCTGCGGGCACGGGGGTGGGGTGGGGAAGAGGCCCAGGGGATCGCTGCAAGCCTGCTGTCTCCTCCCCAACAGGGCCAGCTTCGCCCCCGCCTGCCTCTCCCATGAGATCATCATCCGGAGGTCAGTGTTCCTCCCCATGCCCGGGATAGATGGCATCTGGGTCTCCTGCAAACACCCACGGCCCCACCCCCACTTGCTCGTCACCGCTTCCCCAGCTCTGTAGAAAGGGCTTCCTTCCAGGGCTTTCAGTGCCAATTGTACAACCAGCCACGTGGCTGAGATGGGCCTGCCTCCACCTGGTCAGGCCACCCCGCGTGACCCCACCTGGATTTCTGTCTGCAGCCACTGGACGGACGTCCAGGTGAAGGGGACCTCGCTGCCCCGGGCGCTGCACTGCTGGGACAGAAGCCTGCATGACGGCCACAAGGCCAGCAAGGCCCCGCTGAAGGGCTGCCCCGTCCACCTGGTGGACAGCTGCCCCTGGCCCCACTGCAACCCCTCTTGCCCCACCATCCGGGACCAGTTCACCGGGCAGGAGATGAACGTGGCCCAGTTCCTCATGCACATGGGCTTCGACGTGCAGACCGTGGCGCAGCAGCAGGGCCTGGAGCCCAGTACGCTGCTGGGGATGCTGAGCAGCGGGAGCTAGGGGTCCCGCCCCGGGGAGCTGGCGCTGGGGCCGGCCACGCCATGGGCTCCACTGCCCCTCCTAGGACGGACGGGGCCCCGGCTGGCCCCACAGCTGCCTTCACTGCCCCTCTACCACTGCCACCTGGAGCCCAGCCACAGCCCCCAGCCCTGCCTCCTGCCCACGCTGGGGAGCCCCAAGCACTGGGCTCCAGCCCACCAGCCCGGAAGTCCCCCGAGCCCAGCCCCAGCCTCTCTTGGCGTTTTGTATTATTTTATAAAGTGACTTTTTTATCACTTTAATTTTTTTTAAAAGGAAAATAAGAAATATATGATTAATGATATTGTTCTGTAACATATTTTTTTTAAATAATGAAAAAGAAAAAAAGACAACAAAAGAGCCTCACCCTGCAGACGTGTTTATTTGAATGGGTAGCTTGGCCACTTGACACACCCTGCGCCCCATCCCCAGGGAAGCAGGGGTACTGGGCGCGACCCCCGGACGCACAGATCCTGTCCGTGGCCCCCACCCCACCTGTCCCATCCCAAAGCCTCCTTCCGTCCATGCGCTCAGCAAACACCAGTCATGGGCACAGCACAAGCAAGGCCCTGACACAGCGGTCACAGCCAATGCTTCTCAATCTAGTGACATTCACACAGCGCAAAATTTCACCATCCCCAGGAAAACACTCCTTAGCCAGCTAACCTTTTCTTTTCTTTTCTTTCTTTTCTTTTTTCTTTTTTTTTTTAAGATTTTATTTATTCATGAGAGTACAGAGAGAGAGAGAGAGGGAGGCAGAGACACAGGCAGAGGGAGAAGCAGGCTCCATGCAGGAAGCCCGACGTGGGACTCGATCCCGGGTCTCCAGGATCTCGCCCTGGGCTGAAGACAGATGCTTAACTGCTGAGCCATCCAGGCGTCCCCTAACGTTTTCTTAAAAGTTTGCATTCGTACCTGTTCTTACCAGGTCACCTGGGCATATTCTAAGATGTAGATTCAGGGCGAAAATCCCCCTGGGCCCCGCCCCCACTCTGACATGTTTGGTTTTTATTTTTTATTTTTTAAAGATTTTACTTATTTATTCATGAGAGACGCAGAGAGAGATGCACGGACACAGGCAGAGGGAGAAGCAGGCTCCCTGCGGGGAGCCCCATGCGGGACTCGATCCCGGGACCCCGGGGCCACGGCCTGAGCCGAAAGCAGATGCTCAACCATGGAGCCACCCGGGCGTCCCTCAAGTAGGTTTTGTTAAGGCCCGGAAGGACAGATACAGTTGCTGCGGCCTGCAGGGTGTGACAGGGAGGTCTCCGCCGGGTCAGCCTGGGCTCCACACCCTGCTCCCCAGCACAGATGTCAGGAGCCGGCAGGCCTGTGCACAGAATGGGGAGCTTCTCAGAGACCCCACACCCTCACTCCCAGCAAGGTCAGGGGCCGTGCCGTGGGGACGTCAGAGCCACCGTGGGCCTTAGAGGGACCCAAGCAGACCCCGAGAGCGCCAATGTCGTCTGCAGAGGGGTCTCCTCCCCGCCACCTGTGGCCAACTCGTCACCGTGTTGGCATCCCCAGGTGGCCCTGAGTGGAGACCTGTGGTGTCCTCCACGGGCCGCTGCTCCATGTACCCTGTGGGACCTGTGCAGTCCAAATGGCCCAGGGAAACTGAGGTCAGGGATGGGGCGGCCAAAGGCTGCAGATGAAAACAGGTGTACACGAGAGTGCCGCTAGCTTGGGGGGCAGCCTCTTCCTGGGGCCTCCCGGAGGGCCACGGACAGTGGGCTTCCGGGGAGAGAGGGGCTGGGAGGGCCCGACAGCAGAGACTTCAGGGGAAGGGGCCTGCCACGGTCACCTGGGATGTGGGGGACTCAGGTGCTGCTGCCTGAAGACCAGCCCTGTGCGGAGAAGGGTGGTGGGCGGTGACACTGGCACCGTTAGACAGATGTCCCACCGCGCCTGAGGCGGGCCGAACGGGGTCAGCGGACAGCTTTGCGTGTCTTCGAAGCCCGGGGTGCGTGGAGCGTTCATTATACCTGTGGGCTCGGGCAGATGGGATTTCTCCACCAAAGGAATACACGCTTTCCCCCTGTGTTCCTGACAAAGAAGGAAAGAGGCAGGACCCAGCCCAGGGCCTCGGGGTCAGTCCTTGGTGCACTTTACTGCCAGACCAGTGACAAAATGAGCCCAGGACACGCAAAGACAGTGGGTGCCTAAGCCAAAGCCATAGGACTCAGCGAGGCCGCCCCTGGGACCTGCAGACCTCTGCACGCTCAGGGCCCCGCTTTCCCAGAGATGTTGCTACTTTACACCTTCCGTGTCACGTGAGTCCTATAGGAGCAAAAATGCTCAGCACATTCTTGTAAAGTGGAGGGGGGCACCTGGCTGGTGCGGTCGGCTAAGTGTCTGACTCTTGATTTCAGCGGCGTGAGTCATGATCTCAGGGGTGTGAGTTTGAGCCTGGCAACCCGCCCCTCGCTGGGCGTTGAGCTTGCTTAGGACGCTCCTCCCCCTCCCTCTGCCCCCACCGCATGCTTGTAAGCCGGAGTTCTCTCCCCCACCGTCTCTCCCCCCAGCACCGTTTCTCCCCCCTCTCTGTCTCTTCCCCCCCCCGCCCCCCCTCTGTCTCTCAAAAAAAAAAGCCAAAAGATCCGAGTGCCGAGTGCCAGAGCAAGATGCACACCACCTGCTGCCCCTCTTCCCTCTGCCCTCAGAGTGGCTGTGACCTCCAGGCCCTGCCCGGCTGTCCCACCCGTGCCACCAACCCCAAGCCCCCGTGCCCCTGAGAGCAGACACCACACCTGCCTTCAGCCCCCATTGACACCTGCGCCCAGCCCGGCCCTCAGCCTGCTTAGTGTCATCACTGAGCTCACAGCCAAATTGTTTCCTCTCTAGAGGGCTTTCACAGACTTCCCCAGGAAGGCTAAATTCACTTAAAATTTTGTTGCCATTTCTGCACCGTGAGGAGCTAGAATCGCAGGGTTTCCGAGGGTGACACGTTAGCGGAGGCTTGAGAACAGAAGACATGGCCCAGCAGCCTTGGACCGAGCACCTGGGGACCCAGGGTCTGGAATGTGGAGCAGGTCCCATGTCAGGCCCCAGGTCCTGACCGCCGTCCCCGCCACCAAGCAGCCGCCTCTGCTCCCAGGGTGGGGTGACCAAGCAGACAGGGCCGAGGACGTGGAGGCTCCCGTGGGCGCTGCAGGCGGGCAGAGGCCAACCGGCCCAGCCCAGGGAGTTGATGCAGCTGTTGTCTTAGATCAAGGTCCCTTGCAGACAGGGAGCCGGTAAGAACCGAGAAGGGGGAAACGGGAAGGCCCTGGGCCTGGGGCCACCACTGAGCAGACCCCCTCGGCCTCCGCCTCCTTCCTCCTTCCTCCTGGAACTCAGGGCTTGGCTCTGCCCCCAGGGCCTTGCGAAGAACTGGGGGTCCAGCAGCCAGGGGGCTGCACCCGGACTCGGGCACAGCAGGCACGAAGTGGTCAGGAAAGGCAGGGCCCAGGGCAGAGTCTGCAGACCTGAGTCTGGGCCCGGCCCCCAAGCTGGCTGCTGGCCAGAGGCACCAGTGCCGAGTGGGGGGACCGTGTGGCTGCGGGGAGCCTGGTGGCTCGGGTCAGGGGTCTCCGTTTTGTCACAGATTGAGTCCCATATTGGGGTCCCTGCATGAAGCCTGATTCTCTGTCTGCCTGTGTCTCTACTTCTCTCTGTGTCTCTCAGGAATAAATAAATAAAATCTTTAAAAATAAGTAAATAAATAGAATAGAATAAATTTCCCAACTGAAGTTATTGCATACAGGTTCTTTTTTTTTTTTTTTTAATTTTTTTAAAGCTTTTGGGGATCCCTGGGTGGCTCAGCAGTTTAACGCCTCCCTCTGGCTCAGGGCCTGATCCTGGAGACCCGGGATCGAATCCCACATCGGGCTCCCTGCGTGGAGCCTGCTTCTCCCTCTGCCTGTGTCTCTGCCTCTCTCTCTCTCTCTCATGAATAAATAAAATCTTTATAAAAAATTTTTTAAAGCTTTTATTTATTTATTTATTCATGGCAGAAAGAGAGAGGCAGAGACACAGGCAGAGAGAGAAGCAGGCTCCACGCAGAGAGCCCGATGCGAGACTCGAACCTGGGTCTCCAGGATCAGGCCCTGGGCTGAAGGTGGTGCCAAGCCGCTGAGCCACCCGGGCTGCCCTGCATTCAGGTTCTATGGGAGAATGGCCTCCTCCTTAGGAGATGTTTTTGGAAGTATCTACTGACAAATTGTCATATCTGCATAATTAATTAGTCCCATGTCGGGCTCCCTGCATGGAGCCTGCTTCTCCCTCTGCCTGTCTCTCTCTCTCTCTCTCTCTCTCTCTCTGGGTCCCTCATGAATAAATAAATAGGATCACGCCCTGGGCTGAAGGCAGTGCCAAACCACTGAGCCACCCAGGCTGCCCTTTATTATTTTTTTTGTATTACTAATTATTAATGGTGTACAGGAGAGAGAACACAAATAGGGCAGACTATTGATAATTCCTGAATCTAGGTGAAAGATATCTGAGTGTTCATTGTGTTATCTTGCAACTCTTCTGTAAATCTGAAATCTTTCTAAATGAAAAGTGAAAAGAAACATGCATAAGGATGTATAGAGATGCACAATGTTCATAGAGCTGACTTGGGCAATAGCGTTACAGGCAAATTTATTACTCTCTTCCTGTGGTGACTGGGCCTCCACATGGACAACTTTTACAGTCAGAAAATTGGTTTTCATTTTCCTTTTTTTTTTTTAAGATTTTATTTATTTATTCATGAGAGACACAGAGAGAGGCAGAGACACAGGCAGAGAGGGAGGAGCAGGCTCCCTGAGGGGAGCCCCACGTGGGACTCGACCCCAGGACCCCGGGGTCACCCCCTGGGCCAAAGGCAGACCCTCAACCGCTGAGCCACCTGGGTGCCCTGTTTTTCATTTTCAAAATCATTTCACATATTATTAATATTTTAGCCTAAGGAGGGGAGACCCGAGTTTTTTCTAGCCATTATCATAAGTTGAGGAAAGGGAAGTGAAGAGCCCCATAATGAACCCCTCATGACAGCGAAAACTCTGCACCCCAAGGTCAGTCCCGCCACCTCCAGGTCGGGGGTGGTGGGGGGACAGCCCAGGGGACTGGGCAGCAGGGGCCTGAGATCCCCCTCCCTCCTCAAGGAGGGGGCTGGAGGCGTAGGTCTCCCCCTCCCCCTGCCCATCTCCCTCCCCTCCCCGCAGGCAATGGGGCAGCCTACCGCAGACAGACCAGACAGACGCTGGGCTAGACGCAGGTGCTTTGGAGGCGGGAGGCGCCAGCAGCCAAGGGGTTAACGGTCCTGGCGGGGGTTGGCGGCGGGCGCAGGGGTCAGATGACCCTCCGGCCCGGGGACAGACGCTCTCAGCTGCTATTCCGGGGCTCCAATTGAATCGTGAGCACCTATTTATAGTGTGGGGGGGGCGGGGGGGGGGCCTGCGCCCCACAGGCGCGGAGAGGCTGCCCGGCTGCAATGTCAAGCGGCGGCGTCATCGCTACTGCAGGCGCCCGGCACCTGTCACAGCCACCCCAGGAGGCACAGGGCCCGCGGCCCGCCAGGGAGCCGGATGGGCAGCGCCATGGAGCCCCCCGGGGGCGGGTACCTGCACCTGGGCGCCGTGGCGTCCCCCGTGGGCACGGCCCGGGCGCTGCAGCTGGCCTTCGGCTGCACCACCTTCAGCCTGGTGGCCCACCGCGGGGGCTTCGCGGGCGTGCAGGGCACCTTCTGCATGGCTGCCTGGGGCTTCTGCTTTGCCCTGTCGGGCCTCGTGGTGGCCTGTGAGTTCACCCGCCTCCACAGCTGCCTGCACCTGTCCTGGGGCAACTTCACAGCGGCTTTCGCCATGCTGGCCACGCTACTGTCGGCCACGGCCGCGGTCATCTACCCGCTCTATTTCACCCGGCTGGAGTGCCCGCCCGAGCCCGCGGGCTGCACAGCCAGGGACTTCCGCCTGGCGGCCAGCGTCTTCGCCGGGCTGCTCTTCCTGGCCTACGCCGCGGAGGTGGCCCTGACCCGGGCCCGGCCAGGCCAGGTGACCAGCTACATGGCCACGGTCTCAGGGCTCCTCAAGATCGTCCAGGCCTTCGTGGCCTGCATCATCTTTGGGGCACTGGTCTACGACAGCCGCTACGGGCGCTACGTGGCCACCCAGTGGTGTGTGGCTGTCTACAGCCTGTGCTTCCTGGCCACGGTGGCCGTGGTGGCCCTGAGCGTGACGGGCCACACGGGGGGCCTGGGCTGCCCCTTCGACCGTCTGGTGGTGGTGTACACCTTCCTGGCCGTGCTTCTCTACCTCAGCGCCGCTGTCATCTGGCCTGTCTTCTGTTTCGACCCCAAGTATGGTGAGCCTGGGCGGCCCCCCGACTGCCCAAGAGGCAGCTGCTCCTGGGACAGCCAACTGGTCGTGGCCACCTTCACCTACGTCAACCTGCTCCTCTACATTGCCGACCTCGCCTACTCCCAGAGGATCCGCTTCGTGCCCACCCTGTAGCTCTGCAGGAAGCCGCTGCCCACCCGAGCTCTCCAGGGGCTGCGGCTCCGTGAGGGGACCCAGGTGAACCCAGATCCCCGGGTAGCAAGCCGGAGGGAGGCAACCAACTGAGCACTCCTGGATTTCTGGCTCAGCAAGGGGAGGAGGGGGAAGACGAGCGGATCAAGGCCTGAGCAGGACCCAGGCGAGCACCTCCCCGCCGGCAGCTCCCAGCCGCTGTCTGCCTCTCTCCTGCTGTGCACATCTCGTCTCTGTCCGTACCCCCCCTCTGTCTCTCCCCATGTCCTGGCCCTCCCTGGCTCCGTGCTACCCACTGTAATGTGAGAAGCCTTTGAAGCAGATGCTGTTGTGACCCACTTTATAGGTGGGGACAGCAAGGCAAGGGTTTTGGAGGCAGCCCCACGTGCCCGGAGACCACATTCGGGTGTCAGCAGGGTGCTGCTGGGGCGGGAGTCCGTGCCAGCTCAGAGAGGAGCTGGGACTTGGGACCCAGCCTGCCCACCTCTGAGTGGCTGTAACAAGAGCAGGACTCGTGGTGTGGTCGCACAGGGCGGCCTCAGCAGGCTGGGGACAGTGCCGGGGGCCGGCAGGGGCCCGCCGCAGGTGGGCAGCCCCACGATGAGCCCAGAGTGCTGAGGGGAAGTAGGGCGCCCGCCCCGGTGAGGGAGTGCCCACCAGGCGCCCCCGTCAGCCCTGCCAGCAGCTCCTGCGGTGCCCGCTGTGGGCCCCGGGGAGGCCGGCTGGCGCAGGGCAGCCCTGACCGGGGAGGGCCCAGCCTGGGACAGCCACGGGGCCGCAGAGCCCGGGCACCGAGCACCCCTCTGGTACTCACAGGCCCGTGACCTCCGAGCAAGCATCGTTCACCCGGCCACGACCACCAGGGCCCACTGGGCTGTCACCCGCCCCGCTCCAGCCAGCCTCTCCCGCTCAAGAGCTCAGACGGGGCCACCCCAAAGCAACCTGCAGGAGGGCCCCTGAGATGGCAGCAGCCTTGAGCCAGAATAAACGCCAGTGTTGACTTGCACCCCGGCTCTGGTGAGCAGTCTGTACCGAGGGGCGATGGGCAGCAGCAGCCCCTGGGCCGTCCCCCAGTGTGAGCAGAGCAAAGGCTGGCGACGGGCCCCAGGGAGGGGCGGGGGCTGCGGCAGAGCCGGGCTCCCTCAGGCCGTGGGCGGCCTCCAGGGGAAGAAGCAGGCAGTGGGCAATGTGGGCGGCAGGAGAGGAGGGTGAGGCAGAGCTTGTCTCGCCCCCTGCGGCACCCCACACTCCTGCTGGGGCGCCAGGGGCATGGCCATGGCAGGCGGGGCTGCTGTTCCCAGGGTGCCTGAGCCCAAGCAGCTCGAAGGCGTGGGCTCCGCAGGCTCCCTGGCCCTGCGCCCCTTGAGCGGGCGCCACACAGACCAGGGGAGCAGGGCTCACCTGGCAGGTCGGAGCGGCACGATGACACCCGTCCTTTACCTGCAGGGTGCGGGCATTACTGGCTCCACAGCCAATCACCAGAGGGACCAGGAGCCACGGGGGCCTGAGGTGTCCCAACGGCCCTGGCTGGCTGATGGGGAGCGGGGGCCAGGGGTACGTCTCCGGGTGACAGAGGAGCATAGGGGCCACGTCCTTCGTTGCTCACAGGGGGGCCTGGACACTAACCAGTCTTCCTTCCTTCTCTAGCTGAACTTCTGAAACGCTTATCTGTTGCCAGCTCCCCAATCTCCTCATTGTCCAGTAGCTTGGTGCCCCCAGTGGCCCTACATTTGGCAGAAGTCCTCCAGGACGCTTGTCTTGGGATGCTCCTGCTGACAGTCACTCCCTGGGTCAGAGGACTCCTTCTTTTTGGAGGAAGGAGTTATTTGCTCTTATCAGTGAAAAACAGGACTTTTTAAAGAAGGGGTCATGGCCTTTGATTATGTATCGTCAGGCAAAACTCAGTGGGGCTGCTGGCCTTGATGTGTATGGGTTTGAGTCTGGGCCACTCCCCAGACAGTCCACTTTGGACAAGTGGGGTGGGGTTGGGGGCAGGTTGGAGGGTAGGGGCCTCGGGGGGAGGGGCACTTGGGTCGTGAGGCTTGGTGGGCATGGATCCTGGGGGTGTCAACTGGGGTAGGGCCTCTTGCTACGGCCCCTCCCCCCGAGGGTAAGGACTAAATGCTCAGATGCACCTAAGTGGGGGATGCCAGGAAGTCGCCCACACCGTCACTACCCAGTGGTCTGATGGTGCTGGTGGCCACCAGCGTGTCCACAAGAGCTCACAGCCCTGCTTCTGGGGCATATCCACCAGAGGAATGCTGGATCCCGTCTGAGGGTACCTTGTTACCATTTAAGTTACAGAACTGAAAAAAATAAACCATATCCCCTGGGGGAGAATGGGTTCTCCATGACTATTGCTTCTTACTTTGCCCTTAACCGTGTTGCTGACGGACCCTGGACTGTCCTGAAACCCAAATGCAAACTCAACTCCCATGAGCCCTGAGCATGTCCACAGCGAGAAAATGACTTTTTCTCCCAAAGGTAGGGCCCAACATTTCCATGCACGCTGCAGACAAGATGTCAGTAGACATGGGGTGTTCCACGGGAGTGGGAGGGCACTATGGGATCTCTCCTCTATTTACCGGTTGATCACTACCTACCCCAAGCATCTGTTTGGGGAGGTTTACATGGTAACAAGCCTATGGCCTCAGTCACTCCTGAGCCTGGGTAAAGACTTGCAGGGGGACGCCTGGGGGGGCTCAGTAGCTTGGTGCCCACCTTTGACTCAGGTTGTGATTCCGGGATCCGGGATCGAGTCCCACACTGGGCTTCCGGTGAGGAGCCTGCTTCTTCCTCTGCCTGTGTCTCTGCCTCTCTCTCAAGTCTGTCTCTCCTGAATAAATAACTAAATCTAAAAAACAAACAAACAACAACAACAACAAAAAAAACACTTGCAGATAAAACCTCACTTGGGAAGAAGAGGGTCTGGATCTCAGAGGGGACTGAACTACGCCTCCTAGGTGCCCCCCAATTTTGAGATTCTCAAAAGCTTAGAGTACCCTCTCCAGTGTTCAAGCTTCTTGGTACAATAAATTTCAAAGAGACAAAACACAGTATCAAAATGGTGTTATTTTTGAATGTTTCCATTTTGCAAATTGTTTTCAATCCTCCCACAAAAAAAAAAAAGGTGGGGGGGAGGAAAGAAAGAAAAGCAAGCAAGCAAAAATCTTACAGTTTGGGCTTCTCCAAACAGGATGACCACGTAGCCGCAAGCACCGGCCCCGCGACTGAGGACACCCGCGTGTCCGTGTCCGCGTGTCCCCCCGCCAGGCCCCGCGCGGGGACCCCTCGGCCGCAGCCCCCAGCACAGTCCCCACGCGCGGTCGCGGGGGCGCGGACCGGCTGGGCGGGGGCGGCGCGGGCGTGGCCCCGGGAGAGCGGATGATGCAACCGCCCCCCGCGGCCCCCGATTGGCCGGCGCCTGGCGGCCGCGCAGCCCATTGGCCGGGGCGGCGGGGGCGGGGCCGGGAGGCTGGGGTGCCGCGTGGCGGGCGCGGCTCCGCGGGGCCTGGGCGACCTGCGCGCGGGGACCGGTGAGTGGGGTCGGGCACAGCTGAGGTCGCGCGTGAGGGCGGCGCAGGGGAGACGCGCATCCGCGTCCCGGCTCGGGTCTGGGGGGGCCTGGGGGGGCCCGGGCTCCGATGCGTCGCCCCCGCGGAGCTCTGACCCGCTCCGGGGGCCGGCGCGGCCGCCCGCGTGTCCTCCGTGCGGGATCCCCGGGAGCAGGTCGGGGACGGCTCCGCGGGGCGGGGACGGGGGTAACTGCCCGGTCGGAGCTGGCGGGCGCTTGGGGGAAAGTTGGACGGGGCGGGAGGAGACGGGGGGAGCCGGGGGGAGCCGGGGCGCGGGGCCAGGCCTGGCACTGCCCGCCCACGTCCTGCCCTGGATCCTGCCCCGGATCCTGCCCCGTCTGGTCCGCAGTTGCCCTGCAGCGCCGGTGCCGGCCTGGAGCTGTGGGCGCGCCCGACACCATGAGCGTCGGCTTTATCGGCGCCGGCCAGCTGGCCTTTGCCTTGGCCAAGGGCTTCACGGCGGCAGGTGGGTCCCTCAGCCGGGCGGGCGCGGGAGCTGGGCGCCTGGAAGACTCGCCTTGTTTGAGTCCTGTGGGACTGGGTCCTTGTGATGTTTGGGGTGGGCGGGGGCTGGCTGTCCTGCTGGGGGTGGGGGATCTCCACTTCCCTTCCTGGGAACTGGATGGGGGGCAGGCCTTGAGGAAGGGTGTTACCTGCAGGCATCGTGGCTGCCCACAAGATCATGGCCAGCTCCCCGGACATGGACCTGCCCACGGTTTCTGGCCTCAGGGTAGGTGCGGGGTGGGAGGGGGCAGTCCCCGAAGGGGCTAGTCCTGTGCTGGGGAGAGCCGCGATAGCCTGGACCCTGAGAGCCAAGTGTGAAGGCCCCAGGGGGAGACAGCTCGCCGCCCCCCACACAGGAGGAGGGCCCGGGCTACAGCATCCCAGAGCCTGCCTCCTGGCCTGCTCACAGCCCCTCTTGTTCAGCTCTTGGCCTCTGGGTGACAGGTACACAGGCGGCTAGCAGGGAAGGTGTGCTGGACTGGAATGGGGCCCCCCAAATGGAGCCCCCCCCCCCGGGGCCGCAGGAGCCAGGCAGACGGGGCCTCGGGATTGGGGCCAGGTCAGACACATCCAGGCACTGAATACAGCTTCGCTGCCAGGGCTGAATTAGGGCCCCAGGTGCGAGGGCGGGGCGGGCCCCCAGCTTGCAACTAGCCCCCCCAATGCCACGCACCCCTGGAAGACAGCAGCCCCCCAAGGCGGGGATGCACATCTCTTCTTTTCTTGCGGAAGGATCACATTCCCAGAGCAGCGCTCCTTCCACTTCAGGGTGGAAGGGTGGCAGGGGGCTGTCAGAGCGCCATACCGAGCCTCCAACCCCGGCTGTCCAGTCTCAGCAAGCTCTGCCCTAGTCCACGTGTGGGGCTCTTAGCTTGGGGAGGATACTGGGGGGCCAGCCAGCTGCGGTGCCAGGCTGAGCCCACGCTGCATTCCCTGCAGAAGATGGGAGTGAACCTGACCCCCCACAACAAGGAGACCGTGCGGCACAGCGACGTGCTCTTCCTGGCCGTGAAGCCACACATCATCCCCTTTATCCTGGACGAGATTGGCGCCCACATCGAGGATCGGCACATCGTGGTGTCCTGCGCAGCTGGTGTCACCATCAGCTCCATCGAGAAGGTGGGCACTGTGGCTCTAGGCCAGGGGCACCTGTGGAGGGGACGCGAGTGTGTTCTGTACAGCGCTCAGGAGCTCTGGCTGTGAAGTGGGCCCAGCGGCCCAGCCCGTAGCTGGAAGTCAGGAAACGCTTAGCTGGGTGAGTGGGGGCACCCTCACGCCCGTCACGCTGCGCCGGGCAAGGGGCAGGACAGACACACAGCTGGTTTCTCCTCCAGAAGCTGATGGCGTTCCAGCCAGCCCCCAAAGTCATCCGCTGCATGACTAATACGCCGGTCGTGGTGCGGGAGGGGGCCACCGTGTACGCCACGGGCACCCACGCCCAGGTGGAGGACGGCAGGCTCCTGGAGCAGCTCATGGGTAGCGTGGGCTTCTGCACGGAGGTGGAGGAGGACCTGATTGATGCCGTCACGGGGCTCAGTGGCAGCGGCCCAGCCTATGTGAGGCCTGGGGATGGGCGGCGGGTGGTGGTGGTGGTGATGGATGGTTCCAGGGCCTCCGGGCACATCCTCCGCCCTCCTCCCTGCTCTGGCTGCTGTGGGCAGAGCTGCTGGACCCGCCGGTGCCAGAAGGAGGAGGAGGAAGGGCCCAGGGTGGGGCCTTAGTTGTCCTCTCCCTGCAGGCATTCACAGCCCTGGAGGCCCTGGCTGACGGGGGCGTGAAGATGGGGCTTCCCAGGCGCCTGGCAGTCCGCCTCGGGGCCCAGGCTCTGCTGGTCAGTGTTCTTCCCGATCCTTTGGTGGGGGCTCCTCCTGGCTGGGCCTGATGCTGTTGCATGGGGGCAGGTGGGTGGAGAGTCAGTGGGTGCACGGTGCCCGGGGCTGGGGGCAGAGGCCTGTGGGCCGGACAGGCGCTCCCGTGGCAGCCAGCTGCTCTCTCTGGCTGTAGGGGGCCTCCAAGATGCTACTGGACTCGGAGAAGCATCCCGGGCAGCTCAGGGACAACGTGTGCTCCCCCGGCGGGGCCACCATCCACGCCCTGCACGTCCTGGAGAGCGGCGGCTTCCGTTCCCTGCTCATCAACGCCGTGGAGGCCTCCTGCATCCGCACACGGTGGGCCCCAGCCGCGCGCCTCGCTCCCCAGAGCCCCTGCAGATTTTGCTCAGCCATTCACCCAACAGACGTTTATCGAAGCCTGGCAGTGGTGCCCTGGGGTCACAGCTGGCAGCACCCTTCAGCAGCCATGGCCCCTGGGGGGACGGCTGCCCTCTGGGCTCACGCTGTGCTCCCCCCATAGTTTCCCCAGCTGTAGCCCGCAGACCAGGCTGGTCACCCAAGCCGGGGAGGCAGGCCAGCAGGTACAAGAGGGAACCCCAGGTGGGCCCCACCCTCCTCACCCCCTCCCCGGTCCTGGGGAGATGAAGCAAGTCAGCTGGCCAGATGCTCAGTGTCCCCAGCTGGGTGACAGCAGAAAGAAAATCCAAGAGGGGGGACAGCAGAGCTTGGTGGCTTGGCTTGGAGCCGTGGTGCCCGGCTCAGGTCCGCAAGATGGACAGGCGGCACTGTCACCTCCCTGCCTGCCCCCCAGTTGAAACCCAGAACTTCTCCAAGTGCCACAATGTGACGGCAAGGCTGCCTCGGATGCCGTGCTGCCCTCCTGGCACCAATCCTCAGGGCCTGCAGATACGGCCCAGGGCCCAGTGGGGTGGTGATGGGTTCTGGGCCGGGGGGCTGCTAGTAGGTTCGGTGACCCGAGCTGATCTGAACGAGGGGAGAGGAAGGCAGATGGCTGTCTGGGGGAGGAGTGGCTGGCAGGAGGACATGAGACGGGAGTGACAGCACAGCAACCCAGGTGGGCAGGTGCCCCCTCTGCCCTGGTGGACCCTTGGGCTCAGGAGGGAGGCAGAGGCCTGGAGCCAGCACTCCTCACTGCCCCCCCAGGGAGCTGCAGTCCATGGCTGACCAGGAGAAAGTCTCACCAGCCTCCATCAAGAAGACCATCTTGGACAAGGTGAAGCTGGAGTCCTCTCCAGGGCACTCACTGGCCCCTTCTGGCCACTCCAAGCTGTTCCCGCAGAGCCTGGCCCCAGCAGGCAAGGAGAACTGAGGTGTCCACCAGGCTAGCCTGGCTCCCCACCTTCTGTCCGCCCCCCCTCCCCGGGCTTGGAACTCCTGCGCCGGCTGTCCTTAGCTCCAGCCACACGGGGTGTCCCCGTAGCTGCCCACTGCCCGTGACTTTGGTCACATTGGGTCAGTGGGGGCTGTAACCAGGGCGGGCCCACATCTCTGCCCATGGGAACCGGTGCAGTCGCTGAGCGCTTCCTGGCCCAGCGCCGAGATGGATTCCGACCCTCAACCTCCCCCTTCCTCTGCCCCCAGACGAGGTCAGGAGCACTTCCTCCAGGAGGCCCTCAGGAGGCCTGGGGGTCTTTACTCCCCATGGCCCGCTGGCTTGGGGCTTGGCCTCTTCTTGGGTACAAAGGTCAAAGTTCCCCTCCCATGAAGGCCCAGCCAAGGAGGGAACCCCTTCCCACCCCTGCTCCTGCTCCAGCCTCCACTTGGGGTGAGAAGGACCAGAGGGTCCCAAGCATCCTGAGCCCAGGCCAGACCACAGCTGCCAACTATGCCTTATTTTTGGCATTTGAGGAAAGGGCTCCTTGGGTGGTCCCAATCTCTGAGGGCCTTACTGCCCATTCCCGACCTGACTTACAGAGTCTATCACTCTGTCCCCAACCTTTTCGGTGAAATACATTAGTTTCCAACCCGGTGCCTGTTTCTAACTTTGTCACCTCATGTTGCGGGGACCCCAGCTGCCCTAGAAGGTCCTCGTTGAGTGTAATCGAGACGCCACCCGCAGCCCGCAGGTCCTGAGCCCTTTCCTGCAAGGCGTTCTGGGCCTCAGTGAGCAAGGCTACAGGGAGCTTCCAGGGAGGAGTGCGGTGCTCTGGGCCATTCTTAGCTCCAGCCACACGGGCTCTACAGGTGTGATCAGAAGCTGGCACCATGGGCTCGGTGTGCCCTGCTGGGGGAGAGGCACCGCCTCTGCACCCTCCGTACCTCCCAGCTCGGGGGGCGGTGGGGGGGGCAGATGGCTCCTCGACTCACGCAGGCAGGAGGCCAGGAAGGAGCCCCTAGGGCTCTCCAGAGAAACAGACCCAGTAGATGCGTATGTGTCTGGGCCTGGAGTGCCTGTGCCCTGCTTCTCCGTGTGGATGGAGGTGGGCACGAGGGTGGGCAGTGAGCAGCCAGTCACCCCTTCTCTCATAGAGCCCTGGGAAAAGGGGTTCCCAGAAGAGGTTAGGCCACCGGCCTTTCCAGGACCAAGCTGGGGAGCGCTGCAATGCTACCACCTAGAGAAGCCACCACAGGGGTTGCGCTGGGGAGGGTCAGCTTGGCCAGCTTTCCTGGCTCCCATGGTGCCAGATCTGATACCTCCCATGTCCTGGACCTCCCCAAGGGGACAGAGCCTGGAATGAACTTCCTGCCCTTTGCTCAGTGGGCCAGGTGAGCCTGGTGGAAGAACCAGCTCCCTCTGCTTGGTCCAGCTTCTGCCTCAGTTTCCTAACTGGAACCTTGCCCTCGGCTCCTGCCTGCCTAGATGGGGCCTTGCCCTGCTTCTCTCTGCCAGTCCTTTCCTGTACCAGGCTCACCTTGTCCTGTGGCCCCCATGCACGCTGGGCTCAGGCTGCAGAACAAAAGGACCAGCAGCCCTTGGCTAGTCAGAGAAGGAAGAGGTCCATCCTCGGAGGGCCCTGGCCTGGACACCTGTGGGAGCAGAGCCAGTCAGTCAGTTTGGACAGCAGCCATATCCCGTGTGCCCTGAGTCTCCGTATGAGGTGGGGGCCTGCTGAACTCCAGGAGAAGCCAGTGGGGTCCCAGGATCTGCTGGTGGAGGGTGCAGGCTGAAGGGGGGTTGTGGAGTTGGGAGGACACCTGGGGGGGCACCAGCAGGAGGGCGGCATCCAGCTGCAGCAGGAAGCAGAGTGCTGGAGGCCCAGCGAAGGCCAGACCAGGCCAGAGACCCGGGTCTGAGCGTTGGCCCTCAACAGGCAGCTCTGGAAGCTGGTCATGGTGACTCTGTGTGGACCAGCAGGGATGTTGAAACCTGTGGCCCTGTCTCCTTGAGGTCTCACTCCCAAGCAAGGCCGCAGTGCTGTTCCCGGGGACAACCGTCCTGGACCCTGGGCGGGAGGCAGCCAAACTTAGGGCAGCTGAGACCCACCATGGACTCCCTCGGGCTCTTCAGCTGGACCCAGAGACTGCTCCTGGAGGCTTGGGTATCTTGGCTGTTTCAACGTGGCACGTCCTCCTCCTCGATGGCCTCCCCCAGACATGCAGACAAACCCACTGTTACTCTATAGGTGATCAGGACACTGTTCACATATTCTGCCCACGCCCCTGGAGAAGAGTCTTGGGTGAGAGGGCAGCAGGGCCTGGGTTGTCTCCTGGGACATTCCCCTCCACACAGGTCCCAGAGATGAGAAGGTGGGCAGCACTACATCCCATCACGTGTCCGGAGGGCTGACCTCAGGGCCTGGGGCCATCTGCAGGAAGCAGCCCTAACATCCTCTCACTGGCCTCCAGGTGCATTGGGCCCCAATTCACTTCCCATCGACCTCTCTGGTGGCCCTGGGTGGGCGCATCCCCCTGCCTCCCTGTCCCCTCTTCCAAGATGGAAGAAGTGGCCAACTGTGTTCCCAGTGGGGGGAGGAGGAGGAGAGTCCTTCCTGAGAGTAGGAGCCTCCTTGGGGAGAAAAGCAGAGCAGCAGGTGGCTGATAAAGCAGCCCCTCAGTCACCTCTCGTGTATAAATGGCAGCCAGACTCCATCCTGTGAGGACTGAGGAGTTGGGGGTGTGGGAACGTGAGCGGATTAGCCAGTGAGCTTGCACCCATGGTGGTCCCAGCCCCGGGGTCAGTTGCTTCTATTTTCTGATGGCATCGTGATTCCCGGCTTGAGCTGGGCGGCACCAGGTCAAGCCTGCGTGGCCTGCCAGGGTCCTGCTGTGTGGAGTGGCCCCTGGCCCAGCAGTCGGTCAGACTCTACGTCTCCACCAGGTGTGACCTGGAGAACTGAGCTGGTGGTGGCGGTGGGGAGGCTGGTGGAGCTAGAGGCCACAGGACTGCATTTCCGTCCTCAAGGGCAGGCCTTCGTTGTTGCTAGTATATCGAGTTGGCTATAAAAGTCATGGCCCAGGGACACCTGGCTGGCTCAGTCTGTAGGACGTGCCATCTTGAGGTTGTGCGTTCGAGCCCCATCTTGGGTGGAAAGAGTACTTACAAACAAAATCCTCAAAGAAAAAGAAATTGAGAGTCACAGCCCAGATGTCTTAGGGCCCTGGAGTCTCTGAGACTGCAGCCACGCCCCGTACGAGGTCGCGCCCTGGCCTTAGCACTTTGGGACAGACAACCACAGGGAAACCTCCTCCTGGAGGGGGCGGGGGTCCTGCGGGTGCCCTCGCGCCCTGGCTTTGGGGACCTCTGCAGATGGCCTTCCTCAGGCGGTGGCACTGAATTCCCATCAAAACCCCGCCGCCGGCCTCTCGCTGCGCCTGCGCCAGCTCACCTGGGTGCCCCGGGCCCGCCCGGCCAGGTGAGCCGCCCTGCTCGGCTCTACACCCGAGAAGGGAAGTGCAGAGGCGACGGGATCCCCCCGACGTCCCTTCTTCCCCCGGGGGCCTGTTTCCCTGGGAGCCGAGCAGCAGCCAGAGGTCCCTGGAGGGCGGGGGCAGACGCGGCCTCGCGGGCCCGGAGCCCCGACAGCCCCGACGGCGCGGGAAGGGTCTCGCCGGCGGAGCGGGCCGCGGCGCGGGCGCCTCTAGGACTGGGCGCAGGGCAGCCCCCCGCGCGGACGCTGGACGGCGCTGCGGGGCCCCTGCGAGCCGGGGGCGGCGGGGGCGGCGGGGGCGGCGGCGGGGGGAGCGCGGGGCAGGGCGAGGCCGCGGGCGCGGCTCCCCGCGCAGGCGCAGTGCCGCCGCGCCGCCGCTCCGGCCCCTTTAAGCCGCGGCCGGCCCGTCGCCGCTTCATGAATGGAGCCCACGTGACCAAACATCATGTGACGTCTGTGGAGCGGCGGCGGCGGCGGCGGCGGCGGCGGATCCCGAGCCTGGTCCGGCCCGGCCTTCCCAGCGCGCTCGGCCCGGCCCGCGCAGGCGGCGAGCCCCCACCCCGGGCCCGGAGCCCCCGCGCGGCCCCGACCCCCGCCCGCCGGCCGCCCGGCCTCGGCCCGCCCGGGCCCGCAGTGTGCTGGGTGAGTGCGGCGGCGGCGGGCCGGCGGCGGGGGTCGGGCCCGGGCGGGGGCGGGCGGGCGGGCGGCGGCTCCCCGGGCGGCGGCGGCGGCGGGCGGGCCGCGCGCTCCCCGCTGCTCGTTTGCCGGCGCGCTCCCGGCGGCCCGTGCCTCGGTTTCCCCGCGGGTCGGAGCGGCCGCGGGCCCTGGCGCCCGGGGTGCCGGGGGTGGGCCGCGGGGGCCGGAGGAGGGCGGGGCGGGGCGTCGGCGGGGCCCGCTCGGCGGAGCCCCGGGCGCCCTGGTGGGAGGGGCGGCCGTGTGGCGGGAGGAAAGGGTGGGGTGGAGCGGGGCGCCCGCGGCTCCGCGGAAGAGCCCGGGGCCCGGCTGCTGATTCATCAGGTGTCCGTGCCCGCCGGCCCGGGCGCTGGGGTCCCCGGCGGGCCGCGGGGGGGGCGGCACGTGGCGGGCCCGGGAAGACCCTGCCCGCGCCGGCTTCGCTCCGTCACACGCGTGCCAGAGCCCGGAGGGAGACTTGCTGAGTCATCAGCATGAGGTCACTGGATGCTCGTTCTAATGGGGGGGGGGGGGGGGCCGAGCCAGGGGCCTGGGGTCTGAAAGGCCGGGGGATGAGAGCGGGAGGGGAAGCGGGGCGGGGGCCAGGCCCAGGGCAGCGGCTCAAGTCTGGGCTTCTGGGCGAGCTGAAGGCTGGGCGAGGACGAGGTGCAGGGGCCTGCGTGCAGGTGTCGTGTCCCGGCCGAACATGAAGCCCCCGCCCGCCCGGCCCGCCCGGCCGTGCTCGCCTCCGGCGTCCGGTCCCCAACCGGCGTCTGGGACACTTCCCCAAACTGGGAAATAGTTCTGAGTGAGAGGAGGGGAGGAGCTTAGGGGGGCCGTGCTTGCCAGGCTGGGAAGCAGGCTTTCCCTGTGACTGGTCTAGTGGGCTGGGCTGGGCAGCCCCTGGGCGGGGAAGGGAGGGATGCACCCTGGCCGGAGGGAGTCAGTGGCAGAAACAGGGGTGCCTGGATTCTCCAGTCCCGGAGGACAGTGGACAGGGCAGGGGCGAGCAGGTGCAGCTCTACCAGGAAACTCCAATGAGACGGGGCGGCAGGACTTTGGCACCTGGGGAGTGAGGTGCTGGTGAGCAGGCCCTGCCCCTTTGGCAGACTGGCCTTGGGGTTTGGGTCCAAGCCCTGCAGGTGGCGGCCACAGCCGAGGGCGCCTGGTCCTGGGGCACAGCCGGTGGGCTGGTGTGGGAGGCACGCGGAAGGCACTCCGCTCCCCATCACCCCAGAGCTGTCCCCCTCCAGGCTGGGCTCCGTGCTGTGTGGGTGTTAGTGAAGACTGTGGCCCCGGTGAGTGTCGGGATTGGGAGGGGGCAGCCTGAGGGTGGTGTGGCCTGGGCTACCTTTCCTGACTGTGGATGGCTCCTGGCCTCCAGGGGCGGGGGTGTGGTTCATGGCTAGGTCTGGCCGGCCTTGTGGTCTGTCTTCAGGGATCCCCCTCCCCCCCCCCCCCCCCCCACACACACACACACACGCGCGCACTCACAGACACACGCATACTTAGCTTTGGGCTCATCGATGCCAGATGTTTAACACCTCAGCTGATCTTTCCTTCTGCGGCAATGTTATACCTGAGGAATGCAGATTCCCGAAGGGCTGGTTTTCTAAGTCTTCTTCTTTATTCTTAGTGGAAATTGAGTCGTTGGCTTTTTCCAGAATGGCTTTCAGCGGCTGGGGGATCTCGGAGGAGGTGGTGAAGGCCAGGCTAGGTTGAGGCCACTAGAATTTGGGGCCAGGCCCAGGAGCAGGGGCTGGCTGGCTGTGTTGCTCTTGCCACCTGTCCACATCCTGGTTTGGGCCCAGGTAAGGGGTGGCACTGTTTGAACCCGTTTTTCCCTTCCCAGCTGGCTGTCAGCCTGAGGAGGTGGCCCAGCATACCCTGGGGATTCCAGGCTGTTGGGACCACCCGAGCCCTCTCTACGAGGTGGCTCAGCCTCTGGGGAAGGGGAGCGGGGAAGGATGACAGAGCCTGTGGGACGGGGGAAAAGCAGAAGCTTCTCCTTAATCCGGCCTCCCGGGTACCCTTTCTTTGGCTTCTAGGGGTACCCTGAGCTGTCTCTAACAGTCCCTCCCCAAAGGCTATCACTGTCACACCTGTGTGTGTCCCAGGTGGGCAGAGGCCTGGTCAGGAGCCTGAAGCACAGGCTTTGCAGAGACCTGCCCCTCCCCCACCACACGCAGACACACGCTACACCTTTGATTAGGAGGCGAGTGGCTGCACTTGTGCTGAGTTCAGGCCTTCTGCAGAGGGTGAAATCTGTCGAGGAGGCACTTTTCAGCTTCCAGCCGCCACACTCGGCACTTCTCTGTGTGATCTCTTCAGGAAGTCACCGTTGTGCTCAGCATTCGGGGGTGGAGGGAGGATGGCTGGCGGGAAAAGCTGGTGCTTGGGCTGTTCCTTTGGGCTGACAACGGTTAGACCCAGGGGAGTGTCCCTGTACCCTGACTCAGACTCGAGGCTGGGGGAGCCCCCTGGGTGGGTCTGGGGCTCTGGGGATCTTCTGGCCTCCAGCTGGTGTCTTCTCCATCCTCTGCTCTGGAACAGCCATGGGACCAGCCTCAGGGTCTGCCTCAGAGCCCTGGGGAACCCGGCTGTGGTGAGGCACGTCCCGGGACTAGGACGGGGCTAGGTGAGGTGGCCGCTGTACCCTGAAGCCGCTTTGCACTTCCACCTCCCCCACCTGTGCTGTATCTCCCCAGTGAGGGTGAGAAAGCCCCCAGCCCAGGGCTACCTGCAGAGCTTGTGACCTCCTGCAGCAGGGAGACCACGGTCCTTCTTTTTCTCCAGCCACTTACCTTTCTGTGCCAAACCTGGCAAGTAGGGGTTTGAGAGGGAAGCGTCCTTGTTTAAGGGTTTGGTGGGGGGCTGGCTGGGCCAGAATTGCAGGATTAGGTGCACAGAAATGTCCTTGGCAGGGCTTGAGAAAGCATTGAGGGCCGGGTATGGGAAAGGCAACTGAATGGCTGCGAGGGGGCCCTTTGGTCTGCACCCCCCAGTCCTTTTGTTGTTCTCTGAGCTGTGGGCATTGACCCCTGGTGGGGGGGAGGGCTGGAGGAGGCTGAGCGGGTCCCCCGGTTGGGTGGCTAACCGGGCACTGTTAGGAAATAGCAGTGATGGGGTGGGGCAGGGGCACAAGATGCCGCAATCCAAAGCCACAGGAAGGTTGCTCCACCAGGCAGCGGAGGTGGGCTGAGCCCAGCCTCTGCTGGGGTGCCTGCCACCTGGGGGTGGAGGGGGGGGCTCCCACCAATGCTGAGGACGGTCAAGCTCTTCAAAGTGAAAAGTCTGACTCGCCTGCATCCTCGTCTTGGCCCCGAGGCCTTCACGGGAACCCCCCCCCCCCAGGACCCCCGTACCAGGGCAGCTAAGGGGAGGGGGCTGTCGGAGGTCGGGCCCTGGAGTGCACAGGTGTGGGGGCACTGGCCCCAGCAGCGCTCTGCCCAGGCTGCGGGTCCCCGGGGCTGTGCTGGCTGGCAGCCCTGGGGAGCGCCAGGCCAGGCTGGTGAGGGAGCGGGAGCGATGTGCTGAGTCAGCGTGACTCGCCAGGAACAGCCATGCTCTGGGGCGCACACTGGGGTTATTTTTAAAGCTCCCGGCTTCCTTCTAGGCTGGCCCCTCCTGCATCCCTTCCATCTCTTCCCGAGGCCCTTTTCTAGTCTCTGCCGTTCTCTAACAGCCGTTCATTCAGTTTCCCTCCCCTGATCTGGCCCACTGGGTTCCTGGGCACAAGGTGCACGGGGAGCAGCCTAGCCAGAGGGTGGCAGGTGGTCCTCTGGGCCAGGTATCGGGAATGGTCAGGTGAGAGGCGAGGCTGGGGGCTCTGCGGCCTGGGGAGGGAGAGGAGAGTGGGCTGTGGGGTCCTGACCTCTGCTCCCTGTCCCGCAGAGTGCCTGCTTGCCGTGCCCCCGGGTTATGACGACCCCCAATAAAGGAAACAAAGCCTTGAAGGTGAGCGGACAGAGGGGGCGGCGTCTGGAGCCGGGGAGCACCGGGGTGGGCGTCCCCCCTCCGCCCCCACCTCACGCCCTGTCGCTCCCCCAGGTGAAGCGGGAGCCGGGAGAGAATGGCACCAGCCTGACCGACGAGGAGCTGGTGACCATGTCGGTGCGGGAGCTCAACCAGCACCTGCGAGGCCTGTCCAAGGAGGAGATCATCCAGCTGAAGCAGCGCCGGCGCACGCTCAAGAACCGCGGCTACGCTGCCAGCTGCCGTGTCAAGCGCGTGACGCAGAAGGAGGAGCTGGAGAAGCAGAAGGCGGAGCTGCAGCAAGAGGTGGAGAAGCTGGCCTCGGAGAACGCCAGCATGAAGCTGGAGCTCGACGCGCTGCGCTCCAAGTACGAGGCCCTGCAGAACTTCGCCAGGACCGTGGCCCGCAGCCCCGTGGCGCCGGCCCGGGGACCCCTCGCCGCCGGCCTGGGGCCCCTCGTCCCCGGCAAGGTGGCCGCCACCAGCGTCATCACGATAGTAAAGTCCAAGACGGACGCCCGGTCGTAGGGACGCGCGCTTGCCCGGGCGGGTCTGCGAGGGGCCACTAGGCGCATGGCGAGTTTGGCAGCCCTGTCCCTTCTTTCTCCTCTCCTTTCTTCCTCTCCCGCCTCCTCCCTCCCCTGCAAAGCACAACCTGCACCCCGGGGGCGCCGGGCTGAGCCCCTCTGATCTCGTCGTTGTCATCGTGTGTTTTGTACGTTGGGATTGGTCAGTTCGGCGGTGGTGTGGGGTCGCCCCAGTCCCCTTTGTACCAAGGCCGTGCAGGCTTGGAGTCTAGGGCTGGCCCCGTGGGAACAGAGGAACACCGGACGCGCACTCTGGGGCTTGCGAGTTTGAGCAGGGAGGGCTCCAGGGCAGGGGGCCGCTGGCCACTCCTGGTGGCCCACAGCCCTGACCGCTGCCGGCTGGCAGGGGGCTGTGGTTCACTCTCAGTGCGGCCAATGGGCATAGATGGCCTCTGCTCCTACGAGTAGGGTGTCCTCGAGGGCCCTGCATGGGCGGGCCACCAGCCTGGGCGCTACAGGCGCTGGGAGGGACAGGGCGTTCTGTGGCTTTGGGCCAGGGGCCACGGCGCTCCAGCCTGACACATTGCACTGAACAAGACCAAATCACTGGTTGTGAGCATACGTGAAGGGTGTGTCCCGTGTCCTGCGATGGGTCCCGTGTCACTGTTTACATGAGCTATTTGTGTGGTTACATAGCCCTTTATTTAAAAGAGAGGAGTTCCTTTTACGAAGTTATTAAATTATATGTTTAAAAGCTAAAGAAAAAAGAGCTGCAGAGTATTTATAAAACTGTCTTTTTAAAAAAAAAAAACAAGCAAGAACATTTGACCGTATATATGGACAAGGAAGGAAAGTATAATAGAAACTTTGCTAGTTTAACAAAAGAAAAAAACAAAAAAAAAATCCCTTTCTTGTAAACTTATGGACAAGTCTTTGTGGCTGTTGGAGTTTAGTTTTTATATACACAGAGTTATCAGACGTTATTTATAAAACTTAGTTTTAAAAAAGACAAAAAAAAAAAAAAAAAAAGCCAAGCCGTGAGCGACCACAAGGCGCGTGCTGGCGCCCTCTTTGCTATCTCTTTTGCAATTGTACCGAAAGTGACTTACTCCCTTGCCCTTCCTGCTTCCGTCTCTTGCCGGTGCCGTGCCGTAGTGCTGTCGTCTGAGCCTGGTGAGGTCTTGTGCAGCGTCCCGTGCTGGTGCTTCTGGTGACCTTTGACCTGTGGGTGTCACTTCTTGTGTCTGTTATTCCCGTGTCTGTTTTTTGGATTTGGTTGTGTTTTTGCTTCTGCTGGCATGCTGGGCCTGCACTGGGTGCTGGGCAGCTCCTGCTTCGGCAGGGCCTGGGAATCTGCCCGCCAGCCCGGCCCCTCTGCCTCGGTGCCTGACCCAGGACCCCAGAGGATCAGATACGGGGCTCTGCCGCTCTCACCTCTGCACAGCCTTGGCTTCGCATGTCTCTGGAAGGCTTGGGCTGAACCAGTGGCCGGGTGGGTGAGACCAGGGGCCATCCCAGAGCGCCCCCCGACCCCACCGCTTCCGTGCCCACCGCTTCTGGCCATGGGTGACAGACTAGCAGGGACCAAGAAGTCACTAGGTGCCCCCAGGTGTCTTCCTTCTGGCCTCTCATCAACACGTGTGGGCTCTGGCCGTCGAGCGCAGCCTTGTTCCTGCAGGTGTCACGTGGGCCCCATCCGGGGAACCCTATGGCCCATGTGGGAGTGTCAAGGCCTGCTGCCCACCTATCCTAGCCGTGTTTCCATGCTGTGAAGGGATACTTCCCGGGAAACCAGGTGGTTTGGGGCTTGTCTGGGGTGGCCCCTCTCCCTGCCTGCGGGCCAGAGTGGGGGGGGTCTCCACCAGTGTCAGACAAGGGCTACAGTCTCCAGGGCCAGGTCCTGTCCCTCACCTCGCCCTGAATGTGCTCCGGCTCTTGGCTGTGGGCCACTTTTTGCCTCCCTTTGGGATCTGTGTCTTCCAGGGATGCGCTGCTCAGCTTGTGGAGGTGCATCTCTCCGGGGCTGAGCCCACCTCCCCATGGCCCCTCGACAGAGGCAGCTAGTCTTCCAGCCCTGGCTCGGGAAGCTCCTCCTAGGCCTGTGACGGGAGCTGCCTGCGGTGCCTGCCCTCAAGAGGCTACTGCCCTGTCTCTGGCCACATGGGTCTCGGCTTCTCCTGGAGGTCGCTGGGCAGCTTCTCTGGGGGCTTGAGCCCCTATAAAGCACAGAGGTGTGGGCTGGTGAAAAGAATCTCACTGCAGCCTGGTGGGGCATGACTTTGGGGGCAGCAGGGTTTCCCTCCCTGGGTGTGACCCCGGGTGCCGTGGGATAGGAACAGGGCCATGCTGTCCGATTCTATCTTCTCTTGGTCCTAGATGCTCCCCGGTCCCGGTTGGACTCGGGTCGGCCTGCCGTGGAGATTCTGACTGTTGACTCTCAATACTTAGTGGCTTACTGCCCCTCCCTGCCATGTGGCTTTGTCTACCTAGGGTCCAGATGAAAGTTGTCGATGTTGGTCGTAGCGGCACTGATTTGGAATCCCATCCTAAGAGTCTCTGAAGAGAGGGAGAAGCCTGTGCCCTCCATATCCACTTCTGGTCCCCACTTTGGTCCTGGCTAGGAGGCAGTCATCCATCTGCCAGGCTGGAGACCTGGAGAGCAGAGGAAGGAGACAGGCTTGGAAGGTGAGAGGCAGGCTGTGGGGGTGGGCACCCGGAGAAGACCAATTGCAGATCTCATTTAGGTAATAGAAGAAGCTTCTAGAGTTAGTGAGGCCATGTTTCCTTTCATGGTTTTTGGATTTGGAGCAACTGTTCCTTGGGTCTGGGGGAACATCCCGTTCCTGTCAAGCCCGCCCAGCGGGGCCACTCCGCACTCTGCCCCTTCCCTCCCATCACCTTGGTTTCTTGACAGGTACAGCCTGTGTCCACATGTGACTGCTTTGGTGTCTTTCTGATTCTTGTTAATTTAGTTTTCCTACTGTGACGGTGTCGTGTTCTTTTTCCCGACTTTTCTGACACAGCGAATCGAGGGCTTTGGCAGAGGCCAAGTCTCCCAAACTTGCCCGCTAAGTAAACCATGATGTGCACCTTCCTTCCCATCTTGCCCTCACTCCTCCCTTATCCCAACACGGACACTCAGATTTCAGAGGAGAGCCCTGTGGGAACAGGTCAGCTCCTGCCCTGAGTATGACCCCAGGGAGACCTCCCCATGGCCCTGGCTTGCTGCTCTGGGTGGCACTGCTGTTTGTCCAGGTGAGGAGATGTGGCTGCTCAGCCGTGTGGTGCTCTGGTTTCTGCCGGATGCCAGGTCTCCCCTGGAGGCTTTTCTGCTCTTGCTCCAGGTCTTTGTGCACACCGCTGATGGTCAACAGCAGCCTCTGTGGTCAGCGCGTGAGCCCACAGCTCTGATTGGCTGCGGCCTGCTTTGGGACAGGTGGTCAAGCCCCCTCCTGTCCCTGTCGCCTCCCCTCTCTGAGGTGGCCAGTTGGCTCAAGCTCCCATCCACCACTGGGCAGCCCAAGCCACAGCCTGCAGCACCGCTTCCGCTCTGGGATCTTGTAAGTTGCTTTTTTAGGCTGTGGTTTGGTGAAAGGAACCAACACGGTAACGATCCCCCCCCCCCCCCAGAAGCCACTGAATAATTCGTTTTGG
Source organism: Canis lupus familiaris (assembly GCF_011100685.1). Classification (NCBI taxonomy): domain Eukaryota; kingdom Metazoa; phylum Chordata; class Mammalia; order Carnivora; family Canidae; genus Canis; species Canis lupus. The sequence goes on from NC_049230.1 coordinate 1,200,195, forward strand.
CGCGTTTTTGCCTTCCTGTTGGCCGTCTAGTTTTGGAGCAGGCGGGGAGACGTGGAGGGCACACGAGGCAGGGCTGTGGCCTGTCCTCCTGCAGGCCTGTGTGTTTTGAGCATGTGCTGTCCCCGTGGGCCAGTCACCGGGTCTCCACCCCGCGCTGGGGCAGCAGCCTTGGTGCGTGGTGCCTGGGCAGCCCGAGCAGGAGGGGAGCGTGCCGGGGAGCTTCGAGGGGCCGGCCCTCCCTCCCCCGCACCCCGCACCCCGCACCCTGCTGCTCCCTGAAGCCTTTAACCAAACGGGAGTGGGTGGCGCCGCCGTTTAGCCCGGTGCCCGGCCCCGGGGCCGCCCTGGCGCTGAGGGGCTGGGTGCAGGGAGTCGCCGAGGGCTGGAAGCAGGGGCGGGGGTCCGGGGGCTGCCGGGGCTCCCGGGCCGTTGAAGATCCAGGCGAGGAGGGGCCTCCCTGGGCCGCGGCGCAGCGCCCCGCCTGCCCTGTGCAGTATTTATTGCTAAATTATTGTCCAGGGGGGGGCGGCACTGGGCCGGACCCCGGGTATTTATTGCTGTACATAGTGTATGTTTGTGATATATAAGGTTTTCTTTATTTTGTATATGACCAATAAACACCTTTTAAAGAGACCGTCAGGTGCCTCCTTTGCGCGCGGCGTGGGCGGGGCCGGAAGGGCGGGGCGCCTGGCGCGCATGCGCGGTGCGCGGCCTGCCGGGAGGCGGAAGCGGAAGCGCGGGCCTCCCGGGAGCGATGGCAGCCGGGGGTCCCAGCCGCTCGGAGCGCAAGGCGGCGGAGCGGGTCCGGAGGCTGCGGGAGGAGCAGCAGCGGGAGCGCCTCCGCCAGGTACGCCGCCGCCGCCCGCCCCGCGCCGCGCCCCCGGCCCGCGCCGCCCTCACCGCCCGCCCCGCGCCCGCAGGTGTCGCGCATCCTGAGGAAGGCGGTGGCCGAGCGCAGCGCCGAGGAGGGCCGGCTCCTGGCGGAGAGCGAGGACCTGGTGACCGAGCTGCAGGGCCGGAGCAGGCGGCGCGAGGGCCTGAAGCGGCGGCAGGAGGAGGCGAGTCCGCGGCGCGCCCGGGGCCGGCGGGGCGGGGCGGGGCGGGGCGGGGCTTACGACCGGCCTCGGCGTCTCGGCAGGTGTGCGACGACCCGGAGGAGCTGCGCAGGAAGGTCCGCGAGCTGGCCGGCGCCGTGCGCAACGCCAAGTACCTGGTGGTCTACACCGGCGCGGGGATCAGCACGGTGAGGCGGCCCTTTCCAGGGTCCGGCCGCCCGCGCGGGGCGGGGCGCCCCCTGCCGGGTGACGGGCCCCAGGACCCGGCAGAGCCCTCTGCGCGCCGGCCCTGACCGCAGGAAACGCACCTTCGCGCAGAGCAGCTCTGCTGTGCTGTCTCCAAGCCGTTGCTTGGTCCATTTTTAAAAGCAATTTCTACACCCAGTGTGGGGCTGGGACGCAGGACTCAGATCTAGAGCTTCACGCTCTTCCGACTGACGCCGCCAGGCACCCCACTGTTTTCTCTCGTCATTTTTTAAAGTCTTACTTATCTATTTGAGAGAACGTGCACAGGGCAGAGGGAGAGAGACTCTCGGACAGACTGCCCCCCCCCCCCCCCAGCGCAGGGCCCCACCACCCGGAGATCAGGACCTTGGGTGGCCACCAAGCGCCCCCTACCCATGTGGTTTCCCAGAGAGGCTTGAAATGATTCCACTTCAAACTTCACTGGGGAGATAAGCATTTATCAACGTATGCAGTTTTTGCGATGCCCGTTTAGACACAAGAAAGGAAGGAGGCGTAAGAGGGACTGAAACCTCAGTGCCTGCGGGCAGCTCCTCACTTAAAGTCAAGGTGGTTCATCACTAGCCCAAGGTTAGGTGGGCAGAGTTAAGCCCAGAACTTGCTCCAGGTTCCCCATTCACCGGATTTTCTACGTGTTGAAAGTCACTAGGAAGCAAGGCAGGACGAACGAGAGTACACCAGGGGAAGGAGAGAAATGCGTGGGGTTTGGGCAGGTTTTATTGGGAAGCTGTCTCGGGCCACAGAACATGGGTAGCTTTGAGAGTGTCATTGTCTACTTAGCGGGTGCATGTTGAGTGTGATGCAGTGTAGGCCCAGCACAGGGGAGCCTGAGGATTTCCAGCCTCAAGATGCCCGCAGGCGATGAGAATATGGCGTGTAAGCAGACAGCTAAGGCAAAGCTGGTTGTGCTAGGTTGCTAGAGTGGAAACGCAGACAGCCACCTCCCCATCCCACCCCCTCATGGCTTCAGCAGCGAAATCCATCTGGTTGGCTTTCTGTGCGATACAGCATTGAAGCCAGGCCTTGAAGGTTGAGTAAGGTTTTACGGGCAAGGGTGAGAGTAAGAGCCTCCAAAACAAGAATGTGTAAGGAGCACTGAGCACCCTGACTTGCAGACCCTGGAGCCCTGGTAGTGGGGTCTCCTGCCTCCAGTGACGTGTGCGTTCCTGTCATTTGTGGGGGTGCTGCACAGGGTTACGGACAGCCGTGTGCTGCTCTGTAGTTGAGCATTACTGATTGAGGTTTCTCTTCAGTGTCATTCAGAACCACGCTCTTCAGGATGGGCATTTTTCCAAGCTTCAGCTGCAGGAGGGAGACAGGGCTCCCCAGAAGGCAGGTCACTCACAGCCTGGGGAACACAGGAGTCCTTGATCCTGGCCTACTGTCTTCTCTCATGATGGTTTTGTTTTGCTGGATCGAGAACTAGAGAAGTTCAGTGGTGCTTATCTTGTGTGGAGAGATTGGCTATCTTTGTGAAGGGAAGACAGCAAACACTACCAGGATACAAGAATTAGGACAGTTGAGTGCTCTGACCTGAGGTTTCACTATTTGCTAAACCTTCCCGGAGCACTGGCCGGGCCCTGGGGACCCACAGATGAGCCTGGCCAGTCCTCTGCCTCGGTTTAGAGGACGGGTGTGGCTACATAGCCTGGGCTATTCCCAGTGCTGGAGAGGTTCCCAGAGTCGGCAGGATCCTTGAGACCTGGAGGGATGAGCTAGACCAGGTGGGAGCAGAGGTGTGGGCAGAGGGAAGGAGCCCCTCTGTCTGGGTGCAGGCAGGTTATGGTAGGAAGTGCTGAGCCTCCAGAATGGATAGAGCCTAGTGCGAGGACAAGCCTGGAACACCACGTGAAGAGGAACGTTTGCTTTTCACTCTTGCAAATTGTGCCAGTTCCTACAGTGATGCATTGTCACCGGGTTTATGTTCTTTGTGGACGTGCAGGCAGCCTCCATCCCAGATTACCGGGGCCCCAATGGAGTGTGGACGCTGCTCCAGAAAGGGAGGAGCATCAGGTAAGCGGCCTAGCGCAGCCCTCACACAGCCTTCGCACACGGTCCAGCCAAGGCAGCGTGGGCCTGACCTCACAGCTTCCCACCCCTGTGCTCCCTTCTACCCGGCAGTGCCGCTGACCTGAGTGAGGCTGAGCCGACCCTCACCCACATGAGCATCGCCCGCTTACATGAGCAAAAGCTGGTAAGAACCCGAGGTGGCTAGCTGGGTCCCCAGTACAGGACCTGGAGGGCCACCTCTGTGCCCGAGCAGCAACTGCGTCATAGCTTGTCAGCCCTTGGACGCTGAGATGAGTGCCTACCGCGGGTTTGAGACTCCGGGTTCGAATCTCTCTCATGAATCATCCTGTACGGGACCGATCTCAGGCCCAGAGCTGCTGGTGGCTCTTTCCCCCTGTGTTTCTATCACATTGTCCCCACAGATCTCAGAAGGCATCTACATACAGGGGAAGCTCGTGGGCAACCTCTGGAGACCCTCTGCTGAGCACTTTGAACCATGTGGGGAAGGGTCAATCCTTCTGGTCCTTCAGCTACCTGAAATGTAATGAGCTGAGCCCTTCCTAGCTGAGAGCAAGCATCTGCCCTCTTAGCTCGCCAAGTGCTTCAGAGCTGTTGGGGTGGGGGAGATGCCGGAGGGGGGGGGGTGTGCCTGGGGCCTTTCCCACCCAGGACCCTCCTGAGTCGAGCTAAGACCGGCCTGCCATTCCAGTTTTGCCTTTGAAGCTTCATGCAGGACTGGAGTCCCCCCTGGTTTGGGAGCTCTGGGTAGGGTTACGGATGGTGTCCTGGCTGAACGCAGCGCCACAGCACCAGCACGCACACACACACACACACACACACACACACACACACCCCGACCCCTGCTGACCTGCCCCATCTCCCCTTCAGGTACAGCATGTGGTGTCTCAGAACTGCGATGGGCTCCACCTGCGGAGCGGGCTGCCTCGGACGGCCATCTCGGAGCTCCACGGGAACATGTACATTGAGGTGAGCAGCCCCTCTGGGGTTTCGGGGGCCGGTGCAGGCCGGCGGCTCCTGCCCACAGCGCCCTCTCCTTCTCAGGTCTGTACAGCCTGCACACCCAACAGGGAGTACGTGAGGGTGTTTGATGTCACTGAGCGCACCGCCCTTCACCGGCACCAGACAGGCCGGGCCTGCCACAAGTGTGGGGGCCAGCTCCGGGACACTATTGTGCACTTTGGGGAGAGGGGGACGCTGGGGCAGCCTCTGAACTGGGAGGCAGCCACTCAAGCTGCCAGCAAAGCAGACACAATCCTATGTTTAGGTTCCAGCTTAAAGGTACGTGAACAGCGCCATGGAGGAGGGAGTGGACGGGACAGAAGGGGAGGGAGCCTGCTTGCCAGTCCCTAGCTGGATCAGTGTCGGACCCTAGCTTCCTGTGGCTTCGTTTGCTCTTGTGCATGGGCTCTTTCTGTCTGTCCGTCCATTCGTGCAGGTTCTGAAGAAATACCCTCGCCTCTGGTGCATGACCAAGCCCCCCAGCCGGAGGCCCAAGCTCTACATCGTGAACTTGCAGGTAAGTTGCACACCAAGATACACCTCCTTAGATCTGGACCTTAGAGCAGGAGAACCAGAGAGTTCCTGGGGCATTCGTGTCCCAAACTTATGGGCCACAGAGGTCTGGCTGAGAAAGGGCCATTGCAAAGAAGTGAGATGTCCTCACTCGCCTCCCCCTGTTCCTAGTGGACCCCGAAGGATGACTGGGCTGCCCTGAAGCTACATGGGAAATGTGATGACGTCATGCAGCTCCTCATGGATGAGCTGGGCCTGGAGATCCCCCCCTATAGCAGGTGAGGGGGGCACGGGGGCATCCGCCCCTTCCCTGCCCCTGTGTGGATGGGCCGTGTCTGTCTTTACTCGTGAACCTGAGCATAGAGAATGCTCTGAGATGTTGCAGATGGCGTCTGAGGTGTGACTGCAGCTTGGTGACCTCTGCAGGGAGTGGCTGAGGCATCAGCGAAGGCTGATGTGACTCCCTGTGGGGAGAGGGAATGTGCCAGTGTGTGCCTGGAGCGCCCCCTTCTACCTTAGACAGCCTGGACGGGAAGGTGCCTCGAAGGGACGTGGTCTCGGCAACTCCAGTCAAACAGATTCTTGGTGCACCTGGTTTGGGGAGCTGGCATACTTTGGGGAAACTTAAACTGTACCTTAATACAGAATTTGTGATAATTTAGACATGGTGTATGTATTGAGCAAAAAGTTTACACTTTCTTTCTCTGTGAATTTTCAGGGTCTTATAGGGGAAATCAATAACTTCTTTTAATCAAAGGGTTCAAGAATTAAGGATCCCTTCACCTTCTGGGCCTGGCAATTCTTGTATGTTATGTTTGTGGTGTTCTGTAATGTGGGCCTATTGTGTACCGTACTTTTTTTTTTTTTTTTTACATTAACTTAGCTCATTTTCTTTATCAGTGCTTATCTGTATCTTAAGTTTATAATATGTGGTTCTGCATCTCAGACACATGATCTCTTCATGGTGTAGTTTATAGGCCACGCCTCCCTAGTTAGCTGGCCTCCCCACCCCCCAGCCCCCCACCATCAGGTCTTGCAGCCTGGGAAGAGGGAGAGGGTCTGGTCCACCTGCCCCTGGCCATACAAGTGAAAGGTGGGACCCAGAGCTGCTAGTGATCCGTCCCTCTTGGGGCTACTCCTGCCCCACCCTGGGTGTGCACGGCCTGCTCCATCGCCAGCACGGACACAGTTCTGCAGAGGCTGAGCTAGTAGTGTGAGCGCTGACCTTTGAGTTCCTGGGAGCTTACTCCTCTTGGCGCTGTTCTGTAGCTCAGGAACAGTGGAGCTGCCGCTAAGCCAAGGCTGGCCACAGTTAAGATCGGGAGGGGAGCAGGGCGACCTCAGTCAGCTTTCCCGCCCTGGGGCAGGTTGTGCTGAGGCCCCCAGGCACACCTGACCCAGCTTTCCCTTTCCGGTAGGTGGCAGGACCCCATCTTCACCCTGGCCACTCCCCTGCGTGCGGGTGAAGAAGGTAGCCACAGTCGGAAGTCGCTGTGCAGAAGCCGAGAGGACCCTCCGCCTGGGGACCGGGGTGCGGCCCTGAGCTCGGCCCCTGTCCTAGGTGGCTGGTTTGGCAGGGGCTGCGCCAAACGCACAAAGCGGAGGAAGATCACGTAACCTGGGGCTGTGGACAGGAACACTTGGCACTTTGCGGACGGCAGAAGTCTTACTCAGGGGCCGGCCCGGGGCCCGGAGCGTGCTCCCGGGGTGACGCGCTTAGCCCTGGGTCCCGGCGGGAGCCCCCTGCACTGCTGTGGCCGCCTCCGGCCTGGGCCTCCGGAGGATGCCTCACCCGTCCTTGGCGGCGGTCATGCCTTCCTGCGAGGACAGAACTCGGGTTATTTTGCGGCCGGCCGGCTGGGGAGGGGGGGAGGGGGAGCACGCGGCTGCCTTACCTGGTCCGCCGGGCTAGTCTCAGGGGCCTCAACTCTTTCTACTGCTTCTTACTAAAACATGGTAACTTTACAGCAACCTTTTCTGTGCTGGGTGTGCGGCGGCGGGGTGGTTCTGAGCCTGGGCTCTCAGCAGGCCTTTTTATTGTTATTAAACGTCTCTGCACTGTCTCGCGCGTGTCCTCGAATGACTGCCCTGCTGGCACCAGGACGGGGGCGGCACCGGCACCGGGCCGGGGGCGGGCGCCGGGATGGGGCTCCTCGGGGAGGCGGGCGGCGCCCCGCGTGGCCCTGCCCCGCCCCCTCGGCCAGGTGCGCGTGCGCTATTGGCCGCGCGCGCAGGGGGGCGGGGGCGGGGCGAGGCCCCGGCGGCTCGCGCCATTGGCGGCGGCTGGGGGCGGGGCCCCGGGGCGGGGCGGCGCTCGCCATTGGCCGCGCGCGGCGGGTGAGGCCCGCGTGACGGCGCGTGCGCCGGGCTGGGCGGGGCGTGCGCGGGGCTGGCGGGCGGCGGCCGCTGGGAGTCGCGGAGCCGGTCGGGCCGCGCCGCTGCTGCGGGGCCATGATCCGGAACGGGCATGGGGCGGCGGGCGGTGCGGAGCCGCCGGGCCCGGGGGGCAGGCGCGCCGTGCGGGTGTGGTGCGACGGCTGGTGAGCGCGGCGGCGGCGGCGGCGGGGGCGGGCGGGGGCCGCGGGGCCCGCTGCGCCGCCGGCCGAGACGCGCCCGCGGACCGGCCCTGGGTCCCGGTCCCGGTCCCGGCCCGTCCTGGGGACGCGGGTGCCCCGGCCGGTGGCAGCGCGAGTTCCGTGTCCGGCCCCGACGAGCCGGACCGCTCCAGCCCGGTACACCTCGCGCCCAGAGCGACTTCCCCGCGGTCTCGCCGTCGGTCCCCAGCCTGCCCGTCGCCAGGGCAGCACACGTGTGCCCGCGACCCCGGTGAAGCCCCCGCGACCCGGGTCCCGCCCAGGGGGCCACACTGCCCATCCGTTCTCTCCCCGGCGAGCCGGAGACCTGGGGTTGTTCCCAGAGAAGTTTGGGGCTGTCAGCAGACAGGAGGAGGACTGCCGTCTGAGGGCTGTCACCTGTGATGTTCCCTCGGGCCTTTACCTGGCGAATCACGGCAGGAATAGTCCCTACCTGGCCAGTTTACAGAGCTGGACCTTGGCGGCCCTGCCTGAGTCACCTTGGGGAGAGGGAGCACGGCTTCCCTTGGTGGACTCTGACCTTGGCCGCGGTCTGTCTGGGCCTCTGCCCCAGCAGGCCACCCACAGCCACAAGGCCCCTGTGGCTAGGACATGCCGCAGTCCGAGCTGCCCACCCTGGCCTGCCTGTCCAGGGAGCTCAGGGGCCAGTGGGGCTGCTGGATTTGGACTTAGCTCCCCTCTCCCCCCAGGGCCAGAGCAATGTGACCCACAGGCCTGTGTGCGGGGACTGGGTGGGCCGTGGTGGAAATAACAGGTGTCGGGGACTGCAGCGGCTCGTGCACCAGGTGGCCCGGGTCTCCTGGAGAAGCAGGGAGCATCTCCTACTCAGGAGACAGCTGGTTTGGGGCCAATTTGGGGTCTTCCCCAGCCCACCCAGGGAGCAAGTGGGCCTGCACCTGAGAAGCCACTCCTTCATCAGGCCCAGGTTTAAGGATAAAAGCTCTAGAACAAGGTGGCAGGGAGGTGGTTGTCAGCCCCGGAGAGCAAAGCCTCGCTGAGTTTCTGGAGGCTGTGGGGGAGCGCGCAGGATTTCCAAAGCTACCAACTACGTTTGCTCATTTGTTGGACTTTGTTTTGTGTTGGCCCCAAAGACCATCCACCTGTCTCAGGGTAGTACAGAGTCCAGCCTACTCCTTTTTTTTTTTTTTTTTAAACATTTATTTTATTTATGATAGAGAGAGAGAGAGGCAGAGACACAGGCAGAGGGAGAAGCAGGCCCCATGCACCGGGAGCCTGACGTGGGATTCGATCCCGGGTCTCCAGGATCGCGCCCTGGGCCAAGGGCAGGCGCCAAACCGCTGCGCCACCCAGGGATCCCCCAGCCTACTCCTAAGTTAACATCAGTTTACAGCTTGCAGGGACTTCCCCCCCACCCCACCCCCATGGTTTACAGTAGGGGAGAGGAGAGGGTGAGGGCAGAGGGCAGAGCTCCATGGCCCGGATGGGGAGCCGAGACTGTTCCTTGTGCTCACCAGCCCCGGGGACCGGCAGGCCTTGTCCCTGGGCACAGCCCAGCCCGTCGCGCTCGCTGGATCTGGCCCGGGGCCAGTGGTGGGGAGAGTGGAGTGCCCACCTCCCCTCTGAAAGCCCCAGCTCAGCCTGAGGAGCCATTCCCAGAGGCAGCTTCCCAGAGGGCTCCCTAAGGAAGCCCCAGAGGAGCCAGGCTGCCCCGCCCACACCCAGCCCCAGCTGCTCAGTCCCCCCCTCAGCACAGGGACTCATCATCCTTCCTTTCCACAGCTATGACATGGTGCATTACGGCCACTCAAACCAGCTGCGCCAGGCGCGGGCCATGGGTGACTACCTCATCGTGGGCGTGCACACCGACGGTAAGCTGGGGCTGCTGCCTTTGACTAACCCTAAGGGGCCCTGCAAGGGTTTAGGCCACGCTTATGGCCATCCCTCCCAAGAGCCCAGCGCGGCAGGTACACCCGCCGGGGGCTCTCCATCTCACGGCTCAGGTTGAACAATGCAGCCGAGGGGTCAAGCTTCTGGCCCTGGCATCCACTCCCCTTCCCCCAACAACCTGGGTCCCAGGGTCTTCGAGAATGGAGCGCCCGGCTGTCAGAGGACTTTGCCTGGAGCTCTGGTTGGGTGAGGGAACTGTGCAGTTATCCAGCAAGCACGTCCTGAGCACCTGGACTGGCCCATAGAGAACAGGATAGAGGCCACTGGGTGCGTTTCTGCCCCCGGGGGCTGAGGGCCCAGGGAGAGAGACAGCTGTGTGCCAGGGGCTCCCACGCCTACCTCGTCCTTGCTTTCTTCCCTGGCTCTAGAGGAGATCTCCAAGCACAAGGGGCCCCCGGTGTTCACTCAGGAGGAGAGGTACAAGATGGTGCGCGCCATCAAGTGGGTGGACGAGGTGGTGCCGGCGGCTCCCTACGTTACCACGCTGGAGACCCTGGACAAGTACAGCTGCGACTTCTGTGTCCATGGCAGTGAGTGGGTGGGCCTGTGGGCGGGCCGGAGGGGCCACCAGGGTGCTGGGGCCTCGTCACGCTGGGTCCTTGCCCTGAAAGAGTCCCTGCCCCCAGGGGCCTGGGATGAGGCTCACGGGTGCTCATTCTCACACATGTGTTGCTCCTCAGATGACATCACGCTGACCGTAGATGGCCGGGACACCTACGAGGAAGTGAAGGCGGCCGGGAGGTACAGGTGAGCCCCCGCGAGGACCCCATCTTGTCAAGGAGTGGGGCTCAAAGCGCCCCCCCCCCCGGGCTCTTTCTGCCTGCCCAGGGGGCTGTGCGTGCGGTACATCCAAGTGGCTGTCGGGCGGGGAGAAGGACGGTGTGACTAGGAGCGTGTCATCTTGTTGAGGAACTCAGCCACTGTGGCCAGCGGCTCCTCCGGGTACAGCGCAGCCTGGAGTTCCCTTGGCAGAGGGCGCGTTGCAGGGCAAGGCCAGATCTGCAGTCCGTGCGCGCCGTGGGGCTGGTGGTGCCCGCCCCCCCACCCCCCGACTGGCCAGCCCCCCAACGCTGCACACTGAGCTGTGGCAGCACGCTCCCTCCATTGTAGTGGGTCCTGCAGTTGGTAAAGCACAGTGTTCCCCCACGCTCCTGGGCCCGGTTTTCTGTCCGGCCCGGAGTGGGCAGTGTGCGCACAGAGGCAGCCCCGGGGGGAGCTGGCGGTGGGCTCGGGAGCACGTCTGGGTGCGAGCCCTGAGCCCACGTCCGTCCGCAGAGAGTGTAGGCGCACCCAGGGCGTGTCCACCACGGACCTTGTTGGCCGCATGTTGCTGGTGACCAAGGCCCATCATAGTGGTCAGGTGAGCCTGGGGGGAACGGGGCGGGATCCCCAAGGTCCCAGGGCTAAGGACACTGCTGGGAGGGAGGGAGGGAGGGAGGGAGGGAGGGAGCACCCGATCTGCCTGGTGCTTACTCCTCTGCGGGCTCCAGGACAAGGAGTTTCGGGGTCTGGGGGTTGACCATGTCCTCCATGTCCCCCACCCTTCCATTCAGGAGATATCCTCTGAGTACCGGGAATACGCGGACAGCTTTGGCAAGGTGAGTGCGGCCCCCACTAGCCAGGCCGGTACCTGATGCCCCCAGGCCACCCCCGGGAGAAGGCTGGCTGGGACCCTCACCCTCCTCGGCTCCCCGGCTCCTGGGCACTGACTAGGTGGTGGCTGCCAGGCTTGGCAAGCTAGCAGGTCAGGTGGCCCCTGGAGAAGGAGCAGGGACTGGCTCTAGTCGGGCCGACTGGTCCTCTCTCCCTTTGTAGCCCTCTCACCCGACACCCACCCGGGAGACGCTTTCCTCGGGAGGCTCCTCCCAGGTGACCAGAAGGTGGCCTCAGGGTGCTGGGTCCCCACAACGGCAGTGTCCACAGGTGGGCTGGTCTAGGCGGCAGTGGTGTTGGCTGCAGTACCCACTGTGGTCACAGGGCAAAGCCACACGTCCCACTGGTCACGGGGCCCTGGCCCAGCCTGGCCCTGGCATGTTCCTGCCAGAGGCGCCTGCCTGTGGGCTCTGCGGGCAGGTGTGGGGGCGATGGGGGTCTGCAGTTCTGGTGTATCAGCCCGTAGCTGCTCCCAGAGCCGACAGGCAGGCGCAGGCAGCCCTAGGCCCAGAGGAGGGGCTCTGGGGTGGGAAGAGGCCAAGGACGTGCCTGACCGGCGTCTTGGCTGACCAGAGGCCTCTTGGCTTTCAGTGCCCCGGGGGACGGAACCCCTGGACGGGGGTGTCCCAGTTTCTGCAGACATCTCAGAAGATCATCCAGTTTGCTTCTGGGAAGGAACCCCAGCCAGGGGAGACGGTCATCTACGTGGCCGGCGCCTTTGACCTGTTCCGTATCCTCCGAGACCGTGTGGGAGGGTTGCCCTGCCTGGCCCCCTATGCACCCTGGGGTCAGGGGACCCAGAGCAGCCTCACTGACTCTTCGAGGCCCCCGGGCTGGGGCGGAGCTCGAGGGGCCCTGCTAGAGGCCCTGGTCCTGCAGGCAGCCACTCCCTATCTTGTTACTTGCTTCTTAACCTGGACACAGACATCGGCCACGTGGACTTCCTGGAGAAGGTGCATGGCCTGGCAGAGAGGCCCTACGTCATCGCCGGCCTGCACTTTGACCAGGTCTCGGATGGAGCGTGGGGCCCCCTTGAGTGGCTCCTGGGGTTGAGGTTGGGCACAGGTGGCCCACGGGGTGAGGCCTTGGGTGCTGATGGAAGAGGAGACAACCCGGGGCCACTTCCTGGGGACCAGGGCTTCCCCCCCCCGTGGGCACCCATGAGGAGCACCCATGAGGAGCACCCATGAGGGGCTTTTGGGGGCGATGACAGCTCCGCCCCCACTGCCCGGGGCTGCGCGCTGACCCAAGCTCGCTCCGGCCCTAGGAGGTCAACCACTACAAGGGGAAGAACTACCCCATCATGAACCTGCATGAGCGGACGTTAAGCGTGCTGGCGTGCCGGGTGAGTGTGGGCCGTGCTGGGGTGCGGCAGTGAGGACCCTGGTGCACGGGCCCGACCTGGCGGAGTCCCGCTAATGGCCTGTGCTCCTGTCCCCGTAGTACGTGTCAGAGGTGGTGATCGGGGCCCCCTACGCTGTCACGGCAGAGCTCCTGGACCACTTCAAGGTGAGGCTCCTGGTGGGCCAGGTCCCCCCGAGGGCCTCTGAGTGCAGGGCGCCAGGGCCCTGACCCGCTCCCTTCGCAGGTGGACCTGGTCTGTCACGGGAAGACGGAAATCGTGCCTGACAAGGATGGCTCAGATCCCTACCAGGTGGGCACGAGGGTCCCTGGGCTCATGGCACCTGTGTGGGAGCCAGGCTAGGGGCTCGGTGCCCAGCTGACGCCCCCCCCGCTCAAGGAGGCGGCAGGGGTCTGCGCGTCCATGTCCTGGGCATCCGGGGGTGACGACCCTCCAGGCCCGGGGCTGGGCAGTGTCCTCGGGGCCCGGGGGACGGCCCTCACCCCCTCCCCCCCACCCTCCCCTTCCAGGAGCCCAAGAGAAGGGGCATCTTCTGTCAGATTGACAGTGGCAGTGACCTTACCACAGACCTCATTGTGCAGCGCATCATCAAGAACAGGTGAGGGTGGCGGGTGGGGCCTGGGGTGGTGCCCGCAGCCCCCACGGCCCCAGGCCTGGGCACCCCTCACACGGCCCGCCCCCAGGCTGGAGTATGAGGCCCGCAACCAGAAGAAAGAGGCCAAGGAGCTGGCCTTCCTGGAGTCCAGGAGGCGACAGGAGGCGCAGCCTGAGACGGAGCGACTGTGACCTGTGAGCGCAGGACGTCCCACGCCCGGCCCGCTCTGCTGCCCAGCCTGCAGGCCTCAGTTTCCACGGTTCTTAACTGCGGCGCTCCCCCTCGCCGCCCAGTTCCGAGGTTTCCAAGGGGCAGGCGCTGCCCCCACCCCCTGCCGGGTGGTCTTCCCACCCAGCACAGAGGGGTACCCAGCACAGCGGGGTGGCCCAGCACAGGATGAGCACGGGGTCCCTTCGGCCTGGGGGCACCGCCCCGTGCGCCACAGAAGGCCTGGCTCCCACTCCTCCCCCAGCCCCTGCAGACCCAGGACGCCCAACTGCCCAGCACTTTCTGCCCTCCCAGCCTCCCTGGCAGCCAGCTTCAGGGGAGCAGAGACCTGGAGGGGACACCCATTGGCCCTTCAGGTCACAGACCATGCCTCCTTCGCGTGGGCACATCTCCTGGGCCCTGGCCCGCTCCCCCCACTTCCTGGGCCTTGCTGGTCTCCCCACAGACTGTTCTCTCGACTTTGTCCAGTTGGCTGGCGTACAACCAAATAAACCTGGTGGGAGGTGTTCTGTGTCCAGCTCTTGGCCCCGCTCCCCACCGTCCACGCAGCGGGGAGGCGGCGGAGGGGTGTGGGCGGCCTGGCAGCGAGGAGTCCCTGGGTCCCGGAGACCCCATCCCAGGGAGCCCGTCCCCGAGACCCTGTCCCGAGGCCAAGGGAGCCACTCCCTGTGGCTCTGCAGAGCCCACACCTCCAGGAAGGACCGGGCTCCAGCTCCCTGACTGGACCCAGAGAATCTTAGGGCCCACTGGGAGCAGCCCGGCGGCTGTAGGGTGCTGACTCTGGTCACCTCATTGTTTAGGGCAGGGGGGAACAGCAGTAGTTCAGACGTGTTCAGAGGTGGGGACGGTGGGGGTGTTTTCAGCCCCCACCAAGGGCATCCGTTCCTCAGCAGCTGGTCCGGGTGAGGCCGTACCCTGCAGCCTGGCCCACGGAGCACAGGGCTGGGATCCTTTCCCTCTAAGACACGGCCTGTCCTTTTCTTCCCGTTGATGTAACTAGAACCCCGTGCAGGACACAGAAGGGAAGTGACCGTGGAAGTTCACATCCCCACCCTCGGCTGGGCAGCCACCACCAGCTTTCCTTTCCTCCTTCCCCAAGTTAGGGTAGAAAGTCGTGAGAGGCATGGGACCCCCAGCTTTGGGGGCGTGGTGGTGTCCGGCTTCCCCACACTTGAGGCTCCTGGTCCCCTGGGCTTCAGGGTCTCATGAGCGGAGGGACAAGGAGGGACCAGCCTGCCCTGCATGGAGTCGGATGGGGCAGGACGGGAGCAATCAGCCCTACACCTGTCCAGAATCCCCCCTTGTGGCCCTCAGCTGAGGACTGCGGGCAGCAGGGAGCCCTGTGGGACCGACGAAGGAGGCCCAGAGCCTGGCAAGCCCGTGCCCCTGGAGAGACATGCGCTCGGGAGCAGCGGGGCTGTGGGGCTCCCATAGCCTCTGAGTGCAGGGCCCTGCACGCCCACGGGGTTGGGGGACGCCCAGCACAGTGCCCACCTCGTTTCAGCCAGCCTCCCCGGAGGGCCCGGTCCGTGCCCAGAAGGGACCTCAGGGTCGGGCTCAGCAGGCTGGGGTTTCGAATGAACCCAGATTCCCCCCAATAAAGTAGGTGATTAGCCTGGAGGAGGGCTGAGTGCGGGCGCTGGGCCTGCGAGGGGCGGGGCGGCCTTGTCAGGCCTCCTGGGGCGCCGTGAGGTCCGCAGGCTGCTCCCCACCCCGCGGCCACTGCCCCGTGCTTACTACTTCGAGGTGTTTCAGGAGCGCCAAGAAAGGGTGACCCCAGGGGCTGCCCCTCCAGTAACAGCCTTGTCCCGAAGAGATCCAGGAAGCAGGGCGGAGCCGCCTGGGGTGGGGGCGGGCGTGGGGCGCCTGCGTGGTCACCGCGGAGGCCCGAGCTGGGCACCTTCTCTGCCCCAGGGTTTGGGGTGCCTCTGCCTGCCTGGGGGGGCTGGGACACCCGCTGGGGACCCGCAGTGTCTGGCGGCGGAGTCGGGGTCCCCAGGCACCGCCCGCCCCCACTCGGAGTCCAGCTGCGCTTCTCATTTATTCACTTTTTTTTAGTATATGTGCTGCCGAAGCGAGCACTGCTTCTCATTTATTCACGTGGCGGGTTACCGCGGGGGGCGGGGGGCTCAGGCGCTGCGGCAGTCGGCGGCGCGCAGCGACAGGAACACGTCCGCCCGGCACTGGAAGGTGGCGCGGCCGTCGGGGAGCCGCTCGCAGCTCCGCAGGTTCGGGGAGACTTCCTTGACACACGCGGCCTGGGGGCGGGAGGAGGCTGACGGGGCGCCCGGGCCTGACCCCGCCCCGCCCCCGCCCCCGCCCCGACCGCGCCCCGACCCCCTGACCCCGCCCCGACCCCACCCGGACCCCGCCCTCCCGATCTGGCCGCGCCCCGCCCCCGCCTTGACCCGGACTTCGACCCCGCCCTGACCCGGGCCCTGACCCAGACCCCGCCCCGACCCCGCCCCCCCACCCCACACTCACGAGGCTCCGCGGGCGGCGGGGCTCGGCGGCGGCCCGGCCCGGGGGTCCCGCGCTCCCGGGGGGCTCGGAGCGGCGCGCGTGCGGGGACCTGCGGAAGCCGGCCAGCAGCCCCGCGGCGCGGCCCACGGAGTAGGAGCTGGGCCCGGCCGCCGGCTTGTACCACGCGAGGCCGGGCGGCGCCAGCAGCAGGCACAGCGCCAGGGCGGCGGCCACCAGGGGGACGCTCGGGGCCATGGGGACGCGGGCGCGGGGCGGCGGCCTCGGCGGCGGCCGCCTTATATCGGCCGCGGGCGCGGGGGCGGGCGCACAGCGCCGTCGGGCCCCCCCCCGCCGCAGGGAGCCCGCTGGGTGGGGGGGCCCCGCCGCTCCCCATAGGGCCTCACTGCCCCCAGGCGGGGGAGACGGCCCCGCCGCTCCCCATAGGGCCTCACTGCCCCCAGGCCGGGGGACACCTCTCGGGCCCTAAAGCGGGACCCCTGGCCCGACCCGGGGTAGAGGCGACATGGCTGTCGCGTGCGCCGGGGGCCTTACTCTGTTGCACACGCAGGACTACTCCTGGGGGTCCTTTGGGAAGAGGTGGGCAGCAAGGCCAGGCCTGAGCTCGGGAGAGCAGACGGAGGGACAGCTGCCAGGCCCTCCAGCCCCCCACTCCCTGCCCTCGGGCAGCCGAGCCTCAGGCCTTCTCCTGAGAGCATCTGTGGCCCCCAGGAGGGATCAGCCCGTCCGGGACTCAAACCACAGCAACTGGGAAAGCAGAGCTCCAGAGCCGGAGGGGGGGCAGCTGGGGGGGGCTGGGGGGCAGCCAGGGGAGAGTGATGGCAAAGGCAGGTGCTCTGAGCCTCAGCGTCTGGAAGGAGGGGGGGACGGCTGAGGTCCCAGAGGCCTGAGAGGACCTCGCAGGGGCCCTGAGCTTCCTGGGGGGATCCCTGGCCGGAGGAGGACAGGACCTGGCCAGCGGCCCCATGGTCGGCTTGAGGCCAGGCAGGCCCTGCGAGGACCATGCTGGGGCCCGGGAAACAGTGCGAGAGCCAGGGTGGCAGGGCAGTGCACGCAGCCTGCGGGAGGGGCCATGGGCAGCCCCTCTGGGGACGAGCACACCCACCCCACGGGGCAGGGCTGGAAGGCCGGTGCGGCTGCCCTCAGGGTCTGACACCCCAGGAGACCCCCCCCCCAAGCAGGGGGAGTGGGCTGCAGAGCCCTCCCTGTGACTCCCCGGGTCCTGACAGTGTAGACACAAACATTCAAGAATACAGAGTAGCTGGCCTGACCCTGCAGCCGGTGTAAGCTTGTTTGTGGATGTAACTTTGTGGGGCTGCTGAGAGCACCCAGGAGGGGCTGCTGGGGGACCTGGGCCCTCAGGAACCCCTCCTTCCACTCATTGTCCCTACACATCCTGGTCACAACCCATCTCCCTTGGGGTGCATCCTCTCCAGGGCAGACACCAGCACAGAGGTGCCCTGTCTGGACACAGGGCATGTGGCCTCCAGACTGGGGAAAGGTAATGGTCCCCAGGGCTTTCTTCCCTCTGGGCAGTGTCCAGACACGAAGTAGGGTGCCACAGAGGTGGCAGACCAGGAGGCCAGCCCCCTGAGTAAATACACGTGCCCCAGGGCCCTTGCACCACCAGGCCTTCCAAGCCCCCAGAGCCAGTCACTCGCCCCCAGGCTCTTCCGGCTGACCGTCCGCTCCTTCTGCGGCTGTGACTCAGAGCCTTGGTGGCATTGCATCGAGATGTTTATTCATGAGTTTTCCTATCAAGACACTGTGACGCTGCATCGGGACCAGAAAACAGGCGAGCAGAGGCCTCCAGCAAGGTTCAGACAATTTAATGAGTTTTACTTATTGGATAAAAGTGTCACAATCTGAAGAAAAACAAATACAGCTCCAGTCCTTGTTTCAAGTGTGTCCCCACTGCCACCGGAGGGGCTGTCGCCAGGGAAGAGGGTGGCGGGGCAGCGGGGGTGGGGCGGGTGCTGGCACAGGGTGGCCTCACTCCTTGAACTTCCACTCCTGGCGGCACATGGGACAGTGCTGCTGCACCTGCTGCGCGTTGAGCCACTTGAGGATGCAGTGCATGTGGAAGCAGTGGGAGCACTGGCCCCACACCAGGGGGCAGTCATCGCCCGGCACCTTGCCTGCGGGAGGGGGACGAGAGGACCAGCAGGTCATACGGAGCCGGGGACCAGGACCCAAGGATGTCAGGCACCTGCGCCAGACGGCTGCCCGGGGGGGCTCGTGTGCACAGCCTCACACCTTGTGTTTCAGGAAAGACAGAAACCAGGAGTGTGAGCACACGCTCTGCAGCGTGCCCCCCAACAGCTCCGCCCTGCCCTGCAACGGGTGCTTGACTGCAGGGGGCGGTTCTCGCCCAGCCCACATCCCCCTCCCCGCCCCCGCCCGGGGTGCAGGCCCAGCTGCAAACCCACCACTGAACCTGCAACACGGGAGGTACAGCACAAATGTGCTAGGCGCAGCCAGCCCCCTACCCCCAACCCCCACACCCGTGCCCAAGAGCTGCTATCTGAAGAGAGAACTATTTCTTTTGCTCAAGGGAAGGACAGCTGGGGCCCTGGGGCTGAGGTTTCTCTCCCAGGTGGCAGAGACTGAGCACGAGACAAGGGAGTGGCGCTTGTGGCCCCACCCGGAGCAGCCAGCGAGCAGGTGTGACCTCCCACCTCTCCCATTTCTGGCCTGAAGGGGCCCCACCACCAAGGCCCAGGGCTCATGCTGCTCACACTCCATTCCATGTGCCTGGAAATACGACCTCCGTGGACGGCTACAGGGGACATCCACGCTGCCCGCAACCACAAGAAACAAGAATTCCAAAACCAAGAACATCCCATCAAACAGCTGGCGCCAACAGAGCATAACGACCTCCCTCAGGCCCCGTGTCAGGGTCCCCGTCGGCATGGAGGTGCTGTGGCTTGCCGCCTCCACCTTTCCTGGGGTGTCACCCCCATCACTGCCCTGGGGTCCTCTACGCCTGCTGAGCGCCAGCTGTATCCAGCTGTCACTGGTGTACAAACAGCAAGAACCAGACAGACAAGCCAGGGCTGGGACTATCAGGACATCTTGTCCCGGCAGCAACTCCACTTCAGCACATCCTAAATGCAAGCTGGGTGCTCTGCAGGAAACCCAGACTGCCTTTGGACTTCTCTGACCACAGTCCTTACTCCTGACACCAAACACAGGATGCTCAGTCCTGCAAAACACCAGACGACATAAAGCTCCCTCCTGGCACCTGCTCCTCACCGGCCTGGGGCTGGGAAGCTGCCGAGCTCTCAGCCAATCTCCCCAGAGCAGCCCCTGCCCCACGGCAGTGCCCGCACCCCACCAAATCAGAACACACATCCGCCACGTCTTTTTAGTTGCTTGCTTTGGGGTAGTGTTTTTCAGTCTTTAAAAAAAAACTTTTTACAAGAAAACATCACTACCTTTCTGGAACTTTTATGACGAACCACCAAAAATTATACACTTGGCAAAAAAAAGAACTACCGCACTCACTCTGCTTCCCCAGCCACAGGGGCGGGGGGAGGGGAGACCCTGTGCCTGGAGCTGTGTGACACCTGAGATTACATCCCCCACCCCCACCCCAGAGCCTTCCTAAGCCCAGAACTCAGAACTCAGCTTGGAATCACCACTATGAGGTGGCTGGAGGGGGGGAGGCACTCAGTGGCTAAGGCGGCTGCCTTCAGCTCAGGTCATGACCCTGAAGTCCTGGGAATCGGCTTCCTGCACGGCAGGGAGCCTGCCTCTCCCTCTGCTACTCCCCCTGCTTGCCAGCGAGTGCGCGCTCTCTCTGTCAAAGACACAAAATAAAAAATCTTAAAAAAAGAAAAAGGAATCACACCTATGAAATCAGAGTCCCCTGCGAACAGAGGACACACTGGTGGGGGGGCAAGGGATGCCCAGGTGTCCCACTGATGGGGTTGTACCCAGGCCACTTGGTCCCTCTGAGGGAGGTTTGTTAGGAGAAGGAGCCACTTCCAGTAATGCTACCTGCAGGCAGGCCACCCGAGGCATGTGACGAACACGGGAGCACAAAGCGGTGACTCACCCAAGGGCTTGTTTGCCTCTCGATGGAAATCTTTAGTAAAGAAAACACCTCTCGAGAAGACTTACTCCCAAAGCCCTCTGGGCCTGGGAGCAGATTATTAGTCTTAGTCACTCAGGGTATTTCACAAGAACTCAATTTTAGCAAGAGGAACCCAGTGTCACTTCACCTGTATAAAGGCTCGTCACACACTCTGCACGGTAGGATTGGCTCTGAAGATGAGGCTCCAAGCCCCCTACTCTCAGCCAACGGGTCCCCTTCCACAAGACCTGAGCACTCCGGCAAACACAGGTATGCCAGCCACAGGCCCAGCTGCAACGGCACAAGCTGGGCTCCGCAGGCTCCGCGCCAACGCCAACACACCGCTCACGCTCCCACGTCCAGTCTAGGGCAATGCTTTCCAAGACTTCTCTTTCCAGAAGCTAACAATCTGTGGCTCAAGAAGCTGCAAGTGTGCGCCCCTGCAGGCTCCCACTGCCTCTGCTGTGTCCCTAAGGACGCACCTGAGAGTGATTAAAACAGAATCAGTAAAACCAGATCGTGAGCTTTACTGCTAAGTAAAACTTAATCAAGTAGAGCCAATCAGTGACTTCCTACGGTCACATCCCACCTGACTGATTCAATCAGGATGGATTAAGTCCTGGGAGATGAGATTTTCTCTCGGCCAAAGTAAAGATCAAGGCCATAACAAAATAGTATTTGCACTAAAACTCAATAATTTGAATTTCACTGTAAGAATAACCCCGGTTATTCTGGGCGCTCTCCTGACCCCACAAAAAGCCTGGTCACTTACAGGCCAGAGGGGCCCCTCAGTCCCCCCAGGTCTCATTTTCCTCTTGGGACTGCCCCTGTCCCCCCAAGGGTCAACCTGCTTCTGCTTAAGTTCACTTTGGTTTGGCTAAAAACACAATTCGCTGATGCAAAAGCCTGTTTTTGACTTAAAAATACACTCAAGCAAAAATAAAAAAAGAAAATACACTCAAGCATTTCTACTTCACCAGAACGTGATGGGACAGAGGTGAGACAAAAACCACCAGAGAGGTCTGATAAAACCTGGCGGTGGGCACTCTGTGGCGTGACACAACCACTTTGCTGAAAGGTCAGATGCCTTGAAAAACGAGGGAGAGGAATGGAAGCGCCTGTTCTATATTCACGTTCAACAGCCAGGGCAGGGCTGAGCGAGCACACGCACGGACACCTGAGACAACGTGAGCAAGCACCAGGAATGGGGGGACACTGAGGGCTTATCGTCACGTCCGGTGTGACAGTGCTACACTTAGTGACTGGGCTGGAGGGGAGCCGGGCCCCAGAAGCCACTTCCAAGCCAGGACGTGAACACAGCCCTTAGCAGCGCTTAGCAGCGACGGTGGGCGCTGGCCGAGGGGACGGGCACCCCCACGACAGCCTGCGTGCCCGCTGGAGAATCGTCCCGTGGCGCTCCAGCGTCCCCCGGCCCACGGGCGTCACGGCTGACTGTGAGCACAGTAAAAAGCCACACGGCCCTCTCTTACAGAACTTTCCATGGGCTCCTCACACAATCATGGGCCCAAACCACCTGCCTTTCTTCTGTCAGCTTGTGTTGAGCAGAGTGACCCCAAAACCCAAGCACCTTGCGCAGGTGTTTCCGAGGAGATGCCCTGGCCAGGCCCGCAGGCAAAGCTCGAGGGGGAGGGAGCACAGGGCACACTCACAGTCTGGGCAGCAGCCATTAAAGGCCATCCGGCAGATGCCACAGTTCTCGTCGTTGGCCACCCAGAGCCAAGTAGCCACGCCGTTCCAGCACTTGATCTTCACCTTCATGGCCGCGGAGCCTACAGGGGGAGGAGACATCGCCGGGCCACACTCAGTCTGCACAGCTACCCATCTAGGCACCCAAGGGGCGCGGCTCCCAGCCGAGGGTCAGCCGGGGCCGGACCTGCTGCCAGAGCTCAGAAACCCTGAGAGCTCTGCACCAGCGGCAATGGCAGGGCCCGGGCCACCCTTGGGAGAACAGCGCGCCCCAGAGCCAGAGTTATCGGCGAAGACTGCAGGGTCCGCCCTGCGTCCCCAAAAGGGCACATGGGCTTCGCCAGTAATTCCAAAAACGTACCATACGGGTTTTTTTCAAAGAGATACGACTAAATCGGGGTTGACAAATAGAGACCCCAACCCAGGTGACCACGAGTTCACGCCAGGGAACCACCACCCAGCCCACTAGGCCTGCGCCACCACCCCAGGGTGAGGGTGCAGAGTGGGGGGTGCCGGGCAGGACCCGGGGTTGCGGGGGAAGGGGTGAGGGCAGGAGCATGCAGAAGGAGTGCGCAGAGGCCAGGAGAAAGTGAGGTGCAGGGAGGGACCAGGGTGTGTGGAGAGTGGGATGTGGGGAAGCGGTGGGGGGGGAAGGGCGGAGCGGAAGGCGCAGGGGTGCGAGCAAAGAGTAGGGGAAGGGGTAGGGGTGTGGGGAGAGGGTGGGGTAAGGAGCGGGGGTGCCTGAAGGGGGTAGGGAAGGCGCCGGGGTGCGGGGAGAGGGCAGGGGAGACGCAGGGGTGCGGAGGGAGGCGCAGGAAGTGGTGGGGGAGGTGCGGGAGCGCGGGGAGGGCGCGAGGCCGGGGCGCGGGGAGGGGGGGGGGAGGGGAGGGGAGCCGCCCGCCCCGCCCCGCGGCCCCGCCCACCTGCGCCCCCCGCCGGCCTCCGCGCGCCGACCCCGCCTTCCGTCGGCGGCGCCCGCGTGGGAAGGTATAAAAGCGGCCGCGGCCGCCGCCGGCACCTCAGCTGCGCCCGCCGAGCCCGCCGTCCGGCGCACGCGCCCCCGCTCCCGCCCGCCCTGCCCGCCCTCGCTCCCGCCCGCCGCGGCCAATCCCCGGCGGCCCCGGCCTCGGTCCCGGCAGGCCGCGCGCGGCCCCGGAAGTGACGCGCCGACGTGCTGACGCGCGGGCTCGAGCCGAGGCCGACTCCGCGCCCGCCATGGCCGACAAAATGGACATGTCTCTGGACGACATCATCAAGCTGAACCGGAGCCAGCGAGGCGGCCGCGGCGGAGGTCGGGGCCGCGGCCGGGCCGGCTCCCAGGGCGGCCGCGGTGGCGGGGCGCAGGCCGCCGCGCGAGTGAGCCGGGGCGGCGGGCCCATCCGGAACCGACCGGCCCTCGCCCGCGGCGCGGCGGGCGGCGGCGGCAGGAACCGGCCGGCGCCCTACAGCAGGGTGAGCGGGGCGGCGGGCCGGCGGGCGGGGGCGCGCGGGGGCGCGGGCGGCGGGCCGGGGGGCTCGGGCCGGGCGGGCGGGGGGGCGCGCGGCGGCCGCCCGGGGCGGCGGAGACCCTCCGGGCCTTTGTCTGGGCCGGGCGCTGGGCCTCGTGGCGGCGGCGGGCGTTGGGCGCGGCCGCGCAGGCGGCGGGAAGCGGGTCGGAGGGAGCGGCGGCGCCCGGGACGCCGGGGGGACGGCGGGCGGGGGCGTGCGGGCGCCGCAGGGTCCGCGGGAGACGCTCACGGGCCGCGTGCTCCTGTGCTCTCCTCCCCCCGCAGCCGAAACAACTTCCCGACAAGTGGCAGCACGATCTCTTCGACAGCGGCTTCGGGGGCGGCGCCGGCGTGGAGACGGGTGGGAAACTGCTGGTGTCCAACCTGGATTTCGGAGTGTCGGACGCGGATATTCAGGTGAGGGGCGGGCGTTCGTCGGTGAGCGGGTCACCCGCACCCGGTGGCCCCGTTGAGGACGCGGCCTGAACCGCCCGCGCCGCACCTTAGGGCGGGGAGCCCTAGGGGCCCAGGGGCAGCCGCCGGCCCTCTAAGGGCTGCAGGAGTGCAGAGCGGAGGTCCTGGCCCGGGAAGTGCGGCCGGCAGGTCGGGGTGTCGGAGGTCGGGCCCGGCCTAGCGGGACGAGCTGCCGCTCTTCCTGAGTCGTGCCCCGCGCGGGGGCGCAAACCCCCTGCCGGAGCCCTCGCTCCTGGCGGGAAACCTCGACCTAACCTGAGCGGTTTCTGTTCCTGCCTCGCTTAGGATCTGCGTTTTGTTTACTTTGTGCTTCTTTTAACGGTTTGCTGGGAGGACAGAGATCTTTTTCTGTGGAAGCCTACGGGCAAAGCACAGACGCAGGACGGCGCTGGGCATGCTTTTGTTCCGCTGGCCTTGAGCCCCCGGCTCCATGTCGTACAGGACCTATATCCTGTCTTTCTTCCCCTCTTTTTAGTGGCATGATTCTCAATCCCGACTTTGGTTGAAGCTTCTTTGTTTTCTTTTTGTTGCTGTTGTTGTTGTTTTGGTTTTTGGGGTCTTTTGGTTTTGTTTTTTTGGGGTGTTTTTGTTCTTTTGGGTTTTTTTGTTTGTTTGGATTCCAAAAGCATATAAACTTGTTTTTTGATTAAGTAAAGACATTTTGGGGATCAGTCCCAGAGATGGCTGGGTCAGGGTGCTGGGCCTTCCTGGGTTCAACTTCCCCAGAGCCCAGCTGTTTGACTACCGTGGGAGGACAGAGCAAGGCCGGTGAGCACTCACGGTGTCTCAACACTTTTTTTAAGGTGGTTTCTGGCATCCACTGGAAACCGCTTTTGGTGAACTCCACTTCCCGCTGTGTGCCTGCGGCCGGAGTAGCCCCACACTCTGGGTTCCCTCTCCAACTCCCAGCCTGCCTGAGGTCAGGGCAGTTTCCATGGCAGCGCTTGACTTCAGCCTTTGCGGCAGGCTTGAGTAGGAGGAGAGGGAAAGGTGAGCCAGAATCTGCCCTGGGGGAGGGGCTGGGTCAGGGCTCCCGAATCGACGGGCCCTGTGAGCTGGTGTCCACATGTCGGATAGCATCCCTTGCTCTGTGATCTTGGCCTTTGCGGTTTCTTGGTACAGTCCTTGGGTGTGTTGTCAGTTTTCCTCTGTTGAAGAAGATAGCGACTTAATCTTGTTCCCTTCACTGGCGGGTTCTGTGGTCCTTTACCTGCATCCTGGTACTGATGTAAGGTCCCCACACTGGCAGGAGCCCTCAGACCCAGCTGCTCCGGGAAGTGGCTGTCCCATCTGCCCCTCCCTCCCCGTGGTTTCCACTACCAGTGCCCTGCCCCAATACGTGTCTGCCTCCCAGGGAAATAACCCCCCCTCAGCAGCTCACCCTCCCAGGGACTG
This sequence comes from Canis lupus familiaris, assembly GCF_011100685.1. Lineage (NCBI taxonomy): Eukaryota > Metazoa > Chordata > Mammalia > Carnivora > Canidae > Canis > Canis lupus. The sequence continues at coordinate 1,224,999 of NC_049230.1, forward strand.
TCCTGGGCCACAGGAAGGGAAGCACCTCACTAACAGCTGCTCTTTCCGGCCCCCAGGAACTCTTTGCTGAATTCGGAACTCTGAAGAAGGCAGCTGTACACTATGACCGCTCCGGGCGCAGTTTAGGAACAGCCGATGTGCACTTTGAACGGAAGGCAGATGCCCTAAAAGCTATGAAACAGTACAACGGCGTCCCTCTGGATGGTGCGTCTGAGGTTGGACCCGGATGCTAGAGGGGCTGCGTCTCGTGGAGTCGGGCTGGCCGCTATCCGTGCAGGAGTATGGCTTACCCCTGTGGCTGAGGACACTTTGCATTCGCCCCTTTGTCTCTCTCTTCCATTCCGCCACCTCTCATGCTGCCCCACACATCCGGACCAACCTCTTGTGAACCCCCATCCAGCAAGCTACACCCTCCCCTCCTTCAGCTCCTTCCGGAAGACTCACTTCTGTGAAGCCTTCTCAGAACCGCCATAGTACACCTCTGAGTGCGGGGCTGTAGTCGTAAAGACAAAGGTACCGGTTCTTCTTCCGTCAGGCCACCCACACCTTTCCACCCATGAGCACCCCGGACACCTGACCAGACACCCAGCTAACTGGACTGAGAAGGAGCGAGGAGGTTTTGGTGGGGTTGTCATTGGCACCATCTCGTTCTCCCACCAGTAGTGCTCGGCCACTCCCCTTGTTGGGAGCATTTGGAGACACAGCCCCTTTCCAGTGCTTGCATGGAGACCGGGGTGTGGTGCCCCTCGGCGCGTTTCGAGCCCTCTAACTGCATGTGTCCTCTTGTATTCTTTGCCACAGGCCGCCCCATGAACATTCAGCTTGTCACGTCACAGATTGACACACAGCGGAGACCCGCGCAGAGGTGAGTTCTGGGGTCTTTGGGACGGTGCTGACCTGTGGTAAGTGGGCGCTCACCCCATGGGCCTTTGAACATCACGTGAGTGAGTCCCCTCTACCTTGGCAGCGTAAACAGAGGTGGGATGACTAGAAACCGTGGCTCTGGAGGTTTCGGTGGTGGCGGCGGCACCAGGAGAGGCACTCGTGGAGGGAGCCGGGGCAGAGGTCGAGGCACTGGCAGGAGTTCGAAGCAGCAGCTTTCTGCAGAGGAGTTGGATGCCCAGCTGGATGCTTATAACGCAAGAGTAAGTCACAGACGAGGGTTGGGGAGGGCAAGAATTGACTGGAAGCGTGAGGGCTCTTGTTGAGCGGAAGTTTCTGTGTTTCAGATGGACACCAGCTAAAGAGACCAGCAGATCCTCAAGTGGAGCAGGACCCAGATGTCTCCTCCGTGCTCCCTGGCGGGAGGGGGCGGTGGACTGGGGGCTGTGCAGCCAATGATGGATTTGTTTCTTTTATGTTTTAAGATAGGATTTAAAAACTCATGTAAAGGTTTTTTTTTTTTTTCTCTCCTTTTTTTCTTTTTTTTTTTTAATTCTGAAGCAGCCCTGTTTTGTACCGAGTTATTTTTGGGATAAATGTTACCGGTTGCCGTTGTGGGGAAGGTGGCGTTTTCACCTTTGCCATAATAAAAGAGACATGTGTGGAACTAGAGTTCTGTGGCTCATCCCCTGTCGCAGTCCTTGCTTGGGCCACAGCTGTGGTGTCGGGGGCTGACGAGCGTGGGGAGCAGTCTCCCCTGGTAGCTGGAGTCTGCTCGGGAGGGAGATGGCTGCTGCTCCGCCAGGCCTGACTCCTTCCTCTCCCACCTGGTGGATGCGCCTACCTAGCTGCCTGTACCAGGAAGTGACAGGGTGGGTTGGGGCGCCCTGTTGTTGCCAGATTCATATGACTGGGTAGGGCTGTTCCTTAGCTTCTGGTGCTCTGGTTCTCAGAAACGTGGATCAGCAGTTACGACTTCATAACAGCATCCTTTCTCGTTTCTCATTTGCGTCAGGCACAAGCCCCAAAGTGTCCTCTTAATCTCATCCCAGGTGAAAGGCTCGGGGCACCTGTGGCAAGAGTCTGGTTGCGGGTACACAGACTTGGAGGGGCTGGCTGACAGCTGCCCCTTGGGGACCCCCTCTGGGACAGAAGAGGGCAGACCACTAGCATCACTTGGACCCTTGCCTCTGCTGCCCAGAGGAGGCTGAGGCCCTGGGAGGGGAGGCAGGGCAGGGAGATGCAGCCGAGTCCTCAGGTTCCTACATCCTCCAGGTGGTGCCCGTGGGCCACCCAGCTGCCCAAGGCCCACCGGCACAGCCTAGGCTGCAGCAGGCGGTTGGAAGGGTACAGCTGCTGTGGAGAAGAGAGACCTGGGAAGGCAGGTGGGCTCCGGGGAGCAGAGGCTACCATTGGGGATGCCAGGGAGGGGACAGTCACCGCAGGAAGACTGGCCGGAGCGTGGCCTGCGGCTCAGCAGCCCAGCGGCCCCAGGTCCACTTCGGGTAGAGCTCGGGTAGTGTCTGTAGCCGGAGGCCCCGTGCTGTTGCTCTGGACCCAGCAGCCGCCTGGCTCAGCCCTGGAGGAGCCCGGGTCACGGGAAGGGGCTGGTGTGTGCCCGGCCTTGGCTGCTGCGGCAGGAGGGGCGGCGGACCACCGTTGCAGACGAGCTGGAGGGGGAGGACGACCGCAGGCCTCTGGGCCGCGAGTGCTGGAACTAGGGGTGCTGGGTGGGGGGGGGTGGCTCAGAGGCGTTGGAGCGGTGGCTGGGTTGCCACGCTACGAGGGATCCCTGGGTGGCGCAGTGGTTTAGCACCTGCCTTTGGCCCAGGGCGTGATCCTGGAGACCCGGGATCGAATCCCACGTCGGGCTCCCGGTGCATGGAGCCTGCTTCTCCCTCTGCCTATGTCTCTGCTTCTCTCTCTGTATGTGTGACTATCATAAATAAATAAAAAATTAAAAAAAAAAAAAAAAAGCCTACGAGAAAGCAGGTGAAGGGAAGGGGCCAGGCTCCGTTTGGGATCCAGGAGGCAGGCAGTCAGCAGACCTGGACAGTCATCTGCAGGCGGGCGCCCGTGGCCCTTTGAGCTAGGTAGCAGCTGTTGACACGTGGACATTAGCAAAGCGGCAGACGGTGTGGCCCAGGAGAGGGTTGGAGGTGGCAGGAGAAACTGGAGGTAACATCATGGGAGCTGGGGACACCCCGAGGCGTGAGGGGATGACTGATAAGACCCTGAGATGTCGCGATGGGGCGGACGGAGCCGGATGACACGCAGACCCCGTGGGAGCCAAGAGCAGCCTTAATCGCTGTGAACCTCAGCTCCTTATTTGTGAGACAGGAAGCCCCGTTTTACTTCAAGAGTGGAGGACCGAGTCCCCGTCTACGCCGAGACGCTCCTGAGAGCAAAGCAGGGTGCTGGGTGTGCAGACGGCATCCATGATCCGAGGCAAACCGAAGGGACGGCGCCCGGCGGCCCTGCTGCGGCCTGATCTTCCCCCAGTGTCGGCCGGAGGGCGAAGGCCGAAGTGACGCCGGGCGGTCTTGGCTCCGGCAGAAGGCCGTGCCCCACAGCTGCCCAGCGCATTGGGCCACCTCCTTAGCCCGGATGCAACCCGTCCGACCCTCTTCCCAGCCGGCGGTCCGCGTGGCAGCTCCGTGGAGGGTCCAGAAGCGGGTACGTGACCCGGCTGGCCTGTCCGAGTCCCGCTTCCCGCAGGGATTGGAGCCCCTGGGCCTTTGGCCGACAGGTAATCAGGTGGGGCTGATGGAGGGAAGCCAGTCAGCTCTGGAGTGGGTTCTTGGTTTTTGCTTAGTTGAGCAATGATGCATGTGGTTACAGATCAATCTGGAAGAAGAAACAACAGCACTCAGGACCCCTGGGGGGCTCCGCAGCTGAGTGCCTGTCTTCAGCTGAGGGTGTGACCCTGGGGTCCTGGGATTGAGTCCCGCATCCAGCTCCCGGCTCGGAGCCTGCTTCTCCTGCTGCCTGTGTCTCTGCCTCTCTCTGTCTCAGGAGTAAATAAAAATCTTTAAAAAAAAAAAAAAAAAAAAAAAAGAAAGAAAGAAACAACCACTCTCTGTGCTTGTTGGTGAGCGATGGCTGCCCTTCTCGGACATCCTTCAGGGCCCTCTAGCCTACTCTGTGCAAGTCCCTGGAGTGAGGACACTTGTTCTTGCCGTCAGGGAGCTGAGAGTCTAACACGGGAAACAGAAATGAGAAATTGTAATCCACTCTAATATCTACGATGGGAAAAAAGTAAGTGTGGGGACGAGACTGCGGGCGTGTGTCTTGTCCCGGCCACAGGAGCTCCACCTGTACCCTGAGGGCCTGTGTCTCCCACAGGCCGGGTGGCCCACACAGGTCCCGTTATCCTCCCAGGCACCTGGGGAAGCGAGCTAAGTGAGCTATTTTTGAGTTTAAAGAAAACAAAATTGATTTATTCATCCAGCAAATGTGTGCGTGCCTGCCAGGTACCAGGCCCCATCGTCACACGCTGGGGAAGTAGGGGGAGTGAAACAACCCTCTGCCCTCAGAGCTGGGGGGTGGGGTACAGGATGTCAGGGGCGTCCTGGCCAGATCGCTGGGCAGAGCCTGCGACTCTTGATCTTGGGGTCATGCATTCAAGCGTCACATTGGGGGTAGAGATCACTTAAAACACAAACAAATGGGGCACCAGGATGGCTCAGTCAGTGAAGTGTCTGCCTTCATCTTGGGTCATGACCCCGGGGTCCTGGGATCAAGTCTTGCATCAGGCTCCCCGCAGGGGCCTGCTTCTCCCTCTGCCTGTGTCCCTGCTTCTCTCTCTCATGAATACATAACTAAAATCTTTTTTTTTAAAGTAAAAAAAAACATCTGGATGGGGGATCTCCAGGTGGTTCAGCAGTTTAGTGCCTGCCTTCAGCCCAGGGCGTGAGACCAGGGTCCTGGGATCAAGTGCTGTGTCAGGCTCCCCGCAGGGAGCCTGCTTCTCCGTGCCTGTGTCTCTGCCTCTCTCTGTGTCTCTCATGAATAAATAAAATCTTAAAAAAGAAAAAACATCTGGATGGAATAACAGCCCTCAGAGGTAAGGTGTGCCCCCCGGGTGACTCCAAGGACCCCCCGAAGCGAGCTGGGGGTGCCGCAACCAGCATGCCTCCTGCTCAGCATAGTGGACTCCTACAAGGTTGACCTTGTCAAGTGGGAGGAGTGTCCTTACTGCAGTTTCACAAAGATAAGGATCACACCTGACCTCTCTTCTTCGGGTTGCCCTGTTTTGTGAAAATCTTCTGGAATCCTCTCTCGAACATGGTAAGACTCCTGAGGCGATACAGCCACAGGTCCCTCCGGCATTATCCTCCCTCTCGGTCCCCTTCTGTCCTCCTACCTGTGTCCCCGGGAGTCCCATTGAGTGTTCCTCTGTCATTTCCATACTCAGATTTACAGGGAAGTGACCGTAGTGCAGGGCGTCTCCCCAGACGTGGCGTCCACTTGTTTAATCTGAACTGAGACGAGTGCAGCATGATGCCGCGTACCCCAACCCTTCTGTGTTTTTCCTTTTTTTTTTTAATTTAAGATTCATTTATTTGACAGAGCGAGAGAGCACTAGCAGGGGAGCGGCAGAGGGAGAGGGAGGAGCAGGGCACCCCCGCGCGGGCCCCATGCCGGGACCCCGACAGCAGGACTCGAGCTGAGGGCAGGCCCTTCACCGACTGAGGCACCCAGGGGCCCTTCTGTGTGTATTTCTTTAAAAACAAGGATATTCCGGGGGCACCTGGGAGGTTTGGTCATTTAAGCATCCAACGCTTGATTTCGGCTCTGGTCCTGCTCTCAGGTGTGAGATCCACCCCGCGGCAGGCTCTACAGCGGCGCACAGGGGGCACAGGGGCGGCCCCAGGCTCTCTCCTCGGCCCCTCCCCCACTCCTTCTGAAAAACAAAACGAAACACTAGGACACTGTTTTCCATAATCAGACGCCAACAGTGGTGGCTAAGGGTGCCACCCTCTGAACTACAGGCCGGATTCCATTTAGCCAACTGTCCTTTATTTTTTTTAAGGTTTTATTTATTCGTGAGACCCAGAGAGAGGCAGAGACCCAGGGACAGGGAGAAGCAGGCCCCCTGCAGGGAGCCCGATGGGGGACTTGATCCCGAGACCCTGGGGTCATGCCCTGGGCCAAAGGCAGACGCTCAAGCGCTGAGCCCCCCGGGGACCCCAGCCAACTGTCCCTACAGCCTGTGTTGTACATGCTGTTCCTGGTCCACAGGGAAGGGGCTGCCCGGTCCGCTGACCGCAAGACATCCGTGAGCATCTTAAACTGGTGGTGCCTCAGCCTTGCCTTATCTTTCATGACCTGTGTGCTTCTGATGGTTGGTCCCACCGGGGACTGTCTCCTTTCTTCATGATTAGACCAGGGTGACGGATTCCTGGTAAGAACAGCGCAGGTGGAAAAAAAAAAAAAAAAAAAAAAAAGAACAGCGCAGGTGGGCTGCTCCCATCCCAGCACATCCCGCGGGGCAAGGATGGCAGTCTGTCTGTCTTGGTAGTGCTGAGGTGGCCCTGGTCACCAGGTTCAGGTGTTTGCTGCCCAGCTTCTCTATTGCAGACTCACTGCTTGCTCTCCACTCTGTGACCCACAATTATCTTCAGGGAGACGTTATGAGGTTAAGTGAGCACCTGTTTCAGGGCACCTATTTTTTATTTAAAAAATAAAGATTTTTAAAAAGATTTTATTTATTTATTTGGGAGAGAGAGAGCACAAGCAGGGTGGGCAGCAGAGGGAGAGACAGAAGAAGACTCTGCTGAGGAGGGAGCCTGATGCAGTACTCGATCTCAGGACCCTGGGATCATGACCTGAGCCAAAGGCAGATATTCAACCGACTGAGCGCCACCCAGGCGTCCTGTCTGCAGTGAAAGATTTTATTAAAAAAAAAAAAAGGCAGGGGGATCCCTGGGTGGCTCAGCGGTTTCACGCCTGCCTTTGGCCCAGGGCACGATCCTGGAGTCCTAGGATCGAGTCCCACATCGGGCTCCCTGCATGGAGCCTGCTTCTCCCTCTGCCTGTGTCTCTGCCTCTCTCTCTCTCTCTCTCTATCATAAATAAATAAATTAAATATTTTTTAAAAAAAGATTTTATTTTATTTTTTAAATGTATTTATTCATGAGAGACACACAGAGAGAGAGGCAGAGACATAGGCAGAGAGAAGCAGGCTCCATGCAAGGAGCCCGATGTGGGACTCGATCCTGGGACCCCAGGATCCTGCCCTGGGCTGAAGACAGGTGCTCAACTGCTGAGCCACCAGGCATTCCTGCAGTGAGGGATTTTTTTTTTAAGATTTTATTTATTTACTCATGAGAAACACACAGAGAGAGAGAGAGAGAGGCAGAGACACAGGCAGAGGGAGAAGCAGGCTCCATGCAGGGAGCCTGACATGGGACTCAATCCCTGGTCCCCAGGATCAGGCCCTGGGCTGAAGGCAGCGCTAAACTGCTGAGCCACCAGGCTGCCCGCAGAGAGAAATTTTAATGCAAAAATAAAACCATCAGGGTACCAGGAGATGAGCTCATTAATTTAAAACATATCACCTTGTCTGTGATCATTTACCCTAAACTAGGCCAGAGCCAATTGTTTGTAATCTATGCAAGTTGTAAAAAGAAACTATAAAATGTTTCAGCATGTTAATTAATGGGAGCATGCCATTTTCTTAGTGTACAAATCCATCCTAAAGCCATTCGAATTACCATTAATGATTTTGTAGATGTAACATTTCTTTTTTTTATTGTTCTTATCATATATATAAACATCCAGGTGTTCATAATGATATCTTTTTAAAAAATGTTTATTTATTTTAGATAGAGAATGAGCAGAGGGACAGGCAGAGGGAGACAGGGAATCTCAAGCAGTCTCCATGCAGAGCGCAGAACTAATGCAGGGCTCAACCCTAGGACCCTGAGACCATGACCTGAGCTGAAATCAAGAGTCAGATGCTCAAAAAAAAAAAAAAAAAAAAGTCAGATGCTCAACCAACTGAGCCACCCGGGTGTCCCTTAATTACGAAAGAAAAAAAATTAATGTTCATCATTGGAGACCCTTGGGTGCTAATTCATTCTAAAAATTGGCAAATAAAAGGAAAAAAAGTCAAACAATCTTTTTTTCTTTTTTTAAATTTATTTATTTATTCATGAGAGACAGAGAGAGAGAGGCAGAGAGAGAAGCAGGCTGCATGCAAGGAGCTCGATGTGGGACTCCATCCCAGGTCTCCAGGATCACACTCCGGGTGAAAGCGGCGCTAAACCGCTGAGCTACTGGGGTTGCCCTTAATCTTTTTTTCTACACAAATTGTATTTTGAAGAGATTACATAGACGATGACCCCAGGTTTTTTTTTTAAATATTTATTTATTTATTCAGAGAGAGAGAGAGGCAGAGACACAGACAGGCAGAGGGAGCCGATGTGGGACTCCATCCTGGGTCTCCAGGATCATACCCTTGGCTGCAGGCGACACTAAACCGCTGCGCCACCGGGGCTGCCCGACTCCAGGTTTTTATTTATTTATTTTTTGTTATTTTTTTTATTTTTTTTATTTTTTTTATTTTTTTGACTCCAGGTTTTTAAAAAGAATTCCAGCTACGAGGGGGCCTGGGTGGCTCAGCTAGTGAAGTGTCTGCCTTCAGTTCTGGTCATGATCTCAGAGTCCTGGGATCGAGCCCCATGTCGGGCTCCCTGGTCAGCAGGGGGCCTGTTTCTCCTTCTCCCCTCACCTCTGCTCATGCTCTCTGTCTTTCTCTTTCTCTCTCTCTCAAATAACTCAATAAGATCTTAAAAAAAAAAAATTCCAGCTAAGTAATGCAGAAGTATTAGAAAATGGCCATTTGCACATGCCTAATGAAACAATACAGGCTGAGAACAATCCCGAGAGGCTGCTGAAACCGTCGGATGAAAGGTCGATGTGGCAGTTGATGACAGGTGGACCAGCCTGACGTCCCAGAGCCTAGTGCACCTCACCACAGGTGGGACAAACAGAGTGTCCCCTGAGGTGAAGCAGTGGAAACCCGATGGGGCTCACCCAGCCTGAGACCCCAGAGGAGCAGATGAGCATGCCACAGCTCACCTGGAGGATCCCATCAGGCAGATCCAGAAGCACCCACGCGAAATTCTCAACCCCAGTGTCCTGGTTTCCTGCACACCTAAGCACCACAAGGACAGAAAAGGAGACGGAAGTGAGTGTGGTACAATAAATATATATTTGATCTTTGTCCCCAGCTCCTGGCACAGGGCTCCTAAATCCCCTGGAGTTTCCTGAGCAATCCGAATGGTCTTGTTCATAACCAGCTCCTTTTAAGTACACCAGGGTCTGTGTTGATGAGATGACTCTTGGGGGCCCCTGGATAGTTCCACGGTGGGGGCCGGTCACCGGAAAGACCAAGATGTGCTTAGAGGGTTGGGACTTTCAGTGCCACCATACCCCACCCTCTGGAGAGGGGAGCCCAGTTAATCATCAATGACTGATGATTTCATCAATCGTGCCTTTTAATGACACCTCCATAAAGACTCCTAAATGGGGATCCCTGGGTGGCGCAGCGGTTTGGCGCCTGCCTTTGGCCCAGGGCGCGATCCTGGAGACCCCGGGATCGAATCCCATGTCGGGCTCCCGGTGCATGGAGCCTGCTTCTCCCTCTGCCTGTGTCTCTGCCTCTTTCTCTCTCTCTGTGTGACTATCATAAAAAAAAAAAAAAAAAAAAAAAGAGACTCCTAAATGATGGGGTTCAGCTCCTGGGTTGGTGGACCCTCGGAGGTGCCAGGAGGGCAGTGCACCTGCACAGAAGTGACACCCCCCAGCCCATACCTCGTCCTAGACATCTCTCGCATCTGGCTCTTCCTTTATAATAAACCAGTGATTAGCCGGAGGCGGGGTGGCAGGCTTGGGAACCAGCAGAGGAGGGCCCGTTTGTGCCGGGCAGCGCTCCGTCTGTGACCCTGGGAGCTCTGCTCCCGGTAACACAAAGGGCAAAGAGCCCCTGGTTTTCGTGGCAAAGCCCCACCCCAGAGCTCCTTTAACATCTGTTCATTAAGTGCAATAAATTTTTCTAGAAAATGGCAAAAAAAATAAATAAAATTAAAATAAACCAGTGATTGTAAGTAAAGCATTTTCCTGACTTCTGTGACTTGTTTTAGCAAGGTATGGAACCTGACGCGTGGTCACGGGAGCCCTTTTATGTGCAGTCGGCCGGCAAAAGCCTGGGCAGCCTGGGCACCTGACCTGTGGCCGGGGTCTGAGTCAGGGGCAGCCTTGTGGGATTGAGCCCTCAACCTGCACCAGGTAGCACCAGAATTTGACTGAATTGTGGGGCACCCAGCTGGTTTCAGACGGTTTGCTTGAGAAAAAAAAATCTTAGTGCAAGTGCATAGTGCATTGTCCAAGTGCGTAGTGTTGACTCCATCTGGATCTTGATGTAGATACACCAGCTTGAACAACAGTTTTGGACACAAAAAATAAATATTTCATATTTGATGATCCTAAGAAAGTACTGTTGACTTTGGTAGGTATGTTAATGGTAGTGTTTTGTTAATGATATTGTTATGTTGAAAATAAGAATCCCCCCCCGTTTTTTTTTTTTTTTTAGAATCCCTATTTTTTTGCAGTTGAAATGGAAAAAGCAGACTCAAAAAAATTAAAAATTTAAGGCAGGGAATTTCAAATTAAATTTAATTTAATTAATTAAATTTTAAAAACTTAAATAAAAAAAATACCAATAATTTAAGACAAACCAAACATTGGGAAACAGACAAGGATGTGAACAGGAAGTTCATTAAAAAAGAAGAAAGAAAGAAAAAAGAAGAGAAAAGAAGAGAAAAGAAAAGAAAAGAAAAGAGAAAGAAAAGGGATCCCTGGGTGGCGCAGCGGTTTGGCGCCTACCTTTGGCCTGGGGCGTGATCCTGGAGACCCTGGATCGAATCCCACGTTGGGCTCCCAGTGCATGGAGCCTGCTTCTCCCCCTGCCTGTGTCTCTGCCTCTCTCTTCTCTCTCTCTCTCTCTGTGACTATCATAAATAAATTTAAAAAATTAAAAAAAAAAAAAAAGGAGGGAGGGAGGAAGGAAGGAAGAAAGAGAGAGACAGAGAAAGAAGAAAACATGCCCTTTTAGGGACACCTGGCTCGCTCAGTTAGTGGAGCATGTGATTCTTGATCTCAGGGTTGTAAGTTTGAATCTCGTGTTGGGTATAGAGATTATTTACAAATAAAATATTTGGGATGTGACCTCAACTCGGGTCCTGATCGCAGGGTCCTGGGATCAAGTCCCACATCGGTCTCCCTGCAGGGAGCCCACTTCTCTGTGTCTCTGCCTCTCTCTGTGTGTCTCTCATGAATAAACAAAGTCTTTTAAAAATTTAATTAAAAAAATGTTTTAAGGGCAGCCCCAGTGGCGCAGCAGTTTAGCGCTGCCTACAGCCCAGGGCTTGATCCTGAAGACCCTGGATCGAGTCCCATGTCGGGTTCCCTGCATCGAGTCCCATGTCGGGCTCCCTGCATGGAGCCTGCTTCTCCCTCTGCCTGTGTCTCTGCCTATCTCTCTCTCTCTCTCTCTCTCTCTCTCTGTGTCTCTATGAATAAATAAATATTTTTTAAAAAGTTTTAAAAAAATGTAATGCAAGAAATGCCCTTTTAGTAATGCAAGAAAAGCAAGTTAAATAATATGATGCCATCATTTTATTTTTTTTAATTTTTTTTTCATTTATTTATGATAGTCACACAGAGAGAGAGAGGCAGAGACACAGGCAGAGGCAGAAGCAGAGGGAGAAGCAGGCTCCATGCACCGGGAGCCCGACTTGGGATTCGATCCCGGGTCTCCAGGATCGCGCCCTGGGCCAAAGGCAGGTGCTAAACCGCTGCGCCACCCAGGGATCCCTGATGCCATCATTTTAGAACATTAAGTAGTCAAAGATATATTTTTCAGGAAAATTAACACAATCCTATCTTGGAAAGGTAAAACCACAGTTTCTCTCTTTCCCTCTCTCTCGAAGATTTCATTTTTAAGTAATCTCTGTTTTTTAAAGATCTTATTTATTTATTCATGAGACACACACACAGAGGCAGAGAGAGAAGCAGGCAGGCTCCATGCAGGGAGCCTGATGCAGGACTTGATCCCGAGACTCCAGGATCACACCCCGGGCCAAAGGCAGGCGCCAAACCACTGAGCCACCCAGGGATCCCCATATTTTTAAGTAATCTCTACACCCAACATGAAACTCAAACTCACAATCCTGAGATCGAGTCCCATGCTCCAACAACTACTGAGCCAGCCAGGAGCCCACCAGGGAATTTCACATGGATGACATAATCCTACGGTAGAAAATGTTAAGGAATCATGCAAAATTTAAGAACTAGTGAATAAGTTCAGCAAGGTTGCAGGATATAAGACTGATATACAAAAATCAGGTACCGGGCGAAGTCGTGGACTGTTCAACTCTTGATCTTGGGGTTGTGAGTTTGAGCCCCATGTTGGGGGGAGAAGTTACTTTTTTTTTTTTTTTTACTTATTTTTTTTAAGATTTTATTTATTTGTTCATGAGAAACACAGAGAGAGAGAGAGAGAGAGAGAGAGAGAGAGAGAGAAGGAGGCAGAGACACAGGTAGCGGGAGAAGCAGGCTCCATGCAGGGAGCCCGACATGGGACTCGATCCCGGGACTCCAGGATCACGCCCTGGACTGAAGCCAGCACTAAACTGCTGAGCCATCCGGGCTGTCCCAGATCTTAAAATTTATATGGAAATTCAAAGGACCTAGTATAGGCAAAGCAATTTTGAAAAATATAACAAACTTGGAGAACTTAAACTATCTATTATCAAAAGTGACTACAAAGCTACAGTAACCAAGGGATTGGGGTGTTAAAAATGGGCATATGGGCGGTAATCCCTGGGTGGCTCAGCGGTTCAGTGCTGCCTTCGGCCCAGGGCGTGATCCTGGAGACCCAGGATGGAGTCCCACGTCGGGCTCCCTGCATAGAGCCTTCTTCTCCCCTCTGCCTGTGTCTCTGCCTCTCTCTCCATTCCTTCTTGAATAAATAAATAAAATCTTAAAAAAAAAGAATGGGCATATAGGTTGGGAAACAGAATTGAGATTTCAGAAATAGGGAGCCCCGGTGGCCAGCAGTTTAGCGCCACCTTCGGCCTGGGGTGTGATCCTAGAGACCCGGGATCGAGTCCCACATCAGGCTCCCTGCATGGAGCCTGCTTCTCCCTCTGCCTGTGTCTCGGCCTCTCTCTTTCTCTCTGTGTCCATCATGAATAAATAAATAAAATCTTTAAAAAAAAAAAAGGGAGAGAGATTTCAGAAATAAACTCTTAAATTTATGGTGACCTGGGGTGCCTGGCTGGCTCAGTAGGTGGAGCATGTGACTCTTGGTCTCAGGATTGTGAGTTCAAGCTCCATGTTGGGTGTAAAGATTACTTAAAATCTTTATACTTCCAAATCATACACCTGATAAATGATATCCAGAACATATAAGTACTATTACAACTGAGTAAGGCGACCCAATTTAAAAATGGACAAAAGGGCAGCCCGGTGGTTCAGTGGTTTGGCCCCTGCCTTCGGCCCAGGGTGTGATCCTGGAGACCCAGGATCAAGTCCCACGTCGGGCTCCTTGAGTGGAGCCTGCTTCTCCCTCTGCCTGTGTCTCTGCCTCTCTCTCTCTCTGTGTCTCTCATGAATAAATAAAGAAAATTAAAAAAAATAATAAAAATAAAATAAAATAAAATAAAAATGGACAACAGAGGGGATCCCTGGATGGCTCAGCGGTTTAGAGCCTGCCTTTGGCCCAGGGAGTGATCCTGGAGTCCCGGGATCGAGTCCCGCGCCGGGCTCCCAGCATGGAGCCTGCTTCTCTCTCTGCCTGTCTCTGCCTCTCTCTCTACCATAAATAAATAAATAAATCTTTTTAAAGAAATGGACAACAGACTTGAGTAGATGTTTTACCAAGGAAGAGACGTCTTCAGGGAGATGCAAATCAAACCCACAATGAGACATCATGTCACACTGGGCTTTTTTTTTTATTTTTAAAAAAATTTTTTTTTAATTTTTATTTATTTATGATAGTCACACAGAGAGAGAGAGAGAGAGGCAGAGACACAGGCAGAGGGAGAAGCAGGCTCCATGCACCGAGAGCCCGATGTGGGATTCGATCCCGGGTCTCCAGGATCGCGCCCTGGGCCAAAGGCAGGCGCCAAACCGCTGCGCCACCCAGGGATCCCAGTCACACTGGGCTTTAATCAAAAAGACAGACAGTGCCAAGTATTGTCTAGGGTGTGCCCCACTGGAACCTTCTTTTATTGCTGGCAGGACTGTAAAATGGGAACATCCTCCTTGGAAAACATGGGGAATCCCACTCTTGGGAATCTACTGGAGATAAAAGAACATAGGTTCACACAAAGAAAAATGCAAATGTTCACAATGGACAAAAAGGAAACCAAAAGGCCATCAATGAACAAATGAATAAAAAAAAACGTGCTGTAGTTACTTAACCAACAGGATAGCACACACATTTCATGCCATAGATGGACTTGAGAAACATTAGTCACAAGACACCATAAGACTGTTTATTGTATGATTCCACTTATGTGAAATGATCAGGAAAGGCAAAAAAAGGCCCAAAAAGCAGGACAGTGGTTGCCAGGGTCTGGGAGAAATGGGGTGGTAGGAAGAGGCATCAATGGCAAATAGCTTGAGGTAAAGTTTGGAGTGATGTTTATGCAACTCTACAGATTTACTAAAAAATAATTGAATTATAAACTTTTGGTGGATGGATTTTGTAAATATACCTGTAAAAAAATGGTCTATGTTATTAACTCTTTTTATTTGAATCACATTGAAAAGCTTTAATTCACAGGGTTTTTAAAGTAATGTGTATCAGCATTTGTATTTATTTATTTAAGATTTTATGTATTTATTCCTGAGAGACACAAAGTGAGGCAGAGACCCAGGCAGAGGGAGAAGCAGGCTCCCTGCGGGGAGTGGGATGCGGGACTCGATTCCGGGACCCCAGGGTCACGCCCTGAGCTGAAGGGGCCTGAGGTGAAAGCAGGTCCTCAACTGCTGAGCCCCCCGCAACACCCCCCGCCACCCCCCCGCTCCGGGCTCCTGCATCAGCATTTATTAAATACCGCGTAGATATCCTGCCACCGCAGGAGAGCGCAGAGCCACGCAGTGATCTGTTCCATGCTTTTCAGAACCCTGGGATGAAAAGGTTTGATGCTGAAAAAATGCTGCAGTGAACCTTGTATCCAAACCTCTGCTCACACCCACGGTGATCTCCTCAGGGTAAGTTTTTCACCTTGCCCTTGCTGAGACCCACCACCTGAGCACTGCTGAGGTGTAAGGTGTAGGTAGGTCCACAGCTGCCCCCAGCCCCCCAGCCCCCCTGCATCAGGTGCGGCCGTGCTGTTATCCCGCGTGCTCACATCTTAGGTTCTTTGCTAATTTAACAAAAGTTCCCTGGGTGGCTCAGCGGTTTGGCACCTGCCTTTGGCCCAGGGTGCGATCCTGGAGTCCCGGGATCAAGTCCCGCGTCAGGCTCCTGGCATGGAGCCTGCTTCTCCCTCTGTCTGTGTCTCTGCCTCTCTCTGTGTCTATCATAAATAAAACTTAAAAAATTTTTTTCAAAATAGTGTCACTGCTCCCTTGTGATGGTACAAAAACTAAAGGAAGCACCACATCACATCCAAAACCTGGTTTCCACAGGTCTGCCCTCCACCCCACGGAAAGGATGGAGGACAGGAGCGGCTCAGTGCTGGGCTGGGGGGTTGCCTCCAGGTTCTCAGCCATGGGGACTCTGCAGGACCCCAGGGTCCTTCAACAGGACATTACATGGAGCAAGGAGGATGATCCTATCCATGAAGACACCAGTGTACAACTAACTGCCATGCATGAAATTTAATTTGATTCTGATTCAAACAAAAATCAAAGAACTCACAATGTGATCAAGGAAAATAATGTATGGATCTTTTTATTTTTTAAAAAGATTTATTTATTCATGATAGAGAGAGAGAGAGAGAGAGAGAGAGGCAGAGACACAGGAGGAGGGAGAAGCAGGCTTCCTGCTGGGAGCCCGACGCAGGACTCGATCCCGGGACTCCAGGATCGCGCCCTGGGCCAAAGGCAGGTGCCAAACCGCTAAGCCACCCAGGGATCCCCTGTTTGGATCTTTTTAAAAAAGATGTATTTACTTATTCATGGGGAGAAGCAGGCTCCCCATGGGGAGCCTGATGCGGGTCTCAATCTCAGGACCCCAGGATCACGCCCGGAGTCAAAGGCAGGCACTCAACCCCTGAGCCACCCGGGCGTCCCCGTTTGGATCTTTAATGATGTTTAGGACTGTTGTTCTTTTTCCTGGTTGGTGTTCCAGTGTCAGTTGCTTTATAAGAAATTACCCAAAACTTAGTGCAAAACCAACACCATTTTATATCACACTCCCAGATTGTGTAGGTCAGGGAGGGAGATGGGATGGTTTATCTGGTGATGTGGGGCAGGGCTTCCGGTTCTTGGGCCTCAATTTTCAGATTAAGAGAAGCCGCACCCCAGCGCCACTCTCCCCTGCACCTGAGCTGAAGTCAAAAGGGGATGAGACTTCTGGGGGTCTTGGGAGGCCACATGTTTATAGGAGAGGAATGCGAGTCATTTGGTTGGATCAGGAGGCCACACGGTGATTGCTTTTCTTCCTTGAAAGAGGTGGAATCTAATGTCCTGCCCTTCACCCAGGAGGACTCATGTCTTGGGCTTGACTAGTGAAAAGCTGCCAAAGTTTGGTTTCTGGCACTGACCAGTGGGTTCCCACCGAGACTTGTGAGCAGGCCTCTCAGAACACCTGCCCTTGGAATCCAGCTGCCAAAACCCCACAGGAGTTGTGTGGAAGGGCCTGGGGCTGGCAGCCTCGGCTGAGCGCTGGCCCGGAGTGGGGGGGGGCTCCAGCATGGACCTGACCTGACGGCAACGGCAGGAGAGCTCCGGCTATGCTCGAGCAGCCCACAGAACAGCAGAGGCAGCTGCAGGTTGCTGCTCCGAGCCAGTCCACTGAGCTGTTCCTTACCCGGCGGTAGATCCTGCAACAGGTGGATAAGGGTGCGGTGGCCAGAAGGGATCCCCTTCCTCTGAAATAAACACATGCTAGAAGATTTATGGTCGCCGTCACCTCTGAGGTTTGCTTCAAACCTGCTGTGTGTGGGGGAGGAGGGAGGGCACAGGTGGAAGAAAGGCCGCAGGCTGCTAACTGCTGAAGCTAGCTGCCAAGCCCACCGGGTTCACAGTACTCTTCTTTGGACTTTGGTGCATGTGGTGGGGCACCTGCAAGACAGGGCCCGACGGCCTGGCCGGCCCGTCTTCTCACCCCGTGGCCCCTCCTACACTGTCCTGGGGCAGGTCTGTGTGAGCAGAGCACCAGGGACCTTGCTTCTGAGATTCAGCTTCTAAGAGCCAG
This sequence comes from Canis lupus familiaris, assembly GCF_011100685.1. Taxonomy (NCBI): domain Eukaryota; kingdom Metazoa; phylum Chordata; class Mammalia; order Carnivora; family Canidae; genus Canis; species Canis lupus. Next base: position 1,242,325 of record NC_049230.1, read on the forward strand.
TGCAGCTTCGCCTCCAGTGCTTGCTGTTTCCCGGCTCTTGTCCTCTGTCCATGGTCCATCTGTCCGCCTCTGAGGCCTCACCTGGGACAAGTCAGCTACCTTGCTGTGGGCAGCCCTCTGGAGAGGTTGGGAGTGCCAGGTGGCACTGAGTCCTCCAGCGCAGGAGGAACCAGACTCCTGTTCATAGCATCTGCAAGAGCCTAGGGACCGGGGCTCTGGCTGGCGGCTGGCCTGCGACCTCACAGACCAGGAGCCAGGGCCGCCTGCCAAGCAGCTCCCTGATCTCAGCCGTAGAACTGCTGTGTCAAGCTGCTAAATACCATGGGAACGTTTTTACACTGTAATAGATCACGTATAAAATGTGTTTGAATTTTCCTACAGCTGGTTTTTTTTACTTTTTGTTTTGTTTTTCAAAAGCACTTGGGTGATCTGCAAGCCGACCTTTTCCTCTCCCAGCCGCTGGGCGTGTAGGGCGGCGGGCCGGGTGCGGGCTTGCACAGGGGAAGCGGGAGAGCAGCACACCGAGGCGCTCACCACGAGGCTCTGCACACACAGCCGAGGCTCTGCACACACAGCCGGCGCGCGGCTCCTACGTCACGCAAAATCTGCACATATTCCCCCGGTACTAAAAAATATCTCCAAACCGGTAGCCAGGTTCGTAGCTTGCCTTCAGTTCCCTCCGCACAGGTGCCGCGCGGGGCCGAGCGCCGGGCCGAGGGCGGGGCGCGGGGGGGGGGGGCGGCACCTGCCGGGGCTCGGCGGCGCGCGCGGCTCATTCGGACACCTGCCGGCCTCGGGGAAGGGCGGGCGGAAGCGACCGGGCCGGCCGCACCGGGAGCTTCCGGATTAGGCTGCGAGGAGCGCCTCGGGGCCGGACCCCCCTCCGCCGCGCCGGGACCCGGGGACGCCCCGCACCGGAGAGCACCCGGCGCCCCGCGAGCGGCCCCGGCCCCGCCCCCGCGGACGCGCCCACGGAGGCCGGCTCCACAAGATGGCGGCGGCGCGCTCCCGGCGGCCCGTGCGCGCGCATGCGCCGTCCGCCCTCCGCCGTCCGCCCGGCGCGAGCGGAAGTCGCGTGACCCCGGAAGTGGCCGGCCGGGCGCGCGCGGGCGGGGCGGCGACGTTCGTCATTCCGTGCGGGAGGGAGCGCGAGAGCGGCGCGGTCGAGCCTCCGGTGAGCGGCGGCGGCGGCGGCGGCGGGCAGGGCGAGGCGGGGCGGGGCGGGACCGGGAGGGCGGGCGCCGCGGGGCCGGGGGTGCCGCGCCTTTGTTCGCGCCGCTCGCCGGGGTGGGCGCGGGCCTCCTCGGGGGCCACCGCCCGTGTCCCGCGGCGCCCCCGTCCGCGCCGCTGCTCGCCGGCAGACTGGCCGGCGCCCCCTCCCCGGGGATGGCGGGCGCGGCGCCCTCACGGCGGCGTGGTCCCGAGCACCCCTCCCCGCGCGGCGCGCCCGCCCGCCCAGATTGCGGAGCGCTGCGGAAGGAAGTGTGGGCCGCGGCCATCGCTCTCGGAGGATCCTGTCCCCCGCGGCCACACTTGGGTGGCGTCAGGGCGTGAGCCTTCTAGAGGAATTCCAGAGGAAGCGGCCGGGAGGCCTGGAACAGCGGCTGGCCCCACCCCGCCGGCGGCGGTCCTTTGTGGGGCTCGGGCCGCCCCAGGCGACCCCAGGCGGCCCGCCGGTCCGTGGGGACGGGCAGGCCGAGGTCTAGGGGGCCAGGGCCCCGGCCCACCTCCCGCGCCGCCCGGAGGACCCGAGCGGGCTTCCGTGTCCCGGGGCACGCTGTCCGAGCCGCCCGGGGCCAGGATCCCGGAGGAGGATCTTGAGACCATGTGGGCACTGCCGCGCTTCCCAAATCGTGGCTCACGTACCCTGGCCGTTGGAGAAGAGGTTGGCGGGTACTTAGGGCTCCTGGTGAGGGGCCGGGACCCACCTGTGGGACTCGGGCTGGCCGGGTCACCAGAGCTGCGCTGTGGGGACTTGCTTCCCTGTTAGAACCGGGCCCAGGGAGTGTGTTTGGTCAGGGAGACCCAGGAGGAGGTGTCGCTTGGGGAGAGAGTCTGGGCAGCTGCAGAAGAATCTCAGGACTTCAGAGGTGACCCCTCCCTGTCGGGGCTGGGAGTGCTGTCTTCTCCCCCAGGCTTGGGAGAGGGATGCCTGGTCTTTTCAAGGAGCGGGTTGCAGGCCCCACTTGGTTCTGGGTGCTCTGTCCCAGTTTCCAGCAGGTCCCCGAGGTGGGCAGGGCAAGGAGTGTGGCCCTCTCTGGGCCTTAGGAGCCTGTTTGGGGGGTGAAGCTGAGTCTGCAGTTGCTTTCCTCCCGAAGGCTTACATCCCCTTGTGCCCAGACAAGGGGCCGGGTTACCTGCAGAGGGCCCTTCAGTACAGCGCACCTGCACCAGCGGGGGGGCTTGCTGAGAGGCAGGAGAGGGAGATGTGCGTCCCTTCAGGCTGACACAGCCCTGTCCCTGCCCACAGGTGTCCCAGACCAGCTAGGAGTGAGCATGGCTGAGCAAGAGCCCACAGCTGAGCAGCTCGCGCAGATCGCAGCTGAGAACGAGGAGGATGAGCACTCTGTCAACTACAAGCCCCCTGCCCAGAAGAGCATCCAGGAGATCCAGGAGCTGGACAAGGATGACGAGAGCCTGCGCAAGTACAAGGAGGCCCTGTTGGGCCGCGTAGCCGTGTCTGCTGGTAAGTGGGCTGAGGCAGCACCAAAAGGGATGCTTGTCACTTCTGGGTTTCAGCCGCCAGCCCCACCCCCCAGCCTCCAGCAAGTGGGAGGTGGGGAGGCACTCCAACCCACTCTCCCTCCGCAGACCCCAACGTCCCCAATGTTGTTGTGACCCGCCTGACCCTGGTGTGTAGCACAGCCCCGGGCCCCCTGGAGCTGGACCTGACAGGTGAGTGGCATCACTGAGGTCCTCCCGCCTGCCACCCTGCTGTTTCCGCTGAAACTAGTTCTCGGAACGCGGGTGCCCCCTTGTGGGGGGCGCGAGAAGCGCAACCAGGAAGTCTGCAGGCTCTGGCTTTGGAGGGACCTGGGCGGCGGGTGGGGTCAGGGTGGGGGCCGAAGGAGCGCCAGGCGCTGCAGATGGGAGATGCTGAGGTGGGCAGCTTCCTGCAGCTGAGCCTTTTAGTGCAATCTTCTTGGGCACAGGGGACCTGGAGAGCTTCAAGAAGCAGTCCTTTGTGCTGAAGGAGGGCGTGGAGTACCGGATAAAGATCTCTTTCCGAGTAAGGCAGAGGCTGTGGGAGGAGCTGGGAGGTGTCGGGCCTGGAGGGCCCCACCGAGCTCTGCCTGGGTTCTCCCCCTGCAGGTGAACCGGGAGATTGTGTCGGGCATGAAGTACATCCAGCACACGTACAGGAAAGGCGTCAAGAGTGAGTCGGGGGTTGGCCCTGCCCCCGAGATGGCGTGGCACCACTTAGGTGGCCTGTGGGAGGGGGCAGGGTGGAGGTGGCCGCCCAGGGCTCTGGGACCAGGAGGGAGAGGAAGATGGTGGTGTGTGCCCTTAGCCCTGGTGGGATCGGGAGCACCGGTGACCAGTGTGTCTCCTGCACACAGTTGACAAGACCGACTACATGGTGGGGAGCTACGGGCCCCGGGCAGAGGAGTACGAGTTTCTGACCCCCATGGAGGAGGCACCCAAGGGTATGTTGGCTCGCGGCAGCTACAACATCAAGTCCCGCTTCACAGACGACGACAAGACTGACCACCTGTCCTGGGAGTGGAACCTTACCATCAAAAAGGAATGGAAGGACTGAGCCCTGGCCTGGGAGGCGGGCAGGCCTTCGGACAGACAGACGGACCTGTCTGACACGCCCCACCCCTACTGCCCCCACCCCATCCCAACCCCTTACCAAAGTGCTGACGGGTCTGCTCTCCCTGGCCTACCCTTCCCATCCCTCCCGGCCCCACCCCGCAGGCCCCAGCCTCCTCGGTGGTCTCGCCTTGCTGCTTCTGCCTGTGCTGGGGGGGGGAGGGGGGAGGGAGCCTCCAGGCCAGGCCCCCACCTCCCCTTCCGTACCCCTTCATGTTCCCCCACCTGTCCTCACCTGACCTGAGGCCCTGGCTTTTCCGAGGGAATCTCGTGGGGGTGCTCGGGTCCCTGTGGGCCTTCGCAGTAGCCCTGAATCCTGTTCTTTCTCTTCTTCCGGGGTGGGGGTGGGGTGGGGTGCATGATTCGAGGCCTTTTGGGGGCCAGCCACCCTCCTGCTTTCACCTGTCCCCAGTCAGTTCATCCATCGCTGTCCATAACCGTCTAACCATGATGCCTTAACATGTGGAACGTGTGCTGTGGGGGCCGTCACTAACCTCTAACCCCCCCGTGTCTGCATGAGCATGTGGTCTCCCCCGGTCCTTGCCCCCTCCGCAATCCCCGTGGCCCGGGGAGGTGTGTGGGATGTGCTGCTGCTGCTCCCCTGCCCACCAGGGCCTAGCCAGCCCCCTCCCCTGGCCAGGGCAGTGGGGGTGGCTCCAGGGGCTTGGGGAAAGCCAAATTGCCAAAACTGAAGTTGCCTCCATTCCCATGTGGGAGGCCAGGTGTCCTCACGCCTCTGCCTTCTCTGTCCCAGGGGGTGGTGCAGGAGCCCGGGGCCCCAGCACACAGCCCTCGTCGGACAGAGCCAGCGGCCGAGCCTTACTTGTCCCACCCGGGCCTGCCGGCCTGGTGTCGTGTGCCTGGTCGGTCAGTATTTATTGCCTCCATATGTGCCGTCCTCTGGGCCCCCTGGCCTGCCACCTCTGCCCCCAGGCTCGGTGCCACCATCCCCGGCAGGCCATCCCCGGACCCAGCCAGGACAGCTGCGGGACCAAGCCGCACAGTCGGAGCCCTCCCCTGTGCCTCCCTCCCCTTGCCTCCCTTGTTAGGCCTGGGCCTAGGATGTTCAGGAGCCTGACCCTGCTTCTCCTTTTCTGACCGGGAAATAAACTCCCCCAAAGGAGCCAGGGTGTCTGCTGCTTGTCTCTGGGGCGGGGGTGGGGGGGCAGCAAGGACCCACAGGGAAGTGCTGGCTCTTCCCTAGGCGGTAGCCACTGCCCCTATGGCCGTTGAAGGAGAAGGAAGGCTTTCGTACCAGTTTCTTTTTTTCTTTTTATTTTTTTTTTAATTTTTTTTTTTTTTTTTAATTTATTTATGATAGTCACAGAGAGAGAGAGGCAGAGACACAGGCAGAGGGAGAAGCAGGCTCCATGCACCGGGAGCCCGACGTGGGATTCGATCCCGGATCTCCAGGATCGCGCCCTGGGCCAAAGGCAGGCGCTAAACCGCTGCGCCACCCAGGGATCCCTCTTTTTTTCTTTTAAAAGATTTTTACCCATTTATGAGAGAGAGACAGGCAGAGGGAGAAGTAGGCTCCGTGCAGGGAGCCGGATACGGGACTCGATCCCAGGACTCCAGGATCATGCCCTGAGCCAAACCAAACCACTGCTCCACCCGGGCTGCCCGGCTTTCATGCCAGTTTCTGTGGCCAGTGCTTCATGGCAGGTGGAAGCCTGGAGTCTCCCCAAAGGGCCTGTGTTGCAGGGGTTCTGGGCCAGTGGGGAGGGGGAGGTGCAGGTGTGCAGCAGGCCTGTCTGGGGGGTCTGGAGCACAGGCTATGCGGAGGGAGTCCCCCAACCCCAAAGAAGGGGAACCTGGCTGGATCCCGGAAGCCTGCGCGAGAGGGAGGGGGACTGGAGGATCCCTGCAGCTGGGGCAAGAGGCTGGAGGGAAGTGGGTGCAGCAGGGAGCAGCCGAGGCAGAATGGGTGGAGTGGGGTTGATGGGAGGAGACTAGGGGACCCTCACTGTTTAGAGGTGCAGGAGCCGCAAGGGGGGAAACCCCTCCGCAGGGCCGTGGGGGCAGGGTGACCTGCCTCCTCCTAGACCACCCAAGGGCACCAGCAACTGCGCAGGCCCGGGATGGGGAGAGGCACATGAGCCACCCGAGCTCCAGAGACTCTGCCGTGTCGCCCGCTGTGAAACCTCTCTCCGTGGCCTGAAGTGGCTTAGGGTGTGCCGACTGGGGGCTGGGAAGCTGCCCTCCTAGGCCGCGAGGCCTGCCCCTCCGCTCCTGCAGCGGGGGCTGGGGCAGCCTGGTAACCCAGGTCCTCGCCGGGGCCCCCTGCTGGCTGACTCGTGCGGGTGGCACTGCCCGCTTAGTGGCAGCAGCCGCAGCGGGCAAAGAGCGGGCCCGCCCCCAGCCCAGCGCTGGAGCCTGCCTCCCGAGCCCGCCTCCCGCTGCCCCATCTTTCCCAGGCTGCTTCCTGGGAGGCCCAGGGCGGCCCTGCGCGGTCAGCACTGCTCTCCCCGCCGGCCCTCTGAGCCCCTGACACGTGAACTGGGACCCTACCTGCCCCGTTGTGCAGGCTCCCTGCCAACAGCGAGGACTTTGTGCTGGCTCCGCCCCGGGTGAAGGGCGATGTCGGGTGGTTCCCGCAGGACTTATATGACGTGTCTCTTGGGTCCCAAGTCTAACCTGATTTTCCTCCTGGCTCCACACAGAACCTGGGAGCCAGGGCCTGTGGTCCTCTCTCCTCCCGTCCTCTGCCCGTGTCCCCCAGGAATCCCCAAGCTGCCCCCTCATCTACTCCCAGATGGGCCTCTCTTCCTTGAGGAAGTGCCAGTGGATGCCAGGTCAGGACCTCTGATGGGACCGACTCATTCCTGTGACTTAGTACAATCTCCATGCCCAGCACTGTTCCACTCCAACCTCAGGACCCCCTCCTGCCCCCAGGCCGCACTCCTCACTGTGTCCCAGAGTGCACACTGGGCTGGCTGTGCTGGCTGTGCGGTCCTGCCCCACTGGGACCCTACAGTCAGGAGCCGACCCCTCGACCCCTTGGCTACACGTGGCCAGCGAGCACTTCCTGGCTGCCATGAGCCTGCTGGTGACTCCCTCGAAACCTACCCTGTCACAGACTGGGAGGGAGCTTTACTCTGAGAACTCTTATTTTTGAGAATAGTATTTATCAAAATGTCAGTCAGTACTTCAAATGAGATTTAATGGGCAGCTTCTCAGAGAAGGAGAGACACCTGGAGGATGCCCTGGAGCTGCTGTGCTGGTCCTGAGAGGTGCCAGAGCCACTGTCACAAGGGCACATTCCAGTGCAGGGCCCCGGGTACAGGGTGAACAGCCTCAAGGCCTCTCTCTGGAGCTGCTTCTGGAAGATACGTGAGGGGACCCTTGGAAGGAGATCCATACCAGGCCTCCCCTCCAAGCCGAGGCCTGCAGAGGTGTTCAGTGAACCTGCCTGTGTTCCGAGACCAACCCCACAGAAACTGGGGATCTCGGGCCTTCCCCAAATCAGGCCTCCTTCCAACTTGGAGGACCCCAACATTGCTGCTCTTGCACAGGTTGGCACAAAGCCAATTCAAGAGGCGCAGGCACCCTGAGAAGCACACAGTGCAGCCAAGATACCAAACACTGTGCCCTGTCCAGGCCAGAGCCCTGCTTAGTCTTTGCTCTTCACAGGACATGACTTGGCCTTGCCACCTGGGCTGCACTGTCATCACCTGCATCAAGGTGTGTCAGCTGCCCTTGGCTACATGGAAGCACAGACTCAGCTACCAGAAGGCTCGGTCACGGCCGCAGCTAGACCCTTGTCTGGTTTGTTCTCCCCTCAATCCCAAAGTTCTCATTTTTTGTCAGACAGTATGCTCCAGGGTGAAGCTGCACCAAACCATCACATACTCATCAACCAACATCATGGTATCTTAAATCTCTTTGCTCTGTCCCCAACAGCAGGAAAAAACAAAGCCGCAACATGCAGCCATCTAAACACTGGTCTTTATGAGTGCCTCTGAAATCCAGACAAGGTACAAATATTGCTTATATCAGACCCAAAATTGTGGTCTACACAATAAGGGTTATGGTAATCACAAAAACGTCGGAAGACACGGCAGCAGCCATGAAGCAACTGCCACCCGTTGGAAAAAGCAAAGGGGACTTTGCTTGCCATTAGTTACGAAGAGCTGTCATTCATCCCTTGAGCTGCAGGGCCAGGGCCCCACTGAAGCTGGGCTGAGCGGCAGCTGCCAGACACGTGTGCATAGCCCTTGCGCCCGAAGCCCCAGCAAAGCCCCAGCTCAGACGACACAGGGATCCGGGCAGGTGCACCCCCTCTGCTGACCCTTGCTCTAGTGGCACGGGGGGCAAGACACGGAGAACCTGGTCTTGACCTTCAGGAACTCGCTGAGTGGAGGGAGCCCCAACAGGAGGTGAGAGAGCACGGCCTCACGAGCCAAGGCAGCAACAAAATGCGAACTCTGGAGGGTATAAAGGCACCTTTTTTCCTGTGTCTGACCGTTTGTGAAATGAGGACGTTAGGACAGCCAACGTGTACATTGAGCGTGGGCGTTTCTCTCCTTCCTGCCAAGTTATTAAATTGATGATTAGTCCTCAAACCAGTGGTGGTGGCTCTTTCGTAAGAGAGGAAGCCAATTAAACGAAGAGGAAGGTTTCCTGGAGAAGAAAACGGCCCGTTCAGAGAGCGGGGGCGGGGCGGGCTGCTGGGACGGGGGGGGGCCAGCTGACTGGTCTAGCGCGGGGCCAACGAAAACAACGTGAGCCACGCTTTGCACGTTACTTTGTCATTTTTAGTTTCCTAGAACCTAGTTTAAAAAGAAAAAAAAAACCACACGGCTAAAATGGAGTATTTTCAGTTAACCCAATGCATGCAAACTACCGATACGTGTCCACACACGCATCTCGGGGATCCCCGTCCTGCCTCCGAGTCCCGGCCGGTGCTCCGTAGCCTCGCGGCCGGCGGGGTCGGGGGAGCGGCTGCAAGCGCGGGGCCTCCCGCCGGCCGGACACTGGCGGCGCTCGGGCCGCTGCCCCGAGGCCCCGGGAGCACGTCCCCGCTTCCGAGCCCGCAGGGGGGCCGGCCCCCCCCACCCCGGCCCCTCTTGCTGACCCCGCTCGGCATCGGCCTGCCCCCCGCCCCCCTGTCCGCGGCCTCCGCAGGCACCGCCCGAACCTCACGCGCACCGGAAGTTGCGTTGCCCCAGCTTCCGGCTCGCCGAGCGGATGTGTGCGGGGGGAACGGTGTCAGTTACGGGCAAGCCGTCCAATCAGAATGCAACACGAGGGGTTTCAGAGGCGCAGGCGCAGCCCCGCCCCTAAGCCGGGAACTCCGCCCCACTGCCACGTTCGACGAAGGATCGCGCGGGGCGTGCGCGCCTCTCTAGGCCAATCAGGAGCCGCGCAGCTCCGGCCGCCGAAGGTAGCAGCCAGTCCACACCCGCGGAAGCCGAGGGAGAAAGCCACCAGTCACAAGTCGAGGAAGAGAAAGTTCTCCCCCGGGAGCCAATGAGGAGCCCGGGAAGACTGCGAGCGCGAGCTCCTCGGCCAATCCCGGGCGAGGCCGAGGGCAGCGGCCACGGCGATTCCGAATCCGGGGTCGGGGGCCAGGGCGGGCAGCCAATCCGAGCGCCTCGGAGGCGGGCCCCGGAGCCCGCCAGCCAATCGGGCGCGGGAGCGGGCGGGCGCGCGCGCGGCGGCGGCCGGGCTTATAGGGGCGGGGCGGGCGGCGCGCGCTCTCGTGGCCTCGCTGTCCCGGCGGCGCCAACCGAAGCGCCGCGCCCGCTGCCGACATGCTGCGCCGCGCTCTGCTCTGCCTGGCCCTGGCCGCGCTCACGCGCGCGGGCGCCGCCGCCCCGGAGGAGGAGGACCACGTCCTGGTGCTGCACAAGGGCAACTTCGAGGAGGCGCTGGCGGCGCACAAGTACCTGCTGGTGGAGTTCTGTGAGTGCCGCCGGCCGGGCCGGGCCTGGGGGCGCGGGGGCGCGGGGGCGCGGGGCCGGGGCGGGGCGGGGCCCCCAGGGCTGCCGGCGCTCCCCGCCCGCGGATGCACGGGCCGCGCGCCGACGCTGCCCCGCGAGCCGCTGTCAGTCCCGGGGGCGCCCCTCCTGCCCCGGGGACCCAGCCCAGCGCACCGCCGGCCCCGTGCCGCCCGCCAGCATCACCAGCCCGGCCCGGGCGGAAACCTAGAGCCCAGCGCCGCCCCGGTCGGCTGAGCGGCGGCCCTGCCCGGCGCCCCGAGCACCGGAGCCACAGCGGCGTCAGGCCGCGTGCACACCCGCCCCGCACACGCACGACCGGGTCTCGCTACGTGTGCAGGTGCCGCGGCGCCGGCCTCCTAGTCCTGTGCTCCCCGGGCCAGCGCAGGGGCCCCTGCCCTTGCCGCCTGCAGGTGCTCGGAGGGTCCCCCGGAGTTTGTCCCGTGCTGTGACGGGGCGCGGGGGGCGGGGGTTGGTGTGGCGCTGTCGTTCGTGGCCTCTGTCCCGATATTGCCTAAGAGCATCGAGCTATCAGCTCAGCCCCGCGCGTTCACAGGGGGTTATCTTGGCGAGTAGATAAGGTTTTTATGGAAGGAAGTGCGCACAAGAAGGTGAGGGGAGCGGTGGAACTTGGTCAGTGCTGCTTCCTAGCACCCCGCTTGCTCTTCCAGACGCCCCTTGGTGCGGCCACTGCAAGGCTCTGGCCCCCGAGTACGCCAAAGCCGCCGGGACACTGAAGGCAGAAGGTTCGGAGATCAGGCTGGCAAAGGTCGATGCCACCGAAGAGTCTGATCTGGCCCAGCAGTACGGGGTCCGTGGCTATCCCACGATCAAGTTCTTCAAAAACGGAGACACGGCTGCTCCCAGGGAGTACACAGGTGCGGCCGCCACACTGCCCCTAAGTGCCTGCAGGCCGCGCAGGGTACCTGAGGGGCAGGAGGGGCCCTGTCCTCGGTCCAGTCCGGCCTCTCCGGCTCCCGGGAGGAGTATTCCCAATCCCTGCAGAATCTTTTGGGTGGAGGAGGGCAGCCTTTTGGGGTGGATAGCAAGCTGAGGCTGGTCCTACGATTGACCCTGAGGAGAGAAGGGCTGGGGCCCCTGGGACCTCACAGAGCAACAGGTGTAGCTAACCCAGGTGTGCCAGCCGGCGTCAGTCACCTGTCACCGAGCTCAGACGCAAGGCCAGCTGGGTGCCGCACGAGCCCAGCCCTCGTGGCCACCTCTGGGGCTGCCTCCTGGGGGCTGGGCTGCGCTGTGGCTCATAGGTAATGACGAGAGGAGAAACTTTTGTCTATAGAACCGGTTCTGTAGCTCCCTGTCAGAACGCTCTGGAGCAGCAATCCTGACGCCGGTGACTCTGGTCTGCATCTTAGGCTGCTGTTCATTGTTCCCACGTTCACTTGTGGAACAGGAAGCGCAGAGTTGTCACGATCCCGTCGCTGACACGTAGCTTTGAGAACAAAACAGCTACTCCTAATTCCACTTGTAACTGATGACTCAGCTTTGAACTGCCACTTAGGAGAATCCTTTTTAAGTGTGAGCTTTCACAACCTTTCTCGCGTTGGACCAGCGAGCCAAACTGAGGGGACCGGTGACTGGCCTCAGTCTCAGGAGGAGCAGGCTCCTAGCGCTTCGTTCGGTCTGCCCTGTGGCACGCAGGTGCATGATCACGCTCCCTCCCTAGTCTGGGAGGCACATGTAGTAGGCCACAGCAGCCACAGACAGGGACACCTGCCTGAGTGGCCTGGATGCCCAAGGCCAGCTGTTGCTCAGCCTGTTGTCACAGGGAAAGCTGGTGTTCATCTGACTTTCCAGCCTTTTTTTTCCCCTTTTTAAAAAGTTGCACTGCATCTTTATGATGAATGAGGCCACCGGGGGAAAGTGTGTGTTTAATGAGTTTGAAAGACCGGGAAATTGAAAAGATGTAAAGGGACTGGAAAGGGAAAAGGAGTGGTAGCCCTATTGCTTGGCAGTAGCCGCTGCCTTTCCCCTGCTTCAAACTCAGTCACAGTTTCTCATGTGCTCAAGAAAGCGTTTTTAGCCCTAGAATTTGCACAGGTGTGTAGACAAGGTGGCTCTTCTGTGGAAAGAGAATATCCTGCCTTGGTTTTGGCAGAGAGCTCAGGATGATGGGCAGGGAGGGTGGGCCTGGGTTTCAGTAGAATGTGCATGTGTTTGGGTGCAGCTGGCAGAGAAGCTGAGGACATTGTAAACTGGCTGAAGAAGCGCACAGGCCCTGCTGCCACTACGCTGCCTGATGGGGCCGCCGCAGAGGCCTTGCTGGAGTCCAGCGAGGTGACCGTCATTGGCTTCTTCAAGGTAGAGGCTTTGGAACTTCATTTCGGGCCTTCCCCCCCCAACACACAACCACCCTTCCCCATCGTCATTGGTTTCCCGTGGCCTGGGCAGCGGGCTGTCCTGCTGCTGACCCAGGCAGGGAGCCTCAGCGTCTGGGTGTCTGGCCACCTCTGCTTCTTCTTCCCTGTAGGACGTGGAGTCGGACTTTGCCAAGCAGTTCTTGTTGGCGGCAGAGGCCATTGATGACATACCTTTTGGGATCACGTCCAACAGCGACGTGTTCTCCAAATACCAGCTGAGCAAGGATGGGGTTGTCCTCTTCAAGAAGGTGAGTGCCACCCCACCCCCCCCGCAGCCCCACCCCAGGTGAGATGCCGCGGCCAGGGGCTGCTTTCCTTATTGCTCGCAGCGCCCGAGGACCTTGGCCGGGCGGTGCTGGACCGCCAGCTGGACTCATCGAGCACCTGTTTTGCAACATCAGACCTGAGGAGCCACTTACAGTGGCCTTCAGACTTTGCGCTGTGGGTCCTTTGTTCTGGCTTGTGTGGCAGCACCAGGGCTGATGAAAGCAGAGCCACTCTGGGGTCTTAGTTCTCTCTTTTTTTTTTTTTGTTTTAGTTCCTCTTTAAAAAAAAAAAATGTTATAAGACACGTAGCAAGGTTTGCCATCACGATAGTTTTAAGTACATGGTCATAAGTATGTCGCATCAACGATGTCGACACTGCTGTGTGACCCTTACTGTTTCCATGACCTTTGGGCTCACCGGAAACCGACTGGAGTCTCGCCACTGCTGGCCCGGGCCCCACGGTGTGGCGAGCACGGGTCTGGGACCGGTGCATTTCGGTTGCTTGCGCCATTGCTGGGACGTGGCCTGGCTTACGTGTACGGTGTTACCACAGGGCCTCGTGTTTCTGGATTTTTATTTTAGCCACCAGGCAGCCAGGTGGGCTGACTGAACGGCCTTGCTGGGGAGCACGGCTGTCCCCACGTCGTCCCTGTGGGTCAGCAGCATGTGGCTCAGCACAGGCAGCGGAGGCGAGGGCGGGAGGCGTGTCTTGGGCATGGAGAAAGGGCAAGAAGATGGCAGGTGTAGGGCTCCCGAAAGGTGGCGCACCCCACGGTCCCGAGGGGCACCGGTCTCTGCCTGTGTGTGCACCCCACGTGTGGATCGGGCAGCTGTGTAGTGAGGGCAGCCTCTGGCACAGTGCCCGGGGCTGCTGGGAGGGGCGAGGGTGCCTCCTGGTCACACTCCTGGACCCGGGACACCACAGCTAGGGGGCGCTTGCTCCGGTGTCCTGGCTGTTCCGCTGTTGCCCCTCCCCGGGAACTCCACGTGCTCTTCCCGAGGCACCGATCCTCACAGCACTCCCCGGAGACAGCGGAGTTGCTAGATTAGCCCATCGTTATCACACAGGGGTCCAGGAGATCCCAGTTCCCAAGTGAGGGGAGCCCGTGGGAGCCCCGGGGGCCGGGGCGGGAGGTGAGAGTCCTGGGTCCTGGGGTGGAGGCTGACGGAGGGGGAAAGTTTCTCTGAGGCCGCCAGGGCCACACACCTTGCTGGGTCCTCACACTGCTTTCCCATCGCCCTGAAGTTCCAGGGCACCAGTTTTCACGCAGGCCCCGTGCTGCTCCATGTCCTTGAAGGTCTATGGAGGCGGCGTGTGCGGGAGCTCAGCTGTGGGCCGACCGACAAGTGCTTGCTTCCCGTTGTCCATGTGCGCTGGGCACAGCCGGGCCCCTGGGGCTGGGGCTGGCTCGGGGGCAGCCTGGAGCATGAGCCTGGCAGAACCGGGGACTTGGTGTCGCGCAGGTCAGCGGTTGCCCCACGGGGCGGGGGGCTCAGGTCCAGCCCCTCCCAGGTTCCTGCAGGGCCACCCGTCTTCTCCACGTGACGCCTTTGCTTGTTCCTTCCTCCAAGGTCCAGTTGCGCACAGTGCGCTGGGTCTGCCTGTCTGCCCGGGGCCGGGTGCCTCCCCAGGGGACAGGGCAGATGGGCTCCAGGAGTGGCCAGCTGCCACTTGCCGGGAGGATGGAGGCTTGGGTCATGGGTCACTGCCGGTTGGACGGCTGGTTTGAGGGCCACTTACCTGTGTCTTTGTCGGGTGTTTGCTGTGTTTGCCTCTTTCTCTGAAGCGGGCAGATCAGGAGGCGCTGTGGGGCCAGCGTCTCCACTGCCTGCAGTGTCAAGCCTTCGGGCTCGTTTGTCTCTGGGGCCTCGTGGAGCTAGTTGCTGCGGCCGAATGAGGGCCAGTCGTCTGCTTTTCACTCAGCAGACCGCGAGCGTAGTGTGAGGTGGCAGCATTGCTAAAAGGTTGCATCTCGAGGCGGGTGCACGGGGCAGCTCTGTTCCTGGGGCTCCCAGCATGAAATCGGGGAGGCTGCTGACAGGTGGGGGTGGAGATGCGGTTCTGGAGGAGGCCGGGCGCTGGCCTAGTGCTTCTGGTCACCGCAGCGGCACGCCTGGTGGGCCTGGCCTCCTGGCCTTGGCTTCTCCGCCCCCTTTCGCTCTTCTCCGTCCCAGGTTTGGGAAGACAAAGGCTTTGGCTTTGCCCGCCGAGGCCTAGGCCTCGATCTGGTCTAATTTAGCAGCCCCTGTTGTGCACCAGCTAAATCCCAGGCTCTACGTGTAATGGAGGGAGCAGGGAGTGGCCACCTGTTCTTCTAGAAGTTTCTTTAGGGAAGCATAAAGGGAAACGTCTAAGATGAAAAGAGTAATTTGTCTCGGGTCTGATCTGAGAGTCCAGAGGGAATGAAGAAGGCAGGCTCACCAGTACCCTCACTGGGCAGGGCATCAGCCCATCTGCGGCAGGGGGTGGCTTCTGTGCGCCCCTTCCAGAGCCCCCCTTGAGGGGGCTGCAGGCCCCCTCTTGGGCCTCTCTGGTCAACAACCACGGCCTCCCACCCTCGGGGCTCCAGGACTCCTGGAACTCTTCCATGTTGTTGGGGATCCCGAAGAGCTTCTGTGGTTGTGGATTGATTATACCTATTGATTTTTATTGGGCCACAAATTAGAGAAGTGTCTTAAACAGTTTGTTCATCCAGGGTCACCTGACTGGCTCAGTCGCTGGAGCAAGCGACTCCTGATCTCAGCCACATTTTGGCAGAGGAGCCGACTTAAATCCCTTTCATCTAAAATAACATTGTATGATCACAAGTAACAGTCTTGTGAAAGTCCCTTTTTCTCCAGACAACTGCAGCTGAGTGGTAAGAGTGTTCGGTTTCTGCCAGTCTCCTGGCCGACCTCAGCGTGCGGGATGTCCTCCATCCCTCCGCTTCCATCCAAGGGCACGGTGTGCTCAGGGGAGGGTGGGAGCAGGAACTTGCAGCTGCTCCCTAGGAAAGGCCGCACCATTCCCTTGGTGTCCTCCCCTTGGTGTCGCTGTTGCCTGGTGCCCTGGAGGATGCTGCCCTCTGCAGCCCTCCGCTGGCTTGGTTTTGTGGACAGAGGCAAGTGGCTTCTGCTCCCATTGCCCCCCCCCCCGCCCCCCAGACGGGAAGGTGCGGGCTGCCCCGGTCGCAGGGAGGGTGGCACAGGAGGCTGGGGGCTCCAAGGCGCTCACGGCCCTCTCTGCATCCACAGTTTGACGAAGGCCGCAACAACTTCGAGGGGGAAATCAGCAAGGAGAAGCTGTTGGACTTCATCAAGCACAACCAGCTGCCACTGGTCATCGAGTTCACAGAGCAGGTGCGGCTCTCTAGTGGGTCCTGTGCCCTGAGAGTGGGGTGGCGCCCCAGGAGAGGTCCTGGCCCCAGGGATCCCCAGGCGCCGAGTGTGTGGTGGCGGCATCATAGCTGTTGAGAGAACATCCTGTGTTCGTGGCTTGGTCTGTGGCTCAGACTCAGTAACCTGGGTTTGTGACACAGACGGCCCCGAAGATCTTCGGAGGGGAGATCAAGACCCACATCCTGCTGTTCCTGCCCAAGAGCGTGTCTGACTACGACAGCAAACTGAGCAACTTCAAGAAGGCGGCCGAGCGCTTCAAGGGGAAGGTGAGCAGCCTGTGCGCCCGCTTCCAGCAGCAGGGTAGCAGCAGCGTCCCCGCTTTCAGGACTGCAGGCGGCCACCCTCGGCCCCCCACCCACCGAGCCATTTCTCCCCCCAGATCCTGTTCATCTTCATCGACAGCGACCACAGTGACAACCAGCGCATCCTCGAGTTCTTTGGCCTCAAGAAGGAGGAGTGCCCCGCTGTGCGCCTCATCACCCTGGAGGAGGAGATGACCAAGTACAAGCCAGAGTCGACCGAGCTTACGGCCGAGAAGATCGAAGATTTCTGCCACCGCTTCCTGGAAGGAAAGATCAAGGTGGGGGGCGCCGCACGTGGCATGGGGCTGGCCCTGGGCCTGAGCCGAGGGTCCCGAGGACGGGGCGCCGCATGGGCATGACCCCTTTCCAGGCAGCGCTGGTCCTCGGGGCGGGGGGCGGAGGCCCGGCGTCCCTGACCTCGGCCCACCTGCCCTCCAGCCCCACCTCATGAGCCAGGAGCTGCCTGAAGATTGGGACAAGCAGCCCGTCAAGGTGCTTGTCGGGAAGAACTTTGAGGAGGTCGCTTTCGATGAGAAAAAGAACGTCTTTGTGGAATTCTGTAAGTGAGGGGCCTGCAGCTCCCTGGTCTGAGTGCCGGAGCGCATGCACACTGGGGGTGGGTGGCCCAGGGCCTCAGCGCCGTTCTCTTTCAGACGCGCCGTGGTGTGGCCACTGCAAACAGCTGGCTCCCATTTGGGATAAGCTGGGAGAGACGTACAAGGACCACGAAAACATCGTCATCGCCAAGATGGACTCGACGGCTAACGAGGTGGAGGCAGTGAAAGTGCACAGCTTCCCGACGCTCAAGTTCTTCCCCGCCAGCGCGGACAGGACGGTGCGCCACGCGCGGGCCCGGCAGGGAGGCAGGGAGGGGGAGCTGCTGGCCAGCTCCCTAAGTCTCCCTCTCCCCCTCCACAGGTCATTGATTACAACGGTGAGCGGACACTAGATGGTTTTAAGAAGTTCTTGGAGAGCGGTGGCCAGGACGGAGCTGGGGACGATGACGTGAGTAGGAGCCAGTGGTCGATGGGCCCTAGCCAGTGTCTGGGGATGCGCCCTGTGGTCCAGGGGCAGGCCTGCGGGGGCACCGTGGGAGGCAGGCGTGTGTACCCGGGCTGGGGGGAGCTAATCTCCAGATGGGTACTCCGTATGTAGGGGTCCTTAAATGCTGGCGTTTGCTCATGGCAGCTGAGACGTGTCCCGTGAGGCTCCCTGCTAACTGGAGCTCACATGCTCTCCCCAGCCCATCGGCTGAGGTCTCCCACCAGACGGCAGCTTAGGCCTGTCCATGTTGGCCTTGGGCAGCTGTGGGTGTGCCCGGGCCAGGGGGGCTGGCATAGGGCTGGAGGCCCACAGTAGCAGCAGGCCCGCCAAGACAGTGCTCCGTGAAGCCGTGGTGGGCTGTCACCGAGCTGCAGACCCTGGAACCTGGGGTTCCACACATCCGCTCGTAGATACCAGAGTCGGCTGCTTCTGTCCTGATGGCCAACCTGTCGGGGTGCAGGGCATGGCTGCTGGCCGAGCTGTGCCACCCTCCTGACGGGTTTCTCCACTTCCTTTCCTGCGTCCTCTCCCGCAGGATCTGGAAGATCTGGAAGAAGCAGAGGAGCCTGACCTGGAGGAGGAGGACGATCAGAAAACTGTGAGAGATGAGCTGTGAGGCAGAGTGCAGACCTGGGCACCCCAGACACGACCCCCACGGCTGCACGTCCAGCAGCACGGCCTCTGGAAGCCCGCGGACCCTCACCGGGACGAGGGAACACCGATCGGAAATGCAGGGAACTTTTCTGAAGCCACACTTCATCCTAACATACGTGTAAACTTAGGCCCGTCTCTTCCTTCTGCTTTTCAATTTTTGGAAAGGGATTTATCTCCAGGCCAGCCCATCTTGATGGGCCGTTTTTTTTTAAATTGTGATGTACTTTTTCGTACATGGTTTTGTCCAAAGTGCTCGTTAAAATGTCTTGGGATCTCATGCCCGTGAAGCCTCCTTCCTGTTAGGTTTATACTCTCACTTTAAAAAATTCCATTTGTGGGATTTTGAGACATTTTTGGACGTCAGGGTGTCTGTTCCACTCTGGCCGGGCCTCCCTGGAGACTCCTGTCCCCTGTGTGGGGAGGGGCTGGGCCGGGCTGGACGGGTCCCTCCCACCTGGTGCCGGTGTTGCCGTGACTGAGCATGGGTCTCACATTGTTTGCTTAAATGGAGACTTTGGATCTCTGTCTCGGGGGGCCTTCTAGAAACGACTGGAGGGGCGGTGGGTGCTGGCTGAGCCCGGATGGGCCCGGGCAGCACCCCTTCCCCCCCAAGCTGGGCTCCCCGGTGCTCTGACTCCCAGGGTAGCCTGAGGCCTGCCCCAGGCAGAACCAGAACCCTCCATTTCCAGGCTGGGAAACGGCCGAGGGTGCTTGAGCCGAACCACGTGCAGGCCGTTCTTCAGCCATTTCTACCACGATAGCAGAATTGAACACATTGGCCAAATAAAGTTGAAATTTTACTACCTCTTGTCTCTATCTTAGGAACTCTCCAGGCCACGGGGCATGGGCTTGGGTTGGGCCTCTCCTGGTCGCATCATGCTTACGGGAGCCACATGAGTGTCACGGGTAGTTTGCTGTGTCGTCACCAAGTGGAGGGCATTGCCTGCCCTGGGGGCTGCTGTGGGGCCGCGTCAGGTGGGGTGGGTGGGTGTCCTGGCACTGTCCTTGGACCCCTGGCTGCCACGTGTGTCCTGCTCCGTGCTGCTCCAGGACCCAAGGTGGCCCTGGTCTGTTGCACCAGAGCAGTCTCCCTGCCATCGTGGGGTCCAACAAGAAACGGGGCACACACTCCAGGGTGGGTGAGTCGAGGGCATTGCCGTGCTTCACCAAGAAGCCTTCACAAGCAGGATTGTGGGTTGAAATAGCAAGTTACCCAGTTTTGTTTTGCTTTTTTTTACGATTTTATTTATTCATGAGACAGGCAGGGACACAGAGGGAGAAGCAGGCATCATATAGACAGCCTGACGTGGGACTCGATCCAGGGTCTCCAGGATCACGCCCCGGGCTGCAGGTGGCGCTAAACCACGGGGGCTACCCTAAATAAAATCTTTAATTAAAAAAATGTTAGGATGCTAATGTTAAAACTGAAAAGGAGGGCAGCTCCGGTGGCACAGTGGTTTAGTGCCGCCTGCAGCCTGGGGTGTGATCCTAGAGACCCGGGATCGAGTCCTACATCGGGCTTCCTGTGTGGAGCCTGCTTCTCTCTCTGTGTGTGTGTCTCTATGAATAAATAAACAAAATCTTAAAAAAAAAAAAAAAACTGAAAAGGAAAAATTTCTAAAAAAAAAGAAAAAAGAAAAAACCTCAGCTTCCTTGGTTCACACTGAGGACCGTCGGAATTGGTTTTCCTGCAGACGAAGCCACCGGCCTAGCTGCAGTCCTGGGCACATGGGCCTTGTGAGCCCGACTGACTCCTCGGGCCCTGCTGCCCAGCCGCACCTGTGGGTCCCCCTCGAGAGCAGGAGAGGAGCCCCACACGGGGCTGGCGGGCCTTGGGTAGCCATCTGTCCCTGACAGCAGCACCCCCCGGGTCTTGGTATCTGCCGCTCTCAGCTTGTCTACAGGGGCAGGAGGGCCACCTGGTGATCTCCTGGGAGGGGGACGGATGTGGACATACAGTCCACCTTGGGTCAAGGACAGCGCACGTAGCTAGGTCTCTACAGAGCCCTGCCTGTCACCGCACGAGTCCCCCAACATCTCCAGCCCTGCCCGCCCAGGGCGCTGATGCCCGTGTGCCGGGGGGGCTTCGAGGTGCCGGTGCCTGGCTGGAGACTCCACCGTAGGACGTGCCATGGACATGGCTCTCCGGCGTACTCTGTTCACTGTCGCAGCCTGTGTCCTGCCCCGGCCCTCCCTGCTGTGTCAGCCTGCCCCAGGCCTCCACAGACCTCAGCCCAGGTGAGCGGGACCCTGCGCAGCAGCGGCGCAGCAGCCCGGGCCTCGGGCGGCCTGTCCTGGGGCTGGTCTCCAGCTCCTGCGCTCTGGGGCCTAGGCGCGCTGGGCCTCTGTCCTGCTGATGGAAGGCGACACGCAGGCAGAGAAAGGTGAGCTGGGCCACTTCTGGGGGAGAGGATGGTAGCCCTACCCTCCAGACTGAGCCGTTCCCCCAGGGGTCACGGGTGGGGGGGGGGGGGGAGCAGAACCTCCGGGGGAGGAAGCCCGCCCCGAGCAAGGCCATCAGGATCCTGCGCTCCCGCCCCATGGATGGGCATGGGTGACCCTGAGCACCCAGCGGTGCCGGCCAGGCCCTGCGCACAGAGCTGGGACCCGGTGCCGCTGCCCGGAGCTGCTGTCATGTGCTCCTGGGAGAGGGACTGAGTCACCCATACCTTTCCTCTTTTGCAGAGGCAGCTGATTAGCACATTCCAGGGCCTGGATTGGCTGGGAGGCTGTGGGGTGGAGTCCAAAACCTGGCGGGGCTGGTGGATTAGCAGGCAACTTTGCAGCTCAGGGTGGTCAGTCAAGGCTTAGCAGCCCGGGACATCCCAAAGCTCCCTCTTCCTCTCCTCCTCCCTTCTCTTCTGCTCTCTGCAGGTGGTTGGAGGCTGCTGCCTCCGAAGTGCACCAGACCCTCGAGGTCCTCGGCCACCAAGCCTGCCGGCAGGGGACAGACACCAGTGGGCCAGGCACCCGTTCTCCTAACAGGCTCTCCAGCTCCGTTTTCTGCGGGACTCAAAGCAGGACTAATTGTGTTTCTCGGCCTTTTCCAAAGTAAGCTTTTTGGGTTAAATATTTCGGCCTGCTCCAGTTCCCTAGAAGGCAGAGCCTAACGGCAACGTCGCACAAACCACGTCACTTCACAGGTTTACTTGGGTGTCAGGGACAAGGCTGGATAAACACTAGGTTTGGTCCTGCCTGTGGCTGCATGAAAGATCCACTTTGCCAGATGGTTGGTCTCAGGTTGGATGCTCCCAGCCGGCTTCTGACGCCCCAGGCCGCGCCCTGGTTCAGAGGACATCCTGTGTCCTCAGCAGAACAAAAAGCACAGCAAAGTACTTTCCAGAGAGTCTATGGTGACTGCGGGGCTTTGGGCACCGGTCCCTTCTCAGATCCACATGGAAACCCCAAAGCCACCGATGCCCAAGCTCTCGGCTCACCTCAGTCTGATGGGCCAGGGGCTTCATCACTGGGGTTGCCTACAGGTTTGCACTGGCCTGAGTTGAGCCCAAAGCTGGTCGCTCTCGGGAAATGCTGTACCCGTGGCGGCCTCACTCAGGGTTCTTGGAGGCCAGACAGAACTTTCCACAGCACCAGACTAGGCAATCTTCACATCAAAGGAAAGTTCAGCCTCCTGTAAACAAGCCAGCAGCAGCTACACCGACTCCTCCCAAGTGACCAGGAGTTAAGATCACCTGGCACCACACTCATACTCGGAGCCCCGAAGTGCAGGAACACTGGGTACCAGCGGGTATCAGGGCTCCCGCAGGGCCTGGGCTGGGAGGGGGGTCCCGCGGGGCCAGGCCGCCAGCAGGTGGAGGCTCTGAGACTGGCTGGGAAACCCTTGTCAGGGCGGGGAGTCTGTCCTAGGCGGTGCCCCATTGTTGCACAGCATTCGGCCGAAGGCTTTGCACCTAGAGGGTGTTAAATACATTTGATTTGGTTTTGTTGGATCAAAACCAGCCTGGTGATGCAAGGCTTGCTGGTCACCAGGCTGCCTGCCCCACCCCCGTGCAGAGTACTGGTCAAGTGCTGGTCAATCTTGGTTCTGTCCTCCTTCAGGACTTCGGTGAGACCACCCACGGGGATCTCACCAACGTTATGGGGGAAGCTCCTCCAACAGTCCTGTGTTGACCCCAGCTCCTCAGTACATGATCTTATTTGGAAATACAGTTGTCACAGATGTGACCAGTCAAGATGAGCTCTTCCTGGACCAGGAAGGAGCCTGATCCCATGACTAGTGTCCTTATAAAAAGTGAAAATTTGGGGACACCTGGGTGGCTCAGTGGTTGAGCATCTGCCTTCGGCTCAGGGTGTGATCCTGGGGTCCTGGGATCAAGTTCCACGTCAGGCTCCCCATGGAGAGCCTGCTTCTCCCTCTGCCTGTCTTTCATGAATAAATAAACAAAACCTTAAAAAAAAAAAAAAGGAAATTTGGACACAGACACGCACACAGGGAGAAGGCCACATGAACGTGAGGGCAGAGATGGGTGGATATGTCCGTCAACGAGAGAACCCCAAGGAGCACCTCCAGACCCCAGGACGTGGGCCCGGAACAGATTCTCCTTGGAAGGAACCCAGGATGCTGACACCTTGATCTTGGACTTCTGGCCTCTAGAATCATGAGAAAATAAAGTTTTAAGCCCCCAGTCTGGTCCTTTGCAACAGCAGCCCTACCAAATGCAGCCAGCCAACCTCACGGGCTGCAGGGGCTGCCCCCGACCCGACAGGTATGCTCCCACTCGTGCGCGCTCATGTCCACTGGCCCTTCTCCCCACGGAAGCGGAAGCCACCTCCAGACGTGGCTGCTGCGGTGAAGACAGTGAGCGACGGCTCAGCCCTCTGCCGCTTAGCCCCTCCCAGGGGTCTGGGCCGGCCAGAGTGCGCGCCCCCCTAGGGATGTGATGGTCCATCCTGCAGGGCAGACCGATGTTCCCTTCAGTGGGAGTACGCGTGGCCTTGGCAGTAAGTGGCAGGAGCCTGGACCCAGGGGAGAGGCGGGGGTCAAGGGAAACAAGTGTGGGATGGGCTGTGGCGAGCGGAGGCCTTTCTTCAGATTCCAACCTGGGACATTTGTGAGGCGGAGGGCGAAGTGGTGTAGGCCCTGGTGAAGGTGACAAGTGACCGGGAGATACGGACGGGGCTGGGCCTTCTCTGTCATGCTCAGGGCCCTGTGCCTCAGCTGTGGGCAGCCCCTGGCTTTCCCGGAGGTCGAAGCAGCCACCTTCACCAGACATCACGGCCTTTCTTCGGAGTTACCAGGTCTCTGGGAGATGCCTGGGTCTTCTCCGTGACCTTGGTACCCACTTGTCTTCCTTATGGGTCCTGTCCTTCTAGTGCCTTCTCCTGTCCTCTGTAAACACCTTCTAGGCCCAGCTGTGGAGCAGACGACAGTGGCCAGGAAGGACCTGACCCCTTTGGCCGGGGCACAGCAACAGGTGGGTTGAAAGATGAGCCATTAAACATGATCCTGAGCGCAGGGCCAGAGCTGCTCTGTT
Source organism: Canis lupus familiaris (assembly GCF_011100685.1). Taxonomy (NCBI): domain Eukaryota; kingdom Metazoa; phylum Chordata; class Mammalia; order Carnivora; family Canidae; genus Canis; species Canis lupus. Next base: position 1,265,601 of record NC_049230.1, read on the forward strand.
TCAGCCCCTCCCGGCGTGAGCATGACTGCGCAGCTTTATATAGCGCTGCGAGTCCTATATAAGAGGGACGTGCCCTGGTCACAGGGGAGCACGGGAGCAGGGTGGCACTGGAAAAGACTGCATGCGTTGTGTGACCCGGGCCGGACACGTCCCTTCCCCGAGAAGCAGGGTCCCCACAAGGTGGGCCCTCCACGGCACCCAGGATGCCCAGCAGGACCAGCCGCTATGCCCGCTACAGCCCCCGGCAGCGGCGCAGGCGGCTGCTGGCGGATCGCAGCGTGCGCTTCCCGAATGACGTCCTGTTCCTAGACCACATCCGCCAGGGTGACTTGGAGCAGGTCGGGCGCTTCATCCGGGCTCGGAAAGTCGCCCTGGACACCATCCACCCGTCAGGTGAGTGCCTGCCGGACCAGCGGAGGGTCTGTGGGGTGTCAGGGCAAGGTCTCGGCCTTGACCCCTCGCGCCCTGTCCTGCGCAGGCCTGGCCGCCCTGCACGAAGCAGTGCTCTCTGGAAACCTGGAGTGCGTGAAGCTGCTGGTCAAATACGGCGCAGACATCCACCAGCGGGACGAGACCGGGTGGACACCCCTGCACATCGCCTGCAGTGACGGCTATCCCGACATAGCCAGGTGAGAGGGTCAGGCCAGGGGCTCCAGGACGTGGTCTCCCCGAAGGGGGCCCTGGTCGTACGGCTAGGAACCCTCGGAGCTTCTCGAGTCTCCTTCCTGCCCTCCTGCCTTCCCCAGAGCAAACTAAACTTCCCTCCAGCCTTTGTTTCTGGAGGATCAGGTTTCCTCCTCTTCACCCCTCCTGGAAAAATTAAAACAAAACAAAAACAAAATCAAGATGCCCCTCAGGACTCAGCCTGTGCTCCTCCTGACCGCATCCTCACGGCCAGTTTGCACCCCAGGTACCTCATCTCCCTGGGGGCAGACAGAGACGCCACCAACGATGACGGGGACCTGCCCTCTGACCTCATCGACCCGGACTTCAAGGACCTGGTGGAGCTCTTCCAAGGGACCAAGATGGACTGAGCCCCGCCTGCCCTTCCGGGGCTCCTGCCCCCCAGGTGCCAGGGCCTGTCCCACCGGTGGGGCTGGCAGGCGCCCAGGACCCCGCACCTGGGCACAACCCACCCCTCACACTTCTGGCCTGGCTTTTTCTCCAGGTGAATTTTTTATTGTGACACTTTTTACTTTTTCAATAAATGTCATTCCCTAGCCCCGGTGGTAGCCTCTTTACTGGGGATGGGACCATCTGCTCCCCCGCCTGGCTCATCCGACCCAGGCTGGGGGCCCAGGGGACAGCGCCGGCGCAGTTCCCCCACCCCCCACCTGCCCCCGACTAGACCCCGACCCCGACCCGCGGGCTGTGAGGTCTCCGGCCCGCCAGCCCCGGACCCCCGGGACCCCGCCGCACCCAGCCCTCAGCGGCGCTCCCCGAGGGGGTGCGAACCCCACCCCGCGCCCCGCACCCCGCACCCCCGACCCCCGCCGCGGCCCCGCCCCCACCGAGGCCCCGCCCCGCCGGGCGCGCGCGCCGGCCGTCACGTGCCCTCGCGCTGCCCGCACCTGCGCCTGCGCGCGCCTCGGTGACGTCACTTCCGGCCGGGCCCCAGCTGGCGGCGGCGGCGGCGGCGGCGGCCGAGCGGGCGAGGTGAGACGGGAGCAGGGGCGGGGGCGGAGGCGGGGGCGGGGCGGGCGCGGCCGGGACCCGCCCCGGCGCGGCGGCGGGCGCGGGGAGGGTGCGGCGGGCACCGGCTGGGCTCCGCCGCGCCCGAGTTTCTGGGCCTGCCGGGGGCGCGGGTCGCGCGGCGGGCGGGGCGGCGAGGAGCGGGGCGTGGGGACGTGGCGGGCCCCGCTTCCCCGGGGCCACGGGCTCCACGGGGCCGCCGGGGGCCCGCCCTTTTCGGCCTGTGAAGGGGCGGCCGCCGGGGTGGACAAATGTCTTGCCCTCCGTTTTCCAAAGGGGACGTTCCTGAGGATGCTTCGTGGCTCTCGGAGTGCAGCCGCCGCCCCCCCGCCCCCCCGCCCCCCGCCGAGACTTTCCTTCCCTCCGTTTTCCAGCCTTCCCCGCGGTGCCGGCCTCCGCCCGCAGGTGGTGCGCGGCTAGGTGCGGGGTGGCCAGGGTGCGCGCTGTCTGCAGGGCCCGCCCGCCCCGGGGCTGCGGGGGTGCTGCACGGACGGGGTGGACGCCCCGTGTGGGTCCGAGTCGTGACACCGAGGGTGTGGAGGTGCAGACGCCAGGCCCCCCGGCCAGCCCTGGGAGGCTTCCAAGGAAAGGCGGTCTTTTAGCAGAATCCCAAGGATGAGCAAGATCCTGTTGGGCGGCGGGGACACCTTGAGCAAAGGCCCGAGACGTCAGCGGGGAGCAGCGAGTGAGTTCTGGGGTTGAGAGAGAGAGAAAGAGAGAGAGAGCGAGCAGTGGGAGTGAGGAGGAGCCGGGCAGGAGCCTCCTCCAGGACCCAGGACGGAGGCTTGACGGGGGTGAGCTTAGGGGATGCTGAGGTTTCTGGGTCCGGGGGTAAGGGTGCCCAGGCTCAGGGCTACTGCTTGGGATGCAAGCTGCTGCCATCAGCCAGGAAGGGGGGGCGAGGGCATGCTTCGAGTTTGGATCCGAGGTCTTCAGGGGAATGCCCCTTGGGGCGTCTAGCGCAGCGCTACTCTGGCACCCGTGTCGATAGCAGTTTTTTGTTTTCTTTTTAAGTTTTCATTTATTTATTCATGAGACACAGAGAGAGAGAGAGAGGCAAAAACAGGCAGAGGGAGAAGCAGGCTCCACGCAGGAAGCCCGACGCGGGACTCGATCCCGGGTCTCCAGGATCACGCCCTGGGCTGAAGGCAGGCGCTAAACCGTTGAGCCCCCCCGGGCTGCTCTGCAGATCTTTTTCTAGAAGGCTTAACGGCTGAAAGTGTCCAGTACCGCAGAGACAAGGAATGTCATGGGAAAGTGGAATCCAAGAAAATTCAAGTATCAGAAATTCCAAAGGAAGACAGAACAACCACCGTTTGCATCACTGATTCTAGCTCTAGAACACTCATTGTCACTTTCCCGAACAACAGCATGTCATCTCCTCTCCTGTCCTTAGGCATATGGCTGTGTGCGAGGAAAGAATTTGAGACTGCGGGGCTGGAGGCTGGGCATCGGGTTCCCCATGACCTGTCTCCCGCCCAGGAGGTCTCAGAAAGTCCTTGGTTCCCCTGCAAGAGCAAGGTACAAAACTTATCCATTGGGGGAGACTCCCTCCTCGTCTCTGAGCAGGGCCACGTTGATGCCAAGGGGGCCTGCCAGCGGGTGTGGGAGAGGCCATTGGCAGGCTCTTGGGTGCTCAGGTCGGCTGAGGTGTCTGAGCCTGGCCCTGACTGCTGTGGCCCTGGAGGCTCAGAGGCTAACAGCCACTTGGGGCTCAGACCCTGCTTTGCTGGGTGGCAGCTGGTGGCACTGCAGCCTTTTCACATGTCCTGGGCTTCCGTGGGCCTCCAGGTCCTTGTGAAGGGGCTGGCGCCGCATCTGGTGCACCCAGCACTGTTCTGGACTGTGTGTCATAGTCAGCAATGGCCCTGCCACTCCCAGAAGCGCCCAGTTAGACGGTGTGCTCTTTCTGTGATTGTCCTGTCTGTTGTCAAGCAGGAGAGCCTAGCGCGCATCCTTGGGGACTGCTTTGGCTTAGATGAGTACTGTGAGGCCCAGAGGGGAAAGGGGCTTCCCTGGAGGCAGCAGAGCAAGGGACGGATGATCTCCAGCCACAGAATTGTTTTGGACCTTGCCGTGTGCCCAGCACGTAGCCACTGGCTGCCGTGAGCCCCGCAGAGTGTGCAGTGGGGGGCAGCATGTGGCTCCCTGTGGTGATGGCAGCAGGCAGAGGGGGCTGTGTGTCGGAGACTGTGCTTGGGGGTGGGCTGGAGCCCAGCAGAGACACCTGAAGAAATAGACTGGGCCACGCTGGGGGCTCCATGACAGCACAGGGCCCAGGGTGTGCAGGCGGGTGATTCTTTGGGGAGGGGTGTCAGGACCGGAGTGGGGGAGAGTGGTGCAGGAGACTGTGCTGCCGTACCGGGTGGTAGCTGGCCAAGGGGAGGCTGCGAATGGGAAGAGGTAGCCCGAGAGCACATTGGCGGCTCTGGGAAGGATGGCCCTGGGCTTGCCAAGGGTGGGATCGTGGGCCAGAGGAGACCATTGTTGTGTCATTAGATCTGAGACACCAGGAACTGAGCTGCCCCTCACATCACTGTCACCCGAACCCGTAGGACACTGGCAAACGTCAACATACTGGCAATTGCCAGGTGTGGCGATACTTCAAAACCATTAAAGTGAAAAAAGTATCTTGGAGTTGATGGGACTAAGTGTATATAGTAAGATTTTAAGGTCCAGAGTTGAAAAAATAACTTTTTGAAAAGATTTTATCTGTGGGAGAGAGAGGGTGCGCCCAGGAGCATGAGCAGAGGGGAGGTGCAGAGGAAGAGGGAGAAGCAGAGTCCCCCCCCCCCCGCCCCCGCCCCAAGCAGGGAGCTCCACCCGCGATCATGGCCTGAGCTGAAGGCGGATGGAGCCACGCGGGTGCCCCCAGAGCTGGGAAGTAGTTGCGCTTCATAGTCCTTGTGAGCAGAAGAGGGAAGACAGATGAGAGGAGGGGTCTCTGGCCTGGGCGTCTGGCCGGCAGCCCCTGCCCCCTGCGCACCGGGCTTTCGTCCTCCTGGACTTGAGGCTCCGTGGTCCTCGTGGCGTGGCCTGTCTTGCTAGGGGTCCTTGGCCACTGGCCCCAGTGCGCTGGTCACTTGGCCCCTCCACACCTGCCTCTTCCGTGGCCGTGGTCAGCCCGGCCTCCAGCCTCCCTTCAGAGCTGCTCCTCCCCACGGCAGCCTCGCTGACCACCCACTTCCTCCCCGTGTTCCACGGAGACCATTCCTGCTGAGCAGGTTTGTCACGCTGGTCCAGTGGTCGCTTAGGTCCAGGTTGTACTTGACTCCAGCTGTTCCCTTAGATGGGTCTCCGCCGACCTGAGCCTCTGTGGCTTGGCCTCTGCTGGGGCTGCTCCCAGCCTGCTCCTGGCCCCAGGCTTCCATCCTCTGTCCTTTTGGGTCACTTCCTTTTGCTCAGCCTCAGTGCTAGGATTTGCCTGCTCTTGTGTGGTTCATGTTCCCAGCGGTGTCAACTTCAGTGGCGAGAGTGGGCCCGACATAGGCCACCTTTTCTGGTGGCTCTTCCTTTAGGTGCTCATGAGTGACGCCTTTCTGGCCGCTCTTGTGTGCCTCCCAGTGGCCTCATGGCCCTTGTGTCAGACACGTACCCGGGACTAGAATGGTTTGTCAGGGTGTGCGTGATTATTCATGTATTTTTTTTTTTTAAGATTTTAGGGGCTCCCTGGGTGGCTCAGCAGTTTAGTGCCTGCCTTTGGGCATGATCCTGGGGTCCCTGGGTCAGGTCCCGCGTCGGGCTCCCTGCGTGGAGCCTGCTTCTGCCTCTGCCTATATTTCTGTCTTTCTTTGTGTCTCTCATGAATAAATAAAATATATTTTTTAAAGATTTTATTTATTTTTTCATGATAGTCACAGAGGAGAGAGAGAGAGAGGCAGAGACACAGGCAGAGGGAGAAGCAGGCTCCATGCACCGGGAGCCTGACGTGAGATTCGATCCCGGGTCTCCAGGATCGCGCCCTGGGCCAAAGGCAGGCGCCAAACCGCTGCGCCACCCAGGGATCCCATATTTTTTAAAAATATTTTACTTCTTTACTGACGAGAGACACAGAGAGCGAGGCACAGACACAGGCAGAGGAAGAAACAGGCTCCACGCAGGGAGCCTGACGTGGGACTCCATCCCGGGTCTCCAGGATCACGCCCTGGGCTGAAGGCAGTGCTAAGCTGCTGAGCCACCTGGGCTGCCTCTAAAATGTCATTTTATTTGTTCTTCTGGCCCCCGGGCTCTGAGAACCCACTGAAGGTATGACTCCGGGCAAAGGTGCTTCCTAGTTTAGTTTATCCAGGGTACCAGAAATCTCCCTAACTGAAGTAGGACGTCCGTACGGGCGGGCCTTTGGTGACAGAGGCCCAGGCCTGGGACAGGGAGCACATGTCATGCTGCTGCTTTAGTCAGGAACCGGGGGCAGCCGGGCTGGGTCCTCCAGGTGGGGCCCTAGTGCTCCGGTCACAGGTACTCCCGCGCAGGCCCACTGCCCTGGGGCCAGCCCAGATGAGGCCTTCGGTCTGCAGAGACAGAGGAGCAGGTGAGGTGTCCAGAGACCCCCACTGTGGCAGGTGTGTGCAGGGTGGCGGGAGCCGAGAGGGTAAGCACCTGGGTTAGCCTGAGAGGGTGAGTAGGGGACCCTGAGATGAGGGCCCCGGGCCCATGAAGGCCAGTGGTCCCCAGGGGCTGTGACTGGGCAGTGGGGGGGGCAGGCTGCCCTGCGGGGAGAGGCCTGAAGTGGGGCAGGGGAGGCACGAAGGGCAGGTGCCCTGCGGCCGGGGTCTCCCAGGTTGAGGGGGACAAGCTGGGAGAGGGGCAGGAGATGACGAGGGCCTGGCTGAGGGCAGGCAGGGGCTGGCCCGTCCTCCTGGAGCTTCACGCCTTGTGCCGCTGAGGACAGCCCGAGTATCTCAGGGTGTCCTCGGCCAGAGTGGGCCTTTCCTCTGCTCTGGTGTTCGGGGGGCTGGTGCCTGGGAAAGAGGACCATGGGCAGCGAGACCCCAGAGTCCGGGAAAGAAGTCACTTTGCGAGGGGCAGGGCAGGGTTCGGGGTCCCCTGTGTCCTGGAAGCTGGCCGTATGCTCAGTCGCCCTTGTTTGGAACTTGGCTTGTGTTTACCCGTGCAGGTGTTCAAACGCTGGATCATTTATGAGATGACCGAGCAAAGTAGGGAGCAAGTGCACCCAGCGCCCCATCTTTCCGGGTCTCTGGGAAGGTCTGCAGCTACATGCTGTGGGCTGTGTGGGGCCCCAGGGCCCCCCAGTACCTAGGGGCAACCTGTCCTGGGGCCGGCCCGGGACAGGCCGCTCCCTGGCCGTGTGCTATTCTCAGCCAGAGGGGGCACGTCCAGCTGGCTATGGTGACACTGAGCCTGAAGATACCCCCCCACCCCGGGGGGCTAAAACCTGAGCTGAGGGAGGCTGTGAACGGGCAGCAACCCCGGGCTCTCTGTCCCTGGGTCAGGCCTTCCCCCAGCCTCCCGTCTGTGCTGGGGCCCCAGGCCCCGGAGGCTGCGCATGCCCTGCATCCCCTGGGCCCCGGCCTCCGCCGGGCTCCTCACCCAGACGCACGTCCCTGTTTTGCGGGTGGGAACCAGACTCAGTGGAAACAGGGCGCCGGCCCTGCGGCAGGAAGGCAGAGTTAGGGTCCTGGGGTCGCTGAGCCCTTCCTGACGGGTGTTCTGTCCTCTGGAAAGGCGGCCCCAGGGCACTGCTGCTGGCGCCACCAGGCTGCCTACCGCAGGGGAAGGGCTCCCCGGCGGCAGGGGTCCCGGCCCAGGGGTGCTGGGGACTCGGCTGTTCCTAGTGGACGGCAGGTTGCTGGCCCCCGGCCTCACGGGGTTGTGTCTGCCCGGCTTGTGGCCTCCTCTGGAGGGGTTCCTGGTAGGCCGCGAGCCCGGAGCAGTTTGTCGGGAGCTTGAGAGAGGAAGTAGACCGCCCGCGCCTCCCCGAGCCTCCCCTCCCCGCAGCCCCGTAGCCCCGTGGAGACGGTGACTGTCCCGCTCCCGGCCCTCCTTCCCTTTCAGAGGCCGAGGGGACCCGGCAGTGCAGCGCAAGGACCAGACGCCCCCGCGATGACCAGGTGGGTCTCGGGCAGTGGCGCGACCTCCCCCGGGGGAGGGGAGGGGAGAGGGTGGGCCCCGCTGCCCCCAGCCCACCCTCATGTGCCGGGCACCCCCAGTTCCCCTGTCTCCAGAGTCGTCTACAACGGCAAGAGGAACAGTAGCCCCCGGTCTCCCCCCAGTAGCACCGAGATCTTCACCCCGGCCCATGAGGAGAATGTGCGCTTCATTTACGAAGGTACGTGGGGAGCTCCCCAGAGCCCTCCTCCTCTGCACCCCGCCCTCAGGGCCGGGGGCCAGGTCCACAGGGGACTTGCCTGGTGAGGAGACTGGTGCTGCCAGTGGGGGCAGGCAGCTCCTCGGGGGAGGAGCATGGGAGCTGGGCAGGTCTGCAGGGGCGGGAGCCGCGTGCAGGACGGGCAAGTAGGGGCAGCCATGTGTCGTGACCGTGTGCCAGGAGGCAGGGGCTGGGGGAGCAGGGAAAGGTGCGGAGCCTGAGTGGAGGATCGAGAGCCCATGGGCCCCGGTCACGGTACAGATGCGGGCGGGCCCCCTAGGAGCCGGGATGGGTGTAGGGAGGGGAGAGGGGTGCTTTGAGGACAGCCTCAGGTCGGGAGCAGGCCGGCGGGGGGGCTGCGGGCTGTGAGGTGGGGGGTGAGGGGAGGGCCGGGGAGGGGTGCGGGGCTGACCGCTTGGACCCGGCCCGCTGCGCAGCCATCTGGGGGCTCTGATGCCACCTCGTTGCTTCTGGCAGCCTGGCAGGGCGTGGAGCGAGATCTGCGGAGCCAGATGTCAGGCAGCGAGCGGGGCCTGGTGGAGGAGTACGTGGAGAAGGTCCCTAACCCCAGTCTGAAGAGTGAGTGGAGGAGCGGACCTAGCAGGGAGTGGCCTGGCCAGGGGCAGTGCTGGGGGGCGGGCAGGAAGGCCCCTCTACTTGGGAGGCGGTCTGGGGCGCAGGCCCTGCCTCCCATCTGTGCCCCCACTGACCACTCTATCCCCCCACAGCCTTCAAGCCCATTGACCTGAGTGACCTGAAGCGCCGGAACACGCCGGACACCAAGAAGTCCTGAAGGGCACTGGGGTCCCTCCCCTGGCCTCTGGGAGACCGGGTGCCGCCTCATGGTGGTCTCCTGTGGGCCCAGCTCCTGGGAAGGGGGGGGGACGTGCGCCCGCAGGGCTGTCAACCCCAGGACCAGGAGGGGCGTGGTCAGTGGCCAGGGCTTGCCCTTCCTCCCCAAGGCCCCTCCTTTCTTCTCAGGGGCCGTCAGGCTGCCCCTGTCCCTGGGGGGGGTCTGGGCCCCGCCAGCCCCGGCTCTCCCCCTGGTTGTGTCTAGAGCTACGTGCTCTGCCCCCACCCCAGGGCCTTGACCCTGACTCCCCTCCGCTTCCCATCACCTTCCACCGCCCCTCCCCCCCAGCTTTTCCAAGGTCAGGAAGGCAATGAGGGCCCTCTGCTGTCCCCCGGGCTGGTGGGCCCAGGCTTGTCCCTAAGGTGGCCCGTCTCACACCCCGTGTCCCCCCCCACCCTCTGCTGCTTTTCCATCCTGGACACATTGGGGAGCGTCTAATTCTTCACCCTGCTGTCCAGCCTGGCCCGTCCTCCCCTGCATCAGCTTCAGGATGGCAGCAGCTCTCCAGGCCTGCGATGCCACCGAGCACCCCCCTCCACGAGGGTCCTGGGCAGCCAGGCCTACCCCCTTGCTGTGTGCGGCCCCGTGGCCCCGGCAGTCCCTTTGGACAGGGGCATGGGGCTGATCCTGGCCCCGAACTATGTGCCAGGGTGGTCACCAGGGTCCCCTGTTGTTCCTGTGCCCTCCAAAAGCCAAGTGTCTATGACTGGAGCCCAAGGGCCAGTGAATAAAGGCAGGTGGCACTGGATTGGCCCCTTGGTCTGTCAGGCCCCTGTCCCAGCAGCCCACTCAGGGCTGGACGTCCAGGGTCGTGCTCCAGGCTGCTGAACCCAGAAATTCCATCTGGTCCCTGAGTTCTTCTAGGGGGTGCTCAAGCCTCCTGGGGGGGGGCACTGGGAGGCAGAGGGTGGGGGGTTTCTGGAGGAGGGAGGCTGAGGCAGCCTTCCTGTGTTCTTCAAGGGACCAGCCCCCTCCGGGTGGGGGCCCTGGACCTACACACTGGCCCCAGGGGAAGGATGGCCACTGGGCCCCGAGAGACCCAGGCGCACTTGACCTTCAGACCTGGAAAGCCCTGCTAGGCCAGGCCCAGATAGCCAAACGAATTTATTTTGGGAACACCCTTTCCTGGAAGAGTATTCTGAGGCCCTACAGGTGACTCCAGGAGGTGTCTTCTTCGGCATGGGGGGGTGGTCCCCAGGGACAGGGCGCAGGAAGGACAAGTCATGTAATAAACAGCTGCCTGGGCTCGCTGCCAGTGGGCGCTGGCTGGTGCCGGGCCCTGAGCCAAGTCTCTAACCACATGGCCTTGTTTGCTCCCCGGGGACCTGTGGGGTGTTTTGCTGAGGGGTTGGGATACCTACAGCTCCCCTCCTTGGCCTCTTGTGCGATGTGATAGCTGTGGGCCTGTACCCCCCTGCGGACCACAGGGGACCCCGCAAAGGCTTGTCACTCAGCGTCCCTGCCAACCTAGCTGCTTTGGGAGGCGGAGGCCCTCAGGCTGTGGTCTTTCTGCCAAGAACACCTTGGAGGTGGGAATGTGCTTAGGAGTCCACGCGCTAGGAGGGCGCAGCCCGGCTGGGGGCAGGGGCAGGGAGGCATGCTGCTGGGTGTGCAGACGTCCCTGACGGGGTGGGGGGGGGGTCACTCCGTGTGGCCCTAAAGGGGGTCGTGGGGACCAGGGGCCGGCGTGGGTGGAGGGGGAGGTGGGGCACAGGTGGTGGGAGGGCGGAGGGCCCGCCTCTCTGAGGGGCACGAGCTGTCTGGGCTGAGGGCAGCCCCAGCTGCTCCCTGTCCAGGGTGCGGGGGGCCCTCACCAGGCCCGGGCTGCGTGGCACTGCCGCAGACTCCGCCTCGGGTGCAGGGAGGATGGGAGCATCGGTTTGGCCCTCGGTTTACTCTGCACATGCGCACATCACTTCCAATCACTGTTGACAACTCCGTGGGGCAAGTTCTAACCACCCTATGTCTGCAAGTGAAATGGTGACCTTTTGGAGACGGGTCCTACTCAAATTTTTAGGCTTTTAATTTTGTTTTGTTTAGATTTTACTTATTTATTCATGAGAGACACAGAGCGAGGCAGAGACACAGCAGAGGGAGAAGCAGGCTCCCTGTGGGGAGCCCGATGCAGGGCTTGATCCCAGGACCCTGGGGTCATGGCCTGCGCTGAAGGCAGGTGCTCAGCTGCTGAGCCAGCCAGGCGTCCCTGGACTTTTAATTTTATCAGTTTTAATTCAGTAAATACTGAACATGTGCTCTGAGCATGTTTATGTGTATTGAGCATGAACAGCAATCCCCAAATACCTGCTCCCCAGTCCGTGTTCCCTTGACACCTTAACCTGCGGGTTATGGCCCCGGGGCGGGAAGGCCAGGTGTAGCTGTGTCCACTGCCCACCTGCCCCGCTGTGTCCCCTGCCCCGTCTATGCATTGAAGGGCCTTGGCTGCTTCAAGATGGAGTTTCCTGAATTCCAGGTTTGACTGGTCACGTCCTGGCAACCGGCTTCTCTGTCCCCTGCGTTTCTTTTTTATTTGTTTGTTTGTTCATGAGAGACACAGAGAGAGAGAGGCAGAGACACAGGCGGAGGGAGAAGCAGGCTCCATGCAGGGAGCCCGACTGGGACTCCAGGATCAGGCCCTGGGCTGAAGGTGGCGCTAAGCCGCTGAGCCACCCGGGGTGTCCTGTCCCCTGCATCTCTGTAAATAAGAGATCTGGAGGCTCCATGGGATTCCTGGGGTGACACCTTGGATGTGAAAGGACTGCTCTGGCTGTCATGTGGGGAACAGACCGGGGGCGGGGGGAGGGCAGAGACCTCCCCAAGCTACCTTGGGACTGTGGGAAGAGGAAGCTGAGTGGGGGGCTTGGGGAACTCTAGGAGGTGCAGATTTGGGGGGCCCAGGGGCTGGAGATGGGGAATCGTCTAGACAGTGGTAGTTTTCACCTAGGATGAGGGAAGAAGGTGGACTGTTCCGGGCGCTGTGGGCGAGGAGGGGAGGGGGTAGTGGGGGGGGAAGGGGACTGAGCAGTGCAAAGAGCTCAGGGAAGGCAAGCAGGGACAGGGCCCGAGGCTGAGGCTGTCCAAGCGTCCAGGAAGAGGGGAGGCTGTGCGGGGAGTGCACCAGCCGCCTCCCCCCCCAGACAACCATTTCTAAGTCTTCAGCTGATTGATTGTATTTCTATTTCTAGATGGCAAACACACAGTGCTCTCGGTTTTCCTACTTCATTCTTGTCCCCGCTGCCACTATACAGACACGTCCTTCCCCCCCACCATCCTCCCTAGATGGCTCTTTTCTCCTCTCCTAACTTTGGTTACATCATCCTGCAGTATTTACATTATGATGTCTATGTTTGTAATTCAGAGTTAAACCATGTGGTGAATTATGACTTTTTGCCCAACTTTTTGTTTTCCTTGAAGTTACTAATGGCCTTCTTTTTTCATCTACTTAGTTTCCTATGTACTAACACTAATTACGTTTTGAACTCTCCACCAGGTCATTTAAATTTCTCGTCAGTGTACTTACTTTGGTCCCCTTTAGGGTAGTCTGGGGGAGCTTTCTGCCTGCTTGATGTCCCCTTGCCCAGTGATGCACTCATCTGCCTTCCTGGGGGTGACCTCTCCACTCTCCCAGGTCTGATCCCTGTTTATTGTTTTTTTGTTTTGTTTTGATCCCTGTTTATTGTAGTCTAGGTTTTCCCCTTTGCTGTTTCTCACACTCTTTAGTAGCACGTGTGTATACGTGTGCACACCTGCACGGCAGGATCCGTATAGTCCTTTGGAGGCCTGGAGTGAAGGACTGCAGAGGCGACGGAAGAGCCCCAGGGCCTGGGGTGCCCATTTTCCTGGACAGGGGCTATCATGTGGGTGCTGGGCTCAGCGGCTCGTGCCCCCGCCTCCCCACCTGCCCCCCGCCTGGTCGGAGCCGATGCTTATTGGCCAATAGGCCGGGCAGGTCCAGCCCCCGCCAGGCCTCTGCCTCTGCCCTCCCCTCTCCCGGTTGGCTCCGGTTCCCTTGGGGACAGGGCCAAGGGTGAAGGAGGGTGAGGGCGCAGGGAGTCAGGGTAGAGAGGGCTGTCAGGAGGCCACTGGGTGGGTGACGCCCCCCCGGCAGTCACCAACCCCTGGCTCAGCTGGCGTGAAGGAGAACTGCCACTGTCCCGTACTAACTTGTGCCCTCGTGGGCTTCCAGGCATCAAAGTCCGGCAGGGGCCTGGGGCCGGGGCTCGCGTGGGCTGGGGGAAGCCGTGGCCTGCGGCCTCCAGTCGGGCCCTCCCTCTTCCCGGGGTCTGCAGCCCCCGTGCGACTCAGGAGTCCTGGGGCCACAAAAGATCTCCGTTTCCGCCGACGAGCCTTGGCCCCTCCGTGCCCCGCCTCGGCCCTTGGCTGCCCGTCCGGCCTGCAGTGGCGTGGGCGGCGCAGGGTGAAGGTCCCTCAGGAGGGCCGGGGTGACTAATTTTATTTACCTTTCCTGAGAGGCCTTCTGTCCTCTCATTTTCTCCAATTAGCCTGGCTCTGCTGAGCAGCTCCAGCCCGCGCAGCGCGGCGCCCGCACCCCCCCAGGGCTCGGTGGTCCCTCCCCCGGCCCCTTGGAGGGGACACCTGGCGGGCGGGCAGCCTGCCCTCGGCGCTGGCTCCTTCCTCCGGCTGCCCCGTCCCAGCACCGGCTCCGGCACCCCGGCGGGTGACCACAGCCCACACCTCCTGCCTCAGCCGCGCTGTCCCCCAGACGGCAGGGACGCTCCACTCTGTGCTGAGCCAAGCCGGGGGCCCCCCACCCGGGGGAAGGTGGGGTCTGGGGAGCCACTGCCACTGCGCTGGGCCCGGGGCTTCCTCCTCCGCTGTGTGGGCGGCGGCCTGCGGCCTGGGGAGCCGTCTGAGCGCGGCCCCCTCGCTGCCAGCCACCCCGCTCGTCCCCGTGCTGGCAGGTGCTGGCTCTTGGGGGGTCGGGGGCTTTGGCCCAGAGGGTGTTGGGGCCCGCTCTGGGATTCCAGCTCCCTTTCGCCCAAAGGGGGACTCCGGAGGGAGCAGGCCCCTTCCCGGGGCCCTGCCCTGCCCGCCGCCCCTCCAGCGCCTCAGCTCCCCACGGTGTGCCAGGCAGCCGCTCCGCAGACTCTTTATTGTCGGAGGAGACCGCATCCTGGGCCTCCCGAGCCGCCGCCTCCGCCCGCGCCAGCCCCCCAGAGGGGGCAGAAGGGAGGCCAGCGCCGGGCCGGCACCAGGTTTGGGCTTGTCCCGTGGGGCCTACTTTCAGCACCTGAGTCCGGCCCCAACCGGGGCCCCGGGGGGCTCCTGCGGGCTCTCGAAGGGGCTGGCGGCCACCCCAGGGGGGATGCCCACCAGGCCGGTGTCTGCAGAGGGGTCCCGGGCCGCCCCGTCGCCGCCCCTGGAAAGCAGCAGCTTCTCGCTGGGGGCGCCGCCTGCGGGCCGGCCCGGGTCGGGGTGCCTGCTGGGGGGGCGCTCCTCCCGCAGCCTCTTGCCCATGCGCCAGCGCTGCCAGCGCCGCAGCAGCTCCGACTGCACCTGGGCAGAGGGGGGCAGAGGACGGGCTGGGCTCACTACGGGGCGCCCTGGGTGCCGAGCGAGGCCAGCCCCGCCATGGAGCACGGGGGTCCCCCGATGCCTGGGCACCCCCGTCGAGTGCTCTCCCTGAGGAGCGGCTGAGGCTGCCCATGTCGGGGTCTAGCGCCCAGTAAACGCAGGTGGACGTGGAGGGCTCCCCCCTGCCCCGGGCGCCTGTGCTTCCCCTGCCACCTACCTCCTTATTGAGGAAGCAGTACAGCACGGCCACCAGCAGGCCCTGGGGGGAGGCGACAGTCAGGGCGGCTGGGGTGGGGGAGCGGCGGGGGGGGGGGGGCGCGCAGGTGCTTACAGGGGCGGGGCGGGCACCTGGAAGGAGCTGAGGAAGAGGTCGAAGAAGAGCTTGGCAGAGCGCAGCGTCCCCTGGGCATGCTCATCCGTCACGAAGGCGAACACCACCTCGTGGACCCCCAGCAGGGGGATGAGGGTCAGTGTGGACTTGGCCAGCCTGCGGGTGGGAGCCTGAGCCACCGCGCCCCCCGCGGCCCCCGCCCACCCCGCCCGGCCCGCGCCGCCCGCACCCACCGGAACTTGTAGTCGCTGTAGCGCATCTGGCGGGCCCGAAGCTTGGCCATGAGGATGAGGAGGACGCGGATGAAGATAAAGAAGTTGATCTGCGTGCGGAGGGCACGGCTCAGGGCGGTGCCCGGGCCCCCTGGACCCTCCCGTAGCTGGACCTGGCAGCCGCATGGGCCACACTCGCAGGGCTCCGGGGCCGCTGGGCACCCAGCCAGGGACCGGCCTGTGTCCCGGCTCGGTGCCAGGGCCCCCTCCCTGTCCCAGGCAGGATGTCATCCATCTCCGCAGGCCCCGCAGGCCGACAAGGAAGGCAGGGCGGAGTCAGACCCTCCCGAGGCCAGCAGGTGCCCCATCGCCTCACCAGGATCGCCAGGAAGACCGGCAGGCGTAGGATCCACCAGAACCCCATGTTGTCGTTGCTGGTCCAGCACCTGCAGGGCGGGCCCGCTCACAGCCTGCCGGACCCCCCACCCCCCGACACTGAGGGGGTCCAATCAGGGCCTTGGGAACCGAGGGGAGGCACTCAGAAACCAGCCCCGTCCTGGGGCAGCGTCGCTTCCCCACCCAGTGCGTCCTCTGGCTGGAGGACCCCCGTCCCCTGGTGCCCGGCTCCTCCCCAGAGCCCCCCGCCAGCACCCACCGGAGCCGGCGGCCAGGAGGGGTGAGCCCTTGGGCGCCCCGGGCCCTCCCCGACTCAGCTCGTACTCACTGGATGTTCTCAAACAGACACTTGACCACGGCCCAGGGGACGACAAAGAGCACGGGGGCGCCTGCGGGGAGGGGGCAGCTGTGGTCCCCGCCTCCCCATGCCCGCCACCCCCCCGCCCCCCGCCCTCCGCAGCCCACTCACCCCAGCCGACGGCCAAGTACAGGGGGAAGAAGCTCCGCTCGGGGAAGGTGGCGCGGCCCAGCAGGCTGTGCAGGTACACGCCCTCCACCAGCAGCCAGCAGTAGTTGGCCACCACGCCGTACTGCATGAACACCGCGGCCACCCGGCAGCCGGCCACCGCCTGGCCGCAGGGGCAGCATGAGCTCGGGCCGCGCGGCCCCTGCCACCCTGGGCCCCAGAGGCTGGGGAAGGGGGTGCTCACCCCGTTGCTGAGCCAGACGCTCACGCTGAGGTCGTCGCCGATCTTCTGGCTGTAGCGGGTCTTGAGCAGCGCGTCGATGACCAGCACGGAGCCCGCCTTGAGCACGAACGAGGCGAACAGGTTGGCGTGGATGTAGTTCCGGGTGCAGCGCAGCTTGCTGCGGGGACCGGGGGTCAGTGGCTGCCCGCCGCCCTGCCCACCGCAGGGGGCCGTGCCCAGGCCGAGCAGCCTACCTGAGGCCCAGCAGGACCACCAGGGCCAGGAGCAGGGCGCCCAGGGAGAGGGAGTACCCCACCGTGTACATCACCTGGAAGCTGCTGTACATCTTGGCCACTTCCTTCTACAAAGTAGAGTGGCAGGTCAGGTCTGGGGGGCCAGGCACCCGCCCCCCGGCCCCCCGGCCCCGGCGCCCCTGCGGACCTGGACTTCAATCTCCTGACCGTCCAGCTGGCACTGGGAGGCGTTTCTCCACGACTGCCCCCGGGGCCCGCGTACCCACTGCCCATCGGGCCCGCACTTCTTGAAGACGAGGCGGTGCTGCACTGGAGGGGCAGCCCAGTCAGCTCCGACCCCCAGCCGGGCCCTCAGCCTCCCCCACCTCCCCGGAGTTACCTTTGTGGTGCCAGGGCAGGTACCAGGGGCAGGAGATGTTGGCCGTGGTGTTGGGAGGGGTGTCGGGCCAACAGGAGTACTTGTCGAAGGTTCTGTTGCAGACCAGCTCTGTAACGCAGGGTGGGGGCGGGGCCCCTCAGCAGGGCTGGGCCCCTGTCGTCCCCTCTGAGGTGCCCTGCGCATCACCCCCTGTGCCCCAGCACGCAGACTTTGCCACATCTCCCGGGGCCCCAGCAGCCTCCTCCCCGCACACCTCCCGTCTCCAACGTGCCCCAAGCCCACCCGAGCTCGGTCCTCTCCCCAGTGGCCCCCTTGCAGTGCTCCCCGCTCTGGGGGCTGCACCCCAATCTGTGGCTTCTTTCCAGGCTCCAGCGTGACCTCTGTGGCTCAAACGCCCTCCTTCCTCTGCCCAGTGCAAGCCCCTGCCCCCATCTGACGATGGCTCTCGCCCCCTGGCAACTACCCCCATCCCGACCTCTTGCCATACCCTAAGGGACCCTCAGAACTGGTATAGAAGGGGGTGTCCTGTCCCTGCTGGAGCCCACCTCCCCCCCACCCGGGCCTTGGGTGGGCTTCGTGGGCTGCCTCCCCTACCACACTGCCCACCGGGCCTGGAGCTCCCAGGGCGTGAGCTCAGTAGGTGCTGGCCAGCCAAGACCTGGACGTGGAGGGGAGGCAGGGGGCTCACCAGTGGGTGGGGGCAGCAGGCTCAGGTTGTAGAGACATTGATCACCATAGAGCTTCCACTTCTCAAACAGGAAGTCCATCACCTGGGCAGAAGAGGCCTGTGGCTGGGGGGACAGATGAAGGGACAGGTGGGACCGAGCCACGTCAGCCGGAGGAGCAGGCAGCAGATGGGGCCCCAGGGGGCTGGCGGGGGAGCGGGCAGTGGGGCTCACCTGGCAGGCCAGCAGCAGGAGGAGGAGGTGGGGGCAGCGTGGCCGGGCGGGGGGCATGCCTCTGAGCAGCCTCCCCCCACATCTGGCTGGGGCCACACAGCTGGGGCAAAGGGTCCTCGTGGGCACACGCACTCCTCTGCGGACTTCGGTCAGAGCGGCAGGGCCTGTGGGGGGACCCCCATCAGCGAGGAGACCCGGCTGGGCTCTGCTGTGATGAGCGGGCTGCCCTGCTTCCCTCAAACCGCCCCCCGAGCCTCCTGGCCTATTGATGAAGTGGGAGCCGGAGGGAGAAGATGCCAGAAGTAGTCCCTCGCTGCCAGTCACGGGGCTGGGGTCCTGCCGCCCAGCGGGCTGGGTTTCCCACGGCCGGTGGCGTCTCCCTGCAGCTCTGACAGCCCGGAGCCCACCCCTCGGTGCTGGCTGGCAGAGCCACCACGCTGCCTGGTGGCAGAGCCGCCGCCGGAAGGAGGAGCAGCCTCCCGGGATCCACCTCCTCCCTCGGCCTTTGCCGTCCTCCCCACCTATTCTTAGCCCCTGGGAAAGGCAGCTGGGCTGGGGCGGTGCCAGGGCCATCCATCACAGAGCCAGCCCCGGCCTTGCCCAGGGCACCTGCTCCGGATGGCCCCTGTCCCTCCCGTGCCCCTTCCCCGGGGCGGGGGATCTAGGTGCACCCCCGGGCCCCTCCTGGGGCTCAGGCCCGGCCTCCGGGGTCCCCTGGGGCGCATCGTGCAGGTGGCTGGCTGCATATTCCTTCGAGATCATTAGTGCTGGCGCCAGGCCCCTGGCACGGGCCCCCAGCCCTGGTGGTGCCAGCAGGAGGGCTGCCCTGGGCCTGGCCCAAGTCTGGGTGGAGATCTGGGGCACCAGGCCTTATTAATTCTCCTTTCCTTGCTTGCTTTTGCTCTGACTGAATTCCACAGGGGTGCGGGGGGGCCCCTTCGAGCCTGGGTGTGGCCCTGCGGGAATGACTCCAGGGCTGTGAAGGCTCCCTTCTCTGGCACCCTGGCAAGGAGGGAGCAAGTGACGGATGGATGGACGGGTGCGCACACGGACGGATGGATGGACGATGACCAGCAGGCCGGAAGACAGTGAGCAGCCAGGGGTCAGGCTGCAGCAGGTGGAGGGGCTCAGCCTCGCCCATCAGGGTCCAGTGGGTGGAGCTGGGGCGAGCTGGCCGAGGAGGCCCCTGGGCGCGCGCCGCACCCCTGCCCCTGGCTGGGCCCCTGGGTGTCCACCTCATTCATTCGGCACAGGGTCGTCCCGGGGCTCACGGGGCTTCAGTGGCCCCCACAGGAGGGAGGGCCCTGGAAACGACAGTCCACCCTGCTCTTCAGGTGGCAAAGCTCATTGACGCCTCGTGACGGGGCAGTAGGGAACCCCACAAGACACGCAAGGGAACGAGGCCCTGAGAAGTCAAATTATGGGCCCTGGTCCCGGGGCCAGAAAGGGGCCAGCAGGTGACGCGCCCTGTCCTGCAGGGCCAGCCTCACTTCAGGGTGCCCCGGGCAGGGGCCTGAGGCCCGAGGCTTGGCACAGCTGAGGGTCGGCACACGCTGGGCTCCCGCTTCTCCAGCGGGTGAGCAGGGGCGCGGCCCCCTCAGGTGCCTCCACACTGTGGTCTGGGGCCTGTCAGTTGGCCCTGAGCTCCTGGGGGCCCCAGCTCTGCTGTCCCACCCCCACCCCAGCTGCAGGGCTGGGCAGGGAGCATCCTGTTGGGCAGTGTCCTTGCTCCCCCATCCCCTCCTCCCCCCAGAGCCTCTAGCCTCTTGGGCCCCTGCGCCCACCTCTCCTCCCACCTCTACCCTGCAGGCCAGCCCAGCACCACCCCCCCCCCCCCCCCCCGCCAAAAGGAAGGGCAGCAGACAGGGTGGTCTGATCCGAAGCAGGAGATAAAGCCCCTTGGGTGCCGCCCACCGCTTCTCCACCTGCCTGTCACCTCTGCCTAGAGACACTGTGGCTCCTGAGCCCTCAGCCTGGGTCTGGGACAAGTGGCTGTGGGGCGAGGAGGCCTCCACCAGGCCTGGCCTGCACCCGTGACCGAGGGCCGGGCCAAGACGCCCACAACAGGCCGTGACCTGGGCGCCTGGCCTTCGTGCCAGTGTCTCAGGGTCCCCTCAGGGCTAAGGGGAGAATCGCCAGGGGGTCCTGGGTAGAGCCTGCCGAGCACTGGGTGTGGCGCACTCCCAGGGCCTCCTCACCCTCCAGCTTGGCGGGTTTTCCACTTTATTACCCTCACTGGAGCCAGTGGGGGGAGGGGGCGGCCCTCTTCCGGGAACAGGCCCTCCCCCCTTCCTGGGCCTGGGGGTCCCGCTCCCCCGGGGGTCTCGGACCCTCCCATCCCAAGCAGCTCAGTGTTGGAGATGCCGGCAGGGTGTCAAGGGGAGAGTCAGGGGTCTGTGGGCGGCCTCTGGGCCTGGCCCCAGCCCTCCCCCCCCCCCCCCCCCCCCCCCCCCCCCGCTGGGCTGCTTGCACGCAGGTGCCCTGCCCCGGGCTGCCCAGAACACGCCACCTCTAGATGCCAGGGCCCAGCCAGGGTCCCATCGATTTCCCTGGGGACGGCCGGGGGGCCCCCAGGCCTGGAGTGGGAGGTGGGGCCCCCAGATGGGCGGATGGCCCACCCCACAGGCAAGGCCGTGGGGTCACCCCTGCTGCCCTGCGCTCCGAATGGGGAGGGAGACTTCCAGGGTCAGAAGGGTCCGAGTTGGTGTGTGTGGGGGTGTTTGTGAAACCGGAGCAAGTAGCAGGAAGGTCATGGCCCCAGGGCAGGATCAGGGGCCAAAGGCTGTTGACAGAGCCCGGTTCCTGCTTCCTCCCCTGGG
Source organism: Canis lupus familiaris (assembly GCF_011100685.1). NCBI lineage: Eukaryota > Metazoa > Chordata > Mammalia > Carnivora > Canidae > Canis > Canis lupus. The sequence goes on from NC_049230.1 coordinate 1,285,982, forward strand.
CACCCAGGCGGGTGACCTGGAGGCCAGCCAGAGAGCAGCTCCCCACCAGCCCTCATCCCCCAGCACAGAAGGGCCCGGAGGCAGCCAGCACCAGCCCGGAAGATGCGGGCAGCAGGCAGCAGGGATCTGTAGGTCCAGGTGGGGACAGACACCCTGCCACCCAGAAGTGGCAGTGGGGGCCGCTGGAGAGGTGAGAGCAGGGCAGTGACCCAGCCTCCCCGGGGGTCAAAGTGACAAGTGTGGGCCCTGCCGAGGAGCTGACCAGGTGGGGAGCGGGGACACCGGTGGAAGGGATGCCGCTGGGGGGGTCCCGGGGGGGGGTGCTGGGGCCCTCCGCAGGGGACAGCAGCTGCCCAGCCCCCTCCTCCAGGATGGCTCCATGTGGGCCCCTGGGGAGGGCCTCGGGGTGGGTGCCAGACAGGGAGTGCAGGGCTCCCCGCAGCCGCAGGACCGCCTGCCTGGTGCCCCCGAAGCGTCCCCGAAGCGCCCCCAAAGCGCGCTGGCGACCTTCCCCAGGGAAGGGAGGGCAGCGAAGCCCTGAGACCCCAGCCTGCCCCACGGGGAGCGGGGTCGGGGGGACGGGACACACTGGTTGCCTGGCTGAGCTGGAAGGGCGCAGCCAGGGACTGGGATCAGAGGCGCCCAGAGGGTGCGGACGGCGACGCCCCAGGCCCTGAGAACTCCCGCCCACGGCAGGGGTCCCCGCTGGCCATCTTGGGCTGCCCATTCCGAGCGCCCCGGCCGCACCCGCCCAGGTGGGGGCTCTGGGGACCTGCCCTCGGGGACGGGACTCACCGTGCCGCCCGCTCCTGCTCCGGCCCCGACCCTCCCGCCCTCCGCCTCCGGCAGCTCTGGTCGGCGCCGGCTCCGAGGCCAGCGGTGCGCAAACTTTCCAGCGGGGACGCTGGGTGGCGGTGGCGGTGGCGGCGGAGGCGGAGGCGGAGGGGCGGGGGCGGCCCCCGGGAGGGGTAGAGGGAGGGGGAGCGGCAGCCAAGGGTCCCCGCCCGCCCCTCCGCCGGCTCCTGCCTGCGCCTCCGGCCCCCAATGCGCCCCAGCACCTGCCCCCCGACTCCTGCCCTCAGATCCCCCCTGGACTCTCTCTGCAGCCCCCCCGCCAGGTCTGGGTTGCCCCCTCCCCTCGGAACAGGCCTGCGGACAGGGTCACGGCGGGGTCCGCAGCTCCCCACGGGGACAAGGGAGGAGGGTGGACAGGAGGGGTCTGCGCCTGGACGCCCCCACCTCTCCTGCCACCCTCCCCTCCTGGGATCCTGGCCGCTGATTTGCCGAGAGGCCTGCCCCCCCAATACCCCAGTTACCCCACCTTGGCTCCCGGGTGACATTCTTTCCCGGGAGCGTAGAGCATGCTGGACTTGGTGGGGAGGGCAAGGCTGGGGGCGCTCAGGGCCCCCCAGCACCACTCAGCAGTCCCACTGGCCAGTGGCCGGTCCCCCACTGGCCACCGCTGCTCCTGTTGCCCTGGGGTCGCTGGCCAGCTCGTGTCCCGCCCCCTGCCCACTTCTGCCCCCAGCCGCCCTCCTGATGCCCTCGCCTCCCCCAGGTCTGAGGCCTGAGTCCCAGCCCTTGCTCAGCGCCTGCTGACTTCAGGGGCCTCATCTTTCGGCCCGGGACATCCTGGACCCTGCAGGTCACGGCCTCCCAGGAAGTCACCCTGCGTCTGTGGCCCCAGGCGCACCCCCCTGCTACCCTCCCCTCCCTTCCCCTCCCCTCCCCTCCCCTCCGTCCTCCCTCCCTGCCCGCAGCTGCGTGTCACCCGGACCCTGGGGCCTCACCTGGAGCCCTCTCCCTGACCTGCTCCCCTCCCCGGGGCACTTCACCCACTGGCCTCTGACACCTGGCAGTGTCCCGAGGGCTCCCATCCACCAGCAAACCGTGTTGGTGTGGGGCTGCGGCCTCCTGTCAGCCCTTGTCTGTCACCCGCTGTCACCCAGGACACCCCCCAGTCTCCTTGTTAGGTGCTGTCCTTCGTCTTTGGGGATCTTCACCCAACTTTTCTACTTTAGGGGGTGTCAGCTCCCAAGGCCCTCCTTCCTGCAGACCGACCCGCTGCCGGCCCACAGGTGGGTGGTCTTCAGCGCTCTTTGCGCCCTCTGGGGACTCAGGAGGGGGGCTCCCGGGGGGGTCCGCACCGCCCTCCAGACCCCAATTCTTATCTCTTACCAGCCCACCCCAGACCCTACCCCCAGGGCGAGCCTTTGTGTTTCGGTTCTGGGAATGGGCAGAAGGCAAAGGTCAGAGATTGTGGCCCTGCCTGTGAGGGGGCTGGGGGTGCTGCGGGGAGCAGGTGCTGGGGGGAGGCTGCCTCCCTCAGCGAAGACACCCCTCCCCCAGCCCTCCCTCTAGCGCCTCCCTCTCGTCTGGGGGTGGGGTGCCCGTGTGGGCTGGCACAGGGCCCTGGAGGTGTGTCGTGTCCCCCCTCCAGCCCCTGGGGGGACCCTGCCCTGCAGCCTCGGTTGGGTCGGTTGGGTCACAGCCCAAAGAGGTGACTTGGAATAAATGTACGTGAGGAGCGGGGTGGGGGGAGTAGGGAGCAGACGGGGTGGGGGCCTGGGGGGGGGCTGGGCCACCTCTGTTTACATAACCGACTCCTGGCTTCCTGGCTGTAAACAGCGGGAGCTGGGAGCCAGGGGCTGGGCCTTCCCACGTGGCGTCCGGGGCCGGGCCCAGGATGAGGGCCCAGGAAGGTGCCCGCTGCCCTCCGTGGAGCCACCCCGCCTCCCCCATGAGTCCCCAAGGCGCGTCCCTGGGGGCCGGGAGGCTCGTGCTCTGGGAGGCCTGGGCTGGGGACTGACGCCCCTCCCCTGCCCCTGGAATGCGGGCTGACCTTCTGCAGTGCGGGTTCTGACAAGCCTGCTCTGCCCAAGGGGGCGAGGGGGCGGCACCTGCTGGCCTGGGGGGGACCCCAGACACCCACCCTCAGGGCCCAGGGTGGTGACAGGAGGCAGCAAGCAAAGGGGTGTTCAGCCCAGATAGCAGTGGATGGAAACCCAGGCAGAGGGACCGCGGGTGGGGAGTGGGGAGGGGACATGGGAGCTGAGGGTGGAGGGAAGGGGTGGCGGGCGACCCGCTGTTTCTCCCGGGTTTGGGGAGTCCACTGGCCCCTCCCCTGACAATGGCTAGAGTTCCACACCCGGCCTAGTACTCGGTACCGCGGGGCCTGTCACACGGGCGTCCCCGTGTCAGCCGGGGTCCCTCGAGCATTGCCTCCTGGGCGCCCTGGCCGCACTCCCCGGGTTTCATGCCACCACCCGCCCCGCCCCGTGGTGGTGGCCGCGGTGTCCTGGCTCCAGGTTCTGGGCTCGCAGGCAGGGCGGGACCCCAGGGGACCCCAGGGGCCGGGGCGGGGGGGGGGGGGGGCGCAGGCTGGGACCCAGGGCGACGCTGCAGGAAGCAGGGAGAGCCCCAGGCCCGCACCCCTGCAGCCGTCGAACAGAGGACGAGACGAGCCCGTGACGAGAACCCTAACATCTGCAATTTTCCAAGTGGAAGCAAGGCGCTGCAAGGCCAGGGGCCCCACTTCCCGTGTCTGCTTTAAAATATGTGAGACGTTTCAGGCAAAAAAGGTACAGAAGGCGTCAGTTGCATGAAGAACCGAGCGCTATAACCGAGCCGTTAGGGGCGCCTGGCCGCCCCGTCCCTGGGCCAGCGGCTCTGGGTCTCGGGGTGCCGAGTGCGAGCCCCGGGTGGCGTGCAGGTGACTCCGGGGAACAAAGAAAAAAGGAAAGAAATCGTGCCGCTGCCGCCACCAAAGGCCCTCCTGCAGAGACCCCTGCCCCGGCCCCTCGCCACATGCGTGTGCGCGTCCAGATGGCGCGTGAGCTTGGGGAGCGAGCTGTGCCGGGCATGGCGGGGGCCGCGCGGTCTTGGCTGCTGCCGCCAGTTGAGCATCGGACACTCGGTCTCAGCTCCGGTCCTGATTGCGGAGGGGGGGGGGGGCGGTGTCGTGGGATCCAGGCCGCGAGGCTCCACCCTGCTTGGAGTCGGCTCCACTTCCTCGCTCTGCGCACCGCCCCCCACCCCACCTCTTGCGCGTGCGTGCTCTCTCTCAAATAAATAAATACATCTTTTTTTAAAAAAAGATTTTGTTTATTTATTCATGAGAGACACACACACACAGAGGCAGAGACACAGGCAGAGGGAGAAGCAGGCTCCATGCAGTGAGCCCGATGCAGGACTCGATCCCAGGACCCTGGGGTCATGCCCTGAGCTGAAGGTGACACTAAACCACTGAGCCACCCAGGCTGTCCCTTAAATAAATACATCTTTAAAAATCAATAAACAAAAAGAAACGGCCAGGCTCTTCCCGGGGCAGCGGCTGCCTGGCAAGCTCCCAGCTGCCGAGCTGAGGGTGCGGGGCCCACCTCCGCCCGGACGCCCAGGGTTGGCAGGCCTTCTCGTTGAAAAAATTGGTTCTTGAAAAACTTGAGTGATAAGAGTTCCTTCTACCTTCTGGACAGAAGTCGCCTTTAACAGATACTTAGTTTGTAAGTATTTGCTTCCATGTGGTGGCTTGTCTGCTGCTTCCTTTTTTTTTAAAAATTTTTTATTCTTTTATTTTTTATTTATTTATGATAGTCACAGAGAGAGAGAGAGAGAGGCAGAGACACAGGCAGAGGGAGAAGCAGGCTCCACGTAAGGAGCCCGACGTGGGACTCGATCCCGGGTCTCCAGGATCGCACCCTGGGCCAAAGGCAGGCGCCAAACCGCTGCGCCACCCAGGGATCCCAAATTTTATTCTTTTAAAGATTTTATTTATTTATTTGAGAGAAAGAGAGAGAGAACCCACAAGCGGGGGAGGGGCAGAGGGAGAAGCGGGCTCCCTGTGGGGACTCGATCCCAGGACCCAGGGTCACGCCCTGAGCCCAAGGCAGACGCTCACCCGCTGATTCCCCCCCACCCCACCCCGCACCCCTGGAGCCAGAGATCGAGAGCGCCTTCTGGGGACCTCCCTCCCGCGGGGTCTTCAGTTGTGCCGACACAAGCCAAGGCTCCAGGAACCCGAGCCTGCGGAGTGGGGCGCGGGGAGCCCACTGCTCCTTCTCTCCCGCTTCTGGTCCTGCCCCAGATCAGAGCGGCCTGGCCTCTCTGGGCGGAGACTGTGTGCACGCGGGGTGCACACGCACGTGCCCGGCCCCGGGGGTACTGGCCGCCCTCTGAGTCTCCAAGGAGACGGTCGGGGAGCAGTGAGGTTGCCGAGGAGCCACCTTGCACCCCGGAAGGCCCTGGCTGACCTTTGGCCCCGGGTCAGGCGTGGGGGGTGCTTATGGGCTGCTGTGCATCAGCACGGGTCCAGCCCGGGGGGAGGAGGGGCACGAGCCTCAGGTCCGTCAGCAAACAAAAGCTGGTGTCACGGGAGAGGCGCTGCCAGGGCAGGGGGGACGGGGGGTCCTGGGCACTGGAGGCCGGGCACCTGCGGGTTGGTCCCGGGGCTCGCGGTGCCCTGGTGCCGGCCGCCTGCCCGCAGCTGGGCACGGGAGGGGGCCGCCTGGCCCGTCTTCATCTCCCTGGGCCGCCTTCTCCGCACCTCCCCTGATCTTGTTGTGTGGTTGTAAAAGAAGCACCTGCAGGTGGCCTGTCCCCCCAGGCCGGGTGCTGGCCCAGGACCCCCAGGAGGTCAGGAGGTGGGTGCAGTGGGAGCCCCGAGCCCGCGTGCCTGATCTGCAGGGGGTTCTGGGCCCCGAGACCAGCCTCCGTGGTCGCTGCCCCAGTCTCCCAGGTGGGAGGTGAAGTGGCAGGTGCAGGGGAAGGGCCCGGCAGGCTTGAGCGGAGGGAGGCGAGACCAAGGACACTGGCACTCTCCCTCTCTGGCCATCATTCTCTCCCCGAGTGACCCCCATCCTCTGGGAGGACACCTGGGTCCTGGCCTCTGTCTCGCCGGCTGCCTCTCGCCCCGAGCCACCATCCAGGTCATTATAGGCTCTGTGCAGTCACATGAGGTGTCATCCAGTGCGGCTGGAGCAAATCAGGCCACTTAGAGGGATGGCTGCGGCGGGAAGGGGCCCTGGGGCCACCGGCTCTGGATGGGGCCAGGTTCAGGTCAGTGACAAAGCAGGGGGGAGGGCGGGGGGCCGGTGCCACTGGCAGAGGAGGCGGGAGACAGGTGGTGGTGCAAGGGCTCAGAGGAGCCGTCGGGCAGGTGGCCCCCAACCCGGGAGCTCAGGCTGCGGCAGGGCAGACAAGCCACGGGCCCCCATTGAGGTCATTAGAGTCAAAGGTGACTGGGACGGAGGAGGCCTTGTCCCCGGGCTCCTGCGGGGCGCTCCAGGCCCAGTGGCGAGGGGGGACGAGGGGCAGGGAAGCCGGCAGAGGGACTCAGGCTGGCGGTGCCCGGTGGGCTCGCCCACAGCCGGAGCCGCAGCGCTTGGGGGCCGCCCCACGGCCTTCTGATGCCCCGTGGGCTTACGACCCAGCAAGGCTCCTTGTGCCCCCACCCCACTGGTCCCCGACCCCCGACGGACAATGGGGTCATCTCTCAGGGGCACACGGGGCCCACAGCCTGGCCCCTGCCTAACCTCTCTCGTCTCAGAAGGGTGAACTGGGTGGAGCTTGGGGCCAGGAAGCTGGGGGTTCCCTGGAGGGTGGCGGCAATGGGGTGGGGACAGCTGCTCACCTGGGGTGGACGGGCCTGCGCGCCGGGTGGGCAGGAACCCGCTGGCCACAGCTCTCCAGTGTTCCACAGGCACGGGGGTGACAGCAGCAGGGATTGGGCTCTGGCCGGTGGGAAGCCCTGAAGCAGCAGCAGGAACTCGGGGTCCCCCCACCGAGCAAGACCCGGAAGCGCCCTTTAGGGGCCACGCTCAGCACCCCACACGTGTGCGTGGAAGTCTCAACGCCAGTACCTGTGTGACTGGCAATGAGATCATGGGGTGGGCACCGGCCCAGCATGACCGGGTCCTTTCTAAGAGGTGAGAACAGACTCACGTAGACAGACGACCAGGTGAGGCCCGGGGGATCCCTGTGAGCCGAGGGAGAGGCCTCAGGAGGGGCCGGCCCGGATCCCGGAGCCTGGCTCTGGACCCCGAAAAACCAGGGGTGCTGTGGAGCCCCGGCGGCCCCAGCAGTGCTCAGGGTCCCGTCCTAAAGCCAGGCAGACTCAGGCCCAAGATTTGATTGAAGGGTGCTGGGCCCCCAAGCACCGGGCAGCCTCCCCACGACGTGGGGCCACAGGGACCTAGAGCGGAGGAGACCCCACCAGCCAGTGGGACACCTGCCGGGAGCACCCAAGAGCCTGGAATCCGCTGGCCCGAAGCTCGCAGGCCCACACAGGGGTCCAGTCTCCTGCGTCCCTGGCCAGGACCTCTGCCTGCCTTCTGTACTGCCCACCAGAAAAGAGGGTCAGTTTTTGTTTTTTTTTTTAAGATTTTATTTATTTATTCATGAGAGACACAGAGAGAGAGGCAGAGACCCAGGCAGAGGGAGAAGCAGGCTCCATGCAGGGAGCTCGGCGGTGGAGCGTCTCTGCCTCCGCTCAGGGCGTGACCCCGGGGTCCCGGGATCGAGTTCCGCGTCTGGCTCCCCGCGGGGAGCCTGCTCCTCCCTCTGCCTGCATCTCTGCCTCGCTCCGGGTGTCATAGATAAATAAACAACATCTGAAAAAAAATAAAAAGGGAGCGGCAGTGAGTCGGCTCCCCAGGGTGAGGAAGGGCCTGGCTGCCCGGGGCAGGACAGGGTGGTGCCCCCCAGGGGCCCAGGCTGGAAACAGCTGGGTCCCTCTCTGCACCTGCTCAGGTGCCCCGTCCGGCCTGGGGATTACGGGGTCTCCCCACCCGGTCCCTCGGGGCCCGTGTCCCTCGGGAAGCCATGGCCACCGTCCCCAAACCTTCACCCCAGGCAGCCTGGGCCTTCCTCCCACGCTGTGCCCCAGACGCGCGCGGGCTCCCCACGGTGCTGGCTGGGGTCGGGCTGGATGGACTGGCCGTGTGGCCCGACCTCTCCCTTCCTCCTTCCCGGGGGTGGGGAGCTTGGGTCACCGTCTGCTCGGGAGGACCTCAGGGTCCGGCGCTTCTGCCCCTGGGAAGCACAGAGTGGCCCGCCCAGGAAGTGCATCCCCGGGCTCCTCCAGCCCTGGAGGGCGGCCACCCGGCCAGTCCTGCGTCGTCGGCTCCCCGTCCCCCTGGGAGGCCGTGTGGTCGGCCTGCACCCCGCCACCCCCTGCGGGGCACCCCAGGCCTGGCCCGTTCTGCTCTGGGCCTTCCCGGCCTGACGCCACAGGGCTGCCCCCCAGCGGCCACTCGGGGGGCGACAGGCTCGGGCGTACCTGCAGCTCCGGGGCCACAGCTTGGCACAGGCCACCCCTGACGCCCCTGGGGCCGCTGCCTGGGCCACCAAGGAAGGAGCCTGGGACCCCCATTAGGGCTCTGACGGGGCCACGGGCCTCATGGCTCCAGGACAGACCTGCACAAGCGGAGCTGCGGGTCCGGGGAAGCCGCTTGTCCCCCACGCTGCCCGAGTCGCCTCCAGCCCAGACCCTGCAGGTGTGCGCCCGCCCCCCCAGATGGCGGCAACCCTCCCACGCTGTTCGTGAATCACTTAGCGTCCAGTCTGGAGGCGCCAGGAGGGTGACAGCGCTGCCTTCCTTGTTTTATGTTTTTAAAGATTTTATTTATTTATTCATGAGAGACACAGAGAGAGACAGAGACAGAGACAGAGGGAGAAGCAGGGAGACAGAAGCAGGACTCGATCCTGGGACCCCGGAGTCACGCCCTGGGCCGAAGGCAGGCGCCCAACCTCTTAGCCACCTGGGTGTCCCCTTTTTATTTTTATTTATTTACTTGGGAGCGAGAGCAGGAGTGGAGGGAGGGGCAGAGGGACAGGGAGACACAGGCTCCAGCGAGTGCAGAGCCCACCTCACAGCCCGAGCAGAAGTCAGGCCTCCGACGACGCTCTATGGGCCGTGCTTCCCCCCCACCCCACCGACCGCCCCCACTCCTTCGTAGTGCCCTTTCCAAGGACTTGGGGACACAACAGATTCCACCAGGACAGGATCCAGGGCTGTTTCCATTTCTTTTTCTATCCTTTTTTTTTTCCTGTAGTTTCAAGTTTTTATTTAAATTCCAATTAGAAAAAAAAAAATCCCAATTAGTTACCGTACGGGGTAGCACCAGCCTCAGATGCAGGACACAGGGACCACCTTCCGGACCGACGTCACCCGGTGCCGCCTCGACAGGCGCCCTCCCGCATCCCCGGCACCTGCCCCCGCGGCTCCGTCACCCTCACTCTGTTCTCTGTGGCGAAGAGTCTGTTTGTTGATTTGTCTCTTTTTTCCCCTTTGCTCACTTGTTTTGCTTCTTAAATTCCACACACACGTGAAATCACATGATGTTCGTCTTTCCCTGACTTTTGCTGGGCGTCATACCCTCTAGCTCCGCCTGAGTCACCGAACATGGCAGGATTTCATTCCATGTCGGGGCGGAATCATCTTCTGTCGCTGTTTTAATTTCTACGTCCGGTTGCGGTGGGCACAGCTGCTGTCCGCAAGACATTGTCTCGGGCAGCCCGGGGGGCTCAGCGGTTTAGTGCCGCCTTTGGCCCAGGCCCTGATCCTGGGGTCCCAGGATCGAGTCCCACGTCGGGCTCCCTGCATGGAGCCTGCTTCTCCCTCTGCCTCTGTCTCTGCTTCTCTCTGTGTGTGTCTCTCATGAATAAATAAATAAAAATCTTTTTTTTAAATTTTTATTTATTTATGATAGTCACACAGAGAGAGAGAGGCAGAGACACAGGCAGAGGGAGAAACAGGCTCCATGCACCGGGAGCCCGACGTGGGATTCGATCCCGGGTCTCCAGGATCGCGCCCTGGGCCAAAGGCAGGCGCCAAACCGCTGCGCCACCCAGGGATCCCAAATAAATAAAAATCTTAAAAAAAAAAAGAAGACATCGTCTCTTCCTGCTTGGTTTTCTTTTGGGGACCGTCCCACCCGTGGGCTACAGCTTGGCCGGTCAGCCCGTCCTGGGCAGCTGAGGTCGGGGTTGACTCAGGAAGGCGAATGGCTCCCATGGGGTCAGTGAGAGGTCATCTAGGTCTTTGCTCTCGCCCTATCCGTGGGGAATCTGAACTGGTGGAACGAGGCCTCCACTTGAGGCTGCCCCAGAAAGAAGCCATACAGAGGAAAGCTGGCCTGAGGCAGGAGAAGAGGAGTGGGTGAAGCACCTGGATCAAGCCATACCTGAAGGCTCACCCCCCAGGGTTTTCAGTTATACAAGCCAATACATTTTCTTTGGTACCTGTCATTTTGAACCTTATTTCTGTACCATGTAATCAGGAGACTCCCAATTAATGCAAGGTGTATGACCCACTAAATATTAACAATCTTAGTCTATTTTTCTATCAGATTTCTGTTTTTTTTTTTTTTTTAAGATTTTATTTATTTATTCCTGAGAGACAGAGAAAGAGGCAGAGACACAGGCAGAGGGAGAAGCAGGCTCCCTGCCAGGTGTCAGATGCAGGACTCGATCCCAGGACCTCGGGGTCATGACCTGAGCCAGAAGCAGATGCTCAACCACTGAGCCACCCAGGAGTCCCAAGGAATTGTTTTTCTATTCCTGAGTTGCTAAGAAATTTTTTTTTTAATGGCAAATGAGCATTCAATTGAATCAAGTATCTGTGCAGCCATGGAGATGATGGCACGTCTCTTTTCTTCTCTGATGTGTAATGAGGAATGTGCTCATCGGCTTCCTGACACCGAAATCCTGCTGTAAGCCCCATGTGGTCATGAGGGCTCACATTTTTCTTTTTCTTTTTAAGATTTTATTTCTTTATTCATGAGAGACCCAGAGAGAGAGGCAGAGACCCAGGCGGAGGGAGAAGCAGGCTCCCTGCAGGGGGCCTGATGTGGGACTCGATCCCAAGACCCCCGGATAAGGCCCTGGGCCCAAGGCAGATGCTCAACAGCTGAGCCCCCCGGGCGTCCCTTACATTTTTCATATCTAGCTGACTTCACCTTATTACCAGTGTGCTGAGGCCCTCTGCACTCGGTGGTGAATCAGGTTGGTCTACTAATTTGCATTTTGGGGTTGAGCTCACAGGAGCCTTCTGTGAAAGTTTTAAGACCCAGATGTTCCTGTTCTGTAAACATTCCGTGAACATTTTTTTTTAATTTATTTATTTTTTTAAATTTTTATTTATTTATGATAGTCACAGAGAGAGAGAGAGAGAGGCAGAGACACAGGCAGAGGGAGAAGCAGGCTCCATGCACCGGGAGCCCAATGTGGGATTCGATCCTGGGTCTCCAGGATCGCGCCCTGGGCCAAAGGCAGGCACCAAACCGCTGCGCCACCCAGGGATCCCCTCCGTGAACATTTTTTATAAAAGATTGTGTTTATTTAATCATGAGAGAGAGAGAGAGAGAGAGAGGCAGAGACACAGGCAGAGGGAGAAGCAGGCCCCATGCAGGGAGCCCCACGTGGGACTCGATTCGGGGTCTCCAGGATCACACCCTTGGCCGGAGGCGGCGCTAACCCGCTGAGCCCCCCAGGCTGCCCACATTCCATGAACATTTAATCAGAATTTGCCTGTAGGGACACCTACAGGCACCTGCCTTCGGCCCAGGGTGTGACCCCAGAGTCCTGGGATCAAGTCCCCCATCGGGCTCCCCGCAGGGAGCCTGCTCCTCTCTCTGCCTGTGTCTCTGCATCTCTCTCTGTGTCTCATGAATAAATAAATAAAATCTTAAACAAACAACAAAAAAGAATTCGCCTGTGCAAGCAGCTGGAGCGGTGTGCAGCCTGTGGGCGGGACCGCGGGGACTGGCATTTTGGCAGCGGCTCCAGGGCAGGCGAGGAGCGGGACAGGGACCATGGACCAGGGCGCTGCCGGCCGGTGGGGCCCAGTGGGGCGAGGCCTGCGGTGGGCGGGGACGGCGCTGAGCACAGGTGCAGCCTGGGGGGCTCAGCGGGTTAGTGCCGCCTTTAGGGCCCCCGCCTGGGGTGGGGGGGGCCTGGCCGCTTGGGCTGAGCTCGTGGGCCCAGCTCGCCGGCCTGGCTGCTCTGCTCGTTCACTCCGCCTGCCTCGTTCTTAGGACCGAATCTGCTCCATCCTCCGCACGAACCAGCCGTTCCTAGTGTCTGCTCGGGACTGGGTCTCCGGGATTCCGGCTCGTGGCCACTGGGTCCCTCCCATCCCGCGCGCTCCCGCCACAGCTTTGGCCTTTCGCGTCTCCTTGAAGTGTGAGCCTTGAGTTTCTGTCCATCGATTTCTTTCTTTCATCCTCATCTTTAGTCGCTCCTTCCTCCTGTTCTCTCTGTGTTTCTGTTACAACCGCCCCCCCTGACCGCGTAGACGCCGGTTCAGTTTTGCAAGAAGCGCATTTCAGGCTGCGCACCTCCCCCGCGCTCCTGCGGTCCGCTGCACGGTTGGCTGGGTTGCACACTCATCATTGGCCGTTGAGAATTTTCCACGCTTTCCCCTGTGCTCGTCCCCTCGGCAGCCAAGCCACCTCGGAGCGGGTATTTTAGTTTTGAGCATATGTTTCTCTTTTGAGGAAACTCTCTTTTGATACTTAAAAGAAAAATATAGTTTTGGGAGGATTTTTTCCCCCTTTTGTAGATTCCTTGGGGTTTTCGAGGGGATAGCAAGACACGGGCAGATGGAGGTAGTTTTATTTCTTCCTTTCTATTCGTGTCTTTTGTTTTTCTGCCGCTGGCTCTGGAGCCGGAGCCTGCTCTGGCCTCAGGGAAGCCCTTTGTCCCCAGTGTCCAGGGCAACCCTAGCCCCGGGCTCTTGGACGCTTTCCCAGTCCTGTTGCGATAGTTCCTTCTAGTTTCCTGAGAGGTCTTTAAAATCATGAATAGGTGTTGAATTTTGTCAGGTTTCAATTCTTCTTCAGTCAATGAATGGCAGTGACTTTCCTTTTTATTTTTATTTTTTTGAATTTTATTTATTTATTCATGAGAGACACAGAGAGAGGGAGAAGCAGGCTCCCTGCGGGGACCCGATGCGGACCTCGAACCCTGGAATGCGGGATCATGGCCTGAGCCAAAGGCAGATGCTCAACCACTGAGCCACTCAGGTGTCCCTCTTTGGAGTTTTAAAATTATGAATCCAATGTCCTTCATATTCATAAGGCTGTTCGAATGACCTACTTCACGTTGGATCGCTTGCGGTCATCTCTGCTCTCCCGGGGATAGTCCCCTCCCATCTAAGTTGTCAAATGTACTGGAGTAGACTTGTTTATCATGTTCCCTCAATATCCTTCTGGGGTCTGGGGATCCCAGGTGGCTCAGCGGTTGGGTGTTTGCCCTTAGCTCAGGGCGTGACCCCGGGGTTCCAGGATCGAATCCCGCGTTGGGCTCCCTGCGTGGACCCAGCTTCTCCCTCTGCCTGTGTCTCTGCCTCTCTGTGTGTGTCTCTCGTGAATAAATAAAATCTTAAAAATTAAAAAAAATTTAAAAGAAAAAAATCCTTCTGGCGTCTGTAGGATCTGCAGTGATGGTCCCTCCTGTCTTGCTAGAAGTCTATCAATTTTATTGACCTTTTCTTTTTTTTTTTAATTTTTTTATTTTTATTTATTTATGATAGTCACAGAGAGAGAGAGAGAGAGAGGCAGAGACACAGGCAGAGGGAGAAGCAGGCTCCATGCACCGGGAGCCTGATGTGGGATTCGATCCCGGGTCTCCAGGATCGCGCCCTGGGCCAAAGGCAGGCGCCAAACCGCTGCGCCACCCAGGGATCCCTTTATTGACCTTTTCAAAGAAACATTTTTTGGTTCTTTGATTTAAAAAAGTATATTTTGGGCAGTCCGGGTGGCACAGCAGTTTAGTGCTGCCTTCAGCCCAGGGCCTGATCCTGGAGACTCTCTGCCTCTCTCTCTATGTCTCTCATGAATAAATAAATAAAATCTTAAAAAAATAAAATTGAAATTTAAAAGTATATTTTATTTACTTATTTGAAAAAGCGAGAGAGATCACATGCCGCGGGGGAGGCAGAGGGAGAAGCAGACTCCCCGCTCAGCGGGATCACGACCTGGGCCCAAGGCAGACCCTTCACCGACTGAGTCACTCAGGAGCTCCTACTTGCTTAAAATTTCATTGATTTCTCGTATCGGTATTATTTCCTTTCCTTCTCCTTGCTTAGTGTTTGTTTTTGCTCTTTTCCCCTCTAGACCTTAGAATGGAATCTCACCTTTTCTGTTTGAAAACTTTCTTTTTAGTCTGTTTATTGCTACAAGTTTCCCTCAAAGCTCTGTGTTTGTTGCAGTCACAAAGTTTTTACATGTTGTACTTTCGTTTTTATTCACTTCAACTTTTTTTTTTTTTTTTTTTTTTTTAGTTTTCCTTGAGCTGTCTTGTTGACGCATGGGTCATTTCTTTTCTTCTTTTCTTTTTAATTTTATTTATTTATTCATGTGAGACACAGAGAGAGGCAGAGACACAGGCAGAGGGAGAAGCAGGCTCCCTGCGGGGAGCTGATGCGGGACTCGATCCTGGGACCCCGGGGTCACGGCCTGAGCCGGAGGTAGATGCCCAACCACTGAGCCACCTGGGCGCCCCGCATGGCTTGTTTTGTACATGGTGTGTAGTATAGTCTCCAAACGCTCGGGGATTTCTTATCTATTACTGATTTCATTGTGGCTAGAGATGCAATTTGATGATTTCAAGTCTTTTAAGTTTGTTGTGGTTAGTTTTCTGGCTCAGGGTATGGTCCCCCACGGTCTCCCTGGGCTCTGCCTTTGTGGGTGGAACATTCTGCACGTGCCCACTAGATCCTGTTGCTCAGTGTGAGGAGACCTTCCACATTCCTGGGGATTTTCTTTTTTTTTTTTTTTTTTAAATTTTTTTTTTTTAATTTTTATTTATTTATGATAGTTACAGAGAGAGAGAGAGGGAGGCAGAGACACAGGCAGAGGGAGAAGCAGGCTCCATGCACCGGGAGCCCGACGTGGGACTCGATCCCGGGTCTCCGGGATCACGCCCTGGGCCAAAGGCAGGCGCCAAACCGCTGCGCCACCCAGGGATCCCTCCTGGGGATTTTCTATCCAATTCTTCTATTAGCTGAGCTAATAGCTTTTATTAGCTTCTATCCAATTCTTCTATTCTCCTATTATAATCGTAGATTTGTCTATTTTTCGAAATAACTCTTGAGTAAAAAGAAAATCAAATGATCAAAGCATCTGGCTGGCTCAGTCTGCAGAGCATGTGACTCTTGATCTCAAGGTCATGAGTTTGAGCCCCAAGTTGGGCCTAGAGATTAGCTAAAAATAAATTTTTAAAAGATTTTTATCTTTTTTTCAATGATCCATAATGAGGGAACACTATCGATCAGCAACCTGTGGAATAGAGCAAAGTCAGTGTCAGAGGAAACCCGTTATAACCATTAAGGCATGACTTAGAAAATGTGAATGGTTGGTAATCAGTGGAGTGATGAAAAAGATAATGAGCGAACATTAGGAACAGCTCCAGGCCAACACATTCAACACATTTCTTGAAAAACACAAAGCACCAAAGCTCAGTGAAGAAGTAGTGCCCTGGGATCCCTGGGTGGTGCAGCGGTTTAGCGCCTGCCTTTGGCCCAGGGCGCGATCCTGGAGACCCGGGATCGAATCCCACGTCGGGCTCCCGGTGCATGGAGCCTGCTTCTCCCTCTGCCTGTGTCTCTCCCTCTCTCTCTCTCTCTCTCTCTCTCTCTCTCTCTCTCTGTGTGTGTGTGTGACTATCATAAAAAAAAAAAAAAAAAAAAGGGATCCCTGGGTGGCGCAGCGGTTTGGCGCCTGCCTTTGGCCCAGGGCGCGATCCTGGAGACCCGGGATCGAATCCCACGTCGGGCTCCCGGTGCATGGAGCCTGCTTCTCCCTCTGCCTGTGTCTCTGCGCGCCTCTCTCTCTCTCTCTGTGACTATCATAAATAAATAAAACATTTAAAAAAAATTTAAAAAAAAGAAAATGCAAATTAAAACCACATGGAGGGACACCCCGGTGGCTCAGTGATTTAGCACCTGCCTTCGCCTGGATCGAGTCCCACATCGGGCTTCCCCCAGGGAGCCTGCTTCTCCCTTTGCCTGTGTCTCTGTCTCTCTCTCTCTCTCTGTGTCTCTCATGAATACATAAATAAAATCTTTTAAGAAACTAAATAAAAATAAAAATAAAACCACAATGGAGGGACACCTGGGTGGCTCAGTGGTTGAGAATCTGCCCTTGGCCCAGGGTGAGACCCTGGAGTCCCGGGATCGAGTCCTCCATCAGGCGCCCCACAGGGATTGTGCTTCTCCCTCTGCCTGTGTCTCTCTGTGTCTCTTATTTATAAATAAATAAAATCCTAAAAAAATAAAATAAATAAAACCACGATGGATACCACCGCACACCTATTAAAATGGCTGAGAGTAGGAAGACCCACCGCAGCCTCGGTCAGCCGATGGCCACCACCCCGGGAGGGCGTGTCCAGGTAGGCCACGAGCTGCGGGGTATTTACCGAGACAAAGGAAAGCATGTGTCCTCGCAGAGACTCGAATACAGATGGTTGTAGCAGCTGTTCCTGTGACAGCCCCAAGCTGGACTCCACCACCCGTGTCCTTCAATAGGTAGGTGGCTAAGCCAGGTGGGGTTACCTGTCCCCACGGCCGTCAGGTGCCATGAGCCCCGTGGATGGGTCGGGGCTGGGCGGGAAGGCCGGCAGGAGCGGACAGGCCGCGGGCCGGGCTGGTTGGCGGAGCCACCACCTGATCTCAGTCCTGAGTTCAAGCCCCGTGCTGGGCGGAGCGCTTACTTAAAAAAAAAAAAAAAAAAAGACTACATATTCTATGACTTTATGCATCTGAACTTATGGAAATCTATAGTGGTGGAGGGAGATGGGCGGCTGGCCGTGCCGGGGGTGGGGATGGGCAGGAGGTCGGCGCTGCGGGGCTTCACCGCTGGGCTGCGGCGATGGTTTCACGGGCGTCGGTGCACGTGCAGACGTGTGAAATCGTGCCCTGCAGAAGCGTGTAGTTTGTCGCGTGTCCGCGTGGATCAGATTGTTTAAAACTTCAAGAGGTGGCGGCGGGCAGGCGTGGGGGGCCCTGGCCACACTGGTCAGAAAAGCCGGTGACTCTGGGTCTCGGGGTCACGAGTTGGAGCCCCGGGAGGTGGAGCGCTTACTGAATAAATAAATAAGCTAAAAAAACAACTTCACCTGGTTTTCTGGAACATCCGCTTTGGGGAAGGTCTCTCTGGGAACCCAGTGGCGGCGCTGTGATGAACACAGGTCACAGGAGGCCACTTGTGGGCACATCAGGTCAGCAGCCCGGGGCCTCCCAGCCAGCAGCAGCCACAGCATGAGGTGACCTAGGGCCCAGGTCCAGCGGGGCACGCGGGGCCAGAACGTGTGTGCGTGTGTCCTGGGTGTGGAGGCCTCTGCTCCTGGGCAGTTGATGTCTGGAGAACACACTGAAGGTGGGCGCTACAGGATGGGCAGGGTCCTGGGTCACCTGTGAGCGAGGAGGCCCTGAGAGGCCCTGCAGGCGCAGAGTGGGCCCGAGACCAGGGCCAGCCCCGGGCTTGTAGAGCCAGGCTGGAGAGGGGGGGGCGGGAAGCTGTCCACTGCACTTTGCGGTTTTCCATCCCCTTTCAGGAGCCAGCCTCTCCTGTGGAAGCACTTCCCTGACGTGGAGCCCGCAGCGCACTTGCCCACCTGGTGGCTGGGGCTGTTTCTGGGGGGGTCTGCTGGGGGGGGGGGAGCTGCGCTGTTCCAAGAAAAGCCTTCCCCACCCGTGAAGGTGTCTTGTAGTCTGCGGGTTACTTAAAAACAGCCACTATTATAAATAGATGTGTGAGCTAACCCCAGGCCGGGAGCACAGGGAGGAGGTGGGTGAGCCAGGGTCCTGGGGCCGCTGGCCTTGGCTGCTCCCTTCACAGGCTGCCCTCCGCCCTCTGCGCTCCTTCGGGCTGATTTCAGGGTTCGACCCCGTCCCCAACTGCCCCAAAGGACACCAGCCCCGTTCAACGATCTGAAGTTACATGAAGGGCTCCATCAGGGTGGGTTTCTTTTCTTTCCTTTCCTTTCCTTTCCTTTCCTTTCCTTTCCTTTCCTTTCCTTTCCTTTCCTTTCCTTTCCTTTCTTTTTTTTCTTTCTTTCTTTCTTTCTTTCTTTCTTTCTTTCTTTCTTTCTTTCTTTCTTTCTTTCTTTCTTTCCTCTTTCTTCTTTTCTTCTTTTTTAGGTTTTATTTATTTGAGAGAGAGCAAGAGCAGGGGGAGGGGCAGAGGGAGAAGCAGGGAGCCCCACGAGGACTCGATCCCAGGACCCTGACATCAGGGCCTGAGCCCCAGGCAGACGCTTCACCGCTGAGCCCCCTGGGCACCCCAGGGTGGGCACTTCTGCAGAGTGTGGACACACCGGGCTGTCCTGCCCATGTCCCCTGGTGTCCCCAGCATCCACATCCGTGTGGCCGGCGGGCGTCCCACCCATGCTGCCTCCGTCCATCACTGCCTGCGTCCATCACTTACTACCGTCCTGTAATCACCAACCGTTTTCAGGCACAGAGCACGTGGTCGTTGGCCCAAGCCCCATGTTGAGTGTAGACATGACTTAAAATCTTCACTTAAAAAAAATATTATTTATCTTATTTTTTTAAAGGTTTTCATTTATTCATTCATGAGACACAAGAGAGGCAGAAGCAGAGACACAGGCAGTGGGAGAAGCAGGGAGCGCTACGTGGGACTCCAGGATCACGCCCCGGGCCAAAGGCAGGCGCCAAACCGCTGCGCCCCCCAGGGACCTCTATCTTATTTTTTTAATTGAAGTTCGATTTGACTTAAAATCTTTTAAAGAAAATTCTCTTTTCAAAATTAAATATAATTACCTCCCTTCTAAGCAAAAAGGGAAACTTTATTTAACGTTTCTCTATAAGGTTACGTGGCCAGCATGTTATGTCCCATTTTCACAGGGGTTCAGTTTGGGGGGGTGCAGCGGCTCTGCTGGAGAGGCGGGGGCGCAGGGACCCTTCCCTGCGGGGGCGGAGGCCTTGGGGGGAGGCCGTGGGGAGGGAGGCAGTGGGGACGGGGCTGTGTGGTGAGGTCCTGGGGGCGGAGCCCTGGGGCGGGGCCCTGGGGCGGGGCCATAGGGGAGACCGTGGGGGCGGGGCCATGGAGGGAGGCCGTAGGGGGCGGGGCCCTGGGGCGGGGCCGTGGGGAGGCCGTGGGGGCGGGGCCATAGGGGGGAGGCCGTAGGGGGCGAGGCCGTAGGGGGAGGCCGTGGGGAGGGAGGCTGTGGGGCGGCCCCGTGGGGAGGGAGGCCTAGGGCCGGGGCCGTGTGGGAGGCGGCCGTGGGGAGGCCGTGGGGGGCAGACCCCGGGCCCTCGGGCGTGTCCGCAGCACAGCTGCCCTCCCAGTGTCCGCAGGGAGCCGCCCCCGCCCCGCCGCCCGCTTCGGCTTCAGCCCCGACGTCGGG
Source organism: Canis lupus familiaris (assembly GCF_011100685.1). NCBI lineage: Eukaryota > Metazoa > Chordata > Mammalia > Carnivora > Canidae > Canis > Canis lupus. Next base: position 1,305,350 of record NC_049230.1, read on the forward strand.
CCGCCGGATCCGGGGCGACCCGGTGAGTCTGGGCCCGTGTGAGCCGAGGCTGCAGCCCCGCCGGCGCGTCAGGGCCCGGCACCAGCGCCCCAGTCCTTGCCCCGTTGCACGGCCTCGGCCCCTTGTTGAGATTTCTCCACCTCAAGTACTTTCCCAGAACTTCTAAACCGTGAAGTGTCTAAGAAAGAGGCCGCCGCTCCCCCCTCCGGGGCTCAGCGGGTGGGCGTCGGCCTCACCCAGGGCGGGACCCCGGGGTCCTGGGCTCCCCACACGGAGCCTGCTTCTCCCTCTGCCTGGGTCTCCGCCTCTCTCTGTGTCTCATGAATAAATAAATAAAATTAAAAAAAAAAAAAAAGGAGGCCGAGGTGGATGCCGCTGTGCGTCACCTGCCAGGCTGCGTATGCAATAATCGGCTTGTGGTGCGGCGTGGCGTGGCGGGGCGCAAGGGTGGAGGGTGGACGGTAGAGGGTGCAGGTGCAGGGTGCAGGGTGCAGGGTGCAGAGTGGAGGGTGCAGGTGCAGAGTGGAGGGTGCAGGGTGCAGGTACAGGGTGGAGGGTGCACGGTGCAGGTGCAGGGTGCAGGGTGGCCTGCCCACCGCTGCCCAGACCGGGCCCCGGAAGCCAGCGTCCCGCCCACGACCCAGCCCTGCCCACCGAGTGTAGCCAAACCTGTCGGGCCTGTCTCATCAGCGGGGCGCTGGGAGGCCTGGAGGCTGGCGAGCTGCCAGCTTCCCGGATCCCGGATCCCCGGGCGCCGAGCACAGAGGAAAATGAATCCTCGAATCCTCGCTCCAAACCAAAGCAGCTTCAGGGAGAAAGCACTAGCCCGAATCTAACGCTGTCCTAAGGAGCCTGGGGCCTGGGAGGAGCAGGGGCCTCCCCCGACCTCACGCGGGCGCCCCTACCTCCCCCTCTCCTTCATTACTGGGCTCTGGGTTCTAGTGGCCTCAGTGGGGGTTCCGACCTGGGTGGGGAATCGTGTGCAAGTGGCTGGGCAGGCGACTCTTTGGACAGGCGGGCGTGCCTGTCCCCCAGCAGAGCCCCCCCAGGCGCCCCGAGATCCTGGAGGCCTCGCTTCACCTGCTGTGGGTTTCCAGGTGCTTGGCTGCTTTGTGAGGCCCCCCAAACCTGGTTGGGTCCTGAGGATCCCCCCAAACCAGGATGCAGGACCCCCACCCCACACCAGGTACTGATGCTCAGAAATAGGACCTGCGTCCACATCTGTCGCCAGTTTAGGAAATTCAGGGGTGAGGGTGCCGCCCGGGCTAGGATGGGGGGTGGGGAACAGACGCCCTGCAGGCAGCTCTGGCACTTGGAGACCCTACACCGGGAGACCGGCTCTGCCCAAGTGCCGCTGGGGAGACGCGGGACAGTAAAGAGGGCCCATTACACTGTTTACGTAGAACAAATTACTACTGGAGTTGCGTTCGTGGTTGTTAAGACCTTTTAAAAAATATTTGAGAGGCAGCGAGAGCACAGAGGCAGAGAGAGAAGCAGAGTCCCTGCCCATGCGGGACACGAGCCCGGGACCCCAGGATCACGCCCTGGGCCAGAGGCAGACTCAACCCACTGAGCCACCTGGGCGCCCCGAGGGATTACCTCTAAAGATTTATTTGGAATAGAACACATTTATTTACTTGAGATAGAATCTCAAGTCGACTCTGTGCCGAGTGCAGAGCCCGATGCAGGGCTCTATCCCACGCCGCTGAGATCACCTGAGCCGAAACCAGGAGCCGGGCAGTCGGCCCACTGGGCCAGCCAGGTGCCCCCGAGAGACTGTTTTTAGACACACGAGCTGATTTATGTATAAATGACTCAAAGTCTGGAATTTGCTTCCAAGTAGCCCCGCGGGTGGACACACGGGTGAGGGACTGTCGTGGCGGCAGCTCCGAGCAGATGCGGCAGGCTCGGGCTCCCCCAGAGCTGGGCCGCTCTCACCGCCTCTGCTGGGCGCGCGGGATGCTCCGGAACCAGTGGGAGGTCCTGCTGGTGGGCTGCCGGAGGCGGGGGTCACCCACCCGCCCGGGACGTCGGGAGGCTTCAGGGGTGGCACCCGTGCCACCTGCTGCCCTGGCCTGTCTGTCCAAGGGTCTGTGGTCTGCAGAACAGGGGTCTCCCCCGCCCCTCTCTGGGCCGGACCCCAGAACCCAGGACTCTGACCCGAGGGGCTCCTCCCAGAGCCCAGAGGAGGCTCCCAGGGCAGCTGGGGACCCTCAAAGCTGGTGGGGGGGCAGCTTGCAGCACCCAGGTGCCAGCTGAGAAGGGAAGCCCTGGGGGTCCATGGGCTTGGATCCAGAAACTGAACACTGACCATACCCGCTGGGCACACCCACCCCCTCCCTCTGGTTTTGAGCTGCTGCAGCCCCAGCACCCCCAGTTCCTCTGCCCACAAGCCACCCCAATGTGTCCAGTCAGGGCTGGGGCTTCTTTCTCCCCTGGCGCCCTCAGCCTTGTCCCCCAGAGACGGGACAGCCCTCCTTGGGGGATGCAGAGTGGGTCCCGTGCCCCGGACAGCGGAGCAGCCCACAGACAGCGCCACCAGCCTACACACAGACACCAGGCATGCAGCACTCCACCGTCCTTTATTAGCGCCCCGCCGAGCACCCTGCTGTCTGGGGGTGCAGGACTCAGGGGACCTGGGGAGGCAGGAGGTCGCAGCCCCCAGACCACTGCGGTGGCAGTGGGACTCAGGCGCTGGTGTTTTGGGTCTCAGCTGTGGGGGGGCCTTGTGGACAGCCACGTCCACACCGGGGGCCCGGGGACACCCTGCAGCCCGCCTCTGCCTGGGGGCCGGGGAGCGAGGGGAGCGAGGGGAGCGAGGACAGCAAGGACAGCGTGGAAGCTGCGCAGCAGGCTCCTGCTGAGAGATTTTGGCGAAACTACTTGTTAAAGCAACAGGGGGCGGCGGGACCTGGTGCCTGAGGCCACGGGCCGCCCCACCCCTCCCCTGGAGCTCGGGGTGCAGCTACCCTGGAGAATGTCAGAGAAGCTCTGGTCCCACTCAGGCAAGAAAAGTGCATGTGCACGCCCCGAATCCGGTGTCAAGGCCGGGGGCTGCCCCCCCCACTCTGCCACCTAGCTCCTTGCTGGAAGCTGCTGGAAGACGGCGCCAAGGGCCGCAGAAGGGGCAGGGGACTCCGACCCTACAGAGCCTGGGCGCCCACCTTTCCCACCTCCCGGGTTAGGCGGCTGCTCAGGGAGGAAGAGACCACCCGGGACCTGGGAGGGCAGGAAGGAGGTGGGGGGACGAAGGTCCCTGGAAATGGCTCAGGCCCAGGCAGGCTGGGAGGGGTGGGGGGCAGGAGCCTGCAGCCAAGCCAGGGAGGGGGAGGCTGGGGCGGACGCCCGGCCTGGGGCAGCGCTCAGCCCCACCCCCCTCCCGGGATCAGCGCCCAGGCCTAGGCCTCCTGGGCTCGGGAAGGACCAGGCTCGGCCGCGCCCCTGCCCCTCAGGAAAGCACTTTGATGCCGAAGTGTTTGCGAAGCTGCTCCAGAAACACAAACGTGAGCACGGTGTGCGGCATGAGGCGGATGCCAGCAGGCAGGAGGCCCTAGGGGAGCACAGGGGGCAGGACGTGGAGCTGGCCCCAGGGACCCCCGCCCGCAGCCCCGCCCCCTCAGCCCCATGCCCCTCCCCCCGACCCCGCAGCCCTGACCCCCCTGATGCCCCCCTGCCCCGCCCCTGACCCCGCAGCCCCGACCTTCCTGATGCCCCCCTGTCCCGCCCCTGACCCCGCAGCCCCGACCCCCCTGATGCCCCCCTGCCCTGCCCCTGACCCCACAGCCCCCTGACCCCGCAGCCCCGACCCTCCTGATGCCCCCCTGCCCCGCCCCTGACCCCGCAGCCCCCCGACCCCGCAGCCCCGACCCCCCTGATGCCCCCCTGCCTTGCCCCTGACCCCGCAGCCCCCACCCCCCTGATGCCCCTGACCCCCTGATGCCGCCTGCAGCCCTGCCCCCACCTTGTAAAAGGCCAGCGGCCCCAGCTTGGCCGTCTCCACAGCGCAGTGGAGGACACCCTGCAGAAACAAAGCTGTGAGACGCGGCTCCTGCCGTGGACGATACGCGGCGCCCACCAGCAGCCGCGGGCAGAGGGCGGCCTGGAACCAAAGTCCTGCCAGCAGGAGGGGCCTGCGGGCAATGAGGTCCTCGGCAGCAGAAGCAGCGCCCAGGCCAGGTGACCGCTGGGCACCCCAGGCGTGGGGGGCTGGCGGGGAGAGCGGGCGCTGTAGGGACAGGGCGCCACGCACGCCCGCAGGCTCCGGGCCCGGCACCTCACCGAACTTCACTGACTACAGTGAACCGGCGGCCTCTGTAAACACGTCAAGGACTCAGATTTAAAAACACACACGGGGGACACCCGGTGTCGTAGGGCATGTGACTCTCGATCTCAGGGTCCTGAGTGCAATCCCCACGCTGGGCGTGGAGCCTACTTGAAAGAATAAAATAAAATCTTTAAAGACACACACACGGGCCGCGGGCCGCTGCAAGGCTGTGCAGGCGGGAAACGAGCCTCAGCCACACGCCAGGACCCGGACGCGGACCCCCAGCTGCGGAGCCTCACCTGGTCCCCCTGGCCCAGCACCCCCACCCGTACTCTGGGGGAATGGTGCCTGCAGCCTCCACTTGACTGTGGCAGCGTGGGGACCCCTCTCCTGGTTCCCTGCCCCCCCATACTCGGGGGGAGAACGCTGCCCGCAGCCCCGCTCACCTGATACTCGCCCTTAGAGTTCATCAGACGAGTCTTGAGTACGTCCAGGGGCTGGCACAGGATCGTGGCACATCCACCCTGGGTGGGGGGGGGCTTATCACCACTGGCAGGGCACGCAGGCGCCCTTCATAGACCCACCCCTACAAACAAAAGCCCCTGGCCTGGACGCCTGCAGGACCCCGAGGGCTGCTCCCGAGCCCTCCTGAGCCCCGCATGGGCCCTCAGCTCCCACCCGCACCTGGTCCAGCACTCACTGCGATGAAGCTGGCGACAAAGTGAGTGAAGACTCCGTCAGTCAGGTACCCGGTGCTGAGGACCAGCTGCTTGGCCTGGTCGTAGCAGGACAGCTGTGGGGGTGGAGGGGGCGGGCAGGCCTGTGAGATGGCCCCCAGCTCCAGGGAAAGTACACAGGGGCCCCCGGGGACCCCACTGGGGCTGACCACGTGCCTGCGCTGCGGTCACCTACGTGGGGACGGTGACCAGGCAGACGGGCGAGGCCCATGGGGACGGGCCTACCCACCTCCCAGCCCCCACTGTGGTCTGTGCCCAGTGCCTTCCTCCACCATCTCTCCAAGGGCTCAGGGCGGGTCCCACAGATGCTGTCCTGACAGCCCCCCGCCAGCAGAAGCCCCACCTGGCCCACGGTGACAAGCATCCCTCGACTGGATGCCATGCTTGCGCCCGAGAACAGCTTCTTCAGACCCTCTGCCGGAGAATGGAGGTCAGGCACCCAGCCAGATCCCTCGGCTCCCCCCGGACACCCCAGGCCCCTCTGCCTCCTTGGGCCCCACCAAGGGCCTGCTCCCCTTACCTTCGCGAGCCACACGGTACAAGCCGTCCAAGGCATGGGCATAGCTGCCGGGGACAGAGAATGGGTCCCCGTGAGGCCCTCCCTGACTGCCGACCCCCGGGCCCTACAGGCATCTTCCCTGGGGAGCGCCGTGCGGCTTGCACGGGCGTCAGGGGCCCCTCAGGTTCTACAAGAAAACACCTGGGCGCCAGCCCTCGAGGCTGGTCCAGAGGTGAGAGGGTGCAGCCCTTTCACTTGGTCCGCCTTCCCGGCGGCTCACACCGGCCAGAGTGGACACAGGGCTGGCCAACGCCTGCTCTCTTGCTAGGGCGTCAGGCCACAAGCACCTTGGAACCAACAGGACCTGAGACTTCATGAAAAACAGTATTTTCACCATAAAAAAAAAAAAAAAAATATATATATATATATATCCCAACTCCCAAACCTGTTTAAAGGCCCAAACTCACTCAAATTTTTAAATTATCCTTCCTGTGAACCGGCACAAGATACAAGAAAGGTGGCGGGGGGTGGGGGCAACCTCCCGGGCCCTCCTAGCCCAGCCGCCCGCCCAGACCCGCCCCCCCCCCCAAAGAACCCAGAGGCCCTCCTGACTCAGGGCAGCCGCGCTGCAGGTTTTCAAAAGCCGTCAGCCGGCCCTGTTTGCTCCCAGCTGGGGCCCGCAGAGCTGCTCAGGGCTTCCTGCTTGGCACCCCGCACCCCAAGAGCAGAACCCCGTCCCGTTACTCACTTGCGGCGCTGATTTGGGGGCAGCTTCATGTCATTCTGCATCCTGAAACAACCACACTGGCTCAGGAGGGTGGCAGGGGCCCGGACACAGAAGCTGGCGGGCATCGGGGCTCAGCCTGGCCCACCCCCCAGGAGCCAGGACCCCAAGGCCTGAGCCACCCGTCCCAGTCTGAATATGGGGCACGGCCCGCCCGGGCAGGGGGCGCACACTGACCTGACGTTCACCATATCTGCGGGCGTCCCCACGAAGCCTCCAATGCAACCTGGGCGGACAGACCGGAGCCCACGTGTGACAACTGGTGATGCCCACCTGCCCCCCCACTCCCCCGCCCTGCCGGCAGCTCACCGCTGATGGAGCCCAGCAACACCTTCTTGTAGAAAGGCAGGGGCCCCTGGCTGTCCTTGGCCACGTGGTCCCGCACCGTCTCATAGATGGCAAAGCGAGTCAGGGAGTAGGTCATCTGGGGAAGGGGGCCCGGCTCAGAGGGTGCAGGTGGAGGGACCCTCCCGGTACACAGTCTTCAGCTGAGGGGCCACGGGGTGACCCTCCCAAGGCCATACTAACCCGGGGCCGGCGGAGTCCAGAGCCGCGCGCTTGCCCCCCGTTTGCCCCCCGGGCGGGTCTCTAAGCGGAGGTCTGAGGCCGCTGGAGAGCAGGGCTGACCCTGACCCTGCGGGAGGCAGAAGCTCCCCCTGCCCCCACACCCCGCCCCCTCCCTGGGCCCGGGGTTCTTGCCTAGCCACTGTGAAAAGGAGACAGGGATGTCCCGGCCCACGGGGCAGCCACAGCGAGGAGGCAAGGCCGCCTCCGAGGCTGGGCCTGGGCCACGGCAGCCTCTCCCCCACCTGCATGGACTCTGGACCCGGGACTTTAGGACGCCCTCACCCGGAGGCCGGGGGCCTGGGAGGCAGAAGGCCCTGGCGAGAGTCCTGCCCGCCCACTGTCCTGGGCGGCGGGGCCCCCAGAGGCACCTGTCGGCACAGGGAGGCACTGAGGCCGTTGTAGAGCGCCAGGATGCCATCGGAGCGCACCACCTGCAGCGCCATGCCCGTCATGCGCAGCTTCACCTCCTGCTGCGTCTGCAGATGCACCTGTCGGGGTCACACCTGCTCAGAACAGGGCCCGCCTCCCGCCCAGGGCCCACCCAGCTCAGCCCTGAGCCCTCTCCTGCCACCTACCACTTCTACACCCACACGAAGACCCCATGGGCTGAGTGCTGTGAGCACCCCAGTTTAGAGATGGGAAACTGAGGCACGGGGAGGCCCAGCTGGGGTGCAGAAGGGACTCCACGCCCACACCTGGCACCAACCTCTAGACTACACTATTGCTCTACGTGTGGCAATACCAGCTGACACATGGGCCCGCCAGGCCCGTGACAATACTCCACATGCGTGCCTGCGGCCTCACAGCACGGGCTGCAGGGGTGGGGTCAGCAGTGTCATTTTACAGATGAGGACACTGAGGCAGGGTGTGACCCCCAGCAAGGGGACTGCAGAGCCCCATTTCTTAGCCAGACCACGTCTCAAAAGAGTGATCAAAGTTACGGGGACTCCAGAGGCAGCCTGACAGCCTGCCAGCGGGCTTGGAAGAGACGGCAGGAGTCTGGCGGGGGAGGACGCGCCTGCTGTTCACCCCAGCCTGGGCGGCCCCAGTCACGTTCTGGGGGGCCTGCTTGGGCAGGTTACGGGCCCTCCTGCCTCGGTTTCCCTCAGTGGGGGTACCCCTCCCTTCCTTCTCTGTCGCTGCCCAGAGGACTGGGTGGCGGGGCAGCGGAGGTGGGAGGGGCGCTCCGCTCAGCCACAGCCGCCAGCTGGACAGGACAGAGGGCACTGGGCCTGGGGGCAAGGGGGCCACGCAGGAAGCGGCCCTCGTCCAGGCAGGGAGCAGCTGTGAGGCCTGAGCCGGGGCAGGAGGCAAAGTGAGACCAAAGAGCTGTAATTACTCCAGTGGCCTCGCCGCAGAGAGGCAACAAGCCGGCCTCCCTGCCGACCTCCCGCCCGCTGCACCCCGCAGAGGACTGAGGGCTCCCGGGCCAGACAGCAGAGTCCTGTGGCTGCGGCCTCCCGTGACCCCCTCCTGGCAGCATCGGCAGCAAACCAGCACCCAGGGGCAGAGCGTGGGGCGGTGATGCCCAACGGAGCCCTGGACTCTGGGCCGTCCCGAGGGCCTGGGGAAGCTGTGTCCACCCACAGCCAGGCGCACACCTAACCCTCAGGGCCCCACGGCGGGGGTGGGGGGGGCAGGGCCAGGCACAAGGACCTGTGGGGGCGGGGAGAGCCAGACAACACAGACACGGGGAAGGTTCTTCCTTCCCCAAACCAAAGAGCACCTTCCTCCTCACCGTCACCGCTCCTTCCCGGAGCCCGGCACCCTCCAGGCCTGGCCCCGCTCCCCTGGCCGCCCCTCAGGCCCCACGCAGGCCTCTCCCAGGACGGGTCGAGCCAGGGCCGAGCTGTGCCGCCCCATCTGCTGATCCTGCCTTGACCGGCGGGGATCGTTTCTACTAGAAAAGTCAATCTCTTTCATTTAGGACAAGAGCTGCTCAAAGAAACATATCCTCAAGTGGAGGGAGGGCTGAGGTTTGGGTCTACGGGGCCAGGGCGCCAGTGCCCCCCTGGGGCTGCCGGGGGTGGGAAGGAGGGGGCCGGGCCGGGGCAGGGCCTCGGGGGCAGACCGAGCTGTGCTTTGCATCATCGGCCCTTTGTTCTCTGGGGAGAAAGGGGCAGAAACGCCCCCGCGCCGGCTGCCCCGGGAGACAAGAGCAGCTCTGTCGCGGACCGGGCCGCCCCGTAGGCACTTTCCTACAGAAAGTAGAGCCGCGTGTGAACGCTGCGGCCGCCTCCCGGGCCCGCGCCGCAGGTGCGCCCCAGGTGCCCCACCCAGGGGAGGCAGCCCCCGGCGCCCCCACGCCCTCCCTCGGTCGCCCCCGCGCCGCTGGACCCACGGAGCCGCGGCCCACTCGGAGCCCGCACAGTCCGTCCTCAGAAGTGCGGCGCGGACCCTGGCCAGAGGCCCGGCGCGGGGCCCAAGGTCACACAGGTAGCGGGGGCACGGCCGGGGGAGGGGCGGCGGGCGCACGGCGGCATCTCCACGCCCGCGGCAGGTGTCCGCGCAGGGAGCTCGGCCCCCCGCCCCCCCGGCCCCCCGGCGCCCCCGCCCTCACCTTGAGCAGGTCCAGCGGGTGCGTGCAGCAGGCGGCCCCGCAGGAGGCCAGGCCCCCGAAGTACCAGCGCGACACGCGCGCCTCCGCCGCCATGGCCCCGCCGCGGACGCCCCGAGCGCCCCCGCCGCCCCCGCCGCCCCCCCGCGGCGCCCCGGCCCCGCCGCCGCACGCGCGAGGTTCAAAGCGCCACCCGCCACCCGCGCCCCGCGCAGCCAATGCGCCCGCGCGGGCCTGGGGGCGGGGCCAGCGGGGGCGGGGCCAGCGGGACCACGCCTCCCCGGGGGCGGAGCGCGCGTCTTAAAGCGGCCGCGGCCCGTCAGCGGAGCCGAGCGGGCGTCGCCGAGCCGCCCGCAGCTGCGCCCAGGGCTGGGGTGTGGCGGGGCTAGGGCGCACCGACCGCAGGGAGCCTGCTGGGCGGGCCTGCTCCACTCCGCCGGGGAATCTGGCGTCCCCCGGCCCCCAGGCTCCGGCCGTCCCAGGGTCACCCCCACGCCTAGGGCTGGTCCCCGAAGGTCACCGCGAAGGAGCAGCCTCGGCTCTGGGCCAGGCGCCGCCACTCCTCCTGCAAACAACCCGCCCCAGCCGCGGCCCTGACCTTGCACCCAGTGTCCCAGCCCAGCCACGCTGGCCCTGGGATCAGCCCTGGGACTCGTGCATCTGCAGGAGGTAGCAGAGATTCTTTTTTGGAGCCAGTGTGCGGATTACACAGAAAACTAGAGGCGAACGACAGTTCGGGGAGACCAGCAGCCCTCTCCGGGGCTCCCAGCCAAGTCCAGCCTCAGGTCTGCTCTGACCAGACAGCGCTAGGCAGATATCCTGGAAGAGGACAGTTGGCAGGCTGCCTGCCCCCCGAGATACCCACCTGTGTGCAGATTCTCAGTCTCATCCCACATCCAGCAAACAGGTGGTACAAGTGTGCTCCTAGGTGAAAGATGCACCTGCTGGCCAGAGGGGAATTCTGCATCTCCAGGGCTACATTACAACAGGGACACATGGACCCAGGAGTTCTCTGCAGCTTCCAATCTCAGAGAAGGCAGAGCCAGACCCACTGCAGCACCCCCACCCAAAGGGAGAAGTGTGAGGGGCATTGCAGAAACAACTCTGGATCCCATGAACCTGCCAAGCGCCGTGACCAAGTCCAGCCAGGCCTCTGAGCGTCCTGTGACTATGTCAGCAGCATGGTACGGGTCAGCAAACTTTTGTTTGCTTAAAGCTGCCACTTGGAGACTGTCTTCTAGAACCCTAGGAGGCCTCTCACCCCTGAGGTCTTCAGCTCGGGAAGTGAACAGCTGCAGAGATAGTGTCCAGCCCAGGAATGCTGAGGACCCTGGGAGGTGGGGGGAGTCAGCCATATAGGCATCCCGCTTTATCTCAAGTGGACGGGTGGGACTGAGGAAGATGCAAGCTGCAGACTAGATGGAAACACAGCCGGGAGGAGGCATGAGGGGGCAGGGTCACAGCAATTCACCGGAGGAAACAGTTCTAAGAGCATGGGGTTCTTGATCTTGGGGTTCTGTGCTCAAGCTCCACATTGGACATAGAGCTTACTTAAAAAGATTATACTTCTACACATCAGTAATAAACAAATTAGGAAAAACAATTCCATTAAAAACCCAGAGAAGATGCGAGACACACACCAGAGCTCTGCAAAGAAGTGAAATGTGTCATCAAAGAGATGGCTTTCACACCTAAGCCCTTTATTTAGAAGCAGAGCTAACAGGGACACCCAGGTGGCTCAGCAGTTGAGCATCTACCTTCAGCTCAGGGTGTGACCCAAGGTCCTGGGATCGAGTTTCAAGTTTCGCACCGGGCTCCTGCAGGGAGCCTGCTTCTCCCTCTGCCTCTCATGAATAAATAAATGAAATCTTTAAAAGAAAAAAAAAAAAAGGCAGCAGCTGCAGAGCTAACAGACCGAGCTGATTGGCCTCCTTGCCATTGTCCCACCAGAAGTCAGTAGCCCATTCTGAGACCCAAGCCAGCACAAAACCTGCCCTTGTCATTCGGGATAAATCACGATGTCCAAATCTCTGATTAGCCCCGGGACAGCACCATCCACACATGACTGCAAAGCAGCAAACAAGTGGGTGACATGGTGCGTGCTGCTCCCCTCACTGTGGTCACATCAGCAAGAGTCCTGAACCTGCAGTGGGCTGGGACACCCTGGTGCACAGGCCCAGGACCGCCCCCAGAGGAGAACAGCAGATCCCTGAGGCTTAGGAGCAGAAGCTGAAGATACCAAACATAAAACATACCAAACTAAAAACATAAAGAACAGCAGCATGGCACGCCCTCGAGAAGTGGAAACAGGCGAGAAGTCCTGGAAAATGGGAAGTGCAAGTATGGAGAACCTTCTTAAGGAAAAGTGGGACTTTGGGAGCTATAGGTCAGGGAACTCAAAAAGATCCCCAGCTGACCTCTCAAGTGGATCACAAAGACTTGTGCACAAACCCAAGGTCTTAGATGGGGAGGTCAGGTGAGGTCCTAAAACAGGCTGCCTGGCCAGACCTCTTGCCGGGGCACTCCCACTTCCCCATGCTGCTGGGGGAGGACCGATGGGGCCATGGGAGGGACAGGCAGCCGCCTGGAAGGTCCTGGACCCGGCTGGAGGCAGGGGTTGGCTCCAGGTCTCTTCTGCAGTTCATCAGCATGGACAGAGACCCAGTATGCTAACTCCCACTAGGATCTGACAGGACCTTGGAAGGACTCACGTGGGTGCCATCAGGCCAATTCAGGACGCACAGCAGACCCACCTCCCCGTGCTGTGTCCTGTGGGCCAGGCCAAGTGGCCTCCGGGGACCCAGGCACACCCCATCTATCGCCAGGTCGGAGACACAACTTTATTGGCCAACTGCAGACCAGAGTAGATCAAGCCCAGAGGTGGGGGGAAGGGGGATGGAGGGAGGCACCATCAGGGACGGCGACGCCAGGCAGGCAGAATGAGGGCCTGAAGGCCGTGGGGTATGGCACCAGTTGTACTTCTGAGCAGCCACCCCTACGATGTCCAACACAGAACAGGGGGTCCTAATCATCACCTCAACTCCCCTAGAACATGCAGACTCTGTAGATCACCTGAAGAAGGCCTAGGCTGAGAGCTGTCCCTGAGTTCAGACCACATTCTTCCCCCAGAAGAGGCAGCTGGGTCAGCAGGATACCCGCCCCAGGAGGCCCAGCAGTCACCTTCCTTGGGGGGAGGCACGCCCAGCTGATGGTAAATCATTAATCCTTAGGGACTGCCCAGGGCCACAGACTTGGCCAGTGGGGCTCTCTGGGTCAGGGAGCAGCCTTTCAACAAGGAGGCTCGGCAGGAAGCACATCCTCTGGGGGCCCTTCAAGTCCTGGGCTGGGCACGCCCACCCGGGAGCACACCAGCTCCCCAGGCCTGTCCTAAGGGCCCAGGCTGGGCACTCCCAGATGCAATGTCCCCTTCTGGTCCCGCAGCCCTGTTCCTGCAGGTTATTCTTCCAACAGGACCAGGGCGGGGGCGGGGGGGGATACATGGGGGCCTGCAAATGCCTCATCTCCTGCTTCAGTCTGCTAAAGACCCTCACAGGTGCCCCAAACCCACCTCCTAGGTGACATCTGGCATCAGTCACGTGCCAGCTGTTGCTGCCCAGGCAGGACTGGTGCTGCTGCCAGCCCTGGGAGGTCAGGCCCCTGCACAGAGGACCTGGAGGTGGTGGCCGCCCCTCACACATCCCGCTGAGGGGTGAGGGGGCCAGGAAGGAGCCCTGCCCCCCCAGATGGCCATCCTAGCCAGCTACACGCCACCCGCCTGGCAGCCCACCTAGACACACCACTCTGCACACACCGCACCCGAACAATGTATTTTTCTCAGTGGCCACCAGGGGGTGCATGTTGACCGTGGTATGTTCTAGAGTCCACCTCCCTGGTGCTCACACAGGAGCCACGGCCCCCATCCCAGCAGGTCCATCCAGAGTTGGCCAAGGTGTGCCAGTGCCGCAGTTCTGAGCAGATCCCGGATGTTGGGGGTGTGGCGGGTGGGGCCTCACCCAGGTCCCAGGGACCCGTGTCCACCAGTCCTCAAAGCGGCCTACTCCAGAACCACGGTGCCACCCACCGCCTCCAGGGCTGCCTTGATCTTCTCCGCCTCTGCCTTGGCGACGTTGGCTTTAATTTCCTGGGGCAGGGACTCCACCAGCTTCTTTGCCTACCATAGAGCAAAGTCAGATTGGGCCTGGGTTCTGTGCCCACCTGCCCCAGAAGGGGCCAGTCCCGGTGCTGCTGCCACGTTAGGGACAACAGGAGGACCGCGCCGCACACGGAGCTCACCTGGACGAGATTTATGCCCGGGATGTAGTTCTTGATCTCCTTGATCAGCTTCACCTTATCCACGGGCTTTGCTTCCGTTAGGCGGACAGTGAAATGTGTCCGTTCTTTCTGTTTGGGGATCTCTTCTTCTACTGCCTGAGGGGAAGTGGAGGCACCAGGTAAAGCAGGCATATTCACTCCCGGGCCACCCTATCCTGTAACCCCTAGGCCAGCCCAGCAAGGCCTGCAGTTCTAGCAGGAGGCCGCTCAGAGCCTTCCCTCTGACACACTCCCCAGTGAGACGCGGTTCCCTGGCTGCAAACCCTACCTCTCTCTGGAGGCTGCTCTCAAACAGCCGCTCAAGTTCCCGCACCCCGTAAACGCTGTAACTGGGGCACAGGCAGGGTGACATCAACAGGTCTTATCCAACACTGTCTCAGGAAAGCAGTGTTCCCATCCTCAGCTCAACCCCAAATCACAGGTGGGTGACAACCTGACAGGCAGTCCCAGCCCCGCTGTCACCTGGCGACCCACATCAGGACTGTGCTGAGTGCTCCCTGCAGCCACATGTGAGACTCAGCAGCACCAGTGGGGAGCAGGGGGCCACCTGGCATGGCGGCCTGAGGCAGTCCTGGTTTGGATTTGCCCCCCGGTTACTACCAGCATCCCTTCATTCTCAGAAGAGTTCCAGCTCAAACAAATTTCATAGTAATTCTCTCTCCTTGCCCCAAATGTTCAGCCTGAATCTCATCTGCCTGTAAAGGTACCAGTTCACGCAGACAGGAGAAGTGGAGCTGACGGCCATGGAACCATCAGACACATCTGGGACATGGGACACTCCCCAGGACCCCTGACCTGGCTTCCTCAGCATTGGATGGCTGGGGAAAGGGGACTGAGGCCAGGATCCAGACTTCAGAGACCCAGAGGCCAGATGCAGCACACAGACCTTGTTCAGACGAGAGCAAACCCACTGCTATAAAGTCCGGGACTATCAGCTAAATCTGAGCAGACGAGCTAGAGGATGACCATTAACTATGTTTCTTGCACAAATGGCTCGCAGCTACATTAAGAAAACAGCTACCCGGGATGCCCGGGTGGCTCAGCGGTTGAGCATCTGCCTGTGGCTCAGGGTCTGATCCCGGAATCCTGGGATCGAGTCCCACGTCTGGCTTCCTGCGTGGAGCCTGCTTCTTCCTCTGCCTGTGTCTCTGCCTCTCTCTCTATCATGAATAAATAAATAAAATCTTAAAAAAGAAAAAAAAAAAGAAAGAAAATAGCTGCTCGTTGAGAGATGTGCTGGAACACCGAGGAAGGACAGACCAGGAATGTGCTTTAAGCTTCAAGGAACAAGGAAGAGTAAATGGGGCAAAACCTTGATTGTTGCGGAGGCTGGGGGATACACACATGGGTCACTATTTGTACTCACAGATAACCCGAGCTATTGCTAACAGAAATTGCAATACCTGCCCCCAAACCAAAGAACCAAACACAAAACACAATAAATTAGTGTGTGGCTTCAGATCTGTTGGATTCCTCGTGGAGATCCACCCCCGCCCACCGCCTCCCCGACGTCTGCTCCAGCCCTGGATGTACCCCATGCAGGCTCTCGTGCCTGCTGGCCTTCTGCTGGGAGTGCCCTGCTCTCTTCCCGTATTCCTCACATCTCCCCCACGGCGTCACCTCCTTTTTGGGGCCTTCCTTGAAATTGTAACCATCCCCTTCCTTAAGCCTTCTTCCCTACATTTCTCCACAACACTTATTATGCTCTGCTACTCAGTAAAATTTTCCTTTTTCCTCTTATTCGGATCATCGCCAATTTCTCTCCATGAGAAACAATCTCCATGCAGGCAGGGACCTGTACATCTCGGCGGGGAGGAGGCCCCTATGAGGCTGCAGGGGAGCCCACAGCCAGCACACACGGGTTTGCGGGATGTGTCGGCTGATGCAGGACCAAGATGAGGGACAATGAGAGAAATCTGGCTGGCTGGCCACGTGACATGGGAAGAACAGGTACTAGAGAAAAACCGTTCTGCACGGGGCCCTGGCCTGGGCTCACCTCGGGGGCTGCTGCGGCAGGGGCAGCACTGGGCATCGCGCCACCCATCGGCATGAGTCCAACATCCTGGATCTTCAGTGTTTTCTGCAGGGAGAGAGGAGAGAATAGTCTCAGCAGTCGCCCATCACATCCAAAGATACACAACAAGCCTGGCACGGAGCGCATGTACTTTGTACCCAGGGAGCACGCCCCAGACAGACCAGGGACAAGACACAGGCTGTGGTACCTTCAGGAGCTCGTTGAGATCTGAGATCTCCAGGAGTGTGAGGCTGGCGATGTCCTGGACCAGCTGCTGGATCTTGGGGGGATACTCTTTGGGGGCGTTATCCAGGGGTGCACCGGCGAGGGCCTCCCCCATCCGATGGCTGCTGCATCTCATCAGCCGCACGGCGCAGACGCGGGGCACCTGTTGCCTAGCCCCCCATTCAAACAGAGCTGTCAGCCGGGCTCGGGCGGCTCGGGCGGCTCGGGCGGCTCGGGCGCAGGCGCTGTGAGCTCAGGTCTAGCTCCCGGGTCCCAAGGCCGGCTTCTCGGATTCCAGGGTCCACGTGGATAAGGGGATTGCCCAGCTACCTTAAACCCTCCAATGACTTTTAGAAATGCACGCAGGCATTTGCAGACGTGAGACCCACGTTAGTTTCCGGGTCGAAAGACTGTGGGGCCACGAGAGCAGGGCAGTAACTTGAATGCATTCATTCCGCCGCACTAGGCATGTCCGAGCCGGGGCCCTCGGGCGGCACAAGGCCAGACCCGCCGACGGAAGCCCTAGCACGTCCCTGGGGTTGCGGGGGACACTGCGGCTGGGGAGGGCTGGCGACCTGTGTGAGGTCACCCGGGGCCACCCCTGCAGTCAGCAGCCCGCGAGGTTAGGGAGCCGGCGCCGGGGCCCTCGCGACGCCCACCTCCGCCGGGACCGCCGCCCCGGGGGCACCCGCCCGCCGCGCGCGGACGCCGCCGCCGCCCTGCACCCCATGTTGCCCGCGGAGGGCCCCAACCCGGCCACCCGCCAGGCCTCGGCGGGCCGCGTACCTGGCGAGACGGAGCGCAGCGCCCTGAAGCCTGAGACACGACCCCCAAAGGGGGCGAGCGGCCGGCGGCAGCATCGGTCCGCGGGCGGGAAGGTCACACGCGGCTCCCCGAGAGGAGGACGCTCTAGCCGCCGGGGCCGCCGAGCATACGAGCTGGAGACGACGCTCTAGCCGCCGGGGCCGCCGAGCATACGAGCTGGAGACGACGCTCTAGCCGCCGGGGCCGCCGAGCATACGAGCTGGAGATGACGCTCTAGCCCACGAGGCCTCCGGGGAAACGAGCCGGAGACGACGCTCTAGCCGCGGCTGCGCTTCCTTCCTCTCGCTCCCCAAGGTTACCCACAAGGCGGCGAGCCGCGCAGGCGCAGTGGCTCGTTGTAGGCCGCCCGGCGTCGGGGTCGGCCGGGGCACGACGGTGGCCTGCGAGGCCCTTTCCGCGCTGGGCGACCGCAGGCCCAAGGCGGCCGACGCTCGGGGAGGCCTGGGCCCGTAGCCTCTGCTCTGCCGCGGGGCGCGCACGAGGGTCCCGAGCGCCCACTCGGCAGGTGCTGCCGCCGCCCGAGGTCACCTGCGGGCAGCCTCGTCCGTGCCCGCCCGACATTCCTGGTGACGGGGGCGGAGGACGTGTGAGCACCGGCTCTGCGCCAGCCGCCCGCCCCGCCCGCGCCCCGCCAACACCCGGCGTGTGCGCCCCGGGGGCCCCGCTCGGCCGTTTTCTAGGAGCCCGGCCCGGAGCAGCGCCCCCACGCTGGCCAGGCGGAGCTCACGCGGCCTGAGCCTGGAGGAGCTAATGCTGGGGTCGCCCAGGGGTCGGGCCCTCGGGCGTGAGATCCTCGGGCTGGGAGTGGACCGACTGGGGAGGAATCCAGCAGGTCCTGGGGGGGCGCAGCCTGGGGGGGGCTGCGGCTGTGGGACCCGGCCTGGCTCTGGGCACAGGTGGCCGCCTGCCGAGCCTACCGCGCCTGCAAAGCAGGACCAGCCACCCACCACCTTCCTTCTCCAGACTCCGAGACGCTTGTTGAAAGACATTTTATTATCAGTGTTCCATTCCGTCTACTCAGGGCACTGGATGAGATGGCGGCTCAAGCAGAGAAGCTGGAGACAAACCCCCACCCTCCTGGGAGGGCCAGGAGCGCCTGCTGACCTCGGGGGCCACGCTGGAGAGCTCTGGGGAGCAGATGGGAGGGCACTCCAGCCAGCCCTCCCGGGCCCTGGCTCACTGGGAGAAGGTCCTTCCCTCCCACCCTCAGAGGCCCAGCCCTGGGGAAAGGAGTCAGAGACCAACGCAGGGAGACGGGGATGAGGACGGGGGCTGGGGGCACGGGCAGTCAGCAGGAGAGGACGGGGGCGGGCAGGGTGAAGGGCCACCCCCAGCCTGTGGCAGGGACACTACATGGCAGTAGGAGAGCGAGGCAGGAGGACGACGCTAGTTAGAGACGGAGGCGGTGGTTTCGGAGTACCATAGTGTTCTGCATGGCGGGCTCCCGGCCGAGGATCAGTCAAACGAGATGAGCTGGGCTTCGCTGCCCTGTGCAGGAGGGCCCTGCGCAGGCGGCGGCTGGGCCACAGGGGGTGGCTGTTGGGGGGGTCCCCCGGAGGGTGCCATCTGGGGGGCCCGCACAGGAGCCATTGTCTTCCTGCCACAGGCCCCAGCCTTCCCACCTCCAGGAGGCTCCACCCTGCTCTCAGCCCCAGGGCTCAGTTCCCCCCAGGCCTCCCGACCAGTGTGTGGGGTTGAGCTGGGCACACGCGTGGTTTGGGCATCTGTGCCTGTTGCTGCGTGCATGTGTGTGGGGTGTGTTCCATCCTCGCTGTCTGTTGGGAAGCCATCCTGGCCTACACTGTTCTTCCCAGGACGGCCACCATGCTCAGCATCCTGAGCCTTGACACACTCACCTGCTGGTACATGGGCTGCTGCCCTGCGATGTAGGGCTGCTGTGGGGGCGGCAGAGGGGCATCCTGGCTGGGAAGGGTGGTCATGAGACTCTGAAAGTGAAGTGAAGCCTGCGTTAAGGAATCCTGCATGCCAAGAAAGGGGGCATTTCTGACTTGGAAAAATCAAATGACCACCTGCAGGGAGAGCCTAACAG
The DNA here is from genome assembly GCF_011100685.1 of Canis lupus familiaris. Taxonomy (NCBI): domain Eukaryota; kingdom Metazoa; phylum Chordata; class Mammalia; order Carnivora; family Canidae; genus Canis; species Canis lupus. The sequence goes on from NC_049230.1 coordinate 1,324,204, forward strand.
TGGGGAAGGGGCCCACCCAGTGCTCCCCCAGCCTCTTCTCCATCCGGACGCCACACAGTCTCACCTGCATGCCATAAGGCTGGTAGCCCATGGACACCGACTGGCTCCCCATGTAACCCATGGCGCTGGACTGCGGGGGCTGGGAGATGGCCGGAAGACTCTGCGGTGCCTGGGAGGCCACGTTCTGTGGAGGGAAGGGTGTGATGGGAGAAGGTCCAGGGCCCTGGCTGGGGAGGGGAGCTGCCCCACCCACCTACCTGATAGCCCTGCGTGGGAGTGGGCTGGTAGGACGAGTAGGCGGGGCTGGCGGTGGGCCCGCTGGGGCCCTGGGGGGCTGCCTGGGCGCCGGCTGCCCCTGCCGGGTACATGTAGGCGCTCACCATGCCAGGATCTGCGGAGGGAGAGGAGATCAACAGATTTCCTCTGTTGCGACTTTGGGAACCAAGTTCACTTTTCACATTCTCACAAAAGTAAAAGAAGGAAAATCCAGGATGGGTGAGGAGCTCTAACACCGAATGGAACTGGAAATGAACCAAACCCTACTGACGGGGAGTGACAGGACGACGCAGGAGGGCCGGGGAAACAGGCCCCTGCACCTCCTGAAACTCTTGGCCTGAAGACAGGACCACAGACCCCACGCCGGGTCACAGGCACCCCTTCCCCGGGGCTCGGCCTGCCACTCCCCAAACCACGTTCTGTGTGTTCCAGGAGCAAACAGAACAAACAGAGCGTGAGAACGAGACTTGCTGGCGTGGAAAGGGGAGGAGCCCCGTGCTGTGTCAGCGAGCCTGTCTGCCACACAGGTGAGCCAGGTGTGTGCACACAGGTGTCCTCACAGTCGCCACAGAGCACACCAGGCCACGGGGGCTACCTCCGGGGCTGAGAGCAACAACGTGAACACGGAGCAGCCCGCACCTGGGACAGTCTGAGCACCAAAACCAATTGTGAAATTTGAAAAAAAAAAAAGAAAAAGAAAAGAAATTTGAATAAAACGGGTCCATGCTGATGCAGATGACAAAAAAGCAAACGGGAGAAGGAAGACTGCCTCCTTAGCAACAGGAGAGGGCCAAGGTGCCAGAGTCACTAGGTGACAAACGCAAAGACAGCCTCAGACGCAGCAGAGGAGATGCTAGAGCTAGCAGGTAAAAATTTAGGAAGAACAAGCACAGGTATAGGTCTCATCTCCCCACTGGACTGGGGCTGTCACAGGAGAGCCAGTCCCTTCTGGGGAGGAACCTGGACAGGCTGCCACACGCCTCGCGGCCAGCAGCTGGCTGTGCCCTCCCACTGAACACTCCAGCGCCCAGACGCCTGGCCGAAATACAGCCACAGACGGTCACACCAACGAAGACAAAACTCACTGTGGGGGGAGGGGGTCTGCAAGACAGCAGGCCAGCACCTTGGAAAAGTGAGTGCAAGAACGCCAAGGCAGTGTGGGAACATTCTAGATCAAAGATGACAAGCAGGGGATCCCTGGGTGGCGCAGCGGTTTGGCGCCTGCCTTTGGCCCAGGGCGCGATCCTGAAGACCCAGGATCGAATCCCACATCGGGCTCCTGGTGCATGGAGCCTGCTTCTCCCTCTGCCTATGTCTCTGCCTCTCTCTCTCTCTCTCTGTGACTATCATAAATAAATAAAAATTAAAAAAAAAAAAAAAAAAAGATGACAAGGAGCCGAGTAGCTAAAGACAACCACCATGGGGTTCCCTGTGGGCACAAGGGGTGTGACAGGGATGCTGTGGGAGAGCTGAGCCCCACAGTGGAGGTCACACCACAGCCTCGGGCTCCCGACCTGGAATCCATGCCCAGGTCACAGGGGAGGGTCTCGCATTTGCCGGGAGCAAAGGGCATCGCGCCTGCCACTTGCTCTAAAAAGGTTTAGGAGAGAAAGCCCGTGGGTGCACACGTGTGCATGTGCAGAGAGCAAGCAGATTTGTGACGCGATGTTAATTGTTGGGAAAATACAGAAAACTGTACTGTCCTTTCAACTTTTCTGTAAATCTGAAATTATAGCAAAGCAAAACCAAAAAAGAAAAAGTAGCGGTCTGGGCTCATCTTGGCTGGCAGCACCTCTGCCCGGCCCATTACCTGCTCCGGCCCCAGGCATGCTGGGGTAGGGGCTGGCGGCGGCGGCGGCCGGCTGGCTCAGGTACACCGTGTGCATGGGGGAGCCCTCCACTGAGCCTGCGGGGCTGAAGGTGCCCGGGAAGCTTGTTGGGCCGGAGGGCTGGTACAGCACGCCCCCTGCCGGAGGCATGGCCTGGAGCTGGGGACAAAGAGGGACAGTGGTCAGCGGCTTCCTCCATCATTGGAGTCGGGGGCAGGGGTAGGACGGGGCTGGGTGCGTGCCTGGGCATAGGGCAGGGAGAAGGCGGGCATCTGGGCCCGCATCTGGATGGTCTGCTTCTGCTGCTCCAGGCGCAGCTGCCGCTCCTTCTCCTGCTCCTGGAGACGCTGGATGGCCAGCTGCCGCTGCACCTCCAGGTACTCCTGTGGGCCACAACGCGGCAATCAGGGCTGTCCACAACCTTGGCTCCCCCAAAGTGGGGCCGAGCACCACACCTGCTTCTTCTGCCGCATGATCTCCAGCTTCTGGGCCAGCTGAATCTGGCGCTGGCGCTCAGCTTCCTCGGCGGCCCGGCGAAGCTTCTCTCGATGCTCCTCCCGCAGGGCGCTGAGTGCTCCCCGGGCATCGCGGATCTGCGCCAGCTTGTCCTGCAGCCCCTCGTAGTACACTGTGGGGACAGGGCACAGCCAGGAGTGCTTGGCATGGGAGGGAAGCCTGGCTGCCCCACACTGGGCTTTGGCTCTGGGCCGTGGCCACTGGGCCCGCCCTTGCCCAGCCGAGTGCTTGTCATCAGGGCACGGCTGGCCGTTGGGCTCCCAGTGTCAGGGCTGTGGGTGGGATTCCTTAGGCTGTCTTGCGCTTAGCGGGACACCTCCCATCACTGGGACTACCTCCTGAGTGGCCTGCAGCTCAGAGACGGGCTCTTGAGAAGCTGCCGCCCCTTGGGGTAGCCCCGCCCTTGAGAACCTTGCCGATGCCCAGAGCGACTGGGCCGGCGCGGAAGGTGCTCACACAACACTGCACCCAGGGGGCACAGTGAGGCCTCGAGACGAGGACCCTGTGCACCGCAGCACCTACGCCTGCGCTCGTCCAGCTGGTTGAGCAGCTCCAGCAGCTGGGGGTGCATGCTGTTGATGGACTGGAAGAGGGACAGCACGGCTGAATCGTTGGTGATGCTGCGGCCCCGCACGTGGTTGCTCTTCATGCGATTGACGAAGGTGGTGACGGCGTTCTGTAGGGCCTTCAGAAACTGCGCGTGGCTCTCCTCCGACTCCCCGTTCTGGTACTGCTGTGGGGACACACGGTGGGGTCTTGTGGAGCCGGCCCCTGTGCCCTCCAGGCCTCCTGGGCGGGGGCAGCACCCACCACTCCAGGCGCTGAGCTCTGAGCCTGCTGTGCATGCCCCCCTCCCTCCCAGTGGTGCTGTGAAGGGCGCCCTCGGCACCCCCTTTTACAGATGCAAACACTGAGGCCTAAGAAGTCTTAACTCTTGCACATGGGTATGGCACTGGCCAGGACAGAGCTAGCTGGAGTTCGGGCAGCCCGGTTCATGGCCCCTCTGTCCCTCCCCTATACGGGGCCTGCCTCCCTCGAAGAGACCCTGGTCTCTGACTCCAATGACCAACAGAGCCCAGCAGCCCCAGGACAGGACAAGGACTCATCCAGGTGGTGCTGGGCCGCCCTACAATACCCCGATCCGTTCTAGGCAGCATGTGGCCAAGTTCTGGACCACAGCCACCAGCCCGGCGAGGTTCCATGCAGAGTTCTGGGCTGGAATGACTTGCCTCTAGGAGGTCAGTGTAGGCAGGGCTCACCCTATCAGACAGGTGCCTGGGCAGGCCCGTCAGGGAGCCACAGCTTACCTCGCCAAAGGGGCCGCCGGAGGGAGCTATGGGCTGAGGGTCTGTCTCCGGGAGGGGAGTCTGGAAAAGGCCAGAGCATGAGGGGGGGCATCCGGTGTGGCCCACCCCCCCCCACCTGGGAGCTGAGAGCAGCCCACCTCCAGCGCGTTGGCTGGGACTGCGTGTCCCTCCACGGGTGGGGCGGCCGGCTCCGTCAGGGGTGCAGGGGCAGACGGTGTGGGGCTCTTCCGGGCCTCCTCCTGCTTCTTCTCCCAGTAGTTCCGGTTGAGGTAGCGGGCAAGCTGCGTGCACAACAAGGGTCACTCCCAAGGGCCAAGGAGCGACAGGGGGAAAGCCCGGCATGCGGGGGTGCCCTCACCTCTGGGTCGATGTCCTCAGCCAGAGGCGCCGACGACGTCTGGGGAGACAGGCCAGAGCAGCGGTGACCCACAGGCTCAGACGCTGCCCAGCCCCTCCCGGGCCGTCCCTCAGGAGGCTGGGTACCACGACGGTGACGGTGGGCACAGGGCACTGGCCGGTCTGGCTGAGGGGCCCTAGGAGCTCTGTGACCGTGAGCAAGGTGCCGGCAGTATCCCGCCGGCTTCCTTGCAGCCACACGGCCGGTCCCAGCGTGGGCTGGCAGGGCTGTTCTTAGGCCCTCGAGCGCCTGGCCCCGCCCCCGCCCAGAGCCCACGGAGCCCACGACTTCCTAAACCTCTGTCCCACCGACACCCCACTTACATGGTGCAGGGGGGCCGAGGCTGGAGATAGCCAGGCCACCCTGACCCCAGGGCTTGCCTGCCCCCCTCTCACTCTATGGAGGTCTCCAGCCTTCCCAGCGTTTTTCTGCCCTACAGGGAACTCTGACCAGGAGCAGAGAGCTGGGGACGGCCAGGCCGGACCTTGACCTGCACCTGCTGGATCAGGCATCTTCACCCATCTTCTGGAACAGCCCTCCCTCCCCCCACAGACCGGTGGCCCAGCAGGGGAGCGGGCTCACCACCGGCGAGGAGTACAGGCTGCTGGCAGGGGGCGCCGACGACGCCACGGGCGCGGGCTCCGCCTTGGGGTATGTGGCTGTGGCCGCGGCGTAGGCGGACTTCTGTCTCTGTAGAGAGGTAGGAAGTGTCCTGGCCTGGGTGGGCCAAGCCTCTACACTCCGGTACCCCCCCAGACATCCAGGGGCCCGGCACCCCCACACCAGGGGAGCCCGCCCCACTCACCATCCTCTCCTTCTCCTCGGCCTCAGACTGGGACAGAGCAAGGGCCAGCTGCAGCTCCTCCTCCTCCTGCAGGGCCGTCTCATCCCGCTTGGGGGGCAGCTAGGGACAGAGAGGCTGTGAGCAGGGCCCGGGGCAAGGCACCCCTGGGGACCCAGGGACCCGGGGCCAGTACCTGGGATTGCTGGGACAGAGGGCTGGTCAGGTACTCCGGTGGCAGCTCTGTCGTGGATGACACCTTTCCTTCTGCTTTCCTGGGAGCGAGAGGACGCTGGGTGGCTGAGCGCCACCCCTTGGCCCCCAGCATCCCCACAGAACAACACTAGGGCCACAGGTCACACTCTGGACAAAAACTGGTCCCTCACACCAGCTCTGCTGTCCCTCGGACGCAGGACCCCGGGCACGTCACCCGGTCTAAACCCCAGCCCCTCTCCTGGAAACGAGGTTCAAACGTGGGAAAGGAACTTTCCAGGGGAGCAGCCTGCAGTCACCACGTAACCAAGGGATGAGCTCCCATCGCTGACACTGGGAGACGGACAGCAGGGACCTCAGTGCGGCTGCACCGAGGGAGACAGCTGCATCCTGGGGTCGCACCCAGAGCAGAAGCACACCTCAGGACAAAGGCTGCACACAGGTCACAGGAGCCAAGGAGGCGTGACAGCCACCTGCGTGTGCTGTGGACCTGGGCAGGCCTGCCAGGGGCATAACTGCCACACGACACAGCTGGGACTCAGTGGAACCAGAACAGGAACACAAACCAGGGGCCGGCGCCAGGCTACTATCACATGTCCCGGCCTGCCAGTGGTGTGCTGGTCCCACAAGCACACTCCTCCCGGGAGTCTCAGGTACAAGGACTGGGTACCCGCACAGGTTCACAACGAACACGGCATGTGGGAGAGCCCGTACAGAGGGGGACGCAAGTGAGCCCCACGGCCACAGCCACACCGAGGGACCTGGGGGGAGGCCGCACCGTGTGGGGTCCGCTTCCCACTCCTGCAATTCTTCTCTAAGTTTTACTTCCAAACTAAAAAGTTAAAAAACCTGACAGACCGGGCAGCCCCGGTGGCGCAGTGGTTTAGCGCTGCCTGCAGCCCAGGGTGTGATCCTGGAGACCCCAGATCGAGTTCCACATCAGGCTCCCTGCATGGAGCCTGCTTCTCCCTCTGCCTGTGTCTCTGCCTCTGTCTCTCGAATGAATGAATGAATGAATGAATAAATAAATAAGAAGAAAGAAAGAAAGAGAAAGAAAGAAAGAGAAAGAAAGAGAAAGAAAGAAAAGAAGAAAGAAAGAAAAAGAAAGAAAGAAAGAAAGAAAGAAAGAAAGAAAGAAAGAAAGAATCTTATAAAAAAATTTAAAAAGCTAAAAAAAAAAAAAAAAAAAAAAATTTAAAAAGCTGACAGACCAAAAAACAAGCCTAAGCAACTGGCTGGCAGGTGTCAGACCCTGGGCGCGTCCCGGCCCTGCGGCTGGACGGCGGGGATAGAAGCCCAGCGTCCCCGAGCACGCCAGGCCCCCCTGCACCCAGCAGGGAACTCACTTGTTAAGCTGCTCGTAGCAGGGCTCACACACGCGCACCTCCTTCTCGATGCCAAACTTGGGGATGGTGGAGTACTTGGAAGAGCACTTGCCGCAGAAGATCTGGCCACACGCCCGGCAGTGGTGCTGTGACATGGAGCGCATCAGCGTGCGGCCTTGTGCTGGGCCAGTGGCCCCTCGCACCAACCCTGCCCACTACTGCCTGCCGCAGGGCGCACCAGCCTGGGCCTCCCCAGGTGGGCGCCACAAACGCCCTAGGGAAACGGCACGCTTCCAGGCTCTTAACAGCAGTCGTTTGGGGTAAAAATGTCAAACTAAAAAGACAGACTCGTGAACATCATGTGTGAGCTGTGCGGAGGTAAGAGATGTTGCTGATGGTGGCTCCAGTGAGGCTGCTCAGACGCCCTGGCCCCAGGCCTCTGTGCCGCAGTAGGAAGACAGGCGCCGCCAGAAGGCTGTTGGCCCAGGCCACGCATGCTGCCACGCACACCGGAGCCTCTCGAGGCTTCTCCCTGCCCCCTGGGGAGTGCAGCCTCACCCAAGCTTCATCCCACAGCACAGACCATGGACACAGGACCCCCTGGAGACCATGCTCACACGCTCACCGCCTAGCTAGGAGCTGCATTTGCTCCTTGCATCACGAGGTCACAGCCAAGAGAAAACGGACCTGGAGTGGCCCCAGTGGCCTCGTGGGGACAGCGGGGACCTGGGGTCGGCCCCGGGGCAGGCACACTCACCTTGCGGGTCACCACCCCGAACTGCACCCTGCATCGGTGGCACTCCTCAGCATCCACCCAGTCGGGGGCCTGGGGGCAGACAGAATCAGGATCACACAGCGCCCACCCTCCCGGCGAGATCCCGACTTCCCACAGACAGGAGAAGACCCAGCGTGGGCTCGGGGGTCAGGGGCCAAGGGCCGAGTCTGCAGCGAGGCATGAGCCACCGCAAATGGACGCTGCTTCCTAAAGATGTGACAGCGAGACTTCTCGCCGCAGCTCAAGGTCCATGTTTGTCTCAAGGACGTGACCCGTTGGCCGTGGCATGAAGACACCTTGAGCCCCATTCCAAACTCAGCCTGCAAAGCACGGCTGCACGTTCCACAACGGCAGCTCACCCACCGACGTTCCCAAAGCCGGGACCCACGGCTTCCCTTCCGCTTCCTCAAAGCAGTCTAGCTCCTGGGGTACCCAGCTGGCTGTTGGAAGAGCATGTGGCTCTTGATCTTGGGGTCATGAGTTCAAGCCCCATGCTGGGTGTACAGGTTACTTAAACTTAACAAAACAAAACACAGGTAACTGCTAGATCCCCAGCACCTCGTGAACTCACTCTTTCTGCAGCAAACATGGCATCACTCTCCTTGAACTCTGGGAAGACGTGTCCTGGAGAGAGGAGACCATGGTCACTGTTGTGACAACCTTGGTTGGTCTGCCCCGAGACCTTCAGGAACCACATCCTAGCTCTGGGCATCCATCTCCCTAAGCAGACCTACAAAAGGAGGCCCAGAGCCCCTGGGCAGCAAGCACAGTGACCCGGCACCAGGCGAGGGCGCCCGGGGGCATAAGTGGGCCAGCTGTCCCCAGGGTGGTTCCTCGTGGGCTGCCCCATCCTAGGGCAGGGAGCTTGGCCTCGCTCCCACCATGTCCAGGCCCCACAGGTCTGGCCTGGACCTCCTGTCTGGCTCCTGGCCCCATGCTCTGGCCAACTGTATCTCTCACAACTCTTCAAATGGATTCCCAAGCTTATTTTGAGGCACATAACTTTGGGGACTCCATAAAGCTTTGGATGCCCTTCCAGGAAAGTGAACGTGGGTGTACACCCACCATCCCATGTCCAACGTCCAGTGTTGGGGGCCTGAGGCCAGCTCAGCGGCATGGACGGGACCCTCATATAGTATCCAGATGCTGCTCCTGCTCCACGCCTCAGGACAGGGCCTCTGCACAGGTGGGTGCACCCCAGCCCTCTCTCTCTTGCTGCCCAGCGTGGGCACTATGGCCTGAGTCCACTGCCCTGCTCACCAAGCCCCAGCAGATCTGGGTGGCCACCACAATGGCTGGGATGAGCCCAGAAGAGGCCTTGAAAAGGTCCCTCGCCTGTCACAGCCCCACTAAATGCCTCCCAGGCCTTCCCACCACTCTTAGGGCACCTCAGCTCCCACCCCAGCCGCTCCTGCAGGCTGCCACCCCCTGTGCCTTGTCACCGGTCCACCATGGCCCCGGGGCCCGGAAGCGAGTCCCGCCCAGGATGCTGGCAGCAGCCCTCCTCACTGGCTTGTTCACATTCAGGCCCGGCACAGAAGCTGCCTGCTATCCAGCCTTCTCCCACCCTTGGTGCTCAACCAGCCGCCTGGAGGCCAGGGCCCCCAGCTTTCCCTCCCCCCGAGGACCCAACGCTCGGGAATTAGCTCCTCTGCTAACTCTCCCCATGTGTGTGTTGTCTGCCGCATGCCCTGTCCTGCCCTGACTGGGTGTGAGGTCGGGAAAGGCAGGGGGTCCACGGGGACCCCCACTCCACTTTCCTACTGCCGCCCGTCACGCAGTGGGGTGCCATCACGGGGTGCACACAGCCTTCCTTGGCTCCGCCTGGCACAGAGCTGCCCCTCGGCTCCTGGAGGCTGTGTCCTGGGCCTGGGACGGACCCCGCCCAGCTCACCTTCCACCTTCATGATCTGGTACGTGTCCTGGACCACCTTGTACTTGGGCTCGTTCCGGAAGGCATGCGCCCAAGCCTGGATCAGATACAGAATCTTGTTTCGGACGTTTACTTCCACCTGCCTCTGCACGGAAAGGAGGAGGAAGAGTGTGACGAGGGCTGCGCAAGACACCAACACCAGGGATGTCTCCCTGTGACATCGCAGCTGGCAGAGCAGGGACGGCCCCGGGTGGGACACCGGGCCGAGCACAGACCCACTCTCTAGGCCCAACCCTCCTCCTTGAAGCCCCGTCCTTCAAACGAACCCGTCGTGGCTACCTGCCCACTCAGGGCTCGACCCTTCCTTACTGCCCTAGGAGAAGCTAGGGCACCCCGGGAGCCCAGCTCCCCAAAACCACATGAATCTTCCTCCTGCCCCAGGAGCTTGACCGCAGGGAGGCTCCAGCAAACGCCAGGCTCTAACAGGGGGAGCCCACGAGACCCGCACTGAGGGGGCAGCCGTGCAGCCAGCCCGGGGGGCGGGCAGCGGGCATGCAGAGCCGCCACGTCCACCGGGTTAGAGCAACACCAGCCAGGTTCCTAGAGCTCTGAGGGATGCTCAGAAAGATGGCAGGATGAGAAAGCTGCTGCGTAGAAATGCCGACCAGCTCACGCACTAGCCCTCTGGTTCCTGCCCGTGATGTGTCCAGTCCTGAACTCCTCCTCTCCGTTGTAACCCTTCCTCTCCAGGGGGCACTAGCCGACTCAGACCACACGCGGCACAAACAGGACACGATCGCGTGACACGAGAAGTACTAACCCTCCTGCTCCTTCAGCCGGGCCACAGTAAGGACTGGCCGGGTCACCGGTCGGGGCCCAGCTCAGGGCCTGGCAGGGCTCTCAGCCACGCGAGCCCACACAGGCCAGAGAGCAGCAGCCCCCCGCCACCAGGGGCAGCAGACACGGCATCCGGGGCTCCGCTACTCGCCTCACCCTGTGGGCCACCCTTTCACCTCAGGAAACAGGTGCACCCCTGTACCACCTGCTCTGCATCACACAACCTGCTGGTGTCACCACCCACATCACAATCCCTGCAGGTAGGCAACACCAGCCTATGGGGCCGGGGGGCAGTGGCCCGTGCAGCACACTCTCTCGGGGCTCTACAAACCGAGGGTGTGGAGCCCACTTCCCAAGGCATCCCTGCTGCGCCATGTGCCCCAGCTCTCCTTCCGTAAACACGTCAGGCTCACACACCTCCATGCTCAGAACACTGGCTCTGCACATGGGACCCACCCAGCTGCCCCTGGTGCTCCTCCCAGGCCTCTGCCCACACACCCCGCTCATACTCATCCCCACACCGCTCCTTCCCTTCCTCCTCCGCCACCCAGTGAGGCTCTGAACCCTGCCCTGGGAAGCCTTTCCTGACCCCGTAGAGCAGAGCCTCCTCCGTGTCCCCAGACACAGCACCCCCTGACATCACCAGCCTGGGATGCTCGAGGTGCAGAAACCACCAACACCCGTCTTCCTGTCCTCTGTCTGCCTAGCACTGCTCCTGCCTCAGGTGCTGGCAAACACCCAGAAAAGCACAGGCCCAGCCTCAGGGTAACTGTGTCCTCTCCTTGCTCTGGACCCCGCTGCCTCCTACCAAGCGCCCACCTTCAGCAGCTCCTTAAGCTCCTCCATGGTCTGCTTGTTGGCCACCTCGTCGTGCACCGTCTGGCCACAGTTCTTCACCACAGACTCCATGACCTGCAGGACCCAAGGAAGGGAAGGGTGGGGCCACTGGTTGGGCAGGGACTGCCCCTGGGACAGGCCCACCTCAGGCCACCTGGCCCCACAAGAGTCCATGTGGCAGCTCTGGGTCAGGCAGCAACCCAAGCTGTGTGCTCCTTTGACCGTCCTCTCTTCCAATGAGGCTCAGGAACCAGAATCACCCTCTGGGCCCTAAGCCTGTCAGCTTCAGGCGGGGCAGCTGAGGCACTGCCTTCCATCACAGCTGCTTCTACCTACCCTCACTCCCCAGGCAGGTGGGCAAGGCCCCGGGGTCAGCCTGTCTCTGCCCTCCAGACACTGGGGTGGGGTGGGGGTGACCCTTGAGGTGGCCGGAATGCAGGGGTCTAGTTACCTCCAGGGCGTACAAGGCCACATGGGGATTCTTGTCGTTGACTTTTTTTTTGATGGAACTCACGGCATATTTAGCTCTGAAAAAAAAAAAAAGAGTATTAGTTAAAAAAAAAGGTGAAAAAAAAACACGTATCTTAGAAGTTAAATTGAGAAAAGCCCCCCACCCCGATCTTCAAAATCCCCAAGCAAATGTTAAGGACCCCCAGGCTGTACCGAGAAAACCCTTTCCTTGTCCCCAGATCCCAGAAACCCCAGTGCGGAGACCACTCGATTCTCCACTTAAGGTCTAATGTGGTCGACTCCCGTCAGGGCAGGACACTGCGGGATCCTGGGGCACCAGTGTGCAGCAGGCAAGCCCAGAGCGCCATGCTGCCAGCCCCCGCTTCTGAGCAGACAGAGCCCCCTCGCTTACTGCGTGTCCCCCTGGCGGATGAGGTCACAGATCTGGAGAATGGACTCCCAGTCGGTCTCCAGCAGAAGCTGGCTGGTCGCTTTGTCTAAGGCAAAAGCACACCGTTACCAGGGCTTGTCCTCTGCAGTTCCCTGGGTGGTCCCCCAGCTCCGCAATGGGGAGAAGAGACCGCCTCGTTCCCACTGAAAACACTTGGGCTGAACGGGACACCGATGAAAATCCTCTCGGCGCCCGATAACCACGAGGGTGCTGTGTTCCCCGAAAAAAAGCAGACGACGTGAAAACTACTAACGCCGAGCACCTGCCGTGCACTCACGCACTCGCGTGCCAAGTGCCCTTCCAGACACCCAGCGTGATCTGAGGTCTTACACGAGCTCCTGAGCAGCGTCCTGTGTCCGTCGTCTTTACGAACAAAGACGACGAGGCCGAGAAGCGAGGTCGCTGCCCAGAGTGGCACAGCGTGGCGCAGAGCCAGGCGGGGTTTCACCCCACGCCGGGCCACCTCCTGCCTCGGGGTCCCTGGCTTTCCCTGGCTCTAGCCTGTCCGCTGGGATGTCAGCGGGGCAAGGCTGGACAGGACGCGGCGCCGACTCGGGTCCCTGCTTCAAGCGTTGGGGGCCGGGCCGGGCTGACCTCCGGCAGGTGCCCGGGTGCGCCCCGGCCTGCTGGCCCTCGTCCCGGCGCCGCGGGGTGCGGGTGGCACTGGCCTGCTGGTAAGCTGCGGCGGATCTCGGGGCCCGAACCGTCCTCAGCCCACAGGAGCACGCCTCCTCGGGGTCTCCTCCAAAGCCACACCCGAGGAAAACGCAGGCGGGCTCCGGGCCGCCGCTGGGGCGCCCCCGACACCGAGCCCGCCGTGGCCCTGGGGTGACGCCGCGAGGCTGCGGAGGGCGCGGCGCGGACGGGGTCCCGGGGGGCGGCGCGGGAGCGCGGAGCCGCTGCGCCGGGCACCGTCGGGCCCCGCAGTCCGCGCGGTCGGGGGCAGGTGCCCGCCTCCGTGACTCAGGGCCCGCGGCCGCTCGCTCGCAGGCCGCGCCGCGGGGGCTCCAGGCCGCCGCCCGCCCGGCCTCCGCGCGCCCTCGCCCACTCGGGTCGCAGCCCGCGCCCAGCGCCCGCCGGGTCCCCGCACCGCCGCGCCCACCCACACCCCGGGGCCGGCATCGCGCCGCGGCCGCCCCCCGCCGCTCCCCGGACGCGGGCCAGCGCGAGGGGCGGGGGCTGCGTTACCTAGGAGACGCTCGAAGGTGCCGCTGCCGCGCCCCATGGCGACCCCGGACCCCGACCCGACGCCGCGGCGCTCTCGGCGGCGAACCGGCGCGCCCCCGACTTCCGCTTCCGCCTTCCCTCGGGCGCGCGCACAGGCGCGGCTCCGGCCGGGCGGCCCTGGGGACGGCGAGCGCCCAGAGCCAATGAGCAGCTCGGACGTCAGGCCTATCCAATGAGGGCGCGGGGGGGCGGGACTTGCGCCGCGTGCCCGAGGCGGGGGCGGGGGCGCGATGTGTCTGCTGCTGGGGGCCGCGGGCGTCGGCAAGACGCTGTTGGTGAAGAGGCTGCAGACTATCCTTCCGCGCGGGGCGGGGGCCGGGAGTGGGGGTGGGGGGCCTGGGACCCCGGGGGAGCGGGGCGCCCGGAGGAGCGGGGCTGGGGCGCCCGGGGGCGCGGGGGCCTGGGGCGCGGGGGGGCGGGGCTGGGACACCTGGGGGAGCGGGGCGCCCGGGGGGGCGGGGCTGGGGCGCCCGGGGGGGCCCGGGGCGGGCTCCGGCCGCCGCCGCCTTCCCTGCCTGGCTCCGCATCCTTGACGGCCCGCACAGCTGAGCTCCGCGGATGGGAAGGGCGACCTGGGCGACCCCCCCCCGACGCGGCCCACGGTAGGCTTCCGCTCTCCCGCGGGTTGGCACAAACGGGTACCCTCTGGGGCCTGGAGTCCGGCCGGTCGGTGTTTTAGGGCAGCCCGCGGCAGGTGAGCCGGTGTCACGGGGAGGAGCCTGCCCCCTGGGACGGAGCTGGTCCCCCAGAGGCCGACCCGCTGGTGGGTGTTGGAGCCGCGGCCAGTCAGCTCTGGGGTTAGGGCGTTGGCCCTTGGAAGCCAGTTTCACCTTCTTTGCTTGGGGTTGTGCTTGACGGTCTAAGCCCCTGAGAGCCGGTGTGTTGGGCCTTAGGCTAGTGGACGTTCCCAGTGGAGAAGCGCCTGTGTCCTTAATGCTTCCTGGTTTTTTCCCACAGGTGGGCACCGACCTGACAGACATCGTGGTCCCGAGGAAGATCACCATCCGGGAGCTGGGGGGCTGCATGGGCCCCATCTGGCCCAGCTACTATGGAGATTGCCATTGTCTCCTGGTAGGTCAGCAGCTGGTGGGCTGCTTTGGGCATTGCTGGGCAGGAGTTTGGGTTCCTGGGCAGTGATGCTAGCTAGTCAAGGGAACAGGACTCAGCTTCCAGTGGCTTCCTTTTGGGACCCCAGTTTGATCCCTAGTGCTCCTGCCCCAGAGCTGATGCACAGCCTGTGTGGGGCTTGCTGGCGGAAGTGTTTATTTTCCATTTGTAAGGCGCTTGCTGTCTGCGGTGTTCCCATGGGTGTGTTTTAATATTGACTATTGAATTGTACCCATTGTGGGTTTGTTCCATCCTAGCAAGGCCTGGCCCCAAATCCCAGGACCCTTCCTGGGAGAAGTGACGGCCACACGAGTAGAGAGGCTTCCACATGGGTGGAAACAAGTGACACCAGGTCACTCTCGTGCAATTCAATTTCCTCTATTTCCCCTGACCCCAAAGTCGTTTGTTTAAAAGTCATTTTGCTTTTCTGAGCAAGGTCTCGATGCCCAAAGGAGGGCATTTGGCAATGTCTCCCTCATGGGGTGGTCTTGGTCTGCATTTTCTTCCCCAGTTCATGATGGATGCCGCCAACCCCACTCAGCTGTCCGCATCCTGTGTGCAACTCCTGGGTCTTCTTTCTGCAGAAGGACTCGCAGAAGCATCAGTCCTGATACTCTTCAATAAAATGTAGGGGTCTGTCCTCCTGGAGGAGTGTGGGGTGCCCCTGGGGAGGAGCTCCCTTGGACCATAGCCAGGAGGGTGGCTCATGGGGCGGCGAGGGCTGGGATGGGCTTGTGGCAGCACACCGTGACTGCGTGCTGCTTCTGCTCTAGTGATCTGCCCTGTTACATGACCATCGAGGAGATGAAGTCCTTGATCAGACTCCCAGACATCATTGCCTGTGCCAAGCAGAACATCACCACGGCAGAAATCAGTGCCCACAAGGGCACTGGCTTATCTGAGGTCATGCACTGGCTCCAGGACACCCACAGGCCTGACCGCTGACCACCTGGAGCAGAAGTGTGACAGGCTAGCTCCGGGGAGGAGGCAGAGAATAGCACCGTTCGGCCTCCAGCGATCTCTACTCGTCAGGGACGGGATGACCCAACACAAGCCGAGGGGCTCCTGGCCTGAGTTGCAGTGATGGGCAAACTGAGGCACCCCAGTTACAGAGACTCCTGATAGCTGGCCTCTGAATGAAAAAATTGTCCCCACGGCAGGGAGAGGAAGCTGGGCTTGCAGGGTGGCTGGGTGTCCTGCTGCCGTCCTGGAATCTACTCCTTTCCCATCAGGACTGCTCTTTCCCAGAGGTGTTTGCGCTGCACAGCCCCGCAGACTTGGTCTCTTGACTGTGGTACAGATCGTACCCACGAGTTTCTGACATGCCGACATGTGTGAGGCCGCTGTCATAGAAAGAACCAAGCCTGGAGTCAAAACGAGAACAGTGTTTTCATTAGTTCACGTGCCGAATGCACATGTGTGCCCAGGAGGGCATCGGGGTCCCACGGGTAGGCGAGCGTGGGGGCGGCTCTGATAGAGCGCAGGAGGTCCTGGCAAGCTCATCCTGATCTCAGCTGGGGGGTTTGCAGAACACCTGTCGGGTGTATTCGTATCCTAGGGTCTCCGTAACAAATTGTCACCAACTTGATGGCTCACAGCCACCTAAATTTATGCTCATGGTCCTGGAGGTCAAAAAACTAACAGCAAGGTGTCCGCAGCGCTGGTTCCTTCTAGAGGCTATGAGGCAGAATGCATTCCTTGCTGCTTTTCTGGCTTCAAGTGGCTGCTGGCAGTTCTCCATAGAACTTGGCTTGTGACTTGTGGAACTAGAATGCTTGCCTCTGCATGTGGCCTTCTCTCCTTATAGGGACCCGTTACTGGATCTAGGGCCCACCCTAAATCTAGGATGATTTCGAGATCTCTAGTTGCATCTGCAAAGACCGTTTGTCAAAATAAGGTCACGCTTGTATGTCCCCAGGGTTACAATGAGACATGTTCTCAGGGCTGCTGTTCAGCCCACTGTGGTTGGGGTTAAGCCCTCTGCTCCGGGTGTGGTGGTGTTTCCTACAGATGGATTTCTTCAGCTCAGCTGGCGGGTGAGGCTAGTAGGGCCTCCGGACGTGCAGAGCAGAGCAGGGCCCAGGCTTCAGCCGCAGTTTCCACTTGGCTACTTCGCTGCCAGGGTCTGTATACAGGAGTTGGATGCCTCCGAGAAGCTCTTGCGGGGCCCCTGGGGCTGAGTCTCTGCCCCCCACCCACCCCGTGGACGTGCTCCTCTCTGGAAAGTCTGGGATCACTGTGTGCTGCGTCACTGTCCCGTGAATCGCCCCATGCAGCCCTGGGTGTGAATGGCCTCCACCCCAGGATGAAGTCCTTGTGGCTTTCAGACAACTTGGCACCCAGAGTCCCCAGCCTTCACCCACCACCCCCACCCCGCCCCGCTTCAGTTACACACCGTGCACGCTCAGGAGACAAGCACCTGGCTGTCTTTGGGGTGACCCCAGTCTGGGCACCATCTCTCAGGGGTGGCCCCCTGGCACAGGCTCCACCTCAAACTTTACATCTGGTGACATCTCATGATAAAGCTACCCCGGGCCAAGTTGTTGAGTTTTGGGGACACTCTGACAGGCCTGAGAGGATTCCATATGCCATGTGACTGGTGAACCTGGTTGTGAAAGGCAGACCTCCTCCAGCCACAACCTGTTTCCATCTTCCTGCTTTAGTGCCACGCTTGGCAACACGTCCAGGAGCATGGGCATTTCTCAGGGACTCGTTCAGTCCTGGTCTTGCCACTGTGCCACGTCCTGGAATCTTACCGCAGAAAGGGTGCCAGCCACTGAAGGAGCAGGCGTGCTGCCCACCCCACTGCCACTGGAGACCTGGCTTGAGTCCTGGCTGCTGCAGGGCGCCTAGCACTCCTGGTCACCCAATGTAGGACAGGGCCCCCACCACACAGAAAGACACCCTCGAGCACAAATACAACTTCAACTTAAGTTTGTTTAACTCAAGTTTAAAAAATAAATAAATAAATAAAGGATGCAAACAAGGGCAAAAGAAGGATCCCACAGAGCACACTGCCTGTGTAGGGCCATACTGCAGGGCCACCTGGCCAAGGCTGAGATAGAGCATTTCCTGGACTGTCCAGGCCCACGTCTGCCAGCTACAGAGCCAGAACTGGTGAGCCCAAGCAGAGCCAGGTGCTGTCCTCACCAGGGTAGGAGCAGCAGGACTCTCCCCTTAAGGTCTTAAGCACATTGCTGTCTGGACATGCACGCCCGCCCGCCCGCCCTCCCTTCTTCCCTCCCTCGGCTCTCGTGGAAGGGTCAAACCTCACCAGGCCCTGTGGTTGGCAGGAATTCCCACATCGCCTTTTTCTAACCACAGGCAGGACCTGGGCCAGGGTCCTGTCCTTGCCATCACACGGTTTCATACCTCTTTTTTCCCCAACCAACCTCCTCTCAAACCCACTAGGTGTGGGTGGTGCCATCAGTCTCTGTACCCCAGTGAGAGCCTGGGTGGGCTCCACCTGCCTCTGTAGGGATGTGGACCCCGACCTGCTGCCTGGCCTGTGCTTTCAGCCATGCTGTGCTGTTCAGCCCCACAGAGCTTCAGTTAGATTCGGCCGAGCGAGCACGGTCTCTCCAGTGGACTGGCATTTAGTCTCTCCAGTGGACTGGCGTTTAAGGACTGTCCTCCCTAAAGTGGCCCTGAGTTATCTCAGCCTGGACCTGAGTATTCAGAACAAAGCTGTGAGTGATGCCAGCTTCAGGGGAATGAGGCTAGGTGTGCCCGACTGTGTCCCAAACAGCTGTTGGCCACTCTATGGGGACTTCAGACACACAAGCAGACGGTCACTCACAGGAGAGCCATCCTAAGGAGAAAAAATGAGAGCAAAGGCCTGGAGCCTTCTGCACCAGAGAGCGAGTCCATGGGGGCCCCTGAGAGTCCCAGTGTGTGTTCCAGGCCGTGTACTCGTCCTCCCCCCACACAGGCGTGGATGCCCTGGTCCTGCCGTCACAGACACGTCTCTGCCTTCTTCCTGGAAGCGAGGTGGGGTGGCTGTGGTGACTGAGTCCCCTGCTGCTGCCGCTTCTTCAGTGCCCTATAGGCCTGCACGGCCCGCTCTCTCTCCTCCCCAATAATCCGCTGTCGGGCCAGTGACGTGGTCAGAGACTGGGACATGCCACCAGAGCTCAAAAGCTTCCTCAGCATCAGCGATTTCTTCCCAGGCTAAAGAACAGAGATGGAAGACTGATGCCAGGTTCAGGAAGGAGGGGAGATGATGAAGAACCCGTGTTGGTCCAACAGCTGTATGCCTGGTGAGAATGTGGCATTCCATGCAGGCTCCCGACCAGGCCTACTTACCTGGCCCCTGCTCGCGCTCGACCTGGGCTGGGCAGTCAGCTCTGGGGGCTGCAGGGCCACCTCGCCAAACTTCACTGGGTCTGGGGGGACAGAGGAGCACACTGATGCCTCTGCCCATGCAACCACCAACCCCGGGCCCCAGGACCCGGCCACCCATCGGCCGCCTGCCACCCCCCAACCCCGCTGACACATAGGTGCCCAGGAAGAGCTACCTCGGAGCAGCTCCTGCTCCAGCCTTTCTGCTGCCTTCTCCTCCCTCCTCTGCCGGATTTTATCCAGTCGCCGTTGCTGGAACCTGAGAAAGAAAGCACAATGCTGCTCAGACTCCTAAAGTCTCACCTCATCGGACTCAAGGCAGAGGTCACCCCTGTCCAGGAGGATGCCCCACAGCAGAGCCCAGCGAGTTGCTGCCAAGTCCCCACTCTGGCAACCACCTACCCCCACAGCCATGCGCCCGAGGGGGCCCTGAACAGCAGGCCCCAGAGTTCCAAGTCCACGTTCTCAGTGGGGGACACTGTGCTCCCTAGGGCACACCTGGAGACATTCTGGGTGGTCACAATGGGTGGGGTGCTCCTGGCACCTCAGGGGTAGAGGCCAGGCTGTTGCTGGCCGTGCTGTATACAATGCCCCCCATCCCCACCCCAAGACTCACTGGCCCCAATGTGGATTGTGCTGCTGCACCTAAACGGTCTCATAGAGCAGCACTGTGTTCAGGAGATCGCTGCGGCTCTAGGTGGCACGTGGGACAGTTTTCTGTGACGTACTTTTTGTCACTTGAGCTGACTACCAGTACGGAGAGCGCTCGGGTGCGGGCAGCCCCAGGAGGCTGCAGACCATCTGCAACCCTCACAGCTGTTAAATGAAGCTTGGAGCAGCTCATCTCAAAAACCACAGTTATGGCAGGAACATCTCAAAGAGCTCTTTTTTTATTGAAACAACCTCCCATGGGTGCCTGAGTGGCTCAGTGGTTGAGCATCTGCCTTTGGCCTGGGGCGTGACCCCGGGGTCCTGGGCTTGAGTCCCACATCGAGCTCCCCGCAGGGAGCCTGCTTCTCCCTCTGCCTGTGTCTCAGCCTCTCTCTGTGTCTCTCAGGAATAAGTAAAATCTATAAAAGAAAAAAAAACCACCTCTCAGCCCCTGCCCACAGGCCCAGGGAGGCGGCCCATGGCTTCCTTCCCAGGCTTCTACAAGGCTGGGGGGCAGAGGAGCTACAGCTGGTGGTAGGCTCCCTCTTGGTGCCGGATGCCACCCTCAGGAACCCTGCAAGGATCTCACCCGAGCCCCCGCTGGACATGCCAGTATCCCTGCTTTACAGATGAGGCACTGGAACCGAAAGAGGTCACAGCTGAAGGCCCCCCAACTTCAGGGAAACGACCCCAGATCAGGTTCTCGGAGAAGAGGTGGCATCAGCCAGGCAGAAGCAGGGGAGCCCCAGAGCCGCGTGGGATCCCCCACCTGCAGTACCCATCTCCAGCGGGCAACCATGGTCCCCCAGGAGCCAGCAAGCCTTCCTGAGCGAGCATCAGCCTCATCTCCCCTTCTCCCCTATTACAACTGCCCTCGACCTCATCTGGCTCTTGGCCCCCCTTGATGAGAAAGGCAAAGACAAAGCTAGGCCACGAGTTCTGTGGATTCAGAGGCTCCCTGAACCCCCAGGGTTAAGAAGCTCTGACAGAGAGAAAAACGCTCAGCAACCAACCAGGTTTTCACTTCCTTCTGTGCTCCCCCTGAGTCGTGGGGTGGGGTGCTGGTCCCCCAGCAAGAAAACACTGTCACCGCAGAGAACAGTCACAGGATCCCTACCTCACCCCTACTCACGCTTTCTTCCGCTCCGACTTCTCCTTTTTGGGAGCCACTGGCACCTCAGGCTGCCGGACCACCTGGTTCTTGCTGAGGAAGAGCACGTGCTGGGCCTCCTGCTCCATTCGCTGGACGTAGGCCTTCTCAGACTCCCACTTCCTCTGCTTGAATTTGGGGACCACGATGTCCGGCTCCACTCCCTTGGCTTCCTTCTCCAGTGTCTTTCTGAAGGCCACCTGGGCTGAGGACAAAAGGAGATGTCGGGGGTGTGGTGCTGGGGGGCTCCATGCTCCTGTCCCTGTGCGGAGCCACAGGGAAGACCAGACTCCAGTAAGTGGGGGCAGCCCAACCACGGGAGCTAGAGAGGATTTGCAATGCCCAGCTCAGGCAGCCACGCGGAGGGATCTGCACGCCCACTGCTGGGCATCAAAGACATCCACCACAGCTCTGTTCAAAAGGAAAACAGCCAGATAACCTAAACATTAGTCAACTGGGGACTCGGTGAATCACTACCCCGTTTATGTAACGATTCACCGCACAAACCCAGAACGTTAACCAATGCACAGAAGGAACGTGTAGCTTTTCCATCATGGATACATGAGAACTTGTGTGGTATTTCTCTGCGGCAGGTATATGGGAGGATGAACAGTGCTTTGTTTCAGGTGGAGGAGCAGGATTCAGAGACAGGGAGGGGCGCTATGCCATACCTTATACCTTTCACCACTGTGTGTGACTGTAGGTCTTAAATAACCCAAACTAAGAACCAGTTCAGTAAAGCACAGTTCAAAATGTGCCACCTTCCGCTGGCGCCAGTACACCGACTGTACTTCCCACCTTCCCTGCCTCTGTCACTATCTCTTTATACCCGTATACCTCCCAATGAAAAACCAGAAGGTTACAAAAAAATCGATGTAAAAACTTGAGAAGACAAACGTATATGCGCAAAACACCAACAAGCCAGACTCCATTCTCCGTGTCCTCTCTGGCAGAGGCTGACAGGTACGCACCCAACCCGGCCTTGAGTGAGGGGTTGGAAAGGTAAGCTTTTTGGGGGAGGCAGGGTTTCATCAATTCCCTCCTTCACCTCCGGAAAACAGCCACTTCTCCCCACATCATTTTGCAACAGCTTCACTGGCCTGCCCTGCCCAAGCCCTCAATTGTTTCAGAGATCGTTTCTCAAAGTACATCTGAACCCATCATCCCTTCGGATGGATCTCTGCTAGTTTGGGGGGCGGGAATCAACAATCCTTACAAGAGGGCTCTGTCGAAACCTCATCTGAGGGCAGCCCAGGTGGCTCAGCGGTTTAGCAGCTTCAGCCCAGGGTGTGATCCTGGGGTCCCGGGATCCAGACCCACGTCGGGCTGCCTGCATGGAGCCTGCTTCTCCCTCTGCCTGTGCCTCTGCCTCTCTCTCTCTCATGAATAAATAAGTTAAAATCTTAAAAAAAAAAAAAAAAGCCTCATCTGAAACCACGCTGCCACCTGCTGCCAGCCACCTCCTTGGCCCTGGGGACACCAGCCTTTGGTCAGAGCCCCACGTGCTCCTGCACCTTCGGACCACCGCGAGCTGGCGGGTTTCTTCTGCTGAAGCCCGGGTGCACATCCAGGCAGCTGGGGACTGGGACACACACAGCTGCATCGCCGCCCAGCCCGGGCCTGCACGTTACCTTCTCTCTTCCTCTTCCTGTTACTGGTGGCATTTTTCATCTCCTGGCGGCTCCTCATAATCTCTCGGAGGCGGAAGGGGATTTCCTGTTCATCCTGGTTCTTGGGCTTGCAATTCACTTTCTTCTTTTCTTTGCTGGAGCGAGAATAGGAGGGTGGGACGCGAGCTAGGTTCGGCATAGGCGGAGTCAGAGGCGCCGAAGCTGGGCTGGCAAGGGCACCGGCAGGCCGCCTGGCTGCTGGGGTGCGGGCCCGGCGAGGGCGCATCCTGCCCGGGGGCCGCCCCTGCGCTGGGTTCTCGCAGGCGCTGGCCCAGGAGGGCGGGAGGGCAGCTGCCTAGTGCCCGGCCGGAGACCCTGGAGCCTCCGCACCACCCCCCCCCAAGCCGATCCTCCGGCGCGCCCGCCCCCCGGGCAGAGCGGGGCGGGCAGGGAGCGCGGGCGCTGAGACCCACCTGCGCGGCCCGGGCCACGGCGCTGAGCGCTGCTTCCCCGGCGGCTGCCGCCCCTGCGGCCGCCCTGGACCCCCCGGGCACACGGGCGCAGCCCCTCCGCGTCGGGCCGCCGCCATCCCCACGCCGGGCGCTCCCGGGCCAAGGCACTTCCGCCCTTCCGCGGGCCCCGCCCCACGCCGCCACTTCCGCTTCCTGCGCTCAGCCCGCCGCCCGTTGGCCAGGGTGGCTGCCCGTCACGCCGCCGGCGGGGCCGACGCGCGTGTGCAGAGGATGCTGCTGCGGAGCCTGGCCGGGGGAGGCCGGTCGGCGGCAGCTGCTGCGCGCGCTGCGGCAAGTACCGGCGGGCGCGTGCGGGAGGCCGGGGACCCGCGCTCCTGCTCCTGCTCCTCGCGCCAGTGAGGCCGAGGCGGCGCGGCAGGGTCGAGGGCCCGGAGACGGCAGAGCAGGGGACAGGACCGTGCGGCCCGGGCCGGAGAAGGCACAGAAGGGCGCAACCGTGCCTCTGGGGGGAGGGGGCTGCCCTCGGGGCCTTGGGCGGTGACCTGGGGGAGGCCAGGGCCGCGGGGGATGGCCCAGCCCGGTAGAGGGAGGGAGGAGCCACTTCCACCCTGCCCCCATTTCTGCCCACGGTGGGGTGCCACCTACCCGCCCCCCGCACCTGCTGGAGTGTGCACGGACTGCCTGTCCCTGACTCAGCATCTGCCTGGCCCTTACATCCACGTCACAGAGGGTAAACCGAGTCTGCAGGCGAAGTAACCTATCTCAGGTCTCCTGGGAGATGAGGAAGCAGAGACGCACCACCTTGAGCCCCCTGCCAGTTCCCCCGGAGCTGGGGGCAGGCAAGGCCTCACGAGCATCTGTCCTCTTAGGGGCCGCGGCCACTCTGCAGCTGGGACCCGCACCCAAGGCTTCCCGGAGGCAGCAGCATTCTCTACAGGCCTCAGGCCCGGATCCAGGTCCGTGACGGCCACGGAGAGTCTGGAAAGGACCACGCAGAGGTGGGCTGTCCATCAGGTGCAGATGGCACCAGGCAGCCCAAGTCCTCCCTGCCCGGCGGGGGCCCTGCAGAAGCCCCGTATGCCCCGCCCCCTGAGCTCCAGCTCCCCACAAACTGCTGCATGAGTGGCTGCCCCAACTGCGTGTGGGTGGAGTACGCAGATGCGCTGCTGCAGCACTACCAGGATGGTGGGGAGCGCGCCCTGGCTGCCCTGGAGGAACACGTGGCTGACCAGAACCTCAAGGCCTTCCTCAGGTTGGAGATCCAGCTCCGAGTGAGGAGTGGAGGCTGAGCCGACTCACCCGAACAACCACACAGGCTCCAGCCAGACGGCTCCACCACAGGGAGCAACACAGAGCTTTATTCTCGGCCCTTCACGTGGCAGGTGTCAGACGGCAGTAGGAAGCATCATTTACTGACTTTATCTGAGAATAAATAAGTTCTTGTGGTTGGACAGGAGGTTTCTGTGCTGTTCCCTTAGGACTTAAGTTACGTTGTCGAAGAAAGCAGGTTGGGGTTGCCATCCAAGTGTTATCGTCAGCCTATAGCTTTCACCAACCTATACAAGTGAAGTAAGATCCATTGCTTTGAATATCCGCATAATGACAACCCCAGGAGCCCCCTTCCATGCCCCCGCACCCCAGGAGTCCTGCCCCGAGGTCAGCTCTGGTTATTCTCAGTGGCCGAGGGAGGATCACCCAGTCCCATGAAGTTGCCATTGGCAAAGCCCTTGGCAGGCAGGAACCCCGGTCGGCAGCCTGGGAAGGGTCCGTTCTTCCAGCTGCAGGGCTCCTGGGGAGACAACCCATTCAGCAGCCAGGTAGAAAGCCGTGCATCAGCCCGCAGGGGCCTGACCCTCCAGCCCTCCCAACCCACTTAGCCACGACCATTGAGGCAACTGGCCAGGTGTAAGGACCCGGAGGCCTCCGGCATCAGCCCTAGAATCAGCCTCCTGGCACTAGCCTGGTCCTCAGCTGCAGACCTGGCCACAGGACCGTTGAGCCCAGGAAGAACTTTATCTTTGGGCCCCCACTGCCCATCTCCACCTCCTGCTCACCCCCATCATGGAACTAACCCCACTTATCTCCCTCCCCCAGCAAGCCCAGGCGCTCATACCAGCGGCCTAGATGGAGCAGAGGCCAAGGACCTTGTGTGTGTTTTCTCTCATCTAAAGGAAAAGCTAAGGTTGTAGCATAAATCCATGACGGGTTTGAGCTGGTAAACAGGCCTTCCCAGGGAGGAGCTTTAACATAAAGCTAGCGTGTTCCATAGAGATGTGTGGGCGAGAGAATGGAAGCAAAACGCGGTGCCTCGTCAGATGCCTGTAGTTCAGGCTGTCTTTCTGGACAGCTACGTGCCTCCTTTCCGGAGGCTTTGGATGGTTCAGAGAAATCTGGTTTATTTATTTTTAAAAGATTCTATTTTTATCTATTCACGAGAGACAGAGAGGGGCAGAGACACAGGCAGAGGGAGAGGCAGGCTCCCTGCAGGGAACCCGATGTGGGACTCGATCCCAGGTCTCCAGGACCACGCCCTGGGCTGAAGGTGGTGCTAAACCGCTGAGCCACCCGGGCTGCCGGAGAAATCTGGTTTATGGTGACACAGCTCTATTAGGCTGTATCTCAGAGAGCTGCCCGTTTAACCCATTCTCCTACAAGTTCGAAAATGTCCCAGAAAGAGAAAGACTTTCCCCAGAGACAGCAGCACAGCAATGCGTGGTGGGCTCCGAGGCTCCACAAGGCCGTGGCTTACATCCGAGACGCAGAGGTTTTTTTGTACGCACCTGTGCGTGTGTGCAGGTGCACATCTGGAGGATCCCACTAAATTAGCCCCACTGCAGAGAGCAAGCGTCACAGCGGAGTGCTGTGCGGTGTGAGATGTCTCCAGAGGGCAGCCACCTTGTCCTTGCAGCCAGGTGAGCTCGTCCGACACGTAGCACACGGGAGTCGGGGATGCCCGAGGTGCCAGCTCCAGGCTCGCCCAGAATCACCCAGGTGTGGGTCTTGTCTGTTCATTCATTTGTGTCACGGGCCTGGTTGACCACCTGTGTCGTGTCTGGCGCTGGGCTAGAAGCTGGGGTCTACTGGAAACGGCTGCTGCGTGCTGCTCTGACGTGGAAGACAGGTCAACACGAGCGTCATCCAGGTGTACAACTGTAAACGTGAAGGACTTGTAGCCTCCATGAGTCCCTATGAAATAGGCATCCTGGTCTATCCTGAGGGGTTGCCCTGAGGAAGTGACCCCTGGGCAGCGCTCTGAGGCCCCAGGAAGAGGCAATGAGACAGGTACACGGTGCAGCAGATGCAAAGATCCTTTTTTTTTTTTTTTTTAATTTTTATTTATTTATGATAGGCACACAGTGAGAGAGAGAGGCAGAGACACAGGCAGAGGGAGAAGCAGGCTCCATGCACCGGGAGCCTGACGTGGGATTCAATCCTGGGTCTCCAGGATCACGCTCTGGGCCAAAGGCAGGCACTAAACCACTGCGCCACCCAGGGATCCCAGATGCAAAGATCCTGCGGTGGAAAAGGGGCTGGGAGCATATAGAGTGAGGTGAGAGAGAGAAGGTGAGCCCAAAAGAGTAGATAGTGGCCTGACTACACAGGACGCTGGGGGCTGTGAAGACAGGTTTTTTGAAGGTCAGAGGACAAAGTGGGGGGGGGGGGTCCCAAGACAACAGCCAGCTCAGTTTGTTCTTTGCTTTGAAGACAAGCAGCTTTAGCAGAGTCTTGCCCTTCTCCGGTGGTTGTGATGGCACAGCCCATCCCTGTCCTGACCCCGTCCCACCTCATCGTTCCTTCGAGCCCTTGACTGCACCCGGGCCCCTTCCCTTGTCTCCTAAATCCTCCGTGGTGATGCCCTCACCCTCCTGAGTGGCCCCGGACAATCTCATTAGTATAGGGTCAGGGGACAATCCTAATCAGCTTACCCAGAAGGTGGATAAATGGCCAGCCGGCACCCTGCTGGGGGATACCTGGCCACTCACACCCGTGACCCTGAGACCTGCCCAGGGCTTGGTGAGTAGTGACCTTCCCCAGTGGCCTGTCTTGGCTGCCACTTACCCGAGGCTCAGAGGGCGGGGAGTTGGCGGGCGTTTCGCTGCCACACTGAGGTCTGTCCTATCCAGAGAGGCTCCCAGCCAGTCACCTTCGGCTCCCCTGTATCAGGTGATGGTTGCAGGCAGTCCCCAGGGCCACCCTCTCAGCTAACCCGAGTGGGCATCGGCCGCAGACTGGACTGGGGCTGGGGCAGCTGGGAGAGCTTGGATGGTGGTTTGCACGAGGCCGGCATCTGAGAGTAGCCATCCTGTATGGGTTGGGGTGTGCACACCGGGCCCACGGCCTGGGGCAGGTGGAGGGGTCCGGCTGGGCCTACACCACCTGGGCTGGGGACGTGGGCGTCAGGGGCCAGAGCAGCCGGGACCACCAGGCCTGCTGCTGGCCGCTGTGGACCCCGTGCACCTCCTGGGCTGGTGCAGGTTCTGGCCCAGAGGACACATCCCAGGGAGGAAGGGTCATGTGGGGTGCAGCCTTCCCCTGGTGGGACCACCTGTCCTCGCCCACCCGTTGGTCTCAGCCCTGATGCTGTAGCCAGCAGCTGGTGGTGGCCCGAGGCTGCGCTCAGGCACTGCAGAGGGGGCCCAAGGGGGGTGGTGCCTGGGCATCTGGCGTGAGGGGCTCCTGTCTGTGTCATGAGCTACCCCCGGAACTTTCTAGGCTCACAGCGGCCCTGAGAGATTAGAGTCACCCTCTGGTGCTAATAGGCTTAGGGGAAGCCGAGTTGCCCTTGAGCAGGGTCAGTGGGGCTTAGGGTGTCCAGGGAGAGGCAGAGGGGAGGTCACCCTGTGCAGCGGGTTCAGGGACACCCGCAGCTGACACACTGCTGCCCAAGGCAGTGTCTGAGCCAGTGAGTGGCCAGCGGATTTGCCAGGAGAGGGAAGAGACTGCGGGGTGGGGGTGGGGAGACGGTTGCTCAGCTCAGCTCGGGACTGGTTCCCAGACAGGCCCCTCCCTGCCCAGCACCCTGCCCTCCAATTCTCCCTTGACTGTTACTGGCACTGCTTGGTGCCCGGCCACCAGGAATGACACTGGGTGTCCCTGCCCCCAGGGATTGCGGTGGGTGGGAACGCAGAAGGGGAGACTCCCGAGGGGGTGCAGCTGGGGGCCTCATTCCCCCTGCCTGACCCCAGGTGGAGCCCCACGTGGAGTTGGCTGGCTGCTCCTGCTGGGGTCATGCTCAGGGCCCCCTGGGTCTCCTGTTCCAGGACTTCCTCTGTTCAGCTGGTTGAGACCTGCAAGGGGGGCAGCCGCAGGGGGGCTGACTGGTGTGCCCCCAGCCCACAGCGTGAGGGAGTCTAGAAGCCAGACGTCGCCGTGGGTTCTCTGCCAACCTGGCCATGAACCTGGAGCCACCGAAGGCCGAGATCCGGTCGGCCACCAGGGTGATTGGGGGGCCCGTCACTCCCAGAAAAGGGCCCCCCAAATTTAAGCAGCGGCAAACCAGGCAGTTCAAGAGCAAGCCCCCCAAGAAAGGCGTCCAAGGGTAAGCAGAGCTGGCGGAGGGGCCCAGCCGCAGGCTACCCAGGAATTGGGGGGGGCGGCCACCCTTTCCTGGCTGAGGTCGGTCCCACCATCCTACTAGGCTGGGGTGGTGCCCCTCATTCCTCAGCATGGAGGTGGGAGGGCTCGGGGCCCCCTGGCACTGTCCCCCTGAGGACCACACTCACTGCCCCTTAGTGACTGGGCCACAGCCCCCGCACCAGCCTGTGTCCCCGCATGCACCCCCACTCCCCTCCTCCTGGCCACTGGCCCTGACCACTCTGTCCTGCAGGTTTGGGGACGACATCCCTGGAATGGAAGGCCTGGGGACAGGTATGACGGCATCTAGGGTCTTCCCAGATCCCCCAACTCTCCCGCGGGCCGTGGGCCTGGGGCCCTGTGCTCCCTGTGCTGTCTCCAGCCGGAGCTTACCTAGGGCATCGCCCCAAGCCTGTCTGTCCTCTGCCCCAACCCCGAGCTTTAGCCTCACCGAGGGGCTGCTCCTTTCAGTGGGTTCGCCGGGTACTTGGAGGTGCCGGAGAGCACCGAGGGGCCCTCGCTGTCCTCTCACCTCCCTGGCGTGCTGTACCCGTACGCTTCCCTCGACACCCTGGGAAGAGGACCTCTGGGCGTGGACAACAGGGCCACGACCCCCCTGATGCCCTGTCCCTTCTCCTGCAGACATCACGGTCATCTGCCCTTGGGAGGCCTTCAACCACCTGGAGCTGCACGAGCTGGCCCAGTACGGCATCATCTAGCGCCAGAGCCTGACCCAGAGGCTTGGGGCCAGGGTCCCTGCCGCCCACTCCGCTCCCTGCTCCGGGTGCCTGCGAGGAGGCCGGCCCCCCCCCGCGGTGTCCAGATGGCCCAGTGTGTGTCTGGAGACCCTCGCAGGGTGGCAGCCTCAGCCCCCAGACGCCCATTACCAGAAGCCCACCAGCTCCCTGCAGGACCCCTCGGGCCCTGCTTCACTTCCACAAACACCGGCCCACAGACCTTCTCTTAGGGCAGGAAGGCCAGGCAGGTGTCCCAGGAATGTGCATCACACCCCGCTCCCCTCCTTTGGTCTAGTGACGAGGACGAGCCCCCCTCACTAGTCTTCCCAGCTGGCGCCCTTGAGCTGAGTGGGCAAGGGGGGGGGTCCCCGGCGGCCTCAGAGCAGCAGCCCTCTGAAGCCAACACAGCAGCAGGAAGCATCCTGTCCAGCATTGCCCATGCTTGCTGTCCCTGTTTCAGAGTAAAGTTAGTGTGGCCCCCACTCACTTGTCTGGAGTGTGTAGGGGGGCAGGGCTGGAGGGTGCAGGTCTGTATGGATGAAGGTGCTGGGGGCAGCGGGGCCCTGGCCAGGCCATGAAGGAGGGAGACCCATTAGATGCAGAGCCTGGCCGGTGGGGGTCGGGGGGTGGTGGGGGTCAGGGGCCGGGAGTCGGGGGCTGGGCAGCACTGGTGAGGCTGGGAGGAGGAGAGCGCAGCCCTGCCGCCCAGGTGAGGGGACAGGTGCAGGGAGAGTGGGCAGTCAGCCGAGTGGCCCAGCCAGCCCGTCCTTGGATGTCCACTGCGGCTGGACAGGTGCCCACCAGTGACCCCGCAGTCCCCCCCCACCCGGACGCCGCACCCTGGGGAATCGGGCACACCTGCACGCACAGGCCTAGTAAAACTGTCCCCAGCAGCAGTTGCCACCTGGAAGCCACCCAAGTGTGTGTCCACATAGACCAGGGGCATTTGTGGGGTGTCTTCATCCCACAGGGACCAGATGGTGATTCTTGGCAAGGGCTCTCTGTGATCCCATTTATGTGAAAGCCAGAAAAACTCACGGTAACTGAAGGCGCTGAAGGCCAGCTTGGGTGGCCACAGGGAGGAGGGAGAGCAGCCCGCTGCCGTGGGCCCCTGACCCTGCCTCGGGTCCCCGTGTTCACGTCGGGAAGAGTCCCCACGCTGCCCGCTTGAGACTGGTGCCATTTACCGTATGAGCCATGCATCTCACGAAAGTTTATTCCCGCCTGGGTCTTGCTTCCGGCCACCACAGTGGACGGGAAAGGGCCGGCCGGTGGTAGGGGAGTGGGGCCACAGGGCTGGGCCTCAGCGGCAGGCATCTGGGGGGCTTAGAGCCTCGGGCGGGGGTCGGAGGTGACGGTCAGGGCAGAGAGGTGGAGGCCTGATGGAGTTCCATCCAGTCTTGGCAGGCGCGAGCCCTCCCCACTGGCCAGGCCCCTCATCCAAGCAGCCGGGGGGGGGGGGGGGGGGGCAGACTCTGCTTACACAGGCCTCGGGCGGTGTGGGCGGGGTGGGGTGGGGCGGGGGGCCATGCCTGGCTCAGGGGCTGAGGACAAAAGTCTCCAAAAGAGTGTGACATCAAGTGGTGGCAGGGGGCTCGCCCTAGCAGGGTTGAGGGAACCGGGAAGGAGGTGGACATGGGGCGGGAGGCACAGCAGGTGGAGGAGACCAGGGGTCTGGGCCATGCATGGTGACTCGATGCCTTTCCTGGGTGTCCTGCTGGGCTGTGAGCCCTGGGCCAGCCGGGCCACTTAGGCAGGGGGCCTCTCCCTGGGTGCCCCCGTCCCCGCGGTTCTGGAGCTCTGCAGCAGCCCCTTGCGAACCGCCAGGGCCCTCAGCAGCCCGGCGGCCAACAGGAGCTCGGCCCCCTGGACTGCGACGACTGCGATCGCATAGACGCCAGTGGCCCGGAGGCTCCTGCGGAGCCACCCTCGCAGCAGGGGGCCACAGCCCTGCAGATGCACCACCCTCTGAGCGGCCTCCTCATCCAGGCCCAGAGCTCCGAGGCCACACGGGTCGCTGACGGCCGCCGCATCTTCCCTGGGGCGGATGCAGCAGGAGGCGGGAAGGCTGCAGGCCTGGGCTCCCGGGGAGCTGCAGTTAAAGTGCCTGTGAGGGCACAGGGGCCTCAGACTGCGGGCGGGGCCCACGGTGCGGGGCCCGGTGCCAAGGCGGGTGCCCCTTACCTGCCCTTCAAACCGCCGCGGCCGCACACTCACATGCGCGCACGCGGGCTTGTGCACTCGATGCCCCGCTTCCTACGGTTTGTCCTGCAGGCGGCGGCCTCTGCACACGCAGGCTCGCCCCCGCCCAACCTCACACACAAGCTCTCGTCTCCCGGAAGAGTGGGCCCCGCCAAGCAAGGACCCTTCCTGACACCACGGGGGCTGCCACAGTCCAGTCACACACGGCCCACCAACGAGAAGGCCACGTGGATGCTTCTAGAATGCCTGGCACTTTTTAGTTGGGTACTGGTGGCTGGTTCTCAGGTGTCTATATGACTCCACTACTCATGTCAGTTGTCCTCAAGCAGAATGTAAAAACATACCGTGCCATGTTCCTAAATAGACAATGCTTACAGACACACAGACGGAGACACGACACAGACACATGTACAGACACACACACACACAGACACGTATGCAGACACAGACCTAGACACACACACATGCACACACACAGACACATGCATAGACACACAGACATGTGCACAAGAGACACATGCACACGCAAGATGCACACACATGCACAGATACACGCATGCACACAACAGACACACACCCACATGCACAGACACACGCCGTAGAGGGAGACCTGTGGAGTCCACAGCGATGTCCCCAAGAGCCTAAGTTCACTTGACATTCAGACGTTTTGCATGACGACCTCACTGAAAGCACTCCTCACTTCCTAGTCTGCGGGCTCAGTCTCCCACTAAGATCCCTGTCCACCTGGTCCTGGTGAAAACCCGAGGCGGGGTTTGGCCTGGGCCTGAGTGTGTGTATGTGCGTGTGTGCGCACACTCGTGTGCCAGCGACTGTATCCATGTGGGTGTACGCGGGTGTGGCCTGCTGACCACCAGGGACTGCCCCCTGCACCTGCCGCGCCTGCCCCGTGGCCTCTGGGACTCACAGGTTCCTCGTCCAGTCCTGGTAGGAAGACACCCCACAGCACTGCAGCCCACGCTGCACCTGGTCGATGAGGAAGTGCAGGTCGGGGTCATCCTGATAGTGGGCGACGGCCGCACGCAGGGTGTACTCCAGGCCGTCCTGCAGTGGGCCCCACAGGGCCACCAGCAGGGCACCCAGCACAGCTTCCAGCAGCAGGAAGGCGAGGAGACCCCCAGAGAAGCAGTGCAGCAGGCAGGCGTTCTCACAGAGGGCACCCAGGCAGCCTGCCAGGCTCACTGCGCCGACCGCCAGCCCCCCCAGCGCCAGCCCCAGCATGGGGTCTCTGGGCAGGGCCACCCCACCACTCCCCAGGGGCCCCTTGACTGCCAAGCCCCAGAGCCCGATGGCCAGGGCCAGCAGACCAAGCAGAGAGAAGACAAAGTTGAACAGGAAGGTCAGGTACTTCAGGCAGCTGCTTCCCAAGGGGAGAGGGGAGGCCGGATCGCCCCCAGCCCGCCAGATCTGGTCCTCTCGGGGTGCCGGCCCCGGGTGGTGTGAGGTGAGTGGGCTGCTCCCGGGGAGGGCCCAGCACCCAGCGCCCTGTGGAGGAACGAGGAACAGACAGGGAGACCTCAGGCGCAACATGATACTTGACAGGCAGGTGACCTGCTGGTGGCCAGGTGTCGGGGCCTGGCAACAGGGAAGAGGCTCAGAGGCCCGGGGCGGCCGGGGAGGCTCCAGCGGGCGTGTCCCATGCAGCCAGGCGCCAGAAGGCCCGTTCACGGTGGACGCCAAGCAAGGCGATCCTGGGCAGCAGGTGTCCGCGAGCACACGCCCGTCCCTTCTGCCCTCTGAGCGCGGAGGCCGTGGGCCCCAGGCACGTGGCAGCCAGAGCATCAGTCCAGGGGGGCTTCCCCACCCCGCCAGTCCAGGGGGACTCCCCCACCCCACCACGAAGGGCTGGCCCCGGGGACGGCGCCGTGTACATCCCCCGTCAGGCCAGCCAGCGGCCAGGACCCCTCCGTCGGCGCCACGCTCTGAGCGCCGAGCTGCACGTACGGCTGCACCCGCCGGGCTCGCAGGGCAGCTGGAAGGGGCCCGGGCTGGCCCTGAGCAGGACCCCCGGCCGCGCCCGGCTGCGCTGGTTGTACCAAGTGTGGGGAGTAGAGGAGGGCCGCCTGCGGAGGAGCAGCCCACGGCGGGGGTCTGCGGAAGCCGCGAGAAAGTCTGCCCGCTTGGGCCCTTCATGGTCAATCTCAATTTCAAATCCCCCCCACCCCCTCCCAGCCCTCGGAGACTTCCGTTGTCCCCCTGCAGGGAGGAGAGGCATGGCTGCCCCAGAAATCTGGGAGATCTAGGCTGCTGTGGCCCCACCTCGGGCAGGGCTTCCACGCCAAGCCAGCTGACCAGCAGCGAGCCTCCTGCACCCCCGGCCCCCTCCGCCTGGAATCCTCTTCACTGGGCACCTGGAGCACAGGAGGATTCCCCCCCGCCCAGACCCCAACGGGCAGGAGGAGCACAAGGCCAGGCCGCTGGTGCCAGCCCAGCCTGGGCGGGGGAGGTGGGGAGGGCAGGGGGGCCTTCAGCACCGAGCAGAGCCCTCCAGTCCACAAGCAGCAGCGGGGGCTGGGCAGGACAGGTGGAGGCCCCGAAGGCCCCAAGGGGCACCGCCCACTGGCCATGTGCTGCCCTCCGCACTTCTCCCCCCCCCCCCCCCCCCCCCCGGGAGCCCAGGGGCCAGGGTAGGAAACGGTTCAGAGCTGCAGCAAGGTGCTGGGTGAGGATAAGGCACCTGGCCAGTAAAACCCCCATCCTGATGTCAGCTCCTCTGGGTGTCCACCTACCGGCTAGCCCCAGCCCTCGGCCAGGCTCAGGGTGGGACCCGGGGCCAGGGTCCTCTGAGGCGGAGACATTCCCAATGGGGGGTGGAGGCCCCCAGGGCACTGGCTTACCTGGGACAGCAGGGGGCTCCTTTCCCCGCCCTCCATCCTCCACCAGGACAGGTGTGCTGTCCCCGCCCCTGGTGTCTCCAGCTGCACGTTGCCCGTTCCCCCCGCCGCCCTGTTGAGCTGTGCGTCCCAGGGCCGCCGGGCTATGAGCTGAAGCAGGGCGCCACAGTCACGACCCGATCATGTGAGGCATCACGTTTTAGGGCTTAGGACAGCTTCTGCTTGTTGAGACGCAGCCCATCCTTCTTCTTAAGCGCAGATTGCAGCCTTGCTGTGGATTCCCTGAAGCCCTGTGCAGGCATGACGGGGGTGGGGTCCTCCGTCACCTGGTGGCCGCCACTGCAGGGCCCCAGTGTGGGCCTCAGCCTGGCAGGTCCAGCGTCCGCTCCATCAGCTCACCCCTGAGAGCCAGATCACAGAAATAATCCTGGGAGACCCGCCAACAGTTAAACGCCAGTTACCCCCAGCTTATTCCCTGTAAGAATGAGACAGGGTCCACTGGCCAGATCACATCCTTCCTGGTTTTGAGGTACGCGGGCTCCTCCCTCCTTCCAAGCTTCTCTTCTCAGGGGCAGGACTTGGTCACAACCATCGTCACGTGTCCTAGCGCTTGAAGGCTCCGGGCCACGCAGCTGCCCCGCACACAGGGCTGCTCAAGGCTCTGTGACCCTGTCCTGTCCTCTCTCCTTGGCTTGGACGGCGGTGGGAGGGAAGGTTCCGAGCAGATCCCCACCCACGCCAGGGCTCGAACACAGGGGCACACACCTCTCCATGCCTCCCTCGTTGCTTTGGGAGGTGGGAGGTTGACACGAATGGCAGTCATTGGCTTGCGGGGCTATTTGGAGGTCGCAGAGGGACCCTCCACACGTTTTCATGGCAGGAGAAAGGGGGAACCTCCCGCGCGATGCCACGTGCCCAGTCTGCCTTCGCCATCTTCTCCCCCTGGTGCTTCTTCTGTTTGACATTCGAGCCCCAGGCACTTCCCCACTTGACCCTCCACCTTACAATCCAGCCTCACGGGCTGCTTGCTGGCTCTCACGCCCTCGACCTTGTTCGTCCCCCGAAATCTCCTCCCTGTGTCCAGTTCTAGATCACATCCTGCCCAGCAGGCAGGGGCCTCCCGTCTTCCCCGGGGCTTTTGGGACACGACTTACCATATTTTGTGATGATTTGTGATTTGCGTTCTTGCTTCATGCCCCTGCCCCCTGCCCCAGCTTCCCACGTGACAACCACCCAACGGGGCCCAGCCTCAATTCCTGACCCGCAGGACCGGGGTGGGTGGGTAGTAACTGGTCATTGTGTTAAGTCACTAAGTTTTGGAGGAGCTCACTTCACAGACTTATGGTGACAACGGATTTACAATAGACGTACGATTATACAATAGATGACGGACAGTGGATCACTGATCTATGTCAGGGAGCGTGCTGAGCCACGGCCAAAGACCCTAGTCAGCAGGAGCTTACCTCGGGTGAAGAGGAAGTCATCAAGGGAGCCAACAAAGACGTGAATATATGTGATTTTTTATGGTGGTCAGAGCTGGGAAGCCAGCAAAGGAGGGTGAAGAGTTGGCTGCGCCCCAAAGACATGAAAACGGGGACTCAAGTACATAGATGCACATGTTCACGGCAGCGTTATCCACAATTGCCAAAAGGTGGCAAGCACCTGACGTCAATCCACAAAGGATGGAAAGTCAAAATGTGCTCTATCCACCCAGTGGAATGATTCCAGCCATCGAAAGGCGCTCTGACAGCTGCCACGCCGCCGTGGATGGGAAACCGTCAGGCAGTGAAAGAAGCCAGCCGTCAAGTCCACGTCCCTATCATTCTGCTGACGTGAGATGCTCAGAGTAAGTAAATCTGTAGACGGACGAGGATGGGTGGGTGCCGGGCCCTGGGGGCGGTGCTGAATGGGGGTGGGGTGTCCCTCGGGGGGTGAGGGGAACGAATGTTTGGGAAGTAGATACAGGAGGTGCTTGCACGACACCGACATCGTGACAGCACCAAATGCCACTGAATTGTTCAAAGATGGCTGGCCGCATGCTGCGTGGGGTTGATGTTAATTAAATAAAAGAGGAAAGGGAGAGATGGGAAAGGTTTCTGGCAGCCTCCGCTCGCCTGTCCACGGAAGCGGCCCACCCGGACCCCTGGGTGCCTGCCCCCAGCTCCACCGCCAGGGTCTCGGGTGACGCCAGTCACCTCTCCAGCTCTGCTCGCTCCTGTCCTGACACTGGGCGACACCGAATCAAACTACAGCCCCCACCCCGCCGAGGGGCTGGACTGATTCCCTTGCACCCACATGTTGAGGCCCCAAACCCCAGAACCTCAGAAGGTGACTTGGAGAGCAGCCCTTCAAGAGGTCACCAACTTCAAACGAGGCCAGAGGAAACTGGGCCGCACTGGCAGATGCCAGGGACACTTGAGATGCTCGGGCGCAGCGGCCTGTGGCCCAGGGGAGCGCCCCCTGAGAGTCCCAGCTCCCTGTCACCGTGCTCGCAATTTCCAGTCTCCAGAACCCAGAGAAGAGAAATAAATCTCCACTCTGGAGCCTGTGGGATTGTGCAGTGGCCGTCCTAGCAGCTCGGCCGCTGATGCAACGTCAGCAGAGTCAGCGGCAGAGCCTCCCGGTACCACGAAGGGCTGAAGAGGTGAGCGGGGGACCTGTCACCGCGCAAGCTCACTCCTGGGGGCGCCAGGAGACCTCACGTAGAAGACGGGGTCTTGCCCTCTGTAGGATGGACATGTTTGTTTGTTTGTTTGTTTGTTTGTTTTTTAAAGTGTTTTTTTTTTTTTAATTTTCATTTATTTATGATAGTCACACAGAGAGAGAGAGAGAGAGAGAGAGAGGCAGAGACATAGGCAGAGGGAGAAGCAGGCTCCATGCAGGGAGCCCGATGTGGGATTCAATCCCGGGTCTCCAGGATCGCGCCCTGGGTCAAAGGCAGGGACTAAACCGCTGCGCCACCCAGGGATCCCATGATGGACATGTTTGGGTAGAAGAGAAGCAGCGAGACCAGAGGCCGCTCTGTAAAGGAAGAGGGGGAAAGCGACAGTGGAAGGATGTGTGTCGTCCAGTCGGAGGCCGGTGTCCCGGTCTTGCAGGGAACCCTGCGTGCGGCTGGGTCTCGCTGCCTCCTCAGCAACCCCCCCCACCCGGCCTCTCTTCCTGCCTCTCCCTGGTCTCCTGTCCCTCCAGCCTCCAGAGAATCTGTCTGAAACACAACGGAGAGCCTCCTTTGCGTCACCCCTCCAAAGGCCTTCAAATATGACACACTGAGACTAGCGCCCAGATGCCTTTCCACGACCCACCCGGTTCTTGGGCCCAGTCCCCCGCTGCCCTCTGCACGCCTTGCTGTTCTTGGAGAACCCAGTGCTTCCCGGGCCCCAGGACTTTGCAGATGCTTCCCTCTCGTCCTGTGTCACTCTTCTGGGACTTGCTCACACTTCACGTCCTCAGAGAGATCTTTCTTGACCGTCTTATTTAAAATTAAAATAGCCTCTGTCACCCTCTGTCCCCTCTGCTGCAGCGGTTGCCGGCGACCAGACGTTGCACACTTACACGTTTCATGTGTTTACACATAGATTCCACTGGGGCAGGGGCTCCCCCGTTCCTGTTCCATCCCCAGCATTCGCCCCCACACCTAAATAGACTAGCAAATATTGGAGGATGGGCTGAGGAGGCACATGACCTCTTCCCTAAAACTGAGGTCACAGAACATGTCATGTTGTGAACACTGATATTGTCAAACGGTAGGAGGATGGAGAGGAAATGAGGGTGATAAGGTCCTAACTTTTGCGGCACACGAGATACACAAAGGCGAGCTGGAGGGGAGCCCTGGGGTTAAAACACATAGACTGGGCAGGGAGGGGGTGGGGGCTCGGCGGGTTAGCGCCGCCTTCAGCCCAGGGCCTGATCCTGGAGACCCGGGATCAAGTCCCACGTCGGGCTCCCTGTGTGGAGCCTGCTTCTCCCTCTGCCTGTGTCTCTGCCTCTGTCTCTCATGAATAAATAAATAAAATCTTAAAAAAAAAAAACCACATAGACTTTGGCCCCTTGGACATTTCGGTGGCTTTCCCCCACAGTCATGGACAAGGTCACAGAACCTCGCAGGGCCTGGAGCAGGAGCAGGGATGACAACTAGCCGGACCCAAGCAGGAGGCCTGCAGGTGGGCTGGTGGCCCGTGAGCCACGACAGTGTTTTGTAGGACATTACGTCTCTGTGGCCAGGGAACATTGCCCTGAAATGCAGTATTTATTTATTTATTATTTTTATTTATTTATTTATTTATTTATTTATTTATTTATTTATTTATTTATTTATTAAAAGACTTTATCCATTTATGAGAGACAGAGAGAGAGGCAGAGACCCAGGCAGAGGGAGAAGCAGGCTCCATGCGGGGAGCCCGATGTGGGACTGGATCCCGGGACCAGGATCATACCCTTAGCCAAAGGCAGCCGCTCAACCACTGAGCCTCCCAGGCGTCCCTCTTTATTTATTTTTTAAATATTTTATTTATTTGAGATAGAGAGGGGAGCTTGAGAGAGCACAGGGGCAAGGGAGAGGGAGAAGCAGATTCCGTGCTGGGGAGGGAGTCCCAGGACCCCGAGATTATGACCTGAGCTGAAGGCCCACACACAACCTCTAAAATGCAGCTAAATTCAGTTTTCCTGCCTTGCCTGGATTTTCATAAACAATGTCATATTCCCTGGGGTACTCCCTCCTCTCTCCATCTGCCCCCCCAACCGACTGGTCTCCTACTCAGTCTGCCCCCCCCTCCCCAACCCCAACTGCCTCCTCCATCCCCCCACACCTCCCCATCTACTCCCCATCCCTCTGCTGGCCTCTCCAGTCTGGTCCCCACCCCGTCTCCTCCCCTCCCCCATCTGCCTCCCACCCCTCTCTATCTGCTCCTCCCTCCTTCCTCCCATCCCCACCCACCAGTCTAGTCTCCCAACCCCCTGTGCCCCCACCCCTCCCTAGCTGTACCTCCCTCCCTCTACTCCCCTCCTCCACCTGCCCACCCCTGTCTTCCCCCCCTTCTCTGCCTCCTCTCCCCCCATCTGCTCCTCTGCTGCCCTCCCTCTCGCTGCTCCTCCCCTGTCTGGTGTCCCGGCCCCTCCCGTCTGTTCCCCCCATCTGTCCCCCTAACTCTGTCTCTACTCTCCTTACCACCCCCCCCCCCCCCGTCTGTCCCCCCCTCCCCCATTCCGTCTGCTCCCCGCCCCCGCCTGGTCTCCCGCCCCCTGTCTGTCCCCCCGACTCGTCTACTCTCTCCTCTCCCCCCACCGTTGTCTGCCCCTCCCCTATCTGCCCCCCCACGCTGCTCATCACCCCCATCTCCCGCCCCCTCCCATCGGTTCCCCCGTCTGTCCCCCCCACTCGTGTGTCCCCCCACTCCGTCTACTCTCCCTTCCCCATCTGCCCCTCCCCCGTCTGCACCCCCTGCTGCTCCCCCTCCCGTCTGCCCCTCGCCCGTCTGTCCTTCCCCCCCCATCTGTCCCCTCCCCTGTCTCTCGCCCTCTCCCGTCTGTCCCCCCTCCCTCTCCCGCCCGGTCTCCCCCCCGCCGTGTGCCCCTCCCCTGTCTGCCCCCCCTTGTCCTCCCCCGTGGTCTCCTGCCCCCCCCCCCCCCCCCGCGTCTGTCCCCCCCCCACTCCGTCTACTCTCTCCTCCCCCTCCCGCCCGGTCTCCTCCCGCCGTCTGCCCCTCCCCCACCGTCTGCCCCTCCCCCGCCTGCTCCCCGCCCCCCCCGCGAGCTCGCGGCCGCCTGGTGTGCGCATGCGCGGGCCCTTGGAGCGCCGGAACTCGGGTTCGGGGCCGCGCAGCCGGCGGAGCGCGTTGGACGAGGCGCCGGACGTCGCGCGGTGGCGGCGGCGGCGGCGGCGGCGAAGCTGGAGCGGCGGTGGCGGCGGCGGCGGGAGGCCGGGGCTGAGGCCGGGGCCGGGGCTGCGAGGCCCGCGGGGCGGCAGGCGGCGGCGGCGGCCCGGGGCCCGAGCCCGGAGACGGGAGCGGCCGCCATGGCCGAGAGCATCGTGAGTGGGGCGGGAGCGGGGCGCCGGGATGAGGCAGCAGATTTACCGGCGCGGCCTGTGGGGCGGCGGCCCGCTCCCGCCTCCGCCCCCGCCCCCGGCCCCGGCCTCGGCCCCGCTCCCGGCCCGGCCGCGGCCCCTCCCGCCGCCCGGGCTCCTGCGGGCTCCTGCGGGCTCCTGCGGGCCGGGGGCGGGTCGGGGTCGGGCCGGGGCTCGAGTCCCCGCGGGCAGCGCTGTGTCCACGGCCGAGCGGGCGCGGGGCTGGGGGACCGGGGCTGGGGCACCGGGGCTGGGGACCGGCCGCGACCCCTGTGCGGCTCGGACGCTCGGACACTGACAGCTCCGTGTGCGCAGGGGGCACGTTCCGAGGGTTGACCTCGCTCCTCTCCCGGAGTTAGGGAGCGCCGTGCCCCCCCGCCCCCGCCCCCCCCAAGTGAAGTGAAGGAACTCAGCGAAAACGAGAAAACAAAACGCCGGACCAGAACAGTCCTGCGTTTACTTGTGGCAAGTTCCCTTTCACAAGGGAATGTGGCTGGGAAAGCCTCCGCACGGCCGTCGGACGGAATCTGGGCTGACGTCGAGGAGCTCCTGGGATTTGGGGGGGAGCACGGCAGGTGGCAAGTCACTCCCGCTTCGGGGCTCCCTCCTGGGGTCTCGAGCCCTCGGAATTTAAGGCCTTCCCGCTCCCTTCTCCCCTCCCCTCTTCCCCCCTCCCCCAGTCTCCAGGGGTCCTGGAGTCTCCTCCAAGTTCCCCAGCATTGACAGGACTAGAGGGAACAAATGGCCCAAGACAAACTTCAGAGAAAGTAGCTCCTTTTAGAATAAGATTTCCTTTTTTTTTTCTTTTTTAAAACATTTTATTTGTCTATTCATGAAAGGCAGAGAGAGGCAGAGACCCAGGCAGAGGGAGAAGCAGGCTCCATGCGGGGAACCCGACGTGGGACTCATCCAGGGACCCCGGGGTCACGCCCTGGGCCGAAGGCAGAGCCCAACCACTGAGCACCCCCCCCCCCCCGCCCCCCCCCGGGGGGGAGGCCCTTTGCTGTAATACTTTTGATTCAAGTAGCCACAAACCAATGAGTTGTTTTAGAAAAGGCTGTTTTTCTGGTCCTAAGTATACAAGGCGAGGTGCTTACTGACAGCATTGGCTGTCCTCGAATTCTTCTGTAGGAGAGATTGTCTGCAGGTAACTGATTTTTATGGTGCCAAGAAGTATTCTGGGCTCATTTTCTTATAGGTAGCGAAACCCAAGTCACCAGGAGGCTGTGTGTCCGTGTTGCCAGGTCTTGGAGTGTTTTTTATACTGTAGCCCGTGTGTCAGACACCAGGCGAGAACTCACCTCAGTACAAACTATGTTTGTGGGTAGGTAAATCCTGGATTCAGTCGACAAACCAGGGCTGCTATGCCCTGTTGCAGATCCTCAAACAGGATGATTTCTTAAGCTTTAGAACCCTCCGGAAACCTGGGAAACCTGGACCTTTAACTCCTCAAGGAGTGGAGTGTCAGGCTCTTGTTCCCGAGTGAACAAGGGAACGGTCACAAAATCTCCCACAGAGAAGCCGAGCTCTCGTTAAACGTGCTGCAGTGTGGGACACAGATTTCAGAAATGGATTACTTGGCAAGTGCCCATGCTGTATGCAATGAAGACGTTTTTCTAGGTGTCGAATCCAGAGAGAAGGGTAAAAGAAGAATTTGTATTTGTATTCCTCACTGATGAGTGAGAAAGTTAAGGAGATGTAGTTAAGCAAAAAGAAGGGCAGCCCGGGTGGCTCAGCGGTTTAGCACCTGCCTTCAGCCCAGGGTGTGATCCTGGAGTCTTGGGATCAAGTCCTGCATCGGGCTCCCTGCATGGAGCCTGCTTCTCCCTCTACCTGTGTCTGTGCCTCTCTCTGTGCGTCTCTCATGATTAAATAAGTAAAATCTTAAAAAAAAAAAAAGGCAGAAAAGATACTTTATGCCTTAACAATTGGGATTTCTAAGGATTATTCAAAATAGAATCTTGAGAACAGTATCAGAGCAAAGCCTTTTCAGTCCAATGAAAGTTAGTAGAAAATGAGAAATTCAAACTAACTTAGGAAAATCTAGATTAATCTTGTTTGATAAAAGCAGACAGTGGATCAAGAGCTATTGTGTGTCAGTGAAATTTTTTTTTTAGATTCTGTTCTTTTAAGGTTTTATTTTTACATAATCTCTACATTCAACGTGGGGCTTGAACCCACAATTCTAAGACCAGGAGTTTCAGGTTCCACTGACTGAGCAAGCCAGGTGCCCCACCGAAAATCTTTTTTTAAAAACAATAGCTTGTGACATTTTTCACTCATAGAGGTTTTTGTTTTTTTTTTAAGTGTTGTTTTTGGTATAGTGTACAGTGCAGTAATTGCTGAGAAGCCACCACAAGTACTTGGTGGTGTGTTGCTGCCTTTCTTTCTTCCCACCCCTCAGGTGTTGGAGCCTCGTCCATCTGTTTGCAGGGCGTTGCAGGGCGATCCTTTTCTTGCTCCCTGACAGTAGGAACTTGCCTAGTGGGCCAGGCACAGGAACTCACCTTCCCAAGGACTTTGACCTGCATGAAAATCCAGTTGGAATGGGAGGCTCTCTTCATGCAGTGTTCCAGGCCTGCCGATTGCTACAGGCTTGCCATAAAAATATGTAGGGACACCTGGGTGACTCAGTGGTTGAGTGTCTGCCTTCGGCTTAGGTCGTGATCCTGGGGTCCTGGGATCGAGTCCCCACATTGGGCTCCCTGCATGGAGCCTGCTTCTCCCTCTGTGTCTCTGCCTCTCTCTGTGTCTCAGGAATAAATAAATAAAATCTTAAAAAAAAAGTTTATAAAACCCTGCTACATTTATCACGATGTTAAACACCTTTATTTCTTTTCTTTTAGTTTTTCTATTGAAAACAACAGATGAGAAGATATCCTGTGATTCTTTTAGATCATTCTAATTTTTGCATATAGATTCTAGAACAAAGTGAGATCTTTTTTATTTTTAATTGTTGTGTTTAAAATTTTTATTTATTTATTTATCTTTAAAGTAATTTCTATACCCAGTATGGAACTTGAACTCACAGCCCTGAGATCCAGAGGTGGATGGTTCACTGACTGAGCCAGGCGCCCCAAAGTGAGATCTTTTGTAAAGAGCCCAGTCGTTCATGATTCATGAATAGTTTTTTTTTTTTAATTTTTTGCTGTTGTGTTGTTTTTGTAAATCTGAAGAGAAAATTTAAGTGTTTCACATATATTTCTTGTAGATATGGTTAAAATTTTTTCTTAGTGAAATGACCTGGAGTTGAGAGGCAGGGCGGTAGTCTCTTCACATATGTTGATGAATCTCATACCTCTGCTGTTGCTTGGGTGTTCCATGGGAAAGGGCGAGGCTTGGCTCTAAGTTTCGGTGACCCAGCTGCTGAAAGACCTCAGATGTTAGTAATAGGTCAGGAACTTACTAGTCTGTGCAGTAACCACCTTGTTTCATTTGTGACAGATAATTCGTGTCCAGTCCCCAGACGGGGTGAAGCGGATCACAGCCACAAAGAGAGAAACAGCTGCAGCATTTTTGAAAAAGGTAGCTGTGGCTTGGGTGTTTGCATTGTTACCCTCCGCTGTTACTCCCTTCCATCTCTCCCTTTCCTCTTCTCAGTCTCTGTTCCTGCCCACTCCCTTTTTCAGTCTCTTGCATTGTTCTCCTCTGTCATGACTGGATTGATCCAGGGTTGGATTGCGTCACAATTGACCCTGGCTTACAGCTGTGGTACCAAGGGTCTGAAGGCATGTGTTGAAGTAGTTCAGGAGGGTGAGAAATCGGAAAAATTAGAGTCAAAGACTTGAGTTGTAAAAAAAAAACAAAAAAAAAAAACAAAAAAAAACAAAGACTTGAGTTGTCCATCAAAGGAGAATTATTATTATTTTTTTAATTTTTATTTATTTATGATAGTCACACAGAGAGAGAGAGAGAGAGAGAGAGGCAGAGACACAGTCAGAGGGAGAAGCAGGCTCCATGCACCGGGAGCCCGATGTGGGATTCTATCCCGGGTCTCCAGGATCGCGCCCTGGGCCAAAGGCAGGCGCCAAACCGCTGCGCCACCCAGGGATCCCAAAGGAGAATTGTTAAAAACAAATATAGAATAATTCCATTTTATTCTTATTTTTTTTTTTTTTAAGATTTTATTTATTAGAGAGAGTGAGGCACGGGGGGCGGGGGGGCAGCACGAGAGAGCAAAGCATGGAGGAGAGGCCGAAGCAGCCTTCCCACTGA
The DNA here is from genome assembly GCF_011100685.1 of Canis lupus familiaris. NCBI lineage: Eukaryota > Metazoa > Chordata > Mammalia > Carnivora > Canidae > Canis > Canis lupus. Next base: position 1,368,274 of record NC_049230.1, read on the forward strand.
GTAGGGATCCCAATGCAGGGTTTTATCCCAGGACCCCGGGATCACAGTCTGAGCCAAAGGCAGATGCTTAACTGACTGAGCCACCCAGGTGTCCCAATCCCACTTTACTTTTAGAAAATTAGAGCCACAGGGTGCACCTTAAGTGGCCTATTCTTGGTCAGCTCAGGTCATGATCGTGAGATTGAACCCTGAGTCAGGCTCTCTGCTTATCAGGGAGTCTGCTTCTCTCCTTTTCCCTCTTCTTATGCGTGTCCATTTCTCTCTCTGTAATAAATAAATCTTAAAGAAAGAAAGAGAACAAGAGCCACATATACAGATCTGGTGTGTGAGCACAGAATATAATATAAAAGAGCACAGCCAGACTTAAAAAGGGTAGTTTTTGGGATCCCTGGGTGGCGCAGCGATTTGGTGCCTGCCTTTGGCCCAGGGCGCGATCCTGAAGACCCGGGATCGAATCCCACGTCGGGCTCCCGGTGCATGGAGCCTGCTTCTCCCTCTGCCTGTGTCTCTGCCCCTCTCTCTCTCTCTCTCTCTCTGTGACTATCATAAATAAATAAAAATTAAAAAAAAAAATCTTAAAAAAGGTAGTTTTTTAAGAGAGGAGAAGGAGGAGAGCCTCACTAAGGAGAGTGGCTTTTGCTTTATACTTCATACAAGAAAGAGATCAGCAAATTATGGCTCATGGGATGACCTCCTATTCTTTTTTTCCCTTGACATACAGTTTGCATTTCCCTGACCACTTTTCTTTTCTTTTTTTTGAAGATTTTGTTTCCTTAGCTACACACGCAGGGCGGGCGAGGGGCAGAGGGAGAGGGAGTGAGAGTCTTCTTGAGATGAGTGCAGAGCCAATGCTGGGGCTCAGTCTCATGACTCTGAGATCATGACTTGAGCTGAAACCAAAGAGTTGGTTGCTTAACTGACTCAGTCACCCAGGTGCCCCTATTTTTGTAAATAAAGTTTTATTGGAACACACTCACTGGTTTCTTTGTTGTCTGGCTGTTTTTGAGCTCCTACAACAGAGTTGAGTAGTTGTGACAGAGACTGTATGGCTTGAAAAATTTTGTCAACTTTTACTTTTTACTTTTTTTTTTTTTACATCTTTTACATTTTACATTTTTTATGTTGACTGTTGCAAACGGGTGTTTTTGTAATAATAAGTGTTGTTTCTCATTTTCGTAAGCATTTAAAAGCTGTGGGGTTATAGATTGTTGGAGCCAGAGGGAATCCTAGGTGTCGTGGAGTCTAATCTTATTTTCACAATGGTGGAAACTGATGGCCTAGTGAGTAAAGAGATTTGCTGAGGATCACTAGGTTGTGATCCGTTAGTGAAGCCATAATACTCATTTGGGAAATTTGGTTCCTAAATGATAATTGCTGTCATAATTGCCATAGCACTGCTTGTGGGGTCATATTTATAAGAATAAAAGAAAAAAGAATTAGGTGCAATAGACACCAGAGAGGAGGGTCTCTGAATCTAAGAAATTTGTTATTTCTGGGATGCCTGTGTGGCTCAGTGGTTGAGCATCTGCCTTCAGCTCAGGGCATGATCCCAGAGTTCCAGGGTGGAGTCCTACATCAGGGAGCCTGCTTCTCCCTCTGCCTGTGTCACTGCCTCTCTCTCTCTCTGTGTCTCTCGAGTAAATAAATAAAATCTTACTTTTTTTTTTTTTTTTGTAATTTTCTATTCTTTGCCCTTTGAGTAGCAACTGACACCAGCTTGCTCCTAGAGATGGTGCTAGGTATGGTACATGTTGGAATTCACCAGAGATCATCCGAGGCAGAGATTAAGCATTAAGTGGCTATTGCCTAGACAATTGTGTGGATAAACACCAGGCCTAAGAGGTGCACGCAGTTCTTTTGTTTTCTCTGAGCCTTTGTGGAAATTTCTTTTCTCTTCGGTAGGAAAATTTCTTAAATTTGTAGTAACCATGTAGGAATATGATTTTGTTTTATTTATTTATTTATTTATTTTTATTTTTTATTATTATTATTTTTTGATTTTTATTTATTTATGATAGTCACAGAGAGAGAGAGAGGCAGAGACACAGGCAGAGGGAGAAGCAGGCTCCATGCACCGGGAGACCAACGTGGGATTCGATCTCGGGTCTACAGGATCACGCCCTGGGCCAAAGGCAGGCGCTAAACCGCTGCGCCACCCAGGGATCCCATGTTTTTATTTATTTATTTATTTTTCAATTTATTTTATTTTAATTTTTTTTTTTTATGATTTTGTTTTTAACTTAAGGCTTTTGTGCTTGATACCAAATGTAGAGTAGTCAAACAGGTTAAATTCAGAAGGTTTCAGAGAAACCTAAGAACATAACATTATAATTCTCACTTTTATATGCTTCAGTAGTATTCCTGAAATGCTTGGATTTCCCACTGAATGGGTCCTGGTTGCCTTGTACAGGGAGACACGGAATGAGAGCCAGTCACTGGGACGGTTGCGGTTGGGGGGTGTAGTTTAGTTTTGACCTCTTGGTCCCTACAGCCATGACCAGCACAGTAATTACTGCTTAGGAGAGATTTTCTTTGGAATACTCAAAAACAAACATGGTTTACTACTCTGAAATGTTTCCCCTCAAATGAAAATTCTTCTGATTATAAGGATAATATGCCTTAGTTATAAAAAGCTTAAACAGTTCAGAAAAGTGTAAAGAAGCAAGTAAGAATCACTTGAAATTTTACTACTCCAAAGCAACTGTTAACATGGCATGTCTTTAGCACACGCACACTTACACACATGGACTTTTACCAGAATGAGATTGTGCTGTACTATTTAATGGTGTATTTCATCGAATCTATGACATTTTTGAGTTTAAGAAGAAACATTTATGTATCAAGAAAGAAAAAAATGCTTTCACATTTGCTCTCCTTTGTCATTTAGATTTTATACTTACATAAAGTGCTTTTTCTTATTTTTTTAAAGAATTTTTTTATTTATTCATGAGAGACGCAGAGGGAGAAGCAGGCTCCCCATAGGGACCTGATGCAGGACTCAATCCCAGGACCCCGGAATCATGCATAAAGTGTTTTTTTAAAAAAAAAAAGTATTTATTTGAGAGAGAGAGAGCGCGCGCGCGCATGAGCAGGGGGAGGTGCAGAGGTAGAAGCAGACTCCCCTTGAGCAGGGAGCCTGACACAGAGCTCTATCCCAGGGACCCTGAGATCATGACCTGAGCCGAAGGCAGATGCTTAACCCACTGAGGCACCCAGGTGCCCCACATAAAGTGTTTTTTCAGACTTACTTGGAAATATTTTAATCACGTGTTATGCATCCATAAGAAGGAAAACTTGAGTGAAATTAATTAGGTACATCTTACTACAGTGTCACATTCAGAGTCTGGCCCTTTTGAACATTTTTTGATTCAGTTGTCGATGTCCACGTCTCCCTGTAAAGGGTCATCATTTGTTTTTTTTTTTTGTTTTTTTAATAAAATAATTTTTATTGGTGTTCAATTTACCAACATACAGAAAGGGGTCATCATTTGTACTGTCAGGAGATCAGGGCCAGCTGTCAACACCTGTTCTGTAGGTGCTTTGGGCTAGATTTCTTTCTGTCTTATTAGGACTCGACAATCAAAAGTCCTGTCTTTTCCTTGATTGATCATTAAATGGCTTGTTTGACAGAAATGTTGAGGGATAACAGCTGTTCAACCATGCTACCTGGATGACGACAGGTTTACATGAGTCCAGGCAGTCACCTGTAAGCCCTGCTGCCCCACAGGCAAGAATTACAACACATTGTTCCTAAGATGCATCCATTCCAAGGATGTTAAAAATTACATTATAGGATAATTTGTTACCTGTTTTTTTTTTTTTTTCACTTGAAAATGGGTTAAGCAATGGTTTTATGTCAGTAAATGTATTTATATCTTAAGATTTGTGTTTAAAAATAACACTTAACAGGGGCACCTGGATGGTTCAGTCAGTTTAGTGTCTGCCTTCAGCTCAGGTTGTGATTTCTAGTTCCTGGGATTGAGCCCCCCTTACGGCTTCCTGCTCAGCAGGGAGTCTGCTTCTCCCTTTCTCTCCCTTTTCCCCTCCCCACTGCTTGTTTTCTCTCTCTCTTTCTCTCAAAAAAATAAAATCTTTTTTTTTTAATTTAAAAAAATATAAAATCTTAAAAAAAAGTCACATAACAGTGGGGCTTGGGTCTCATTAGGTTAAGCATCTGATTCTTGATTTTGGCTCAGGTCATGAGTCAGGCTCTGTGCTGGGTCTGGAGTCAGCTTTAGATTCTCTCCCTTTCCCTCAGCCGCCTCGCCCCACTGGATCACTTGCACTTTCCATGCTCTCTCTTTTTCAAAAAAATAAATAACACATACGAGGGGTGCCAGGCTAGGTGTCAGTAGTGTTTGTGACTCAATCTCAGGGTTGTGGGTACGAGCCCCATGTTAGGTATAGAAATTACTTAAAATCTTTAAGAAAAATGCGTAACATAAAATTTGTCATCTAACCCAATTTTTTTTTTTTTTAAGATTTATTTATTTATTCATGAAAGACACAGACTGAGAGAGAGAGAGGCAGAGACACAGGCAGAGGGAGAACCAGGCTACATGCAGGGAGCCTGATGTGGGACTTGATGCCAGATCCCAGGATCACAACGTGAGCCAAAGGCAGGCATCCAACTGCTGAGCCACCCAGGCATCCCATCTAACCCAATTTTTAAAGTAATCTCTATTCCCACTGTGGGGCTTGAACTCACAACCCTGAGATCGAGACTTGCATGTTCCTCCAACTGAGCTAGCCAGGTGCCCCCCGTCTAAATCATTTTTAAGTGTACAGTTCAGTCGTGTTAAGTACGTTCATATTATGCAGTCATAACTACCATCTATTTCCAGAACTTTTTCGTCTTGCAGATCTGAAACTGTATGCATTAAACAACAGCTCCCTTTTTTTCCTGGGCCCCAGTCCTTGGTAACTACCATCCTAATTTGTGTCTTTGTGAATGACCACTTCAGTATCTTATGAAGTGGATCCTACTCATCTTCAATAATTAGTAATTTGGCTGTGCATAAGTGGGTTTCCTGTTCCTCATAGACTTGTGTGCTGACCACTGTGAACATTGCTGGCTCCAGCTTGCTGTCCCTACATTTGATAGCCTTGACCCTGCTTTAACATGTGGCATTATGTCCTCTAAGGAATTCCTATTTGCAAGTATGAAGAGATGGGTGACATGGAGGATATCTCATAGAAATTTAGAGTTGCTGGTTCTTGGAAGACCATCTGATGCTGCTCATTCTGTGGCTTATTAGACCATAAGCCCTTCTCAGGCAGGTTCTTCGTCTGTCTTGCTCAGCAGTGCTCCTTCCTCAGCTCACTCTGTTGGGTTGCTGCTGTTGCTCCCCTGCTCAGGCTACTGAATGGCTCTATCCTGTCCCAGGTGACCTCAGCAGTCTGTGACCTTGTCTTTTTTCCTTATATGTGTATATATGTATGCATATATATATTTTAAAGGTTTTATGTATTCATTAGAGACACAGAGAGAGAGGCAGGCTCCATGCAGGGAGCCCGACGCAGACTCTACCCTGGGTCTCCAGGATCACGCCCTGGGCTGAAAGCGGCGCTAAACCACTAAGCCACCGGGGCTGCCCCTTTCTCCTTATATTTAATTTATATTTTGTTTTGTTTGTTTTACCACCAAGTAAAGTACATACTAAGAAATGCCTGAAAAATGCCAAATAACTGATGGTGAAGCAAACACTTAGGTCAGGGAGGGCACTGCCCGTGCTCCAGAGTATGTTAGCTTCCCCACTGTCTTACCCCCTCCTGATGTGATGAGGATGGCTCCCCGCTTTTTCTGTGTTGTGCCTCCTCAGCGTGCATTCCTAAACCCTAAATTGTAGTTTTGCCTGTTTTGAACATGAATGGAATAATGCTGTGTATTCTTTTTTGTTACCTTCAATTATAAGTATTAATTTCACTCCAGACTCTGTTTCTGGTCTTTTTTTTTTTTTTTTTTTCCCTTAAAACTGTGTTTATTCATGAGAGACACAGGCAGAGGGAGAAGCAAGCTCCATGCAGGGAGCCCGACATGGTACTCGATCCCAGGTCTCTAAGATCACGCCCTGGGCTGAAGGCAGTGCTAAGCCCTGAGCCACCCGGGCTGCCCATGTTTCTGATCTTATTACAACAGTTATGCATAAAGTTTACTTCAGGTATGAGTATAACATTTTTAAGATTTTAAAGATCTATTTAATTATTTGAGAGGGAGTGTGTGAGCGTGGGGCTGGGGGAGGCAGAAGGAGATGGAGAGAATCTTAAGTAGACTCTGGTAAGCATGAAGCTCGACTCAGGGCTCCATCTTCCAAGCCTCAGGTCATGACCTGAGCTGAAATGAAGAATTGGACGCTTAAGCAACTGTGCCACCTAGGTGCCCCCATTTTTAAGATTTTAATGATCTTACGAGACTGCTAATATTTTTTTTTTGAATGGTCAGTGTCCTTTAGATTTATGTATCTTTAAAGAACTCAAAAGTTCATAGAAGCAGTTATGTTCACAGGAGGAGCATAAAAAAGTAATACATGTATTTCTGTATCTCAAAAGTGGGATTCGACTGGAAGTACTTGTGCTTGCTATCATTTGAAAATGCATCTGGGGGCACCTGGATGGCTCTTGGTTTTGGCTCAGGTCATGATCTCAGGGTCGTGAGATGGAGCCCTGTGTTGGGCTCTGTGCTCAGCTTGGAGTCTGCTTGAGATTCTCTCTCTCCCTCTACCCCACCCCTCGTGTGCATACATGTGCATGTGCTCTCTTGGATAAAATTTTTTTTTTTTTTAAGGATTTTATTCATTTATTTGAGAAAGAGTAAGCAAGAAAGAGAGCACAAGCAGAGGGAGTGGCAGAGGCAGAAACAAAGCTCCCCATTGAGTAAGGAGCCTGATGTGAGATTCAATCCCAGGACCCTGAGATTATGACCTGAGCTAAAGGCAGACACCCAACTGAGCCGCCCAGGTGCCCCAATAAACAAATCTTAACAAACAAACAAACAGCTCTATCAGTCCTCATCGGAAGCATAAAACTCTGGTCATGTTGTCCCAGGAGACTTATACAAAGGGCTGGCCCGACAATAATCCCTGCCCCATTTTGGAAACTCCTTTTTATCCTGGGAATGTTGTGGTAGCTTTCATGAAGCTCACACTTCTGGTGATAGCTTTCTCATTTTTGGATATAGCTTGCAGGGCTTGGGGTACAGGAAAACACGATGTGTTTGCAGAATAGCTGAAATGCCACAGTTGGTTGGTTTCAGCTTCTATCTGAGCTATTTCAGAGAAAAAGACATTATTTTTAGTCTTTAATCTTAATTTTTTTTGCAGTTGGGAATACAAATTTTGTGGTCTTAATTTGCTGATGCTTTATTAATGCCTATTTTAGTTTGGGGAAAAAAACCCCGTATCAAATACTGTAAGTTCATCTGCTATAAAATCTTATTTATTTCTATTTATTAAATTTTTTAAAAACACATATTTTAAAAAAATTTTAAGAAATCTCTACACTCATTGTGGGGCCTGGACCCATGACCCCAAGATCAGGAGTTAAAACACATTCCACCAACTGAGCCAGCCAAGTGCCTCAAATGTGTGTTTTAAGGACCATTTTTTATTGTCTCTTTGAGAATTTCAGAATGACAAGGTGGAGTTACTTGTAATCCGTTCATTTAAAATCAGTAGGAGGGACCCCTGGGTGGCTCAGTGGATGTGTGTCTGCCTTTGGCTCAGGGCATGATCCCAGAATGCTGGGATTGGTCATACCTTGGGCTCCCTGCATGGAGTCTGCTTCTCCTCCCTCTGCCTGTGTCTCTGCCTCTCTCTGTGTGTCTCTTGTGCATGGATACATAAAATCCTTTTTAATTTAAGACTGTATTTATTTATTCAGGAGAGACACAGCTTTTTTTTTTTAAAGCAACTCTTTTTTTTTTCTCATAGTGAATAAATTGTGGGTTTTATCAATAATTTCATATTATTATTATTATTTTTAATAATTCCATATTAAAGGAGAAATCAACCATAGCTGAAAAGCAACAGGTAGAAGTAGGCATAAATTGTATTTGGTTGACTCAGGGAAACATGCATCACCTCTTTCCAGTCTCATCCCTGACCTGTGTTGTCTGAGGATTCTCATGGCAGTTCCCCTTGCCCCCGCCTTTCATTTAATTTTTCTATTTACTTATTAATTACTTACTCAAGTGTAGTTGACTGCAGGTTTTTTTTTTTTTTTTTAAGATTTTATTTATTTATTCATGAGAGACACACACAGAGAGAGAGGCAGAGACACAGGCAGAGGGAGAAGCAAGCTCCATGCAGGGAGCCCAACGTGGTTCTCGATCCTGTGTCTCCAATCACGCCCTGGGCGGAAGGCCGCCCCTGAACTACCTGGGCTGCCCCAATGCGGTTCTCGTTTAAAAACCAATCACAGGACCTTTAATGTGATAGTTTCAGGTTGTGTAGTTCAGAGCTCTTGCTGTCCTGCTCTCTGCCTTATGTGTCCTTCCCGTGTTGTCTTTGGGTCTGATGTGATCTGGTGTCGCCTTCCTTGGCCTGCAGATTGAGCATCTCCTGGCATTTACTGAAGTGGAGGTTTGCTGGCGACACAGGCCTGGAAATGTTTTCAGTTTTGCCTTTGTATCCAAAGGGTATTTTTGCCCAATACAGAATTCTGAGTTGCCAGATTTTTATTCCCTCTCAGCACTTTGAAGGTGTCATTCCACTGTATTCTGGTCCCCATCAGTCTGTGGCTGTCAGCGCTTTGACCGTGAAGCATGCCCTGAGAGATTGGGTTTTTTATGTATCCTGCTGGGGGCTGCTGAACTTCCTGATTTGTTAGTCTGTGTTTGTCATCGCACTGGAGGTTTTCCACATTCGTTCTTCAAATACTTTTCAGTCCTAGCCTTATTTTTTTTCTTTAGGATCATTACATATTGTCCTAGGTGTTCTTTTTTTTTTTTTTTTTTTTGCATGAATCAGGCAGCTTTTATTGACCAGCCAGCCAGGCGGGAGCTGAGAGCCTAGGAGGAAGAGACTCCGCCTGGGTCAGAGCAGGGGCGGCGCCAGCAGGGGCTGTGCTCAGGATGGCTCTGGGGAGCGGCGGGGGCCCGCGAAGGCAGTTGGCTCCGCAGACCATGGCTGAGCAGGAGGCACCCCGAAGGCTCTGGCCTGCTTCTCCGGGCTCCGCCGACGGGCGCCCCGCAGCGGCTCCAGTCCGGGCGCGGGCTCGGCGGCGCGCGGGCTCCGGGGCGCACGGGCCTGGAGCGCAGCGTGGGAGAGCCGGCGTCCAGTCTCCAGCAGCTCCGGAAGCCCAGAGGGAAGCAGGAGGGCGCCGCGGGGCCCGGGCGCCGCCGACCCGGCGTCCCCGGCTGACGGCCCGCGGAGGGACGCGCCCAGGCCCGGGGTGTAGGGACCCGGGAAGCCCCCGGGGGGGGCGGCGGGGCGCAGCGCTCGGCGCCACAGGTAGGGCGAGCGGCGCAGCCCCACGAGCAAGCCCGCGGCGCGGCCCACGGTGGGGTAGCGGGGACTCGCCACGTGCTTGTACCAGGCGCCCGCGGGCAGCGCCAGCAGCAGCAGCAGCAGCAGCAACCCCGGCCCGAGCGCCCGCCGGCCCGCAGGGCCCCGCGGCCCCGTGCCCCGCGCCAGGGTGCTCTGCTGCCAGCCGCCCGCGGGGCAGGCGGGGACCAAGTCGCGGGGTGCGCTGCGGGACTGCTGTCCTAGGTGTTCTTAAGGTTCTCTTCATTTTTCTTTCAAATCTCTGTCTTCAGATTGCAGGTTCTCGTCCTTTATCTTTTTCTGGTAGATGACTTTGCATCTCCTCTCTGCTGATAAGCCTGTGTGGTGTTCTCTATTTCAGTTCTTGTTTTCTTTCTTTCTTCTTCTTTTTATTTTATTTTATTTTATTTATTTATTCTTGAGAGACACAGAGAGAGAGGCAGAGATACAGGCAGGGGGAGAAGCAGGCTCCATGCAGGGAGCCCGATGTGGGCTCCAGATTCCAGGGTCACGCCCTGAGCCAAAGGCAGACGCTCCACTGCTGAGCCACCCAGGTGCCCCTCAGTTATTGTTTTCTGTTGTAGAATTTCCCTTTGATTCTATTTTATTGTTTGTTTCTCTGCCGAGACTCCCTGTCTCTTCATGTGTTTGCCTCTGACCCCTGAATGTTGAGCAACCACTTGGACTCCTCTCCTGGCCCCAGGCTCACGTGCTAATAACTGCCTGCTGGTGCCTTCCCCTGGTGCGAGGCACCACCACCTACCCTCTTCTGTGCTTCCTATAGCTGTGGCCTTCCCCTTGCTTCTCAAGCCAGAAGTCTGAATACCACACTGATGTCCCTCTTTGCCCTGCTCCACTCTGCCCCTCATCCCAGCCATTAGCAAGGGCTGTTGATAATAGCCAGGCGTGCTCCTCCTTCCACCTCTGCTGTCCTGGTTGGCTGAGACCGTCTCCTCTAGGCTGGACAGCTGACTCCTGTCTCGTCTTCCCACCTTCAGCTGAGTGTGTGGATGAGAAGGAAGCCCCGTGGCTTGACCACTCTCTGCCGTCAGCTCCTGTGGCTTCCAGGGTTCCTGGGCTGGAATGCAGACTCCCCAACCCTTGTGGTCCTGCATGCCGGCCCCGTCTAGCTCGCCATTCTCCTCTCTCACAGTTTCCTGCCTGCCTGCTGGGCTCTGGCCTTATTGGCCTCTCTCTTCCCAACTCCTTCCTGCCTCTTGGCCTTTGTGCTTGCTCTCTTGACTGCATTATTCTTTCTCAGCTGGATGAGTAGCAGCCTTAGTCTCCTCCTCAGAAGCTTTCTCTGTCCTGTTCAGAGTGGCCTCTCCCATGCTTCTCTCTTTCTTTCTTGCTTACAGCTGACTTGTGCCTGTGGTTCTCATCTGGTAGCTTTCTCTCCCCTACCTGATGCTGAGGTCCTGGGTGGAGGAATCTTGACTGTTTTTATTGACTGTTGTGTTCTGAGCACCCAGAGTGGAGGTGGCACAGGGGACTGCTTACTGTTTGTGGAGTGAGCAAGTGAGCGTTCTGGGCACCTGGTGTAGTGCCTGGCGCGGGTACTCGTTGTTGGGACTGACTTGGTGGCACCATTCTTCACTTCTGTTTTTCTTTTCTTAGGTTTTGAAGTTGGAATTGGGTTTTCAGGGGACGCCTGGGTGGCTCAGCGTAATCCTGAGTGTAATCCTGGAGCTCCGGGATTGCGTCCTGCATTGGGCTCCCTGCATGGATCCTGCTTCTCCCTGTGCCTGTGTCTCTGCCTCTGTCTCTCTGTGTCTCATGAATAAATAAATAAAATCTTTTTAATTTTTTTATTTTATTTTATTTTTCTTAAAGATTTATTTATTGATTTATGATAGACATAGAGACAGAGAGGTGCAGAGACACAGGAGGAGGGAGAAGCAGGCTCCATGCCGGGAGCCCGACGTGGGACTCGATCCTGGGACTCCAGGATCACGCCCTGGGCCGAAGGCAGGCGCCAAACCGCTGAGCCACCCAGGGATCCCAATAAAATCTCTTTTAAAAAAGGAATTAGGTTTTTACAATTGATTTCAAAAGTAGTAATTAAACTTTCCAGATATAGCTATAGCCGTGTCTTTTGCTTGCCTCAAACTCTTAAATGTGTCCTATAGTCTTACCATTATTTTTTTAAAGATTTTATTTATTTATTCATGAGAGGCATACAGAGAGGCAGAGACACAGGTGGAGGGAGAAGCAGGCTCCGTGCAGGGAGCCTGATGAGAGACTCGATCCCGGGTCTCCAGGATCCTGAGCCAAAGGCTGGCGCCAAACCACTAGCCACCCAGGGATCCCTTAGTCTTATCATTTACACAGAGCTTTGCTCCTGTTTGGACACTTTGCTCATTTTACTTGACATCTATGTGGACAGTACACATTTTCTCACAGGAGAGCAAAATCACAAGAGAAATTTGGTTTTTGAGTAGTTGCTAAATTTAGTGAGTATTATTCTAATATGTGGCCAGAGTAGTGACACTCAAATATTTTTTTAAATCTCTGTTGTTTGGGTCTTGTCTTAGGTCGCAAAGGAGTTTGGCTTCCAAAATAATGGCTTCTCAGTTTACATCAATAGAAACAAGACTGGAGAGATAACAGCATCGTCCACCAAATCCCTCAGTCTGCTCAAAATCCAGTAAGTGCTATGGAGGGACGATAAGGGGAGGGGGAATGACCGTGGGGGTCTGCTGACTCCCCCCCCGCCCCCCCCGCCGCCCCCCCGCCGCTGATGCCACCGTGTTTCTTATGAGGTAGTCAGCAATCATAGTGTGCTGCTCCTCTTGTCTGAGCTGACCGACTTGCAGACTGTGACGTGTGTCACCGAGGAGAGAGTTACGGGTTCGGGGTGTGTGTGTAGCTGCACACTCAGCTCCCTCTGCATGGAGGGACCTTGAACGGGGCTCTGTGCTGTTCTGCCTTGGGACGGCTTGCTGGGTAGGAACGGCCATCTCCCACACTGTATTTCTTGGTGGTGTGACCCCCTTCAGCTCCTCTGACGTGGTCAGTCATGTCAGTGGCATTTCTAAGACCTAAAGAACTTTTCCTGCAGCCGCTGCCTGGTTCTTGTAGCTTAGCTGGAGCCTGACCACATTGTTCGTTTGTGTGTGCTCGTGCCGCAAGGGTAGACCTGAGCGATTGTGACATAGACAGTATTGCCTGCAAAGTCGAGAGTATTTGCCATTTGGCTCTTTACAGAAGTTTGCGGTCTCTTGTCCAACCTGTCTGGACACACCTGCTCTCGTATCGGTGATTTTAGCCCTTAGTAGCGGGCTCGGAGCACTCCTGTCTGGACTGCAGAGCGTGGGGCTGCTGTGGCCACTGCTGGGTGATTGGGTGGGGCTTTGCTGGCAGTTGGCCATATGTCTGTTTACCAGTCAGAATATTAGGATATTTTGACAATTTGTATGATCGTTTTTAGTTTCACAGATTAATACATTGAGGAAAAAAAAATGCAATTATAGCACTCATCCATTTGTTCCTCAGCAAGTATTTGCTGGGCACCTGTCACTCGCCTGTCCCTGTAATTACCTAAAGCTTTTCATTGTCATTGATGTCGTTTACACCCCGCATAGTGAGGTAGCTTGTAAAGATTTTTGGCATCTTAAAAAAAAAAAAAAAAAAGATTTTTGGCATCTTGAGAATCATTTCTCGTGAACGTTATGTGGTTTGTGTTCCTGCTCCACCAGTCAGTGGTGCTGAGCCTGGGGAAGTCGCTTCACCTTAGGGGGCCCCACCACCCTTGTCTGCAAGCAGGTAGCAGTGCTGCTTTCACAAGGTTGCAGGGTGCCTCATATGGCAAGCATGCGGAAGATGATAGCTCTGTGCTTTGGAACTGTTTTGATAGCAGATATAAGCAGAGGAGGCTGTAGACACCTTTGAGAGAAAGCCATGAGGCTGTAGTGTGGCCATACTAGTGCTGTCCCAGCGGGGTGGGACCCCAGAGGGGTGAGACGGCTCAGCCATCCCATGGAAGGAGGGCACTTAGAGGGGATGTCTTTCTGAGTTACCCTTGAGAGTATCTTTCCAGTGAGAGTCATAATACTTACCAGCTTGGGTCTAAACCTGAGGGCGATGGCTGTCTTCCCTGAAGCCTGTCTGTGGGAGGGAGTGATTTCTCGTCCTTGAGCTTGATGTTGGTTTCTCTCCACTGCTTCTGGCTTCTGTGATTGCAGTTCAGTCTGCTGTATTCTGTTTTCATGCAGCTGATGTTTTTTCCCCCTCTGGCTGCTTTTAGGTTCTTCTGTTTCTGTTGGGATCCTACAGATTGTGTCTGGTGCATCCAGGTGTAGATTCCTGGTTTGTTTGTTTAATCCTACCTGATGGATGTTGTGTTTCCTGTACCTGGAGATCAGGTCTGGAAAATTTGTGACCATTATCTCTTTAAATATCACTTGTCTCTGGATGCCCAGGTGGCTCAGTGGTGGAGCGTCTGCCTTTGGCTCAGGGTGTGATCCCAGGATCCGACACCAAGTCCCCCATGGGGCTCCCCGCAGGGAGCCTGCTTCTCCCTCTGCCTGTGTCTCTGCCTCTCTCATGAATAAGTAAATAAATAAATCTTTAAAAAAATATATATCACTTCTCTCCAATTGGCTTTATTTTTTAAGTGATTGTATTTTTTGCTTTTAAAATATATGATTTGATTTCAAACCTAGCTATTCGCTCCAGGTGCTCATGGGGGGGGTGCGTTACTCTCACACTGCCCCCTGGCTTTTGCTGAGGACCACTGGGCTCCTCGGGGGCTCTGCCTCGGCCTCTCACAAGAATAATGCTTCCCTCTTGGGTCTCAGAGTATCCGTGGTCTGTCTACCCCAGGTGGAATCAGGGCGGCACTGTTGTCAGAGCTATGGGTTGTTTGGCTTGGCTATACGAAGGGTATTTGGGAAGATTTACCCAATCTGTGGCCACTGGCACTCGCTTCCCAGAAGCCCCTGTCGCTTTTGGCAGCCTCTCGTTGCTTGTGCTCTTTCTGTTGAACATTCTGGAGACCTTTATGTTCCATGTCTTGCAGTTCCAAATCTGAAGTCCTTGGCTGTTTAATTCTGTTATTGTTGTGTCTGCTCACTCTTGTGCGTGGTGGCTTGGTTGTCTTATACATCCCGTGACCCCTTTTTGGGAGCTCATAATTGATGAGACTTGGTCATGGGGAGTCTCTGAGGGCTGTAGGCCAGTGACTTTTCTGCGAGGACACTTGCACTTGCTTCTGTTGGCACAAGGGGGCACTGTGGCCCTGGCACTCCCTCCAGTCAATTTCTGTCTTTGGGCTTCCTGAGCCAAGCAGCATCTCTAAGTCCACCCCGAATGCATGGCAGAGGAGGCCTGTGGTTACAGACTCTTAGAGGGGACTGGTTTCCCTACTGCGCAGTGGGTGCAGGAAGACAAGATTTCTCCTTGGTTCCTATTTTCAGCTGGTGATTCTTCCCAGCTGTTGAGACATCAGGCTTTATGTGGTGTTTGAGGCTCAGCATCCTGCTTTGGGATGGCAGCCTCATGGACTTGCAATCCTATTGCCTGGAGAACGAGTGTGTAAGCCAATCTCAGGGGTCCTTTAGGATAATGTCGTATCGCCATTCCTGTTGGGGTACTGTGGGCTGTTTGGGGCCACGAGGAGTTCCTTACTTAGGTTAGAGCTCCGTGGTACATTTTAGAGCGAATCTGTTAAAACTGATGGAGGAGCTGAGCCAAGGGTTCTGTAGCTCGAGGGTGTTTAGGAATATCTGGTCTATTGCTAGAAACAAGTCTCTAGTTACAGTTAGGCAATTTTATCACCCCTTAATTATGGAGGGAGGAAGAGAGAACAGACCTATGGAAGAGCAGCAGCCATGCTTCTTAGTGTCCTGTGTCTTTGGTGTTTGCTCTCAAGGCCTGCTGCCTGTCCTCTTTCAGTTTGTTAAGTTAGGGCTGCGTGCGGCAGGCTACTTCTTCACACTTCCATTTGCATATTGTTGGTGGCAGCTAAGTATTTACCAAATGGTAGTGCTGCAGCTTTTCCTTCAAGACTGGGGTTGATTTTAGTGTTGCAGACCCTGTGTGTGCAGCCCACGCTGCTTCTGTACAGCGCTTGTAAGTGGGAGTGTCTCACACCTCGGGTCTCGTTGGTCTGGCTGTGCTAACCAGGTCCTGCAGTGAGTCAGCAGTGTGAGTGAGAAAAGAGAGAGCATGACTTATGTGGAAATGGTAGAAAATCAAACACTGCTGCTTGAACTGTGAATTGTGCGGCCTGTTTGGAAAGCAGCGCATCGGTGACTTCACAAATAAAACCCTCTGTTTGTAGTAGGGTTACTCCTGGAAGTGTGCCCTGTAGAAGTAAAACCACACAGTTGCCCATCTTTGGGCCTTTCCTCAGGTGCAGTTCTTGGTGGTAGAAATGTGATGGTCGAGCACGTGCCTGTCAGTGTGGGGGTGCCGGCAACTGTGATGAGGCGGGCTGGCTGCAGAGCACTATGCTGCCATTAGAAGCAGTGATTAGACACAGACCCCGTATTTGGAGAGATCTGGGGCGAGGTATGATTGAATGAGAAAAGCAAATGCAAAACATCTGTCTTTGGTAATTTCATTTTTGTCAGGCAGCATCATACATGTCTGCGTGCACGTGTGTGGGGGTGGGAGTGCAGAGAAAGAAGCGGAAAGCTGTGTAGTAGGTAGATGAAGTGTTGGGGTGCTAAGTAGTAGACGGTAGGGAATGAACAAGGAAAAGTGGGAGCTAAGCCCAGAATGAGAAGCAGGGAGAACCCTGCTACAGGCCAAGTGTGTATGTTGTGGCCGTATCTCATCTGTGTGGAATCCAACGGGCATATGAAAGTTTTACAATTGTAAAAGAAAGTGAGTCGCGGTTAGAGAGAATCCCCTGAGACCTTTCGAATGCTAGGGAGCATAGGAGACATGCAGAGGGAGAATTCTGGTCTCTTAAAATTAGAAGCCTCGTTATTCAGCTTTTAGGGAAGTTGGTGTTTGCCTCTTGGATGTCAGAGACTCTCACATGTGAGCAGCTCTTCTGTGCAGCCAAGGTTGTGGGAGGAAGGAAGGCAGGCCCTGCCCTGTGTTTGTTGTCTGACAGGCATGGAGATCTGCTGTTCCTGTTTCCCTCGAGCCTTGCTGGACCCTCCTCAGAAATGGAGACATCGGCCCCGCCGGGGCTGAAGGCCTGCGGCGCTCCCAACGTGGTGGAGGATGAGATCGACCAGTACCTCAGCAAGCAGGACGGAAAGATTTATAGAAGCCGCGACCCACAGCTGTGAGTGTGTGGGGTTCCAGTCCCACCTGTGCTGACTTGAGTGGCGCAGGAAGCAAGATGATTGTAACGTGCCCTGTTTGAGTATCTACTGAAGAAACACAAGTTTTGAGTTTGACCATCTATTTTCAGATAAAATTTCACTTCAAGTTATTTTGTAGGCTTTTTCTTGCGTGAATCTGAGTATATTCCACATGTACTTGAGAAGTTTCCTAGTGTTTGGAGCTAAGAGATTTGAGAGGACGGATGGAACTGAAACCAAGTGTTGAGTGCAGTACGCTCCTGAGGTGCTCCTGCCGTGTAGCTCGTCAGGCCTGTGTGGCCATGTCAGGGCGAGAGCAGGGAAGTGGGGAAGGGGTGGTCTTGGCCACAAACCAGCACAGGTGCTCATTCAGGTCATCTTGCTGGGTTCAGTCGAGAAATGTCAGCGCCATATACATGTTCTTCCCATTCTTTTCACTGGTGCTTCATGCATTGAGCACGCTGCTCCCTTGAATAGTTACTGTTTATCTAGGGTTAATGAAACAATTACACTGGGTATGTTTCTGTATTTCTGATTTTTTGCAGATCTTTTAAAAATTTTTAAAAAATTTTTAAAAGACTTATTTATTGATCTTAGAACATGTGGAGGGAGGAGGAGCAGAGGGAGAGAGAATCTCAAGAAGAGGGCAGCCCTGGTGGCTCAGCAGTTCAGCGCTGCCTTCAGTCCAGGGCGTGATTCTGGAGACTCGGGATCGAGTCCCACATTGGGCTCCCTGCCTGGAGCCTGCTTTTCCCTCTGTCTGTGTCTCTGCCTCTCTCTCTCTCTCTCTCTCTGTCTCTCATGAATAAATAAATAAAATCTTAAAAACAAAAAAGAATTTCAAGCAGATTCCTCACTGAGTGCAGAGCCGGATGCAGGCCTTGATCCCATGACCCTGAGATCATGACCTGAGCCAAAATCAAGAGTTGGACACTTAACTGACTGAGCCACCCAGGCGCACCGGCAGTTCTTTTTAAAGAAACCGGTTAGATACACTTGAGTTTACATCAGTGATGTGAAATTATCTGAGTGAAGGTTTTTTGTCTCTGCACTAGAGCCTTCTATAACTGCCTCACTCCATAAACATGATGGGGTGCTGACATTGAGATATTGGGACTCTAAGTGCCGCATTAGCAACTTGTATGTCTTAGATTGAAGAGCCCCAAATGGTGCTCTGCTGCAGTTGGTGTGGAGCCACTTCACAGCCATCGCCATCAGCCCGTATGCCCCTTTCATTTGCATTTCCTCCCAGGGAACTCATGCTAGCTCCCCCCACGATCTGTGTCTTCGAGGCCTCATTAGGAATCTTTTAGGGGGTGCTTGTGCATGTGTGCGTGTGTTCTGTAAAAGCCTCCCTGTTAGGAGACAGACTATCTCTACTCTGAAGTGTGGAATGCACATGCGTCCAGGAGTTGTGACCCCACTTAGCAAAGGATACAGTTGAGCCCGAGGGACCACCACTTGGGTTTTCCACCAGCCATCACCACCCTCCTTACCTGAGCACATTATGCTGTCACGTATGTGTGGAGCTTTTAGGGCTTTAGTCTTTCTTAGTGACAGAAATCACTAAAACCCATAGAGCCAGGCATCTTCGTGCTTTTCCTAAATGTGCACAAAATGAGTATTTCCCAAACTGGACTTCTGTCCCACTGGGAAGTTTTTTTTGCCATATCCCATCCCAACATTCTTAGTGTTTACTTAACATCGATTAAAATAAATTTTAAGTCCATTCACTTTATTTAGTGTCATTTTCAGCAGTTAATATCTACACAGTCACAAGTGAGATGTGCTGGGCAGTTTTTTTCTAACACAAATAAAAATAAATACTAAGTTATTAAAATAAAAAATGCTTGGGCAGCCCGGCAGCTCAGCGGTTTAGCGCCACCTTCAGCCCAAGGCCTTATCCTGGAGTTCTGGGATCAAGTCCCATGTCAGGCTCCCTGCATGGAGCCTGCTTCTCCCTCTGCCTGTGTCTCTGCCTTTCTCTCTCTCTCTCTCTCTCTCTCTCTCTCTCTCATGAATAAATAAAATCTTAAAAAGAAAAAACTGCTCACGTACCATGTTATGTGAAAATAATTCCACACAGGGGATGCCTGACTGGCTCAGTCAGTAGAGCGCACGACTCTTTATTTAGGCTTGTGAAGTTAAGCCCCACATTGGGTGTAGAGTTTACTAAAAAATAAATAAAAATAAAGCAATGGACACAGGTAGGGAAATACTCTATTTAAGTGTCAAAAATGTGAGGTGGCAGTCACAGGAAAGCAGGCATACTAATTACTGTGTTTCTCTTGCCCTGTGCTCTTAGGTGCCGACACGGGCCTCTGGGGAAATGTGTCCACTGTGTCCCGCTAGAGGTGAGAGTCTGTGCAAGCGTAAGGCCTGGGCTGGTGGGAGGGGCCGCTTCCCAGAGCCTGTCAGTACTTTCCTTGCATCCCGGCGCTAGGTCGGAGTGGGGAAAAGATCTTAGCTCTTTGTTGCCCTGGCCTCATGGTCCCACTAACACGAGCGGCTTGAAGAGCACGAGCCTTTATTTATGGGAGCGACCTTCTGGGTGGATGATGAATGGCTGAAGCGTTTGTATTGCTGTGATGGAGGGGCAGCACTTACCGTGGGCTCCCTGGACAATCCTTTTGAAACCTGACACAAAGCTGGGGCTGGCGGTTTCCTTGCTCGTCATTGTTTTGATTTACTTTTCCCTGAGTCTCACATCCTCCTGCTGATTCGTCCTGGTGAGATTGAGAGTTACCATAATAATGCTGACTGGTAACTGGTTAATGCTGAATTTACAGCAGCAAGGCCAACCTGATTTTCTTCATGAGCCTCCTCTTCATCTCGTGGGCTTTTTCTTTTTTTAATTTTCCTAGTATTTACTTGACCTAGAGCATTTTGTATTTAATAGAGATTCATTTTAATCTTGGAACGATAACTGGTACACAAAGAAACCTTTGGTTCTGACCTAGAATGATGAGTGAGAACCAGGTGCCCGACCTCTCTCATTGCCCTCCCTGGGTCCTGGCTTGGTCTCTCCCCGCGTGCAGCGGAAGCTCGGCTGCCCGCCCTCCGTGCCTCGAGACGCCAGCAGGTGTGTGAGCGTACTGACTGTGTGTGTTTTGGCAGCCGTTTGACGAGGACTACCTGAACCATCTCGAACCTCCTGTGAAGCACATGTCCTTCCACGCCTACATCCGAAAGCTGACCGGGGGGGCCGACAAGTAAGCAACCTGAGCGCAGTTAGGCTGTACCAATGTGGCTTGGGCGTGCACAAGTTCTTTTTGTCTATCTGGCAGGTGTGCTTAAAGCCTGTGAGCACAGGAATGAGAACAGCAAAGATCGGGGTCTGGGCACAGAGCGTTTGAGTTCGTGACTTTTCCCCTGATTCTAGAAAAGAAACAGACGAGTGGAGCCTCTGATGCCCTGTCATAGTCCACATGCTCAGAGTGTGGGGCAGATGCCATGTTGGCAGCAGCCCCCATGGAGGCCCCTGGGGAACATCCCCAGACTTCCTGCAGGTGTGCAGTGCTCTGGCAACTTAGTTGTATGTGAAGGTGGATGAAATGTGGTGTGATGGTGGCCAGAACTCATCTTCTGCTTTTTTGGAAAAACCATACCACTCCATGGTTCTCTCGGCTCAGTTATTCCATGGCCCCCATCAGCCTTTTGCCCTGGAGGCTGCCTCTTTATCAGCTTGACTTCATGGCCGTCACAGGAGCTGAAGCAATGGTGCCGTCCACGGGTGGGCCTCATGGTGCCTGGTGCCTCAACAGGTACTGTTTGCAGGCTTGGCCACGTGCGCAGTGGGGCGACCATCTCGCACCTCCCTGGGTGCAGGCTGTGACAATGGCTGGAGAGGGGCTAAGAACATTTTTTTTTATAAACCATGTCAAGTACTTCCCTGTGTGACCCCTTTCTGTTGACTCCATGACTATATGTGCACCTTTCCAGAAAGTAACGGACTTGATACCATGATTTTATAATTCCCATCAATGCAGCAGGAGGAGCTGGTGGCTGAACCCAAGTCAGCAACATTTTGTGAAGAATGTCATGTTGGCCTGATTATAGTTTTTCTCTGACAAACTGCTGACACCCTAAAATGGCTTTTTAAAAAAGTTAGATCACGGGAAACAAGTCTTACCAGAAACCCATCCTTGCCTGTCAGTGGGGTAAGCCGTGGGACTTTCTGGATGAGGGAATGAGTAGCGATTCATTGTGCTGAAATCTGTCAGCCTTTCACCAGTCTGGGTCCAGGCCATGGTACCCCATGGGGGGCATATTGGCAGTTCTCGCTAACATGCAGACTGGTAGCAGTCACTGCTTCTCAGGGGCCCGCGGGCCAGCGTCCTATCAGCCTATGAAGACAAGATTGAGTTACTGGACCATTGAGTGAATGCAGAAGTGGCATAGGGTGAGGGCATGTGTACACCCTCACCCTATGTCAGGGTGGGGCCCTGGGTGCCTCACTGAGCGGTTGTATTTCAGCTATAAGTTGGGGTACCCACATGAGGTAATTCAGAGTTTTTTTTTTTTTTTTTTTTACAAATATGTCAGTGCTGGACTCATGATGTAGAGCTTGCTAATGAGTTAATGAAACTTAAAAACAAGCTTGGTTTCCTCTCAGTGGCACAGGGTAGTCACTAGGTATTTAATAGTGTTCTTGAAAATTTTCATGGGTGTTAGTGACAGACATTGAAAACAGAGACTTTAAAAAAAAAAAAAAAAAAAAAAAAAGAAAACAGAGACTTTTTATAGGGAAATAAATAGTCATGCATTTCTGCATAGCCTCCATGTGCAGGCCAAAGCCGGAAGTCCACAATGGCAATTTTTAGCACATTTTCCCAGCTGCTGCTTGCCATGTGCTTAGCTTCTTAGAACTCTGTTCTGGAGGTGTAAGATGTTTGACATGTGATTTCCAGTCTCCTGCTAAACTTTTCACCGTTGGAATGTTTAATTAATTAAGTTCCCTCTTCTTATTCAGGGGGAAATTTGTTGCCCTGGAGAACATCAGTTGCAAGATTAAATCAGGGTGCGAGGGACACCTTCCGTGGCCTAACGGCATCTGTACTAAGTGCCAGCCAAGTGCCATCACGCTGAACAGACAGGTGAGATGCTCACTGTGTCCATCTAGGCAATGGAAAGCAGTAGATCTGTATTCATGGCTGAGAAATAAAAATTTCCAGAAAAGGTCTTCCTTGGAGGGAGGATTGCACTACATGTGGCTAGTCTAAGTGCACTTCTGGGTCATACGCTGGACACGTTATTGCTGAGATCTCTAGCTGTTGTAGGCATGGAGGAGAGGGAGTCTTGTTTCTCTTCTGTTGGCTTGAATGGAGGCAGAACTTTCTTGGTGACTGTTTAAGTTGCTTCATGGTTGCGACTTTGCTTTCTAAGAAACCATGGCAGGACGCCTGGGTGGCTCAGTGGTTAAGCGTCTGCCTTCGGCTCAGGGCATGATCCTGGAGTCCCAGGATCAAGTCCCACATCGGGCTCCTTGCATGGAGCCTGCTTCTCCCTCTGCCTGTGTCTCTGCCCTTGTCTCTCTCTCTCTCTCTCTCTCTCTCTCTCTCACTCTCTCTCTCTCTCTTTGTCTCTTATGAATAAATAAAGTCTTTAAAAGAAAACAAAACATGGCTCTGGAAGCTGGTAACTGAACTGTCCCGGAGCCCCCTCAGAGCACCTGTCTGGGTCAGGTAAAGAAGGAAGCTGGGCTCTGAAATGAGGAAGAGACCAGTATTCTGGCCGCTTCCCCTCTGGTTCCCGTGTCCTTGAGGATCGCTCACCTCGCTTTCTCTGCATTTCTGGCCAATGTTTTACTCCATAGAGAGCTCTCCAGAACCTTTGTGACTGTTCGGAAACTGCTTCCTTTCTCTTCTTCCTGGCGCGTGCTCTCTCTCTCTTTGAAAACAAATTTTAGTACTAGAGATAGTGAAAACCTGAATTTTTGGTGAAATCCCAGTAAGTTTAATTTGAATTAATTTATTGAGGAATCCCACCACTACCCTACCCTCCCTCTAGAATCTGAAATGGTCTTAAGGGCAGAGCACATTCTTAAAACGTGTGTATGTGTGCGGGCGCATGTATAAAGAGTTAAATAGAGATTTATAAGCGGCTTTTTTTTTTTTTTAGATTTTATTTATTTATTCATGAGAGGCAGAGACACAGGCAGAGAAGGAGGCTCCCTGCAGGGCATGTGGTTCACCCCCCCCATGTGGAACTCAGTTCTGGGTTCCCAGGATCATGCCCTGAGGCCAAGGCAGACGCTCAACCACTGAGCCTCCCAGGTGTCCCTTATGAATGGCTTAAACTGGAAAAATTATTTATTTATTTATTCATTCATTCATTCATTCATTTATTCATTCATTTCTGACAGAGTATATTCATTAGCCCATTGTTTGCTCTACAGAAATACAGACATGTGGACAATATCATGTTCGAGAATCACACGGTTGCCGATCGCTTCCTTGACTTCTGGAGGAAGACAGGGAACCAGCATTTTGGGTATTTATATGGACGGTATACAGAGCACAAAGACATTCCTCTTGGCATCAGGGCCGAAGTAGCTGCCATTTATGAGCCGCCTCAGGTAGGTGAGCATAGGCTTCACAGTTCATGGCCTTCATGTTGCCCGGCTCTGAAGGCTGTGCAGGCTCTTATTAAAGACTTCATTTCACTTCTCTGCCCTGTCACTGTCAACACACACACAAACAGTGTTTATTTTCTGAATTCTGGGAGGGTAAACTTATGGCCCCTAAATATTTCAGTGTGCATTTCCCGACTATAAGGTCATTGACTTACAGGGTAATAAGGACCCTTTTTTTTTTTTTTTAAACTTTATTTATTTACGATAGTCACAGAGAGAGAGAGAGAGAGAGAGAGAGAGGCAGAGACAGAAGCAGGCTCCATGCAGGGAGCCCGACGTGGGATTCGATCCCGGGTCTCCAGGATTGCGCCCTGGGCCAAAGGCAGGCGCTAAGCCTCTGCGCCACCCAGGGATCCCAATAAGGACCCTTTTTAATGTCAGTAGTTGAACATCGTTGGAATTTTTTTTTTTTAAGATTTTATTTTATTCATGAGAGACAGAGAGGCAGAGATGCAGAGGGAGAAAGTAGGCTTGTTGGAATATTTTAATCTATTGCCTGTGTTCTACTTTTGTTGATTTCCCCAAAGTGCCACAATGCCTGCTCCCTCCTTCGTGACTGTATCTCCTTTGCCTATGCCTGTGGTCAGCTGGCCTAGAAATGGTGGCATGGGAGGATCGCGGGATGACTCGTGTCCTTTTTTTTTTTTTCTTAAGATTTTTATTTATTTATGAAAGACAGAGAGAGAGAGGCAGAGACACAGGCAGAGGGAGAAAGAAGCAGGTTCCATGCAGGGAGCCTGACGTGGGACTCGATCCTGGGACTCTAAGATCACGCCCTGGGCACGAAGGCAGGTGCTAAACCGCTGAGCCACCCAGGGATCCCCTTGTGTCCTTTATCCCATGCCACACACACAAGTGTCTTAGAACAATAGTCTCAAAATTACCACCAGTATAAGACTGAAAACCATTTAAGGGTTTTTTTGGCGGAAGGAGGAGGATCCTTAGAGTGTGTCTCATGAGGGAAAAGCAATCAATTACTGTGTTTTATTTTAATTTTCATTATTTTTTTTGAAGATTTTATTTTATTTTATTTTATTTTTTTGAAGATTTTATTTATTTATTTATTTATTTATTTATTTATTTATTTTTTATACCTATCATTTTTTAAAATTTTTTATTTATTTATGATAGTCACAGAGAGAGAGAGAGAGAGAGGCAGAGACACAGGCAGAGGGAGAAGCAGGCTCCATGCACCGGGAGCCCGACGTGGGATTCGATCCCGGGTCTCCAGGATCGCGCCCTGGGCCAAAGACAGGCGCCAAACCGCTGCGCCACCCAGGGATCCCAGAAGATTTTATTTATTTATTCATGAGAGAGACAGAGTGGCAGAGGGAGAAGCAAGCTCCCTGTGGGGAACCCAGTGTAGGACTCGATCCAGGACTGTGGGATCTCGCCCTGAGCCAAAGCAGATGCTCAACCACTGAGCCACCGGGCATCCCTAGTTTTACTGTGTTTTAAAGTCATTTGGAAGGTCCTCTCTGTAAGACTATGCCACCAACTAGTTAACACATTTATGTTCATTTATTTTATTTTCAGTATTTAGGGATTAGTGTTTCATATACACATTTGTTGTATAGCTATACGGAGTATTTATATAGTACGTTTCATTACATATATATTACAAACGTGGAAACATTGAATTTTGTCAGTGATATATGTGGTGAAGTGCTCGGGAGGGGTGCTTGTGTGTGCAGTTTACTGTGATGTACAGCAGAGTCCTACAACTAAGATGGCTTGGGGGTGATTAGAGGGATGGGTGCAGTAGAGTAAGCGTTAGTGGCCCAATCTAGATAGCTGATATGTGAGTCCTCACTGCGAAATTCTTTAAACCTTGCTGTGTGTTTGAAATTTGTACTTAAAATGTTGGAAAAGAAAAAATTTTACTCGTTTCCAAAGTCAGATCTACAAACAAGGTATCCCCTTCATCCTATCCCTTTCTTTCCAGAATGTTTGGTTTAGACTTCTAAATTTTAAGTTTAAAAATATAAGCAAATATACAGAATATTTATACCACTGTCCTCTCTTTACATGTATGTCATACCAGACTCACCTTTGTCACCTTGCTCTATGTTCGGTAAATCAGTCCATGATCAGCTGACTTCTTAAATAAGCCAAGGTCTGAAACTGCACGCCCTGTGGCTACTACTAGCTGGTGTGCAGGCCAGGCCCATGGCTCTTGCACAAATGCCATTGTCTCCCTGGCTGGATTTATGCAGAGTTTGAATGTAGTCTCCACCTTTTTGCCAGTTTCCATGTTTACTGAGAGCTACAGGGAAGTATTTGTGGGGGCCTCCTGTGGTGTTTCATTTAAAAGGGGATGCTAAGTGGTGATGGAGACCCTGCCAGAAGGTTGGGGTTACCTAACCACCAGGACAGTAAGTGTGCTCTGCAATCAGGGAGCTGCTTTTGGACGCACTTTATCTTCAAACTCAGTTTTGTAGAGGTCTCTTTCATGAGCAGCTTCAGCAGTCGTGTTAGGAGTGTGATGGAGTAAAACACGGAAACAGAAACCTCTGTGTCCAGACTACTAATAGCATCTCCAGAGCTCCCAGCTTCAGGATCCTGAAGGTTGAAACCATTAACTATAATAACCTTTAACTCATTAGAAGTTGAAGCTCAAGCTCATGCTGCCACAGGTCAGGAAATCAGATCCTTAGATTTGTTCTGAATTTCTGATATGACCTGTGCTCTGGAGGCATTTAATGATTTGCATATTGTTAATACCCAGCAACAGAAAGTTATTTTTTGTTGTTTTGCCATAATTTGACTCATTTGCAAGGATGTACCCAACTAGTATAAATTGGTTTGGGATTACATTCACTTTTTTTTTGCTGTGGCCAGAGTTTCTGCTAGGTACAGGACTTACTATTCATGACCTCGAGCTACATTCAGTGCAGATGAAGGATTTCAGCAAACTTTGTCCACTGCAGGAAGTTGGGGTCCTATGGCCGGTTTAGGTTGCATATGAGCCAGAGTCCAAGCCCACCTATTACCCCAAGCCCTGTGCTCTGCCCAGCAGGTTGCCGATTTAGGTTCCTTTTTTATTCCTCTGTGATTCTCTCATTCAGTACCTTGCCTTTGAAGCTCAGCACTACCCTGCAGGAGCTGCACAGAAATTTTCCTAGCCTGTTTACTGGGCACAAATGTTATACCTTGCACCTGGAAGCTTGCCCAATGTACCCAAAGCTTTTTGGAAGGAAACTGTTTCTCCAAGGGAGTTTTGAAACTGACTTTCCCCAGTGAAGGAACCCATTAAAAAATTGTGGAAACAGCCTTCCTCAGTCCTAAGAGCAACCACACACTTGACAAGAGACTGTGTGATGTAAACCAGCCTGAATGTCCCCATCTTCTCTCAGAGGCTTGACTGGAAAGCATGATAAAATGTGAGAAGGGGCAGAGCCTGGAGGGTGCGGGCTGTGTTTTATTTGGATGTCAACCTTTTTATGCTGCCATAACTCTCCTTTTTGGCAAGGGGTAGAGCAATAGAGCAGTGTGCCCTTGGGACTCCTGAGACAGAATTGGAGTGGGATGGCTGTGGGTTCCTCTGAGTTTGTCTTCTCCCTTTACTGCCTCAACAGATCGGCACACAGAACAGCCTGGAGCTTCTGGAAGACCCAAAAGCTGAGGTGGTGGATGAAATTGCTGCCAAGCTTGGCCTGAGGAAGGTACTGAGGCATTCTGCTGGCCTTTGAATGGGGTACCAGGGCTCTCTGTTGGGATCATTGGGGTGGGTGGCATGGCCAGGCCTTGTCTGGGACTGAACTCCCAGCTGCCTGAGGTCAGGTGCAGGCCCAGCATGTTGTAAAGCCTGCTTGAGTCTTGTGTTCCTCAGGTTTGAAATAGAATATTTCTCTGAATTAAAGTAAAATGAGGGGCAGCCCGGGTGGCTCAGTCGTTTAGCACTGCCTTCAGCCCAGGGCCTGATACTGGAGACCTGGGATCAAGTCCCATGTCAGGCTTCCTGCATGGAGCCTGCTTCTCCCTCTGCCTGTGTCTCTGCCACTCTCTCTGTGTCTCTCATGAATAAATAAATAAAATCTTAAAAAAAAAATAAAGTAAAATGAAAACAAACAATCCCTATACTGGGGCTGTTATGTTGAAATCTGCAGGCCTCACTCCCTGAGGACAGCTTCAAAGGGTGTAAGAAAGAGGCAGCTGGACGCACATCCCTTCTTCCTGCCCAGGAAGGAGCCTCAATGCTGAGCTGTGTGTCTTGCCCACACACCGTGGCCTAGCCTCTTAGTAGGAGCCCTTCCTTCATGTGTCCTTGCAGCTTTGCAGCCTGTGACAAAGGCCTGTGCACAGGGTTCACTTCCTGCTCTGGGCGCTTGGAGCCTCTGGCCATCTTCCGTCATCAGTGGATTTCCTGTTTCTAATTTAGATGTCTGAACATGTGAGCTTTCCTAGTTTTACTGGACAGTAAGACAACAGGGAAGAAGTTTAGAGTTTGTTGATCTGGTTTGTGTCACATCCTTGGTGGAGCTCCCAGGAATTTACAGTAGGGTTTCTACATGTGTGTATGGAACGTGAAATTGAATACCTCTTAGAATTTCACAGTTAATAGCTATGTAAGTTTTATCCTTTGTTTGTTAATCAACTTAGTGGAAAACAAACTCCCAGATAAACAGGAACATTAGAAAATGTGCTTAGAAGCCTTGGGAGGAAAAAAAAAAAAAAAAAAAAAGCCTTGGGAAGCTATAGAACAAAGTCATTTTAACAAAAGCTTTAAGAAAACAGTTCCTATTGTTTCTAGTAAGGAATCACCATCTTTTTTTTTTTTAAAGTAGGTTCCATACCCAGCAGGGATCCCAGCATAGGGCTTGAACTCACAACCCCGAGATCAAGACCTGAGCTGAGATCAAAGATCTTAACCAATTTACCCGACTGAGCCACCCAGGCACCCCAGGAATCAGTGTCTTGATTTAGAGTCCTATTTGGCTTAAATTTTTGAAGTTTCTCGTGTTCAAAAGAGAAACTAGTGTAACTTTTTGACCTTTTTTTTTTGTTTTAAACATACAGTTCAGTATCACTGTAGTTCTAATAGATCTTGAAGTGACTTCAGTGTCTGAAACTCTGGCTCTGTTGCTTTAGCTGACTTCAGCCTGGCTTTGGCTCTGCTTTACTCATTGCTTTGGCTCATTTACACTGCAAGTCTCCTTTTCTTTGCTGTGTCCTCTACGGGTTTTTTTTGTGCATTGGGGTATTTTTAAAGAAAATAAAGTTCTGGGCAGCTCGGGTGGCTCAGCGGTTTAGCACCGCCTTCAACCCAGGGCCTGATCCTGGAGACCTGGGGTCAAGTCCCACATCAGGCTTCCTGCATGGAGCCTGCTTCTCCCTCTTCCTGTGTCTCTGCCTCTCTCTCTGTGTGTGTCTCTCACGAATAAATAAAATCTTAAAAAAAAAAAAAGAAAAGAAAAGAAAATGAAGTTCTCCACATTTGCCTGTTCTTGTGTGCAGGAGATGGGTTTGAAGAGTTCTGTACAGGGTTCTGCTGGACAGGGTCATGGGCACCACTTCTCCAAAGGATGTGGACTTGGGGTCCAGCCCTGCTTGTAAACCTCCCAGCCCAGTTACAGTTCAGGAGGGGCAACCAGCTGTGAGGTTCTTGGGCATAGGAGGCCTAGGAACCCAATAGACAGGCAGCTAAGACTGTGGCTTGCCCTAGGGATGAGGGTTTTAGCTTCTTGGGCCCTCACATGCTGTCTCCAGTTCTGTAGCAAGGAGTGTAAAGGAGCCTCTGGGCAAGGACTTTGTGGTGGTGGTCCTTATTTTAAGTACCTTTTCTAGGGAGTCTGTTTTTTATGGAGAAAGCCCTAGCATCTCAAATAGCATTGTCTCTCTTTGCAGTGTCCGCATTCTATTAATCTTGTTCACCCCTGGGGTTTCCCCCGAGCCCAGCACAGTGCTGGGTATAGAGTTGGTGCCATGGAGTTTCTAACAAACAGATGAGCTCTGCTCATGCAACATCACCTCCAGTCCAGCAGCACCAGAGGAGAATGGCCGTTTTCAACTGAATGGAGTTTGAAAGTCCTGGTAGTATACTTGAGGATCTGACTCCCCTAGAAGGAAGTAGCTCACAACAGTCTATTACTGAAACATTATTCTGAAGGTCTTTGGACAGAGGCCAGAAAGCATTCATTGCCTGTTTCAGGGAGAGGTGGCTCAAAGGATACTTTCCTTTTCGTTCAGGTTGGCTGGATATTTACAGACCTCGTCTCAGAAGACACCCGGAAGGGTACCGTCCGATATAGCCGTAATAAGGTGAGGGGTAACGGGAGTGCCCAGTGCCCTCCTAGCTTAGCCTGCAGCTCAGTTACAAGCCAGCTCTGGCTCATGCCTGCATGGTGGCTGTGTACAGCTCCTCCTGGCTTTTAGACCAAATTGTTTTCAACACCAGTGCTCTTGATAAATTAAGGGTGGGTCTCTTGATGGTGTCTTGTAGAGCAAACCCCCTGGGCCTGCACCAGTGTTTTTTGGAGGTCAGCCCGTAGGGGATGCCTGATGCTTCTGGCCTTTCTAGTTATTCGTGGTGGGAGAAGAGGGGCCCGAAAGAGCTAGGAGCTGTAGGTGTTTGTTTCATGCAGTGTTTGACAGGCTACCATTTAGTTCTTAATGTTATCTAAAGAAGAAATAGCATGTTTCCACATGATGTTGTAAAATGTGATACGCCGGCTCTTTTCTTTTAGGACACCTATTTTCTGAGTTCGGAAGAATGTATCACTGCAGGAGACTTCCAGAATAAGCATCCCAACATATGTCGACTCTCTCCAGACGGACATTTTGGATCTAAGTTTGTCACTGCGGTGGCAACAGGTGTGTGTTCTGTTCCTCTTTTGGCACATTTTCATTCTTAGCTACAGTAGATTTTCTTAATGTTCTTGTGGGGCACAAATTCCACTTTTTGTTTTGTGTTAAAAATCCTAAAGTTACCCACATCACCTACAAAACTCCTAGAATTGGGGGCTCAGCGTAGCTCTTCTCTCATCTGCTCACGTTCCATGTCGAGGCCAGTTTGATTCTGGATCTCAGCTCAGGGCTGCCTTTGCCACTTCCAGCAGCCAAAGAGGACTCTGGTTATGCAAGAGAAAGAGATTTACTATTGGTTACTTATTTTTGACATTATGAGCAAGAGTTTTTTTTTTAAGATTTATTTATTTATGATAGACATACAGAGATAAAGAGAGGCAGAGACACAGGAGGAGGGAGAAAGGGAGAAGCAGCCTCCATGCTGGGAGCCCGATGTGAGACTCGATCCCGGGACTCCAGGATCGTGCCCTGGGCCAATGGCAGGTGCTAAACTGCTGAGCCGCTCAGGGATCCCCAGCAAGAGTCATTTTAAGACACCATGTCCGTGTGTGTGTGTGTGTGTGTGTGTGTGTGGTGATACATATATTTTGTACTATATATATCATAAATATATAATAAAAAAATTGTGGCCCATAAAAAGGTACTATCACAATCTTTAACAAGCTTTACATATGTTGGCTTAGGAAAAAACTGGCCATAGGCCTATACAATTTAAAAAGAATAGGAATTTTAAGGGTGCCTGTGTGGCTCAGTCAGTGAAGCATGTACCTTTGGCTCAGGTCATGATTAGGGTTCTGGGATTGTGTCCCACTTCGGGCTCCCTCCTCAGCAAAGCGTCTGCTTCTCCCTCTCCCTCTCCTCCTAGCGTGCTCACTCTTGCTCTCTCTCTCAAATAAATAAGTATAAATAAATTAAAAAATAAAAAACAAATAGGAGTTTTAAACTTGGAGAACCAACTCATGAAAGCCTAGTCTATTTGGTCAAATTTTTTTTTTTTAAAGATTTTATTTATTTATTCATGAGAGACACACACAGAGAGAGGCAGAGACACAGACAGAGAGAGAAGCAGGCTCCATGCAGGGAGCCCGATGTGGGACTCAATCCCAGGTCTCCAGGATCACGCCCTGGGCCAAAGGCAGGGGCTCAACCACTGAGCCACCCAGGCATCCCTCAATTTTTTAAAGTAAACACTAACCTGGAACCTATGAAGACCTGGTTTCTACTGTCACAGAATTGATAACCCAATTTGTTCATGGTAGTCAACCTTCCCCTAGTTCTGTAGAAAGAAGCACTCCCAATTGAACAAAACCAGTTTACAAGTAGCCCAAACATGTAAGTTACTGGATCCCCTGTTAATCCCAGTTGAGGCTGTCACACTGAGAATCATGAAGAGAAACACTGCCTGATTTTTAAAGATCCATGGATTTAAGATGCAAGTGGATTAGTCACTTTCTTTTTGAAAGGAAAGGTACTTTTGAGGCATGAGAGGCAGTGGCAGCATCTTTCACATGCTAGTGTGAATTAGTTGAAGTCTTACCTGAACATGTGAACATGTCCCCTTCCTTCTGCTAACTTGTTCTCACACTCCTAAAGATTCACCATGGATTAAAACTCCATGTTTGTTTTTATGCATATGTATAAAATATGGTTGAATCTTTTTCTTCTTTTTTTTTTTTAAGATTTTATTTACTTGAGAGAGAACATAAGCAGGGGAGGTACAGGGGGAGAAGCAGACTCCCTGCTGAGCAAGGAGGGCTCGATCCCAGGACCCTGAGGTCATGACTTGAGCCAAAGGCAGATGTTTAGCTGACTGAGCCCCCAGGTACCCCAACAGCATCGTACATCTTGTACCTCCAAACAGTTTGCTGTTCCCCTGCGTCAGTGGTTTTTGACCACAAGCACACACGGAGCGGCCCCACTGTGCTCCTTCCCTACCTTCCCTGCTGCCCTGTGGAGCTGTTTGAGCTGTGCTTGCTGTACCCCATCCCTGAGTTCCTGATGGGCTGGGAAGGAGCTGGCCTGTGTGTTTGTAACCATTGCCCAGGAGACTGTTGCATCTGGGCTTTATGGTGCTTCTGCAGGCACTGTGCTCGCAGCTCCCCTAGAGCTGCTGCTGAAGCTGCAGGCTCCCCCTTGCCTTTCCCTGCCAAGAACAACTCTAGCTTGAGACCTGTGGAGGAAGAGAGAAGTATGTGTGGGTTTGCTCTTTGGAAATGGATCTAGTGACGGATCTAGTGGAAGGAGGATGCATAATTTAGCCCAAGTGTAAACTCCTTGCCCCGATGCTGGCATCTCTGTGCCTTGGTAGGCTGGCCACCCTGGCCACCCATCCACATCTCTGGGCCGTGAGATTCCCTTCTTGAGGCTGCCTCCCAGGCACAGAGTTCTTCTGCAACAGGCCCTTTCCTCCCACATGCAGGTTTCCTTTGCAGATTGACTTGAGAAGGAAACAATCATATTGTTAGCTTGTCCCACTGCCTCTACAGCCCAGCCAATATTGGGTTTCCGGAAAGGGTAAAGAAACCCATTAGAACTTGGTGTCTTGTTCCTCCACATAGAGAAGGAGAGCTTGCAATTCCTCTCTTTGAATCTGCCTTTTTATTTACTTTGCATTATTTTGATTAACATCTTGAATGGAGAGCCAAACGTTCCCTCTTCACCTGACCAGCAATGGCCCTTTAACTGCAGTAGGGAAAAAAAAAAAAAGAAAAGAAAAGAAAACCATTTTGTGTGAAGATTGGTGACAACCGGCACTTAAGATCAGAAAAAGAGTTGTATATATCGGATGCTTTAAGATGCTGTCTACCCAAAGCTCTGAAAGACTTTAAGATAGGAAGTAATACCTAACCACAATACCATTGAGTTTTCGTAGAATTGTTACATATGATAATAAAAACCTGCCTGTTTAATCTCAAAAATCTTTTTTTTTTTTTTAAATCAGTCCTTTGTCTTTATTAAATCTTTTTTTATTTTTATTTTTATTTATTTATGATAGTCACAGAGAGAGAGAGAGAGAGGCAGAGACACAGGCAGAGGGAGAAGCAGGCTCCATGCACCGGGAGCCTGACGTGGGATTCGATCCCGGGTCTCCAGGATCACGCCCTGGGCCAAAGGCAGGCGCCAAACCGCTGCGCCACCCAGGGATCCCAGTCCTTTGTCTTTATTAAAGAGAGCTAGAAAGAGATTATACCTGGCAACCAAAGGGTGAGGTACTAGGCAGAAAGGTGGGTTGGGCTCAGGCCCTGGGGAATCACAGGCAAACTGATGGCCTGGGAGGAGCCAAGGAGACCAGTTCCTGGCAGCAGCTGAAGAGATAGCCAAGGGTGAGCTTTCAGGCACTGGGGCAATCAGCTGGTTCTGCAGAGGATGCAGGGTAAGTTGGGCTGGCCTGGAATTTACCTGAGGCCACCCTGCCTTGTCTACCTAGATCATCCACTGGTCCTGATCCTGTTCGTTGCCTTCCATGTGGACTAATGTTGCCCTTTTTTTTTAAGATTTATTTTAGAGAGTTTGTGCATGGGGAGGGGCAGAGGGAGAGAGAGAAACTCCAAGCAGACTCCCTGCTGAACTCGGAGCTGGACTTGGGGCACCTGAGCCAAAACCAGGAGTCAGTTGCTTAACTGACTGTGCCTCCCAGGGACCCCCTAATGTTGCTTTTTATTTTTTTTAACAGCCTTCAATTTCACAAATACTGCTATTTTTCTGTTTCTCAAAGAGAAATCTCAAAGAGATTTTTTTTTTCTCTAATGACCCATCACACTTTAATGATCAGTCTAAGAGCCAGTGTAGGTTTACAACGCCCAAGGTTAAACAAGAGCCAGATGCACACACAGGGGTCGGCGTCACTGTGCTCCTTCACTGCCTTCCCTGCTGCCCCTTCTAAACCATTGCACTCATCTTTGGTGCAGGAATGGTATTCCTTTTTTTTTTTTTAATTAATTAATTAATTAATTAATTAATTAATTAATGATAGTCACACACATAGAGAGAGAGAGAGGCAGAGACACAGGCAGAGGGAGAAGCAGGCTCCATGCACCGGGAGTCTGATGTGGGATTCGATCCCGGGTGTCCAGGATCGCGCCCTGGGCCAAAGGCAGGCGCTAAACTGCTGTGCCACCCAAGGATCCCCAGGGATGGTATTCCTAACCCTGAGCACACCAGGGGGTGAAGCGACCTGTATCTGCTGCCTCGACGCTAGTGAGTGGTCACAGCCAGCTCTCCTGAGTGTGTGAGGGAGGGTGACACCACGCATAGTTTTGGAACTAGGCTTGTTTGTTGAGTGGGCCTCTGGAGCCCATTTGCGTTTCTGGAAGCCAGCTACTATCGACCTCTGGTGTGCAAATTCGAGCAGATGGCAGGCCCCTGGCTTGTGCCCTGTTAGCTGGTTCTGCCCGAATCCTTCACAGTTCTCTGTTTTTCCACCAGATCTGGTAAATGTTTGAAAGCCAGATGGAAAAATTTTCTTTTTTAATTTTTTTGAAAATTTTTTTATTTTTGGGGAAAATTTTCTATTCCCTGATCAGTAACTAACTTTGTTTTTGTGAAAGAAACTAAAATGGAGATGTTGAGCATGGTTTGTTTGTTTTTTTTGACGGTGGTTTTAATTCTCCCAAACTAAATAATTCCAGACAATAAAGTTGTCAGAGCATATAACCTGATGGCAGGAGCGCACGTGTGTGTGTGGCGGTAGGAGTCCGCCATGTGCACTGTTGCTCTTACCTCTTCTAGAGGCTCAGGGTCCACCTTTGACAGGGTGCCCATCCATCTCTTTAGGATCTCATCTCAGCTAGGTTCCTGCTCAGCTTAACTTCACCGAATGGTTCACTCTTAGCAGCTTTTGCGCTATCCACGTCCCTAATTTTAAGTCACATTGCAGGTTTTATGGCATGACGATTGAAGAGAGAGGTAGGGGTGAAAGGCACAGTGAAGGCAGCAGCACAACCTAGGCCCCTTGCGTGCTGGCCCTGGCTCTGTGCCGTGTCCACACCTCCTGAGAGGGGTGCTGGATGATGGTGTGGTGGCCCTGCAGGCATCTTGGGGGTAGAGCTGACGGTACAGACACTGGCATTGTTTTCACCATTTGTCCTGTCCGTCTCCATCCCCCCACTCCATTCACTCAAGTTCGGAAGTTTGCTGGGATGAGGGCTCTGTCTGCCATTCTTGCCTCTGGTGTTTGTAAATCAGAGCCGCGGTACGTGGTGACACCACGCATAGTTTTGGAACAGGTATTAGAGACCTGTTGGGGGAGCTGTGGTGGCGTCTCCCAGCTCTGCATCCGAGGCTGTGTGCTCAAGCTACTCAACAGGTTATTGTCCGACATTTTTGAATTCTTAGCCCAAGACAGACTCTGGAGGGTCTTTTCGTTGTGTTGGTCCAAAGTGATGAGTAACAGATACAGACTTGGTTTGAGTCTTCTCTGGTGGATTTTCCATGAAGGTCTCTCTCTCGCAGGTGGTCCCGACAACCAGGTCCACTTTGAAGGGTACCAGGTCTCCAATCAGTGCATGGCATTGGTCCGTGACGAGTGCCTGCTGCCCTGCAAGGATGCCCCTGAGCTCGGCTATGCCAAGGAGTCCAGCAGCGAGCAGTATGTGCCCGATGTGTTCTATAAGGTAAAAACACCACGGCGCAGAGAGAATTGTGGGTGGGGAATAGCTGAATGCTGACTTGTGTCAGACTCCACTGTCCTGTCAGCCACTTGTCCTCTGGTGGCTCAGAACCCACTCTGTGGGTGAAGGCATTGCCAGAGCACGTTTGGGGCTTCTGACGGAAAGTAGAAATAACATGCGCTGGGCTGGGGATATGTGATCAGATCAAACCGTTGCCACACAGACACAATTTCCATTTCTGAACGTGAGAAAAGTGGATACATCAGCCTCAGCAGGAGTAGAAAATGGAGCCATGTGATTCATCCACGCACTCTCCTCAGGACACCAACGTGTGAGCTAACAATTTAGACGCATCATCGTCCATTACTAAATCTTTGTTTCTTGCGAGAGCTATTAAAGCTATTTTCATTGAAGAATGTCCTGCTTGAACAGGTAGGAGTTAGGTGCTCTCCTCTGCGACTGGAGAGTCCATTGTTCCTGCTTCGAGGCCAGGTCCCTTCTTGGTTCCCGAGTGGGCAGCCTTTGCGTTTCTCCCCAGTACCGTCCTGCTGCCTGGAGGGTTCCTTCAGTTCTCTCTCCTGCAAGGCAGCTTTTGTCTGTCTGGAGGCTATCTTGTCTTCGTTTTGCAGGCTGTTTTCACTGTATAAAGAATACTAGGGGGCAGCCCAGGTGGCTCAGCAGTTTACCGTCACCTTTGGCCCAGGGTGTGATCCTGGAGACCCAGGATTGATTCCCGCATCGGGCTCCTCTCAGGGAGCCTGCTTCTCCCTCTGCCTGTGTCTCTGCCTCTTTCTCTTTGTCTCTTATGAATAAATAAATAAAATCTTTAAGAAAAAAAAATGCTAGATTGATGGGTTGGTGTCACTGTGACTCTGGACGTTTCCAGCGGGAATCCAGCTGTCCCCCTCATGGGTTCCTTCATCCATAATAAGACTTTTCTTGCTGCTCCTTCTTACGTTCTCCTCTTCTTACTGCTTTCAAGCAACTTGGTCCTGATGTGCTTGGGTAGTTTTCCTCATTTGTCCTGAATTTGGGGTTTTTTGAGCTTCTTGGGTCTGTGTGTTTGTGTCATTTTTGGCCATTGTATTCATCTCGTGTGGCAGCCGTAACAAGTCGCTACAAACAGGGTTGCCGTAACCACAGTGCTGTGTTCACTCACAGCGCTGGCTCTGGGCAGCGCTCAGCCATCGCGGTGTCAATTGGGCTCTGATATTATTATTATTTTTTTTTGGGGGGGGGAGGCTCTGATATTATTATCTGCAGGGAGATGTTGGCAGCACCAAGTACCTGGGCACCTCGCCCCACGCACTTCACAGAGAGGCAGTCTGCTGCTTCTCCCTGGAGGCCTGCCAGGAGTGTGTTCCTCTGATTGCTGCTTCCCTTGCACTACTTGACAGGCTCATGTCTTTCGATCTGGCCTGTCTAGCTGCTCCAAGGTCGTCTTCTGACTTGAAAGTCAGTGGAAAAAAAAAAAAGAAAGTCAGTGGATTAGTCATCTTTTTTTTTTTCTTTTTTTTTTTTTTTTAAGGCATTATTTTTTTATTCCTGAGAGACACACAGAGAGAGGTGGAGACACAGGCAGAGGGAGAAGCGGGCTTCCCTGCAGGGAGCTCGATGCGGGACTCAATCCCAGGACCCCGGGATCACACCCTGACCTGAAGGCAGACGCTCAACCGCTGAGCCCCCCAGGTGTCCCTGGATTAGTGACCTTAATGCTATCTGCAAAATTCCACCCTGTACACTCCTGAAATTTGCATCATCTTGACAGGGAGAATGGCTGTGTGTTTGAACCCCCTGTGTCTAAGATGTGGTCATCCCAGCCCCGTGCAGAACTGGCTTCTATCTGCAGCAGTGGCCTTCCACCAGGGACAGAACCAGAACTCCTAACCCCTCGTGCTCTCAGGAGTGGGGAGAGCCTCAGCGTCACTCCATACTTCACTCAGTACTCTGTCTGGGTTTTCCCTGTTCACCTGTGTTGTTTCTCGGTCCCTCCTACCGGCAGTACTTTTTGCCTTGAGCACAGGCACGCTTTGGAGATATTGCGGGTTCAGTTCCAGACCACCACAATAAAGCAGATAGGGCAATAAAACCAGCCAGATGGCATTTTTTTGGTTTCCCAGCGCACGCAAAAGTGAGACGTGTAGTAGGATGTCTAGAAAACAATGTACATACCTTAAATTAAAGATATTTGGGATCCCTGGGTGGCGCAGCAGTTTAGCACCTGCCTTTGGCCCAGGGCGGGATCCTGGAGACCCGGATTGAATCCCACGTCGGGCTCTTGGTGCATGGAGCCTGCTTCTCCCTCTGCCTGTGTCTCTGCCTCTCTCTCTCTCTCTCTCTCTCTCTCTCTGTGACTATCATAAATAAATAAAAATTAAAAAAAAAAGATATTCCCGAGAAGTGCTAAGGATCATTGGAGCTTTTTCAGCAGGTCATGATCTTTTTGCCTCAGTGTGGTTGGCTGCTGAAGGCTGGGGTAGCTGTGGCAAGTTCTTACACTGGGGTTGCAGTGAAGCTTGCTCCGTCACTTGTTCCTTTCATGAACGAGTTTCCTGTAGCAGATGATGCTGTATGATAGCAGGTTACCCACAGGAGAGCTGCTTTCAAAATCGGGAGTCAGTTCTCTCACATGCTGCTGCTGCCTCATCAAGTTTATGTAATATCAGAGATCCCTGATCACAGACTGTCCTAACACATAATAACAAAGAAGTTTGAGGGGTGCCTGGGTGGCTCACTTGGTTGCGCTAAGGTCATGATCGAGCTCTGTGCTTGGGGGCAGTCTGCTGCTCTCTCTCCTTCTGCCTTCACCCTGCTTGTGTGCAAGTGTGCTCTCTCCCTCCCTCTCCCTTGCTGTCAAAGAAATAAAATATTTTTTAAAAAAACACAGAAAACAAAGATGTTTGAAATAATGCAGGAGTCACCAAAATGTGGCACAGAGACACGAAGTAAGCAAATGTTATTGGAAAAATGGTGCCTATAGACCTACTCAGTATGGGGCGGCCACAAACCTTCAACTTGTAAAACCTCACAGTGCTGGTGAAGCGCGGGACACCAAAGTGCAGTGAGATAAGGCGTGCCTGCTCCGTGGGATTGCAGAGGCTGTTCTCTGCCCTCCGGGTGCTTGGCCTCCTGTGTGCCTCAGCGTCAGACAGCGTGTCTGCGTAGCTGGGTGGACCCTCCAGCCCCTTTTGGTGTCCGGTTTGTAGCTGCAGCCCAGCTCACACCTGCGAGAAAGGCCTGGCTGCGTGCACTCTCCTGTAGACATCTGCCGGGGGCCGTATCCTCACCCCTGGGTGGCATCCCACCCACCCCCGCCCCGGAGGTTGGTCCTCGGCACCCTTGCCACCCTTGCCACCCTTATGCCCACAGCGCTCTGACAGCTTTTAAAATGCAGCTTGGAAGTCCTGTGTTTCTGTGGTGTTTGTGGGAGCTCTTGTGCATGTTGTGTGTGTGTCTCCAGGCCCTGGAGGCTGGATGGACACCATGGTGTGGGGCTGGAGGGGGTGGATTTCAGGTGTTCCTTCCTTCCTGAGAAGGGCCTTGCTCTCATTCAGTAATGTGGCCCTGAGTGGCCAGTAGAGACACAGGGAGCCAACGGAAACTGTAATTCCAGCGGGCTGCAGGCTTTCTGAGAGCTGTCGGCATCTCCCCTCGTCCTCATGGCACCCTACAGGGTTAGGTGGTGTTAGGGGTACTGTTGTCCCTTTTCCAGGTGGGGAAGTGGAGGCACAAAGATGCTTACGCAGCCAGTAGATGGCAGAGGCGTGGGCATGGCCCATCTGAGGGCAGAGTCCTGGCAGCAGACACCTCTGGGAGGAGCTTGTCATCCCTGCAAACACTCAAGAGATGCAGCGCTCCTAGCACACGGGGAAAGTATCCTGTCTGGTGAGCCAGATGCCCTGCGTGAAACCTGGCCTGATGGCTTGCTTCCCTCTTATGCTGTCTCTGCTGAGCCCTTCATTGTGCAGAGAACGTTGGAGGTGATGCCCCTTCCAGAGTTGTTAACTAGAAAATGCATGTTGGGAATTGATTTGCCAGGAGGGCCTTGGGGGTGGCATTTGGAAAGTTGGAACATGTTCCAGCCCATTGGGTTCCCGTGCTGTGGGCCCGGGACACCTTTGAGATCCATTTCTTAAGTAAGCAAGTGTCTACACCAAGTGAGATTTTTTTTAAAAAAAGATTTTATTTATTTATTCATGAGAGACAGGCAGAGAAGCAGGCTCTATGCAGGGAGCCTGACATGGGACTCGATCCCGGGTCTCCAGGATCAGGCCCTGGGCTCAAGGCGGTGCTAAACCGCTGAGCCATCCGGGCTGCCCACCAAGTGAGATTTTATTCCTGTGTATTTACTTATTTATTTTTTATTTATTTATTCATGAGAAAGACAGAGAGGCAGAGACATAGGGAGAGGGAGAAGCAGGCTCCCTGCACGGAACCCCATGGGAGACTCGATCCCAGGACCCCAGGATCACACCCTGAATGAAGGCCGATGCTCAACCCCTGAGCCATCCAGGTGCCCCACTCCAAGAGTATTTAGACACTGTGTTTATGAAGGAAATAATCTTAAACAATTGATACTAATATTCATGGCTTTTGTCAAGAAAATGAATTCTAGAGTATGTACCATTTAAATTGTTTTGGTATCTTGATTTTCAGTGAGGTGTGATTTTTTTCTTACTCCTTTTTGTTTTATTGAAGTTTACTTGCATCAGAATGAGTTCTTTTCCAGGCATATGTGATAAAGATTTAATTCATTGTAATCCATTTCATAATTATTTCTGTTGTGAAATAAGCTACATACAAAAGAGTCAGTAAATAAGAATAATCAAACAGGATCCCTGGGTGGCTCAGCGGTTTAGCACCTGCCTTCGATCCAGGGCATGATCCTGGAGTCCCGGGATCAAGTCCCACATCGAGTTCCCTGCGTGGAGTCTGCCTCTCCCTCTCTCTGTGTCTCTGCCCCTCTCTCTCTCTCTGCCTCTAATGAATAAGTAAATAGAATCCTTAAAAAAAAAAAAAAAAAAAAAAAAACAATAAAAAAACAGCGTGTCTTCACCTTTAAGAAACAGGAAGGTAGGGGCACCTGGGTGGCTCAGTCAGTGAAGCATCTGCCTTTGGCTCAGGTCATGATCTCAGGGTCCTGGGATCGGGTTCCGCGTCGGGCTCTCTCCTCTGCGGGGAGTCTGCTGCTCTCTCTCCCTCTGCCTCTCCCCCGACTTGTGCTTGCTTTCTGTTAAATAAATAAAATTTAAAAAAAATAATGAGGCTAAATATTTTTTAAAGGTTATTTATTTAAGAGAGGGGGAGGGAGGGAGAAAGCTTGGGGTGGAGGTGGAGGGAGAGGAAGAGAGAGAATCCCAAGCAGACTCTGTGCCCAGTGCAGATAAGGGGCTTTGATCCTGTGACCCCGAGACTACAACCTGAGCCAAAACCAAGAGTCAGAAGCTCAGCTGACTAAGCCACTAAGGCACCATTCCTCCAGCAATTTTTAAACTTGATGTGTGTACTTTTCTAGTCATTGTTTTAGTACTTATTATTTCTATCAAGTTAATTTTTTTAACGATTTTTTAACGATTTATTTATTTGAGAGAGTGTGCATGAGCGGGGAGCCCGATGCAGGGCTGGATCCCAGGACCCTAACCAAAGTCCGATGCCAACTCACTGAGCCACCCAGGCACCCCTCAAGTTAAATGTTAAAATGGCTTTTTTGAGATATAACTCACATACAGTATAATTCACCCATCGAAAGTGCACAGTTCACTGGGTTTTAGCATATTCACACATATTCGTGCACCACCATCTGATTTTAGAATACTTTTATCCCCCAAACAGAAACCCTGCATGACAACTACCCCTCCCCAAGCCTCTCGTTCCGAAACTACTCCTGGCAGTCGGAACTCCTGGCAGTCCTTTGTCCCGTGTGTGTGTGTGTGTGTGTGTGTGTGTGTTGTCCTGACAGAGTCACCCCATGCACCGTCTGTTGTGACGGGCTTTCTTCACCACTTTCTGTAATGTCTTCAGGTCCAGCCATGTCTGCAGCGTGTAGTGCTCATTCTTTGTCTTTGCTGAAAATCATTCAGTGCTTGATTGTACCAGAGTGCTGGGGTGGTGGGTGGCGGGAACGCCCAGACACTCAGTCCCTGTGTGGAATGACATCGTCTGTGTTGGTGGGTCCGTGTTCACGGGCACGGGAAGGGACAGGGCAGTGAGTGTTGGCCCACTCAGCAGCACCCTCCTCGGCTCTCTTCTGCCTGAGTCAGCACAGTTGCCACAGCTCAAGGGTCTGCGGGTTCTGCGGGAGCGCTGGGGTGGTGCCCTGAATGCTGGGCCAGCAAGCAGAGGCAAGTGTCCAAAGGCACAGGCCAACTCTTCTTGTCAGCCACTATCTGGAAATGCCTGTGGAGCCAAGGACGATGGCACTGCTGCACCTGCTCTTTCCAGACTGGTGCAGGTGAAGGACAGAGTAGGGCTCTCCTGTGACAGCTCACTTGGATGCCTCTCGGGTTTGGGGGAGCAGTGGAGCTGGTGGGGAGGGGCACTCCTATCATTCTTCCAAGGAAGTGATTCCTAGCCCCTTGTATAGTGGTTCCTCTTCTCTCCCCCTGCATCCTCCATGGTGTTTAATAAAAATGATTGGCCTCTAGAGCACACACCCTGCCCTTAGATCCTGTTTGTGGAGCAGGTACTTCAGTTTTAAACTATTATTAAATGCTCACACCTCAAATCACATCACACTGGGAACCAATACAAGAAATAGAGTTAGTTCCTCCCCCTCCAAAGTTCCTACCTTACAAAGATGCATTTGTGATACGATGTTTTGTAATGTAGAATCAGTGTTTTGACTAGTTTTTAGGACCTGAGGTCAAGGGTCCTGCTGGCTGCCATTCTGAGCATTTGGACAGTAATTTCATTTTTAGGAAAGTGTGAGAGCCTGTGGGTGATGGCAGGACCTGGTGCCCTCACGTTGAGGAGCTCGGCGTGTTTTACATCCTAGATTCCTCACCCAGGCTCTCTGGCTCCATCCCGGCACCTGCTTAGGAAGCCCTCCATGCATACTATCAATGAATACATCACTTTAGATTAATTATGCTCCCATCTGATTCTTTTTGAAGTTTTTAAAATTAAATACCAAATAGATAGGAAAGATTACCTATAAAATATGTTTAAGAAATAAAACATCACATAATACCAAGTCTGACCTGGCATTTAAGGACTACAATATTCCTGTGGCCTCTGAAGCTCCTGGGACCCTCCTGTGCTTCCCCTCGTTTTCTCTCCCAGGAGGTGACCTCAGTCTACAGCGCTGAGCTGCCACCCCCAGCTTCTCTTCCTAGATCTGCATGTTGTTGTAGTCGACAGATCTGAGACTGTGCTCCCCCCCAAGCTTGCTGGGCTCCTTCCCTAGAGTGTTCCCCGGCTGCGCACAGGTGCCAACCACTGCTGACTTCCACACACTCTTTGTTGTGTTATGACTTTTACTCACCTGATTGTAAGTGAGGTCAGAGTCTTTGTGTGTTGGCTCGTCCTATGTCCCGTGTCCTGTGTCCTGTGTCCTGTGATGTGCATTTCAAGTAGGCTTCCTGTTTTTGTTTTTTTTTCCTGGGTGGTTGGTTGTGTCTCTTTCATGTTGATTTGTAAGTGTCCCCCGGTATTCCATTTCTTCCCTTTGTCAGTGACACATGTGACAGCTCTTCACGTGGCTCATGTTTCCTCTCTGTGGTGTCTTGATGCCAGAGGTTGATGTTTCATCATGGTCAGCTTTGTGGCTCTTGTCGTTAGGGTTTAGCATGTTGAGTCATAAGATAGTCTATCGTCTTGTACGAGGTTTATGATTTTGTCTTATACATTTGAGCTCTTAGCCCACCTGGAATTTTTTTCACTGGATGGTGTGAGGCAGAGGCCCAACTTCTTTCTTAATTTTTAAAAAAATCTTCTGGATAATCAACTGGAAACACCATTTATTGAAAACCCTCTACTTCAACCCCTGTTGATCTGTGGCACTTTGTCATCTGTGTCCCCTCGCCCAGGATGTGTTTCTGCTCTGCTCCGCTCCATTGGCCAGTTTTCTCCGCTGGCACCAATATTATGTGTTCACCATCACTCTGACTACGGTTACCCTCTGTGCCTGATTGCTTATATCCCCACCATACTTTTCTTCAGGAGCCTTGACTGCTCCTGACCCTTTTCTCTTCCGTAGAAGATAGACAACTGGCTCACAAGTTGCACCAGAACAAACAAGTCTTACTAGGACTTCATGGCCCCCTTTTCTGTGCTGAGTTCCCCTGCGAATGTGGGGGTGCTGCACCTGCTCCATGTCCCCAGTGTCTCAGGGACTTAGGGTCATCGGCATGGAGGTCCTGCCTGTAGATTGCTCCTTGATACTTACGGTTTCTACATATTATAAATAGCGTCTTTTTTAAATTATGTTTTAGCTATTTGAAA
This sequence comes from Canis lupus familiaris, assembly GCF_011100685.1. Lineage (NCBI taxonomy): Eukaryota > Metazoa > Chordata > Mammalia > Carnivora > Canidae > Canis > Canis lupus. The sequence continues at coordinate 1,412,510 of NC_049230.1, forward strand.
CTGATAAATGTTTGGCAACTTTGATATCTATTATTGGTTCCTCTGAATTCACATGTATATTCCTCTGGGCTTTCTGCACAGATGAGTGTATTATCTAGGAATGGCGATGGTCTCTCCCTTCCCATTCATTTCGCCTCCTCCTGTTGGTAGGGCTTCCAGAACAACGTCCAGTGACCAGCACTGTTGTCTTATTTTTAACTGTAAAGGAAGTGCTTTTTTTTTTTTTCCTTTTAATGTTCTATTTATTTATTCATGAGAGACACACACAGAGAGAGGCAGAGACACAGGCAGAGGGAGAAGTAGGCTCTGTGCGGGGAGCCCGACGCGGGACTCGATCCTGGGACCCCAGGATCACGACCTGAGCCGAAAGCAGGCGCTCAACCACTGAGCCACCCAGGCTTCCATAAAGGAAGTGCTTTTAAGATTTCATCATTATCTAGGAGTTTGCTGTGGGTTTTTTATTTGTTTGGTAATATCCTTTATCAGGTTGAAAATGTGCTTTTTACTTCCATTCTTGTAAATTTCTTGCACTTAAGAAGTGCGCACCCCCCTCCCCTTAAGATTTTGTTTATTTGAGAAAAAGCACGAGTGGGGGGCGGGGCAGAGGGAATCTCCAGTAGACTCCCCGCTGAGCAGGGAGCCCGTTGCAGGGCTCCATCCCAGCACCCTGAGATCGTGACCTGAGCCAAAGTCCAATGCTTCACTGACTGAGCCCCCCAGGCGCCCTGGGAAGTGAGCTCCCTTTGATCACAGAGCCTGTGTTATTTCTTTAAATCACGCTGTGTTTTTTTCCCGGATTGCTCATTTGGCTGTTAGTTAGTGAGAGCAGGGTTGCCATGCTTCCCACAGTTGTTTATAGCCTTGTAGGATTTGAGATATTCATTTCTCATATGTTTTAGGAAAATACAGTTTGAGCAAAGAGACCTCTGAAAGCAAACATGGAAATAATCCTCTTGGTCCTCCCGTGGGCTGTGGCTGGGTTAAGAGTCAGCCTTGCAAATGGGCCGTGCACCAAGGTTCACCTGAGGCTACTCTTCTTGGTGTCATCTGTGATAACAAATATGGGAGGCCACCTAAAAGTCCAATAATGGGGCATTAAATTAAAATATGTCACTGGGTAGAATATATTGTGACCACTTAAGGCATGTGCTTGAAAATTATTTAAGGACCTAGGATAAAACTCAAAACGTAAAATTCAATACATAACTGTATATGCAGCGTGAGCATACGTGGGTGGTGATGCTCATGTTCCTGTGGGTGTGTGTACAGTGTACAGAGGACAGGCCCGGAGAGCTTGGGGGGCTTTTGTGAGGGCAGTGTTTGGCCACACTCTGGTCTGCATGCCCTGGCGGGTGGTGTGCAACCCATGAAGAGGGGCTGGGCAGGGGATGTGATTGAGAGGCAGTGAGTCTGGAGAAGTAAGGATCGGGAAGACGTGCAGTGACATCCAAGGCATGTTGTTTGTAAAAGCAGGTGCTTTCCTGAGGGAGCTACTGCTTGATGTGGGTTATCTTGGGGCTGTTCAGGGCAGAAGAGAGTATGGTATTTTCTTTTCTCCCTTTCTGTGCCATTTTACACTCCATTTGGTTTCCTTCTGTAGTTTAAAGCAAGAGTTTTGGGTTCGTGGTCGCACACTTGATCTCTATAGAAAGACCCGAGGGAGGCCTGGTGAGCAGTAACCACTGTCTGCATCTGGCCTACTTCTCATTTTTTTACTGTTGCTTTAGGTCAATCATTTATTTTTTTAAGATTTTATTTATTCATGAGAGACACAGAGAGAGGCAGAGACACAGGCAGAGGGAGAAACAGGTTCCCTGTGGGGAGCCCGATGTGGAACTTGATCCCAGGATCCCAGGATCCCAGGATCATGACCTGAGTTGAAGGCAGACGCTCCACCGCTGAGCCACCCAGGGGCCCCTAGGTCAATCATTTAAATGTGATTATGAAGAAGAAGGAGCACATGACTGAAGATGTGGCTAAATCATAGCGTCTGTAACAACTGAAAGCTATTCCGGTTGTTCTGGGTGCTGTGAGGGCTCCTGCGTGCGCCAGTGCAGCTCTGGACCTAGGCCCATGCCTCTACACCACCCTGGCCGGGGGTGGGTGAGTATGGAGCCTGGGACAGTGAGTTGTACCTGGAGGTGGGTCTGCAGATGTGCTGTGTGGATGGTGTGAGGGGCTGTTGCCTGGATGCCATCGTTGGGGAGGAGAGGTGGAGACGAGCATTCAGGGGCAGGTGAGGGCCGCAGCAGAGACAGTGTGCACTCCCGGGATGCCAGGGGGCACCAGGAAGCCAAGCCGAGAAACAGGTACCTTGTCATGTGGTGCTGACAATCCCAGAATGAGAGTATTGTGGGCACCATGTGGCCATCGGGGCCCGAGCAGCTGGTGTAGAGAACGCAGGGCTGGCTAGTGTGGATTTAAAGGAGAGGCCGGCCAAAAACCGAGTCTGCTGGAAAGGTGGGAGGCGATGGACAGTGCTTGTGTGGGAAGTGGGAACAAGATGTTTTCTCATTTGGGGTTTTTGTAACATGAGAAAAATGATCCACGTGAGTGCTCCTGGTGTTGGTCCTGTGGCAAGGGGTGACTGGTGTGGAGCAGAGGGTCTGGGGAATTCGGAGATGGCCACAGGAGGGAGATGTGAGGTGGGCCTGAAAGCAGTGTGATGTGTGATAGGAGGTGCTTGGATACCAGGTTGTGGGTGGGAGGTCAGTGTTGTAGATCATTCTGGGCACAGAGTTGGGGAACCCAGTGAGAAGACTGGTGCTGTAATGCAGGGGACACATGTCCACTCCCTGTGGCCGTTGGGCAGAGTGCCCCGGAGGCCTCCGGGGTGGCAGGGAGGAACCCAGGCTGGAGCTAGGTCTCTGGCCAGGGTGAGCAGGTGGGCACTGGAGTCAGATAACTGCGGTGAGTAGCACCCTGAGACCTAGGGGCCAGTGTTTGGTGTTTGAGGTCTGGGATGGTGGGACCAGGAACGAAGCCAAGCAAGCCATTTTTGGTGTCAGTTCCACTGGAAGCCTTGCAAGGAAGTGAGAGGACGGAGTCGGCCGGGCCGGGCAGCCCCACCGCCCCATGGAACTCGGCTCTTTGTGGGGCTGGTTCAGGCGGTGGGGCAGGAGGGTGGGATCCAAGGTGTAGCGGCGAGGAGGGCACGGAGGCAGAGGGGGTCGTCCCTCCTTCAAGGAGCTGGCTGTTGAGGGACCCAGGTTTGTGCCCAGCACCTGGCACTTCTCAGCAGTGATCCTCGGCCCATCCCTTACCTTGCTTTTGGTGTGTGCTCTACATTACTCAGGACAAATCCCCAGAGCTGTCATTATTTGTTGAAGGACAGTTGTATTTCAAGGGTGTTAGGCATTCTCCCAAATCTCCAAAAAGGTGGCACAGTTCCCTCATGCAGACTGGGCTGCAGACCACACTGCCCTTGCTGGCGCGTGGGCGCAGTGGCTCTGTCAGGACCCTGCTCCGCACCCGCTTCATCCCAGGGTCTCCTGTGTCCTTTGTGAATTGCCTTGGCGTGTGCAGCACTGGGTATTTGTGAGGTGATTCATTGTTTCTGCATTGTTTGTTGGGTTTTGTATGTTAACCCTTTGTCGTATGTTAGAGACACGTGCCAGGCTGTCATTTTCTTTATGTTTTTCCTGTAAAGATGGTGAAATAGTTTCTGATTTCAAAGATCCTTTTTCATGGTAATTTCTGCCTTTGTTATTATATTTAGGAAGTAATTCTTTACCCCATAACTCTATATTTACCTACATTTTCTCCTTGTGGGTTTTTTTTTTTTTCCTTTTGAAGATTTTATTTATTTGAGAGAGCGAGCACCAGCTAAGGGAGGGGCAGAGGGAGAAGCAGACTCTCCGCTGAGCAGGGAGCCCGACTTGGGGCTCGATCCCAGGTCCCCGAGATCAAGACCTGAGCTGAAGGCAGATGGACACTTAACTGAGCCCCCCCCCAGGCACCCCATTATAGTTCCATAATATGTTTCTGTATTTCTCAGGGTAAAGACCGCTGCACTTGTAAATATTTTTTAAACAAATATTTTAATTACAAGAGATTATGTTTGCTACATAATGGGCATTATTTAGGAAAATTTATCAATCAAGAAATTGCCAATAAGAGAAGAGACTCTGAACCACATATTGTCATGATGTCCCAGTCTAGGAACAAGGATTCTGTGGTACCCATTCTTTCTCTGGAGTTGGAGGTAGCAAGTTTTGCTCAGCATGATACTTGCAGGACTGGAGCCTGTGGTCACAGGGTCCCCACAAGTGGGAGTGGGGTTGGAATGTTTGACCTCGGTGCCAGCGCAGGGTGGAAGAGCAGAGTGTGTCAGGTTCCAGTGCTGAGCTCTGGGGTTCTGATATGGGTAGACAGGGTCTCTAACCCCCTCCACCCACCTCTACCAGGCACTCCACCTCAGGCACATGAACTCACTTTGGTAGCCCCTGATGTCCTCATGCACTGGGGCCTGCTGGTTGTATACATGTGGTGTCTAGCCTGGACCGTGTACCCCCAGCACCTAATATATGTTAGCTGCTGATTCTGTTTGCCTCTGACAGACACTCTGTAGGTGCTTATTGACAGGACTGTTTCCTAGACAGTGATTCTTTTGAGAAACATTGTTCTGAGAACTTTGATTTTTTTCTTTATCCTGTGAAGTCTCAGGTCAAGCTGCTGGTGTTACTTGTTATCCTTCTTACCAATTCTTTAAAGAGAAAAGCAATACAATAGGGATTTCGTTCACCTTTTCCAAGAAAGATGGCACCACCAGGTCAGTGGAGCTTGTCCTTGTCCTGCCACAAAGACAGAGATCCCTGGCCTTCTCTATACTATCCCGACGGTGGTGCAGCTGTCTGCAGACATGGCCATTGCAGGTGGCCTGGCACCGAGGACCTCAGCCCTTGCCTATCCCAGAGACTTCCTCCCCGTGGAGATGAAACCGCTGACACTTTGTCGGCTGCCGACCTGGGAATTCAGAGGCCCTCCTCCCCCAGCCCGACATCTGCTGACGCCTATAAAAAGTAATTGCTTTTCAGATGCTGTGTAGGGCTGGGGACTGGCTGGCAGAAACATAGACGTGGAGGCACGGGGGAAAGATAGAAGTTACCTGTTCTCCCCCCGGGGAGCAGAGGGGGATGCAGCACCTTTATTTTCTTGGGGAGCAGAAAGGTACAGTTGGGTAGTTAAATTTGAAAGAGAATAGCATGACGCAGAAAAAAAAGAGAGAGGGGCATTTAACAAGAAAAATCCCTAGAGGGGAAGATGAAAGCGAACAGGTGCTGGAAGAATGTTTCTGCATATTAGAGCTTAATTAGATTGGAAGATGAATTCCAGATGGGCTAATTATATATGAGTTGTTGCAGGTTATTTCTTGTAGGGGCAAGCGTGTATTTTTGGAAGTGGTGATTTAGTGTGATTGGATTTGATTCCCGCCTCCTACCATATCTCCTTTATCGAGAAACTGCCGCTTCTGGGGCCCCAGGACCTACTCCACCGGCCCATGTCTCAGGCTGCCCCCGTCCAAGCCAGGAGAGCCACAGAAAGCTGGGCTCGGCCTGACTGCTGTGGAAACCAGCGCAGGGCAGCCACCTGTCACGTGTAAGGACAAGTGACTCTTACCCAGATGGAGTGGAAAGTAATTCCAACTTCAAAAGAAGCCAGACAGACAAAGCATGGTGTGTTGTTTCCAGGAATGTGTCCTTTGATGGGGTGCTAATGCTTCCTGTGTAGTTAGATTTGGACGGTGTCCTGGGAGAGCAGAGGGGCGGGCTCTGGTTGGCAGCTCTCTTTAGTTGTGAATCGAAGAAAGGTCAGGAAGGCATGGATAAACAGCTTTATTGCAGACCAGAAATTTAAATTTCTAAACAAAAGGATCTGGGCCAAATAGGACCTCCGGACTTGCCATTAGGATGATAGACCTGGTTCAACTTAGGAACAGCCTGGGAAGGTTGTCTTGAACGACGGTGCGTGCCTCTGACGTCCCTGGAAAGGTGGGATATGCTGGGGTGGCCTTGCGTCATCCTACAGACCTCAGGGGGGACCTGCCTGGCATCCATTTGGGTCTGAGAGCTTTAATAAATGTAAACTTTTATGGAAGGCCCCATAATTGGAAGTTATGGATGTATAATTTATATATGACTCAGTGAATGATTTATATGATGTTAAATGATGATTTAGATAGAAAATATGACCCCCTCTCACAGAATCTTTAATGAAAAGTGTTGGTTCTTATGAATTTATTTTAGAGCTCTGTTTGAACTCAGCATGTTTGACATAAATCAGATATAATTGTCATTTTATGATTAATGAACATATGCTGGCCATTTTTCCCCATAATTAAACTTTATGTTCTGTGCATCTGACAAAGCAAAACAAGTTTAGACTTTGACAGATTGGTGGTGGGGGTTTTCCATGTCTGCGTATTTGTGTGTGTGTGTACTCGTTTGTGTATGTATTTATTTTATTAACGTATGTGTATTAAGTTGGGTTTTCAGAGGTGTAAGTAGATCATTAGGAGCTAGCATTTAGGCTCAAGATTGTGGGGAGCTTGTCCAGGATGGAAAGGAACAGGTGTAGCCTGGGAGGCAGGTGGGAGGGAGCCCTGGACCCGTGTGTTGCACAGGGCAACGTTAGTGTGAGGCCTGATGTGTATGCTGGGTAGGGGGCTGTAACATAGGCTCCCAGCAGAGACTACGCATGGTAGAAAAAGCATGGCTGGTTTTCATGTTATGGCCATCATCATACAGAGCTCCAGGAAATGACAGAAGGTGGATGCGTAGCAAAAACATGCACAGTATCCTGTCTGCTTTTCATACACATAGGCAAGAATTGTAGTCATTGGTGGCGCCTGGGTGGCTCAGTTGGTTGAGCATCTATCTGCCTTCAGCTCGGGTCATGATTTCAGGGTCCTGGGATCGAGTCCTGCACAGCGGAGGGGGGGCAGTTCTGCTCCCTCTCCTCCCCCCTCCTCTTGTGTCCTCTCTCTCTTACTCTTTCTTTCAAATAAATAAATCTTTAAAAAGAAATTGTAGTCATTCAAAAGCTAAGACAAGCATGTAAAAGATAAACCATGTCACTGATCACATCTTTGCTCATGCTGCTCACTTTTATTTCCTGTTTCAGGACATAGACAAGTTTGGCAATGAGATCACCCAGCTGGCCCGGCCCCTGCCCGTGGAGTATCTGATCATAGATGTAAGTGTACAGCGCCCCGCCACCCCCCTGGGCTGCCGGGTGGGGGCCCTGTGAGGGTAGCAGCAGTAGCTTGGACAGTTGCCCCTATACCTGGCCCAGGATGGACACCCGGGAAATATATGAATCATTGAGCTTCTGTCATCATGAAAAGCTGGTGATTTCAAGGTCTTTTTCTTCTAGTTTCTATGTTTTTATTTCCTTAAAAACAACTTAGGATTTATCTTCTCCCAAACCTAAAGTATAACAAAGGACCACTGACCTGGCCAGGCAGCCTGTGGAGGTCAGCGAGCCCAGTGTGGTACTGTGCATGGTGCGGTGTGTGCGGGTGCTGCCCTGGCCAGACTCAGACCTCAGCTGCCAAAGCCGGGCTCACGGTGGTGGGTCACTCTCCTCCTGAGTCAGTCCCCCGGGGCAGGTAGCCATGATTGTCCTTGAGTGAGATGGTAGTGTGCTTTCCTGGGTGGAACTCCAGAATGCCTGGTCCCAGTCTCAGCTCCTTTCTGGAGGCGTGCTCTAGTCCTGGAGGTGTGGTCCCAGGCCAAAGGGCAGTCGAGGACTCCAGCATGAATGCCCAACACATTTGCAGCAATCAGCTCTGTTCCAAGGGGACGGGCGGCTGCTCATTTCCTAACCGCTGCCTGCAAGGATCTCTCTGGGCTACATTTGGACTCAGGAAGGGCATGTGATTCAGGTTGTAAAATATCATTGCATTTGGAGCAGCAGGTCCCCATGAGCCAAGCCCATCGGTGCTCCATTCCAATTGACAGTTCCTGAGAACGTATTTATTACCTAGGCCGTAAAGGCATCTGTTTTTTAGACTACCTAGGGTGTAATTAAGATGAAAACAGATTGATGGAACATACACTTAGGAGGAGTCTGCGTGATTTAAAGCCCACTTACTGAGGTCTTCTTTCCTTGTGGCCTCCCCACCTCTTTCTTTTTAGAAATGGGCCGAGTTCTTGCTTAGTGTGTTGAGTCAGTAAAGTTTGGTTGTGAGGGAACATTCTGCCCTATGATACCCAGGCTCTCTGTTCTTATGGAACGAGGTTGGGGCAGTCCCCCTCATGAGCAGGCTGCTGTTTCAGGCAGGAGAAGGGATGAATGAGCCCCCTTCCCTGAGCTGCTGTGGATGTGCTGTGGATGTGTCAGGGCATTGGCTAGATGACCTGAGGCAGGCTGGGTTGGGGCTGTTGGAACACAGGTCGAGGTGGGCGTCTGGGATATTCGCAGACTGCCTAGTGAACTTTGGTTCTGTCATGCTCTAAGGGGAGGTTTCAGGTCTAACACATATGTCTCTTAATTCCACATCTGCTGCCTGGTAGGTGCTCTGTTGTTGCTGGCCCACCATCGTCCCTGCCCTCCCAAAGCAAAAGTGCTGTGGCTTCCACAGACCTTTGTCTCTACAGCCTGGAAGGCTCTTCCGGCGTCTTTAGAACTGTGACAGCAGCTAAGACTAATAAGGCCTGTGTGTCTGAGCCTTAGTGGATGTAGGCACTCGGAGTCATCTGTGTCTCACAGAGGAACAGACTGAGGCTTAGGATCCGTAGCTGACAGAGGCCATGCAGGTACGCGGCGTTGTGGCCAGAGTCCCCAAACTGCATGGTCTGGTCGATAAAAGACCAGGGGAAGAGACGGTGGGAGAGACGCCTGGCTACTAGCTCCGTTGATGGAGTGTGACTTGCTCTTGGGGTTGTGAGTTCAAGCCCCACGTTGGGTGTAGAGATGACTTAAAAATAAAATCTTTAAAAGAGCAGTGGGGCTCAGGTCTCAGATGCTGTGGATGGCTCAGCTTGTCCTTCAGAGTGCTGGCACAGTCACAGCAAATCCTGGGCCAGCCAGCTTGAAACGGCCCGCTGCCTTCACTGATGCAGAAAACAGACCAGAACAACATTTTCATTCTTTAGAAATAGTCCCGAAGGAACCAGAATAGCTACCCTAAATCTGGATGAGGTGTAATCTGCTGCCGCTGGTGTCATATTGTAGAGGAAAAGCTGTGTCAACCAAAAGGTGGTTGATAGCTCACACTTGGGTGCTTTCGTGGGGAGAGGCGTCTGCCAGGAGGAATGAAAAACTATATTTGTATTGATTCTTGTACATTTACCACTGTCCCTGTAGTTTCTATTGATTATGTGTTAGATTTAAAATGCCCTCTGCTGTTACTAAAGCATGTCTGAGCCAAATGAAGGGCTCAGGTTCCCCTTCAGACATAAGCTCTTGACTCCAGCCGTCTGATGGGAAGAGCAGGAGGGCTGTGTGCTGCATCTCAGAAGCGTGGGTTCTCCTGCTGCCTCGACATGCCCTGGCTCCGTGCAGTGGTGCCGTATGTCCAGAGGGGCCTCTGCAAGCTCTGGAGGTCATTGTGTCTCTCACAGCATCAAGGCTGACCCTGAGAGTTCTTCTGTCCCCGTCCACTGCGTTCCCAGAGCTCACTCTCTGGCTCCTCCACGGGGAGGGCCTCTGTGTGAGCGGCTGGGCAGATGGAAGCCTGGCCAGCACACACAAACTGCCCACAAATGGCACGATCCTAAAACTTGTGACCAGGGATCCTTCAGTTTGCTTCCCAGAGTCAGAGTGTTAGGGCTTTCATTTAGGGTGTCATTAATGGGTGACCCTTGTGTCCAGTGGGGAACAGTTAGGACTCTGGCCGGAGCTCAGGGGTGGGTGCTGTGCTCAGGGCTGTTTGGGGCACCTGGGGCCGCCCTCACCGCTGTTGGCAGCACAATTTATCAAGGATTTGTGTTTTTGTTCATTAGATCACAACAACTTTCCCCAAGGATCCAGTTTATACTTTTTCTATTTCACAAAATCCATTTCCTATTGAAAACCGGGATGTATTGGGTGAGACACAGGTAAGCTCTTTGTCTTTAGAAACATAATTTAAAGTAACTACTGCTTGTTCATCTAGTGTCAGTGTTGTTTTTCCAGAAAGTACCAAGGTTTCAAACTCTCCTGATTCATTCTTGTGACGAAGCCCAGCTAGGACTGTCTCTGAGACACTGTTGATCACCCTGACATCCACTCCGGGCTGACAGATAACCACAGAACAGAGCCCCATGAGGCCCCAGGCCTGTGGATCTGCCAGAAGGGCCATTCTCACTTGACTTCTTTTTTTCCCCAAATTTATTTGTCACTCGTGTCCTCTCCTAACAACTTTTTTATTTGTTAACAAACGTCATTTCTTGTGGAGATGTGTCACTTCACTGCTTGCTCTGGCTTCCTGTCCTGTCACCCTGCTTCATCTCTCATGCACCATCCAGGACGTGTGTGGCGTTGTGTGGCCCGGCCACCCAGGCTTTCTAGCACTCGGTGCGGGTCTCACGCAGCACATCCTGTGCCGTGACCCCTGCTCTCTCCTGCAGGTGCCTCTTGCTGCCACATGGATGGTCTGGGACATGTTTGTTCGAATTGTTAACAGGCATCACAGAAAAGAATATAAGGATATTTTCTTGAGAAGCATGGTGCTTCACTTACAAAACCTCTCTGATGCTTTGCTCTCCTCATGGCCCATCTGTGGGACTCAGGGTGCTTATAAAGGTGCAGAGCCACTTTCTGGGTGGCATTCTTGAATGCCTGCGTTTAGTTTTGCTGAAGGCGGTCATGTTGCATAATCCCCCCAACACTCTCTCTCTCTCTATCCTCGCGGTCCAAGTACCCAAGGTCAGCAGTACAGGTGAACCGCGAGTACCAGGCAGGTCTTCTCCTAGCCCCGAAGTCAGCCCTTCCCGCAACCCACTATCCCCCTGGAGGTGGCGGGTGGGGGGCGATCTGTCCTTGTGAATGCATTTGCCAGCTGGGTCAGCTTTATAACTGTGTTCTCTTACACCTGTCGATAAGTCACATGTGTACTGAGAGCATCCTCCTAGGAGGATAGAGCCACAGCTCATGTTGCAGCCATGTGTCCCTCTGGCCTGGGTCCCCATCAGTGTTTATCAAACAGGATGGGGAGTGGTGTGTGTCTGAGCTCTGCACTCAGCCGTGTCTCAGGAGGGGACGATGGCTCTCTGGGCTGGGACCCAGGGCTGTCTGGGGACGCTCGTGCTCACTTGTTTCCTCCCTCACCACTGTAGGACTTCCACAGTTTGGCCACCTATCTGTCCCAGAATACCTCATCCGTGTTCCTGGATACCATCTCGGATTTCCACCTCCTGCTGTTTCTGGTCACCAATGAGGTCATGCCTCTGCAGGTACAGGCCTGAGTGTGTGTGCCGACTGAATATCTGGCTTTGGTGGTCCCCAGGTGGGGTTTGGCTATAAAAAAGATGCTTCCTTTTCTCACAAGCCAGAGCATGGCTGGGAAGCTGGGTCAGAGTCCCTCTTAGGTCCTGTGGGCAGTGGCTTTTCACAAGGGGCTTCTTGGTACAGAGATGGAGCTTCCACATTTAGCAATTACACTGAAACAGCTTCTCTAAGCCTCGGTGTCGTGTCCCCACCCCATGGAGGACAGTTCCATTTGTCATAACTGCATGGGAAGCAGAGGACATTGAGCTCTGTCCTCTAGCATGGAGCATTAGAGATGCAGCACTCTATAACGGTTTCAGAATCACAGCCCCTCCTTCTTACTGATATCTCCTCTTCTCCTGAATCAACTGTGGTTTTATTGCCTTGGCCCAGAAGGTTGGCTGGCATCCAGGCCCTGAGTCCACAGCTGCATAGTTGGCGTTTTGAAGACGTGCTGTCAGGGAGCCGAGAGCAAGTGTCACCAACAGTGGCTGCTGTCTGAGCAGCGTAGGGGCAGTGGGTCCACCCAGGAGGCCCTTACTTAGTGTGTGCCTTTCTGGTGCTTGAGACCTTTGGGAATAGCAGAGTGAGAGGAATGAATTTCTTCTGAGCCCCTGACTTGACACATTCCCTGAAGGTGACAGAGGGCAGAAGCGCCTCAGTCCCCACTTGTATCCTGTTCGGTCTATCTTGTGTCTGTATCTTGGCCCCAAACTACCTGCTTCATATATTTGACATCAGGTACCCCAAGATTTCCCTCTGCCTCTGCTTGCCTCATTGAGCGCAGAGAGTGGCCCTTCGGCCCCAGTGCAGGCCACTGCTCATCCAGTCGGGCAGGTGCCAGAGGTCTGGGCTCTGCACACCAGGCCCGCTTGTCAGTAGACATGTACTGTTTGGCAGTCACCTGTTGGAAAACATTTTCTGGGGAGCCCCTGAGATCCCCTGAAGCTTTAGTAGTTTCTCATTGTATAGACTATTTTAATTTTCTGTACTTGGACCCTGGAGGTGTAGGATCTAGAGACGTTTGAGAAGACAGAGAGCCTCCAGGGAAAGCATGAGGGTGGAGGGTGGACCCCATGGCCGTGAGCTCCTGTCTGTGCATCCAAGTTCTCAGGATAAGGGATGTGAGCTCAGTATCTCGGTGGTTGAGCATAGTGGTCTGCTTGTGGCAGAGGGCAGCTCTTCAGGATGAACTTAAGTTTAGCTCTGAATTTAGCACTTGATTTTATAGACCTAAGTGTGTGGCATTTTGTGTTTCATAGTGACAGCCTGTGAGATTTTTTTTAATTCCCTCTGGAGTATGTCTTGACATTGGGGAAGAAGAGTCTTATTAACAAGAGTGTGTCCACCATCGCACAGCAAGTTGGAGTCTTCATTTTTGGGTTCTTGCAGGACAGCATCAGCTTGTTGCTGGAGGCAGTGAGGACCAGAAATGAGGAGCTCGCCCAGACGTGGAAGAAGTCTGAGCAGTGGGCCACCATCGAGCAGCTGTGCAGTAAGTGTCCCTGCCCTCCCATCACCAGAGCCCAGGGAACTGGGCACTACTCTGTAAGCCTCTGAGGTCCAGCACAAGCTGGGTGTCGAGGGCAGTCCAACAAGCACACAGACTTTTTCATTGCTGCTCATGCACACTGTCAAGGCCACACAGATCTTGGGTGTTCAGCTCTGTGCTCGTACCTATATGTGTACAGATGATTTGCTAATCATCCAGCATCTGAGGAGCAATTGGAAAGTCATTGCATTGTTTTTTGTCTTCTAATTTTTTAAAAAGATTTTATTCAAGAGAGAGCATGAGCAGGAGGGACAGAGGCAGGAGGAGAGGGAAATTCCCTGCTGAGCAGGGAGCCCGACGCAAGACTTGATCCCAGGACCCTGAGATCACAACCTGAGCTGAAGGCAGGTGCTTCACCCACTAAGCCATCCAGGTGCTTGAATATCACTGTTTTAGATAAACAGAAACCTGGCGTTTCACCATAGTGCTGAAAGGCCAGCACTCCTCAGGCTTTTCTTTTTCCCTTCCTACTCCTGGTCCTCAGACCTTTCTCGATGGATGAAGCGGAAAAGCCTTACAGAATAGAATGTAGGGATCTGTGTCCGCAGGGGCCCTCATCACCTCGCAGCCCCAGGCAGAGCCTCCCGGGCTGCATTCCCGGGCAGCTGCTCCCGATATCCCCGCCCCGCCAGCAGAGGGCTCAGAGTGGTGGGCTGCTGGTGGCGTCCCTTCCTTTGTGGCTCTGAGAAATACTGGAATGCCCTCTTCAGACAACTTTGAAAATACATGGAAATGTTTATACCGTTTCCTCAGTGTAGTGGGTTAGGTACTAGAACCAAAATTAGCCAAGAAAAGACCCCAGTGGAACCTACGCCGTGAGGGAGCCTAGCGGACACCTCTTGTTCTCTTGATACCGATACCTGGGGCATCGGTGGTCTGGAGCGCCTCAGTAGTGGTTGTGCTACATTGTTTGTCAGGTTTTCTTTTTTTTTTTTTTTTAAGATTTATTTATTTATATTAGAGAGAGAGAGAGGCAGAGACACAGGCAGAGAGAGAAGCAGGCTCCATGCCGGGAGCCCAATGTGGGACTCGATCCCGGGACTCCAGGATCGTGCCCTGGGCCAAAGGCAGGCACCAAACCGCTGAGCCACCCAGGGATCCCCAGGTTTTCTTTTCATACAAATCTGACAGAGCAGTACTGTGGCTGGCCAGCTGTGCCACAAGCGCTTGCTCTCCTGAAGTTCTGCTCACCACTCTAAGGCAGGAGACAGCTTGTTCCCACCAAATTCCCTACAGTGAAGCCCCACAGCCTCGTGTCCTCGGGTGGACAGTGGTGTGGTGCTGGCCACCCCCCCCGCAAGTCTGCGTGCTGCCCCCACCCCCGCCCGGGCCACCAGTGTGGTTTTTAGATCCTTCACGGAGAAACATTACTCAGCAGCTTTAATGTTGTGGCACCGTCTGTGTCAGTCCGGGGTGCCTGGAGAGGCTGCAGGTTGAGCCCAGCCATAAGCCTGTAAGATGGTGGTGGGGTGAGCCCACCTGCCTGCGGGGGCACCGCGCACTGTACAGGATTGTCATAGGATTGTCAAATCACTATATCATATGCCCGAGACTGATAGAACCTCCTGTGTCAACTACACTAGGATGTAAAAACAACCTGGGTGACTTAGACTTTTCCCCACAAGAGAACAGCAACACTGAGCAGCCTCAGTCGGCCGGGAAATGGAGTTTACTCTAAGCAAGAGCCCATCACCCCCATCAAAGAGGCCGTCAAAGCAGCCACAGCGCCAAGTGCTGGCGAGCTTACAGGGCAGCTGGAAGCCGCACGCACGCCGGTGACAACGTGAAAGCCGCCGCGGTGTGTTTTAGAAACCTTGACTTCCTCTGTGATCCAACAAGCCTGCTCCTAGGTTTTTCCCCCAAGACGTGAAAACACAGGTCCACCCAGAGCTGAGAGAGGTGTGCCCGTGCATTGACGGCAGCTTTGTTGATTGTAGCTCAAAAGTGTCAGTGGCCCAAATGTCCATGAGGAGGGGCACGGGTGGCCAGAGGCCGTGTTTTCACCCGGAACCCAGCCTTGGTAGTAGGAGGGGGAGCCCCTGACCCGCAAGCAAGGAGGGCAGCAGTGGGATTGAGCCGGTCGCGGTTGACAGCTTTGAGTTCTGCGGGTGGCCGCCCTGTAGGGCAGGGCTCTGTGTGCGAGCAGGGCCCCTCGGAGGTCCTGCAGCCCTGTCTGTCCGTGCCTCTGGCTGTGGTGGAGGCCAGAGTCGCCTTTTACTCTGCTGAGCAGCACGATAGAGGGCTCTCGGGGTGGAATGTCTTCCCCACGCGGAAACACCGAACAGCAACGAATGGCCACTTCTCTTCCACCCACAGGCACAGTCGGAGTACAGCTTCCGGGTCTCCACGAGTACGGCGCCGTCGGGGGCTCCACGCACGCCGCCACGGCTGCCATGTGGGCCTGTCAGCACTGCACCTTCATGAACCAGCCTGGCACCGGCCACTGTGAGATGTGCAGCCTCCCGAGGACCTAGGGCTCCCGGCCCCTGCTGGCAGGACTGGGCCCAGCCCAGCCCTCTCTGAAGCCGGGATCATCGTAACCATTGCCCGATGGCGGGCAGCCCTGATGGGCAGGGCAGGGTGGCTGCCCTCGGGTCTCTGACCCACAAAGCTTCTCAGCAGCAGGCTTCCCTGGAGGGAGAGCCAGGCTGGTGCACTGTGGGCTGACGCCCCGTACCAGCCTCCCAGGTGGCGGAAGGACTTGGGCACCTCAGAACCGTCCCCTGGGGTAGGGAGGGGTGGGGAGGGCTTACTGTCACTATCCACCTTTCTCTTCCCTTCCTCTGGATGCTTTTTGTTCTCACCCCTCCCACGGTTCCAGTTGGGAGTTCCTGGTGGCTGCTGTACCCAGTTGCTCTGGGCAGACCCTGGCTGGGAGACTGCCTCTTCCCCTGCCGGGGGCCATTGCCATGGAAACCTGAGTTGGCCCAGGGTTCCTGGCCTCCCTTGTGCTTGATCTGCAGGTTAATTTGCTGCCCACCCTCCTCCTTGCTCTCACCTGACCTCCAGGTGCGATTTTTAAAGTCTGCGTTGGTTGTAATAACAGTTATCAGTAATTTCTGCCCAGAAGACTTTTATTTATTTCTTTTTAAGATAAAAACTACATAAAAGGGGAGTGAGAGAGACTAGTTCCCACTTCCTTTCCTCTAGTAGTGAGTTCCCAGGAGCGGGTGCAGGGAGGACACAGGGTGGGCGAGGGTGGACAGAGACCCACGGTCATTTCTTGGAAGTAAACCTCAGTGCCTGAGACTTTCTTGCCAAGCCACACAGCTGTAGATGTGGTCCAGCAGGAGGGCAGCAGCCCCTCCAGGAGGCTGATGCCTCGGGCCAGGCCTCCCCGGGGTGCACTAGGCTGCCCAGGTCCCAGAGCTCTGGCCCCTTCTTCCCATTGCCCTGCCCATCCCCTGGGCTCCTGCACGGTGACAGAGCCGTTGCATCAGGCCCCCGTGAGAGTATGGGTTTGGCCTATTGTGAGGCCCATGGGGACTGTTGCGGGGTCCCAGGACAGAGGTCATGGTCAGGCCTTGTACCTGTGCACTAGGGTCCCCAGGCAGGTGTGGGCGGCACCCTGATGCCTCTTTGCCTTAATGAGGGCCGGGTCTCGGAGCTGCATGGCACCCACAGGAGAGGCTGGCCCAGACATGGACTGCCCTGGGGTCGGGGGAGGCCTGTGGGACTCTCCCTTAGTCACGGCACTGTGGACAGAGAACTCTGGTCTCTGCGTGTTGGCTTTTCTGGTGGTAAGGGCTGTGCCTGGCATCTTCCAGTGCACCTGGTGTGGGTCACTCAAGACTGGTCTGCTCTGGGGGCCAGGGCCCCATCTGGTTGGGTCTGCCTTCAGCAGAGCCATTGGTGTTGGCGAGGGGGTGGGGTGGGCCGGAGATGTGCTGAGAAGCCGGCCTGAAGCACCGACCCCCACCGGTGTGTGGTGATTGTCGCCGGAGCTCGGCTCCCAGCCACCTGCTGAGGGGCCACCCATGGCCTTGCGGATGTGATTCTTGCGGCTGCGCTGGCTGGAGCTCTGGCCCCTGGGATCCGATGTGAGGCTGCAGAGGAGCCTGGTGGCCCGGGCCCTGAGCGCAGCCCCCTGTCTCCCAGGGCCCCTCTCCACCGTTTACCCCAAGCTGGTTCCCCTCTCTCTTCAGCCAACATTCTCCTCACTCTGAAGTCGTGGCAGATGCATAATTCGTTTTGTCTTTTAGCTGAAAGAAAAGTGTGATTTCTCTGCTTCTGGTTTTGAGTCACTTTGTTCAGTAACGCACTTTACTGTCCAAATAAATAGACTCCAAGCTCAGCGTAAGGGTGTGGGGGGCACCCCGCCGGAGGCTTTGCCCCAGCAGCTCAGCCACCTCCTCCCGCACAGAGGGGTCACCCGCACCACCTGCATCCTGCTGGCCCTCGCGTGGACACAGCCTCTCCCCGGGGGACGGAGCTGGCTGCCTCGGCCTCTGACCAGCTTGCCCCGGGTGCTGCCACTCCAGCTCCGCGGGGCCGTGGCCACTGGGCCTGCCATAGCGTTACCTGGATGCCGGCCCCGCCGTGAAGCCAATAAAACTCCTGAAGTGACTGCTGTGCTCCAGATTGTCATTCCTGGGCCCTGGGGCCTTCTGTGCCCCAAGTGTGCCTGCCTGATGCTCCCAGGTTGGCCTCCTCGGGCCACTGAAGGGGAGACCCCAGCGTGTTACCGGGCTGGAAGAGAGCCGCCTCCCTTGGGTGCTTCCCTGCCCGTCAGCCATGTGGCTGCTCCTGGAGGGGGGAGGGCAGATGCTTGCAGCAGGTGAGGGATGCAGTCTGGAAGCCCCCAGACGGTTCGGGTGTCGGGTGAGTGGGCTGCAGCTGACGTGCTGCTCGTCCTGAATCCCCTTGCCAATGGCAGCCAGAGGCACCCCCTTTTGCTGTTTGGATACCAGCCTCCAAACACCCCTCTCTGTACCACCCTGTCCTGTGGCCTCGAGACTCCGGCCACTGTCAGGGCCCCAGGGGCTCTCAGGCCTGGCTGCTCCCAGCAGCAGTGCAGTTGGCATGACCAACCATAGTCCCCAAGTTGGTCACTGCCCCCCTCCCCGACCCCTGGTGCACCTCAGACTGTGGCTCGATGAAGGGAGCCCCCCACCTCAGGGAACAGCAGAGACCCTGTGCTGCCTGCGAGGGGTGCCCTGCACTCACCGTGGCTCCTCCCTGCATTTAGCATCAAAGGCAGTAACAGCAGTGCGCAGCTTGCAAGCCCGCAGGAGGCTGTGCGACTCCTCACCAGCCCTCAATTCCGTTTGTCTGTAAATCCCCTGGGACTGGCACTGGGGGGGGGGGGGGGGGGGGGGCGGGGGCTGTCCCTGGAGGTAGGCTGTTTATCATAAAGCCAGGGCATGGGGCAGCGAGTGGTGACCCAGCCCGACACTGCCTGCAGGGGCATCCTGGCCAGCCCTACCTCCCTCCTTCAGTCCCTGGCGCCTGGGAGGGCTGGGATGGGAGTGAGCTCGCCAGGCACGGTGGTCGCCCGGCGGGGGAGGCAGAGTGCCCTCTCCTAGGAAAGGAGCCCGCCCTGCTCCCCGGTTGTGAGGGTCTCACGGGGAGCTCTTCTTCGGGCCGCCCTACTCTTCCCCCAGCCCCGACTTCACCGTGGACCGAGTGCTGCGTTCACCTAGAGTTCAACCCAGAAACCCTGCAGCAGTGGCTGCCACGGCCGGCGCGAGGTGCCCCCCTCACCCTGTGCTCCCGGGTCAGCGCTGGGGCTGGGGCTGGCGCTGGGGCCGCCCAGCAGGGGCCCCTTGCACGTGCCCGGGGGCTTGCACGCTCGCCGTTGCCTTGAGGGAGGGGCCCACGTGGCCGCTGCAGCCCTGGCCCCAGTGGTCGGCGCCTCCCCAGCAGGGAGCAGGCAGGGGCGTGGCGCGGGGAGCCGTGTCGCTTCGCCCCGCCCCACGCGGTTACCGGCCGGGGGCGGGGACGGCGGGGCGGAGGGCGCCTCCGCCCGAGGTCAGCTCAAACCCTGGCGGGGGGCGGCGGCAGCTCGGGGAGGTGACCCGGGGAGGTGACCCGTCCCCGCACGGCGCAGCGGGGAAACCCCCGACTCCAGGAGCGGCCCGCGGGGACCCCCGATCTCCGGGCCCGGCCTGCAGGGTCCCGGGGCGCACGGGGGGACACGCGACGCGACCTCGCGCTCAACCACCGGGGCTCGGGGCCCCGCACGGCCGTGGAGCGTGGGGGGCTGCCGGCCGCGGGGCCCCCACCGGGAGGGCGCCGGGGGCGCGAGCGCAGGCCCTGGGGTATCCCGCGTGTCCACCGCGCTGCTCGCGGGGCGCAGCCGGGCCTGGGGTTCCCGCCGTCACCCCAGCAACCCGCGCCGCGGAGCCCGGGCCACGCCCCCGCCACGCCCCGCCGGGCCGCTTTACGGTGGAGGTCGCGCCGCGACGTGGGCGGCCGTAAAGCGCCCCCGCCCGCAGCATGGCCAGCCCGGCGCCGCGGGTGGACTACCTGGCGGCCTTCCGCTGCCCGCTCGGGGGCCCGGCGGCGGGCAAGCCGCACGTGCTGTGCCGCGGGGCCGAGCTCTTCGTGTCCACCGGGCGCGAGCTGGTCTACGTGTACGACCAGGAGGGGCGGCTGCTGACCGTGAGCGCCGGGGGGGCGGGGGGGCGGCGGGGCGCGGGCCCCGGAGGCGCTGGCCTGACGCCGCCTTCCTTCCCCCGCGTCCAGGCCGCGTACCGGCTCCCCGGGCAGGTGTGGCACCTGGAGCTGTCGCGCCCCCGCAGGACGCTCTACGTGCTGTGCGCCCGCAAGGGCATCTACGGCTTGGCGCTGGGCCAGGCGAGCAGGTGACCCGGGGCGGGGCCGCGCGTGCTGGGGCCTCGGGGCACTGGGCCAGGGCCCCCCAGGGCCGGAAGGCTCAGGGCCGGCGCTGAAGCCCGGGGTGCCCCTCCAGCAGCCTCCCGCTCCTGCAGAATCCACAGGAAACGAGCATCTGGCTGCAGTGTGCACCCGAGGCAGGGGCGGGATCCCCCTTTTGCACGGGGCTGTGTGGTTAGCCGTCAGCCAAAGCACCCTGAGCCCCGGCCAGTGGTTAGAGGGGCCGCCCCCCCGTGCACCAGTGCAGAGCCTAGACGCAGATTCCTGCCCGTTGCTGGCTCAGGACTGGAAAAGGGAGAGGGTGCGGTTCACAGACTAGGCCTTGGGGGTCTTACAGGTCTGCACCCATGAGAATTTGCTTCTGAGCCCCATTTCTCAAAGCCCGATACATTCCATTGCATGTGTGTCCTGGGGTGACTGGTGCCGATGACAGTGGTCCGTGGGCAGCTGGGAGGTAGTGCGGCGGGCCAGCTGCCCCCGGGTGGGCCTTCTGACGAGGGGCTGTCCTGGTCACTGAGGTCACTCCCCGGGAGACTCCAGGCCCAGTGTGCTCAGTGACGCCGTGCGGGTACAAGAGCTTGCGAGCCTTCTGACTAGCGGTTCCCTGGTTTTTGAAGGTCCGTGAGCCAAGGTGACGGGGAGGACAGGGACAGCGAGGACAGTGCGAACGGTGAGCCCCCTTGCACCGTGATCCCCGTGGACCCGGAGGCCTGCATCCTCCCCAACACCACTCTGTGTGCTTTCACCGTGGTCGACAACATGCTTGTCACCCTGGTACAAGGCCCTGCCCGGTGGAAGGTACAGCTGTTTGAGTGTCCCCGTCCAGGGAATGACGCTAGACCCGGAGGCCAAGTCGGCGAGGTGGAGTTGTCCACCTCCAGCCCCCTGGCTGGGACCCTTGGGGAGCCCGCAGCCCCTCGCTCCCTGCCGGTGCTGTGCTGCGTGTCACCGCCGGGTAGCAGCGCGCTGCACGGCCACGTGCGGGGCTCCGGGGGCTTCACGCTGGAACAGGCCCTCTTTGGGCTACTCTTTGGAGTTGATGCCTCCCTCCTGGAATCACCCGTGATCGTCTGTGGCCTCCCCGATGGCCAGCTCTGCTGTGTGGTCTTGAAGACCCTGGTCACCTCAAGGTTGTCCCCTGGTGACCCAAAGGCCCTCGTCAAGATCCTCCATCACCTGGAGGAACCCGTTGTTTTCATTGGGGCCTTGAAGACCGAGTCATCGGCTGAGGACACACACCCTGACTGCCTCGTGGCACTCGGTCACCACGGCCGGATCCTGGCCATTAGGGCCAGCTGGGCTGAGGTAGGGAACCTGGTGCCAGACCTGCGGGAGTGCAGGCTCCCAGGGCCCGTGCTCTGTGCGGCTTGTGGCGCAGGGGGCCGAGTGTACTATAGCACCCCCTCAGAGCTATGTGTCGTGGACCTGGCTGCGGGAGGCGCCCCCTGGAGGCCCGAGCAGCCCGACGGGGGCCCGGGAGGCCTGCCATCTCCGCTGTGTCCCACCAGCTTAGGCATCTGCAGTGTCGTCACCCTGTCTGTGTTGTCCGAGATGCCTGAAGGTACAAGCTGCTATTAGAACCTGAGACCCCGCAGCCTGTCATGGTGGGGGTGGGACGTAACGGGTGGCTGTCTCCTGTCCCGTGAACTGGCCTGTCCCCCTCACCTTGCTTTGTTCCCGTGTCTCGCACACCTGATGGGCGGGCTTCCCAGCTGCCATAGCTCGGCACCTGGCGCGCCTTGTCTCAGGGCCAGGGTGTGCCTGGTCTGGTGTCTTGTGTGGCTGGGGGTGGGGCTGCACCTGGTGGCCCAGGCAAGGGCGTCTGTCCGTGACAGGGCTATGACGGGCAGTCCAGGGAAGTCCACATCACTTCCAGTTAAGCCCTGGCATTTCTGAAGGCTAGCAAACACCTGCCCCGCTTCCCGTGGGGCCCGCTTCCGGCCCGCTCTGTACCCGGACAGAGCCCAGAGAGGGCTGGAGCCGTGTTTGCCCGGCGCCATGGGGCAAGGACAGAGCCACCCTCCTCCAGCGCACGCAGTTGTCCAGATGGCCCACGAGGCCTGCAAAGCCACAGGGGTCAGTGCTTGATGTCGGGTGAGAGGCCGAGTACATGGCAGCACCACGTACGGGCTCCGTACCCGCCGTTCTGGCTGCCATGCCTTGGCCTGTGGGAGATGCCAGACGGCTGCGGGAGGCGGGGCCCAGGGGTGGGGACGGGGACGGGAGGATGCTAGGGACAGCAGGCTTCCAGAAAGGCCCCAGTGAGTGCGGCGCCCTTCCCATGCAGCCCTGGGGGCAGCCCCACCAAGGCGGCCCCTTCGATGGCTCTCCGCGGCCCACGCGCGCGTGCGGGGCTCCTCAGGGCCGTGTCCGGGGCCTGCCTTTCTCCCTGGGGCACTGGCCCCTGAGGATGAGCCCCTCCCCGCCCACTGACCGGCCCGTGGCCGTGCCTCTCCAGGGGGCGCCAGGCTCCTGGCCCTGTCCGCTGGGGGCCGCCTCATGATCTGCAGCCTGGCCCTGACCTCCGACGCGCCGTGTCCCGGCAGAGCCACCGTGGCCAACAGCGGCCAGAAGATTAAGGAGCTGCTGTGTGACATCGGCACTGTGTCTGAGAGGTGAGCGGCCGCGCAGCCTGCAGCTCGGACAGGCCGGGGCTACGCCGGTGGGAAGGTGAAGGGACGCCGCCGCCCCCTAGAGCCCGCCTGCCGGCCCCTTCTCGCCCCCTCCCGGTCCCAGCGGCTCTTTGCTCTGACCCGGCGGGGAAGCGGGCTCCCGCCACCCTCAGCGGCCCTTCTGCATGGCCCAAGTGCGTGGGTGGGCTCTGGTGCCCTGTGGCTGGGGCTGTGGTACCTGCCGCCCTCTGGGCCATCACGGAGGAGCGCCGGGGCCAGTTCAGTGCGGCGGGACGCGGCGAGGAGGCCAGCCCCCCCGCGGACACCACCGGCCCACGCAGCCCTGACCCGTTGGCGCTGGAAGTGTGCGCCGGGTCAGCTCCGTCCTCTGGCTGCTGTGGTCCCACCACCCGAGAGAAGGCGTCAGGCCAGGTGGCTGGGCGGGACCGGAGTGCTGCCCTCAGGTGGTGCTGGCTCCTCACGGATGTGTGTCCGGGAGCGAGGTTCTGGTGCCTTCCACTCCCGGGAGCAGGGACCAGGCCCCCACCACCTTCCCCGCCCTCGGCGCACGCGTGTTCTTTCCAGGGTATCTTCCCTGAAGAAGGCAGTCGACCAGCGGAACAAAACCCTGACATGCCTCAACGAAGCCATGAATGTGAGCTGCATCCTGCTGGCCAGCCGGGAGGGCCCCAGGCCCATCTCCTGCACCACCAGCACGGCCTGGAGCCGCCTGCAGCTGCGGGATGTGCTGACGGCCACCCTCCGGCTGCAGAACGACAGCGGCTTCCGTCTGGACCGGGGCTGGGCCTTGTGTGTGCAGGTGCTGACCAGCTCGCAAGCCCCAGACCCAGACGTGGCTGGCTCGGCCACCACCTACACCATCCCCGTGGACCAGCTGGGCCCTGGCGATCGGCGGGAAGTGACGCTGCCACTGGGCCCTGGTGAGGATGGCGCCCTGGACCTGCCCGTGACGGTGTCTTGCGCGCTACACTACAGCCTCAGGGAGGTCGTGGGCGAGGCCCTGGCCCCTTCAGAGTCTTTCAAAGACTCCTGTTTGGATGAGGGCCCCCCCGCCGTGCTGCCCGAGCAGGACGGCATCTGCCTGCCCCTGAGCGAGCACACCGTGGACTTGCTGCAGTGCCTGCGCTTCCCTGGCCTGGCTGCACCCCACACGCAGGCTGCCAGCCTACTGGGCCCCGCTTGCGACCCTGTGGACACCTTCTTGGGAGCTCTCCTCGGGCCGCACGGTGAGCCAGCGGAACCTGCTTCCCTGTGGGCCAAGTTCCTGCCCCCGTCGGTGGCTACGATCAAGGTGTCAGCAGAGCTGCTGAGGGCCGCCTTGGGGCCCAGTCACTCAGGTTGGTGTTGCTGAGTGGTCTCACTTGGCCCCAGGGCCTGTGGACACGGGGCCCCACCCTCTCCCAGGACCCACCGGAGCTCACTGCGCCGCCCCTGTCCACCAGCCACGTCCCTGTGCTGTGCCACCCTGCAGTGGCTCCTCGCCGAGAACACCGCGCTGGAGGCCGTGAGGACCCGACCACTGTCCTCCATCCAGGGAGTGGCCCCAGATGGCACCGAGGTCCACCTCACCATCCGAGAGGCAAGCAGGGGTCAGCGCCCAGGGGGAATGGGCCTGTATGGTAGTGGTTCTCCGCGTGGCATCTCAGGGCTGATTGAAGGTGTCAAGGCACGGGTCATCTGCCTGGCCAGGGTTTCTGACACGCGCCTGGGGCATGGCTGTGCTGGAGCGGCCTCTGTGGCGCTGGGGTGTTCCTGTGGGGACCGGCCTGTCCTTCACACGTGGGCCCCCACCCCCCGCGCTGGAGGTGTTCGTGGCCAGGTGCCCCGGCACTGCTTAGCGGTGGTCTGTACCCCAGGGCATCGCCCACTGACTCCAGTCCCTGAGCGGGGACTGCTGGTGCTCTGGCCCCTCGCTCTCCACACTCGTTCCTCCCTGAGGTGCTCCTGCTGGCAGGCCCAGGCCATGTCCAGCAGACTCTTATGACCGAGCACTGGGTTTTTGCGGAGCCGCCCAGGCTGCCAGGACACGTGTCCCTGAGGCGGTGGGCCGGCCCCTGCACAGCCTTTCAGGCCAGGCCATCATGTCTAGGTTGGGGCGTCCCTGGGCCCTGGTTCTGGGCCCTGCATCACAGGTGCTGGAAATGGCCAGGTGCTCTTGGTCTTCCTAAAATGCCCAGGCCCCTGGGGCCTTGCACATCCTGGCCCACGGCCCATCCCTGTCGGGGTTTTAGCTTCGGCTTTGTGGGGTTGGGATGTTCTGGGGAGCAAGTGGCTGATTGATCACCCAGCCAGCTCCCTGTTCCACATCTGAAACCCTGGCCCTGCTGTTGGGACCCGGGATGCCCAGTGTGGGCCGCAGGGTGGTCCAGGCAGGGACTGTCCACGGTGAAGCAGGCACAGTCACTTCCTTGTCCAGTGAGGGTCATGAGTCTAGATTCCGAGGGAAGAGGACTGGGGTCCCCAGGGCCTCTTGGGGACAGGTCGAGCTGCCCTCAGGGTGGGACGGGGCTGGGTGTGGGTGGTAAGACTCCTCCCGTGTTATAGGTGACCGTGACCCAGGTGTGTGCAGCAGGGCCCTTGCAGGCCGTAGAGATCCAAGTGGAGAGCTCCTCTTTGGCCACCCTGTGCAAGGCTCACCACGCTGTCATTGGGCGTCTGCAGGTAGGTGGGCCTGCTTGGGAAGTCGGGGGAGGCGGTGGGGGGAGGGACTCGGGGCTGCAGGGGCGTGGCTGCCTGCGTGGGGGTCGCGGGACCGTCCCTCCTTCTCTCTGCTCCTGCGTGTCTGTGTCATGCAGGAGAGCTATAGGCAGCGGGGTGGCCGTGGGGGAGCTCTGCGGGTTGCCCTTCAGTAACAGGAGCTGTCCCTGCTGTGCTGGCAGCCCTTGCGCTCCTGTGACAGAGGACGGTGCGTGTTCTCCGTCACAGTCAGCCGTGGGTCCCTGCCCTTGCCTGGCCAAGCAGAGGTTGTGCGGAGAGGCCATGCGCCGGGGCTGGGTGCCTGGCGTGGGTCCCAGGCCGAGGCATCTGCACCCTGAGTCTCCGCATCTCTGTTGGGAAAGCGAGAGTAGGGCCACCCCACCTGGTGTAGCAGCCAGCAGCCACGTGGCCAGCCAGTCCGTTCCCCGCCCCCCCCCGCCACTGGTTCTGCCTGTGGCCTTGGCCCCAGAGGACTCTGCGGGGGCGGCCATCAGCCTCCCCTGGGAACTGGCCATGCACACTCCCAGGCTTGCCCCAGACCCTGAGAATCGGAGGACCCGCAGTCTAGGCTTTTAGGCTTTGACGAGGCCCTGAGTGCTGCTGGTATCGACACCCCGGTGCGCCCAGGGCGTGGGTGCCACTCAGGAGCCCGTGTCCCCTGCGGTCACCCCGTGCGGCTCCACGATGAGCGCAGTGTGGCGCGTGCCACTCGGGACTATAGTTGCAACACTGCAGGCTGTCAGCGGGGCTCTCCCAGCAGGGACACCCGGTCCCCAGACTGGTTCCCGTTCCTTCTGCCCAGAGAGGCCGGCGCCTCAGATGGTGTCTCCGCATCCCAGACCCTGCCGGGCACGGCAGCCAGAGCGTGTGCCAGGGGGAGGTGTGACCACCTTGGGCAACAGGAGTTCAGTGCTGTGGGCCGAGGCCTCTCCCCACGGCCACGTGCGGACAGAGCTGTTCTTCGTCTGTCCTGACTGCTTGTCCTCATTGCTCCCCCTCAGACTTGGGGCGCACCGCGTGCGCTCCTCCTGCCTCGTTGGCAAGTGCAGTGCAGTCCCAGTGCAGTCACGTGCTGAGCTGCTGGGGCCGCACTTGCGCATGTGGATTTGGGGGCCATGGTTTGGCGGCTAACGGGGAGGCTGGGTGCCCCCGCAGGAATCTGTGAGGGGGCCGCAGGCCATGGGCCCTCCTCTGCCAGCGGACATCGTGCTCCCCGGAACAGGAGCACCCTTGAGAACCAGCACATGTTCTCTTGGCTCCTCAGTTTTGGGGACCTGCCAGGTGGGTGGTAGCCACAGAGCCTGGCGGGGCCTCACCGCCTGAGCCTGTCTGGGCACTCGGATCTGAGCCCCCAGGAGCTGCCTGGGCTTCCCCCAGAATGTGGGACAGGCAGCAGCCCCAAGGGGGGCCATGCCGAGTGCATGTGCCACTGGGGCGGTTTGGGTGGCCCCCGCGGGGAGCAGCAGCCAGGACTGAGGAGCAGGTGACTGCCAGGTACCTCTCTGTCAGGCGAGGGCTGGAGTGGAAGAGGCACAGGGGCCTCGGAGGTGGCGGAGCAGGGCTGAGGTCAGAGGGGTGGGAAGCGTCCTCTGCAGCCCCTGCCCCTGTCTCCCCAGAGGATGGTTGTGCAGCAGGCTGCCCAGAGCTGCAGCCCGCCTGACATCCGTGTGCAGTATCTCCGCCAGATCCACGCCAACCACGAGGTGAGGCCCCTTGGCTCCTGTCCCCGGGGCCTCCCAGCGGCCTGGCCAGCAGGGACCGCCCCCAGCCAGGCTTCTCTGGGCTCACACACCCGCGTCATGGGTCACCCAGCACTGCGGGCTGCCCAGTGCTCAGCCAGAGGACTCTGCTCCTCACTCCTCATGGCTGTCCGCCTCCACTAGGACCCTTCTGTCCCCTGGGGAGGGGGTCCCCCTCACCCCAGCTGTTCGCTTCCGTCCTGAGGGGACTTGGGGGCCTGGCTGCACGTCCCATGCAGTCCTGGGTCACCTGCCACAGCCCATAGGGTTTGTGCATGATGGGAGTCCCCAGAGGGGTGCCCGGCAGGAAGGCGGGGTCCGAGCCCTTGCTGCCCCCCCTCCAGGCGCTGCTGCAGGAGGTGCAGACCCTTCGGGACCGGCTGTGCACAGAGGACGAAGCCAGCTCCTGCACCACTGCCGAGAAGCTCCTGCAAGTGTACAGGCAGCTGCGGAGTCCCAGCCTCCTCCTGGTGTGATGCCTGCAGGGCCTGTCCGTCCCACCACGGTGCCCACGTGGTCTTGGGGAGGAAAGCCCAGGACATGAGCGGCTGCTGCCCGGCTCCTGACCCTGGTGTCGCCGTGGGGAGTGGGGGAGGCAGCTGAGCTTGGCCGCCGCACAGGACAAGGGCACCGGCCGCACGTGGGTTACAGGCGCTCAGGGAGGTGTCCACGCGGGCACGGGGCCCTGCCCTCGCTCCCCACCCAGTCCGCCCGCATCATTCCTCTTCTTTCAGCACCTGCCCACGGCTCCCCACTGAACCTGGTCATGGCACTGGAGCCCTGGGGTGGCTCAGCGACACCCCTCCATCCAGATGTCAGGCCCTGGAGACGGGGCTGGGGCCACAGAACATGTCGGTGTGGGACTTGGGGTGGGTTCATTTCTGTGGCCGGGGCCGTTCCTACCACTCTGGCCCCCACTCACCCGCGCACACACCGTCTTGCCCCCACCCCTCCGGGACCTCAGCCCTGCCCCTGTGCAGCTGCCAAGGTCACCAGCTGGGACCACGTTCCCCCGTGGCTTGAGCACATCACACAGGTGCCTCCGGCCGGGGCTGCACCCGCGCCTTGCACTGTGCGCGGTATCCAGGGCCCCTCAGCCTGGGCTGTGGCTCCACTCTGGTGCTGGTGCTTTTAGCATCTGGGGGGGTGACCCTCCTTTTGGACTTAGACATGGACATGGTGCTCTCCTGTGCGTGCGGGAGCCGCGAGGCACCCCCTGCCCCAGGACAAGTCTGTTCTTCGTGTTGAACTCAGTTTCCGCTGTGTGTTTTATTGGGGGGGGGGGGCAGTTTCAGCTGCATTTCTGGGGTCCCTCAGGTACACTTGGGTGAACCTTGTGTTGGCCTTTCCATGGTCGTAGGAGCCAGTAGGGAGTCCCCCAGCGCTGGGCCGAAGTGCCCACCAGGCCTTGAGGGTGTGGGAGGACCGAGCCATCTCCCAGTGGGTGCTCCCCATCAGAGCCAGGAGAGTGGGGGTGGCTACACGGAGTCCACGCTGGGGGGTGGGGGGCGGTGGTACCTCCTCCCTTGGCCCCTGGGGCTTGCTGGGCTGCCTCTGATCCCCACCGCGCAGCTGTTGCCCCCGGGGACGCCTGGGCACTGGTCCTCCCAGGGCTGGAGCAGCAGTGGGAAGGGGCGCTTCTGCAGCTGGCAGGAGGCCCCTGGAGGGCGGGGCAGGTGTGGGGCCGTCATTCAGGGCCCACCACCTAGTCTCCAGAAAAGGAGAACCCCAGGGACGCCTGACAGGTGACAGGAAGTACAGTGGAGTCACATGGAACCTTCACAACCGAGGGGGGACCGTAGTGGGGTGAGGACCAGTGGGACACAGGCCATAGGACGGGCCTCGGCCCAGCCGGATGCTCAGGGCAGCGGCAGATCCGCGGGGAGCCTCTGCTGGGTGCCCTGCCAGCGCCCCATCAGGGACGGGACGTCCCACGGCTCCAGGTGTCCCTCGCCAGCCTCTGCTGCATGGGGCTCCTCACCCCCGGCGTGGCCCCCTCACCCGGTCCCAGCCTGCCATGAACCCCCAGCTGGCCCCTCCTGCAGCCCCCCAGGCCCTCTTCCTGCCTCTCCTCCCCGGCCGCGCGTGCTCTCCTCAGCAAGTGTCTATGGGCAGGCGCGCCATGGCGTCAGCAGGGGGTTCGGGGACCCCAGCGGGATCCTCACACTGTGGTCAGCGAGGGGCGTTGGGGACGCCAGCGGGATTCTCACACTGGTCAACGGGGCAGGTTGGGGCTCCCGATGGGATCCTCACACTGTGGTCACTGGCTGTCACCTTGGGGCGCCTGAGCAGGTGACCCCAAGCCCTACCCCAAGTGCCAGCAGGGGGCAGCACAGGCTGTGGCTGTTGCCGCTGCCTCAGGGCTCTGGGTGGGTCCTCCCAGGGGGGCACACTGGGGACTCGCAGGAGGAGGGCAGTGAGGTGAGGAGCAGGCCAGGCTGGGGGGTGTGGGTCGGGGGGTCTTCCCGCTGTGGTCTGCACATGCGCCTGGATCCCCACCCTGCGAGCGCGCCACAGTCCTCACTGACCCACCGTGGCCCCTGCTGGGGGGTTTCGGGACCCAGGCCAGGGGAGCAGCTTGGATGGGCGCCTCCCTTCAGGCTCTAGGGCACGTGACTCCCGGGGTCTGCATCTCCCCCTGGGCTCTCCCCTCTGATGCCCTGGGTCACGCAGCTCACCCAGGAGGCACCGGCCGGGGTGGGGGTCCTTGGGGGCTGGGGAGCCGCAAACCTTGCCCTGGCATCCAACCTGCGTGGGGCAACGAGAGGGGGGTAGCAGGAGGCCTGGAGCCCGCCTGCTGGGCTGGGGGGCCCTGTCCCCAGGTGCTTGGGGCATTGCCTAGGACGCCGCCCAGGAGCCCCCCGAGACCCCAGTGGCCGCCACCCGGCCCGCAGGCCCCGGAGCCGCCAGGCCGTGTTGCAGGCTCAGTACTCCCAGAGCGCGAGCCCCACGGGCGCGTCGGCGTCGGCCCGCAGCAGCCCCGAGGCGCCGCCGCGCAGGTACTTGCCGCCCCGGGCGCGGATGGCCAGGCGGCCCTGGCCCCGGAACTCGAATAGGAAGTCCTCGGGGCGCTCGCCGTCGCTGCGCACGCTGCCGTGGCTGCCGGTGTTCCAGAACCCGCCGCCGCGGCCTGGGGGCGAGGGCGGGTCGGCAGGGGCACCGGGTGGCCCCCCACCCTGCGCTCCCCCGCCACCCCGGGGCCCACCTCGGATCTGGTAGGCGCCGTCGCTGAAGCTCAGGTGGAAGACGTCGTAGACCGAGCGGTTGGTGTCCAGCTGGTTGGAGCCGCGGCGGTGGCAGACGAAGCCATCGAGGCCCCGGAGCACGAGGATGGGCCGGTTGATGAGCTTGAGGATGAACTCCTCGTCCTCACCTGGGGGGTCGGGGTCGGGCCGCCGGCGGGGTTAGGGTGGGCGGTGGGGCCCCGGGGCACAAAAGGCCGCAGCCGCCGGTGACACAAGCCCAGGTGCCTCTATGTGGCGGTAGGTGCCCAGGGCTCCGGCTCCTCGCCGTCGGGAGCAGTTACCTCCAGCGGTGAGGTCGGGGCACTTGCCGGCGGAGGGACCAGCTCTTAGAGGCGGGGTGTGGGCAGGTGCCGTCCCCCGGGAGAGGCCCGGCCCCGGGTCCCCAGGACACGTGGCGACTGCTCACCCACAAAATCACTGACGGCCGCCAGCTGTCCGTTCTTCTTCATGCACACGTAGCGCCCGTTACTGGCCTTGAGGGCCACCCGCCGGCCGCGCCACTCCACCTCAAACATGGTGTTGGCAGAGCTGGGAAGGTCAGGGTGAGGTCCCCTCAGGGCAGCAGGGTGTCGGGAGCTGAGGGCCAAGCTTTCCTCTCCCCCTCGGGTCCAGCACCGAGCCCAGCCTTCCGCTGGCCCGCACCACGCACCACCATTCAGAGCCCCCCTCGCCCCAGTGGGGGTTCTTTTCTGGCTGGACTGCTGCTGCGGTCCTTGGGGGCGGGGGGAGGTGGGGGTGCAGGTGGAGGACGGGGGGGGACACTCACACCTGCGTGGCCGTGGCCTGGATGCCCCCGTGGGCAACCAGGGTCCAGTAGCCTCCTGTGCTGGAATAGAAGGTGCACTTCCCCGTGTCGCCGTCAATCTGCATCAGGAAGGTCTCGTGGTGCAGCTCTTCGTCCTGGTTGGCTGACACGTTGACCCCTGCGGGAGGAGACAGGAGCCCCTCACGCCTCTCCCTGGGCGGGGGCGGGGGCGGGGGCCAGGAAGATGGGGAAAGCAGGCTCTTGGGGCACCTGCCGGCAGAGGGGCCTCCTCCAGAGCCTTTTGGAGTTAAGGGGCGCCCGGGGGGCTCTGCCGTTGAGCATCTGCCTTTGGCCCAGGACATGACCCCGGGGTCCCGGGATCAAGTCCTGCATCAGGCTCCCTGCACGGACCTGCCTCTCCCTCTGCCTGGGTCTCTGCCTCTCTCCATGTCTCTCATGAATAAATACATAAAATACTTTAAAAAGAAAACAAACCCTTTGGAGTTAAGATCTAGAAGGCGCTCCTCGGAGGCAGGAGCCGCGCGGCCGGGTGGCCACACTGCAGGCCGCGACACTGCGTTCCCTGTGGGCCTCGGCCTGACCCCCCGCAGCCCAGGAGCCAGGCCCCGCGGTGCCAGCAAATCCCCCACTGTGCTAATCATCAGGTAATCTGCCTGCTGCTGCCCTGGCGCCCCAGGACCCACACCAGCCTCTATTTATAACCCCCCTCCAAAGCTGCTGGGTGGGCACAGCGGGCTCCCTCGTCTTCCCCCACCCACGGCCCAGGGCACAGCTGGGGCCTGGGGTTCACTCCCAGGCCCGTCGTCACCTCCCTGCCCTCCTCTTGTGTGCAGATGGCAGAGCGGGAGGAAAGGGGGCCCGAGGGTCCCCAGGAGGGCAGGGCAGCCTGCACCGGAGGGGTGAGCCCTGCCGTCCTCCACCAGCGCCTGAGGCTGCTCCTCCCGGCCCGGGGCAGCGCCATCCCCACCGTCCCATCAGCAGCTGTGATGCTTCGGTCACGTGATCGGGCCTGAGCTGGCGACCGTGTCCATCTGGGACCCCATCACCCCCAGACTTCCACTTCTATGAAGCCCGGCAGTGAGTGCAGCAGGAAGAAGCCGACTGGTTCAGGGGGTAGCAAGAAAAGGTGGTGGGTGGAGAGAACGGAGAACCGGGGTGCTCCCAGACACCCGGTGGGGAGCAAGACGGCTTGGGGGCGGCCTGGCCAGCAAAATTGCTGGGATCCGCAGAGCCCCCAGCTCCGCCTGCCTCTTCCCCCAAGACCCAACCCATGTCCTGCAGCTGTCGTCGCCAAGGCAACATCTGAACATCGGGGGGCAGGTCACAGGCCCCGGGGTCATTGCACAGGGCCGAGCAGGCCAACGTGGGTGCCCCCACCTCTACAGCAGAAGGCACGCCGCGTCCTTAGCAGGGAAATGGCCCGTGGCAGAGACGGTCCGAGCAGGGCAGCAACCACCACCACCGTCCCCACCAGCACCACCGCGTCACGTGCCACCTGCACCCATACAAGTGCTTGCGTGCCCAGCGCCTCCCCCGAATCCCACAGTCACCCGGGGCCTCCTGCAGGCCGGAGCGCGGTGCGGCTAGACTGGGAAGGACAAGGACCCATGGTCTCCGTCGGGGCCCAAGACCAGGCCGGGGTCCACACGGGCGCCCGGGAGGTGTTCGCTGAATGCCCGTCGCTGCAGGACTGGCCTTGGGGACCCCGGAGCCGCAGCGGGGCTGCCCCTCCCATGTGCTCCTGGCTGGGCCCCTGCCAGCTGGACTCGCGGTGGCCGTGGGCCAGGTCAGGGCGTGCCGGGCCACTCCCAGGTCTGTGCGCCCAGGTGGGGGCAGCTAGGGGCCACTCCGGGACCTCAGGTTCACCTGGGGGGCGTGTGGTCACGTATGGAGGCTCCTGGTCACACGAGGCGGGGCTGACGCAGAGCTGCACCTGCCAGGCAGCGACAGCGCATTCCACCAGGAAGCCAGGCCCCGGGCGAGGCCACCAGCCTGGAGGGACCTCAAGGTCCCTCCTGGTTGGACGAGGATCCCCACCGGTCAGGCACGGAGGGCTCTGAGTCAGGGCTGCAGCCCAGGGCCACAGTGTGCTCGCCCCGCCCCCACTTTCCTGTAAAGTTCAGAAGATGGAGCAGACGAGAAGGGGAGCAGGGGGCAGCGCAGCGGGGGCACAGCCCCCCCCCCCACCGTGGCGGCCCCGGCCTCGCCCGCCTCCCCCAGGGCGCCGCCGTCCGTCCAGCAGGCCCAGGGCTCGGGGCGTCAGATGGAGCCGCCGCCTCAGCCGCCTGCACCGTGCACTGCCCCCCACCGCCGGGCCCCGTGACCCCTGAGGGCGCCCCCGCACGCAGGGCCCCCGGTACCTTGCCGCACCGACACGTAGCGGCGGTTGGCAGCCAGCAGCACCACCTGCGGGTGACTCTCCTCCAGGTCGAAGAGCTCGTCCTTGCCCGGCCGCGTGTTGCGCCCCGCCCTGAGCGAGCCTGCGGGCCCCGCGGGCGCCAGGTAGCGGCCGTCGCAGTCCTTGAAGGCCAGCTTGCCCGCCTTGAACTCGAGCGTGTAGCAGGCACTGGCCTCGGGCTCCCACACCAGGCGGCCGTCGCTGCGCAGGTAGCGGCTGTCACAGGACTTGAGGCAGTACTGGCGGTTCTGGAAGATGAGGGTGATGAGCGCGTCCACGCCCCACGGGGTGTTGCTGTCGGCCGCCATCTCGTCCTCCTGTGGGCACAGGTGCACGTAGCGCCGGCGGCTCACGCTCAGCAGGTGCGCCTGCGGGTGGATGGCCAGGTGCACGGTCCACAGCTCGGCCGGGGAGATGGCCGTGGCGAAGCAGGACAGCCGGTCCTCGGTGCCGCCGAAGAAGCGGCCGTGCGGCTCGGACCGCAGCACCCAGCGCCCGTCGGGCTGCGGCAGGACCAGGAAGCGGCAGTCGCGGCCCGGCCGCTCGGCCTCGCAGGCCACGCGCCCGTCCTCCTCGGCGGACAGGTAGCGGCCCAGGTGGCTGCTGCGGAGCAGCACGGCGCTGCCCTGGCCCGGGTCCGGCTCCAGCACCCACATCTGCTTCCTCTTGAGGCTGGGCGCCGAGGCGTTGACCTTGAAGCCGAAGCTCTCGGCGGTCAGGTAGCGGTCGGCGTCGTTGACGAGGCCGAACTGGATCTTCAGCACCTGGTGCAGCCCGTTGGTGGGCATCTTCGGGCCCGGCCCCGCGCCCCCCGAGTGGCCCGGGAGGCTCTCTGCGCGTCCCCCGGAGGCCCCGCCGGCCTCATGGACCTGCCGCCCTCTGGCCGCGGCTGCGAGGGCGGGTGGGAGGCGGATCCGAGTTGCTCCGGCTTAGGGACGCGGCTGCCTTTTGTTACCTCAGCTTGGATTTCAGCCACCCCTGGACTGCGGGCCGGGCCGGAGCCCGGGGCACAGGGGTGGGGAGCTCCGCCCGCCCACCTGACCACCTCCCCGCGTGTGCTGGCGGCCCCCAGGCCCTCGGCTCCGGCCCTGCGCCCCGCCTCCCGCCCCGGGCCACGCGGGCTCTCCCCTCCTCTCCTCGCCGTCCAAGGGGCCTACGCGGCTCCCACTCCCCAGCCCAGCCCTTCTGGTGGAAAACTCGCGGTGAGGCCGCAACCCGATCGCAGCCCTCCACCCTCGGCGGCCGCCAGATCCTCGGCCAGATCCAGTTACCGCTTCTCTGATTCCTGGTGCCAGGAGCCCGGCAAGGCCCCCCAACTCAGGCAGCCCCGAGCTCGCGTCACCGACGTCCCCCCGGGCCGCTCCGGGGCCACAGCCCGCCGTCCGGCCCGACACCCCTCCCCAGGCGGCCTGGGCGGAGCGATGGCAGGCGGGGGGGTCGGTGCCAGCGAGCGGCCAGGTGCGCCCAGGGGTCCCCATCCCGCACTCGTGGCGCCCAGACCCCAGCCAGGGTACAGGCGGCGTGGGGAGGCCGTCGGTTGCACTCCCGTCGGTTGGCCCGGGAGGGGGCCCGGTTGGCCCAAAATGGAGCCGGTGACATCCGCCTCGGGGGCCACGCGGAGGGGAGGCGGCGCGGGCGCGGAGCAGGGCCGTCCTGCAGGCAGCGGGACCCCAGGGCAGAGGACCCGGCCTGCCGCTGACCGCTGGGCGTGAACACCTCGAGGCCCACACGCTGCTCCCCGCACCGTGGCTGAGCTGCGGTGGGGCCAGCCTTTCTGCGTGGCCCCGGGGACCCCTGACTGAGTTGGCGTTGCTGGGCAACTGGTCTGACGTGCAGGGTCTCTATGGGGTCTGGCCGCCGGGGGTGTGGGGGCAAAGGCCTGTCAGTGGGCAGGTGGGCCCCAGCCTTGGAGAGGCGGGAAGCTGGCCACCCCCGACCCCAGTCCCCGGGACCCCTGGGTGACACCCCTGCCCTGAGCCCGAGGGGGCCATCTTCGGGGACCTGCAGGGGGCCTGCTGGGCCACAGCCCGCCTGTCTGTCTCCTGCACCTGCCTCGGGGGCTGGGAGCCAACTCATGCAACCAGAGCCGCCCGGCCTGGGCCCAGGCCAGCCTCGGTGTCCTCTTCCTTATCCAAGTGTGTGACCCTCAGGCTTCCCTGGGGAATGGGCCCGGGGCCACGGGCACTTCCAGCCTCATGGCCCCTTGATGTGGCAGGCAGCAGCACGCCAGCCCTCCCGGGGCCGTGGGGGTCCAGCCGCCTGCGAGGGCCGGGCCCAGGGGGCAGGCAGGGCAGACACTGGAGACCAAGGGACCTGTCCCCTCCCTGGGGCCCAAGCGGGATCCGGGAGACAGACCCGGCACCAGTCCCCACAATAGCCTGGTGCCCGCTGCGGGTTGGTCCGGCGGGGCCGGTCTTGGCGCCCCCTGACAGCATCGTCCATCTCTGCGACCCACACAGCCTGGCTGGGCTGCGTGCAGGAGATGCGTGTGGGGTAGCACCCACTCCCCAGAGCGAGCACCCATGCTGAGTCCTCCACGTCTCGGCCCCGATGCCAGGGAAGCGTCCCTTGTTGGGGAGTAGAAACCATGATGCTGCCCACACCTGTTTCTGGCTGGGTCTCACTTCCTGCCACCCCGCAGGGTTGCAGGAACACGCGTGGAGCAGGTGCCCAATGGCACTGCTCAGTTGGCCCATGCATGGGCCCTTCGGCCTGCGGGGCAGCTGTGCCCACGGTCACCCCAACTCCCAGCCAGGCTCTGATCGGATGCCCGATCAGTGTGAAGTCCTCATTAGCGCCTGACTGGTGCTGGCAGGGTGCTCGGCAGTGCTCGCGGGCATCACATGCCCAGTGGGAGGAAGCCCAGCTGCCAGGCGCTAAGTGGGCCTGGCTCCAGGCAGCGTCTTGGTGGCCAAGCCAGAAGAGGCCGTGGTCTCTCGGTTCTGGGGCCCCAGAGCCCCAGGTGGGCACGGGGTGGGGCTGTGAGCCAAGGGGTGACCTCGCAGGCCCCAAGGGGGACTCTGAGGGGTGGGCCGCCCAGCCCAGGCTTCCTTGGAGGGAGGAGTTTGCACGGATTGCCCCCACTCCCTCTCAGGAGCCAAGCCCCGAGCCCAGATGCCTGCCAGGGGGCATGGTTCCTTCCCGGATCCCCCGCACGGCCCCGGCGCACAGGAGCCACCGTGAATGTTTGGGAGGGTGGGAGGGAGGGTCTGG
Organism: Canis lupus familiaris; assembly: GCF_011100685.1. Lineage (NCBI taxonomy): Eukaryota > Metazoa > Chordata > Mammalia > Carnivora > Canidae > Canis > Canis lupus. Next base: position 1,449,002 of record NC_049230.1, read on the forward strand.
TTCCCGTGTGACGCACTGAGCCTCTGCAGGTGGGGAAGGCCGGGTGCCCGGCAGTGCGGGCGCGTGTGTACAGGTGCACACGGACGGGGCGGGACACACTGCGCCATGGTCCAGGCTGGGCCGGCGCTGGCCCTGCAGATGCTTCCCTGGATCCCAGCCTCACAGCCCACGCATGGCTGCCCAGCAGCGTGGTCAGGGCAGGGCCTGGCACAGCGCAAGGGAATCCGATTCAGGGCTGTGTCTTCAGGCAGCAAGGAGCCCACCTCTCGCGGACACACGCGCCCCTGCCACGGGGGGTCCTCACAGCCACCCACGGCAGGCACCGAGGCCTGCGGCCTGCCCAGGAAGCCCTCGGGGGCACCCAAAGTCACCTGAGCCCACTTACCTCTGAGCCTGGCCTCCTGGGGGATGGGGGTGTACCTGGGGTGTGTCCAGAGCCCTGGGCTTTCATCTGCCACCACGGGACAAGGCCTGAGCACGGGTGTCGGGCTGCCTGATGCGCCAACTTAAATGTGTGACATGAGGAGAGATGCCTTTCCCTCTTGGGCACTGTGATGTCATCGTGCGAGTGGCACCCCCGGATCCCCAGGTCAGGGAGCGGCCGGCTGCAGATGTCAGCAGGAGCTGGGCCTCTAAGGTGGGGGTGGCTTCAGCTCCCCACAGCTCCAGCAGACAAGGTGGGGCAGACGCGCGGCCTCCAGGGCCTCCGCGTGAGGTCAGCTGCCGCCAGGAAGCCCCCAGCCCCCTGGCACCCACTCTGGAGCTCTCGGGAAACTGCCCCCTCCCTGGGATGGGGGGAATGGGCAGGCCTGGCCACCCACGGGGCTCCCCCCTCCCGTCAGGCCCCTGGTGGGGGTGGCCACAGGGACCGGACTCCTGGTCCCACATATCCAGACCACTGGCCTTGGCCGCTGCAGCCCAGCCTGGGCTCCTGCCAGCGCACGGCATGCTGCCATGGTGACTGGCGCATGTACCAGGCTGGGTGCCCGGGCAACGCTGCCGCTGGTGGCGTGAGCTGGCACCGGCCCCACATGTGTACAGGCTGGGGGAAGGGGTGGCTCCCCACTTCGGCTGGCCTGGAGCCCTGGAAACTGGGACGTGGCCCAGGACGGAGGGGCCTCCCCAGGCCACACCTGTCCCAGACCCACGTCCTGGCTCCGGCTCCAGCAGCGCCAGCTGGGCCCTTCCCTGCAGGCCAGCGGGTCTCTGGGAATCACTTCACACGAGGAAATTCCAAGGCCCAGCCCGCTTCCTGTGCCCCACTGCCCACACCTCTGTCCCACTCTGCCCAGGCACTGTGAGCCCCACGCCCCCGGGGCCCAGCCACTCTGGCCAGCCCCCGTGGGGGCCTCTGCTGTCCCCGTGAGCCCGTCCCCGGGGCGAGGCGAGGCTTTCCTGCTGGCCTGGACCTGCGGGGCCCAAGGCCCTGATTTCCAAGCTCCCAGGCCCAGCATCTGTCCCTGGGGTCCAGCCGGGCTGGTGCCCAGGGCCCAGGCCCCTGCGCTGCTCCTGCAAACAGGCCCGGGGCTTGGCTGCCTCATGATTTTTTCATGGCCGAGCTCGGCCACTCTGAAGTTCCGTTTACACAGGCAGGCGGGGCCTGGGTTGGTTTACGGGAGTCTCCAGGCGGTTTAGGGTGACAGGAGCCCTTCTGCAGGGCCGCAGGGAGAGGGCAGTGTTGGAATGAAAAATGTGGGGAGGGGGCTCCCGCGGCCTGGCTCTGCCGCCTGCTGCACGCGGAAATCCAGCCCCTGCCTCTCCCCTTCCCCACCGGCCCTACCCCCCAGGACCCCTCTCTTCCCTCACCGACCCAGCCCCACTCCCATCCGCCACCCGCCCCCCCAAGGCAGGGCGACTCACTGAAGTGCTCTCCTGCAGGGTGCTCCCTTCCCCTCCCCCTGGGGTGCAGAGCTGCCAGCTGGGGAGGCCCCCTGGGTGCTGTGGCGGGGGGGGGGGGGGGGAGGGGATGGGGGGCTGGTGCAGTCTCCTGGCTCCTGGCTCTCCTAAAATCAGGAAGTCCTGGGGGGGGCGAGTTGGGGGCCAGGGAAGAGACAGAGGGACCAAGGCCTTTTGGGGCCATGGCAGGGCTGAAAGTCCCTGAAGAGGCCACGTGGGCAGGACTGGGCATCCCGGCTGCCGGATGCCCTGCGACCACTGTGGTCTTCGGCACCCGGGCCCCAGGGCCTTTGCATATCTCTGGAACAAGAGGGGAGCATTCACAAGAGTATCTGAGAGCAAGTCCCCGGCTGCGTGGGGCTCAGATTCAGGACCCAGTCGACTCCAAGACACTAGACGGCTCTTTACTGTCCACCTGGGCTTCCAGACACACCTGGCACGGACAGTCGGGGTCCCAGGGCTCTGTGGGTGCCCAGGGCAGCCTCTGCGCCCCCCCCAACACTTTCACGTGCAACCGTGCACACACACGCACACATGTGCCGTGCCGCACCCACGCACAGAGCCCCAGCCTGCCACGAGGGGACCAGACCCGCACGCCAGCCGTCACGGGCGCACACTAAGTATCGACGGCGTGCCCGGGACCTTGCCTGACATCCCAAAAGGACTTCTGGGACAAAATGGGAATGGGCATTTCCCATCCCACAGTGGGAAAGGCGGTTCCCTTTGTCGGGCGGCACCCCGGGCACAGCACCAGGCCTGGTCTGCTTCCCGGGAAATCCGCACACCCCTAGGTGCTGCCCCGCGTGGCGGGTGATGGAGAGAGGAGCCCGGGGGTGTAGCCTGTGATGTGCCTGACGCCCGAATGACAGAGGTGGCCCTGCACGAAGTCGGGAGGGACCCTGTAGGGACAGCCGTGGTCATCAACATGCAGACTGTCCTGAGGTGACCCGCGTCCTGCTCACGTTAAATTGGACGACGTGGGCCGTAGTTACCACGTAGGTCAGTGCCCCTGTTCTCACGCCGAGCTCCGAAGGGGTGAAGGGCGGAACGTCTGGAACCAACTCCCAAGCGGTTCACAAGTGAACAGACAGATAATAAGACAGAACAATAAGACAACTGTGGTAAATGTTAGAAAGTAAGTTTGAAATTATCCCAAAACAAAAAGGGTTACAAACTATAATAACTAGGATAAGAAATTCCACTGCAGGGTCAGAAGAAGTCAAGGATCTCAGGAAGCTGGGGGAAAACGGGTCACAGAAACAGTAGTGAGGGATCCCTGGGTGGCGCAGTGGTTTGGTGCCTGCCTTTGGCCCAGGGCGATCCTGGAGACCCAGGATTGAATCCCACATCGGGCTCCCGGTGCATGGAGCCTGCTTCTCCCTCTGCCTGTGTCTCTGCCTCTCTCGTTCTCTCTCTCTCTCTGACTATCATAAATAAATAATAATAATAATATAAAAAAAAGAAAAGAAACAGTAGTGATATTAAAGGTCTTGCGGAGGAGATAGGACACCCCATTATCAGAAATCCCAAACCACAAAACTGAAAAAAAAAAAAAAAAAAAAAACAGAATAGAAACTATGAAAGAAAGAATGCAAGAAATTTCCCAAGAGCTGGAGAATACCGTGTGCCCAGGGCCTGGAAGTGGTGGGGCCATGCCGGGACCTCAGCCACAGCACAGCCAGAAACGGAGAGAAAAGCCTAAAACCTCAGAGAAGCACGAAACAATCCTGGCTGATAGATCGGGACTCAGATGACACCCATTTCCCCAAAACAACAGTCTAAGCAAGAGACAGGGAGTCAAACCTTCAAAATCCAGGGCACATTCTCCACACAGAATTCCCTCCATCCCCCAGCCCCCCGCCCCAGGTAGAGTAAACCTCAGGCAGGTGCAGATACCAGAACTCAAGACCCTACAGACCCCTGCCTGCCCCTCCCCAGCTGGGTGCCCACCAAGGGTCAAGCGTCAAGTGGGGCCTGGCGAGGGGGTCCGGGAAGGCACTCAGCACAGCTACCCCAAAGGTCGCTCTGGGTGCCACGGGGTAGGGCCGCTCCCAGTGCACCCCCACAGTCCCCAGGGGGCGCACGTGTGGGGCCAGCCCACCTGTCACCCAGGGAGGTGGACGGAGAGCATCACCTGTCCTTCCTCAAAATGACCTGATCCCTCCACTCCACCTTCAGGGCCACCTCTGCTCCCCCACCACCCAGGCCACTCTGGGGCTCCTCCTGCCCTGGGGTGGCACTCCAGCTCCCCCTGCCATGCTCTTGGGGCTAGCCCTGCTGCTCACCGCCCGGGGGGCTGCCCCTGGGAGAGTGGAATAAAGCCACCCCCTCTGCCCCCCGCCATGGCCTCCCATAGCTAGTGGGGTACCGAGTCAGCCCACGGCCCCAGTCCTAGCCCCGCCTCTCCTGCTGTGTGACCTGGAACCTGCCCCAGCCTCGGAGCCCCCTCCGTTCTCTGCATTGGTTGTCAACAGGCATCTGCCTGGGGAGCCTACTGTGCAAATAACCCAGCGTGCCCAGGGCAGAGGGGCAGCTGGGAGGCCGCACGCCCAGCCCCTGGGCACAGGCGAGGCCAGGTGTGCACGGGCTTTGGGGCCCCTCTGGGGGTGCTGTCTGCCCTGGGCGGGGGTGGGGGGGAGCCTGGCTATGGGCGTGGGCTGGCCCCGCCCGGCTGAGTCAGGGCCCTGGCGCGCCCCTCCCGCTGCCGGGTGCTGGCTGACCCCAAGGCCACCACCTTCTCTCCCTGCGTCAGCCCGGCTGAGGTCACCGGCCACTCCCGGTACTCTCTGGCCAGAAGAGTGCGGAGCCTCCCGGACAGGGGCAGTGGCTGTGACCCCCACCCCCGCGCTGGGGCCGGGAGGGCGGCGCAGACAGGTGCGGGCCGGCCTCCTCGCCCAGCGCTGCTGGCGGGGCCCACCTGGCGGCCCACCTGGGCATAGCACCAGCCGCCGGGAGCGGGACGCCCCCTCCTGGCCCGGGCCTTGAAGCTCGCTGCGTCCCCGGGCCCGGGGTCCGAGGATGCAGGTGGAGGGTGCGGTGGGCGGGGGCACTGCGCTAATTGCTCGCCTCCCGCAGACCCGGCCGACCCGGCAGGTGAGGGCGCCCCGGGCCCGGGCTCAGTGTGCGCTGCCGCTGCCGGTCCGGGGTCACTAACGCGGACCTCCCGGAGGCGGGTGGGGGGCGAGGACGAGGACGTGCGGCCTGGGCACCCCCCCCCCACCACATAGGGACACAAGGCCCCAGGAGCGCCCCGCGCCCCCGCACCCGCGGCGGGTGGGCGGGGGCTCGCGTAGCCACGCCCACCCTGCCCCGCCCCTTTTCCGGGAAGCCCGGGCCCTTGACCCGCCCGGAGCCCCCGCTGACCCCGGCCGGTCCCGGCTTCCCTCCGCTCCGCCCACCCCAGCTGCAGCCCTCGGGGCCGGGGCGGAGGACGGGGCGCCCGGAGCGGTGGCCTCCTGCCCACGACCCGCCCTGATGCTAGTCCTGGGGGTGGGGACACCTGCTGCGCGGGGCCCTGACCTCGTGGAGGTCAGGGGAGCGGGACCAGCCGGGGCCTTCTCCAGGCCTTGCCCCCCACCCCCTCGCAGCACCGACCCCTGCACCCTATGAGCCTCGGGGGTGGCGCGTTCCAGGGGGCAGTCAGACCTTGGTGCTCCCCTCCTTCTCAGTCCAAGGGCATATCCCCCCTTTCGCACACTGGATTTAGGGTAGGGGGACAGCGCGCCTGCCCCTCCCAGAAATTCCTCCAGAGCTGGGAGCCCCTCCCTCTTCATGCCTCCTGGCCCTGCGGGTGCCGGGCCCTGTTCCAGTCACTGGAGCACCAGCTTCAGCACCGTGCCCTGGGGACCTACGCTCTGCGGCAGAGGGTGGGGACAGGGGAAATCACCAGTACTCAGGTAGGCGGTGGGGGGACTGGGCCTGAGGCCCACGCACGGCCTGGAGGTGGGCAGGGAAGAGGATTAGCCTGGAAGAGGAAGAGCCAGGCACTGGCTTGGGTCACAGGGCAAGAGATGCAGAAGGTGACAGGTGGGGTCGGGCAGTGCCCCCCGCGACCACCTCCAGCAGCAGGGCAGGGGCTCTGTTTCTGCGTCCAGGCAGTGGCTTGCACAGGGAGCAGGGGCCAGACTTGCAGCATCAGTTGTGGGGAAGCAGGAGGCTGGATGGACATCATGGCAGGTCGGGGATGCACCCAGAGTGCTGCTGCCAGCCTGGCACCCCGGTTTCTGGCTTTAGCCACGTGCAGAGGTGAGGCCCTGTTGTGAAGCCACGGGAGGCCTGGACGCCTGGGTCTCATCCTTGGTTTCCCGTCGCAGTCTCGGGGTAAAGATCACGAGAGTAGGAACTACGTGTGAGTGAGAAAGTGGTGACCCCTGGGGAGGTGGCTGTGGGGGGGGCCCAGCCGCATAATCATCCTTGGCAGCGTGCACAGCAAAGGTGTGAGCAGACAGCCTGACTGCTACCGGGCCACTGTCTGGGGTCCCTCACCCCCGCCCTGTGGCACAGGGAGCGCTGCCACCCACTCTGTCTACTGAGTTCACGGGAAAGCGAGGCCTGGAAACGTGCCCTGGAAGCAAAGCGAGGAGCCAGCTGCTCCATCACAGGCCACTGGCTGTGGCTCCCAGGAATCTTGGGTCTGACACACAGAAGCGCTTGGTGAGTTCTTGACCGAGAATTGAACATGTAGGGGTGTGGAAGCCAGAGGCAGGGAAGAAAGCAGCGAGGGCCTGGGGGGCAAGGGTGGCGGGGGATTCACGAGGCCACCCCATGGCCTCCTGTCCCTAGACCTGTCGTCCAGGGCAGGAGGACCACCAGCCGCAGAGCCTCTGCTGGGCCTCCTAACCTTCCTGTCACTGGCCCACTTCTTTATGGAAACTGACGCATGGGAAGGCTATAGGGGCACAGGGCTGAGCCTGGCCCAGAACCCAGGTCCTGACTCAGCTCACTGCTCTTCCAGGGGCCTCCTTGGTTCCTGCTCCACCAGGATGAAACTACGCGATAAACTCCAGCCTGGAACCCTGCTCTGCTGGAACAGCAGGACGCAGGGGAGGGGCCCAGGGACTCCTGGCCCGGGTGTCTGTGCTCCTGATCCCCACACTGGGAGCCTGTTTCTCCACCTGTGAAACGGCATAGTTCTGTGGCACGTTCCGGGCAGCCAGAGTGGGGCAGCACATGCAGAGGCCTGGCCCGGTGCTTCCTGGCATGGGACAAGGTGGCAGTGATGAGCCTGCACAGCCCGCTCCACTCCCACAGGCGCACCTGACCAAATGACCAGCCGGCCACCGTGAGGCCTCACAGAGGGGCTAGAGCCCCAACTTCCAGGCATGCCTCGGTGTGCTCAGTGCTGGCGGGTGAACGAACCCCCCTGGGCACCAGTCCAGACGAAGTATGTGGCTCTGACTTCCCCTCTGACTTGAATCTGGCAGCCAGCAGGCCAAGCCAGCAGGAACCTAGCCTCGCCCAGGGCAGCCCTTGGGACCTCGTTCCAGACAGACAGCAGCGCTCAAGCCCGCCTGCCCACCTCCGCTCCCCCGGGAGCCTGCCCAGCGCCTGCCCAGCACCCGCAGATGGCTTTACACGGCAGAAGCACCATCTTCTACTTGGTCTGTGCACAGGCCTGGGAGGATGAGACAGTGACCTAAAGATAAACTGGTTTTCCTTGCATTTTCTAAAACGAAGTTTTTATTATGAGTCAATTTTAGATTTACAGAAAAGTGGCAAAGACTGAGCTTTGCTGTAGGCTCCCCACTCTGTTTCCCCTAATGTGACAACTTACACAGGCGTGGTGTAGCTGTCACCGAGATGAACTTTGGCACCGGGCATTAAACTCCAGACTTGTCCTCGGACTTCACCACTTCTTCTGCTGCCGTCCCGTTCTCTGCTCCAGGATCCAAGCCCGGATCCCACGTTGCACTTGGATGGAGCAGGAAAGGCATTCCTGGCAGGTGGAATGGCAGGGCAAAGACTAGGATCAGTGGCCCATTAGCAAGTTGCCCACCCTGTGTGCTGGGGGTGGGAGCCAAGCAGTGGTGAATGAGTGTGTGTGTGTGTGTGTGTGTGTGTGTGTGCGTGCGCGCGCGCGTGCGGGGCGGGGTGGGGGGGTGCTGCAGGCCAGGCTCCCAGGCACAGAAGTCCTGGGGAGCATCCCTGGAGCGGAAGCAGGGATGTCGCGGGCTGGTGCAGGGTTGCGAGGCAGCGCCCAGAGCCAGGAGCGCTAAGTCTCAGCCCCATTACTTGCCAGGTGGCGCCAGCTCCGTGCCCCTATTTTCTCAGCCATCGCAGGCACGGGAGATAAAACGAGATGCAGCAGTCACAGTAAATCCCCCAAAGCCAGCAATGAGGTAGAAAAAAACCACATTTCTCTGAGGCCCGAGTTTCCATCCTCCCGATGGGAAGGACGCGGGGCTTCTGGGCAGGAGCGCGGCCCGCAGCCTCCTCGCTCCCGCAGCCGGGCCGGCGTCCTCGCGGCCCCCTCCCCAGGGGCGCCGGGCGGGGTGGGGGCGGCCCCGAGGTGACCTTGGGCAAGGCCTCGCGCTGCCCACTTGCAAAACAGAAAGCTCTCAGTGCGGAAGGCGGGGCTCCCCCCCCCCCGGCCCCCCGCCCCGGGGCCTGCGGGCCCAGTTCTACCTGGAGCCGGGCGCCACCGCGTCCACCGGGGTGCCTCCGGGTGCCTCCCAGAAGCGCGGGCCCTCCGGGCCGGCCCCACCCCCGCCGCGGCCGGGCCTGCGGGGTCGCGGGGAGCCGGGGGGCGGGGGCGCGCTGCCCTCCCGCCCGCCCGCCGCCGCGCCCCTTTGTTCCGCCGGCCAATCGGCGGCCTCCTTGACTAAATAAGGCGAGGAGCGCGCCCGGCGCCCCCCGTCCGTTACTTCCACCCCCGCCCGGCCGGTGACTCAGGGCCGGCGGCGGGCGGGGACGGGGCTGCCCGGGCCGCGGCTTCCCGGGGCGGGCGGGGCTCCCGCGGCGCCCAGATCGCCTAATATGGCCGCGCGGCGCCCGCGGGCCGCCCCCCGCACACCTGCGGCCGCACCTTGCGCCCCCCCGCCGGTGACACACCGCGGAAGAGGAAGGAGCGCCGGCGCCGCGGGGGGGGCGGGCTCCGGGCCGCCCCGTGACCTCCGCGACCCTGCGGCCGGGCGCCGGCGACTGCAAGGTGCGGAGGGGCGGGGACCGCGGTGTCGGCGTCCGCGCCCCCCCCCGCTGGGTTCCCAGAAGCGGCCACCCCGGCAAACCCCAGACAAAGGAGGGCGCGGGGCGGCCGGGGCTGCAGAGGCAGGTGCCCGCAGCCTGCGCGGGTCGTGGAGTGGGCGGACACCTTCCCCAGGCCCCGCGTGTGACACCTCGTGACCCCCAGGTGGAAGGCACCCTCTATCACCAACATCCCCACCTGGGGGTCGGGCAGGCCGGCTGAGGGCGGGAGCCGCCGCCGGCGCCCAGGGTCTCACGGAGGCCCAGACCGGACCCCCCCCACCCCCCGGTGGAGCCCTCGGCTGGTGCACAGCAGCCTCGCCCTGCGCCCCTGCGGAGCTTGGGGAGTCTGCGCCCAGCTAGGCCTAGGGGCGCGCGTGGCCACAGACAAGGCCTTGGCGACTGGGGGAGGCTGCCCAGGTGCGCGGGCAGCTGCTTGGCCTCTGGGCCCGCGGCCTCGCCCACAGGGGGCCCGCAGCTCACCTTGCAGGGCTCCCGGGGAGCCTGCCCCGCCCCCCCGCATCAGACACCCCCCTGGATCTAGCGGAGCGCCCCCAGGCCCTGCCTCACTCTGCCCGGCCCCGCGACCCCCACTCTTGACCTCCGCTCTTCCCCACGCCTCCTCTGAACGTTTAATTCCATATTGAGCACTTCCAAAAGCCTACAAACCAGCCCAAAGAAATCCTAGTCTTTGGTTCCCCTCCGGGCATAAGGAAAACACTGGCGCCAGCAGGTGAGGACAGGACCCTGCTGGCAGCGACAGGTCTCCGAGCTCAGGGTCCTGGGGGGAAGGGGCAGCCGGGGCGCGGAGGCCTGTGGCGACCCCGGGGAGCAGGGGGGCGGCCCGCTGTAGGGATCAGCGAACCCCTTCCACCCTGGGGGCTCTCCGTGGCACCGCGAGCAGAGGAGAGGGTGCTCCCCAGCTCCCGCCCGCACTGCACCGGCCGGGCAGTCGCAACCTCCCTTTCCTGCCTCAGTTTCCTTATACTGCTCACAGTGGATGGGGGTGGCCCTAAAGCCCGAGGGCACCCCGCTCCAGGGACAATCGGGCCCGAGGTTTGAGAGGCAGGAGGCGTCGGCTCGAATGAAGCCTCCGTCCGTCCCCGCACCAACGGGGACCCCAGGCAGGGCGCCCCCTCCTCCGGGAGGACGCCGGGGGACAGGTGGCTCAGCCCTCGCCACGGAGACGGGGAGACGGGGAGACGGGGTCCCGGGACCCCGCCCCACCCCCAGCCCGGCGCCGGCCTTGGCAGCCCACGCCCCTTGCGGAGCCTCAGGGTGCAGCGCGCAGGGGGCGCGCGGGGGCAAAGCGGCCCCCCCCCGGCCCCCCCCCCCCCCCCCCCCCCGGCACCGGGCCAGGCGGCGGGGACACACCCCGGCTCGGGGCGCGGCCGAACCCTGGGCCAGGCAGTTTCGGGGCGCAGCCCGGCCCTCCCCCACGGCGCAGCAGTCCCGGGGCGGGGCCGCCGCTCGGCCCCGCAGGGCAGCCCGCGACCCCCGGGGGGCGCCCCCGGCCCCGCCCGCGCGCGGGTCCGTGCGGGGTCTCGCGCTCGGGGTCCGGAGCGCGCGGGGGCGGCGCGGGCGGGGCCGTTGGGGGCGGCGCGGGCGGGGGGCGGGGCCGGGCGCGGGGCCCCACGTGTCCCGGCCGGGCGAGCCAATGGGCGCCCGGCGTTCGGAAAGATCGCCATATATGGACATGTTCTGGGGCCGCGCGCGCCGCCGGCCCGCGCGCGCGTCCCGCTCCGCTTAAATAGCGGCGGGGGAGGCCGCGCTCGGTCTCACTCGCCGCAGCCGGCCCGCGCTCCGTGTCCTCCCGCCGCTCGTCGTCCGCGTCCGCGACCACCGCCTCCGCCGGTAAGAGGCCGGCTGCGCGCCCCGGGGCCTGCTGCCTGCCCCCCGCGCCCCGGCGCCGGCCCCGGCCCGCACACGCCTCCCGCCCGCGGCTCCCGGGTCGGCGGCCTGGGTCAGAGTCCGGGCCGGGGCTGGGGCCGGGGCCGGGGCCGGGGCGCGGCGGGGAGCTGGGGGGGCCGGGGCGGGGCCGGCCGCAGTGCGGAGAGCCCGGCCGCGCCGCTGCCCGCGAGTGGGGGGCGCCCCGGAGACGCCGGGCCGGGTTCCGGGCGGTTCGTGCCCTGCGGGGTGGGCGGCGGCGGGGGCAGGCGGGGGCAGGCGGCCCGGGCCCGGCGTGACACGCTCGCGTCCCCGCGCAGATCGCCATGGAAGAGGAGATCGCCGCGCTCGTCATCGACAATGGCTCCGGCATGTGCAAGGCGGGCTTCGCCGGGGATGACGCCCCTCGAGCCGTGTTCCCGTCCATCGTCGGGCGACCCCGGCACCAGGGCGTGATGGTGGGCATGGGCCAGAAGGACTCCTACGTGGGCGACGAGGCCCAGAGCAAGCGGGGCATCCTGACCCTCAAGTACCCCATCGAGCACGGCATCGTCACCAACTGGGACGACATGGAGAAGATCTGGCACCACACCTTCTACAACGAGCTGCGCGTGGCCCCCGAGGAGCACCCCGTGCTGCTGACCGAGGCCCCCCTGAACCCCAAAGCCAACCGTGAGAAGATGACTCAGGTAGGCCCTGCCCCATGCGACCGTCTCCCCATCTGTTTTCGTTAAGCCATGTTGTGCTCAGCTTTATTTTCTGAAATTCAAGTATTTCTTTCGATATTTCCAGGGTTCTGTTGTTCCTCTCCTGGCATTTCCTTCCTGAAGTCTCAAGGTTTCTTATTTGTGTTTCTGCCTGCAACCTTTTCTTTTTCTCTACACATCACATTTGTGGCATGCTAGCATGCAGTGTGTGAGCATGGGGTGGCTCCGCGTCTCTGCCTCTGATTCAGGAGCTTGTTGCCTTTTCTCCAGATCATGTTCGAGACGTTCAACACCCCAGCCATGTATGTGGCCATCCAGGCTGTGCTGTCCCTGTACGCCTCTGGCCGCACCACTGGTATTGTCATGGACTCTGGGGATGGCGTCACCCACACTGTGCCCATCTACGAGGGGTACGCCTTGCCCCACGCCATCCTGCGTCTGGACCTGGCTGGCCGGGACCTGACTGACTACCTCATGAAGATCCTCACGGAGCGTGGCTACAGCTTCACCACCACTGCTGAGCGGGAGATCGTGCGTGACATCAAGGAGAAGCTCTGCTACGTCGCCCTGGACTTCGAGCAGGAGATGGCCACGGCCGCGTCCTCGTCCTCCCTGGAGAAGAGCTACGAGCTGCCCGACGGGCAGGTGATCACCATTGGCAACGAGCGGTTCCGCTGCCCAGAGGCACTCTTCCAGCCTTCCTTCCTGGGTAGGTGTGGGGCGGCTTGAGTCTCGCCGAGGCCGTGAGGGCTGCGCCGTCTGGGGCCCCCGAAGGGGCGTGTGCCCTCTAAGGGAGAGTTTTGTCTCCTAGGTATGGAGTCCTGCGGCATCCACGAGACCACTTTCAACTCCATCATGAAGTGTGACGTGGACATCCGGAAGGACCTTTACGCCAACACGGTGCTGTCTGGCGGGACCACCATGTACCCCGGCATCGCCGACAGGATGCAGAAGGAAATCACAGCCCTGGCCCCCAGCACGATGAAGATCAAGGTGAGTCCAGCACAGCGGCGGTGGGCTGGGGCTCCAAGGCCTCCCCGTGAGGGCGGTGCCGTGAGCTAAAAGCCACGTTCTTGTTTTTCCAGATCATTGCTCCTCCGGAACGCAAGTACTCTGTGTGGATCGGAGGCTCCATCCTGGCCTCGCTGTCCACCTTCCAGCAGATGTGGATCAGCAAGCAGGAGTACGACGAGTCGGGCCCCTCCATCGTCCACCGCAAATGCTTCTAAATGGACTGCGAGCAGATGCGTAGCATTTGCTGCATGAGTGAATTCCGAAGTATAAATTTGCCCTGGCAAATGTATACACCTCATGCTAGCCTCATGAAACTGGAATAAGCCTTTGAAAAGAAATTTGTCCTTGAAGCTTGTATCTGATATCAGCACTGGATTGTAGAACTTGTTGCTGATCTTGACCTTGTATCCAAGTTAACTGTTCCCTTGGTATATGTTTAATACCCTGTACATATCTTTGATTTAAACCCTTAGCACATGCGGCTCGGTCACTTCACGGCTGAGGTTGAGAACATGTTTATGGGAGAGAAATCCACTGATTTGGAGAATCCACAAGACCATCGGGTTCTTGATCTGTGCAGGGTATTCATGTGTAAGAGCCGCCTATTCCAGGATTTCTCTAGAGGCTGGCAAGAGTCTGAACCAGTTGTCATTTCTGTCTTGCCGGTCTAACAGGGTTGGGAAGGTCCGAGCCTTAGGACCCACTTTCCTGTCTTACCCAATGTTTTCCTGCCAGAACACCGTGGGTGGTTAATTGCCTTGAGTTGGAAAACGGTTTGCATTTACAACTGTAAATTTATTCATCCTTTTAATTTATGTAAGGTTTTTTGTACACAATTCTCAATTCTTTTAAGAGATGACAACAAATTTTGGTTTTCTACTGTCATGTGAGAACATTAGGCCCCAGCAACGCGTCATTGTGTGAGGAAAATAAAGTGCTGCAGTAACGTGCGGTGGCTTCTGTCTGGGGGGAGTGGAGGGTGGGGTCTGGGGACAGAACTCCTTGGCTGAAATGGGGCGACAGTCTGGTTTTTCTAAGAACCGGGTCTAGTGAAAAGCTTGGCACAGCACAGCTGGAGGATGGGGGAGCCCCTCTCATGTCGGGGGCCTTTGTATACAAGGGATCCTGTGAGCTGCCCACCTGAGTTGAGGGCGGCCTACAGATCCGTGTCTGGGGCATCTTGGATGCTCAGGGCGCGGGTTCCCTCCGTGTGCCCAGGTGGAGGTCGCTTTCCTTCCAGGAGCTCCAGGAGAGGCCAGGAAGTTGATGAAATCCCTGGGTCCCTGGACCAAGAGACTGATCACGGATGAGGTGAAAGTGACCAATTTCCTTTGGAGGCATCCAGTGTGCTCCTGCACGTTTTACCTTGGCCTCCGTACTTCTAATGGCATATCTGAGCCTTCAGCTTTTTCAAATATTCTTTATATGCAGGTTGGGACAAAAAAAGTTTTCCTTAGTTTTTTTGAGAAGGTGCATTTTGTGGGGTTGGGTTGAGGAGAGAGGGAGAGAGACTTAAGCAGTGGGGCTCGAACTCGACCTTGAGAATCCTGACCTGAGTAGAAGAGACGTGTTCTAGGCTGAACCATCCAGGCACTTCAAGGTAGTAAGATTTCTTGATTGAGAAAGCTTAGGAATTTGGAAGGACTTACTTGAAATGGTTAGGGAGCCTACTGGCTTGTGGACCATTTTTCGCTGTGCTGCAGGAGAAGGACATTTCATCAGTGGGGGGCAGGGGTTGGGGGGGACAGTGGTGCTCCCCAGCTCCAGGTACGTTGGTTGGGGAGGGGGCTCTAAGGTCTGGAGCAGGGCACCCAACAGCACGTGGTCCTCCTGGGGCCCAGGCCTTTATCCCGCTGTTCCCTCTGACCACCCATGGGAAGGACCAACCTGACGACTTTCTCACCCTGGGCAGCTTTCCACTTTGGGGCTAGGTCTAATCCTCAGGGTGCACGGACCCCAGGAGCGGAGCAGAGGGCTCCCTGTGTGTCGGGGAGAAGAGGGAGGGAGGAGAACCTTCTACTCTACTCGGCATGTCAGGCCCCAGACAGGCACCCGGGGAGGAGGGGTGGCTTCTCCCCATGGATGTGAGGATGCAGTGCGGCCCCCACACCTGAGCCAGCAAACCACCCTGGTCAGCGTTTCTCTCCGTAGCCCTGAGTCCACCAACATGCTAAGCTTTGAGGAAGGAGATGGGGCTTGAGATGACATGGAACTCCATGCAAGACAGGGATAGTTTCAGCCTCCACAAAAGAAAAAGGGGGCTCTCTTCAAGGGAGAACGTCATCAACAACGTCGACAGGCACTTGGGGCGCGCATCTTCCAGGTGGAGAACCAGGGCTTCTCTCCAGACGACGCAAGGAGCTGCGAACCAGGGAGACAGGAAAATCTGCAGGCGAGTGAGGGAAAGGATCCGAGTGGATGCCTTCCAGAAGATGAAACCTCAGATGCTAACATCAGCCTAAATACCATTCGATTTAACGAATGGAAGCTTCTGGACGTATGCGTCCTTGGAGAAGCATCTTGTACACCCGGGCACTCAGTGCACCCCTGAAAGGCTCGCCTTCCCCAGGGCCGCCCTGGTGTCCTGCCCGTGCGGCAGAGGGGAAGGGCTCCGAGGGGAGCAGGAGGCTCACGGGCGCCCCGGCTTTCTGCCTCGTGAGGAGCGTCCACACGCCCACCAGATGCTCAGTAACTGCTCCAACCTGGAGTCAATGCCCCCAGAAAGATGGGGGTCGCGTTTACTGGATGCAGTTCCAAGTCCAAGGTCCTTTGTCTCAAACGGCCAGTGTTTTAGCAGAGGACAGAGACCATGTCAGGGATTCGCACTGGAGACGCTGGTGTCCCTCGAGTGACAGGCTGTGGCCTGCAGGACCTTGTCCGGTCGCAGGCCCCCAACATCCGTGGCTCTGGGAAGCGCGGGAGCCGCTGCTGCTGCCCACGGATCCCCCAGGGCTTCCCACAGCTGTGCAGGCCTGCAGCCCCAGCCCCGACCCAGCCTCCAGGAATTCCTTGGCGCAGGAGGCCGCCCCTCCCTTGCAGCGCCCTGTGGGGGCCTCCTCGGGGTGCCCGGGGTATGTGATTCCCGAGGGTCATCCTACATTTGCAGGAGGCCGCCCCCCTCTGGAGATGGTTACACTTCCTGCCCCAGCGATTGCGGGTTTGGCCACGGGACCCGTGTTAGACAATGAAATGGCTTTAGGAGACCTAGGAACCAGTGCGGGCGGCCTTGCTCTCTTTCCCCGGTTCTGGGGCCACAGTATTCCAGAGAGAGTCTTCTCCCTCCATCTGGAAGCTGGAGAGATGCCATCAGAGCCAACCTGGGTGGACATATGGGGTGGACGAGAAAGAAATCCTTATTGCTAGCAGCCAGCGAGATTGAGGGTCACTCCTTACTCAGCTTAACCAAGCCTCTGCGGCCTGATGCAGCAGCATAGTGGATCTGTGTGAGTGGCACCCTCTGGAGCTGTGCCGCGTACCACCTGCGTGCCCGTCCGTGCTGTCCCTGCACAGCCCAGTCTGCCACCGTGCTCCATCCCACCAGTTCGGTGCCTGTGCTATTTGTTGCCCTCCCTGGTCTCTAGGATTCATGGATGGATCAATCTATCCATCTTAAAAAAAAATTGTGGTAAGATAAACAAGACATAAAATGTATCCTTTTTAGGGGGCACCTGGGTGGCTCAGTGGTTGAGCGTCTACCCTCAGCCCAGGGTGTGATCCTGAGGTCCCGGGATCAAGTCCTGCATCGGGCTCCCCGCAGAGAGCCTGCTTCTTCCTCTGCCTGTGTCTCTGCCTCTCTCTCTGTGTCTTTCATGAATAAATAAATAAAATATTTTTTTTAAATGGTGCTGGAAACTGGGTTGTCCACACGCACAAGACTGAAGCTGGACCCCTACCTCACACCACATGCAAACATAGGCTCGGTACTGAGCAAGAACAGAACCTAAGACCTAGGAAACCATGGAAGGAGAGCTCCACGACGCTGGACTCGGCAGGGATTCTCTGAGGGTGACACCAAAGTCACAAGGTGACAAAAGAAAAAAAAAATAGACCAAAAGAACCTCATGAAAATTCTACACTTTTGTGCATTGAAAGACACAGTCGATGGCTCTGAGGACTCTGGGACCTTGGGTGAGTGGAATCACCTGCCTTCTTGACTGAGCACAGCGTCCCCGGGCTTGTCTGTGGTGCCGCGGGTGTCA
This sequence comes from Canis lupus familiaris, assembly GCF_011100685.1. Lineage (NCBI taxonomy): Eukaryota > Metazoa > Chordata > Mammalia > Carnivora > Canidae > Canis > Canis lupus. The sequence goes on from NC_049230.1 coordinate 1,465,887, forward strand.
GGATGTCCTTCCATGGATCAAACCCTGTTGACACAGAGACTGTGTTTCGTCTGTTCATCCACGGTGGCCACGTGGCTGCTCCCACGTCTGGCTCCCATGAATTGTGCGGCCGTGAGCGTGGATGCACGAGTGTCCCCTAGGGGCCCGCTCCCCGTGGGGCACAAGCGGGGAGGCGCGACACAGGATCCTGCCGTAGTCCTCACCCCCGGAGCCCCCTCCCAGTCGGCCGGCCCTTGCGGCTTCCGCTCTGGCCCCGGCGGTGGGCCGCAGGCTCTCTGAGGGCAGGGCTGTGGGCTCACCAGGGTGTCGCCCCCTCAGGCAGGGCCTCCCTGGCACCTGCAGGTGCCCGGGACCTGCCGGGGACTCGGGCCCTGCCTCCAGGGCAGTAAAACCAAGCACTCTGAAGGCACTTAAGCTTCGAATTCAGGGAGCGGAGCAGAAACCGGCCTTGGGACGGCGCGGGTGGCACTGCGGCCTCGAGGGCGCGGTTGGCATCCAGGGCCAGCGCCACCGGCTGAGCCCGCGTACAGGACTTCGCCTGCAGGGCGTGACCTCCAGGACCTCCGGCCGGTTGCTGGAGGCCAGGCGGGGTGAGGGCCAGCGCCCCGGACACGGGCAGTTCTGTCTCCGCTGACCCGGCTGCGCCCCACGCACCCAGAGCCCTTCGCTCCCTGCCCCCCAGCAGAGCCCGGGCACCTGGAGCAAAGCCGCGGCTGTGCCGCCCGCCCTGAGGGGCTGTCGGGCGAGCAGGACGGAAGGGCCGCTCCGGCCTCCTGCTGTGGCACCTCACGCCGCCGGCTGCCCCTGACATCCTGTCATCCGGGGTCTGTCCCCTCTTGGGCCTGCGCAGGGCCCACTGCTGCGGATCGGAGCCTCCCCCGCACCCCGCCCGAGCTCTGCACCCCACTCCCTGGGCTCCCAGCAGCCAGCTCCGCCCGGTCCCCTGGCTGGGGAAGGCCCCAAGGGCCACTCGGGGAGCCCCTGCCAGGCCCCTGCGCCCTCCCCGTGCTGCGCCCCCCGTCCTGATCACGCGCGCTTTGCGTCGCCCCAGGGCTGCTGGACGGCGGGCCGTCGGGGGCACCGGGCCTGGACCGGGCCGAAGCCTCGCCCCGCGGAGTGTGAGGCGGGCACAGGCATGAAAGTGTTTGTGAATCACTAAGTGCCCCAAACACACGGGTGGCGAACGCGGAAGGGACGGCGGCAAAGACGCCTGAAGTGGGGTCTGAGAAGGGAGGAGCCGGCCGGGGACCTGCCACGGGGAGGCTCGTGGGGCTGCAGGAGGAGGGGTGCCCCTGCCCGCCCCTGCCCCCTCCTGAGGGAACCGGCCGCCCTCTCCCCGGCCAGCTCTCAGCCCCGCGCCTTGGGGTGGCCTGGTGCGGGGTAGGGGGGAGCACTCGCTCTCCCAGGCCGCGCCCCGCCCACCGAGGGAGGTGTCCGTGATGCAGCTCCTGGGGGACGTCGTCGCGGCGGAGAGCTGGCCAGGCTGCTGTGGGCACGTGATCGCGGAGGCCACCCCGGAAATCTGGGTTCCAGCCACGCAGCCAGCCTTAGGGGGTGCGTGTCCTGCTCACAGACGCGTTCGCTCCCGAACCACGGCCGGCCCCAAGCCTCGTGGACCTGGTCTCCGCTTGCATCGCCCTGATCTGTGGACAGGGCTGCGGGGGGTTCCGGGCTGGCGGCGTCAGAGGCAAAGGGCAGGCCCACTGGCCCCGGGGGTGACGCCCCAGCTACTGTCTCCCCGAGTCACAGCATCACCCGTGATGTCCAGGAGCACCCCGAGTCCTCAGGACGGGCTAGGGGACGGTGAGGACGGCACTCCTCCAGGAGGATGGCACTCCTCCAGCCCAGGCCCCCAGAGATGAGGGGCTGAGGAGTGGGGGCTCTGGTGCCCCCGCCCGCCCCCCCCCCCCCCCCCCCGACTGGTCTTCCCCAAAGTGGAGCTGAGGGCTGAGGGTAAGCTGGGACGCAGTGGGGGGACACTAGAGGGAGCCCCGCGTCTGACACCCACACTCAGGGCCCCGGGGGGTCACAGCTGTCCCATGGGCAGGGGCTCCTGAGGGCCGTGGGGGCCACCCCAGGGGCTGGACCCTGCCCAGGTGAAGCTGCAGCCATGCCGAGGGCCCGGGCCGGCCCAGCGTCCCGCCCCCGCCCCCCTCCCCGCCGTCCTTTCTGGAAAGACAGCCGCTGGCCGGTGAGAAGTAGGCGCCTGGTCCCTGCCCAGCAGCCGGCTCTGCCCAGGGGGGTAGAGGCCGAGGCAGTGGCATTGGGATGTCCCGTCCCCCCACCCCGGGGCCAGGAGGGAGGCTCGAGCCGCGCGTGGCTCCCGCAGGACACGAGGGGCATCCTGCCTCCCCTGCTCGGGTGAAGAGAGGCAGGAGGCCCCGTAATTCTCGGTGGCTCTCTGTGACCGCCACGCGGCCCACTGCGGCTGGCCTCCGAGGAGCCTCCGTCCCCCTCCTGAGGGGAGACCCCGCGATGTCAGAGGCCTCCGCCCCTGCCCCGAGGACCCCGCCTCCGGAGTCAGACACATGGCTCTGTGTTCAGGGAATAACACATTGGGGGGCGGGGGGGGGGGCTCCGTGGTGGAGCTTCTGCCCTCAGCCCAGGGCGTGACCCCGGGGTTCCGGAATCGAGTCCCAGGTCGGACTCTTGCATGGAGCCGGCTTCTCCCTCTGCCTGTGTCTCTGCCTCTCTCTGTGTGTCTCATGAATAGATAAAATCTTTAAAAAAATAAAATCTTTAAAAAAGAAATAATGCATCATGTCTGTGTGTAAAGGTAAAGCACTTGGAAAATATATTTTTTTAAGATTTAATTTATTTATTCATGAGAGACACAGAGAGAGGCAGAGACACAGGTAGAGGGAGAAGCAGGCTCCATGCGGGGGGCCTGATGTGGGATCCGATCCCGGGACCCTGGGGTCACGCCCTGGGCCAAGGCAGGGGCTCAACCGCTGAGCCCCCCGCGCGCCCCAAGCACTTGGGAAGTATAAAGGAGAAGTGATCGCCGTGTATCACCGTGTATCGCTGAGGAGAGCTTGTGAGCCCGGGGTAGGCCGTCTGTTTCTCTCCTGTGCCTTGAAGAGGAAAAGACACGTTCATGCGGGGTGTTCGACGCCCCCCCCACCCCACCCCCAGCGATGCCCATTGTCTGCTGCTTCTTTCTCTTCCTCCCCTCCCTACCTCCCTCCCTTCCATCCTTCATTTTCTTTTTTTTTTAATTTTAAAATTTTTCTTCATTTTCTTTTTAATCAACTTTCAATCTTAGGACAGTTTCGGATTCCCAGAACTCGGGGGTCACGGCTGTCCCGAGTCCCCATCCGCCCCGCCCCACGTCTCCCGCCCTCCCCACGAATCCGAATCTGGGACCAGCACAGGCTCCCTGTGGTTAATCAAAGTCTACACTCTGTTCAGGTTTCCTTGGTTCCCGTCACACCCTCTCTCCACCCTGAACGTCACATTTCCCCGACGCCTCTGGGCTGTGCTGGCTCTCCTGTCCTTGGTTTCAGGTGGCCCAGCAGTTCTGGGGGTGCTGGGACCCTCCCTCCATCGGGACATGTCTCACGTTGGGCGATGGGTTTGGGGAGGAAGACCACGGAGCTGAAGGCTTCTCATCACGTCACTCAGGGGTCCCTGCTGTCAGTGTGATTTGTCACCGAGGACGGGCCGTGAGCCCTGGCTGTGGTGTGTTCATTGTCCTCAGGGCGTGTGACCATTCTCTTTGGGGGGACGTCACCGCGTGGGCCCAGGGGTCCTGCTCCGCCTACGCCTCTCCTTCTCGAGCGGGGAGCCTCTCCATAAATGATTCCCAGGTCTGCGTGGGAGCTCGTGTGTCCTCCATCCCCTCATTTGTCGTGTGTCCCCACCAGTGGATATTTCAGTATCCGGGATGCTGTGGGCTGTAATCCACTTACTGCTTCACTCCAAAGGCCCCGCGGTGTGGATCGTCGCCCGCGTGTCCCCCCTCTGGCCCCGGCGGGACGCAGCAGGCTCCCTGGACACCCCCGCCTCGGTCCTAGGGTCGGCTGGCCTCCAGCTTCTCCTTTCCTTGGAGGATGGAATCAGAGGCCACACTGGGGCGGCTGGGCGTGCTCAGTGCCCCTGGGGTGCCCTGGCTTGCAGCCCCTTCTGGTGACAGAGCGGGGAGTGACGCGTGCATGTGCTCACGTGCACACAGGTGCACGCACCTTCCTACCTGCGACCGCCTGTGCTTCTTGTAAAGCAACCGAGAGCACCCACGGCCTTCCCACCTCCAGCCCCAGCCCCCTGCTTCTCGGCCAACTCCCACCCCACGGCAGGCAACCCGGCTCGCAGCACCCAGCACCCAGCAGCCAGCACCCAGCGACTCCGCCACCCAGTCCCAGCGCACCTGCCGGGGGCCAGGGTGTGACGAGCGCCCCGGGGAAACCGCCTCCGTCCCGCTGCAGCTCCAGGCCCCTGTCACAGACCCAGTCCCCCTGCCGGGGTCCTCCTGCCCGGGTCCTCCTGCCGTGGCTTGTCTCCTTGTCCTTCCTGCGGTCCCCTGACCTACTGAGTCGCCTGGGAAGCGTCGTGCACGTGATGGCTCACTGTCCTGCTGGAAAAGCCTGCAGAAGCGCAGCCCCCCGCCCCAGGACTGTGGAGCTAGGGCCCCCCCCGGGCCTGCTCTGTGCTGTGTCTTCTCCACCCCCCCCACCCCACGCCACCCCCATCAGGCCCCTGGCGATCACCCTATTTACTCTCTTGTTGTCGCTCTCTCGGTCGCCTTTTCTAGAAGCCCGTCGACATGGAAGGGACAGGATGTGGCCTTTCACACCGACCTTTTTGGCTTTCGAGCCCAGCTCTGTGGCTTCCCTGAGTCCCCGGCCGCTGCCTCCGGCCTGATCACCGGCCACTGTCCCACGTGCGCGGCCCACGGTCACCTCCTCATGGGCCTGTGGTCGGCTCCCGGCCCTTGGCAATAAAACCATTACAGGGGCGCCCGGGGGGCTCAGCGGAGGAGCGGCTGCCTCCGGCCCAGGGCGTGACCCCGGGTCCCAGATCGAGTCCCAGGTCGGGCTCCCTGCAGGAAGCCTGCTTCTCCCTCTGCCTGGGTCTCTGCCTCTCTCTGTGTGTCTCATGAATAAATAAATAAAATCCTTAAAAAAAAAAAAAACCATTACAAACGTGTCTGTGGAGGCTTTGGCGCGGACACAGGCTCTCAAATCAGGTGGATAAACCGCCCGGGGAGTCACTGGATTCAATGGTAAAAATTAGGTTTGTCTTTGTTTTTTTTGTTTGTTTTGCTTTTGTTTTTGTTTTTGTTTTTGAGGTTTGTCCTTGTAAGGACCACAGCTCCCCTCCACGGGCGGCCGCTCCGCGATCCCGCGGGCAGTGAGCCACAGTTTCCGATGCTCTGCTCCTTGCCTGCAATCTCATATTCTCGCTTTTCCTTTTCTAAATGTGGTAAAACACACATAATGTAGGATTTCCCATCAGAACCACTTTTAAGCGTTCGGCGGTGTTGAGTTCATGGTGGTGCCACCCATCTCCAGAACTGTTTTCATTTTGTAGAACTGAAACTCTGTCCCCACCAACCAACCGCCCGCCTGCCCCGGCCCGGCGCCTGCCGTCCTTCCGTCTACCCCAGGGACCTCATCCAGCACGTTCCTCATAAGCTGCCCTGCGGTGCGGGCTGCTTTCACTTGGTATAATGTCTTCAGGCTTCATCTGTTGTAGCATGTGTTAGGATTTCCTTCCTTTCTAAGGGCAGGTAACACTCCTCATGTGGGGGCCCATTTCGTTGATCCATCCATCTGCGGATGGACACTTGGGTGCTTCACGCTGGCCCTTGTGAGTAGGGCTGCTATGAATATTGGGCTGCAAATAGCTAAGACCCTGCTTTCAGTTCCTTTGGTTAATGCCCAGAAGTGAAATTTCAGGGTCATATATATAGATGATCATTCTCTTTTTAATATTTTTGAGGAACTGACATGTCAGATTTTTACTTTAAATTTTTTTTAAAGATTTTATTTATTTATTCTTGAGACACACAGAGAGAGGCAGAGACACAGGCAGAGGGAGAAGCAGGCTCCATGCAGGGAGCCCGACGCGGGACTCGATCCCAGGACCCCGGGATCATGGCCTGGGCCGAAGGCAGACTCTCCACTGCTGAGCCACCCAGATCCCAGTTTTTGATTTAATTTTAAAATATTTTATTTAGCTAGCTATTTTAGAGAGAGAGAGAGAGAGAGAAAGAGAAAGAAAGAGAGAGAGCAAGCACAAGCACGGAGGAGGGAGAGGAAATCTCAAGCGGACTTTGCACTGAGTACACATCATGACCTGAACCAAAACCAAGAGTCAGGTGCCCAAACTACTGAGTTACCCAGGTGCCCCTGTTTTTTTTTGGGGGGGGGGGTGTTTTTTTGTTTTAACTTTAGCCATTTGAATAGTAGTGTAGCTGTAACTTGTCTTAATCTTGCATTTCTCAAATGACAAATTAGGTTCAACATGATTTCACATGTTTGTCACCTGTGTATCTTAGGTGAGAGGTCTATTCAGTTCATCTGCCCATTTTTTTTGTTTGTTTTTAAAGATTTTTTATTTACTTATTCATTAGAGACACAGAGAGAAAAAGAATCAGAGACACAGGCAGAGGGAGAAGCAGGCTCCGACATGGGACTCGATCCCAGGTCTCTAGGATCACGCCCTGAGTTGTAGGTGGCGCTAAACCGCTGAGCCACCGGGGCTGCCCAGAGTAAAAGTTTTAAAGTTTAATAAAGTCCAATTCAATTTTTTCTTTTGTGGATCAGGATTTTGGTGTTACATCCAGAAACTCAAATCCGAGGTCATGTAGATTTTCTTCTGTCCGTTCTAGAAGTCACAGAGCTTTACATTTTACGTTTAAGCCCAGGGCTTAGGACTTCAACGCATGAATTTTGTGGGGACACAAGTCAGCCCATAAAACAAATCAGTGTGACTAGAGCTTTATCAAAGTTACTGAGGTTTTCAAAGAGCTAGTTTTTCCTTTAATTGATTTTTCTCTATTGCTTATTCATTTTCTATATCATTGATTTTTGCTATTTTCTTTGTCCTTTCTATTTTGGATTTAATTTGCTCTTCTTCTTATTCTTCTTTTTTTTTTTCCAGGTCTTAAGATAGAAGCAGATATACTTGATTTCGGACCCTTATTATTATTATTATTTTTATTTTTATTTTTTTTGAAGTTTTTTTTTTTAATTTTTATTTATTTATGATAGTCACACACAAAGAGAGAGAGAAAGAGAGAGAGAGAGGCAGAGACACACAGGCAGGGAGAAGCAGGCTCCATGCACCGGGAGCCAACATGGGATTCGATCCCGCGTCTCCAGGATCGCGCCCTGGGCCAAAGGCAGGCGCCAAACCTCTGCGCCACCCAGGGATCCCCCTTATTATTATTATTTTTTTTTTATATTTTTTTCTTTATTTATTTATGATAGTCACACAGAGAGAGAGAGAGAGAGGCAGAGACATAGGCAGAGGGAGAAGCAGGCTCCACGCACCGGGAGCCCGACGTGGGATTCGATCCCAGGTCTCCAGGATCGCGCCCTGGGCCAAAGGCAGGCGCCAAACCGCTGCGCCACCCAGGGATCCCAATTTTTTAATGTAAACATTTAAAACTATATATATCCTCTAAGCATTGCTGTGGTTGAAGCACCAAATTTTTGATATATTGTGTTTTCCATATCATTTGGTTAAAAATATGTCCTAATTTCTCTTGTGATTTATTTTATAATCCACAAAAATCTTAGAAATATGTTGGTTACTTCCAAATATTTTTAATTTTTCCAGAATCTTTATGTTGTTGATTTCTACTTTACTTTTGTAGAGGTCAGAAAACATAATCTATATTCTTTCAATCCTTTTGGATTTATTTATTTATTTTTTAATTTTTTTTATTATTTATTTATGATAGTAATACAGAGAGAGAGAGAGAGGCAGAGACATAGGCAGAGGGAGAAGCAGGCTCCATGTACCAGGAGCCTGACATGGGATTCGATCCCGGGTCTCCAGGATCGCGCCCTGGGCCAAAGGCAGGCACCAAACTGCTGCACCACCCAGGGATCCCCCTTTTGGATTTATTTTTTTTATTTTATTTTATTTTTTTAAAATTTTTATTTATTGATGAATCAGAGAGAGAGAGAGAGAGAGAGGCAGAGACACAGGCAGAGGGAGAAGCAGGCTCCATGCACCGGGAGCCTGACGTGGGATTCGATCCCGGGTCTCCAGGATCACACCCTGGGCCAAAGGCAGGCGCTAAACCGCTGCGCCACCCAGGGATCCCCCCTTTTGGATTTATTAAAACTTGTTTTATAGCCCGGAATTTGGTCAATCTTTTATTATTACTATTATTATTATTATTATTATTAATTTAAAGATTTTGTTTATTTATTCATGAGAGACACACACACAGAGGGAGAGACACAGGCAGAGGGAGAAACAGGCTCCCTGCGGGGAGCTGGATGTGGGACTTGATCCCAGGACCTCGGGATCCCGCTCTGAGCTGAAGGCAGATGCTCAACTGCTGAGCCACCCAGGTGTCCTGAATTTGGTCAATCTTAATTTATTTTTAGATAGTGGGGAGGGGCAGGGGGAGACAGAGAGAAAGAATCTCAAGCAGACTCCCATCCGGCTTGGAATCAGATGCAGGGCTCGATGTCACAACCCTGAGATCATGACCTGAGCCTAACCGACTGAGCCACCCAGGTGCCCACTTAGTTAATTTTCTACGTATACTTGGAAAGGATGTGCAGGGCACCTGGCTGCCTCAGTCAACAGAGCATGCAACACTTGGGCTTACGAGTTCAAGCCTCAGAGCGGGTGTGGAGCATACTTTAAAAAAAATAATTAATTTAAAGAAAAAAGGGAAATGATGTGGATTTTGCCATCTGGGGTTCAGTGTTCTAAAAATGTTAATTAGGTCAAGTTCTGAGTGGTGATGTAGTTGGTTCGGGTATTCTATTCCTCGCTAATTTTTTTTTTTATTGTCGTCTCACATTCTCGTTTGTGACTTTTGTTATTATTATTATTATTATTTTAAATATTTTATTTATTTATTTAGGATAGTCACAGAGAGAGAGAGAGAGAGAGAGGCAGAGACACAGGCAGAGGGAGAAGCAGGCTCCATGCACCGGGAGCCCGACGTGGGATTCGATCCCGGGTCTCCAGGATCGCGCCCTGGGCCAAAGGCAGGCGCCAAACCGCTGCGCCACCCAGGGATCCCTGTTATTATTATTATTAAGTGAGCTCTATGCCCAATGTGGGACCTGAACTCATGACCGGGAGATCAAGAGTCACATTCTCTACTGAGTGAGCCAGGCACCTCTGTATTCTCAATTTCTAGGAGAAGATTGTTGAAATCAACTCTACATGTGAACTTTCAGTGAGATTTTTGTCACATATTTTGGAACTTTGTTATTAGGTGTATATACCTTTAGAATCGTAATGGTTTTACCTCTGAAAATATTCCCTGTCCTTAAATCTACTTTGTCTGATACTAATATAGCAACTCTCCTTATTTTTTCCTTTTTTTTTTTTAAAGATTTTATTTATTCATTCATGAGAGACAGAGAGAGAGGCAGAGGCAGAGACAGAGGGAGAAGCAGGCTCCATGCGGGGAGCCCAACACGGGACTCGATCCTGGGACCCTGGGGTCAAGACCTGAGTGGAAGGCAGCCTCTCCACCGCTGAGCCACCCAGGTGTCGTCGTCGTCGTCATCGTCGTCCTCCTCCTCCTCCTCCCCCTTCTTCTTCTTCTAGATTTAATTTATTTGAAGAGAGAGTGAGAGAGTGAGAGATCACGAGCAGAGGCAGAGGGAGAAGCAGACTCCTCGCTGAGCAGGGAGCCTGACGCGGGCCTCGACCACAGGACCCGGGATCATGAGCTGAGCCGAAGGCAGATGCTTCGCCCACTGAGCTGCCCGGGTGCCTGCAACTCCCCTTTCTTATGATTACTGTTTGCAAGCTATAATATGGTCCATTTTTAGACTTTTAACCTATTTCTGTCCAACGTGTGTTTCTGGCAGGCATCAGTTACTTGGTTTTGTTCCTCATCCAGTATGGCCATCTCTGCCATTCCCGCTCCCCTACCCCCTCCGGCCTCTCTCTCTTTCTCTCCAGACATAGCACACTCTACCTCCACGTACAGATTTTACCAGTCCACATCTGATGTAAGAACCTTACAATAATACACTTCTATTTCCTTTTTCTTGTTTTTGTGCTAGTTTTGACATATCATACTTTTACATGTGTTAAAACCTAATGATGCACTGCTATTCATTTTTGCTTCAGAGTCAACTATCTTTAGGCAGCGCCTGGATGGCTCAGTCAGTAAAGCGTTTGACTCTTGGTTTCAGCTCAGGTCAGGATCTCAGGGTTGTGGAATCAAGCCCTGTGATCGGCTCAATACACAGTATGGAGTCTGCTTGAGATCCTCTCTCTCCCTCTGCCCTTCTTCCCCTCTAAAATAAATAAATAAATCTTTAAAAAATAAAGTCAGTTATATATTTTAAAAAATATTTTATTTATCAGACAGTGAGAGAGAGCGAGGAAGTGAGCACAAGGAGGGGGAGCAGCAGAGGCAGAGGGAGAAGCAGGCTCCGTGCCAAGCAGGGAGCCCAAAGTGGGACTCGATCCCAGGAAGGACCCCGAGATCATGACCTGAGCCAAAACCAAGAGTCAGACACTTAGCTGATCTAGCTGAGCCAAAGGCAGATGCTAGACCCACTGAGCCACCCAGGCGCCCCCAAAATCAACTATATTCTAAAAGAATTAAAAATATAAAAATTCTTACATTTCCCATTTTTGGCATTCTTTGGTATCAATTTTCTTCAGTTTGTAGCTTTTCCTTTTTAAAAAAATAATTTTAGGGCAGCCTGGGTGGCTCAGCGGTTTAGTGCTGCCTTCAGCCCAGGGCCTGATCCTGAGTCCCATGTCGGGCTCCCCACAGGGAGCCTGCTTCTCAGAACCTCTGCCTATGTCTCTGCCTCTGTGTGTGTGTGTGTGTCTCATGAATAAAAAAATAAAATACTTGAAAAATAAATAAAGATTTTATTTTTAAAACTAATCTCTATACCCAGTGTAAGACTCGAACCCACAGCCTTGAGATCCAGAGTCACACACTCTACTACTGAGCTGGACAGGCGCCCCACATAGCTTTTCCTTTAATATTTCTTGTAGTGCACGTCAGCCAACAATCAATGATTTCAGCCTTGTTTGTCTGAAAAAGTTTTGTTTTGCCTTCCTTTTTGAGTAGCATTATCTCTGGGTACAGAATTCTAGTTAATAGGGTGTTTTTCCTCCTTTTTAGCAATTTAGATATGTCATTACATTGTCTTCTGGTTTGCATTGTTTCTTACAATAAGTCAGTAGTCCTTCTTGTCTTTGTTTCCCTCAACGGAACATATCTTTTTTCTCCCTGGATGCTTTTTACCCTTTTTACTACTGGTTTTCAAAATTTTGTTTTGTTTTTTTATTTTTTTATATTTTTTATTTTTATTTATTATTATTTTTTATTTATTCAGAGGCAGAGAGAGAGAGAGGCAGGCAGAGAGGCAGAAACACAGGCAGAGGGAGAAGCAGGCTCCGTGCAGGGAGCCCGATGTGGGACTTGATCCCGGGTCTCCAGGATCACACCCCAGGCTGCAGGCGGCGCTAACTGCTGTGCCACCGGGGCTGCCCTATTTTCAAAATTTTGATTCAGATCTGTTATAGTGTGGTTTTACTTATCTTTCTTTTAAAGATTTTACTTATTCACAGAGAGAGAAAGACAGAGAGCACAGGCAGAGGGAGGGGCAGACTCCCCGCAGAGTGGGGAGCCCGAGGCTGGACTCCACCCCAGGACCCTGGGATCATGACCTGAGCCGAAGGCAGATGTTTCACTCACTGAGCCACTCAGCTGGCCCTTTATTTATCTTTACTTTGCTGGGGTTTGTCATATTTTTGGATCTGTGCCTTTATAGTTTCCAACAACTTTGGAAAAATTTTAGCCATTATTTTTTCAAATTCTGATTATATATAGGTTGGGCTGATTGCTTCAGTCCCACAGCATCACTGGGTTTCTATTCACTTTTCACCCATTTTTCTTGCTGTGATTTAGTTTGGACAGCTTTTATTGTTGGGATCTCAAACTGACTGATCTTCTGTTTTGCTCATTATCTGCTTCTAGGTCCATATAGTTCATTTTTAATTCCAGTTAATTTTAATTTTCAGTTTTAAAGGTTCCATTGGCTTCTTTTATATAATCTCTTTCTGGGGATCCCTAGGTGGCTCAGCGGTTTGGTGCCTGCCTTCGGTCCAGGGTGTGATCCTGGAGTCCCGGGATCAGGTCCTATATCGGGCTCCCTGCACGGAGCCTGCTTCTCCCTCTGCCTGTGTCTCTGCCTCTATCTCAGTCTGTGTCTCTCATGAATAAATAAATAAAATATTTTTTAAAAAATCTCTTTCTCTCCTTTTTTTTCTTTAATTTTTTTTTTTTTTTTTTAATTTTAAGTAGGCCCTGTGCCCACTGTAGGGCTTGACCTCACCACCCTGAGATCAAGAGACTCATGTTTGTTCCACTGACTAAGCCACCCATGATCCCCTTTTCTGAGGCTAACTGAAAGCTTCATCTGAGTGAGTCTGGGTTAGCCTTTTCCCCCAGGGGTAGCTTAGCTGTCCTACCCAGACATGACTAATGGGCTTTCCGTGCAATCCTCCGGGTGCCTCACGAGGTCTGCTGGGACCCCAGGGTCTCTCGTCCCAGGTGAGCTCTGGGAAAGGTTCAGCTCTACAGTTCACCAGGAGCCGTTCTCTGCGGAGTCTCATGGGGTTTCCTTGAACACAGGCCGGGTCTAAAATTTCCCAAAAACCTTCAAGGAGCCTCTGTGTCGATTTCGGGAGCCCCTTCTCTGCACAGCCACGCTGGCTGAGGTGCTCTGGCCTGCTGCTCCCAAGTGCTTCCGCCCCACCCTGCTCCAGTCCCTGTGCCTCCATCCTGAGAGCACTCCAGGCAGAAAGGTAAGATCCTTGTAGGGCCCACATTTTTGTTTTTCGTCTCTTAGGGACCCCACAGTCCCAGGCTGCCTGTTGTCCAACATCTTAGAAAACGTTGCTACATATTTTCTTTTCTTTCCAGTCTTCTTGGTGACAGCAGGACAAATCCCATGCTGCGTATCCCATGATGGCCAGAAACAGAAGTCTCTTCTATGGTTTGTAATGTGCGTATATTTTTTAAAGATGTTATTTATTTATTCATGAGAGACACAGAGAGAGAGGCAGAGACACAGGCAGAGGGAGAAGCAGGCTCCCTGCGGGGAGCCTGACAAAGGACTCGATCCCAGGACCCCGAGGTCAGGCCCTGGGCCGAAGGCAGACGCTCAGCTGCTGAGCCCCCCGGGGCGCCCCTGTAATGTCATAGTACAAAGGATATACGCTTCCATGATCTGGTTTTTCTCGTATCAACATGCCGGGTGTCACCATCTTTCCAGGTCAATACACTTAGGTGCACCTTCTTGGCGGCCGTGTAGTGTTCCGCCGTGGAAATTCACTGTCCGTTAACCCCTCTCACTCGCGGCCACGGAGGCGGCTCTAAGTTTCTTGTTTTTACACATACACAGTGATGGGAGCTGTCATGCATGAGTCTTGATGAGCTCGTCTGGGGGTGTCCACTTGCCCAACTCTCTCCGCCAACGCCCCTGAGCTTCCTCCAAGGCCATTTACATTCGAAGGCTCGCGCTGATTTTCCAGGGATACATTCCCAGCCGCTCTGCCAACAAAGCTAAAAGCTTAGCCTGGGTAATTGGTTTCTTGCTTTCAATAAATGACACTTCATCAGACTTTGCCAAGACAACTCCAGGTATATCCTGTTCCTCTCACTTGCCATGATGACGTAAGCGTTCCCCTGATGATCATATATTCTCTGCTCGACGACGGCTGGGCCAAGAGTCTCGCACTTGCCGCTGCCACAAGCCATGGTTAAGCTCAGCCCTGCTGTGCAGACAGGAGCCCGCTTCTCCCTCTGCCTGTGTCTCTGCCTCTCTCCGTGTCTCTCATGAATGAATAAAATCTTAAAAAAAAAAAAAAGATTTTATTTTTTTTAAATCTATTTTTTATTTTTTATTTGTTTTTGAATTTTTATTTATTTATGATAGTCACAGAGAGAGAGAGAGAGAGAGAGAGAGGCAGAGACACAGGCAGAGGGAGAAGCAGGCTCCATGCACCGGGAGCCTGACGTGGGATTCGATCCTGGGTCTCCAGGACCGTGCCCTGGGCCAAAGGCAGGCGCCAAACCACTGCGCCACCCAGGGATCCCAAAAGATTTTATTTTTAAGAATCTCTACGCCTAACGTGGAGCTTGAGCTTACAACCCCGAGATCAAGAGTCTTCTGGCTCCCCAAGTGAGCCAGCCAGGGGCCCCTGAAGAGGAAATTTTTTTTAAAGATTTATGTATGTGTGTGTGTGTGTGTGTGTGTGTGTGAGAGAGAGAGAGAGAGAGAGAGAGAGAGAGAGCACGGGCGAGCCCGTATGAGCAGCGGGGGGCAGAGGGAGAGGGCGACTCTCGGGCGGACTGAACAGAGAGCCGGCCGTGGGCCCTGATCTCACAGAGCCCTGAGATCATGACCCGAGCAGAAAGCAAGAGTTGGCCGCTCGGCCTGCAGAGGGTTGGCCTGCTGCAGAGCCGGGTAGGCGGGCACAGCCCTGCTGCCGCCGCCACCGCATACAGCAAAATGCAACCAATTCCGCCTGCCAGACACCCCCGGCCGCTGCCACCCCTGCTGTCAGCCGTGCTGCCGCCCATCGGCAGAGCAGGTTCTGTGCTGCCTCTGCTCAGGCTGGGATTCGGGGCTGCGGGTCGGTGCACCAGGCTGGCGGAGCCCGGGCCGTTGACCATCGCTGGGAAGGAGGAACCCGTCGGATAGAAGGTGACACATTTCAGAACGCGGTTTGGCAACATCTAGGAGTAGCCTACAGACGGCCACACCCCGTGGCCCAGGTAAGCTGTCTCGGGGAGCGTGCTGGTCGTGCTGGGGAGCCTGTCACGAATGGGGGAGCCCGATGTGGGACTCGATCCCGGGACCCCAGGGTCACGCCCTGAGCCGAAGGCAGACACTCAACCGCTGAGCCACCCAGGGATCCCCCAAAATAAAATCTTTTTTTTTTTTTTTTTTATGATAGTCACACAGAGAGAAGAGAGAGAGGCAGAGAAACAGGCAGAGGGAGAAGCAGGCTCCATGCACCGGGAGCCTGACACGGGACTCGATCCCGGGTCTCCAGGATCACGCCCTGGGCCAAAGGCAGGCACCAAACCGCTGCACCACCAAGGGATCCCCCAAAATAAAATCTTATTTAAAAAAAAAGACCTGTCTTCTGTGTGAGTGTGCCAGAGTCTTCCCACCTGTGGCAGCATGCCCGCCGCCCACCCGATATTCACTCCCACTTCTTTCTGGCCTAAGGAACCGCTCCTTCGTTGGGGCTGCTAAGCCCCGGGGATGTGCTATGCGTGGCTAGGACCAGCCGTGACA
Source organism: Canis lupus familiaris (assembly GCF_011100685.1). Taxonomy (NCBI): domain Eukaryota; kingdom Metazoa; phylum Chordata; class Mammalia; order Carnivora; family Canidae; genus Canis; species Canis lupus. The sequence continues at coordinate 1,481,381 of NC_049230.1, forward strand.
ACCGGGTTCCTAGCCGCCTCTGGTGGGGGGTCACGTGCTCTGTTCTGGCCAAGAAGGCCTAGGGTAGGATCTGAGGCAGAAGCTCCTCGGAGAGGTTTCTCTCTTCCTATAAAAGGAGACAGATGCAGGGCGCCTGGGGGGTTGTCGGTCAAACATCTTCCTTCAGCTCAGATCATGATCCCGGGGTCCTGGGATCGAGTCCTGCATCGAGCTCCCTGCTCCGCGGGGAAACTGCTCCCTCTGCCTCTGCCCCTCCCCCCGCAGGTGGGCGCTCACACATACTCTCTCTAATAAGTAAAATCTTAAAAAATAAAAATAAAAAGGGGACACGTGACCGGGCCTGCCTCCTCTTCCTTTTCTTTTCTTCTTTCTTTTTCCCTTCCATGCCTTGACTGTGGCGCGTGAGCTATGTTGGAAACTCCGGCAACCACCTTGTGAACCACGAGGACAAAAGCCAAGCCTCCTGCTAGCAGTGTTGGAGCGGAGAGACTAAGAGTGTGGTCCTGGACGGGGACAGCCCCCACCTCTAGATTTCTGGTTATATGAGGAAAATGAGCCACTATGAGGTTAATCTCTTAATTGTGCTACCGGAGTGGAATTTATTCCTAGCACGCCATCCCTACCTGGACACACCCTGGACTTGCCTCTGCAGATGGATGCAAGGATCCACACCGCGCCCCGGGCCTTACAGAGGCTCTCACTTTTGGGCACCCGCCTGCCACTGGGCGCTACGTTCTCAGTCAGGATCCTTGGCTGTAAAAGCAACGGGCACCCAGTGTTGGGTGAGAAGCTAAGACACGGCCTGGTGCATGAGGGCAGGCGACCCACCGATGCCACAGGCGGTCTGAGAGCCTTTCCCAGCGGGTGGGCAGGAACCCGAGGCAGCGGGGCCCCAGCAGGTGCACCCCACACGGTCCAGGCATGCGGCCTCCTGGCATTGAACCCTCTGCTGTGGGCCCCAACTCTCCGTTGGGTGCTACTGCTGGTGACCCCCGAATCGGGGTCTTTCTTATCACCACTTCCAGATACATCTATCCCACTTCCAGAAGCGTCTGCCGTGCTGGCGGAGGCCGGGCTGCAGGGCTGGGGGTGGGAGGGCAGAGCAGCCAGCGGCTCGCATCACGCTTCCCGAATCCAGAGGACTGGGGCCGGGTGAGCCAGGCTGCGCGGGCTTCTCTCCGGCTCCCAGCCCTGCCACCGCAGACGCCCCCTTCGCGTCCACACGGGCCCGCCGTGAGGGGCCAAGTTCCCCAGCACCTGAGACCTGCACCTCCGCCCCGCGGCCCGGGCCTCCAGGGGATTAGACCCCGGGTCGGGGAGGACCGTGTTCTGATGGGCTGAGGCCCGGGCTATCTGGCCAAGCACCTGGAGGGAGGCTGTGGCGCTGCGGGGCCCTAGGGGCAGGACCTAGCTCAGGAGTGCCGCGGCGTCCCATCTGTCCTATCCTACTGGTCACAGACCTGGGCTGGTACGTGTGGGAGGGGACCTCAGGGACACGTGCACCGGAGGTGGCCCACCACCCCTGGCTGCCGCAGTGTCTGTCTGCCATCTACGCGTTAGTCTCAGAAGCTAATTAGCAGTTTTGATATTTATTTATATTTTTAAGATTTTATTTATTTATTCATGAGAGTCAGAGACACAGGCAGAGGGTGAAGCAGGTCCCTGCAGGGAGCCCAGTGTGGGACTCGATCCTAGGACCCCGGGGTCACGCCCTGAGCCGAAGGGAGGCACTCAACTACTGAGCCACCCAGGAGTCCCTGTTAATTTTTTTAAAGATTTTAGGCTCAAAAAAATAAAAAAAATAAAAATAAAAATAAAAGATTTTAGGCTCCGCTGACTGAGCCAGCCGGGCACCCCAGCCAATTTTGTTATGAAGCTGCCTCAAATCCATCCTCAGGTCCATGGAAGGAGGTTGAGGGTCACACCTAGAGCGTGGCTCCTCTGTTGGGATTCTTCTGGAAACCGCTATGGGACATCCTTCAGCCGCAGATGGCCTCAGCCTGTCCGGTGTAGACAAATAACTCCCTTGGATACTTTCCAGATTTCTTTTGCTGAAAACAAATCCCTTTTTGTGACTCCCTCAGATCTTGTCTGTCTTGGTGATTTAGGCAAAAGAACAATCCACACTGTCCCAGCAGCCTTGTCAGGCCTCAGGGAAGGTCAGGCCCCCGCCCCCACCCCAGTCCCGAGACCGCCTGTCCCCTGGGAGGCCTGGGCTAGAGAGGCCAGGGGCCAGACCCTGTGGCTTGCGGGGGCCTCCCGGACTGACGGGTGTCCACTATCATGGACAAATGAGCCAGCTGCCAAGGACAGTGGCAGCTCTGATGACACCGTATGGGGAATGGCCCAGAGCCAAACCAGGGAGCATCCGGGAGACGGGAACGGGGCCTTCAGCGCTGGGGACCCATTACATCAGCCACCCAGGGTCAGGAGATAATTTGTCAGCTCTCTGCCCCACGTGGCCCCTGTGGAAATCAAACAAGCAGTCCTGCCCATTTTTAGAGATAAATTAAATGCATCAATATAAAAAAGTCAGGCAGCAATGCAGAGGGGAGAGGGTGGAGAGGTGCACGGAGCTGTGATTTATTGGCTCTTTAACAAGTATTTCTGAGGCTGCCCTGGCCGCCTCCCGCCCACCTGACGGTGCCCGCGGGCCTCTCCACGGAGCTCACGAGTGGAGCTGCCACTCTGAATTGCCACCCACCAGCCAGAGAGGCGGATCTCCTCCCAGCTGGTGCCCGGGGCATCAAGTACAGACTGCACTGGGATCCAGATGGCGGAGGAGGGAGGGAGGCAGGCCAGGGCTGTCCTGAGGGAGGGTCTCACCAGCTACCCCTAAGCTGTACTCCCTCGGGTCCTCAGGGTCAACCTGCACGGTCACTGCCCTCCCTGCTCCCGTGGGCGCCTCTCCCCGGCACCCACCCTGCGATGTGTACCAGCCCGGTGGGTGAGAAATGACACTCCTGGCTGCCTGAAGGCTCATGTCTGAGCCTGGGTGCTGGAGCGCAACCTGGGGTCACAGTAGAAGGTCTGCTAGCAGCCTTGGCCTTTTCCTTGCTGATTAATAAAGACCCTCTGGGGCAGCTCGGGTGGCCCAGCGGTTTAGCGCCGCCTTCAGCCCAGACCGTGATCCTGGAGACCCAGGATGGAGTCCTGCGTCGGGCTCCCTGCGTGGAGCCTGCTTCTCCTCCTGCCTGTGTCTCTGCCTCTCTCTGTGTGTCTCTCATGAATAAATAAATAATCTTTTAAAATAAATAATAAAGACCCTCTGATGCGTTGAGAATGCTAACATTTTGTCCCGTACGTTACACGTCATGGCCCGTTTTGTTGCTGCACTGGCTCCGGGTGGGGCTGGGAGGGGGCCGACCTTGATCTGGAAGGTGGTCTGCAGATTTATGGTGGATTTATATCCACTCCTTTATTGTCAACCGATACTTAGGGAGGGCCTCCTGGGAACCATGCAGGATGCAGCTGGACACACAATGGGCAGAGAGAATTCACAGCCTAGGAGAGGGAAACAGACTGACAAACAAGGAAGCTACAGTGTCACAGGGGATGTGAGCGGGGGAGGGGATGAAAGTGGAAGTAGGGGCTGGAGGAGGCCCCCCGACAGGAAGACGTGAAAGAAGATCTGAAGGACATGGGGCACCTAGATGGGAGGGAAAAGAGGGGTTCCCAGAGGTACGGACAGTGTAAAGGCCCTGGGGTGAGTGCAGGCCTGGGTATCTTCCAGGAACTGTGGAAAGGCCAGTGGAACTGGCGCATGCCAGTTTGTGGCCAGGAGATAGAGCAGGGGAGTGGGCACAGGACGTGGGCTGTGGGTTCCTGGGAGGGCTTTGGCTTCCCCTGTGAGGGCTGGGTGGGCAGCCGTCCATTCTCTAGCAATGCATGTGGACGGCTGATTGGGATTCCCAGTTTGGGCCGAGAGCACTGAGGCTGCGAGCTGAGCGACTCTCACAGGCTCGCCTCCCGGCCTCCGAGGGCCTCCTCCGCCGGCGGCGCCCGCCCTCCCCCTCCCAGCTAGGACCTGGGGCTCCCGAGGCACACCCAGGGGAGCAGAGGCCCAGGTCAGGGCCGGCCCCCAGGACTCTCCGCTACAGGGCGGGGAGGGCAGGGGGAGGGGTGTTATCGGCCTGGTGAGTGGTGTGCGTGTCCCTCCCAGGGCGCCGGGGCTCTCCCTGTGGGTCAGCGGGGCGGGGTCACAGTGGGGGTGGCGGGGGATTCTCAGCGCCGAGGCCGCCGGTCGGTGCGCAGGCCCGGCTCCCGAGACAAGGGACAAGGTCCCGAGGTCCAGGGTCCCCGCGGCCCTCCGGGAGGCCGGCACGTCTTCGCCGCAGGTGCCCCGGGCTCTCCCGAAGCTGACCCAGTGGGGGCTCTGGAACCCCGTGCGCTGGGCCCGGGGGTGGGAGGGGGGAGGGGAGGAGGAGGGGAGGGGGAGGGGGAGGGGGAGGGGGAGGGGGAGGGGAGGCCGCCCCGCCCGGACTGGACCCGCCGGGGCCTCGCAGGCCCGGACGCCTTTGTCTCGCAGCGCGCGCGGCCGGACGCCGCCCCCCGCCCCCGCCCCCGCCCCCAGGGGCCCCTCGGCGGTCCTGCCCCTCCTTGGGCACCGCGGCGCCGATTCTCCCGCAGTAACATTTCCGCGGCTTCGCAGCGCTTCCTGCTCCCGGTGCAGGTTAGAGGGTCCGGGCGCCCGGGGCCGAGGAGGGGCGGGCGGGCACCGATCGCGGGGCAGCCCGGCGAGGGCGCGGGGGGCGCGGGGGGCGGGCCCGCCTGCAGGACCCTGTCCGAGCCCCGCCACGAGGCCGGAGCGCGCGCAGGCTCCGGCGCAGGCCAGAAGCGCACCCCACGCGAGGACCCCAGGCGCCCGGGCGGGACGAGGGTCAGCCGGGGGCGGCCCCTCGCGGCGGGGGCGGGGCTGCACGTAGGGCCCGGTGCGCACGCGCCCGCCGCCCCGCGTGATTGGCCCGGGCTGCCGCGCTCCCGACCAATGAGCACGCGGCTCCAGGGCCCGGCGGGGGGCGGCTCCGCTGCGGTCCTTCCGCGGGCGGGTGAGGCCGCGAGTGGGCCCGCGAGCCCCGCGATGCGCTGCGCACCCGCCCGCAGCCTGCTCCGCCCGAAGCGCGCAGAGCGTCACAGCCCCCGCGCCTCTGCGCACCCCCGCCGGCATCCTGCCGTTCCCAGGCCGCAGGCTTTAGAAGGCAAACCAGCCCCCCTCGTAAAAACCAGTCGTCGGCGGTGGGGCCGGCGGCAAAGACAAAATGTTTTCTCCTCCGTCGCTTATAGATCATCTTCAAGGAATCCATAATTTGTAATGAAATTATTACTTGTTGAAATGCTACACGGTGATAATAACACGGAGACAAGAAGCAAGTGATGATGGGGATGCAGAGAAATGGGCACCCTCGAGCAGTGCTGATGCAGCCCTTCTGGAAGTCTGTACACTCAGAGCGCTGGAGAGGGGATTGCCTCCCCCCCCCCCGCCCAGGGCACACCCAAGGGCCGAAAGCAGGCGCTCCACAGATCCCGGTGGCCAGTGTTCACTGCACCGGTCCTCACCATAGGGAAGGGGTGGCAACAGCCCAGGTATCCATCAGCAGAGGAAGGATAAACAAAATGTGGTCCATCCACACAGCCGAATATTATTCAGCTTTAAAAAGGAAGGACATTCTGACACCTGCCACAGTGTGACGAACCTCGAGGACACGATGCTAAGGAACTGGGGTCAGACAGGAAAAGACAAGCCTATAATTCTACCTACATGACACATTTAGCACAGGCCAATGCATTGAGAGGGAAGGTAGAGGTTAGTGGGGGCTGGGGGGAGGGTGGGCCAGGGGGTTGTCACTTAATGAGTACAAAGTTTCTGTTTGGGATGATGAAAAGGTTCTGGGAAGGGTGCACATGGTTGCACAACGATTTGAATATTCTCCAATATTCACAGTGCCACTGAACTGTGCACCTAAAAGTGATTTTAAAATGGCTAGTTTAGGGGCACCTGGGTGGCTCAGGGGCTGAGCGTCTGTCTGCCTTTGGCTCAGGGCGTGACCCCGCGGTCCCGGGATCGAGTCCCCCATCGGGCTCCCTGCATGGAGCCTGCTTCTCCCTCTGCCTGTGTCTGCCTCTCTCTGTGTGTCTCTCATGAATAAATAAATAAAATCCTTAAACAATAAAACGACAAGTTTAATATCATATATATTTTACCACAATTTTAAAAATTAACGATGTAATATACCCAAACCATGGAGTCGTACACTTCAAACGGGTGAATTGTATGGTGTGTGAATTGTAGCTCAACAAAGCTGCTGAAATATTGAAAGCAGTAATATTGGAGAGAGCGTGTGCCGGCGGCTCCGGGAGCGCGCCTGACCCCGGGAGGCCCACGGGGCGGAGGTGCTGAGGACTCCTGCGGCGGCTGGGACGCGCACCCTCTCCATCCTCCCCTGCGCGCCGTGAGCAGTGCCTGACCCGGGAGCACCCCACCCGAGGCCGCGTCCGCGGAGAGGCGCACAGCCGCACCTGCTGGGAGGCAGCCAGACACCCCCCCCGGCCCCCTGCAGGCCGGCCCCACTCTGCCGCCTGGGCATCCAGGCTGGAAGCCCGCAGACTCCCCAAAAGGCATTTTGCTCGTGACACTCAGCGGGCGCCCCCCGTTGGGCTCCCCAGTGACCTCCCATCCGGTCGGGAGCGCGCGGCGGCCAGGCCAGGCGGGGGTGGGAGGGCCGGCTCCCCGCCCCGCGGTCCTGCCGCCCGCCCCTGCCGCCGCGGCCGCTGGAGGGCGCCCCCGCACCGCTCCTGCCGACCCGCGGGCTCCCGCCGGGACGGCCCTCGGCGGCGCCGGAGCTTGATCTCCTGGTTCGGGCTCGGCAGGGGCCAGAGGCCGCAGCCGTCTTCAGACGCGGTGTCCAGACCCCGCGGCGGCCGCTTCCCGCCCCCAGGCTGCACCGCAGCTCCCCGTGGGGGCCACGTAACCGCTCGTTCCTGCCGGGCCCGTGCGCTCAGCTCTCAGGGAAGCTGGACGGACAGCCCTTCGCTTCCTTAGGACGTGATACTAGCCGGCCAAGACCCATCCATCCCCCCCCAACACCTCTGTGTCTCAAAACTCTACTCTAAAGTGGGGGTCCTCAGCAGGTGACATGTGAGCAAGAACCAAGAGAGGGACCCTCTCCCTGCCCCTCCTCACCTCTCCCCCAGCGGGCAGGACCTCTGGCTGCAGAGCTGGGCCTGGAGCGTGGGCCGCCTGCCTGCACATCCACGCTGAGGTCCTCCCCCGCCATGGGCTTCTCATCTTCCAGGGAACTGGCCCAGGCTAATGGCTGCAAGCGGGATCCTGGGCCAGCCCGTAACCCAGACACTGGCTAACCCCAGTGCCCTTTCTCGGCCTCTGCCCGGGGGCTCCTGAGTGCCGGCAGATGGAGGGCTCCCGCTGACCACTCTGTCCTCTGTGGCCGATTACTAATAGGACCCTGTCTGCTTCAGGTGGTCCAGTCATAGTCACTTGACTTCAAGGGACAGTCGTGGCCTGGCAGTTCAGGGTGACAGTGAGAGCACCACTGTGCTGCTGGCGTGTGATGAGCAAGAGCCCTTTGGCGAGTACCTGTGCGGGGATGGCCGCTGGCTGGGGAGCCTCGTCTGACTCGCTGGGACCCTGCCCCCCCCCGCAGCCCCATGTGAGGCCAACAGCCCGGGGCTCTGGAGGACGGTGCTGAGGAGGTGGCTCCGCTGGAGTCGGGGCACAGGGTGCGGCTTGGGCACGGGGCACTCCAGCAGCTACATGGGCTCCGGGCAGTGGCCGGCTCTAGGTCAGCGGGGTCACAGAGCAGCCAGCTCCTAAATCGTTCTGGGCCTGCCCGAGGGGGAGGCTTCCGCTGCAGGTGGGTAACTGGGGGCCTCGCTATCACCTCCGCAGTCTGTTTCCTCTTTCCTCTGCTGGCTCCCCGGGCCTCCTGGGGCCGTCTCCTCTCTACGTGGAGCCTCCCTGCTTCCGGAGGCCTCTGTGTGAGAGCAACAGAATACCTCTGAAAGGAGCCTGTGGTGCAGGGAAGCTTCTGGTGCCTCCTCAGTGTGTAGGGCAAGCAGCTGAGAAGCCCAGAGTGCCTGAATCTTAGGTGGAGAAAGGGGTCTCACTCGGCGAGCAAGAGCAGGGAGGAGGCCCCCTTACCATGCGCGGAGTCTCCTCCACCGCACCCCTGGGCTGGCTTCTCTTCCTTGATGTGGTCAGCAGAGGGTCTTTGCCCCTAAACAGAACGTAAAGGGGTGCATCCCACTGGCATCTTCACCCCGAACTCTCACCAAGGGGACGCCCCAAGAGACAGGTGTGCAGTCCCCTTACCTTTGCTTCCCTTCTTCCTGTGGCTATGCCCAACCACCCGGATGGGGACTGTTTAATTGATTTAATTTGTCCAACAGTAAAAACACTGCAGATGTCAGCCTCCCAGCACCCCGCCCCCAGGGAGGCAGCAGACACCTGCCAAGGCCCTGGGGCTGGGAGTCCTTCCAGGGCCACTATGGCCAGGCTGCGGGGGAGGCCCCTGGCTCCCATGCTGCTTGTTGGGAATGGCTAAGGGACGGCTCCAGGCGGCACAGAGGCATGCTGAACGAGGATCAGATCAGTCGGTCTTTCTCAAAGAATTATGGTTTGTACGGACTCCCAGTTCCAGGCAGATGACTCTTGTTTTGGTGGAGATGCTACTCCTGGGCCAGTGGTAGGGTTCCCTATTCTCCATCAACTAGGTCCTGGGGGCTTTTCCAGGCCAGTGGGGGATGGGAGCAGCTGAGGGTTCCCTGGGCTTGACTGCCCCCTTCCTAGGGCTAGGGCCCCTCGCCAGGGCTTGGTGGTCTCCTTGTTGCCACCTGGTGCGAGGAAAGCAGTTGGGTCTCTGAGCTCCCAGCTGGCTGGGGACCCGAGGCCTGTGCAGAACTTGGTAGCCCTGTGTCTACAGCCTGGGGTAGCATCTGCCTGCGGGGTGTGTCTGTGGCCACGGCCACACTGGGAGATGCTTCTGGGGGGAAGGTGCTGGGCCAGGAGGGAGACTCACCCTGAGTCCCTGAACCCTTAGCCCAGCCCGGAGCCCCAGTGTGGGGCCCCACCTCCAGAGCCACCCCTTTCCACCCCAGAGGGGGACCACTGGGAGAGAGAGCAAAAAGCAGGGGTGATTTAGGGAGGGGCTTCTCTCTGCGCCCTCACCACCCCTCCAACGCCATCAGGGGAGGGCTATCACCCTGAATTTGGGGTCGGCCCTCCCCCACCGCACCCTCAGGAAAAGCCCGGGCCTTTCCATCATCTACTGGTTACATTTTCAAGGATCCCAGGCTCTTTCCTCCAGCTCCTCGGGGACAGGGAGAAAGCAAGGGTAAGGGAACCGCGCGACGGAGGACCCGGAGGGCTCGTCCAAGGTCAGAGCCCGCGCAGGCCGCGTGTCGGGCCGCAGGGTCGTTCTCCTGCGTGTGGACCAGCGGGCGGGGAGGGCCGGGCCCCGCAGCGGCCACTTCGGAGGGGCGGCGGGAGGCAGCCTGCGACCCCCCGCCAGCTCCCCCGCGGCCCGGGCCCGGAGCTCCGGGTGGGGGTCCCCGGGGGCGGGAGCGGGAGGTGGGGCGCCCGGCGCCGGGGAGGAGAGAACAAAAGGGGGCCCCGCCCCCTCCCGGCCCGCCCGCGGCGGCCAATCGTCGCAGCCGCTGCTGACGGCGGCCTCTGATTGGCTGCGCGGCGGCCAATCCGGCGCCGGAGCCGCGAGCTCCTGCGGCCCCACGTGGGGCTGTGCGCGCGGCGGTTCGCGGGCCGCGGCGGGCGGGGCGTGCGGCTCGGGGCCGCGCTCGGGGACGGGACGGGGCCGCGCCGCGCCCCTGGGACCCCCGCCCCGGGCCCCCCGAGCGCCCCGGGCGCGCGCAGCGCTGTGCGGGCTTCTGGCTGGTGTGCACGCGCGGGGTGACCAGAGCGCCTGTCGGGGAGGAGGCCGCGCCCCCCGCCCCCCAGCGCTGCACCCCCAGGCTAGGCCCGGAGGCCGGGCAGGTGGCCGGGAGACCGGGTCTGCAGCGGCCGGCGAGCCCTGATGCAGCGCGCTCCCCACGCGGTCCCTAGACGTCCTGCGGTGGCCCCACCGCGGCCTGGGGTGTCTCTCCCGGCTTCCATGAGTTGCTCCAAGCTCCTGCAAGAGGCACATGTCGGAGTGGCCTTTGGCATGAGTCAGGGCCGGGGCGGTGCATTTGTTCGGCGCCCTTCGCAGGGCATTTGAGCGCAGACTCGGATAAATGGAAGTCCCACGCATGAAAGGAGAGCGGGAGCCGTCCCCAGGGCGGGCAACAAAGGAGGGCTACCAGCTACCACTCCAGGCCTGAAGGGCGCGGGACTCCGCACAGCCAGTGGGGCTGTGACCTTGGGCAGAGAGACACAGAGACCCCGCTGGCAGGAGAATGGATAGTGCAGTGACCCGGCTTCCCGGCCTGCTTTCCCTGCCTGCAGGCTCCTCACTGTCTCAGTCCAGCCCCAGTGGGCGGGGAGTCCTCATCCATACCTGCCTCTGGCTACCGGGCTTGGGGGGGGGGGGGTAAGGTGTCCTGGGCTTGTCCCAAGGTGTGAATAAGGTCACCTCAGAAATGCTGCTGTCCGTTTACGGCAGTGGCCTACAACCCGAGTGAGACCCATGTGCGTCCTCTGCAGAGGGTGGGGCAGGGCGCCACTGGGCCCTGTCTACTGCACAGCCCTTGGGAGCCTCTCCTGCCGAGACAGCCTGCACATGGCGAGTGGGACACAAGGCAAGTTGGTGAACAGAGCTCCTGGCAGTGTGCATGAGCAACACCTTCAGGGGCCTCCCCCTCCAGGAGGCCTTCCTGGATGCTTGTTTTCATTTCAAGAGTTGCCGTGGGGTCCATAAATCACAGTCATAGGGATTGCCCTTGTTCTCGGTCCTCTCTCCTCGGGGCCTGTGTCTGCTGGGTGCTCAATACACGCTGGAGGCTGAAGGGACCCTGCTTTTTGCCTGGGTGAGGCCAAAGACAGGTCTTCCCTGGAAGTAGGAGCATTTGTTCCCCTCAATAAGACTTTTGTTTTGTTTTGTTTTGTTTTTTAAGATTTATTTATTTATTCCTGAGAGACACAGGGAGAGAGAGAGAGAGAGAGAGGCAGAGCCACAGGCCGAGGGAGAAGCAGGCTCCATGCCGGGAACCCGACGTGGGACTCGATCCCGGGATTCCAGGATCGCGCCCTGGGCCAAAGGCAGGCACTAAACCGCTGAGCCACCCAGGGATCCCCTCAGTAAGCCTTTTGGGGGGGCCTTTCTCTGCACAGCCAGGGCTCAGCCCCAGGGGACCCCAAGGAGAAGAGAACACGTTCTAGTAGGGAAGTTCACGGTCCAGGAGCACAGCCGCACGTTAGTCAGGATGAGGCAGCCTGAGCCAGGGACCCGGAGGGGTTCAGAAGGGAGAGGACTCCTGGCCGAATGGGGACAAGGGAAGGGGGAGGCCCTGAGATGGCGCTGAAGGGCAGGTAGGAGCAGGGGCAGCGGAGGACGGGGAGCAAGGGGCGAGGAGGGCCCTGATCTTTAACTCACCCAGAGGAGCGGGGCCTGTGGGCTAAGCCCCGCGATTCATGCCCCCGCTGCGTGTCTGTGGCGGCTGCCTTGGCGCTGCTGTGTTGTATTCCGTGGGATGGGCGGGCCCTGGCTTCCTTTCCCGGGGTCCCCTTAAGGACGCGGGCGCTCTGCAGAGCCTAGGGTAGTGCATCCCAGCGCGGCACCCTAGCGGAGCTCCTGCGCCTGTGCCTGCCAGCTGGGCTGCTGGGAAGCCAGTGCTCCGCCCCCACCCATGCCTCCGGTCCTCCACGTGGCGGCCGGGGTGGGTGCTGGTGGCCTGTACCTGGGCCAGCCCTGGGGATGACTCGGCCCTCACTCTGCCGTTTGGGGTGGGGGGACACACTCCTAACACCCCCGGCACTCGGATGACTGCCTGAGGCGAGGAGTGTCACCCCACTTACGGGACAGAAACTCTGGGGAGTGAAGCCACATTTGCCAGTGAGCGCTGGAGCTGCTCCTGGAATTCCAGTCTCAATTCTTCCAGAAAATGAAATGTGGCTGGGATGGGTAGCTGGCCAGCCCTGCGGCACGCCGCTCCAGCGTGAGGTCAGGACTGGTGCAGAGCAAAGCGAGCTGGGGAGGGGACTCTGGGCTTTGGGGGAGGGCGGGCAGCAGCGGGGCCTTGGGAGCTGAGGGCTGAGGAGGCCGGGCGGGGGGCAGTGGGGTCAGCAGGGTCAGCGCCCACCTGGTGGGGCTTTGCTGGGGGCACATTTGTGCCCAGAGCCCGAGCTGGGTGCAGGGACATAACGGTGAACCCACGCAGGCAGGGCCCCGCCGCACGGTAATGGCAGAGCAGGGCAGCCGGCAATCAAGGAAATCCACAATAAATACATAATTACAGGCTGCGATGGGCGCTCTGTGCTGAGGCCTGACCCGGCCTGACATGAGGACCGAGAATGAACTGCCCTCAGACATCACGATGTCCCGGGGACTCTTAAAGGAGGTGGCCCAGCAGAATGGGGAGGAGGGCCTGGGGAGGTGGCGGGGAGCCCACCGAGCCTGGGGGGGTCACTAAACCACACCTAAGCTCGGGATTCGTCTCCACAGGACCTCCAAAATACGGTGACGTAGACAAGGACGCATTTCTTTCTTTTACGAAAAGCCTCCAGGACAGCTCTGGGGGCTCCAGGGTCACCGGGAACCTGGGCTCCTCATGCCTGGTGGCTCTGTCATCCTCAGCCGGGGCTCCGTCCTTGTGATCCAGGGGGGCTGCTCCAGCCACCCCGTGGGCCTGGCAGGTGGCAGGAGGGGAGAAGGGACCAGGAGGAGCGCAGCCCCGACCCCTGCCCAGTGCACGTGGCACTGCCGTCCTCCGTCTCCGGCTGCAGCGTGGCCCAGCGTCCAGCAGCGTCCAGCAGGGGCCCCGCCACGAGGTGGGGTGCTTTACTAAGGTCTCCGCCCCTCCCAGGAACTGGAAACCGGGAGATGCTGCTCAGGGCCAGAAAGCCCCAGCAGAAGGGACTCCCGTCCCTCCCTGCACATAAGGTGTCCCTTGGCACCCAGGAGCGGAGGCCACAGGCTCCCAGGGCTGCTGCAGCCCCTGCCCAGGCCCTGTCCTGCTGGCACTCCTTTCATCTCATGTTCAGAGATGGGGAAACCAGGTGTCAGGGGAGCAAGGGCCCACAGCTGAGACACGGGCCAGGAGAGGCAGGCCCGATGAAAACTTTCCAGAACTTCTACCCATCTGGGGGGAGGTTCAATACCACGAGGCCCCTGTCATTCCCTCACCCAAGATGCTTCCTCTCTTCCTGTCCCTGGTGGGCCCAGGCCATCACTGCCTCTTCTGTAAGCAGGACACGGGACCCAGGGGTGGCCCTAAGCCCCCTCCATCTTCCCAGAGTGCAGGAGGCAAGGCAGAGACAGTGAGGGGAGGCCAACCTCTGGGTGACCTGTGTACCCTCAGCGTTGGACAGGAGCCCAGGCAGGTAGGAGAGGACCTGGGTGCTGCCCGTCTCAGCCCTGGGATGCTCCCCGCCGGCTCCCCGCTCTGCTCCCCATGCAGCATCCTCCCCGCCAGAACCTGCTCTCGGAGCGGAGTCACAGATGCTAACTCCGGCTCTGCCGTTTGCCATCACCTTAAAACTTACAAAGGGCCACACGCCTGTAAAAATGAAAGCAGACGCTGCTGAGGTGCATGAGGTCAAGAGTCAAGTCCTGCTCCCCAGGTGTGTCGAAGCCTCGCCCACAGGAGCCAGGCGGACTGGGGGTGGCAGTTGCCAGACCACGTCCACACCCGTGTAAGTGCCGCCCGCACACACGCAGACGTGGGACGGGCTGTGAAATCAGGGGAACCGTGCACCACGCTCCCCTTCCCGGCCAGGTGCACGGCGCCGAGTGGGGTTGCCGAGTCCCGCGGACGGTTGCTGACGGGCATGTGGGTACTTCCAGCTTTCCGTGGGAAGTCGCGATTTCAGTACTTGTGCAGTGGCGTTGTGGGGGGGGGTGGGTCCCCAGAAACCACCGCCCTTTCTCCCTCATCAGGCCTCTACGGGCCCCGCCCGCCACCAGAGCGCTTGCAGGACCGGAGCAGGGGGAGGCTGTGCCTTGGCAGGAAGGGCTTGGGGCCTCCGGCTGCGCTGGGAGTACGGGGCGGCAGGGCACCGGGCCCCAGGGCTCGCACACCCGGGCCGATTGGAAGCCCGACGCCAGGCTGCTCAGCTGAGGTTGCCTCCGAACAGCAAGGGGCGGCCCCGGCCTCTGGGTGTCTGAAGCCGTCAGAGATGCAGAACTTCTCTTGGTTGGCTTTGCTTCCTCTGCACACTGGCCGGGCCACCTGTCCTCGCTTGGTTACCCGGTGGGAGCACAGGGTTCCCTCTGCACGGCCAGGAACGGGCTTGCTCCCTGGGCCAGGGGTCAGCGTGCTGTGACCTTCCAGGCCTGGTCCTGAGCACACCCCCGCGCTGGGGATGGTTGGTGGCTCTACAGAACCATGTGGATCTGGTGAGGGGATTTCCTGCAGGAAGCAGAGCATCTGCTGTGGGAAGCATGGCGAGGAGGCCCACGCCCTGGCCCCGTGGAAGTCACACATTCTCCCTGCACTCACACCCACGACTCTGGGGGCCCCGCCTGGCACAGTGCAGCTGTGCGAGGGTCAAAACACCTCCCTCCCAAGAGAGGTTGAACTAGGGCACTTGCCGTGGCAATGGGAGGTGACTGGGGCCATAGTCCCCTGGGGCGTGTCCACTTCCCTGAGTTCTGGTGAGATCCTGCCCAGAGTGTGCAGCCTCAAGTAGGTGCCAGAACTACCCACTGCCCGCAAGTCTGAGACCCCACAGCAGGAGGAAGGAAGAGCAGAGGAGCAGAGAGTAAGATGCATTCAACCCCAGACAAGTCAAAACGGCCCCCTTTCTTCTCCCCATCGGGTCACAAACTCCTGGTGGTCCCTGTGCTGTTGACCTTCCATATTGGTGCCTCGGGCGGTGGCCTCTCCCTGGTAGGCTGACCTAACCTTTATTGCTGAGGAGGTAGGAGCCCTTGTGCCTTCTGGCCTCCTGGGATTGCAAGGTCCGCCATGAACACATCTGCACACTATGGAGGATCGTTCCTGAGGTCCCCAGGCGCACCGTGTCCTCCTGCCCACTGAAGGCCAGACTGGTAACCCCACACCCTCTTTCCCCATTCACCCGGTGTGGCCCCAGCTCCCATCTCCTGGCCGGGCAGTGTCCTCCCTTGCGTAACACAGTGCCGCTCTGATCAGGACAGAAAGCAGAGCCCTCGTTTGCTGCATGACGGAAGAAGCTCTGCCCGCTCCTCCTGCTCCTGGACTTGTGTCTGGGGCAGGGTGAGAAATAGCCCTTGTGTGGGTCTGTGGGCCGCACCCCCTCAGCCTGAGCTGCAGACGCCAGGGCGGGCGTGGCACAGGGACGGACACGTTCCTTCCTGTTGTACCTGTGCTCAGAAATGAGTTCCTTGCTTGCAGGGGCCAGGTGGGGTTTCCTGAGCGGGAGGGGTTCACAAGGCCCACGACACACATCCGCATCCAGAGTGGTGCCTATTCCTGGCGAGGATGTGCCACGATGGAAGGGCCCAGCGGAATCAACTTCCTGCCGCACAGCTGCCTGGCTCCCCCGAGGCCTGGGATCCCAGTTGGGATTTGAGGTCTGTTGTTGTTGCTGACAACTGGGTGCGTGTTGGGGATCCAGCTCAGCTATTAGGAGCAAGGTTCACGGTGGGGTCCTTGTCATAGTCTTCCTGCCTGCCCGCTGTGTTCTCCGCTCGAGCCCTTTTAGCAAGCCTGAGGCTGTCTGGTGGGAAGGGAGCTGACAGGCCGCCCTGGGGCGGGTCACAGGCCTAGTGGACTAGCGAGGGCTCTTCTGCAGTGGACCTCCGATGACGTCACACGATGCACGGCCTCTGGGCACAGTCCACGATGTCTGTCCACGCTCCTTCTTCTGCCTCCTTCCGCCTATGCTCCTTCCAAGTCCCTCATGTCTGGCCAGATGGACGAGCCCTGCCCAGGACTCTGTGTAGACTCCGGCCTTGGACGTCCAAGCCTCTGCTCCATGTTCTTCCCCCCAGGGGCAGGTGGGATTGTCCTGCAATGGCTGTCACGGCTCGTGGTCCGCTGGGGCTAGGGCTGGCACGTCTGTAAATCCACTCTGCTTCTTCCTTAGCAGATCGCGGGGCTTCACAGAGGCCACGGGCTTGTGCAGGAGTGGACTCCAGTGGCCTCCTGTGCCTGGGGCCTCTGCTCCATGCTGGGCAACTGCTGGGTGCACCTGCTTGTGGTCAGGTGGGCTAGGCAGCACCCGGTGTGACAAACAGTTGGGATTCAGGGTCATCCCCTTGTCTCACAGTAGCAAATAAATATAAGATGTCCCATAAGTCAAAATTTTAGACGAGGGGATGCCTGGCAGGCTCAGTGGGTACAGCGTGACTCTTGCTCTTGGGTGGTGAGCTCAAGCCCCATGCCGGGGGTAGAGTTTACTTTAAAAAGATGTAGATGGGGGATCCCTGGGTGGCGCAGCAGTTTGGCGCCTGCCTTTGGCCCAGGGCACGATCCTGGAGACCCGGGATCGAATCCCGTGTCGGGCTCCCGGTGCATGGAGCCTGTTTCTCCCTCTGCCTGTGTCTCTGCCTCTCTCTCTCTCTCTCTTTCTCTCTGTGTGACTATCATAAATAAATAAAAAATTAAAAAAAATAAAAAGATGTAGATGAACAATGAGTAATGTGTAGTATAAGTATATCCCTAATACTGCACGGACCATACTTACACTAAAAGTCCTTTGTTGTTTATTGGAAAGTCAAATTAGCCTGGGCGGGGGGTCCTGTATCTTACGCATGCTCAGTCCCGGCCGAGCACCAAGTCCGACACCCAGGATTCATGGGCGGTCCCCCCGGGGTGCAGGCGGCGTCCAGTGCAGGCCCCGCGCTCCCGCCGGGTCACCCAGGCAGGGGCCACCCACCTGAGGCCGTGCTCGCCCACACAGGTTTGTGGTCTGATGGGCTCAGAGGTCACATATCGGCCCCCAAAGCTGAGCACCTCGCCTGATTGGGCCACTGAGGTCATGCAACCGTCAAGGCCGCCTGCGTGCCCGGTGCTTGCAGGGGTTCGCGGGTGTTCGCAGGTGTTGGCAGGCAGAGGGTGCAGGGGGTGTTGGGCGGCAGGGGGGATCTTCCCGAGGCTGGAGGGCCCCGGGGCATCGGGTGTGCGCAGCCCTGGGGCAGGGGAGTCTGCGCACGGGCGGCGGGGCCGAGCTCCCTCCTTGGGGTGCCCCGCCAGCCCCACACCCAGGGCACCGGCCCGCGGCGGAGGGGTGGTGGGGAGCTCGGGCGCGGGGTAATTACCCTGTCAGTGCGGAGCCTCCCGACGCTCGGCCGCCCGCCGCCTCCCCGGGTCTGTTTCTTATAAGTGAAAACACATTTCCTGACAAGGGGCGAGATCTTAAACGTGTTCAAAGGCTCCCAAATAAAAAGGGGGGTTTTAACTTTCCCTCGCAGCGCACCTCATTGTGAGGAGGCCCCTAAAGCGTTGCATGGCTGCGGGAAGGTCGGGGTGCAGCCCCCAACCCGCACCCCGCAGCGGCCAGCGGGTGCCCGGGCTCTGGCCAGGCCGCCCCAGGGTCGAGGTCCCCGCGGCAGGTGGCTCCCCCCGCCGCCCGCCACCACAGCCTCCTGCTCTCCTCCCGAAGCTGCTTCAGCTTGAAGGTTTTGCTCGGTTGCAGCAGGTGGAGGAAGCTGTGCAGGTGCCCCAGGAGTGATTCTGCGGGGGCCGGGCTCCCACCGCACTCCCCCGCAGCTGCTCCGTGCTAAGGGGCGCCTGTCCGGCCCCCTTTCCTGCCACCTCCCGAGGCCTCTCGGTACCTGGCAGCGGGCCCGGCACACAGTAAGTCCTCGGCGGACTCGTGGAGGTGACGACAGGTGGCTGAGCAGCTGCAAGCTGCGCTCCTGCGGGAGCCGATCGCATCTGATGGAGAAGCCTCTGTCCTGAGGGCGGCTGCTTCCAGGACGTTCGCGGCAGAGGCATGTGTTGGCAGCTTCGCCGCCAGCCGGGGGTCAGCGCAGAGGGAGACGGGACCCGTGGAGGTTTTCTCCGGACCCTGGGCCCTGGCCTGGGGCGAGAACGGGCCGAAGACCTGCTGTGCGCTGGGCCCTGCCAGGCCCCCATCCCCCCAGTACCAAGCCAAACATAGCGGGGAGTTTGGAGGCCACTGTGGCCCCCTTTTGCCCGCACCGTACCCTCTCAGGACTCCCAGCGGTGTGGGCTGGGACTGGGAGTCAAGACTGCAGGATGGTGGGGGGGGGAGGGTCTGTACAGCCTGCCCCTGCCCACACCCCAGCTACGGCCTCCACCATTCCCGAGTCCTGCAGCGGCCCCCGACTGTCCTGGCCTGACCCGAGGTGAGGAGGGCAGAGGAGGGGCCGCAGGGCTGTCCCCAGGGCCCACCGTGCCCCAGCCATCCACCTCCTCCTGGGGCGTCTGGGCCCTAGCAGGTGGGATGGACACTCTACCTGGGGCCCACGTCCAGCTGGACACGGGTGCCGTGTGTGTCAGTGCTCCTGCCAGGGCGGGTCCGGGAGCTGGGCCTAGGGACAGGCAGCCAGTGCGGGGAGGGGGGCAGCAGGGGAGAGGAGAGGTGACACGTCCTACCCCAGCTGCCACCCAGACCCCTCCTCACCTGAGGCGCCCCTGCTCACCGGGCCTGGGAGCCTGGGTGTTGATCCTGTTCGTCTCAGAGCGTTTGCCCCTGTGGCCCCCACGCTCCTGCCGTCTTCAGGGCTGGTCCGGGTGCTGCATGGGGCCTTGGCGTCCAGGCTAGTGTGGAGACGGGGAGGCGTGTCCAGGGGCTTTGGGGCCCCTCCTCCTTCAGCAGGGTGGCAGGTGGGTGCGAGCCTGATGCACAGCCCCAGGGAAGCCCCTGTCGGTCCCTGGACCGAGTGGGGGTGGAATCTGGCTCTGCTGCGTGCAGCCTGGGGCCAGGCGTGTGACCCCACACCTGTCCCCACATCTGTCGTTGCTGGCCGGAGGGTGAGAAGCCCCTGTGCTGGGAAGTGTGACGTCCGTGCTCAGCCCGGGCCTGGCCTGGCCACTCTCCTTCCCACCCGGGGCCGTGGTGCGGGGCCCAGAGAGGGAGCTGTGCGAGCGTGCATGTGCGCGGCTCCAGAAATCCCTTTTGCCACCTCTCGTGAACTTCACCTTAATCTCATCACATTCTCATTGGTGACAAGAGCCGGGTACCCTGCTTTCCAGCCGAGGACCCTGAGGTCAGGGCTGTTGCCGGAAGAGTCGGGCTGCAACCCCCTGCCGCCTCGCCCTGCCTGCCTCCACCTGTCCTCTCTGGAGACCTGTGTCACTCTGCCCCAGGTGACCTCCCGGCCCTTCTGCCTGGAGCCCGTGCATGGAGCAGCCCTGCTTTCTGCCACTGTCGCGGGTCGGAGCACGTGGCCTGAGTCAGGCGCAGGAGGCCCGACGTTTAGAGGAGAAGCAGCTTTGGGAGGGGGGTGCTGGCTTCACTGGGACCCCTGGAAATGGGGGCTGGGTGGAGTGTGGAGGTTGGGACCCTTGGGGTCCTGGCAGGAGGCCCAGATGCCCCTTTGCTGGCTGGGCCGCAGAGCTGACCTCCTGCCTGTCCCCGGCCTGGGCCTGAGACTGGCTCCCACCCTGCCCCAGGCTGGGGCACGAACAATTAAAACCCCTCGTCCCCGATTGGTTTGTGGTATTAAAAACGAACGGCGATCAGCCGGGTTGTCATTTCTACCTGATAAAACATCACTTGTATTGATCTCGCTCACCCAGTGCCATCATTTATCTTGCTTCGCGTTTCACATAATGGCTCGTTTGTCTTGATCAAAGTGTAGTCCTGCATGTTTAACCCTTGGGGCCCTGCTGGCGTCCACCCCCTTCCCTCGCCTGGGCCCCGTTCTGGGCGGTCGGAGGTTCTGGAAGGCAAGGGCCACCGTGTCCGAGTGAGGGTGGGCCGTTGGAGGGGCTGGAGGCCCCGGGGGTGGGGGCAGGCGGAGGTGGGGCTGCGGGGGCTCACCCAGTCCTGCTTTGGCTCCCCAGCCCCCCGCTCACCCCACCTGCCCGCATCCCTGGGCCCTCTGGCTCTCCGCCCCTGCCCACCCTGGGCCTTCCCGCGGCGCCGGCCCGGCCGCTCTAACCCTGACCCCGAGTCTGAGTGCGGTCCCCCTGTCCCAGTCCTGCTCTGGGGGCCCCTTCCCGTTGGGCCGCTGCCACACTCTGGCTCCCAGCAGGCCGCCGGCCGCTCCTCACCTTCCTGCCTGCCTGCCCTGTCCCGTTCTGCCTGCGGGATGGCCCGGGTATCCCCTCCTCCTCCTCTGGGAAGCCCTCACGGACTGTTCTGGGCTGGGTGGGGGGTTCCTCGCGGTATCCTCGTCTCTGGCAGGACGGCTGCAGCCGGGACCCGTGCTGGGCCTGCAGGCCTAGCTCAGCCCTAGTGTCACAGTGCGGTTCCGCGGGGGGCATTGTCTCGGTGGCACGACCGTCCCCAGGCCTCTGCACGACCGTCCCCAGGCCTCCCGTGTGTCTCTTGGGCACAGGGGCGTCTAGAAGGCTGGGGCTGCTGCCTGGCGTGCTGCTGGCCCCGCGGTGGCTGAACAGAGGCTTCGCACCCTCGACCTGCCCACAGGGGCTTTCCCACGCAGCTCCTGGGGGGTCAGGGCCGTCCTTCCCGTGGCTCGCCACCCATCCCAGCCTGCCCCAGAACTTCCGCTGTGACCGCTGGTGCCCACTGGGCCCTGCACGGCCAGGCAGGCCTTGGTGTGGGCGGGTGGGTGGCGCGGTGGAGTCGCGGCTCAGGGATGCCAGAAGCCCCAGGGCCCCCGGAGTCTGCTCTTCACGTGGCCGGACATCCGGATGCTCCTGAGGCTGGGGGGTCCTGCGCCTCTGGCCTCGCCCCGTTCCCTCGTCCCCTGCCCACAGGGCCCCTCACCCGGAAGCCTAGGGGAGTGGGCCCCTGCCGTCAGGGCTGCCGGCCTGGGTAGTGGGCCCCACTGCGGAGCCGGGCCCAGGCTCCTGCAGGCCTACTCGGTGCCTCACCCTGCCACAGGCCTTGCAGGTTCGGGCCCAGGGTCCAGGGCTGGAAGCCCCCATCAACCTGCGTGTGGGGGGCTGATTCACAGCCTGAGTCCGAGGGAGAAGTCTGCTCGCCTTCAGGCAGGGCTGAATCCAGGCGTGCAGACCCTTCAGGCAGGGCAGCCCCGGGCCTCCCGCGCAGGTACCCGTTCTAATCCCCCCACCGCGGCTCAGAGCCGCCCAGGAAGAGCTTCCGGGGCCTCTCCCATCCTGTCTGCCTGCTCAGGGCTCTGGGCACCACCCAGGGTAGGGGTCCTGTCCCCTCCGCACTCCCCCGCCAACTTGGCCCAGGGGTGGACGTGAGAAAGCAGGGATGGATGTCCCTAGGGCTGGCCGGTTGTGTGTGTGTGTGCCCGTGCAAATGGCCCACAGCTCCTTGCACACCTGCAGAGGTGGGGGGTACATGTACACTCCCCACACTTACCCTGCCCCTGCACACCTGCCCTGAGTCCCCTCAATGGGGTCCATGATGCCAGCTGGGACCTCCCTCCCCGGGTATCCTGGAGGTGGAGGGAAACGGAGCGCCAGCTCCCTGGCTACAGGGTCGGGTTCCGGGAAGACCTGGGGCCTGCAGGTTGGCTGGGCGTGGCTTCCCAGACCCCCACTGTACCCTGCCTCCTGGCACCCTCCAGCCTGGGGGCTCAGCTGTCCATTAGCGAGCTGGAGCATCGTGTATTTGTTACCCCTACACACAGCTGCCAGCTGTTTCTCGAATGAATGAACGCGTGCTCTCCTTGAGGATGGGTCTGCTGTCTGGTCCGCCCGGACCCCGCCCCTAGCTGGCCACGGCACTTCGGGGACCACCCTCCCTCCGTGTGGCCGTGCCCCGCGGGGCCTGGCCCTCCGCTCCTCTGCCCAGGAGCACCTGCCCCGGCCACAGACGGCTGGCTCACTTCTGGTGGGATCAGTAAACAAGGGACCCTCAGCTTGGGAGCTCCCGAAGGCCAGAGCCGCCCTGAGGGGCTCCCCTCTGGCTAACGTGGGGGCTCCCCCGGCCCGGATGTGGGCACGGGGCTTGGGTACGTCGGCTGAGACCCCCCCAAGACCCCAGGGCCCCCAGAGTCACCGCTGAGGTGCACACAGACACCGAGGCACAGTTAGGATTCCGGACCACCGAACACCTGTACAATAGTTCATATATTTATTCTTAAGCAAGTTATCAATAAAAAATTTAATACTAAAATGCCTTTACATAGAGTTTGCTGTTCATAAAACCTTTGTGTTTTTTTTTGTTTGTTTGTTTGTTTGTTTTTAGTGTTTACATTGAAAAAAAAATCCAACCATCCTCTTAGTTTACACATTTACAATAGTCGTGCTTCGCCAGGTCTAACCGCCGTTACAGGGAGGGCCGCACCGCCCACACGCACAGATGGAGGGGGCAGGGGGCGCTGGGGGAGGAGGGGCGAGGAGGGCAGCCCAGCTGAGAAGAGGGGCTTTTCCTTCGCTCAGTGCCTGGGGTTGAAAATAGCCGGAGGCTCTAACTCTTGCGGCCGGGCTGTCCCCACTCAGCGCCTGGGCACCGCGTCTTCTCCGCTCTGCTTGTCCAGCCGCGAGCAGGCCCTCGGGCGCCGCCTCCCAGGTGACCGCCAGGAATGAAATATTGCACTCGTGCCGAGACAAAGGGGAGAATGGGGGTGGGAGAGGTAAGCTGGGGTGCAGGGGACCCCATCCCTGCCCCAGCACTTCCCACGGAGCCAGGAGCGGGAGGAGGGGCCGGGGTGGTTTCCTGGCTGCAGAGGAAGGGGGCAGAGGGGCCGGGTTGGGGTGCCGGGCACCCGCCGACATCCCATGTTTCCCGGGGACCCGGGCTGCAGGTCCGTGGTCACACAAAATCTAGTCCTAAGGAACAGTGATGAACTTGGGGGGCCTTCCAGGGACTCGGGGGGTGGCACACGGAAATACACGGCCCTCAGTTCATTTCGGGACAAGGGCCACTGGGCCATAGACCTGCCCTGTCTCTCCTGCCACAGGGGAAGTGGGGGGGTGACGAGGACTCTGGGGCTCCTGGGGTGGTGCTGCGGGTCGGTGCAGGGGTGAAGCCCCCAGAGGGGTACTCCAGCACTCGGGCCAGGGCCTGGGGTCGAGGCAGGGGGGCCCGGGCTCGCCCCACGCCCCACACTAGCTGCCAGCCAGGCCACCCGCCCGGCCAAGTGGCCACAGAAAAGGCCCCGAAACCTCCACGTGAGTCGGTGGGGGCTGGTCCCTTCCCTGCTCTGAGTGGAGGCTGGGCAGACTGGCCATCAAAACGGAAATCAGACATGACTGGGAATATTCAGGAAATAAAATCAAAACATTGTTCTCTCGTATCGATACTTTAAAATATTTGTTCATTTTTGTTTTGTTTTAAACAGAGGTAAGATACATGTATGGCTGCTGTCACCATCCGGGCTGGGGGGACCAGCTGGTCCTGGTTTCTCCTTCAGCTTCCGGAATCCCTCTCTCCCCGGGGCCCCTCGTCCTGACCTGCCCTGCTCCCTGACACCCCGATCCATTCTTCCCAGTGGGTGGGGCAAGAGGGAACACACTGCAGTGTGACTTCCATGTCACGCGGCCCCCGGTCAACGCTGTGACCGTCCCCCCGCCAGCTGCTTCTGTTGCCACAGACGCCCCTGTCAGAACTCAGCTAGGCTGAGCAAAACAGTGCATTTTCAACGAAAACCCCCAGAATAAAACCTACACACACACACACACACACACACACACACACACACACGCACACACACGCACACGCATGCACATACACCCTAGTCACGCCTGTGGGGAAAAAAATCCTTTTCCGCTATTTTTTTTCCATAAAACTTCCCGCAGAAATACAATATTTACATAGAGAAATAAATAGACAACACACCTGATTTCTGCTTTCCCTGGTGGGAGACAGTCGGAGGTACTAGGGAGAATATGGCTTGGATTCTAATCTCTCGGGAACTGCTGATGGGGAAGTGGGGCGGGCGGCCGGGCCGGGCGACTCTCGAGGGCCGGCCTGCTCGGGGGGACCGCGGCGAGGGCCCGGCCGCCAGCACGCGAGCCCTCCGCCCCGCGCCCCCGGCTCAGCACAGGATGGGCGCGCCGTCCGCCGCCACCAGGCGCCCCGTGGTGGGGTCATAGGTGCCCGCCAGGTAGTAGAGGTCCCGCCGGTCCTGGCACTTGCGGCTCCGCGTCATCTGCTCGTACTGCTCCCGCCCCACCACCTGGCACTTGTGGGAGATGGTCTGCACGTCGTTCTCGTCCTCGTGGCAGGACTGGTACAGCGCGTTCTGCGGGCAGGGGCAGGGCTGGGGCTGGGAGGCGGCCGGAGGGAGGCCGCCTGGGGCCCGGGCTGACCTCTGTGTCCCCACGGGAGTCAGAGAAATGCCCCTCTCTGTGCCACCTATACACTCGGGTTCTTCCCAGGGCCGCGCAGACAGGGCGGGAGGGGTTCTCTGTGTGGGGGCTGCATGGGGGGGCGGGAGCCCAGGGAGGGGCCGTTGCCCCCCGGGACCTGCTTGCTGCTACGTGCCCCCTAGAGGGGAAACCGTCCCGTTTCACAGGGAGCCAGGGAGCCGGGGAGGGACCCTGGTGACCTGGCTCAGGCGACTGCCTCAGCTGGGAGGCCTCAGGGTGTGCGGGACGGCGAGGGGGCGTTCACGGATGAGGGGACTCCTCTTATTTTGACTGCCACCCCTGGTGTCCTGTCCCGCCTGCCCCAGGCCCCTCCAGGCCCCCAGCTGCACCCAGACCCCTCATCTGCCTCAGGTCCCCTCACTGCCCCCAGACCCCTCACCTGCCTCAGATCCCCTCACTGCCCCCAGGTCCCCCACCTGCCTCAGGTCTCCTTCCTGTCCCCAGGTCCCCCCACTACCCCCAAGTCCCCCACCTGTTCCAGGTCCCCCACCTGCCCCAGGTCCCCCCACTACTCCCAGGTCCCCCCCATTGCCCCAGGTCCCCCACCTGCCTCAGGTCTCCTTCCTGTCCCCAGATCCCTCCACTACCCCCAGGTCCCCCACCTGCCCCAGGTCCCCCCACTACCCCAAGGTCCCCCACCTGCCCCAGGCTCCCCACCGTGCATGCTCCTAGTCTCACCTTCCCGTCGCTCTGCCTCTTTCCCAGCTTGGTCTCCTCAGGGTGATAGAACCACTTGACCTTCACCACCATGTTGCTGGCCCAGGACTCCCACATGCTCTCGATGCGGCCGATGTACGGCAGGTTGGGCCGCCCGGCCGACAGGAAGACGGCACAGTCGCCGATGCGCAGCGTCTCCTTGCCCCGGACGATGGCCTTGTAGAACAGCTTCCTGGCTTTCCCCTTCATGCCCCGCCGCTGCAGGGGAGACAGGAAGCGGGCAATGAGGGGGCTGCGCTGGGGGGCGTGGGAGTGTGACAGAGGGAGGGACGTCTCGTGTGCAAGCGTGTGTGCGTGGACACCTCCAAGGGCTGGACGCGGCCCCACCAGCACCCGCCTGCACACAGGGTCACGACCTAAGACGAACTGAGAAGGGGCCCTGGACCTGCCTGTAGGGCCGGTGGAAAGAAGCCACCCGCGTCACCGCAGGGTGGTTCACAGGGGCAGAAGGCTGCGTGTCCCCCCAGAGCGCTGGCCAAGAAGGTCCGTGTGCGTGCAGCCCTCCCCGCATCCCTCCCCGCACCCCGCACCACTCCCAAAGCCGCGACCCTTGTGTGCAGACTCCGAAAGATGTGCTGCCAGGTGGGACCGCCCCGCGAGAAACAAAACCCTGGGTACACGCCCCCACGGCAGGGTGTGCTCAGCGACTGCCCAGCGGAGGCGGGGACTCAGAGGGGGCGCGGCTGCCATCCGCCTGGTCACATCAGGCAGGGACCCTTGGTTCTTCCCAAAGTTTAGTTGTTTTCTTTTTTTGGTTGAAATGAAACAGGAAGACCCAGCGAAGGAAGGGAGAGGGCGGACGCGGCTCCCTGGCACGGGGTCCTCGGCGCCAGGAGGGCCCACCTACCTGCGTGGGGTTCCCCGACCACTTCCAGAGCTGCCGGGCGGGCAGGAAAGCTGAGATCTTTGGCCGGTTTTCCACGGAGGGCAGCCGCTGCCTCCGGGAAAGCTCTTTGGCTTTGGAGAAGCTCAGGGCCTCCTTGCGCTTGAGCTTGGACTTGCCGCCGCCCGCGCCCGCGCCCGCGCCGCCCACCGGGGCCCTGGACAGGAAGCAGCGCTGCGCGTGTGCGTGGGGCCCGCCCCCCTTGGAGCGCAGGGCTTCGGGCTGCGCCAGGAGCGCAGGCACCGGGTGGGTGAGGCAGGTCTGCAGCAGCAGGGCCGGGTCCTCGTCGTCTGAGCTGTAGGAGGAGCCCTCGTCGTCCGAGGAGCAGAGGCTGGAGGTGGATAGGGAGCCCGATGAGGAGGAGGTGGAGGAGCCCGAGGACGACGACGACACGGACAGGCGGGCGAGGAAGCGGGAGGGCACGCCGGGGGCCAGCCCGGGCCCGTCCTCTTCATCCTCTGAGTAGGAGCTGTGACAGTCGCTGTCGCAAGGCAGCGGGAACTCGGCCTGGCCCGCGAACTTGCGCAGCGCCAGCCCCATGGGCAGCGGGTGCACCGGCGCGCGCCCCTTCCTGTCCTTGCCCACGAGGGCCGCGTGTGCGTAGCTCGGGCTGGCCAGGGGCCGTCCCAGCTTGGGCCCGGGGTCCTTGTCACCCACAAGCAGCGCCTTGCAGTTCTTGTTCTTGGGGGAGGTCACGCCCTCGTGGTCCAGCTTGACCAGGAACTCGCTGCCCGCCCGCCGCCGCGCGCCCTTCTCCGCCTCGGCCCGCTCGGCCTTGCGGGCCCGCAGCAGCTTGTGGGCGCCCCCGGGCAGCCCGGGGCCGGCGCCGCTGACGAAGGGGCCGTAGGCGCTGGCCAGGCTGCTGAAGGAGTCGGCGCGGAAGCCGTTGCCGAAGACGGGCGCCGCCACGCTGTGCACCGGGAAGAGCGCGTCGCGGGCCCGCAGCTTCCGGGCGCTGCCGTTGAGCTGGAAGAGGTTCTGCAGCACGCCCGGGCCCTTGCCGCCCGCCGAGGCCGCCGCCGCCGCTGCCGCCTTCCGCTTCGTCTGCGCCACCGCCGACCAGCTCAGTAGCGGGCTGCCCCGGCGGCCCAGGAAGTGGTCGGAGGCGCCCCCCGCGGGGGCCTTGGCACCTGAGGTTAGGAGCTCCGCCTTGCCTGGGGGGGGCGGGGGAGTCAGAGGCCCACCTGCCGCCCCCCCTCCCGCCCCCCCCGAGGGTGCTCCACGCCGGGCCGAGTACCGGCTTTGTCTTTGCCCGCGGACTTCTTCCCCGGGGTCTTCGAGGCTTCGGGGCTGTCGTGCGCCTTGGGGGACAGGCTAGGGGCTGCGGCCTCGCCGGGCGGGGGGGCGTCGAAGGAAGCTTTCTTGGTTCTCCGGCAGCTGCTGGACACCAGCAGGGCGGGCGAGGGCTCGGTGCCTGCGGAGTGGACGCGGAGCTCAGCACAGCGCCAGGGAGGCCCGGCCGGACTCCAGCCCCGGCGGCTGGCGCGGGGTGGAGGCGGGGGCTGCCCACCCTGGCGCCCCGGGGCTCACACTGGATTTTGAAGTCTGGAGGCAGCAGCCTGATGTTGGAGACGGCGATGTGGCCGGTGTCGCCATCATCAAACTCCACCACCACAGAGTCCAGGTCCTCTTCCTCGTCACTGCAGGTGCCTGGGGATGAGGCCCCCCTGAGCACCGGGCCCCCTGTCGGGGTGCACACCGCTCTCCCCGGTGGCCGGGCGTCCGGGGCGGGGGGATGACAGGACGGGCTCCTGGCGCCCAGTTCTGCCTCCTGATCACACTCGACCTGGGAGCTGCCACGGCTGCCAGGACACGGACGGCCTCCCCTCCGCCACCCATCACCCCCACCTGAGGCCCACACACAGGGACGCAGGGCCTGTCACCCCCCACCTCCTACCCCCACGCCTGCCTGTAATCCCCCCCGGGGATCTGGGGGGTCAGGAGGATTCACCCCCGGGGAGCTGGTGCCCACAATTACGAGTTCGTGCCGCCCAGGATGGGGGCTGTGGCCCCTTCCCAGTCTCATGCACGCCCTCGCCGGTCCCCTGTGGCCTGGGAAGCAGGGCTACTGGGAGGCCCTCCATCTGCCGCTCTGCCTGGGGGCGTGCGGGAGGCCTTGATGGGGAACCTGAGCATGGCTCACCTCGGACCACGTTGCCCGGATACAGACAACGGGACTTCTGGCTCCAGTAGGCGCAGACCCTCGTGCCTGGCGGAAGGTAGCGGCTGGACTGCGGCCGGACATCCAGAACCTGCAGGGGTGGGAGGTGGACTGTGAGTGCAGGCGGGGCTGAGGGGTGCCCAGGAGGGGCCGGGGGCAGCCAGGCCCACCTCCCCGGGGCGGCGGGCCGACTGGGGCCCATCCCCTCACCGCCTCCTGCAGCAGCTGCTCCAGCGAGTAGATCCTCTGCCGGTTGCCTCTCTCGCCCTCGATGACGATGCTGTAGCTGAGGGCAAGGGGGGGGGGCATGAGGGGCCTGCGTGTGCACGGTTGTCCACCCAGCAGGGCCCGCTGCCCGCCCTGCCCACACCCGGGCCTCACATGTCGGGGGGCTGCAGGGTCCTGACGCTGCCCGCGTACAGCAGACTGTCCTCCTTGGGAATGAGCACGGGTAGCCCGTCCTGCAGGTCCTCCTTGTGGATGGTGCACGAGCGTGCTGGGGGGACAGGGCCGCCCCGTCAGTGTCAGCGTCCGCCCCGTCCCCACCCCCCTGCTGCGGCCTCCCGGCCCTTCGCCCAGGGCCACTCACCCAGGGCAGCGCTCTGCTCGGCGCTCAGAGGACCGCTGGCCGCGGCCGGCTCCTCCTCCGCCTCCTCCTCCTCCTCTTCCTCCTCCTCCTCCTCCTCAAAGCTGCCATTGTCGTCAAATGCAAAGTCGTCCTCCACAGCAAAGCTCTCCAGCAGCCGACTCACTGCCCGGCCCTTGCCCTGGGGGGCCAGAGAGGTCAACTCCCTCTGGAGTGGGGTGGGGTGGGGGTGGGGAAGGTCTGCACCCTGCCTGGGCACCCGGGCGGTGGGGACGCTACCTGCTTGCCGACGGCCTTGTTTTTCACCTTGCCCACCTTCCTGCCTTTTCCCAGGATGGCCTTGGCGTTGCGCGGCGACAGGGCGATGGACAGGGCCCCGTTCTTCCGCTGTTGGTATGGGTGGGAAGGAAGTCAGGTCAGGGTGGCTGCAGCCAGGGTGTGATCAGGGCTGTGATGCAGGCTGACCCCGGGTGTGAGCTCAGGGCTGTGATGCACCCCGACTCCGGGCGTGAGCTTAGGGATGTGATACAGGCTGACCCCGGGAGTGCTCAGGGATGTGATGCAGGCTGACCCGGGTGTGAGCTCAGGGCTGTGACGCAGGCTGACCCTGGGCATGAGCTCAGGGCTGGATGCACCCCGACTCCGGGCGTGAGCTCAGGGGTGTGATGCACCCCGACCCCGGGTGTGAGCTCAGGGCTGTGATGCACCCCGACTCCGGGCGTGAGCTTAGGGATGTGATACAGGCTGACCCCGGGAGTGCTCAGGGATGTGATGCAGGCTGACCCGGGTGTGAGCTCAGGGCTGGATGCACCCCGACTCCGGGCGTGAGCTCAGGGGTGTGATGCAGGCTGACCCCGGGTGTGAGCTCAGGGGTGCACTATGCACTGACCCAGGGGCAGGCCTCAGTGAGCTGGGAAAGAGGGTGGGGTGAGTACCTGGGCTTCACCCGCCGGGTCCCCACGGGGCCCACTGCCTCTCACCCTCAGGCCCGGCTGGAGGATTGTGCTCTTGCGTGTGGCTCTCTTGAGGCGCTCGCTGGCCAACTTGCTGCCCTCCTCGCGGCAGGTGAAGGCCCGGGCAGGGCTGAAGAGGGCGTCCCTGCTGGGGGCGGCCCCCGGCTCTGCCCGCAGGCTGCCTTTGGCCTTGCCCTTGGCTTTCTTTTTGCCTGGTGCGCCTGGGGGCCTGCGCCCTGGGGCCCGCTCCAGCTTGGTGCCCACCTTGGCCTTCACCGTGCGCCTCTTGACCTTGACCTCACTCTCTGGGCTAGACAGGCGGCAGGCCCCTGCAGGGGGAGGGCGGCTGTCACAGGGGCCCCAGATGCTGGGCTCCCCCCACCAGGCTGACCCTGGCCCGCCCTGGCCTCCTGGTTACCTAGCAAGCCCTGTCTCTCCTTCTTCTTCTTGGCCTTCTGGTTGGCTTCCATCTTGACCACGGAAGAGGGTGAGGGCCCCAGCATGGCCACGCTGGCCCCTGCATGCAGCGCCAGCCCGGGCTCCTTGGGGGGTGCCTCTGTCCCCAAGAACCCCTCGCAGTTCTCACTGTCATAGCCACTGCCTGGGGGAGGCAGAGGGTCCAGATGACTCGGCGTTGGAGCAGCACCGTGTTGGGGTAGGGTCGGGGGAGCTGATCGTCCGTGCGCACGTGGCTATGTTGGGGGGCCGTGAGGGGGGCCCGTCACTGTTGCCCTTGGGGCCGCTTTACGGGGCAGGCACCCGGGCCAGGCGTCCGGGTGAGGGTGTTTGCTCCAGGATGGGGAGGGGAGGGGCCCCTGGCTGACCTTCCTCCCCCTGCCTGTTTCCTTTCTTACGCCCTGGGCGGCGGGGCGCCTGCCCTGCAGGCCTGGGGATCCCCCCTCCCCAGGGCTGCCCCTTCCCCTTACTGCCCTCCTGCTTCCTGCTTCCTCTTCCCCTCCCTTTGTTCTTTCTCAGGCCAGGACTTGGTGGGGTGGGCAAGGCCTGGAGGGGAGGAAGCATCTATTTTCCCAGGTGCCTGTTTCTGGACATGTGGGTTAGCTGGGGGCCAGATAACCCCTCCGGGTCAGCCCGGCCGGACACAGCAGGACGGCGGCCTACGGCGGGCAGAATGGCTATATTTAGCCCCGTTTCCGGGATATGTGCAGGGCCCCCCTCCTTCCCCGGCCCCGCAGAGCGCCACTGGGCTCAGCTCGGGAGGGGTCTCCTTCCCCGGGGCCTGGCACGCTCCGGGAGCCCCGACCCGGCTCTGATGGCCGTCGCGGCCCGTCGGCCCTCTGCCCCTGACCCCGAGGGACCGTGGCCCAGAGGCCCTGGCTGTGGGCTCAGACCCGTGACTTGCCTGCGTCCTGTGCCGTGGCCACTGCTGACTGGGCTGGGAACTTGGGGGAGTCCCTGCTGCCGCCGCCGTCGCCAGGCTGTGCATGCCGGGCTGCCCCGGGCACCTTGGGACTCTTGGCTCGCGACAGCTTCTTCCGGATGCGTCCCCCGGAGGCGGCCTCCTTCCGCCTGAAGGGACTGAGGCCAGCAGGCAGCCCCTTGCTCTTGATCTTCGGCTTCAGCTGGGCCACCTTGTGGGCCACGGCGGATGCCAGCTTCCCCTGGCCGCCGTTCTTCTTGCACCGAACCTTTTCCTGTGGACAGACGGGCAGCCGCTGCACAGGACCCCCACCCCAAGGCACAGCCCCGTGGCCTCCAGCCTGCCCTCCGAGGGGGCCCGGGGGGTGCCTGGCCCACCCCCCATGCCACAGCACCCCCAGACTGCCCACCCCCCTGCTAGGGCTCGGGACACCAAGGGCCCAGGTGTCTGTTCTCAGGGGGATGGGCAGCGTGACAACACGTCCCTCCCAGGACCTTGGAGTTGGGGGGGCCGGAGGCGCCCCCGACTCTCGGGAGGAACAGGATGCTGGCGGCGTGAGGGAGGCTGCCCACTACACCAGGGGTGCACCTGGCCTCGGGCTGCTCATCTGAGCAGGGGACCCCAGCTGGGTGCTGGCGCAGGGCAGGGGTGGCCGACAGGGCAGGGCAGGAGCAGGGCAGGGGTGCCTGACACCCGAGACCCCGAGCCCCGAGCCGAGGGCGCGAGGGTGCCGCAGTGCTCACCGCAGAGGCTGGCTGTAGGCCCACATAGACGCCGGGCTCCAGTCGGCTCCGCTTCTTCGTGGGCTCGTCACCTCCACGCAGCTCAGCACATAGCAGGCTCAGGCTGGACCTCACCGCCCTGGGGACACGGGGGCACAGGTGGGCACGGGGCAGGTGCAGGCACACCCTGGCACCCTGGCCTTGTGCTCACGATGGTCCCTGCGGGGGCTCTGCTTCCTTCCTGGACAAAGCTGTGGCCCTGGGCCGGGCTCCTCAGAGCACCACACGGCTTCTGGGCGGCCTGGGGGCCAAGCCAGTGCTGAGAACCCCCCACCCCGCACCTGTTCCCCAGCCAGGGCCTCTGCTTGCTGACTGGGAGTGGGGAGGCAGCCCAAGGCTCAGCAGCCAGGGCCCTGTGGCCAGCTGGACCACTAGGTGGCCAAGCCGTGGCCTCAGTCTTCATACCCAGAAAATGGGGATGGGAACCACCGTGGCTCTCTGCAAGGCTGGGGGGCCATGCAGGTCCCTGGCCTGGCCCGGCCCTCGGGGGTGCCAAGGCCAGCTGCTGCAGCGGTAGGTACACAGAGGGGGCTAGAGAGGCTCTTGAGAATGGGGTCTCCTCCCTCTACCTCTGCCGCTGCTAGGAAGAGGCCGGGGGTGGGGTTGGCATGGTGGCTGCAGAAGCTCACGTCTAGGCTCTGCTCCCCAGCCTCCCCCAAATTAATTCCAGGTCTGAAGGGAGGGAACCCTGCACACCACCGCCCAAATCCCCTCACTGACACCAAGTCTCAGTGTCCCCTTGTCCCACGGTGGGGGGGGAGCTTGGTTGCCTGTGGGGCTGGGTTACTTGCGTGGCCTTCATGAAAATGGGTCACAGATGGGGGCTGAGGGCCCTGACTCTGGGGGGCCCAGAGAGGTGAGGCCAGGTGGGACACTGGCTGTACGTGATGTCCCCCTACCCATGACCTTCCACCTCCTGCCTGGTCCCTACGGCTGGCCAGTCCTGCAGAGCCCAGCCCCGTGGCAGGAAGGAGGGGGAGAAGCCCAAGATTTAGGTGGGAGCCCCAATCCTTAGGGAGGGAGGGGCTGAAATCTGTGTCCTTCCGGGTCCTGAGGCTGTTCCCCCCTTGGGGACGACCTGGCTTCTGGGTCAGTGGAGAAAGTGGCTGGGAGGCGAGCAGCAGGACTAGGGGCTCAGTGCCACGTGCACTTGGGCAAAGCGTGGGGCGGCCTCGCCAGGACTCCTTGTCAGGGCTGCTGGCCAGACCCTGGCCTCAGTGGGCTCCATCTTGGCCAGCGGCCCCGATGGCAGCGGGTTCTCAATAGGAAAGCCTGAGGGTCCCCTGCTGGGTGGCACCTGGGCAGGGGGCAGGGACAGCTCAAGGGGAGACCCTCAACCATTCGGCCTCGCCAGGCCCCCACCCATAGGCGGTGTGGACTCCCCCTCCCTATAACCTTCTCTGCATTTGCTAATGTTTTGTGACATAAAGCCCTGAGATTAATTTTTTGCCTCTGTCTTAATTGAAGAAACCATTTAGTGCCGATTTAACTATTATTACCAAATCATCAGGATTGATGCAGTGCGCACACGCGCGCGCCAATCGCGTTTGCGGGAGCTCGTTGGATTTATGCAAATAGGTCTGTCGGGAGAGGCAATTTGTAGCCGAGAAGGACAATTATGCCCGGCCCGGGAGCGTGCCAACGAGTGCGCCGGGCGGGTAATGGATAATAACACGGCGCCGGCCGCGTGAGCAGCGCCCCAGCGTGACCAACGGCGTGATGCAGTGCGGAGAAAGAGGCTTCTCCGAGGGGGCGGGCGGGCAAGGCCACGGCCGGGTGCGACCTGGGGTGGCCCTGCTCCAGGGCCCCCGTGGCACCTGGCGGCAACCAAGCCGCCGCGTGGGATGTCTGCACGGACACTCACGGCGGCCGGGGTTCTGGGAGGGGGTGCTGGGTCTTCGGAGGGGGCGGTGAAGGGGGCACAGCGAGGGGCCTCAAGGGCACCCTGGACCCACCCCAGCCCCACCACACGGCCCCCGGCCCGAGGCTGCCCCCGGCGGCCCACGCACCCGGGACTCACTTGACTTTCTTGCCGTCGCCCCGGGGGAGCTGGCCGCCGGGACGCAGGGCGGGCAGCAGGCTGGAGTACTTGCGCTTCCTCGGCCGGCCGGGCCCTCGGCGCGCGGGGCTGCGGGAGCTCTCGTCTCTCCTGCGGGTGCGGGGCAGCGCTCAGGGGCCGCGCCCACCCTCCCTCCCGACGGGCCCTGCCAAGGCCGCCTGGGGAGTTGGCCCTCATACTGGGGGCAGTTGCTCGGCCTGGCCGGACACCCTCTCGGCCCTCCTGCTGCCCCTGGGGCCGTCCCAGACCGCAGCCTCCCGCCTGGCCTGGCACCCACGGTGGCTCCCGCCCCGCGGCAGCGCGCCCCACCCCGCGCCTGGCGGGCCGTACTCGTGGTCATGCCTGCGCTGCAGGCGCGCCAGCTCGCGCTGCTTCTCCTTGTAGCGCCGCTGCAGTTCCGCCAGCCGCACGCGCATCTCCACCTCCTGTGTGTCCAGCCGGTCGATGGCGGCCTTCAGGGGGCAGACCTGGGGGCGGGGTGGCAGCGGCCGTGAGCCCAGCTACAGGCCCGTGACGGGGCGGCCATCCGGGTGCTGGGGGTCCCCATGGGTTACAGCACTGGGCGCGACCAGGGCCCCCCACTCACGGGCTTGGTCTTCGGCGTCCAGGTGTCCTTGCGTTGCAGAATCTGCATGCGAGGCGTGAGCGCGGGAGCCCTGCAGGCGGCAGCGGCCGGTGGCGGGGCGGCGGCGGAGGGGCTGTCCAGGCCGGCAGCCTCTACCAGGGACCAGGCCGAGGCCAGCGTGGCCAGGCGCTGCAGGTCGAACGCCAGCACGTCCTCTTCCTCTGCAGGGGAAACGAGGGTCAGCGTGTGTGCAGGGGTGGGCACATACCGCCCCTCAAAGAGGCTCCCGATGTCAGCCCGCATCTCAGCGTGGCCTCCAGGCTGCCCTGCTCCCAAGAACTTGAGGACCAAGGACCAGGTGGGGTGGCCGGGAAGAGCGAGACGCCCACCTGAGCAGGCACCCAGCACCCCGCCTCTGCCCCGGGACGGTGGGCCAATGTCCCCCTTGGCTCCCGGGGGCCAGGCCAGCCGGGATGCACAGACCTAGGGGAGGCGCCCACACCGTTGACTAAAGGCAGGCGGCTTGAGATGCACACAAAGCGCCCACGTGCTTCCACCGCCCAGACCGAGGACACTGAGGGGAGACAGATGGTGCAGGGTCGGAGCCGAGCCAGTGGAGGGCAGCGTCCATCCAGGGAGAGGCCCGGGGCCCGGACTCAGGACAGGGCAGCAGCTGGCAAGGCACTGCCCCAGGACGGGACGGGGAGCCAGCCAGCGGGGGGGAGCCCCGTGGGGTCAGACGGGAGGCCTGGGGCTGAAGCTGTCGGTGGGCAGCGGTGACTCTGAGCAGAGCTGGGCTCCCTGGCTCCCTGGTGCAAGGTGCACACCTAGCACCCTGACCGCGGCTTCGCCCGCCGCCCCCCCGGGAAGGAATCGGGCCCCGCGGAGAGAGGACTGGTCCCAGGGACAGCGGAGGCGCGCGGTGGGCCAGGAAGGGTCAGAGGGTGACTGGGCCACAGCACACATGTGGGCGGAGGGGGATGGATCCGAGGACCCCATCATCAAACAGCAAGGAGGGTGATGACAGCCAACCAGGGAGAGTGGGAATCCAGGAGCCACGCGGGCGCCGAACAGCAGGAGAGCGCCCCGTGGGGAGACACCGCTAAGTGCCCAGGGGCACCTGTCCGGCCCGGCCGCAGGGACAGCGAGCCGCATCAACGGGGCCAGGCGGCAAGGTCGGTGCTGGCAGCACAAACCTCCGGACCCCGGTTCCCAGCTACGGCTGTGGGGGCCTCGGGCCACATGGCTGCTGTGTCGGAGGCACCCGGACGTGCGGGGGACACGGAGGCCGAGGGGCTTCCTCCTGCCCCTCGCACCAGGGCGGGGCATCCCAAAGCCCTAGTTCAGCTAGACGTTCCATGCGGTGTCCTATCCGTTGGGCTCACCGTGGTGGCCAAGAGCCCCCCGCACCCCCATTCCTCAGGCGAGGCCTGCCAAGGGGTCCCACGGGTGAGCCTGCGGGGGTGCACATGGGGAGATGGGCGGGGGGGCTCTTCTTGGCTTCCAACAACACACTGCATGGCTGTCTCATCCTGGGGGCTGTGCAGAGAGACAGCTCTCACAGCCCCACCCCAATGCCGAGGTGGGGGGACACCAGCTCCGTCCCTCGAAAGGCCTGGACCGGGGCTACCTGCTTGCAGGTGAGGATGGAGCCCCAGACTTCCCGCCACAGTCCTGCAGGGCAGGTGGGAGCTGGCAGGGCAGAGGGAGGTCAGCCGGCGGGGGAGGGGCGTGGGGGTCAGCAGAGCAGTCCGGGGGGGGCGGGGGTGGGCCCGGGCGCAGGGTGGGATCTTGGCTCAGCCCATCAGCTGGTTCCAGGCTGACTCAGGAAAAAGGGCAGCCGCACTCTGGGAGGGACAGGGCCTGGACTTCCCAAAATTTCAGGGTGGACGGGAGGCTCAGTGGCTCCCCCAAGGGTGGACTGTTCTGGGGTGCCTCAGGGCTGGGCCCCTGCGCGCAGGCCTCACCATCCAGGCTGGACAGACACAGGGTCTGACCACCAGCGCCTTTGCTGCCCCAGGGTTCAGTCTGGGGCCCCCAGTCCCTGCATCTGGTATGGAGGCCTGGGGCGGGGCAGGTGGGGTCCTGCAGCCGAGGCCTGCGGGGTGGGGCCTGAGGGGGTCTGAGCACCCAGGCTGCTGATGGTGCCCATGAGCCAGTGGCTTTGGGTTTGAGCACCTGCTCCACCGCAGCCCAGCTGCCAATCCCCACTGCCATTCACCAAACACCATGCCCGGCCTAGGGGGAGTTCAGGAGGTCCCCTCTGGGGAGGAGGGGGCAGGAGGAGACAGATTCCCCCTGTGAATCTTCTGCTCATCTGAGAACACAGCTAATCTCCTAATTCATTTCAGGGACCATGTTCCCTGACCTTATAGGGAACAGGTCTGAATCCCAGAGAATGTGCAGACTGGCCAATTAACTGGGACAGGGGAGGTGGGGTCTGGGGGCTCCAGGAGGGGAGAGGAGGGTGGGGTCTGGGGGCTCCAGGAGGGGAGGGTGGAGTCTGGGGGCCCCAGAAGGGGAGGGGAGGTGGGGTCCCAGGAGGGGAGGGGAAGGCGGGGGTCTGGGGGCCCCAGGAGGGCAGGTGGGGTGGAGACCTGGCCTTGGTATCTCCCTTGGTCCATGCACCCGGGTGACTGGGGCGCCTGGCCCGGCCGCAGCTGCACACCCACACGGGGACACACGTGGTCTCCACGTGAGCGTTCATTCAATGGACGGGCGCCGGTCCAGCAGGCATTCACATGCACAGACTGGGTGGCCACACACACGGCGCCCGGCATCCGCTCGGCACACTGTGCCAGCCACGCTCACGTGGTGGCTCCGGGCGGCACAGGCCCTGTCCCGGGCGCCCCTGCCTCACCTACAGCCCCCAGCCCTCTGTGAGCCCCTCCTAGGGGTCCAGCTGGGAGCCCGCATGGACGTGCTCCCCAGCAAACTCCCCTTGGCCCGGCGGTGGGCCCGTCCAGGGGGACGGGAGGAGAGTGACACAGAAGCCTCTGGGGAAAGTAACTTTTTGATAACATTTGCTTGATGTCCAAACAGCACAAAAGGCGCCGGTGACGGGCAGCAGAGAGCTTTATGCATCAGGGAAACAAGTGGGCAAGCCCAGAGAACTTCCTTGGGTTCTTTCTATAAATATCAGTGAGCACAATGCCTGGCAGGGGCGATCCCCCCAGGAAGGAGTCTCCTCGAGGCCCTCTGGGGTTACTGCTCGGGCAGGGGGAGGGTCCCCCGTGGGGTGGCACCAGCCCTGTGCCTGCGCCCCGGGGCTTTTCCGGATGCTGGGAGCACAGGAGCCTCTCGGCCTGCAGGTCCCCAGGTGGCAATGACCAGCACCCGGCCCCCGGCCCCGGTGAAGCTGCGGGCGACGAGGGGGTCCAAGGCCCGGGGAGTG
The DNA here is from genome assembly GCF_011100685.1 of Canis lupus familiaris. NCBI lineage: Eukaryota > Metazoa > Chordata > Mammalia > Carnivora > Canidae > Canis > Canis lupus. Next base: position 1,519,339 of record NC_049230.1, read on the forward strand.
CTGATCGGCCTCAGGCCACCTCCCCTGGGCCCGGGGGGGGGGGGGGGGGTGGGCAGGAGCGGAGGCAGGCCTGCACACCCTGACGGGGGCGTAAACCTTCCTCCCCGTTAGCCACCTCGTCCCCCGAAGGCCTGGGCATCATTGTACGTGAGAGGAAGATGGCCAGGCCACTGGCCCTGAGTCCCCCACAGGGCAGTGTGGACGTGGCGACCACGGCAGCTACGCCCTACTAGAGGCCACCCCCAGCAGCCAAGGGCCCTGCCCCCACCAACAGGGCCACAGATGGGGCTGCGTGGATAACAGCCCAAGCCCATGGACAGACCCCCGCGTGCCTCCGGGGCCCCAGGGGGTTCACGGAGGGCTGCGTGGGGCTCACCTGGCAAGGCCGGCTCCCTCCTCTGCTGCTGGATCTCCAGGTCAGCCAGCTCACTGAGCAGGGCAATCCCGTGAATCCCTGAGCTGCAGGGCGGAGGGGCGGTGCGCGGGAGCCCCGGGGCAGTGGCACAGGCTGGGTCCAGCGGGCTGGTGCCTGGCAGGTCCCCCAGGTCAATGGTGGCTGCCACCAGGGCATCCAGGCCCAGGAGCACCCTGGGCAGGTGGCTGGTCTTGGAAGCTGAGCCCCCGGCCTCGGCCTCCTCCAGCTTGTCCTCCCGATACTCGGCCCCCTCCTCCGGCTCTCCTTCCCTGGGGGGCTGCTGCTTGCCTGGCCTGGCCTCCTCCAGGCCGCCTGGGCTCCTCTGCTGCTGCAGGGCCTGGGGGCCCGCCCCCGACGAGGGCCCTGGCCCCACCTCCCCACCCCCCTCCGCCGTAGCCCTCTCCTCTGCAGCCCCTCCCTGAGTAGAACGAGCCTGGCCAATGGCCTCGGGGGCCCCTCCCTCGAGGAGGGCCCCACATGGCAGTTCTCGAAGCCCCTCCAGCGGGCTGGGGTCTGCTGCCTTCCCCAGGGGTCCCCGCTCGGCAGGGTGGGGGGTGGCGGCAAGGTCCTGGGTGGCCTCCTGGGCCCCGGAGGGCAACCCTGGCTCCTGCGGGCTCTTGGGGCTTCGGGGGGGCAGCTCCCCGGGAGGGAACGTCCTCACTGGCTCAGGCTGGACCCTAGGGGCTGCAGTTTGCATAGTTTTGGGGTCCAAGAGGTCAGAAGAGTGCACGTCGGGGGACATGGAGAAGCCCGAGCTGGTCATGGCAGGGCAGGTGTATCCAGCAGGCAGGTCTGTGAAAGAGCAGGTGTGTCAGGAGGGGGCAGCTGGGGGCACAGGTGGCCCTGTTCTGGATGGGGAGACAGGGGCCTCAGATCCCTGGCTCACACCCGGGGTCCCCAGCCAGCCCTCTGCCCTCACTTTTGGAACAGGTGACATAGGAGCAGCAGAGGGGAGCGCCCCAGTGCAGGGGAAGGGGTTCCCCGGACCCAGGACCTCGGCCCCCAGCCCAGCCTGGGCTGCTCTCCCTGGCCGGCGGGGGCCCCAGGGTGTTCAGGGGCCGTCTGTGGCATAGTGTGGCATGGCTAACCGGAGGTGGGGTTCAGATAAGGCATCGGGGGCTCTCCCTGAACCAGAAGGAGCATGCACCCTGTAAACTGCAATTTAAAAATAATCAAGAAAAAAACCCAGCAGACCACTCCACCAAAAACAAAAACACCCCCACCCCCTAAATGCCATCTCTGCTACCAGTTCCCTTCCAGTGGAACTGGGGTGGTTTCATATGCACCACACGGCTTTGCCGCGTGAACCTGCAGCCTCTGGCAGGGGGCCCGTCGGCCGTGGGGGCGTGGGCGGCGGAGGCAGAGCCGGGACCTGGGGAGCAGGTGGCGGGGACCCTGAGGGCTTCCCCCACGGCCTGGCCAGGACTGTGGATGGGGACGGACAGCAAGGACGTGGGCAGCCCCGCGCTGCCCACTCTCACCTGGTTCCAACGCACTGAGGTCGGCTCCGGCCCGCCAGCCCTCCCCGCTCTTGTCCTCGGAGCCGGGCAGCCTGGAGCCGGGCCCGGGGCTGCCAGAGGGGCAGACGGATAAAGTGCACGGGGCGCTGGGACGTGGTGGCGTCGGGGGGCAGCCGGGGGGGGGCCTCGGGGTCGGTGAGTGGCAGCAAGGGGACAGCTTGGCAGGGCCTACGGTGGCGGGTGAGGGGGTGCCCTTGGCTGTGGGGGTTAAGGCAACTGGCTTGTGGGTGGACTTCAGGGTCTTCTCCTGGACGGGCTCCTCCAGTTCCGGGTGGTGATCCTCGGGCTTCCGCTGTCAGGGTGAGGGAGAGGCTCAGCCGGCCGGCCCCTGCTCAGGGCATCCCACGGTGGGGGGGCTCCTGGGCCAGGCCAGGCTGCAGCGGGGCATGGGGAGCATGCCCCGGATCCCAGCTGGCTGCGGCCTGGGGGGTACCTGGACGGGGCCTGCCCGTTGCTGCTGCTGTTGCTGCTGCTGCTTCTGCTGCAGGGCATAGAGCTCTTGCTGCCGCAGGAGCTGGGACCGGGAGTACACGGGGAGCTGGCCTGGGTGCTGCACGTGGGAGGCGGGGCCCCGGCTCCCATACATGGGCGGCCACAGCGAGGCCTGGTCCATGACGTCAGCTGCGGACAAGGCCAGAGGAGCCGTCAGACCCAGTGAGGACCCCAGCGAGGACGGGGACCCCAGCCCTGACCCCAGGGCCAGCCTCGCTGCCCCGATCCCTCCCTCAGACCCACTTCTGACACCCCAGCCACAGGAGGCTCTTACCAAGCGCGTGGGGGGTGGTATGGGGTGTGGGCTCTGAGGGCAGGATGACCAGCTGTGCAGGGCTGTCCTGGGACAGGGGGAAGACCGAGGGCATGGAGCCGGGGACGGAGGTGGTGAAGCCTGGGGGCAGGTTCTGGTGCAGGGCGGGGTGCCCAAGGCCTGGGGACATGGGGCACAGCAGTAAGGCAGTGTGCGGACCCGTGCTCCTGGGCCCCCCGCGCCAGGCTGAGGGGGGTCAGCCAGGGAGGGTGCCCTGCCCCATGCCCACTGGCAGCCCCCCTGCGCGCGGAGCACTGACCGTAGGAATGTCCCCCCATCCATAAGGAGGGGCTGCGGGTGCGGGGCAGCCAGGGAGGGTGGGCAGGGTGCGCGTGGGAGGCTGGGTCCCCGCCCAGCTGGCTGCTTTGCAGGGAGGAGCCGCTGGCGATCATGAGATGAGGGGCCAGGTCTCCAGGGCAGCTGCCCGGGGGGTGGATCCGGGCAAACTCCAGGCGGTCTTTGTTGTCTCTGTGCATCACGGGGGTGGAGGGGGCTCAGCTCGGCCGCCCGGCCGCCCACCCACCTCCCCGACCCTGGCCTGTCCACACCAGCCCTGGAAGGAGAGGGGCCTGCAGGGTCTCGGGGATGCCCCGGGGTCAGGCAGGCCTCTGTGGTGGGGATGCCCGCCCAGCAGCGGCCCTGACAGCAGAGGCAAAGTCCGCAGAGCACCCCTGACCCCGACACCAGCACAAACCCCAGCAACCCCCAGGGGTCGGGGGGCACAGCGCCGCCCAGGTGAGTCCACAAAGCCTGATGTCCCGGCCACTTCATCCCACACGGCCAAGCCCCGATGGCCGGAGCTCCCTCTTCTTACTGCAGCAGCAGATCCCGGCCGGTGAGCCCTAGGCGCTCCTCAGACAGACGTGCCCTCTCCTCCTCGGCCTCCAGGTCCAGCGTGTGGGTGGCACGGGGCGGACCGCCTGCTACATGGTAGGGGATGAAGGGATGGGGGTTGGGATAACCGGGAGCCCGCGGGGATGGCGAGCAGGGGCCTTGCTCTGAGCCAAGGGGGCTGATGGCCCGAGGGAGGGTCTCCTGCCCTGTGGGCCGTGGGGGTCCTGCCGAAGACAGGTGTGGGGGATCCGTGGCTTCAAGGGATAGGGGGCGGGCAGGTCAGGACCGCGCACGTGGGGAGAGCCTGGTCCCGGCAAACGCCAGACGGGCACCCGAGGGTGGGCAGGCTGCACTCCCCACCCCTTCCCTGCAGAGAGGCCTACCTTTGAAGGCAGGGGCTGCACGGCCCTGGCGTCCGGCGTTGGTGCCATAGGCCGTCTCCGGCCGGCTCACCGGGTCCTTCTGCCGGGACAAGGCCACCGCGATGCCCACGGGTGGCTGCCTCACTTCCGCGTCACTGTGCGGGGTGTCATGCTCCCGGCTTCGGGCGCAGTCGGGCCTCTCTGCCTCACTGGGGACCTGGGCTGGGCCCTTGGACGCTGGGAACTTCATATCCTGCTGGGCACAGCTGGCCTTGAGGCTGCCCAGGCCCACGAAGGGCGCCTTCTGCCCAACGACCAGGGCCTGGTTGCTGTACTTGAGCAGGTTCTTCATGGCTGAGACCTCATCAGGGGGCGCGGGCAGGTCCTGCGGCAGGAGGGCGGCCTGCTGCAGGCTGCCGCTGAAGGGGTCCAGGTAGGCGCCACCCTTGCGCTCCTCGCCAATGGCCATGGCGGTGCCCTGGCCTGACTGGATGCTCCACGGGGGCAGGTGGGGCCCGCCGTAGCCCAGAGACGCCAGCTCCAGGGACTTGCGCTTGGCTTCAGACCCGCCGCCCCCGGGCTCCACCTCGGGGGTCGCCAAGTGCTGCTGATGCCGGATCCGGGCCACCTTCTGCGCCCCAGGGGGACCCGAGGGTGTCTCCTTGCTGGCGGTTTTATCTAAAGTGCAGCAGGCCTGGGTGACCTTCCCACCCAGCGGGTCCTGGTGACTCGGCCGGGCACAGTCCTGCGAGTGGCCGGGCAGCTCGAAGTAGCCGCTTTTGTCCAGACCGCCTTTGGGGAGCCCGGAGAAGGAGGTCTCGGGGCCCGAGCTGTTGAGATACTCCAGGCCCTTCAGCCGGGGGTTGAGGGTGGCCTCGAAGCCACCAGGCCGCCGCTCGCCCTTGCCCTCGGCCTTCAGGTGGGCATAGGAGACCCCGTAGGGCACGGTGTGCTCGGGGGCCAGGGCCGCATCCAGGTGCCGGTCCGTGCCCTCACCCGCCACGGCACACGCCTCGGCGGCCTGGAAGGGGCGGCTCTTGTCGGCCAGGTGTCCCACGGAAGGCACGAAGGTGGGCCCGCTGGCCTTCAGGTCCCGGGGGACTTTGTCCTGCAGCGGGCACAACCCGTCCGGGCCCGCGTGCAGCTGCAAGCAGGGGAAGGAGCTGGCGGCTGTGCTGAGGGGCGGGGGCGGCCCGGCGGGCAGGCCGGACGGCACCGTGTAGGCCACGGCGTGGTGCAGCATCTGCCGCCGCTCCAGGCACTCGCTGAAGGCCGGCCCGGGCTCCGCGGGCCCCGCCGCCTCCTTGGAGCAGCGCCCCGGGGCCGCGCCGCCCACGCCGGGCCGCACCAGCACGCCGCCCGCGCAGCTGGCCAGCGCCGCCTTGCCCATCTCGCCGTTGAGCACCTTCGTGTTGAGGAGGCAGGAGGCCAGGTGCTTGGGGCGGCCCTCGCAGGCTCCCCGGGGTGCGGCGCCGCCCTCCCTGCAGTGGCCGTCGGCCGGCATGGGCAGCACGGGCTTGTGCCGCTCCTTGCCGCCCTCGTCCTCGGCCGCCGGCCTCTCCTTGCCGTCCGCCGCCTTGCCGGCCTTCTCTCTGCCCAGGAGGAAGCGGTCGAAGTCCTTGGCGCCCTTCTGCAGGGGGCCGGCCTCGCCTCGGTCCCGGCTGCAGGAGCCGATGGGGTGGCCGGGGGCGGCCCGGGCCACGCTGGGGAAGTTGTGGTTGGCAGGCAGGAGGGTGGGCTGCGGGGGCAGGTAGAAGTTATCTGCGTGCGAGAGAACCGAGGTCACTGGCGGGCCGGGGCGGCCGGAGAGGTCCGCCTCCCCCGTGACACGCGCCCAGGAGCCCGTCCACGTGGCCAGCCACCGGGGCCCCGAGGTTACCCGCTCCGGGAGGTTTACCCGCGACGTCACGTGCACCGTCAGCATGTGGCCTGGCTCACATCCCACCGTGCAACCCCAACACCACCCGTCCCCAGAACTCTAGCATCGTTCCAACGGAAGCTCCGCGCCCAGTAGACATTAAGTCATCGCCCCCCCCCCCGGAAAGTTCTGACTGTGTGCAGCTCCCAGGGGAGCCCCCGCCCTGCGCCTCGGTGGTTGGGGGAGGGCAGGCGGGACAGGTGGCCGCGTGCACTGACCAGCACGGGAGCTGGAGGTCTGGGGCAGTGAGTCCTCTCCCCCACCCCGGCCCCCCGCCACGCGGGGCAGGATGCTGGCTGGCAAAGCGGGCGGTGGCGCCCACGATGTGCGGCCAGACACCGTGATACCCGGGGCGCTGCGGGAGAGCCCGGTGATGGGGGCCAGGCGCTGAGGGCCGCACCTGACCAGGCCCCGGGAAGTGCTGAGACAACCTCAGGAGACAGTGAGCCACGCCTGAGGATGGGTGGGTGTGGAGGCCCCACGGAGGCCCCCAGCTGCCCTGCGTGGTAATGGGGCCCTCGGGCTGGGGCTCCAGCGACGGCGGCACAGAGAAGCAAGAGGAAGCGGCCCCAGTGGGCAGCCCCTATGCCGAGCCCATCGGCTCCCCACGTCCCTGAAGCTCTGGGCCCCTCCCAGCGGGTGGGTGGTGGGTGTACCCCCAGCTTCCCCAGATGGGCCCAGCCTGGGGCAAGCCCTTCTCCGGACGGCCCCGGGACGCCCACTGCTCCCAAAGCTAGGGCGGGGTTCCCGTGTCTGGGGCCCTGGGGGCCACCCCCCGACGCCCAGCTGGGGTGGCAGACGGGCTGCGTGAGGGCCTGGAGCCCAGAGGGGCACGCGGCGGGGAACAAAGGAACATTTGGAACTTGTAAAACCGTCCTCAGCCGCGTAAGTTCCTCATCAATTTCCTGCTAATTAAAACAAGGGGGAAGAGGGGATCCTGGGTGAACCCTAATTAGCTGGGTTTCCGAAACCCAAATGTTCTTGGATGGGACCCCACCGCAACACGGAACTACAAGGCCGCCAGTGACCCCCAGCCCCCCGGCTGCAGGCGGGCTCCGTTGCTGCTTCACCCGGTTGGGTTCTCACCCCTGACAAACGCTGTCAGAGCGGCTGCATGCGCGGGCGTTTGGGGGGGCTCAGCCTGTGGCCTGGGGGCGGCTGTCCGCTGGGCAGCAGGGGGGCGGGGGGCTTCTCAGCCGCAGGCGCAGTCCTGTCGGCAGCGGCCCGGGCGCCGGTCCTGGGCTGGGTCAAGGCCAGGGCTCTCGGCTGCCCGACCAGGCCCAGGGGTGCAAGACACAGCAGGGGGGCAGGCTGGTTGGGAGAGAGGGCTGGAGGACGTGCTGGTCGTCGGCTCACCCCCAAAACCGCCTCGCTGGGGTCCCCCTCCTTCCTGGAGACCCCTCTGATCTGACCACTACCTCCCGAAGCCCTGCCTAGTGTCCTGTCCACGGCCCAAGCCCCGCGGGTGCTTTGTGGGCTCCCCCTCTGCCCCCACAGAGAGTCTCTGCCTCAGGGCTCCTTGGGGCTCCCCTGAGCTGCGTCTGCCCTCACGACCCTCCTCACCCAGGGCAGCTCCGTGCCCCCTGGCCCTGACCCCCACCAGGTGTGTCTGGATGGTGTGTCCCCTCCCACAGCCTGGCCTCGGGTGCAGGTCATCTGGGACCTCTCGACCCTCGTGTCCCCTCCACACTCTCCATGGGGCCCCGTGTCCCAATTCAGTCCCCCTCCCAACAGCCTCCCTGCCCGTCTCCCAGGAGCCACCCCAGAGAGACCTTTCTAAAACCCAAATGAGATGTCGCTCCACCCAGGAAAGGTCGGTGAGAAGGGGGGGCGGGTACTAAGGCCTCCAGGAACTCCCCGCGCCTGTCCCATCTCCAGGCGGCTGCACCCCCTGGGCTCCTGGATGGGCTCCACGCCCCGGAGGCTGGGCCTCTGCACGAGAGAGTGTGCACGAGAGAGCACGCACGTGCATACATCTTCATCCCTGCTTCTCTCGAGCAAATGACCTCAGCACCCTTCTCCGAGGACACCTCCTGGAGGCCCTGTCCGCCGGGACACATCGCTGCCCCCACGCCGCCTGCAGCCCTGTCTGACCTGAAGCCCCGAGGTGCAGTGGGGGCCTCCCCGACCCCTGCCCGGCGGCATCTTCCCTCGGAGCTGCCCAGGCAGTCGGGGACAGCAGTCAGGTGTGCGGGGCAAGGCTAGGCACTGGGGGAGCTGGGCGCCACCTCTCGGGGCCGCGGTTACTGGAGGTGCTTCCGCTGCCGCCGGAGAGGTCCAAGCAGCGTGGCTGTGTCTTCGGCGTGCTCACCTGGCCCCAGCACATAACCTGCCTCTTGGCCACGTGCTGGGAGTTTCCGTCCTCCTAGAGCCTGAGAAGCAGGCTCAGTCTCCCCCAGTCCCTACCCTGCTGTGACCTGAGACCCGCGGGGAGGCCTGCCCAGGCTGGCTGCCATGACGCAGCGCCCCCGAAGCACCCCGCCCTGCCCAGCCCCACCCTCCAGGATGCCCCTGCGCCCCAGACCCCAGCGCAGCCCCAAGCCAGCACTTGCCTTTTTGGGTTCCATAGAAACGATGTTGCCCATAGAGAACATTGCTGTTTCCATGGTGATCCAAGTGGCTCATGGGTAGAAAGGTGGATGCCAGACTCCCCGAAAATCTGGGGTACCCTGGAGCTGGGGAAGCAAGGGGACTGGCTGCAGAGGCACCTCTGAGGCCCAGGCCCACAGCCGCCCAGACCCCGGGGAGGTGGGACGCAGCGGGCGGCCCCGGAGCGATGCCCCGCAGAGCCTGGTGTGCAGCCCGCCGGTGGGAACCCATCAATACATCATATTAACTCTGACTCGACTAACACCATCCCTCTGGTGCGGCACAAATTGAATTGCTGATGGGCTGGGAGAGGGGAGGACGGAGGATGGAGGAGGGGGCCTGTGGTCCCCCCAGCAGCACTCGGCGCGGGAGCTCCAAGGCAGGGCAACAAAGCGGCTCTGGGAGGATGGGGACGTCGCAGACGCACACGCTGGACAGAGGCCCTGGCGGCATGGGCTCCACCCCAGCCAGGACAGCCGGGGCCAGATGCCACCCTGGACTGCATCACCCAGCAGGCACCCGGGTGACTGGGCAGCCCCGTCCTGCTGGAGGCTGCAGGCGGCGTGGCTCCGCACTGGCCGGGCCTCCTCGGTGCCTGAGATCTGCAGGGCGAGCTGGCCCCCGGCCCGAGACCCTCCCTGGAGCCTCTGAGTCATGCCAGGCCAGCCCTTCTCTGTCCCTCTGGGGGCCTGGCCCTGCCCAACACAGGGACGCCAGCCACCTGGGACACACACGCTGCCCCAGAAGGGATGGACACACGGCGTCCGGGCCGGCCGCAGGGCCCCCAGCCACCTGAAGGAGGCCCTTCGTGCTGGTCCTTCCGACCCGGCCCCGCAGGGAGGGCAGGAGGTGGCACCCAGAGCCGGGGCAGCCGGGGAGCCAGCGGGGCTGTGGCGGGCAGGACGCAGTCTCACTGCAAGACGCGTGCGTTGAGCTAATGCCCTCAACTTTCTCTCCACGGAGAACGGGCTCTGTAGGAGTTTCTCTTGGGGGCCCCACGACTGTCCCAAGAGCGACCGGCCCCTGGGCGCAGCCTCCCATCCTTCTGGGCGGCCTTGGCTGTGAAGAGGGAGCAGCAATCCAGGGGTTTCCCCAGGGAGCGGCGGCCACAGGGACGGGGACAGGGAGGCGCTCGTGCAGGGCCCCGCACAGCAGTCCTGGGAGGGGAGCGAGGCCAGGCCCAGTCCCAAGGCCAGCGTGGGAGGGCCTGTCACAGCCGAGCCGGGAGCCACAGGCCGGGGGGCAGGGGCACAAGCACCCCCTCGCAGGGGGTCACAGCGGGGTCCTGACAAGCCCTGAAGCAGAGAGCTCCGTTCCATCCTGCTCAGTAACCGTTCTGCACACTCCGTTTACGACAGAAGCAAACATTCCTGTGAGCTGGTGAGCATCCCAAGGGGAACGGTGCTGCAGAAGGGGCAGGGTCAGCACCACAGGTCGGGCCTGCCCCCCGCCCCCCCCCGTCCCCCCCTCCCGTCCTCCGAGGGCCTGGGGTGTTGGCTCATGGCCTGAGACTGGCCTGCCTGGACGCCGAGGCGGCCCGTGGGTGGGGTGGAGCGGTGGGGCCTGGGCTCGCTCTCAGCGCTGGGGGGCGGCTGCAGGTGCGTGGGGGAGCCTGGAGCCCACTGGAAGCATCAGGGGCCGGGGAGGCTAAGGGGGGAACCACCATGGGGAACTCAGCTCAGAGGTCAAGAACGGAGCTACGGGGGCAAAGCTTGGCACGCGGCCTCAGCGGCGAGCGGGGGGCACCCCGGGGTCCCTCAGGAGCAGGCTGCCATTCAGACCCTAGGATGCCGTCTGATGTTCCCTGGCCCAGCGGGTGGGCGGTGAAGCAGCGAGTCCCTCCCCGAGAGGTGAGCAACGCAGGACGTGTCCCGGGTCCCACGGGCTCCTAGGAACCCCATGTGGGGGCCCCAGAGGGCCCGAGATGCCTCCCCGTGCAGGGCTCACATCCCCGGGCACCTCGGAGGGCTCGGAGGGCTCGGGAAAGGTGCCAGGCACCACCCGGCCCGTCCCCCTGCAGCCCCTCCTGCTGAGGGCAGGGCTGGGTCCGCAGAGCCTGGCCAACTGGCCTGGTTTGTGTGCGGAGACGCATCTGGAACAGCTGCTGCCTAGATTAAACTCAGCTCCTGGAAGACTTGACAAAAGCTGAGAGCCGGACGGGGCCGGGAGCCGCCGGGTGGGGGGGCCGAGGCCTGTGTGTGCTGGGGGGGCTAAACCGCCACAGCTGTCCCCTTTTAATTGGCTGCTGTTAAATGTTTTACGGGGCCTCGTTTTGGTAAACAGAAGTCTGTAAATTCCTCCTTCCCAGAACCCGTTTCCCGGGCGTGGACGCCCCCCTCCTGCCGTGACCCCTCGGGAGGTCCGGGCCCGCCGCCCACCCGCCCCCTTGGGGGTTAGGCCTTCAGCACCCGGCCGGGTCGGGGGGGCAGTGTCAGGGTGCCGGCTCGGCGTGTCCCTGTCCTGTTCCTGAACCTGTGATGGTGGCCTGGGTCTGCTGGGGGCGCAGGGGGCCCCTGCCCAACCCGAGGCCCCACCCTCGGAGACCTCAGACAGGAATACGGGCTGAGGGGAGGAAGCTGGGGACAGATGAGAAGGAAGCAGCAGAAAGGGCATGGGCCGGGGTGGGGGAGGAAGGGGATGGGGGGCCTCCCCACCCAGACACAAAAAGATCCCTTCCTCTCTGAACTGAATAAAAAATGATTTTACGAACCGCAGCAGCTGTTCTGAGCCAGGGCTGCCAGGGCCAGGACCCGAGGCCGGGTGCTCGAGGGGCGATGGCGTGGTGGCTGTGGGGCTGGAGCCGTGGCGGGGGGCAGCTGGACACCCAGGGACCCGGGCCCAGAGCCCCTCCCCAGACCCTGGAGGTTACTGTGCCCGCCCGAAGTGACAGGTGGCAAGTGTGCGTAAAGCAACGGCCAACGGTGGGGAGGCTAGGCTGTCCCTGGGCTCCCGCTGCCCTGACGGCCCCAGAGGGCCTGGCCCAGCTGCGAAGAGGGGCCCCGGGCCTCAGTGGACATTTCACCGTGGACACCCTGTGAGTTGCCAGGAGACTCAGGCTAATCCCATGACATAAGTGACAAGAGGGGACAAAGGGTCTACGCCATCACCCGATGGCTGGGATGAACAGTCAGGGGCTGGGCAGGAGCAGCACCACCGGGTCCCTGGGCCGCTGGGCAGCAAGCTGACCACACAGAGCAACCCCTCCTGGCATCCTCTGGGCCTGTGCTGGCTGCCCGGGAAGGTCAGGGGTGCAGGTGGGAATGTGGGCAGCAGGAGACGAGGCAGTGGGCAGCCCTGCCCAGCCAGGGGACAGGGGGGACAGGAAGAAAGGCAGGGGCACCCTACAGGGGACATAGCCTCGAAGACGGGCGCATTGGAGGGAGGGGCTTCTCCCGACACTGCAGTGAGGACGTGGGTGCCTGCAAGGGTCCTGCTGCAAGCCTCCCAGCCACAGAGGAAGGAGGGGCGGGCCCGCAGCCACTCGGGGCCCCCTGCACCCCATGTGTGCCCTCCACCCAGCCCGCGGCACCTCCCCGCTCCGGGTCTCCCTGCCGTACTCCCCCACCGCCCCGGGCCAGACCCTCCCAGGGACCACCCTCCTGGGGGGCGCTGGGCACTGTCCTGGGGCTCTCAGGAGCCCAGGGCTGGGGGTGGGGAGTGCCCAGCCAGAGGACCCCAGCCCAGGCCCACAGCCCACGGCGCTCGGTGAGCGCTTCTGGAGGCTCCATCCCAGCACCGCTCCCCGAAGCAGCTCTCCACTGCGTGGCCACAGGGCCGGCGGGGCACAGGGGGCAGGCTCTGAGGACCTCGACGGCCCGACGGCCCGTCTGACCAATCAAGGCCCCGTGTCCTCGGGGCCAGGCCCAGTCTTGGGGCTTCAGCAAGGGTCAGACCCTCCAGACGGAGCCCCCGCAGGCCCCCCCACGCCTGCTGGCCCTGACGGGTCCCACGATGACCCACGGAGGCCCCTAGGAGGAGCGGCCCTGGACCAATGGCCCCCGCCCCTGGCTCTCCTGCGTGAAGCCCCTGCCAGGAGGTCAGGGGGGTCACTGTGACACACGAGTCTACTCAGTGGTAGTGACCACCGGGTGCTGGGTTAGGAGAGGTCCTGGGGCTGCGTCCCCGTGCAGCCCTGCGTGACTGACTAATCACGTCTGCCCCGGGAAGGGGAGGGCCGGGCGGCCGGCGGGCAGGACCTGCGCATCCCTGGGCTAGCCTCCGCCGGGAGCCTCCTTGGCCCCAGCCCCCTCCCCGTGTCCTCCCTGGCCCTGTCCGTAGGCCCCTCACACCTGGTGGTTAGACCCCGGGTGTCCAGGCTGGGCTTTCAGGCAGCTCCCAGGACCGCCCCCGAGCGCTGGGGGGAGCCGAGTGAGCCCTCCTGTGGGAGGGGGTGCCCTCGCTTCAGCCTCCTGCAGCTGGGCACATGGTGGCCCTTTCAGTGCACCTGCCAAGCCGTGGGTCACGATGCCCCATGCACACATGCCGCCCCCACCGCCCAGGGCGCAGGCGCAGAGCAGGGCTGAGGCCCGGGGGATGGGGCCAGGCTCCGGCCAGGGGGTCCAGGCACCTCGTGGACAGTCCCGGACTCCTGGCACGCGCTCGCGGGGAGGAGTGAGGCCCGGGCTGCCCAGAACGCAGAAGCCGCAGGCCTCTTGCCGGGAAAGGCAATAGAACCTCAGAGCTGAGAGCTGGGGGGCAAACCAGCGTGACCCCCAAGACCTTCACTGACATCCCACAGCGCACCTGTGGCTACTAGGAAGCTCTGTGCCAGGGGCCGCCACCTGCTGGTCATTGGGCCTGGGCAATCCTGGGGCTCTGGGGTCACAAGCCGGGCTGCAGACGGGCCTGGGAGGTGACACAGGGACCTCTCCCTGGCCCAGACTCGCTCCCGCTGCAGACGTCAGCCCAGGACGGCACCAAGGGCCCTGGAGCAGTGGGCAGCTGCTCCGGGGGACAGGCCAGCGGGGAGTGGCCGTGCTCAAGGAGGCCCCCGCCCGGCACCTGCTGGCCAGGAGGCAGCGCTCCAACCGTGTCACACAGGGTCGGGGGCTCTTCTGTAAGGGCGGCGGGCACACAGAGTAAGCAAGGCTGCGAGGGGTGCTGGTGAGGCCAAGCTGCCACGGCTCCCGAGCCCTGCAGATGACCTCACAAGGTGTAGGGCTTTGGGCCTGGGCCAGCACGGCCCTGACTCCCCACGGCCACCTGGGTGCGGGCAGAGGCCTTGCTGCGGGCACCCCGGCCTGGGTGCCAAGGGGGCCCCAACACCGACCAAGAGCCTGGCTGATGGTCTGGCACGGGGACCAGCAAGAGCTGGAAAGGGGGTACCTCCCCCCGACACGAGGGAGGTGGAGGGAGACAGGGTTTCAGGGACGCGTCCTGGGGCAGCTGGAAGGGGAGGAGTGGACAGCCTCCCGGTCAGGAGCTCTGGAATGGAAGCCACCCTTCCTCTGCCCTATGAAACGGGGTGAAGAGCCGCCCAGTACCCTGGTGCCACTCAGACAGGTAGACAAGGCAGGTGCCATCCCTGGGCCAGGACGAAATGCCCCAGGTCTGGGCACCACAGGTCTGTCCCCGGCCTGACCTCAAGCCAGTGACTGGCCCGGGCGTCCTGGCCTCAGGGCAGCCGTGGCCTCAGGAATGAGCCAGGGCCGGGTAGAGCCCCCCACTCCGCCCGGGGACCTGCCTCACAGCCATCTGGCTGGGACCTGCGCCCCAGCGACCAGGCGAAGGCGCAGGAGGGTCAGGCCCAACAGCAGGGCAGGGGACACTGCAGACTGGGACCCTGGTGGGAGGGTGGGCCAAGGCAGCCAGTGGCTGCGGGCGCCAGGAGGGGAGGGGTCAGGGAAGGCCCAAGGAGGGTCTGGAGGGAGCCGGGATCCCCAGGAGACGGCCTTCTGCTGGCCACATGCGGCCTACCCGGCAAGGCAGCCCTGATGTCTGTGTCGGGATCCTCCCCACACGGGACCCTCGGCAGATCTCAGAGCGGCCAGCTGTCCCCACGAGCCACCCCCTTCCTTCCGGCACGGGCAGGGGTCAGGGAGGCAGGGCAGGCATCTATGCCCGGCTCAGGGCGGGGGCACCAGGACGGCCATCACCAGCAGTGGTAGGGGCAGAGTCCCAGAAGGTCTGAGCTGCGGGGGACACTGAGGCAGGAGAGAGGGGGTGGAGCTGACTGGGCCTGGGGGGGTCCGGGGGTCCAGGGCAGAGACCCACCTCCGACAGCTCCTCTAGACAGTTCTGGACCACGACGCTGCAGGAGGCAGGATGGCCTTGGAGGGCTGGGAGGCGGCGGGTGCTGTCCCTCCCACAGCCTCTGGCTCCCTCCCAGAAGTCCCCGAGGGGGGACCGAGGGGGCAGAGAGGCAGCATGTGGGGAAGCTGAGGGTGCTGGGCGCAGCAGGGAGCACCGGGGCTGGCCTGGCCCGGATGGAGAAGCAGCCGATGCCCGCGGGGGCCCCAGGCCGGGGATGCCGCGGGCGCTGCTGCCCCGGAGGCGCCCCCTTCAGGTGGCACGACAGAGCGCAAGGAGCCCGCGGTGCACAGCGGCCGGGCCCACCCCTCCCCAGCTGAGCCCCCAGGAACAGAATCCCCTTTCACTGGCCCTGTGGGTGGTCCCAGCCCCAGCCGGCAGCTGGGGGTGGGGCGGGCAGAGAGGGGCCAGGCTCGATGACAATGGGACCAGCTGTGCTGTGCCCCCCCAGCCCCTGCCCCTGCTCCGACCCACCCAGGGCAGGCAGGCTGGACACCGGCTCACCCCTGCCTGGGCCAGTTCCGCTGCCCACTCCCACCCTCAGCCTCAGCGGGGAACGTCCAGCTGCGGGCAGGACCCTTCACTTGGGCGGGCGAGGAGGCCGGGAGTCTGGGGCTGCACTCTCGGTCCCTGCCCCAGGCCAGATGTTCCGGGGCGGCTCCTCCGGCTCCGCGGATGCTCCCCTGTACCCCAGCAGCTCCGCCAGGGAGGCAGCGAGCCTGGACCCTTGCTCCGGCAGCTGCCCCCCAGATGCCGAGCTGGGCGCACCACGGGCCGGGGCGAGTCCCGCCTGGCACCGGGGGGTCGCCGCCTGGGCCCCCCCCCCACGCTGCCCGCCCGGCCTCCCTGCCCTCCCCACGGGGCTCCAGCCACCTGGCCCGCCGCAGGTCAGGGGGGGCACCTGGCACCCGGCGGCCCGGGGCGGTGGGAGGAGGGGCGGAGGGTGGGAGCCAGCCCGTAGGCGGCCCGCCCAGGCAGCCCACCGTGCCTGCGGCCCCCGCTCTCCGGCCGTGTCGCGTGCCCCCCGCCCGCCTCACCCCCCTTCTCTCCGAACACACACGGCAGAGAAACAGGCCCCGGCACGCGGGGAGCCAGCTGGCACCCAGTCAAACTAGCAGCCAGGCACGCTGCCAGGGCAGCCAGCCAGCGAGCGCTGCCACTCGCTCCGGCCCCGCCCGCCCGCCGGCCTTTCCGCTCCAGCTCCGGCGCGCAGCCGGCACCACGTGGCCTGTCGGGGGGCGAGGCTGCAGCCGGCGGGCGGCGGGCAGGGGAACCCCCGCAGGAAGGAGATCCCGAGGCGGGGCGGCCGAGTGGAAGGCACACGGGGGATGCGGTGACGGGTAAACCGAGGCACCAGCCCGGACGGCCCCCTGGTCCCCCGCCCCAGCTACCCTCGGGTGGGCCCTGCTCCCCCCAGGCCCTGTGCCCTGGAGGCTGGCCGGTGGGGGGGGTAAGAGGCCACATCCTGTTTCCCTCTGTCCCTTGTCCCCCTGCGTCCCCCCGGGTCCCCCTGAGCTGGCCCACGGAGCCTCCCCACGCCGGGCCGCAGGTGAGTCCAGCCCGAGGCAGTGCAAGCGGTGTTTTGGGGCCGGGTGGGTGGACCGATGACCGCTCGGCCTCAGGGCTGGCCCAAGAAGGAGGGACGTCCTTGGCGAGGCCTGGCACTAACCCTCGTCCCACTCAGGCTGCCCCGTAGGATGCAGGGCAGAGGCCCGCCCAAGCCCCGGAGCCCCCCACCCCTGCCCTGCGGGGGGCTCCCCTGGGGCTGCCGCTTGCTCGGCTGCTGGTGCCCCAAAGGCGACAAGCCTCTTGGCCGAAGCAGCCGTTGGCTCAGGGGAAGTGAGTGGCGGGAGGCCGTTGAGGGCGCAGTCTGCCGGCTGCCTCCCACCCGCCCTCCCCGCAGCCCCCAGAGGGGCAGGACAGGGCCACCCTCTCCCTGGGCCCCGGGGCAGGTGGTGCTGCCCACAAACCGCCCTCCGCGCTGGCGGGGTCCCCCAGGGTGGGCCAGAAGGAGCCGTGCGCGTCCTGACACAGAGCTGCTCCCGCTCCCGCCCAGCCACCACTGCACGGAGGGGAAACTAAGTCAGCCAACCTGGGTGCGCCCGTGCACCTGTGGCCAGGCCGGGGTGGGGCAGGGGCCGTTATTCCGTTACTTGGTTATTTTGAGGTGGTCCTGGGCGGCTGCTGCAGGCCTCCCCCCTGCTCCCCCACGCTCGGCCACCCTCCTCCCTCCCACAGACATCCTTCCCAGATGCTCCTGCCAGGGCTGGGAGCTTGCCTTGCAGACATGGAGGGCGGGCGGGCTGGAGGGGCTGGGGGGAGAGGTGCACGGTGCACGGGGCGCACCGCAGGCGCCAGCGAAGGCACAGCCAGGGCCCAGCCGCATGTGCACCAGCCCTCCCCTGGGGGGCCCTCAGAGTGCAGAGGGCAGGGGGCCGGCCGCGAGGGCGAGTCTGGGACGGGGACCCCGCTCTGCCCGCCTGGCTGCCCCGCCACCAGGAAAGAGAGCTGCTCCTTATCGCCTGCCCAACATGTGCACTCTGCACAGCGCTTAAAGCCCAGATTATTTTAACAACTGTCCCTCACTTGTCACCTGTCCTGTTTGGAAAACAGCCCCTTTCTTGTTGCACAAAGAGGTTTCTCTGGCTCTCCGGTAGCGCCGGGCGCTAATCTCCCTGCCTGGAACGCGGGCGGCGGGCGCAGTGTGTGGGTGCTCGCTCTGCAAACGCGGTGCTTGCCGCCCAGCAGTCACTGAGTTACGGCGGCGCTGGTGCCAGGAGCGGAGAGCCCTCTGTGCCCGCTGCCAAGTGCAATTACCTCTCCGCGTGCCAGCCAGCGCCGCCGGGCTTAACCCTTCCCAAGCCGCATGGATCCCAGTGACCTCGGGCGTGAGCTGCCACCCACGTCACAGCACCGCGGGGCTGGACAGACAACAGGGCGCTGGGAGCTGCGGGGAGCCCCAGAGTCCCCAAGGGGCCCCCAGGGGCCTCCCTGCTGGCCGCGCGCCCTGTGCGCACAGGACTCCATTCCACAGGGAGGCCAGGCCCCCGAGGTGGCAGCGGGAGCCTGTTGACAGCTCTGCCCTCCCCGCCCCTCCCTCCCAGCGGGCACATCTGGAACCCACACCTCTCCGAGTCTGGGGAGGTGGGTGCAGCCCCAGGCAGAGGGTGCAGCCCGGCCCCCGCCCGCCCAGCTGGGCTCCACATTTCCCTGGCCCCCCCAGAGCCCTCTGGGCCCCTCCTCCTCCTCTCCCTCTCTGCCCATCTGTGTGCACATCTGGCTGGGACCACTGCCTGGCGGGGCCCGCCCTCCGTTTCCAACCAATTACCACCTCCCCCGTGGGGGCTTCCTGGGCAGGCCACAGCAGGGGAGCCCCCTCTGCTCACCCCCGGCCCTGGACTTACCTTCATGGGAGTGAGAGAACCAGATCTGGGAGGTGGCAGGGTGGGAGCTGCGGTAGGCCTGCTCCGAGGGGGCCGGGGCGGGGCCGCTGGGGTGCGCGGGGGCCGCCGAGCCCAGGCTGCCGGTGAGAAAGCTGCCCATGAAAGAGGAGGCCGCAGAGTTTCCCATCAGGCGGCTGCCGGCTGTGGACACGGGGCAGGGGGGCGAGAGTGAGTCTGAGCAGGGCAACCTCACCAGGAGCCTCGTTCTGAATGCTCCTTCTGGAGCCCTGGGCTCCAGGGCTGTGGCCTTCCAATACCCCCCGGGCCCCCAGATGCCCTCAGGGTCCCGTGCCCCCGTTACTGTTTGCACTGCTGCCACCACCACGTCCCTGTCCCCACTCCACCCCTGCAGCCAGATGCCAAGCCCTGTGCCCGTGGGGGGCACGCTGCGGTGTGGGTGGGCCTCCTCAGGGGCAGAGCCCCCGACCCTCCCCGGCTGAGGTTCCCCCGCCACCAGCACACCTGCCAGACGCCTCTGCCCACACCTCCCAGGGAGCTCCAGCGTCGGCGGAGGCCCTGCCCCAGCCCCGGGGGCTCCCCAGCTCCCGGGCAGCACCGGGGTGACTGGCCTCACCCCACAGTGGGGTCCTTGACTTTCTCCCCACTTCCCCCCAGTTGACTTATGAGCCCTGCCCCAGGTGAGCGACATGGAAACAAACGGCGGCGAAGAGGAAGAAGAGCCTGCGGAGGGCTGGGGACACGCTTCTCACAGCCCCCGGGGTCTCTCAGGGTCAGGGTCCGGCCGGCGGGCGGCACACCCACGGTCACCCGCCTGCCAGGACCCTCTGCACCTCCGGGGCCGCCAGCCTTCGAGGCCTGCACGGCTATGGCCACCTGCACCCTGCGCTGCCGTGCCCCCTCCGTGCCCCTCCCTCCCCAAATCTAGCGGCCAAGGCCAGGCTGAGCGAGCCTCCCTGGATTTCCACACCGACCGGGCGTCTGTGCACACAGATGCTCTTCCAGGAGCGGCCCCTGCTGCCCGCTGGGTGCCTGAGGGCCATCCTGCGTGGCCCCCACCCTGGCAGCGCCTTGTCACCTCCGTTCCCCGGCAGCGAGCCTGGCCTGGGACCATCCCGGGGGATGGAGAGCCGGGCCTGGGGGCTCACCACCCCACTGGGCTGCATGTAGGGGCCCCGTGGGGTTCGAAGGGGCGCTGGGGGCCCGGAGGCTGTAGGCCCTGCCCAAGGTGAGTCAGGGCAGCTGTTTCCCAGCCCGGGAGGCAGGGGGAATTTGTGAATTTGTGATTCCTCATCCAGCCTGGCGTGGCCCTGGGAGCTTCCCAGACTCGGGGTGACTCAGCACAGAGGAGGCAGGGCCCAGCGCAGGGGCAAGGGAGGGGCGGCCCCGGGGGGGGGGGGGGCACCCTGGCGGCCTCCCGCCCCTCCCATGAGCAACGATGGGACCTACTCAGGAAAGGGGCCTTTCCTGGGCGCCGGCCACAGAGGCAGGTCTGAGAGCGCTGGCGGGGGACCAGGCTGCGTGCTGACCTCCGTGGCGGGTGTCAGGCTGCAAGGGGACCCTGAGAGGACCGGGAGGCAGGGGACGAAGGTGCCCAGGAGCCAGGGACTTCCCGGACCGCAGGGCTGGGACTGCCATGGGCCGTGGCCAGACCACAGGCGTCCAGCCAGGGGAGGGGACTCTGGGCTGGGAAGGGAAGTGTAGGCCTCCAGGGGCTGGGGTGGAGGGGCAGGAGGGGGCAGGCAGCCCCTGCCGGGCTCCGGGGACCCTGGGGGGGCCATGCCTGGGGGATGAGCAGGCCTCTTCCTGCCTCGCCCAGGCAGCCCCTAGTCTCCCAGGGCCTCCCACCCCCGCACCCTCCCAGGGAAGTCCCGCCCACCCTGCTCCTCCCGGGACAGTGGGAAGCAACCGGGTCCAAAAGTCGGGTCTGGATAAAGGATTTCTCCAGGAGCCCAGCCTGAGAAGCCTGCACCTTGAGCTCTCCCACACGGCGGGGGCAGGCGGCTGGCCAGGCCCGGGCTGGGCAGGAAGTGCAGCTGGGAGTCCCTGGGGCCGGGGAGCAAGGCTTGGAGGATGCTCGGAGGTGGGTCCCGCCCACACAGGGTGTCCCCAGCCTGGGTGCTGCCGTGGCCGGCAGGTGGCCTCTGAAGACCCACCGCCCCGGCCCCTACGCCGAAATCAGGTCGGGGAGGTCCCGGGACATCATGGGTGCCCTGTTCTGACACTATCCCAGGAGGAGGTCCCACTGCACAGGTGGGGGGAACCTGGGCTCAGCGGCCCCTCGTCATGGCTCCAGAGAGCAGGGGACACCCCCTCTGCCCCCGAGCCTGGGTCTATCTTGCCCCTGTCTACACAGCCTCTCTCAGATTGAGGGAACCCTCAGGGGGCCCCTCAGCTGGTTTCTCGGGGCCGAGGAAGGGACCCGAACCCCAGCCCTGCCCCTCCCCACCCTGGGACCTTCGGGGCCACCCCTCCCACACCCACCTGACCTAACCCAGCCCCCCATGGCTCTGCAGCCCAGGGCCTGGTCCACCGGGTCCTCCTCCACCCTCCCCTTCAGGTTGAAAACACAAGAGCCTTGTCATGCACACGTGAGGTCTGCAGCTTCGCTGTAAACTGCACACACGGAAGGAAGCAGAGGTCACCAGAGACCCCGCTGCCCCGGGAGCACCCACGTGTTCTAGGCATTTGTGCACTGGCCCCGACAAAGGTCGCTGGGGACACCTGCCACTCCCTGCTGCACAGACATCGCACACCCCGAGCCACCGTCGGAGACTCTCACGAAGACCCAGGGGGCCCCTCCCACCCAAACCCGTCTGCAGTGCTAGGTCCCACCAGGGGCTCCCACACCCCTGGCCCGCAGGCCAGTCCTCCCGGCCTGGAACCTGTGCGGTGGGGCTCTGCAATCCTTGCTCTGAAGGGCTCCATGTCTTCCTTCCCACCCGGGGCCTAGAAGCTTGGAAGCAGCTGGAGGTCCCAGGGCAGGGTGGCGGGTGGCGGGAGAGGGAAGAGGACCCCGGAGCCTCCCCTCCCCTAGCTGGCTCTCACTGTCACCTCCACCTCCAAGGAGTCTGGACATGGCAACGTGCCTGGCCAGCAGGGGCCTGGGCAGACCTGGCTGCCGCCTCCCCAGCCCCTCCCGCCAACCAGTAGCCAGCCCCAGACAGAGCGTGAGCAGAGGCGGCCTGGGCCCCGGCCAGGGCTGGAGCCTCGCGGCCAAGTCTGGCCGGGAACTGGGCTGAAGGCCTCTTTCCTCTTGGCAAGGTCCTTGCCCACGGACTGCTGCGGTCACCGGCCCGGGGAGGGACAGTGGGAGCCCCGAGCAGCAGGGAAGGCCAGAGAGGTCCTCGGGTGGACACCCCCGCCCTCGGCTGGGCGCCCTCACCCCGGAGCCTTGGGCTCCAGCCTCTCAGACCAGGGGCTCTGCGGACCTCACGCATTGCCTTCATGAAGTCCCGGCCGGGGGCCCACCGTGGGGCATCCCCGTGCGGACGCTGTGGTCCCAAGGGTGCCAGCTGGGGCTGAAGGAGGCCCATCCACTCCGAGGCCGCCCTGTTCCCCCCAGCATGCGTGCCCAGGTGGCCGCTGCCCCGGGATTCTCCGTCACTGTCGTCACAGACGTGGCCCGTGTTCAGGAAAGGGGCCTGGCCGCCGAGTGGGTGTGCGCAGGGCCGCCGGCCGCCCAGGCTTTGCCGCCCCAGACACAGGGCTCCGGTCCCGGCTCCGGCACCGCCCAGGCTGTGCCTTGTACCCCACGGAGGCCTGGCCCGGGCGCCGGGCTGGCTGAGAAACCTGCTACCGAAGCCAGCATGCCCGGGGCGGGGGGGGGGGGGGGGGGGGCACACGACACCCCCTGGCGGCCCAGCTCCTCAGCACAGCCCCGACCCCGAGCCCCATCTGACCCTGCACCCCGAGGCCCAGACCACCCGGACCGGGAAACTGGCCCTCCCTGGCTGGCCGCTGCCCTCACAGCTGCCCCAGCTGGACGGGGCTGGGCTGCAAGGCCCTGAGCACCCCGACATTGTCAGGTGACTGCTGAGCCCCGCCTTCGCCCCCGGGGCCTCGGTGCTGGGAGGCTAAACCCAGGCAGACAGCAGCCGCTCTGTGGGCCTGGCTGGGGTGGCCCCACGTGGCCGGGCACGCCCGAGGACAGCTGCGTCTTCCTCCAGCTACCCTCTGGCCAGGCCACCTGCCACCGCCAGGAGTTGCGGCTGCTCCCACCCGAGCACAGGTGTCACCCGGGGGAGCCTCCAGCCCAGGGCACTGACTGGCGGCTTCGCACCCAGAGCTCGGAGGGCCTGGTGGCCTGGGCAGCCGGGTGCCTGCAGTGCTTCTGTGTCCAGCCCCACCCCTGTGCCAGACCTGCGGGGGGCCCCAGGAGCCCGGCTGCTCACTGTGACCCCAGGCCGAGGGCCGAGGGAGCAGAAGTCGGGCAGGCGAGGGCCTCAGAGCTGGGCACAACCAGCGCTTGTTTCGTCTTGAGTGAGCCACGGGGACGGCACCCTCCCTTCTGGAAGCCGAGCTGTGTTGTGCAGAAATGGCCAGGATGGCTGCGGCTGCTCCTGAGAAGCAAGCCTCCCGGGGCTCCCCTGACTCCCCGAAGCCCAGTGACTGCCGATGGCACGGGACTCCCCGGGCCCTGCATCCTCCAGCTCCCACCCTCCCGCTCATACCTGCTCAGGCCTGCAGGGCTCACCTGGGCGCTGGGGACACCCGAACGCTGGGGCCATCCCTGGGTCTCCCCCAGGACACCAGAGGGACAGGAGGTGTGCCGAGGGGCTGAACCAGGCCCCCAGGGAGCTGTCGAGAACAGGGGGCAGGAAGGACCCACAGCCCAGCGCAGGGCCCAGCCACACCCCTCTCATCCGGGACAGGGAGCGCGGAAGGACAGTGTCCAGCTGGCGTCCAGCCTTAGTCCTGCAGGGACGGAGATGCTGCGGCCTGGGCAGCCTGCGGGAAAGCGGGTGGGGGGAGGGGGCCAGGGAGGGGGCACTCTGGGTGTGCACGGGGCTGGAGGATTCCCAGCGACCGCCCGGAACGGTCCCGACAGGGCTGGACCCCACTACGGCCCAGGCATGAGATGACAGGGCGTGCTCGCAGGGTGACCACGTGTGAGCGCCGCTGCACGGCCGCTAGTGTGTGCACGGGGCACAGATGACCCCGCGTGTCTGAGGCATGGGCTCTGAGGATGTGCACTGCACCTGGGTGTGGACACGAGGCACAAAGCACGCACGAGGGGCCCTCGAAGGCCTGCTTCCCAGGCCAGACTCCCGCCAGACTGGCCCCCTCGCGGGCCCAGACCCTGGCCTTTGGTTCCGTCTGCCCGACCCCCGGGGGACATGGGAGGGGGCAGTGGGCTGACCAGCTGCCTGGGTCCTGCCTACCTCCTTCCTCCTCCACCCTGGGAGGTGGGGGCACAGCCAGGCTCGCCTGGGGCGGAAGGGGACCCTAGCCTCTAGTCCACACCACACTGTAGCTCTAACACCCCCAGGCTGTTGGGGAGCAGGACCCTGACCAGGCCAGCTGCTCAGTCCCCCGCAACCTGGACCTAAAAGTGGCCCCAGAACTCGTGTGGCTGCTGGGGGACAGCTGGTAGGCCCGTGGCCAGGCCCACCCTCCAAAGGGCAGCCCATCCTCTCTGCGGTGGAGAAGCAGCTTGGACGGCATGGAGCCCTCTGGTCTGGGACGCCCCCCTGCAGGGCCAGCCTTGCAGGGCAGGCTCAAAGACCCACACACCCACTGTGGGG
The DNA here is from genome assembly GCF_011100685.1 of Canis lupus familiaris. Lineage (NCBI taxonomy): Eukaryota > Metazoa > Chordata > Mammalia > Carnivora > Canidae > Canis > Canis lupus. The sequence continues at coordinate 1,543,179 of NC_049230.1, forward strand.
ACCTGGGGGAGTCCCCTCCCTCCGGCTGCAAGCTGGCCGCCCCCAGGCATTGGCCTGTCCAGCGATCCCGGCTGCTGTGCACAACTCTGAGATGGTGGCTGGACCAGAAGAGGAGCCTGAGGCAGGAGCCGGGAGAGAGGAGGGAGGGGGAGAGTCCGAGGGGGCAAGGATGTGAAGCAGAGGTTGAGGCTGCGGGCCGGCCCAGCCCGAGGATGTGGAGCAGCCCAGGGTGAGGGGCAGCCGCCCAGAAACATGAGCGTGTCACATGGGAAGCCCCTCTCCAATGGCCCAGGAGAACGTTCCAGAAGCCCGGGTTGGCCCAAAGGCAGCGGTTCTCAGGCCATAATAGGAAAATTCTGTGGTTGCTGAGCCACCCAGCCGACCAACGTGGAGGCAAGATGACAGGGGAGGCCCAACCACCAACAGCCCAGAACTAATAAAAGAAAAGGAAAATCGGATATAAGTCTGGTTCTTATTAAAAGGGTAAATTTAGCCCTTTGGCTGGGCAAAGGGGCCGCCCTCGGCCTCGGGGCGGGGAGTGACTCAGAGGGCCCCGGCCGGGGTCGAGGGTCCGGGCACAGCTCTCCTCCGTGCTCCCCTGCCCTTCACACAGCCTCCTTCCCTGCACCCTCCCCGGGGCAGGCGGCCAGCACCTCCCCCCCAGAACCCCCCTGAGGGCAGGCAAGCGGCGGGGCTGGGGGGTGGGCTGGGGGGTGGGCTGGGGAGGTGGCCGGGGCGGTCAAAACCACCCCTGAACACCCCCAACAGGCAGAGTGTCCTTGGTGAAGCAAGGCCCTTCCCTTCCCGCCACCTTGAAAGAAGTCGGTGCGAGGAGCTGGAGGCTCTGGTCTAGACGCTGCACTTGGGGCTCCCGAGCCCAGCCCTCGGCCCCCAGCCGCCGGGCCTCCCACAGAGGGCCCAGCACACCTGCTCGCGGGGCCTGGTGTGACGTGCTCACACCAGCACAGTATGGGCCCCGAGTGAAGGCTCCAGGCCGGGGGTGGAGGGTCTAGTGGGCCTGGCCATCGTGTCCGCGTTGCCTGGCACTGGACCGGTGTCCAGGGGTGTGATCTTCCTCCTCCCACCCCCACCCCCACCCCATGAAGGTGAGATGGCTGCCTGCACTTGGCAGAGGCTCCAAGGTCAGCACAGCAGGAGGAGGCTCTAAGGGGTGAGGCAGGTGCTGGTGGAGGCCACCTGGGGTCAGGCTCACCATCCCATGGACCCATCCCTCCCTCCCTCCTTCCTTTCATCCCTCCCCTCCCATCGGATTATCCCTCCCTGGTAGGCAGTCACAACCCCCAGACCCAGGTATAGTTACTCCCTGTCCTGCCACCCTCAGCCCTACCTGGCGGCCGCCCCGGCCATGGGCCCACCTGGGCGCTGGCCCTGAGCAGGGGGCATGTGTGCTGCAGCTGCCCTGGCCCCAGCCCCCTGGCCCCGTGCCCCTCGCCTGCTGGCCACAGAGGCAGTCCCCTTGGCACTCGGCTGGCATGAAACCTCACGGAAGCCGGCCTCTTGCTCTCGGCTGGTTCACCAACCCCTTTGCCGTTCTCAGTAAATGCAGGACTCTCCCTGCCTGGAAGCTGGCAGTTCCAGGGTGGGGCGCTCAGAGGCACCTCGTCTTCCCAGGGTGAGGAAGGCTGGCGAGCTCCCTCAGGTGACATCCCACATCCTGCCCCGGGTCCTGCTACCAGGCCCGGAGGTCGGGCTGGCCTGGGTGGGCTGGAGGGATCTGAAGACAGACCCGTCCCAGACTCCTAGCAGGGCTGCGGGCTGACCCAGGCACCTGCACCCACCCCCAGGTGGGAGAGGCACTGGTGTGCGTCGTGGGCTCCAGCGGAGCCGTGGCTGCTGGGCAAGGGCAGAGGCGGCCGCAGGCCCTGGGGTGCTCCGTCCGGTGGCTACCACGATGCGCTGGGGAGCTCCGCCTGGCTGCCGCCCGCCCTCAGGCCAGCTTCTCGTGCCTGAGAAGGACCAGGGACCATGGGCCGGACCCCCAGGCGGGCTGGCTCGGCTGCAGCGTCCTGGAGCGGGGCCAGGAGGGTGGCCAGGAGGGCACCCGAAATCTGCCCGGGTCACTGTGTGGACCAGCCTCCGGTCTCTGAGAAAGAGAGGGCAGGCGGGCAGGGCAGGAGGGCCCTCTCAAGTTCTATAGGTCCCTGACGCCGGTGCCAACTGTCCTCGTTTCCCCACCCACTCCTTTAGGTATGGTTCGATCCAGCCACTGGGACTCTTGCTCCAGTGCCGCCCCCTCCGGGAGAACACGTCCCTTCCTGATTCTGTTTCTCGAGGCTCCACGTGCACCCAGGCCGCCCCCGCGCAGGGCCCTCCGCTAGCACCTGGCCAGGCACCGCGTGGCCGCCCGACCCCAAGTGCCCTGGGAAGCTGGTCCTGCCTCAGTGGTCAGCGCGTGGCCACCGTGGGCCTGGCAAGGGGCCGGCTCAGGAGGGGCCTCTCAGCCCAGGGGTTTGCCCGGGGGGGGGTGCGGGGGCTTGAAGTAGGAGAGACCAGCGGGAAGGGCAGGGAGCCAGGAGCAGCCCAGGGAAACGTGCACACACACCAGGGCGCGGAGACGCGGAGAGAAGTCACGACGAGCACGTGAGAGCCAAGCCGGCAAAGGCTCTGTGGGATGTGAGGTTGTGGGACGTGAGATATGATGCTGGGGGCGGGGGTGGGGAGTGGGGGGGGCGGAGGAAAGGCGGGTGTCATTAGCGAAAGATGCTGTTTATTTTGCAGGAGATGGCATCGCCGTGCAGGGGGGAGGGGGGACGGGCAGGGGTGGCCCACGTGACTCCCCCAAGGGCCCCGAGGGAGACCAAATCCCCCAGGGGCCCCTGGAGAAAGGCTGGATCCAGGCCTGCTCCCCACCACGCACCCTGCTCCCACAGACGGGTGAGCCCAGGGCCCCGGGCCCTCCAGGCAGAGACCTGCAGGAGCCCCAACTTCTGGCGCCCCCTTCCCACCCCGAGTCCCCGGGGCCAAAAGCAGGGAGGCGCTCGCAGGGAGGGCTGGCAGCGGGGTGGGGAGCGCCCGCAGCCCTGCAGCGGTGACAGGGACAACCTCGCTCCCCTACCAGCACAGAGAGGAGGTGTTCTAACCTCTGGAAACACTCAGCGTGAGTGGAAGGGAAATCTCAGCCCCCAGCGGTGACGCTCTGGCGTTTCTGGGGACTCTCGAGGTGCAGGGGCAAGAAGAGCAGCTTCGGGGCTGGGGGAACACACCCCACAGGTCCACAGAGGGGCAGCCCTGAGGCGGGAGGGGTGGCCTCCAGAATGGGGTCGATTGAAGGCCGGCCCAGGGGGCTGCCAGCAGGAACTTGCAGCGCAGAGAAACGCCAGCAGCACCCCTGCGTACCCCTGTCCCCCTGCCACCTTGGTGTCCAGCCCCGTGCTCCCCACTCCCCACAGGCTGGGGCCTGCGAGGGGCCGGGGTGGGAGGGCTGGGCAGAAAACCAGCCCAGGGAGACTGGGCTCCCGCACTGCTCCCAATGTGACCCCAGGGCAAGTGGGTGGCCTCACCAAGCTCGGCCACGTGGGCCCCATGCACCCCAGGAACGGTCCCTAAGCCTGAGGACTGAGCCCCTCCCCTCAATTCCCACCCCAAGCAACTGCATACAGAAAAGGCTCTGCTGCCTGAGGGGGAAAGGGGGCGTCTGCTGGGCTGCCCAGACAGGACAGGCCCCCCAGGGCACCGCCTCACACACAGCCTCAGAGGGTCCGGAGGGTCCGGAGGCCACCAGTGCACCATGACCTCTGGCTCCCCGTCCCCAGGGTCTGGCTGCAGCAGGCCCAGGGCACCTGCTGACCTCGCCAGGGCAGGCCGCTGGTCCACGCACAGCAGGGAAGGGCTGCCCAGACGTCACAGTGCAACACCCCTGTCACCCAAGCCACAGCCTGAACCCTGGGCTCCGTCCGGACAGTGAAACTCTAACCCGACTCATTCATTAGACACACAATTACCGAGTGCCCGCCTTGTGCGGGGTCAGCGGCCCTCGCCCGGGCCCAGCCCGGAATCTGAGGAAACCACAGGCCAGGCACCCTGGCCTCCAACAATGACCCTTGGATCTCGGTGGCCCACACTGTCCTCGAGGCTATTTTGGGGCCAAGTCGCTGCCTTGCTGGTGGCATCTCTCCAAGGGGACATCTCTCAGGTGGTAAGACGATGCCACAGCCAGCACGTCTGGCCAGCCGGGCAGCAGGGCCACGTCTGTCTGGGGGCCTCCATGGAGCAGGGGTCGGGCTCTAGGAGGGGACAAGCCAGAGTGGGGTCACCGTGAGGAAGTGATGACAAGGTTGTGGAGCAAGGAGGGGTCTGAGCTGAGAGGGAATGAGGTAGTTCTCCAGTGGCTTGGCCAGGTCACATGCGGGGAGCCGGGGAGTGTGGGTGGAGGTGGGGGACAGCGCCCCACCCCCCCGGGGCCGCCAGCTGGCCAGCAGTGGGACAAGAGTGGCGGGCATGACAGGGCACTTATGGCCTCAGGAGGGACTCAGGTGGGGGGGGGGCTCCCGGTGACCCCTGACCTCTGGTATGTAACACACACACACACCCTCCCCCCCCCCCCCCCCCCCCCCCGCCCCTTGAGCCCAGAGGCCTGTGGCAGCCACAGGGTGCAGGGGGGCCGGAAGGGGGCCCACCAGCACCGAGCCTGGAGATGCCCGCAGCCCTGGCGACTCCTTGACTCAGATTCCTGACCCACAGGAAGCGTGACACAATGACGCATGCCACTGTAAGCTGCCACGTTTGGGATGACTTGTCACACGGCGATAGCTGACTACCGCAGAGAGGGGAGGGAGCCCGGAGCAAAGGAAGAACCTTCAGGAAGGTAAAGGGAGGATCAGGAGGGGAGTCAGCAACTCAGCAAACAGATCTGCTTCTCCAGAAAAGCCAGAAATCCAGGTTTAGGTGGGAAGTCCCCCTGAGCCCCACCTGCCTCCTGACCTCACCACACAGACACAGATGCACCCCCAGCTCCCCCGGGGCCCCCCACAGCCTACTTCCCTTCAAGCCAGGCCCAAGGTTAGTTACCTCTGTCCCTGACCGCTGCGGGCAGGCACAAGCAGGCGCCGTGCAGGGCCTCGTCCCACCCCCTGCCCTTCTGTTGGGGTCCTACGGGTCCTGTGGCCATCTCCTCCTCAAGGGCCTTTCGGACTCAGTCATTTCGGATTTCGACTACGTATCTGTCCTCACATCTGCGACAGGTGACGAAGGGTGGGATGGCCTGACTTCTCTCAATCTTACGTGTGTTCACATACGTTAAGGACTTTTTAAGAGCTGGCCTAAGATGCATTACAACTTAATTTAGATTTAATTCTAATGTTAATTTAAAATAAATTGAAAGCTTATTTTTAGGAGACCCACAGGGATGAAAAAGTCTCAGAAAGGGGACTGGCTTCAGGCAAACTGCCCACGAGTGACCTGCTGGCCGGGTGGCTGGGGCACACGGCAGGCTGACGGCACAGGGCACCTGCCCCACTGGGCAGACCCAGCAGGCCCTGTGGGCTCCAGAGTCCAGCTCCTTCCACCGCGTCCTGTGCAGGGTGAGGAGGGCCGTGCACTGAGGCCAGGGACGAAGGGATCTGTTGTCAGCACCCCCAGAAGGTGCCGCGGAGGCCAGAAGGGAGGTGGGAGCCCCAGTTCCACCCTCACCTGACTCACATCCCTGCCCGGGGCCTGAACCCGCAGCCTGCAGGCCGCCGGGGCCCTGGGGAGCGCCGCCGGTGAGGAGGCGCCCGGGCTGGTGCCACACGGTGCCTTCCTGAGCACACGTGCCAAGGCTACAAGGGTGCAGGGCCGGGGGCGTGAGCGCGGGGCTGGGAGGGAAGCGTGACGGGCGGGAGGGACCTGAGTGAGTCGCACAGGCTGGGGTGGAAGGTCTACAGGGCACAGGGGGACACTGATGGCCCAGGGACCACCTGGAGCTCCGGGCTCCCCCTGGGCAGGTGGGTGGTGCAGGGGAGGGGGAGTCCGAGCCACCTCCAGGGGTCACACATCTCCAACCCAGCACCCGGGGGCCACGACACAGCCAGGCAGGGGGGCAGCAGCCCACCGGGCCTCCCAGCAGATGTGGGGGGCCAGCTCCACAGACAGACTGGGCTGGGGCTGCCCTGCAGAGTCAGAGGAGGGAGGGAGGGGGAAGCAGAGAGGGAGCGGGGAGGCCGGCGCGGACCTCGAAGTTCCTGGGCCTCCTGTGCTCAGTGAGGATCCAGGGGCAGAGGACAGAGCCAGCAGCGGGTGGGTGACCCTCCCCACCTGTAAGTCAGTGGCCTGTGACCTCCCTACGGGTCTCCCCAGCCTCACACTCATTGGCCCAAATCAACCACAGGTGTGGGCGGGGTCAGGGTTTGGAGGCACAGAAAACGGGGAAGCAGGAAGGAGGCCACGCAGGGCACATCCGCGGAGGGGCAGGGCAGAGGGCTGGGGACTAGGACGGTGGCAGCCGGGGATAGAGGAGCAGATGCCTGGCCCCCGTCCCACTAGCATCTCGACACACAGAAAGGAGGCACTCCTCCCTGCTGACCCGCCCGCCCGGGACCTGGCCCGGGTCATCTGCCCAGTTCCCCGGGGGCCGCCCTGCCTCTGGCCTCGGATGCTCCCCGTGGTCTCCAGAGAGAGATGCCGGCACCCCCACTCCACGCGCAGGTCCACGGCTCCTCGTGCTGCCCCATGGGGCTCTAGGACCTGCAGGCAGGTCGCTCTGCCCACCCCAGGGGTTGCACCTCTGTCCCTACGAGGCCAAACCCCCGTGAGAAGCCCCAGACACGTCCATTAGCCCCACTCTATGCCTACGGCCCCCAGAAGCAAGAGCCCACCCCGGTGGGCCATGGCAGGACCCCAGTGCCGGGGCGCAGGAGCCAGAACCCATTTCCTACCTCTGTGATCAAGACCACAAGACCTCAACGGAGAAGGGCTGGGGGGGCTGTGACCCATGAGGGAGGGGCCCCAAGTGCTTCCCTGCCTGTCCCCCCGGGGAAGCAGCCCCTCCTGCAAGACTCAGGCAGCACCTTCTCTGCAGGCCCCTGGGCGCATCCTGGGGCCGGGTTGTGCACACGTGTGTGTCCAGCCAGCTCCAACGGGCTCCTCGGGGACAGAGCAGGGGCCCCCGGCTGTCAGAAAGCCTGTGTATGGCCAGTCCCACCACGCACACCTCCCGGGCCAGGCGTCTGGCCAGAGAACCAGGAGCCAGCTCCCAGGGGTGAAAGGCCTGACCCCTCGCATGGAGATGCCACGGAGGGCATGGGATGAGACTCCAGGCCCCGCCTGGGGGGCTCCTGTGTCTCTCCAGGGCCCTAATCTTGGGGGGGGGGGTGGCCCCACCCCATCCAACTCTGCCTGCAGCCACAGGGGAGGGGAGGGCAGCCCTCCCCAGCTCCCCCCCTCACCCACCACTGCCCTATGACTCTGGTGAAGCCGCTGGCCTCTGCCCCCAGCCCCCGCCTCCAGGTGGGACTCTAACAGGGGGACAGCTCACTCTGCCAATCTGTTTAGCTCCGACACCTTTTAATATGTGGCGCACACAGCTTGGGAGCCTCTGCAAATGACGAGATGCTTCTGGAAGATGAGGAGACGCTGACCTGGCCCCTGGGAGGTGGCCACACAGGCTAGGGACACGCAGGGAGCACTGCCAGCATGCATGTCGCACTCAGGTAGGGAGAGGGCACCTTGGTTTTCGAGAACAGACCAAGGGTCAGGGCAGACCCTGGCACGTCTCCCATCCCTCTCCCCCTAACTCGGTCCTCCCAGAGACAGTCCTTATCTGCCCCTTTCTCCGACGTGGCTGTGAAATCATGGGAGGAAAACCAAACGGGGCCCTCCTCACTCCCCCAGGCATGTGCGTGCCACCCTGGCAGGGCACACATCCCCCCCTGGGGGCCCCCACCACCCTGGGAGGCCCAGCCCCGGCGGGCCTGGGGGAGGGGGGCACACCCAGGAGGGCACCCACCCCGCCGGCAGTGGGCAGGGTCTCGTGCACCGGGCAGCCAGGAGGTCAGGGCCAGAGATGGGCTGGAGGCCCAGGGAGGCCCTCCCGGGAAGGACAGGTGGAGTCTGAGCAGAACACGGTGGGGGTGGGGGTGGGGGTGGGGGTGGGGGTGGGGGGCTGGGTGGAGCTGCCCAGCACGGGCACCTGGGGGCTCTGAGAATCTGAGGCCAGGACCCTCTGGGACCAGCTGCATGACGAGGCCCGGGCGGCGGTGGCCGTGGAACTGGCTGGGGGGTGGTGCCGGCGGGGGGGGGGGGGGCAGGGCAGGGAGCCCACTGGGAGTACTGGGGGCTGCCCTGGGAGCCACGGGGTGTCCTGCGGGAAGAGCTTCCAGGGTCCACGGTGAGAGGGCAAGAGGGAACTCGAGCAAGGCGACCAGTCCCCTCCTGCAAGGGCGGGCCCTGAGTGGGCACCACCCTGGCCGGCCGGAGCTCAAGGACAGAGCAGGTGGCGCGAATGGACACGGGCCAGCGCTCGCATTCAGGTCACCGGACGGCCGGCTCTCCCAGGGGCGCTGGAATGTGATTCCTTGAAGGCTGGTTGGGTGGGCACGTGCCACCTGTGGGCACGCGTGGGGCCTGTGTTGGGCAGCGCGGCCCCAGCCTGGGCTCTGGGCCCCAGCGGGCCTCCTCCCCGCTGTCCAGCTGTGCTCAGCACTCGGGGGGCCGCACCGCCTGCCCCTGGAGCTGCCTGTGGAAGGGAGTCCCTGGGAGGAAAGCCCCTGGCTGCCCCGGGGGACAGGCCGAGGGACAGGCCGAGGGACTCAGCCAAGACCTGCCTTCCCAGAAGATGGCAGGGGCCGTTCAGTCCTTATGCAATTTGCCTCAGGCATCTCCATCTCTCTCTCCATCTCTCTCTCCATCTCTCTCTCTCTCTCTCTCTCTCTCTCCCTCTCTCGGTGGGGCGGCCCCAGGAAGGCATTGCTCCCAGGCCGCCCTCGGGCCCCAGCCAGCTGCTGAGAGGCCTCGATGGACAGCACCAGGGTCCTCTCCTCGGTCCCCCATTTCTGGAAATATCCAGCGGAAAACCAAGTTCCTGCCCTGAGGCGGGGAGGGGCCGTTTCCTCTTTCCTCCGGGGCCAGGCACGCAGTGGGTCCCCCCAGCGCATGGCACCGGCCTTCGCATCTGAAGACACTGGACTCTTTGTTGGGGGGTGGCGGGGGGGGGGGGGCAGGGAAGCCGACCCACCTGTTCCTTGTCTTCCCCTCCTCCCCCCACCCCAGGCCAGAATGAGAAAACCACTTCCTGGCTGATCCCATCTGGAACCTAATCGCCCGGACAGCTGCCGTGGCCCTTGGTGCCAGCTCCTGGTCCCGCTCGGCGCTGGACGCCGCCCCGCGGCCGCCCTCGCCCCCCCCCCCCTCCAGCGCCGTCCCTGTCGCCGGCCGGGGCAGCTGCGCTCAGGGCCAGGGAGGCAGGATGTTATGTATTACAACCAACAGGGGCGGCCCACTGTCAAGCGGGCCCGCGTGATCTAAACGGTATATTATCCCATAAAAACGTCATCGGGCAGAGCGGCAGAGCCAAGGTGCAGCGGCAGGCAGCCCCACCGAGCGCCGCAGGCGCAGGCCCAGCTTCCTCGGGGCTGGGGGGAAGGGGTGGGGGTGGGGGGAAGGGGGACGGGACTGGGAGAGGGGCTGGGGGTGCCGGGGAGGAAGGGGCTGGAGGGGAAGGGGCTGGGGGAGGGGCCAGGGAGGAAGGGCTGAGGGAGGGGGCTGGCGGGAGGGGGCTGGGGGCTGGGGGCTGGGGGAGGGGGGTGGGGGAAAGGGGATGGGACTGGGGGAGGGGCTGAGGAGGGGGCCCGGGGGACAGTTTCTAGAGGCGGCAGGCTAGCTTTGATTTTGTTGTTCCCCTGCAATCCCCAGTCTTTGGCCCCAGAGGAACAGGGGAACAGGGGAACAGGGGAACAGGGAACCGAGAGCTGCTCCCTGGAGAGCTGCTCCCTGGTGGATGACGGGGGCGGGGGACATCAGACAGGTCACCTGTCTGCGTGCTGTGCCTTGGCGGGGCTGTCTCCAAGGGGCATCCCGGAGAAGCCACCTCTCCAGGAGGCTGCAGGCCAGGACCGGAGGTTCGAGAACCTTCTCTTGATGGGTGGTGACAGGCCAGGCTGTCCTTGGACACCTGTCCTGGGGGGATGGTTTCTTCTGAGAAGCTGCCAGAAGTCACTCACAGGGTGCACACAGTGGACACGGCTTGGGCAAGGGCTAAGGACCCGAGGCCTGGGGAGCGCGCCCGCCAAAGGCTGTGAAGGGTCTTCTCTTGGGACTGGTGACGGAGACCAGCCCTTCATGCACGCCCTCGACGGGGAGACCGGGGCCCCTCTGAAGGACAGCACGTGCCTTGGGCTGAAATCAGGGGGCTGGGGGGGCGGTGGGAACCTCCGGGGGCTCTGCTCACGCCAGTCAAAACAGCGGCCACGCAGGGTCCAGGGTGCAGGGCAGCTCCCATCTGCTGGGGCCCAGAGGCCTCTCCCAGCGGGCTGTGCCTGCTCGTCACAGGGCGCTGCTGGGTGGACCCGGGGTGGGCTCCTTGGGCTTCCTGCCAGCTGTCCCCAGCGGGCCTTCTTCTCACCCCTGTCCACTGTGCTCCAGGGGGTGCCACTAAGGCCCTCCTCCGCCCACGCGGAAGCACTAGCCGGGCAGTCTCTGTCCTGGGGACTCCCCCCACCCCTGGAGCTGGACCGGGGGCATCCTGGGAAGCGGGGTCTTTCAGGAGTTTAGGAGGGCCCGCAGAGATCTCTTGGGGGGGGGGTTCCACTGAGGCACAACCAAGGAACAGAAGAGAGCCAAGCGGGGGTGCTCTGACCCTAATCCCTTGGTGGAAACTTAACATTCCTGGAAGTGGCTGAACATGGACATCTGCCGCCTGAAGACACCAGCCAACAACGCTGCACTTCCGGCCTCGGGTCCTCCCTGCAGTGTCTTCTCCAACAAGCCCACTAAACTCTTACTTTGGCGGGGAGACCTGAGGACTCCCTAGAGAGGAAAGACTTCCACCCTCCTGCCCCCACCCCAGTCCTGTCCTGTCCTCCTCCTCTGACCACTGACCCCAGACACCAGGAGAGAGAAGCGCCAGCAGGGGACAGGGGTGCTACCTGCCCGGCTCCGGGAGAGGCTGCAGCACATCCCGCACGCTCTGGCACATTATTTATGCTCACAGCCCGCTCTGATGACATATGTAAGTTGACAGCGAACATCCTATCAACTTGCTGGAGTGTATCTTGATTGTTAAAACACACTCTTAAAGGTGTACGATCATTTATCAAATTAAAATAGCCGCACCTTGCCTGTCTCTTTCCCGTCGCCCCCAACCGCCCCCTCCCTGCAGGCAGCCCCCCTCCTCCTTCCACCTCCTAGGCATCCGGCCTTTGCACCCAGGCCCTCCTCCTCAGGAGCCTGGAGGGACTCGAGCTTCCAGGGACCCCAGGCCCGCCACCCCCTCCCCATCCCGCCCCAGGCCAGGGCAAGCCCACTAATCGCCAAGTGACAAACGCCAGAAGCCCCACCAATTAAATTTAAACTCATGCAAAGCTCAGTGGCCAGTAAATTATTATTTTTATTAGCTTGAACCAAGTTCCCGTAAGAGAGAAAGTCAACTTGCTCCCATGAATGGCTCTTGTATAATTTATTTAACTCTGTGCTCTTTGCCAAAGCCTGGAATATTTTTAGCTCGTTCTGTTGTTGGATTTGGCTTTTTTATGTGTGTTTCTGAGGGGTATTTTTAGCCTCATCCGTGTTATTCTAACAGACTCCTATGCGTTTGGTCCTGTCTGTGCGGGCTGCTGAACCTAGTCTCGAAGCAGAGGAGGGAGATTTCTAAGAATAACCGGGGAGTGTTTGGGGGTGCGTGTGTTTTCCTGGGGAGATGGGCTCTCCGTACCAGGCCGCTCCCCGCCTCGCGGGCTAATTTGCTTTATTACTCACGTGACCTGAATATTCCTATAGGAATATCCTTATGGGCGATAATCAGACACGGGCAGCCCGAGCCCCAGTGAGAAAAAACCCACATTCCAAAAATGGCTTCGGCGGGGCCGCCGGGGTTCCCGGCTCTGCAGCGGGGCGGCCGCTTTGATGTCTGCTTCTGTCACTTCCAGAGCAGGATGGGTAGAGTCTTCAGAAAGTAACTCTTTTCACACCTACTTAATGTTGGTAACTGTTGCAGAAACACCATCCTGTCATTGAGTTAATGAGGTATTTACGAAAATGTATTTTTTCTCCTTTACAAAAAAAATCACATGACGAGGGAGGGAGAACCTCTGATGGGGTCTTTTCACACTAGGAAATTATCTTTTTTTCCTCCAGTGTGTTTTGCTTTCTTTCTTTTGGAGGCTGGTAATCAGGAGTATGTTGAGCGACGGAGGGGTCGGCCGAACCCCCTACAGAAGGGACCTGCCGCCCTGCTCCTTCCCAACGTCCCCGCCCCCCCCACCCCGCAGCACCTGGCTTCCAGGCTGGGCCACGTACACCCCAAAAGACACGAGAGAAGAGGCAGAGGAGGACCCAGCCCACAGCCAGATCGCGGAAAAGCAAGACCTGCATGGGCACCTCCGCCTGCCTTGGGGAAGGGCCGGGTGCTTCTGGAAGGCTTGGCCTCAGGGGGGATGGACGAGGAGGATGAGGGCAGGGCCGGCCGGCCGGAAGAGGGGGTGGGGGCCGGCCTCTCCCAGGCCCGGCGTCTCTTTCTTAAGCGCCTTTCTTAAGTGCAGGGAGAGGCGCGGTCCCCAACCGCTCCAGGCAGTAGTGCTGATGAAAAATCTTGGGTTGATGCGTTGTTGATTTTCCTTTTTTTTTTCCCCCTAGATTTCACAGCTTTGCCTCCGGACCATCTGTATTAGAGACAAAATCTAACACTGCACTAAAAATAATGATTCCAAACATTTTAATTGCACCTTTTGGTGACAAGGTTACTGGAACTGCACTTTACCATAAAACCCTACAGCCCGATTACAAAGCTACCAGCACTTTCATTTTTAGAAAGACAATGAAAGAAGCCTTGGAGCCCAACGTCCCATCAGGGTCCTCAGGCTGACATCCTGAGAGCACTGGGTGGGGCGGGACCGGCGGGCGGGCGGGCGGGGGCAGGGAGCCTCTGGGCCCAGCCCGGTGGCCACGCCAGGGATGAGCCGCCCTGGGAACGCAGGGACTCCACCCGGGCCGGCGGGACCCTACTCCCCGTTAGACCTGGACACACGAAGAAGCTGGGAGTGATTCTCCTTTCAGCAGGGCCGTCGCGGCGGGGAGGGGCGGCTGGGCTGCCGGCAGCCTTGGCCTGGCCTGCGGATCGGAGGCCATCCGCGGAAATGGGCAGAAAGTCCGCCAAACTAGCCATTTGGAAATCCGCACACAAATGGGGAAAATTTTTTTTAACTTAATTATACTTTTTTTCTTTCTAAACTAGATCATATATGGATACAGACCAAAGCAAAGTGATCTGGGGTATAATTCCTTTAAAAAAAAATTGATGTAGCTAAAATTTAAAAACCAATACGATATTCTGGCTTTCAGCAATTTCAAAAGGCTTTCAGCGGCAGATGTTTCTAGCTGGACGCCCGTTCCGCCAGCCTTTCCGTCACTAATGGGTCGGACACCTCCAAGCACAATAGGTCTCTCTGGTCCCCCAGGGGGGTGGAAATGGCCTCCAGGAACAAGGAACACGTGGCCCTCCGGCCCCCCTCTGAGGGTGCCCTGGGGACCTCCAGCGCCCCCTAGAGCACCCTGCATAAGGGGAGGCGGGCTGAGTCTAGGTCAAGGACACAGACCAGGCCGGCGCCCACCCAGGATCTCCAAACCCAGCATGGCCTCTGCTCCAAGAACCACGTGGTCAAACTTGGAATGAGCAAGACAATGGTTCAGGCCACCCGACCACATTCCCACCTGACTTTGTGGTGCCTGTATCGGGCAAAAACAGCAAGAAAGGGACATGGCGGCTGACCGAGACCCGGCCCGGCTGTGGGTTGATGAGTGGGGACAGGGGAGGCAGCGGGGACCTGAGCTGACGGGGAACCTCACCTGGCTGTGCCTCCCCAGAGAGGGATGGCCCTGGGGAAGCCTTGGCGTCGGGGGCCCTTCTAGACCCTTGTTTCGGCGGCGATGCTACTACCTGCCCGGCTAGCCCGCACGGTGTGGCGGGGGGGGGGGGGGGGGGGGGGGTTTGGGGGTGCAGCTGCTTCCTCCCATCCCCCAACCTGCAAGCTCAGCCTGCCCACCCTCAGCAGAGGCTGCAAGGCTGCAGCCAGGAGAAGGGGCTGGGAGGGAGGCCGCACCGTCCCCGCCAGCTCGCGCCCCAGCCCCAGCCGCAGCCCCCCAGCGTAGGCTGAGCTGGGTGGGCAGCAGCTCCAGCGCAGAGGCAGGAGAGACACTTAACTTCAGGGACAGCCAGGACAGATATTTTTAAATCACCAATTTCCCAAGCAAGTACGTTTCCTCTTTCGAGTTATAAATCTAGAGAGGAGAAAAGAAGAGGGCAGAACGAGGGGAACAGCAGGAAGAGAAAGAAGGGCGGCCTCGCCGAGGGCGCGAGGGCTGGCGCTGGAACAGGAAGCACCTCTCACGCGGAGCTGAGTCTAGGAGAGCCGGGGAGCCCAGCCCCTACCCTCCTGCCGCCTCCGTCTGAACTTTCTGAACCTCCAAACTAAAACCCCATTCGTAATTAAGCAATTTTGCATATTTTTTTCTTTTTAGGAAATTTATATTTCCCTTCCTGACTGCCCTCCCTCCTGACATCCTCCCTTCTCAGCCCGGCTCTTCCATCCGTTTTAATCCACACACTAATTGTAATCCCATTAAAGCAGATATAATTTTATTAGTATTCACAGTTCATCAAGCTAGCAATAATAACTGTTACTGCCAAATTAACAAACAAACAAACAAACAAAAAAAAGTGGCAATGTTTCCGATGTTTGGAACACACTGTAAACAAAAGCCAGCCGGCCTCCGAGGCTGACCAGCAGGTCCGCACACCAAGCCCCAAACCACCCCTGCCAGCTCCGAGGGCGCCGGCCAGTGACCTCCGGGGTCTGCTGGAGGCGGAGGCACCCTGGCTCCCCGCGGCCCAGCTCTGCTTCTCCCGTGACCCCGCTCAACGGTCACATCGGGCGGCCCGGAGGGTTCAGGGTCGCTCTGGAGGCCTGGGTCAGCCCTGCCAAGGACCAGCCCTCTCCGGAAGGGGAGGGGGGCACACTCAGGAGATCTCTTGGAGCAAACTGGCAGCGCGCTCGCCTCCACCGAAATCCCAAGGCAGCTCCCCCGGCCCCGGGCCTCAGCCTCGGCCGCCAGCCTGGGCCGCGCTCCGGCGCGCTGGGGCCGGCGTTAGCAGGATACCAGAGGCGCCTGTCAAAGCACACGCAGCCCCTGCAAACCCATTCTCACCCTGACACTTCAAGGCTTTATATAGAAACAGGATTTGCTCGTCTTACCGCAGCAGTGCCCATTAGCGCTCGCCCCGCGCACACCGCCCTAATCCTCCGGCCGCGGGCCCCCCGCCCCCCGTCACAACAGCCGTTTTGTTCCCGCAGAAAGCGCCTCGTTGTCCCAGCCCCGGAATGTCTTAAGGATGTGAATGCAGCATGCAGAAAGGAGGTTTCCGGGGAATTTAGCTTTTTTTTTTTTTTTTTTTTCCCCTAACCCCCTGCAGGAAGGGGTGGGGGAGGGGGGCCGGAGGGGAAAGGCTTTATTTTTAGCCGGCCCCGGGGCTGCCCCTCGGAGACCCCGGGGACCCCGGGGAAGGCCGGTGCAAACCGCGATGATCCGCCTGGGGCCCGCCGCCGTCGCCCGGGCAGGGAAATGAAACCGAAGGCGGCTCGGCGAGCGCTCGGGGCGCAGGAGGGGCGCGCGCCCGTCCCCCCGGCACCGCGCCCCGCGCCCCCCGAGCCCCCGCACCCCGCGCCCCCGCGCCCGGCACTGACCTGTGTGCGAAGCCATGGGCAGCGGCGACGGGAAGTACTTTCCGGGCTGGAAGTGCGCCGGGGGCTGCGCGGGGGGCCCGGCCGGGGCCAGGCGCGCGGCGGCGGCGCTGCGGTGGCCCAGGCTCCCGCGCTCCGACAGCAGATGCGGCGGCGGCGCGAAGTCGCGGCCATCCATGCCGGGCCCCCGCCCCGGCCCCGGCCCCACGCCGCCTCCGGGGATCAGCGCGGCCGGGGCCCGGGGGCGGCTCGGCGCGCGCGGGCGGCGCGCGGGCGGGCGGCGCGGAGGAGGCGGCGTCCGGGGTCACCGGCGGGGCGGAGGGCCGGTCAGCACGCCGGCGGGCTGGGTTCCTCGGCGGGCGGCCGCGCGCCGGGCCGGCGGCCGCCGTGCGGGTCCATGGTCTGCGGAGGCAAAAGCACAAGACACTCGGTGACTCCGGGGCTCGGCTCGCCCAGGGGGGTCCTCGCCCCGCCCGCCCCAGCGGCGGCCGGACAGGCCGCCGGGGCCCGGGGCTCACCGGCCGCCCGCGCGCGCGCCGCGGATGCCCCCGCGCACACGCACCGGCCCGGCCGCGCTCGGCCCCTCGGAGCCCGGGGGAACCCGGCTGCAGCGCTCGCCGCTTCCCCTTCGCGTCCCCGCGGGTCCCTGCGGCGAGGGCGCCGCGGCAAGAGGCTGCTGGCTCCGCTGGGTGATAAAAACCCAAATCTGCGAAGCCATCACGCACACACACACACAGACACACACACTCGCACGCACACCCTCTCCCCTCCCCCGCTGCCCGGAGGTGTCTCGGAGGAAAGGCCTGAGGTCCACGCTCGCCTCTCCCCCCCATTCCGAGGTCCAGCTTTTACTACATTCCGCTTAACCGAATAACCATGCTAATTAAGCGAGTAATTTTATTGATTGTAACTCAAGAGTTGTTTTTTTTTTTATAACCTTCTCTTTTCTGCACTTCTCCCATCCCCCCATGCGTCTTTCGGCCCATTCTTTAGAACCCGCCGCCACCCCCCCCACCCAGGGGGACAACCCTCCCCACCCACCCACAGCACCGAGGCAGGGCCTGGGGCCAGCTCCGCCGATCCCGGGAGCCTGCGTCCGCCGCCGGGGTCACCTGGGCGGCCACGCCGCAGTGCCCGGCCCACCGGCCCGACCCGGGAGCTTCCCGGCGAGGCTGGAACAATTACCCCGCCCCCCAATCCAATTCGCCCAGGATCTTCCTCTGCGGACTGGGGGCTTTGGGGCGGCGTGAGGGGTGGGGGTGCCGAATGCTCTGAGGCTCAGAATTTCCCTCTTAGCGCCCCAAATCGGCCACAGAATTTCCCCCTGCAGTGCCAGCCCCGGGGTCGCCAAGCTGCACGCGGGGGTCTGCGGTGCCAGCGCTGCCCACGGCCCCAAGCGACCTTCGCCCCAGCCCAGTCCCAGCCACCCCGGGGCTCAGTCCTGGGCTTCCACGTCCCGGCTGGGCCGCCCAGAAACACCCCCACCTCGCTTCTTCCAACCCCCACCCACCCAGGGGAGTGCACCCCGGGCTGTGCGTGGAACGCGGGGCAGGCAGGGCAGGCGGCGGACACCGAGAAGCCGCTCGCCCGTGTGCCCGCGTGGACCTCTTTCACTTTGCATATTTCCCCTCATTTCCTAAATCCGCAAAGCTGCATTGTTTGGGTGTTTGCTATCACCTCCAACAAAAGGGAGATGGGTGGTAGGCTCAAGATCCTTGATTGTGGACCGTGCAGAAAACCTGATTTAAATTTTTTTTTTTTTTTTTTTTTTTTTTTGCCGTCCCACCATGACAGCAGAGCCACGGAGATGTTTTCCATTTCGTGAATACCATTTTAAATTGCTATATTTAATGCTACGAGTTCAACAGCGTCTTATTTGCAGACTATTTTGTGTTTGATTTAATCTATAACCGAAAACATAATGTATTAAGTGAATACATATTTGCTCAGCTGATAAGCTTTTTTAATATTTATTCGGAGAACTTCTGCATTGTAAATAAATGGGACCCAGACAGAGTCCTCTTTGTCTCTCAACTTCCTACAAAGGGGTTTGGGGTTCCCTCGCCTCTAGGGATCGCCAGCTCTCTCCCCCGGTCTAACAAATCACTCGCCGCGCGGCGGCTCGGGCCTGCAAAGCGAGCGCCGAGCCGCCAGGGCCCAGGCAGCGCCGGCGAGGGGGCAGCCCGCGCCGGGGTCAGGGGAGGGGCTGCCCGGGCCGGGGGCCTCGGCCGGACAAAGGGAGGGCAGGAGGGGAGGGAGGTCTGGAGCCTGCGGCTTCAAAGGCGCCGAGGGCCCTGGGCTGCGCCCGCGGGGGTGCAGGGCTGCCCGGCGGCCTCCGGGGAGTCGTGTGCGCTACGCTTTTGTTTTGTGGGATTTCTTTTTTCCAGTAAAGAGATTTCAGTTCTGCCGAGAAAGCGCGAGCCGCTCGCGGTTCTCGGGACGCGGGCTGGGCGGCCGGCAGCAGCGGTCATGGTCCACCCCCGGCGGGCGGATCGCGGGCCCCGCAGCCCGCCAGACTTTTTACGCAGCTGGGGGGAGAACTGCAGTCGCCCGCCTGTGCAACCGCGACCCTCCCTGGGCTGGAGGGGCTCCCCTTTGTGCTTTCTGCTCGCGGGGACAGGCCGCGCAGCGCCTCCCCGCCGGCCTGCGGAAGCCAGGCCGAGGCGGGCGCGGGGCGGGGGCGCACGGCCTGGGCTCGGAGCCCCGGAGCCTCGGAGCCCCGGAGCCCCCGCCGGCAGGACCCCTCCCCCCAGCTCGGGAGAGGCCGCGGCGGAGGTCGGCGCTGCAGCCCCGGGCCTGGCCGCGCTGGGGGAGGGAATGGAGCGAGCGCGGCGGAGCGCCGGGGGCTGCGCGCGGGCCGGGGACACCATGACTAGGGCATTTTGGAAGGAACCGCACTTGGGAACGCCGGGCTGGCGGGGCCCGCTCCCAGAGCCGCCGTCCCCCCTTGGCGTGGCTCGCGCGCCCCTCGCTCTGGGGCTCCTCCAGGTCGCCTTCGGGTTTAGCCAAAGGACTAAAAGCCGCACGGCCGCATCTGCCGCCCTCGGGGGACGAGCACCCCCTTCGGAGCGCCTTCCCCGGCGCCGTCTCCCCGCGCGCGGACGCCGTGGGGCCTGCAGGCCGGGCTGCGGCCAGGGGCGCACGGGGGCGCGGGCTGCTCGGGCGCCGCCGCACAACCCGCTCCCTGCGAAATGGCCGCGCCCGCCCCCGCGGGAGGGGATGGGGTCCCCGGCCGCGCCGGAACCCGCGCCCCCAGGGCACGCTCCCCCGCAGACCCCGCCTGGAGGGCCGGGGCCCGGGACCCCGCACGCTGCCCGGAACGCGCGCGGCGAGAACGCCCCGCTGCGCTGGCCTCGCCGCCCCCTTCTGCGTCCAGCATCCCCCACCCCCCAGGAAAAGAATTTCTGAAATGCTCTGCAGTGAATCAGGCTCTGGAAAGCCAAACCCGAGAGCGCGCTCGCCCGTCCCCGCCCCGGCCCCTCGCCGGCACCCAGCCGGCGGCCGGAAAGCCCCTGCGGCCAGCGGCCCGGGCCCCGGAGCCACCCCGCGCCGGCCCGTTCCCAGCGCGGCTGAGCGACCGGGCGGGGCCGAGCGGAGCTGCTCGGGGGAGGGAGCGAGGCGGGGTGGGGGGGGCGAGCCACCGGGGCTCGTCCGCGGTCGGCCGGCGCCCGGGTCCCCGCCGACTGTCCGCTTGCAGCCACCCGCGCGCTCCGCGCTGGACGCAGCCCGGCCGTCCCTGTCCTGTCGCGATTATTTATTTCTAATGCTGGGTGTCGATCGAGACAACAAGCGCTCAGAGCAAAGCAAGGACGCATTACGGGGGGAGGGGGGGCGGAATTTCAAACCGATCGATACGATTTTTCAGAGGAAAAAAAAATCGCTCTTATATATATAGTCCATCTTAAAAAAAAAAGCCTACTCGACATTATAACGGAATCTTAAAAAGGGAAGATATATCTTTCTCAACATCACAACCCTGAATCTCTTGCTAAAGAGAAAAAAAATGTAAATCCCCGAAGCCGAAATAAAAAAATAAAATAATAATAAAAATACAAAAACAAAAAAAAATGAAAGCAATTTCAGTTACTTACTGGAGGTTGTTTCCTGGATACAATTGAATGCAATACAATTAAATCAGTAAATGTG
Organism: Canis lupus familiaris; assembly: GCF_011100685.1. NCBI lineage: Eukaryota > Metazoa > Chordata > Mammalia > Carnivora > Canidae > Canis > Canis lupus. Next base: position 1,563,209 of record NC_049230.1, read on the forward strand.
ACTTTGTTTTGTATTCCTATTGGTATTTTCAATGTGCTGACTGTTGCACTGTAAAGGCACCGCTTCCACAACAACGACTCTAGCGAGCCCATCCAGAGCGGCTCTCAAACCTGCAGCCCGGCGCGGCGAGCCACGGGCCCTGCATACTAATAAGCTCGTGCCACTCAGCCCCGAGCAGCGGGCGCGCTGATTGGCCGCGCCGCCCTCCGCGGCCGGGAGCTCGTGCCACTCATTCGGCGTAAACAGGCCTCCCAATAGGCTGGCGCGGGGCCAGAGAGCTGCCAATCAGGGAGCAGCAGGGCTACTACTGAGCCCGATGGCGCCTAATTCAAGCCCGGCGACTGCGCAGCTCCTCTGCGCAGATCGTTGCTGCTGAATGGGAATGCGATGGCGCAGGGCGGGAGAGCGAGCGGGGCGAGTGGGAGCGCGTGTCCGCGCGCAGGGGACGCTTTTCCTTTTCCCTTTCTTCCTTTTCCTTTTCCTTTTCCCTTTTTAATGCAATCCAGCAGGTCTCACGTTGGCCTTCCGGTGCATCCAGGCCGGGACGAGAAACAGCAGCGCCCGCGAAGGCAGATGTTTTTGTTCCTACCTGGGACCGGCCTGGCAGGTGGCTGAACCGTGCGTACGTAGGCCCGATCTCGGCGCAGAGGCCTCCTCGGCTTTGCGGCCCCTCCACCGCTCCGGACCCTGGCCTGCTCGGACCGAGCCCGGGGATGCGCGCTCGCTGGAGGCCGGGACAGTGCGCGTGGGCCCCCGGAGTCACCTGCCTGGCCGCCTCTCCCCCAGCCTGCCCATCACACCTCAGGGACTCCGTCCTGCATCTCTGGCCATCTACCTGCGACTCCCATTTTCATCTCCCTCGGCCGTCCTTTGCCACGGAGCACCGACCTAAATGAAATACGGGGCTGTAAGGCGAAGACAAATATTGCCCTTTTCTTCATCTGCAGCTAGATTAAAAAAAAAAAAAAAACGTTCACCTTGATATGCACAGGGCGAAGACCCTGCACGGTGTTTCTCGGTGCCACTCTTCTGCATCTCCGCTCCATTCTTCCCGCAATTGAAAGGAGCCACTGAACGATTGTCTTCCTCGTTACGAGACGCAAAGCACTTTAAAAAAAAAATAGTCTCCGAATAAATATTTCTGTTGGAATGTGGTTTCCCAACAAAATGCTATTTATTCTCGGGGAGTCCAGGTGGTGTCTCAGTAGTGATGGGTGCATTATTCTTGCCCCTCTTTCTCATTGTGAGTCTCGGCCCCCACCTCTGGGGGACCAAAAAAAAAAAAAAAAGGATATTTGTTTTGTTAGATGCTGACAAACGCGTGCACACGCATTACGGCTTCTCCAGCGGCTCATTCCGATGGGGACACGAAGGGGTTAAGCCCGGGGCCTTCTGTTGTCTCCTTCCTTTCCCGCCCCCCCCGCCCCCCGCCCGCTCCCGCGGGACCGCCGGGATTGGCTGGCGCGCTGCCAGCAGGCTGTCCATCACCGAGTGTAAACAAGGCGCTGATTGGCTGTTGTCCAGTCCGCACTGGGCCTCCTGAAAAAAGCAATTACTGGCTCCGCGGTTTCAAGGCGCCCAAGGCCGCTTGATGAAAGGAGATAAGCTGGGGACAGTTTCCAGGACCCCCACGGGCCGACCCCGGCAGCCCGGGAGCCGAGGTGCGCCGCAGAGCCCGCGGATCAAAGGAATCCGGAGAGAAAGGGGAAGCAGGCGCACGGCCCGGGCCGGCCTTCCCCCGCGGGCACCGCTGACCTGGGGTTGGGGGGCCTGGGCTGCGCGCGGGGGCTCCGGGATGGGGCGGCGCGGCCGGCGGGGCGGCCCCGGAGAGCGCGGGGCGGGCAGGTAAGCGCCGGGACCCGGCGAGCGCGGGCCGGGGCGCGCGGTCCCGAGGGCAGTCTGCGGCGAGCCCCCGGCCCCCCCGCGCCCCTGGCGGGTCCCCAGGCCCGCGCCTTCGGAAACGACCCCGGGCGGCGCGCGGCGGCCGCGGGAGGAGAGGCGGCGCGCAGAAATCCATAAAGCGCCTGCAGATCCGATTAGCGCGCGGCTATTCATTAGGCCGTGGGCGATTGAATTAGGGCCCCGTTGCGGACCCGGGGGGGGGCCGGGGGCGGCTCGGGCTGGGCGCGGCCCTCGGGGCGGGGGGTGGCTGGCGCGGACCACCGGGTTCGGCCGCGGCTGACGGCGGACCGAGGCGCGGCGGCGGCCCCGGCGGATGCGGGGAGGCCTGGGCTCCTGAGCTCCTGGGGTCCCGCCCCTGCTTCCCGCGCGCGTCCGGGAGAGGGGGCCCGGCTCGGGAGAAATCGCTCTCACCCGGGGTGGGCGGGCGGGGGCGGCCTGCAGGGCTGGGGGGGGACCGGGAGCTGCCGGCAGCGCGGCCCTGGGGCGCCCCGGGCTCCCTGCGCGCCCCTGGCTCCGGTGGCCTGGTGCGCGGTGTTGCCCGCTCGGTGCGCCCCGGGGCCCCCACCAGCTTCCGCAGCCCCCCACCCCCGGCGCAGGCCTCCAGCCGGGGCCTCGGAGTCCCGACCCCCGCAAAGGCCCCTCGCCGACAGCACGTAGCCCACTGTGGTTCCAACCGGACTTCCCCATTGCTGACTTTCTCCAGTGAGGTTGCCGCCCCGGAATCTTTTATATATATATATATATTTAGGTTTTAAAGCTCCGTTTGGAATTAAATATTTAAGTGAGCAAAATACATATAAGAAAAGCGATCCTCCATCCAAGAGAGAGAAAACACTCTGACTCTGGCGACCGGTGGAACCCTGGGTCTCTCCGAGCTCCCCAAGTGTGTCCCGGGAGGGGACTCCTGGCCTCCAACCGCAGGGTCGGGAGTCGCAGCCGCTTCTGGTGTTCCAGGATCCCCCAGCGTCCCCCAGCGTGGGCGCAGAAGGGCCCCTGCTGGGAAATTCCCAAACCCTACTTGCACCCCCCTGGGCAGAAGATTGTCTGAAGGTCCTGGAGCCTGATGCGCCCCCCCCCCCCCAGCAGCGCTGCAGACGGCAGCTGGGGAGGTCCCCCGCAGGTTGCAGGTCACCCATTCTTTGCAGCTCACCCTCACCAGATTACTAATTCAGTGGGGGAGAGCCGGCTTCCAGAACCTCTCGAGTGCTGTGCTCTGCCCCTGGTGACTTGCATCCGGAGTCAGGCTGCAGGCCTGTGGAGGGAGGGCCTGCTGGCCTTGCATGTGCCTGGGCCTCACCGCTCCCTGCCCTCCTCTGCCCACCCCACCCTGCCCCCTCCTTCTTCCCCCAGCATCACTTAAAAAACAAATCTAGTAGGCTACCCACCCCAGTGCTGTTTCAAAACAGTTGTTACAGCAAATACCCGCATTTGGGCCTGCTGGATGGGGCAGGGTCTGGCGGCCTCCAAGCTCGGGCCCTGGGCCGCTAGGCAGCTCCCGCCGCGCCACCAACATAAGCTCCCCGTGTTCTCCCTTGAGGCTGGGGCCGGGCCACGTCTGGCTGGGAGCACTATCGGCTCCGAGCTTTTCACTCTCCCTGCTGTCCAGAGCTAACAAATGTTTTTAATTTTAGAGAAACATGGTGTAGGGATCTGCAGACTCGCCTTCCACGAGGGCGGCAGAGAAAGCCAGGGAGAGGTCAGAGAGGAGACAAGAAGGGGTCCCGACGGGAGGCCAGGTTGAGCTGGCGTGTCCAGGGCTCTGCAGTCGCCGGCAGTTTCACAAGGGAATGGGCTCCCACAGCCCAGCAGCCCGCACGCCTGGCCGCAGCCTGGAACCCTGCCAGAGGCGTCCCTGAGCACCCCCCCCCCCCCCCCCCCCGCGTGCTTCCTCCCTGCAGGAACCCCCGCTTCCACATGCCTCTCCTGGCACACACCACTCCTGGCTTACCCTCTGGCCTGGGAAGAAGATAAACAGATGCCCGAGAAGCCAGCTGTTCTCTGACACCTGGGCACACACTCGAAGACCACACTTAAGTCCACACTGCACACACACACACACACCACCCATGTGCCACCTCACATGTGCACACGTACATCACACATGATGTGATCACACATCACATGCGTACACCTACATCACACTCAGGCACACACTTGATCATCACACAGCACATTATACTCCCATGTGCACAAAACATACATGCACGCACTTCCACATCACCAACACGTGTTTGCGGCATGTGTGTGTATCAGCATCCTGAGAAGCTGCCTTCCCCAACGCGGCCCAGGGCCTCTGACATCCCCAGAGCCCATCCCCGGCCCTGGCGCCCCGTCTGCCGTGCTCCCCGAGAGGTGGCAATGGATCTAGGTCTCCCAGCTCCCAAAAGACCATGATTCTGCTCTGTCCAAAATCATGAAATAATCATTTTTTAATACAAGAGGGTGGGGGTTTCGGGTACATTACATAAAATTGTAAATTAGTCCCTGCGCCAAATAAACACCCGCTTGGGCCAGAAGCAGAGCTGCGTGCTCCGTAATTGTGCGTCGGGGGGTCTCTCCATTGTTCCCTGGGCCATTAGTCAAAGGGCCAAATTAGGGACTATTTCTTGACGAAAATTGACTCCTAATCCTAGCCATACCCCCCAGGCTCAGGGGGCCAGGGCCAGGGAGCAGGCGGGCAGGACTGCCTGAAGGGGGGGCCCTGTAACCACAGGTTTGCATTTGCCCAGCATCTAGAGGTTGGGCCGGAGGGGGAAGAGGGGTGCGCGGGCCTGCACCCCCTACCCTTCCTCACCGGGAACATGATGGATGTCCATCCTCTCTTTCCAAGGACAGTCTATGGAGATTAGGAGTTTGCACACATGCCCTCCCCCCCCACCCCAGTAAAAGGGGTAGAAACAAAGTCAGACGCATTCCCAGAAGGGCCGTAGCTGGAGGAGCTCGGCCAGCACCACCGAAGCCTCCAGGACGCGGTGCTGGGCGCCCGCCCCAACTCCCTGAAGGAGGTCTCCTGCCACCAGACATGGGGGGGTCGTTCTGTTCATCGGGGTCTCCGGCTGGGACACCAGAGAGAGCAGAGGTGTGGGGGGAAGGTGGTGTGGGCCAGGCCTGCCCAGACCTGAGGAGCCCTGTGCACCTCGAGGCTCCCTCACTAGGCCGTCAGCAGAGCAGCCTGGACCCCTGTGCTCAGCCCTGGCTGGCTGGAGTCGGGAAGGCCCCTGGGACCCGCAGAGGTCCTCCCCAGGGTGCTGCAGCCCGGGCTTGGTGCCTAGACTGGAGGGTGCTCTTCTCTTGGACGTCTTCCTCGTGGGGCGTTAAGCTTAGGATGGGCCCACTTTGGAGAGGACGGGAAGGACCCCTCCCCCAGAAGAGGGGGCTGGCCCCCCAATAGTGCTTCCAGTCAGAGGCCAGGTGACGGGAGCAGCAGACTGCAAGGAAGGGTTGTGGGGCCAGGCCAGGCCAGCAGGGTCCCTGCCACACCTCCCCCAGGGGCTCCCTCCAGCACAGCGGTGCCCAGGCTGAGTCCCTCCCAGGTCCAGCTCTGGGCCGAGCTGGGGGCCCTCAGAGTCCTGCTCACTCAGGAGCCGCCCCCCAGGCACAGCTGGTCCCCGCGGGCCACAGACACACTTGGGGGTGGGGCTGGAAGTTTCAAAAGGCACCGAGAGCTGCTGGGGAGCCAAACTTTGAAGTTGGATGAACAGCTTTCCTGGGCCCCTCCCCCTGGGGGGTTAATGCTGTTCCCGGTTGGCCCAACCAGGTCAGGAGGCTGCCCAGCCCCCTCAGCTCAGGGAAGGTGCTTGTTAAACACAGAGTTGTAATTTGTGGCTAAATATAACCCAGTGTGTTCACACGTAAAGTATAATTCAGGGTGCTGGTTGCGTGAGGTTATCAACGGGAGACCCATCTGGGTTAAACTGAAGTGATTTTCATAAAAGGGCAGGAGCGTCCCATGGCCCTGCTTCCCCTCCCGGACGTTTGATTAGTGGCAGCAACTGTTAATACGGCTGAAGAGATGAGGGGACGGGAGACGCGGGACCCCCAGGGGTGAGGAGGCCCCGAGGAGAGGGAGCACGCCCTTGCCCCCTCGCTGCCCGCTGTCGTCCCCCGCCCAGCCTCCTGGCCGCTTTCTCATGTCCTGGGGAGAAGGCCAGAAGGCCGGGGACCCTGGGGGAGGTCTGGGGAGGAACCAGTGTGTGTGCTAGGCCGCCCTCCCCGGAAGGCCAAGTGCTCCCCCTCCCCCCCAATCACCCTCTAAAGCCAAAACTGGGGGTGGAGGTGCATTTCAGGGGATCTCCTCCCAAGAGATTGACCCCAACTGGGCCCCCCATCTTCCCACGCATGTGGGGAGAGCCCAGCCCCAGCCAGTGGGAAAGGAGGAGGTGACCTAGTGGCTGGAGCCGCCCTGTGGAGGACAAAAGTCTAGTAGGACCTAAGGAGGGGACAGCTCTGTGGTGCTCCTAGGAGGCACAGACACGGGAGGCTGGCTGCACCCCCCCCCCCAGGACACCTGCCTCCTTCCAGAGCAGGCCTCCCAGACCGGCCCGCGGGAGTGCCAAGTAAGCAGTCGTGGCGGGCTGCTCCCTGGCGGCTGTGTTTGGGTGTGTTTACACATGTCGCTGTCAGGGTATGTCTGGACAGGGTCTCTGGGGCCGGACTTCCCGGGCCTGAGCTCACACTGGTGGGAGGGCCCCGAGAGAGGGGCTATGGGCTGGGTGTCAGGGTTTCCTCTGATAAAATCCAGCTGGCCCACACAGAGCTGCCACAAGCAGGCGAGGCCAGGAGCAGAGCCGAACGGCGTGTCTGGGACCAAGCTGGCCCGCACGTTGGGGGCCACAGCTCATCAGACCCTGCTCCTCAGCCCCAGCCAACAGAGTCCTCTGAGCACCACTACCAGAGCTCAGGCCGCAGGAGGGCCCCCCAGACGGAGGGGGAAGGCACCTGCCCTTCCCACCCTGGCCTCCAGAGCAGGCAGGAACCTCTAAGCAAACTTCCCAGCTGGATTGTTTCACATTCCTGAAGGAGGCAAGCCCCCCAACCTCTGCTAGCCTCCCCTTCCTACTCTCCCAGCGCAGGGCTCCAGGGGTAAGGGGCAGCACATTCAGACTGGCTTCTGACACATAAAACCAGAGGCCGGGCCGGTGCAGCTCGGCAGGGTCGCATGCCCAGCCCTCCTGTCCTCCTGTAAAGCCGTTGCCAGCCAAGCTTCCCACTCACATCCCAGACCTACTTTCTGGGGTGGGTCTGGCTCACAACGTCCTCTTGCCCCTGGGCTCAGCGACACCCCCCACCCTGGCCTCCCAGGACTTTCCTCCCAGCTGATGGCCAAGGCTGGAGGCTCCCTCCCGGGCTGCCCTGGGGAGGAAACCAGGGCTGGGAAGGCACCAGATAACGCCTCTTCTCCTGCTTATTGCTCGGGGGTCGAGCCCTTGGCCTGTTTACCTGCAGCAGATATGGACCAAACACCGATTATATTCCCATCCAAGTTCCCCTAGAGCGGCTGGGGCCTGCGGCAAAGGCCCTTCTCCCACTCCTCAGAGGCACGCCCACGGGCCCACCACCCTGGCCCGATTGGAGCACGCCCACCGCCTGCTGCTTTTGTTAACAGGACAGTAGATCCCTTTAATTGAAAATCATTCAATAGATCCGCTGTTTTAAAATTTTTGTTTGTTTTTGACCTGCAGAAATACATACTGCATCGCTGCTCATGACGCATCAACACTGGCTGCGGGCAGGAACTGGGGGGAGGGGGTTGTGGGGAGGGTCCCAAAGGGAGTCTCCGAAGAGGAAGAGAACCGGGCCCAGCCAGGCCGGGCAGAGGGGCCTGACCCGGGGCAGCACGACTGGGGCTGGTGTCCTCAGCCCCCAGGGGCCACTTCTGCTGGGCCTCCAAGGCTCACTGCTGCGCTCTGGGGCATGTGGCCGCCCTGGGCCTTGGACCAGGTCAGTGTCCACGTTGGGGCTGTGGGAGGGAGCAGATTGCAAATTGGGGAGTTCTCTTTCCACCTTCAGAATGCATCTTCTTGGGTTTCCACTTGTATTTTTTAATAGCAGGCATTTTTGAGGCAGAAAGCCACCCCCAGGCCTGTGGGAGAAGACATCCCAGCTAGAAACAAAGCCCTGTGCCCGGGGCCTGCTTCTCAGGCCTGGGGAGAAGCGGCACCCACCGCAGGGCACCCCGGTCCCCTCCGCTCCAGCCCCAGGTCCCGGCCCGGCCCCGTCCCCATCCAGGTCCTGCCCCGGGGCGCCCGGTGCTCCACCATCCAGACCTACTCCCCGGAGCCCACCCGGTGCCCTGCGGGGAGGTGGCCGGACGCGCCATAATCGCAAATTTATGGCCCGGGTGACGCGCTTCCCTCTCCCACAATGGGGCCCGGTGACACTAAACGGAAAATTGATGAGAGAGGAGCGGAATCTAATCTCCACCGTCCACGCTGGCTCGACTCGCTTTCCAGGCAGGCCGCGGGGAGGGGGCGCCGCGAGGTGGGGCACTGGGGCCGGATGCCTCCCCCGGGTCCGCGCCCCCCCCCCCCCCCCCCCCCCCGCCGCCCCGCGGCTCCCCCGCAGCTCCGGGCCCAGCCGCTGGGGCTCCCCTGGAGCGAGCGGCCAAGCGGGCGCGCTGAGAGCCCCCCCACCTCCCGCCCCCACGGCTCCTCCAGGGCGCCAGGCGCCTCCTGGCACAGACCCCGCTGCGCCGTGTCCTTAAAGGCGCCGCCCGGCCCGCAGGCCTTTGTCCGCTCGGAGAAGGTCAGGCCCGCCCGGCGGGGAGGCGGCGTGCTGGGCGCTGGCCCCCATCCCCTCCGCTGGGCCCCGGGGCAGCATTCTGTCCCGCTGGCGGCCCGGAGGAGGCCCGGCCGGTGCCCACCTGGCCACGGGGAGCCTGAGACCCCCGGGCTGGGGCCAGATGCCTTGTCCGGCTGGGGTATGCGGTTGGGGCGGAGAGCCCGGCTTTGGACACCTGAAGGTGAGGGGTGTGCTTCTGGGAGAGAATGAATGAGGGACCCCAGTGGCCGTGGCTGGCAGAAAGGGAGGGCCGCATGCTCAAGAGCAAACACCCCCCACCAACCAAGCTGGCAACCTAGCTAAGCTGGGCGCTGGCCAAGAGGGGCCTCCCAGGGGTGGGACGCAGTCCCACGTGGGGGCCCAGACCAGGATCCAGGGTGCAAGAGTTTGGCCAATTCCGCTGGTCCACCTCTCCAGCCTAAATGACTACGTGGGCATCTGGGTGCCAGATGGTGTCCTAGACACTCATTCAATCTTCTGGACAGCCTGGGACACAGGTGGCATGGTGATCGTGCCCATTTTACAGATGAGCAAACTGAGACTGGGGCAGTAAATGACAGGCCTGTGTTCTCACCCAGGGGCTGGGTCTCAGATTCTGCAAAACCAGGACATGGATTGACTGCTTGTGGGTCCTGAGAGCCCCAGGGTTTGTGGACAGGCCAGACTGTCCCGACTCCTCCACGCCCCTTATGCTTGTGGATGGAAAGCAGAAAAACGTGGCCTCCTGTCCCCCACGGTGGGCCGCAGCACCCACGAGCAGGACGCCACCAGAGCCCCCTTCTCCCTGGAAAGTCCCCTCTGCGGGTTCTGCTAGCCAGGCCTGCTTTTCTGAGTCTCAAGGATGAACGCGCAGCGGGGCCAGTCACCGGCTCTACAGCTGGGAAGAGCTGCTAATATATGGGAAGAATCTGGAAGCCAGATTCCAAAAGGTCACATTGGACTGAAACCAGTAAGATTATGTTTAACAGGCTGGATATGAACCTCCACTTTTTAGGTTCTAAAATCAGTTGTAAACATGCAGGCGGTTCCCCCCTGAAGACATGCCACGCAGACTTGCAGCTGTCGGTACCTTTCAGGCAGAACCGCCCCGGTCAGGCCCCTCGAGCTTTCCCCGCGCCCCAGCAGCTGAGCCTGTGCCCTTGGGGGCCCTCCGGGGTGTCAGGCTCACGGTGGGGGGGACGCAGCTGGGGACGGCAGAGAATGGGGTCCTTGTGCTGCTATCATCAAACCCAGGGCTGGATGAACACAGCTTTGTCTGCACCCACACTCCCGTGGTCACCACGGGACCAGGGATCAGCGCCAGGGGGGCTGGGGGCGCTTCACAACAACAGCGGCTCTGCTTTTTGGCCTCAGTTAACCCTTGAGTGGGTGTTGCATACGTAGCGGTCCCTTGCCCACCCCACCCCATCCCCCCGCTCTGTGCTTGGGGGCTGGGGGCTGGGGGCACACAAGAGAAGGGCAAAAACAGTGTTGGGACCGGAAGTTTCGAAGGGGTCATCAAACCCATTTTTTCCCCCAGATTTCAATGGCTGCAGCCATGGGAGGAAGATGAGAGGGTGGGCCTCGGCCGCGGTGGGGGCGGGAGGGGGTCCAGGTGGAAGGAGCTCGGGGGCCGCTGGGCCTCTCCCACACAACGCCCTGCCCGCCCAGGCCCATCTGGGAATAGCCGCCCGGTCCCATGGCACCCCATGCCTGGCCTGGCTGCGGCGCGCGCTTCACCTCTGGGGCGTTGCTGGCCACACAGAGCAGGTCCCACCCTGGGATCCGTCAGCCCTGCCGGAGCTCAGCCCCAATGACCGGGAGGCCAAGGACCCCCAACTCCAGTGGGGACGGAGGACCTTGTGGTGGCTTCAGAGCAGGCTGGGGTGGGGGTCGATCAGCAAGGGCAAGTGGAGGTCGGGGAGGGGGGCGTTGCAGACGAGGATGACTTGCAGGCCTCGAGTTCGGGGGTCTGGGCTTGAATCGCCGCAGTGGATCTGGGCTAGGAAGTGGACGCTCCCTGCGAGGGGGGCATTGTCCTCTCTTAGTAAGTGGCAGTGGGGGCAGGGGCAGGGGGGCTGGGAGGACAGTGTGGGCCCTCAGAAGCCCAGGGCTGCAGTGTGTCCGGCCTACTGACCTTTTCCTGGGCGAGGGGTCTGAAGGAAGATCACCTAGGTCGAGGCAGATGGTTCTCTTCTTTCCCATTTCCTATAGCTCTCAAATGTCTCTTTTGAAATGTACCCATTTTGTAATCAGAGAAACCCAAAACAATAAACATTACCCCCAAGCACATCCCCAGGCCCAGAGGGAGGCCCTTATCCCCGCCTCACTGCTGGGGAGCCCCCGGGGACACCCCGCTCCCTCTCCTGCTGCCCTGGCTCAATGCCCACGGACCTCCCCAGCTACCTCAGCCCCACCCTGGCCCCACAGACCCCTTGATGGTTTGTAGGCCCAGGGTGCCTCTGTTCGCCCTACGCCCCCCCCACCAGGCCCCACAGAGCCCACCAGCTGGACTTGGGGTTCAGATGCCATCTGCTCTGGGTCCCTCAGTCCGCAGAGTCCACGGGGTACGCAGACCAGCCCCCAGAAGCCCCTCCCACTTCCCCAAAGCTGGGCACTTGTCTCCTGAACGCCCACAGTAAGGTGAACGCTGGGCAGTCAGACCCCCGCTTGGGGAGGCCCGCAGCCCCGAACACTCCATGCCGGGGCTCAAGGCATCAATACCCAGTGACGGCAGGCCGTAGGGTCCCAGGCCTCGGGGCTGCGGCCAGGCTCCCTCACAGTGTCAAGGGCCTCGGGGAAAGGCTCCCCTAGGGGTCAGGGTCCTCTGCTGGCAGGCATACCTCGTGTGGGCCCCGCGGGAGGAGCCTCCGGGTGTGGGCAAGGGTGAGCTAGCTTCCTTTGGAGTCTGCAGTCGGGTCCTGTGCCGCCCGCACCCCCGCCCATGCTGAGGCCCCAACCTGTCTGCACAGGGCTCCTGGCCGAGGGGCGCCGTGGGTTGGAAACCCCCGTGAGGGTGACAGGGATGGGGGTGCTAGAAGATTTCCAGCAGGGCTGCTGGGTAAGACGTTGGCTCCAGGGACTTGCTGGCGTCGCAGGCGCTGGGGCGAGGGGTGCCAGGGTCCTGTGTGCGGACAGAGCAGGCCTAGGGCCCTTGCAACCCTGGGGAGGGGCAGGAGGGATTCCCCAGCAGAGTCAAAAAAGGAATCCAGTGGGGCAGGGGTGGAAAAGGATGAGAAATGGCCCTAGCCCCCAGCTAGGCCTTGGGGCCCAGCAGCCACTGGTCGTCCTCACTGACCCAGTGGGCTGAGCACTGGGCCTGACTCACCAGGTGGCCCCTCAGGGCTGGCCAAGGCCCCAGAGGCAGGAAGGGGGGCTGCCAGTATTTGCACCCCGGGCATTGGCCTCCATGAGAGCTCGAGCCACTCCCAGCCCCGAGAGCACCGAGAAATGCAGGATTGGGGGTCCGATGGGCAGGCGCAGAGGGGCCACTGCCGGCCTGTGCTCAGGACAGCCCGAGCTGACCCAGGCGTCTGAACGGCCAACGTGGGGCAGCTCTTCCCAGGCTGAGCCCAGCGCTTGGCCCTCCCTCCGCGGCCGTGATGCCCGCGCTCCCCTGGCCCTCCGGGGGAAGGGGGAGGGCGGAGGGTGCTCTCCCGGACACCCCCTGTTCCCTCACCTGAAAGGCCTCTTGGGGGCAGAGGTGGCAAGGCTGGGCCGAAGGTCTGTGGGGAAGGGAATGAGCCGGAGGCCCGGAGCTCGGGGGGCAGGCGGGGGGCCGGGCACAGCCCAGTTCCTGTCTCTTCCTCCGGTTGGGAGACTTACATCATTAATAACCCGAGATACAAAGTTCAAAGTTTTGAGCGGCCCATCAGCGGCAGACGGCTCCCGGGCCTCGACCGCGCAGTCCCCCCGGGGCCACTAGAGAGAGGCTGCCTCGGGCCCCAGCCAGCCCCCCGGAGAGAAGTTGGGCCCTACACCCACGTGCCTCTGGCTGCCTGGGCACGTGCAGCCCCACTGTGCACCTGCACCTGCGGTCCGACCCCATCGCACACGAGGCCCGCCACACCCAGGGCCCACAGGCCGACCTCGCCACCTGCACCCCAGAAATGGAGTCTCAGGGGGCACTTCCAAGGTTGCTTTACCTCCCGTTTCTAAGGGACTGCCTCTCACCCCCGGGGCCCAAGGCCCTTCCCTTCCTGCAAGCTCGTTCTGGCCTAGTGGCACCTGCTACAGGACCACCCACCGCCAGGCGGGCCAGGGCCTCCTTGGTCTCAGGAGACCCGGGCCCAGACCCTGGCCTGCCATGTATTGAAGGGTCCCCCACCATCACGGGGAACACCCTCTAGGTGGGGATGAGATGGGTGGCGGGGTGGTCCTGAGTGACACGGAGAAGCCTGGAGGCAAGGGTGTGCACAGTGGCAGCCTGCGCTCTCCCCGCTTCTCCCAGGCCAGACCCGCCCTCGGGACGCTCTTTCCCCGAGCCCGCCTGTTCTTGTCCCGTGTTTGGGTTGAGGAGTCGGCTGACTTGCCCACAGCTCTCAGACCCCGTACCCCACTTTGCCAATCATACGGCTGGGGTGACTGTGTCCCAACTCTGATATTTGGGGAACCCTGCTGGAGTGGCTGGATGGTGACCCCAAAGCCGAGTCCACCTGGATCCTGAGGGTGCAAACTTTGTTCAGAAAACGAGTCTTCTTTGTGGATGTAACTGAGGTAAAGATCTCGAGGTGAGGTCATTCTGCGCTAGGTGGGCCCTAAGCCCCATGGCAAGTGTCCTTCTAAGGGAGAGGCAGAGGGACATGTCGGGAGGCCGCGTGATCGCAGAGGTCAGGACTGCAGGGATGCGGGGCAGCGAGGACCTCGTGGGGGCCCCAAAAAGGGGAGGATGGGAGGAACGATGTGCCCCTGGAGCCCTTGAGGGAGTGCGGCCCTGCCCACACCTGCATCCTGGACCTCTGGCCTCCGGGGCTGAGAGGGTATGTTTGTGCCACAGTAAGCACCTGGTGCGTGGTCACTTGCATGGCAGCCCCAGGACGCCAACCACCCGTGGGCCCTGGGCAGGCCGGCTCCTTGGATGCTGGGCAGAAGGTGAGCTCCTCCCCGGTAGGGCCCACAGGACGGCAGCGGCACTGAGCGGAGGGAGCGACCCCAGTGGGTCACGGGAGGTCGGGGGAGGTCGGGGGAGGACGGGGATCCCCAGCCCTGCTCTGACAGGTGGGGGGGTCTCAGTCACTGTGATGCTTGGTTGAATTTGGAGGTCACCAGGTTGGAATCTGGGGCAATTAACTGGGTTTAGGCGGCAGTTGACTTTCTCTCTGGAGACGGGCCGTTCCTTCCTGACGCATCTCCCAGGGCAGCGCCACCCCACGCGCTGCTGTGAGCCACGCACGCAGAAGGGAAAGCTTGCTTGTTTTTTTCCTTTTTTTTTTTTTTTAAAGATTATATTTATTCATGAGAGACACAGAGAGAGACAGAGACCCAGGCAGAGGGAGAAGCAGGCTCCCTGCGGGGAGCTCGACGTGGGACTCGATCCCAGGACCCTGGGGTCACGCCCTGAGCTAAGGGCAGATGCTCCGACGCTGAGCCCCCGGAGTGCCCCAGGGAAAGCTTTCTGGTAGCCACAGCCCTTGCCCTCCCCAACGTTCACTTCCCGTTCGTGTGTTCACGCACATGCACATGCGAGCACACGTGTTCACGCAGGCACTCTGGCCTCCCGCCTTGACTCCGCCCTGGCCCTGGCCCCCGGGCACGCTCCGCACACACCTGCGAGGCGGGCACTCACACCGGCGGCTCCGATGCTTCCAAGGGCGTTGCCGCTGACTCCCCCGAACCCTGACAGCACCCACCCCGCCCCTGCTCAGACCCAGAGGTGGGCACCGCTGGCCAGCAGGCCTCCCTGCCGCCCGGGGTCTGGGGGGCGCTCCTGTTCGGATCAGGGGACGGCACCTGTACTGGGGGCTTTGGTCTCCATGTGACCCTGCACCTCGGTGAACACGGATGTCCCACCCCCCGGGGGGCCCTTGGGGCCTCCGGGTTTTCAACCTCCCTGGCTCGCAGCTGCGCTCTGTGTGCCTCTGCCTTCACCTTCCTTCCTGGCCGCGTCGCTCCTGTGAGTCCCCCCCGCGGGGCTGCGCGTGTCAGCAGTTCCTCTTCACGACCCGGTGACATTCCATCAAGGGGAGAAACCACAATTTGTTTATCCGTTCTCCTACTGATGGGCATTTGGGTTGTTTCCAGCCTGGGCCTCGCTGAGCAACGTGGCCCCAGCGCAGGACGCATCTACCACGTGCTCTGAACGTGCCTTTAATTGGGAGAAGGTGTAGTTAGTGATCTTGAGGTGAGACTACCCTGATGAGGGTGGGCCGTAAAACCGGTGACGAGTGTCCTCATCCGAGTGGGGCAGGGGGAGGGGGAGGCGCAGAGATGCAGGAGAGGTCACGTGGTGACAGGAGCGGAGACTGGAGTGATGTGACCGTGAGCCAAAGGGTGGCGCAGGTTGTCACAACCACCAGAAGCTGGGAGGGAGTCGGGGGGGACTCACGGACCGAGGGACAGGCCCTGCCGACGCCCTGAGTTCACACCTGCAGCCTCCAGAACTGTGACAGGGTGGGATGCTAACACCGGCTCCGTGGGACAGGAACGGCCCGCCTGATCGACCGGCAGGTCCGCAGCCCCGAGGACACCGATTGCAGCCGGGCTCCTTACCTCGAGCTTTCCCGGTGGCCATGGGATGCACGTCATTGGCGTCGTCACAGTTTAGATCTTTGTTTCCCCGGTGATTAATGAGGCTGACGGATTCTACATCCGCACGCGGCCCCCCAGAGCCTAGAGGCCTGCGGACAGCCCGTTCCAGGGTCTGACCCCACAAAAAATGTTTGGTTTATCTCTTTCCTATACCTTTGTGGGTGTTCTTTATATGTTCTGGATAGGACTCCTTGGCTGGGTGGGTGTCTGTGTTCAGACACGGGGGCCCCCTGGCTGGCTCCGTCCGTAGAGTGTGCAACGCTTGGATCTCGGGGTTCTGCGTTCAAGTCCCATGTTGGGCATAGAGATTACTTAAAAATATAGTCTTTAAAAAAAAAAAAGATACACAAATGTATGGCGTGGACATTGTCTCCGGTTGTGGCCTACCCTCTCTCTCTCAATGGCACCTCGATGAGCCCACATTCTTAAATTTATTTATTTATTTATTAAAGATTTTATTCATTCCTGAGAGACACCCAGAGAGGCAGAGGGAGAAGCAGGCTCCCTGCAGGAAGCCTGATGGGGGACTCAATCCTGGGACCCCAGGATCATGCCCTGGGCAGAAGGCAGACGCTCAACCCCTGAGCCACCCAGAGATCCCCCACATTCTTAAATTTAATGACGTCCAATCTTTCATGGTGAGCACCTTCTATGTCCTATGTAAGAAGTCTTTGCCAGTGACAGTGTCTTGAAGGGAGTCTCATTTTTATTCCAGAAGCTTTTTTGGTTTTGCTTTGCACATTGTGGTCCGTGATCCATTTTTAATTAATCTTCGTATATGGCGTGATGCAGGGATCAAGGGTCATTTTCCCCCATCAAATCCAACCGATACGGCACCTTGAGTGAGAAACCCATCCGAAGGCCGCCTTTTCTCCCTCGCGCTGCAGTGGTCTTTGTTATAAACCAGTTTGGCCACAGGACCTGGCCCTGGGATCCAGGATCGAGTCCCACATCGGGCTCCCTGTGTGGAACCTGCTTCTGCCTGTGTCTCTGCCTCTCTCTCTCTGTGTCTGTCATGAATAAATAAATAAAATCTTTAAAAAACAAAATAAACCAGTTGATTCGAAGATGGGTTGGGGGGCGGGGGGGCCTCGTTCTGACCCTCTCTCCTGTTCCATTGGTCTGTTTGATTATTATTGTGCCAATCATCAGGGCCTTTTGCTGGCCGCTCGTGAGTCCACCCGCTGGCTGGAGAGAGGAGGCCGGAGGGCTGGCCCGAGAGCTTGTCGGACCTCCGGGCCTCGAAGGGTCCGCCCAGCTGGCTTCTCTTCACCGCGGACGGTGGCCTCCTCCTCTCTGCCCCACGGCAGTCTCAGCAGAGCCCAGGATGCCCGGGCCAGAGGCGGCCCGCGGGCCCGAGACCCAGCCGCAGCTCCCGAGCGTGCCTTCCGGAGGATGCCGTGCGTGAGAGTGGGGGCAGCTTCCAGGGAAGGGGCAGGCCAAGGTCAGCCCCCCTGCCACGCAGTAGTCCTCACTGCCAACCCTCCTGTTCGGCCGCCATGCCGTCACCCTGTGCCAGACGTGGGCCGCTGTGTACGCCCGGAGAGCTGGGACCTTGAGGATCTGACCCTACCCAGGGGGTTGGGGGGGGGGCAGAGTATGCACCGAATAGGTCAGCTGTAAGGCATGCTCAGAGGGAATGCGTGGAGCCCAGGAGGCTGGACGGGTGTTTAGCCAGGGCACCCAAGGTGACATTTGAGCAAAGCAGTAAGGGACACGAGGGACCCAGTCATGTGGGTGTGTGGTGGGTGGAGGAGGAGAGCATTTCAGGCTGCAGGACTGGCAGGTGCAAAGGGCCTGAGGCTTCTAGGGATGAAAGGAGGCCAGTGGGCTTTCCGTGGGTGGGGGGAGGGACAAGGCAGGGGCTGGGGCAGCCAGTGGCTGGATCCCACAGGTCGTCGCAGGCCCTGGACATTCTGGCAGGAGAGGCCAGTGGACAGCCCTGAGCGTGGGAAGCATGGCTGTGGCAGTTGGCAGGCCCCTTAGGGGAGGAGGCTGCCGTCCAGAGAAGAGAGGATGGCACCCGGCCTGGGGAGGGCCGGAGTTGGATTTTGCATGAATTTTGAAACTCAGAGCTGTGGGGATCTGCCACGGGTTCGGGGAGCAGAGTCAGGCATGACTGCAGTGTTGGGCCCGAGCCCAGGGAGACAGGGGGTCCTTTGCCGGGAATGGGTGCTGAGGGCCGGCTGGCTGGGGGGCAAGGGGCTCAGGGGCCCTGTGCACTGTGCTTGGCGTGAGGGAGGCCTTTGGGCAGCCGGGGAGTCTGGGGTGCTGAGAGCCCCTGCGGCTTGCAGAGCAGGCCCCGGGAGCCCGGGCAAAACTCAGATGGAAGGCAGAGGTGTGGTGGGGGTGACACAGGAGCGAGGGGGACAGCCAGGTAGGTGTCATGTCCTGGTCAGCCCAGAGGAGGCCTGAGCACGTGGATGGCATGCAGCGCGGTCACCAGCCACCTGGACAGGTCCCTGCTTCCCTCCCCTCCCTCTCTAAGGCTGTGCGCCAGCGCACGACACTGAACCCCACCCCACCCAGTGTGGGCTGCAGGGTCCGCTCCCCGAACTGGCCTCCTGGCCCCAACCTCTCAGCCTTGCAGGGAGGCCCCTGCCCCGAGGACCACCCCCTCTGTGCCCTGTGAGCCCAGCCGTGTCCCCAAGGTGCCCAGGCACCTCCTTGGTCACAGCCGGCCCTCCTGGCCGGAGAGGACGCCCGGAGGCCCGGTCAGACCTGCATTGGGGACCCGTCCCAGTGACCCAAGCATTGCACGTGTTCCCTCCTCCCCTGCCCCCAGCCCCAGCCCAAGCTCGGAGGCTGTGGTGAGTGTCCCGGGGCGGCTGCCTTTGGCAGCTCGAGAGGCTGCAAGCCCTGGACCACGTGCAGCTCTGAAGGGCAGTCTGATCATGCCTCTTGGCCTCTGCTGGCCATGACAGTCCCCTCCCCGCCACCCGCCAGCCGCATCTCTTCTGTCTCAAATCTCCTTCTGCTGGGATGCCCGGGTGGCTCAATGGTCGAGCGTCTGCCTTCGGGTCATGCCGTGACCCCAGGGTCCTGGGATCGAGTCCCACATGGGGCTCCCCGCATGGAGCCTGCTTCTCCCTCTGCCTGTGTCTCTGTGTCTCTCAGGAATAAATAAATTAAAAATCTTTAAGAAAAAAATCTGCCTTGCTCTTTTTTTCTTTTTAAAACTTTTACTTATTTTGTTTTTTACTTATTTTTTAAATTGGGGTGAAACGTACATAAAATGGGCCATTTTGACTGTTCGTAAGTGTACTGCTCAGAGGCCCGAAGAACCTTGTCGCCGCTGTGCAGCTGCCTCCACCCTCCATCCCCGGCGCCTCACTGGGTGAGGAAGACACCAGTCACCCAGTTAGGGCCTGCGGCCCTGGGAGCAGGGGACGGCGCCCCCACGAGCAGCGGGAGCAGGGAGCCAGGGCTCTGCTGAGGCCCTGGGCCGGCTTCTTCCCCGCTGGATCCCCCCTGGGCGCTCCAGCCCCCCGAGCCTCATCTGAAAACTGGGCTCTCCAGCCTCCCTCCGAGGGCGCCGTAGGAGTGACAGCCCAGCCCACCTCGCAGAAACAGCCAGGAAGGGCCAGTGGCTTCCCTCAGGACCCCCGGGCCTCCCAGCCCTTCACCCCACCTGAGACGAGAAGCCCTGAGAGGCTAGAGGGGTGGGGCAGCCGGGGACCCAAGAGGGCAGGACGTGGGCGGGGGGGCAAGCTGGCTGCTCCCACCAGGGGAACTGGGCCCCGAGAGCTGATGGCTGATGTCCTGGCTCGGCCCCTCCTGTCCCGGCGGCTGGAGGGCACAGGGCTAGGCCCTGGGGAGGCCGGGCACTCACTGCCCAGGGTCCCAAAGGCCCGGGGCAGCAGCTGGCAATAGTGTGGCCCTGTCACCGTCGCCCTGTCTGAGCTGCTGCAGACGGCCTGGTGCAGGGAGAGCGCTGCCTCTGGGCCTCAGGGCCCTGGCCTCAGCTCACCCCAGTGGCTGTGACACATAGCCCTGTCTCCTGTCCGAGCTCCGGGCCTCATCCTGCTTCTCAAGGAGGAAGTGTCTGAAGCCTCGGTCGGGCGTGGGGCCTGGGCTTCCCTTCTGGCCCGGCACCTCGGCCCGGCCCCACACCTGTGCACGTAGGGGTGCCACTGTGGGCCTGGCCGCCTCCAGAACTAGGGGCGCACAAAGGGCTGGATGGGCCACCTGCCTGTTCCTCCCAAGGCCAAATCTTGGGTGAAGTCTGGGGGCCAGACCAAGTCAACCCCCACAGGCAGCCCCAGGGGCCCCGGTGGACGGGATGCTCCACCCACAGGTGAGGAACAGAGGTCACTTGCCAAGGCCCCGGGCTGCGCGCAGAGCCCAGGGCCCCCTGACCCCAGACACCGCCCCCTGCTGTCTCCAAGGCTACGTGGGCAGAGAGCCGGATGGTCAGCGGAGCCAGCAGGTCACAGCTGCACCATCCAATCCTCTCTCTGGGCCCCACTTGGTCTCTGCAGCACCTGGATCTGGTCTCAGATACACATAACGCTTTTACTGTGGCTCTTCTGGCATATTCCAGCCAGGGCGTGCTGGGCCCCAGGAAAGGGACACTGGGAAGGCAGCCCAGCCGCCCAGGTGCCCAGGTGCTGAGGGCACTAGCCCGGGCCAGCTCCCTTCCAGGCCCACACACCTGCAGAGGAGGAGCTGGCCTCCAGGTCCGGGGGCCCCTCCTGGTTCTGATTTACATCCTATTTTCACGTGAGGTCATCCCAGACTTAGGCTGGGCCCTAAATCCAAGACAGGCACCCTGTTAATAAGGGAAGGGCACAGGGAGGGAGCCATCCAGGGAGGAGGAGGCAGGGATTGCAGGGAAGCCTGGGGCCACCCGGAGCTGGAACAGGCGGGAAGAAGCCCCCCGGAACAGGAGCCTTCAGAGGGGCCCAGCCCCGTGGACACCTTGATTTAGGACTCCTGGCCCCCGCTACCATCGGAGCATAAATTCCTGCTGCTTTCGGGCTCCCGGTAGGTGGGAGCGAGTCACAGAGGTGGGGGGGGGGAGGGGAAGTAACCCAGTCCTGAGAAAAGGAAGTCCAGGGTGTAGAGACGAGGAGACGAGAGAGTGAGGGATGCTCCAGGGGCCCGGCGCCCTCCCCGCGGCATGGACGGCTGGACCCTGGAAGGACAGCCCCCCACTCCCCGAGTCCAGCTCAGGACCCTGACCCGCCCCCCGTCCCCCCGCTGCTGTCCCTGGCTGCCAGGACGGCTGTCCCCGTCCCACCCTCTGGGCAAACATGGAGAGAGCCTGTCCTCCCGTCCCCATCTGGGCCACTGCACGGGAAGGGGTGGAGGGGGCCCGGAGCGCGGGGAGGGGGGCACGGCCGGCGTGGCAGCTGCGGCAGGAGGCTGGCCGCCCCCCGTGGGTGATGGACGTGCGATTAACCTGCCTGTGGTTATGTTGGCAACTGAGCTGGAACAGGAAGTCAGCGTCATAAACCAGGGCCTTTCAAGTTATGACAAATTCATCAAACAAATGAACCTGTGAGCACAGAGGGCAGCGCGCCTCCATGTGCGGCGGGAGATAAGGTCCGCTCCAGCCTGGGACCGGACTGAGGTGCCTTCCAGCCCCTTCCAGCCCCCTCCAGACTCTCCCGCTGCAGACCAAACAGGAACAGCGCTGCTGCGGCAGGTGTGTGACCCCCCCCCCCCCCTCCGAGCGGCCATGCGGCTGGATTCCAGACGCTCACCTGGCCCGAAGCTGCCCCGGCCCAGCGCAGGCCCCACAGCCCCTGGCGCCCCTGCTCCACGGAGCAGTGTCAGAACCTGGCTCCCTATAGGGTCTGGTGGCTCTGAGCGGCGTCTCTGGGGCTCACCCTCTGCCCGGCCTCTGCAGGGCCCCCCACCCCCCGGCCTGGTCCCCAAAAGGCCTGAGCAGCCGACACCTTCATGCTCGGGGCTGTGCTCACAGGGCGGGCTGGCTTTTAGGTTTGAGGCCCAGGATGGGTTCGTGACGGGCCTGATAGCTCAGCAGAGGCTGAAGGGTGGTGGGAGGGGGCACAGCACCCATGGGGAAGGGGTCACAGGTAGGACTGTGAGCCGGGGATGGCCCAGCTCTTGCACAAGGTCCCCGGGCCAGCACGGGCTCACGGCTGCCCTGGCCCACCGAGGACCGCTCTGGCTTGTCCAGACCTGAGGCCCGGAGCCGCTGCATCATCGAGGCCGGAAGAATGAGGACAGGTTCCCTCTGGGGCTCGGGGCCCGATGCTGGCTGCAGTGCAGAGGGTCCCTGGCTACGGGCGGAGCGTGTGGACGCTGCCCAGCACGGGGTTCCCGGGTCCTGCCCACAGCCACCTGTCCCTCATCCTGGGTGAGCACCTACTGGCCCCCAATTTTTTTTTTTAATATAGAAATAGAGGCCGGGGGCGGGGGGTGGGTGTGTTTTCAGCTCCGTCGGCCAGAAGGGCCCAGAAACAGTGAAGTCCCAGGAGCAGCGAGCACACCTGGTGCCCAGATCTTGGTTTCCAAATTCCATTCTCTTCTAAAAGGCTTTTTGGAGAAGTGGCGGGTTCCAGGGCTGGGTCAGGGGAGGCTCCAGATGCGCCTGGTGGGACCAGGAGGCAGAAGAGGCTGGACGGGGCTCCTGGTGGAACAAGCAGAGCAACAAAACACAGATCGTAGAGGGCTGCTCTCCCTACTCAGGGTGGAGGTAATTCACGAGGTAAATAAGAGAACGAATTCAGGACCGGGACGGGAAGCAGACCTTGCGATGCGGAAGGGACTCCACAGTTCGAGACCGCGACTTGGGCAGCCCGCACATTAATCACTGATTCAGGGAAAAATCCACAGCGAGGTCTCTGCTGTCATTGGCACAGGCTGGTGAAAACAGGATGTTTACACTCAGCGTATCTCCTTGCTAATTTTTTTTTTTTTACTAATCATTGCTTATTAATTTTTAAGTTCAAAGTACGAAGTAATTAACCTTCCGGTGGAGAAACCTGGCGGACGGGACCTTAGCCCGGGTGCCAAACACTGATACCACCTGCGCTGGGACGAACAGATGTTGCATGGTGCCCAAGGTGATGCGCCAAGTACACCGCGTCATTCCTGGGACATCCTGCTGGAAGAGTAGATGTGGGACCCGATGAGGAGGAAGCATCAGACACACCCAAACAGAGGGAAATTTCACGAAGTCAGCGGCCTGTACGCTTCAAGAAGATCACAGTCATGAAACAGAAAGGCCAATTCTGAAGATAAAGTTTTATTTATCAGGTTTTTCAAGTAGGCTCTACACCCAACGTGGGGCTTGAGCTCATGACCCCGAGATCAAGAGTCGCACACTCCAGTGACGGAGCCCACCAGGTGTCCCTATGGATCACATTTAAAAAGTTTTTATTAAAAATAAAATAGGGCAGCCCCGGTGGCGCAGCGGTTTGGCGCCGCCTGCAGCCTGGGGCGTGATCCTGGAGACACGGGATCGAGTCCCACATCGGGCTCCCTGCATGGAGCCTGCTTCTGCCTCTGCCTGTGTCTCTGTCTCTCTCTGTGTTGCACATGGATAAATAAATAATTTTAAAATATATATATATATTAAAATAAAATAAAAAGTTTTTATTGGGCGGCCCCGGTGGCTCAGCGGTTTAGCGCCGCCTTTAGCCCAGTGTGTTACCCCAGGATCCTGGGATCGAGTCCCCCATCGGGGTACCCGCAGGGAGCCTGCTTCTCCCTCTACCTCTCTCTGTGTCTCTCAGGAATAAATAAATAAAATCTTTAAAAAAAAAATTAATTAATTTTTTTTTTTTTTTTTTAATGATAGTCACACAGAGAGAAAGAGAGGCAGAGACAGAAGCAGGCTCCATGCACCGGGAGCCCGACGTGGGATTTGATCCCAGGTCTCCAGGATCGCGCCCTGGGCCAAAGGCAGGCACCAAACCGCTGCGCCACCCAGGGATCCCAAATTTTTAAATTTGAAGTAAAATTGACATACCCCACGGCACTATTTTCAGGTGCGCACGGTACATTTGCTGCAAGACGGTCACCACTCAGCGTTGTTCCTGTAGCGACGCCACACTCCTTGCCGCACTCCCATCTTATCCCCGCTGTAGCTGCGGGGTCACCCATCTCGTCCACACCGTAGGTGACCACCGGTTTGTGCCCCGTACCTGCGAGTCTGTTTCTGCTGTGTGGTGTTCTGTGTGTTTTGCAGGCCCCGCGCGGTGTTTGTCTCCCTCTGACTTGCTTCACCCGGCAGAACGCGCCCCAGCTCCATCGCCCTTGTTGCAAACGGCACGTCATCCTGTGTTGTGGTGGGGTGACACTGCGTCGTGTGCGTGTGTGTGGGCGCATGCCCACGCACCACTTCTTTATCCGTTCATCTGTCCGTGGATCTCTGGGTCGTTTCCACGTCCTGGCGATTGCGGATAATGCTGCGACAAAGAGAGGAATGCGTGAGCCTTTCGGAATTCGTGTTTTGTTTTCTTTGGACGAGTACCTAGAAGTGGAATTGCTGGACTGTCAGGGGTACGTCTGTGTTCGGTGTTTTCTGCAGAGTGGCTGCCCCAGTCTGCATTCCCACCAGCGGTGCACGAGGCCTCCTCTCTCTGCACCCTCGCCAACACTTGTTGTTTCTTGTCTCTTTGATTCCAGCCATGCTGACAGGTGTGAGGTGAGATCCCATTGCGGTTTTGATTTGTGTTTCCCTGATGATGAGTGATGAGGAGCATCTTTTCATGTGTCTGTTGGCCATCTGGATGTCTGCTTTGGGAAAGTGTCCATTCAGGTCTTCTGCTCATTTTTTAATTGAATCATTTGGATTTTTTTAAATATATTGAGTTATGTGTGTTCTTTTTTTTTAAAGATTTATTTTTGGTGATCCCTGGGTGGCTCAGCGGTTTAGCACCTGCCTTTGGCCCACGGCGCGATCCTGGAGTCCTGGGATCGGGTCCCGCGTCAGGCTCCCTGCATGGAGCCTGCTTCTCTCTCTGCCTGTGTCTCTGCCTCTCTCTCTCTCTCTCTCTATCATAAATAAAATAAAAATAAAACATTTATTTTTTAAAATTTTTTAATTTATTTATGATAGTCACACACAGAGAGAGAGGCAGAGACACAGGCAGAGAGAGAAGCAGGCTCCATGCAGGGAGCCTGACGCAGGACCCGATCCTGGGACTCCAGGATCGCGCCGTGGGCCAAAGGCAGGTGCTAAACCGCTGAGCCACCCCGGGATCCCCATGTGGGTTCTTTATACTTTTCAGATGTTAACCCCTTGTCAGGTATGTCATTTGCAAATACCCTCTCCTGTTCAGTACATTACCTTTCAGCTTTGTTAATGATTTCTTTTGCTTTGCGGAATTATTTTTTTTAAGATTTTATTTATTTATTCATGAGAGACACAGAGAGGCAGAGACACAGGAGGAGCAGGCTCCCTATGGGGAGCCCAATGCGGGACTCGATCTAGAGACCCTGGGGTCATGCCCTGAGCGCAAGTCAGATGCTCAACCGCTGAGCCACCCAGGCATCCTCCTCTTTTTAAAAAAATAATCTCATGGGATTATTTACCCAACATGGGACTCGAACTCATGACCCTGAGATCAAGAGTCACATGTTCCATGGACTGAATCAGCTGGGCGTACCAGAGTGAAGAAGCTTTTTATTTTCATGTAGTCCCATTTGCTTTTTTTTTTTTTTTGCTTTGCATGTCCTTGTCTGAGGAGACAGATCCAAAAAATACCACTAAGGCCGATGTCAGAGAAATTACTAGGTTTTCTTCTAGGAGGCTTGTGGTTTCAACTCTTACATTTAAAGCTTGAATCCATTTTGAGTTTATTTTTGGTTATGGTGTAAGAAAGTGGTCCAGTGTATTACTTTTTAAAAATATATATATTTTAACCTATTTTCTTACATTTTTTAAAGTAATCTCACTTTTAAAAAAATATGTATAGTTTAAAACTTTTTCTTAAATTTTTATTTTTTTTAGGGCAGCCCTGGTGGCTCAGTGGTTTAGCGCCGCCATCAGACCAGGGCGTCAGGCTCCCTGCATGGAGCCTGCTTCTCCCTCTGCCTGTGCCTCTGCCTCCCTCTTTCTCTTTGTGTCTCTCACTAATAAGTAAATAAATCTTTAAATAAAAGTAACATTTTTGGGATCCCTGGGTGGCACAGCGGTTTGGTGCCTGCCTTTGGCCCAGGGCGCGATCCCGGAGACCCAGGATCGAATCCCACATCGGGCTCCCAGTGCATGGAGCCTGCTTCTCCCTCTGCCTGTGTCTCTGCCTCTCTCTCTCTCTATCTCTCTCTCTCTCTCTGACTATCATAAAAAATTTTTTTAAAAAAGTAAAATTTTTAAAAAATTATTTTTTTAACTAATGGAGTTCTAACTCATGACCCTGAGATCAGGAGGTGCACACTCTGCCCACGGAGCCAGCCAGGCGCCCCCAGTGTATCACTTTTTAAATTAGATTTTGGAAAGCTGACCCTTCTGTCCTCCAACCTTTGGGTTGCCTGATGGGTTGGCAGTGACATCCTGAGTTCCAGGGTGTGTGCAGCCCCAGATCAGGCTAGTGAGCCCGGAAACCCCACTGTCAGCTGGTTGTGCCACACTGAACAAGCCCCTGTGTTTTCTGGCCTCGGTTTACCCGTGTGCTCGCCATGCTTTGCCTGGCCTGCCTCCCGCCCTGAATTCCAATGCGCTGACCCTGCCCAGCAGACCCACATGTGGAAGGCAAGCTTTCCCCCCAGGCCTAAGTGTCAAAGCCACAGAGGAAGACTTGAATCCCAGATCGACAGATGCTAAGGAAACATGACAACAAACCAACGTGTGACCCCGGATTGGATCTGGAGCTCTCAAAGACATGTTGGGGGGCAATCGGTGACATCTCCTGGGACTTGTGGGTGAAGAGCAGTGTCGCATCGATATTCCTGTCCTGATTTTGATCGTGATGTGGTGGCTATGTGGGAGCCCGTCCTTGTTTGAGGAAATACACAGTCAGGCTTAAGGGGTGATGGGCAACATGTCTACGACTCACTCTCGGTGATTCAAAAAAGTTGTAAAACAGTAGAACAAGGAAAGGTGGTAGATGATAACACTTGGGGAATCTGGATGAACAGTACATAGGAGCTCCTTGCGCTATTCTTTTTTTTTAAAGATTTTATTTATTTAAGGGCACTTGGGTGGCTCAGTGGTTGAGCATCTGCCTTCGGCCCAGGGCGTGGTCTGCTTCTCCCGCTGCCTGTGTCTCTGTCTCTCTCTCTGTCTCTGTGTCTCTCATGAATAAATAAAATACCTTTTTAAAAAAGATTTTATTTATTTATTTGAGAGAGAGAGAGAAAGAATGCGTAGGGGGCAGAAGGAGAGGCAGGCCCCCTGCAGAGCAAGGAACTGGATGCGACACTTGATCCCAGGACCCCAGGACCACGACTGGAGCCGAAGGCAGGCGCTCCACCATCTGAGCTACCCGGGCGTCCCTCTTTGTAATCTTCTAACAACGTTTCTGTAAGTTTAAGAGGAAAAAGTTAAAAAAAAAAAAAAAAAAAGAACCCCTCCTGTCCCAGCTGCAGACCAGAGGCGGAGCACAAAGCCCCTGAGGGCAGAGGTAAGCAAACTGTCCTCCTGGTCAGCGGCCGGCCGGAAGGCAAACAACGGGATCAGAGGATGAGCAAGACGCGCCGGCGTCCTCACCAAGGACACGCAGGAGGCTAAGCAGCGCGTGAAATATGTTCAATGTCCTCGTTTGCCAGGGAAACGCAAGCTAAACCGCCGCGAAATGCCAACCCGCACCTCCAGAGGGGCTCTGGTCCCGCGGTGGCAGTGGCAGTGGCGGTGTCTGTAAAAACTAAGCCCATGGCTCCCTTCCGTGGGGCGGCGTTCGTGGGCATTACTCAGAGAAGCGGAGCCCCGAGTGCACGCGAAACCCTGAGCACGACCGTCCGCCACAGCTTCATCCCTAACGGTCAAGACCAGGAACCCGGCCACCGGACCCCCGGCAGGTGGGCCTCCCCCCGGGGACACTGCTCAGCCGCGCTTGGGGGAGCTCCCGGGAGTGACGCCGAGGCCCAGACGTCCCTACTCTCTGACCCCACTGACGTGCCATTCATTGGTGAAATGACGAAATCCGAGCTGACCCCTGTGCTGACAGGGCTGCCCTGCCTCTTACCGTGATGCTGCGGTATCGTTTTGCAAGACGCTGGCACAGGGCGGACTGGGGAGAGGGTCGGTGGGATCTCTCGGGGTTATTTCTGACAACTGCACGTGAATCCATAATCATTTCAAAGTAAAAAGCATAACGACAGCGAACCATGATGTTACGTGCGTGTATGCGTGCATCTAATGTGATTTCATGTAATTGCTAAGTATATACCGTGGCGCACTATCGTGTACATTTGCATGCACGAATACACTTTTAGGTGTCTAGGGAACAATGCTGGTTCCCGCGGCTCCTCCAAAGCCTCTAACTGGAGTCACTGGTGGCCTGGCCGGCAGGTTCCCGTTGGTTCTGGTCTTGTCAAGCCCACTCCTAGGATCTGTGAGCAGATGAAGGGCTGGTGCGGGGGGGGCAGAAACCAAAGACGGGACCCTGCCCCCCCACCAGCCCTTCAGGGGAGCTCACCGGCTGCGGGGGCCAGAGGCAAGGCCAAGCAGAGGCAGCCACCAAGGCCGCGCCCCGGGACCAGAGCACACCTGCCGGGCCCCCGTCTCGCGCCTGTCGGGGACCCTCACCCGCGCCCCCGCCCAGGTCATAGCCTGCGCCCAGCAGGCCGGGGCCCACCCCCCTCACCTATCCGCCGGCTCAGCTGGGGTGGGAGTGCTGATCCCGACCACTCACACTCCCGGCTTGGAAAACCCGGAGAAAATCACCGTGATGTCTGTGGGAGTGCGTGTGCCCTGGGGCCGCCTGCGAGCTGCCAGGACCCACGCGGAATGAAGACACCAAACGTGCTGCCCCGGGTTCCTGCGCAGCCCGGACTGAGCGCCGCCAGGCTGCCCCGGCCTGGGGTTTCCCTCGGGCGGCCCGACCGGAGCTTCTGCGGCTTTTCCAGTGGGCGGGCGGGTGTCTGAAAGCAGCAATGCTCGCGACCGACCGCGCAGACACCCTGTCCACCAGGCCACAGATCTGTGTCCCCGCCCCGGCCACCCCGTCGAGTCAGGGCCGCCTTGCCCACTGGCTTGGCTGGGTCTGAAAAGACCTGCAGCTTCCACCTAACTCTCTCGGGGTCCTGGCGCCCCAGGCTGCCGGGTGGTGGGGAGCCCAAGCCCCGAGGCGACACCCCTAGCTGCTATCCACCGCCAGAAACAGGAGTGCAGGTGTTTCCAGAGGATTCCAGGCCCCCGGCCATTGGAGTCACCCCCAGCTGTCTTTCCAGCCCAAACTCCGGGCCTTGTGGGGACAGAGCAGGACCGGCCGTGCCTGGTCCAAACTCCAGCTCGCGCACCGTGTGAGCGTGACGAAGCGAAGGTTTCAGCCCTGAGTCTGCGGATCGTCATGCAGCATTAGTGACCGGAAGAGGGCAGGTGCACCCCGTGGCGAAGCCTGAGCAAACCTCCCGGGGGTCCTGCCCCCCCCACGTCAGGAGCACCTGCTTCTGTCCTGTGGGGTGCCTGGATATGTGGCTCTTCCCTCGGACCTGTAGGCCATCTGTACCCTTCCATGTGAGCTCCGGGAACCCCACCCAGGGGAGGAGTGCCCACCACGCGGTGCTGCGGACACGGAAGAGGAGGTGGCCGAGGATCTGGGAGGCGGGGGCGGGGGGGCTGGGGTGCGAATCCAGCCCTTCTCAGCAGCAGGCATGGAAGATCCAGCCCCCAGGGTGGCCCTCCCGAGACAGCATGCAGATGCAGAGAGCCCAGAGCTGAGGGTGCACTGGGCGGCAGAGAAAGGGAGCCCAGGAGGACAAGAAGGGGAGGAAGGAGGGGGCACAGGAGAGTGATCTCTGCCCAGAAGAGGCGCAGAGGTGGTGTCCTGGAGCTGCCCCAGGAGGGAAGGACTCAGAAGCCGTGGGGAGCCTCTGCAGCACTGCCCTAGCCAGGAGGGTGCAAGCAGGGCCGTGGTGGTGGATCCGAGAGTGTGCGGGCCTTCCCCCCGCAGGCCACACCCCAGGCCCAGGGGAGCTGCCCGGGAGCCCAGAGCCGGCATTTAGCAAGCTGACAGGGGCATCTCGGGCTGAGGAATCCAGCGACACTAAATTAGGGCCCCACTGTGGATGGTTTTGGGGGTTTTATTTATTTTTTTTCTAGGAATTCATCTTACTATATTTTCCAGAGGAACTGGTTCCAATGGCTCCCAACCAACCCCCAAATAAAACAGAAGCCCCCAAGTCGACTTCTCTTTCCGGGTGCCTGGCTGAGGAGAGAGGGAGCTGGTGACAGGAAGGTGTTTGGGGCTGGTTTGTCATTGATGATGCGGTTTACTTTCGGGGGAAGAGAATCCTGAGCACGTTTATACACAGAGAGAAAAGCCAGCAGGGAGAGAAGGATGACAGGACGCAGCAGGGATGTCACTGAGGGAGTGAGGGCCCCTAGGGGTGATCACACACACACACACACACACACACACACACACACACACGGAATGAGAAAAGGGACCAAAGCACCAACAAAATAAAAAAGAAGTCTAGGGACGCCCGGGTGGCTTAGCAGTTGAGCATCCACCTCTGGCTCAGGGCGTGACCCCAGGGTCCTGGGATCGAGTCCTGTGTCGGGCTCCGTCCATGGAGCCTGCTTCTCCCTCTGCCTGTGTCTCTGCCTTTCTCTGTGTCTCTCATGAATAAATAAATAAAATCTTTTTTAAAAATCTAGATTATTTTCTAATGGGAAAAAAACCCTAAAATTGACTTCAGAGGAAGTAGAAATAACTACTGGAAATTGGCAAGATGGTCAAGAATCCACCCATAAAAATGCCCAAATGGTATTGAGGCAGATTCAGCCCCATTGTCACGGCCCAGGTAAGAAGCGTATATGGAGACCCCTGCCCAGCGGGGAAAACAGGGCTCTTGCTGGCCCTTCCACAAACCCAAAGTGGAAAAGACCCAGCAGAAATCTGTTTCAACGTCCTGTGTTCTTTTATGGACACAAATGCAAAGACCTTGGCTCAAACGTTGGGATGGTTTTGTTGCTTTTTTATAGGCTTCCCCAGCTGAAACTGAATTTGTTCTTTTTCAGTCTTTCTTGCCTTCCAATGACGCACTTAGGCTCTAAGGTTTCAGTTATTCCTTGGGGATGGAGCTCGGGTTTTGAGATATAGTAGCCTCATTGCTTCTTCATTTATGCATAGTTTACAATTGCTGTTTGGATTTCTGTCTTTAGCCAAGAGTTGTTCAGAAGGGTGTCCTTAAACATCCAAGTGACTAATTTTTATGTAACCTTTTTCCTCTTAATTTCTAAATGATTTCATCATAGTCAAGGAATGTGAACTGCATGATTTCAGCTCAGTTGACCCATCAGATTTTTTTTTTCAATTACATAGGCTCCACGCCCAACATGGGGTTCAAACTCACAACCCTGAGATCAAGAGTTGTGTGTTCCACCAACTGAGCCAACCAGGTGTCCCATCTATTAGAATTCTGTTTTTAAATTATTAATTTATTTATTCTAGAGGTAGGAGGGGCAGACAGAGAGAGAGAGAGAGAATCTTGACCAGGCTCCATGACCCACGTGGAGCCCGACATGGGGCTTAATTTCACGACTCTGAGATCATCACTTGGGCCAAAATCAAGAGTCGGATGCTTAGGCAGCTGAGCCAGCCAGGTGCCCCAATCGATTAGATTTCTTTTGTGGCCCAATAAATGGACAATTCTGTGACTGTCCGTTTGTGTGAAAATAGTAGAGCTTCTGTTCATCCATCACAAAGTTCTATTATAGAGATCTATTGGATCACATTCGTAAATGGTGCTTTTCGAAGCTGTCATATACTTGATTGTTTTTTGTTCACCGGGTCTCTGGGTGTCTGAGAATGCTGTGTTAAGATCTATGTGCAGATCTGTGTACACTATAATCTTTTAAAAGATTTTATTTTCAAGCAATCCCTACACCTGATGCGGGGCCAGAACTCACAGTCCTGAGATCAAGAATCGCGAGCTCTACCGACTGAGCCAGCAAGGCGCCCCCTATAATTTTTTGCTCTTTGTGTTTTGAAGGTGTGTTGGTTGGTTTATAGCAATTCGTGATTGTTGTGGCAGACTGTGTGCCTTGAAGACGGGGGCGTCCACGTGACCTAGTGCTGGCCAAGGAGATGTGGGCAGACACGTCTAAGGACTTCTCCTAAAAATAAAAAGGGGGATGCCTGGGTGGCGCAGCGGTTTAGCGCCTGTCTTTGGCCCAGGGGGTGATCCTGGAGACCCGGGATCGAATCCCACGTCAGGCTCCCGGTGCATGGAGCCTGCTTCTCCCTCTGCCTGTGTCTCTGCCTCTCTCTCTCTCTCTGTGACTATCATAAATAAATAAAAATTTAAAAAAATAAAAATAAATAAAAATAAAAATAAAAAGGAAACTTTGTCGAGATAAAGCTTTACCCCTTGGCCCTTCCCTCTTCCTCATTTTTGGAAACAGGATGTAACTAGAGGCGCAGCAGCCATCTTGCCACCATGAGGACACGAGACACATGTTGCCAGAAGGTGGAATCTGTGCCTCTGACCATTTCCTCAGGTAGCTCTCTTAATCTTGGACTGCCAACATCTGCGCTTTGCCTCATGAGACCAACAAACTCTGTGTGTGCAGGTCACTATTAAGTTTTATGTTATTTATTTTTTAAAATATTTTTTAGGATTTTATTTATTTATTCATGAGAGACACAGAGAGAGAAAGGCAGAGACACAGGCAAAGGGAGAAGCAGGCTCCCTGCGGAGAGCCCAGGACCCTGGGGATCACGACCTGAGCTGAAGGTAGATGCTCAACCACCGAGCCACCCAGGCATCCCAGGTTTTCTGTTATTTGCAACCAAACAGCTACGGAACACCTGATGCAATTGGCGCGGCTCTGTGGCGGCTGGACATGAAATGCGGTGGCCTTCAGGGGGTCTCTTCACGTGCCTTTTGCCTTGAATTCCATTTCTCTCACTAATATTACTACATATGTTCCTTTTTGTTAGCATTTGATTCAGCATGTTTTCTGTAATCCCATGAATTTTTCTTTCTTTTCGTTGTGGTAAAATATACACGCGAAATTCATCATTTTAACCACATATAAGTGTAGGATTCTGTTACACGAGGAACATTCACAATGCCATGCCACCATCACACTGGTCTGGCATTTTAAAATTTTGAATTGAAGCACAAAATACATACAGACACGCACCTATATTAAATGTGTAGCCTACTGGGGCGCCTGGGTGGCGCAGACTGTTGAATGACCGACTCTTGGTTTCGGCTCAGGTCATGATCGCAGGGTCTTGAGATCGAGCCCCACACTGGGCTCTGCACTGCGTGGAGTCTGCTTAAGAGCCTCTCCCCCTGCCCTTACCCCTGTACTCTGTCTGTCTGTCTGTCTTTCTCTCTCTCTCAAATAAAGACATCTTTAAAAGAGTATATGTGCAGCCCTACAAATTCCCATGTAATGGTCACACCGCACACCCCACATGCAGATCAAGCAGCCGCACATTTGCCCGCTGTCACCTGTGAGCCTCACTACATTTTCTGTGCTCGTGCAGCATTTTCTTTCGGGAGGGTGTACAGGGGCAGGAACTCTGTCTTGCACTGACTGGCGTCACCAATAATGAAGTTTAGCATTTCACACGGCAGACGGGGCAAGCACCGGAGGTCCCGCAGTGTCTTCCAGGCCTGGGGTCCTGTGCTCCGACTCAGAGGTGGGGAAGGGCCGGCTCTGCCCTCAGCCTGGTTGCAGGATTCCCACCCAAACCCAGTAGGATCCAGGGGGAGCCAGAACATCTCTTCCAGGAGCGCGCCCAGAAATAATGAGCTTGTCTTGGAGCACCTGTCCCTTTGCAGGCGTTCACACCCACCCCACCCGGATCCGCCTTCAGCAGCAGAGTCACCAAGATTGGCCTGGGCTCTTCTGGGCACCTAGGGGTCTGTGGATCCCTTCTCAGAATAAGGCCTTAAAAAACATGGAGCCTGCCTCTCCCTCTGCCTGTGTCTCTGCCTCTCTCTCTATGTCTATCATAAATAAATAAAATATTTAAAAAAATAAATAAAATAAAAATAATAAAATAAAAAGATAAATTCATAGTGACAGCACAGAACCTTAAAATGTTTAGGAACTTCTGACCACTATGTTATTATTATAAAAACCAGTTATATTGGAATACAATCACCAAAGTCTAGGGTTTGTGTATGTTTTGTACGTGTGTATATTGATATATTGTAACAATCAACATGTGATATTTGAGCATCTTCATTAACACATTACATCACTACAAAATTTTGGAAGTACTGGTGGACAGAAGCAGTATTTCAGGGGTGCCTGGGTGGCTCAGTCAGTTGGGCGTCCGCCTCTGGCTCGGGTC
This sequence comes from Canis lupus familiaris, assembly GCF_011100685.1. Classification (NCBI taxonomy): domain Eukaryota; kingdom Metazoa; phylum Chordata; class Mammalia; order Carnivora; family Canidae; genus Canis; species Canis lupus. Next base: position 1,597,021 of record NC_049230.1, read on the forward strand.
GTGATCTCGGGGTCCTCAGAGGGAGCCCCGCATTGGGCTTCCTGCTCGAAGGGGAGCCTGTCTCCCCCTCTGCCTGCAGTTAACCCTGCTCATTCTCTCTCTGTTGAATAAATAAATAAAATCTTTTATTTTTTTAAGATTTTACTTTTTTTTTTAAAGATTTTATTTCATTTACTCATGAGAGATACAGAGCGAGAGAGAGAGGCAGAGACACAGGAGGAGGGAGAAGCAGGCTCCATGCAGGGAGCCCGACGTGGGACTCGATCCCTGGTCTCCAGGGTCAGGCCGTGGGCTGCAGGCGGCGCTAAACAGCTGTGCCACCGGGGCTGCCCAATAAAATCTTTTAAAAATAAAAAAGAAACAGTATTTCAAGGGGTCTGCAATAATTGCAGTGTGGTTTGAGGGAGTGTCATTGCAGTCAAGTTGTGTATTCATAACCCGAGGCTACGCCAAGTTGCAGTTGGGAATGAGAGAAAAGATGGGAATAACTGTGTCCCAGGCAGCCCCGTGGGCCCTGGGACTCCATCCAGGAGCTTCCCGCCTGGGCTCTTTCCATGGGCCCGGGGTTGGGTGTTGGGGCCAGCCTCCCTGACAGCACAGGTCTGGACTTTGAACGTTTTATTTATCTTTTTTTTAAGATTTTATTTATTCATGAGAGACACAGAGAGAGGCAGAGATACAGGCAGAGGGAGGAGCAGGCTCCATGCAGGGTGCCCCATGTGGGACTGGACCCTGGGTCTCCAGGATCACTCCCTCGGCTGAATGCAGCCGCTCAACCTCTGAGCCATCCAGGCGTCCCTGGACTTTGAACTTTTATTTATCCCCTTTATTTATAAAGTCTCTGCCTTTGAATGCATGACTTTAACTTCTTCACATTTATTGTGATTCCAGTGTACTGAAACCCAGTCCTGTGATCTAGCCTCACGTTGCCATTTGCAGGTTTCCTGCCCGCACCCCCCACCCGCCGTCCCCCTCCCGCCTTCATTTCCTGTTTCTGTAGGATTCGAAATTTATCTTTGTTCTAATTTTTTCTTCTAATGGTTTGGAAGTTGTTGTGGTTTTTTTTTTCTTAAATCATATTTCTATTCACCTAGTGGTTACTTAAAATTTTTAGCATTCATATTTGAACTTACCTTTCCCTACCCATGTCGAGAATGAATCAGTATCCCGATTGTCCACAGGATTAAGACACACTTTCCAGCTTTATTTCCCTCCTCCTCTCCCCTCCCTGCTCAGGATGAGATCATCTGGATTTTCCTCCCAGACTGTTGAGAGTATTTTCCAGCACGAGTTCCCTGATAAAAATAGTTTCACTGACTCCTGTAGGCCATGTCTTCCTCTTGGATTCATTTTTCGTTTTGCTAGAGCATATAATCTAGTAATTATGTCAGATAGTATTTGTTGGAAATAAACTCTCCGAACACTTGGCATGACCCAAAAAAGTGTTTGTTTTTCCTCCCAGCTGAATGGCTGTTAGGCCTGGCAGAGAATCATAGGCTCAAATAATTTTCCCTCCAAACTGTGAAGGTGCCCCTGGATTGTTTGCAATCCAAAGTTGCTGATGTCTGACATCAGGCTTATCCTTTTCTTTCTTTTTTTGGAAGTAACATGTTTTCTTCCTCCACCGCCCTCCCCCGCCCCCACTGGGAGCTTTTATTTGCTCACTTTGTGTTCCAAAGTGTTGTCATGTGTCTTCTTGGGTCCAGGACGGCTTTCCTGTACTCTTCACTGACAGAGAGCGTTTCCCCTGGTCTCTGTCCTTTGGGATTCCACTTAAATAACTGGATGTAGGAAACTGTGAAATCATTTTCCTCGTTTCTTAAATTTTCTTCCTACATTATAACTTTTTACCTTTCACTCTGTGTTGTACAGAATTCTTCAGCCTGACGTCCCGCCTCACTAGTTTGTGGCTCAGCCGTTTCTAGACCGCTCCTTGGCCTACCTATCGAGTTGTGGTTGCTCGTCTCTTCATTTTTTTTAAAGTCATCTCTATGCCATACATGGGGCTCGAACTCACCACCCTGAGATCAAAAGTTACATGCTCCACTGACTGAGCCCGCTAGGCGCCCTTGAGTATTTTTTTTCAGCATTTTTTTATTTCAATGTCCAAATTTTTTACACCCCCAAGATAGTTGACTTCTGGAAGGTATCTTTTTATTTTATTTTATTTTTAAAGATTTCATTTATCTATTTTCCAGAGAGAGAGAGAGAGAGCACAAGCAGGAGCAGAGGGAGAAGGAGAAGCAGGCTCTCTGCTCAGTGGAGCAGGACTCGATCCCAGGACCCCAGGATCATGACCTGAGCCGAAGGCAGACACTTCACTGACTGAGCCCCCCAGGCGCCCTTGGAAGGTATCTTTTAAAACTCATTTTAATTTTTTTTTTCACAACAAACATGTCTTTGTTGTTTTTTCCTCTGAACATAAAAATAATACATTCCTGTAAAAATCTATGATACCTAAAATTATCAAAAAGAGTCGCTCCTCGCACATGCTGTTGGGCAGAACTAGTTACCCGGGGATCCGGGGAACGTCGAGCATCGGGGGCCCGTGCTGGACGCGGACACATCTGCCCTTAGGCCTCCAGAGGTCCAGCAGCGCCCAGGCTTCCCCCCCATCTCGGGGCGGGGGGGAGGTGCCCACCCAAAGCCCAAGTCTCTCACACGTGTGCAGCCTCCCACTGGGCTCAGGTGTGCATCCTTCCTGTCCACCTGAGGGGCTAGCTGTCCGGGGACCTGTCCCCTGCCCCCTCCAAACTCATCCTCACCGGATCTTTGCTGCAGCACCCCCCCCCCCCCCACCGTTGGCCGAGCTGTCTTCCCTGAAGGCCCGGGAGCAATCGGGGTTCCTGCTCTTCGAGGTCTAAGCGGTCGGCTCCCGTCCAGTGGGTCCCCGGCCCCGGGGCCACTCTGCAAGCTGGCCCTCGCTTTTCGCTAACGCCACAGCGAAGCAGCAGGCACCTGCCAGCGCGCGCCCGGGCCCTAGTCTGTCACTGCCCCGGTTTTCCCAAATGTGCTGCCGCGACATAACACGGGAAGTGTGTTATTATTTCCAGCTCACCAGAGCCGTTTCCCCGGCATCCACAAGCTAACCGCTAAGCCAACACCACATAGTTTAGGGCTTTGTCACGCCAGCTCCCTGGGCACCCATTTCTGCATCAGTGAGGGTGGGCGTATTAGTCAGCTGTTGCCACAGCAATGCTGCATAACAAACCACTCCGGGTTCGTGGCAAAGCAGCCTCCCCGATGCTCACACCGCAGCTCTGAGGGTTGCTGCAGGCCAGGTCCCGGCGGATCTGGGGCTCCCCACCCCAGTGAACGAGGCGGACCCCACTGGCGCACTTGGAGCCCCTGCTCACTTCACGCCTGCCACCAACGTGTCGGCGGCGGAGGGAGTTGCACTGCCAAGTGCAAAGTCCAGAAGAGAGGCACATCCCACTCATCCCGAGGCCGCGGTGTGACTGGCAGACGTGAGATTCTGGTGCAGGGGAGCGATGAGCAGGGATCCCGGGAAGTTAAATCACCCCCAACGCACAGGCCCTGGTGTGACAGCGCAAACCTACAAGAAGCTTCTTTCTCTCTGGCGAAGCCATAGGAAAGGCCCCAATTAGGCGGTGGCCTTAACTCCCGCCTTTGTTCAGGGCCCCACGCTGACAGCGACCAGTGGTCTCTGAAACTCTCGTCACCGGCTGCCGTCGGTTAGGCCCCGGGAAGGGGAAGCGTGCGGAGCAAGGTTCTAGCCTGGAAGGCGCACCTGTCCTTCTGCTCAGGCTCCTCCGGAGAGCGGCTGGTGTCCTGGCTACACTCCCCGGCTAAGGAAACTGGAAAACCGGGGATCTCTGGGTACCTCAGAGGTTTAGTGCCTGCCTTCGGCCCAAGGCATGATCCTGGGGTCCCGGGATCGAGTCCCACATCAGGCTCCCTGCATGGAGCCTGCTTCTCCCTCTGCCTGTGTCTCTGTCTCTCTGTCTCTCTGTCTCTCTCTCTCTCTGTGTCTCTCATGAATAAATAAATAAAATCTTAAAAAAAAAAAAAAAAAGGAAACTGGGAAACCAGGACCGTCGCCCGCGGTCTTGGGGAGGGGCACGCGACCCGGGGGACAGCTGCAGCCTCTGCCCTGCGTCGCACCTCCACTAGTGCTGCTCAGTTGCCCACGGGTTGCCGATTCCAGGTGGGTGCTCCTCCTCAGATGCCAAGTTTGCCATTTGTCTGTCAGCAAGCTGTCAGTGGCCTCGAGCTGCTGGGTGGAGGTCCCAGCATGTTGCTGGGGGCGTCGGGGACCGCTCAGGGGGGTACACGGGCTCCCTGTGCCTTCCAGGTAGCAGTCACAATAGGGTTTCTTCCTTGTCCACCGTCGGCTGCCGGGCACACCCCAGACCCCCGACCCCCAACCCTGCAGCTGCTGCCCCTGAGCTACCATCACCGGCCAGCCTGGCTGCCTCTGCGCTTGTAGCTTGGTTTCTTCCCTCAGGCCAGGGCGACCGTTCCCACCATCACCCATCTCCCCAAAGGCCCTGGGATTTCTGGTCCACTGAGGGCACCTTATTGTTCTTGTGGTTAGAATGGATTTTATTTTATTTTTTTAAAGATTTTATTTATTTATGCATGAGAGACATAGAGGCAGAGACACGGGCAGAAGGAGAAGCAGGCTCCATGCAGGGAGCCTGACGCGGGACTCGATCCCGGGTCTCCAGGATCACACCCTGGGCTGAAGGCGGCGCTAAACCACTGAGCCACCCGGGCTGCCCTAGAATGGATTTTAAACTCTTCTGTCATTTCCTGGTTATTGAGGGTGGGAGTCCAGAGACTGCTAGGAAGGGTCTAGACCACCATCTGTACTCAATCTCCTTGTGGCATCTAAACCTGATCAGTTCTCAGGATGTGGGACGCTTCATCCCCAGGACAACTTCCAAGGCCAAGCTGATGGGGTCTGTGGGGCCTGGGCCATGGAAAGCTGCTGCTGGCCTTCTTGGACCTGCCTCAGGATCCCCTTGGCCTGGAGTGGGGAACCCCAAAGTGGACACTTAGAGGTCACTGTCTTGTGGCCTTGGAAATAGGGAGCTGCCTGGTGACTTTGGTGGCATCAGCTCCAGTGGTGTGGGGACTGAGAATCCTGAGGCCAAACCCTACGAGTCCTGGGACGGTTGTGACATGGCAGGTCCCTCTGGCAGCCAGCACCTCACTCCAGTGTCCACCCCACCCCCCACCCCCCCCCACTCCCCACCCCCCCCACCCCCCACCCCCAGGAGGGTCCGCACCCTCCAGAGCGGACATTCCAGCATCTACTAGGTCCAGTGCTTTCAAAGTGAGCCACCCACAGACTGCAGTGCTCAGGTTTCTACTTTGGTTTATTTGCGATTTTATTCTGAGCCCAGATTTGGAAACCAAGGCAAGTTTGGAAGCCACCCTCTCTGAGGCCCGGGACCACGCGTCCTGATTGTGTCTCCTGGTGGAACTAAGGCTGTATCTTCTACCTCCAGAGAAGGTAGGGGAGCGGGGCGCGGAAGCCCCCCCAGGAAGAAGCAAGCCAACCTGCTTTTCGTGTGTCTCCCTGGGGAGGAGACCGGGAGGAGCAACTTGGCATCCTGGGGGGTGGGGGGGTTCACCTCCTCCCTCGGTGGGGAGCGAACAGGACATCATAGAGGGGCCAAAACGCGTCCCCCGCACGGGGCGGGGCGTGGAGGAGGGCTCGGCGGGGACCCTGCCCTGGGTGGGTGCTCCTGGTGGGGGGCGACCCCGCCTGCCCCAGGAGCGGGGCGCAGCAGTCACCAGCCCTGGGCATCTGGGAGGCTCCGGACCTTGCTCAGGGGCGACGGCAGAGCCGCCCCCTGCTCGGGGTGACCCCGGTGAGCGCGGCCACTCCCACCCTGGGGGACCCGGTCTGGGGCGGAGACGCCTCTGAGCCGCACGTCCCTGGAGGCTGCGGCGCTCAGGGTCCCCTCGCTCCCCCCGGGGACACGCGGGTCCCGCCGCGCACGGTCACGGCACCGGCAGCTCCGAGAGCCTCCGGCCCCGCGGCGGGCTGCCTGCCTCCGCCCGGCAGCGCACCGACCGGGGCCCAGGCTCCGCCCCCCGCGGCCCGTCCTGACAGCCCATTGGCCCAGGCGCGCGCCGCCCGCGTGTCCGCGCGCTGCCATTGGCCCGAGCCCGCGGCCCAGACAAAGGGAGCGGCGGCGGCGGGCGGTGATTGGGCGGCGGCGGCGGGCGGGGGCGGGGCGCCGGGAGGGCTCGGCGCGGGGACGGGGCGGGGGCGGGGGCGGGGCGGGGCGCCCGGGAGGGCGGCGGCCGCGGGGCGCGGGGAGCCCGCCCCTCCGCCCAGCACCCCTCCCGCCCCGGGGCTCCTGCCCGGACCGCGGCCGCCGCCGCCTCCTCGTCTTCCCCGAGGGCTCCGCGGCCGGCTCCGCAGCTCGGCGGGGGACGTGCGCACGCGGGGCCCCGGCCGGGGAGGACGCGCCGCTCCCCGGCCTGGGCGCCCCGGCCCCGGCCCCGGCCCCGGCCCGCGGGGATCCCCCGGGAGGAGGCGCGGGCCCTGGCGCCGGCAGCAGGACGCGGCCCCGGCGGCGGGCTCCGCGCGCGTCCGGGGAGGGAGGGACGGGCCGCGGGGCGACCGGCCGGGCGGGGAGTGGCTTCGGGGGCCCCTCGGAGCGCCGCCAGGTACGTGCGTTTCCTTGTTTCCCGCGCGCCCCGAGCGCACCCGGGTAGGGAACGAATAAACCCGGCTGGTGTGTACGAGCCTTTCGCTGCAAGCGTGTGTTTCCGCGGGCTCCGGGGGGCGCCGCCGGCCCTGCGGGGCACCTCCTCCCCGCGCCTCTGCCCCGCCGGGGCGGGTTCCCTGGAATTCACCAAAGAGACCACGAGCCCCGCCTCGGCCCGGAGCTGGGGCGTCCGGCTTTGTTCCCCGCACTCTCCACCCTCCTCCCCTGGAAAACCCGGATTCCTTTGAGCGCTGCGATGCTCAGTTCGGGGGAAGCTGGAATGGGGAGACCCGAGCTCGGCCGGTGCAGGGCTGCAGCGAGCTCCTCCTGGCCCCAGGAGCCCCGGACTTGCCAGTTAGGGCAGGCCGTGGGCTTGGTTTTTGGGGGGGTTGATAGGGGAGGCCGCATAGCCAGCCTGGGGCGGGCTCCGTCCCCTCCCCCATGCCCACGTCAAACAAAAGAAGTCCTCGGAGAATCGTTTTTGGGGGGGAACTCTTCTGATAGTGAACCTGTAACCGCCCCCCCCCCCCCCACCGCCCCTGCTCTTAGGACGGAACTGAATCTTTGCAACAAAGGGGAGGGTTGGAGAGAGTCGTCGGAAAGGGCGCGCTTTATTTGGGGGATACTTTAAGGAAGGGAATGCGTCTTCTGCCCACTCTCCCACCCTGACTGATGGTCTTTAGGTGATGTTCGGATGCGGGGTGTTTTTGTTTGGAGACTTTCACAAAAGAGTCCTACGTGGGAAACTGGGAATTCGGCCTCTACCAGGTGGGGGGGAAATTCCCCTTTGGAGTGAAATGTGTTCCTTGCCTAGAAGGGAGGCTGAAAAGGAAGAGATTTGATGATTAAAGCGGAGGGGGGCATTTTGTGGCCGTTTCTCCCGCTCCCCCCTCCCTCCATAAATGAGAACAAAGGGCCCAGGCGAAAGGGGTGGGGGCTCGAACAGGGAACACTCTTAAGAAAGGCCTCACCTCCCAGGCCCCCTGCACACCCGAATATTGTCTTTTGAGTCTGAACTGAGAAGAAAAGGAGGCCCCCACCCGGGCTCGGGCTGTGTACCGATACATAGTCCCTAAGACCCTGCTTCAGTTCCTCCCAAGTCGTGGTCACCCAGCTGGGGAGAGGGGCCCCGAAGGCAGGAAGGGCCCCTCCTCCCAGCAAAGTGCAGAGTTTCGGTTTCCAGCTCCAGGGCCGCGGCCGAGGGGTTCGCGGCGCCCTCGCCCAGCGCGTCCCTGGTTGCCCGGCGCGGCGGCCCTGGCGCAGACCCGCATCCACCAAAGCCCCGAATAAAACTCAACAAACCGTAAAGGCTCCCCATTCCCGGAGAAAAGGCGCCAAAGATTTATGGTCCCCCGAATTCCCCACACTCTAATTATCCCTGTTTTTAGTTGACTTATGGGTGGTGACCACTAAAGTCATTTTCCATTTTAGAATTTTTTTTTTAAACATGAAAAATGCAAGTTTCACTCCTTTCTTACCCGCTTGGGCGGATCTTTTATCTTGTGGGAAGAAAAATCCGGCCTCCCTCTGCCTTCTCTACTGCCTCCGGTTGGGCGCACCCGGCCGAGACCCCTCCACGAACCCCTCCACTGCAATTTAGGGGAAGTATTTTTTTCTTTCTCCCGCCGCCCCAGGGCACTTACAGGGAATCCTCCCAAGGAGCCCTGCCTGCTGGCGCGTTGGACTCGCTACCGACGCTCCAGGCTTGGAGACCGGCCCGGGGGTCTCGGCCCCCACCCTAACCGGTGGCCGAGGGTGAGCCGGCCGGAGAGTGAGCTCCCCCCACCCCGCCCCCGGATGGTCACCCTCCGTGGGGGGACCTTCGCCTTCCTGGAGACCCAAGCAGGGTACCGCCTGGGGCATCCTGGTGCCCCCGCCGTGCTGGTGGGGGGGACCCCGCCGATTCCCCGTCACTGCCTAGAGTCCCATCCCCCATCCTCCCTTTGTTTGCTTCTCTGGACACTGAGTTGAAAGTGGCAGGAACAAAATAATTAGATGGAAGTCAAAGATTAGGCGGGTGCGCTGGCGGCCTCGGCCAGGCCTGGCCGACACTCCGCCGGCGCCTCATAAATTTGCCGCCGCCTGACACCCAGCCGCGTCCCGGTTACCTGGGAGTTTCGAGCCTCTCGACCCCCTCCCTGCCATCCCCCAACAGCCCTCTTCCGGAGCGCGGGTGGAGAGTCCCTGGGCTCCCCAACTTCTGGCCAGTGCACACGCTGGACCCAGCCTGGAGTCAGTTAATTCTGGAAAACAGACGGAGGTGTCGCCGAGGGAGGGTGTGGTCTGGGCAGCGAGGGCTCGGACCCGGCCACCCCCCCCCCCCCCCCCCCCCCCCGGCGGGCACGCAGTGCAGCACCCCGCACCACGGCTGCCAGCCAGGTAACTGCTGCCGGGGTGCTGGAGGGCCCTGCTCTGCGCTGCTGCAGCACGGCCCAGGGTGGGCACGGACAAGGGGGGTGCCGAGTAACCCCTCGTGGGCGACTCCTTTGTCTGGCCTGGCCACCGCGGGGAGCCGCCACCAGCGCGCTAGGCCGCAGGCCCTTCTCCGGCCCAGGTGTGCAGGCTGCACGCGGGCACAGGGACGTCGGCAGGGGCCGGGCCACGCGGTCCCCGCACCGGGGCCACAGGGCCGGTGCCCGAGCTCTTCGGGGCCCATGTGCGATCCACCCGGGAGTCCCGTCCTGGACGCATCCAGCCACCGAGCAGAAGAGAATGCCGAGGACGTCCCGGCCGGTTCAGATTGTTTTAAAAACTCGAATTAATTGGTGAAACGGTCACCGCGCTTCCCAACGCGGAGAAGGGGTGAAGGGAGGAAAGCCTTTTTTTAATTATCCCCCCTTGTTGTGGCAGTCCTACCTGACCTCCTCCTACTATTAAAAGAAATGTTGCCACATTTAATTTTTGTTGCCAAGAGATATGGAGAGGGTAGCCCCACATTTTGAAGTAATTTGATAAGCCTTCAAGTAGCAAATCCGAAAGGGAGGCTGGCCCCAGGTATGGTTGCCTGATAGCCTGAATTTACAATGAAAGCATTCTCCTTTATGGATATAATAGATTAGATTTCACAACTTAATTCACCGGAATGGCTCCGTTTAAGGGAGCTCCGGCTGATTTTATTACGCCAAGCCAAATTGGATGTTTGTGGTCTTAACGAAAAGTGATTGTGACATAAAATATATAATTTTTTAAAGTAAAAAAGAAAAAAACACACACACAACGGGTTCGACCCTGTCTCCCCCCCACCCCCATCCTTCCTTCCCACTCCCCGGCTCCCCAGTTTGGGAAATACCGAGAATTGTTTGTTTGTTGATTTCTGCCCCAGAGACAGGAACTCACACCCTGGGCGGGGGCGGGGGGAGCAGGGGAGGAGCGGCGGGAGCTGCCGCCCTGTGTCCCCCGTGGCCTCTCCCGCCGGCGCCACCCGGTACCGCGCACTCGGCGCCCTTTCCCCCCAGCTCCTCTGGGTCCTTCGCGGTGTCGAGAGCGCAGCACGGGCTCCGGAGTCTCGGGCCGTCCACGCGGGCAAACGCGCCCCCCCGCCCGGCAGGGCCCGCGGGGACCCTGGGGACCGAGCAGGCCCGGCCGTGCCACCGCGTGCCACCCGCCTGCGCTCCCCAGAGACCGGGGCTCGCGGGACCCTCGGCGCCCTGCCCCGCGGGCCCGAGCGGCCGGGGTGGGGGGCAGCCCGGGGAGCCTCCAGGCCCAGCCGGCCCGCCCGGAGCCCGCGCCCTGGGCTTCCCGTTAGCGGGCCCTGCCCGTTCCCCCACGTACTGGGTGCTTCCTTGAGCACCCTGCTCGTCCCAGCCTCCCGGGGCACAGCCCCCTTCCCTTCCCCCAGGGCCCCGTGGGCGGCCTGGACCCGGCGGCCTGGATGCGCCCCAGGCTGGGGCTGGAGCCTCTGGGCCCGAACCCCGCACCCGGGCAGCCAGGGCGGTGCGCGCCTTAAATTAGATCTCCGCGGCGCCTGACCTGGTTTTTTTCTCGGCCCGAACACAGCAGCAGCTGTTTTTTCCAGAATTCCTGCTGCTGGGGGAGGGGCGTTATTATTATTATTTTTTTTGGTTGTCACAACCTCCTGGAAATATTCCCTGGCCTCGGAAAGTGTAACAATAGCCCAGCGGATTTCTGGAGGAAGCGCCCCCTCCCCTGCCTTCTGCCGGGATGCCTTTGCCCTCTGGCTGTGGTGGGGACCTCAGCCCCAGCCGCAGCCCCTGCCCCCAACCCCTGCTGGGCTTTGGGCTCTGGCCCTGAAATCTGCCTCTGCCTTGGGGGCCACAGGGCCCGGAACTGGGAACCCAGTGGCCTTCTCCACCATCAGCCCGGCTGCCTGCTGGGCCCTGAGGTAGAGCCTTCCCACCTGCCCCCACCCCTACCCGAGGCCCACTCCAGGTGGCCCCCAGGTGGAGTGTCCCTTCCCCTGGAATCCTATTCCTGTTTGCTTTCGGGGTCAGCGCTAGCCCAGAGGCAGTTAAAGATTAATGGGCCTGGGGCCCTGGGGGCTGGGCTGGGGGCGCCGGGGATGGAGTCCGCACAAGTGTTCTGAGGGCTCTCGGTGTCCTTCTCCGTTGGGCACAGAGTCTCGTTCAAACCCCAAGGTCGAGCCGAGGTTTTAAGAGGGTCACAGCCGAGCCGAGGTTTTAAGAGGGTCACAGCCGTGTGTTCATCTGTCCTGCCCGCGCCGAGATGGGGAGCTCAGTTGCCACCCGCAGCCGTGATCAGCCCTGCAGGCTCCTAGTGGATAGTGTAGAAGGAGGAGGGGACCCCCTGGGCCTCCTGGCCCTGTCCTGTCTTGGTGCAAGAAGCCCGGGAAGGTGGGCTCGGGGAAAGCCAGGCTCGCGCCCGTCCTTGTGGAGTGTGGCCGATCTAGGTCTCTCGTGTGAGCCTGGCCACGTCAATCCCGTTCTGCTCCTCGCTCCCTGGGGGTGTGCAGTGAGTGTGGAAAGGCTGCCGGGGCCCTTACACAGCCATGTTTGCATCGCCCTCCTTGGTCAGGAAAGAAAGTGGGGGGTGTCACAGCCCCCACCCCCTCCTGCCCCAGGCACAGAGCTCTCTCTTCCCAGGACCCCCTGACCCCTCACTCAAGGAGGCAGGGACTCCACCTGTAGCCTCCAGGACCAGCCCCAAAGCCTCTGATTCTGCCCATAAATTTATTTACGCTCGAGTTATGCAGGTGCGTGGACGTGACCCCAGCATCCCCCAGCCTGCGTGGACAACAGGAATTGAACTTTAGTCTTCAGGCGATTAAGGCCGCAGGGACTAGACTTCATTAGTAGTTGTTATGCAATAAAGGCGATAAAATGGCCCCTACTTATGATTTCAAAATGCGATTTATTTTAATTTACGTTTTTAAGTACTTCTGGGGTTTGATGGGGCGCTAGGGCATCAGCGGAGGGGCCGCAGCCCCTCCACCGGAGGGACAGGAATGGCCTGGCCCAAGTCGGCCTAGAGCAGCAGGAGACGGACGAGGGGAAGCTGCAGCTGCAGGCCGAGGCCATAGGCTGGCAGATGTAGAATATTCTGGGCTGCCTTTGAAAAATCGGTGAAAAGTCACTCTGAGGCCTTGCCCTTCTGTTCCTGGACCCTGCAGGGCGGGCCTGGGGAAGCATTCCTGAGCCAGACAGCTGGAAGCTTGCTGGCAGGACTGTCCCCCAGGGCCCTGGGATCTCGCGCACAGTGGTCCTCGGCTCATCCTGCGGGCAGCAGGGCTGCTTCCTCACGTTCACAAGGAGGCTGCCCCGAGGCTTTAGAAGCACCCCCGACCCCCGTCAGGAGCCCTACCTTGGCTCTACACGCCCCCCCCCCCCAACTCCTGGCCTTATGTGTGGATCCCACTCCCGTTTCTGAAGGCTCTGGAGGGTCCAGCTGACTCCTGCGGGCTCTCTCTGCCAGGCTAAGGCCTGGGGGCTCAGGAAGCCCCTGCAGGTGTGCCTCCTGGTTTCCTTCTGCACCCCTCTGCCCCCTCCCCATCCTGTACGCGGACTTCGGGCCAAGGCAAGAGCCAGGACGGGATTGGGGGGGCGGTTCCTGAGAGGTGGAGGAGCCAAGGCTAGCAGAGTGGCCCCCAGCGTTGAAGTGGAGGGGCCTGGCTTTGCACAAAAGGGAGAAAGGATGTGAAGGACGAGGACTGGGGACCGTCCAGCAGGACATCTGAAAACCTGAAACACACTCGGGCCCTGGTTGTCACAGGATCCAAGGCCACCAGCTCCTGCATTCAGACGTGGTGCTGAAGTATCAGCTTTGCTGTTCACACGTGTACACTGTGAGAGCTAGGGCTCCCAGCCCAACCTACCATGTCTGGCCCCCAACACACACACACTCACAGTCTAGCAGCAACGGCCCAGAAGACCAGGACCAAGGCAGCCTTGCCCCTCCTGCCATTTGCCAGTGGCCATGGGTGGGTAGGGGCTGGGGGCGGCCTCCTAATTCCTCTGTGGCCCTCCAAGCTCCTGAGGATCATGGAGTCTATACCTGCTTCCCCCCACGGCCCTCGCCAGGACTGTCCTGGGTCTCTGCCTGCCTCTCCCTACCTACTCCGGGTGCCTCGGTTTGCTGAGTTAATTGGCAAACTTCCCCAGAAGTAAACTTGGGGATGGAAATTAATAATTTTCCTGCCATTGAACTCACTGCTAATCATGCCAGCTGGGAGTCGGGGGCCCGGGTGCACAAGGACCCCTGAAAAGCCATTAGTCAGGAATCCCCCATGCAATTTAGGGGCTGCACAGCCCCGGTGCCCAGGTGGAGCCGCAGCAGGCGTGAGGGTGCTTTGGAAGGGTTCATGCCACCCCGCCTCCCTCCCACTCCAGATCTTTTGCTGGGTGACCTGGGCCTAACGGGGTCTTCTGGGTGCTTCCAATTGAGGACTGGAAGCCCTCACAAGAGAGGTGCGGGAAGTAGGGGGCCTGACTGGGTGCCCAGAGACCTCCAACTGTGGGGGTGGGGAGGCCATGAGGGGAGGCCGGAGGGGGTGCCCAGGGGCCGGGGTGAGGGAGCAGGGCCACCTGCCCCTGTTTGGAGCTCTCCTTTTGACGATGTGATCGTGGTCTCACTGGTCCACTCGTGGCAGAGGGTGGCTGGTGCTGAAGACCTTGCCCTGGGACTCCCCCAACCTGGAAAGAGGCACAGCCTCCTCCCTCTCATCTTAGGACTCTGGGCTGGACAGGCCCTGTCCTGTTGGGGTTGTGAGGGGCACGAATGCTCTGGCCGAGCAGGCCTCCTCTCAGATCCGCCGTCCCAGGAGGGAGGCGGTCAGGTCCTCAGCAGGACCTCCGTCCGCTGCTCCACAGGTTCCTTGGCCCAGCCTTCAGCACCTTCCAAAAGATGTGACAGTGCAGGGGTTCTCGGGGTCCCTGGCGGAAACCCTGACGCCAGGCCCTCCCCTGGAGAGAGGCCTGGGAGGCGTGGGGGTGATGCAGGGAGTCCAGCTACCGAGCACCCAGGACACCGGGAGGCGCTGCCGGGCCGGGAACTGGGGCAGCGGCCTGGGATTCATCTGGCCCTGCGTCCAGCCCACCCGTCACCTCTGTGCTGCCGAGATGTGACCAAGTGCAGCTGGAGGGGCCAGGCTATGATTGAGGGGGAGGCAGTGAGAACGGAGCCAGCCCTGCTGGGCCGCATGGCATTGCTCCCAGCTGCCGGGCACCACTGGACGGGCCTCTCCGCTCACCTGGCAGGTGCAGAAGCCACCTGCGGCCACCTCAGCCGTCCTCTGTTTACCCCGAGCCGTGCGGACCCCACCTTGGGCTTGGTGGTCTGCTGGGCCACCACCCTGCCAGCCCCAGGCACCCTGAGAGGACTGCCAGGCTGCTTGGTCTGGAGGCCACAGGGACAGGGGGCAGGAGAGAGACGGGGAGGAAGAGACCTGGCTCCTGCCTGCACCTGTACCTGCTGCATTTTCAGCATTAGCACCCTGGGTCCCCCTGCCTGGGGACGAGGAGCGCAGAGAGCTTCGGTAGTTTGCCCAGGGCCACACGGCAGGATTTGTTTTTTGTTTTTTTTTTTCACATGGCAGGATTTGAACCAGGTCTGCCGACCGGGAAGCTGGCCTCTGTCCAAGACCCGACAATACTGCAGATTACTTAAAATCGTCATCCCAGCAGGGCACCCGAGGGGTCCCTCCTCCCACCTGGGACTGTGTCCATGGCCCTGAGCCACCCAGCTGACCTGGCTTCCCGGGCTAGGCAGGCTGGACGGCCTGCTTCTGAGGGTGGAGGCTTCCCGCACAGCTCCGGGGCCCCGGGGTGGTCCAGGGGGCCGAGGGCACAGGAGGCTCTGGAGGACAGTGCTAGGAAAGGGGCGACCCTTCCAGGAACAGTCTCACTTCCCCCCTGCCCCGACCTGTCTCTGTCCCGTGGGGTGGCCGGGTGCGTGGGTCAGATCAGCACAGGACACACTGCCCCGGTGCTGACCCCGTACCCCCCCAAAACACACACCATGGCTGAGGGCCTCCGCGCACCCAGGGGGCCTGTCCCTGTCACTGCAGGTGATGGTGTCCTTGCAGGAAGTCCCCACGGGCTTGGGGGAACTTTGCAGATACGGCTGCCCTGGCAAGGCCCCCCCGGCGAGGGCGTCCCCAGGCACCCTGGGGAGGGGGCACGCAGGAGCGGGGGAGCAGAGGGGTACCGGCTCTCTCCGGGGTTGCAGCCCCTTCTCCCCACCCCTAACCTCTGGTCACACCAAGTCCTGCCCATCCTGCCCCTGACCTCTTGTCTGTAGCTCCTTCGGGGCCTGATCCCTTATGTGTCACAGCCCTGCTCCCGGCCTCCCTGACCCAGTCTTTCTCCCCAGTGGATGTCATCCACCTGGACCCACGCATAGCCAGGAGCGTCCACAGTCCACACACCGTCCCCGGTGCCAGGCCTAGCAGGCCTCCGTCCTCCCTGACCACGTCCAGCCCCGGGATGGCCGTCCTCACGGCGTTGCAGCACCGGGGACATTCAGAGGGGCGGCGCTGGCCCTGGGGAGACCCCAGAACCAGGGTGGGCAGCGGGATGCACTCCCCTTCCCACCGGGGTGGCCCTGACAGGTGCAGGGGCCCAGCTGGGGCCGTGGGCTCTGGGCCCCCCATCCTGGGACTTGGGAATCTGCTGTTTGGTGATGCTTTCATCGAAATGGAATTTGCTCTCTGGTTGTTCATCGATTTGGGTTGCTGTGGCCAGATGGGCGTGGCTTGCAGGCGGGGGGGGGGGGGGCCACCCCACCCCGCTGCTCCGACCTTGAGTGAGTGGGTGCTGCTGGTGAGGAGGCGGGTGTGCTCCCCGTCCCCACTCTGGACCACAGCTCTCAGGGCTCCCGCCCCCCTGGGCTCCCGGAGGGCCTTCTGTCCAGGCCCCGGACCCCCGGCCCTGCCAGCCCCCTGCAGGTGCCCCCAAGGCTCCCTGTGGGCGGGTCCGTCGGGGGATCCCCCTGGCAGATCCAAACCACACGCTGCTCTGATGGCCTAGTGCCCACTTGGCAGCGGCAAAGCGCGCGGGCTGGGAGCGCCGGAGATGGCAACAGAGAGGCCCTCCCCAGGCCCCCAGAGCCCCCACACCTAACTGGCGGGGCTCCCCTCTGCTGCAGCCACAGCACCTTCGGGATTGTGTCGGAAGAGAGCTTGGGGAATCAGGGAGGCCGGCCTGACCCCACGCCCCTGGGGCTGCAGGCGTTCCACGCCCCCCAGCCCTCTAGGGTCCCATGTGCTCCCCGCTGGCCCCTGGGTCAGCTCCGAGGATGCCCCGCAGGCAGGTCATGCCACGGCCGGGAGGTGGCGGACGGCCCCGTGGAGCCCCTGCAGCAGGAGGGGGAGGCCAGGCCTGCGGTGGTGACCGACTCGCCCCACCTCTCAGAGCCTCCGGTCCCCCGGGTGCCTCAGGTCACGGGTGTGATGCTCTGTCCACAACACTGGACCTGAATCGAGCCCCAGGGAAGAATGAGGAAACCCCGACCATAGGACGTTCCGCCAGCAACCACTCTGGAGGCTTTCAAAGGTCAGCGGCAAAAACGGCGAAAAGGTGGGGTGTCCGCTCTACAGGAAAGGGGGTTAAGGAGACGGGACAGTGCAAGGCCCGGGCAGGGTCCGGCCCCTGAGGACAGCGACGAGGGGACCTGGGAGATGGTGCCGGCTCCCCGCCAGGAGGGTGTTCAAGAGCCCTTCCCGGACACCAGCTGCCCACCTGCTGGGGCCCGCCCGTCAGATGGCCGAGCATTCCGGAGTGAAGTGTCACAGCCACCGACTCCCTAGTGGTTCAGCAATTTTCTCTCAAGGGAGGAAAGAGAGCAGATGCCACAGCATCTTTTAAAAAAGAGCTGCTGGGAAGAGGGAGGGCGCTGGGCTGGCTCAGCCAGGGGAACATGTGACTCTCGGTCTTGGGGTTGTGGGTTCGAGCCCCACATTGGGTGGGAAGGTTACTTAAATACATAAACTTAAAAAGATTTAAAAAACCAAAAAGCGGGATCCCTGGGTGGCTCAGCGGTTTGGCGCCTGCCTTTGGTCCAGGGCATGATTCTGGAGACCCAGGATCGAGTCCCACATCGGGCTCCCGGCGTGGAGCCTGCTTCTCCCTCCTCCTATGTCTCTGCCTCTCTCTCTCTCTCTCTCTCTCTATCATAAATAAATAAATATTTTTTAAAAAAAAGCTGTTGGATACAGAGTGAACGTGCACAAATACATTTTATTTGTAGGTACTCGCAGAAAAATGCCTCCTGGGGCCCTTGGGCAGCCCCCGCTCCTGCCAACACCCGCAGACTGTGCGGATCCCAGCGCCCGCTCTGGTTTCTGTGGCTCCAATGGCCCCCGCCTTGGCAGTCTGGGGTGTTCGTGGAGGGGGTTGTGTTGCTCAAGAGCACCTGAAAGGAGTGCTCACAGCCCCCCACACACACACCTGTCCTCACACCTGAGGGACAGAACAGCCTTGAGGGCCCCCCAGAGGCACTTGAAGGGGAAACCTCAGTAGTCACACAGTCCTGTCTCAAATACAGACACCAGGAGTCTGCTGTTAACTCATTTTTATTTTATTATATTTTTATTTTTGTTTTTTATTTTTTAAATGGAATATTATTTTTATTTATTGAGAGAGAGAGAGAGAGAGAGGCAGAGACACAGGCAGAGGGAGAAGCAGGCTCCATGCAGGGAGCCCGACGTGGGACTCGATTCCGGGTCTCCAGGATCACACCCCAGGGTGCAGGCGGCGCTAAACCGCTGCGCCACTGGGGCTGCCCTATTTTATTATATTTTTAAAATAAATATATTTTAAAAATATTTTATTTATTTATTCCTGAGAGACACAGAGAGAGGCAGAGACACAGGCAGAGGGAGAAGCAGGCTCCTCACAGGTAGCCCGATGTGGGTGGGACTCGATCCCAGGACCCCAGGATCACACCCTGAGCCGAAGGCAGATGCTTAACCGCTGAGCCCCCCAGGCGTCCCTTAACTCATCTTTAGATAGGAAACAGAGGGGCACCTGGGGGGCTCAGCAATTGGGCGCCTGCCTCTGGCTCAGGGCGTGACCCCGGGGTCCTGGGATCAAGTCCCACATCGGGCTCCCCGCAGGGAGCCCGCTTCTCCCTCTGCTTGTGTGTCTCATGAATAAATAAAATCTTAAAAAAAAAAAAAAAAAAGGAAACCAAGGCCAGGAAAGACTAAAGCTCAGGAGAAGCTGGTGACACCGTGGCTCAAGCCGACCCAGACCTCACCACGCACGGGGCCCAAGTCATCCGAGCCTCACGGCAGCGCCGTTCCACACATGAGAAAGTGGAGGTGCGGACATCACCACTGAGCCCAAGGCCCCCAGCCTGTCTCCCTGCAGCCCCGCCGCGATGCCCCAGACTGCCCACGTCCCCACGTACTGGCAGGGAGGGCACATGCTCCCACCCGGGGGCCTTACTCTCGGCCCACGGGCCTGACACCCAGCTGAGAGTGTCTCATGAGGGCCAGGTGCAAACCACAGAGGAGAAACCGGCTCGGAGACGGTATGAGGCTTGTCTGGCTTGTGTGGACCCCCCTGGAACCCGCGCCCGCCCCTGTCCACGGTCCACAGCTCTGGGCGGGCTCCTCTGCGCCCACTGAGGACGAGGGTCCCATCCCCGGGAGGGAGGGCGGCACAATCAGCACTGAAGACTCGGGCCTGGGCCGCCTCATCGTCGTCAGGTGGAGCCTCCTGGACCGCCTGGGCCCTCCAGAGGCGTCAGGGAGGCCGCGGCCTCTCCTCTCCTGCCCTTTGAGACCCCGGGCAGCCTGCAGAGCCCCCTCAGCCTCCCCCTGGCTGCCTCCAGGCCCAGCTCACCAGAGTTTGCCTCTTCTCTTCCCCTGGTTACCCTTTCCTGTGCGTGAGACCCCACACCCGCCGGGGGACAGTGGGCCTCGTGGGGGTGCAGGGGGCACGGAGGGCAGGGCCGGGGCTCTGGGCCAGCTTGCAGGCCTCCAGTCTCTGCTGTCCCCGAGGCCGGGGGTTCCAGACCGGGGAAGGACTCCCAGCCTGCTCCTCAGAGCTCACGTCACAGCCCGGCACCCCCAGGCCCAGCCGAGGCTGACCGTGCTGGCCTCCCCAGCTCAGACGCCTCCCTGGTCGGGACGTGCCCTCTGCCCCTGTCTGCTCTTGGGCACGCCTCCCCCACAGCCCTGGGCTCCACTTGGTCCCCTCGGGCCAACGGGCACGCCTGCGTCCGTGTGTCCCCGTCCCTTGGAGGTGGTTAGCAGGCTCAAGACAAGAATCCATATTTCTCTGATGGGGGGTGAGCCTGGAATGTAGGACTCTGGCTCTGACCCCCCATGTTATAGCAGCACTTGGACTGGGGGGTGGGGGACCCCAAACCCACGCCCGTCGTGTGGGCCTTGCCTCCCCCTCAGGGCTGCTCCCCTCCCACGTCACCGGGAGGCCAGAGAACAGGAGTGAGTCCCCCCGGCCAGAAAGGGAGGCAGGCGTGAGGCTCGGCCCGGGACACAGCCCTTGTGCACCCCGATGCCAGGAGGCCCTGGCCATCTCCCACCCCCTGTTCCCCACAACGTTCCAAGTCCTAGGTCCTGGTCCTCCGGACCGAGTCAGCCTGGCCCTGCCCAGGAGCCACCGCTCTTTGCTCTGCCAGGAATTTGTTCTCTGCTCCCCGGCAGCATCTCCTTTGTCAGGACTCAGCCAGCTCCGGAGAGGCTGGGTGTCCTGCTGCCACTGGGCCTGGCAGACAGGCCTCTCCTGCTGCCGCCTGGACTGGCCCCCCTCACCCCCCCGCCAGCGTGTCCTGAGTGGTCCCAGCCCCCTCCACCAGGGAGCGTGTGGGAAAGCTCTGATCCTGGTGTCTGCTGCCAGGGCCCGGAACGCCTAGCCCTCCGCTCCAGGGGACAGAGGGAGGGGGTCAGGCTCTAGGTCTCTGGAGCCTTGGGGGTCACCTGTGATGCCTGCAGAGAACCAGGACCAGGTGCAGAAGCCCGGAGAGCCAAGCAGCTCACCAGGGCTGGAAGAGCACAGGAGCCTCAGTTTCCAGCCCTGCCATCAAAGCAGGTGCTCCCCGCCTCTGGTGGAGCACCCCCCCCAGTTGAGTGCCCGGGACTCGGGCCTGGATCCTGGGTGCTGGGCCCCAGGGGGAGCGCAGCTGCAGTGCCAGTGCGGGGAAGCTGCCAGGCTGAGTCGGCCGCCCTGGCCTGAGGCCTGCGTGGGTGTGGGAGGCAGCCCGCAGCCCAGCCACACCTGTCCCGCCGCGGGCCCTGGGGTGGGGTTTCCCATCTGTGCTGGAGCCGGCTCAGGTTTCTCACTTCACCCGGGGGCAGGGCGCAGCGCGAGTGGACCCTGGCCAGCGAGGAGTGGCCGCCCAGCCTGCGGCCTGCTTGCCAGGGCTCCGCGGACGGTGGGCAGGGCCGGGCTGGAGCATCGGGGCGCCTGCAGGGGCGGGGGGCTCCCTCAGGGCTGGGGGGGCAACTCCTGCCAGCCCGGCCCCTCCGGCCGCTCACCCGGGCCCCTGTGGGGGGAAGGGGGCACACATCCCGAACCTGGGTGCCCCCAGGCCCCAAACCGCTATTCGCCCCACACACCTCCTGTCATTGCAAGGGTTTCTTTTTCACCTGCTCTTGTCCCGGGAGTTAATATCTGTGCAGTTGAGGGCGTGACGTGTCAGTTTTGTTTTTTCTAGCACATGCTCAGAGAGATCATGCATTTAAACCAACTTCGCGGGGCCGTCTGTGGATCGGGTCAGGCAGCCCCGCCGGGGGCAAGGCCAGTCCCTGCTTTGCAAACGTGGGGCCCACAGGGGGTCCAGGCAGCGGCGCAGGTGATCTGAGCCCGTGACCCTGAGTCCAGTCTGGAGCCCCCCGCCTCACCTTTGACAGGCCTGGACCCCCAGAAGCAGCCTCTCTAGGCACAGCCGGGGGTGCCCGCAGTCCTGGGGACAGCGTGTGTGCAAACCCTGGATCCCGAGCAGGCTTCCTGTGGGCCCCACAGCCGCACCTCCCGCCGACACGTGTTCGGGCTGCGCCCCTCATCTCGGCCTGCGCGGGGTGACCTCAGCCCCTGGGACCCACGTCTGGGAGAGACCAGCATGGCCAGACCTTCCAGCCAGGCCTGCAAGACTAGGCGGAGCACAGCTGGGCGCGCCCCAGGCCCAGGGCCAGCGGCCTATGCTGGGCGGAGTCCGCAGCCCCCCGGGAAAAGCCAGGGTGTTGGCGGGTTGCAGCGGCGCCCCCTGCCGGACAGAACCTTGGGCCGCTCTCGGCCTCCTGCCCTCCGCCGCTGGCCGCCCCTCTCCCCCTCCCCCTCTGCCCCCTCAGGGGCAGGCAGCGAGGAAGGGAGGAGCCTGCGCCCCTCTGCCCTCCTCCCTGCACCCCGGCCCCTCCTCCAGGCTGCCAGGTCCACCCCTGGGGCTCTGAGCCTGGACCTGCGGTGGGGGGGGGGGCGCCTGGGAACAGTTTAGAGCCGGACACAGTGTAGACAGGGCCCCTGAGACACCTGGGCTGGGTACTGGGGGTCCGGGACCATGTTCCCCAGAGGGAGGCTGGGTGTCCCGAGGCCAACGTTATCAGGCACTGGTGACCTGCCAGTGTGGGACTTGTGTAGGCCTGTGTCCACACTCAGAACCTCCAGACAGGTACATGCTGCTCTGGGCACCTTTGACAGATGGGGAAACTGAGGCACAGGGTGAAGGAGTCACCCCTGGACTGGGTTGGGCAGGGCCGGGGGGAGATGCCCGCTGGCCCAGACTCCAGGCAGCCGGCAGGTCAAAGCGCCCCACACGGCTGCCTGCAGGACCCTCAGCCACCCGCAGCTGCTCCCTGACATCTCCCACCTTCCCGGATTCCCCTCTGGCCTCAGGGGAGACAAATATATTTTTTTTCAAAAGTAAAAATGGGTTGAAAGAGGAAGGGAGTTTGGTAGCTCCTTAAAAAGCCAAGCACAGAGGGGCGCCTGGGTGGCACAGTTGGTGGTGTCGGACTCTTGGTTTCAGCTCAGATGTGATCTCAGGGTCAGGAGATGGAGCCCGTGTCGGGCTCTGTGCTGCGGGTGGGGGTCTGCTTGGGATTCTCTCTCCCTCTGCCCTTCCTGCTTGCGCGCTCTCTCTCTTTAAAATAAAGAACTCTTGGGGGATCCTGGGGTGGCTCAGCGGTTTAGCGCCTGCCTTTGGCCCAGGGCGCGATCCTGGAGTCCTGGGATTGGGTCTCACATCGGTCTCCCGGTATGGAGCCTGTTTCTCCCTCTGCCTGTGTCTCTGCCTCTCTCTCTCTATGTCCATCATGAATAAATAAATAAAATCTTTAAAAAAAATAAAATAAAGAACTCTAAAAAAGCTAAACATGGAATTACCGCGTGACCCAGCAGCACCACTTCTAGGTCTACACCCCACAGAACTGAGCACAAGGACGCGGACACATGTGGACACCCATGTTCGAAGCAGCGTCATCCACAACAGACAAGAGGTGACACAACCAGAGCGTCCATCAGGGCGGGGCGGATAAGCAGGAGTGCTCCGTCCAGAGGTGGAGCAGAGGCACGGGGCCTGGGGCACATGGGTCTGGGGACGTCGCGCCAGGTGAAGGAAGCCAGATAGGAAGGTGACATAGAGGGTCTGATCCCGCGTCTCGGGAGCACTTAGAGTGGGCAAATCCGTGGAGTCAGAAAGCAGTCTGGAAGCTGCCGGGGCTGGAGGGAGGCGGAATGGGGAGTTACTGCTTGATGGGGCTGGCTTTCCATTTGGGGTGATGAGAATCCTGCAAATTGACAGCACCTAGGGTCCAGGATGCCGTGGACATGCTCAAAGTCCCCAAGTTCTACACGTCAAAATGGTTATGGGCGCCTGGGCGGCTCAGACGGCTGAGCGTCCCACTCTTGGTCTCAGCTCCGGGTGTGATCTCAGGATCAGGGGTTCGAGCCCCGCGTTGGGCTCCATGCTGGGCGTGGTGGAGTCTACTTTTAAAAAAAAGGTTAAAAGGGCTGATTACATGTTATATAGGTTTTACCACATTAAACCAATGATTTTAGAAGGAAAGGGCCCATGAGAGGCACGTAGGGGCTCCCTGGGCTCCTGTCCCTGCCCCATCCCTTTGAGGCCCCAGTCCCCAGCCCACCTCCTCGGCGACTCGGGTGCCAGACAGGCCCCGCGGAACGGGAGACTAAAAGCAATCCTGTCCACTTTGCTTTTCTTCAAAGGTGGACGGGAAAGGACGACGCCACGGGCACAGATATGGGCAGGGCATCACCTGCAGCCTCCTACACCCCTCGTGGGTCGGCTGCTGCCAGCCTGGACTCGGGGACCCCGTCGTCCCCCTTGTGTACAGCCCCACCCCTTCTCGGTCGCTGGCCAGCGCCTGAGCCCCCCCAGTGGCAGGAATGCCAGCCTGAGTTAGGGCCTCCTTCCGCCCCTGCCCGCCGCGTGGCATCGGGTGCACCGCGACCTTCCTGGGCCGCTGAGTCTGCGTGGAGTCACCCCACAGCATCAGCAGTGACCTCCGTGTGTGAGCCTGAGACACCGGGCCCGGTGGTGCTCCAGGACGGTGCTCCTCCCGCGGGGCTTTCAGATGGCGAGGCGGAGCCCCTGCTCTACCAGAGCCTCCGGTGTCACTTGGCAGGCCCCCCCCTCCCCACCCCAGCCCATGGGAAGAGCACAGGCCTTGTGGGAGGCAGCGCCACTGCTTTCAAGCTGTGCTGCCTTGGGGAAGAAGCTTAACATCTCCAACTCCTTTTTCCTTTACCTATAAAGTAGGGTAACGCCATCCACGTACCAGAAGTGCGAAAATTAGTGTAAGAAAAGCACTTATTGGTAGGACACTTATACAGCATATGATCCCTCACGAGTGGGTTCTGGGTGAGGCTAGTCTCTAAGTACTGGGTTGAATGGTAACCCGCCCCACCCCGATACATCTACCTGGAACCTGTGAGTGTGACGTAATTTGGAAAAAGGGTCTTTGCCAGGCCACCCTCACTCAACCCACTGACGCCCATCGTGCGGGGCCCATTGTTACACCGTGTTTCCTGCTCAGGTTGCCCTGTTCAGCCCCCAGGCCGAGGGCGAGGGCCACCATGGGGTATCCGGCCTCCTGGGAAGGAGCCCCGGGCCCACTGCTCCAGTAATTCTGCTTTGTCGCCTCCCCTGGAGCTCGGGGCCCGGGCGCTGGGTCTGACTGGCAGGCAGCGTGCAAGGCGCCAGCAGGCCTCGAGAAGAACCAGTCCGCCTGCAATAGGCCCTGGCACATCCAGGGTCCTCTGCGAGCTTCCGTGTCCTCATTGGCTGAACCCGGGGCACCCTTAGCTCACGTAAGTGTTGGAGAATCACCAGCGTCATATTTACCCAAAGGCCTCTGTGGCTTGGAAGGCTGCTGTGCTGTTACTGCCTGGGAGCGTGCAAATGCTCCCCGGAGGGGAAAAGGCCCCGCACGCACGGTGTCGGCCTGGAAGGCTCAGGGTGCAGAGAGCGCGCTGGGGACTCCCTGGGCCCAGGCAGTCCTTGGCTGACCTGGCTGCAGCCCCGGCGTGACCCCAGCTCCCCGGCCAGCCCTCTGAGTCCTGGGCGGGCTAGGACACAAGGGCCTGGCCCTTGCAGCTCAGCCTCCAGAGTCGGGGGACGGCGGTCCCAGTGAGAGGAGGAGCTCCGGCGGTGCCCCCCGCCTGTCCTGGCCGTTGTCACCCCCACAGGAAACAGGCCCCGGCGGCGGTGGCCTTGGCCTGGGTGCTGGGGTTCGTGCGCCGGGCTGCCCAGCCCCACGGGTGTGGAACCGATTTATTCGGTAGCTTTGCTGCTGATTAGTTGCAGGTGAGTGGATGGCACGTGGTTCGTGTTGTAACAATATTTTGGGACAATTAGATTGAAACCACATTGTTGGAGGGCCTGCTGGCAGCTCGCCGCAGCCCTGCACTCTGTGTGCCCTTTGCGGCTCCCGGGCTGGCCGGGCCACCCCCAGCCCTCTGGGGGCCCCGGGGCCGCGAGGCGAGGGGGCCGGGGCCTCCCCCCGCACCCCCAGCCAGCTCTCACCACTGGCCTCCGGCTGACCCCCGCCTCCCGGTGCCCCAGGAAACAACTGCTGGGGAGGTGGGGGGCCTGCGGGGCCCTGAGGGGGCTCCTGGGCTGGAAGGCCACCCCCGCCCCCAACGTTCATTATCTTGCACATCCCTGCCCCTCCTCCAAGAACAGCCCCTCAGAGCTCCTGCTCCACCCCTGCCGACTGCACCCCGAGACCACATGCCCTAGGAGACAGCTCCCAAACCCAGGGACCCCAGAGGAGGAGGGGGTGGGGTCAGGTCGGCCCGCTGCTGTGGGGGTCCTCGGTCCCGCCCCACCCCAGTCCCAGGCCATGGGCAGAATGGCCTAGACGCCGGGTCATCCCTCCCACCACAGGCGGTAGGGGCCGTGCACCCTACGCAGGCCCTCCGAAGAGGCTGAGGGCCCAGGGTCCGTCCTGCGAGGGGGCCCCAAAGGCCAGGCTCAGACTCTGGAGGTGGGCAGGTGCTAATGTCCAAGCACAACAGAGTGGGCGGAGTGGGACAAGGCCAGCCCCCGCCCTGGAACAGCCAGTGGCACCCTTGGGCAGGGCCAGGGCGGCAGCGGGGGGGCACCTGCAGACGGGGATTTTACACCCAGACACACCAGGTCTGAGCCTGGACTAGTGCAGGATGGGAGGTGATGGGGGTGGAGGTATGCTGCCTCCTGGGGCAGCATCAGGGGCTCTGACCTGCCTTCGCTTCTAGAGAAGCTGGGGCGGCACACTTCAGGCAACAGCCCCTGCCCGAAGCATTCTGGGATAGCCCCTGGGGTGGGGGCTACACTGGGACCCTGCGGCGGGGGGTGCCGCGTGTGAGGGGCACTGGGCCCACCACTCAGCCCTCAGACCGGGGTGCTCCTGGGTGCTGGATGCGGGGTGGGAGTCTACCCCAGGGGCCCGCCCCTGCCCCCTGGAGACCCCCCAGGACCCCCGCAGAGACACCAGTAGGACCGTGGGAAGGAGAGACTGCGTTTTGTGACCAGGTGATGGGGGTTATCCCGATGCAGTCTCCACGAGGCTCCTTAGCAGCCTGTGTTCCTAACGCTTCCAGAGCACCTACGAGTAATTTTTCCGAATGAATTTCCCTGGAGTTCTGCTCACTTGCCCACTTTAGCTCCTGCTGTTCCTTGCCTGGGACCCCGGGCTCTCCCGTCTGCCCTTCCGTTCCCGCGCAGGCCTGTGACGTGGGCCAGTTCCAGGGACCAGACGGGAACAGGCCCAGGGCCTGAAATCTCGGGCGTGTCTGACGTCCGGAAGCCACCTGGCAGGTCCCCGGCACACAGAGGGGACAGCCAGCTTTCCCCTTCAACCCCACACGCCTGGCTCCATCCCGGGAGGCCTAGCCTCGCTCTGGGGCCTAAGGCTTGGTGCTGTGGAGGCCCCTCTGCTACCTGGGCCCTTCACCTCGGGACTGTCTCTCTCTCCGAGTGACTCTGCCCTGTGTCACTGCCCTGTGTTCACATCTGTGTCCTACCAGAACCCCTATCCTGGCCCAGGAGTGAACAGGGGGCTGGCGGTATGAGGGCCAGGAAATGGCCCTGTCCCGGGTGGGCAGAGGCCTCTCAAAGCTTCCAGAAGGCTGGCCCACGTCTCCTCCTTTCTGGGTGTCCCCAGAGTAGCTCTTCAAGGCCCTCCGCAGCCCTGGGGCCCAGCAGGGAGGGCACCTTCCCCAGGGGCAGAGAGAGTCCTGCTCCCCGTTGTGGCGTTGAGGAGGCCTCAGAGTTGGGGTGGGAAGTACGCACAGAGCACCCTTCTGGGCTGAGGGGGACCAGGCCAGGCTCCCAGCCCCGAAGCAGGAGCTCAGACCCACCTTGTCCCCAGATATGGAGTGCTGGCATGGGGACTGGATTCAGGCCCTGACAGCCAGCTCAGGGGGCCCCTGTCCTCCTGCAGCCTGGGGGTCCCCGGGCCTCGGCAGCCACGGGCGGCAGCAACCCCCCTCCTGCGGCTCTGGGCTGATGCTGGCTGGCGCCCTCACCCTGGCACACGGCCTCATTAGGATCCGGGGGTGTCTGGAACCGTGGGGAGCGCCTGCCCCAACACAAGCGCTCCCTCCCACCCCCAGCCCCAGGCAGGTCATTCGAGGGCATCTCTAGGGCCTGGCCTGAGTAGGAGTCACTGTGTGCTTGTCACATTGCCTGTGGGAGTGTACACACCTTGGGTGCCCCCAGGGCGACCCCACACTGACGGGTGTGGAACAGGAAGCGGGAGAGGTGGTGAGGCCCCCACAGGTGCACCCAGCCTCAGCTGCAAGCGGGGGTCTCCTGGGAACCAAGTCCTCCCCGCCCGGGGACTCTGGCCTGGGAGCCAGTGGCCTTGCCTGGGGACGGGGCATCTCCCTCCATCCCTGGCCATGTGCTGCATGAGCCCGGCAAGAGCACGCCTGTGACAGGCCCAGGCCTCAGGCTCAGGCTCATGCAGGCAAGGGTGACACCGCGGTCGCCATCCCTGTGGGGCACCCAGCCCCTCACCAGCCCTCAGGCCGCCACCAAGGACCCCGCATGAGAGTGGAAGGGAAGCTCTGGGAGGGTGCAGGCCTTGCCCGGCTGGGTCCAAAGGGCGGAGCCACACACCTTCCCTTCTGATTATAACCAAGGCCCTTGGGCAGCCCGGGTGGCTAAACGGTTTAGCACCGCCTTCAGCCCAGGGTGTGACCCTGGGGTCCCGGGATTGAGTCCCACGTCCGGCTCCTTGCATGGAGCCTGCTTGTGTCTCTGCCTCTCTCTCTTTGTGTCTCTCATGAATGAATAAATAAAATCTTAAAAAAATAAAGCGAGGCCCATGGTCGCCTCCCATCAGCGGGTCAGCCCGTCAACCCCAGGACCCCGCGGAGTTGGGGCAGGGTCACGGCCAAGCTGGCCAATCAGAGCAGGCTACACCTTGATCACCTGGGGAAAAGGTGGCCACAAGCAGGGGAGACACACCTGCTCAGGGTGGCCCAGCACCTCCAGTCGGGCACCTGCAATTAGGAATGCGGGGTGCAGACCTGTCTAACTGGAGGGGCGCTGGTCTGCGGCTCGTAGGGGGGTGGGGGGAAGGACCTCCTGCAGCGAGGCAGGCAGACCCCAGGAGCTGGCAGGGAAGAGGGCGGGAGGTCTGGGGCTCAAAGACCCAGCCTGGAAAGCATCTGTATTTCTTTTTTTTTTTTTTTTTTTAATTTTTATTTATTTATGATAGTCACACAGAGAGAGAGAGAGAGAGAGGGGCAGAGACATAGGCAGAGGGAGAAGCAGGCTCCATGCACCGGGAGCCCGACGTGGGATTTGATCCCGGGTCTCTAGGATCATGCCCTGGGCCAAAGGCAGGCGCCAAACCGCTGTGCCACCCAGGGATCCCCAAGCATCTGTATTTCTGTAAAGACAACACAAGCCTGGGGAAACAGATGTATGATCACGAAGTTATAGGATGGGCTGAGAATGGGGGACCGGCCCCCCACCCCGACTTGCTTTGCTGGGCTAACAGTAGGGCAGGGTGAGCCGGGTCCTCCCTGTCACCCCCACGTGGCTGGGAGCCCAGTGTGAGGCTGCCTGGCTCCCAGTGGGTGGACCTGGGATAACCCCCCCAAACCACAGTGAAGCTCGCCCGTGCCCATGGGGGTGGAGGGGACACAGGAGGCCTGGCACCGTGGGGGCCCGGCGCACATCCAGGACTTGGAAGGGCTCTCGAACGGGCCTGTGGGGCTGGGAAGGGCCGCCGCACATGGGACCTTTGCGCTCCCTCCCTTCCAGATGTGCGGGGTCACCCGCTTTCCCCCACAGATCAACCCAGAGCCCAAGGCACCCCGGCATCCTCCCCGCCACCCCCGGGGTCTAACCTACATCCCTCCTCCTGCCCCCAGCCTGCTTCTTCCCGGAGGCTCTGCTCTGCTGAGAAGGTGCCATCTACCCACCCTCGGGGCAGCAGCTACATGTCTCCCCTCAGGAGCACCCCTTCATCAGCACCCGCCCCCACCAGCACCCCTCCCCCTACCAACACCCCTAGCACCCCTCCCCCACTAGCACCCCAGCACCCCTCCAGCCCCTGGCCTGGGGCTGTTTGGGAGGGAGGGCTGGGGGGACACGGGGGGGTTTGTGTCTGAGTGGCATAGGGAGCAGGGAGGCATGAGGTGGCCCTGATGCCCAGTGCAGCCCCCACACGGTAACGCCCTCCTGCGCCCACAGCCCCCGGGGGGGGGCCCCTCTGCCCCCAGCACTGCCTCACCGGGGAGCCGCGGACCTGGTTCTTCGGCTAAAGCGTAAAATCAGAGACCTTGGTCCCCGCGGCTGAAGCCCCCAGCTCCGGGGGGCCTCACCCCCACCTGTACGGAGGCCACACTGCAGGCTGCCTTCCGGGGAGCTGGGATGGAACTGAGATGTGGTGAGGAGGCGGTGCCCGGGGGGCGGGGGGAGCCTCCTGGGGGAGCCCCCGCAGGAGCTGGAGTGAGAGGGACACATGAGAACAAAGGGCAGGGGGGCCTGAGAGCCCGAGGGGGCCAGCAGGGGGTGGGACCCCGGGACACGCCCTCAGGGGAGGTCCCAGCAGGGGCACTGGGTGCTCCAGTGGCTGGGGGCCTGGGAAGGTCAGTGCCACCCCCCGTCACAACGGGTCTGGGCCCTTTGGAAGCATCGACTATCCGATTACTTCCTTGGCTGCCCTGGTTTCACCTCCACACACCTCCCTCGTCTGCCCGGTGGCGCCAGCATGACAGTGGGGCCCTCCCTGGGGTGGGCACACGGGGGGCCCAGAGCAGGACCCGGGTTCCTGGAGCTGCGGGTGCCCGTCTGCCCGCCGGGTCCCAGGGGCACGCCACGGCCTGGTGGCCTTCCCAAGCACACGTCGGCTCTGGGCTGGGGGCTGGGGGCCTCTATGCACGGCTGCCGTGGGCGCCCCCGAGCGTGAGCCTTTAGGGGACACTTCTGACACACGTGTTTGGCGGGCTGCAGCCCAGGGGCCCGCTGCTGACCCCTGTCAGCGCACCTGCATCGGGCTTTCTTCTGTCCCCTTCTCACCCCTACGCCCTGGGGTAGCTCCCAGGGCCCGTAGGGCCTTCTCCCGGGGGCGCGCAGGGAAACCCCAGCAAGCCTGCTCGTCTCCTGGGGCTGCCGGCGTGAAGACCACAGGTCCGTGGCTTTAAACAACGGACACTGATTCTCTCCCAGCTCTGGAGGCCGGAGCCCGAGAGCCGGGTGCCCGCAGGGCTGGTCCCCTCTGCCGCTCAGAGGGGGAGCCCTGCCTCGCCTGTGTCCCAGTTCCTGGGTCTCTGGGCCGCTCCTGGCACCCCTTGGCTTGTGGCTGCTTCCCTCCAGTCCCCCCACCCCCGCAGCATTTTCACATGGCCTTCACCCCCTCCGTGCATGACGTGTATCCTGTCCTCCTCTTACGAGGACACCTGTCATGGGTTTAGGGCTCCCCTATTCCAGCACGACCTCTTCTCGGGATCCTTACCTGAGTCACATCTCCAAAGGCCCTTCCTCGACACTGGGTGGACACACCATTCAACCCACCGTGGCGAGTGACCCTGGAGACCCTGTCGTCATGGTATCAGGGAGACAGTGGGTGGCAGCTGGCCTGAGCCTGAGGGAAGACTCAGCAAAGCAGATGTGACAAGAGGAGGGAATGAGGGAATGAGCCCTGGGGTGCTGGCTAGGAGTGGGGGGCCCTGGCAGGGCAGGGGGAGCAGGCCGTGGAACAGAGGCTAGGGCCCTGAGGGGGCATGGCCCGTGCTGACCGTGGCTGCACCTGTGTGCCAGGAAGGAGAGGGGACAGGTGTGGGGCTCCCTGAGCACGTGGCCTTGGCTCACAGGTCAGGCCCACTGGTCTGGACCGCTCCCTGAGCCCGCTGAGCGCCTCGGGGCCCTGCGGGCATCCAGCTCCCTCCCTGTGGCCCCAGGCACCCACAGACGGGCTCACTGTGTGGGCGCCTGCGGCTTCCAGTGGTAACTTCCAGCCTCCTCCAGCTGGGGACCCAGGGACAGCTGTGGTCAGAGGGGGTGACAGTTGGGAACGGGCGAGCTGTGCAGATGGCAGGACAGGACCCTTGGCGTGGGTGTCGGTGTCCACGGTCGGGGGTGGGCAGTGGTTGGGAGCCGGGGTAGGGGCCCCAGCATGTTGCAAACACCTGTGAGTAAAAGGGGCTCAGCCTGAGGGGCCAATTTCTGGGGACTGAAGCCGTCGCTTCACAACCTGGGTCTAAAGGGAAACCGATAAAACCCGAAACCACCAACAGAAAGAGAAATTTATTACACAAAATGTTTGAAATGTCTGCATGATAAAAGCATCATTATTAATAAATGTCAAAAGGCAACAGACTAATCAGGCAAACGCAGCTCAGAACCACAGGGAGACCCCCCCTGCCACTCCCGGGGAGCTGGGACCCAGCCCAGCTGTGGGGAGGCAGCCTGAGGCACTGGGAAAGCTTGGGTGCCCCGCCGCTCCCCCCTGCGGGCTCACCCTTGAACGAGCCGCCTCCTGCTGGGATGTTCCTTAATAGACAACCCCCCCCCATGGGCCGACCAAAGGGACACACCCTGAATGTGGTCCACCCAGGTCACGGTCCCTAGGCGGCAGTTGGAGGATACACACCACAAACAATGGATATGTCTCAAAATCGTTGTGCTGGATGTGGGAGCTGCTTGTTCTACATGATTCCATTTCTTTTTAAAATATCGTATTTATCGGGCAGCCTGGGTGGCTCAGTGCTGCCTTCAGCACTCAGTGCTGGCTTAGTGCTGCCTTTAGCCCTGGGCGTGATCCTGGAGTCCCAGCTCGGGCTCCCTGCATGGAGCCTCCCTCTGCCTGTGTCTCTGCCTCTCTCTCTCTCTCTCTCTCTCTGTGTGTGTGTGTGTGTGTGTGTGTGTCTCATGAATAAATAAAATCTTTTTTAAAAATCTTGTATTTATTTATTTGAGAGAGGCAGCGAGCGAGCGCACAACAGGGTGGGGGAGGGACAGAGGGAGAGGGAGAAGCAGACTCCTGGCTGAGCAAGGAGCCCAACAAGGGACTCGATTCCAGGACCCTGAGATCATGAGCTGAGCCCAAGGCAGACACTTAACCTGCTGAGCCACCTGGACGCGCTTCCATGATTCCATTTATATGAAATTCTACAAAAGGCAAAACCATGCTGTAGTGTCAGGAAGGGGATTGGTGGCCATGGGACTGCCATCGGGTGTGGGACTGATTGTAAAATGTCCTGAAAGAGCTGCCCTGGGGGGCCCGAAATGTTCCACCTTGATCATGGCGCCCATTACATGGCTGTAGACATTTATCCAAACTCACTGAACTATATACCACTTAAGATGGGTGCATTTTATTGTCTCTAAGGTATATATTAATAATGATTAAATCTTTTTTTTTTTATTCATGATAGTCACACACACAGAGAGAGAGAGGGGCAGAGACACAGGCAGAGGGAGAAGCAGGCTCCATGCACCGGGAGCCCGACGTGGGATTCGATCCCGGGTCTCCCGGATCGTGCCCTGGGCCAAAGGCAGGCGCTAAACTGCTGCGCCACCCAGGGATCCCAAATAATTATTAAAATACATAAAATAAAGTAAAATAGAATAAATCCACCAGGACACGAGTTGTCACCTATCAGACGACAGAGGTCAAAATGATTGGTGAGACCCAGCTGCGCCAAGGACATGGGGCGCGCAGCTCGGGCCTGCGGTGGTGATGCTGGCACACTCTTGCTGGGCAATTTGGCAATAGCAATCGAGATTTGAGACATGCTTGCCTTTTCACCTAGAATTTTCTCTTCTAGGAATTGTATCTTCCAGATAGGCTTGCACAAGGGAGCAAAGATGTGAACAGAGGCGTCCTCTGCCGCAACATTTGGTACATGGAGAAACTAGAAGC
This sequence comes from Canis lupus familiaris, assembly GCF_011100685.1. Classification (NCBI taxonomy): domain Eukaryota; kingdom Metazoa; phylum Chordata; class Mammalia; order Carnivora; family Canidae; genus Canis; species Canis lupus. The sequence goes on from NC_049230.1 coordinate 1,629,973, forward strand.
GTCCAGCCGTGTAGGAGCGGGCGGGGCGCTCAGAAGCTGAACATCTGTCCCAGTTTCCCGGGACCGTCCCGGATTAGTCCTGAAAGTCCCCAGGCCTGGGAAACCCCCAGCGGATAAGATTAAATAAAATGACCAAGTTGCAGGTGGCATGGAGCCATTCACAGACGTTTCCTCTGGAGACCCGGGGTGCTGGGGAGACGCTACTTCCCCTTTGCACCTCCTCGTGCCACTGGTTTCATTTATTTTGTGCGTATACGGATTTTATAATTAAAAGAAATATTTTCTTTAGGAAATGTGACCTCGGTCTGCAGTCAAAAGCGGTGGGTGGGGCCTCTGAATTACAGCCCCCCCCCAGGCAGGTGGGGGCGGGGGAGGGGCCCAGGACCCCTTCAGCAGGAGAAGGACGGGGTCTGGGACAGGGAGGGTTGTCTCAAGGTCACAGCCTGGGGCCCGCAGGGGAGGCTGTGGACCTCTGGGCCGTCTCCAGCCCTCCGCTGCCTTTGGCTGGTGTGGACCCCTCTGGAGGCGCCCCCCACCCGGATCCGCCCCCCGGAAATTGGCTCGGCTGTGGCTGCCTTTGAACCCAGGGCCTCCAGCGGCCGCCCCCCCAGCCTCAGCCAAAACAACGCAGCCCAGGATTGTCACGCAGATCGGCTGGGGGGGCCCCTGAGCCGGGCTAATTCCTGTGTCTTAATGAGTAGGAAGAGGAGCTTTTTATTCATCACTGGGGCTTTAAAGATTGCAGTAAAGTGGCCCACTTTATAAAGAAAAAATCAATAGAGAAAACAGGAGTATGTAAATGGACAGAGTGACAAAAAGCAGGCCAATTACCCCCAAAACGAGACTCAGTTATGGCTCCATTAACTCAATTATATTTTCAAAAAGATTTCTTGCGAGGCCCCCACCCCAGCCCACCCCCACACGCCTGTAATTTTTACATCAACTTCAAGCCATTAAGTTGCATTAAATTATTTTGTGGGAGAGAGAGGTGTGTCTGGGGAGGGGGAGCTGCGGGCCTGTCCGGCTCTGCTGGGGGGCTGGGGGCACCCAGGGGTGGGGGCACCCAGCTCTCAGCAACCCCTTCCCCCTGCCCCCTGACTGGGCCCTGGGACATGGTGAGGAGGACGCCGCAGGCTCCCCACCACGTGGCCGCACCAGGTCCTGCTGGCGTCCAGGCCCGAGGCCCCCCACGCCCTGCCCCTGCGCTGGCATCCTCAGACCACCCCCCTCTGCAACCCACCCCTACCCCCACCCCAGGAATGGTCCTGAGCCTGCAAGTTCATGGTGGGTACCTAACCTTCCTGGCTTTGTGAGCCTTCTCTTTGTCTCGTTCCAGTTGGAAAACTTTGTTTTTTCGAGAAATAGGAAAATTCAGTATTTTTAAAAATCACCACCCAAACTGGAGACTGAACAGGGATATATCCGACTCTCTTTGCCGTCTCCCTGAAAGTGAGGACCCTAAAGGACACTGGGCAGGTGGTTGTCCCTGTGGATGGCCCTTCTGTTTGCCCAGGGGTCGGGGGTGGGGGAGGCCTAGCAGCCACCCCCCCCCCCCCGCCCACCCCCCCCCCACCACCCTCCCTGCCCCGTGCTGCCCAGAGCCAGCCCACCTCCGCCCCCTTCCTCCACCGGGAGGCCCAAGGCACTGGCTGTAACCTGCTTTTCTGCCAGCTGCCCCAGGGAGCCCAGGCCTGCCCTACATAAGCCTGTGTCTGGGCCAACCGGGATGGCGCTTAATATCAAGGATTCCAGGAGGCTGGAGGAGGAGGAGGAGCGCTGGGTCACAGTGGGGCGGAGGAGCCGTCAGCCGCAGTGTCACTAGGCAAGATGTCCAGGGACACGGGACCAGGCCTGGGGCCAGAGAATATGAAACCAGCGGAGAGGAAGGCTGAGCAGGGGGTGGGCGACGCCAAGGCACGCGCCAGGGCCCCTCTAGGGCTGGCACAGCCAAGGCTTAGGTCACAACACAGACAATCACCGAAGAATCAACCCCCGCCTTCCATTTGGGGCACGAGACCCAGGCAGCAAGGGGCCCGCTCAGGTCAGGCTCCGGGGACAGGTCTCCAGATGTTGCCAGCACCTGCCAGGGGCTGTGGGGGCGGCGGCAGGGAGGGAGGAGGGATAAGGTGAAGACAGAGGCCTCTGTGACCTGGAGGAGGTGGCCGCAGCGTGAGGGCACTTGTGTGACCTGAGGCTCCTCATAACCCCTGCCGCCCACACGCACTCCAACCTCATTGAGCTGATGCAGCTGCAAGACAGGCCACCACTCCCTGCTGCCCACAGCGGCCCGCTCAAGAGCCCGGGGCAGGGATCCACAGCCGGGGGAAGGGACAGGCACATGGACGTGTGTGTGCACAAGTGAGTGTGTGCGGAAGAGCAGCACCTACGCCCACTCCTGCCATCTGCGTCCATGCCCTGGGGAGCCTGAGGCTGGGCAGTGTGTGCGCCTGGACCCAGAAGTGGATCCCACAGGAGAATCGGTGCTCCAAGCTGGGGCCACGGCGTGGCGTGCGAGTCCCCAGGAAGGGGGGAGGCGGGGGGCCGGGGGGTGGTGGTACCAGGGTGTGGAGGCAGCTGGGGCACCAGGGCTGGCAGGCTGGCCATTGTCGGGGCCCAGAGGCATCAGCCAGGGGGTGCGGGGGTGACAGGCTGGTGGGGTACAGGAGACCTTACAAAGCGGGCTGGGGAGCGCCCCACCCCCACTGTAGCCCTGCCCCGGACCAGCGCTCCCCAGCATGTGCCCTTTTATCCCCTCATCCAGCCCAGCCACCCCCCCCCCCCCCCCCCGTCGGGTCAGGGACCCCCTCTCAGCCCCCAAGCCCTGAGGATGCCTTCCCTAGCCGCCCTCCTTCCCCCCGGGGCCAAGCATCCCTGGCTGTGGGCGACCCCGCCTCCCTTGGGCCTGGACCCTGGTGTCTCCTTGCTCTGTCTTCCTTATCAGTCGTCTGTCTGCTGACTGCCAGGCCACAGGCCTCCAGCCAGACGTGCCCTTGCCAGCAAGTGGCCTGAAAGGGCCATTGTCCCGACGGGCTCGGCAAAGGCGTGGAGACCCGTCCGCTGTCAGCCAGCCACGAGGTCAGACCCAAGGACCGAGGACCGGGGCCGGGCCAGTCTCAGGAGACTCCCCAGGGCCAGCGGTGCCGGGACAGCCAGGGGGCCCCCGGGGGCAGTGCCCGAGCGAGGCCTGGACTCCGCGGCCACCTTCTCTGCGCGTGGTCCTCCTCCCGCGTGGCAAGTCCAGGGCCCCGGAGCCTCTGGTCCAGCTGAGCAGCGGGAGGGGCTTCCCGCGGCAGCCCAACGTCGGTCAGTCCCCGTGTCCTCCTCCTCGTGTCTCTGTCTCCGGGCATGTCTCCACCTCTGCACCCCGTCCCGTCCTGCCCCCAGTGGCTCGGCCCCCACAGCAGTCAGGCCGCTGGGCCATTAGAGGACAAGGGGTGTCCAGGGGCGCCACGCCGCAGCGGGCACCGGGTCACCTGCCGAGGGCCCCGCAGCTGGGCGCTGCCCCTGGGGGGAGGGTGCCTGCGCGGGTCTTCTCCCCGGGTCTGCTCAGGGGGAGGCCCCTCCCGTAACTTCCCCGGCTTTTCCCCCCACAGCATGAGCTGGGGGTCCTTGGGCCGAGCTCTGTGGGCACAGCCCCGCAGCCAGAGGACGCGGGCTGGGGTGCGAGGCGGGGTGAGCACAGGAGCTCGGGGAGCAGATGCTGCGGTGGGTGTGGAGGCCCAGCCCTCAGGAGGCCAGCACCCCCTCCCGCCCCCGGGGACCTGAGGGGCAGCGAGGTCGCAGGGCCCCCCAGGGCTGGTCCCGTCTCCATCCAGGGCTGTGTGTGCGGTGGGGGGGGGGGGCAGGTGCGGGGGTCGCCCCAGTGGGAGTGGAGCCCGGCTAGGGGGCCACGGGCAGCCCGGGCTCCCGTCAGGCCCACGTGCTCTTCCCACCGCAGAGCCCCCCAAGCTGATGAGGGCGACCTTGAGGGCTCTGGCTGTCCCACACCAACGTCCAGGCATCAAGGTCACTGCCAGCCTGAGCTGCAGGAAGGGGGAGGGGTGGCTGGGAGGTCGGGACGAGGAGGGGGAGGGAAATAAAAAGAGATTAGATTTTGTAAAAGGTGCTCTCGCTGTCTGCTGACACCGTCTCTGGTCTCCATCCGTTTTATAGCCTGACGGCTCGGGCAGCTGGGCCTCCTCCGTCAGGGCGCGGGGGGCGGGGTAGCCGAGGAGCCCCCAGGGCGGCCTGCTGGACGTGCCACCCCTCCCCGCGGACGGCAGGACGAGGGCGCCCAGCGCAGGCAGGACCCCGAGGAGGGAGGAGAGCCCGGCCCCCCACGGGCGGCCACTATCGCTGCCCATCTATCCCCCCTGACAGGTCAATTTTCTCCCATGTTTTACAGAACCTTTCAGAGCAGGAAATGTGATCCTGCGGCTGATTTATGTCCTTACCTGGTCTTTGTTCACAAGCTGCCCTCTGCAGGGCTGCGCCGGGTGTCCAGCCCGGCTGGAGGACATCTCCCCGAAGGGATTCCCACCCTCTCTTCCTTCCGGGGGCCGCGTGACTGCGGAGCTCACCTGGGAGACAGGGGATTGGGCCGCCACTGCGTTCTGTGAGGGGCTGTCTAGGGGGTGGTTTGAATTCCCCGTCCGCTGGGCTGGCCTGGGGACATCCTCCTCACCACCTGCACTCATGAGTAGCGTCTTGGGGCCCCATCTGGGTGGGGAGGGGTTGTCCCTTGGCAGCATCTCCCCGTTTGGAAGGGACAGTGACGGGGATCATTGTGCTTTTTCTTTCCACAGTAAATCCACTTTTGTTTCTCAGACTGTGTTCTTTGATGTCGTAGCTGAGCTCCCAGGGCACACCTGGGCACAAGGGTCGCCTCCCAGCAGGTCCCCCCTGGAGGAGAGAGTTGTCCCTTCAGCAGCTGCCTCCAGAAATAACGAGAAATCTTTTGTGTACAACTGATGAGCTTGCAATCTTCCATAAAGTGGCGCAGAACGTATTTAGGAAACTTCCAGTGGACGTTCCAAGGGAAGACCACTCAGTGTGATGCGGCCCCTGCCCAGCCCCTGGCAGGCAGATTCTCCCTGGCTCTGTCACCAGGCGAAGGTCCAGATGGAGTCTCCCCGGTGTGGTTGACCAGGTGACCTGTCCAGGCTGTGCCTCCTAAGAGGTCGGTAATGCTCTTCCTGCTTCTCATCTGCCCGGGGTCTCTGCTCCCAAGTCCACGCTTTAGTCGCCTGTTTCAGCTGTGAGCGATCCCACTATCCTTCCCATCTGACTGATAGTGAGAACAGCCCTGGTTGCTGTCACCTAAAGCTGACTGAAGACATTTGGCTGACACAGGACCCACCAAGATAAAACTGACAGGGTTGGGACTTGAGATTCCACTTGGAGGAACCTGTAGTCCAGGTTATACCCACCCACCCATCTGTCCATTCATCCACCTACCCGTGCATCCATCTGTCCATTTATTCCCTCATCCATCCTTACCTATCTATTCCTACCTCTGCCACTCACCTTCCTGAACAGGCCACTAACGATATTCCAGGCCTGGTACTAGGCACCGAGACCACCATGGTACACAAGTCCTTCCATTAGTCTTGATCTAGGGGAAGAGACAGCAACACGTAAGTCCAGGGGGCTCTGGGTACATAGAACCCCTTCCCGGGGGAAGGAGCGGGCCAGAGAGGCTTCCGGGGGGAGACTGGAGCTTCCAGATGGGTAGGGAAGGCAGGCCTGCGGGGCAGAAGCCGGGAAAGTCTTGGTTTCTTCAAGGTGCACGGCCCGAGGAGGCCAGAGAACAGAGCTGGGGGCCAGGAGGAGGGCTCGGAGCTGTGGGTCTGACGTGATGGGGCTCACTCTACCGATGGGAGAGGCATGAGCAGTCCTGTTTTGGTGGCTGTGGCTGTTGCACTAGGAGTGGGGCTCTGAAGGGACAGGGCACACCAACCAGCTAGGATACCCCAACACCCAACTCCAAGAGACTTCCTGAGGTCCAGCAAGAGCCCTTCCTCCGTCCCTGGGCTTTCCTTCTCCCCGCCACCCTCCCAACCCTCCAGCCACGACTGGCATTTCAGCAAAAGTCTCCCGACAAACACTGGTTTCACAGACGAGCGGCCGGGCGTGTGGCACGGGCCCCAAGCCCAGAAGGGCCCTGTGCTTTATTGTTGTCTTGAAATTCTGAATAAGAAAGAAAAGAAAGAAAGAAAGAAGGAAAGAAGGAAAGAAGGAAAGAAGGAAAGAAAGAAAGAAAGAAAGAAAGAAAGAAAGAAAGAAAGAAAGAAGAAAAGAAAGAAAGAAAGAAAGAAAGAAAGAAAGAAAGAAAGAAGGAAGGAAGGAAGGAAGGAAGGAAGGAAGGAAGGAAGGAAGGAAGGAAGGAAGGAAGGAAGAAAAAATTAATTCTGAAAAAATTAATTCTGAATAAATTCCTCTTTTAGCCTGGGTTTGGTGCATGGGACCCTGGAGCGCAGCGAGAGCAGAGGAGACAGGTGCGTGGCCCGTGCCATGCGCCTCGTGGGCAGGGTCCAAGAAGCCCCGGGAGCCGATCTGGGGGCCGTGATGCGAGAGCCCAGGGTGAGCACAGGGTGTCACATGTGGGGAGCAGGGGGGCCCTGCAGCCTCCGGGGCTAAAGAAGCCGGGGGGGGGGCGCGGGGGGATCAGGTGACCCCGGGGCGTCTGCCTGGCCTTGGGGTGCACTCTGGCATGTGCTGACGGTTTACAGTTTTCTTCACTGAGAATGACCTTAAGGAGCCAATAAAAGCCCCACGAGGAGGGGAGGACTGCGGAGGAGGGAAAACTCTGTGCTGCGTCTCCTTCCTTCCCCGACATCGTCCCCGCCTTCGGCGCTGGGCCCCACAGGGCAGGCGGTGGGTCCTGCAGATGACAGGGGGACGTGCTCTTACCCACGGCTGGGGGGCCGCTTGAGAGAGGCCCGGGCTGGCACCTCTCAGGAGTCGCCTGTGGGGGTGACTCCCTCCCACCGGCTCGGGTGACCTCCGTCCCTTGTCTGCTAAGAAACTGAGGTGACCTTGTGGCTCAGCCTCCAGGGAGGAACTCCCCAAACAAAGCGTCCCTTTCAAGACCCCCGCCCAGGGCTGGGGCTCCCCAGGAAGGGTGACTGCTTTCCCCAGAAGAGTTGGGGCTTCTAGCCTGCGTGGGCCTCCTCTCTGTGCCCCCAGAACGCTGAGCGTGGACTGGCGGTCGTCTGCGTGGACAGGAGGGGGCAGAGGACTGGCACCGCTGTGATAAACGGCTGTGGGTTAGCCACTGTGCACTCTGAACCCCTGCCTGCTGGTCCGGGCCGGTGAGCACCCCACTGCCTGCCCTGCATCAGGGGAGGAGGAGGGGTCCTCCATTCTCCAGACACACCAGGGGGTGGGGACGACTAGAGGAGCATGGCCAGGAACCCCGGGTCTGGGGGACCAGTGGGCCCTGGGTGACTAAGCTTGCTCAGTGCCCCCAGCCTGAAATCTCAAACCCACCTGTGTTTTTTTTTTTTTTTTAATTTTTATTTATTTATGATAGGCACACAGTGAGAGAGAGAGGCAGAGACACAGGCAGAGGGAGAAGCAGGCTCCATGCACCGGGAGCCCGATGTGGGACTCGATCCCGGGTCTCCAGGATCGCGCCCTGGGCCAAAGGCAGGCGCCAAACCGCTGCGCCACCCAGGGATCCTCAAACCCACCTGTGTTACATGAAAACGTCGTCTGTGTTTGTCCGGGCACCCAAACGACAATGACAGTGACACCAGCTGGCAGGGATGTGTCCCCAACACACCTACTGCTTCACCTCTGACCCCTGACAAGGCAGGTGCTGCGACTGCCTCCTCCATTCCCAGGGCACAGGGGCCTGTGAGCCACCAAGAGCCCAGCAAGAGGAGGCCTGTTTCTCTGGTGCAGAGATAGTCGTGGCCCCACCGTGGCTACTTCCAGAGTGAGGGATGGGCGCCGCCAGGGGTGGGGTCCTGCGGTGCTCCAGCTTCTGTGAGACTTCATTCCTGCCACTGTCATGGGAGGGGTGAGTTAGCAGTACATTTCAGGAGAGGAAACAGAGGCAGGGGTGAAGACCCTGGTCCAGGCTGAGGGCAGCAGGGTGGGGAGAGGATGTGGGTTTCGTCTGGAGCCTGCGTGTGGTATGCGGGGAGAAGAGGGCTGAGGCCGCCTCCCCCCACGCTAGGCAGGGGAGGGGTGGGGGTCCTGCAGCAGGTCAAGGCAGAGACCACTCCCCACCATGGGAGGGGCCTGAGGATCCCCACAGTCCTCAGGAACTCAGGGGTCAGTCAGACCCCTGCCCTAGCCCTCCGTGGGGCCCCCAGTGGGACAGTCTGTCCCACCCCTCCCACCTGTGCTCCTTGTCTCCATCACCCCCAGGGTGTCACAGGCTCTAATTACCAGGGCTCCATCAGCCCAGGGCCCCCGCACAGCTGGGGAGGCTCTCAGGCTCGTCCCTTGCCTGGGCATGTCGCATTCCTGCATACCTCCCTGTGGCCCAGTGTCCTGCTCTAGTGCAGGGCAGCCTTGGGGGGGCTGCAGCTGCGGGTTGGGGGAGCCTGGATACAGCCCAACTGAGCCCCAGGGCTCCCAACTGTGTCTCCCTCCCCTCCCCACCGCAGCCCATCTTCCAACCTGGCAGAGAGAGGAGGGTAATTCATCACTCAGGGCCCACGGGCCGCCTGGGGAAGCACTAGTGTCCTGAGGACCAGGGGAGGACTTCCCCAGGAGAACAATGTCCCAGAGAGGCAGGCCCATCTGCTTGGCTGGGGTCTCCCCCAATCTGCTGCGGGTCGTAGCCTCCCCTGGAGCCTGGGCAGGGCCCTGGGGCCTTGTGGGATGTGGACAAGCCCTCCCTGAGGCACACCTTTCAGGGGTGGGGAGGATCAGTTCTGGGGAGGCGTCCCTGCATCTGGGGCCCACCCAGGTGGACCAGTGTAGAAATGGGCATCTCCCCCTGGGGGTGCTGGAGAGGAAGGCCGGCAGGGACCCCCAGGACCTCCCGCCACACCTGCCCTGGGGGTGCTGCTGCAGTGGAAATGGCTGTTTCCCACTCCCTCTCAGAGACTTTGGGGTGTTTCACCACGTGGCAAGCCTGAGAAGCCTGGGGAGGGCCCAGCAGCGTGAGAGTGGCTGCAGGGGGCCAGCAAGGGTGGGGGGGCCTGGGAGGGCTCAGCGGAGGATGGTGGGGCGCTGGCTGTGCCGGCCCCTGAGTGAGAAGGGGCTGAGCGGCCCGCAGCCTGTGAGGAAGCCAGAGGAGCGGCTCCTCAGTGAGGAGAAGACTGTAGCGATCTGGGAGGCAGATGGTGGTAGCCTGGATCCCGGTGGGACAAGCCGAGTGTTGAGAGGTGGTCGGAAGTGAGGCTCTGAACACGGGCTCAGCAAGACTTCTCGACAGACCAGATGGGGGCTGTACTGAAAAGGAGAAGCTGAAGACGCCCCCGTGGCAGCTGGAGCTCCAGCCATCACATCCGCATTCCAGGCAGCAGGAGTGAGGAAGGAGGGGAAGGTGAAAAGGACACTGAGAAGCCTTGCGGAGGCCGGGGACAGTCATGTCTTAGCTGGCTGCCTGCTATCAGCCCTGATGGCAAAGTGCAGCTAACAGGGGAGAGAAGAGCGTGGATGCAGGTCGGGGGGCCACTTGGGGGAGCACAGGGAGCACAGGGAGCATGCAGCCCAGGCAGCCGGCTGCTGGATACCCCTCCCCTCTGGAGAGGACCAGCAGTGACGTCACTCAGAGCAGAGCACGGCACCCGCTGGGGTCCCCATGCCTCCGGCCGAGCTCCAGCTCTCCCTACAGGGCCTGCGGTCCTCCACCCCGGAACCCCGGGGCCTGACACAGTTCCAACTCCAGGAGCAGCATCGTTTCCACTCTTGGGGCTCAAAAAGGAATGAGAATTTGTTTTCTTGGGGGGGGGGACTTTCATTTCCGTCGTCCAGTGGCTGGGAGGGGAGGGTCCTGCGTCTCCCAGGCACTTTTGCAGAGAAGCACGGCGGGGAGCGGGGCAGGTGGGAACCCAGCCTCCCTGCTCTGTCCTGACCAGGCCTGTCGCTCTGTGCTCCCTCGTCTCCCCACGCGAAGACCACGGAGACACCATGGAGTGATGGCCTCAGACCCCCAAGCCATCTAGGGGGTGGCCTCCTCACGCCTGCCCATCCTAGGGCTGAGCTCCGGTCCTGCAGTGTCCCCCCCTCACCCCATAGACCTCCCGCTGGAGCAGGTGCCGGAAGCGAGCAGCACAGGCTGGAAAGCTCTGAGAACACGGGAGGCTGCCAATGTCGAGGTGGACGCCCCAGCACCCTCTCGTTCCAGAATTTGCTCCAGGAGAAGAGAGCCTGCAAGGCTCTGGGCCTCTGAGCTGGGGTGCGTTTGCATGAGGGGAGCCCGGCAGGGACTCCATGGGACCCGCACCCACTGGGCGGCTGATGCTACAGAGAAGGGCAGAGGGCACGAGAGCCTGAGAAAGCTGGGCTCCTGCCAACGGGGTCTCCGAGGGTGGCACAGAGCCTGGGCTTCAGGCCAGAGTGGCCACCTGGCGGGGCAGGCAGGAAGCGACAGAGGTCAGAGCTGACGGGGAGCAACACGGGTCCCTGGTGGGCTCCTCACCTTCCCACCTTCTGCGCCCACAGTCACCTGCTGGAATCAGGGCAAGTTTCCCCTCGGCACGTGCCTTCGGCAGGCGGCCCCCCGGGTGCTCCAGGGTGACTGCTTCCACTCAGGTGCTGGGTGTACGGCTGGCCTGGGCGGCCAGGGCGGCCAGGAGAGACGGCGGGGGCGGGGGCGGCAGGGCCTGGAACCCGGGGGTGTCCCGAGCGGGCTGCATGCCCCCGTCCTGGGGCCCAGAGCCGAGTTCTGTGAGCCGGGGCGTCCAGGCACAGGGCTCTCCCGTCTGCCAGGTGCGGACACAGAGCCGGAGCTCAAGGTGTTGGGAGTTCTGTTCCTGCCGAGCTCTCTCCTGGCGCTGACGTTGCTGGCACCCCTGGCTCGAGGGTGAATGGCTCCAATCCCCCGCCCGCCTTCCCGGGGGTGCTCTCACTGGGTGCACATCGCCCTCCGCCCTTTTAGCTCACCAGTTACTGCATTCGGGCTGCCCTCCGCACCTTAAGCAATTACATCTGCAAGGATCCTATATCCTTCTCAAAGCTCCTCAAGGGCCCGCCTGCCCTGGGCAGCTGGGGCGTGGCCCTGGGCAGCTGGGCCGTGGCCCTAGTCGTGCCTGGCGGGGGCGAGGGGGGGTTCCAGAGGTGACCTGCGGAGGGGATGCTCAACGACTCCTATTCCTTCTGCTGGGCCTGCTGTCAGTTTTACGGCTGCGGGGTTGTATAAAGAGCAGGAGGTGGGGACGGAGCCATAGGCCTGGGCTTCCCCCAACCCTCCACCAGACACCTCCCAGGGTTTGGGGCAGCCTCAAGCTCTGCAAGGGGGAGAACCAACCCGAGAGGGATGCAGGCTACAGTTTCTAGAGGGTGCACCCACGGGCTGCAGTGAACAGTTAACCCGCACCTGCCCGGCCCCACACAAGGTTCCCCAACACCCATATAGCCCGCACCCCCCTCCCCGGGTCCCTGACACTCATTTCCTGGCCTCCCGTCATGCCTGCCCTTTATCACAGAGATAAAGCCGCTCTGTGGGAGAGAAGGGACCAGTCCTTGTTGGGACCGTTGCGTGCCCCCTCACGGGGAAGCCCGGAGTGGGGTCATTGGCTCCACCATCCACTCACTAATGCAGGACTCATCCTGCCCACTGGCCCACGTTCTCCTGCCACGGGCTCTCCTAGGGCCCTCGCTGAAGTGGCCACAGCTTCCACGCAGACTGAACCCAGGCTGGACCCCTGCGTTTCTTCGGTGAGGATGGAGGTTGGGGGAGCAGCAAGGGGAGACACACCCCTGGCAAAGCAGCACCCCACCCCCTCCTGCTGGGGAGGAACAGGACCCTCACTGCAGACAAGTGCCAGTGTCCTCTTTGAACACGGAGGCTGGCAGCACCCAGAGTCAGGACCCACACCCAGCCTCCTTCCCCAGATGGTGGTGGGGTGCCCCAGAGCAGCCTCACAGAGGGTCACAAGCGTGCCTGGGGTCACACAGCCTTACAGGTGTCTCCCATGTGGTCCATCGGCTGTGGTGGTCAAGCTCAGGTGCCAGTCGGAAGTGTGGACAGGGGTGCAGAGTAAAAAATGGCCACGGTGCTTCCTCTCCCTGCCCCTTCCTTTCCCTGACTTACACTCCAGTCCTAAAAACTTCAGGGGTGGGGGTGGGCAGGATGAGGTGAGTGTCTGTGCCAGCAGGGATTGGGAGGTGGAGAGGCCACCCAGAGCTGATGTGGATAGAGACACGGTCCAGGTAGGGGGAGAGGCGGCCAGGGGTGGGGACGTGAGCCCAAATGAGGTAGGAAGGCATCAACCAGGGTGTTACTGGTGCAGAAGGGGGGCTTCTGGGCCCTGGACCTCCAGAAATATTCAGAGGTCCTGCTGTCGCTTGTGGCCTTCACATATACAGACAGGCTTAGGCTGTGCTCTGGATGGGAGTGTGTGGTACATACACACCGACCTCCTGGCGCGGCCCACCGAGGTGCCCTGCAGCCGTGAGCACACCCGGGGCTCGGGCCTTGGCTTCTATCACCATTCTCCACCAGAAGGAACTAGGGTTCCCTGGAGGAACAACTGATGGCAGGAAAAGCACAAGATAGTGATAGTAATGGATCGTAGCCCACCGAATGCAGCAGGAAACTGCGAATCTGCACTGACACCAATTGATAAATCGGAAGTTGATAGGGATCGGGATATTTGGTTTCACATCACCAGCCTCCAAACCACTCTGTACTTATAAGGGACAAAGGGATGTCTTCACGATGGAGAAGCTTGTCTAATCAAGCTGTCCACGGGAATGTTACCCATAATTGGACAAAGCACAATCTTGCAGCATCTGATAGGATTCAAAGAAAACATGGCATCACCTTTACGGTATTCCTGCCAAAGGAACACAACTTAAAATCTCAAAATGGGGGTGGGATAATGCCCTCTCCAGAGATGTGCACCTGTGAATCCCTGGAACCTGTGAATATATTTCTTTATATGGCCAAAGGGACTTTGTAGGTGTGACTAAGGTTACAGACCTTGAGATGGAAAGACTATCCTGGGTCATCTGATGATCTCAATCTAATCATATTTCCTTAAAATTGGAAAACTTCCTAGCTGGATCAGAGACATGCACTGCGAGAGGGAGCTGACGCCTTCCTCCCTGGCTCTGAAAGTGGAGGGAGGGGGCCATGAGGTGGCCTCTAGGAACTGGGGGGCGGCTGTCAGTTTGCAGTTGGCAAGAAAATGGGGGTCTTGGTCCTGTCTTCCCGAAGAAGCGCATTCTGGCTACTGAAGGAGCAGGAAGTGGATTCTCCCCTCGAGCTTCCAGAAAGGAGGCAGCCTGCCTACACCCTGACTGCAGGCGCGGAGAACCATACTGGACTTCGGTCCTACAGAACAGTAAGATAAGGGACTTGTGTTGGGGAAGCCGACAGTTCAGTGATTTGTGACAGCAGCCATGAGAAACCAATACAGCGAGGAGATAGCGGACAAACCCAAACTGAGGGACACGGGGTTAGTTATCAAACACATAGAAGGAATTCCTGAAAATTCATAAGGACAGAGATAAACAGTTATTTAGAAAAATGGGTATTGCACTGTGCTTACTCCTGAGCAGAAGGAAAAGGAGTGTGTGTTATAGGAGAAATGCATCTGAAGAACTCACAAAGATGACAGATGTGAAATAAACAAAAATTCTTAAGGCAAAAAAAAAAAAAAGAAAAAAAGAAAAATGGGTAAACACGAATGGGCATTCCACGAAAGAAGTATGACTGGACGATAGAATTTGAGTAGGTGATTGGCCTCATTTGTAACTAAGGGGAACAAAGTAAAAGCAAAATGAGATTTCATTTTATTCACCAGATTGGCCACATTGATGGTACCAAAGGAAGGGGATAATTTATTTTATTTTTATTTTTATTTAAATATTTTATTTATTTATTCATGAGCTACAGAGAGAGAGGTAGAGACACAGGCAGAGGGAGAAGCAGGCGCCCTGAAAGGAGCCCGATGCGGGGACTTGATGCCCTGAGCCAAAGGCAAATGCCCAACCACTGAGCAACCCAGCGGGAGACCACAGCGTACAGCTCTCAGGCCAAATTGAGCTAGCCAGTGCTTTTGTAAATAAAGTTTTATTGGAACACAGACACTCGTCTGTTTATGTACCGTCTAGGGCTGCTTTCGAAGAGCTGCAACAGCAGAACCGAGTAGGTGTGACTGAGGCCATATGGCTGCACAGCAGAAAATACTTGCTCTCTGACTCTTAAAAAAAAAGTTTATTTATTTGAGACAGAGAGCACAGGCACGGGGAGCGGCAGAGGGAGAGGGAGAAAGGGAGAGGCAGATGCCCCACTGAGCAGGGAGCCTGGCACAGGACTCGACCCCAGGACCCCCGGATCATGACCTGAGCCGAAGGCAGGCGCTTCACCCACTGAGCCGCCCAGGCATCCCCTGCTCTCCGATTCTTTACAGAAAAAAAATTTCCAGCCTGTGATGTAAACGAGCAACCCTCGTAAGTCCTGCGAAGAGCGGTAGCTGGTGGCAGAGAGGCTGCGGCTGCTCTCGAACCCACGGCTCCCCGGGAGGTTTCCGCTCCGGCAAACTGATCCAGGGGGGGAGCCGAGGCCGCAGCCGCCACCGCGTCGCCACGCAGGGGCCAGGTCGCGGGGAGCGCTCTGGTGCCGTGGGCAGGAGCGAACACTCCGTGTTGCGGGCGGTGTGAAGAGCAGAGCTCCAGAGTGCAGGGGGAACAGGAGTCCGACGAGCAGTACGATGGTGAATCTTGCCAACAGTTGAGCGGAAAAGGATGTTGCAAAACAATACGTATGTATGAAGCCATCGGTGTAAAAATAAAACGTGCGAAGATGCTCTGCCCAGTACACTGCTGGGTTAGGGGGGCGGGGACCTGGCTTTCACGCAGCAGAGTCCACGGCAGCAGTGGCCTAAGCGGGGCTGTCCGTGTCCCCGTCACGGAGCAGCATGGCGAGGCAGCGAGGGCTGGGACGCGGCTCTGCTCCGTGACGTGGCCCAGGGATCCAGGTTCCTTCCAGCACTGTCCGGGTGGCCCCAGATGGCTTCCCCCGTGACCCCGATGTTGCCATGGGACGAAGCTCCTCTAGCTGCAAGGGAGTCTGGGAAGTGCGTTCTTTATTCTTGGCGGCCCTACGTGCCTGCAAACCTCGGGAAACAGAGTAAATGGATTCCAAGGGACAAACAGCAGTGTTCCCCGTAATTGCCTGGGGGACGCATCCATGTGCCGTAAACCTTTAAAGAATAGCGGAGTGATGGTACCCGACGGTGATGACACCAGGACAGCTGTGAGGAGGACAGGAGGGTGGACGTGTGGGGGCACCAAAGGGTGTTCTCTAAGTTTCTGTTAACATCCTGCCTCAGAGCTGCGCGGTGCAGTCATGAGAGTCATTACTTGCTGTTAAAACATACCTTCCTGGGCAGCCCGGGTGGCCCAGAGGTTTAGTGCCGCCTTCAGACCGGGGCGTGATCCTGGGGACCCGGGATCGAGTCCCACATGGGTCTCCCTGCATGGAGCCTGCTTCTCCCTCTGCCTGTGTCTGCCTTTCTCTCTGTGTCTCCCATGAATAAATAAATAAAATCTTAAAAAAAATGAAAACAAAAACATACCTTCCTGCCCCAGAGCCTGTCATAGAAATTTAAGAAGTTGCAGAATGAATGTATGGTTTACACAAAGGTGAACGATGGCATGGACTATTTTGGCTTTGAATTAAGTACTTTCTTTTTTTCAAGATTTTATTTATTTGAGAGACAGAGCAGTGGGGAGCGGCAGCAGGAGAAAGAGAGAGAGTCTCAAAAAGACCCCTGCTGGGGGGATCCCTGGGTGGCTCAGCGGTTTAGCGCCTAGAGACCCAGGGTCGAGTCCCCTGTCGGGCTCCCTGCGTGGAGCCTACTTCTCCCTCTGCCTGTGTCTCTGCCCCTCTCTCTCTGTGTCTTTCATGAATAAATAAATAAAAATCTTAAAAAAAAAAAAAAACTCCTGCTGGGTGCAGAGCCCGATGTGGGGCTCGTTCTGGGGCCCCGAGGTCACCATCCGAGCCCAGCACCTAGAGCTGCCCCTTAGCCGAGGGCACCCCCCTCCCCACTCCAGGGTGCAGGACGCTTCCCCTGGGACCCCTCTCTTCCCCTCCAGCGTGGGTGCAGCAGAGCCTTGTCTAGGGCTGCCCTGGGGAGCTGAGGAGTCAGCTTGTCCTAGGACATAAGGTCCCCCACGCCCCACAAACGCGGCGGCCCCTGTCCCCTGTCCCGCAGCCTCAGGTTCTTCCTGCACCCTTCTAGGGCCCACCTGCCTGTCCGGAGGAGGCCCTTCCTTCCAGCTCCCCTGTCCCCGCATCCGTTCCGCGGACACCGGGGGGCTGAGCATCTGCCAGGTGCCAGGAATTCACACAGGTGGCAGGGCCTCCCGTTCCCACTGCTCCCTGGCAGCCGCCTCCTTCTTGAAGCCCCCTGCATTTCTCCAGTCCTGCGCGCCTGTCACGTCGCCCAGTCCGCGTGCACTCCTGAAGGGCGCCGGCCCAGGGAGCAGACCCTCACGCGCTCTCCACGAGCTGTGTGCCCTCCGCGGAGCCGCCAGCCCCTCTGTGCCTGCACGTGTCCCCCCGCGAGACGTGGGTGCCGCCTCCGCGGACCGGGCTGGGTGTGCACCTGCAACGGTGACGCCGGGTCCCCACGGCCCGGCAGGCCCCGCCCCCGCCGCAGGCCCCGCCCGCAGCCCCGCCCCCGCTACAGGCCACGCCCCCTGGAGTCCGCGTCCTCCGAGCCCCGCCCCTTCGGGCCACGCCGCATCCTTCCCCTCGCCAGCCCCGCAAGACTCCCGCCTGCCCTCCCAGGCGCGCCTCTCATTGGTGCGCGCCCGCGGAGCCCCGCCCCGTGACGGCACTTCCGGGAGGAGGAGCCTGCGGAAGGCGGAAGTGTGCGCGGAGAGGCGGCCCTGAAGACCAGGTGAGGTGTCCCTACCTGATCCCAGGCTGCTCTTCCGCGTCTGGGCGCGGGGACCCGGGGGCGCCCAGCGACGGCGAATGGGGGACGACGCCATGAGGCAGCCGCAGGGCCTGGCGGGGGCTGGAGGTTGACCGTCCCTGCTGCCTTCCTCGGGGGCCGCCGCCTCCAGGCAGTCGCCCGTCCCTCCCGGCGTGTCGCGTCCAGCCGTGGCCCCAGCTCCTCGGCCCGGGCTCCTGGACCCTCGGCCCCGCGCAATGACCGCGGCCGCCGCCTCCAACTGGGGGCTCATCACGAACATAGTGAACAGCATCGTGGGGGTCAGCGTGCTCACCATGCCCTTCTGCTTCAAACAGGTGAGTGCGGCGCGCGGGGCTGCGGCGGCACCTGTCGGGCCGGCCCCGGGGTCGCAGGTGGACGGTGGCCGCAGGGCTCCGTGGGGTTTCCCTTTATTACTGTTCCTTTTTTGTTTCTTTTCTTTTTAACGATTTTAAGTAATCTCTAGGCCCAACGTGGGGCTGGAACTCTGGGGTCTCCCGCACCCCCGACGGAGCCCGCCAGGCGCCCCCTCTTTGCTCCTTTTATTATTTTTAAGATTTTATGTATTTATTCCTGAGAGACAGAGAGAGAGAGGCCGAGACCCAGGCAGTGGGAGAAGCAGGCTCCCTGCGGCGGGACCCCGCTGTGGGACTCGATCCCGTGACCCTGGGGGTCACGCCCTAGGCCCAAGGCAGGTGCTCCACTGTTGAGCCTCCCAGGGGCCCCGCTACTGCTTTTTAAACCTCTGAGCAGACCCGCACCTGCTCCGGAGCCCACAGGTCCAGCCCTGCGCGCCCCGGGACTCGGTGGGGGGTGTTGGTTCCAGGGTGATGGGATTGTGGGTTTCACCAACGTTTACACGTTGCTGTGGCTGAAAAAAAAAATCTGAAATGTATTTCGAAAACAAGTGTCGTGCCAGCGTTACAGACCGCATGGAAAAAAGCCACGGGTGGGTTTTGCACCGTGGACCCATGTAGCTTCTGTTTAATCCGCAAGTAAATGGGTATTTGGGGCTTTACAAAAGGGAGGCTGGTGACGTCATCCAGCGGGGAAGCTTCTTTCCTAAAATTGAAGTCCTCGGCCTCACCTTGACCGGGGTGGGTGCGGTTGCTGGTCCCCCTGGGCGCTGGAGGGGGCTGGCAGCATGTGGGGGAGGAGGAGTGCGGCACCTGGGAAGGGCAGGTGGCTGCAGGGCACAAGGACCAGCCTTAGGCAATGAAACCAAATAAGGAGAAAAATTGAAATAAAATGCATACTTTGGAACTGAAAGTGGGCACCCATAGTTTAATTTTAGATTAACAAACATTTTGCCTTTTTGAACAAAAAGCATCTTTAGCATCTTTTGGACAAAAATAGCACAAACTTTTTTTTTTTTTTTTTTAATTAAAATCTGGTGATCACCGATCCCCTACTTCGAGCCGACCAGCCTGAATTGCTTCAGAGTTCCCATGTGAGTTATTGATGACTGCGCTGGCAAAGGCGTGGGCAGGAGGACAGGGCTGCTCTAGAGCCCCGGGGGCGGCCGCTGTGACCTAGCACCGTGGATCCCATCGTGCACGGCCACTTGTGGGCATTTCTGGAAGGGACCACGTGTCCCAGGGTGCACTGCCACTTGCTAGTATGGAGCTACCTCCTGAGGCACGTGTGGCTGTGCATCTGCAGGCCCAAGGCCTCCATCCTCCACCGGGGTCTGACTGTGCTTTGCATGCACTTGGAGCCTGCCGCGTGGTGGGCACAAGGCCCCTGTCAGGGCATTTAAACGCGGGCCAGACCAGCGCGCCTGGGAGGAGCGCACACTTAGTGGTGGAGCCCCATGTTCAGGCAGAGAACCACAGGCGCTTCCCCCTGTCCTGAGGGCCTAGCAGAGCGGGGACCCCTCTCTCGGGTGGACGCAGCATCTTCTCCCGGGAAGCCCTTGGCCAGAGCACAGCGGAAGGCCAGTGGGCAGCTTGGGGATGCGTGTGTTAGCCTTGGACAGCCATGTCATTTATTTATTTACTTATTTTAAAATTTATTTGAGAGTAAGAGAGTGAGCACAAGCAGCAGGGAGGGGCAGAGGGGGAGGGAGAAGGAGAAGCAGACCCCCTGCTCAACAGGGAGCCCCACGTGGGACTCGATTCCAGGACCCCGAGATCATGAGCTGAGCCAAAGACAGACGCTTCGCCCACTGAACCACTCAGGTGCCCTCAGCCATGTTATTTAAAAAATTTTCGTTTTGGGGTTTTTTGTTTGTATATTTGTTTGGTCTTAGTAACTTGGGTACTTTTCATAAAAATTAGCATTTCACTGAAGTATAACACACATATAGAGAGTGCCCTCTTGGGTGTATTCTTGGTGAGTTTTCCAAAAGTGAACAAAATCTTGAACTAGCTGCCAGATTAAGGAACAGAGCATGGCTAGCCCCCCTCGTCCCTACTGCCGGGCCCACCAGCCCACCTGTGGCACCCTAGGTCAGTAGTACCTGTGTTGTAACTTTGTTCTGTGCCTCCTCCTGGCTCCCTGTAGCCCTGTGTGGCCGTGCTGCCGTCTAGGCCTTTGCTCAGCCTTCAGGGTATTTCTGACCTGGAGTTCTGCAAACACCTGTGTACAGGCTTTGACGCCATGTGTGTAATTCTCTGGGGTGTTGGTCTTGGAGCAGAGTAGCTGGATCGTAGGGTATGTGTGTGTGTTCACCTCTGGGTGAGACTGTAGGATGTTCGTTTCTTCAGTTTCTATTTATTTTTTCTCTGCGAATATGTTTGATACCGTAGATTACACAGAAGAGGGAGCAGGGCAGCCCCGGTGGCCCAGCAGTTTGGTGCCGCCTTTGGCCCGGGGTGTGATCCTGGAGACCTGGGATCGAGTCCCACATCGGGCTCCCTGCATGGGGCCTGCTTCTCTCCCTCTGCCTGTGTCTCTGCCTCTCTCTCTGTCTGTCATGAATAAATAAATCAAATCTTTTAAAGAATAAAAATAAAATAAAAAGAAGAGGGAGCAAGAAGGAAAAGACATCTAAGGGAGACACCCAGAAATTCTTACAAAAGTCCCAGGCTGGCTGCAGCCCTCAGGAACCGAGTCACCATTGATGTTAGACACTAATATAAAATTTTACAAAAGTTTGCTTTTTGCAGCACTCAGCAGGTACTTGTCCAAAAGGAGGGTTCTCTCTACAGGCTCCTGACTGTGATGGGGACCCAGGTACCTCACCTGGCGCAGGGGACCTGGAAGCCAGAGAGGAAAGACAGATAGATAGAAACACACAGTCAAGGGCGTTCTCTGCTGGTCCTGCCTTCGGTTTTTTCCTTGCTCTCACCCCAATCTCAAAACCTGGTCCCAAGACCCCATGCTTATTTTTAAAAATGCTCTAGCCCTTTAGACTTTCCCCGAGGCTTCCTAGTTCCTGCCCTGAAGCTGTTTCTTCAGCTTTAAATCACGGATGAACCCGCTATATATAAACACGGGCAGATAAGTTTCTGCATGAACACGTGTTCGTTTCTTCCGGATAAATAGCGAGGAGTGCAATCACTAGGTCAGATGGCGTCTATTTAACTCATAAGAAAGGTGTAAATGTCATTTTTAATCTCTCCCTGCCAAAATGTGTTCACCACTCCTCGCTGTTGATCCAAGTGGCTAGAAGGTGCTATATCGGGGCGTGTGCAGGGAGCTGGGGAGGCTGGTTGTTGGCAGTGCCTCACTGTTCGCTGAGACTCGGTGGGGCCGTGGAGGAAGTGGTTCCCTGGCACTCTTTCAGGGTCACAAAGCATGTGGCCACCACATGCAGAGAATTGGTCCCTTTCAGTGCTAGGAATTGTCACCCGTAGGCAGGGAAGTGAAGCAGAGCCGGGGCCTGGCATCTGCAAGAGTCTGGGGTGGGGGCAGCAGGGGCGGTGGGGGGGCAGCGGAGAGGGCTCTCAGGAGCCATGTGTGTGAGGCAGCAATACCAGGTCATGTCATTTTTTCTCTTTACCTTCCCACTCTCCAGTGTGGCATCGTCCTGGGGGCCCTGCTCTTGGTTTTCTGCTCTTGGATGACACACCAGTCCTGCATGTTCCTGGTGAAATCCGCCAGCCTGAGCAAACGGAGGACCTACGCAGGCCTGGGTGAGGATAGCGGCGCTCGGCTGGGCAGCCCTAAGCCCTTTCTTTTTTTTTTATTTATTTATTTATTTATTTATTTATTTATTTATTTATTTATTTATTTATTTTTATTATTTTTTAAATTTTTATTTATTTATGATAGTCACACACACACACAGAGAGAGAGAGAGAGAGGCAGAGACATAGGCAGAAGGAGAAGCAGGCTCCATGCACCGGGAGCCCGATGTGGATTCGATCCTGGGTCCAGGATCACGCCCTGGGCCAAAGGCAGGCACTAAACCGCTGTGCCACCCAGGGATCCCCCTAAGCCCTTTCTTGGGAAGCGCAGCGTTCGAGATCTGGGTGCAGGGCCTTGCTCTTTTATTTACTTTCCATCCACCGTATGATTAAAGAGTTCCTTGAACAGCAGGTTTTCTTCCTTATTTTAAAATTTAATGCCGTTTTTAAAAACCATTATGAGAGACACATGCTTCACCGGGGTGACACTTACTCTCCTGTCTCCCGTTTATGCAAATTCCAGTAGAGCGCCTCCCTTTCCAAATTCAGGCAGGACCAGCGGCCTTCAGCCCCACTGTGCACTTGCTCATCGTCTGCCTGTCCTGAGCACCCAGAGCCTTCCTTCAGAGCTGCCTGCCGGGGGTCTGTGGCACTTCCCTGCTTTGACGGTGTGGAGGAGACGGCCGTCGGGCCCAGGCTGGTGGCTGGGATCCAGTCCCCCGTCTCTAGCACTGCTGTTTCCTGATGTTGTTGGTTGTAATTTCATTTCCTTTAGGTCTTTCTTCCTTTGATATCGGCCAAGGGTGAGGAGGCTGTGCTTTCTGCTTCCTTTGGGTTTGGACTGCTTCCTGGGCCACTTGGCTCTGAGAGCAGGGCCCTTACATTCCCACCGCCCTCGGGCTGCTGTGCTCTGCATCCCGTGCTGGCGGTATTTGCATGGGGGTTCTCAGGAGCTGAGGAGACTCCCCGGGCTCTGGATGAAAGCCCCCCCACCCCCACCCCCCCACCCCCGCCCTACCGCCTGCCTCCAGCCAGTGTGTGGCCAGGTCCATGCAAAGCTCTCACAGGGAGAGGAGGCGGCGAGAGGAAGTGGTGTGCAGATTCCAAGGGGCCAAACAAAATAAAAACATCTGCAAGGTCCACGCGTGGGCTTTTGGCAGCACCACCTCTGGTTTCCTTCCAGTTCGTCTGCTTTTCATTGGCACCAAGATACTAGCATCTGTTCTGACCTCAGAGCTGAAGGAGTGCCTCCTTCTCTCCTTCCCCATGAGAATGGTGCCGTGAGGCTCTCTCACTGTTGCTGGAGTCACTTGAGGAAGTGACAGTTACAGGTAAAGGGACCACGCTGATGTGACCTGACGCAGTTCAGGATGCCACGTGCTCCAGGGCACCCCTTCCTCCGCCTGCAGGGCCGTGGCCTTCAGGGTAGCCTATTTCTCCCCTCCAAAGGTCTACATATTCCAGGGTTCCTGTGGCACGTGCCCCTCGAAGTGCTTGGCTGTGCCCTGATGGGACAAGTGGCCCTAGACCACGGAGGCTGGTGGCTCTTGACAGCGGGCTGTCTGATTATTCTTAGAAAGTCTGGTTTGGCCAGGTGGGAGAGGCTGAAAGGAAAGTGGGCAGTGGCCACCCTCACACTTGGCCGCCTGGGGCTCCTGAGCTTCAGCTGCTGGCTGTGACTGCAGCCCCAACTGCTAGAAGCACAAAGATCCCAGACCACCCGGGGTCTTCAGTTGTGTCTTTGGTCTCAGAGGAGAGGGCTCCATTGTGTGAGCTCCCACGGACCCCGTGGCCCTGTCTGCAGCATCAGCTGCCTTGGATCCAGGCTCGGGGCCCAGGACCGTCTCTCAGAAACAGAGACCCCACCGCTTGGAAAGGAGCCCTAGATGGGAAGAGCTGAGAGTCCCTCAGGTCAGCTGAGAGTCCCCTGTGGGTCAGCAGCCCTCCAGCACCTAGGCAGACTTACTGAAAGGGTCTTTCTCCTCGCCCTCTGCCTTCTCCTGGGTGGGAGACCCCATGAGAGCTTGCACCACAGCTGGAGAGGGTTTCCTGAGAGGAGGCCCCCCTGCATCATCGGCTGGATCCGTGGGCATTGGGCAGCCCCTGGGGGCAGGGATGTGACCAGATGGCCTTCAGCCAGACCTGCAGAGGGAGCAGGGCCTGGAGCGGCAGATGTCACTCAGTCTCCACGACAGGGCTGGGGTGTGTGTGTGGGGGGGAAGTTCCATGGATGTGTCTGCCATGCCCAGACGTGAGTGAGACTTTGCCCCGTTTCTCGGTTTGGTGAGGCCCCTCCGCTGGGACCAGTCCGCAGTTACAGCTCTGGGGCAGCGTCTGTTGACGTCACTTCGGTGTTCTGGTGGCTGCTCTGGGGGCCCGTTGGTGACTTTCATCCCCTTCTTACCTGCTGCTCCCTCGCCCTCTGTGTCTTGTTCACGGAGACTTCTCTAAACCTCCTTTTCAGGAGGTAGACGTGCCAGCCAGCCCGTCTCCCCTGGTGTTGCCAGCCCCCACCCTGCTGACTGGGGCTCTGAGCTGTCAGTTGTGAGCGCCCATGCTTTTGGCACTATGTCTGCGGGCCCATCGTTTGGCCACCTGGGGTCCCGGGGTCCTGGTCTGCCTGCTGCCTGCCCCTGGGCCCAGGTGGGGCCTGCAGAGGGCCTGTCCAGCCAGTTTTCTCCCTGCCGGCCTTCAGTTGTGTGACCTGCATGTGTGGCTACCTGGTGGGCTGAGGGCTGTAAGGCCAAGCTTTCTGACACCCGGGGGTCTGTACGTCCTCATGTATCCAATAAGGGCTTTCTTGTCCCCTGAGCGTGTGGTGCTGGAGAATCAGATGCAGCCCAAGGCCTGGCTCTGGGGACGACTGGGTCGAGGTTACCCTCATATCTTGAACAGCGCAGTTTGGCGTGTGTCCCACCTTCTCCGGCCTGCTGGTGCTGGGCAGTGGTCAGGAGGAAGCCTTGGACTGCTGAGGGAGAGCGGGTCCTGCACTGAGCCGGGTAGCCGGAGCGTTAGCCCTGTGTCCACAGCAGCCTTAGAGCCGCGGGCCAGGGAGTGGCCCCAGGGGGAGAAGCTGCTGCCCGGCCTCCCAGGGGAAGACGGGGAGAGCCCTCTGGATGCCCATCCTCGCTCTGCACAAGAGCACTGGTTAGACTGGGATGAGGCCCGGCCTCTTAGCTGCAGAGTTCCTGTCACAGGGAGGGCTGACCCAGGAGCTCTGGACTGCACCGAGGCATGCTTGCTTAGAAATCCTTTTGCAGACACCTGCCAGCCCCCCGAGAGACAGTCCTGGGCCCCCTCCGCCCTTCCAGTGCGTGCTGGGTGGGAGGCTGAGGGCTGGGGGCTGCTGGATCTGCAGCACATGGATCTGCACATATGAGGTGGGGGTGGGGGAGGCTGGGGCAAGAAAGGGGGGAGGGGGGAGCGGAGAGGCCAGAAACTGGGACGGTCCCATCCAGGAGGTCGTCCTGGGCCGCCCCCTGCCTTGCTGAAGTACCTCGCTGTCCAGGGTGCAGGTGTGTCCTGGAATTTTTCTGGCAGCTGCTCTGAGCATTTGGAATGTGCTGTAGATACTCAGCTTCCTCGAGGGGAAGGGATGGCCGGAGCGGGGCCACCTCTGTGGGGCACGGAGTTCTGAGTCTGGTCTATAGGTGTGGCCGTCCTTGGGAGCCTCTGAGTGCCTCCCTTTGGTGACAGCGGGCCTTGGGCTGCTGGCTACTGTCTGGAGTCCTTGGTTTGTGAAGGTCTCAGCATGGCCTTGAGTCTCCGGCATCAGACGAGCCAGGGAGGCCGGCGTGACCGTCAGGGCGGGGGCCTGTGCTGCTCACCGGCCCTCTGCCCGTGCGTAGCCTGTGTCTTGTGCCAAGCTTCCTTGCTTTTGGCAACGCTGTACCTCTTCCTAAGTAATTTAGAAGTGACGAGTGTTGTTTGGACTCATTCACAGCAACTGGCTGCATGTTTCCTGCTCTCCGAGCCTCCTGGGACCGGCAAGCTGGGCTGTGCTGTCACACGCACCCCTTTCTGGTCGCTCCGGGGAGATGAGAACTTCCTAGAGGGTGGGAGGACGCAGGGTGCCCGGGCCGTGCTTGGGTCCTGGGACAGGTCTTGCCGAGCCAGCTCTTGGTGTCTCGTCTGCTCGCAGACTTCTGTCAGGAAGGGAGGATGGGCAGCTCCTCTCCGCTGGAGGACGTGCAGAGCTGCACTGGTCGCGCCATCCCCCCTCCGGCCCCAGTGTGCGCAGCTTCGTTGTGGGCACCCCCCACCCCAGACTGTGTGCGGAGGCCGCCACTTCACCCCAACAGCCTTTTTTTATTTTTTAATGAAAAAATTCAACTGCCTGTGTCTTTCCCTCTTTTTTGTTCTTTTTTTCTGTGGTTTCCATTTGGATGGTAGAGCTGAAAAAAACACGAGACTAAAATCTTATTATTATTATTTTTTTTAATTTTTATTTATTTATGATAGTCACACACAGAGAGAGAGAGAGAGGCAGAGACACAGGCAGAGGGAGAAGCAGGCTCCATGCACCGGGAGCCCAACGTGGGATTCGATCCTGGGTCTCCAGGATCGCGCCCTGGGCCAAAGGCAGGCGCCAAACCGCTGCACCACCCAGGGATCCCGAGACTAAAATCTTAAAATGCTCTCCTTATACCCTTGAAACGCCAGATTGGCCTTCCTGGCTTCCCTGGGTGGTGTCTTGACCGGTGTGCTTCTCATGCTGTCAGACTGAACGCTGATTCTCTCTCTCTGCACTAGCCCTGCACGCGTACGGAAAGATGGGGAAGATGCTGGTGGAGACCAGGTACGTGGTGCCGCTCGCCGGCCTCACCCTCTTCCTCACCTGCCCCGAGGAGGAACCTGAGCGCTGTTCTACACCCACCCACATGTCTCGGACATGGACTGCTGTATGAAGTCATACTTGCCTCAAGTGTCCCTAAATAGTTTAAAGTTCAACTTATCGTATCCTTAAAATGAGTGTCGGGCAAAAGTCTTATTTAAGTCTTACTGAAGAGGATGTAAAAGTGGGGAGCTGGGGGCTCAGCAGAACCAGAGGCTTGGCTGTAGCTCCTGTCAGCATCGCCCCCAACACCTGCCCCCAGCCCCGCACGCTGTCGCCTCGAGGTGGCATTACATGGGAAATATCCTGTCATTCTCCCTTTGTTTGTTTTTTAAAGATTCTATTTATTTATTCACAAGAGACAGAGAGAGAGAGAGGCAGAGACACAGGCAGAGGGAGAAGCAGGCTCCATGCAGGGAGCCCGATGTGGGACTCGATCCCTGGACTCCAGGATCACACCCTGAGCCAAGGGCAGGTGCCAAACCACCGAGCCACCAGGTGTCCCATGTTTTTCTCCCTTTGGAGTGAAGTTTTAGAAGATGAAAAGAATTGCTGGGAAATTACACTTCTAGGCTTATAAATTAGGGAATTGTGAATGCAAAAGAACAATCCTCTGAGAGCAGTCGATTGTTATTTTAACTTGTGTAGCATCACGGTGGGTCTTGATAGCCCTGGAGAGAACGTGCACAGTCTCCTTGGAGAGAGAAGTGTAGTTATTCAGTGTTTGTTCCAAGTAAAAGAGCCACTTGCACCTGGCGCACCCCAGGTCTTCAGGCCGGCGAACGCTGGAAACTCCACCTTGCGTTGGGCCAGCCCTGGGCGGTGATGGGCCGGTCGCATCGGCAGGGACGGGGCTCGGCCAGGGGAGGAGACAGTGGACTCCTGCTAGGATGGGGCCCTTTCAACGCCACCTCCTTCTCCGCAGCATGATCGGGCTGATGCTGGGGACCTGCATGGCCTTCTACGTTGTGATTGGCGACCTGGGGTCCAACTTCTTTGCTCGGCTCTTTGGGTTTCAGGTGAGAACCCGCTCAGGGGCCTGGTGCGTTGGCAGGCTGTGGCTGCTCCTGTGGCAGCTCCGTGTGATCTCCTGCAGGGCCATGTCTCAGCCCCATGGGGACAGGTGAGGGTGAGACCAGCAGCCTGAGGTCGGTTAGGAGAAGCTTCTGGATGCCCCGGGGTTAGTTCCGGGCCTGCGGGTGGGAAACTCTGGGGGCTCAGTGAGGTGATGGCTGCCCAGCACGCTCGGCTCCCCCCAGGTGACTGGCACCTTCCGTGTGTTCCTGGTCATTG
The DNA here is from genome assembly GCF_011100685.1 of Canis lupus familiaris. Taxonomy (NCBI): domain Eukaryota; kingdom Metazoa; phylum Chordata; class Mammalia; order Carnivora; family Canidae; genus Canis; species Canis lupus. The sequence continues at coordinate 1,657,233 of NC_049230.1, forward strand.
TGGTGTCCCTGTGCATCGTGCTCCCACTCAGCCTGCAGAGGAACATGATGGCCTCCATCCAGTCCTTCAGTGCCATGGCCCTCATGTTCTACACCGTGTTCATGTTTGTGGTGAGTGACAGGGGCCTGGGGCTGATCTGGCCACCAGCTGCTTCCTGGGGGTGACGGGGAGGTGGTTGAAAGTTGGGGAAGCGTTAGAGTTATTCCGGTGAACCCTGGGAGGGCACACGGGCCTCCTGGACTTGGGCCAGCACCGCGAGGGCGCCAGGGCAGGGGCACGGCTGATGCCCCAGGAAACCGAGTGTAGATGCTCCTCATTTTACCGAAGGGTGTTCTATGTATCGTTTGTGCTCAGAAGTCAGGGTGCTAGCGCTTCATCACAAGGGGCGGGTTGTTTCCTAGATGAATGTTTATAGCCGGCCAGTTCTGGGGGGTCCCGTGTGGAGCGCCCAGAGACCTCTCAGTAGGAGCCCCTGGAGCCTGAGGGTCAGAAGTCTCAATCCTGAGTGAACGGCGTAAAAATCTTTGCCGCTTTCCTTAGAAAGCTGAGTGCTGGGTGGACGTTCCCGGTCCCCCAGGTGTGAGGGCTGCCCAGTGGTGGTAGCACTACTCTCCAGACAGCCCGGTCCTCTGAGGCTTTGTCTTAAAATGTGGGGGTGGGGGGGCACCTGGCTGGCACAGTTGATAGAGCGTGCGACTCTTGATCTCAGGGTCGTGAGTTCGAGCCCCACATCGGGCACACAGGTTACTTTAAAAAAAAAAAAATTGTCCAGATGGGCCTGGGAAGGGCCTGCCCAGTCTGCAGGGACCATCCTTTCACCTGAGGCAACAGAGGTGGGCAGGCAGGTGGGCCTCACTGTGCCCCCTCTGTGCTATGTGTTTGGAGCACGGGCAGCTGCCCCGAGTGCCAGGAGGCCCTGCGGCAGGAAGTCCAGCTCGCGGCACAGCACGGGGCAGCGAACTGGGGGGCTGTGCGTCTTTAGGTGCCCAGCCCGGCATGGGGGTCCCGAGTCCTGCCCTGTGTGCAGGTCGGTCCTGAGCGCTCCATTCTCGTCCTCGTGCAGATCGTGCTCTCTTCTCTCAAGCATGGCCTGTTCGGGGGGCAGTGGCTGCAGCGGATCCGCTATGTGCGCTGGGATGGTGTCTTTCGCTGCATCCCCATCTTTGGCATGTCCTTCGCCTGCCAGTCGTGAGTACCGTCTGCCCCCGGGGGCCCGAGGCGCGGGGGTGCTCCTCGGGCAGGGGTCTGAGGCCCGGGGAGGGGTGTCGTCTGCTCTCTGTAATGGGCGATGCAGGCCACTGACTCGTAATGTCTCATTCTGCTGTGACTTGTTCCCCCTCCAAGCTGAGGGAGAGAGCTGTGTGTATTTTTATCGAGAGAGAACTCGACTTTATTCCTGAGATGTGCTGTCGGCAGCACTGGGGACAGTGCCCAGTTCGCCCCCCTCCCCCCAGAAGAGTTGGCTGTGGGGAACACAGAACAGCCCAAAACCATCTGATTCACACAGTCCCAAGCATTTTGCCAGAATTGAGCTATTCGTGTGAGAATATTTAAAAGGAAATTGCACAAACATTGACTTCCGACTGCCACCGGGGCGCCTTCGGAGGGGTGTGCGCGTGCGCGAGTGTGCTTTCTCTCTGGCACGCGGAGCTCTGTGAATGCAGATCAGGCTATTTCCATAATTCCAGCAGCATTACCTTCGCCACCGAATGACAAGAGCCAGTGATTCATGCCCGGTCGGAACGGTAACCCGCTCAAAAGAGAGGCGTAAATCCGGCACGGACGGGAAAAGACCATCAGTGCACGGGGGGGGGTTGGCAGAGCCAGCCCCCCCCGGAGCTCCAGTGGGCATGTATTGTGCCAATCGTAAACTAATGTGGCAGATAGAATTTGCTCGTGCTGCTGTGTTTACACCCACATGCGAGATCCAAATCGTCATTTCCCACTTACTGTCTCTCTTGGCAGCTCGGTTTCCACCAGAACATGCTCCTCTCTTGCTGTTCAATGTCCCCATTATAATTGGTGACAGAAGTTACAATCTCTTATGGTGTACCTTGTTACCAGTTGTCCTTTTTGTCTGAGTTTGCTTTTTAAAAAATAAACCCACGGTTGGGCTTTTTGCTGGTGGCCACGTTGTAGCCGGCGCACATCTGTTAGGTTTGGTTCTTAGGTCAAATTACAGCTTCTGGAAGGGCTGTGAGCCCACATCCTGTTCTTCTGTACGAAGGGGGCGTCGGCCCTATGGCTATGCCCACGTTCTCCGCAGTGAGTGGCTGGCAAGGGGGGTCCACAGAGCTTGGAGTGATCAGTTTGCTGACCTCCCCGTCCTTAAAAACATTGGTCTTTGCCAAGGGCCGAGACAGAGCTCTCCGCTCCTGCTGTGTCTCTGCACCAGAGTGCATGAGAGACAGGGACTTGCTCGGTGACCCCCAGGTGACCACCAGGCCCTGCCTGCCTGACTGGTGGCCTTTTTGCAGGGATGGGCCAGGCCTCTGCTTTGCTCTTCCTGTCTGGCCCTTTCTGGTCTTACTTCATCGTAAACAAGTCCTTTGTGGTGCAGAGCCAATTAGGCCCTGTGGGCCAGAGAAGCGGCCAGCACAGTGCTGAGCCCAGAGGGGCCTTGTCCACGTGGAGGCCCGGGGCTGTGTGTTGGGGCTACATGTGCAAAATCCATCTGACTGGGGTAAAGTGAGTCTTGGGACTGCTACACAAGGTGGAGGGCCGAGCTGGGTGGTCACGGACATCTGTGGCTCTCACCAGTGGGTTCCTGGGGCCTGGGCAGGATTAGACGGGCCCGCCACCTTGGCCTTTCTACACTCGTTCATGTCCCCGCACAGGGCACAGCCCTGTCCCCATAGTACCTGCAGCTCCTGGTGTGTGCTGGGGCCTGGGGGAGGGAAGGCCCGTCCCAGCCCGAGGAACGTTCGTGCTATTTCCCCTCTGGGCCTTCTGCCGTCTGCTTGGAGTGCACGGCAGCCTCTGCCTGGCACCCTCCAGCCAGGCTGAGGGGAGGGCGGCTGTCCCGGGTGCCCTCTGCCCACTGGGTGCCCCGGCGGGATGGTGTGCCTCAGCTGGGAAGCACGGGGGTCAGCTTCTACCCACCGGTTCTCCCACCAGCTCCTGTGTGCTTTTCAGTGACGTTTCCTCTTACTTTCTCAAAGGTGGTTTTGGGGTTTGGCTCAACTGACTGTTATGCTTGTCCATGTATTGGCAACGATTGTCTGTGTCCTGACGCCCCCCTGCCAGCTGGCATCCTGCATGCGTGACCGCTGGCCGTGGCTCCCTCTCCTCCCGCCGGGACGCCAGGGTACCCAGGGTGGAGAGTGCCGCCTCTCCATCCCTCACTCTCCGCACAGCTTCAGCCCCACCTCTTTGTCTTGACTCCCCGAGTGTGGCCTCCCTTCCCAGGTCTGCACACGGCCCTCCCCTGTGCCCCTGCCCCCCGCCCCTCCCACCTGCTCCCCTCAGGGACTCTGTTTGCCGAGAGCCCTCTGGACGTGTCTCTTCCACCGCCGGCAGCACCATGTGGCTGGCCCTGGGCCGTGCGTGGGACAGAAGCTGCTCTTCTGTCCCTGCGGGCTCCAATTTCCAGCACGGAGGCGAGGGCAGGTGGCCCGGCCCTGCTTCTGTTTGTTTAACTTTCTGTCCTCTTGACGGCAGCTCTCTGAACCGCATCCTGCTTCCCCTGTAAACACGTGCTGCCTCAGTGCAGCCCAGCACTCTGCGCGGTGGTCACGCTCCTACTTCGGCGGGACAGACGGCCTTTCATTCTGTGGCACTTCTGAAATGTTTACAGAGAGCCCGTCGGGGGGGGGGGGGGGCGCTCCGCCATCCAGACCCCGGCGGTGGCCCCGCGTTAACCGTGGCGGTGGGTGTGGTTGGAAGGAAGGTGCTGGAGACTCGGCGGGGGACCTGGGAACCAGGCAGCCAGGGGTGTGTCTGTCTCTGGGATCCCCTTGGTGAAGTTGCTCGTTTCTCTACAGCCAGGTTCTGCCCACCTACGACAGCCTGGATGAGCCGTCGGTGAAAACCATGAGCTCCATATTTGCCTCCTCCCTCAATGTGGTCACCACCTTCTATGTCATGGTAGGAGCCCTGGTGCGCCGCCCCCGCCTGTCCCGGGTCAGAAGCCGGCTCGCTCTCCACCCCTCGACCCCTCGCGGGCTTGCCCTTTGCTCCTTCACAGCAACCCTCCCCCCGCGGCCCCGCTGTCCCCCTCTCCCCCCAGGTTAGGGTGGGTGCTCGGCGGCACCCTGGCTGGGAGTCTCCTTCCTTCTCTCCGAGACCTTTGCTGATCCACTGTGGAAGGGGCTCTGTTTACTGACACTGAGAAGTGCAAAGTAGTGGAGGAAAGTTGTCTTTGATTCCAGCCCGTGGGTGTGGTTACAGTTAACATGTTGGTAGACTTCTCATCCGGCCTCCGTGTTCCCGTTTGTTCTGTTCCCTGAGCTGCGTGGCGTCTGCGTTCCCGTTAGTTCCTACACCTGCCCCACGCACTGTTGTCCGCACCGTGTGTCCGTCCATGGCGAGCACGGCTGGCCCTTGGCTCCCAGGTTTGGATTTCGCCCCAGATGGAGGGCAGCTTCCCTGTGCCTGCCGCCTGCCGCTGTGGGTACAGTTCCCTGGGCAGGAATCCCATGAGCGGGGTGGTCTTGCTGCAGCCCCCGGGCTGTGTCCAGGGGGAGTGTGGCCCACCACACGCCCCCCACTGTCGCCCTTCCACAGGTAGGCTTCTTCGGCTACGTGAGCTTCACTGAGGCCACTGCGGGCAACGTGCTGATGCACTTTCCCTCCAACCTGGTGACTGAGATGATGCGAGTGGGCTTCATGATGTCGGTGGCCGTGGGCTTCCCCATGATGATCCTGCCATGTCGACAGGCCTTGAACACGCTGCTTTTTGAGCAGCAGGTAAGGTTCTTGAGGCTCTTCAGGCGGCATTTTGCCAGGAAAATGTTACTCTGCTCATCTTAATTATGTTCTCTTCTGTTGGCTTGCAGGGGTTCTCTAGTTTTCGGGGCTGTGGCAGGGGGAGCTTTTCCTGGTTAAAAATGGAAAAGCTGGAAAAATAAATAAATAAATAAATGGAAAAGCTGGGATCCCTGGGTGGCTCAGCAGTTTGGTGCCGGCCTTTGGCCCAGGGCCCGATCCTGGAGACCTGGGATCGAGTCCCATGTCGGGCTCCCTGCGTGGAGCCTGCTTCTCCCTCTGCCTGTGTCTCTGCCTTTCTCTCTCTTTCTATGTCTATCATGAATAAATAAATAAAATCTAAAAAAAAAAGGAAAAGCTTTGCTTAAAGTGAAATCTCTTAATAGGGTTTTTTTTTTTTTTGAATCAACTCTGGAGGAGAGAGACTGTGTCAGAGCACACAGGGGTCTGCCCACACGGGAGGCATGGAGCCGTGCCCAGTGTCCGAGCAGATAGGGCCCGCCTTGGGGGCTGTCACCCCCACATCAGAGGTGGAACAGGAAACCCTGAGGGGGGAGGAGCAGGAACGTGGAAGAGCTGGCTTTGCAGGCAGGCGTTGACCACAGCCAGGTCAGCAGCTGGGCACTGGGGTCAGTACACTTTGCTTTTTATGTTTATATAACTGAAAATTTTAACAGTTTGACAAGAAACAGCTTAAGAGGCTGGGTTTCATTCACTTTCACATGTGCAGCGGTGGCACTGCTTTAATCCTTCATTCATTCATTTATTTACTTTAAAGATTTTATTTATTTGTGAGAGACAGAGAGAGAGGCAGAGGGAGAAGCAGGCTCCCTGTGGGGAGCCCGATGTGGGACTGATCCGGGACCCCAGGATCAGGCCCTGGGCTGAAGGCGGCACTAAACCGCTGAGCCATCCGGGCTGCCCATGCTTTAGTCCTTTATGAGAACTTTTTTTTTTTAAGATTTTATTTATTTATTTATTTATTAATGAGAGACACAGAGAGAGGCAGAGACCCAGGCAGAGAGAAAAGCAGGTTCCATGCAGGGAGCTCGATTCGGGACTCGATCCCGGGACCCCAGGGTCACACCCTGAGCTGAAGGCAGACGCTCAACCACTGAGCCACCCTGGTGTCCCTTATGAGAACTTTTCAAAGGTATAAGATTGGAACTAAAAGTCGACTCTCTGTTGCTGAGTTAACAACAATAGGTCCGCGTGTGATAGCTGGTGTCCTATGACGGGGGGGTGACCCCGCGCCTACCTTGGGAGCCCACAGACCCACCCACAGCTTTTCTCTGTGGTTGTGTCTCCTGTCTCTGGCCTGAGGTCCTTAGTGTGGTCTGCGGTGTCAGCAGGACTCCTGGCAGCCACACAAGTTGAACTGGGGGCTTGGGGTCTCAGACCTCTAAGAGAGGGGGTCCAATAGCCAGACTGGGGAATGTGGACCACCTGGGCCTTCAGAACAGTAGAACTGGGCCCGCTGTCCACGTGGTTGGCATGTGCTCAGGGCAGCTTCCTGCCAATTTTGCCACCAGAGCCAGCACCTCACAGCAGAGGCTGAGCCCCGAAGGATTGGCCAGCCTCCCCACTCTTCATCCCCCACCCTGTTAGCTGTTCAGGCACCTAGGCACCAAGCGTGGCATGATTTGGTGCAGTCCCTGGGGTCTGCACTGTGAGTCACTGGCTTCCCTCTTTACCGGTTTGATGCAGACGTGTGCTTTGTGTATGAACGGCATTTGTGTTTCCATATATAATACATTTTTATCATTAAAAAATATAAAATCCAGAGTGGCCTGAGAGGCAGTGTGAAATCAGGAAAGAAAATGCAGCTCCGTCCGTCCTCCCACAGATGACGTGGCATTTGTGCGGGCCTCTTTAGAGTCCTTTCACTGAGCTCTCCTGTCTTCCCTGGGTGTCTCCATGGAAACCCGTAGCACCTCTGCGCTCTTGCTCTTCCAGCTTTTGTGGGATGCTCTGGTTGTTGCAGTCCTTCACGCTTGACCTCTCAGGGATGACTCTCGCTGGACCTTCACACACAGAGTTTCCCCTTCTCCCTCTCCTCTTGGGCCTCTAGGTAGATTTCTAGGCAGGAGTTCTTGGGTCCAAAGGTCCAAAGCCCTAACACCCCTCCTCGCCACAATTGGTTCAAGTTGTCATCCTCAGGTCGATCAGAAATCTGGGTTGCAGTCGCCCCTGCCCATCCTGAGACAGCCGCCTGTGTAAAGATCTATTGTGGAAATGGGGTGCTTTGAAATTCTACTTACAGAAAGGTTCTGAGGCTCGCCTGGAGTGGGGTTTTCCCAGCCCAGGAATGGGAACCATGCGTGGTTGGCCCTTCCTGGTGCCCAGCACTGCTCTAGAAGCTTCACTCCTGCTACCTACCTGATGGGGAGATGCATCTGCTGAATGGGCCCTGGGGGAGGAGTAACTTTGGGGTTGGCGCAGTGTCCACTTTCCTTCTCCTGGGACTGCATGTCAAGCACCTGGAAATGAGGACAGACTGCAGGGCAGTGGGTGTGTGTGGGAGTGTGTGCCACCCTGGGAACCCTGTGCCGCCCTTGGAACCCAGCAGCCTGGCTCCGTGGGACTGGGGCTGGGCCTGGGTCTGGTGGCCACGCTCCTCACCTGGTCCTGTTTTGAATCTTTCAGGCTCTGCTCTGATGGAACACGGAAGGCCCGATGCCGTCCTGGCGTTGTGCTGCCTTGGGTTCTGGGCTGGGTCACCAGTTCACAGGAACGCTGCTCAGCCAAGTCATAAGGCTCTGGAGTCACCTGCCGGTCACGCACTCCCACCCACCTGGGACACCAGCCCTTTAAGGGAGCAGGGAGGAGATCCGTCATTTCAAAACCTTTTTGTTTTTGTTTTCTTTCACCTAGCAAAAAGATGGGACCTTTGCTGCTGGAGGCTACATGCCCCCGCTCCGGTTTAAAGCGCTCACCCTCTCAGTTGTGTTTGGAACCATGGTGGGTGGAATCATGATCCCTAACGGTAAGTGGGAGGGCTGCCCTGGCTACGGGTTTCCTGCGGGCTCTCTCCTCTCCCCTGTCCTCTGTCCCCGACCTCGCTGTGATGTGGAGGGACCTGTGGTGGTTGCTGCTGGAGTCTCGGTGTTTAAGTAAGACACCCAGAGCCTCACACTACACTCTCTGGTCTCAAAAAAAAAAAAAAAAGAAAAAAAAATCTAGAGATTCCTCGTGAATCTTTCCTTTGGCTCCCTGAGAAGCACAGGACAGGGCAGCAGCCTCCGGGACCACGGGCAGGGGTACAAACCTGAGCCGTTGACCCTGGGTAGGGACTGAGACGCAGGGGCACTGGCCTGATTGGGGAGATCGTGGTGATGTGGCGGCTCCTTCCTTGTTGTTTGTTGACTCCTGATTTTGATGGCACGTCACCAAGGGAGGGGGAGGGCCTGAGCGAGGCCGAAGCTGTCACACACTTATCCCAGACACAGCTTCTCCTATCAGACACCGAGTGGAGCCTGCATGGGTTCCCCCAGGCAACCAGCCGGGTGCCGATGCTCTGTCCACGTCCTGTCGGTCACTTGCCGAGAGGGTAGTGATCTTAGTTGAGCCATCAAGAAGCCCCCACTGGACCCCAGGTGCTCTGTGCTGCAGGCCTCACTCTGTGCTGGGCCCTGCGGGAGGACACCTGCTCCTCCTGCCTCCCTGCTGCTCTCACGATCAAGGGACGGAGCTACGTTGCCTCCATTTCACTGGCCAGAATCCTGAGGTGCAGGGAGCGTGGAGCTTGCCCGAGACTCCTAGCTGGAAAGGCATGGCCTCTGCTTCTCATGGGGCTGCTGACCCCCACACTGTCCTTTGCGGAATCAGACAGGATACCCTTCAGGGTGCTCGGGGCACAGAGCCGTGGGTCTCTGCTCCCGCCAGCGCTCTGGAGGCATGTGAACTTGGGCCTGGCGGCAGGGCTGGCTTGCCCACCTGTGCTTGCTGGAAGCCTTCGTTTGCTTCCTCACCGGAGCCCCTGGCGCTTACCCCTTCCTGTTGTTTCTTGTTCCCAGTGGAGACCATCCTGGGCCTCACGGGCGCGACGATGGGGAGCCTCATTTGCTTCATCTGTCCAGCTCTGATCTATAAGAAAATCCACAAGAACGCCCTTTCGTCCCGGGTGAGTGCTGCTCAGTGCCCCCCAGGACTGGCCTGGGGTCGTGTTCCCAGATGAGGTTCTAGTATAAAAGGTTCTGAGGGTCTGGGAGGCTCAGGGTTAGGCCAGGCCGCTACCACGTGTATGTGGAGGTCCCCGGGGGCCTGGTGTGTGTATACAGAGACTGGATGGTTCGTGTGCCCCCGCCCTGTTCCCATTCCCCTGCTGGGGCCGCCCTCACTGTCTCGCTAGGGGACTGATGGGGTCACCTCTGCGGTGCTCTGCCATCAGGGAGGAAGCTGTGCCGATCCTCCGTGGACATGAGTGTTGGGATGTATTTGAGAGCGTGTCTGTAGGAAGCTTTCTGGAAATGGAATCCCGGTGTCTGAGAGTGAGTGTGTATACCCGCAGTGGCTTTCAGCCGAGGCCCACGCAGAGGTCCGCACCGTCACTCCATAGCCGAGCCCCGGCCTCTTTCCCTCTTCAGCCTTCAGGGATGTCGAGCGTCTTTTCCTGTGTTTATAAGCTACTGCATTTCCTTATCTGTGAACCGTCCAGGCTTCTTGCTCATCTTTTATGGACTTACTGAACTTTACCTTTTCAAGATGTTTTGGTAATGGTTTCAGGAGTGCTGCAGAGCCAGCAATACAGCAAAGCACCTAATTCTCCATGCGGCTTGATGACCGTTTGCCAAGTGAACCAACCACAGGGCCACCGTCTAGGGCAGGTTTAGAACCTTCCAGCATATGCCAAAACTTCCCTGTGGTGTCTCATAGTCTTTCCCCTCCGAGGGTTACTGCTCATCTGTCTCCTAACATTTGGGAGTAATTTTTTTTTAAAATATTTTATTTATTCATGAGAGACACAGCGAGAGAGAGGCAGAGACACAGGTTGAGGGAGAGGCGGGCTCCCTTCGGGGAGCCCGATGTGGGACTCCATCCCGGATTCCGGGATCACACATTTGGGAATAATTTTGCCTGTCCTTGGAGTTGGTGTAAACGGAGTCTCACAGTGCGTGGCTGTGTGTGCGTATCTGGCCTCCTCACTCCAGCGTCACGTCTGAGCCGAGTCGCGTGGCTGGAGGTGGAGCAGCCCGTTCTCCCTGCTGCGCGATCCTGCCCGGGTCCCCGGAGCACACGGTGGGGCTCTCGCATGACTCGTCCGCGATGTGTGTTCAGTGTGTCGGTGACCCACGGGGGCAGGGTTATTATCGGGTCCTGGGGTTGTGACTGTGCAGCTTGAGGAGATTTCGCCGGCCTTCTCCTGGTCTTCCAAGGTGGTCCTCTGGCACCGAGTTGGAATTCTAGCTGCATTAGCATCTGTGTGCCCTTCACAAACGCCAGCCGCTAGCCCTTCCCTTCCGGAGCCTGTGGTGGTACTTCCTTTGGGTTTTAATTTGTGATGACTAATGATGTTGAGCACTTTTTCATGTGCTCGTCAGCCACGTGAGCACCTTCCTTTGTGAACATCTTTCACGTTTTGCCCCATATTACCTCCTAGGTTGTCTTCTTCTTAATGATTTCTGGAAGTTTTCAAATGATTCTAGATCTAAATCCTTTTTTTTTCAGAAATACAGATTGCAAATGTTTTCTTTCACTCTTGGCTACCTTTTCATGTTCTTTATGATACTTTTTCACCAATAGGTGTTCTTAATTTTATCTTATTTATTTTTGTTTTACTTTTTTGAAGGCTTATTTATTTCTGAGAGGGAGAGCGTGTGCAAGCACCTACAGTGGAGAGGGGCAGAGAGAGGGAGTGAGAATCACTAGCGGATTCTGTGCTCAGTGTAGAGCCCCACCTGGGTCTCAATCTCATGACCCTGCGATCACGACCTGTGCAGAAACCAAGAGTCCGATGCCCACCAGGCTGTGCCACGGCCACCCAGGCGCCTCAGGTGTTCTTCGTTCAAGTGTAGTGCAGTTTGTCGCCTCTTGTCTTGGCTGGGTGCTTTTTACATGCTGCCCACTGCAGGGTCCTGCAGGTCGCCTCGGAGGTTATGTTCTGGTAGCTTATTATTTTCTCGTTCACACTCAGATGCGTGCTCTGTCTGGAATGGTTGGGAAGGTAAGGTGAAGGCTCTTAGCTGATGGCGCCCCTTTCCCTGGCACTGCGGTGGCATTGCTGTCACCTGTCACCTGTGCACACAAGGGACTGCTGGGGACACTTCTGCTGCTGGTCTCTTGGTCTTGTCCTCATGCAGCCCTCATGTCCATGCATGTCCCCACGCTCTGAGTGCTGCGGCTTGACAGTGAGTCTTCTTGGTGGGCGGTAGGAGCCCTCTACCTTTATTCTCCAAGAGGGTCTTTGCATCACCGGCCCTTTGCATTTGCAGCTAAGTCGCAGCGTCTGCTTGCCAGCTGCCTCCCACACAGCCGTGTTGGATTTCGATGGGGTTCCACCAAACCGTGGATGGAAGGACTGACCCTATCCTTCAAGTCATGGCACTTCCAAATTTTCCTCGTGTCTTCTTTTACCCAAGTCTGCTTTGGATTTCCAGACCGTGGAGATTTCCTAGTAATCTCTTGTACCAACTTCTGGTGCAATCCCACTATGCTTGGAGAACACACACTGAAAAATTTGAGTTTTGGTCCTTTGACATTTGTGAGACTTGCTTTGTGACCCAGCGTATGGTTTGCTCTGATGGATGCTCGGCAGGCTGTGTGTGGCCAGATCGGGTTACTAACTGTGATTGTCAGATTTTACATGTTCTTGCTGTTTTTTAATCTTGTTTATCAGTTATGGGAAAGATAGGGCAAGCTCACCGTAATTGTAGATTTGTTTATTTCTCCTTTTAGTTGTATCAGCTTTGCTTTTTATCTTGAAGCTATGTTGTCAGCAGTATACAGTTTTAGGACGGTTATATCTTGTTAAACTGACCCTTTTTCTTCTGAAATGTCTCTTTTTATCTTTGGAAATGCTTCTGTCCTTAAAGTTGGCCTTGTCTGATATAGTATGTAACCAACCCGGTTTTGTTTTGGATTTATATTTACACAATACAGGTTTTTCCTCTTTTCTTTTTTGATCTCTCTGTGCCTTTATATTTATAGCATATCTCAGATAACAGCATATTTATCCAGTTTGTTAATAGGAGTATTTAAGACTCTTTATAATGAATGTAATTACTGATTTGGGGGGGGAGGATTAAAGCTTTCGTCTTGCTCTGTTTTTTACTTGTCCCATCTGTCCTTTTTTGTTTGTTTCTTTCTTGCTGACTTTTGGATAAATCAAGCATTTTAAGTATTCATTTTTTATTTTTCTATTAACTGGAGTTGCACATTTCTGTTCTAATGGTTATACAAGGCAGTTTATTGAAGTTGACTATTAAGTTGTTTTACCACTTTCCACACAAGGCAAGAATCCCATGATATTTTGCCTCCACTTCCCCTCCTCTTGCCTTTGGTGGTGTTGTTCTTGTGTATTTTGCTTTTCCACAAATTTTAAATATCCCAAGACATTATTACTACTGTTTTAAGTTGTCAGCATTTATTTTTCTTGCTCCTTTGCAGCCTCTTGGTTTTCTGTCACTCAGTCCTGCCTTCTGGTGTGCTTGGTAGTTTGCGGCCACTGTGTTTGAGAAATGGTAGAGGTTCTGGGTGATGGGGTCTTCCAGCAGAAGGCCTGTGTTCAGTTGAGGGGAGTCTTTTCCTGGTTTGCCTCACTCCTGGGGCACAGCCCTTCCAGGGTCTCAGCTAACACCCTGCCCTCACGTTCCTAAGTTCTCTTCTTAGCTTCCATCGTCTTGGCAGCTGCTCTTTGCGCCTGTCTGCATAGCTGGTAGCTGGCATGTGCCTCGGGGGGTGGGGGGTGAATTGCACACCGAATGTGGGTGCCCTTCGCTGAGGATGGTGGCTGCCCAAGTTCTGGCTGCTGGAGAGCCCTCAGCCCTGACCCCTGGAGTCTGCCCCAAGCATCACACAAACTCCAGGCTTTTGCTCTCTTGCCCGGTGCTCAACACCACAGATCCTGGGGGAGCCTGAACTCACAGGGCCTCCATGCTTAGCTCTATCCTCTGAGGTGTCACCCCAGTCTGAGTGGCCGGGGTTGTCTGCCAGTGTCTTAATAAGGCAATTTTAGTGAGTTTGGGAACTTACGGCACGAGGAGATTCACTAGCCTGCTGCTGCCAGATTGCAAATGTTTTTCCATTGGTCAAGTCCCTTGGACTCTTGTAGGGGAAAAAAAGGTCATTGTTAGAAAGGCTCTTCTTCTTCAGTATTGTTTTTAAAAATTCTTTCCTCATTTCTAGTACTTTCATGACTTCATTTTTTCATTTAAATCTTTGATCAAAAAAAAAAAATCTTGGATCATCTGTGTTTTATTTTGGGGCTCCCTAGACACCGAATCACTGGTGCTGTCACGGATGTGCAGTGTTGCCACTCCTACAGACTACATCTTCTACGTACTCGGGGCTCCTTTGGGACTTGGCATTTGAATGTGCCGCTGGCCTGCCCGGTCATGCAGCCTTCCATGCTGCTTGCTGCCATGGCTGTCGTAGTGCCCCCTGCACGGTGACGCATCACTCTGGAAATCGTTTCTTCTTTTTAAAATTTGGATCCAACTTTTTAAAAGTTTATTTATTTATTCTTAGTAATCCCTACACCCAGGGTGGGGCTTGAACTCATGATTCTGAGATCAAGAGTCACACGCTTACTGGTGGAGTCTGTAAGGTGCTCGGCTCTGGAGACATTTTAATTCTTTTTTTTTTTTTCTTAAATATTTTATTTATTCAGGAGAGACACAGAGAGAGGCAGAGACACAGGCAGAGGGAGAAACAGGCTTCTCAGCGGGAGCCTGATGCGGGACTCGATCCCAGGACCAGGATCATGCCCTGAGCCGAAGGCAGATGCTCAACCACTGAGCCACCCAGCTGTCCCAAGATATTTTAATTCTGGTCCTCTTCCTCACTTTTATTCATGACATTTCTGGATATGCTCGCCTGTTCGTTTTCCATATAAATATTCGAATTAGTCAATCTGACTCTTAACAAAACTAAATCCAGTTTTTTGGGTTTTTTTGGTCTAATTGGAATTCATTGAAGCTGTAGATTAATTTAGAAAGTGTCATTGTCTTTGCGCTCTGGTGAATCTGCTGTGTGTACCTAACAGCCTCCCTGTGCAGTCATGGGGTGTGGTGTCCAGCCCGCATGTCCCAGACCACCAGACGGTCGCATGACCGTGTCTGCCATCCCCAGAGCTCCTCTTCCACTAACTCTCCCCCTGCTCGTGCAGGGAGCCTCCCTGTTTCACATATTAACCCTTTACCCTCCTCACTTATTGCACTCTTAGGGCACCTCTGGGTAATCTCACCCCCTCCTTCCCAGTTGCTAGGACTTGTCTTTTGTCATCTGTGTGGCCTGCACCCCTGGCTGTGCTGCTGGCAGCGTGAGGGGCCAGCTCGCCATCTCCTGACTCAGCCGCGACAGCCCCAGGCACTGTGGAGCCCGGTGAGGCTGTGGCTTCACGCATGGGGATGAACATGCACATTCACACAGCTCCACACACACTCCGCAAACACACGTGAAATCATGTTACCGAAGCGTCTGTCTACGCCTGCTTCACTATGGTTTTTAAAATCCAGAAAGCACACAAACCGAATTAACCAGCTGTGGAGATGGTTGAGTCTCTCCCTCTGGAGAGTCAGGTCACAAGGCAGTTCTGGGCCATCCGACTGTGGCATGCTGTCCGCACGTGCTGCTGTGTTTTATTTCCAAACACGCAGCTTTAATGTTTTGAGGAAAAGAAATCTTCCGAGGTACGAACTTGGCAGTGTGGCTGGAGTTAGGTGCAGACCTCGGTCCGGGGGTGCACCTGCTGGGCTCCTGGCTCCTGTCCCAGGAGCTCTAGCTGCTGCTCCGATGGAAGGCACAGTCCCGGCATCGGGCCTGGATCCGCTCTCCCGGCCCACCGGAACGCTCCTGGGCACAGCGGCACTTGTCCCTGGACAGGGTGCGTGGGTGCTGGGTGCGCCGGGCCTGGGCTGCAGATGGTCTCAAACAGAGGAGCGTCCTGAGAAGCATCCTCGTGGGAGGAGCAAGGACCATGGACACACCGTGAATCCTTAGTGAATCCAGAAGTAACTTTGTCTGCCATCGTGAGTTCATTTATCCCAAGAATTGGAGAAATTGGACGTGGGGGGAGGTGCTGCGACCTGGGAGCCAGCAGGGGGAGCAGGAGCTGCCCGTCCCGAGGAAGGAGCCGAGCTGCGGGCTCACCCTGCGGCCCTTCTCCGGGCCTGAGTTGGTCGGGAGCCCAGCGGGCAGCGGCGCCCAAGCAGGGACCCGAAGGCCGGCCCGGTGCTCCTGGAAGGGTATAAGTGCGTGCATGCACACCGGGGCTCAGAGACAAGTGAGCCCCCCGCCGGCTTTGTCCCACCTCGGCCAGGATCAGCAGGCTGGGGCCGGGTGGCTGTTGGATGCCGAGCACACCGGCCTGGGGACCAGAATCGGGCCGTGTGGCTGCAGGGCGGCCGGGCCCCCGCCCCCAGGGCTATTTGAGCAAGAGGTACGGGGTTGGAACCAGTGTGTAGTTCAGACAGGCTCACGTGTGAGAAGTGGAAGTGAACCTCTCCATCCTTATGAATCCACCATACGTCAACAGTCTTCTCTCCAGGAAGCTTGCCATCCCCCAGCATTGATGAGGTTCATGTCTTTTATTTTGAGTGTGATGTATTTCTTTTAAGCCCAGAAAGCCGAGGGTTAAAATGAGTCATTGCAAGTCACAGGTGAAATGTTGCTGTTCCAGTCTCCTGTGGGAATGCTAAGGGATGTGCTGCGAGGGTCACATCAGGGATGGCCCCAGCGGGCGCCAGCCTCAGGCTGCTCCGGAGCAGTGTCCTCCCTGCACAGCCGGTGACACCGGCAGAGCGGCTCGTCCCTCCATGCGAGTCCTGGGGGCTCTCACCCACCTGTCCTTGCCCTGTCCGCACGGGTCCAGGTTAGGAGGTGAACTTCTGTTGTTGCCTGTCAGCAAGGCCATTTCTGCTGTTGGTTGGAGAAATATAAAATGCAAGGGATTTGGGGATACCTGGGTGGCTCAGCGGTTTGGCGCCTGCCTTTGGCCCAGGGCATGATCCTGGAGTCCCGGGATTGAGTCCCGCGTCGGGCTCCCTGCATGGAGCCTGCTTCTCCCTCTGCCTGGGTCTCTGCCTCTCTCTCTATGTCTATCATGAATGAATAAATAAATTAAAAAAAAATGCAAGGGATTTAAAGTGTCCTTTTGACCTTTAAAAATGACCTTGGTCACTTCTGGACACCGTCATTGCCCCACTCATCTTACCTTCCCGGGGAGAGGACGTGGTGTGCTAAAGCTGAGCGTCCTCAGGCTCTCGGGACAATCACTTAGTGGGAGGTCGTGGTCCCGGTCATACTGTGGAATCTGCAGGCACTGCTCTGGCCTCCCAAACCCCTGCGTGTACCTCTGGTGGCCCCCTCACAGCTGGCCGTGGCAGGTCGGGGGTTCACCGTCAGGGGCCTCCGGTGTCCACAGGCCTCCAGGACTGAGGGCCGACCTTGGGAGCGTGCCCTGTCCTTGGCCCCTGAGCACCCAAGCCGTGCAGTGGACTTGTTCTGGAGGCTTCTATAGCTGGCCTCACCCACCTTGGTGAGCGGAGGCCCTTCCTCCGAGGAGCACCCCTTCTCCCCCTGGGTTGGACCTAGGAATGGCTCCCGGGTTGTTTTGAACCGATGCATTTTAAAGTCAACACGCCTTCTAGAAAAAGGTTTGCATCCTGGTTCTGAGGCTATGTAGAGGTGAGGAGTGGTCCCCCTGGCTCTGGGGGCAGATCTCCTCCAGGGCCTCTCCCACAGCCTCTGTAGGACCAGGAACCAGTGCTCCCTGGAGAGAGCCCGGTGGGCCGGGGCAGGCAGGGCACGAATGGCCGTGTCCACTGCTATGGCAGCACAAATAATTGTGCGCGCTGGTCCAGCGTGTGCGAGTCCTAAAATAGGCGCTGCAGGAGGCGACGGCGTTGCATAATGCAGGGCTTGGGGCACCGCATACCGAGGGCTGCGTCTCATCAGCTGTGGCTCCCCAACAGGAGGGCCGGGGTTGGGGTCGGGGTGGGGATGAGGCTCACCCGGAGCAGGGCTAGCAGCCGCCTCCTCCATGGCTTTCTTCCATCCCTGCCGGCGGCTCTGGGCGTGTCCGGCCCAGTGGGTGATGTGGGGGGCAGAACGATTGCGCCCAGGAGCCAGGTACCCAGGGGCCTGGGCTGCCTGCACACCTGCTGGGTCGGAGGGCGGGGGTGCGGGGGGGGTGGCAAAGTGCCTCCTTAGGGTTGGGCAGCTGCCCTGAAGTTCTTGCTCATCTGACCAAGGCCTTTGGGAGCCTGACCTCTGTAGCCATGGGTGCAAGTGGGTTTGGCCCCTGCTCTCCAGGAGGCCTGGTCAGTGGGCTTGGGGGACTCCTCTGCAGACCGCCCTCGTGCTGCCCCAGCCCACCCCTTCCCCCCTTGCTAGCCCGGCTCCAGCAGGTTCAGCTGATGACTGGGTCACGCTCACTAGTTAGAGACCATCGTCTCCTAGCGGCCAGCGTGAGTGGTGGGCAAGCCAGCAGGACTGCGGTACCTGTGCGCACCGTGGTCCCCATGCCCCCTCCTCGCTTGCACAGGGCAGGGGCGCACAGACTACCTGACCTCTTTTGCTCTTGGGTCTTTGTCTCGTCCAGGTGGTGCTCTGGGTTGGCCTGGGCATCCTGATGGTCAGCACACACACCACCCTGTCCGTGAGTGAAGAGGCCCCGGTGGACTTGGCCAAGGAAGCCCTGGCCGGCCGGCTTGAAGAGGCTGAGGGCATCATAAAGGCAGAGGCAGCGCGACTCCCAGGTACGCGACTCCCAGGTATGCACACGGCCGCCCAGCCCCGCAGCCTTCTCGGGGCCCCGGCAGCATCATCTCAGGTTGTGGCCCGCAGGTGGTGCTTCCAGGCTGTCTTACCTGCCCCTGTACCATCTGGGTGATAGAAGAGGGCGGGGGGTTTGCACGCAGGGGACAGGCGGCACACGTTGGGCAGTGGACAGCGGGAATGGGTTCAGGGCCGCTGTTCGCTGTGCCTGCAGGTGAGCACAGGCGGCTGTTGTCACGTTTGCTGGCTCTGTTTTGGGGATAAGGGTTCAAGCCAGGTTTTGCTTTGGACAAAGTCAGCAACACCCCTTGGCTTCGTTTGCTGTTCTGCGATGCTGGTGACCACTTGGCCTCTACAGCTACGGGCCTGCACCGTGTGGCTGTCACCCCGCCTGTGGCCATATCTGTCATGGTGCAGGGTGGTTTCTTTTTTCTTTTTAAATTTTGTTTATTTGAGAGAGAGAGTAAGCATGAGCAGATGGGAGAGGCACAGGGAGAAGCAGACTCCCTGCTGAGCAGGGACCACCCCACCCCTGCAATGTGGGACCCGATCCCAGGACCCCAGGATCATGACCTGAGCTGAAGGCAGACACTTAACCTGCTGAGCTAGCCAGGCGCCCTGCTGGGTGGTTGCTGAGCGTGGCTTTCCGTGGCACAAAGGGGGCTCCATGGTGTTCAGAGTTGGTCGGGAGAGAAGAGTGTTCTGTGAACCCCTGGCTGTCCCAGGCATTGACAGGAGGGTACAGGGAGAGCCTCCTCCAAGCTGGCCCCTCACCACCAGCAGCGCTGAGTGGTATCAAGCTGGGGCACTCCCTGGTGGATTGTGCTTCTGTGGTGACGTTCATTCTGGGGGCTTCTGCTCTGACGATGGTTGGGTTTTATGCATTCACACCAATCGTGTGTCCATGTGGGTCCGACTCCCCTCCTCTGCAGATAGACCCCCGCTTGGATTGAGATTTGCCAGGATGCATGCCCCTGTCGGGGAGGCCCCTGCAGGGGGACAGTGCCTGTGCTGGTGGGTTTGACAGTGTTGGGAAAGGAGAGCCTGCCCCAGGTAGGAGCCCTGGTCACCCCACCTCCATGATCAACAAAGAAAAGGTCCCAGAAGGCTGGCAAGAGAGTTGAATGTGTCCTGGGTCCCTGCTGGGCTGGGCCTGCCAGCAGTGTCTGTGCCTGGACTTCGAGAGCCCCTGGCTGGCATCGGCGCCCCCACAACCTCCCCTGTGGGAGAACAGTCTCTCCTGGGGCTCCGAGGAGCAGGCTCTGCTCTCTTTTGCCTTCTTGGGATGATGAGGGCTGGCAAAAAGATTCCCCTTTTGGAGTCTGCAGAGAGGACCCCTGGGAATGATGGGGTTCACCAGGGAAACAGAATGGTCAGCAGCCACCTGAGTGTGTCTTGCACCGAGCTACATGGATTCAGCAACTTGGAGAAAGTCCACTTGAAGAGGGAAGTGTGTGGCATGCACCTGCCCCTGCTGACGGCCCTGGCAGAGCTGGACTCGGGCACCCGTGACCCCGGCTCAGCCGGCCGTGGATTCCCCGGCATCGGGGGCACCGGGCTGCCTGTCCCCATGGTGCTGTGCCGCCGTGGTCCACGGCCTGTGCCGGCAGCTGCATCCTGTCGTGGCAGCCGGCCGCGGGCTCACCTGGAGCCCGCCGAGGCCACATCTGGTTTCCATTTCTTCCACGAGCCCGTAACAAAACACATGGCCCCCCTCAGGAGCACATGCCGTGTGTTTTTAGCGCGTTCTCTGTTTCTTTCGCCTTCGGCCTCCCCCGTAATTGACGGGCCGCCTCGTGGAAGCAGGGCTGGGACTGCAGGGCCTGCGCCGTGCGCGCCCTGTCGGACTTCTGCCCGGCAGCCTGCAGTGGGGTTTTATTGGTCCCTTTGATGTTGCAGAGGCCAGAACGGTGCTAGCTTCCCTTAGAGCCCCGAACTGGCCCTGGGACAGATGATGGCGGTCCCACCCTGCTGGGGACACGGGGACTGGCACTCCTGGAGAGTTGAGCCCGGGATGCGTGGTGGTGTGGTGAACAGCACGTGTGGAAGAAAGAGGTTGCTGGGCCCTGCGAGGCAATTATCTGTTAAAAAGCCTAATTAGGCCATTTATCTCCTATCTGGTAGCACCCCGGAGGGTCCGGCAGCGCAGGTCGGATTCTGTAACACGTTTGGCTCCGTCCTCCGAATGCGGCCACGTCCCCTCTCCCCCTTCCCCTCCCAGTGTCCCCACCCTGTGTCATGGTGTCTGGGCACCCCTGATGCACGCTCTCCCCGCCCCCCGGGTGCGCGGTTGCTTCTGCTCTGGGGGGAGAAACAAGAAGGGGCAGGATGGGGCCTCTGGGTGTCAGGCTGGGGAGCCGGCTGAAGGCTGTGGGTGGCAGCACAGCCATGGCCCTGGACGCAGGTGGCAGAGGGTGACCCAGGCCCGAGTGGGAGCTCGTCACAGGGCCCCCTGCTCCGTAATCTCCCAAGGGCTCGCCCCTGCACAAGGCAGGAAAGTGTCCCCACTCTGTGGCAGGTACCACACATGTGTGAGGGAGACAAAGCTCTACACACGTCTGCCTCCTCTCCGCCCGGCGGCTTGGTCCCTGCCGAGAGGGGCTTTCCTTGGCCACGTGTGTCAGGAAGCCGCAGTGAGCTCGTCTCACCCCTGCCCTCCCAGGCGACCTTGCCAGCCCCTCCAGACCACATTTGCAGGGTCCCCTGGGGCAGGGAGGGCACTGCCTCACGTGTGCAGCCCCCAGTGACCTGGACCTGCCCTCGGAGGCCCCTGGGGAGCCACTTGCCCACCTCTGCCCATGGGTAGACCTTCCCACTCTAGGGGACCTTGAGGAGTGAGGCCGGGGCCCCTGTGGCCCCTTGAGCAGGAGGCTGGGGTCTGGGGAGCCGTTGCAACTCCGCAAACTTGGAAAGGTGAGAAAATGCAGAAGTCAAGGCTGCGCCTGCCAGCCAGACCACGAAGGGGGGTCTGAGAACCCCGCGCTCCCTAGCCCGCTCCCACAGCCACCTCCAGGGCAGGCGCTTTGGGGGGCGCCAGAAACTGGTCACACGGGAAGCCACCTGAACACAGGGCCTGGCTCTCTCAAGTGCTGTCAGGCGGCTGCTCTGGGTTTACAAGTGCGTGGCCCTGGGGTCCCGTGTGTCTCCTGAATCGGGGTCCTCTAGGGGGCCAGGGACCCCATCTGTGGACTCTGGTATGATTGGAGCTTGATGGTCTGAGATGATTGCCTTCTGTCTTAACTGACCTCCGGGCCCCCGGGGAAAGGCTGGTTGATAGCAGCCACCCACAGCACGCCCCCCGACCCGGGCCCTGGCTGCGGGCTTCCTCGGCGGTGGGCAGGGCCACTCTAGGGGTCATGCCGTCCACACTGCCTCCCTGATTCTAAAGACAGCCCGGAGCACAGTGTCGGGGTCTTTGGGCGTCCTTCCGGCTGAGCTAGAGTTACGGCCTTGATGCCCACGTGGACCCTGGACAGGAAGGCCCGATGGGTGACCGTCCGTTGGCCTATCCCGGGGGTGCACAGCCTGCAGCACCGTCAGGTGGATCCCTTGTCACGTGCAGTGCAGTTCCGCTGAAAACCACTGGTCTCCGAGCACCGGGTGGAATGTGGCAGAGACATGGGCTCGGCGTGGGTCTGCCCTGGGTCACTGGGTTGCTGGTCCCCGGGGGTGACAATCCTGATGGCTCTCTGTATCCCGTCTGCGTGGCCCCAGCTGCTCTTCGGTCACCCATCCCGAGGCTGTGTTTGGCTGGCGGGGAGGCCCTACTGGCAGACTGTGCCCCTGGGGAGCCGTTTCCAGCTTGGGGAGCGCCTCTGGTCGCTGTGGACTGTGGGGCCACCCGGCCAGGTGCACCTCACAGGTGGTAGAGTCGTGTCCCCCGCCGCGGTTTCCAGGGGCCCCGCAGGCTGACTCGACCACCATCGGTCCCCGCCTTGCCACCTGCACGGGGGGCCCCCCTCGGCCCAGCCCCCGCCAGGCCTCCCTGGCTCTCATGGCGACACCCTGGGTCCTGCTGAGACAGGACCATGTGCGGGCCGCTTGGTCCTATGATAGCACGGCAGTTTCCTGTTTTCTCCGGTTTTTCCTTCCCCTTCTGGCCCTTTTTCTTAACTTCGTGATGTGTTGGACAGACCCCTTGATTTACAGTGGTTCCTGGGTGAGCATGGAAACTCTGGGAAGGGGTTAATTGTGTGACTGAGACTGGGACGATTCACCTGCTCGGGAACGTTCACACGCTGACTGTTATCAGTCACTTGGTTAAACTGTAGAGTCCAGAGTCTGCTTCCTGCTGGCTGGCTCTGCCCCACCACCTGGCAGGGCCCTGTCCCCGCAGCGATCCAGTGAGGGTTCTGTCCCCGCTGCCACCTGGCACCCATGCAGGTGAGGGCACCGCCCCGGGCCAGCAGATCGGTCCGCCTGGGACATTTCCTCTCCTTGGGGACAGCCAGAGGCCCGTCCCTTCTGGCCTTGGGGCGGCTGGTGTCCTGAGATGGGTCACAGAGGCTGCTTCCGGTCTCTGGGATGAAATGATGGTTCTTTAAAGCATCTTTTCCCAGGATGTTTAGTTTCTGCCACATTTGCCAACTTTTTAAATAGAGACCATGTCCTAACAGACTCCGTTCTGCTGTGCAGGCGAGCTGGCATGGACAGCCGCGTGGGGACGGGCGTGGGGCAGACGTGGGGCGTAGGGGCGGGGGAGGCGCTGCTTCTCTGGCTCTGCGTGTGGCCCTCTCTCTCTTCCTTGGAGCTGATCTTACTGTGGGCGGGGTCATGCGTGGGTTTTCCCAGCAGCATTCTCCTTGAGCATCTCTCAGCCCCCCCCCACCACCCCCAGTGCTGGCTTGTAGTGGGGGGTGTGGTGTGGCAGGGTGGTTGTCCCCAAGGGGGGACCCTGGGCAGATGCTGGCCCCAGGCGGCAGCTCCCATTATGTGGCAAATGCGGGCTCGTGCTGCCATCTGGTGGCAGCGGCCGGTGCTCCATGGCGCGGCCGTTTTCCGCACCCAGTTAGGTGTAAATTACATCTTGACATATTTTTGTTATGAATACACATGAAAAATGACAGTTTTTTGTGGTACTTAGCTGCTAATGATTGAACAGGAAAAAAAAATAACTGTTTAGGCTCTGCCATTCGACTAGGAAATGTGATTACAATCTAGGGAAAACCGCCAGTCCCATGCTGACGGGCGGTGTAACCACGCGGAAACACTGCTCAATTAGCTGTGCCGGGCTTGCAGGCCAGAATCCAGTCGTGGACGTGGCCGAGGACGGCCGAGACAAGCCGAAGCTGCCCAATGACAAAGATGAGATGGAGCAGGCCCAGATTAAGGGCCCCGTGAACGTGCCCCAGAGGGAAGGCACCAAGGAGAAGCAGGAGCAGGCACAGCTGGACCGCCCGGGCCAAGGTGGGGTGGCATTTGTGGCGGGAGGGCCGGGGAGGGGCCCGCCTAAGTTCTGGGCCTTCCTGCTTCCTCCTGTGGCTCAGACGCATGTCGTCCCCCGGGCCCCTCCAGCTGGCTCGCAGCTGCGCCTTTTCTCAGTCTCTAGAAGTAGCCTCAGCGCTCAGGAAACAGTCCCATCTGGGAGAGGTAGCACTTGCCAGCCCGTGTCACCGGGACTCCGTTCACACTCCTGGGAAGGAGGGCCGGGCCAGCCTCCCCTGCCGGCTCCCTGACGTGTCTATCTCCTCCAGGTGTGGCGGTACCTGTGGGCGAGGCCCACCGCCACGAGCCCCCTGTCCCTCACGACAAGGTGGTGGTGGACGAAGGTCAAGACCAAGACCAACCGGAGGAGAGTGAGCATCCGTCCAAGCACGTGGATGAAAAGGCTTTGGGGGGCAAGGCGCAGATGGTACCTCCTCCGCCAGAGTCAGAGAGAGACCGACCCAGACAGGACCAGGTCTTGGAGGTAGCAGGAGGTCTCCCTGAAGATCCCCAGAACATTCCAGAAGGAAATGGTCAGCCAGCCATCAAGCCCATGAAGGAGGACCAGGGGCCAGGCAACAGGGGTCTGCAGCCAGGGCCCCAGGCCTTGCCCCCCGACGGGCAGGACGCTCTGGCAGCCGGCGCAGGGGAGAGAGCCGCTGCAGTCCCACTGCCGGGCCGGGCCGCAGGGGCCTTGGGCAGGCTGGCGGAGAAGAGCGAGCCCGGTGGGTGTCATCTGGGCCCCTGAGGCCCCTCTGGGGGGAGGAATGTGGGGCAGCAGGAATCGATCGTTCCTCCTTCCGCTCAGACACCCCCCCACACTCGGCTCCCAAGATCACGCGAGCGTGTGAGTGCAGTGGCCCTGCTGCAGCTGCTGGGGAAGCTGGGGGTGGTGGCCTGACAGCTGCCGTGGTGTCTGCCACACTGTTTGCAGGACCACTAAGTGTCAGGTGCTGCGCTGCTCCCATGTGTCTGGGCGCTCATGGGGACGCGCTGGAGCGCTTGACAGGTAGCACGTTGTTAAGTGCCGTCTAAGCGCACTTAGGACGGTTCTCGCATGTTAATTGGTGAAGGTAGTTAATGCTGGCTCGCCGCCACGAGCCCATGGGATTGTTAAATATGTTTTTATTACTTCCCCGGTAATCATCGGGTCGGATATAAATTGACGGGTGGGGGGGTGGGGAGGAGGGTGGTTTTAGGAAGCATCTACCCCCCTTCTGCCTCCCCACCTCACTCCTCTGAGTTCTTTGCCAACCTCTCCAATCTCCATGTGTGCAGGCGGGAAGGCTCCCCTCCTGTTGAAGCTGGCCCCCGAGGCTGGGCCTCAGGCAGAGCTGCGAGAGCAGAGGAACGCGGAGGGCCAGGGCGGAGGAGGCCAGGGCGGAGGCCACGCTGGCAGCAAGCTGGAGGGTAAGGCTTGGCTTTTTTGCCGCATCCTCCTTGGGGCCCCGAGCCATCTGCCCCTTCTTTCCAGCCCCGCAGCCATGACCGGGAAGGAGCCGCAGGTGCCTGTCCTGGGGGGGAAGCTTTCTCTGTCCCCTGTCCCCCCCACCGCCCCCCGCCACATAGGTTTTGCCTTTCTTCTCTTTTTCCTCTTAAAAAACATCTGTCATCATGTCACATGGTTTTCTGTTCCCATTTGTAGCTCTTTTAAAGCGGCTGTGTCACTGCTCCTAATAGGAGTGGCGTTCAGCACCGCCAGAGTGGGGGTGTTCGTGCCCCCGGACGCTGCTTGTTTTCAGGATGTGCCTTCCCGGTGACCCGGTTGGGAGGGCAGGTGGTTGGTCCTGCCCGCCTCACCTCCGCCCCTGTGTATTCCGCCCCCTCAGCTTGGGGGGACGTTTGTGCCCGTCTGCTGTGAAGACCTAGCACCTGTCCTGTGAAACAAAAGCTTGTCACACCTTATCTCTCCGGTAGTTAATCCTCCTTCAGACCTTGGTGCCTGTTCTGGGGTGACTTCAGCTGTTGGTTTGATGACCGCCCCCTCCTCGCGGCCCCGCCCTGGTGGGCACTGCCTCCGTAGTGTGGGTTGGGGCAGCCTTCCTGACTCCTGATCTCCTGTCCTCATTTGGTTGGTGACCAAGGGGCCTGTGCACAGCTGCTCCCCAGTTAGAACTCCATCCTACCACCACCCCACCCACCTCCCGGCATCACCGAGTCTGTCTGCGGAGCGGCCCCACCCACCCCTGTGAGCTGTGCGAGGGTGTTTCTTGCTGTGCCGCCAGGGTCTGGGCGCGTGGGTCTTGGTGGAGCAGCACTGGGGGCTGTTCCCGAGACATATGTGCTCTGCTGCCCCCCTGGGCTGCCTCCCAGCCGGAGCACTGGGCTTGGGGCTGCCCGCTGAACCCAGGGACAGCCAGAGGCCTGAGCCAGGAGACCCTGGAGGTTGTCTGGAGTTAGGGGGCTGCTCTAGGGGTTTCACACGTGTTGCTTCGTGTCTGGTTGCCTCCCTGTGTTCACTGATTCCTGTCCTTATATTCTGTTACCTAAACCTGTTTGATTCTTTTGATTTTTTTTCTTTCTGAAAAGACAATTTTCACAGTTTCCTACTCTGCCTTTCTTCTGTACGCCTCTCAATGGGATGAGCAGCTGAAATCAAAAAGATAGTAGCAGGTACGGACCCAGATGAGTGTGCTCCAATCGAAGGCCTGCTTGGGGGGGATCTAAGAGGCCAGAACGGAGAAGGCACAGGCTGTGTTCGCACGTAGCCTGCCCCGCCCCAGGCTTGGCCCCGGCCCCTCAGTTGGGGCCCCCTGATGTCCCAACTCACGCCTTTCCATAAGTGCCCCGGTCCTGGAGGACGATGGGTGCCGTCTGTATGTGCTGACGGGGGCCTGTGTGGAATTTCCGCCCTGTGCATGGCCGGGTACTAGTGTGTCCTGCATGTGCATTGACATCCCATCTGTGGTCCTGGTGGGCCGGGGTCTGCCCGAGGACATGGCTTGTCACCACTCTGTTTCGCATCTGCCCTACCTGTTGCTTCTGGCTGGACATGACAGGCACCACTTCCCCCCCATCCAGCACCTGCCCTGGGGATGGGCAGTTGTGGCAGCATGTGAGGCTGTCCCTGTACTGTTGACCATTATATGGGCATGAGCCACGGGTATCCAGGGTGACAGCGAGGCTCATGGCCGGTGGCTGGTGTAGAGCCCTGGGGGGACGACACTGCAAACGTCCCCCATATAAAAGGCTGTGTGTGGAGCCCTGGTCCCATCCACAGGATGTGGCCCTTCTGAGGCAGGCACCTTTGTGACCCGAGGGTGTCTGGATGACAGCGGGCTGGGAGTGGGGACTGCTGCTCTGGGGCTGGCTGAGGGGCCTCATGCTCACAGGGTCCGTCCTCCACGTGCCTCGTTCTTGCTGTGGGCCTCTTGGTGGGGAGGCCAACCCCTGTGCTATTGTGGCAGGTCACAGGTCACCATGGGGAGGACAGGCCAGCACGTGTGTGCCCAGCACGTGGGGCCTTACTGGGATGTGTGCTCTCACCACTCCTTGTGAGCTTGCCCACCCACCTGCCCTAACCGCTCATGTCACCTTCTCAGCCTCCTGCTTAAGGACACACGTGTCATAGCAGTTACACGAGCCACGGCTGCCCGGAACATAGCTGACCCAGGGCTGAGGCGTTGGTAGTGAAAGGCGGGCTCCCTCATGCACACACTGCTGGCGCCGGGTGCTCAGACTCGGGGCCTCCTCCTGGGCCCAAGTTCTGGGTTAGGGGTGTGGGGAGAGTGTGGTGAGGCCTCTGACGCACACCTGCTGCGCTGCCCCCCACCCCCTGTGCCAGCCTGCACCAGCCCCCCAGGTGGCGGTCAGGAGCAGCGTCAGGAGCCCTGTATTATCTGCAGCTGGCCTTTGCCTCATCGAGGTTCCAGTCCTGGTCACTGCTGAAAAGGAAGACAGTTTGTTTCTTGGATTCTCCCCTTGGAGGAAACTCTCCAAGGGCTGCTATTCTGATTTTAGAGCAGTTTGTAGCTTGTACTCTCTAGCCCAGGACCCTGCTGTCGTTCCCACTGTGGCAGACCTCCTCTTTAGCTTCTCCCAACATTTATTCCCAGCGGGCAGCAGTCTGAGCAGTGGGGCCCACGGGAGCCAGTGCAGGCGTGGGGCATCCCAGGGCGGGCATCCCATCACCGTCTGCCCGGCACCACACTTGTGTGGCCGGGACAGGCTCTGACTGTGCGCCTTCCCCTTGCCAGAAGCGGGCCGGGCGGAGCTGCTGGACCACGCCGTCCTGTTGCAGGTGATCAAAGAGCAGCAGGTCCAGCAGAAGCGGCTGTTGGACCAGCAGGAGAAGCTGCTGGCGGTGATTGAGGAGCAGCACAAGGAGATCCATCAGCAGAGGCAGGACGGCGAGGACGGCAAGTCAGGGCCGGGTCGGGGAAGGCGGCTGTCACTGGATGTGTGATCGCCAGCTGGGGCTCCCGGTGGCTCCGTGTGGCTGGGTCTGTGGCCCCGGGACCTGTAGTCCTGTGGGCAGAGCTTTGATTTGTGTGTGATTGCTGCAAGTTCCCCTCTCTGGTCCCCGTGGTGGTAGCTTCTGCTTATTTCTGTGGCTAAACTGAGACTTATTTGGTTTGCAGCTGAAGCGCAGCCAGAGCCTGGGGTGGCTGTCCCCAGAGGTAAGGAGGAGTCCCACGATGGGGAGACGGTGGAGCCTCATCCCCAGCAGCCTTTGGAACCTGCACGTGGAGCTCCTGGGCATCCCCCCGCGCCGCCCCAGGGACACGGCCCGCGCTCAGTGGAGGAGCCCGAGGGGGCTGCAGGCAGAGCTCCAGCTGCTCCTCTGGGCGCAGCCCGCACAGAGCCCCGGGCAGCCCAGGCCGAGCCGAGGGAAGGCCGGCAGGGCGCTGTGCCCGAAGCCGCCGATGCTGGCGTGCAGGAGCAGGTGCCTGAGCCAGGCCCTGCCGAGGCGCCCAGGAGCCCAGAGAAGCTTGTTGCTGCCGAGGTCCTGGAACCGGGTCAGGACGCTCTTGGCAGAGGCTCCCACGAAAGGAGACGATCCAGAAAAGAGGTGGGAGCCACTGGTGCCAACGTTCAGGAGGCAGAGGTCTTGGGAGCAAGAGAGACTGGGGACCTTCCCGTGAAGCCCCAGCCAGTGAGCCGAGACTGGGGACCTGCAGGCCTGTCCAGCAGGTCGGGAGGAGCAGCCCCTGGGGCCCAGGCCGAGACCGGTCAGCTGGCACACCGGGCTGTTTCTGCCGGGGGCCAGGCTGGGCAGCAGGGCGGTCACCTGGAGGCCAGAAAGGAGGCCGTTGGTGGGGACCGTGTGCCTGTTCTGGGGGTAGACCCTGCCGTCCAAGAGCCTGAGCAGAGGCAGGACCCTGATCTTGGGCCCAAACCAGCCGTCCCTGGGGCTCAGAAGCCAGACCATGCCAAATCTAACCGAGACCTGAAAGTCCAGGCCGGTTCTGACCTGAGGAGGAGACGGCGGGATGTGGCTCCTGGGGCAGGAGGGGACCCGGCCCCAAGGGACAGGGTCATCATCAGCTTTAATCCTCTGCCAGATGTGCAGGTCAATGACCTCCGCAGCGCCCTGGAGACCCAGCTGCACCAGGCCGCGGGGGGCGCGTTGCGGGTGGTCCACGGCCGCCAGGTGAAGCAGCTGGCCGGGGCCCAGGAGGAGTCCTGAGTAGCCACTAGCCGCCACGGTCCTCCTGGTCGGCAGGTCTCCTCCCCCAACCACGCGGGGACCACGTGGGTGCCGAGTCAGAGGTCCCGCGGTGGCGGGGGTTTGGACGGCCTATGCCTTTGCCAGCCCGCATCTTAAACTTGCTGGGGTGACCGAGCTCACCAGGACTCAGACGATGCAGCGGCCGGCCGGGGAGCGTGGCCCCGAGGTGACACAGGCTGCCGTGAGGCCCACTGCCCGCCGGACTGCCTCTCGCTCTACATAGTCGTGGTTCACGTGATGCTCCGAGTGTGTGGAGAACTGTCACAAACTCGGCCTCTGCTCAGCTGCTCGGTGGCCACGGCTCCACGTGGGAGGACATGGGGCTGGGACTGCGGCATCTCGGTT
The DNA here is from genome assembly GCF_011100685.1 of Canis lupus familiaris. Taxonomy (NCBI): domain Eukaryota; kingdom Metazoa; phylum Chordata; class Mammalia; order Carnivora; family Canidae; genus Canis; species Canis lupus. The sequence continues at coordinate 1,686,535 of NC_049230.1, forward strand.
AGCCAGCTGCCTGAGTGTGTGGCCGCCTCAGCCCTTGTCACGGTCCCTCTGCGCTCCCTGTGCTTTCCCAAACTATAAAGTTGTTTTACAAATAAGAAACATCCCAATGTTGGGTCAGTGAAGCCGGTGTTGAGAGGAGCCTGTGTGGCCACCACGTGCAGGGAGTCTGCTGATCAGACTGGCGGTGGTGTGCAACTGGGCACGGCACAGCCCCGGAAAGACCCTGCGGGCAGCCGGGTGGCGTTTGTGGTGTCGTATTTTCAATGAATGGGAGAGCCGGTGGGCAGGGGTGGCCGTGGCAGGCTGTCCACCTGCGTGCCGAGGGCCCAGCAGCTGTGCCCCCCACCCCCCCCCGAGGGCCATGTGTGCCCCAGACCCTGCCGTCAGGGGCTGCTGGCTGGAGGTGCCCAGGCCCTCGGGAAGACCACCACGGCTCGGCAGCCCCAGCCTTGGCTTCCGGTCTCGTCCTGCCCCTGCGCCTTTGAAATCCTGTTTGTTGTGGTTCCCGTGTTCTCGGGCAGCCCGAGGACTAGACCCGAGTAGTTCCTCCCGAGGCCGGGCGCCAGTGCTGCCAGGGAGCCCCTGAGAAAGGGGGTGAGTCTTGGGGTGCTTCCTTGCTTCCTGGCCTTCGCTTAAGTAATAACTATCCTAGACAAACCCCGCTCAGTGGGAAAACACCTTCTGGAGGTTGCCGAGATCGGAACTCTACGTGTTCATATGTTTTCAGGGTGGGATTCTATTCCCAGGTGTATTTACCTGGATGTCTTACCTCAACCCAAGTTTTATGTCTTCCTGGAGGTAAGGCCTTTCTCCTGCCACAGAAGGTCATTTCCTTAGAGCAGGGACCCAGTCCCTGTCCCCCGCCCCCCGACCCTTGGGGTCTCCCTACCATTCATGCTCTCCCGGCCTCCCCAGCCCGATGTCCCTCAGGGAAGAACTGGGACCTGTGTGTGGGGCTCCTTGCCAGAACCACAGGGAGCTGGCAGGGGCTGGGGGCTGTGGTCTGCTTTGTGAGCACAGAAGACTGGTGTCAAGACCAGCAGGTGCAGTGAGTGGTCCAGCCAGAGCAGCCGCAAGCAGGGCCATCAGTGAGTGACTGTCCTCGTAGGAGCTGCCCCAGGTGACGGGTAGGATCTCATGAGGATTCCCTTTCTAGGGCAGGGCCACCAAGCCCAGAGGGCCGGGTAGGAGTAAGGATGGAAACCTGGTGCACACAAGCCCTGAGTTCAGATGCTGCCTGAGGACAAAGGGTTCTATGTGACGATGCAGCTCCAGGAACGGCTGCATCCAGACACCAGTTCTCTTGTATTTCCCCCAATAAACATGGTCTTGAGGATGGAGTGAGTTTGGGGATGCCAGAGAACTAGGACAAAGGCCAAGAAACTTGGGAGTTTGGTGTGTAGCCCGAAGAGGAGGGACACACAGGAGGACGCCTGTGGAACGCGTCTTGCAGGCTCCTCACAAGAAGCTGCAGAGGTCGGAGTGGAGAGCGTGAGGGGCCAGAGAAGCCCGGCGTCATGGTGTCACGGATGCCTGGCTCCAGCAAGCCAGGGGCTGGGTGGTGCCCAAGGGCAGGGTGACCTCCATGCTTCAGGAGGGGCTCCTGGAGCACAGTCCCCAGGCATCCAGCAGGTGGCGCCCTGGCCCTGTGCCAGGCATTCAGGGGCAGTGCCACCCCTACTTTCATACCCAGGTCAAGGGCGGGGCAAGGAAAGCCAGAAGGGCTTAGGCTCTGACCCTGGGGGGCCTCAGAAGGGCAGGCACCCCGCACTGCCCTGGGTTCCTAAGCCCAACCCTCCCTCGAGGGCACCTCTCAGAAACCCACAGGAGGCAGCTTCCCTTCTCTGGTGTGGCTGTGCTTTTATCTTTGGCACGTCCTGTAAACTGGCAGCTACATCTGGCGGCTCCGTTAGGCTCAAATAAGGTATTTTGGGTAAGAATTCTTGAGAAAGTGAGACTCCTGAGCAGCATGTTCCCACAGCCATGTCCAACAGGACAGCTCTCACATGGTCTGCCGTGGTCTTTATTATCGCGTCAGGATCTTACTCTAACCCAAAGCCTCACACACGAGGCAGAAAAACCCACGCCCGCTCGCCCACCACTTCCCTGACGCGCCTGCAGTCCTTCTAGCTCTAAAAGTGTCAGACGTTTTGGACGTTTGCCCTTGGTGGCCGTCAGCACCAGGCGCCCGGCTCTGCTCCCTGGGGCAGTAAACAAGTGCAGTGCTCGCTCGTCCATCCTAAAGGCCTCCCCTCAGGGTCTTTTTGGCCTAGAAAATAAAGAATTTGGTGTGAACAGGTTAAGTTAGAAGAGACCATAAAACAAGAAAACCATCCCACCAAACGCCGTCCGGCAGCAGCAAACATCTTCCAGAGAGCCCGGCTGCGGGCGCCGGCACGGCCGCGTGGCTGGAGGCTCAGGTGCTTGGAGCTGCCGCAGGCCAAGGCCCTCAAGCCACGCCGCCCTGGACCAGGCCCTGTGCAGGCCCCCCAACACAGCGCGCTCAGTGCTCACAAGGCGGCGGGAGCTCCTTACAGAGAACGCTGAGGTGAAGCGCCGAAAACACTTGCCCAGAGACAGGGCTCCCTGGCACGGAGCTGGACGGGACCCAGCACCCTCTCTGCCTCCTCAGGCAGCTCTGTGCAAGGCTGGGGACTGCAGCAGACTGGGCAAAAAGGTGCTCATCGGTGCATTTCCTCGTGGTGACAAACACTCAAGCACCCTCGTCCTGAACGTCAGGTCCCCCAGCTCTCAGCAGGGTCATCTTCCGTGATGGGGGCATGGGAAAGAGCCCCCAAGCTTAGGGCGCGCTGTGGGAGCATCTGTAGACGACCATGGCAAAGGAGCATACAGGCGCCTGGAACAGGTGGGCCCTCACCACAAAAGGTGCCACGGAGAGACCTGTGTGTAGGGAACGTGTTTGGTCCTTCCACGGAGCTTCTTCCAAGCTGCAGCCCCAGAGTGGAGAGTCCCCCGGGGAAGACTGTAGAACCGGGGAGGAAGCGCAGGGGACAGGTGTGCCTGGCTGCACGGCCCACGTCATATACGAGGCTGGCCACGGGTGGGGGGGGGGGCTGGCTGGGGGCAGGACCAGGCCTGAGCGTCCCCGGGGAGGTGCAAAATCTCCGAGCCCCCGGGAAGGGAGCCTCGCACTGTCCTCTCCCAGACAAGCGGCCAAGGCACAGCTACCCGCTCAGGATGATCGATCCCGGAATGTCAGGGGACGGACGGCCTGAGGTCCCCGGAGTCCGCCGAGCTCAACCGCCCTGTCCGCGTCGGGTCCTCTGCACCGGCAGCTCCGGGGGACACAGGGGATCGCGGGCATCCCGGCCCAGCCCAGGGCCCCCTCCTCGGGCGCCGGGTTCCTGGAGCATGTCCAACCCCATGTGCTCCACGCGACCCGTACTCTCCGCTTTGGGGCAGGGCAGGCGGTCACAGCACCTCCGCAGGCTGCGCGTCGGCAGCAGAAGGGGCGTGATGCGGCGCGGCTGAGTCCCGGCCCCGGAGCAGAAGCCCCGCGGGGGCCAGAGGGCCAGCGAGCGCCGCTCGGGGGCTGCCCTTCCCGGGGAGCGGCCTCCTGAATGCCCTTCGCCGTCGGGGGTCGGGCGGCGCGGCCGGCCTGAGCGCACGCGCGGGAAGGAGACGGCAGCTGCCGCTGCGCCCGGGCCCCCCCCGCCCCGCGCCCCACTGTCCCCCGGGGGCGCCCACCTACCGCGGCGGCGAAGCAGCGCCGCAGAGCCTCGAACTCCGGCGCACAGAGGTCCTTCGCCAGGCGGCCGCCCGGGGCCGTGGACGCCTGCACGCACCTGCCGTAGGCCGCGGCCTGGAGGGCGGGCGGGACGCGCCGGGATCGCGACGGCCTCCGCGCCCGCCGGTCACCGCCCCGCCCGTGCGGGCCCCGCCTGTCCCGCAGGCCCCGCCCCGCCCGGCGGCTCCTCACCTCGGCCCCGCAGGCCGCTAGGCGCCCGGGGAAGGCGCGGAGGCGGCCCCGCACGCGCCCCCACACCGCTCCGTTCCCGGACATGAGCCGCTACTCCCAGCACCCGTGGGCGCCGCCATCTTGCGCCCGCCCTCTTCCGGCGCCCAGCGTCCCGTGCGCCCCCTGATTGGCTGGGCCTCAGCCCCACCCCACCGCTAGCCCCGCCCCCTTCCGGAACGGCGACCCGGCTCCGGGAACACTGCAAGTGGCTGGCGGGTTTGTCTGTCTTTGACGTGGGACTTCGGATTGGTTCAGGCTCGCGTGGTGTGCCCGCCCCGCACGGGCGATTGGCCAGCTGGGCCAGGCGTGCGCGGGGATTGGAGGGGGGCCGCGGCGGCGGGGGGGCCGGAAGGTGACCGGCATGATGGCGGCCACGCCGGCGCTGCGGGACCGGCTGAGCTTCCTGCACCGGGTGAGTGCGGGCGGCCGCTCAGCCCCCGCCGGGGCCTCTTGCCTTCGCCCTCGGCCGCCTCCCCGCGGCGCTCACGCCTTGCGGGCCGGGCCCTGTTTCCTCTCCAGCTCCCGCTCCTCCTGAAGGGAACGTCGGATGACGACGCCCCGTGTCCGGGCTACCTGTTCGAGGAGATCGCCCGTATCCTTCGTGTCCGCCGCTCGCCCGCGGGCCGGGCCGCTGCAGCTCCTGCGCCGGAGGCCGGGGGGGCGGCGGGGCGGCGGGGAGGCCCGCGCGGGGCCGGGGGGCGGGAGGCGCGGCCGACCCCGCTCAGCCCTTCCCTAACCACGGCCGGCCAGGCATCTCCCACGAGTCCCCGGGCAGCAGCCAGTGCCTCCTGGAGTACCTTCTGACCCGGCTGCACAGCGGCTCCGGCCGCGTGAAGCTCAAGGTGAGTCCCCGCGCGGCCCCCCACCCAGGGCAGGCCCAGCTCCCACCCGCGGGCGGCGGATGCAGGCGGGGCGCGGCGGGGTGCGTGCCGCCTGCCCCACCTGCCCGCCCCCCAGGTGCTGAAGATCCTGCTCCACCTGTGTGGCCACGGCTCCCCGTCTTCCGTGCTCATCCTCAAGCGCAACCCCGCCTTCATCCAAGAGGCTGCAGGTACCGGGCGCGGGGCGGGGGGCCCTGCGCCGACCCCCAGGGGTACCCCCACCGCAGGACCCTTCCTGGCAGCTCCCGTCTGCGCCCCAGCCCTACTGCGTCTGGCCCGTCACTTTCTGCCCGTGTGTCCTGCCCGGCCTGGGCGGCCCAGGCCCGTCCTGCCTGTTCTAGTGCCCGACCCGCCAGAGATGATTCGTGTCCTCAGGGCCCGAGCCAGGGAGCGCTGTGAGCTTGCACGAGGGGGGCCTGGCCTGTCGCGGTCTAGGCGACAGATGGGGCTGCAGGGGAGCCGCCGGTCTCACCCCACCCACGCCGGGGGCTGTCCTGTTTGTTTCTCTTTAACTAGAACTTGGGAGGCGTGGCCCGAGACCTTCCCTCAGGTGAGGCAGCTGCAGCATCTACAGGCCCCGCCGCCCGGCCTCGGGGAGTCTTGGAAGGGCCCACGTTCAGGCAGGAACCGTGCACACCGAGCTGGGCCCGTGAGAGCCCCGGGGAGGCACCTGGTGCGCTCGGAGGACCCCCATCGTTAGGCAGCACCTCCCCGCCCTGAAGCCACCTCAGCCCTTCAAGGACAGGCTGGGCGAGGCTGGGCACTCGGCACCCCGGAGAGCATCCTGCCCCCAGACTTGGCCGCTGCCCCCGGTGTCCACCGGGGCTCGTGCTCGTCACCAGTGCCCCCCAAAACTCCTGTGCAAAAACAGCAGGCCTGCCTCGCTTACTTTCGCCGGCCGGGGCGTGTCTGTGCTGCCAACTTGCACACAAGCCGTCCCCCAGTCCTGCACCCCAGGAACACGTGGCCACAGCCTCCATCTGCCATGCTCCAAGCCCAGGGGACAGCGCCAGGCTGTGGGGAGGTGGCCCCAGGGCAGGAGTCCCATGGGAATGAGGGGGTGCCATCCCCACTCACTGGAGGTTCGGCTCCCGGCTGCTGGTCCTGGGCCACCAGCCGCAGTGGAGACAGCACGGTGCCAGGGGGCTGGGAAGAGAGGTGCGTCTGTGACGGATGAGACAGAGCCTAGGGTGGGCTCGTTTTTTCTGGAGAATCTCACTTGCTGTAACCCTGAGCTCAGACCTTCGAGAGGTGGAGCTTGTGGGTCATGATAAAGAGCGGGCTTTTGTCGCCCGGCCCCCCGGGACCTCTGTGGGGCTTTGGATTGGACGAGATCCTCTGTGTGTCTTTCGGGCAGAAGGGGGTGCAGAGGTAGTAAGGCTGCCCCTGCAGGAACTCAGAGAGACGGTGGGGTCAGGGAGGGGGCCACCCACGTCGTGCTTTGCAGGTCGACACGCAGGCCTGGTGTGAGCATGGGAGCTGGGGCCTGCAGGGGTGCGGCTCTAGAAGCAGCCTGGGGCAGGGCGTCCTGGATGAGGGGCTCTGGGTGCTCTCCAGGCTTTGTCCATGGGGCAGAGCATTCTGGGGGGGTGGCAGCTTCCGCGGGCTGATGGCTGCTGTAAGGACTTTGACCTGGAAGTGCTGTCATGTGGGGGATTTGAGGTCCGACCTGTGCTTTAGGGAGCTAACCCTGACCCTGGGGCTGCCAGGGCCACCTGCCGGGGATCAGAGTTGTAGGGGCCCCTGGGGGGCCTGGTCACGGCCGGGATGGGCTGCAGCTCACCCCCCCAGGGAACGCGAGTGTTGGAGCGTCACCCCTGCGGTCACCAGCGCCCGCTCAGCGTTGGTTCTCCGGCTCTGCCCGCAGCGTTCTCAGGGCCCCCGGATCCTCTCCACGGGAACAGCTTGTACCAGAAGGTGCGGGCGGCCGCCCAGGTGAGTCGGGACTCAGGTCGGCTCTAGGGCAGCACTGGGCCTTTGTTCTCCAACCGCCTGGGACCCTGGCTCTGTTCCTGCTGTGGGACCAGCCCCCCGTCCCCCCCACCCAGCCTGGCCTCTGAGAACCCTGGGGACGGGGGGATGGGGGGGGATGGCAGCCCAGCTGCACGTGCTGAGCACCCTCCTCCTCATCTAGGACTTGGGAAGCGCACTATTCTCTGACAGCGTGTCCCCTCCGCCTCACTCCCAGGCTCCCAGGGGCCTGCTTCCAGCAGGTAGGCCGCTGTGTCCATCCCTGCCGCTGGGTGTTCCCTCTGGAAGGCCTGGGGTCCCTTCTCCCCACCTGCTGTCCTCGGCCGGCGTGCCACTCTGCGCAGGGCTGAGGATGAGTAGCCACACTTGCCTGCAGGCATGGGCTCGCAGTCCAGACCCCAGGGCTCCCTCCAGGGCTTCGGCTACAGCAAGGAGCGGGGCCACACGGGTGAGTGCTGCGTGGGCTCCCAGAGCCGTGGGGGCGAGGGCCTGGCAGCTCAGGCCTGCCGAGCCCTGGAGGGTGATGTGGCCAGCTGGCGTGCCCTGCCCACTCCACCTTCTCTGCCGGGGCCTGTGGGACGAGGCCGGCCGGGTCTGCTTAGCCAGCAGGGGAGAAGTCAGGCTGGGCCTCATTTGCACACACGGCTCCTTCCAGGGCCCAAGGGCAGAGGGTGCTGGGCCTGGCTACCACAGGTGACTCGGCAGGTGCGGTGCTGAGCTGGCTCTGCATGCCCAGCTTGCCTCGGTGGCCTGTTGCTACTCATTCTGGTCACAGCTCTGACCCCCCGGCCCTCAGGGGGCACTGATTCCTAAAGCGGGTCTGGCTCGGAGGCCTGTCCTCTCCTGAGGTGGGGTGACAGTGCTCGGTCCTCGTAGGGCACAAGGGTGGGGAAGGGCATGAACCACAGCTGGATCGCAAGTGCAGTGTGGGGCACCCAGGCTCCATCAGCCCCGGGAGCATTCTGGAGCAGAATCCACCGGGGAAGCTTCTGCAAGAACTCCGGTCCCCCACGTAGCCTCTGCTCTGTAACTACAGCTCAGATCTCTCTTTCAAGCCCAGAGTGGAAGCAGTGCCTCCTTCTGGGAGACACGAGAGAGCACAGGGGACGCGACCAAAGTAGGCCATCTCCCTCTCCCTGTGGCGCAGGCTCTGCGGGCGAAGCCTTCCTCTCCACCATCCAGAAGGCTGCGGAGGTGGTGGCCAACGCCGTGCGCCCGGGGCCCGAGAGCCCCGGCACCCAGAGGCCCCTCCCGCGGGGCGATGCCTACCAGCCCGCCGTGACGCCTTTAGCCAGCCAAGGTGGCTCAGCTGCTGGGAAGCCGCTCTCCAGGGGCTTCTTGGGTGCCCGAGGAAGCGGTGAGAGCCTTCTGGGGGGTCTAGCTTCCCCCTGCCAGGGTCTGGGTGAGCAGAGGAGGCTGCGGGGACCGAGGGACGGGACTCCCTTAGTGTCAGCGGCCACAGGGTGTGGCTCGGGGAGGGATCTGACTAGAGGCCGGGGAGGGCGGTGCGCCCTGGGTGGGGTCAGGGAGCCCTGCTGTCCTGTCCTGTCCGGCCCCAGAGGCGGCATGTTCTGCGATGTTCCCGTGGCCAGAGCCCTCCACCAGCATGGTGCACGTTCACTGTGGTCTGTACTGGTTTCCTTCTCTCACAAAGCTTGTGCGTGGCGCACAGACGCTACCCTGCCAGCGTCTCACCAGTTGCTTGGAGTTGGAGCTCGGGTGTTACGGCCCCAAAGCAGGCAGGGCTTCCAGAGGGTCCCCCCGTTCAGATATGGACCCGGGACCCCCGCTCAGCTTCTGCTGGTTCAGCTGGGGCCACAGTGACACCAGGGCCAGCCTCCACAGCACTTGTATCCTAGCAGGGGCAGTAGGCAGTGCAGGTGCAACACAGAGCACGGTGAGGGTGAGGAAGGACGGCGGGACAGGCGTCGGGGTGATCTGCACCTCCGCAAACCGCCTCCCACTTGGCCTTCAGTGCCTGGCACTGCTGTGTGTTCACGAGCTGGCCCTGGGGCAGGCGTGTTCCATGTCACCTCATACCAGGCATTTTTCTGGAGCTCAGGGCCTTCCTGAGCTAGTCCAGGTGCCACAGGAAGGGGCGCATGAGGCGAGTCAGAACCCCCCCCGCCCCCCCCGCTCCACTCTGACTCCCAGTTCCGTCCCTCACAGTCCTGAGACCCCAGCCGGGGCAGGCTGGAGGGGGCTGGGACGAGCCGGACAGCAGCTCCAGCTCCCAGAATTCCTCCCAGGAGAGCGGTGACCGGAGCAAGGCCTTGGACTCTGGCAGTCGGTCGGGCAGTGACAGCCCCTCTGCGGCCAGCCAGGCACCCAGCGACCTGGCGGAGCGGTGAGTGGGCCCCCTGGGCGCCCTCCCTGGGTGGAGGCGTGACCCGGAGGGGTCTTTCTCTGACCCTGACCACTGTGCCCCCCACAGGGTTGAGGCCGTGAGCCTGAGTGACTGCCAGCAGGAGCAGAACCTGGTGCAGACCGTGACGTGTGGGCCACATGCCTTTCTGAGCCAAGAGGAGGCACAGCGCTTCATCAAAGGGTGGGTCCCCTGCCCGCTCCCCGCCCCCCCATCCTCCGCCCCGGCCCCCTACCCCCCATCTCCTGGTTGCCCCTTCCTGCAGGTGTGGATTGCTCAACTGTGAGGCTGTGCTGGAGCTGCTGACGCGCCACCTGGACGGGCCCAGCGAGTGTGCACAGATGGTGAGGCCTGCCTATGAGTGGGGGGTGGCCGTGGGTATGAGGGAGTGAGCAGGGGTAACTGGGGACCTCTTCACGTGGGGAGAGGGGGCTCCGCCCTGGGAGACGGGCAGCAGGGGGGAGTAAGCACAGGATTCCAGGGGGCCTGCCCTGGGCTTCCCCAGTGTGGGGCTGTAGTTGGGCCAAGAGGAGGAAGGGAGCTGGTCAGATGGGTCTCCATCCTGGGGGGGCCCTGCTGACCTCCTGTCTCCCTGGCAGAGAGCCCTGGGTGCCATTGCATCCCTGGGACGCACCGACCTGCTCTCCCAGGAGCACATCTTGCTCCTCACCCGGCCGCGGCTGCAGGAGCTCAGTGCAGGCAGCCCTGGACCTGTGACCAACAAGGCCACCAAGGTGGGCAGCGGGGCCCAGAGGAGCGGGTGACGGGGTGCCTCAGCAGTTTCATACCTGTTGGGGCCAGCCTTCCCCAGACGTACCTGTACATGCCCGCTCCTGGCTGCGTGGGACAAGTCGTGCCCTTAGGACAGCTGTGGTCCCTGGTTCGTGGAGCCTCTTCCAGTTCCTGAACTTCCCAGTTCAGCTGCCTTACTGCTCAGCAGCTCTGCTCTGCAGGCAGCCCCCCACCCCTCCTTGGCTCAGCTCACGGGCAGCCTTCTGCAGGAAGCCCTCTGTGCTTAGATGGATTTACCCTCCTGTCCTCCACTCTGGGTCGCGGTTCACGTATGTGCCGGGCGCTTCGATCCCTCCCCGGCCCCTAGGGGGCGGAATGGTCTCATTCACCTGGAGTCCCTTTAATGTGCCTGAATTGTGTGCAGGTCTCCTGACTCTCACCGGGCAGGGAGCCTCTGGGCAGCCCCCCTGCAGCTGGGCCCCCACACCTCCTGCCTAGTGGCATCCTGGGCATCTTGTCTTTAAATTGTCCTTCATTGAAGAATCAGTGACCTGGTCATAGTGGTGTTTGTGGGCATGAGAGGGCGGGAGTAAGCTCTGTGCACAGCAGTGGGGAAGGAGCAGAGGGTTTAGGGCACGTTCCTTCCTTCAGCGTCTGGGTTGGCGCTGGCATGGTGCCGGACAAGGGACACCCTCTCCCTGAGCCGGCTCGTCATGCAGCCAGGCTTGCTGACAGGTGCGGCCGTGCATGCGCAGAGGGTTTGGCCGGTGTTGAAGGAGGTCCGGGGAGGACAGGAGGAGGAGGTCTGGGTGGGCGGCCGTGCTGGGGAGGGGTGTCTCTGTGCCCCTAGGGCACACGAACCCTCAGCCACCCCCCTTTCCTTCTGCGTCCAGATCCTCAGGCACTTTGAAGCTTCCTGCCGACAACAGCCCCCTGCCCGCAGGCTGCCCGCTGCACCCAGCCCCGCTGCTGCCCGCGTGGGCCTGTCAGACCTGCTGACCGACACCGTGCCTTTTGCTGGGAACCAAGCCTTCCTGCAGCCTCTGAGTTCCACTCTCTTCTCGCCCGAGGGCTCTGCACTACCCCCTCCCCTGGACAGCTGCCCCCCGTCAGTCCCTGGGGACGCCAGGGAGGCCGAGACGAGGCTGGCGGGTTCTAGAGAGCGGGTGGCTGGATCTGAGTGGAGCCCGTTGGGCGTGGGCCCCCAAAAAGGAGCACCGGAGTCTAGCCTGGGGCCCAGCTGCTGCCTGCAGAGCCCAGTGCCCAGTGGCAGCTGTAGCTCCCTGTTCGCTGGAATGGAGCTGGTGGCTTGTCCCCGCCTGGTAGGGGCCGGGACTACCACAGAAAAGGCGCCCCAAGTCCCATGGACATTGTCACAGAAGGCAGCAGCGAGAGAGCCTCCTGGCCCAGAGCCGTCAGCTTTCCCATTTCTAAACTCATGACCTTGCCGCCCTGGGCCACACGTGGAGTTCTCGTGGCCCCCGGCCTGGAGCTCCCAGGACCCCTGACTCTGTGCTGTCCCATCTGACCCGGCCCCCACGGCCCACCAAGCAGTGGTTCCCCTTGGGTCTGTGGCCGGCCCTGCTCTGTCTGGTGTCTTCCCCTTGCTTGCGGAGGACGAGGTGCAGGCCACTCAGCACAGCAGATAGGACAGAGCCAGGTGGAGCCAGGTGGCATGGTGCGAGGGAGTCCTCGGGTCGGCTCCCAATCCAAAGACAGGTTTCCCACTCCCCCCACTGGGGAAGATGAACCCCCTCATGGGGTGGGCCCTCTGCCATGAGGGTCAGAGTAGCACAGGGGCAGTGCAAGGAGAGCAAGCCCCACGCGGACCCTGCGGGTTTCTAGGCAGAACCAGGATCTGAGCTGCTTGTTCAGGTCGGCCGCTGGGCCTCCTGCGCAGCACCTGGCCGGTCATCCTGTCTGCAGACGCTGTCAAGCCCGTTTCCCTGCAGCCAGAGGGGTCAGAACGGGGCAGAGGGTGCGGTGTGACGCCTGGCGGGGCAGGACGGGAGGCCTGGCTCTTCACTCAAGAGCTCAGGGTCGTTGTGGGCACCCAGCTCCTCCGTGAGGGGACACGTCAGAAGGAGATGGAGCCCCGGCTGTGGCCCTTGCCAAGCTGCTACTGTTTCCAGTGACCACCCTGAGAGGAGGGCGTGAGGCTGCCTCAGTTTCCCTGTGTCTCTTTTCAGAGGCTAGCTGTTGGGACTTGAATTCCTGTAGCAGCAGGCAGGCTCATGGCAGGGCCTGGCAGTGGGGACCTCAAGGGTGCCCTGGAGGCCTGTGCCTGCCTCGCAGCAACCAGGCTTTACATGGATTGGGAACCACGACTTGGGTCTTTATTTTCAGTTCAGATCGCTGCTCTGAGGTGGAGCAGGGCTGTCTACAGCGGCAGGTCACTGTGCGGCCGTGGTCCGTGCTGTGGCTGCAGACTGCGGGCTGGCCTCCTGAAGGATGCTGCTGCTGCAAGGCTCATGCCTCCTGCACGTTCTAAGTAAACACTAGTGTTCACACAGACCTGCACTGGTGCCTTTTTGTGTGTGTGTGTGTGTGTGTTTCAGTGAAAACAGCATTAACAAGGGGCACACTTAGAGGCCTCCTGATGGTAAATGTCAGGGAGAACTCCCTGCTGGAGCCATCTGGTCCCTTAATGTTAACTGTGAGGTTTTAACCATGAAACGGTTTCTCAAGCAGGTGCAGGGCTCTTCAGGTCATCTCATCCCACGTGAGCATCGGGAATCTGTCTTCCAAGAAGCCGGTCCATTCCACAGAAGCTGTGTGTCTGTAGGGTCTGTAATGGTGCTCCATCCTTCATTTAGGTTGATGACTTTTTCCACTTGTTCTTGATTAGTCTGTTTAGAAGTTTGTTAATTTTTTTTTCAAAGATCTAAGCCTTTGGTTTTATTTTTCTACTGCTTTTATGTTTTGTATTTCATTGCTATCTGCTCTTTATTTTTCTACTATTTTGAATTCATTTTTCCTTTTTTTTCTAGTTTCTTAAAAGTGGAAGCTTAGATTAGTGGTTTGGGACCTTTATTATTTTTCTAACATTAAAATCTTAATGCTATGTTTTTCTCCAGATTGCATCCCATGAACTATGATAGTTTTATTTTTTTTAGGATTTTATTTATTTTAGACAGAGTGAGGAGAAGCAGATGGAGAGGGACAAGACTCTGCTCAGTCTCACGACCCTGAGATCACGACCTAAGCCAAAATCAAGAGTCAGACAATAAACCTACTGAGCCATCCTGGTGCCCCTTTTATAGTTTTATTTTCTAATTACCCTTGGGACGTCCTTTTATCTGATGGATTGTTAAAGGTGTGTTTTTCTGTTATTACTATTTTAATCCTGATACAGTAAGAGCATGTTTTCTATAACTTCAGTTGTATTCTCCAAGATTTGAAACTTTTGTTGAAGTTTGTTTTATGGCCCAGAATAGTCTATCTTGGGGAATGTTCCATGTGCACGTGGTCTAGACAACTAGACCAATCTCCTTGATGAACATAAGTTTTGTTTTGTTTTGTTTAATTGTCAAAAAAATATTACCAAAATGAATCCAACAGCATATTAAAAGGTTAACATGTGGGACACCTGGGTGGCTCCAGTTGAGCGTCTGCCTTCAGCTCAGAGCGCGGTCCTGGGTCTGGGGATCAAGGGAGCCTGCTTCTCCCTCTGTGTCTCTGCCTCTCTTTGTATCTCTCATGACTATATAAATTTTTTTTTTTTAAGGTTCATATGTCACAAGAATTGGAGTTTATTCCCAGGATATAAGGCTGGTTCAACATCTGAATATCAATCAGCATAATTCACCAAGTTAACACATTTACAAAGAAAAATCACATTTTTTTTTTTTAAATTTTTATTTATTTATGATAGTCACAGAGAGAGAGAGAGAGGCAGAGACACAGGCAGAGGGAGAAGCAGGCTCCATGCACCGGGAGCCCGACGTGGGATTCGATCCCGGGTCTCCAGGATCGCGCCCTGGGCCAAAGGCAGGCGCCAAACCGCTGCGCCACCCAGGGATCCCACATTTTTTTTTTTTTAAAGATTTATTTATTTATTCATGATAGAGAGGCAGAGGGAGAAGCAGGCTCCATGCTGGGAGCCCGACGCAGGACTCAATCCCGGGTCTCCAGGATTGCACCCAGGGCCAAAGACAGGCACCAAACTGCTGCGCCACCCATGGACCCCTGAAAAATCACATTTTATGCAGAAAATGCGGGAGACCTGAAATTTAACATTTCATTCATGAAAAAAAAAACTTCACATAGGGATCCCTGGGTGGCGCAGCGGTTTGGCGCCTGCCTTTGGCCCAGGGCGCGATCCTGGAGACCCGGGATCGATTCCCACATCGGGCTCCCGGTGCATGGAGCCTGCTTCTCTCTCTGCCTGTGTCTCTGCCTCTCTTTCTCTCTCTGTGACTATCATAAATAAATTAAAAAAAAAAAAAATTAAAAAAAAAAAAAAAAACTTCACATATGAGAAATATGACAGTTTGTTTCACCTGGTCCCAGAGCTGACATCATAATGGTGTAGGACTGATTGGGAACAAGGAAGTCCTATCCATTCTAATCACTTCTGTTCGGCGTTATACTGGAAGCCCTGGCCAGTTCAATAAAGCAGGAGGAAAGGGGGACAAGTATGTCGGAAGGGGAACTTATTCACAAACATTACTGTCTATGTAATGTAGAAACCCCCATAGAATCTACAAAAATTCCTAAAACTGATGAGTGAGGTTAGGAAGGGTGCAGGCTGCAGGGTAAACTATACTGCCAAATATTTTTGCATACTAGCAATAACACGGTGTGCAGAAAAGCACAGGAGACTGACAAGAAGGCAATGAAGGCCTGAATGCTCAGGAATACCATGCTCATGGAATGGAAAACTTTCCCCAAATTCATCAACAGATTTAACATAATTCTCATCAGAGTTCCAGCTGGGTTGTTTTGTAGATGCTGACAAGCTGATACTGAAACTTACAGGAAAAGTTAAAAATTGAATAGCCAAGGCAATACTAAAAAAGAAGAACAAGGATCCCTGGGTGGCCCAGCGGTTTAGCGCCTGCCTTTGGCCCAGGGCGCGATCCCAGAGTTCCAGGATCGAGTCCCACATTGGGCTCCCTGCATGGAGCCTGCTTCTCCCTCCTCCTGTGTCTCTGCCTCTCCTCTCTCACTATCATGAATAAATAAATAAATCTTAAAAAAAAGAAAGAAAGAAAAAGAAGGACAGGGGATCCCTGGGTGGCGCAGCGGTTTGGCACCTGCCTTTGACCCAGGGCGCGATCCTGGAGACCTGGGATCGAATCCCACGTCGGGCTCCCGGTGCATGGAGCCTGCTTCTCCCTCTGCCTGTGTCTCTGCTTCTCACTCTCTCTGTCTCTCTGTGTGACTATCATGAATAAATAAAAATTAAAAAGAAAAAGAACAATGAGGATCCCACTACCTGACTTGATTTCCTACTCAGGCAGCACTAATGGAGACAGTGCGGTGTTGGCAGAAGTTCCCACAGGCTCAGTGAGCCAGTGTAGACAGTTCAGAAACAGACCCATACAAATGTGGTCAGTTGGTTTTCCACAGAAGCGTTGAGGTAATGGGATGGAGAGAAGAACCTAACAGACGGTGCATGCTTGAGAGACGAGGGGCGGTGGGCCTGGGGTGCGGGTCGGTGACCAGGTACCCGGGGTAGGGCTGCCTGAGAAGGGGCGCCAGCGGGGCTTCCAACCCGCAGGTAAGCGGTAAAGGGAGCTTTGTGGGTAGGGGACGCAGCAGGACCTGTGTCCAGACGCAGGGAGGGTGTGGGCAGCAGGAGATGGTGTTGGGCTCGGGGGTCGGCGTGGGCGCCCGGGGATCGGCGCGGGCGACCAGGACTGTGGGCGCCGGGGGCCCGCGCAGGCCGACTGGGTCCCAGAGAAGCAGGCCGGGAGAGCCCCGCGCCCCCCGCGCCCCCCGCGCCCCCCGCGCCCCCCGCGCCCCCCGCGGCCCCGCCCACGGCCGAGGCCGAGGCCCCGCCCCCTCCGGCCGCGTCCAATCGCCGGCCGCTGCCCCTGGCGGGAGGGGGCTCCTCGCCGCGCGGCCCCTCCCACGCCGGGCGCCCCGACGGACAGCCCCGCGCCCAATGAGCTCCGGGGCGGCCGGGGCGGGCACGCGGGCGGCCAATCGGGGCGCGGCGCGGCAGGAAAGGCGGGCCCCGCGGCGGGCGGGGGAGGGGCCGGGCCGGGGCCCGAGGCTGGTTGCTGGCGGCGGCCGCTCGCCCTCGGCCCGGCGGCTTCATTGTCACCTGGGCCTCGGGGCCGGGCCGGGCCGGGGCGCGAGGTCGCCAGCGCCGAGCCTGGGTCCGGGGCGTCGCGCCTGGGAGGGCCTCGCACGGGCCCCGCCGCCCGCCCCGCAGGCTCCCCAGGCGGGGCTCGCGCAGGTGAGGGCGCCGCGCAGGTGAGGGCGCCGCCGCCTCCCCCGTGCAGGTGCGGGCGGGGCGCTCACGGGCCGCGGTGGGGGGTCCGGCCCCTGGAGCCGAGCGCTCGGGGCCCGGAGCTGCCGGGGGGAGACTCCGGGGCTGAGGGGTCGGGGCAGGGGCTGGGACCCCGGCTCGGGGCGCGGGGCGCGGGGCGCGGGGCGGACGGCCTGTGCGCACGGCCAGGTCGGCCCGGACGTCTCCAGGGAGAGGCTGTGTTTACCGCCTGAGCCCCGCGCGCTGCAGCTGCAGCCCAGGGGCCGGCCTGGGTCCCGCGGGGTGTGGCCAGTGCTCTGGGGACAGACGGTGTTAAAGTCACCCCCGCAGCCGGAAATGCTCCAGTGAGGCCTGGCGTGAGTGGCAGGGACAGCCCTGGGCTCCCCTGGCCAGGGCCCCCCACTCGGCGCCTGGGCCCAGGCGGGGAGGCCGCTGCGCTGCCCTGGCGGTAACGGCGAGCCACCCGCAGTGCTCCTGGCCGGAGGGCCGTGCCCTTCCCTCCCTGGTGGCCGTGTCCTGCCCGCGCACCCACTCCTGCTGCTGGAGTGCCTGCCACGTGCCGGGGCCGTGTGGGCCCTGTCCTCGCGGAGCTGACGTTCTTACGAGGGGTCAGACAACACAGACCGACCTGTGTGGCCAGGCCGAGGGAAATAAAGCAGGAGCGGGGAGCACCGTGCCGGGCCTGGGGCTCTCTGAGTGGAGGGGTGCCCGGCGGAGGGCCCGCGGTGCAGAGGCTGCCATGGGAACCAGTTCCGAGGAGCAGCGGGACGGCTGGTTTGGCTGCAGCAGAGCGACGGCCCCCCCGGGGGTGGGGGCAGCGAGGAGGTCACAGAGAGAGCAGAGTCAGATCCGAGGGCTGCCGGGTGTTTAGACTTCATTCTCTGTGCCCGGTGCGGGGCCCTCGGACGGGTTTTGGCAGGGACACAGTGTGACCTGAGACCCGCTGCAGAAAGGTCAGCTCTGGCCACAGGGAGGGGGAACGAGGGGCTGCTGTGCTGGTCCAGGTGCAAGGGGAGCTCGTGGAGGGAAGGGCTGTGTGGGGAGAGGGCGCCCACTGGCTGGCCGCCGGGGGAGCAGGGGTGCTGGCCAAGGGGGACATGTCAGCCTGGGGCCTAGGGCCTGGCCTGGGCTGGCCACAAATTGTGGCCCCTGGAGGCGGAAGTCAGCGCCCTGTTTTGGTCTCTTTGGGGCCAAGGCACCAGATGCGCAGGAGGTCCTGAGGCAGGGGTGAGGGAACAGGGTGGGGTGGGAACCGCCAGCGTCTGCATGGAGCTTGGAAGCCAGATGTGGGCCCCCAGGTGAGAGGGTGGGTGGAGGGGAGGCCAAGCCTGAGCCCGGGACCCCCTGACCTGAGGGGTGAGGAGCAGGAGGGAAGGGACAGCCCGGAAGACTGGAGGGTGGCGGGTGCTGGGAGGGTGCAGGGCCTGGGAGTGGGCGGCCGATGCCAGGACGCCTGGGGTGCTCCTGGGGGCGCTGGGGAAACTCAGGGGTGCCGTGGCCAGATGAGTTGCAGACCCTGGGTCGGGTGGCAAGCATCAGACCGGGTCCCCGTTAGAACATCTCTCGTGGCGCGTCCTGCCCGCCGGCCTCAGGATGACCCCAGGGGGCGGCCCTCTGTAGACACCTGCCTGCCCCCCCGATGAAGGAAGGCAGCTGCCCCCGGCCACCCTCGAGGGGGTCCCTCCGGAGAGGCGACCCTGCTCTGCTTCATGCCTTCTCCTGGCCCTGGGACCCCCACCCACCCTGCAAGGAGGTGCCTGCGAGGCCGGGCGGGAGGTGGTGGTGGGGCGGCCCGGCTCTCAGAGGGCGCCCGCTGCATGTCTTGCCTGCTCAGGGCCTGCTCCGCCCCCATGAAGGGCTCCCGCCCCGCCAGCCGGCCCGCCAGCACCCCCGAGGGCAGCTCAGAAGGCGTGGACCTCAGCCTGACGGGCCTCCCCCCGCCGGTGTCCTGGCGCCCCAACAGCGCCTCCACCACCAAGCCCATCGCCCGCTTCTCCGTGGTCGCCGGCAGTGAGCCAAGGAGGAAGGCGCCGGTAAGTGCCGGAGCCGGGTGTGCGGGCGCCCCGAAGAGCCGCCGCACCCCTCACGGCTGTTGCCTCTTCCTTGCCTGTGGCCGCCCCGAGATCCGGGGAGACTCCAGCTCGTATAGACCAGAGACCTAACTCCCACGGGTTCAGGCCAGGGTCGGGGCCTAAATCCTGCTGGCACCAACCCCTCGGTCCCTCCTGCTCCACCAACATTTGGATTAGTGAGGCGCTCAAGGAGCAGGAGGGGATGAGCTCCAGCGCCCTGAAGGGACCTGATGGGCAGGCTGGCAGCAGGTGCTGCGGCGGGAGCGAGCGGGCCACGCTCCTCGGGGATCCGTCGCCCACTCCCCGGCCAGGCCCACCCTCTTCCTCCTGGACCCTCACCATACCGCATCGCAGGGAACCACTCTGCTCAGGGAAGACGAGGCTTCTAGAGGCTGAGGACCTGCCCGCGCCCCGGGTCACGCCGAGGACCCCGGGGGTGCCGTCCTCAGAACCGGGAGACCGCGCTCCTCTCTCTGAACCCGTTCTCCGAGGCCCAGGGAGCCCCAGGAAGCCCCAGGATGGCATGCGGTGCTCCGGCGAGTGTCTGCAGCCCCCGCCACGGGGTGCTTGTTTCTCCTTGTCTGCAGGAGGGGCCCGGGGGTTCCCGAACCGTCAACAACCTCCGCAGATCCAACAGCACCACGCAGGTCCACCAGCCGCCGGCTAACCAGGCCTGGACCGGCGCCCCCAGGTAGCCCCTGGCGCCCTCCCCTCCTGCCTCCGTCAGCCCCTCTTGCAGCCTCACCAGGCTGGGCCCCAGCTGGACACGGGCCTGACGCGACCTGCACTCAGGCCAGCCCCACGGGGGGCAGGGGGCAGGCGGGATGTGCCTTGACCCATCCTACCTGCAAGTAGATACGCGGACCCCCAGGCCAGTGGCCCTCTGCCTGCTCGTCTCCCCCTGTCCCTGCGGCGCCCTTTGTGCAGGTGTCAGGGTGGCCAGGGCGCGGCGGGAGTGCTCGGGGACAGAGTTTCCTGGTGGTGACCTGGCCCCTCCCGTCCCCCGGAGGATGTGGCGTCCGTGCTCCTGGAGCTGGCTTCCCGGGGCTGACTGTCCCTGCTTGCCGTCCCCTCTCCCGACACAGGCCGGCCGAGAGCCCCCATGTCCTGACGCTCTCTGAGGGCAGCCCCGGTGGGAAGAAGAGGGCGGCTGGTCTGAGCAAAACTCCCAGTGAGAAGGCAGCCACGTGGAACGTCCTGGTGAGGGCCGGCGCCAGGGTCTGCGAGGTTCCCTCTGAGTTCTGGGGGCACCTTTGATCCCAGCATCAGACGTGGGGGAGGGGCACAGAAACCCGCAGCCTGTGGGGGAGCCAGTGGGGGATGAGCCAGGGGCCTGGGCAGCAGGTCATGGTCCGAGGAGGTGGCATCTGTGTCACCGACAGGATGACCAGCCCAGGGCCTTTGCCTCGCCACCCGACTCCCGGAGCCCTAGCACCGTCGGTGCGCCCGTGGGCCCCCGGAGGAGAGAGTGCACCGTACCCCTGGCCCCGAGCTTCACTGCCAACAACAGGTGGGAGCCGCGGTCGGGGCCCAGCCACCTGAAGCCCTGGGGGGTGGGGGGCACGCTGCATCTGTCATACTTGTCCAGGACCTGCGTGCTCCAGAATGAACGAACCAGTGGGGAAACCAGTGACTGAACTTGTCACCCGGGGCCCAGGGAAGGAGGCCTCGGGGGAGGCGTCTTGCATGCGGGGGCTCCTCTGGCCTGCGCCGCCCTCTTCCGCACAGGCTGGGCCTGGCGAGGCTCCTGGGGGGGCCCCGGCCGCACTGCGAGGCCCGACCCGCATCTGGGGAGGGGCGCAGCGTGTTAGCCGGGGCCCTGGCTGGTCAGCGTGCGGGCTCCAGGGTCCCTCGTCGGCCCCCACGGCGGGCTGGAAGGCGGGGTTTGCTGTCCCGTGGCCGCCCTGCGCACCCCTGCGCACCGCGCCTCGGCCGCTCCATGGGCAGGTGCGCGCCCATCTCTGGGGCGGGGCTTCCACGCAGGGCCAGCACCCGCTCTGCTTCATCCGGATTCTGGGATTTTGCGTGGTTTTTTTTGTGTTTCGTTTCTGCCGTGGAACTTGTGGACCCGGGCCCTGGATCCTCGCCCTGCGGGTCATGCTCTTATTTGCCCCGCGGAGTCGGGAGGGTTTGCCGGGGAGTGCGCTGCGCTCGGGTGCCACTCCTGTGGGGCAGGCTCGCGGCTCGCGGACCCTAAAATGATCTTTTTTCCTGCGTGTTGTCTGCGTCCCGGCCCTTGTCCCGGACTTGAGGATAGAACCCTGAAGCTCCTCTGCGCAGAGAAGGCCCTCGGGGCCTGGCTCCTCCGCCTGCCCCACCCCCTGCCCCCCTCCCCGTGCACGTGCCCCCGCCTTGGGGGGGCGGGCCCTCCTTCCTCTGTCTTCTGGGCACAGCCTCCTGCAGACCCGCCTCCCCCCGCCAGGGCACCGGGTGGCGACAGGAGAGCCGGGTGAGCCCAGGGCGTGCCGGGAAGGGAGCCGTCAGGGTCACCGTGGCTCCAGGGCCCCTGCTGCGGAGTCTGCCCTCCCGATCCCCGTCCTCTCCGGGTGCCACGTTGTCTCCAGACACGCTCTGTGTCGTCCCCTTGCTCCCCCACGTGGAATCTCGGGGTGCCTCTGCACCCTGGGGCCTCCGCGCTCTCCTCGGTGCCCCCACCCCATGCTGATGCTCAGGCTGCTCGGTCCCGGTGTCAGTGGCCCAGTGAGCCTGCTGGAAGGTTCTAGAGAGCCAGCACCTCCCCAGTCGTCGTCTCCTTTGCCTTCAGCATCGCCCCGAGGGGCCTGCGTGCCCCGTGCTGCAAGCCTGCCCTGCCCCAGCCCCGCGTGGGCCTCGTCCCACAAGCTCCTCCTGTTGCTGGGGCGGCAGATCTTGCTCCATCTCCCAGGGCTCCGACGGCAGCAGGCGGGGCGGTGGGGCCGTGGGCGCCGCTGCAGGGTCACCGGCTGGGGGACTGCGCTCCCGCCCCGTCTGCGCTGCACCGTCTGGGGTCCGCCGTGAGGGCTGCGTTGAAATCGGCGCAGGCCACCAACAGCCCGTGCCGCAGACGCTGTCCCTAGGGTGTGTGGACACTGCCCCGGGGCCCGTGTGGATTCTCCGAGACACCCTGTCCCGCCCCCTCTGGTCATCCGCCCTTCACACGGCGTCTCCTCATGTCTGGAGTCTGGCTCTGGGGCCTTTCCCAGGGGTGTCCTCAGTGTTGCCTGGTGGCTCACGTGGGGTGACCAGGAGGGCCGGGCTGCCGGCCTGGGGGTCCGTGCCATCGGCGTCTGGGGCTTTTCTCCGGGCGGCTCGGTGCCCCTGGGGAGGGATTCTCCGGTCTCCCGCCCGCCACAGCGTCACCGGGAGAGCCAGCCTGTCGGAGCGGAGGGACGGGCTCGGTGCCTGGGTGCCGAGGGAGGAAGGGGTCTGCGGTGCAGCGTAGCAGAGCTGGGGGCCTCCACTTCCCGCAGCTCTGTGGGGCTCCCCTGGTCCCCAGCTCCCTGTCCCCAGCCCTCCACGTGTCACTCACCACTGGTCCTTCTGATTCTCATCTCGTTAAGCTCTGTGCTCACGTCTTCCGTCCTCGTGTGTTTATACCACGTGTGTTCCTTCCCGGGCGTTTGAGGGGCAGAGAGGACGGTGTGTGTCTTCCGCCCTGTTTCGCTGCCCCAGGAAGGCCCATCCCCATCGACAGGTGGTCTCTGACCCATGTCCCCACTGCAGGCATGTCCGCTGCCAAGGCCCAGGTGCTCCCTGCGCAGCTCGGGTTCTGCTCAGTGGAATGCCTGGGGGCGGGGGGGGGGGTGCTGTCCCGGGCCCCGAGGAGGCCCCCGCTATCGGTGTGGCGGCCGTGGAGGGGCCCCAGGGACGCCTGGATGACGCCACCCCCTCCCGTGTCTTCCGGCAGGAGCAATAAGGGCACCGTGGGCAACTGCGTCACCACCATGGTGCACAACCACTACACGCCCCCAGAGAGGGCGCCGCCCCCCAAGAGCTCTAACCACACAGCTCCTTCCCTCAAGTAAGGCCTGGCTCTGGTCTGGGGCAGGTCGGGGCGCTGGTGCTGCTGCCCTTGCCCGCGACGGGCACCGGGGTGGGGCGCGGGGGGGCACTGTACGGGCCAGACCTGGTGGGCAGTCAGGCCAGCCTGGGGCTCAGCCCCGCGTGGGGTCCTGCTGGGGAAGCCGCGGCCACCCTAGAGTCTCCAGAGCAGCTCTGCGCAGGCCAGTCGGGGGCCGGGACTGCCCACGGGTGGTTCGGGTCACTGTCCGGCTCTGGGATCCTGTGACTCTTGAGACCGCTTTGCTTTTTTGAACGTAATGAGCTCGTTAATCACGGGGCCACCAAAGTGGATGCCACCGAATGGACCCCGGGAGGGGGCGGGGGGGCGGGCAGGCGGTCCTGGGGATCTGCTGGCGCTCGGGCCCAGGCCCAGGGAGCAGGCTGTGCTCACTCCTGAGGTCCGGGGGTGCGGGGCCTGGGCCCGCCGCGAGCCTTTTCTGCCCTTCCCGGTAGCAACATCCTCAAGGCGGCCACCGGGGCTGGGGGCAGCGGCAGCTTCGGGAAGCCGCACGGGGACCAGGCCGGCAGCAAGCATGTGGCCCAGAACAACACAGGGGGCGCCCCGGGCCCGCTCAGACGGAAGGAGGTGACAGAGGAGGAGGCCGAGAGGTGACCGGGGGGCTGGGGGCTGGGGGGAGTGGCGGCGGCGGGGCTTGAAGCTCCCGTGAGAGAAATTTCCAGTTGATAATAGTTTTAGAACACGGAGGCTGCCAAGCTCAGGTCACACGACAGTGAGGTCAGGCGCCGGCTGCTCGGTCACCTGCCTGGCCGTGTGCTTGTCCTGTGGTGGCCACAGCCATGTCCTGGGTGCTCCCGGGGGACCTTTGCCGAACGAACCAGCAAATGGTCCCAGGAGCTGAGATCAAGGGTTGACTCTGCTTTATCCAAGTGAACTGATTTATGAGATGGTCCCGCAGGCTAAGGGGTGGGCTTGGTGAGTTTGGGCACACATGTGCACCTGTGTCGTCTACACACACAGCCGCCAAGACACAGAAGGTCCATCACCCCTACAAGCCCCCACATGCCTTTTATCCAGCTTCTCCAGGCCCGACCCTGGCCACAGCGATCTATCCCCTTAGGGCTTTGCGTTTTCTAGAATGTTCTGAGGGGGCAGCACTTGGTCCGTGGCCTATCACGCCTGGCCGTGTCCTTGGCTTGCCGCTCTCTGCGGGGAGTTGCCATCTGTGTCAGGATGCAGCGTTCACCCCCAGCCAAACGGTGGGCCTTTGGGTTATTCCTGGGGTTTCATTTCTGCGGGAACGTGCAGCCGTTAGCTTCCCTGCCCACCTGGGCCTTCGGGGATCCAGGGACAAGAGGCCGTCGCTCAGCTGCCTGGTTCCACGGGACACGGGGCCCAGGCTTGGTCCCGAGCCCTGCTGCCCCCTTCCCCCTAGGTTTATCCACCAGGTGAACCGGGCAGCTGTCACCATCCAGCGATGGTACCGCCACCAGGTGCAGCGGCGCCAAGCCAGAGCTGCCCGCCTAGAGCACCTGCCAGCATCCAACCAAGAGGTCAGCGTGGGTGTGTAAGCCGTGCCCCGAGGAGGCGGGCGAGGGTCCCCGGGGTCTCAGCTGCATATAGTGGGGTTTCTGGGACCCGTGGGATTGTGGCCTGGAATTGCCCGTGGCCCGTACCCAGTCTGGGGGCCCCCTGCTCCCTCCCTGCCCCGGGTCAGGGCCTGGGGATCGGGACACGCCTGCCACCTACAGTCTGAGTGGGTTTCTGGCTGCAGGGCCCCCGCCCTGAGGTGCAGAGCGGCCTCCCCACCCGGAGGAGCCACTGGCTGCCTGGATGGACGCTTTTCTCCTCTGGGGCAGAGAGACAGCAGGTTGGGGGCCAGGGTGTCCCGTGGAAACCAGGTCTGCACCGGGCGGCTCCATCTTCCCAGTCAGACCAGCTGTGGCTTTGGCTTCCACAGGAGCAGCGGCGGCAGCTGGGAGGGGACAGCCTCCTGGACCAGCACCAGAAGAAGGAGGCGGCCAGGAGGAAGGCCCGGGAGGAGAAGGCACGCCAGGCCAGGCGAGCGGCCATTCAGGTACGCCAGGTGACCCGAGGCGTGGGGACCCCGTGCCAAGGCAGCAAACACTCGCTGGGTCTGCCCTCTGTGGCTGAGAGCAAGACCGTGCCCCCGGGGGACCCCTGCCCGCCACCTTCCCGGAGCCCTCCTTCCCCATGCCCCTGGTTGTTGGGCGTTGGGCAGCTCGGCACAGGGTGGGGGGACGAGGGGCCTGGCTGTGTCCAGCGATGCTGCTCAGAGCTCCCCCTCACGGCAGGAGCTGCAGCAGAAGCGAGCCCAGAAGTCAGGTGACCCCGAGCTGAAGGAGGCCTGGGGGCCAGAGAAGCCCCGGCCTGCCCAGGAGCTGCCCCCAAGGCCGGGGGGCACCACCCACACCCCCCAGACCCACAAGGCCAACAATGCCGGTGAGCACAGCAGAGCCCGCGGGCCACACTTCTGCCTCCGGCCTGTGCACCCTCAGGGTCATCAGCCCACCCCCACCCCTGTCAAGGTCATCATCTCACCCCGACCCCCCTCAAGGTTATCAGCCCACCCTGACCCCCCCCCCAAGCTCATCACCCCGGCCTGACCCCCATCAAGATCATCATATCACCCCGACCCCCCTCAAGGTCATCACCTCCCCCGACCCCCCCCCTCCCCGGAGGGCTGTGGTCCCTCCCGATGTCCCCTACCCCACTTTGTGCCACGGCCCGTTTGGCCACGTCCCCCCATGGAGGAGGGGCCTCAGCGTTAGGCTTTGCAGCCCTGCTCCTCTTACTCTGCAGCTGGTCAGGGGACCCACGGAGCAGTGAGGCCTGCCTGGAGTCCTAGGGTCGCACTAGTTCCCCTGACCCTTCACCCAGAGGAGCCCGTGTTGCCCAGACTCCCCGATGGCCCGTGTTGTCCTGCTGTGCCTTCCTGAGTGTGGCCCCTTCTCAAGGGCTCCTCTGGATTTGCTGCCCCGGCCGGGGGGACGCCCAGGTGGGCCACCACTGTGCTCTCTTGCACAGGCGCTGGCTTCCCGACCGCGCGCCCAGAGGAGCCCTGCCAGTCCGCCTCCCCTTCATCTCCGGAGCCCCAGCAGTTGGCAGAGGACAAGCCTCAGGTGTCCCCACGGCTCCTCCTGACTTCCCTCCCTGGCTTCAGCTTCGGGGCGCGTCCATGCCTGGGGCCACTCATGCCAGGAAGGGCTGGGTCGTTGCTCCAGTGCGGAGCTGGGGAGTCAGGGCTTGCTCTGACGTCCCCCCAGACTTTCACAGACACCCTGGGGTGGGGCCCCCTGCACCCGCTTGCAGAAGGGAGCGGGAGGCTCCGAGGTTAGGTGTGGGCCAAGGGGCGAGAAGGCCAGCCCCAGGGGCGCCCTGCCTGGCCACCCTTCTCGTTTCCCTGGAGGTGGGTCGGGATGAGTCCAGGCCGCGTGGCTTGAGTGGCTTCAGTGGGTCTCCCTCCTCTGTGTCCGCTGCAGGATGCCAGCGCCCAGGGCATGCCTGGTGAGGATCTGGAGGTGGGGGGCCCTGCCCAGAGCAGGGCCAAGTCCAGGGTGACACTGGACGAGCTGCTAGACACACTGAAGCTGCTGGAAGAGGAGCCCGAGCCGCTGCCCCGTCCCAGGGCCTACCGCAAGGACAAGTACTCCTGGACGGATGAGGTGACTGTGGGCTGCGACTGCACAGGTCACAGGGGCACCGTGGGGGCACCTGCCTGCTTCATTCGGGACCCCAGTGAGGGCCACGTAGGGCTTCATTGAGTCCCCCCCACTCTTCTGAGGGCTCGCTGAGATTTAGGATGCTCAGTAATCCTGGGGTGGGGAGAGAGGGCCGCCTCCTTGCTGGGGGCCCTCAGCGATGCCCTGCAAGCACCTGGGCAGCCGGAGAGGCCCTTCCTTCCAGACCAGGTCCAGCCGCCTTCCCCAGATGCGCCTGCGCGTGCTCCTGCCCTAGGGTCCTGAGCTGCTCCTGGAGGCCAGCGCAGAGCCCTCGGCCGCCCCGCAGCCTCTGATGCTGCGCCCCTTCCCCTGTACCTGTAGGAGGACGATGCCAGCAACCTGACAGCTGACAACCTGGAGAGATTTGGGAAGCTCAGCACGTGCGACGGTCCCTCCGAAGACGGGACCCTGCTCTCTGAGGCCAAGCTGCAGAGCATCATGAGCTTTCTGCACGAGATGGAGATGGAGCAGTTAGGGCAGGACCGGCCGGCCTCGGCCCCCCAGGTGTGGAGGGGCCCCGGGAGGGACGGCAGGTCCTCACCGGGGGACCAGGGCCTGCCTGACATATGCTGCCTCCCCAGGGGCTGGCGCTGGAGGACGGGCGCCCGGAGCCCGGGTCCACGGTGAGCACATCTGTGATGCGGCTGAAACTGGAGGTGGAGGAGAAGAAGCAGGCGGTGGGGCTGCTGCAGAGAGCGCTGGTAACGCCCCCGCCCCCAGCCTCGCCCACACGCACGCGCACGCTGCACCTGCTCCCCAGCTGGGCACCCTGCCAGTGCTGCTCCCTGAGAGGCCTCGCCTTCCGTGTCCCCCTCCTGGCTCTCTCTGCCCCGTCGCCGCCCCGGCACCCCTCGCAGATGCAGCAGCGGGACCTCACCGTCCGGCGGGTCAAGGAGACCGAGAAGGAGCTGGGCCGGCAGCTGCGGCAGCAGAGGGACCACTACGAGGCCACCATCCAGCGGCACCTGTCCTTCATCGACCAGGTGCCTCCGCCGGGCAAGGGGGCACCAGCGGCGGGGGAGGGGACCGGGACCTGCTGGGCACATGGGGTCGTCGGGGTCCAGGCCGGCTCGGGCCTCTCGGAGACTTCTAGATCCACGGGCCTCCTCCCCTCTGCGGAAACAGGCGGCACCTTCCCCTGTGGGAACTGCTTGACAGGTCATCCAAGGCATCATGGTGTTCCCCCCACAGCCGTGACCTGCCCCTGCCCCGCGGCTGTGTCCCCCACCCATGCTCTCCGTCCGCTTGCCGCCTGCCCTCCCAGCCCCAGGGCCCCTCGCAGGCTCCTGCAAGGTGGGCAGTGATCACGGGGGCAGGGACCCTCTGGGGGCAGCAGCTTCAGCCCCGGCCCCTGATTGCAGTTGATTGAGGACAAGAAGGCCCTGGCGGAGAGGTGTGAGGCTGTGGTGGCCGAGCTGAAGCAGAGGGACCAGAGGCGCAAGGACAGGGAGGCCCAGGTGCAGGAGCAGCACGAGCTGGTGAGCCTCTCGGCCCGGTGGCCTGCGGCCTGAGTGGCCGTCTCTGCACCGGCCGTCCTACGGCCTACCTCCAGCCCCGCGGTGCTCTCAGGCCCCGTGGGGGCAGGTCCCTGCCTGGCCACCCCAGAACCAGGCCGCCTCGGAGTGTGAGAGTCACGGGGGCTTGTGCACCCACCATGTGGAGCCAGGAGCGCGCACGTGAGAGCCTCGGGCCTGTGGCCCACACACGGGGTGCCAGCCAGCGGCCCAGGCAGCGGACATGCCGCCCCAGCACCAGCATCTGTCCCCTCCCTCCCCTGGAGCAGCTTCCTTCTGACCGCCTGGGTGCTGGACGCTAGGGTGGGGGCCAAGGGACTCGCAGTCCCCCTCGCTGTGTCACGTTGGAGGTGGCAGGCAGTGCTGGCCACGTGTGAACCTGAGCGGCCCCCGGTCTGGGCCCTGGGGCAGGGGACCTCACCTGTTTTTCCTGGTTTTGCTGGCCGAGGATTGGACCCCTGCTCATTGTGCTGTGCCGGCGGCCGCCATTCACAGGCTCCCTCCCCCGCACGGCCACGCTGCGCACACTGTGGGCAGCTAGTCCCCACACCCAGAGCTGACTCTGCAAGGGCGGGCACTAGCAGTTTTTTTTTTTTTTTAAGATTTATTTATTTGAGAGAGCGTGCCTGCAAGCAGACACACAAGTGGGAAGGGGGCAGAGAAAGACGAGGGAGAGGATCTCAAGCAGGCTCCCTGCAGAGCGTGGAGCCCAATCCAGGGCGTGACCCCACGACCCTGAGATCACTACCTGACCCGAAACCAAGAGTCGGGCGCTTAACCGACCGAGCCACCAGGCGCCCCAGCACCAGCATGCCTAAGGTCCACCCTGCCCTGGCCAGCGCAGGGTCAGCTGGTGCTAGGGACTTGGGGTGCCCTGTGGGGCCCCCGCTTCAGGCCTCCAGACTGGACCCTGCCTCCACCTCTGGGGAGGGCCGAATGGGGTCATGGGCATGTGCGGGGGAAGGGGTGGGTGAGGCGCAGGGGTCCCTTTGCGTCTCTAGCTTCCTCACCGCTGCCCTGGGGACTTCCCCGTGTCCTTGCTGGCAGGAAATCAAGAAACTCAAGGAACTAATGAGTGCCACCGAGAAAGTCCGCAGGGAGAAGTGGATCAACGAGAAAACCCGAAAAATCAAGGAGATTACAGTCCGAGGTGGGGGCCGGCCAGCCCCTGGGGCGGGTCAGAGGCTGATAGGCCAAGGGCCCAGAGGCAGGCACGGGGGGGGGGGGGGGGGGGTCCTGGGCAAGGACAGTGGTTTCCGTTACAGCCACGGGAGTGACCACATTCCCGGGGAGCCCCAAGGCCTCAGGGTGGGTGACCGCATCCAGCTGGCTTGGAGGCCTGGGTGGCGGGCGGCGGGGAGGCAGGCCACAGGCCTCACACGCAGGTCCGGGAGGGGGGCCCTGCTTCCCCTCTGCACCCTGAACTCCTCCACCTTCCAGGGGAGCATGGGGGTGCCCCGGGGTTCCCTGCCACCTGGCACCATCGCTGCTCCTCCCGCATATAGAGAGTGGGTCTGGGGGCTGACGGGCCCCCTTCCACTGTGCCCACTAACGCCTGGACCAAGGGGAGACCCCGCAGGCCTGAACCCCAGGGCGGGGAGTCGGCGGGGAGTTGCAGTGCCGCAGGCAGAGGGATGGGCCTGCCCACGGGGACTCCGCCGTGCTTTGGGCTGGAGCCTCCAGTGTGGCCGGGGTCAGGGACCCCCTGGCCGGATGGCAGCCCCAGTGTCCCAGCGGGTGGGAATTGGGAGTCCCTGCAGCCCCGGGGGCAAGGCTCGGGGCCCTGGGTCAGGGGTCCTCTGCGGGCCCCGCAGCGTGATGCCCTCCCTCCAGGACTGGAGCCTGAGATCCAGAAGCTGATCGCCAGGCACAAGCAGGAGGTGAAGAAGCTCAAGAGCGTGCACGAGGCGGAGCTGCTGCAGGCGGACGCGCGGGCGGCCCAGCGCTGCGCTCGCCAGGTGGAGGAGCTTCGGGAGCAGCTGGAGCGCGAGAAGGAGGCGCTGGGCCAGCAGGAGCGGGAGCGCGCACAGCAGCGGTGGGTGCCCTGGACACGCGGGCCTGGCCCGGGAGAGCTGGGACGTCCGGGGGGCGGGGGGCGGGGCTGAGCCCTCGGCCCTCGGTCCCGCAGCTTCGAGCAGCACGTGGAGCAGGAGCAGCGGGCTCTGCAGCAGCAGCGGCGGCGGCTCTACGGCGAGGTGGCCGAGGAGAAGGAGCGGCTGGGCCAGCAGGCAGCCAGGTGCCACCCGGGGGGGCCCGCCCGCCGCCCCCTCCCCCGGCCGCCCTGCTGGCCTTGCTGACCTGTCCCGGCCCACAGGCAGCGGGCGGAGCTGGAGGAGCTGAGGCGGCAGCTGGAGGAGAGCAGTGCGGCTGAGGGCCGGGCTCTCAGGGCCGAGTTCGAGAAGGGCAGAGAGGAGCAGGAGCGCCGGCACCAGGTCTGCGCGCCTCCCTCCCCGCCCCTCCCCTCCCGCTGCAGTGTGGGGCGCGCCCGTCTGGGGTGCAGGGGTCACCACCCAGCCCCGCCGGCCGGGGAGCTGGGCTGAGCCGGGCTGGAGTGGCGGGGCTCCCCGGCCAGCGCCCTGCGCACCCACAGCCTGGCGTGCGCGCCGGGGGCTCGGGGCCTGCTCTCACGGTGCTGCCACCCCCCAGATGGAGATGAAGGCCCTGAAGGACCAGCTGGAGGCGGAAAGACAGATGTGGGAGGCCAACTGCGCCAAGAAGGAGGTGGGGAGCGGGAAGCAGCCCCTGGCCGGCACCTCGGGTGTCGGAACAGCTGCGTGCGGGTTCCTGTCCCGTGGCCTCCCGTGGGCCCGGTCTGGGTTCCCCGGACTGGCCGTTCAGGGTTGGTGGTGGGGTTGGTGGATGCACCGGACCTGAGTGCGCTGGTTCAGGCCTCCTCCGGGGAGACTGGGGCCGGGGTGAGTCCCTCTGATGGCAGAGGAGGACCTTCCTCACCCTCCCTTCACCCACGTGGCTGCCCTTGAAACTAGCAGACACCGCCCACCCGTGTTCGGGGAGCACCGAGGAGGCTCCCTCCTCAACTTGCGGTGCCTCCCTCGGGAAGTGCCGGCCTGCACTGCCGGGTCTTCTGGAGAGAGGCTGTGTGGACAGGCGCTCCGGGCCATGCAGGAGCCGGTGACCCATAGGCCTGGGGACCGAGCAGCCTCCTGTCTGCCCCGTAACCATGTGCAGGCGTCACTGCATTTGTGAGGCACGTTTGTGGACGCGGGGCGGCTGGGTCAGAGCGTGAAGCCTGACGCGAGTCTCCCAACTGCCTGCCCTGAGCCCACCCCGTCGGGGCCCTGCCCGCCCCAGGCTGGAGGTGTCCAGTCCCCCCCTCGGACCCCGGGCCCCTGCCGGGTCCTGACCATGGGGCCAACGGGGCGCAGGGCAGGGCGAGGTCCTGTGGGCAACCCTGCGCCAGCCCCACCGAGCCCCTGCACCCCCAGGAGGCATGGCTGCTGACCCGGGAGCGGGAGCTGAGGGAAGAAGTCCGCAGGGGCCGGGACAAGGAGATCGAGCTGGTCATCCACCGGCTGGAGGCCGACATGACGCGCGCCAGGGAGGAGAGCGAGAGGGCGGCGGAGAGCCGGTGAGGCCCTGTCCCCGGCGCCCGGCTCGGCCCTGAGCGCCCGGGCCCCCTGACCCCGGCCCTGCCCTGTCCGCCCGCCAGCGTGCAGCGCCTCCGGGACAAGTACGACGCGGAGCTCTCGGAGCTGGAGCAGTCGGAGCGGAAGCTGCAGGACCGGTGCACGGAGCTCAAGGGGCGGCTCGGGGAGGCGGAGGGCGAGGGCCTGCGGCTGCAGGGCCTGCTGCGGCACAAGGAGAAGGAGCTGGCCCGCGTGACGGCGGTGAGCAGGGGCGGACGGCGGCCCCATCCCCACGCCCCCCCACCCCGGCCACATGCTCACTCCCTGCACACCCCCCCAGGTCAACGAGCAGCTGGTGGGCGAGCGGAGCGGCCTGGCCGAGGTGCTGCGCCGGGAGTTTGCCGACCGGCTGGCCGCCTCCGAGGAGGACACCCGGGTTGCCAGAGCCGAGCTGGCCGAGCTGCGGGCCCGCCAGCGGCTGGAGCTGGAGCAGCTCTCGCGGGAGAAGCAGGCGGAGCTGGAGGAGGTGCACCAGAGGTGGGCACGGCCCTGGGGGCGCACGAGGGGGTGGGTGGGGGGTGCTGGGTCTGAGAAGCGGATGCGGGCTGCGGGTCCGCCTCTCCTGGCAGCTGGGGTGGAGCTGGGCGTCCAGGCCGCTGGGGGCTCCGTGTGACGCGTGGCCCGAGGGCCTGGCCGGCTGAGCACCAAGCCCCCCAGCAGGACCGGCTCCCCAGGAGCGCCCCACGTGGGTCTGCAGAGAGGCAGCTCCCCGCACCCTCCACCCCCACACCCCCATCCCCGGCCTGGATGAAGCAGCTCCTGTGTGGGAGGAGTCTAGGCCCCGAGGGGTTAGGGGGGCAGCTCCCCTCCGTCCCAGGGCTGGGGTGGGGTGAGCACAGCCATCCCCCTGGCCCTTCTGGGACGGGGCCCCTCCCAGCCACTGTGCTGCTCCTCTGAGCTGCACACGGGCCCTGGGGTCTGGCCGGGGGTGAGGCCCCGAAGCCCACCGCGTGCTCCCCACAGGGTGAAGCTGGCCCTGACGAAGAAGGAGGAGGCCGTGCGCAGCCTCCGAAAACAGCATGAGGTGGGTCCCCGAGGCCGGGCCTGCCCGGGGGGCACGGGGTGGGGGCGACTCGGGCCTGACCCCTGGCAGACTGCGTGTTGCAGGCCGCGGTGAAGCGGGCCGACCACCTGGAAGAGCTGTTGGAGCAGCGCAAGTGGCCGTTATCGAGCGCCAAGTGACCACCGCAGCCCGGAGGGGTCGACAGCAGCAGGGCGGGGGGTGCCTGGTGTGAGGCGGACCCCAGCCCGGCCCCAACCCCACCGACCCCTCTATTCCTCCGCCCTGGGCTCCGGTCATCCTGACGTTAGAGCACCATGCCTGCATTTTAACAGTAAAGAGGTGTTTTTCATACTTTGTGCAGCCCCTGCCTCGTCTCTTTCTCCTGGGCTGCGGGCTGGGGTAGCAGGGGCTGGAGGCCAGGCATGGGGTGTCCCCAGCCCCTCCCGGTGCATGTGCCTGCTGCAGCCCCTGGGGCTGGGTCCCAGGCCCCCAGCAGAGAGAATGGCTCTTGTTCCAGCCTGGGCCTCGATGGGCCCTGTGGCTGTTGGTCCCCGTGGCTCCTGGGCCCTGTGGCTCTTGGCCCCCGTGGCTCCTGGGCCCCATGGCTCTCAGCCTCCGTGGCTCCTGGGCTCCGTGGCTCCTGGGCCCTGTGGCTCTCGGCCCCCGTGGCTCCTGGGCTCCGTGGCTCCTGGGCCCTGTGGCTCTCAGCCTCCGCGGCTCCTGGGCTCCGTGGCTCCTGGGCCCCCGTGGCTCCTGGGCCCCGTGGCTCTCAGGTCCTGTGGCTGGCCTGCTCTGCCCCAGAAGGGGCTCGGAGGCTCCTCCCCTTCCTCTCCAGCAGCCCTAGCGCCTGCTGTTCTCTCCCGATGGCTGGAGACAGTGTGGCCCTCCCAGGAGACCCTCGTTTTCCTTCCCTCACTTGAGGACACCCCCCCGGAAGTGCAACAGCCGGGAGCCCCTGAGGAGTGGGCACTGGCCAAGAACTGCCCGTGAGGAGGGGGGAGGCATGAGAGGGGAAGGCCGAGGTGCTCCTTGCGGACGCGCCTCCCCTCCCTCTGCCGGCCCTCGCTCACCACGGGCCTCCCCCTTCCTGCCGCCGCCCTCCCCGCTGCCTTGGGGTATGTCCAGCTGCGGTTTCCTCACCTGCACGAGAGTCTTTTCCCTCTTTGGTGCTGGGGCGGGGCGCCGCAGGGACACACACCCGCTCCCTCTGGCCTGACCCCTCCCGGGGCGGGAGCCTGGGCTGGCCCCTGGACAGCGTCCCCGAGCCCGAGCCCCTCCTCACGGGGCTGTCGCGTCCTGTGAGGTGCCTGGATCGGGAGGAGAGCTTGTGGCCATGCAGCCGGGTGTGGCTGGGGCATCCAGTTCCGGGGCGGGAGGTGAGGGGGGCTGTCCGGGTCTCTGCGGAGCTCCGGCCCCCACTCCCTGCTCCGTCCCTCAGGGCTAGGGTTGCCCTGCGGCTCACCCTCTCCACCGGCTGTTCCAGGATCCAGGCTGGCCTCTGACGCCTTCTGCTGGAGCCGGGAAGGGCGCGGGGTGGGGCTCCTCTAGGGGAGGGCGGCGGGCACAGCTCAGACCCCTCCCTGGGCTGCAGCTGCAGGCAGAAGGAGCTGACTGGTCATTGACTGCGGCCAGGCTCCCAGGAGCACGGCGGGGACGGCACGGGGGAAGACAGGTTTTCCTATCGAGGCTCTGACCTCCCTCCACCCACCAAAAAAAAAGGTATTTTTGTCTGAAGCTGTTATTAGGAGTTGCCATGGGGAAGTGGCTGTAAATTACTCAACTATGTAGTTTTGCAAGTAAGGTATTCAGCACATGGGAAGACGGTGGTGTCCAGAGAGCAGGGCAAGCAGGAAAGCCAGGAAACCCGTAGAGATGGGTGGAGGTGATGCTCCAACCAGAGGCAGGCCTGACCTCCCGGCCCAGGTGGCACTGGCCACCACCAGCAGGAGCACCCCAAAGCCCCCTGTGGACAGAAGAGGGAGACACCCTGGGTTTTTGGCGGGGTCCCTTCCCTGGATGACTATGGGTTATAGGGGCAGCTAGAGGGATCTCTGGCGCCACCTCACCTGGACCCCCTTACCAGGCCCCCTGCACCCGTGGCCCTCTGACAGACAACCTGCCTCCGACCCACCACCCTCTCTGGATACAAGTGACAGCACAGATAGGTCGTTGAACTTGCGGTTGGATCTGTGCTGCGCAGAACTCGGAGCCAAACAGACCCCCAGCCTGCCCTGTGGGGTGTGCGCTCCTGCAGGGGCCAGGCCAGGGGGCGGGGGCACTGACTGGCCTTGACCCTTCAGAACTCCTCTACTCCCTTCCCTCGCCTTTAAATGGAATTTTCTTTCCTTTCTCTGACTTCTTGGGGAGAGTTCTTAGACCACTGATGGTCGGGCTTTCCCTTCCCAGTCCATGCAGCAAACACTGAGTTTTCTTCCAAGCAACATGAGGTTTTGGTTTATTGTAGTTTGGTTATTCTTGGGTTCAAGATATTTTCTAATTTCCACAGTGGTTTCTGTGAACTGGGAGTTGTTTTGTGCTGCATTGCTTTTCTTTTTAGTTTACAGTTTCTAACTTGATTTACCTACGGTCAGAAAGTGCGTTCTATATGTTTCTTCAATGCTCTGATTCAATTGAGACTTGCTTTATGGGCACCATTTGGGCAATTTTGGTAAATATTTGTTGATTTAAGGAGAATGCAGTTGTTGGATGCAGAGTTGATCTGTATCATTTGGGTTGAGTTCATTCATGGTATTTCTAGTCTCCTGTATCCTTTTTTTTTTTTTTTTGTATCCTTTTTTTTTTAAAGATTTTATTTATTTATTCATGAGCAACAGAGAGAGAGAGAGAGAGAGAGAGAGAGAGAGAGAGAGAGAAGCAGAGACACAGGCAGAGGGAGAAGCAGGCTCCGTGCAGGGAGCCCGACGTGGGACTGGATCCCGAGTCCCCAGGATCACACCCTGGGCTGCAGGCGGTGCTAAGCCTCTGCGCCACCGGGGCTGCCCTCTCCTGTATCCTTAATGATTTATTTTCCCTCCTTGCTCTGTTGATTCCCAAGAGAAATGCTAAAATGTGCCACCATGATTGTGCATCCTCTCTTTCTCATTCCAGTTGGCTCATTTTTGCTTTATGAATTCTGAGGCTGTGTTAGTGGGTGTGTACATGTTTAGAGCTGTGTGTCTTCCTAGTGAACTGACCCTTCATCTTTATGAAATGGTCCTTTTTGTCTAGCAGTGCCTCTTGCCTGTGGTCTCTTTCATCTGATAGTGGTACCTGTACCCACTTGCTCATGGTAGTGTTTGTGTGGTGTATCTCTGTGATTCTTTTTACTTTCAGGCTTTGTGTGGTCCTCCAGTTAAGTATAACTTGAAAACGACCACAGATACTATGCAAATAAATGAGTGTGGCCAGGTCTGGCCTGCACTGGGCCATTTTTGGCCCCCGGTCCACAGGGACTTCTTCTGCTCTGAGGGGTAGTGAAGCAGAAGGATTGGCCTAGCTGTAGCCAGACTCCAGTCTCTGTGAAGACTGGCTTGGTTCTCCTGTCCACTCCCCACTTCTTAGAGCCCCAAGGCAAGCCTCTCCTCCTCCTCCCTGGCAGATACCAAACACCCAGGAGGCTGCTGGATGCCCTCCTCAGCTTCTCAGTCTCTTGGGCACTGTTACCAATGACTGATGAGCAACCTGTGCCAACATCAGGCTTACCTCTCAAAGCCTTTCTTCCCTGGGGTCTCAGATCCCCATGTCCTTGACACTTTTCTTACTCATAGTAAACATAACAAATACATAAATATTATGGTATATTAGTGGGAGGTGAGTACTATGGGGAAAGATATCAGGGCAAGGAGATGCAGAGCATGTAGCGAGGCGAGTGTGATGTGCAAACTGTGGGTTAGGATTGACTTCTTTGGGAGGTCACATTTGAGGGAATTTAGAAGGAGACAAGGGAGTTAGTCATGCAGATGTGAATCTAGAGAAGAGCATGCCAGGCAGGAACAGCCATGCAAAGGGAGCAGCATGGCTGGAATCAGGGCCTGGAGGAGAACCAGGACATGAGGGGCATTCCAAGGAATCAGCTTGACAAGGGAGCCTCTAGAGGGTTCTGAGTGGAGCGATAGATCTGACTTGTTTTTTCTAAGTAAGCTCTATACCCATCATGGGGCTTGAACTCATGACACTGAGATCAAGAGTTGCGTGCTCTACCAACTGAGCCAGCCCGGCGCCCCAGATCTGACCTCTATTTTTAAAGGACCTCCCTGCTGCTGGGTTGAGAACCACCTGTCAGAGGGTAGAGGCCGGGCAGCTAATCTGGGGGATATGGTAGCCACCCAGGCAAGAGGGGTGGTGATCAGGATGGTGGCAGGGACAGGGGGGCGTGGCTTCCTGAGGGTGGAGCCAGTGGGATTCTCTGGAAGGTGAGGAGAGGAGGAGGAAGGTCGGGCTGGTCAGGCCACCTCAGGCTCCTCCTTCCTAGAGGGTGTAGAGTCCCACACAGCAGTGGGAGGATGAAGCCCTCCTGTAAACCCGCCCCGATGCTCACCCCCACTGGTGGACCTGGGGGCCAGGTGGGGGGCCCAGTGCTTTCCCGGGTCCAGGTCCGGGATGGACGGGGAGTGCAGCCAGCGCTCCCCGGGTGTGGGCTGCAGAGCTCCCGGCCTGATCAGCCCAGGCCCAGGAATGATGCACAGCCGACTGGACTGGTGGGACTTGGGACTCCGTAGAGCTCGGCCTCGGGCTCTGAGATGACATCTTCACATGACCCGGGGCGTCAGGAAGCCACGAGGGCTCAGGAGTGGGGAGCAGGGCGCAGGGGGCAGGGAGCCCCAGCCCACAGGTGGGGCCTAAACCACAGGATGGAGCTCCCCCTAGGGGGCAAGCAGCAGAGCCCGGAGGCCCAGCTGGGGGCGGAGGGAAGCAGGCGGGCAGAGGACTGACCGAAGGTTTGCGGCTTGGGGCACATGCCAGGTCCCCCTCGGCTGCACCCTGGGGTAGCAGGTGTCCCCGCGCTGTGTCCCTGTGCAGCTGTATGAAGCCAGGGCAGCCTAGCAGGGGCCAGCTGGGGCTGGAGAAGGGGTGTCGGTACAGAGCACTGCCAGGAGCGGCGAGAGCCCCGTGGTGTGGGGACCGGGAGGCGGTGGGGCCGGGGCCGCTGCACCCACCCAGCCAGCCTGTGTGCCCCCCTCACTCCCACACTGGCCCACCCCCCCAGCTCACACACTCCACCCAAGAAACACTCGGGCTGCATCGTTCATTTAATGACACTGTTCTTCCATTTTCCTGGCATGCGCTGTGTCCACCCCCATGGCCCCCTCGGTCAGGCATGCGAATGTCCCACGATGCCCAGGGCCGAGCGTGGTACTACTTCTTCTTTGGAACTTTTTCCTTTTTGATCAGTTCAGAAAATTCTAGGATAGGAGACAGATTTCTAGTAAATAATCCCCTGGCCTTGTGCCCCTCAAGGCCTGCAGACCCAATGGGGAGGCACGCCCCATTTTATGAGGGGGAGTCTCACCTGTAGGGGATCCCGTGGCCTGCCCTGCTGGGCCCTGAGGAGCAAGGCCGACCAGAGCTGTGCCGTCTGCACCCCCCGCGGTTGCTGTGGGCCCTGTGTCCCCACCCAGGGCCTGCGTGGTGGACTAATGATGGACTGGGTCATCCTGCCTTTCTCAGTGGGGAAACTGAGGCCCAGTTGAGAGGCTGGGGCGCTGAATCCTGAGCCATCCCCTCGGCCAGGCTGCCCTCTGCGATCCTGGGGCTACCTGGCAAGGCAGGCTTTGCGGGCCCAGAGAGCTGAGCTCAGGCTCCCAGCGGGCGGGGCGGTGTGGAGGCCTGTCCGTCCTGGGCCCCGAGCCTCGCTCCGCTGTTCTCAGGGGCCACCGTGCTGCCTTCTGCCTTCTGGTCCCCGAGCCAGCCCGAAGGGGTGCTGTGTGGGGACCAGACCTCGGGGCCTTGGGCTCTGGTTCCCACCTTCAAACCTCCCCCTGCCCCTCAGACCACCCCGCCCCCGCCCAGCCGACCCTCGCCCACTTAGAGACCGTGGGCCCCCCCGCCCCCGCACACTCAGCATCTCTGACGCTTGGTTTCCCGCTGTGCGGGGCTGCACCCACCCAACATGGCCGAGCGCCCCGTGCCCGGGGGTGGGGGCCAACTGGAGGCTCCTGGCGTCCCCCCCAGTCCGCACCCACCCACCTTCGAAGTCAATCCTCCCGTCGCCGTCCGTGTCGGCCACCTGGATCATGGCCTCGGCCTCCTCGTCCGTCAGCGGGGCAGTGGGCCCGCTGCTGGGAATGGTGGACAGGATGTACCTGGGGTGGGGGGCGGGGGCGGGCTCGGGTCAGAGCTGGGGGTCCGGCCGGCACCCAGTGGTTTGCACAGGGCCCCCTCCCCGTCCTACAGGTGGGGAACGAGCCCTGCTGGAGGGGGTGTCCGGGCCCGGCCCCAGCGTGGGGTGCCTAGACTTTCTGGCCGGGCCCGGCCCCCCGGGGTGCTGGGGGGCTCAGTACCCCACCCCCGGCCGGGGGCCATTACTTGATCTCGTTCCACTCGATGAAGCCGCTCTTGTCCTTGTCCAGGGTCTGGAAGGCCTGGCGGATGGCACTGTCCAGCTGGCCCGCGGCCTGGAACTTCTGCATGTACTCCAGGAACTTGAGGTAGTTGAAGGAGCCTGGGACGGCCGGGCGTGGGTCACCAGGGCCCAGGGGGACGCTTCCGCCCTGCGGTGGGGACGGCCCCCTCCCCCCACCCCGCGGGGCTGGCGGCTCAGCCCCGGGAACGGGGAGCCCGCCGATGGGGCTCCTGCGGCTCCTGCGTCCGCGGCCCGGCCGGGCCGGGGCGGGGGGACAGTGCCGGGGACGCGGGGCGCGCTCTACCGTGATGCCTCATGTCCGTGGGCAGCAGCTCTATGTCCTTGTCCGACAGGGACGTGCCCATAGCCAAGGCCATCTTCTTCATCTGAGAGGAGAATTCCTCGTCCATCGTGGCCCTGCGGGGGATGGGAGGCAGCTTGGGGGGCGCGCACGGCAGGGGACAGGGCGCTCTGCTGGGACCGGAGCAGACACAGTCCCTGCAGGTGCCAACTCCTGCCTCCTGAGCAGGGTCCCCAGGGGCCCAGACCAGGCGTGTGGCTGCCCTTGACCGCAGAGGACACTCCTGTGCCCGGGGCCCCCTCTTGCCGGCGGGCCATCCTGAGTGTCACTTGCTCTCACGGAAGAGGCCGAGGCCCCCAGACGGTCAGTGAAGAGCACAAGGCCCTTCCCTTGGCTCCCAACAGGTGGTGGCTGCCCTCGGCCCCCTCAACGCCGCCAGGGAACTTCTGTCTGTCCTTTCAGGCCTGTCTCAAAGCCGCCTCCTCCGGGAAGCCGCCCCGTACCTGAGGCCCCACCTCCTTCCCCCGTGACTGCGGCCCACAGCCCTGGCCTCGCCCTCCCAGGCCCCGCAGCGGGGCGTGCTGACAGAGGCCAGCCTTGGGTTGGCTCCGGGAGATGGGCGCCCGGGCGCCCCAAGCGGGGAGGCCTGCTGCCCCCTGTTCACGGAAAGTCGCTGTCAAGCAGGAGCCACTGAGGCAGGCCAGGCTTCCAGCCGAGCGGGTGGGGGTCTGGTCACAGGCTGACGGGCCAGCAGGTGGGGACCGGGCTGTCCTGTGGCCCTCAAGGCAGTGCCTTGTGACCTGCCGGGCTCTCGGGTTGCTGTCCCCAGGGGGGGTTGGGTTCTGGGGCTTGTGGCAAAACAGCTATTTCAGAGGCTCCTTGGCCTTCTCAAAAGTTCACGAGGTTGCAGAACTTTCTGGAACATACTCCCAGGACCAGGGGGGCAGCCCAGGGGCCCATGCATCCTGCGTGGGGCTGGGCAGTGGCCGGAGGGATCTCTACTCTCCTCCCGATAGAGGAGCCACGGGTCAAAGGTTGCGGCTCAACCCTGGCAGGAGCCTGTGGGGGGCAGGGCGTGCTGCCTATGCCCCCGGACTTCCTGGCCCGGGAGCACCCCACGGCTGCCCTGGGCCTCGGTCTCCTCATCTGTGGAGTGGGGAGACCCCTGCCCATCCTGCCCCT
The DNA here is from genome assembly GCF_011100685.1 of Canis lupus familiaris. Classification (NCBI taxonomy): domain Eukaryota; kingdom Metazoa; phylum Chordata; class Mammalia; order Carnivora; family Canidae; genus Canis; species Canis lupus. The sequence goes on from NC_049230.1 coordinate 1,726,929, forward strand.
TCTCAGGGTCAAGTGAGGAGCCAGGAAGGAAGGTAGATGCTGGGGGAAGGGCTCCGGGCCTGAGATGGGCCTGGAGCGGGTCCCCGGCCGTCGTGCCCGGAAGGAGGCTCCTGGGGGGCTGGCCTGGGAGGCGGGGGGCAGCTGCCATCGGAGGCCCGCTCAGAGGCGAGACCCGGCTTCCGCTCTCCCGGGCCAGGGTCTCAGAGCTCTGTGCTGCAAGGAGGTGCCCTGCCCGCCCCCATGGGCACCCTGGTTGTGCCTCGTCGCCAGCCAGTCCCACACGGCTGCTGTCAGGGGTGCCCCCGCAGGAAGGCAGGGGAGCCCAAGCTCGGAGCTGGAGCGGGGGCGAGCCCGGGGCCTCGGCCGCCCCGTTAGTTTATTTATAGCCCTGATCCAGGGCCCGGGCCGCAGCCGCACTCACCCCAGAGGGAGGCTGACGTGTCCCGCCAGGGCTGGGGGCTGGGAACTGCGGGCACCACACAGAGCCAGCGTCTGGTGGCCCGGGTCCCCCCCAGCCTCCTGGGCTGCTCCCACTTGGTGCCTCCCGAGCACGACCCCTCCCTCCCTCCCTCCTCACCCGGACGCCCGCCGTCCTGGGGCCGCGTTCTGCTGGCATCTGCCAGCGAGTCACCCACCAAGCTCAGGTGCTGACAGGAGAAGAACGCTGCACGGGCTGGGGGCGGGGGTAACTGAGGCAGGGGGCCCAGCAGGGGGGGCCTGGGTCCCAGGGAGCGCGGGGCTGGGGGCTGACAGAGGCAGGGACTCACGTGAAGCCGTGAGGGTACCTCCAGAGTCAGTGGGTCTGTTGGCCCTGGGGGCTCCCGGTCCCCCACTCCGCACCTGGGGTCCTGAGGTCTCGGCCTCCCCACACGGCTCCCCAGCTCCTGGCGCTGTCGGAGGCCACGGAAGCGAGGTGCACCCCGGGCCCACCCCTGCGGCCCCCAGCTGCCTCCAGACTGGGGCTCCCCCGGGGCCGCCCCTCCCCCTCCGCCTCCTTGCCCTGCATGCCCTGGGCCTCCCTGCGGCCTCCTCGGCCCCCCGGGCCTCTGCTTGTCCTGTGGATGATAACGCAGCTGGGAGCCCGGCTGGGCCTGGAGCCCACACCGCCCCTCCCGGGCAGGGCTCACCTCCGCCTGGTTTCCCTTGAGGGTTCTGGGGAGGCAGGTCAGGCTGGGGTGCTGAGAGTCTGCCCCAGGGGCCCCAGCTTTTATACCTGCGAGCACTGGGGCTATTGACAGCCGGGCTGCACCTGTCCCCCAGCGCCTGCCCCTCCCGGCCACTCCCGCCTGGCGCTGCCTCCCCCAGGGGCTCACTGGCACTTGGCGCCTCCACGCGGGGCAGGCTGACCCTGGGCAGCGCCCGGCCTCCCCGAGCCCAGGGCGGGGGGGCGAGTGGGCAGCTCGGGGGCAGGTGCGGTGTCCGCCGCGTTAGGTCCACCCTGCCCCCGGCCGTACCGTGTGAGGGAGGGCATCCAGGACGGGCTGGCCGGGGCCGCCAGGGTCACGGGGGCGTGCAGACTCACCTGCATGTCCGAGAAGCCACTGGACCGGGGACCTCCTCTGGTGAGCAGCCAGGCCGGGCAGCTGTCCTTTGTCCCTGGGTCACCGTGGGGGACCAGGGAGCCACGGTGGGGCGGACCAAGCGGGGGAGGGCAGGGGAGGGTCCGTCAGCCCCAAGGTCGTGGGGAGCAGGGCCGTGGGACCCCAGGCAGTGCTGGCCTCTCCCTGGGGGGGGCCTGAAAGACAGTCACCGGCTTGAGCACAAGGAGACCAACGCAGACGCACCCAAGGGCTCCTGCCCGACACCCCTCAGGTCCTCTGGTTTTTAACAAGCTGCACAGACCCCCGGGGCAACCTCTTCCCAGCCCCTGGCCACCACCAGCTGCCCTCCGTGCGGCTTCCCTGCTCCGCATTTTGCACGGCGTGGACGCGGCTCTGAGATCTGCTTTCTCTGCGTGAGAGTCGCTCGCGCATCCCCGGGAAATTCACACGTCCTGTGCGCCGCCTCGTGTAATGGCTTCACACGAGGCCGGCCATGCTCCAGAAAGTTCCTCCACTGGCCGCCTGCTGCCGGACCCTGAACCGATCCCAGCGTTTTGCTGGTAGAGATGCTGTTTCAGCGTGTGTCTCTGTGGGGGGGCGTCTCTGGCTCCGAGGCCGCCTGGGAGCTCTCCGTCGTGCTCGTGTGCTCGGCCCAGCGCAGGGTACACACCTGCACACGCCCGCGAGGCCCCCAGCAGGCAGCACTTCCCCGCGCCGCACGTGGCCCTACGGGGGAGGCCGTTGCGCACAGGCAGGAGGAGCCACACGCTCCCCAGGCCGATGGACCCCGACCCTCACGTGGACAGGAAGAAGCCAGTCACGGAGGAGCCCATGGCGCACGGTGCGGTTTGTATAAAATACCTCGAATTGGCAAATCCACGGACCCACAGAGACAGAGGGCAGGTCGTGGCTGCCGAGGGCTGGAGGGAAAGGGAGTGAGGAGTCAGTGCTGACCAGGTACAGGCTTTTCTTCTGGAGAGGGGAGAATGTTCTAGAACTGAATAGAGGTGGTGGTTGCACACTGTGAACGTGCTGAATGCCCTTGAATGGTTCATGTTAAAATGATTTGTTTTACATCATGTGCATTTCCTGGATTTAAAAAAAGGGGGGGGGGCAGTCCTTGTGGCTCAAGGGTTTAGCACCTGCCTTCAGCCCAGGTCATGATCCTGGGGTCCCCGGATCAAGTCCCACGTCGGGCTCCCCCCAAGGAGCCTGCTTCTCCTTCTGCCTGTGTCTCTGCTTTTCTCTCTCTCTCTCTCTGTCTCTATGAATACATAAATAAAATATAAAAAAAAAAAAGGAATAGGGGCCCCCGGGCAGCTCCGTAGTTGAACATCTAACTTTGGCTCAGGTCATGACCCCGGGGGTCCCGGGATGGAGTCTCGCATCTGGCCCCCTGCTCAGTCTACTTCTCCCTCTCCTGCTCCCCCTGCTGGTGCTCCTTCTCTCACTCTCTGTCAAATAAATAAATAAAATCTTAAAAAAAAAAGAAAAGAAAGAAAAAGAAATATGCAGAACAGGAAACGATGCTTTTAATGAAGCATAAATCAAACAGGAAACATAAATAAGCAGCAGGACTGGCCAAGCGCTGAGCCGGCCCGCCTGACCCCACGAGGGAAGCCCCTGGAAGACCCAGTCTGTGTCCACCTCTGTGGGGGCTGCACATGAGGGGTGGGGAGCCTGCCGCACCTCCTCGCCCACAGCTCTGTGGCCCCCACGCTGGGCTGAGCTGGCCTGGGGGCAACTCTGGGGACACTGTCCTCCCCCCACATATGCAGGCCCTACAGCCCTGCCCCTCCCACGTGGAGCAAGTGTGGGGTGGGGGGCCGGCCCTGGGCCCCCCCGCGGCCCCCCCAGCCCTGCCCCGAGCCCCAAGAGTGTGAGGCCGGTCAGCCCTTCTGTTCTAGCGAGCAGTGAGGACAAGAGCCTCGGCCTCCTCCCAGGTCACGGCGTAACCCCCTGGGGGTGCTGGGGGTGCTGGGGGCACCTGGCTGGCTCTGGGCACTGGCACCCTCCGCAGAGGCCCCCTGCCCTCTGAGGCCTCTTGGGGAAGAGCCGGGACCCCTTTCATCCTCACCCCGCCGAGCACAGCTGGGGTGGGCAGGCTTGTGGAGGAGACTTCTGCGTCTGGGGCCTGTCCACCAGCAAGTTCAGGGGGCGAGGGACAGTCCCCTCCCCTTTGCAGCGGCACCCCCTCCCCCACAGATGGGGGCAGGCTGTGAGGACAGTAAGGAGCACCTGACCCCCTCCCCCACCCCCAGCCTGTGGCCACGTCCCCTGTGCAGGGGGCCTGGGGGTGCAGGGGTGCCAGGTCCCTTGGGGCTGAAGGCCCAGCAGGCAGGGTGTCCCCGGGGCAGTGCCCACTGTGGTGCCCACATGAGGGGTTGTGGGCGGGATCCGGGCAAGCTCAAACGCTAACATGTCTTCTTATTATAGGCGGGACTCTACGGACACCCACACCCACCCTGTGCCCTTGGCCCTGCCCCTGTGTCGTGGGATGGACAGTGCCCCCAGAAGGTATGTCTGTGTCCCAGTCCTGTCAATAGGATCTCCTTTGGAAATAGGGTCTTCATCAATGTGCTCAAGTTAGTGTGGGGCCCTATAGTTAGCACCAGGCCCTACAGTGAGCCCGGGGCCCTGAAGCCAGCATGGGGCCCTTCTGGATCAGGCTGGGCCCTCAGTCCACTGGCTGGCTCCTTATGAGAACAGGAGAGACCCAGGGGATGGTGTGGCAGGGCCTCAGGCACAGACCGCTGGTGCCCCTGGGAGCTGGAGGAGGCAGGCGGGGGTCCCCTAGCCCATCAGCGCCCGGGGCTGCCAACAGCTCAGTGCCAGGCCCCAGAGTCGTGGGTCCATTTCTGCTGCTTTGTGGCCCAGGTTCGTGGTCATTTGTGAGGGCGGCTCCAGGACGTCCAGCCTCAGGTGAGGACTCGGGCAGTGTGGCTCCTCCCTTATTAGGGGCCTGGATGCCCCGGGGGGGGGGAACACAGGAGGCCTCCCCCCCAGGCTGGCCGGGCTCCCTGGCTCCGCGGCGCCTGGCATGGCCAGACCAGGGTGCGCATCTGAGGCTGGATGTGAGGGGTGCCCGGCTGACGGGTGAGCGGTCCGGGCTCCCCAGGCCTCAGGCCGCGCTGGCTGTTCCCGCTCTTGCGTGGGTTTCCTCAGTGATTCTGACTCTCTAGCGTATTTTACATTAAAATATCAGCCACCTGCTTACGGAGTTTGACGGCTTTGCTGAGCTACAACTCCTACACCACAAAGGTCAGTGCTCAGAATGCACAATTCAGGGTTTTGTGCGGATAGTCACAGGGTTGCACAACCACCTCCTCTGTTCCAGAACACGGTGATCACCCCAGAAGCGGGCCCTGCGCCCCTTCGCGGGTCTGCCCCTCCCTGCGCCACGGCTCTGTGGTCAGGGGCAGTGTGGTCCCTCACACGGATGCCCATGGCATCTGTCCCTCCTCGCCTGGCTTCTCTGCCTGAGCACGTCTCCCAGGTCCCCATGTCCCAGCAGGTGTTTGAGGACAATGCACCACACTTCGTGGGCCCACTCACCTGTAGACAGACATAACCCCCGAGTTTCTGGGGCCCCTTGGTGCCCCCCTCATGTCACCCCACCTGGCCCCAAAGGGAGGGGCCTCCCCTCTCCTGCATGTCCTCTGGGCCCAGACTCCTTTCTGTGGACACCCTTCCCGGCCTGGCCTGCGCCCTCGGGTCCTGGGTGGGGCAGGCAGGACGTGGGCTTGCCCCCGATGGGACCCCTGGGACCGTAGGTGCAGAGGCTCTTGGCCATGACCCCGGTCTCCGTGGGCCGAGGGAAGCTCACTGTGTGTCCCGTGGTGGAGAAGCCAGGGAGGAGGCGTGACTGCCAGCCGGGCCTCTGTGGGTGGAAGCAGGGCCTTGGGCAGTGGCCACTCAGGTAGGTGGCAGCCCTGCCCCGGCCCTTATCGGGCCCAGCCCCCGCTCCGCTGTGGAGGGCTCTGGGGCATCCTGCCTGCCCCAGCTCAGGGGAGGAGGGCGCGCGTCCTCAGGAAACTGGGGCCACCCCAGATTGGCCTGCCCTGTTTCTTCTCAGAGGTCAGGGGACTTGACCCCCGGCCCGGAGGCCAAGGAAAGATTCCCAGGCAGCCCGACTGGCCCCGAGCACCTCAGCTGCGCCCTCCGCGGGGCTGCCAGGCCCTGTCCCCCCAGGCGGTCTCATCACAGCCGGGGCTCCGGAACCCCTGGACGGACAGCAGTGCCCGTCTGGGGGGAAGCAGGCAGACAGACGTCCCCTGAATTCCAGCGCCAGCCTCCCTGCCCCATGCTGGGCCGACAGTGAGCGCTTGCTGGTGGGCCACAAGTGGGAAGCACTGATCCAAGGGACAGATTCATGGGCGGGGGCACCTGGGACACCTCTAGCTCAATGGTCACTGTGCCGGGGAAGTAGCTCCTGGTCGCCCGGGGGGGAAGGGGTGTCACTCTGGCCAAAAGGGGTGGGAGTGTTGCCCCTGGAGCCCCCGGGGTCTTCCCCTGCCCTGCCTGGACCCCAGAGGACGGTCCGTGGCCCCAAGGCTCCAGGATGTGGCCCACCCTCTGCCTAGGCTTGTGCTGCAGGCGGCCGGAGGGTTGGGAGTGTGTGCACATGGTGGCGCACACAACTGTCTCCTGACCCTGGTCCCTGAGGCCGGCCACAGTGATGCAGAGGCTCGGGGCAAAGGTAACTCAGGGCCACGGGTCACCTCCCCTGCCTGTCCCCAAGGGGCCTCCCCGGCCTCGTGGGTATCTGGGGTGCCCCCTTGGGTGGGCAGAAGCAGGCCCCTCTACACGGAGCCAGGCGGCATTGGGCTTGCCTCCTGGGTGGGGAGGGGAGGTCGCGGACGGTGGACCCGGCCCCCTTCCCGTGGGTGCGCTCCTGGGGCAGAGACCTCAGCCCGCCCCACCCCCAGGGGCCTCCCTGCTCCTGGGGCTGGGATCAGAGCACCTGCCACAGGGCAGGCCGTCTGCCGGGCCACTCCACCTGTGGCTCTCTCACCGTCCACAGCGGCCTGTGGGGCAAAGCCTCTTAGAGCAGCTGCCACACAGCCAGGGCCAGTTGGAAGGTTCTGGATGCCCTGTCCTCCACGGGCCTGTGGTGGCGGAGAACTGCCCACAGCCTCCGGGAGGGACTTTCTACACCGGGAGCCCCCTCAGGAGAAGGGCAGGTTTAGGCAGCCTCTCCCTAAGGGGTGGACTCCTCGCCCGGAGCACCAGGCTCCCTCCCGCTCCCCAAAGCCCCCGGGCCTGGGAGGGGGAGCAGGTCCCTGGGGGGGGGGAGCAGGTGCCCCCTCCTGCGCCCCCCCTGCCCTCCAGCGGGCCCTGCGCAGGGGCTTTGCTCACCACCCGGGGGATGGACCGCGCGGAAGGAGCCTGACCCGAGTTACATAAAACCCAGATGCTCAACCACCCCCCCCCCCCCCGCTCCCCCCCCCGCAGCGGGCGCGCATCGGGCAAGATGGCGAGGGGGGGCGGGGAGGGGACGGTCCCCGGGTGCCCGGCTGTGCGCCCCGGGCGGGGGCGGGGGCGGCCTCCTCCTCTCCCCGGTCGCGGGCTGCACAGGCGGGCGGCTCCTGCAAAAATACCCCCAAGGGCGCCGCCCCAAGGGCGCGGGCCGGACCCGCGCCTCCGAACCTGCGTGTGCGGCCCGCGCGTGGCCCCCCTGCGCGCCTTCGCATCCCCCTGCGTGCTCGTGCGCCCCGGTGTGCCGCCCGCCCGCAACTCCCCGCCGCGGGGCGCCCCCCAGCCCCCGGCGCGTCTCCGTGCCCCCCAGCTCCCCCAGCTCCCCCCGCCCGTGCCTCCCAGCTCCCCCAGCCCCCCAGCTCCCCCCGCCCGTGCTCCCCAGCTGCCCCCGTGCCCCCCAGCTCCCCCAGCCCCCCAGCTCCCCCAGCCCCCCAGCTCCCCCCGCCCGTGCTCCCCAGCTACCCCCGCCCGTGCCCCCCAGCTCCCCCCGCCCGTGCTCCCCAGCTACCCCCGTGCCCCCAGCTCCCCCCGCCCGTGCCCCCCAACTCCCCCAGCTCCCCCAGCCCCCCGTGCTCCCCAGCTCCCCCCGCCCGTGCCCCCAGCTCCCCCAGCCCCCCAGCTCCCCCAGCCCCCTGGCTCCCCCCGCCCGTGCCCCCCAGCTCCCCCAGCTCCCCCCGCCCGTGCCCCCCAGCTCCCCCCGCGCGTCTCCGTGCCCCCCCAGCCGCGGAGGGAGCCCCCCCCGCCCGCGCGCGCTCCCGCCAGTGTTTTCGGACTGCACCAGCCCCAGCCCCGCGGCGCCGCCGAGCCTCCTCGTCCGCGCCCCGCCCGCCCCGCCCGCCCGGGCCCGCTCCTGCGGCTGCGGCTGCGGCGGTGGGCGCTCGGGGGGCGCTCGGGGGGCGCTGCGGGGCGCTCGGGGGCGCTCGGGGGCGGCGGGCAGGGCGCGCTCCGCACCTGCGCGGCCCGGCGATGGCGCGGCGCGGGCCGGGGCCCCGGGCGTCCTGAGCGAGCGCCAGCCGGGGTGCCCGCGCCGCCGGCCCTGGCCATGTCGTCGTCCTTCTTCAACCCCAGCTTCGCCTTCAGCTCGCACTTCGACCCCGGTGAGTCCGGCGGGGAGTCCCTGGCCCTGCTGCCGCCGACCGGCTGCGCCCCCAGCCCCCCACTGCGGACATGGTGCCTTCCTGAGCCACGGTTTCCTCTTTTGCATGGAAATTAACCCTTTGGGCACCCTGAGCCCAGCCGCAGAAGGAGCTGCTGGCGGGAGGGCCCCGGCGGCGGGCAGGCGGGCAGGCCGCGGGGCTGGCACCTGGCAGGGGTGGGCGCGGAGGGCCGGCCGCGTCTCTGGGGATGCCTCGGGCACAGGTAACTGGGGCAGGAGGGCCCGCATCGGGCCCAGGTGTCCAGGGGAGGAGGTGGCCAGGGGCGAGGGTCCCCTGGGAGGGTGGGAGTGTCACCTTTGGGGCCCAGGCCTCCGTGGCCCCTTGCCCGTCCGTGGTCTCACCGTGGGAGCCTCTCTCGCTGCCCAGAGCCGGTTCCGGGGAGCCCTGCCCGGCGGCCCAGCAGCCTGCACCGGGAGCTGGGAGCAGCGGCCTCCCGCAGGACAGAGCCCACCGGGCAGAGGCTCGGGAGGTGGAGCCCCGTGGTGCCCAGGCCCCCTGCATGGCCGGGGGAGGTCCAGGTGGCCGGCCTGGGGGGCACAGCGTAGCTGGCTGCGAGGCCCCGGGGCCCGGGCTCTCACCTTGCCGGGCAGCTGGCACCGGCCGCCTGTTTACTCATGGCTGCTGGCATCCTGGAGGGGTGGGTACCGCGGGGGGCGCAGGGGGCACGGGGCCTGGGACAGCAGGAGGCCCGCGTCCGTCCCCGGGAGGGGGTAGGCTTCCTTGCCTCTATGTCACCAGCTCCAGCCCTCCTTGGTCCGAGTGGGAGAGAAATCCCTGTCCTGGAGCCCTGGCCCAGGGGCCAGAGTCCCACCCACATGTCACTGGAGCTCGGGCACAGGCCAGTGCAGCCAAAACAAAGCCAGGCACATGTGACAGGCTCTCCTGGGTCTCCCGCCTGGAGCCGGGCCGGCGTGTGCGGCCATGCGCGGCGTCCCCTGGGCACAGCCCCATCTGAAGGCATCTGCTCCTGGGGGAAGGGAGCTGACGTGAGGTCTGTCTGCTGGGTTTAGGGTGTGGGTGTCAATCCCTCAGCAAAGCCTTCCCAGGCCATCGGCCCCCAGGGCTCGGGAGCTCGATGTCACCCGCGGACGGCCCAGCGTCTGGGTGGCAGCAACCCCAGGCCCCGCCAGCCTAGGCACAGCCCTCCGGGCGGCTCCGGCCACTGGTCCCCGCAGCCTGCGGGCCGGGAGGTGGGGGGCCGACCCCAGGACTGCGGCCGTGGAGCTGCCGGCAGGGTCGGGGATGCGTGGGCACATGTGCCAGGACTGGCCCTGGGATCACCACCCCCTCCCCTGCCCTCCCCCGCCTCTCCCCGCTCTGTGGCGCCCGAGCTGCCCTGTGTGGGGTTCGGCCGCCACGTCCCTACGCTCGGTGTGTCCTGGCACCAGACCCTGCCCCCACTTCCGAGGACCAGAGCTTTGCGGGGCTTGCAAGTGTTTGCGTAAACAGCTGCGATCGTCGTAATTATAACGTGTCAGTTTAACGACGTACAGGGAAAGTTGTCTTCAGGAGGGCAGGGGGAGGTCCCCTCGGCAGCCCTGGATGGCGGCAGTGGGTGATGGCTGGGGTGCAGGGCTCCGTGCCGGCCCCCACGTGGGCGAGGCAGGGCCCCCTGGCCTCCCGCTAGATGCCCGGCCCCGTGGAGTGTCTCTGGCGCTGTCTTCTCATCGGTAAAAATGGGACAGCAGGGCCTGTCCCCCCCCCGCCCCCGGCCCTCGTGCGGTGGAGTGCTGGGGAAGCTTGGCGCTCCGTGAACAAAGATGCTGTTTGGAGAGGGTGGCGGTGAGCCCACGGTGGCTCCGTGGCGTTCCTCTGTCCCCAGAGTGGAGGGGGGTTCCTTCTGAGGGCTGCTTGTGTGTGGAGGGCTGGGGCGCCTTGCTCGGGCCAGCAAGCCCAGGGGGCAGGGAACACCCGCGCCCTCGGCCACCTGGGAGTCTGTCCCTGTGGCTCCCCCTCCAGGGTGGACGGGGAGGCCGGGCCCAGGCCGCACCTTCACCAAGTCACCCGCAGGCCACGTGTGCTTCCTGGGATTCCCTGGAGGTTGCCGCGGGGGGTGCAGCAGGGACGGTGGCAGTTGTGTTGAGAAGGGGACTGAGCTTGAGGCTCAGGCTGTGAGTACGGGTTCCAGGGGGGCCCGGGGCTGGGGAGCCCTTGCCCAAACCAGCGCCCTGCGGGGCCGCCACCAGCTCTCATGTGTGGGTGGGACTGGGGTGCGTGAGGGGGCAGGCCTGCACGCGTGCTCTCGGGGTGGGCTGCCACTTGTGGGGTCCAGTGCTTTCTCCCACGGTATGGGTGGCTGTGGGGGATTTCCTCATGCCCTCGGGGCTGTGTGGCCTTGGGCTGATCCCTCAAGCTCCCGAGACTCGGCTTGGCGCAGGTGACCCCTCACCCTGGGGAGACCGGCTGGACAAGGCCTGAGGGGTGCCGGGGGTGCCACATGCTGGGTCGGGAGCAGTTGGGACGGGATGGCCCTGGGGGACTGGGGGGTCCCAAGGCAGGAGACTGGGCGGGTGGGGCCTGGGGGGGCCTCGGTCAGTGGCTGGCAGGTCCAGGCCTCGCTGGAGCTGCTGCGGGTCCCTGACCCACCGAACACAGCGAGTCCCCGGCCCGTAGGGTGCCGGCTGACCGGCTGGGGGACCTGGAGGTCAGGGACACTGCGCAGACCCGGCGCCCCTGCCCCTTCCCCCAGCCCCTTGGCTCCCGTCCTGCCTGGGTGCTCACCTCATGTTCCCTCCGGGGAGAGGCCTGCCTGGGGGGCACTGGGGGGCAGGTGGGGAGCCCTCTCCCTGGCGGCAAGTGCACGGCGGCCGCAGTTCTTGAACCTGGTGGCCTCTGCTCTGCGGCCTGGCTGGGGCGCCAGGGACCCACCCTGCGGCCAGCGCCGCCACCCTTCCTCGCGCCCGGGAAGGGCGGCCCCCGGGTGGGGGGCGCGGGGGGCTTTGCTTCGGGCACCTTCTCCAGGGAGCCAGCCTCTGCCTTTCCTCCCCCCGGGACCCTGCTCCCACACCAGCAGGTACGCTCACACGCATGCACACACACGTGCACACACATGTCCCCAGAAATGTTAGTAAATGTTTGTACGCCTCTCACGGACACTGTAAACACGTGCTCACACACACCGGCACCTCTCACGTGCACACATGCATAGGGGTGACCCCGGCGTGTGCACACCTGCACACGTGCTCTTCACACAGCTGAGCACACACAGGTGCCTGGTGCGTACACCTGGGGCAGAACCCGTTGTTTAAAATATGTGGTTACCGGGGATCCCTGAGTGGCTCAGCGGTTTCGCGTCTGCCTTCAGCCAGGGCCTGATCCTGAGGTCTTGGGATCAGGTCCCGCGTCGGGCTCCCTGCATGGAGCCTGCTTCTGCCTCTGCCTGTGTCTCTGCCTCTCTCTCTCTATCATGAATAAATAAAATCTTTAAAAAATTAAAAAATAAAAAATAAATAAAATAAAATATGTCGTTACCTCCTTGGGGGCGGAGGGTGTCTCCTGGGCGAGGTGGCCCCGTGTGTGGCCTCTTGACCCTCTGGCTGCCCATCCCCCCACCCGCCGTGGGAGAGTCCATGGGGCAGGGCCCGCACTGGGGCTGGACCCCAGTCCCTCCGAGGCCTGACCGGCTCCCCAGCCTTCGGTGACCTTGAACTAGGCGCAGTGGTGCCCCTGGCTTTTGAGTGTGGCCTTCCCCGCCACCCTGTGGTAGGCACTTGGGCTCCTGACTCGCTCAGGCGGCCCCCGGGGCTCCCAGCCGCCCCCGCCCTCCGCGGCCTGCGGTGCCCTGTAGATGCGGCGCCCGTGCCCACCCGGGGGAGGCTTCAGAAGAAAGGGAGGGAGGCAGGTGCGGCGGCCTGGGGACCTGCGCGTCCACCGCCCGCCCCTCGTGCAGGACCGGGCGCCAGCAGGACGCGGCCTTGCCTCCCCGCCCCGGCAGAGGAAGCGGCAGAGGAAGCCGGGGCAGGGCCGCGGCCGAGCCAGTTCCCAGGCGGCCTGTGTGGGCCGCGGCCGCCGAGCCCTGGGGCCGGGCCCCTGGTGCCCTGAGCGGGGTGGGGGTCTCCCGAGGCCACCCTGGGTGGGACCGCCAGCCGGAGCACATGGGAGCACCGCCTGAGCCGGGTACGGCGGGGGGGGGGGGTTCCTGGGAGGACGCGGTGCCCGGGGCGGCGGCTTGTCGTCACGAGGGCCGGGCCCTGGCGGAGGAAGTGGCAGGACAGGAACGGGCAGGGCTGGTGCCCTGCTGGTCCCACCTCAGGGCCACTCACCTGTCATGGCATGGGGGTGAGGCGGTGGGGTCCCCGTGAGCCGGGCCAGCAGCAGGGAGGTGGGAGCTGGCCCCAGACTCTGCCCAGGCCTCCCCTGCAGCGGCCCAGGGCCGAGAACCCCGTCCTACATCCGAGGAGTCCTCGCAGGGGGCCCGGCCTGGGGAGGCCCCACGGGGCTTCACCCCTGCTCCCGTCACTCTCCGATCCTTCGTGATTTGGCACAGGGGCCCTGGGGTTCCGATTGCAGCAGCCCTGCAGGCCCTGCAGCCAGTCCTGGGGGGCCCTGCCGGCTTGGGGCCCCGGCTGGGGGCACCGGGCAGGTTTACCTGCAGGCCCCGCGGTGACTGCTGCGGAGGCCGTATGCCTGGGGCCATGGAGCCGCGGGGGTGGCGGCAGGTGGGGGCTGTGCTGAGCGAGCCCCTGGGGAGACCCCCCCAGGAAGGCGGGATTCGACCCCATGGGAGGCAGTTCCCAGTGCGCCCGGCTGCTCTTGCTCAGACTCACGCGGCCCGCGCCGGTGGGCCTGCCCGAGGCGTCCTGGCTCGCGCCGCTGGCCGTGTTCCCTGGTGACACGGCGCTGTGCGTTCCCCGGCCCCACGGTGGACTGCCGTCGCCTTCTGTCCCCCAGGTCTCTAACTGTGTCACGTGACGCAACCCACCCTGCAGAGGACTCCTCCCTTTACAGGGTGGGCTCCAGTGTTTACTGGCCTCTGGGCATGTGCAGCTGTCCCCGCCTTCGTCCCCCAGGACCAAGCCCACGAGCCTGCCGGTCCCCCTCCCTTCTCCCCCCGCACCTCGCGTGCATGTACAGGGTCGCCTCACGAGGTCACGTCATAGCAGCAAATCGTGTGACACGGGGCCTTCCTCGTGTCCCCTGATTGGCTGGCTCGTGGGGCTTTGCTCCGAGAACAGCAGGAGCAGCTCGGGCCCCGGGGCAGCGGCGGTGGCCGCCGTGGGCAGCCCCTCCCGGGGCCCGCGTCTGCCCTCCCGCGGTGGCCGTGCTGGGGCGCAGATGCCGTCCCCCTTCCCCCGCGGCGTCGCCCGTGTGGCGGTTCCTTCCGTGATGCCCCTCTGGGCCTCTCCTCCCCCGTCCTTTTGGGGTGGCATGTCTGTACCCTGGAACCCGGAGCCTCGGTCCCACGCGTGTGTCGTGGCTCACATTTGCTCTCCCGGTGCTGTGTGGCCGCGGAGTGTGCTGGCGCCAGCCGCCCATCCTTCCCGACCCTGCGCTCGGTGACGTGGCGCTGGTGGCCATCGGGCTGCAGTGGAGGCTGCGCCCCAGGAGCTGGCAAACGCCGCCCATGGAGACCTCCCCCCTTTCCTTTTTCCTTTTTCCTTTTTCCCACAAAGCTGGTTGTGGGGCATTTGGGCCGCCTAGTTCATCCTGGGGACGTGCCTGAGCCCTGCTGGTGGCAGGCTGGCACCCCCAAGCCGCAGCTCCTGGTCGCCGCGGGGACGCCTGGAGGAACGATCCTGCTCAAAGCTGCGTAGCCTGGGAGGGGGCTGTCCTGTCCCCTGGCGGGGCCTGCTCCGGGCCTGCGGGGTCTGGGCTCCTTTCCCAGGCCCACGGGCGTGCTCCTGCCCCTGGCGAAGGCCGCAGCTGGCCCGGCAGTGCCCCCACTGCCCCCGCCCCCAGCCGGCCGCCCCCCAATAGTGCCCTGCATGGTGTCCAGGCAGAGACGTGGAGCCAAGGGCGGCGGGGCGTCCGAGCCTGGTGGCCCTGGGCCTCTGTCTACCAAGCTGCTGTCCCCCGCGTCCCCCGCCCCAGCCGTGCTGGAGATGGACTTCTCCGTCCTGCTCAGCTGCCCCGGGACCTGGTGCCCAGCGTGTGTCAAGGCAGGGTCCCTGGGTGAACAAACAGGCCTGTCTTCCCGAGGTGTCTCCCACAGGCCAGGGGGCGTGGGGGGCGTGGGGGCCGTGGGCGCGTGTGCCTCGGAGGGCCAGGTGGGCGAGGCTGGGGGCCCGTGGGGGGGCCGTCCGTGCAGGGGAGACCGTGTGGAAGGTAGAGGCAGCCCCCGTGCTCCCCGTTGTCACTCCCACCCCCCAGGCCCCCCACCCCGGGACCGGCCATGCGGGTGGGCCCCACGCTGTGTGGGGGGCTCTGTGGGGTCGGCGGTGGCACCCTGGCCTGGGCCTTCTCACGTGTCACTGGACAGTGTGGAGATTGCGGAACTTCCTTCTATCCCCGTGTTTGTGACAAGCTGGCCTGACGCGGGGCAGGGCCAGGGCGGCTGCTCAGCTGGTCTCGGCCGGGCCCCCCCAGACCACCAGGCCTACGCCCCCGAGCGTCTGTCCGTGCTGTGGAAACGTGCGCAGGTGTGTGCGAGTGGGAGCGTGAACATGTGTGAGTGCGAGTGGGTGTGTTCCCCTCCCCCAGGCCCCCTTGGTGCTGTCCTGCCCCTGGGGAGCCAGGGCCCGAGGGTGCCCCCCGTAGGCTCTGTGTGGGGCCTCAGCGGTGACCCACACGGACGGCAGGAAGGGGGCGCACCGCACGCCAGCTGCCAGGCCACCCTTGGCGGGTCAGGGGCCCGGGGTCCGGGAAGGGGTCCTCCTGGGTGAGCCCCTTGGCCCCAGTGCGCCCTGCGCACCCTGCGGGGGCAGCACCCCGGGGCTGCTGAGCGGCGTGGTCACCGGGGTGGGGGCGGGGCACGCTGGCACCCGGGCCTGGGACACGCGTGCTTCCCTGTGTTGGAGGAGGCCGGGCCTTGGCCTCTCAGCCCCACCCTCCGTCTTCGGGGTGCGCCCTCCCTGTCGCCCGCTCCCCGCACACCCCCTGCCCTCTCAGCGCCTCCCGTGCCCTCTGTCCTCATGCGGCGGGCGGTGCCCTCGACCGGGCCTCGGGGCTGAGAGGTTTGGAAGGTTCTGGAGTGGGGGCAGCGGGGCACAGCCACCCCAGCCGGACGCCCCGTGGGCCTCTCTCATCTGCTGGGGGGTGGAGGTCGGGTCTGGCTGCACCCCGGCCCAGAGCCCGGTTCTGAGGGGGGAGGGTGTGCCTCAGTTTCCCCCACCTGGCTCTGGTCAGCTGAGCCTGGCAGCGGTCCGTGACGGTTCTGGGTGCAGTGCCAGCTGTGGGGCGGGGATGTGTCCTGCGGGGGTGGCTTTGCTGTGGGAGGCTGGGGTTGGGGGTCCGGAGCCCGCGTGTCGGAGCCCACGCGTGTGGGCAGGTTCGTTCCGGCTCACAGACGCCTTAGGGCCCTGCTCTCAGCCCTGCTCTGCCCTCTCGTTCATCAGGTGGCCTCTGAGGTTCGGGGGACGTGGGGCAGCAGACGTCCCCTGCGGTCACCCTGGAGCCTGAGGCCCCGAGGCCCTGAGGCCGGGTTGCTGACCCGTGGAGTGAGCTCCCCGTGGTGTGAGCAGCGGGGGGCGGGGGGCTGGGAGCTCTGGGGGCCAGGCCGCCGTGCCAGTGCACCCTGAACACTTTCTTAAATTGAGGTGAAACGCGGGGATCACTGGGTGGCGCAGCGGTTTGGCGCCTGCCTTTGGCCCAGGGCGCGATCCTGGAGACCCGGGATCGAGTCCCACGTCGGGCTCCCGGTGCATGGAGCCTGCTTCTCCCTCTGCCTGTGTCTCTGCCTCTCTCTCTCTCTCTCTCTATCATAAATAAATAAAAATTAAAAAAAAATTGAGGTGAAACGCACAGAACAGAGTGACCTGTCAAAGTGAGCAACGCCCAGCGCTTAGTGGGTTGACATGTCATGCAACCACCCCGTCTAGTTCCGGAACATTCTCCTCACCCCGTAAAGACACAGTGGGCCACCTGCAGCCCCGTCCCACCCCCGGCCCCTGGCGCCACCCCCGTTTGCCGCAGACGGTCCACACTGGGGGGGGTGGTGCATGGCGATGTCCAGAGGAGCCCCCACTTTCCCTCGGGGTCACTGGCCGGGACGGGCTTCCCGCTCTCCGCGTCCTCGCCACACTCACTTCTCATTAAACGATTTGTGACCGTCTTGGTGGGTCAGAGGCCTCGCGTATGCTTCAGAGCAGCTGCCGGGTGGGACAGCAGGCTGTGGCCCTGGGGGACGCTGGGGAAACAGAGGCACGGGGCCGCGGGGCTGGAGGGCTTGACTGCTCTGCCCTCGCTCTGCCCAAGTCGTTCCGGAGTGCTGTGTGTCGCAGGCCCCCAGCCATGTCCCCTCAGGCTGCAGGGACAGTGAGGGGAAGGGCCGGCCTGTGGGCAAGGGGGTCTGCGTGGACGGCCCGGAGGGGGCGTTGGTGGGCGCTGCTTTTGGAGATGTGCTGCGGAGGGAGGGCCTAGACACCCCAGACCCCCGGAGTTGGCAGGGTCCTGGCTATGCTGGTGGCCGTCCGGGCCTGGGTGGGGTCACCCGTGGGGAGAGGTGACAGGGGTGCAGGGGCAGCTGGCTGTGCGGTTCCGGGAGTGGGTGGGCGGGCACGGGTCCAGGGAACGGGTCCACCCGAGGGAAGGGCCCACCTGGGGGTGGCGAGGAGGGTCCAGGTGGGGACCGCGGGGTGGGGCCGACGGGGAGGCCTGGGGGGTCTGCCCCATGGCCCAGGATGCGGCTCCGCCTGCTGCAGACACGGCCCAGCTGGGCCCGCTGAGCTCTGGCTTGCTGTGCCGTCTCCCCGCTTCCTTCTGGGTCCCCGTCGTGTCCCCGGGGACACCTGGCTGCCCTCGGCAGGTGGCTCCCGGCGGGGGATGGATGGGTGATGCTGAGGCCCTGGGCTCCTGATGGCATCGAGCGCGGGGACGGTGACGTGGCTTACGCACGTGTGACCGGAGGCGCTGCGTGCTCGTTGGGGCCACGAGGCGCAGATGGCGGGAACGGAGGCCGCTGCTTTGCTGCCCGACAGGCGCCGTCCATGCGTTGAGGGCTTTCTTGGGGGTGGTTTGGTCTTTCTTCGTCCCTTGACGTCCCCGGGACCTGGATTTATGAGCGGTTGCGGTCCCGCCTCGGGTTCCACTTAGTGCAGGTGTAACTGAAGTGAACTCTGCGAGGTTTGGGTTTTCTTGGAGTTTTATTTGGAGGGAGCGCGTGCGAGTGTGCGAGGAGTGGGGGGCGAAGAGAGGGGGTCCCGGCCGACTCCACCGTGACATGACTGACGCCTGGCGCCCCGACGTGTCCTCGTGGCCTCGCAGCGTCTCCGTAGCGTGGCGGCGAGCTTTCCTCTTTGGGAACGCCGTCTTCGGTTTGCTGTGTAAGGCTTCCTTTGCAGATGTACTGATTTTTTCTTTTTTTAATCCTTCCCTCTTTTGTGGACTGTTCGGGCTCTTTTTGTCCTAAAAACATCACCTCAACGAACATCTCTTCTGTCTGCGGTGGTGACGCGCTCAGTCCTGGGTTCGCCTCGGTTCTGGCTTCCCGTGCCCTCTGGGTTAGGCTCATGGTTTAAATTCCCAGACGAGGGATCACTTGGCCAATGAGGGGGCCGGTCCCCCAGGGGGGCCGTGAGGACGGCTTTCCCGCTTTCCTGATGCTGCCGGGTGCAGGCCGGGGAGACCGGCGGCAGGGCTGGAGCGCAGGCTGCGGCCGAGATCGCCCCCCAGGCCTGGAAGAGGACGTGGCCTTTTGGGTTGCGCTGTTTTGATTATGGATGAGGCCAAGTGTGGTTTTTTTAGATTTTATTTATTTATTCATGAGAGACACAGAGAAAGGCAGAGACACAGGCACACGCTCCACCGCTGAGCCTCCCGGGCGTCCCTGATTTGGGGCTTTTGTGGAACATACGTGTTTATGGAGGCAAATCCATCGATATATTTGATTTCCTCTGTTGCTTTTATTTTTTCTTAAAAAGATTTTATTTATTTATTTGAGAGTGATACAAGCAGGGGAAGCAGAGGGAGGGGGGAAGCAGACTCCCCTCGGAGCAGAGCCCGCCGCGGGGCTCGAACCGAGGTCCCCGGGGCCCGGTCCTCCACTGCTCGTTGCCTCAGCGTCGTGCTCCGCGTGGAAACCTGGTGACGTGCCTCCCTGGCTCCCGCCGCCGGCCTGGCCCTGGGCCTTTCCTTCTGCGCCTGGCCTCCCGCGTCTTCCCGCGGCACCGTGTGCGCTTCGTGGTGGCCACGTCCTCGCGTGGGGTCCGCTCCGGCCCACGCCCTCCCCGGCTCTGTTTTGCTCCCTGGCCCTGTGTGGAGCGTCATCCCCCACAGGGTCACAGGACTGGGACAGGGGCTTGGAGAGGGCGTGGGGGCCACCCGGACGTGTGACAGCCAGTCCCACCCCCTCCTGATGAAGACGCGGTCACGTCTCCCTCTCAGGGAGGGCCGGCGCCGGTTCCGCTCTGCGCTGGGCCCCCTGCTTCCCGCACCCAGCTCCCTTCGCATCCCGCAAGGGGCCCTGAGCACACGGGGGAGGGTGACTGGGCGGGACGGCTCCTCGGCGCGGGGTCCCGGGGGCAGCGCTGGGGGTGCGGTCCCGGGTGCGTGGCCACCGTGCCTACTGCCCTCCTCAAGGGCCAGCGGCCAGAAGACCTGCCCAGTGGGGGGGGAGCGGGGACGCACGGGCCCCCGTGGGTGACCCCCAGGGCGCTGGCTGCTCCCCGGGTGCGGGGCCGGGGCTCCTCCCAGGGGACGCTGCGTGGACGGGGCTGTGGAGGCGCTGGGAGGTCTCTGCCTTGGGCCCCCTGGGCTCGGGTCGCGGCTGTCCCTGCCGCCCTTGCCCCCCAGTCCCCTGGCCCTGTGGGCGAGGGTGGGGCCCAGGGACCCGGCAGGTGCCCGGTGCTTGCCCTCGGGTTCCCGCGGCCTCTGGGCAGCCCCCCAGTCAGCCCCCCAGATAGCCCGTCAGCCCGCGGCCCGGGGTGCCCATGTGGGCGCAGGAGGGCAGCTGTGCCGCCTCAGGCTCCTCGCTCTCGCCGGGACGCCGTTCCCTCCTGTGTGGGGGAGCAGGCCCGGGGTCACCTCGGGGGCTTTGGGTCCCCTAAGGCCTTGCCGAGACCAGGGGTGACCCGCACGGACGCACCTGGTGTGGCCGGCTGTTGCATCGGGTGACGGGGTCTTGAGGGGTCGGCCACGGGGGGCAGGGGGGGTCGGCGTGACAGGTTGGGGGCAGGCCGGGGTGCCTGCCTGTGTCTCGGGGCTGTGGGGGCGATCCTCTGTGTCCGGGGAGTGGCGCTCTCCCGGCACCCACGTCCCCACACCTGGTGACGCTCAGGGCCGAGGCGCCAGGTGGGCCGGGTGCGGCCCTGGGGGTCCCTGCTGCTCCCGGGACAAGCAGCATCAGGGGGCCTTGGGGACGCCAGGCCGGGTGCAGGAGGCCCGCGGTGCACCCTCCGGGGCCCTGGGGTCCCCCGCCCCCCGCCTCGGCTCCAACCCCGCCGCAGAGCCTGGCGGGTGCCTCGCTCCGGGCGCCTCTGGGATCCTCACGGCTCGGGCGGGATGACTGGCCTTGGGGCGGCGCCGGGAGGGCAGGCGGGTGACCGGGTCTCACGGGCGGGCGTGTCAGTGCCCCATCAGCCGCTGCTCCGCGTCCTCGGACTGAGGCCAGAGCGGCGCCCCGTGGCCATTCCGGGAACTGCGGGTCCGGGCGGCGGTGGCCGCGTGTGCACCTGCGGAGCCTGTGGGTGGCAGGTGTGGCGGGCCCGGGGCGGGGGGCAGGGGGCCGGGAGGCCGGGGTGGCAGGGGTGTGGGGCCGGGCGAGCTGCCCCTATAACCCCCTCTCCCTCGGCAGACGGCGCCCCCCTCAGCGAGCTCTCCTGGTCGTCCTCCCTGGCTGTGGTGGCCGTGTCCTTCTCCGGGCTCTTCACTGTCATCGCCCTCATGCTGGCCTGTCTGTGTTGTAAGAAGGGCGGCATCGGGTTCAAGGTGAGGGCTGGGGGGTCCGAGGCGGGTGGACGGGATCCCAAGGGCCGGGCCCTCTTGTGCCCACGCAGCATGGGCTTCCCTCCCTCCTGGGGTCACCTGCAGGCCACGCAGACCTGGGACCCCACAGCCTCCCTGGGTCCACCGACGGGAGGGGCCTGCAGGCTTTTGGGGACCCCCGCCCACTACCTCCCACACTTTGGGTGCCCCGTGTGGGCCCGGCCCCGTGCTGTGGGATCCCGGCTCGGGGCCCGGCCTCAGCGCCGTGCGCAGGTTGGGCGCCCTGGGACAGTGAGGAGGGGCCTCGCGGGCGGCCGTGGGGGTCCCGAGCACCGTGGGAGGGGACTCGCTTCCCCAGGGGCCCCTGGCTTCCCAGGGAGGAAGTGCCCCCGGCCCCTCAAGCCCTGATCGTGGGACCCAGCAATGAGAAACCACAGCCGCCCGCACACGCTTCCCGCGCACCAGGACCCCCCGGCCAGCTGGAATCGCAGTCCTTGGGGCCCCCGGGCCCCCACAGGGAGGGGCTGGGTGCCGGAGATCGGGGCGACCGCGCGGCAGTAGCCAGCGCTGCTGTTCATGGAGCGTCAGCCAGACGCACGGCCCTGGCCTCTCGAAGGCCGCCCCCAGGGTCGCTTCCAGGGAGCCTGGGCCGGAGTCAGCGCCGAGGCCCGGAGAGTGGCCGGGGGCTCCCCGGGGAGCTGCTCGGGGAGGGAGGACCAGGCGGAGGAGCTGCCCGCCCAGAACCACCCAGAACCCTGACCGGAGGCCCCTACCCCGGCCGCCTGGGCTGGAGGCAGTTCCCAGGCCTGGCGGCTTTAAGAGGGGACCGGCCATGCACGTCCCCGCTAAGCGGCCCGCACCGCAGCCGCGACGCCCCCGTTTAGAGAGACAGCACCCCTGCCACGTAGGCCGTGGCGCAGGAGGCCCCGCGGGGGGCTGTGCACCTGTCCGGCGAGGATGAGGAGGTGCCTTTCACCCAGCCGCCCTCCCGGGTCCCCCAGTGCCCCTGTGGCCGGGCTGTGCCCTGGCAGCTGCGGGGTCCGTGCCCCTGCCTGCGCTCCCTCGGCCGGTCCTGGGGAGGCCGTCTGCCTGTCCTGCGTCACCTCGCAGCACTCTGGGCAGGATCCTGGAGCCGTGAGGCCGTGGGGGTGGGGTGGGGAGCCCATAGAGGTCAGCCCCTCCCCAGGGCACGGTGGGAACAAGGCCCCAAACAAAGGCCAGCCTCGGCCCCTCCCACCCGTGCCCTCCTCACTTCCTGGGGAACATGGTGCCCAGAACATTCCGGCCCCAGTGCGCCTCGGTGGGTGGGCCTGCCTGCACGGGGACTCTTGCCTGGTCTCTGGGGGCCCGGGGCTGGGCACCCCCATGGAGCTTGCTGGGAGCAGGGGCCAGGCAGCGATGCTCACGCTGTCCTACGTGATCGCTTGCTCTGCTGGCACCATCCGGCGGGCTGCCAGGCGGCACCGTCAGGTATGGGCCGGGGGCTGGGGCCAGGCGTGCTGGGGGGTGGATGGGGCTGCAGTGGGTACCCCAGGGCCCCCAGGGAGGGCTCATGGGCCCTGGGAAGGGGAGGCATCGCAGGGGATGCTTCCTGCTGTCCCCAGGCTCTGTCCTCTCTGGGTCGGTACCAGGACTAGGGTTGCCTGCAGTGGGCTTCGGGGACGAAGGAGGGTCCCCGGGGGCACGAAGGGCCAAAGGAAGAACCTAGGCCGCCTGGCTGCCGGTCCAGCCACCTGCCCACATAGGGGCTGTGCTCTGGGCCTCAGTCTACCCACCTGGGCAGTGGGCTTGTGGGCTCCAGGGGTGGGAGCTGCTCTTGTTTCTGTAGGAGGGGATTCCTGAGCCTCTGGCTCTGCTCTGGAGTGCGCTCTGGACCCGGGGGAGGGGCTTCTCCACCGACAGGTGCAGCAGCTGCATTTCCAAATAGCAGGCCGGCCAGGTAGGGCCCCCCGCTCCCCACCCAGGCTGCCACGGCTGGGCCAGGCTCTTCAGGAGCCCCCGGAACAGAGGAAGGCCCTCCTGGGTCGAGGTCCAGGGCGGCCCGCAGGCAGGTGGCTGCAGAAGGTGGCAGGGAGCCTGGCCTAGGCCTGCAGCCTGGGGGGTGGGCTCCCTGTTCCGGGCCCTCAGGAATGCAGCTTGTGGAAGGGGCAGGGTGGGCAGGCTGACGGGGCCCCTGTCCCTGCTCCCCAGCCCTGACCTCGAAGTTGGGATCACAGGCTGCTGGGGGGAGTGGGGGCGCAAAGAGGGTTGGGGGGCTGACCAACCGGATGGGCAGGGGCAGCCGGCCTGGGGCTCCGGGCACCCATGCTTGAGGCCCCCCCCAGGCCTCTGGGAGGAGAATCACCCTCCCCTCCGGCCAACACAAAACAAAGCTGTCTGGTCCCCTAGTGCCCGGGCAGCTGGGGGGAGTGGGGGAGTTCCCTGCCCGAGGACTGGGAAGGTGGGGGGAGCTGGCAGGTGCCCCACCTTGGTCAGGCCCCCAGCCTGCTCCACCTCCGGCTCCAGAAGGAGCGGAGAGCTCGGTGCTTGCCGAGCCTGGCCTGCACCCCTTGCCCCTGCCCTGCCCCCCGTCCCCGGAGCCCTGGAGTCACTGCCAGCGGGCGCCCACCTACCGCCGCAGGAGTTTGAGAATGCCGAGGGGGAGGAGTACGCCGCGGGCTTCTCGGCACAGGGGTCCCCTGCGACAGGGGCTCAGAACGGGCCAGACGTGTACGTCCTGCCACTCACCGAGGTCTCCCTGCCCATGGCCAAGCAGCCGGGGCGCTCAGGTGAGTGGCCCCCCCCGGAGAGGCCGGGTGGTGCGCACCCGTGTGACTCCGGGGTCCAGCCTGGCCTCTGGGCTCAGGAGGGGAGAGGCAGGAGAGGGCTGGTAGGTGCCCCCTTCTGGTGGGACCTGGGGCACCGCGGACAGGCTTGGGTCGGCCTCCTGCCCGCCCCCCGGGGGCTGCTGTGCAGAGGGGCAGCTCGGGCCACAGGGGCGAGGAAGCTGTGGGCCTGGTCCTGCGATGGGCTACCCGTGTGCTGGGAGGAGGGGCTCCCCGGCTGTCCCAGGATGGCTGCCCCCACACGACCCCCTGAGGCCAGCAGGGACATGGGCCCCATTGTGCCCAGTGGGCAGGGCCCACCTACTCAGGGAGGAGGGGCTTGTCGGGGCCCCTCCGTGGGCGGGCTCGTGAATGGGCCTTTCACTCAGGCCTTGGGGTGGGGGCAGGAGCAGCAGGGCCTCTTCCGTGGCCCCCTTGCCCTGTGTCCCGTTAGTTCCCCGTCCTGGGGTCCCCCCCAGGGCGAGCACCCACAGGACAGATGTGAGTTCAGGCTGGAAAGGTTAGAGGTCAACATCCAAGCTGGGCTTCAAACCCATCTGCCTGAGGCTGGTGCTGTGGGCACCACTGGTCGTGTCCGGGTCTGTAGGGGGAGGTCCCGCGCTGACCCCCACCTCCGAGGCAGCTTGACCTCAGTCCCTGCGGGCTCCGAGGCAGGGCCGTGCCCACCACCCTCCGCTCCTCCAGGGGCACGAGGAAAGGGTGTCAGGCCCTGAGGGGTGATGAGCAGGCCCATCCCTGTTCTGTTCCAGGCCTTGGCAGGCCCATGACCACGAGGCTGCCCACTGTGAAGCCCAGACTTCTTTGAGGGCTGGGGACCCCCAAGGTGCTGAGTCCTCAGAGCAACCCTGTGGGCCCCCAGCTGCCGGCCCTAGGGCCCGGGTTTCCATGGGTGTCACAGCCCACCCTCCAGTCCGTGTCTCCTGGAGGAGAGGTCACCGGTTAGGCAGGAGCCAGGGCTGAGGCTCAGAGGCATGTGCCCCCCGCAAACTCCAGAGGGTAGGCCCCCTGCTGTAGGACGCTCCCCTGGCCTTCCTGGATGGCCCCGGGGCTCTCTCAGCTGTGCTGGCCTGGACACTGTGGCTGGTGGGGAGCCAGGGGTCACCTACCCCCAGCCCGGGCCTGTCACATGCACACAGTGTCTGGGACCTCGAAGGATCTTTGAGACGTGGCTTCTCCCCCCGCTCGGGGGGCTGTCCCTGAGGGTGGGAGCAGAGACCAGAGAGAGCAGCGATTGCTTGCTTTCTCCATTTCCATAGTCCATGTCTCAGATCTGCAGGATACCCCGTGTCTGGGGAGGTGATGTCGGGGGGCAGCCCCCCCCGGAGGTCAAGGCTGAAAACCCGAGTAGCAGGTGCCACCTGTTGAGACTGTAAATGGAGGAAGACAGTGCAGGGGGAGGACCCCCGAGGCTCGAGCCCCAGTGGGACCCTCCCCACCCTAAATTCTGCTTAGCGTCAAGGTCCGTGTTCCCTGGGAGCCGCCCCCCATCCCCGGGGCTCTCCTGGCATCCTCGGCCCAGCCCTGTCCCCTGGGCCCTCAGGGCGGTTGGCGTGGGAGCAGAATTCGGGGAATCCCTCGGGGGACAGGGTGTGAGTGGGCTCGGCAGCCGTGGCCCATCCTCCAGGGCCCCCGCTGACCCTTCCTCCCTGCTGACCTCACCCAGCGAGGCTGCAGGAGAATGGGCCCAGTGTGTTCCGTGCACGGCTGTGCCAAGCAGCCCCCAACAAAGGAGCCTTTGGTGTGCCTGGTGCTGGAATGCCAGCCTGCGGCAGGGGTGAGGGGACGGGCGGCTCCAGGGCCCTCCTCCCCATGGGCTTGGCCCCGGCCATCCCGCCTGCCTGGCATTGCCCACGCACTGGTCTTGGCTCCAGGCCCTGCTGTCTTTGCGGCTTGTCCCTGTAGTTTGGGGACCAGCCTTCCCAGACCCATCCAGAAAGATGCCCGGATGCAGCTCGCAGGTCCACAGCTCTCCTGGGCAGCAGGCATCCTGCTCCTGATGGCAGCCCCCCAGCTGTGGCCCCGGCGCTGGGGGGCTGAGGGCAGGTGCTGAGTGGGCAGCCCCGGGAAGGGCAGATGGGGGCGCTGACAGCCCGAGCCGGGGTTCCTGAGCCCCCTGCCCTGTTACAGTGCAGCTGCTCAAGTCCACGGACCTAGGCCGCCACAGCCTCCTGTACCTGGAGGAGGTTGGCCACGGCTGGTTCGGGAAGGTGAGTGGCTGACCCCAGGGGCGGGCTGGTGCGCGCTGACGCCGGGGGCCAGTCTCCTGCCCGGCAGGCACAGGGGCAGGATGGAGACCCCCTCCCGGGGGCGTCCCTTCCGGGCAAGTCCTGGTGTCAGATGCTGGGAGGCGCCCTGGGAGCGCCGGGTTGGGGGCGGCGCGGGGTCTTGGTCCTGGCTGCTCCCCGATCCCCAGCCTGGGGATCCCCACTTCCTCCCTGCGGACCCCCAGAGAGAGCCGGAACAGCCGGGGCCTTGGGATGAGCACGAAAGGGAGGATGTTACAGCCGGGAGGGTTCCCCCAGGAGGGGCCCAGAGCCCCTTCTGCAGATGAGTAAAGCAAGGCTTCCAGGTCGGGGCTCGGGGGGAGCGAGGAAGGACAGGGCCGCCGTGACGCCTGCCCCCACAGGTGTTCCTCGGGGAGGTGAACTCGGGCATCAGCAGCACCCAGGTGGTGGTGAAGGAGCTGAAGGCGAGCGCCAGCGTGCAGGAGCAGATGCAGTTCCTGGAGGAGGCTCAGCCCTACAGGTGGGTGGCACCTGGGGCCGGGCGGTGGCAGGCGGGGGCTGCCGGGCACGGGGCCCTGTGAACAAAGGCAAGCTCTGTGCTGTCCCTGCTCCTCCCCTACCCCTGCAGAGCCAGCCCCCCTCCCCGCCCGCCCGCCCCCTCCTGGCCTGAGTTCGAGTCAGGGGGGCAGCCTGTTGGCTCCTGCAGGGCCCTGCAGCACAGCAACCTGCTCCAGTGCCTGGCCCAGTGCGCGGAGGTGACGCCCTACCTGCTGGTGATGGAGTTCTGCCCCATGGTGAGTGGCCGCTCCCGCCTCCATCCCCTGCTCCCTGAGCAGGCCGGGGCGCATGCCCACCACGTCCCGCTGCGTCTGGGCCCCGCCGCCTGTCCCGCTCAGTTAGGACGCTTTCCTGCAAGCCCTCACCTCTGCGTCCTGGGCCTCACGTGGCCCATGTTCCTCCCAGGGCGTGACCTTGGCTGCCCTCGCCCCCCGTGGCTCCAGGCGTGCTGCAGGCTCCCCCCCCCCCTCCCCCCGCCCCGTCTGCCAGTCTGGTTTCTGGACGACTCTGGGCCGTAGCTGTGACCTCCGGCTTCCCCAGCGGCTGGGCCCTTGCTGGAGCCGGGCGGTGTCCGCAGGTCAAGGCTGTGCCCGCTGATGCTCGGGTCGTCTGCCCTGGGCCAGCAGTGAGGTGGCGAGCACATGGGCCCCAGGGCGGTACACGGGGCATGCTCCTGTGGCCCCGGGCCCTCCACCCGTGGGGTTGTCCTCCCGCGAGCAGGCCACTGGGGCAGACCTCGTGGCTGTGGGATGGCTGTGCGGCCACCAGGCCCTGGGGGGGAGGGGCGCCTGGGGGGCTGGCCGGGGTGCCCGCCCCGATCGGCGCATGACGGTGCCGCCTTTCTTGGCAGGGGGACCTCAAGGGGTATCTGCGGAGCTGCCGGGTGGCAGAGTCCATGGCGCCTGACCCCCTGACCCTGCAGCGCATGGCCTGTGAGGTGGCCTGTGGGGTCCTACACCTGCATCGCAACAACTACGTGCACAGGTGAGGGCGGGGCAGGGTGCCGGCTCTCCGGGCGTCCCCGTGGGGCTCAGGGCGGCTCTTGCCCTCGCGCCGAGGGGCCCTGGGTTCCCGTCTTGGGGCTGTGTGAGGCTCAGCTGGTCCATCTTTATTCAGCCTTTAGGGACCATGGTGCTTTAATGAAGACCAGACAGACGGGGCGCGGGGTGGGGACCTGCTTCTGCAGGATGTCAGGCTGGCCCGGGCGAGCACAGGCAGGGCCCAAGGCCCATCCACCGTCCCTGGGGTGGCCCCACACTGGCCCTTGCTGGCCTCTGGATCCCTAGGCCCCGGGGGAGGGATGGCTCTGTTCTGCTTCCCACCCTGGCCCTGGAAGTCAGAAAGATGGACCAGGGTGCCCAGCCCAGGGGGACGTGCCAGAAGAAGTGGCGATGGACAAACGGCCCACCGGCCCCGGACGCCGCACGGGCCGTCCTCCCCAACAATATCCTGGTGCTGAGTGATGACACATGCAACTCCAGCATCAGTGATTTTGTTGAAGAGGGCAGCTGCCAGCCTCCCGACCTGCCCGCCGGGCCCACCCAGGGGGCCCAAGCACCCGCACGCCCCACAGGCGCGGGCCCGTCTGTGGCCCCCGGTGGATGTGCGCTGACCCCACCTTTGCCGTAGGGGCCCATGCCCCCCACACCCTGTGGCCCCCGAGCAGGTTGGGGGGAGGTCCGCAGCCCTGGGCCCGCCGTGCTCCAGGGGGGCACTCCTACCCCTACCCTGTCCTGGGCCAGGAGGGGCCCAGCCCCGTGTGAGCAGGGCCGGCCCGGATGCCCTGGGCTGCTCAGACCCCAGGGTGCCGGTTGCCGAGGGGGAGGGTGGAGCGGGCGGGAAGAAAGCCTGCGGTGTCCCTGGCTGGCTGGCTCCCGAGGGGTGGCTCAGTGGGCAGGGGGTCGGAAGCCAGGACAACAGCAGGGGTCAGGAGGGAGGGGCTCCAGCAGGGCCGTCCGGGCCCCCGTGCGTGCTCCCGCCCTCCCTGGGCCTCATTTTCCTTGTCTGTGGTGTAGCGTGTGCGGCCCGTCCCCGTGGGCCCCCGGGGCGCCCAGTGCTGGGCCAGGGAGGGGGCTCGGGGCAGCTGGGGGGACAGGCTGCCTCTCAGATGCCCCTTCCCACCCGCTCGTGAGCGACAAGGCCTCGGGGACACGCGGCCCGCCCCGCGGCCCCGCTGCCCCCCACGGGCCCTGCCGCTGACCCACACCCTCCCGCCCTCTAGCGACCTGGCCCTGAGGAACTGCCTGCTTGCGGCTGACCTGACGGTGAAGATCGGCGACTACGGCCTGTCCCACGGCAAATACAGAGTAAGAGCGCGGGGCCGCGTGGGGGGCAGGGCCAGCCGCCCGGCGCCCCCGGGTAACGCCGCCCCTGCGCCGCAGGAGGACTACTTCGTGACCGCCGACCAGCTGTGGGTGCCACTGCGCTGGATCGCACCCGAGCTGGTGGACGAGGTTCACTGCAACCTGCTGGTGGTGGACCAGACCAAGGCCAGCAACGTGTGGTGAGTGGGGGGTCGGCGGCGCTGGAGGACACGCCTAGGGAGACCCCGAGGCCGCCAGGCCCTGGTGTGTGGGTGCGTGTCCGGCCAGGACGCGGGGCCTGCCGGGTTCCAGGGGGCAGAGACGTGGGATGACCTGCTCATCTGCCCACCTCACCTCTCCATGGCCCCCCGGGGAGCTGGCGGGGCTGCTGGGCCACCTGTAGCCCACGGTCCTGCCCCTCCCAGATCCACGGACACCCACAGACCCCAGGCCCGAGCACACGTTCAGGTGGGGAGGCCACCGGGACTGAGACGGGGCCTCAGCGTGGCCCCCGCTGTCTGCGAGCAGGCCGGGCTCTCCTGTCTGTAGTCTGGAGCCCCCCTCCTCCCTGAGCACCCGGCACC
Source organism: Canis lupus familiaris (assembly GCF_011100685.1). Lineage (NCBI taxonomy): Eukaryota > Metazoa > Chordata > Mammalia > Carnivora > Canidae > Canis > Canis lupus. The sequence continues at coordinate 1,755,618 of NC_049230.1, forward strand.
GGGCGGGGCACAGAGGGGCACGCAGACCTGGGACTGCAGCTGCCAGAGGCTCTGGCACAGTGGTCCCCTCTTCCTTCTCCACCTCTCCCTTGCACCCTGCCAGCCTGTAGCTCCCGGGGCCTGTCTGGCCTCCCTCTGCTCCCATTGAGTGCTCAGAGCCTGGACCCATGGACCCCCCCCTTCCTGAGCACCCCGGGGCGTTTCCCCTAGTGCATCAGCACTGCACCCCTGTCCCCTGCCGGCCCATCCTGACTGGGGTCCTCTGGGTGGCTCTGCTTCGGGCCGCCCGACTTCTCTGTTCCTTATGCTCTGGGTCTCTGGGGTCAGCCTGGGCCTGGAAGCTGGGGGAAGGACCACGGAAGGAACCCAGGTGCCATTTCCCAGCCCTGGAGGCTGCGGCCGCCCCTGCCCACTCCCTGGGCCCATGCGTGTTGTGGACCTAGACCCCCCCTCTGCCATCACCGGGCCCCTAGCACCAGGAGCCTCACCGGGTCGCTCCAACCCCTGGTGCAGTGTCCAGCCTTCACCGCGGCAGTGAACAGATCGACAAGTGAATGGACTTGGGTTTGGGGAAAGGCCGGCGTGGCTTTTATTTGCCTGGGTGACCTGGGCGCCGCCTTGGGCCTGGCCGGGTCGTGCATCCTGCCAGTTTACCCAAGGACCGTGCTACCCTTTGGGAGGGGCGTCCGTAGGATGCTGGCGGGATGACAGGAGCTGCCCTGTGGTGGCCGAGGCTCTGAGACCCCGGGCAGCCACGCCAGCCCCCTCTGAGGGCCGTCGTCTCCGCAGGTCCCTGGGCGTGACCATCTGGGAGCTCTTCGAGCTGGGTGCGCAGCCCTACCCGCACCACTCAGACCGGCAGGTGCTGGCTTACGCTGTCCGGGAGCAGCAGCTCAAGCTTCCCAAGCCCCAGCTGCAGCTGACTCTGTCTGACCGCTGGTGAGGACCCTGGGATGCCAGGCTGGGTGGAGCGTCCCCAGCCGGAGGGGCGAGACCGAGTCTGACGGCCTGGGTTTCCAGCTCACGCCAGCTCCCCCTCTGCCCAGCACTGACCTCTGGGCCCTGTCCTGTGCCCACGGCCCAAGTGGTCTCTTTACCCAAAACACAAACGCACCTGCGGCCAGGGTGGGGGCGAACTAAGGGGAGAGCCCTGTGCCCACCACTTTGGGAGAGTTGGGGTGTCTGGGAGTGAGCTGGAGGCTCTCTTCCCTGTCCTTGGGGGATTCTGGGTAGGAGGAGAGGCCCCAGACCTTGGTGCAGAGGGCCGCTCCACTCGTCCCGGCGGGGACTGGCGTCCAGGCTGGCGGTGCCCTGGGGCAGCAGGTGGGCGGGCGCGCGGGCAGGGCCTGAGCCCTGGGCCTCCCTCCGCGCAGGTACGAGGTGATGCAGTTCTGTTGGCTGCAGCCTGAGCAGCGGCCCACGGCCGAGGAGGTGCACCTGCTGCTGTCGTACCTCTGCGCCAAGGGCGCCACTGAGGCGGAGGAGGAGTTTGAGCAGCGCTGGCGCTCCCTGCGGCCGGGTGGGGGTGGCGGGGGCCCCGGGCTGGCCGGCCTGGCTCTGGGGGGCGCGGGCGAGCTCGCGGCCACCTCGTCCTTCCCGCTGCTGGAACAGTTCGCGGGCGACGGCTTCCACGCGGATGGGGATGACGTGCTGACCGTGACCGAGACCAGCCGCGGCCTCAACTTCGAGTACAAGTGGGAAGCGGGCCGCGGCGCCGAGGCATTCCCCCCGCCCGGGGGTGCGGGGAGCCCCGGCCGCGCCTCGCGCCTGGAGCTCTGTGCCCCTGACGGCGCGCCCCCCGGCGTGGTGCCCGTGCTCAGTGCGCACAGCCCCTCACTGGGTAGCGAGTACTTCATCCGGCTGGAGGAGCCCACACCCGCCGCCGGCCACGAGCCTGACTGCGCTGGCTGCACCCCCAGCCCCCTCGCCGCGGACCTGCTCCCCGACGCCGGTGACCAGGACAATGACTCAGAGGGCAGCACTGCCGCCTCGTTGGCCATGGAGCCGCTGTTGGGCCACGAGCCGCCCGCTGAGGGGTCCTGGGGCCACTGTGACTACTATGGGCGGGGGAGCCATGCCCGAGACCCGCCCTGCCCGCTGGGCTCGCCATCACCGGGGACCCTCGGGTTGGCACAGCCTGGGGAGGAGGACACCGACTGGGGCGCGGCTGCCTTCTGCCCACCCTTCTTGGAGGACCCATTGGGCACGTCCCCCTCGGGAAGCTCTGGGGCTCGGCCGTCCCCGGGTGGGGAGGAGGTGGGGGAGGCCGAGGCATGCAGGGCCGCCCAGCTCAGGCACTGGAGTTCCAACGTGTCCGCCAATAACAACAGTGGCAGCCGAGCACCAGGCCCCTGGGCCCCGGGATGTGTGGGGGGCTGCATGGGCTGTTGCCTGGGCGCAGAACACGCCCTACAGGCTGTCCCTGAGCTGGCACGCCCCCTGGCCCTGGAGGACGCCAGAGAGCCTCTCCTCAGGCTGCAGGGGGCCTCCTCTGGCCTGGAGCTAGGCCGCTGCCTTGGCCCCCCTCATCTGTGTCCTGCTGGGGGCCTGGCACCTGCCACCTGCCTGGTGACCTCGTCCTGGACACAGGGGGCTGTGGGCTGGGGTGACAGCCCCCAGACAGAGCCCAGGCTTGCTGAGGAGGCCGAGGGCTCCAGCAGAGCTCAGCGACCCCTTCCCTCCATCCCAGCCCCATCCCAAGAGGGAGCCCTGCTGCCTGCCGAGGAGGCTGGTGCCCTCGCCACCCTGCCTGCCTTGCCCCTGCCTGCTGGCAGCTGGGAGACTGCCCCTGAGGTAGCCCCGAGCCCAGAGAGCCGCACTGGTTCCCCTGGGCTGGAGGCGCCAGTCAGAGAGGATGAGGACACAACAGAGGCCACTTCCGGCGTCTTCACGGACTTGTCCAGCGATGGCCCACCTGCGGGGAAGCTGGATGTGACGCCGGCCTTCTGCTCCCTGCAGAAGCAGGTGGGGACCCCTGACTCCGTAGACTCCCTGGATATCCCATCTTCTGCCAGCGATGGCGGTGGCTGCGAGGTCTTCAGCCCGTCGGTCACTGGCACTCCCGGCGGGCAGCCCCGAGCTCTGGACAGTGGCTATGACACGGAGAACTATGAGTCCCCGGAGTTCGTGCTCAAGGAGGCACACGAGCCGTGTGAGCCCGAGGCCTTTGGGGAGCTGGTCTCCGAGGGTGAGAGCCCCGGGCCCAAGACTCAGCTCCCCACCTCCCTCGGCGGCTTTGGGGAGAAGAACCCCTACCGTGACTCAGCCTACTTTTCGGACCTCGACACAGATCCCGAGGCCAGTTCGGGCCCCCCGGAGAAGGGAGGAGGTGCCCTGGCCTCCAGGCTAGAACTGGATCTGGAGAGCCCTGGGCTGCAGTCTGCACAGCCCTCGCCTGAGTCTGGGGTGCCTGGGGGGACACAGGGCCCTGGCCCCAGGGAGGTGCCGCCCCTGCGACTGCTGCCGCCGGAGGACGCGTTTCCGGAGCAGAGCACCTGCCCGGAGAGCCCCAGACTGGAGCCTCCCTGGGCTCCAGGGCTCAGCCCCGGGCGCCCCAAGGTTTTCCAGCTGACCCCAGTCCCGCTGAGCTCCGAGAGCCCCCGCCCTGACCTCCAGGAGGCCCAGCAGGGACGGACGGGGGGCCCCGGCGCCCCCAGGACCCCGCTCGGCTTGGCCTTGCCCGCACTGCCCGCGGCCGCGGAGGGCCGGCCGGAGGAGGAGGAGGAGGACAGCGAGGACAGCGACGAGTCCGACGAGGAGCTGCGCTGCTACAGCATCCAGGAGCCCAGCGAGGACAGCGAGGAGGAGGCGCCCCCGGTGCCCGTGGTGGTGGCCGAGAGCCAGGGCGCGCGCAAGCTGCGCAGTCTGCTCAAGATGCCCAGCCTGCTGTCCGAGGCCTTCTGCGAGGACCTGGAGCGCAAGAAGAAAGCCGTGTCCTTCTTCGACGACGTCACCGTCTACCTCTTCGACCAGGTGGGCGGGCGCCCCGGGCTCTGCGGGGCGGCGGGGCTGGGGGGGGGTGGGGGGTGGGGGGGGTGGGGGGGGCGGGCACGGCCCCGCCCCCGCCCGGCACGCCCCGCCCCCGCCGGCCGCTGCAGCCCCGTGCCGCTCTGACCCTGCAGGAGAGCCCCACTCGGGAGCTCGGGGAGCCCTTCCCCGGCGCCAAGGAGTCGCCCCCCGCCTTCCCGGCGGGCAGCCCGCACGCCCCCGGCGCCCCCGCCCGGCCTCCGCGGGCCGACACCGCCCCCGACGGCTCCGCGGCAGCAGAGGGTGAGCTGGGGGCGGGGCGTGCCGGGCGGGGGCGGGGCGCGGAGGGGTGGGGCCTGCCGGGAGTGGGCGGGGCGTGTCGGGCGGGGCGTGGAGAGGGGCGGGGCGTGTCGGGCGGGGGCGGGGTCTGCCGGGCGAGGGGCGGGGCGCGGAGGGGTGGGGCCTGCCGGGAGTGGGCGGGGCGTGTCGGGCGGGGCGTGGAGAGGGGCGGGGCGTGTCGGGCGGGGGCGGGGTCTGCCGGGCGGGGGCGGGGCGCGGAGGGGTGGGGCCTGCCGGGAGTGGGCGGGGCGTGTCGGGCGGGGGTGGGGTCTGTGGGGCGAGGGGCGGGGCGTGTCGGGCGGGGCGTGGAGAGGGGCGGGGCGTGTCGGGCGGGGGCGGGGTCTGCCGGGCGAGGGGCGGGGCGAGGAGGGGTGGGGCCTGCCGGGAGTGGGCGGGGCGTGTCGGGCGGGGGTGGGGTCTGCTGGGCGAGGGGCGGGGTCTGCCGGGCGGGGCGTGGAGAGGGGCGGGGCGTGCCGGGCGAGGGGCGGGGCGTGCCGGGCGGGGGCGGGGTTTGTCGGGTGAGGGGCGGGGCGTACCGGGCAGGGTCTGCCGGGCGCGGCGTGGAGGGGGGGAGGCGGGCCGGCCGAGGGGCGGGGCGTGCCGGGCGGGGCGGGGCGGGGCGGGGCGGGGCGGGGCCGTGACGTCCCCGACGGCAGTGACGTGCGGCCCGCTTGCAGGCGGCGGGCTGGCGTGGGGAGACGGCTTCCCGCGGGGCGCGGTCCCGGAGGCCGCCCCGCCCGCCGCCCCGCCCGCCGCGCCCCCCAAGCCGGCGGCGCCCGGCCCGTTCTCGCGCTTCACCGTGTCGCCCGCGCCCGCGTCGCGCTTCTCCATCACGCACGTCTCGGACTCGGACGCCGGGCCCGTGGGAGGTGAGGTCCGCGCTCGTTATTTCTCGTCTCCGGGTCGAGCGCGGTTTTCAGACGGGGAAACTGAGGCGCGGAGCGTCCGGCCGCCGTGCCGCCTCGCCCGGGGCTGGGCCCGCCCGGTGGAGATGCGGCGCCACCTCGAGCGGCCCTCCCTGGCCTCAGCTCCCCGGGGCCTGGGCAGCCCCTGCGGCCAGAATCCGAGCCCCCCGCCGGGGCCCGCCCCCCTGCGGCTTCCCTGGAGGCTCCGGGCAGGATCCCTGAGCGATCAGCCGGCCACCAGGAGGGGTTCGTGCCGCGGCCGGCTGCTCCTGCCCGGGCCTCAGTTTCCCCACCCGTAAGAGGGCGAGGGCAGGGCCGAGCTTTGCTGGGCCTGAGGGTCGGGTCTGGAGCCTGGTGACGCGGTGGGAGGAGACCCGGTGCGGCCCCAACCGGGCGCATGGGCAGGCCCCTTGCAGGGGAGGCGCCAGGCCGCAGCCCCAGGGGTCACCTGGTCCCAGGAAGGGACGGAGGTCAGGTGGGGACCCCGGCAGGCGACTCTCGGGGACCGCTGTCTGCAGTGTGTCTGCAAATGCTCACGCGGCACCTCCTGTTGGCCAGGCCCGGTGGCAGGTGCTGGGGGCAGCTGTGAGGAGGCTTGAGCCCCTGCTGGTCCCGCTCCAGGCAGCGGCGAGGACGGTGGTCGGCGTCCGGCACCCCGGCACCCCGGCACCCCGGCACCCGCGCGGCGCTCTGGAGGAGCGGGGCAGGACTACTCTGGCCGCTCGGGTTGGTGGCGAGCGGCTGGGGGTGCCCAGAGCCTCAGGCCCGAGCAGCCCCTGCCCCCAGCAGCCCCCGCCACCCCCGCCCTGCGTTACAACGGGCTGCTTGGCTTCTGCGGCCCGAGGACCTGCTCCCGGCTGGGGGCCTTGCATGCCCGCCTGCCAGCTCCTGCGGTGAAGACAGGGCGCTGTGTCCTCGCCCGGGGGGAGAACGGGCACAGGCCTGCTGGGACGGCGTCTCTCTGCCCCCTTTGCCCCTTCTGCCGGGTTCTGGGTCTGCTCAGCAGGAAGAGGCCCCCCGGGCTGTGTCCCCCGCCACCCTTACCTCAGAGTCTGTGGCTGTGTTTTCCCTGGGCGACTCCACTACCCCGGGGCTCCCTCCCTACGTGGTCTGGGCCAGCTCCCATCTGGGTCCAGGGTCTGAGTCCACGGCTGGAGGCCCGGGGTGGGGGGCGGGGGGGCTGCCCAGCCACACCTGTTCTAGAGGTGCCCGTGGCTGGCCCCGCACCCAGCTCCCCTGCGGGGCACTGCCCGCACCGGCCCAGCTGCGACGGGAAGTGGGGGCTGCACCTCCACCATGTCAGGGGCTCCTGCCTGGCAGGTGCAGAAAGGGGTGGAGCTGGGAGGGGCGTGGGGGGTAGGGCAGCACAGGGAATATTTTTGTAACTGCTGTTGTCTGAGCGAATGGATATGGGATGATTTTAAGTTATTGTTGCCAAAGAGATGTAAAGTTTATTGTTGCTTTGGGGGTGTGGGTGGGGGACTTGTTTTGGGTTTGTGTTTTTCGTTTTTTATTAGTTTGAGGCTTAGGATGCTGGTGCAATGATTTTCTTGTTCCTTTTACGTTTGTTTTTTAAAAGAAACCAAGCTAAGAAAAAAAAAGGCTTCATGCTACACGTGTGTTTTCTTTTGGGGGTTTGCATCTAAAGCCCTGGGCAGGAGGGGGCCTGGATGGTGCCGAGGAGGGCACGGTCGTCCTTCCTGACCATGGCAGGGTGGGGGGATGCGAGAGGGCGGCCCCCGCCGTTCCCGGGTGGAGGTCTGCACGGAGCAGGGGGGAGACCGGACTGCAGCCGCCTCTTCCTGTCCTGCGAGGAGGGAGACCCACACACCTCCCCGATGGCCTTTCCCCTTGCCTCGCCAAAGTGCAGCAGCGGGGGCAGGACGACTCAGGGCTTCCGTGCATCTATACCCCAAACATCTGCCCTGAGAGCCCGCCTGGCCCGTCCCCAGCCCCTGCGAGGCCAGAGGCCCGTGTCCCCACCTGCCCTACCTGCGGCCCCTTCTGCTTCTCTTCCTGGGCCGCGGACTCGGTGTCGCTTCAGGGCTGCAGAACCTGGCATCAGGAGCCTGGCCCGAGTGGCTGCCCCCACCACCGCTGGTCACCATGGGTGTATTTCAGCCACAGGCAGCATGCAGGCAGCTGGGGGTGGGGGGGGACTCCCCCAACAGTGGCACCCACCATTCACTCCAGGGATGGAGGAGAGCCGGGGGCCCCACAGCCAGTTCTGGAGGGGAGTCGGGCCTGGGTGGGGTGGGGCGGAGAGCCCCCCAGAGCTGCCAGCAGGGGTGGGGAGGCCCAGCAGAGCCCCATCGGGGGGCATCTGCCTCCTCCTCCGCCGCAGGCCTCCCGCCCCCTCAGGCCCACAGATGACAAGCAGGCACAGGTAGGGCAGCCTGTTTATTGACCAGACACTGGGGAGCCACGGGCGGGGCGGGGGCCGTGCTCCCCTTCCAGCTACAGGCCGACGTCCTTCCCTGCCCCGAGGGCCGCGGCCCAGGGGCACCTCCGAAGCAACGGCCGGGGTCCAGCCCAGGCCAGGCTGCAGCGGGGCAGAGCTGGGCAGGTGAAGGCTTGCAGGGAGGGGAAGGTTCTTTCTCCGAGCGGGGAGCACGCAGACTGTTACAAAAGAGGGTCTGCGTGCGGGTGGGGAGCAGGGGCCCAGCGGGCAGCGGTGGGGGCCTGGCCGTCAGCTGAGGAGGGGTGCAGACCTGTCATTGGTCACGGTCGGCTTCAGCTGGACGCTGGCAAAGGGGTTCCTGAGAGAGGAGAGGAGAGTGGTTTTAGTGCCGGGACGGGCACCGTTGGGCACCGAACCACCTGGGCTGCCCAGGCCCCAGGGTCCCCAGCGGGAACCCGGAGCAGGGAGACCGTGGAGCCTGCTGGGGACAGCCAGGGATGGGCTCTGTGCACAGGGCCAGTTGACTGCCTGCGCCCCACGGCCAGGAGTCACTTCTTTCTCCAAAACCTGAGGCAGTCCTGAGGGAGCCTGTGTCCAGGTTTGGGGAGCCGCCGCCCCACGAGGCCAAGAGGACCCTCCACCTGCCCGTTTTTAGACATGCCACGGACACACACAGCTCAGCAGCTCACACAAACCCGGCCCATGCATCCCGGGGTCCCGGAAGGTGGCTGGGGGCAGACACGGGGCCTCGGCCGCCCCACACCAACAGGACACACACGGGGTGCACGCACACCGGCGGCCGTGGGCCAGCAGGGCTGGACCAGGGCTCAGCCACCTGTCAGTCCAGGGAGCTGCGCCCTCCCCTGCATGCCTGAGGCCACAGCTGACGGACAGACGGACTCGCCAGACAAGAGGTTGAGATGGGACAAGATGAGCACAGCAGAGGCCGGCACGCAGCCTGGTCCTCGCGGAAGCCTCCCCTCGGAGTCCCTAAGGGGCTCGGGGGGCCCTGCTTGGGCAGGGACAGCAGAGGACAGCGGGCTGGGCGTCATCAGGCGGCCCCAGGGGTGACAGCACAGATGGTACGAGGGACACGGAGGGCTCGGCACGGACAGGACTGCACCCCCGGCGAAGCACTTGGCTCTCAGGCCATTACCTGGGGCAGGGGTCGCCTCTGGCACAGCTGGGCTGGTGTCCACGGCAGCTGGGGGGCACATGGGCTGGGGGCCCCTCCCTGTGTTTTCTAAGACACTGAGATAACTCGGACGGAATTTTTAAAGGATAAACTAGGGAGAGCGGCCGACTTATTGGCGCACGGCTTCCACGTCTGCGCGGGGACAGAAGGATCCTGCTTGGCCCCGTGGCCCATGAGCTTCTTCTGATGTGGAGCGCGACGAGCCCGGCGTTCAAGGCCCTTCCCACCCCGCGAGCTCCCCCAGGCGTGCCAGTCTCTCCTGGCCGACGTGTGCAGACCGGCCGCAGCTCAGAGGCTCGGGGGGCAGCGGCCACCTCTGGCTCCCAAAGCCAGGTGTGCTGTGACAGCGATGTCTGCCCCAGGCCCTGCCACCGTGACTCGACTCTGGCTCCAGAAGGCGGCTCTGGCTCTGGGCCCTTGGCTGTCCCCAGCCGGGGTCAAGGCAGGGGGCGTCTGGGGGGCCGCAATGGGGCAGCTTTGTTCAGGTGGAGGTGGGGGTCGAGCAGCTCCCGTGCGGGGCCAAGCGGCTGTGGGCGGCACACCCGACTCCTGCCCTGGTCCCAGGGCCGGGGACCCAGCCGCAGCAGCTGGGGCCGGAGGGGGGCGGCAGGGTCAGAGAGGCCCCCCCCAGAGGGTGCCTGGCCTCCGATCCCCCTTTCTCATCTTCCCCAAAATTGAGTGCAGGGCACCGCGCCATCGACACCGCAGGTCCCGGGGGCCTCCTGCCTTTGGGGAAGATGGGGCTCAGCAGCTGCCCCAGGGTGGGCGCCCGGGTGAGCCCGGCAGGTCAACCCCCTGCTGACGCAACAGGACAAAATCCCAACCCAGGGCCCCCTGCACAGTCCCTGGCCCCGCGGACATCCGTCACTGCCGGGGGAGCCAACGTGTGACCACAAACCACCAAGATACAAGGAGGCTCCAGTCGCGCCGGCAAAGGGCGGCAGGGACCATCTGGATGGCAGGGTCTGCCCCAAGCCGGCCCCTCCCGTCCCCACGGGAGCACCCCCGCTGGGCCCCGGACGGGGCGGTCTACACTCGGCAGGGCAGGCCCAGGGCCACCGGTGCCGCCAGCTCCCTGCCCAGCCGGGCCCCTCCCCAGAGGCCGATCCAGCACCCGGTTAGCAGTCACGCTTCGGGGTGTCGCGGGGCACAGACCCTACAGCCCTACAGCTGAGGGGGGCCGAGCGCTACGGCCCAGCACCTCTCCACTTCAACCTCTCGCCGCGCACTCCGGGCGTCGCCTGTTCTGAGTCCACTACGTGAGGGTGAGCGAGAAACGTGATCGGAGAAGAGCAGCGTCGTTTCGGGGTGCGGTTCCCAGCCTTCTGTGGTTCTGGAGCAGAGGGAGCCCAGATTTCCACTTCATCCTCAACTTTCTCCTCTGGGGCCTGACTGGTCCCTGTGCCTCCGGGACGCCCACCCTCCCGGGGTGGAGTCCACTGTGTCCCGCCCCTCAGGGCCACACCCAGGGGGCACCTTGGCAGAGCAGGCAGGGGTGCCTCAAACTCCCCGGGGGCCCTGACACCCACCCCGGGTGACTCCTGGGCCAGGCCCAGTCTGTGGGGGATGCCCCGGCTCCCACGGGGGGCTGCAGCCCTGTGCCTGGGGGGCGGGCTGGGGCAGAGGCTGGGCTCCGTCCAGAGCCCTGGGGCCAAGGGGCAGCGGGGGTGGCAGGCGTAGGCCTCCTAAGGTCTCTTGGAAGAAGGAATCTAGAGGCAGGGAAGGCATTTCCATCCGCCCCGTCCCCAAGTGTCAAGAGCATTTGTCTCCAGAATTCTCCAGAAGTTTCTCACGCTGCAGCTCAGATGTGGTGAGAGAAGAGAGTCCAGGACTGTTGAAGCAGTCACTGCCCGTGGGGAGGAGCACATCACGGCGGTGCTCTGTGGGGTAGAGGATGCGGGCGCCAGCTTCGTGGGCAGGCTTCTCGGCGACGGGGTGGGGCAGGCACAGACGGGCCCTGGCCCGGAGCGCCGGGCTTCCCCTTGCTTGTTGTCGGGGCTTGCTTCCCTGGAGCCCGGCGGGAGGGGCCGGCACGGTCAGGCTGTGGGCAGTCAGCGAGGGCACCCGCACGCGGTGGCCGGAGGCCTGGTTTGCAAAGCCTGGTGCGGCCTCTACGCAGCCCAGACGGGGCGCAGCCGCCGTATCCACCTGCCTCGGCGGGCCTGGTGGTCCGACCCCAAGACCCACCCTGGTGTCCCCAGCCCCCCAAGAGGCCGCAGTACTCACCAGCCAGGGAGCCGGCCGGGCCGGGTGCGGGCCCGAGCCCACAGGGGAGTGTCTGAGTGGACACCGAGCCAGGGGAGCCCAAAGCTGGCCTCACAGCCCATCACCAGGCCTCGCCCCAACTGCGGCCGAAGCACCCCGCAGAGGCAGGAGAGGAACCCGGGCAGAGGGCCGGGGCCTGACCACGCGTAGGGGTGCGGGAGGTGCTGGGGCGCAGGGGGAGCAGCCAGTCAGGCCCGCAAGCTTCCAGACGGAGGGCGGAAATCCCAGAGCCCAAGGAGCAATCCAAGGAGAAGCGAAAGCCCAGGCCGGAGCGGGGCAGGCCCGGCAGACCGAGCAGCGCGGAGCTCGGGGCGACTTACTAAGTCTAGTGAGGGGCGGCTCAGAATCTGGCCACTTCCACTTCGGCGCTGCAAGGAAACACAGGGCTCCGTTGGTGGCGGGCGCAGGGGGCACGGCCGGGGCAGCCTAGCCCCGAGGCCACAGGACGCAGGCTGGCCTGCTGAGGCGCCCGGGCCCCGCAGCGGGCCTGGAAGGACGCGCCACACTCAGCTCAGTGCAAGAAATAAAACTTTTATTCAAACGACTGCAGTACAGGGCACAATTCAGATTAAAAAAAAAAAAAAGAGGAAAGGAAACGAAAATATTTTGAGCACTTTACATCTTCATACAAGTGTCGCAGTTTTGTGTCTACATTCATCCACTGAGCATGGAATCCCCTGGATTTGAGATCTTTTAGCAAAATGAGCACACACCACGGAAGGCTCTCTCTACTGGGTCCACGTTCTGGCTTTGTTTTTTCCTCAAATATAAAATGGGTCCGTCTGTGTCTTGAGCTGCTTCTCTCGCGAACGCTCCCAGGAGAGCGGGCGGAGGGTTTTCTTAGATCACGTCAGAAAAAGCGTCCACAGCTTCACGGGGCTCCCGGGGCCGCGGCCTGGCTCCCTCCCCAGACTCAGGGTGTGAAGAGGCAAAACCAGTAGCCACGGAGTCCGGCGTGTCTGCTTCTGAAGTCACTGAGACACACGGACAGACGAGCGCGCTGGGGCAGGCCGGGCGGTGGGCCTGCTGCCCCCTCCCCAGGGCCGCCCGGGCCGGGGCTGTGGATCCCTCGGGCTGTGCGCCGCTTTCCAGGACGCTCGGGGCGGCGGGGGTGGGGTGGGGTGGGGTGTCTGCAGCTCTTTGGAAAGTCCGAGCGGCTGCAACTGCCCCCCCCCCCCTCCGCCGCGGAGGGCCCATGCCCTGGGGCCGCCCACTCTGTGCTGCACACGGGCCCTGGCGTCCGCGGGAAGAAGCGCTCAGGGGCCCGGCTGCGGGGCTGGGGGCCGTGGCCTCCCTCACAGGAGCAGCCAGCTTCCTCAGGAGGCCCCCCTGCTTGGCAAGACCCCTGGAGGGTGCGGCCCTCGGAGGGGCGCCTGCGGGCCGCGAGCCTCCCGACACAGATGCCAGCGTCCGCTGGGGGAGTCAGATGCAGGAGTAACAGTACGCACACCGGAGTCCATGCAGATCTGGTTTTGTTTTTCAGGAAAGAAAAGTCCTTTTCCTGTTTTGTTTTTTGTTTTTTTTTTCTGTTTTCTTTTTTTTCTTTATTCTTTTTTTTTTTTTTTTAAAGATTTTTCTTTTTCTTCAAACATTAGGCCTGGCTCGCGGTGAGCCTTCGACAAGGGACAGCGCGTCATGAACACGGCGGCCGCGGAGCAGAGGCAAGGACGCCTGCCCCCGCTGCCCCGCCAGCAGCTCCTGCCTGGCGGACACGCGGGGTGGGGGGCGTGTAAACACGGGGAGCAGAGATGGGGCAGCACCATGGACCCTGGGGGAACTCAGAGTCTGGGGTCACCATCAAAAGGCAGGACAGGGCAAGTGAGGAAGAAAAAGAACCCGAGAACAAACCAACGAGCGCAGAGGAGGGAACTGATGGAGGCCAGACAGGTGGGGGGGCTCTTCCGAGCAGCGGCTGCCCGTGGTCAGCGTCCTCACACTGTGGACACCAGCGTGCCGCTGCCGCTGTGAAACAAAGCACAGGACGCTGCCGGGCCGCACGCCTCTCCTGCAGCAGCTCCGCCAGCAGCTCGGGGGTAGCAGCCCAGCCCTCCGCGCCGCCCGGGCTGGTTCTGGGGATGGGAGCCCAGGGCCAGGCGCCCCCCTTGCTGCACCAGGAGGGAAGGGCAGGCGGGAGAGCAGCGGGACCAAGGGGCTTCCTGGAAGGCGGGGCCCCTGGGGCCACGCTGGGCTCCCGCGGGGAGGGCCCACTCCCACCCGCCCAGCTCTCCGGACCCCCAGGCAGTATCTGGGGCTTGGGCTGCTGCCTGAGACACCCGCCACGCAGACAGGGGAGAGAACGGGCGCCCGCCCGCCTGCCCGGACCCAGAGCGTGGCCTCCAGTCTCTGGCAGGCCCCACGGAGCAGGCCGTGGAGCGTCTGTGAGCGGAGCCGGCCCTGTCCACCCACCGCCCCCAACGACGCGTGTGAAACCCTTACCTGCTCACAGCCCGTGCTCCGTAGTCATCTAGACCCTGGGGAGGAAAAGCACCACGGGTCAGGCTGGGGTTCGCGGGGGGAGGTGGGGTCTGCAGGACAGGGGGCGGCCAGGCGGCTGTGCCCTACTGCAGCCGAGGGCACGGGGGACCCCTCCAAATGCCCAGCAGGGACAGCCCAGCTCCGCATCCAGCCAGTGGCAGACCGTGCATCGAGCGAGCTCACGCTCACGGGCACACGCCCGATGGGTCCTCTGGTGACCTCTCCACACACATCTCCTGGATGAGCACCAAGGCAGCTGAGCTCGGGCTTGCTTGGCACATCTCGGGGCAGGCAGGGGGGGCCTCCCGAGGACACCAGCCTGGGCCAGTCCCTGGATGGGACACGCCCCTGCACCCCGAAACACCAGCGGCAGCTTCCTGGCCTTGGGGGAGGTGCTGCCACCCCAGGAGGGAGAGCCCTGGCTGTGGGGCTGAGGGATGGGCTGTGGGCGCCACCTGGGGACACCCTCCTCGGTCACCTCAGTGCTAAAGCCAAAGCTGGACGATGGACACGGGAGTGGTGTGTGGTGGCCAGACCACACAGCTCAGCTGGCTGTGTCCTGGGCCCAGGCAGGGCTGGATGGCGCTGGGGCGTTGCCTAGGGCCCGTGCTTCTCCCAGGCTGGATGAGAACCCCCTTCCTGCTGCTGCCTGAGCACCAGCCCTAACCTCACCTTCTCTGGAAGCTTCCAGCCCAGGGCCTTAGCTCCACCCCCCAGTCGAGTCCTTCTCACTGCGCTTGTGCTCCTCCCGGGAAGGGGTGGGCAGGCCGCTCAGATGGTGCTGCGTGTGGCCCTCCCTGGACCTCACCCACCTCGGCCACCGCTCTCTGCAGCCCTGGGCAGGCCTGATCTGTGGGCGTCACCGCTGCCCGCGTCTTAGAGAAACTTCTTCTCACCCCTTGCAGGGGCTGGGAGCTCACCTTGGAGTCAAGGACTGGAAACCCCGCTCCTGACACCCCCCGGGAGACCAATGTTCCAGAACCTTGGGCTCCTACAGCCCTAGGAACCTGCCCATCCGCGCACACAGCCTGGCCTCACGTGGACTTCAGAACCACCATTGCGTGCTCGAGGGCTCCACTGGGACCCAGGCCCTGACCTCCTGCCTCTGGCCACTTGGTCCTGGGTCACCTGGGCATACGTGCCAGGCCCTGGCTCCCGAGGCCCCGAGACACAGCAACAAAACGGTTCTGGCCGCCTCCCAGGCCTCCGGTGCAAGTGCTCGTGTCCACACTCGGGCCTAGGAGCCCCACGGTCTGAGGCCACTGGTGCCCCCACCAGAGGGGAGGCTGGGCAGAGGGGCTGCGGAGTTCACCTGGGAGAAGGCAGGCACAGCCACGCTGTAGGGCCTCTGCTTGAAGGTACCGGCCGTCTGGGCAGGGAACGCACGGGATGACGTGCCGTAGTCGGGGGGCGGGAGGGCCAGGTCCTCCTTGTCCAGGAGGTTCCCCGTGCTGCTGCTCTTTCCCTGCTGCAGGCTGCGGAGATGGGGGTGCTCAGGGGCTGGCTCCACCCCTGCCCGGGACCCCGTGGGGCCCCCACCTTCCCCTTGGACCCTCGGAGAAGGCCTGGCGATGGGCTGCCCTGGAGGCCCAGGAGCAGCCTCACTGAGCCGTGAAACGGGGCCTGAAGGTGTGGCAGAGGGACTCCCACAGCCGTGCCCCCAGCCCTCCTGGTGCCACTCAGCCCCTCGGGAGGGCAAGGGAAGCCCCCACCCCACGGAACACCCGTGACCCCCCAGGCTCCCTGACTCCCGCCTCACAAAGCGCACTGCAGCCAAAACCTGGGGGCCTCCGACGCACAGCATGCTGGGCCGAGAAGGCACCAGAGCCCAGCCGAGCCGTCTGGGCCGAGAGCAGGGGCGGCTCGCAGAGCCGCACACCCACGGTGCCCTGTTCCCAAGCGGCCTCTGCAGAGCCAAGGGCCAGCGCCCTGGTCAGCAGGCTCACCTCATGTGCAATCTGTCGCCGCCGTCGCCGTCCAGAACCCGGGTGTAGGAGAAGGGAAACCAACCCCGCCTGCAAGAGAAGACAGGTGAGAGCGACCTGGGGCCCAAGAGCCCTAGTTCCCCGGCCCGCTGCAACCGTCTGGAGGGAAGGTGATCCCACATTCCAGGGAGACCCCAGACCCCAGCCTGCGCCCTGGGCACACACCCGGCCCTGAGCCCCCGCCCCGGACGGGAGGCTGCGGATCCCCGGCAGGAGGGCAGGGCTCCTGCGTCTGCAGCAGCCAGGGCTGGTTTCCGGCCACATGGCCCCAGCATCAGAGCAGCTGTCTGGAAGGCGGCAGATGCGCCCGGGAGCAAGGTGGCCTAGCGACCGCCCTGCCAGGATGGGGGCTGCTGGGGCTGCGGCAGCGCTCCGACCAGCCCCTCCCTGGCCAAGGCGGGGGCGTCTCCCATCTCGCCAGCAGCCACAACCGGATGACAGTAGCGGGGGCACGGCCCCGCGGTCGAGCGAGAGCGAGAGGCTGGCAGGGCCTCTGTGTCACACGTGTTAAGGAAACCGTGAAGACGCGGCTCCGGGGACACAACAGCGTGACCTCTGGAACCCCAGCACTCGGGCTGGTCAGAGGAGCCTTGGGGGCAGCAGGAAGCCTTGGGGTGGACGGTGGGCCTCGGCCAACTGGGAAGCCACAGCCCTGACAGCGGCGGGGGGGGAGGGGGAAGGGGGCGGTGCCTGACGGGCTGTGTGCACGTGTGGGGCTCTGGGCCAAGTGGGTGACGCAGGGCAGGGTGGGCAACGGGCTGCTGAGCGACGGTGGGGCTGGGGCTTGGACAGAAGCCGTCACGTCTGTGCCGCGGGGACCGACTGAAAATGCTCAGTGGGAAACAGTCGGGGAAGGACCCCGAGCCGCCAGGACGTCTGAGGGCCTTGGGGCCGGGGGCAGGCGTCCCGAGCACAGCAGAACGCAGGGCAGGCTGCCCGCCCTGACACCCCGACGGCCGGCTAAGAGGGTGCGGCCGGTGGACGCTTACATTTTGGTCTTCTCGCTCTCGCCGTAGTGCCAGCCGTCCCGGGCCTCAGGCACCAGCAGGGTGATGAGGTCTCCCTCCTTGAAGCTCAGCAGGGTGCTGTTGTCCCCGGCCGCGTGGGAGAAGATGGCTTTCACTCGCATGCGGCCGTTGCGCTCCAGGCCAGCCGCCATGGAGCTGGAGCGCGGCAGGGTCTTGTTCTCAGCTGCAGGAGGACAGGCAGGAGTGAGGGGCTGTGCCGGTCCTCCTGTCAGCTCGGCTGCCCCGGGGGCGGGGCGGGGCTGGTGGGGGCCCTGCCTTTGGACGTCAGAGTCAGAGGCACATGGGGCTGCAGACCTGCCGCAGCAGGTGTGGGGAGCTCGGGGCCTGGGTCTCGGCTCCCCCGCCTGCTCATCACTGACCCTTGAGCTGGGGGACGCGTGGGGTGCCGCCCACGGGAGCTGGGGGGGGGCTGTTCCACCCTCCCCTGCAGCCCCGCGGTGTCCCCCCTACAGCCCGCCACTCGCCAGAGGCCTAACGGGAGGCGGGGGGAGCCAGGCGACGCCTGAGGATACAGGACAGAAATCTCAAAGGGGGTCAAGGTGCCACCCAAGAGCACGCACACACTCGGGGCCCGGGGGCCTCCCCAACCTCCCCTGGGTGTGACACGACCACCCGGGGCTGGGGGCACGTCCAAGCCCTTACTGGCTGCGTAGCTGTTCTTCGGAGCCACGCTTTTGCGCACGGGGAGCGTGTTGGAGTAGGAGTCGCTCAGCTTGCTCTGTGACTGTGGAGGAGACGAGGTCTTGGGCTGGGCGGCCTTGCGGTCGGCCCAGGGGCTGTAGTCTTCGCCATCTGGGCCCGAGACGCCATTCATGACGGGCGTGCTCTCCTGGGCAGACAGCCGCTGTGGGGAAGAGGCGGGGGGTGGGGGGGGGGCGGCGGCGCGGGAGGGCCTGGTCAGGCGAGGCTGGCTTGGAGACCCCTCAGCCCAGCCACCCCGGTGCAGGGTGGGGGGGCATCTTTCCACACCCAGAAAGCTTGCTGGAAGCTGCAGACTCACCCCCACAAACGGGGCCAGCTCAGGGGGCACCGGCAGGGGCTTGGCCCCCGGGATGGGGTCTGAGATGACCAGGCTGGACTTGGAAGCCGACAGGGCGCTGGGGAGGACGGAGCCGTTACTGCTGGCCATCTGCTGCATCAGCTGCACCGCGCGGTCTGGGATCTTGTTGGGGTCGGCGCAGGCCTGCTGCCATAGTGGCAGTTTCTGTGCCAGCAGCTCCTTGCCCTGCAGCAGAGGAAGCAGGGAGGGCAGGGGCAGGGTCAGGGCTGGCCGGGGAGGGGGCCGTACCTGTCAAGCCTGATGGCTGCTCTTCACCAGGTGGGGACACACAGCCAGAGTGGCCACCTGTGAGCCCTGCCCGCTGGCCCCTGGGAGGGCTGGGCTGTAGCAGTGAGCCAGGCAGTCATGAGGCCACCAGGGCTCAGATGACACCAAGGTCCAAGCTGGGCAGGGGCCACCGAAGAAGGAAAAGGAAGAAGGAAAAGGGGACGATGGCCCAGTAGCCATGCAGCTGACTGACGCACCGTGGGTGACCTCGAGGCCCTGGGGATCCTGGCCACAGGCAGGCCAAGCTGCAGGGGGTGCAGGACGGCAGGACCCACCAGGCAGTACCCGGTAGATGCAGGATGCTAACTGTCCCTGCCCCCAACCCAGGGGCCCAGAGCCCAGCTGTCCCTCTGCGTGCACTGGGCCTGCGATCAGCTCGGCCAGCCTAACAGGATGAGGAAGCCAGGGGTCTGGTTGGGAGGCACCAGCCTGAGGTTCCCTGTAGCCCACCCGGGTCTGGTGCCTCCTGCATGAGCCTGTCCAGGGCCTGGGGGGCTGTGCCCTCCCCTCTCCCATCTGGCCGAAGTGGCACATGACCTTCATCCCACTGCAGAGCCTGGAGCTCCCCTGGGTGGCTTGCTCCCCAGCTCAGGGCCTCCCCAAAGGCGGTCTGGCCCTCGTGGCCTCTCTCCACTTCTGACCTGGGTCTGGGCAGGGAGGGGGCGTCTGTGTGGGAAAGCAGGGAGAAGCGAGGAGAAGGCCCTCTGAGTGGTTCAGACCAGGGCCCAACAAGCCATGGCCTGAGGGCTGGCCCCCGTTCTGTAACGTACCCCGTCTGTCCCTAGTCGGGCTGCTTCTGCGCTACAGCAAAACCCAAAGTGTTACCTGCACCCAGGCTGAGATAACTGGTTGACAAATCTGGGTGGTGGTGACAAGAGGCCTACAGGGACGCGGCACCCAAAGGAGGCAAGCCCAGGTCTGTGACCCTCGAAAGGGCTCCCTGTTGGGGGCGGCGGCCCAGCCCAGGGCTCCCACCTGGTGACGAAGCCCGTCCGTGGGGCTGGGACACACCTGCCAGGGAGACGCCTGGGGGCCCTCGGGCCTCTCTCACCTGGCTCGGGAGGGCTGCGTCCAGCCCCTGGGGGTGGGGGGGGAGCACCAGGGCCTTGGCAACAACCCTGCCTCCGTGCGCCTGCAGCACTGGGGAGTCCTGACCTGCCATGGGGCCTGGTGCCACCAGAGGGCGCGGGTGCCCACAGCGAGCCGGTGTGTGTGGGCGGGGCCACCTCTGCAGCTCCCAGCTCCCAGCTGCAGGCACCGCACAGAGCTCCTGGCAAGGCTGGCTTGGTGCCCCAGGGAGCCCTCCCAGCCCCCACAGGGGACGCACGTCCTTGCACTGTCCTCACCCCGCACCTGTGGCCGGGCCCTCAGGAAGGCCAGGAGGCAGAGCCTCTGCGCAGGGAGGGCGGCTCCCCTTCCCAGTCCAGGCTGGGTGAGCAGAGAGCAAGTCTCAGGTCAAGCACACGTGCGTGAATGTGCATTCACACTGCTGATCCACCGGCCCGTTCGTGGAGAAAGGATGTGAATGCGGCTGCCTAGGCAGGCCCTCTGAGCTCCTGGAAGGTTCTGGAGTGCTCCCTCCCTGGCTCCTGACTACAGACTATGCACAGAGGCCTGTTCCTGCAGGGGAGCCAGCCCCAGGGGCGACACCACCCCTACAAGGGGTTTCCCTGGCACCCAAGCCATCCCCAAGGAACCAGCCTCCAGCCACTGTCCTCAAAACAACAGCCGGCAGCTTCTAACCAAAGCCTCAAAGGTCCCCGCGGCATCTGGCTGGTGACTCTTGCTACTCGCACGCCGTCCCCCGGGACGACCCCAAACGCTCGGTATTACTTTGATCCCGCTCCACGGGGAGCGGCCCGCGCAGCGAGCACCCCCACCTTGGAGTGGTAGGCGGCCGAGTTCTTGGCCACGGCGCACTGCTTCTCCACCAGGAAGCAGAACCTCCTCCTCTCCTCGGTCAGGGCCGTCTTGTAGCCGTCCGACACGTAGTTCTCCAGCTCGCCCTGCTTGTTGCTGATGGCGTCGATGTACTGGGGGCGGAGAGAGCGGGCGACACGCGTGAGCAGATGGGACACCAGGGGCCACGCCCAGCTCTGGGCGCCCCAGGCCCCCCACCCCCGCAGCCATGCCCACGCCGGCGCAGACCCTGCTGGCAGATTGTCGGTGAGGCCCTGGAGGCATCGTGGCGCCTCCCGCGGTGCTGATCCAAGCATCTGAAGCCGCCCTGACGGCGGCCGGGAAAGCTCACCCGGCACGACGTGTGTGAGAATGACTAATTCACACCCAAATCCTGCGGGGGTGGCCAGAGAATGCAGGAGACATTGCTTGAGGCCGGGGCACGCTGGAACAGTCGGATTTGCAGGCTGGAAACTTTGGGTAACAAAACACCCTCAAGCCGTAGGCAGCCGTCGCGGGGGGTGGGGGCACCCAGACGCACCGCTCGGGGACCGCCGTGCCCCTGCCTGGGTGTGTGCGCGTGTGATAGGGCCCGCAGGGTCCCGGCGCCTCTCCCCTGCACCCTCCGCCCCGGGTTGCTGCCCTGTGCGGCCCTGGGCTCTCCTGTGCCCCCCGCAGGCCCTGCCTAGAGGGCGCCTCCCCCACGGCTCTGACTCAGCCTGGGGGGCGGTGCTGAGCCCAGGTGGGCGCCGGGAGGAGGAGGTGCACAGAACGGGATGTTCCTGCCGCCTCCCTTCCCTTCCGGGCAGCGCTGCCGGAGGGGCGAGCACCCGCCTGTGGGTGTGGCTTGTCCCCCGCGGCCACCGTGCAAGCTGGGTGCAGGCTGGGTGCAGGCTGGAAGCAGCCACACTACCCCACTCCCTGTGAGGCCTGCCCCCAAGACCCGGGCCCCCCACCCCTGGGGACCACACGGCTACCCACGCAGAGCTCCACTGCCCCCTTGGGGAGGACGGTTACCGGGACTCCCCATCATCCGCCCACCGTCCGCAGCCCCAAGCAACAGGCCCACCCCCCGTGCCTGAGGGGACCCAGGACGGCTCTTGGGGACCAAACCCCCCTTCCCCTGTGGCCACCCCCGCCCCGTGGCCACACACCTCCCTCACCTCCCCCCCCCCTTCCCTGAGCTGCCTGAAGACTTTTCTCCTGGTTATGAAACGTGCGCCTACCAGCACCTCCCCTGCACCGTGGCTCTTCCCCAGGCAGGGGAGCAGGCCTGGCGCTTGGCGGTGCCCCGGGAGACGGCGGGGGGAGGGGCTGCTGGGCACAGCTGCACTTCACGGGGGCGATTCCAGCTGTGGCCGTGGAAGGGGGCCTTCCCAGGGGAGGACGGGACAGCCCGGATGGACGCACACCCCCAGGGCCCCATCCTCAGCATTGGCACAATGCTCCGTGGCTTCTGCGCCCTCCCCACCCGGGCCGTCAGGGACACCGCCGTCGCCCTACAGGCCTCAACCACCCACAGCAAGGGCACCTTCCTCGACGCCACTCACCGGCTCAGCCCAGTGCCCACGAGCCCCTTCGGGGGGCGGCCTCAGGATGAGGGGTTTAACCCCCAGGGAGGCCCCCAACCCACCCTCTCCTGGTGCCACCACCTCCCGCTGTCCCAGGGGCTGCTCTAGCGTCCCCACCAACTGGCTGGGGGCTGGGGGAGGGCCAGGCTAACCACGATGGGCTGCCCGCCTCGTGCAGGGAGGCCCAGGGAAGACCGCCCAGAGCAATGGCCTCCACGCTAGCTGTCACCTACGGGGAGGAGAGGGACCACTGAAAGGTCAGTACGGGACGGCGTGGAAACCGGGACGTGGGGCCCCCTGGGTCTGCCCGCCCAAGCACCGAGCACAGCTCCTTCCAACCCCAGCCCTCGAGCTGCCCCGTGGTCCCACCTGCATGCGGTTTCTGGGTTTTTAGGCTGTGGCACATCTTCGCCAGCGGTGTGCCCCGCTCCCAGGAGTGGAGAGGAACGGTGCCAGGCCATGCGGTGTGGGGCACTGGCCTCATTTCGGGGCCTGGCAGCCTCCACGCCGGGGAGGGAGGGGAGTTTTATTTTTAAGATTTCCATTTACTTAAGCTCAGAGAACGGCTGAGAGCAGCGTGGGTCTCAGGGGACGGGACGGAGGTGGAGTGCACGGCCCTGGGAGAAGCAGGGGGGCCGCGACCTGGGGACCGTGCCTCCCAGGGAGCGGGGAGCGGGCAGTGGCCCCAGCTGGAGCTACAGCTTCCTCTGTCGAGGAATGACAGCCGCCTTCCCGGCCTCCTCTTCCTGGATGCAGCTCCTTGAGGACCGAGACCACAGCTTCGCTGGGCACATCCAGGAAATCTGGGTCAAGTGGGGAGCTTTGCCGTCGAGGGGGACAGGCGGTGCAGCACGGCCACCCACGGGGCCCGGGCCACACCGGCTTGCTCCAGGCAAGGACACCCACGGCCCTGAGCGCGGACGAGCAAGCACGCACCCACGAGCCTTCACGCACCCTGCAAGAGCGCAGGGGGACAGGACACGGCCTGGCCCTACACCTCCAATGACTTAGCTGCTGAAAGCGGTCCGAGCCGTCCCCGCCGTAGGCAGGCGGGCAGGTGGGTGCTGTGGCCGGCTCGTCGCTCCCGCCCCTCCGCCGTGTTCCTGCTCGGCCTACGGTGCCATGGCGACAGTGCTATAGAAACACCCAGCTGAAAGCGTTTAAGAACGCAGAACGCTCCCGCTTAGTCACCCTGGGCTCAACAGCCCTGTAATCCGAGAAGACAAAAGTGATCAGAACATATGTCTCCTCTCAGAGCGAGCAGTGACTCACAGGGGGGAGGGGCGCTCGAGAACAATCCTCGGCCCACGTGGCCGTGGCGCCCCACGTTCCTCAGGGCCCTGACGCTGCCCCTTCGGGTCTGCGGCTCATGGATGAGAGCATCGTTCCGGGCCCTGGGCTGTCACCGCAGGAACCGACCCCCAGGAGGCAACCGAGGAACTCAGCTGGCTGCGGGGACCAGGAAGGGGCAGCAAAATCTGACCCCCATGCTCTGTCTGGACTCTGGGTACCTGCCAGCCGCACCAGCGGCTGTCCTGGGCCTCGCTGGCCATGCCTGCGTCCCCTCCCTGGGGGGCCGGCCCGGTTCTCAGAACAGGAAGGCCGCGGGCATCAGCGGCTGAAGCCTCACCAGCCTCAGTCCCCTGGGGGGTGGGCGTGGCGGGGCCGTGGGCACAGGGCAGTGCGTCGGGGGAGCCTGAGGGTTTCATTCCAACACGAGGGGCCTGAGCAAGACTCAGGTCGCCCTCAGGCCTGTGAGGGGAGGGCCAGCCGTCCAGCTCCCTGAGCCTGGGGGCTCCTGTTTGCAGGGGTGCAGAGCTGCGTCAGCATGGCAGGAAGGTCTGCAGACCCCACGTGCGGACGCCCTGCCTGGCACCCTTGCAGCCCAGAGGCCTGGGCAGAGCGTGGGGCCCCTTATGTCCACACCCGTGGGCCAGATGCCTGCCCTGACAGATGCCCGTCAGGCCCGCAGCGCAGCCTGTCCCCCAGCCCCACCCAGGGGTGCGGTGAGCTCGGCCCCTCGGGCCTGGAGGAAGCCAGAGGCTGGGTTTAGCACCGGCTTTGCCAGGCAACCCCTGCTGAGCTGCGAGGCCCTGGGGGTCTCCGTTCCTCCGCGGGGGGAAGGGGCGGGCCCGCCTCGCCCACGCTGGCACGCCGACACTGCAGCCCTGGCCTCCTGCGGCCACGGAGCTCCTGCCGCTCCACGTCCACGCCCAATTTCACAGACTTGATAGGAAAAGAACACGATGTATCTCGCTAGTATTTTTCAGGGCGATGACATGTCAAAGCCACGTTCTAAACACGTTCAGACAAGGGCTGTCACTTAAAAACGTTATTACAACAAATGTCATTAAAACCAACATCGCCTGTTTCTTACGTTTTTAAGGTGGCCGGGCCTGGGTGTGAGAGGTCAGAGGCCACGTGCCCGACATGGCCCCCGAGGGCTCTGCGGCTCTGATGCCCAAAACGTCCCAGACCACTCCCGGGCGGCCGAGACGGTGCCGAGGCCACAACCCGCCGCGCGGCTCCATCTGGGCAAGCGGGGGCCGGTGGGCACAGGCGCGGTGTGCGGGGCGACACGGCCCCCGCGGCCCAAAGGTTCAAAGGAACAGAGGGCGTCCCCCAGCCTCCCTGTCCTGGGACCCTGGCACCCCTGATGCCACCTCTGGACACACAGGCCCTGACAGGGCGCAGAGGCCGCTGCTTTCTCAGGCTCGGCCGGTGCGCCTCTGGTGGGACGGCGTCCACACCGCGGCCGGGAGACTTGCCCACAGACCGCCTCGGGCGTGGAAGAGCTTTTTAAGTGAGACCGGGAGGTGCACAGAGGGCTTGAACCACAAGCACGGCGTCAAACTCCACACGCTGATGGGACCAGCCTCTGCCATGATCTTTTTTGAAGACCTAAATTATGGTTATTTTGTTTTTGTTTCGTTAATTACACACCCCTTTAAATAGAACAAACCTCCCCCCTCGCAGACTGGGATCTGGATGTGTGCACCTCCTGGAACACGCGAACCCAGGGAGGGGGGCGGCCGCCACGAGGAGGCCTGCGCCCCCCGCTTCTGACGAGGCCGTGCTGAGGATCTCCCTGGACCTCCTCCTCCAACACAACCAGCGTGGGGCTGCAGAACCTCTCCCCCCATGGCTGCATGGCCCTGGGGACGGGAAGGGACGGGAGGGGATGGGAGGGGACGGGGCCTGGCTGAGTGCTCCCCGCAGCTCCGAGTGCTCAGCAGCCGGACCCTGCCCGGGTCAGGGGCTCCAGGGGCTCGGCCGCCTGAGAGCCCCATGCGGCCGTGGCTCACCGTGCTCAGGGCAGCAGGCCTGGCCCACCCTCGGGGGATCCCGGGCAGGGTCCACCCTGTCTCTTTTCCTTCCCAGGCGCTCACCTCTGCCTTTGGGGCCCTGACAACCCCTCTCTCGGTGTATGGAGCCTGTACACAGGAAGACACCCCACTTCCCTGGACCCCAGCCCACCACGTGCCTAACGTGCGTTCTTGGGTTTTCTATCCGTCAAGATACCCCTTGGAGGGTGGGGTCCCCTGCCTCTGCCCATCTCGTTCTAGTCAGAGCTGGGCCAGGCTGGGCCAGAGGAGGCAAACACATGCAAGGCTGCCGCCTGGCCTGCAGCACTGGCCACTTCCACACCAGCCGCTCACGAGCCCTGGGACCACCGGCCGCCCAGCGGGACTGGCTGCCCGTCACAATCACCCAGAAGCTCTGACGACCCTGAAACAGTGCCACCGCTCACACCTGTGCGTTGGGGAGGGGGACGCGGGCTCCGCGGAGACGCCGAGGGCCAAGGGGACAGGGTCATGCAGCATGTCCTCCACGGCCCAAGCACCCTACGGCCCCGTCCACAAGGACGGGCGCTCCATGGGTGCCAGGAGGTCTGGGGAGTGGCCTTGGCCGTCAGGACGGCCCCTGGTGCCTTCCCTACTTCTAGATGCCACCCTCGTCCTACTTAGTGCCCCAAATGCCTCTAAGCACCTGTTCCCTGACCTACAACTAAAATCAGTTCTCTTGATGGAAATCCCAAAACACAGCCTCAATTACCAGCGGTTCTTGCAAATGGCCGGCTCTGACCCAGTCCCGTTCACAGGGAACCCCTACTGACGGACCGACACCCAGTCGGATCAACGTCCCTTCTGCCGCATGGGCAGTGGGGTGCTCTGGCTCGGCCTGGCCACAGAATGCACAGCACAGGCCCTGGGGGAGGACAAGCGGATGGGGGCGTGTCCGGGGGGCGCAGAGCTGCCCGAGGAGCCCCCAGGGCTGGCCCTGCCCCGTGGGCAGCCCTTCCTCTCCCCAGCAACCATTCTACACACGTGACATCGGGGGGGGGCGGGGGGAGGACGCCAGCAGCTGAGCCTCCTGAAGGACCACCCCCTCTCCCTGGCACCGAGCAAACCCGTGCCTGAAACCCCATGCTGGAACCCCCAGCCACAGTGTCCAGGCCCGCGCCAGCCCGTGGCACAGGCTCAGGCCATCTGGTTTACCACCTGCTCTGGCAGGGGAGTGCCCCGAGGGCAGGGGCTTCGGTGAGCCTGCCTGGGCCCCGGGACGCAGGGCCTGCCCCCCCCGGGCTGCATGAGGCTCGGGGCCCAGGAGCACAGGAGTCTGCGAGGGAGCACGGAAGGCCGTCAGCTGTGTCTGAAGCCCACCCCACGCCCCTTCCCTGGGGTCACGACTCTCCTCCTCCTCAGCTCACGGATGCAGCCCCAGAAGCCCACACAAGTCAGGATCCTGCCCCTCCGGGACTCGGGAACACCACGTGGGCACATCTGCCTCTCCCAGCTCCTCCGCAGGGCTGGGGACAGTCGCTACAGCGCTCTGCAAACCACCTGACCCCATACAGTCCCAGCCAGGCCTCCTGAAGTTCTGTGTGCTGGTTCCACGGTCCCTTTGCGTCTGCCCTCGAGGAAGGAAACTGAAATAATGGGACACATCCAGGCTGTCACGGTGCGGCACCTGGTGCTGAGCACCACACGACCTACCCCTCCCGGGAAGGGGCTCAGTGACCTGGGAAAAGTCATGATAAAACCCTTGGATGATCACAGATCCAACAGAAGGAAGATGGGTTTGGAGAAGCAGGAGACCCACAGGTGGGGCCTGAGCAGGTGCTCGAAAGAGGGAGGGGGATGCTGCTCTGTGGGCGTTGGCATGTGGGGGGAGGACCCACCCCATAAAGGGGCGGGCAGGCTGGGCGAGCCTGGAACTTGCCACCACCACACCCCCTGCAAGGGGCAGGGCCAGGAGGAGAGTCCAGATCTGCCCACCAGGCCTCACAGCATGGCCTGCATGGGGCAGGGCCAGCCTGGGTTGTCCGCCAGCCACGTGTGGGGTGACCAGGCGCTGCTGCACAGCAGGTGCCGGGGAGGAGGAGGGGCAGGGGCCGGCCCTCCTGGGGGCGGGTAGGCTGTGCTGACGGCCAGGGCTTGGGGGGTGACCCTCAGTCATGGAGACCGGGGTGGACGTGGCCAGCTCACCAAGCTGGGGCTCTGCCGGGAGACCCCGTGCAGCGAGAACAGAGCCCCCACCTTTCCAGCAGCACCAGACGAGGGCGTGCAGAGAGGGTGCATGCAGGCCCTGACGTGTCCCCTTCCGGCCCCGCTCTGCAGGCCCGAGGGTCCAGGGTGGCGCAAGGCACACTGAGGGCCGTGGGTGGCTGGGGGCCACATGCAGCAGAGTCTCCGGACTCTGCAGACGCGGGGGGAAGAGCTGTCAGGGCCTCCACCAGCCCCGCCCACCCCCGGTGTCCTGGCCATGACCCCCACCCTCCAGCTGCAAACTCTGGTGACGGCTTCCCGGGGGCTGGTCACAGCAACTCAGCTGGTCCAGGCCCAGGCCCTGCTCAACAGAGCTCCCACATTCGTGGCCGTGAAAGGAGAACGTTCTGACACAGGCAACAGCGTGGACCAGGCTGGGGCGTACGGTGCTGAGGCGGGAGGCCGGATGCGGAAGGCCACACGGTGGTGACCCATTCACACCAGATGCCCGGACGGGGCCGGTTCACACGCGGACAGCAGATCACCGGCTGTCTCAGGGGAAGGGGTGCCTGCGGGGGGGCGGGGGCCTCCTTTCTGGGGTGCTGGAAATCCTCTGGGCGGAACATGGGGACGGCGGCACAGCTGCAGGGGTGGGCACGCTCCAGGCCCCCGCCCACCCTACGGCATGCGAAGCACATCTCCAAGCTGATACCAGGGAAAGGAAAAACTGCCTTGAGGGGGGTGCACAGGCTCCGACCCCTGGACGAGCCGGCCTCCGTGTCCCCGCCACCACACCCCCTGGGCCCCTCAGCGGGAGCTCAGGGCAATCACACCAGTGCTGAGGGCGCTCCTGGCCTCCAGCCGGGAGGGCATGGGGGACGGGGACTGTTCACCTTTGAAGCTTGGGTGAGCAAAACGGCAAAACACCACGGAGGTGACGAAACCGAGACATCCAGCGAGGCGTGGGCTTCTCACCGCTCAGCCTCACAACCCGCTCCTAGACAGGACTCTCTCTGCAGATGACTCTGTGGGACGGCCTCGGGGACAGGCCCTCAGGGCTGACGGGCTGGGGCAGTCCCGGGAGAGGACGTGGCAAGAGCGCGGCGCCAGGACTTGCGTCTGACTCAGGAGCTGCCCGCCGCTGCCCCGGGCAACAAGCCCCTCCCGCTCCCCTCGCCGGCTGTGCTCGTTAGTTCTCACCTGCTGTTGCCAGGACCGTGCACCCCACCAGGCAGGCCCGGCACAGAGGGGGGCAGCGGGGGGGCCTGTCACCTGCACCCGCTCAGGGAGGGCGCGGGGCGCGTGCTCCTCGGGCACCACCCCACCTCTGGGTCCCGGCATGCAGCCGAGGGACGTGGGCCCGCAAGCAGGCATGCGTGGTGCACCTTGGCTTGTTAACCGCTGCCACCTGAAGGGGGGGCCTCGTGCCCACGCCCGACCCGGGGTGCTTCCCTTGAAGCAGCTGGGAGAAGCTTTCTCGAGGTTTCCTTTGGAAACAACGGGCGTCCTCCTTGTCTGAAGTCCGCGCAACCTTGGGGGGTGGGTGTCCTGGGCCTGACCTGTGTCAACCTGCACCCGGGGGTTCACCCCAATATCCGGGGTTCCGGTAGCTCCGGTGTCTGGGGCTGTGCCCACCATGGGCCACGCTGTCCTAAATCCCCGCCCTGCTCCGCGCCACGTGCTGGCCGGGCCACCTGCCTCATGCAGCAGGGCTAATGGCCCCGTCCCCGCGGCGCCGGCCGGCCGGTCCCACCTGCAACTCCTTGTCCGAGTACTTCTGCGGGTTCTTGCTCCCCTGGCTCTTCTTGCGGAGTTTCTTCAGCTCGGCCTGGCACTTGTCCAGCGCATCACCCTTGCTCCTTTGCTCCGTCTGGTATTTCTTCAACGCGGCCTGAGGTACAAAGATGCGAAGATGCCACATGAAGCAGAGACCGATGAGCCGACCGGCCTTCCCACTCCCTGCCCCGCGGCGGGCAGCTGGGCCCCGAGGGCGCGGGCAGCACCAGCTGCCGGTAGGAGGGACCGGGCGCACGGGGCACCCAAAGGCTGGCGCCCCCCGGGCTGCACTTGTCGCGGACGGGAACCTGCAGGACCGGGAGCTCCCGGCAGACGCAGGCGCCCCGCTGGGTGGGGGGGGGGCACTACTTACACTCAGGTACCTGGAGTCCAGCTCCACCTTCTGCTCCAGCTGTGTAAGCAGCTCATTGTGGAACGACTTGAGCTGGATGTGGAGGAAGACGCCAGGTGGTGAGCGGCCAGGGCGGGAGGGAGGGAGCCGCCCCCAAGAGGTGCACCCCGGACGCCGGCCACCCCGAGGAGCCCGCGGGGAACGTCCCACTGTCCCGGCCTTTGTGACCTCGGGGGCTCCACTCCAGGCAGAAAACAGCAAGAGCCCCTGCGAGCCCCCTGCTCTGTGCCCGGTCCTGCTGAGTCCTTCTGTACGTCCCTGGCCCCCTGGAGAGTCAGCTCCCCAGTATGTGACTCCTGTGAGGCCTGGGATACGCCCCCACCCTGACGGCAGCCACATGCCTGTGCAACGTGCCCTGGGACACACGGCCAGGGCACACAGCCGGCTCTTCCCCTCCCTCGGACCGGCCGCCCCTGCCTCCGTCCCTTCCTCCCCGGGGCCCTCACCATCTCTTCCAGCTGATTCTGAATCTGCCGGTGGACTTCCGCCATCTGAAAGAGAACGTCTCCTGCAAAAGCATGAGGGTGGGGAAGACACAAAGGAGAGAAAAGGTAAGTTCTCCGCACTACGGCCCCTCCACCCTCCTGTGGCCGAGGAGCAGGGCGCTGGTGGTCGGGTGCAGGGGCCTGGGCTGCGGGTGACCAGCAGGCAAAGGTGCGGGGATGGGGCACCAGGCAATGGGAGGGTCTCGAGTGACGGGGGATGCCCAACCTCAGACACTGATCACTGGGGACTTTGGGGGGCGTGGGTCAGAGTCCTCAAGCGTCTGCACCAGACCGGCAGTGCCCAACAGAAGCAACAGGCTGCATATCTCCAGCCCATGAGCGAGCCATGAGCACACGCATGTCTGACCCCGCGTGGCCGCCAACCACCCACCCACTCCGGGGCCAGGCGACACCAGGGCCAACAGACCTGTGCCCACCCTCCCGCCAGTAATGGGGCCAAGAGGAGATCTGGCTGCGGGCCCCAGAGGGAGGCCTGCGGAGGCGCCCGGAGCACGCAGGGCCTCTGGGGACAGCGGGCGCGCACAGCACAGCTCTCCAAGCATCTTTTCTGGAGCAGCGACATTTCGGGGATGCTGATGGTTCAAGCCCGTCATCACAGGAGACAGGCAGGAGGGAGAAGGTGGCAGCACGAGGAGGAGGCTGTCCCCCAGAGGCTGCTTCCAGTCTGGGTGTCGGCGACACGGGCTCATGTCACCTGCACACAGGGCGCGTTCCTGGGGGCTGACCTGACATGAGGCCGCACCTCCCGAACTCTCTGCAGCAGCCAGCGTGCTGCCAACCGCCCCCCCACCTCCCGAGAGGAGGAGCAGAGACAGAGGAGCCGGGGAGAGGCCGTGGAGGGCGGGGGGCTCAGCCTCGTTCTCCCTTCTCCGCCAGCTGCCACCCTGAAGTGTGCTCAGGACCAGCAGGCTGCAGCCCAGGGCACGACAGTGGCCAACAGGCCCAGTACCCGCCCCCGAGCCAATGCCCCCAGGACAGAGGCCTAGGCCCAGGCCGCTCACCCAGAGACCCTCCGGGCAGCCCCGCAGCGCTGGCACGAAGGACGCCCTCCTTGTGGCCCAGGGACAAGCTGACCGGGCGGCCGGACCGTGCTCGTCGGAACGGCTCCTATTTGCTTAGTGCCGTTCGCAGAGCCAGTGCCATGAGCATGCTGTGGACACGATGGATCAGGGGGCGGGGGTCACTCTGCCCTCAAACCCCGTCCCCAACGTGCTGCTGGCACCAGCAGCCCTCCCAGCTCACGCCTGGGCCCCGTGACCCAGAGATCCTTCCTGGGGCAGTTGCGAGGGGTGCCCTGGCCCCCAGAAGGCACCCTGGTGGGGGGGTGGGGTGGGCGCTGCCTGCCGGCCACACGGGGGGCACCAGGCCCACTCTGCCTCCCAGAAGCACCCCGGGCTCTAGGGCGGCCCACCACTCGTGGCCACTGGCTGTTCCACGAGCTGCTGACGCTCACGGGGCCTGCAGAGCCCCCGCTGAGCCCAGGAGCCGCCCGACCTGAGGCCCGCAGGCTCCACCCCACCCTGTGGGGCCCCGGGCTCTGCCTTCGGAGCTGAGTCGCCTCCTGAACCCATTTTGCCTCAGAGAGACCACAGATGTCTGCTGAGGGTGACAGCACCTGCCCGGAAGCTGGGACCCCGCTGTCCCGCCACGGCCTCCTCCCCGCCCAGGCCCCTCACGCCTGCCCCGGGGCCAGCCTGCGCGCAGGCCTGGGACAGAGGGGAGGCACCGGGCCTGAGTGTGTACGGGTGAGTGCGCGTGTGAGCACGAGCCTCCGTCGGGCAGGGCTGGGCCCTGTGCACACGGGAAGCCCGGCGGCTGGGCTGCGAACACGCGGCCCCCGGACCAGAGCTGTACCTGCTGGGTCTGTCTGCAGGCCCGACGCACGGGAGGCGACCGAGGAAGGGACACGGGCAGGGCCGGACTCCAGGAGCTCCCGGTGCACAAACCCCCTAACTGTGCGGTCACCCGGTGGTACCGCCACAGATGGCAGCACGGCGAGCACCTGCGGGGCCCCGGGTCCCTGGACTTACTCCTGCTCTGCTCCAAGCCCTGGCCTGGCCTTGTGGCACCACAGGGCGTGGCAGGGCAAGGGGGGCTGTGGCTTCCCGTGGTCAGGTCGGCGCCCTGACCACATGCGGTCCACAGTCAACCACACGCGGGGTGGGAGGGCTGACCAGCCCCACAGGGCGCCAAGCCTGCCCTGGTCCTGACCCTACTCCCATCAACCCTGACTCAAGGCCCAGAACGACAGGAGACGGAGAATGACAAGGAGGGGCCTGGGCCCAGTCCTGGCCGAAGGGA
This sequence comes from Canis lupus familiaris, assembly GCF_011100685.1. NCBI lineage: Eukaryota > Metazoa > Chordata > Mammalia > Carnivora > Canidae > Canis > Canis lupus. The sequence continues at coordinate 1,787,458 of NC_049230.1, forward strand.
AGCCCATGGGACAAGAGGAGCGAGGGGGTGCTGGCCAGGGCGGTCCGGCCCGTCGCAGACACTCGGGCGCATCAGCACCTGCGGGGGGACCTGGGTACCGGCCTCGGCCCTCAGCACCGCCACCTGCGGTGTGCAGGGGGTGCGTCCCGCGTACCTGGAGCGGCGCACACAGCCAACCCCGACCCACGGATCCCGCCTCTGGATGCTCAGAATCTGTCTAAGCCCCAAGAGGGGCAGCTCCAGGGTGATTCTGCTTCTCGGCGCTTCTGGCGTTCTGGAACTTTCTCAAAACAAACACCCACTACTCTGAGATGGGGAACACATTGTGGTCTCATTTGTGACGGGTCTTCCTGTGTCAGCGGCCGGGACCCACCCTCAGTCTCCCTGCCCGCAGGCACCTGGGAATCGGTTAGACCGAGGCCAAGGGGTGCGGGCCCACATGGCACAAGGTCTGGCCGGCACGGGGAAGGGCCGGACTGGACCGGAGGGCCTGCTCCCAAGCGCCCACCCCCTGCCCCCACGGCAACCTCAAGGGGCATCAGCCTGCGTGGCAGCGCCCACACGCGGTCCAGCCGGTCTCCCCGCAGGGGCGGCACCCAGGGCACCGGCCTGTAAGTTAACAAGATCAAACAGAAAACGAATGTTTCCTGAAAATTCTGTGTGCGAGCAGCTTGCGGAGAACATCTGAGGAACACAACCCCGCAGAGTAACCCCTTCAGAAAGGAGGTCCCGACGCCAAGAGGTGCATGAAGCTCTGTGAGGAACCGCGGCCGCTGCACCCCTGGCTCTGCCGACTGCTCAGGAGCACCCCGGAGTCTCCCCCCCACCCCCCACCCCCAGCAGAGGCCCGGCCCGCCCCCCCGGCCGTGCTGTCGGTGCGCCGGTGCAGTGCGCACACCGGCTCCAGGCCCCAAACCCAAGGCTGCACCAAGCAGCCCACACAATTTTTAAACTGCATTTTACAAGCAGCTGCAGGAAGCCATATGCTCACGAACCACGCAAGGCGGTGGCGGGGGGAGAACGAGCAGCCCAGGCCCTGGACCCCTGGGGCAGGCGGGGTGCACTGGGCTGGCTGCGGGGACCGGGACCCCGCCTGCAGGGCGAGGCTGGCCCCAACATGGGCCCCTGGAGGAACAGGGAGCCACAAGTACCACACTCCCTGGTCCCGGGGCGCCTGTGCCTTCCGGGGCCCGCGGGCAACCTAGCGGGGGTCCTGAGAGCCAGAGCCAGCAGGGGCCGTGTTGCATTTCTGGGTTCCGCGAGGCACTCCACCCCGTGTCCCAGACAGCACGAAGGGGGACACCCTCCCAGGGGGGAGGTGGCCGCGGGCTGCCCCCGCCTCCCGAGTGCAGACGCATGCGCCCCGGGGAATCTGTGTCCTGGGTTCATAGCACAGGTGGCTCAAAAACTTGACGAACCGGGTTTAAAATAGCAGCGCAGACCCAGCCCTCCACAGGCCAGGGTGGCGGAGCGGCCAACTCGGCCCACCGCCCGCCGGGGCGCCAGGGCTCCAGAGGGCGTGCACAGAGGGGTGCCAGGCGGCAGGTGCCCACGGCCCGGGCTGGGGAGTCAGCAGAGCCTGGTGGCCGGGCTGGAGGGGCCGCGCAGGCTCGAGTCACAGGCGTGGAGAGGATCTGCAAGCGGGGAAGGGGTAAAGGCCACGGGAGCAAGGACAGGAGTCGAGGCCCGCGTGGGCGCCGTGGCTTCCTGAGGGACCGGCCCCATGCAGAGCACAGAGGCATCTGAGTCAGAGGCCGCGTCCTCCCCTGCCCTCCGAGTGTTTGCCGTACCAGCCAAGCAGCCAGGGCAGCGGTGAGTCACCTGCGCACGCCCCTCAGCTCCCCGTTTTCACATTCCAGGTCCTGCCCGTAACCTCAAGCAGCTTTCGGGCAAGGAGCGGAACTTGGTACACACGGCAACGCCCCTCTGCAGGGGAAGCAGGGGCGTTCACGCACGTCAGTATATGCACGCACACACGTGCACCCGCCTTCGTATACACACACGCTCACACACACATGCAAACAGACACACAAGTGTACACACAGCCACACAGGGGACGTGCCGGTCATCTTTCCTGGAGTGAAATGTGAAACGTGCAGGGGACGTGTGGCTGGACATTAACTGGTTTTGTCTCATGTGCCCAACACAGGACAACGGTGGGACAGTCGGGACCGACCTGGCAGCCAGTGCAACCTCTAGAAAGGGTGCAGCTAAGGTGGGCTGGGGACGCTGAGGACGCTGCTGGTGGCCCAGCCCTGGGGTGACAGGGACAAGTGACAATGCAGCCTTCCATGGGGGACACACACCCCAACAAGGACACAGAGCTGGAACCAGGCCTGTGGACCCCCCGACAGGCAACTCTGTCCTCGACTGCATGCACCGGGTCGAGCAACCACGATCCTTGACTGCAGAACATTCCATCAGCCACAAACCTGTCCCCACGAAGTCCCATCCCTCCCACCTCTCTGAGCCACCAGTCTGTACGGGTTTCACTGTTTTGGAAGTTCCCAGCAGGGCCCTGGGGAGGCAGAAAGAAGAGCCACTCTCACCTGGCACGCCAGCCAGGATGGGACAGTGGGAAGGACGGTGCCTGCTCCCATACAGCCGTGTCCTCTGAGGTGACCAGAGGGTCCACCACACACCCCAGGGGGCTTTCAGAACCTCCAGAAGGACGCCACGGGGGAGGGGGCCACAGAGCACTCGGCCACTTTACACACCTGCAGGGTCGTAGGACCACACCCGACATCCCAGAACCAGGAAAACCTTTGCTTGTTTCCCCAAACTCAGATCTTTGGGAAAAAAGTATTCCAGAAAACTGGAACAAAGGACAAGTACCAATGTTTTAAAGGTACAGACTCTACAAAGTACAGGCTGGTGTGTCAGTGTGAGAACTGCCCCCAGGTCGAGGTGACCAGCTCACAGCCTGCGCACTTGCTCACGTCTCATCCTCTGCGGTCACGCCCCACGGCTCCGTGTCAGGTGCCGTGGCCCGTGTGCCCTCCGGGGCCGCGCAGAACCGGGAAGGAGAGCCGCCAGGACGGCGGGGCTGGTCGGTGTGCTCTGGGAAGACCGAGAAAGCCCTTGAGGCTGGCAGCTGGTGGGGAGCCGGCCTCGGGGTCCCCAGGATCCTGGGGGCCCCCACGTGGCAGAGAGACCACGAGCAGAGTGGGCGGCCGGCAGGGGGACCCAGTCGGCAGCTTCTCTGAACCCAAGACCAAGACCCTCCTCCCATGGGAACCGGAGGCGCTAGGCGGGTCCCCCGGAGCTGGCCGTGACCCGGGGCTCCAGGGGGGCCTGCAGGTCGGCCCGGGGCAGGTGCCGGCCCATTCTACAGCCACACCCACAGGCTGCCACCGGAGGCCCCGGGTAAACACAGTGGGACCTGCTGGGCGGTAACAGGGCCGTGAGTCACAGCTTCAAGTCCCCTGTCCCCGGGGCTGAGAGCACAGCACACGTTCTCATCCCGGCCTGACCTTCCGAACCTCAGGAGGTCACAGGAACAGTGAAACAAACACCGTGCACCGCCTCCTAGGCCCCCTGGTCCTCGGCGCTCGCCGTGTTTGCTCACGCCCTGCTTCTGGTGGATGTGCACACACACACTCATGCACACACAGGCACACACTCGCACATGCACATACACAATGCACACACACACACACCCCCACGCACGTACACATATACACATGCACGTACACACACGTTCCGCTGAACCATCTGGGAGTCAGCCCCGAGCCCGGGGACGTGGCCCCCACACGCCGGCACGCACTCCCCAGCAGGGCCTGGTGCCACAGCAGACAGCCCCGCCCCGCTCAAGGGAGGCGGCCACGGACGCACGCCCCCCTCCCTGACAGCCCCACAGCGCACCCGCACACGGACGCGGTGGCCGCCAGCTTCTCCCCCCGGGACTGCACGCCCATCTCTCGCTCCTCTCCCCGAGGCACTCCGCACCGTCGGCCTGAACGTGGCTCCAAGCGTCGGGAACTGGTGAGCCCCACGCAGGCCCGCGGGCCGGTTCCCAGGGACGGGCGTGGAACAGGACTCGCATCTTCACCTCGGGCGCCTGGGTCTTCGTCTGCACCTACAGAGCCCTCCCACGCCTTCACGACACTGAATCCGTAAAGATTCAGGCTCGGTTTTTGTGGGGGTTTTTTTTGCTTTTACTTTTTTTTTTTATTTTTTTCATTGGTGTTCAATTTACCAACATACAGAATAACCCCCAGTGCCCGTCACCCATTCACTCCCACCCCCGCCCTCCTCCCCTTCCACCACCCCTAGTTCGTTTCCCAGAGTTAGGAGTCTTTACGTTCTGTCTCCCTTTCTGATATTTCCCACACATTTCTTCTCCCTTGTCTTATGCTCCTTTTCACTATTATTTATATTCCCCCAATGAATGAGAACATATAACGTTTGTCCTCCGACTGACTTACTTCACTCAGCTGCTTTTACTTCTTACAGAAGATATGACGCATTCTTCTAATCCTCAAATGACAGGAAGCTGAAAGGGAGCGGGACTCCAGCTGACTGACAAAGACACGGGGTAGCACGGGGCCCCGGGGTTCACTCGCCTGCAGGCCGGCAGCAGACGTGGGTCCATCTTCCCCCCACCAGGCTGGGGCGGGGACCCACGTCCGCCTGAGGCCCCTCCAGGGCCACCCCGCCGGCTCCTAGTCCCCAAGGAGCGAGGACGGCATTTCACCAGGATTTGAGTTAACGCCCCATCGAGGCTTAACAAAAGAACACGTTTGGGGATCCCTGATCCCTGGGTGGCTCAGTAGTTTGGTGCCTGCCTTTGGCACGAGGCCTGATCCTGGAGACCCGGGCTCGAGTCCCGCATCAGGCTCCTGCATGGAGCCTGCTTCTCCCTCTCCCTCTGCCTGTATCTCTCTCTGTCTCTCTCATAAATAAATAAGTAAAATCTTTAAAAAAATAAAAATAAAAAAGAACACGTTTTTGCCAGCGCCACACAGGCCCGGGTAGCCCGCCCGGGGGATGGCCCCCACGACAGAGGCCCGTGGCCTGAGCTGACACCACAGGGCAGGCGAGCAGCCCAGCGTGGAACGAGGCGGCTCTGCAGCAGCTGCCAGAGGCCACGGCCGGGTGTGCCCCTTGCAAGGCCGGCTGAGCATCACCTCCCAACTGACAGGTTCACAGGCCGCCCAGGAGTGGGACCTGTAAAACCTGACTAAGCCCAGAAATGGAGAGGAAGCGGGGACCCCAGTGGAGGCGGCCGAGGAGGGCGGTTTCTTTCCTTCCTTTTAATTCCGATTACCGTACGGGGTAGCACCAGCCTCAGGTGTGGGACACAGGGACCACCTTCTGGATGTCACCCGGTGCCGCCTCGACAGGCGCCCTCCCGCATCCCCGGCACCTGCCCCCGCGGCTCCGTCACCCTCACTCTGTTCTCTGTGGCGAAGAGTCTATTTCTTGATTTGTCTCTTTTTTCCCCTTTGCTCACTTGTTTTGCTTCTTAAATCCCGTTAAGTGAAATCATGCGGCGTTTCTTTCTCTGACTGCGCCGGGTAATACCCTCCCGCTCTATCCTCATCGCTGCAAGCGGCAGGATCCGACGTCACACCTTCCTTGTCTGCTTGTCAGTCCGTGGACACTGGGGTGCCTCCGTGACTTGGCTGCTGTGGACATGGGGTGCACGGGTCCCTCCGAGTCAGCACTCGCGTGTTCTCCGGGTCGGAAGGCAGCTCTGTCTTGACCCTCGGGAGGCGCCTCGGGAAGGCGGTGTGCGTGTCCGAGGACAGGCCGCCTAAGCCCCGATGTGGCGCGCAGGGAGGGAGAAGGGGCCCGGCACCACCCTCGGCTGCAGCTCTGTGGCCCATCTGCAGACCAGGGAGGGCTGCCCGGGGGAGATGGCCTCCCAGGCCAGGGGCCCGCGGGGGAAGCCCAGGAGGGCTGCTCCCAGGCACGACTAGTTTTCTCAAGGGTTAAGCACGGATGTCAGTACCTGGTGTGACTGAATCAGTAGGACCAGGCGTCTCCTGACAGGGGACCGGGCCAGCCAAGCACACGGCACACGACACAATCCCTGCCCCAGGGACAGGGCCAGGCAAATACTGGCCTCCATTAGCAACAGTGACAGTGGGGCGCGGCACCGCCTGACAGCCACGGCGCCTCCAGGCACAGCCTCCCCACTTAAGCAGAAAGACGATGGCGGCTGAGGTGGTCAAGCAAACAGGCAAAAGGCAGGAAAAGCCCCCAGTGGGGGCAACGTTCAGTCCCCGTGGAGCCAGGCCTATGCCTGTGGGAGGGCCACCGCCCACCCGTGATCAATGGGTGGGCACCATGCGTGGCCCCTTACCTCCCACCCGACACCCTTCATCTGGTGACAAAGTCAGGCCTGGGAGTGGGTTGCAAGTGCCAGGTGTCTTCCTCGCTGTGCCCGCCCACCTGTGTCCTTCTCGCGGCTGTTACAACCGCACAGGCCTGTGGACAAGAGGAGCCGCGCACAACGCACGGTGTCAGGAGGGGCGGACCCAGGTGGAACCGGTGCTGTGGGACGCAGGGGATCTTCAGCTACAGACGGCAGGCAGTGATGTGACCAGCAGCTGGCCCGCCGGCCCCTGGGGCAGGTCCGCGCTCTCAGACCACATGGGTGCTCCAGGAAAGCACTGGGCTTCCCGGAGGGGGCCCTGGGTCACCCGAGGAGGCCCCATGTCCTCTGAGGATCTTCCTTCCACTTGAACCCCATTACCTGCTGGCCTGCACCCAGGGAACAGTCAAGCCTGGACACCCCGGTGTTGGGGAAGGGTCCTGCACACACCTGCCACCCCTTCTGGGTACAGGAGGCTGGCATGGTCAGGTTTGGGCACCAACGGGTGCCACCTGCCAAGGCCCCCACCCCAATCTCAAGTGGCCCACGTTCCTCTCTCCTGGGGGTTAAACCGTGTGCCAGTGAGAGGGCAGCCATGCCCAGAGGCAGCTGGATGTGACCAGGCGGCCAAGGCAGGGGGCCCCAGGGCTGCAGGCTGAGCTTCAAAGGTCAAAGCCCTCCCAGACCTGGCTATTTTGACCACCAGCGTTCTTGAAGGCAGGGGCTGGGTGGCCTCAGTGGGACTGGGAGCAGAATGTCCACACCATCCTCCAGGAGGCTGTGCTCCCTGGCACTGACAAGCACGGGGGTCGTGTGAAGCAGGGGGGACCCCGGGAACCTGGAGGCCCTGAGATATGATGGCAGAGGTGCACTCTCTGACCAAGAGGAGCTGGGCCTTGCTGCAGGAACCTGAGGGAGCCTGGGGCCAGGGACAGGGTGAGGGCGTGGAGCACAGGGAGCCCCCAGGGTAGGAGCCCACGGGGTAGGAGCCTCTGGGGTGGGAGCCCTCGGGAGGTGGGAGCCCCCAAGGTGGGAGCCCATGGGGTAGGAGCCCCCGGGGTGGGAGCCCACAGGAGAAGGGAGTGTCGTTTGCCCATCAGGCCGGCAGATCCCGTGAGCTGGCTGGCCTATTGGGGGCCTGGGACCCAGCATCCCAGGGTGGGGAGCACAGCAGCCGCAGGCCTGTGGGGACCCTGGCCCCTGCCTGGGCACAGCCGCTGAGCATCTGGAGACCAGCCCTGGAGAAGCAGAGCTGAGACCAATGACGTCATGGCCGCGGCTCGGCATGAGCGGGTGCCGGGTCGGGGCAGGTGGACTTGCCGATGGTCTCAGCCTCTTCTGGGCGAGCCGCACGCTGGAGGAGCCCTCAGAGCCCCAGACAGTGCCGGGGGCTGCAGGGGAGGCATGTGACCTCCCTCTCGTGCCTCAACCTCCAGCCTGGGGGTCTTGGAGCTGGATGGGGCCACCCTGTGGCTCCTCAGAGTTCACGGCATCCCTGTGGTCACAAGTGGCCAGCGAGGACCCCGAAAGCTCGAGTCTCTGGTCTCTATCATTTCAGAAGGGGCTCCAAGCCAAGGGGTCAGCTGCTCAAACTTGGCTGGGAACACACACCACCTTCTGGAGCCTTCTGAAGCAAATATCCATAATGCTCAATTATTCTGGTGGCTTCCAGAGCGGAAGGCGCCTCCGAGAGCTAATTAGCATATGCCCGAATGAGGCACAAATATAGAGCTTCACGGGGAGGACAGTGAGGGGCTGAGGGAGCGCCGCACCGTCAGGACTGCGGGAGGGGACACGGAGCCCAGACAGCACCACGGGGACCCCCATCAGCTGCCAGCACCACCCTCCCCGCGCCCACGAAGCCTCCAGCTCCTCCCAGAAGGGGGTTCTCTCCTGCTCACAAAAAAGGCAAAAACGGAAAGCGGCGGGGGGGGGGGGGGGGGGGGGGGGAACGATGGCTGTGTTGCCATGGTGATGACGGCAGACAGGGCTCCTCACCAGCTCTCCGGAGGCTCAGCAGAGCCCCTCCCAGCACCCGATGCCGGGCCAGGCCTTCCCGGCAGAGGCAGAGGCAAGGCCGACCCCGCCCGCTGAGCCGCACAGCCACCTGCTCCGGGCTCAGGGCCTGGCCGGGCGTCGGCTGCGCCTGGAAGTCTGGACGGATCCAGAATCACCACCGCCGCAGGCCTCCCGGTGCCAAATCTGTGCTTGGCCACGATCCGCAAGCGAGTCCTACAGGCACACCGCACGGGCCGGGGGCCCCAGGCCATCTGGTCAGGGTGGCAGGGGTGGCGCCTCAAGGGGACCTGCCGAGGCAGAAGGACCAGGAGGCGCCAACCCTTGGTGGCAGCGCCCAGGCCGTCACCTCTCGCCGTGGGCCCCGTGGTGTGGACGGCACCCCGCGCCCGCCCCCCACCTCCCGCGTCCACCGGGGCTCGGCTCCAGCAGGCTCGCCACCTGCCAGCCGCGTCTTTCACTCTGCCTGCCGCGACTTGCCAGGAAATGCACGGTGTGAACACAGATGAGGATTTTTCCCTGCATTTTCCTCCCAAAGCAGACACCAGGGACCAAAGTCACCTGGGGGAGTGAACCCCGACACCCGGGCCTCCTCAGGGGTGGGCAGACGGGGCCCAAGGCCCAAGGCCACAGTCCCCCGGCTCGGAGCAGAGAGGCCGTGCTCCCGCTCGGGAGGCACTTCTGGTGCCGCCGAGGACCCTCCGTGCTGAGGGCAGCCCTCCGTCAACCTGCCTTGCGCTCCCTTGTTCGCCATCCAAGTGGACGTCGGCTCTCCGAGGGCAGCTTCTCGCTTTCTCACGAAGGCACAAACAGGAGAGAAGCCACTGGTAGAGGGCTGGTCACCAGCACACCAGGTCGCCACCGTCAGGGTATCACATTGCCTCTGACGCGCCCACCCTCCCCCAGTGTCAGGGACTCCAGGGACCGGCACCCCCCAGGAGCTGGCACCCCAGGGAGACTGGAGCCCTGCCTCCCAGGCCCCTGAGCAGCACGTGCACTGGCCCTGGGGCCACCACCAAGCGGAAACCAGCTCCCGCCTGAGGGAGAAAACGAGGGACCTACTCTTCTCCTCAGATGTCCTCCGCGGGGTGCTGCTGTCTACAGCACCGCACATCGGGGGTGACGGCTGGGGTCAGGAGACACGGTCACTGGCCGCCGCGGGAGAGCTCTGGGCCCCCAGGCTCTAGGGCTGGCCCGGGCACGCCGCTGCAGGGCGGGGTTCACAAGGCCTCAGCTGCAGGCCAAGACACGGGACGAGTCACATGCTCCCCGTCGGAGCAGAGGCCGGGGGCCGGTGGTCACTGACCCTGCATGGCCCCACGGCCCCCCCAGGGAACAGGCTCTGGACAGAGCTACGGCTCGGGGCTCCTCTTGGCCCCTTCCAAGCAAGAACCCCGGTATCCTGGTAGGAGGCCCTGCGGTCCCACCTGTCCTCAGGATGAGACCCAGCCACCGACTGCTATCCCAGCACAGGCCCCTGGACGCCAAGGGACGTGAACACACGCTGCAAGACCTCTCCCGCTCTCACTGAAGCCATCACTGAGAAGATGACGTTTACCGAGGTCTCCTGGCCAAGGCTCAGTCTGCCTGACGCTCCCATCAGGGTGGGCCACGCTGGGGCACTGGGGGCCCCTGGCAAGAGTGACGGTCATCTGAGCCCCTGGGCCCCGAGAATGGACCCCTACATGTCCCGGCCCTTTCTGTGTTCAGCCCTGAGGCCCGGGCTGCCAAGTGGGGCCGAGGGAACGCTGCCCAAGACAGCGAGGCTGGCCCGCCCACTCCCAGGCTGGCTTTGACCCTTGAGCGTCCACACAAAGTGGAACAGAACAGCAGAGCCACAACGCTGCCCGAGCAGAGCCCCGATGGGTCCCAAGTCCCTACGGCCGAGGAAGACCAGAGAGCAGGGTCTTTATCCCTGGGGTCCGGCCACTTCTCCGGGTGCTGTTGGGGGAGCCTCGGTGTCATTAGCTGGGAAGGGGACATCAAGACAGGACCCAGGCAGGGAGCCCTGTTCCAGGCTGGCCACGGATGTGCAGCCTGCGGGACACGGGCTCTGAGTCGGGCCCCCCGGGGACATGAAACAGAAGGCCCCAACACCAGGATCTGAGTAAGCCTCCAAACAGAGCTCCCACTGTCGGGGTCCGACAGCAGGTGGCACTTCCGCCCCACTGCTGTCACACGTGGCCTGAGGGGAGGCAGGGGCACACCTGAGGCCCTTGGCCGGGTGCGGGCAGCCTACCAGACACGACAGAGACACGGGAGGGGGGCTGCAGCCAGACCACCCCCGGGCCTCCAGGAGCACGGGAGCCGGAGCAGGTGGGCGGCCGACAGAACCACCTCTGCCAACACAGCCTGTCCAGCCACCGTCGCAAGGTCCCCGGGGTCGCATCACCAAGGGCACGCCCTTCTGCTGGGCCCCCTGCACCCCAGCCCCTCAGGCGGGAACAGGCACCTGTGCCTCCGAGGGAGAGGCCCGAGTGAGCAAAGCCAGCTCTGCGGGGGGGACCAGGAAGAGGCACCCAAACCCCACAGGGAGTTCTCCGCGGGCGGGCGTGGGAACGGTGACCCTGCGGAGAGCAGCCAGAGGCGGGGCCGCGCTCAGGCCGCACCTCCCCTAACCAGGGACTGGGGGCCAGAGCGGAGGGTTTCAGGCGCCTCCCACCAGCATGGGGCAGGGCCGCGCCCAGCACGGAGCTCCTGCCGCTCTCCCGGCGCGGGTGCAGGCACACGGCAGCCCTGCAAGCACACACACGCCCCGGATCACAAACAAGCAGCCTCTTCAAAGGCAGAGAACAGAAACAAAACGGCCGTCCACACGGATGAGGCAACCAGAGCAGCCGCGGACGGGACAGGGCGGGCTCGGTGGGCAGCTCAGCCACACGCGGGGGACACCGAGGCCAGCAGAGGCTGGGCCCTGCTCACCGCCACCACAGGTTCTCGTCAAGCAGTGCCGCCTTCGTGAAAAGTCTAGAACCCTCTAGAAGTCTGCCCTGCAAAGCCAGGGAAGGCCAAAGAGCAAGCGACGTGATCCTCTTCCGCCTGAGTGATTCCAGCACAAAACACCTGAATCACTTCACACATGTAGAGAAACCCAGGGGCACCGGGACCCTGGCCCCCACTCCTGCGCCCTCCGTGGGCTCAGCCTGGCTCCTTGCACACAGTCACCCTGCAGAGACAAGGCAGGGCTGTGGCTGCCGCCTCGTCCAGCGGGTGGGACATACTCAGGTACACAGCACCCCGGGGGCACCACAGACCACGGCACCCTCCCCTGCAGAGGGACCCAGAGCAATGGTGGGCTCCCCCAGGAGCAGGGGTCCCTCCAGGAGCAGAGGTCCCTCCAGGAGCAGAGGTCCCTCCAGGAACAGGGCTCCCCCCCAGGAGCAGGGCTCCCCCCAAGAGCAGGGGTTACCCCAGGAGCAGGAGTCCCCCAGGAGCAGGAGTCCCCCAGGAGCAGGGCTCTCCCCCCAGGAGCAGGGGTCACCCCAGGAGCAGGACTCCCCCCCAGGAGCAGGGGTCACCCCAGGAGCAGGACTCCCCCCCAGGAGCAGGGGTCACCCCAGGAGCAGGACTCCCCCCCAGGAGCAGGGGTCACCCCAGGAGCAGGACTCCCCCCCAGGAGCAGGGGTCACCCCAGAAACAGGGCACCCCCAGAAGCCAGCTCTGGGGAAAGCACCATGCATCACACACAGACTGTGCCCTGGAGCCACAACCCATTCTCCAGTGGCTGTGATGGGAACAGAGGGCCCAGAAGCCAGCCCCCCGCACCTGGATGGGGACACAGGTGCTTGAGCCCCACAGCTGGGGGCACCCGCCCGCAGCGCGCACAGAGCCGGGGCCAGAGAAGAGCCGAGGTACGGGCAGGGACTCCTGGGGACAGGGACGGCGGCAAAGGCACGACGGCATGGGGGTTCTCGCCACTGCCCTGTCTGCTTTTCCCCGAACTGAGATGTCCGAGCACCGGAGCTCAGGTCACCAAGAGCCTGGAGGGGCCCTGGCCGTGCGGGGGGCCTCCCTGGCTCAGGCCCCGCAGGGCGGGTGCTCGGGCAGTGCGCCCCCTGAGCTGCGGAAACACCAGCCTCTTCAGCTGGAAGAGAGCCTGGCCCGCCCCTCGCTGGGGCCTTCCAGAAACATCGGCAGCTCAGTGCTGTGCTCCCGTAGCAGGCTGTCGGCACTTCTGATGGTTCGTCGTCAGGACGGATGAGGGAGAGGCCAGAGCAGGGGGGCCACCCGTCCACCGTCCAAGGGACTAAGGTGGAGGCGCGGGTGGAAGCCCCGCCCGCCCCCCAGGGCCCGGGACCCGCACGCGGCCGGGGCGCCCTCCCTCATTGCCCCGAGCTGCCAGTCAGGCCCAGCCCAGGCCCGGAAGGCCGTGGACGGTGCACAGAGCAGGAAGCAGAGGCTGGTGCGCTCAGGGGTCACCGGTGGGGGGGGGGGGGGCTGGCACTCAGGGGTGGCCCAGCGGAGCCCCGCAGGCGGAGGTCACGTGTGCCGCCGCTGGAGGCAGCAGGAGGGGGCACGAGGAGCTTCTGACTAGGCCGCCGCGACCCGGAGCAGAGGGGCGCCCCCTGGCAGCTGGGGCGATGGCCGCCCACCCACTGCAGCGGGGGCCAGGTGGAGCAGGGCCGCCTGGGGCGCTCAGGAGCGGGGAACCACACGGTGGAAGCCTTGGGCCTGCGACTTGGGGGTTCACCCGGGAGGGCCGCGTGAGCTGAGCTCGTGCTGGTGGTTCGGGCGCACAGGGCTCCGCAGGGAGCGGGTGGCGGCAGCGTCCTCACAGCCGGCGGGTTGGAGCCCCACAGGGAGGGGCCGCGTCGCCGCCCCAGGTCCCTGCCCAGCCCCGACCCGCAGCCCCGGCCTCACGGAGGCCCCATGGGACGCAGCAGCCAGAGAGTGGACCGAGCTCTCTGACGTCAAGTTTCTGAAAACACCTGTGGTCATGAAGCCCTGGCGGCTCCTCCTGGGCCGCCCCCAGGGGCGCTCACCCTTCCAGACCTGGTCGTTCCCAGGCCGTGGGGGTCCTGGGGGGAAGGCCTGCGGGGAGGAAATGGTCAGAAACAGCCCATCCCCAGGGGCCACAGACAGGAAGACGAGCAGGTAGTCAAATGAACACCAGACAAAGCGACAGAGGGGTCAGCTCCGCAGGAAGGTGTGACCACACACGGGTGTCACCTCACAGCCAGAGACAAGCCGGTGTCCTGGGGCCCAGGAGCGTGCGTCGGCTTCCCCATCAGTCCACGAGCGTAACACGGAGTTTGCACCTCTCGTCAGGGGCCAGGCGTTCCCTCCGAACACAGCACACACACACGTATGTGCACACGTGCACAGGGGGCCACGGGCCGATGGAACAGCCTGTCAGCAGGTGCCTAAGACGTGGTCACGTGGGAATCCACAGGGGCCTCACCCGGGGTCTTGACTTGCCTGCAGGGAGGGGAGCTCAGACCGATGTCCCCGCTCCCCGTGGACCGATGGGACCAAGGAACTAAGGAACCAGAACGAAGTGCCCCTCAGAGGGTGACGTGACACCTAAAACCCCAGTGACATGGTTCCCTGGTGACAGTGGCCAGAATGTGCCACCGAACCCCAACCTGTGCAAACTCAGCCAAGAGCAAAGGATCCCAAATGTGAAATTTCCACCAGGGCCTCAAGGCAGGAGCAGGGACAAGCGCTCGGAAGGGCCTGGAAGACCTTGCACAGTGACCAGCCCAGGACGGGCGCCCCCTGGGAGGCAGCATCCGCCCCCGGTACATTGGCACCTCTGACGCCCCGAGTTACAACAAAGCGAAGACAAGTGCCTCTTGGTGTCCGAGAGGCCTGACCTGTCCCTCCCGGCCCCCATGCCGGGCTGGCCAAGCCGGCCGGTAGCTGCTACTGTGGCACAGGGGTCAGGGTGCATGCGGGGGTCCTGTCCACGCAGATGTGGCCCGAGGGCGTGCGAGGAGAACACGTGTGCTGAGCCTCACGTAGAGGGGAGCCTGCCAAGGCTCACAGAAACCTCAGCAGGGGGCGCAGGCCACTCCCTTGCTCCTGTCCCAGAGGATGGCAGCAGGTCAGCAGGGAGTGCTGGGTCCCCCCAGCAGCCCTGGCGCCACGTCACAGGTGCCACGTCACCGTGGAGGTGACCCTGTGGCAGGGCTCAGCACCACGGTCCTATGGACAAACTCGTTCAGAGCAGCAAAACCCGCCCAGAATAACCCAACTGCCGACGGAGAGGAGAGAGAAACGATGGTTTGCTCACAGAATGTTCTACTGTGCCAAGTGGGCTCTGCTGCTGGAGAACGACCCGAGGGGGCACAAATCCATCCTCCCAGGGCCCCCAGCAGCCTCTCCACGCTCCTTGGCTCCACGCTGTTCCCATGTCACCAGAGCGCCTTGTTCCTGCCCACCTTGCACTGTGTGTCCCCGCCCCCTCCCTTCCCCTTTCGGGGTCGCAGCTTCGACGCCAGGCCCTGGTCACCCTGCCCGGGGTCCTGGAGGCCGCACGCCTCGTCCACGACTGGGGGATGCTCTGATCTGCAGCCCAGCCCGCACCCCCCAGAGCCGGGAGGCCTCCAATGCCCTCCCCCCAAGAATAAAGATTTCAAACACTTCCAGGAGGAGAAAAACAGAACACCCTAAACTAAAACCTGCTTGGAAGAAAGCAGAGCTGGGCCGGGAGTGCCTCCTTCCCCAGGGGAAGACGCAGCCTCCTCCATCCTAAGTCAGCCCCACCTTCCACCAGGTGGACAAACAGCTGCGGACACACTGACGAGGCCTAGGCCCTTCCCACCCCCGTGCTGAAGAAGCCTCTACAGACCGGACGGTCCCCCGACCCAGGGGAAGCGGGACCCAGAGCACACGGTCTGGGCCCAGAAGAGGGACGCCTGGTGCCCGGGGAGCGGCCGGGAGGACGGCGGCGCAGGAACAGCACGGTGCCCAGGGGCCTGGGACTAAATCAGCAGAGGTGCTCGGGAACGAAGCGAAGGAAGAAGAAACAGGTGAAAACCATAACCAGAGTCACATTAATAAAAACCCACGACCTAGGGATGTCCGGATGGCTCAGCAGTTGGCCATCTGCCTTCAGCTCAGGGCATGACCCCGGGGTCCCGGGACCGAGTCCCACATCGGGGTCCCTGCAGGGAGCCTGCTTCTCTCTCCGCCTGTGTCTCTGCCTCTCTCTGTGTCTCTCACGAAAAAACCCACAAACCGTAAAGTCCAAGAAAAAAAAATCAACCAACTGGACTTCACTGAAATTAAACACGTTTGTTCTAAAATCCCTGCTCCGGACACAACAGGTGAACACTGGGGGCGCCGGCTGTGGGGCTCACGTGACCGACGATCTCCATCGAGAACACACGAGTCACACGAGTCTCACCCTTGGCCACGGGACCAAAACCCCAGCAGAGGAGGAGGACGTGAACGCACACTTGGCCGAGGAAGAGATGCAAGCATGTGAGGCGCTGCTCATGTGTCGCTGGTTCACGGGGAAGAGGCAAACTTGGAAAGGCCCACACTGGAAACCGCCCGGACACTGCTCGGCAGATGGCAGGACAAGCAGGCGCCTCCATCAGGCGGGAGGGCCCGGGCGCTGCGGCGGGAGGGACGCTGGCCCCATGGGGACAGGGATGACTGTCACGCAATTCTGACGGTAGCAGAAGCCAGGCCACACGCAGGGTACAGTCCGCCCCACACGGCCCCACCGACGCCACGCCGGCAAATACCCGCTAACTCCCCGTGCAGAGAAGCCCGACTCCATGGCCAGGCGGTCACTGTGGTCTGGAGCCAGCATCTCCGGGGGACGACAGTGGCTGCAGGGGCTGGTGGATGGTTGCACCCCCCGTGAATATCCTAGAAGCCCCCCAGCCCCACAGCTGACCCCCGTGTAAGTCGTAGGGCACGTGAGTCACGTGTCAGTAAAGCTGAGAAGAGATGAGCCTGCGGAGGAGGGGCTGGCACAGAAGACACATTCACGGTTGGGCCCCGAAGCCCCTGGGAGGCCCTGAGCGACGGGAGCATCGTGCATCCTCACGTCCTCCGGGTGGGCCATGGGGCTGGCCACCAGGAAGGCCCCGCACAGCCACACGCTGGTCTGTCAGCTGCGCCCCTTCCCCTGGGGCCGGAGGGCCTGGTGACTGAGGCCCTGACCTGCCCACGTGGCGAAGCCTCCGTGAAAATGCCTGAACCACAGGGTTCAGGGCCCTGCCGGGAGGGGAACATGCCCTGGGCTGGGGGTGCGGGGACCGAAGCCCCCGGGTTCAGGCGTCCCACCCACGGTTCCCTCCATCTGCCTGTTCATCTGTATCCTTCTGGCACCTTTAGGATAATCTGGTCAATGTAATTAAGTGTTGCTGAGAGCCGTGAGCTGTTCTAGCAAATTCTCCAACCTGATAACAGGTCACGGGAACCCCTGCCGTGTAGCCCAAGTCCGACAGCACTGTGGCCTCCGGACACGCTGCTCCACCTCGATGGTGTCCGGGAAGGCCGCGGCCGCCAGACAACGGGAGACCTGGCTGACCCAGGGAGCCCCACGCTTGCTGCCAGCGCGTGTGCTGAGAGGACACGGGCTGACGTTGCCCGGCACCTTGTGGCCACCACTGCAGATGCGCACACACCCAGCAAATTCCTACCTGGTGCCGGGCCCCACGCTCCCCATCCTGGAGCCACACGCTCATCCTGCCCAGTGCGGCCGCAGGGAGCAGACAGGCCTGGTGCCAGGGGAGCATGTGACTCCCCCCACAGCGGAAGGGCCCTCTTGCTGCAGGAGCCTGTGCGCACACAGGTCACACAGGCCACCCACCCGCCCCGAGGGTGTCGGAGGGCCCAGAAGCCCCAGGCAGGCCCACGTGTGGCCTCTGAGCCCAGAGCCCGCTGGTCCAAAGCACCACCTGCCACAGGACCAAGGGCCTCCGTCACCGGCCAGGCTGCACAGCCACCTCCCCATCAGCACCCTCCGCACCCCCAGGTGCAGGGCAGCGCGGCGTCTGTGGAGGCCATACGGGAGCCAGGGAGCAGCGCAGCCCTTCAGACGCCGGACAGAGGCCGCCCGCCACCCGTGCAGGCAGAGCCAGCCTGTGCGAGGGGCCTGCCCTGGCCACACACCCTGTCCGCACGGTGCCCCCGGCCCCAGGAGGCTCCTTGGCCGTGTCTGTCAACAGAGCAGCCGTGTTTCACACCAGTCTGGGCGCCGCAGCCATTCCTCCAGGGCGGCCACCACCGGCAGGGGCACGTGACCGCCGGGCCCGGGCGCAGGCCCCACGTCCCCTGACAAGGAGCACCAGACGCCCCTACAAAGCGCCACAGCTGACAGGCTCTGCTTGTGGCTTGGGACAGTGTGGGAGGGCGGTGGCCTGCTCCGGGAACCACAGCAGCGACGCCGACAGTCTGGTGCCGCCACCTGCCAGTGTGACCAGGACACACAAGGGACACTGAGCGCCTGGGGCACGAGCGACACGAGTGTGTAAAACAGTGAGAGCACAGAGAGAACCACCCGCCGCAGGGGCTCCGCCTGCTATGCTCTGGGGCCTTTCCCCCACTTGTCGGGCAACAAGCATGCAGGCGGGTGCGTCCTTTTCCAAAAAACCAGGTGGCCCCACGTGATGGGCTGGGTCCCTCCTCGCTATCACACCAGGAACACTCCCCGTCACCTCAGTCCCACTGCTACACGGTGCCCAACACCGGCCTCGTGGTTCCATCTCCTCGCCCCCCACCATGCTGCTCGGGATGGGGGTGGGGACAGACCCAGCGGGCGTGCTCTCAGCAGCCCCCGAAGCTCCCAGCACACCCCACTTGCAGCCGGGCATGTGCCTTGCGGCCCTCGCCAGCTCTGAGGCTCACAGTCCCTCAGAGATGCCGATTTGACAAGGAGACTGGACCCCAAGAGGAATCAGGACCAGGCACAGGAGGGGACCCCAGACCCGCGCGGGCACATCTGACGGGACAGCCGCCTGGGGGTTCCCGCTGCATCAGGGGTCTTACCGAGTTCCTTGGAGCCCTGGCTCTCGCTGGCTAGTTCACCCATCTTCACGAGGGCGTCAAAATAGCCTTTGGCCGCGTAGGTCACACCTGAGAGGAGAGAAGGGACAGTCAGTGCCCACCGGAGATGGACAGGGCAGCCCTCAGCACCGCCACGGTGGTCGTGGGCACAGCCCGCTCCGTGGCCCTTCCACCTGTGCTGAGCACAGCCCGGTCCGGCTGACATCCTTCCAGCAGCTTTCCCCTACGAATGCGGTGCCCGCTCAGGCCTGGGGCCTCTCAAGCCCATGCCGGGTGCTGCCCCCAGCGCCCGGATCCGGCCAGGCCGCAGGGTCTGCTGACAGCTCACCTGGGGGAAGCTGTGGCGTGGAGACCCCAGCCGTGGACGGAGGGTGCCCCTCACGTCTCTGAACAGAAGCCATGCGGCGGGCTGCCCCACAGTGACCGTGGCCGCATGGCCGCGTGCCTGGAGACTGGGGGAGAGGGGACCCGCCTGCCCTGCAGGCCGCCGGGAGCACGGGGCAACGCAGCCTGTCATCTCTGCCTCCAGAGCCAGGCCGGGCCATCTCACCGGGCCCTTCATCACAGGCTATGCAGCGGCTTCCACGGAAGCGACAGCCAGGAGCGCGCTCGGCGCCCAGACGGCTGGCCTGTGATGGCTGCCCAGAGGAGTGGGCTCCTCAACGCTGATCAAAGGGCAGCCGAGCCCCGCACGAGTGTGGCCACGGGGACGCTGAGTGGAGCGGAGGGGCCGGTGGTGGCGTGGCTGCCCGACCTCTGTGCCACTGGGTGGTCCGGGAACACGGGGCGGAGGAGCCGCCAACTTTCCACCAGTGCCCCTGGGGAGCCTCGGGGAACCGGGAGTGGGGGCAGAAAGCTCTGGAGGAAAACTTGGCCTCACGTTGAAGAGAAGTGGGCGGCATGGTCTTGACCAGGACTGACTGGGAGTGAAGTGACACCCCAGGAGGCAGCCAGGTGAGGGCGAGCAGAGTCCCCGACGGCGGCTCCACAGAGGGAATCCCCGTCAGCCGAGTGCACGGGGAAAACCCGCCCCATCAGAAGAGATGAGCCTGGTCCTGCCCCGCCGAGGTCCGCACCCCGCCCTCCTGCGCTGCCCTCCTCCAGCTTGGCACACGGGGGGCGTCTGGGGCAGCGGACCCGAGGCCAAGCCAGCCTGCAACCCCCGGCAGACAGAAGCCCCCACTGCGGCCTGTGACCTGCAACAGGCTGCGTTTCAGCTCCAGCAGCGGACAGAACCTGTGTTGATGAGCAGACGTGCCTCTGTCCCTGCTGGGGACCGGCAGGCTCCCGGGCAGCGTCCCTGCGCTCAGGGCTGCAGCACCGGGTGGGGTGGGGGGGGCTTCAGAGAGCCTGGCTGGGCGCAGAACGCCTGTGAGCACCCCACAACCAGAGGGCGGCACGGGACCCTGCCCGCCCACAGGGGTCAAGGCCATCGACCCCTCAGCAGGAACAGGGGAGCACGCCCCACACTCTGGGCCTGCTCTGTGCGTGACCTCAGGCTCTCCTTCACAAGGGTCAGTGGGCAGCGGCCTCCCCCGGAGGGGAGCCCCAGGGCCGGGCAGAGGCCCACCTGGCAGAGGGGGGTACGACAAGAGGCCCCCCCACCCCCAAGACATTGCAAGTGGGCAGGTCTGCAGCCAGGCACCTGCACCTACAGACCAGCAAGGCCACGTCCAGGAGCAGACAGGTTCCGCCGGGCGCTCTGTCCCCCGGGCGACCACGGAGACAGAAAAGAACAGGAGCTGCCCAGCTTCGGCCTCTCCCTCCAGGCTGCTGCCTCCAGGCCAAAGTCCCACCAACCAAGCCCCCTTGGGGCCACGGACATCCCAGGGCAGCTGCTGGGGGTGTGGGCTCTGCTCACAAGGATGCCACCCCCCCAGGTCAGGGGGCTTGACCCCCACCCTGGAGACACAGTCAAGGGTGGGGGAGACCAGCAGTCAGGCCCCCAGAACAGGGCGCCCCTGACCGCAGTGTGAGTTACCCGGCCCCCGCCAGGGTGGAAGCGTCCATACACACCCGCGGCCCGCGCTGCAGAGAACTGGCACTGACGCCCCTTCCCTGAACAAGACCGGGCAGCGCTGCCCCTGCCCCAGCGCCCAAGCCCAATCCTACAGCCTCAAGACGCTTCTGCAGCAGACATCCACACCCGCCGCCTTCAGGTGCTGTGGACGAGCACCGAGCCCAGACCCCAGGCCGAGGCCAAGGACGTGGCCGCCCCCCAGCCGTGGGCGCAGACAGCAGGCTCGCACGACGCCGAGGTATCCACACCCTCCCTCTGCCAAGGGTTTTCTTCTGGAGCAAAGCACCTCCTCCCACTACTGAGCCATCCACCTGCTGACAGGCCACTGCTCCCACGGCCTCACCTGCCAGGGCCTTCTCATAGTTCTTCCCCATGGCAATGAAGTTCCGGAGACTGGGGTTGAACTGCTCCATGATGGTCTGCGGAAAGCAAGAGAAAGGGCGTGAGTGACCAGGTGGCCCGGTGACCCCGGGAGTGTCCCAGGGGAGAAAATCCACAGGGTGGAGACCGGGAGGCCCCAGCCCCACCCTCGGCAGACCCCCCCAGCCTCAGTTTTCACCTTGTGCAACGGAGCAAGAGCGGCCTGCTGCCCGGGGCTCTGCAGATCGCACGCCGAGCACAGAGTGCCTGGCACAGGATCGCGCCCAGAAGTGTTGCTGCTGAGGTGCCATTACCCCGTCTGGAGGAGCTGAGTCGGGGAGGGGAGCCCCTCCGGCTGCACATAGGGCTCAGTGCCCCTTCCCACCCAAATCCTGGCTCAACACGCCAACTACGAACACGGCTCTGATCAGAGGGGCACACGGCGGACACACAGACACCCCGCTATGAACCATCTCGCAGCCCCGGGTCCTCTGCCCCAGGGACCGCAGTTCTTCATCGGATGAAATCAGATGTTCGCGGCCAAGGCCAAGCAGATGTTTTAATGACAAGGCGTGAAAACAGGCCCACGCAACCTCCCGACGTGAGTTCCACGGGGTAACAGGGCCGACAGCCGACAGTCGAGAGCCGGCCCGGCCACGCGCGCCCCTGCCGCACTTTGAAAGAAAACCCGCCGTCCCTGACGCCCGTCTGGGAACAGAGGCGGGGGACTGTGTCCCCCCAGAGCCCCTCTGTCCCCCAGTCACACCCTCCGTCCCCTCTCCTTGCGCTCAGCCAGCAGGAGGGGCTCCAGCTGCCCTTGCCCGCCCTGGGGTGCAGCCAGGGGCATCCACACAGAGGGACGGAGACCTCAGCCACAGGGAGCTGTGCCCTCCTAAGCCCTGGGGCTGGCCCGAGGTCCCACACCACATGGGAGCAAGGAGAGGGAACACGGGCAGCCGTACCCATGGGGCGGCGAGGGAAGGGCACTGCTCCGCACAGCACAGGGGCCCATGGCGGCGACCCTGCCTATGCCCCATCCCTGTGGGGCTGGCATCCCAAGAGCAAAACACGTCCACACCACATGCCGGGCAGGGGGCAAGACTGCGGGACCTGGCGGGGGAGCAGGGGAGTGGGGCATGCTGTCTACAGAGGGGAGGGCTGGGGGTAGGGGATGGGGGGCGGGGCCAGAGCAGGGAGGAGGGGGCGGATAAGGGGGAGGGCTTGGGGCAGGGGGTGGGGCCGGGGGCAGGGCAGGGCTGGGGGGGGGTTGCAGGGCAGGGCCTGGGCAGGCAGCAGCAGGCAAAGCCTGGGCCCAGCCACTGGGTGGAGGACAGGGGCGGCCAGGGGCTGAAAGGCTGGGGAGGAGGCAGGAAGCAGTGGGGAAGGCCCTGCTCCCGGGCCTGGAAGGGAAGTGGAGAGAGGGTCTGAGCAGAGCTGTTGTCCAGCCACCTCCCGAGGGGAACCACTGGTGCTCGGGGGACTGCCGCCAGGGCCCAGCAGACACAGGAGCCCTGCTGGACCTGCCCTGGGATCTGAGAAGCGGGGCCCACGGCCCTCGGGTCCCATCCACAGGCACCGGGACGTGGGTCAGGTGGGGCTGAGGGGCAGCGGGGAGGCAGGCAGGATGCAGGCCGCTGCTCTGGGGCCCCAGGAATGTGGACCAAATCCAGGGAGCACCTGGGAACCGGGACAGGGGCGTCGTTGCCAGGCAGCAGGATCAGACATCGGGAGGATTGGGAGCAGGAAGCCAGGTTTAGGGGTCACCAGCCAGGCGTGAACACAGGGCGTGTGGGAGCTCCAGGCGCATGGCGCAGGCTGCCTGCAGAGACCTCAGGACCAAGGAGTGCGACAGGCTTCATGTATGTCTGGTTTTTGTTTTTGTTTTGTTTTGTTTTAAGATTTTTACTTATTCACGAGAAAGACACACGGAGACAGGGAGCTGAGCAAGCAGGGGAGGGGCAGGGGGAGGCAAAAGCAGGCTCCCCACTGAGCAGGGGCTCCATCCAGGACCCCGGATCACAACCTGTGCCCGCGGAGCCACCCGGGTGCCCCCACGTGTGTCTGTTCGGTGAAGGACAGAAGGTCCATAACCCAGGCAGGGTAGGTTGGGTCCCTGAGCCTGCTGGCCAGGGGTGCCTGAGGTGTGTGTGTGTGTGTGTGTGCTGGTGTGTGCACGTGTGCCCAGAGCTTCAGCACAGCACGAGTTCCTCGCTGTGACAATGGGCACAGGTGTGAGACGCTGCCCTAGTTGATGCTGGTGCCAAACCCACCCGCATTCCCAGGACCGCAGCCACCCTGGCTCCGGGACAGCACCCCCGGCCTCCTGGGCAGAGGAGGACACGCTGCCCAAGCTCACTCTGAGCCCATCAACATCCTGACAGCAGGAAACGGGCCAGGAGGCGCCCAGGCCAAGCGAGGGGATCACCGTGGCAGCCCGCCCACACCCTCCCAGTGACACACGGGGACAGCCGCCAGGTTTCGCTCCCTCTGTGCGGCAGCTGAGCTCACGCGGAAGGAATGCGGGAGTGAGTGGGCAGGGCAGCCTGGGTGCTGGGGTGCGAGTCAGGCCACCTGGGCAGGGCAGGGCCTCCGATCTGCTGAGAAGGCTGGTGGCCAGGACAGCAGGCCTGGTCACACAGGGGTCACTGTCTCAACTGGAGGCGGTGACAGAGGCACCTGCTTGCAGCCCTGTGCAGATCCCGCTCTCTGGCCTGGAAGGCAGGCCTCCTACGGAAGTCTGGATGGACACACAGCCAACCGTCACCCACCTGCCTCCCGGTCACTGGCTCTCCTGGCACCGGGGCAGCCAGAGACCAGCCAGGTCTGCCTCAGAGGCCTGGCATGGGGTTCCTCCTCCGGCCCGGCCCAGGGGGAGCACCTGCTATACCTGCCCCAGCACCACTCCCCTAACCAGGCCCGAGGAGGGGCCCCGGAGCCGATAGAGGCAGAAGCATCATGGGCGCCCACAGCTCATCACACAGAGGAGGCCTCGGTGGGCTGTCACTGGCCACCTGGACCTTTCTCAGAAGCCAAGGGATGGCACTATCTTTTCCTGGGCTCTGCCAGGAGGGTGCAGAGACCAGAGCACCCAAACCCTGCAGCAGGGCCTGATTCCCTGGAGAGGAAAACTTGCTTCTCCTCAGGACTGTTGTGCCCAGGGCGCTGCCAACAAGAGCAAGGCCGGGGGCAGCCTGCCTCCCGTGTTTCGGCCACGTGCTGCAGCCTCACACTCGTCCTCAGGGTGAGGGCTCGGTCCCACAACATGAGCAGCAACCAGAGTCATCTTCCAGCTCTGACCCCTGTGCCCTGAAAATGAGATCCCCAAATCGGCTCAAAGTCTGCAGTGCAACACGGAGATGGTGCACGTATTCCCTTGGCAGCTTTCTGGGCCGAGGACCACACCGCTGGCCTCGAACAACACAGGAGGGCACGTGCGCGCTCACGCCGGCATTTTATCAGTAGATATCCGACAGCCCTACAGATGTATTTTCTCTAACGATTCTTTTATTAAGATTTTATTTATTTTAAGAAAAGAGAGACAGAGAGAGACAAAGAAAAGAGAGAGGGGACACACGTGTGCATATGCCAGCGGGGGCGGGGGGGGGGCGGCGGGCAGAGGACAGACTCTCAGGCAGGCACCCGCAGAGTGTGGACCCTGACAAGGGGCTCGGTCCCAACACCCTGAGCCGAAACCAGGAATCAGATGCTTGATCATCTGAGCCACCCCGTCCCCCCACCCCCCACAATGGTTTTAAGTAACATTTTCTCCCCTGGTTAACTGCATCATAACAACGCAGCACGTAGCACACACGACGTACAAAACGTGCATTAATCAACTATTCTCATCATCGGGAGGTCGGCTTCCAGCCAACACTAATCCACGGGGAGCCAAGTTTTGGGTGGGGTCCCACGCTACACGCAGATGTTCGGCTGGGAGGGAGGTTGCGCCCCTAACTTCCGCGTTGTTCCCGGCTCCACTGTATTTAGCACCAAGCACTTACTCGCTGGTTCCTTCCCCTACTAAGGACCTTCCCTGGGTAGCAGGTGGGCGGCTGAGATCGGCAAAGGGCACCCGGACGCCCCCCCAGAATGTATGCTGCGAGAGGGCTGGGACGAGGAGGGGTCCCTGCAGGACACACGCGCGAGCTCAGGCTTGCTGTGCTGTCACCCCCCGGCCAGGACATCCTGAGCTGGATGCCCCCGCCACCCCGGAGGCTACCTGAGTCTCCATGCCGCAGATGCCCGGCCGCCCTGCCCAGCCCTGGGGAACCACATGCCCTTCTACGAGACCAAAGGGGAGGGGACAAGGGCAGCTGTACGGGCGGCTGTCACCAGGACCCCAACAAGGGGCCGCTCTCCGCCCGCCTGCATGCTGACACGCATCCCCATGGACTTTGTGGTCACAGGTCCGCCTGGCCGGTGAGGGGAAAGGGCAGCGAGGCAGCCCGGTCTCCGACGCGGGGGGACGAGGAGGGCGGCCAACGCATCCTGGAAAGGAGCTCTGCCAAGGGACTTTGCTCGGGCCTGCCCTGTGCCCGCACCGGCCGGCTGCTCGGAGCGCAGGAACTCCGTCTCTTCCTCAGCACGGGCTCCCGCCGACGGCCCCCCTCCAGCGCCTTCCTGGCAGGCCGGTCGCAAAGTGCAGTTTCTCTGCTGACAGAGGGGAAGTGACATGCCTTCTGCTTCCCCTCCAGCCCCTCACACGCAGCAGAGGAAGGACGGGTTGGGCGTGTTTGCCTGTGTCCTGCGCACACTCATGGGAACACACTCAACACCTGGAAGCGCACATGCAGAGAACAGGACGGTGCTGGGACCCCACCTGGCCTTTGGCCCCCATCACCCTGCACCCTGGCTTGACCGATCCGAGCGCGCCGCCACCCCATCTTACAGACAGGCAGGGAGAGGCGTGGGGAGGCCAAGAGCCTGCCCGGTAGTTGCCGCGGAGACAGTTCCAGCCTCAACCGCAGGCTGGCCGCACAGCTGAGCTCAGCGCTCGCCGCACACGGGCCTCCCCGCTATCCCGACAGCCGCCGAGGCTGGACCAGGCGCCATCTGGGCCACCCCGCCTGCCCTGGGTGCCCTCAGGGGCCATGGCCAGCAACCCCAGAACGAGGCGAGGGCCGAGGTGGTACATGCCCGCTCCGGGACCATCTGCGGAAGGGCTGACGCCGGGTGCCCACCCCAACTGCTTACCCAGGACACAGGGCCTTCAGCCACAGAGTGGCCCGGCACCTGGCTGCCCCGGCCACCTGCCCTCACGTCCCACCTCGTCATGACCGCAGGATAAGGAAGCACAGGGCCCAGCTCTACTATGGTGGCCTCTGTCTAGGAGCTGCCCGGGAAGGGGCGGCCATCCTCCCAGGGGAGCCCTGCTGCAGCCCCCCCAGAGCGCGCCGGTTCACTGGGGCCCTGATGGAGGGTCTGGCTCACCGTGCGAGGGGGGCCAGGGGATGGGAGGCGTGGGAAGGACCACCAGGCTGAGCCGGGAGAGCCCAGCTCCTCAGCGCAACTCTGCATGACTCCCACCTGGGGTGGTGGGGGGCAGGTGGAAGGCTCCATTCCTCTTTAAAAACTGGGGTATCGGGACGCCTGGGTGGCTCAGCAGTTGAGCGTCTGCCTTTGGCTCAGAGTGTGATCCTGGAGTCCTGGGATTGAGTCCCGCGTCGGGCTCCCTACGTGGAGCCTGCTTCTTCCTCTGCCTGTGTCTCTGCCTCTCTATGTGTCTCTCATGAATAAATAAACAAAATGTTTTTAAAAAGCAAAAACCGGGATACCTATTCTGGGGATCCTTTTCGAAAAAATAAAACCAACTTGGAAAGTTCAGTGAGTGCTAAAGGGGGGCTTCCTGGAGGAGGCAGGTCTTGAGCTGGATCTCACTGGGTTAGAGCCAGAGAGAAGGTAAGAACATGTTCATACTTGCTCAGAAAATGACTGGATGTGGCGAAGCTTCCAGAACAAAACAGCCCCTGGGGTGACAGTGGGAGGTTGGAGGCCAGCAGAGGATGCAGAAACACCCCCAGGGGAGCAGGGACAAAGCGAGCAGCACTCGACACAGACAGGCTCCACTGTAACAGCACCAGGCGCCCCACCCCCACCCCCATGGGCCGTAGCCCCCGCAGCCTGACCCGACCGCAGGCACTCACGGCCTCGGCCCCACAGCCAACAACAGAGACGCAGACCCCACAGGGGCTTGGGGAGGCCAACCCAGCTGCAGCCCCCCAGGGACGGAGCATGAAAAAGCAAAGGGACCTGGTGGCCACAACCCCACCACCTGGAGCCAGGCCGACCCCGCAGCAGGTCCACATAGGGCCCACGGCCTGGCTGCTCCCCTCCCATCTGAGGCTCCCTCCACCAGTCCCCGACCTCAGTTGGCGCGGCCTCCCAAGGGCTCACGGCAGGCACCGGCCCGGCCAGCACGCCTGCCCTGAGCGCTGGCCCCGCGGGAGCAGCTGCCCTGGGCCAGGGGACCTGTGTCCTCCCACCGCTTCCCGTCTGCACTTCACACTCAGCCGAGGCCCCGGCCCCACCAAAGGCGGCTCGGAGCGCACGGCCCCCGAGGGAATCGTGTGGTCACACCCGGGGTGGCCGTTAGATTGAGGCTGGACAGAAATCCGTCACGGCCCGAGCACGCCCAGCCCGGAGTGCCGTCACTCCGACTCGGACGGAGCGCAGCCAGGAGCCCCTGGCGACAGCACAGCCCGCGCCACCTTGGGGTGCAGGCCCAGGCCACACGGCTGGTAGCAGCTCAATCAGGCCCGAAAACTTCCCGTGCGGAAGGCCTAGCGCCCGGCACCTCAGCACGGGGCTACCCGCAGAACGACGGTCCTGACAGAACGAGCTGGTGGGATGAGGCCCTCGGGTGAGCCCTGATCCAATCTCACTAGCGTCCGTCTAAGAAGGGATCGGGACAGGAGCCCACAGAGGACCAGAGCGTGGGGCCGCGGGCAGGAGGCGGCCGCCCGCGAGCCAGGAGAGAGGCCCGGGGGAACCAGCCCTGCCCACGCCTGGATCTCGGACTCCCGGCCCCCACGGGCGTCAGAAATAGGTGTCCCGTGAAGGCTGCCACCTACGGTGCTGTGTCATGGTGGCCAGAGCACCTGGGGACACTGGGCCAACCCCCACTTGCCACAGGAAGGCCCAACGCTGACGACAAAGCAAGGTCTGGTTCCTGTGTCCCCAGTTAGGACGTTCCACTGACCTGTCACCACCCCTGTCCCTGTAGAGGCGCTGACCTGGGTTTCAGGGTGCTGGGCTCCCCACTGCATGAGTAACTACCTCTGAGCAAGCAGGGAGGCAGCTGCGAACGCTCTGGAACCGCGCCGGTCCCACTGCCCTCATGTTCCACAGGACGCACCGGCCAGGAAGCGTCACACCGACGGGCACACCGGCCACCGCGCCCCGCAGGCCCGGCAGCGGCAGCAGCGTGTAGGGCCTCGGCCTGGGCCTCCTCGGCCTGGGCCTCCCTGCCCTGCCCTCCCCACTGCCCCCTGGAGGTCTCCACTCTGCAGGCTAGTCACGCACCCCCCCCTTCCGCGTGCCCCCAGCGCTCTCCGCGAGCTAGGAAGTACTCGACGGGCCCTTCACTGGTCAACGAGGGGATGGCGCAGGGCGCCCGGGGGGGTCAGTCCTGATCCCAGGGTCCTGGGATCGAGCCCCACGTCGGGCTCCCTGCTCCTCCCTGTCTGCCGCTTCCCCGGCTTGTGCTCGCTCTCTGTCGAATAAACGAATCTTAAAAAAAAAAAGGAACAGAAGAAAGAAAATGGTAGCACAGAAGCTAAAAAAGTTGCCTGCAATCTGTGGACCCCCGAATGGAAAGACAGACAGTGCCAGGCTTCAACAGCCCTGTTCCGGCCCTGGCTCAGCCCCGGAGCAGCCAATGGCGTTGAAACACGCCGCCTCCCCTCGCGGAGGCTCCCCGCCAGCCGGGGCAGCCAGGCCCCCCGGAGAAGCAGGCTGAGGAATAAAGCAGGTCATGCGCACGGCTCACAGCACGGCGCCTGGCCCACGGCCACGAGGTTACTCGAGATTACCAGCAGGCAGGAAAGCCCAGGTGGCCCGGGGCCGATGCTGTCTGCCCCCCACCCCCCCAGGCCGAGCCAGGCACCCGACGTCACACCCCCTCCCCAGGTGGGGCCCGGACGGCCCTGGACGCCCAACAGCAAGGCGGCCACGGCCTGAGCTCCGTCGGTCCCTGCACCACAGAGGACAGGGCTTCCGTGTGCGGACAGGAGGGAACAGAGGCGGCCGGACAACAGGCCTCTCCGGCCACACAGTGTCCCCCAGGGCACGGGTACACGGAGGGACCCTAGATCTACTGCACCTCGGAAACCGGCCCTTCCACGTCTGCCACAACTCCATCTTTTCTTTTTTAAGACTTAATTTAAGAGAAAGAGAGAGAGGGAACGCTCACATGTGCGTGAGCTGGGGAGGGAGAAGCAGGCTCCCTACTGACCAGGGAGCCCCACGCGGGGCTCGATCCCGGCACCCTGAGGTCAGGAACTCAAAAGGAACAGGGGTCCTGGCTGTCCTCAAAAAACCTCCTTCAGTCGAGAAACAAGAGGCGGGCAATGAAAACAGCGGGATGGGTCTCAGGGCTAGGAGAACATCCCAGAGACTTCCTCAGGAGGCGCTGGTCACTGCTGCCCGACAGCCCAGGGGAGGGTGCTGGGGACACCGTGAAACAGGGGGCAGACTCTGAAAACTCTACCGACGTACTTCTTGTCCATTTAATACAGGCTTTCCTAAACGTTGCTGAAATCATTCCAAGACACTGCCCCTACACGGAAAATTAAAATCTCAAACAGGAAGCACGCACTCCTCTCCATTCTGATCAGTGGCCTTGTTCCCCCCTGGTGGCCCACACTGGCCCCCGGCATCTCTCCGGTCGGGGTGTGGGGTCCAGTGATGTGTGTCGAGACATCTTCTGTGCTCTCCGCCCAGGGTGCGTGGTGGCTTCAGGACGAAGACGACAGACTGACTCGCCAGCCCCCAGATGGGCAAAGGGGAGGGAAGGGGCACCTGCAGGTGGACCGCCCTGGCCATGGTGCACCTGAGACCGCCGGGCCACAGAACCAGGGCAGGGACCAGCCAGGCCAGCGTCTTCCCCGCCGGCCGCAGGAGCCCGAGGGCCAGACAGGTTTCTGGGACAGATGGAGGCGCCCGCAGCACAAGTCTGAAGGAGGAGCTAAAGGCAGGAGGAGGGATCCTACAGACTGTGTGGGCACAGATCCCCTGGCCCCTGGCGCCAAGGTCACCTCGCAGAGAAGAGCTTGGTCTGGCTGCAGGCCCTGCCTTCCCAGTCCAGCCACTCTCCACAGACCCGAGGGTCCCCCCAGGATGCTGCAGGACCCCCATTGCCCAGCCAACACCCAGCCTGCCATGGGCTCCGGGAACCAGGGACGCGTCATGCTCGGGGACGTGCACCCAGACAGCCCCAGAACTCTCGAAGCCAACAGCCCGAGGGCAGACCCACCAGAGACACGGACGGCAACGCAAACGCAGGCACCCCGAGCCCCGGCACTGACGCTCGTGCTGGCCAGTCAGGCGCCCGCTGGTCCGGGGTCTCAGGGCAAGGCTGGGGTCGCCTGGGAGCACATCGTGGGCAGACGAGACATTCTGCCCTTTAGGAGAAGCCCAGGCACCCACCTCCCCTCGGGCCACCTGTGCCCCTGCCCCCAACGCATAGCCCACTCACAGTGACCGGAGCGGGGCAGGCGGCTGTGGTCAGCGGGTGGCGGCCCGGTGCTGACGGGGCCCTGGTGCTGTGCACCCGGGGGACACGGGTCTACATCGGGACAAGGCAGCCTGCCCGCCCCCGCCAGGCCCAGGTGGAGCGGCCAGGACGGCAAGGGGGGACGGGCCCTGGCTCAGTGCAGCTACGGGCAAGGGAAGCGGACAGGAGCCGGCCGGGCCACAGCCCCGGGCACCCCCACCCCCCGAGGACGCAAACCTGGGCACTGTGCCAAGCGGGGCAGGGTAGGCAGGCAGCAAGGCCAGCCCTGCCTGGGGCCCACCCAGGCCCGCGGCCACACCCAGGGCTCTCCCGAGCAGGACCCAAGTCTGAGCACCCAGCTGGAGAGCCCGGGGCAGGGGACAGGCCCCCTTACTGAGCCCCTAGCCCTCCCATGACAGGCTGCCCGTCCTCGCCAGAGCCGGGGGGAGCAGGGCTGTCCTGAGGGGAGCTTCATCCCAGACCAGGCAGCCCCGTCACGGCCTCTTCTGCTGGTGGTGCCCTGAAAGCCCGGGGCCAGCGTCAGCCACCACTGGGACCTGGAGCCTCAGGGGCACGGGGTTGGTCCCACGGGCCAAGCCAGCCTCCCAAATGCAGGCCCGTGCTCGAGGCAAGACCCGTAGGGACAGCGCAGGCCTGGGCCCATGACCTTCTGGGGCAGCAGCAGCACCCCAAGAGCCACCAGGGGCCTGCACCGTGCAGCCGACGATCTCTGGGGTGACCTGGGCACAAAGAACTACCACAGCCCGTCGGCTCAGAGCTCACTGCAACAGAGAAACCATTTCGCTGCCCCGGCTACTCCAGAAAGGGGGTGGAGGAGCTCCCCTAAAAGCCTAGTAGGGGAAGGACAGGCCGTGTAGCAGACCCCAGTCGGCAGCAGCAGGCCCCGCCACCTCCTCAGAAGACATTACAGCAAGAAACACCCCCGAAAGCACCTTTAGGGCAAAGCACACGAGCACCACACACACATACACACGTACTCACATTCACCCTCACACGTATACCAGCAGAGATGCGTGTGCACAGAGGTGGGCGCAGTGCTGTGACTCCTTGCCTCCTCCACAAAGCAGGCACCAGCTCCGCTCCTCCCGACAGGCGTTTCCGTTGCCAAGGAAGTGCCTATCAGTCCACCTTCTCCAACTGGGGGCCCCCTGGGCTCTGTCCACGCCAGACGCCGGACTTCTGATGGCAGCACACGCTTTGGCGTGACTGCCCAGCCGCGGGTGAGGAAGCGGGTCTGAGGTCAGCGGCCCAGGGCTTCCCAGAGCGCCCCCAACACCCACCTGGAGCGGGGACCGGGACAGTGGAGGGTAGTGGGCAGGGCCCGGGCAGCCAGGCTTCAGTGGGCTCTCACAGCTGCCTCCCCGCAGCGCCCAACACCCCCCTCCTGGCACCAGGAGCCCCGTGTCACCCTCCACCCACGGAGCAGCTATGGCACAGCCAGGCCAACATCCCCACAACAGCCACAGACCTCCCCTAGTGACCAGCCTGGCCCTGTTGACCAAGGCCCCAAAGCCACACCGCCATAGAGCCTGCCCAAGGCTCTCCTGCGAGGTCCCATCCTCGGGCCGTCTCCCACCTTCCTGCAGCCTCAGGACAGGTGATGCTGCTGTCTCTGGAAAAGCTATGGGAGCTGCCATCCCGAGGAGACAGAAGGTCACCTGAGGGCCACAGTTCTTCTAGGCATAAAAGACCACAAGGAAAACACCCTGACCCCAAACCCAGCCAGGAGGTGAGGTCCAGCAGGTGGGGTCACGCAGAGGTCTCTCCCAGGACGGCTGCGGTTTGGCCCTAAGTCTAAGCAGTAGATGCCTCTGCCCCTGCCCCAGTCTGTCCCTCCCTCTGGCTGTCACCCAGGGCTGCCCTCCAGACTAGGTCCTGGCACCAGGCTCTGCTGCCCGCACCTTAACCCCACACCTCCCCCCAGAAGGCTTTGGCACTTGTCGCCCTGGCCCGGCGAGAAGGGGAGCTCTCAGCTGCCCCCTGAAGCTGTTTGACCTCTTTCCCTTCACCTCTCGTGAAACTCCCCGAGGACGTGGCTCCCGTGGGGACCAGGCCACAGGGAAAGAGGTACAAGTCCACGGGACTCATTCCTCCAGGAGGGAGTATGTTCTCTTCTCACATTTTTAATCAGCAAGACCAAGGACGAGCGTCCCTGCGG
Organism: Canis lupus familiaris; assembly: GCF_011100685.1. Taxonomy (NCBI): domain Eukaryota; kingdom Metazoa; phylum Chordata; class Mammalia; order Carnivora; family Canidae; genus Canis; species Canis lupus. The sequence goes on from NC_049230.1 coordinate 1,820,036, forward strand.
CTCCCTCCTCTGCCAAGGCAAACAGTGCTCCAAACTGCAGCTGGAACGGAGCAGGGCCAGAGCAAACAGCTGGGCTGCCCCGCGGGGCACACGGCTGGGGACACGGCCCTGCCACGCTTCCGCCAGCCCCCGACCTAGGCGCAGAGGCGGCCCGGCCCCCGGACGGGATGGTGGGCCAGCTGGGTCCACACGGGCAGCTTGGCTGCACCCTGACTGTGCCTCAGGGAGGCCGGGCCTCCACCGGGCCTCCACCAGGCCAGGGTGCCCCCGCTGCCCCCCCCACCCCCCCAGGGAACGCTGAGCTTCCTGGGGATAAAACACAAAAGGGTGAGAGAGCACTCGGCACTCGAGGACTTGGCAGGTGGGCCACAGGGTGGCGGGGACGGCGCCGCCCACGAAGCCAACCTGGCTGCGGTGCTGGGCTGCGGGGGGCACGGCCCTGCGGACACCGGGGCTCCTTGCCACGCTTCCCCGCGAGCTTGCGAACCGCCTGGCCCTTGGGCACAAAGCACGGGCTCGCCTGTTGAATGTGCACCCGACGCCCTCCAGCCGGCTCCCCGAGGGGTTCACGGTCCTCACGCTCAAACCCCGCTTGTTTTCTGCCAGGAGATCTCACTTCAGAGCTCCGGATAAATCACAGCTCCATCTGGAAGCCGCTCAGCCGTAACTGCACGCCTCGCTGCCCAGGTTATGAGAGTTCTAGCAAGAACGATTGTGGGGTTCCCCTGAGCAAAGCCACACCGGGCACCCCTTGTGAGTCTCCCCATGAAAGTTCCTGTTTAATGGTTTCATGGCAGAAACAGGGTAAATAGGAAAGAGATCCTCTGGCCGGCACTTCCCTTCCACCCCCTGCAGCAGCGAGCAAATGGTTATGGAACTAATGACTAATAATTTAATAAACCTCCCTTCCCTGACGGCATTAGCAGAACCCCACCGCCAGGAACGGACGCCACAGGTTCTCCGCGATACCGAGCACCAGACCCCCAGAGGCTGTGCCTTCTACGCGCCGAGCCCTCCTCAGCCGCTGTCGTGTTTACCGGCGGCTCTAACATGGCTCCGGGACGGCTTCGTCCACCCCGCCCGGCCTCAGGATTCCTCCCGTCATCCGGCTCTAACTTTAAAACCCGTGTTAGAAGCCGCCCTAGAGGAGTCCGCCACCTGAACCCCAGCTGCGAGCGCGGGGTGGGCCCACCGGCAAGTCCCGGGGTGGGGGCCGTCCGGGGCGAGGTGCTGACGCGAGGGCGGCGCAGGCCGGGCCAGGAGGGCTCAGCCACAGCCACAGGCGCTCCACACAACCAGAAACTGTTGCGCCGCCAGCGCCTCGCAGCCCCACGTAGCGGCCGGGCGCCCGCCACCCCCGCCCCGTGAGCTCCGGGCGCCTGACTCTCCCAGCCCAGCAGGAACGCCCCGGGCTTGGCTCTGGAACCCGCGCGGCTCGCTAAGCCGCCTGCTGCGGACGCCCAGGCCCCCGGCCTCCCCCCACGGAGGACCTGCCGCGTGGGACTGATGCGGGCCCAGGGGCTGCTCGACCCGGGCGAGGCTGCAAACTGGCGACGGGGGCCGGAGGGCCAGAGCACAGGGCCGGCTCCTGTGGACCGGGCTCAGCGGGGGCGGAGGGGCCGCCCAGGGGTCTGGGGGCTGCGCGGCCCTGCGCTGCGGCGGCGCCGGAGTGTGCAGGGGAGGACGCGCACCCACTCTTCACACACATCAGAGGCGGAGGCAGGCGCGCCAGCCTCCTACACAATTAGTCTTCTCCTCCGCGGTTACATAAGACGATGGATTATCTGTCCCCCCTCCAACCTGCCCGCGCGACCTCCCCCCCGGGCCGTCCAGGACGCCAGCGCTCCCGGGAGCGAGTTGTGCGAAGGCAGAGCCCGTGGGCGACAAAGTGCCCGGGGGCTGGCGTGACCGCGGCCGCAGGGGCCGCCACCGGGTCCGCACGCCGCCGGGGGCGCGGGGCGACGCGGCCCCGACCCGACCCGACCCGACCCGGCCCGACCCGGCCCGACCCCGGCCCAGCGCTGGGCTCCCGCGAGGGCCCGGTTCCGCGGACGCGGGGGCGGCGGGGCGGGGCGGGGGCTGCGGGGCGGGGGCGGCGGGGCGGGGCGGGGCGGGGCGCCCACCTGTGACCCGCGGGCAGGCGCCGGGCACCGCGGCCGCGCCAAGACCCGGGGGCCCCGGGCGGGCCCGAGCGCGGGCGGCGCGGGGCTCACCTTGTACACGTTCTCCGTGAGCCGGTGCATCTCCTCCGTGCGCGACAGCGACATGGTGCGGGTCCGGCGGCGCCGCGGGGCGGAGCGGGGGCGCGGGCGGCGGGCGGCGGGCGGGCGGCGGGCGGCGGGCGGGCGGCGGGCGGGCGGGGGCGGGCGCGGGCGGCGGGCGCGCGGAGCCGGACCAGAGACGCGGCGCCCGGCCGGCGGCCGCCTTTATAGCCGCTCTCGCCCCGCCCCCCGCAGGCTCCGCCCCCTGCGCCCCGTCGCCGCCCCCGGCCGCCCGCCCGCCCCCGGCCGGCCGCGCCGCTGCCAGGCAACCGGCAGGCCCCGCCCCCGCACCGCCTTTCCCATTGGCGGGTTCCGGACGGGGAGGGGGCGGAGCTCGGCGGCCGGCCGCAGGCGCCGATTGGCCGGCGGCGCTGTCGATCCCGGGGGAGGAGGCGGGGGTGCGGCGCGGGCCGCGGCCTGGGAACAGCCCGGGGGCCGGGCGACAGCCGGGCTGGGGGCGGGGCGGCGTGGGCCGGCGGCGCGGGAGGGGCGGCGCGGGGGCGGGGGCGGGGGCGGGGGCGCCGCGGGGGGCGCGCGGGGGGGCTCTGCGCCGAGTCTCGGTCTGGGCGGACCCCGGGCGCCGCGGGTCGCGGGCTCGGGGCAGGCCCGGGGAGAGGCCGGCGCGCGGCCTCGGGTCCCGCCCCGACCCCGACTTTCGCGAGGTGAGTGTGCGGGGCGCGGGCGGGGAGGGGGATGGGCGGGAGGCCCTGGGGGAGGGTCCTGGGAGGGCTGGACCCCGGGAGGGTGGGCTCTGGGGTGTGTAGGGGGGTGTCATGGGGAAGGACCCTGGAAGGGGTGGACCCTGGGGAGGATCCTGAGAGGGGCGCGTCCTGGGAGTGGACCTTGGGAGGGTGGGCTCTGGGAGAGGAGGGCCCCGGGAGGGGTGACTCGGGGGCCGGGTGGGCCCCGAGGAAAACCCTGGCAAAGGGAGCATCCTGGGGACAGGGAGGACAGTTTGCCAAGAAGATCATAGAGGGGGTGGGTGGGCAGGTGGGACAGGACCCTGTGGAGAGGACGGCCCGGGACCCCCAGGGAAGGAGAGGACCTGCGATGGCAGATGACCCTCGTCGGGTACACTTTCTTTGGGGAGGGGTGGACCCTGGGGGTGGAGGACCTCCCTTGGAGGGATCACGGGGTCAGACCACTGGCTGGTTCTGAAGGCCTTTCCTGGGAGGGTCCACGGGGAAGCTGACTCAGCTGGCCCACAGGGCTCCCAGTATAATTCCTTTGGAAAAATATTTACAGAAATTAGAGTTACACGGAGGGACTGTTTGCTTTACGTTGTAAGACACCAGATCTCTCGAAGCCCGACGCCGCGCCGCATCCTGCCCAGGACAGCGGCTCACACGGCTCCTCACACGGCTGCTCAAGCACAGGAGCCCAGGAAGACACAGCCCCGCCAGGTGGCCCTGCACAGAGCGGAACTAGGGCAAATCCCGAAGTCACAGCGCCCGGATCCAAACGGACAGCCCTCCGCCTGGCAGAAGGGCCCCCGAGGAAGGGGAGTGACGTCGGGGCGAGCCCCCCTGCCCTCCTGTCTGCCGGCTCCCATCACAGGCAGAGCCTTCTCGGTTTCGTTTCCTTCCTGCTCCCAGCCGTGGCTTCCTCTTTTTTTCTTTCTCGACTGCCGTGATTTAAGGCGGGTTCCTGTGCCCACAGATTCTGGGATTCCTTTGGTTGCAAGTGTCGGAAAGCAGGCCGAGTGCAGCTCTCAGAGCCGGGGCACCTCTCTGCTGGCGGCGGGCGGTGGGACCATCGTCCTCCTCCCTTTCCCTTTGCTCCGGGCCACCTCGGTGCGCTGCACACGTCCATCCTGCCAGCCCTACGACCGACGTTGGTTGACCTGAGCGGGGTCAAGGGCCGAGGTGGAGCTGGGTGGGTGCAGAGTAAAGCTGCTGCCTTCCCTAAGGGAAGTGACGTGGTTGGGACCAGAATGACAGGTGGAGGCTGGCAGGAAAACCAGAGGGGGAGGTCTCCTCGCTGTGGGAGGGGAATGAGTCTGGAGGGTTCCGAGCTGTCTGCTCCCATCAGTGTCACAACAGTAGAAGGAGGAGAGGGCCCTCGCCAGAGAGGCATCCATAGTCCTGAGTGCAGCTCCACTCTCTAGAAGGTTCTAGACTGTCCCCCTCCTGCCCAAGGGCATGCTCACTGCTGGTAGTGGCAGAGGTCAGGGACCCACCCTGAGCCTGGCCTGCCTCCCTGGTGTGCTGATGGTCCTGCAGCCCATCCTGGGCCTCTTTGTCTCCCTGGCAGCGGAGCAGGAGGCAAGCGGCAGGGAGGGGCCAACACGCAGCACCTGCCACGGGCGAAAGTGAAGGAGCATTGCCCGGAGCATCACCGAGAGAGCCAGCAGGGCTGATGGTGGGCGCAGAGTGAGATGTGGGTGCAGCGCTGGAATCCAGGCCTGGAGACGCGTACCCTGCCTGTGCCTCTCTGAGCCACTAGAGTCCAGAAAGGTCTCCAGCACGAGTGCACCCCCCCTTTGGCCGTGAGAATGGGTCTGAGCCCCCGCCTCGGAGACACCCCTGTTCTCTGAGGATTTTCTTCATTGTATGGAAGCCCCTTTGCAGTGGTGATGGTGTCTGGGCCGGGAGCTAGGGCCTGAGCAGTGCACGAGACTAGATGTTGGGCTGGGTGCCAAGGTCAGCCCCAGTGCCAGCCCCCAGAGTTAAGGGGGCACCCTTATCTTGCCACCTTCTTACTCGGGAGGTGTCCAGAGGCCTTTCCCCTTTCCCAGGTGTTCCATCTCCCCTGAACACTCAGCGTATTGGGGGCAGTAGGATCTCAGGCCTTGCCTGGAGGTTGGCAGACAGTGCAGCTGGGAAATCACTGCCCAGATGTGGGGCCTGGTCTGCCCCCTCCAAGGCCAGCGAGAGGAAGGTGCTGTCACCATGGAGAAGTCCCAGGGGACTGGCAAGAGTGCCAGCACCAGTACCGCGAGTCCCGTCCTTGCCCCAGACCGGGGTGGTGGTCCTCCTACACTCAGGGCAGGGCTGGGAAGCAGCTCAGGGCTCCCTGAGAAGGCAGGTGCTCTGGCACCCCGCACCGCCGACTTCCCCGTCGCTTCTGATTGTCAGTCCCCACCTCTGGGCTGCGCGGCCGGGCAGGCATGTAGCCACGTGGGTCCTCGGCACCCAGCTCTGAACCAGAGGGTCCCTGGCCCCGAGCAGTGGCCCTGGGGCTGGCGCCGGCAGGCTGCCGGGCTGTGGTCGGAGGCGAGAAGGCGACCACATGGAGCTGCCGCCGTCGACCCCGGCTCCGCAGACCCCGGCCCGGGTGGCCCGGGAGTAGAGGGCTAGAAGCAGGAAGAATAAAAGTGCGTCTCTTCATCAGCTTATTTTTAGGCGTGTTATATAAGTGGCTTCATCTCAGCGTCACGTAGGGAGGGGGGTCTCAGATTTAATTACAGGATGACAGGCTTTGCTTTTCAAGCAAGCTGTTCTCCTGGCAGGCAGGCACAAGGATTTGTGAATTTTTGCTAAACAGAAGGAGCCCTTTCTGAGGTGGCCGCCCAGCAAAACTTTGAAGGGCTTTCACCTCCACGTCTCTCTCTGCCTAACCTGGTTTCAGCTGAGCTGGGCCTAAGGGGTGGCCGTTCAGCTCAGATGCCAGGGACGGGTGTGCTTGGCAAGGAGGCTGTTTCTCCCTCCGCCCTCCTCCTTCCTCCCAGCTCTCTGAGAAGGGAGCCAGCCAATCCGGACTCCTCCTCCTCTTCTCCTTCCTGGACTCAAGCACTTGTAATCAGCAATCAGAAAGTTCCAGGGCAGGAGGGACGGGCATACCTGGCGGGACCTCACCTTTGGCCTCCACCCGGGTCTGCGCTGCTGACGCCGTCCACTCCAGGTGCCCCAGGCGACTGGCCCGGGCCGTGGTTGTGGTGCAACTGTCCGAATTGTGTCCGGAGAACTGTTTTCTGGTTCCCGGCCAGGCCCCCGGTCTTCGTGACCGTCAGCAGTATCGGCAAGGAAGCCTGGAGCCGCCCGGAGCTGGAAGATCTAGGCCTGGGGGAGTCCTGCCTCCTGCCAGCAGGAAGGTCACCGCCTCCGGCGCACCGTGGCCTTGCGCGGCACAAAAGGGGAGCTGTGTCTTCTGCCCGCGGGTGAGGCCTGCCTGAGGTCTACCGGCTGGGAGTGGACACAGCGTGCAGGAGGAGCCAGTCGCTGGGCAGCCCGGCGGGGCTCGGGGGCTTCCCCAGCCTCTGTGGGCCCCACTGGGCGGGGAGGGGGGCAGGGGCACCTGCCCCAGAGCTTGGGGACATTCAAGGTGCGAAAGACAGGAGAAACGCCGAGAACTGTGCCTGGCACGTGGCATGCCTTCAAATGTTTTACAGATTGTTGTCATCGGCCCTTAGACATTTCTAGAAAGCACCCAGATGCCACGTAGAAAGGCACCTGAGAAGCTGCCCTTTAAAAAGCGGGGGTGCCTCAAGAAGACTCCCCAGCCCTTCATACGTGGGCCGTGCGTGGCCGCTGCCTCCCAGAGAGCACGGCAGGCAGGAGAAGAGCTTCGCTGGGAGACACTGGGGAGCAGTCCCCAGCCAGGGGAGCCAGGGCATAGCCACGGCGGGCATCTCAGCGACCTCCTGTGGCTCGACGACGTGAGGGGGGCGCACTGCGCTCTTCTTCTCAGAACCTGTCCCGCCAGCGTAATCCTACAGAAGCATCAGAAGTGTCCCGGCAGAGGGACAGCCCCTGCACCCCCACACGGCTGGGCCACCCGAAGCCAGGGACGTGAAGGCCACCGCGGCCCAGAGGCGCCCGGGGAGATGTGACGACCAGGCCGAGAGGGTGTGACGGGCGAACCAAGGAAGCCTGAACAGAGAGTGGACTCCTGCTGACCGCGGGCCCGCGCTGGTTCCCGATGTGTGACACGGGGCGCGGCGGGGAGGCAATAATTGTGTGAAGTGGAAACTGTCCTGATATGGGAAGTGTATTGGGGGTGGGGCGCATCACACCCCAGATCCCAGCCTCGGGGCCAGCGGTGGGCGGCTGCCTGCCCCCACACGGGGAGCCCAGGGCCCAACTGCCAACAGCAGGGGCCGCGGGGCACCACCCAGCCAGGAGGGGGTGCCACCCCAATGACGCTGTCACCCCCAGCTGTTTACTCGGGTTTGCACTTTCCCAAAACCCACTCCCCCTTGCCCTGAAGTCCGTTTAAAGGCTTTCTCCTCTAGAGTTGTCCCTGCAGGACAGCTGTGGGCTGGCCACAGGGATGGCGCCCTTGCCTGTCCCCCCCCCCCCCCCCGCCAGGAGCGCAGGCACGTGCCCAGGAGGGAGGCCTGAGCGGAGCCCTGCCTGGGCAGGGGATGGGCTTGCCGTCCCCCCAGAGGGGGCTGGAGGAGTGCCGGGCAGGCTCCGGGGGTCGTCTGGGCTCCTCCTGGCCCTCCTGGCAAGGTGGCCTAGAAGGTTCCCCAGCTTCCCTACTGGCCGGGCAGCGGGAGGGCCGCAGGGGGCTCGTCTGGGGCGGAGGAGATGAGGCGCGACTGTGGCAGGGCCGGGTGGGAGAGGTTCCCCGGCAACCGGCCTCCTTACATAATGCGCGCGCCTCGGCGTGACTCCAGGGGCCGTGGGAGGCGGCGCGGGGGTGAGCGCCGGGGCGCGAAAGGCTCCGACTTTCTCGGGGCCCCTCCCCGCTGTGTGTCGGCGTCATCCCGCGTCTGCCAGCCCGGCACCCACCTGCTGATCGAATGCCTTAGCTGACGGTGCACATTCACAGGCGCCCAGGTCGGGGGGGCGGGGGCGGGCAGGTGCCCCGGTGACCAGGCCGGGGGTGTGGGCCCGGGAGGGACGGGGACCCGCCGCGCCTTGCTCGCCTGGCTCTTCGCATCCTCCTCTCTGCTTCCTAGGAACGTGAGGGGCCACATGGTGACGGGCAAGGCGTTTGGGAGCAGAGAGGAGTCGGGGCTGGGGGACGGCCTCCCTGTCGTCGAGGCGGCCCCGGCCCCCGGGTGCTGCCAGGAGACTGCAGACGGCGCTGCCTGGCGCGCAGATGGCTCCCCTGCCCGGGACCGCTGCTTCTAATTTCAGCTGCCGGAGGCTCCGCTCGCTCTTTTTTTATTCCATGTTTATTTAAAGCCAGATTTTAAAATGTTGTCTTCAGCCCTGAAATCTTTTTCTTCTCACTGCAGATCCTTAAACCCCCCAGGGGAGCCTTGCGACCCACTGGGGCTGGGCCTGTGGGCCGCCCACCCTGAGCGGGGAGTACAAAGCTGCCCCAGCCTCCAGCATGTGGCCACCGGCATCTGCCAAGACTGGCCCAGTGTTGCGTCCCTGGGTCCCAACTACAGCCGCCCTGTCGTCTCCCTGTCTGGGTGGCTCCTAATGCTGGGGGCCTCTCCTGGGCCAGGTGGGTCCCCGGCGATGGCACAGGGACCAGGTGGGCAGCTTCCAGCTGGTGAGGCGGCTCCCACATCTCCTGCTGGCACTCAGGCCTCCCCCTTCTCCTGTGGTCGGGAACTGGGGACGTGCAGAGGGCAGACTCGTGGTGTTGACGCGACACTGGGCCACTCTTACAGGAAGACGCCGGCCAGTCTTGCAGACGTTTGTGTGCACGTGCCGGGTCGTGGGGCAGCTTTGTCCCCCTCGCCAAGTGGGTGAGGCAAAGGCCTGTCCCCTTGGGTAGCACGTAAGTGCTTTGTCTCCTGCAGCCCCTAGAATGTACTGGAATAACCATGGTAGAACTGGACAGGCAGACAGCAGGGCTGCCGAGGGGACCTGGGCGGGTACCAGTGCACCCTTGTGGGGGACAGAGTGTGTGTGTGTGTGTGGCCACAAGCTCCTGGAGCAAATGGTAGGGAAGCCCAGGAGGAAGGGGCTGGGGTCTCGGGTCAGCAGTGCCCACGGTCCAAGCCCACGGGGCGGCCAGACCGAGACGCCACAGAAGCACCTGGTCTGTGGTGGGGGCTGGGGGAGGGGCAGCGGGCCGGGGACGCCGGGCTCCATTCCGTGCTCCCGCCGGGACCCAGGCTGCAGTTGGGGCCGTAGCTCGGGGAGCCAGGCACTTGTCCCAACAGCCCAAAGCCCCCGCCACGCTCTCGTATCCAAAGACGGGGAGTGTTTCAGAACTGCTTCCCTGGCCGGCCTGGGCAGGAGGTAACGTGATTTTGAGAGAGATTATTTTAGCGTCTAGCTCTAGAATATTACTTGCCCCACCAGGCTCTTCTCTCCCTCCGTCTTTCTCTCCAAAGTTGGAGGAAACAGACTTCTTTGCAGAGGCCTCTGGAAACTTTGTTGCCTAGATGTCAGCAAGGAAAGAACATTCCCTCGGTGGGGGAAAAACCACGTAACAGCTCGGGGTGACCTTTAACCCCCGGCCAACCGTGCGGCCTTCGCAGGATGAGGCTCCGTGGGGACAGAAGTGAGGCCCCAGGGGAGCCCTGGCGGCTGGGCTGCTCACTCGCACCCAGACCTGGAGACTTGCTCCGCCGCGGGCGCCAGGGACTGCAGTGTCGCTTGTAGGAATTTTGTCTCATTCTTTGGCTCCTGGAGTTCCTGCTGGGAAAGGTCCACGACCTCGATTCTGCACCGGGAGAGTCAAAGCCGAGACTCTTGGGCGGCCACGGGCTCCTGGTTGGAGAGCCCAGGTGGGATTTCAGCCGGAAGTTGGGCTGGTAATTTGCGGGCTGTTGGGACACGGTGGTCAGGCCGGGCGGGGGGCGGTGTCAGTCCCAGAACACTCCGCGGGGGCTTTGCCAGGTGTCTGAGTTGGGCCCCAGGGGGTGTCGGAGTGTGTGCCCCTCTGCCCGCAGGTGCCCAGCCCCGCCTCCTGGTCCACGGGGCCTCGGGGCGCCGCCCGCCGGGTGGGCAGGGCCTCCACATCGGGGAGCCTTCGCTGCCATCTGGTGGACAGCCCAGGGAGATGTCCTGCCGCGCCGAGTGTCCTGGAGGCCGGCGGGTGGGTGGGGTGCTGACGGGACGGGGTGGCCACTGGCTCAGGTGGTGGCGGTGCCGCGCGGCCCTGAGTCCCGGGCGTCCACAGGCCTCCGGGCCCAAGGGGCTAGGAATTCTCCAAAGACGTTGGAGACCCGGCAAGGCCCCAGCCTCCCAGGAGCCCGTCCCCCCGAGCCCAGCGGGAAGAAAGGCCACAGGCGGGCGGGAGGCCCTCCGCGCGGCGCGGACGCTGCCTGGGCCCTGCGGGGCGGCCCTGCGAGGAGGCCTGCTCGCGGCGATCTGTGTTTTCAGAGGGCCCGGTGACATCCTGTTTTAAGACTGAGGTAGAAGTCATGTGACAGCGAACGTTTTTGCAGTTCGGTCCCCATCGGAGGCACGGAGGGCGGTGCTGCGCACCCACCACCTCGACCACGAACAGGTTCCCAAACTTTGTCAGCAGCTCAGAGGGAGCCCGTGCCCGGCCGCGGCCCCCGTGCCCCCCTTGCCAGCTGCCAGCAGCCTTTCTGTGGCCGGGGTCGGCGTGCGTGGAATCCCCCGACGTGTCCCCCTCGGTGTGGGCTCTGCGTCCCCTCCCCGGCCCAGCGCTGCCCGGGAGGAGCACTCTGCCTTCGGGGCCGAGGGGCCGGTGCTGCCTACCTCACGTGCCTGCTTGTCATCGGTCGGTGATGCGTGTCAAGCTGGAAGCGCTGCGTCACCTGCGTCACCTGCCGACTTGTGTTCAGCTGCGGCTCCGAGTGACCCGGGGTCCTGTGCCCCGCGCTCCCTCGCTGTGCTTTGGGCTGTGCTTACCCAAGGCCGTTGGCGCGGAGGGGCCCAGGCTCCTGGGGGGAAGAGGTCTGTGCAGCCCTGCAGCCCCCACCCCCCTGCCCGGAGCTCTGGGGGAGCAGCTGCCCTCAGACCCACAGGGCCTGAAGTCCTGAGCTGTTGCCTGCGGAGCCCTGGGTGGGAGCCCATCATCTGCAGCCTTGGCAGGCCGGCGGCCGGGGGTGGGGCAGGGGCCGGGGGGCCAGGTGCCAGCAGCCTGCCGGAGGCATCCGACCACCAGCCCACAGGACCGGCTCCAGGCTCAGGCTGTCACCCGGAGGCCGGGACCTGGAGGGGCTCTCCCTGCCCCCCCCCCCGCCCCCTGGGCCGCTGTACCCGGGGTCCTGACAGGCCAGAGCCCGGGCTTGAGCACGAAGGGCTTTGTGAAGAGGAGGTGGTAGGTGGTGGGAGTCTGGAGAGTGCGTGGCGCTCATCCGGGCCCATCACGCAGTGGCCCCTGACCTGGGTCCCCACTGCCCCTGCACCCTGCCCCTCCTGCCTGCCCAGCCTCCCTGTTCCCTGGCAGGCCAGCCTGCCACACCATGGAGAGGAGCGGACCTGGGAAGGTGGATCTGACGCCTGCTCTGACTCAGGAGCACAGCACACGGTCCCCAGATCACACTTGAGGACATGTGTGTGCATCTGTGGGCCACACGCATGGTCTCCAGGCAGGGGGTTTACACCGTGGAAGCCACTAGAGGCCTCGCTCCTCTTGGCAGGCCCAGGCCCTTCTAAGGCTGTGTCAAGGGGGGCCCGGCCACGGCGTTCTCCCCGTGCCCCTGGAACAGTGGCTAGTGCCCAGAGCCCCAGGAGTCCCATCACACTCTCCAAGCAGGCGCAGCAGTGCTCCCACGTGGCAGCTGTCGGGTGCTCCAACGGGGCGAGCTCTCCCTGTCGTCGTGGGAGCACTGGCCCGTCCCGTACTTCTCCATCCTGGACGGCAGGAGCCTGTTTCCCGTCTACATGTGTTTCCAGTTGTTCCAGTTGTTGCCAGTAGATATAGAAACGCATGTGGCATTTTGCGCAGTGATCGGGTCACCTGCGACCTCACCAAACCCGCTGGCTAGTTGTAAGGGATTTCCTGTGGGTTCCTTCGGGTTCCCCGCTGCAACTAGAAACTCTTCTTTCTTCCTTCCCGACATGGGTGCATCTTATTTCTCTCTCGGTTATGCTGCCGAGGACCCCGACGTGATGTTGAGTACTAGTGGTCAGAGGAGCCCCCTTGCCAGGTTCCCGATCTCGCGGGGGGGAAAGCACGCCGCCCTTGGCCATGAGCATGCTGTTAGCTGTAGGGTTTTGTGGATGCCCTTTATAAAGAAGTTCCCTTTTTTCATAGTTGCTACTTTTTTTTTTTTAATCATAGATGTTGAAATTTGTCAAACGCTTTTCTTGCATCTACTGAGATGTCCTCAGACTTTCTTCTGCAGTCTGTTGGTATTGTGGATTGCATTGCGTCATAGCTTGACCTTGTATTTCCAGGATAAACCCCACTTGATGTATCCCAGAGTCAAGTTACTCCAGGATAGAGACCCTTTCTAACCTATTGCTGGATTCAGTTTAATAGTTTGCTGAAGACTGTGCACCTGTGTTCCTGCCGGGTGCTGGCTGGACTCCGTCTCTGGCTCTCCCCAAGTTCTTGCAGAATTGCTAGGACGTCTCCCTTCAGTGTCTGGTGAGAATGAATTTCTTTTTTTTTTCTTTTTTAAAGATTTTATTTATTTATTCATGATAGACATAGAGAGACACACACAGGCAGAGGGAGAAGCAGGCTCCATGCAGGGAGCCCCAAGTGGGACTCGATCCCGGGACTCCAGGATCGCACCCTGGGCCAAAGGCAGGCGCCAAACCGCTGAGCCACCCAGGGATCCCCGAGACTGAATTTCTTTAGCAGATACGAGTGTGTGGCCCATCCGTGCAGCCTCGACTGTGCTGCGCTGTGTGTGGCTTTCAAGGAATTGGTCCATTTCTTCTAAATTGATGAGTTTACAGGCATCAAGCTAATATTTCCTTAATGTCCTTTTAATGTTTATAGGGTCTACAACGATGTTCCCTTTCATTCCTGGTGTAATTTGTGCCTCCTTTGTCCCCATCACTCTGGCCCAGGTTCATCAGAGTCACTGAGTTTTCCAAATAACTGGTTTTTGCTCTCATTGATTTTTCTTTCGTGTTCTGTCTTCATTGATTTCTGCTATTATTTCCTTTGGTCTGATCGCTTTGAATTTGCCCTATCTAATTAATTAAGGTGAAGGTTTAGCTCATTGATTAGAAACTCCCCCCCCCTTTTTTTTAAAGTAAGCATTTAGTGTTATGAATTCCTTTAGAGGTAAAGCACTGCTCTTGCTACAGTTCATGAATGTTAACGTTTTCATTTTCATTCAATTCAAAATATTTTCTAATTTGTCTTATGAATTGTACTTTACCCCATTCATTGTTTAATATCTGTGGATCTTTCAGAGATCTGTCATTGACTCATTACATTATGGTCTGAGAACATACTTTGTAGTATTTCAAGTTTTTTTTTTTTTTAAGTTTGGGTTTACAGGACGGCCCAGAACGCGGCACGTAGTGACGCGCCTTCCGTGCACACTGGAACGGACGTGTGCTCCGCTGCGGGCGCGTCCGTCTGGCTGCCTGTCTCGGCGGGTGAGGGTCTGAGCTCCGACAGCCCATCAGTCCTGCCGTCCTGCCAGGCTTTGCTTCCTGTGCGCTGAAGTCCTGTGGTTGTGGGTACTCATCCTCGGTTTGAAACCTCCACCGTGTGACGGTGACGTAACCGTGCCAGCTTCCCTTTGATTCGTGTCTCCAGGATAGATTTCCCCATCTTTTAATTTTTCCCCCTGCCTTTATATTTGGAGTGGGCTTCTTGTAGACAGCATAGGCAGGCTTTCTTTTTTTGGTTAAATTCCAATTTGACAATCTGTCTTTAATTGGTGTATTTGGACTGTTTATATTTATGTAGTTATTCAGAATTGAATGTAGGGACGCCCGGGTGGCTCAGCGGTTGAGCATCTGCCTGCAGCCCAGGGCATGATCCCCGGCATCCCGGGATCGAGTCCCGCGTCGGGCTCCCTGCATGGAGCCTGCTTCTCCCTCTGCCTGTGTCTCTCGTGAATAAATAAATAACATCTTTAAAAGAGAATTGAGGGGGATCCCTGGGTGGTTCAGCGGTTTAGCACCTGTCTTTGGCCCAGGGCGTGATCCTGGGGCCCCAGGATCGGGTCCCACGTTGGGCTCCCGGCATGGAGCCTGTCTCTCCCTCTGCCTGTGTCTTTGCCTCTCTCTCTTTCTCTATGTCTATCATAAATAAATAAAATATTAAAAAAATAAAAGAGAATTGAATGTAGATCTACCACTTGTTCTGTTTGTCCACCTGTGTTCCCCTTTCCTGCCTTCTTTTGGATTCTTTGAAAATCTTAGTATTCCACTTGACCATCGGACTTTTTGCTGCATCTCTGTATTTTTTTTTTTTTTTTTTAGTGGTCACACTAGGGATTTCAACATACATGCTATCCTTTCACGGCTGACTGGGAGCTAACCGTAGAGGCCTTACCTCTGCCATGCCAGTTGTGCGTTCACAAGTCGTGTGTTATAATTTTTGCTTTTGACAGCACGTGTTTTTTAAAAACTTAAAAGGGAAAACAATCTTTTCTATGTACTCAGATATTGCCCATTTCTCTTCGTCCTCCATTCCCGAAGACACACATCTCCGTGTGGCATCATTTCCTGGCGGCCTGACAAGTGTCATTATATCTCCTTAGAGCAGCTCTGCACAACCAACTCTTACTTTCCCTTCTCCTGAGAGTGTCTTCGTTTTTCCTTCCTCCCCAAGGCATGTTTTCATAACTCACTGAACCTTGGGCTGACTGTTGTCCTCCAGCACTTTCAAGATCCTGTTTCTGCGTCTTCTAGCGTCTGCGGGTTCTGATTCACAAGCGCGTGTTTGGACTGTTGTTCCTCTGGGCAGGTTTCGTATCTACCTAGTGCCGTCCAGATTTTTATCTTTGCTTTGTTTTTAGCAGTTTATGATGTGTCTAGGCACGGCTTTCTTTGGATTTACCATTTGGAGGTCACTGCAATTCTTAAATCTATAAATTGAGGTCTTCAAATGTGAGAAATTTTTGGCCAGTTTTTCTCCAAAAATTGTTTCCCCCCTGCTCTATTTCTCTTCTCGGGATTCTAGTAACATGACGTTGGACCTTCTCATCCGGGCTCATAGGCCCCCGAGGCGTGGGCTTGCCCCCAGACTCCCATCTCTTATCCAGGCTGGATTTCCTTTGGTCGATCGTCCAGCTCAGAGTCTTTCCTTGGATACCTCCTTTTTGCTATTGAGCTTGTTAGTTTTTTTTTTTTTTTTTGGTTTGTTTTTCAGTTCTGAAATTTGCATTGTTCTTTTGTATACTATCTCCCCGTCAGTTGAGATCTTTCCGTCTGTTTCCAGTGTGTTTGACTCTACCTTCTGTGACATGGTCTTGATAATTGTGTTCACGTGTCTCATTCCACCACCTGGATCTCAGGGTTGGCATCTGTTGATTGTCATTTCCCTTGGAAACCGGTCACGTTTTCCTAATTCTCTGTAGGTGAGTAACTTGGGATTGTAAATCCGGCATGGTGGCTGCCGTGTTGCGTAGGCTCTGGGTCTGTCATAATCCTCCGGAGAACACTGGTTTTCGTCTCAGCAGCCTGTCACCCTGGCTAGTTTACGCCGCAGGTTCTGCTGCCTCCAGCGGCCAGTGTGGCGGGGCCTCCCCGTGCGTCTGTAGCCAGGGAGTGACCACGCAGAAAGCCAGCACCACCTGAGGCCCCTGTGTCATCAGGACAGTGCCCCACGCTCTGCCGTGTTCCCGATCCCCTCTGGGTAGGACAGGGTGTCAGGGAGACCCTCTGGGGTGGCCGTAGACGGGGAGAGGGCCAGTGCCTCCCCAGGGCAGGGCACACGGGTGATCCAGGGTGCCCCCAGCTCATCCTGGGCACCCCTTCCTCCCAGCTCCCCATCCCCTGCTTTTATACTTTCCATGATGCCTGTACTGGGGACAAATGTGTGCCCCACCAAAATGGTCCCAATGCCTCGTCCTCCCCCCTGCCCTTTCCTGTCCCAGCTCCCCAGGTAGTCCTCTCTAGTCTGATGGCCCCTGGTCCCCTTGTTAGCCCCTCCCACCGGTTTCCCTGGCCCCCAGTGATCTTGAGCAGGATACCAGCTCTGCCGCTGCTACAGACAACTGTAGTGCTCCTGAGCCCTATGCCCCATACGTTAGAATCAAGTGGGGTCAGGGTCAAGTCGCTGGGGTTTAGGGCCAGGGCTCAGTGCTGGGCAGGGTCAATGCGAGGCTTGTGCTCGCAGGAGAGGTCACCCCAGCTCCTTACGCGCGCGCGTGCGCGCGCGCACACACACACACACATACACTGACAGGCGCTGGCAGGCCAGGCAACTTAGGGCCAGGGCTGAGGAGTCAGCTCAAGGTCAAGCTGGGTTTCAGGGCCACACCTTCCTAGGTAAACAGAATAAATGTGTAAAAAGAAAAAAGATGATTAATGGGTACATACGACCTAACTTCTTGGACTTTTGAGAGGATAAGCTTCCCTCTCCAACTTCTGGGCTATTTCAGAGGAGATGAGGGTGCCCCTTGCGCGGGGCAGGAGGAAGCCAATGATGCTGCAGGGTGCACGTCGGGGAGCGGGTGGTTCCCTGGGAGCAGGCTGGGCGGACCCGGGCAGGTTCCCTAGGTGCGCACCAAGAGGGCATCAGAGCCCTGACGCCCCACCGTGCAGCCCCACCATGAGCTGTGAGGGGGCCCAGTCAGTGCGCGGCAAAGGGCAGGCTTTGCAGACAACCCTGCCCCCTGGGTCCTGGTGGGAAGAGGGAAAAGAGGGGAGGCACCTCCCCTAGCCAGGCTGCCCAGGCCCTCCATACCCTGGGACCGGCAGCTGCCGTGGGATGGGGTCACCGGATGGAAGGTCTCCTCCTAGCCTATCAGAGCTGCCCCCAGGGGCACTGTGCATCTTGGGGACAGGTGGCTGGGTTACCAAAAACAAATAGGGGGGCCCAGCCACCAGACTGGCACTGCAGTTTCCTGCAAAATCCCCCAAATTAGCTGGCAGACAGCCCCCTCCTGGCTAAGGCATGCATTACACCCCAAATCCAGGTTGAATTTTCAGCTCATCGCCCTTCTGGCTGCATCCCATCATGCCCTCAGAGTGAAGGGCACGGAAGCCCCCTCTTAAGTGGGACCCCCCCATCCCTCTCCTTGTTGTTGTCTGCTCACTCCCCGGGGCACTGGGACTCCAAGCCGGCTGCCCTCCTGGAAGTACGCCACTCCCTCACCCCAAGGGGTCTGAGGCCGCCTCAGTGAGTGAGCCCACGAGGGTCTGTCCCACCGGAAGGGGACAGGACACTGCCCCCCTGCACCCTGCTACAGGCAGCTGCCCAGAGGTGATGGCGGAGCCCCGCCGGGCGCACCGAGAACCTTTGCCTGTCCCCGCGTCCCCAGCCCCATGGGGTGTTGCCCCAGCAGGCGCCCTTGAGTGAATGCCCTGGTAGGGGCAAGGGCCTTGTTTCAGGGATGCTAGAGTACAGGAGCCACACTTTAACGCACCCAGGTGTTCCCATGGACCCCACGCCACACGGCAGCAGACCATGCAGGCATCGACTTTAATAGGGGGCTGACCTGTTTGGGGGGCTGGGAGGGTCCCCTTTCTGTTCTTGTTGGGAGGGACGTGTCACTGGGATTGTCTGAAACCAAGATGAACCGTCAACTAGGGAGCCGCGACCACCCTCTACAGCCTCTGCCCCACAGCTGATGACTCAGAGACGGCGGGTCAGAGAGCCCGGGGTGCTCGGCAGGGTCCCAGGCAGCGGGGCCGCGGCCACTAGAGCAGTCCCCGTCAGCACCTCCGGGGACTCCAGTGAGACCGCTGGCTCCCCGGGACGTCCCTCTGTGGTGTGGCCGCCTCTGCATGCACAGCCGCACGTGATGGGGACTGGTCGGGGCTCCTGCAGCCACCAACCCAGCAGGGGTACGTCCTCCCCGACCGGCCCGATGCCCCAGAACGCCGACACAGAAGAGGAGAGGTTTCCAGCCCTGAACCAACGTGGAAACTGGGCAGGTCAGGAAGCCAGGCCAAGGCAGGGACTCTTCCACTGTGCTGCCGGGCTGCCGTCGGGAGCAGCAGGGAGAAGCGAGGGAAGAAAGGGCAAGGAAGCTAGGCTCCACGCGCCCTCCAAACGAGAGAGCGGGCTGCAGAGAAGGCAGCCCGTGGAGCCTCGCGGGGCCAGAGACAGAAGTGTGCTGGCACCAGGAGCGTTGGGCCTGCCTGTGGCTGCGTGGGAACCACAGCATCAGAGCTGTGTTGGCCGGAGGGTCCAAATGTTGCCATTTAATCCAGAAATGAGAGCAAGACAGCAGCGCCAGGGCAACGCTCCGTAGAGTCATCCTGGTATCAAGCCCGGTGTGCGCCACGTTGCGCCGTCAGCACCTGACCGGCCTGGCCTGGCGCCGGTGTCCTGGGAGCCGGGTCAGGGCTGGCCACGCACCCAAACTCTGTGGGCCCCAGTCTCTGGGGAGTCCCTGCCAGTCCCACGCAAAGAGGCCAAGTTAGGAGGCTGCCACCAGGTCCACCTGCTTGGGCCTGGCCTTGATGGGGACTTTTTCTGTGGAGGAAAGAAAGAGGTTAAAAAAAAAAGAAAGAAAAGAAAGAGGTATTTGTCAAGTATACAAGACCCCACCAGCAGAACTTCCAGAGAAGGAGGGGAGGTGGCAAGGAGCCAGGTGCCAGGGCGGTGGGCTCTGGGCAGAGCCTGTGGGGCTGACAGGCAGTGCCAGCGAACAGAGCGGTCCAAGGCACTCAGGGGCCTGGCGTGAAGGAGGAACGCAGAGGGGCAGAGAGAAACGTGGAGAGGCCAGCAGCTACGCAGGGCCCCTGTGGAGAGCAGCACCACAGGGCCGCTCGGCCCAGGGCCCTGCTATTTAGAGGACAGCTCGTCCTGGGCTGGACACGGCCTTTTCCCAGCTCTGCCTGTGGGATACGCCTGTCTGAACGGGGTTAGGCTCTTAGAAGTGCCCCCCCACCCCAGAATCCAGGCCCAACCCTCCCGAGTTGGCCTCGGCAAGCTCACCTGCCCAGATCTCCCACCAAGCAGGAAGGGAAGGACCTTGCAGCTGGGGGATTTTGCTTTGTTCTAGAACTCACTGTTTTCCAAAGCACAGAACAAGCAGCGTACCTGGTTCCTTTGTGGGAAGGGGCTCCGAAGGAACCTCTGGGAGCTTTATCTGCTCCTGCAAGAAACAGAGGGTGGAGGCTGTAGACACAGCCTGAACAAGACCTCCCGTGCCACAGCTCCAGAGCGCCTCTGAGACTGGAATGACCCCAGGGGGCTTCCTTGGAGATCCCTCGTCAGACCCTGGACAGGCAGGAGCACAGGCTTTGAAACAGACCTCAGTCTAGCACAAACTCTAGTTATTTTAGGAACACCAGCTGCAAAGCCAGAGTGGTGTACTCACATGAAGCCCGATGCAGGTGCTCACCTAAGGCCAACGACCACAATGGGCAGAGGCCTCCTGGGGGTCCGATCCCCTGAGCGACCGTGCCCCGTCCTGGGGGTCCGATCCCCTGAGCGACCGTGCCCCGTCCTTACCTGAGTAATTGCATTCAGCTCCTCCAGGATGGCATCTTCATCCTCCTGAGTGAAGCTTCCTGCCAATAGTTCGTCTATTTGCTGCAAAAGGAGGAGCAGAGATGAGGACAGTGGCCAGGCTGGGGCAGGGGGTACAGTGGCCCCTTGTGGAGGAAGGAGACAGCCCGTGGCTCAAGGCCCTCCTCACTTGAGAGAAGGTGACCACCAGAGGCCTGGGGGGCACGGCCCTCGAGGGTGGTCGCTGGGCATGCCCAGGCGGCAGGTGCGCTCGCCAGCTGGTGGAAGGTGGGGCCCCGTGACCCAGCAACACCAAGCGACACCTACCCGCTGGTACTCCACGGCTTCCTGGGTCTCCTCCAGTATCCGCTCCACTTCTTCTATGGACATCACCTAATCAGTGCAGAGCGTGGGGGTCCCGTCAGTGAGGCACATAACCAACCCCCGAGGTAAGACCACCTGGACTGCAGGGCACAAGCCAGGCCACGTGGACACACAGCTCTGGTCCTTTCTGCCGTGGGCTGGGCCTGCGCACAGAGGCTCCAGGGCTGTCAAGACCCGTCTCTTCAGAAGCCTTGAGTGCACTGCTCAGACTCCTGCTGGCCTCTGCCGCAGGCCTTCGGGTACCCCAACCAACCCCAGCAGGTCCAGGTAGAAATAAGTAAAACGGCGTCAAAAACTTTCTCTGGGCAGCTGACTTGACTTCCTTTGGGTTCACAGTAGCTCCTTCGCTTGAGTGGCAGGCACAGCACCACAGGGACGGTCAGAAAACCTGGGAGGCCGTAGCGCCCCATGTAGCCCCTGCTGTCCACTCATCAGGAGATGGCCTCCCTGGGCCTCACCCTCCTTTTGCCACCCACCCCTATGCTGCTTCCTGGGACGAGGCTCTGGTCACCTCCTCCAGGAAGCCCTCCCAATGAGTTCATTACCCCGTTGGTGCACCCTCACCAGGCTTTTCTTCCAGTCCCTCGAGCATCTGCAGACCCAATTCATCGTCTCTGCCCATCACCCCATCCTCAGGCCAATACCCGAGTCTGTCTGCTCCCAACACCATCACCCTCTCCCACATTCCCGCCAGGCATGGACAGCTCCCGGCCGAGGTGTGAGCGCAGGAGCAAGCCCCGCCCCCCCTTTCTCTCTGCCCCCACCCTGCGAGGACCTACCTGGTGCATCTTCTTCAGGCACTCGTTTCCAATCTGCAGCCCTTCCACCACCTTCATTTCAATCTGGGTGAACTCAATGCTCTGGACCTGGGGAGACCGCAGCAGACCCGGCCGTCAGGGGTCCGCCTTCCCCACCCGCTCCCCACCGCTCCCGCTCGCCTACCATCGTTTCCAGGCTGCTGATCTGGTTCTCTGTCTTGTCCAGAAGCTGCTCCCGATACCGCTTCTTCTTAAGCAGCAGCTTGGCGCGGCTGCAGAGGGAACCCGAGCAGTGAGCCGGCAGCCGTAGCCGTTGGCCGGCCTTGCCCGGCGCTGACCAGCCTCCTGGGCCAGCCCACCCCCGGTGTGGAGCCTGTCCACGCGCAGCCTGCCCTGGGCCCCACTCACTCCTTCTTCCCGTCCCGCAGGAGCTGCCTCGCGATCTCCCGCTCCCTCTCCAGCTGCTGAGTGATCCTCTTCTGGTACTGCTTCAGCTTATCCCGCTGCTGCTTTAGTTGCTGCGAGAAAGCAGGCCGAGGTCAACAGCACGGCCGCCCCGCACCGGGCCCCGCGGACCACCCGGCACCCGGCCCGGCCAGCCTGGAGGTGCTCGGACTGCCGCCCCTGGCAGCACACCCACTGAACAGTTCTCCAAGGGGGCCGTGGGCACATGGCGCAGTATCTGGGCACGTCCGCGGCTGTCACGAGCCGGGTGCTGCTGGCCCCGTGGGTGGAGGCTGGGGATGCTGCTCAACGCCCTGCGATGCCCGGGATGGCCTCGACGCAGAGTGAGCCGGCCCCACCGTGCACGGTGCCGAGGTAGGGACCAATCTGCAGCCCTTCGCAGGGGGCTGATGCTCACAAGCGCATCTCTGCACGGCACTGCCATATCTGCTCTGGGGGCAGGCCAGGGTGCTGCCGGTGCCTCGAAGGTTCAGAGACAACATGGAAGGGCACCAGAAGGCACCATGCCCCCGGCCCCAGCGAGGGTTTGGGGCCTTCCGTCCCGGCTTCATTTGGGTAAACTGTTTGCGTGATCTCACCAAGCCCCTGGGACCCCCAGGTACTGTCCCAGAAAGGATGCATGGTCATTTACACATGCCAGTCAATGCTACCCTATTTTAGGCCATTCACGTCTCTTCCAAATTTCATTTTTGATGATGCTACGGTGAGCACCTGCAGCCACAGGGCATTTCTCATACATAGCATTATATCTTTAGGATCAATTGCTCTGAATTAATGAAATTAACTAAGTCGTGAGCTAGGTACATCCTTAAGACTCCGTATGGCTAGACACCACCCAGCAGTGTAGACGTGTCTGCAGGAGCCTGTTTGAGGGTCCCTCTACAGCACGTTCTCCCGAGGGCCTGGCCCTACTGCACCACGGGGCCTGTGGGTCAGGCTCTGTGATGGTGCCGCTTTCCTTGCTGCAGTGCAGGGTGCCCAGTCTCCTGGCCCCACGGCCCAGGGACAGCGTGGCCAGCCTGCCGCCCAGTCTTCTCAGCTCTGGCTGCCCTTCCTCCCCAGGACCTGGGCACCCACCCCCACCCCTCGGGCCACTGTCCCAGCTGGGTGCGCACAAAGTATCGAAGATGAGCCAAAGAAGCAGGTGTGGCCAGGCTGCCCCCCCACTGTAAAACAAGGAGTGTCGGCAGAGGGTCACAGGACGGACGTACACTGGGCTCGGAGCGTCTTAGGAAACCATCAGGCGGTAATTTGTTTTAATGTGTGCAAGCCTCGTTCCCCAAACTGAATCCCCAGCAAGTGGCAAGGCCTCCTCCAAGAGGAACCCAGAGGTGAGTCCTTAGGGGGAGACGACGCCCGCCTTGGGGGCTGCCCGGTGCCAGAGCAGCGACCAGCAGGGCCCGCTGCCCCCGATGCCCCCCTGCTGCCCCCGCCCGACTTCCCATCCGGCTCCCGCTCAGCACCCAACGCTGTTCAGATCTTTAGGGACAATTGTGCCTGATTCTCCTTCCTCTGGGGAACTTCAGCTAAGAACCCGTTATGACATAGGGCTTCTGAAGCCAAGGTGGGAAAAAAAATCGTCTGTCGCTTGAATTCGTTTCTCTCTTGGTGCAAAAATAACGGGTTTTCGTTGCAGGCAGCTTAGAAAAGACGACATGCGAAAAAGTCAACTCCGCTCGCACTTAGGACCCCTCCCCACCCCCCCGACTCTCCACCTGCCGCGTCACTTCACCCGACACCGGGTCTGTCCGCAGCAGCGAAGTTTTCTACCCGGGGCTCCGCGGACTCCGCGGGCGGGAGCAGCAGTGGGCGCGGGGCTCCGGGGGCGGGGCACGGGGGCGGGGCCTCCGCCAGGGGCGGGGCTCGGCGGGGCGGGGCCTCCACCGGGGCTCCCTCGGGCCGCGGCCCCCGCCCCCGCCCCCACCCCCAGCCCGGAGCGGAGCGGGACCCGGCGGGGCGCCCCCACCCCCACCCGGGACGCGGCCGGGACCTGCCCCCTGGAGCGCGCGCCCGCCTGCAGAGCAGGTGCGACCACGACGGCGCGGCCCCGGCCCCGGCCCCGGCCCCGGCCCCGGCCCGTCCAGCGCCCCCCCGGGCGCCTGCAGCGCGGGGCTCGAGCTCGGAGGCCGCCGCCCGGCCGCAGGAGCCCGCCCAGCCGCCGCGCCGCGGGCCCGCTCTCACCAGCACGGCCTTGTCCTGCTCGGTGACCCGGCTCTGCTTCTTGCGGCCGAACAGGTTGCCCATGGCGCCCCGGCCCGCGCCCCGCCCCCGCCGCCCTTCCGGCCTCCGTACTCGGGCCCCGCCCCCTACGGCGGCCGCGCGGGACCAGGCGCCGCGGAGGGCGACGCGCGCGGGCGATGACGTCCCCGGGTTCGAATCCGCCCCTGCGGCCTCGGCCACCGAGACACGAGGGCGCCGCCGAGGGATGCGCGCCGCGCGACCTCCAGGAGGCTCTGCAGGGCTCTCGGGCACGAAGGGGTCCCTGACGCCGCGGTCGGTGATGCTCTGTTCGGCCCGCGGCCTCCCCGCCGCCCCCGGGGCCGCACCTGACGGCTCCCTGTGCCCGGGCAGCCCCCGGCCCGGGCGCGGGGGGAGGGGCTCCGCGGGGCCTCGGGGCGCGGAGCATCACAGCCCCTGGCTCCCGGGACGCGCTGCGCTGCGACCCGCTCGGCCGCCCCCGGGGACCCCGTAAACCCCAGCCCCGGGCAGCCCCGCGGCCCCGGCACAGCAGCCCCTGCCTCGCCCCTGGGCCAGGTGCCCCCCGCGGCCCGGCCAGCCTCGGCGCCCACGGCCCGCTGGGGAAGCCCGGCCGGAGGGAGGCCGCACCCAGAGCCGGCGTCCTTCAGTGGGGACAAGTCACCGCGTCCCGGCGGAGCGGGTCCCGATGAGCCGACCGCCGCGGGTGCTGGCTGGGCCCCCAGGCTGCTCTGGGCTGTTCTGGGCTGTCCCGGGGTCCGTCGGCCGGTGGGCACTGAGCAGCCGTGGGCAGCGGCCCCGGTTAGGGGGCTCCGAGTTGCTGAGCCCGCGGCCTCATCCCGGCTGCCGAGGCCACTTGGCACCGGGCCACCAGCCGGGAGGCAGGAGAAAGTGCTCATGGGGGCGACCCAAGTCCGCTCTGGGCCACGAGGCCTGGAGTTCTGTCCGTGGTGCCGGCACCGCTCTAGGGCTGCCCCATACTTCATCCTGGACCCCGTGACTGGCCGGGGGTCCCCTAGGGGGCCGCAGCCGCCTGCCGGGGCAGGTCCAGCCTTGCTAGGACAGCGGGGGCCTGCCTGCGGCGACGCGCGGGTCCTGAGGCGAGAGCCAGAGCTGGTCAGTAGGAGAGGCCGCCCCTGAGCCGCGAGAGGCACCGGGCCGCGGAATCCACCGCCCGCCCCGTAGGCCTTTATGTCCAGCAGTAGCGATGCCCCGCGACCTCCAAGGCCAGGTCACGAGGCGACACAGCCCCATCTCTCCGGTTGCGCACTCTGGAACCCAGGTCCGAGGAGCCAGCCCTGCGAGCGCCGCCTGGAGACTGGGGTTTCTGCCGGGGGGCACAGGAGCTGGGACAGCTTTCCCCGCGGGCCCGGCCTCACAGTCGGAGCCACCAGCGCAGGGGTGAAGTGACACGATGGGGCGGCGGGCGATCTGAGGGCCCATCCTGCCCTCACTTCCAGCCACCCTGGACCCGACTCGGCCGGAGGAGACGTAGGACTCTGTTGGGGACATCGCGCCAAGCTGGATGATTCTGTCCACGGCCGGGGCCAGCATTCCCACACTGTGCACCTTGCTCGGGTCTAGGGGCCCGACCAGCTGTCACGTCCTCCACGGATGCTGGAGGTCCCAGCACGGTCCCTCGTGACTGCTGCTCCCACGAGCCCCTCCCTCATCTCTGGGCCCGGCCCCTCCGGGTCCCCAGGGGAAATCAGGGGACCCAGTTGTGATGGCAGCACCTCTACCGTCATCCCTGGCCCACAGACAGCTTCTCAAGCTTGTCTCGCCAAGGGCTGTCTCAGGGCCTCTGCAGGCTGGCGTGCTTCGGGGACACAGTGAGGGCCCCAGGGAGGGGGCCGCACCTGACAAGCTCGCACCGCGTCCTTATCTCCCTAAACCCCTGCCCTGCCCACCCGGGCGCCCCCCGTGGCTGCGGGTTTGAGCCAGCAAAGTCTCGGTATTCTCGGGGTGGGGTCCCGAGGACCACCAGTGTCCCGGTAGTGACTGCCCACGTGAGGGGCTGTCCCCGACAGGCAGGAGGGCCCCCGGGCTGGCAGCTGGCTTCGGGGCTTAGCTCGGGGACCCGGACGGGGACTGGGGGGGGCGGGGACAGGGATGGGGGTGGGGGGCACGGTCCATCCTCTCCATCTCCATCCTCAGCCGTCTCCAGGCTCCGAGCTGGCCGGGCGGGCGGACACCCGCCGCGGGCCGTAGTCCTTGCAGCGCGGGGCGAGGCTGGGGGAGCGCTTCCCGGACACCGCGTCCCGCCCAAGCACTAAGGTCTCCGGGAGGCCGCCAGCTTTTCTGATCTGGATCCGCCCTGGCCCTGAGAATGTAAAGATGTGATCTTGCCCCTGGGCGGTCAGAGGTCGCCAGTGGGCGCCGGCCCCCACGCTGTGTGCAGCTGCCGCTCGGGCTCCCAGAACCCGGCCTCGGGAGCACCTCGGCTGGCGGTCACAGACGCGCTTGGCCACGTTGGCGAGCACAAGTCGGCTGCCCAGCCCCTCGCAGGCTGCATGGTCTCTGGGGCCGCCGTGACAAATTGCCACAGACCGGGGGGCGGGAACCACAGAAACGCGTGGTCTCTAGGCCTGAAGGCGGGAAGGCAAGGTGTGGGCAGGGGCCCGAGGGGGTCGCCCTGGTCCGCTGGCGCCGTGGCTGGTCCTTGGCCTGTCCCTTGGCCTGTCCCTGCAGCCACCTGCCTCCGGCCGCCCTGTCTGCGCGGCTGTGTCCAGATTTTCCCACAAGGTCCCTGTCATACTGGATCAGGGCCCACCCAGGGGCCTCTTCTTATCTTGATTACCTCTGCAAGGGACCCTACTTCCAAGTTAGATGACGTCCAGAGGAACGGGGGTTAGGACTTCAATAGCTGCATTTCCAGGGGACGCAGTTCAACCCTCAACACAGCGATAAGGTCACCACTTCTTATAACCTATTCTGGGTTTCAGCCTTCGAGGCTCTCTCCTGGGGTTAGAGGCTATGGGAACCCCCGCATCAGCCTGCTTCACTCGGGGCACCTCTCGGCATTTCAAGCCCAAGGTGTGTAATGCAGGGTCAGTGCCTCTAAACCAGCGATGGGGTGGCAGGAATGAAGGCGGGGGGCCCATCACTGGATCTTGGGGACACCGAAACTCCGCAGCCCTAGGGAACGCGAGGTGTCGGAGAGGGCGGCCTCCGTCCCCGGCGTCCTGTCCCCTCTCACCTGCCGCGAGCCCCCCCCCCCGCCCCCGGGTGGCCTGCTGCCCCCAGCGGGCTTCGCTTCGTTTCAGGGGAAGCATGGAAAGTAGCCTGGAATCCCGATGTGGTGGCCCCCCGGGGGGCGCTGGTAGGAAAACACGGTCCTCGTGGGGGGCACCGGCAACAGGGCCGCTGGCGGCTCCCCCGAGTGACCCCAGGCCTTCTGGAGCAGGCGACAGAAGCTGCACCTGAGACGCGGGGAGCCGGCTGTGGGGACCACCTGGGACTCGGGGCCCCCGCGGTGCACCTGCTGCGCATCCTCCGGCCGCGCTCGGATTGGCCGCCCTCCGCGGGCCAATCGGCTGTGGCCGTGGGAGGGGCTGGAGACTGATTGGCTGAGCCTGGCTGCGGTGCGCGCAGCGGGCCAATCCGCGGCGGGAGGGCGGGGCCGCGGGGCGGGCGCTCCACGCACGTGCTCACCACCGTCCTGCCCGAGGCCCGTGGTCGTCGCACCTGCATGTGGGTCGTGGGTCCTGCGGGCGCCGAGCCGGGGTGGCGGGAGCGGTACAGGCGCAGCGCCGACGGGGCCCTAGGGCGTGTGAGGCGTTGCCAGGGGTCCTGGGCGTAGGGTGCAGGAGGCACAGCAGGAAACGGCGGGAAATGCGGGATGAGCCAAGGAATCTTCTGGAAGAAGTCAGAAGAATCTGGGCAAATTCCCAGGGACTGGGTGTGAGCCCAGGAGATGCTGGGGACCCAGGTCAGGGTGTTGGCCCGTGGACGCTGGAGCGGCCCTGGGGGTGGGCCTGTGGGGGCCCCGGGGCAGGCATCGTTGGGGGGACTGGGGAAGGGAAGCGGCTCTGAGAGGTCTGGACTGCAGGGGGGAGGCTGTGGCGGGAGGCCTGAGGGGCTGCAGGGGGTTGGCCCGAGAGGGGCTGCAGGGGGAGGCCGGGGAGGGGCTGCAGCGGGAGGGCCCAGGAGGGGCTGCAGGGGGGAGGCCCTGGGGAGGCCCGGCAGAGGCTTGGTTTGCAGGCCCCGCGGCAGCGGAGCCCCGGGACCGCAGCAGGGCAGGGGCCGAGACACGTCATTTGGGGCCTTGAGGGAGGAACGGACGCGGGCCGTGCGGGGCGGCGGGGCACCCACGTCCTTGCTGGAAGGTGGGCGGCGCTGCGCGCGGGCAGCGGCGAGCCCCGGGCGGCCACGCGGTGGCGCTGCAGGACAGCCTGGCGTCGGGGCGCTGCCTCCCCGCAGGGACCGCCGCCAGCCCCCGCGCCCCCCGCGCCCCCGCCCCTTCGCAGGCCAGCACCTGCCACCCAGGGGGCCGCGGGTCCAGGGGTCCTCGCAGGACGGCGGGGCCGCGTGGAGGGCTCCCTGGCCGGGTCCCTGCCCGGGGTGGGCAGCTGGGCGATGCCCTCGGCGTCCTGTCCGCGCCCGATCCCGCGCCGCGGCCGCCCGCCTGTCCACCCGCACTGGGTGCCTGCCACGTGCAGGCCCTGCTCTGGGTGCTGCCCGGGTCTGCGCCTGGGGGGGGGGGTGCTGAAGACCGGGTCAGGGTGCCCTGGTGGGGGCCGGGCACCGTGGGGCGGCGGGAGCTCTGGCCCCGGGGCAGGGCCGCGCTCACCTGGATTCGCTCAGGTGGCTCAGAGGCTCCCCGGGGGCAGGGCTGGGGCCGGGAACCCCCCGGGCGTCCTGGCGAGCGAGGCGCAGGGTGCAGGTGGCCTGGTGTCCCCGCGGCCTCATGCCCCCCCCCCACTGGCACAGACTTAGGAGAGCCCCCTCTCCGCCTGCGGGGCCAGATCCAGACCCAGACCCAGACCCAGACCCGCCGAAGCCATGCCCCAGCGTGAGCTCGCGCCTCTGTCTTGGGGTTTTGTGTTTCTTTAGGTGGAATCCACGTCACATAAATTCACCATTTTATTTTATTTTATTTATTTATTTATTTATTTATTTATTTAAATTTTTATTTATTTATGATAGTCACAGAGAGAGAGAGAGAGAGAGAGAGAGAGAGAGAAGCAGGCTCCATGCACCGGGAGCCCGACGTGGGATTCGATCCCGGGTCTCCAGGATCGCGCCCTGGGCCAAAGGCAGGCGCCAAACCGCTGCGCCACCCAGGGATCCCTAAATTCACCATTTTAAAGTGGACGATTCAGGGCATGTGGTGCCTTTGCGATGTTGCGCCACCGCGACGTCCCGCAGCTCCAGAACATTCTCGTCACCCCTGCCTGGCCCCGGGAACCACTGGTCTTGACACGGGTTCTGCGGGGCCGGGAGCCCGGATATTTCTCTTTTTTTAAGATTGTATTTATTTATTTTTTAAATTTTTATTTATTTGTGATAGTCACAGAGAGAGAGAGGCAGAGACACAGGCAGAGGGAGAAGCAGGCTCCATGCACCGGGAGCCCGACGTGGGACTCGATCCCGGGTCTCCAGGATCGCGCCCTGGGCCAAAGGCAGGCGCCAAACCGCTGTGCCACCCAGGGATCCCCAGCCCGGATATTTCGTAAAAGGACAGCACGTGGCCGCGCGCCTGTCCCCTCCCCCGGCCAGCCCAGCCCGTGGCAGGTTTGCCACTGGCTTCGTGCGGTCAGACCTCGGCCTGTGTACCGGGTGCCTGGGGACTGCGTCCCGGCTGTGGCGAGGAGCGCTGCTGAGAACGGTGGAGCCTGGGCCCCGCGGGGCATCTGTCCCCCTCTGGGCCCGGGGCTCCCACGTCCTGTGCTCCCCGAGGTTTCGAGCCGAGCGCGCTGCTCTGCTCCCTGCGGTCCTGCCGCCCTGGCGGTGGCCTGTGTGGGTTCCGGGCCCCAGCGGGCGTGGGGTGGCACCTGTTTGCGCTTTCCTAGACACTAATGACGCCGAGCCTCTCGCTAATGTCCGCTGAGCCGTGAGAGGGCTGTGTTCTCGGCAGTCAAGCCTTCCCGGCGCACGGTTTGCACACTTTCTGCAGAACCGTCGTCCGTAGCTTGTCTTCCCTGCATCTTGGAAAATGTATTTGATGCACAAACCGTGTCACTCAGTCAAGTCTGACCGCCTCCTCTTCCGCTGCAGGTGTCTCCGGTGCCCCTGCAAACCCCCGGGCCTGACGACTCCCCGTGTGTCTTCCCCACGAGCCTGGCGGGTTCAGTTCTTGTGTTTGTGCCCCGACCCCAAAGTTGGTTCTCGCGGGCGGTGGGAGCTGAGAGGGCCCCTGCACTCGGCTTCTGGGGCTTGCACGCCCAGCTGTCCCCCGCCTTTAGCCCGATGGGGGGGGGGGCGTCTGCCTCGGTGCAAGGCGAGTGCTGGAGGCCTTGGCGCTCAGCTCGGGGTGGGGGGCGCTCTGGGCCCCCCTCCCCTGCCAGGCAGCCCAGCCTCGCGCCAGCAGCACCATTTGGATCATCGTAGCTTCGTAGGAAGTTGTGAAACAGGGAGATTCGAGCCCCCCAAGGTCTGCCTTCTCATTATGCCTGGCGACCTCGCGGCCCCTCGCACGTCGTCCCCGTGCGTCGGAGGGGCGGTCCCCCCAGTTCTGCGGGAAGGCGCCCGGGGGTTTGACCGGAGGGTCCCGGGTGCGCAGGGCGCCGTGGGGAGGCTGCCGCGGGCGGCGGGGGGCTCGGGACGGCTGCACCCCAGGATGCGCTGGGTGGGCGGGGGGCGCGGGGGCTGCCCTTGGCCCATGTCGCCGCGCCGCACCCAGTGGAGCCAAAGGGCCTTTCCTCGTCCTGCTGCTGACAAGCGGGGATGCTGCTGCCCCACGGCCCACAACCCGTCAGCCAAGGAGCTGACCGCTCGGCGGCTTAGAGCCTGTCCGTGGCCGGGCCACCCGGAGGGGTCCCCCCCAGGAGGAGGAGCGGGTGGCCCAGGTCCTAGCAAAGCCCTGAGGTCAAGCCCCTGGTGGAAACCTTGACAAGGACGAGGCCATGGGGGCTGAGCGCTGACCCCTGCTCTCTGGGCACCGTGGGTGGCCGGGCTGCCCCCGGGCTGGTCTCGGATGAATCCCCAGGGCCCTCTCCCCACTCTCCGTGCAGGGCCCGACACTGGCATCACCGGGCGCGCCTGTGTGCCCGCGGGGACAGGTGGCGGCGGCCTGGGCACCCGGCGGGGGCCTCTGCACCTGGGTGTGCTGACGGGCGCAGTCAGCACCCGGTGAGGACAGCCCAGGGGACGCTCCTCGGAGGCCCCCAGCAGGATGGGGCCTCCCCAGGGGGCCCCGCAGGACGACCCCACCTGACGCCCACCCGGAGGCCGCAGCCCTCCCTGCCCTGCCGCCGGACTGGGGCTGGGGGCGAGTCGACTGCAGGGCCCCTGGCGCCCCCGGTGGCCACCTCTGCCTGTGGGAGCGTGTCCGTGAGCACCGGCTTTGCATGCAAGTCTTGGAGCCGGAAAATATTACTTTTCGTCTGTTGGTAGGAAGATACTTTCTGTGGGGAAGCACGGGCGCGGGGGGGGGGGGGGGGGGGGGGGGGCTGGGTGTCCTTCCTGCACAACACGGACGTCACCGCGGGGAGCCGGAGCTGCAGTGCTCAGGCCCCGGGTTTCCATGGCGACGCCCCCCAGCACAGCAGGTGCAGCCTCTGCCCCTCCCGACCCCTTCTCCCCACCGTGGCAGCATAGACGCTTTCCTTCCCATTCCCGCCGCCGCCCCCTCCTCTGGCCAGAGGGGCCCCTGCCTTGTAGACAGAGGGAGCAGTGGGCGGATTAAAGCCCCTAAGGATGTCCGAGTCCTGCTCCAGCCGTGCCTCCAGGGCACTGGGCTTCGGGGTGTTGGAGACTGTCCCCCCGCCCCCACACCCCTGGGCCTTCACAGTGGAAGAGGAGGCGGAGGGTCAGCGTCAGAGCCACGGGGACACGGGACACGGGCCCGGAGCCTGGACGCCGGCAGCTCCTGGAAGCTGGGAAAGGGGGAAATGGAGTGTCCCCTGGGATCCTGCTGCAGCGGCCTTGCCTGGCGTCTCCAGACCGGGTACGGTTTGGGGGTCCCGCTGCACGGGGGTGTCATCGATCTGGGGACCCATGGTGCTGCTCCCGTGACCTGGCCCCTTTCTTACCTGCCTGCCTCTTGCTGCAGCCCACCTGCCGGCTGCCCTGGGGACCCTGTCCCGAGCCTCCTTCCAGAACAAGGACGCACACGATCCCCCCAGAACCCCTCACCCCGGGAGCCAACCAGCGCTTCCTCCGGGAAGCCCGCGCGGCAGGGATGGGGACCTTGCGTCCTGGGACTCAGGTGGCCCCTGGTCTGTGCTGGCCGCGGGGCGACACGAGGGCGCTGGAGCCTCCCCGCACTGCACCCCTGTGCCCCTGCGCCCGCCCCCGGACCTGGGGTGCGCCCCGCCCTGCTGGAGTGGAGGTCAAGCAGGCCTCGGGCGACCGGGGCACACCCAGGTCTCCCCCACCCCCGCGGCGCCAGCCCTCCATGCCCCTCCCACAGAAGGCCCCGCCCCCGCCCCCGCCCCCGGGCCGAGCCACCAGGCCGCAGCCGGTCACCTCTGCACTTGTTTATTGTCATGAACAGTTGCCGATCGCTCGCGCTTTCACTCCGCAATTCTCATTTGGTAAAATAAATAGAGATAAACGAACCTTCAGGGCGTGCTCTGTGGAGCCCCGGTTAACTCCATGATTGGATTTTCGCGTGGGCCCCGGTTAGACCGGCCCGCGCCCCGCCCGCCCCGGGCCCGCTGCAGGGGGTCGTCCCGGGCAGGGGCCCTCCTTCCGGCGAGGCCGCTGGCGGCGGGGTGGTTAAGCCAGCTCACTCTTCCACGGTAACCGTGATTCCCAAGGAAAATGGAAAAATGCTTTTCAGAATCTCATCATTGGGGTTTTGTTTTACAAGCGCTGTCATCGGTCAGCACACCGCGGCTGTCCTTCGTGGGGAAACGGTCCCCATGGCCCTGAGGTCTGCACGGGCTGTGAGGACACGCGCACACCCATGTGTGCAGACGTGCAGACGCCCGGGCACACCCTGAAGCGACCACCACGAGACTTCTGCGTTACTCATTGCAAGATACACACTTCTGCTGCACCAGCGAGTGGCGGCAAACACGGGCCACTGTTTACCACAGACGCCCCTGGGTCCCCAGCCGCCCCCTGCTGGGGGGCATCACGTGTGTGATGCACGTGCCGGCAGGGAGGCCACGGGGCCACACGTGGACACGCATGTGCGGGCTCGGGTGTGGAGACCGTGGGCCCTGCGCACACGTGTACACCCGTGTGGGAGGCCACAGGCCCAGGTGGCTGTCACTGCACCTGCCCAGGGGCAGCACTAGAGACAAACAGGCCCCGTGGCCCAGTGGTGGCCGGATCACCAAGGACCTGCCTCACCTGTCCAAAGCCACAGGCCCCTCCTGCTAGCGGGTCTGTGGTGAGAGGGGCCCGTGCCAGGGGGTGGGCTGCGTGGCGGAGGAGCGGTGCCCAGCCTCACACCGTCTGGCCGTGAAGGCCCCCAGTGGGCGAGGACTGGGGGTTGGCGGGAGGCTCGGGCTCTCTCCTTCCACATGTACGGCTCTCTTGAATATGCCCCCTCCCAGCCTGCTTGGAAATGCCCCCCCGGAGCGTGTGGCTTGCAGCCAGGGGGATGCCCGGCCCAGAGACCCGCGATGAGCCCCAGAGCTCCCCCATCCGCCGGGGTGGCTGAGCCCCGGGGAGCCGGCTTCCGTCTCGGAGCTTTCCTGGAGTCAATGCTGGGTCCTCGCAAAACAGAACCAGTGCGTTTCCCCCTTTAAAAATCTCAGAAGCAAAACAGGACGGGAAGGGTGCTGGGATGTCTGCGACGGTCCTTGGGCTGTCACACAGCAGGACTCCACCAGAGGCCCCTTCCCTGGGCTCCTGGGCATGACAGTGACCACAGACGGACGGACAGACAGACAGCGAGGGGCCTCCGGGAGCCCCTGGCAGCAGGTCAGGACCAGTGTTCAGGGTGGTGCGGTGGATCCAGTATGTACACGGAGGCCTGGTGGGGGGGTGGGGGGGCGCCTGCTATCTGGCACGCTTCTCCACGGAGTACACGGAGATGTAGTAGTCGTTGCTGCCCACGGCCAGGTGAGGCTGCGAGGAGAGCAGGGCAGGTGAGCGGGCAGGCGGGCGGGCGGGAGGGCGCGGTGCAGCTTCCTCATCCCCACCCCGCTGCGGCTCTCGGCAGAGGCCCCACAGCCTGCCACAGGGATGCGGGGCCCTCACGGCTCCCTGTGGGGATGGTTCTGCGAACCCAGCGCCGTGCGTCCAGGCTGAGAGCCCCACACTGCCTGGGGGCCTCTGGCGGAGCCCACAGACTCGTGGAGCGGCCGTAAGGGATGAGCACAGATCTGGGCTGCTCCTCCCCGGGGCCCACGGGCTGGGTGAGGATGCCCAGC
Organism: Canis lupus familiaris; assembly: GCF_011100685.1. NCBI lineage: Eukaryota > Metazoa > Chordata > Mammalia > Carnivora > Canidae > Canis > Canis lupus. The sequence continues at coordinate 1,853,912 of NC_049230.1, forward strand.
ACCCTCCTCACTGCGAGGCTTCTGCAGGGGCGGCATCAGTGCAGGCCCAAAGGTGACGAAGAGTGGGCTGCCTCATGTCTGTGCAGCCCACGACGCCCTGCCTGATGCAGGAATGTGGTGCTGCTTTTAGAGGCAGTTTGGGGGCCGTGACCCCTGGAGACCCTATGCCCTGACAAGATCCTGTTTCTCAACCTTCTTGGACATGGGACAAGGTGGTGTGGGGCGGGCCCGGCTGCAGTCCCACCTGCCCGCATGCCCCCTCTGTCCCCTGTCCCCCCGCCCCGAGTGCCCCGAGCCCCGGGTGTGGGAACACAGACCCAGTGCGGGTGGAAGGCCAGGCAGCTGATGGCCCCGACGCGCTGGCCCATGAACCCGTCGTAGTACTTGATGTGGTTGATGAGCTCCCCGTTCCCGCTGTAGATGGCCGTGAACTGATTCATGGAGCCGCTGCGCACAAGGAGGTCCGGGGTTAGCCTCCCGCCGGGGCGGAAGCAGGGCAGGGCAGAGAAGCTGGGCGGTGGCCCCTCCCCCCACACGGCACCGTCCCAGACACCGGGCTGCCCTGGCCGCCCATCACCCAGGCACGAGGGTCCCCACAATAATGTGGCTCCAAAGAGCACTGCTTCCCAGGCATGGGGGACGGCGCCGGCTGTTTACATGGAGGCCCGAGGCTGACTGTGGTGCTCTGGCTGACTGTGGTGCTCTGAGAGGGTCGGGCCAGGAGAGGCCTCTCATTTTCCCTCAGGGTTGGTACCTACCAGGCGATCAGGTTTGCCTGGGGGTGGATGTCGAGGGCCGTGAGCCCCTTCACGATCTGAAGGACGTTCACAGACTCTGGCATCCGAGGGTCGAAGAAACGCACGTCCCCGTTGACACTGCCGGGAAAGGGTCACCGTCGGGGCCCGTGTGCACACGCACTGCTCAAGGCCAAGGCCGGCTGGCCCCTGAGGCCGAGCATGAGCCCGCCCCACCGGCCCCGAGCCCCAGACTCCCCACCAGAGCCCGACCAGGCCCTGCGGCCCAGGCGCGGAGCAGCGTAAGCAAAGACACGGGGGGTGTGTGTGTGTGTGTGTGTGTGTGTGTGAGTTATGGGTTTCATTTCCAGTCCCGGAGATTAGATTTCGTGCAGCCAGGGATGCAGTTAAGGGATGGGAGGGGGGGCAGGGAGGCGGGGAGGCCGCGGGGCGGCACGTGGCCCCTGGAGCCCCTCCTTCCCGCCCTCGGGCTCCGGCGGGTGTCGTGCCGAGAGCTATGTTCTGCTTTAATACTCCGAACAAGGCCGAGAGCACCTCTTGGAGCAATGGTGGCTCTGTGACAGTAAATCACATTTTGCTGTCCCTTTAACGGGCAAATAAATATTCGCTGCTCTCAGCACGGGATTTACCGGGCAGCAGAAATGAATTTACGGGCAGACGGCTACTCCACGCAGAGATCCCGCAGCAAAGGGCCGGAAGAGGCCCACCGGCTCCCGGGCACACCCCGCCAGCCCCCACGGAGCAAGCCTCCCGTCGCCAGCGGGCACGGCTCTGCAGCTGGAGGCCCAGTGTGTCCCTGCCCTCCCACCGGCCCTGAGCTTTCCGGCCGGTCCCAGAGCGGAGGTTGATTACTGCCCGGAAATGCCACCCTTTCCCAGCTGTTTAAATACCAGGGACATATTTTAAATGGAGGAGAAAATACTGTTTTTACAGCAAAACGTCTCATAAATATTTCGTGCTCGTTACCTCACGCTCATGATGTGGCCCTCGGGGTGCTTCTGGAGGTAGGCCTTCACCACCCAGGCCGTGTGCTCCCGGTACGTCATGACGCGGCTGGAGGGGAGGAGGCAGGGTCAAAGCCTGGGGGGCTGCCCAGGGGAGGGGAAGGGGAGGCGGGGGGGGGGGGGGGGGGGGGGGGGGGGCCAGGCTTGCCGAGGGTGTGACTTCTCTTGAGCCAGGGAAACCCGCTGTTCCTTTACAGGGGTCAGGGTCTCCTGCGCCCACCATTCACGTGATGCCCGGACGCCAGCAGGCCCCTGGGAGCACAGCGCTGCTGCCCTAGAGCCCCCCGCCCTCCAACAGCGAGCCCCAGGTCACAGCTGGGGTGCACAGGTGCCCAGCGTCACTGCCCTCAGCATCAGGAGGAGGCGTGGGCTCTGGGGGTCCCCAGCTGCACCCTCGGAGCCACTCCATCATCCTTGGCTCTTTTCGGGTCAATTTGTGACTTTACTGCCTGCTCGGGGTAGCTTTTTAAACTGACAGTCTGATGGAGATAAAACTCATGTACCATAAATCCACACTTTAAAAGCGCAGGGGCAGTGGGTTTCCGTGTGCTCGCGGCCGCGGGGGGTATTTCCAGCAGCCCGGAGAGAAGCCCCACTCCCCCGCGGGGACCCTTCTAGGGAGAACCTGCAGGGTGCGTGCGGGCCCACCCGGCACCGCTCCAGCCTCGGGGCTGCACCTGCAGACCAGCCCTGACCTGGCCGGCTTGTCCCGGCACCAGGGCCTCTGCAGCCAACAGCCTGCCCCGTGGCTCATCCCACGCAGCTGCCCACTTGCCACCCTGCACCCCGAAGGCCAGGCTGGATGTTCTGGGATGGAGTAGGTGTTAATGAGCACCTCAGGTGCCCCTGGAGGCCGTGCAGTGGGGCTCGGGCTCGGGACCACCATGGGGACCTCAGCTCCTCACTGCCCACAGGGGACAGCACTGGCCCCCAGTGCCGGGAACCGCCCTGACCGTGCGCAGGGCTCCGCGCTGCATGATGCCCACACAGGTGCTCCCTGACACCATCTCCTTGGCTGTCCACTGAGCTCAGGGAGGGTCCCCAGCCCTGCTGGCCCCGCTCCGTGCGTCGTGGGAATGTGGCCTCAGTGGGGGGTGCCCAGTGGGCTCTGGGAGGCTCACTCTGTCTGGGCCCGGGAACCTGGCAGGAACATGACCACCTGGTTGGTGCTGGTGCTCGGGGGAGGGTTACCATTCACTGAGCGCCATCCTTCGGTCGTAGACACGGATGGAGCCATCGCCGAGGCCGGCCACGATGAGGGAGCGGTGGGAGTCACAGGACAGGCTGGTCACGCAGCTGTCGGCGCCTGTGGGGATGTCCTGGGGCACAGGGACGGCAGTGAGGCCCACCCACGGCGGCCGGGCGTGCCACCACCCCTGACATGGGGCCCTGCCTTCTCTACTGGGGAAGCCATTGAAGGCACAGGGAGCCTGTGAGCCGGTCCCCAGTCCCCAGGGCCACAGCCAGCACACAACTCTGGAAACTGGCTTTGGTGCCAACTACTTTCCAATGTCTCTCTTCCCTAAAAGGGAAGACGCAGCACAACTTGGTGGGGAGGGATCCTCCTAGTTAGTTCAGGAAAGGGGCCAGGGAGTTCGCCTCTCCTCCGGGCAGGTGTAAAGACCAAGGAGGGCAGGGGTGATGAATGCTTGGGAGGAAAGAGCAGGGGACAAAAGGGGCCACAGGAGGGCAAGTGCCTTCCCATTGTCAGGGCTTCTGCTGCTGTCGGGCCCACGGGGAAGGGATCCCACGTGCATGGATCCAATCTGCTTAAAAGGCACCAGGATGAGGGGCCGCAGCCACACCCCTGGGATACCCGGCCTGTGGCCTGCTCAGGGGACCTGCAGGCGGGAGGGGTGGGACCCAGGCAGCTGAGCTGGAGACACGTCCCAAGTCCCAAGAACGGGCTGTGAGCACCGGCGAGTCCCTGCTGCACGGGAGGGCTGCAGGGGCCCCGGGAAGGGCACCGTGGCATTGAGGCCCTGAGCGCAGGGCAGACGGAGGTCACCTCCACCTGGGCGGCCACCCTGGCAGTGGAACCCGTGGAGCGGTGGCGGTGGCTTGGAAGAGCGTGCCCTGGCCTCACAGCGGCTCCGTCCCCAGCCCTTCCAGATGGACCCGGAGCCCTCTCTCCTCCTCTGGGCGCCGGTGTCACTGAGGGCTTGGCGGGAGGCTCAGGGCCGGTGGGAGGCCAGGAGGACGGAGCTCCCAGGCCTCACGCCATAGCCAGCACCGCCTCCCAGAGCCTCGGTGGTCCCCAGCTGTCTGCGCCCTACTCCCTACGGCCCCTCCCAGGTTGTCTCAGTCAAGACCAGTCCCATCCTCGCTCTGTTGATTAAAATTGGAAGTAAAAGACTCTTTACGAAGCAAGCATGCAGGGAAATAATTCACCATTCCAATTTAAAATGTTTTCACCCTGCGGCTTTCTGATATTCCCTCATTTGCACAGATAAAATAATATTGGGAAATAATGAGGATTAGCAGAGGCTTAATCATGCGGCGACGGAGGGTCAGGGTGTCACGAGGAGGGCGGATCAGGAGCTAATTAGCTTCCGACGGGGTGGAGGCCTCTCCCTCCCCGACTCCTGCTTCTCTGGGAGGACGGCCTGTGGGGGGAGCGGAGCTGGGGGCCGGGCGGGGGCTGGGCTTACCTGCACCTTCATCTCACGGTCCGTGTCCCAGATCCGGACGATCCGCACGTCCCCCGAGCTCATGAGGAGGCCGGTCTCCTGCTCCCAGTCCACCACCATCCCAGCTCCTGGGGGGACACAGACCGCCCCGGTGTCACGGCAGGAGCCTGGCCCAGCCCCTCTGCACCACGGAGCGCCACAACACCCACGCCCGTGGCTGCGTCCCCAACCCCACAGGAAGTCCAGGGCACGGATCTGGGCCGGGGCAGCAATCTGGGGTCCATGCAGATCCCTGGGCTGCCCGGGCACCTGTCGGCAGGACAGCGCGGTCCTAGGACCCCTTGTTCAAAACGCCCGTCTTCCAGAATGCTGGGCACAGCGGGCAGCCCCGCCACCTCAGGGTGGCCGTGGAGATGCTTCTCTTGGCCATGTCGGGGCTCAGGGATGTGGCTTCTTGGGGCTCTGCGGGGGCCGGGCAGACGACGCCGGGCGAGAGGCCCACGCTGGGGCCGCATGGGAAAGCGGGGGCTGCGGCGCTCCCAGACGTGGCATTACAAGCTCACGAGAGGGACTCTACTTAAAACAAGGGTCTGTCTTGAATACCCGGGGGGATCCCGTACCCCCCACCCAGCTCTGACGGTGGCTGGCGTTTCCCCCTTTTTGCTCTCTTGAAAAGTAAGATTTTAGACGAGTGAAAGTCTCACTTGCCGACTCCGATCCTGGCTGAGCCGTCCCCGGGCCGAGGGCACCCTCCTTAGCCGGCCGCGGGCCCCCCAGGCGCACCCGTCTCCACAGGAGGGTGGCCTCGCCAACACCACCAACTCCAAATGGGGTATACTTCCCGGGAACCTGCATTCCCCTTACAGGCAGCAGGTAGGGGTCTGGTTACCCCCCGGACCGTTTATTTAGCTCTTCCCCGATTCTGCAAACCGTGGCTGCAGCGGCAACTGGAAGGAGGCACCGGGGGCGCGGGTCCCCCTGGGCGCAGCCGCGTCAGGACGGCACAGGGGCTCCCGGACCCCGCGCTGGCTGGCGTCTGTGTCACTCTCCCGGCCAGACGTGCGCCCGGAGCTGCGTGGGGACAGCATCTCTCCCCGTTCTGTCACTTACGTGCTAACCTCGCACGTGTTCCTTGGGTGACACGCAAGGCCTCCTGGCTGCTGCTCTGCGCCGCACCCCCTGCGCCCCCCACGGCCTCGGGCACCCGGCTCTCCAGGGCATCAGCCTGGACCCTGGAACTCCTCCTCCCCCTCCCTCCAGGTCCCAATCTCCCTTCGGAGCCCCAGCCTCTCTGCCGGGTCCCCCGCAAGCAGGGTGGGAGCCGGGCCCAGACCTTGGACCCACGGGCAGCTCAGCTCGGCGGCGAAGTCTTCCGAGTGTCACTGCGAAAGGACCTGTGGGGAGACTGAACTAGTGGGCACGGGGTTTCCTTCTGGCGTTGAGAATGTTCTGGAACTAGATGAGGGGGTGCACATTACAACTGCACAAAATGCCACTGAACACTTCGGAACGGTTAATTTTATGTTATATCAGTTTTACCTCAAAGATAATCTCAAAAAAAAGAAAAGACGAGCAAGAGGCCTCCATCCGGCTGGGGTGTTTGTTCTTCTTGAGCAAAGGTCACGTGTCCAGGTGCAGAGGCAGGGTCCCCGGGGCAGTCCCTCTGGCCAATCTGTGCCAGGACGATACCCCAGGCCTGGGGGACGTGCTGAGGCTCCAGGCACAGCTAGCAGCGGGGGGCGGCGGGCGAGGCGGGGGTGTTTACCATGTGGGGGCGACCCTGTAGGAAGCTCCCTGGCCTGGGGAGGGGGCAGGATACTGAGGGCGCCCGTCCCGAGGGGGAGGGAGACTGCAGCCCCGCTGCTTCAAACCCCATTTTTACTGGATTTGATATATTTGGTACCATTGAGGATGGAGAGCGTGACTTCCGACCCCGGCCCCTTGGCCACTGTCAGTCATGGGCCCTTCTGGAGTCAAACCCCAAATGCATCCCTCAGAACGGGCTGCGACCCTGGGCCAGCACCCGTGGGGTCACCCAGGTGGCCTGTCCCAGCCAGTGTCCCAGGAACCAGTCCCTCCACCTGTGAGCCTTCTGCCCCTCACGTCGCGGGGACTGGACGGCCTCATACAGCGAAGCCAGTGCACATGACGAAGGATGGATGGCCGTGCGTCGTGGGGCAGCGCACAACCCCGTACAGTGGGGGGTGGACCTTCTATGATGGGGAACAGACACGGCTCCTGAGGACGCTTTTTCGAGGCCCCTGAGACCCAGGTGTGACCTGAGAATGACGAAGCTGGACAGCCATGAGTTGGTCCCACGGTGGGTGGGGGGAGGGGCGCGTAGTTGTGCCGCCCTGTGTCCACTAGACAAACACACGCCCCCACAGCAGCCCTCTGCAGGCCCCTGGGGCACACCAACCCGCAGGCCCAGCAAAGTACACGGTGTGGACGCAGCCCTTCGGGGGAGAGGCCACGCGACGGCTTCTCCGAGCAGCGGCTCTGCTGGCTGACCCGGGGCAGAGCGGTGCCCACTCCCTTTCTGGGACTGCTGAGCCCCCTGGCACGGGAGCCCCTGGCTGCCACTGTCCCCACAAAGGAGGGACGTGGCCACACTGACGCAGGACCTCAGTCACGTGCCCTTATTGCCAGCGATGGGCAGTTGGCCCGGGGACCAGCCTCAGGAGGGACCTCCATCGGGAAGGAGCCACCTTCAGGGAGGGACCACTGCCCGCCGACGGGCCCATCTTCCCCTGGTGATGTTGGTAGGGATCACGTGCACTCCTGGTGGTGCCGAGGCCGTTCTAGGACTTGGATCTGTCATCCCACTGTGGGCCACGTGACCAGGCCCCTGGGCAGGCCTGGGATGGGTTCTGCCCTCACCCTGCTCCTCAGGGGCTGGCGGGCCCTGGAGCCACGACGTGAGAGCTCAGCCCATGAGAACCAGGCGGCTTGAACGAGACCCTGACTTCTCCCACGTGGAGGCTGGAAGTCTGAGGTCAGGGTGCTGGAGGGTCGGCTCTGGCTCGCTGACAGCAGCCTTCCTGCCATGTCCTCACGCAGCGAGGAGAAAATCCGGGCGCTGTCCGTATCGTGGGCCCCACCACCATGACTCTGTCAAACCCCAATCACTGGGGATCAGGCTTCAAGAAGTGAGCTTTGGGGGCCACGCACATTCGTCCACAGCCTTCCTCGCTTTGAGGACAATGACTTCCTCCGGCTGGATTCACTGTGACGTGGAGGGAGGCACCCGTAGGAGCCCGTGGAGGAGGTGACCTATGGCAACAGGGGCGGTGGGAAGAGGCAAGGCCCACGCAGGGCCGTGGACTGGCCCTCCCGGGGGTGCGGTCTGCACGGGGCCGTGCCTGAGAGTAACCAGAACTGGCCCCCGGGTCAACGTGGGGCCTCGGTTTCCTGCAATGGCTCCAGCTTCGAGAAGCAATCTTTGTAAAATTTGTTAAAACTAAAAGTCATTTGCTTTATGTAGACTCCTAAGGTTATCTTAAAGAATAAGCGAGTTCACAAGTCTGAAAGCACTGAGGTCAGAGCACAGGCCGTGGCCCTGGGGGGGACTGCCGTGAGGGGACCACTGGGTCGCTGCGGGGCCGCCTCTGCACCCCCCTGAAGGCGGGCAGAGCTCGGAGAGGCTGGCGACGAGGTTTCTGTCCTGGCGGGGACAGTGCACCGTCCTGCACAGCCAGACCTCCTAGGCCCCCGAATCGTGACCCGCAGGGCGGCCGCCGCGGCAGAGAGCCCGCTGCCGTGTGTTCAGACGTCCTTGGCCGTCCGCCTGGTGCTCCGTGTCAGCCCCGCCGGGCCCTTCGTGGTGTAGTTGATGAGCGTGTGGGCCAGATGGCATCTGGAACACGGCGCCAATGTCTCAGTGCCAGCATCTGGGGTCACGGGGACGAGCAGAGAGGGTACGGGGTGGGGTGGGTGACCCAAGGACGTGAGGCGAACGCTACAGCTGCCCTGCGCGGGGGTGTTTTGTTCTGGAGGCAGCCGCTTCCTGAGGCATCGCCTTCACGATGATCCGACGAGGGGCGCTGCGGAGCCAGAGGGAGCTCGCCCGGGTCAGGGCCCCGATGCTCTTGTTCTGACTTGATGGCCTCTTTGAGGACCTCTCAGGCGTGGTCACCTGGGTGCCGACCCCAGGCCTCGGCATCTCCCTGGCCCAGAGGCTCTGGGAGGTGAGTCCACGCGGCCACCTGACAGCCCCCAGCCCCTCGTGAGCGGAGCCAGGGGATTGCAGGGGCTCTGGTTCCTTTTAAACTCTGGACTCTGATGCTAACCACGTTCTGGCTGAAACTAGTGTTGCAGTCGAGGTGCTCGGGAGACTGGGTTTTCCTGAGTCCTGTGCCCCACGTCTGGGCAGCCCAGTCTGACCCCAGATAGGAGGTACAGGTGCCTGCAAGGTGGTGAAAGCCACATTCTCTGACCCTCTGACCCTGAGACCGTGAGACCCACAGCACGGACGTCCAGCCCTGACGTGGGGCTCCCATTGCCAAGAGAGCCACTGCCCCTCCTCGATGCCAGTTCCCGAACTGAAAAACGGGCAGCCGGCAGTCCTGTCCCAGAGGAGGGCCAGAGAGGGTAATGGTGGGATGGCTACGACCCTGTCTCCTGCGCAGGGCGCTTCCTACACGGGGGCCAGGTGCCCTCACCAGCCGCAGAGGCCATCCCCCGGGGCCCGGGGCCTGCAGGGTGCATCTTTCTACCATCCCAGTTGCAGTCGAGGACCTAAGCTCAGGCTGGTTTGGGGACTTTTACAAAAGCAAACAAAAGGGAGCTGAGGGAGAGTCGGGGCCTCAGATGAAGCCCACCCTTATTCAAGTCTGTTCTCTCGTGGGGCTGCCCGGCCTCTGACGGACACCAGGGGAACATAAACTTTCTCGACAACTCAGTTGTTTCCTCTTTTAACTGGAAAAAACGCCCTCGAAGCTGACCTCTGAGGTGCACACGACGGCCGGCGAATGGCCAGGGCTTCTTGCTGCCCCGTCTGCCCCCCGGGTACTTGGACAGCGCTAGCCAGGTGGGGCCCTGCACCCCGGGCGTGGACAGCCAAGGGGAGGGTCCTGGACACGTGCGGGAGGCTGTGGGGCTCTCAAGGTGGGGTGCAGGTCACCGGGACACGGCAGCACGTTGGCGGGCACAGGAGAGCAGCGTCTGTTGTCGGTTTTAGTTGAAAACAAGCTCCGCGGGAGCTGGAATGTGGTTTGGGAGCCTTGGGGCCCGTGCCCTCGGCGGTGTTTGAGTTTGCGGGCGCCCCTTGCCGAAGACGGCGAGGCTGCCGGATGAAAGCAGGCTGTGCACCACACCCACCCCGCACCTCCAGGAGGTGCTCCTGCTCCCGCCCGGCCGCCCAGGTCCCCCCGGGGCCAGAAACGTGGGGGGAGGCCACTGGCGTTCTCACCGACCCTTTCCCAGCCAGCCCCGCGTCTCGACTTCCAGACATGATGGGACAAGAGGCTGATTTATTATGAGTTCAAGACGATAAAAGGGTTTCGTGTTCTTCCCAGATGGGATGAGCGGAAGGAACAAAGTGGACGCGTGTTTGACACTCCGAAGGCTGGCCTTGCACGAGGTGGACTTCCTCCCTGTAGGTCACCACCAGCGCCTCCTCTCTTCTCTTCCTGGAAGAGCAGAAGCCCATCTCCTGTTCGGTTGGGGTTTCCTCCCTGGAGCTTGTCTGCGGAGAAGGAGCTACCACAGCGGTAGTTTCTTCACAAAACACTGACCCGTGAGTCCATGAGATTGTCCGCAGCACCCCGGCCCCTCGGCCTCATCGGCCCTCCTGCGGAGAACGCCCCCAGCTCCGGCAAAGGGACAGGCCAGGGCGGAGGCTCCGCGCGCTCTGAACCTGACCCTGTGAGTCACAGGTCGGGAATCCTGTGTGCCGCCTGCATCCGTGAGCCCCAGCTCTTCGCGAGGTGCCCACGCGCTGAAATTAAGAAAGAAAAACGATGTGTTTTGCTGGCTACAGGTTCCATGTTTGCTAACCCAGTTCTACAGCTGTGGATCCGCGGGCAGCTGCGTGTGGGTGTTCTGTACCTATTAAGCTTATACGCGGAGTTTTCAGATGAAGACAGGTGCTATAAGAAACTTTGCATTAAATTCTGAAAAGGATTATTTTTCAAAAGTTTAGGTGGAACCACCAGTCTTGATGCAGGACTTCTCTGGCCCTGCTGGTGTCTTGCCCGCAGGGCTGGGCTGGTCACAACCTCCCTCCAGCGGGTGTCGTCTGGGTCACCTTCCATCCCTAACCAAGCGTGGTGTGCGGACGGGCCATCCCGAGCTGCGGGAGCCCCACAGGAAGGCAGCACAGCAGAGGGGAGGGATGAGGTCCCAAGCCCGCAGGGCTAAGTCCCCACCTTCAGAATAAGTGGGACCAGGAGGTGCCACCACGAGGCCTCGGATCCCAGGGAGATTCCCGTTGACGGCTTTCCTTCCATTTCTCCCCAGAGCCCGTGCGGCTCCCCGGCTCGTCCCCTAACACCTGAGAGCCCGCTGGATGATCATTTTTTTAAGGGAGGGGCAGACAGGTAAAGGCACAGCCCTAACCCCTGCTGGCCCCGAAGAGCGGAGGGTGCGAGTGGAGGAGAGGGCCCCAGCTCCCCCAGCCCCGCCGGGGCAGCCCCGGGTAAGAGAGAGGACGCCTGTCCCTGCTAACTGTGGGCCAGAGACACCGAGGCCTTGTGGGTGAGGACACAGGGACCGTGGGTTTCACGTGGGGCTTAGTGGGGCAGCCAGAGCAGTTACCAGGGTCAAACAATCCAGAGGGGTTAGAAGAACACTCCAGTAAAAGCAGCGGGGAGGCTCGCAGGCGGGGTGGCCGAGGCCACAGCGTTCTGCAGTCTAGACAAAAAGGGCCGGCCTTGCCCCAAACGGGCCTGACAGATGTGGAAACCCGGTCACCAGGGTTTCTGGTCTAAAAATTAAGTCTCTGTCTAGGTGGGAAATCGGAAGGTGCTGCATTTCCTGAGACCCGGCCAAACGTGCCGCTGGAACTTCCAAGTGCCCGAGCGCCCGTGAGTGCCACGGCGACGGCCACTGTGGCCGGTGCAGGGAGGCCTCCAAGTGCGGAGGCGGTGCTGTCGGCTCGGGCAGGTCGGTGGCCAGAGGGCTTGTGGCAGGCGTGGCCTGGGGGCAGGAGCTGCCCCGGCAGTGACCGCAGGGAGCACCGAGGGGAGAGCCCACCTGCGGTTCGACTTCAGAGCACGTGCACGGTGTGCATGCCTGTGGCGTGTACGTGTGCCCAAGCGTGTGTGCGCACTCACGTCAGCCAGAGGTGCTTTAAGGGACGGATAACAGCTCACATTTCACGAGACTCCCTGCCTCCTCCTCAGTCACAACTGCAGATTCAGACCTCCCTGAACAAGCTGCCGGACAGCACCCTGGCGACAGCGCCCTGGCAGGTGGATTCCAGCCACGGAGAGCTGAGCAAGGGGCTTCCAGCCGGCGGCTCTCCAGCTGCGTGGTGGCACCAAGTTCCCCGGGTCTGCGGGCAAATGCCCCTCCTCGCCCTGCACGCCCAGGTTCCCAGAGGACGAGCCTTGTCCGTGGGTTCCCCAGCAGATGGGTGTGGTCGGCCAGGCTGTAGGGGCCCCGCTCCGGGTGTGTGGCTGTGCAGGGGGAGCTCATGGCCGCCAGGCCCCCTGGCCTGGACCATCCCCCGCACGGACGGCAGACAGCTTGGAGGGCCAGCTGGAGCACGCACGCCTTGCCCTGCAGGAGAGGGGGTGCCCCAGACGCCGACAATCAACGGCCTGGGGAGCGGCTCTTGGTGTCCTCACTCCGTGTCTCTCCAGGTGTCTCCCTAGGGTCGCAGCCCTGGCCTCTGCCGGCCGTCACGTCAGAGGCCAAGACAGTGCTGGGCAGGGGGAAGGAAGTCAGGAGCTCATGGAAGAAGGTGACCAGCGGTTGGCACAGGGGCTGGCATTCCACCTCCGACCCTCGGCTGTGGAGCTTAGATCCCGAGACGGGAGTTACATCGGGGGGACTGTGGGGACCGAGGTGGGTGGCCCTGACCCCACAGCACCCGGCCCATCCTGTTTCCACCTGTAGAGCAGCAGCCCCCAGCTCCCGCCCCTCTGTCCTTCCAGCGTCTCGGGAAGAACAAGGAAATAGCCTTCTCGCTAAGCTGACGCCGCCTGGCTACGAGGCGGGACCCAACTCTGGCTCAGCAGCCAGGAGAATCAGGGCGCCCCCCGGGCCCTCAACCCGCCTGCTGATGAAGACCTGCTGCTCCTCGCCCCTCCCTGTCCACCTCTCCTGCGGGAGGGAAGGGGCTGGCGGGAAAGGCACATGTACACAGCGGAAGCCACGCTCAAGTCAGGCCCGCGGTGGATGACGGGCCCGGAGCGGCTCCCCGCACCCTGGTGACACGTGGGGTCCTCTGATGGGGAGAAGACAGATGCAGGGGCGCCTGGAACCCAGGTCGGCCCCCTCAGCCCTGCTCCCTCTGCTCCCAGCTGGACACCCCCCCCCCCCCCCCCCCACGCATGCGAGCAACGACGCTCCCTGCCTCCCTCGCCCCGGGCCAAAGCAAAGGGAACAGCGTTGCGGGTGAGACTGTTCTTGGGGTATCGAAACCACACACCCCATCTTTGGGGGCAGAGAGGCGGGCGGCTGCAAATGGATCCGCTGCACCGTCGGCGGGTCCCCTGCTTTCTCATCCTGTGGCCTGGCCATGACCCCGACGGCCCTGGGCAGCTCCTGCCGTGCCTGCACAGGGGTCTCGGCCGTGCGCACGGGCCTGGGGTGTGTCACCCACTGGACAGCAGCAGGAAGTGAACGACCCAAATCTTCGTCTCCAGGGTTCCCACCTGTACTGTGGGCTGCGTGAGCACCCGGGTCGGGGTGGGGTTGTGTGTGTGGGCATCATGGCCCTGCCCCCACGCAGAACCCCCAGCAGAGCTGCCTGCATGGCTGGGGCAGTGAGGTCTGTGGGGGAGACAAGCCTTTGCTCTAATCCGGGAAACTGAGACAGAGGTGGAAGGACACAGTATGTAGCTTCATCGTCCCCGTCAGCGTGTGACCCCGGGGCCTGCAGGGGTCCAGGGCCGTGTGGGGGCCTCAGGGGAGGGGAGGATGGATGACTATCCTTTAACTAAAATAATTTGAAAACACAGCGACATTTTAAAGCCACCACAGACGCCGTCTGTGCTGGAGCTGCCCTCCTAGGGTCGGCGACTCCCCGGGATGGGCGCTCGGACGGAGGGGAGAGAAGGAGCCACAGAGACGACAGGCCGTGAGGATCGTGGGCACAGGCGAGGCTGCATGGGGAGTGGACCACGTGGCAGCGAGGCCGGGCCTGCAGCGCAGGGACAGGAGGGCTGAGCTGCTTTCCCGTCAGTTTACGGCGAGACGGCGAGACCACGACCCCACGGCCGCGCATCCCTGGAACCCGGACCCGACAGGCTGTCCACACGTGGCGGCACCACAGCGGCCATCAGCGGAGAGGAGCCTGCTGCCAGTCCAGCTCCTGCCCTGGGCCCTGACGGAGTGGCCGAGGGGCGGCGGCCGTGCCCACCCAGGGGCAGCAGCCGGGGGCGCCTCTGTGGGCCGGGGGCTGGGCGAGTGGCCAGGGCTCCCGCGCAGGACACCCCCGCTGTCCGGGCCCGGGAGTCAGCCTGGCGCAGAGACTCGGGCAGGACAGGACAGGACACGGGCTGGAGCCGCGGGCAGCCCCCCCAGGGGCAGGTGGAGGGGGCGGCAGCGAGGGGCTGCTCCCGGGGACCCACCTCTGGTTGTCGGCAGCATGTCCGAGAGTCCCTGCCAAGCCGTCACCATCTCTGGGTTCTTCTCCAAATCTGCGAAGTTCTTCCAGACCCGGATGGCGCCATCATCTGGGGAGAGGATGGAGGGTGAACGTGGGGGATGCGGGGGACGGGAGGGGGCGGCCCCTCGCTGACAGGCCCCCGGCCTCAGGCCAGGTTCCCGGGAGGCCCGTCTTCCCTGGGGCCCCTCAACTCCCTCCTGGGCCGCGGGGACCCCACAGGGGCGTGTGGGACCTCCGGCCGCAGCCTGGGACGCCCAGCACGGGGCCTGGCGTTCTTCGCAGCCCGGGTGGCAGGTGCGTGCGGCTGCACCCCATGGCCTTCCTCTGGGGGCTCCCTGGGCTCCTGGGCCCCCTCATGCGGCCCTCTGAGGTGACTCCTGCCCGGGAATGACCACTCGCCTCACCCGCAGGGGAGGCATAAGGTTGGGGGACACCCACTGGGTCGTGTCACTGCGACAGCCACGTGTTTGTCCTGCTCCTACTCTGTGACCATGAACCTTCCCTGCACTGGAACCCAAGAGCGTATGCTGCTCCTCCGACGGGACCCCCACGACCACTCCTGTGCACCCTGTGCCCGGAAATCACCCTCTCCCTACCCATAGCTCTCAGGGTGCTTGGGGGCACCTGCCCTCTGACTCCGCTGAGCCACCCCAACTCCCCACGGCCGCCCCACGCTCCTCCACTCCTGCACCCTGAGGCCTGAGGCAGAAGGATCTGCTGTGGGTGCCTCCACCTGGTGTGTGGAGGCCCCGCCTGGGAGGGAGGCCCCAGCAGGACCCTTCACCGCGGGGCCAGAAACACCCCGAAGGACGGGGCGGCAGCGTTCTCACTGTAGTCAGCTTGCTACGTCCATGACTCAGAGGCTCAGGCCTAACATAGGCCGGGGAGGGGTGGGACAGGGTGGGGCAGACCAGGGCAGGGGAGAACAGGGACAGGACGGGAGTGAGCCTGGACGTATACCTTGCCCCCCCAGCCTCGTGCGCCCCCCCTGCCCTCTCCCCTATCCCCGCCCGCCCCACCCTGGGCCTCTTATCCGTGAAGGAGGTGCAGTCGGTCCCACGGTGACTCCTGGTCACCCACAAACAGCAGGGATGTGTCCTTAAACAGCTAAAGGAGGCGGCTGTTCCCCAGGGTGGCTCACTGGGAAGCTTTTGGGGGGGCGCGAGGTGGAGACGTTTCGGGCCCAGAACGCGGGTGAGGCCCTGTGGGGGCAGCAGCCCTCCGGGAGGCAGGCGTCAGGCCCGAGGAGGAGCTGGACGCGGTGGCGGCGGGAACCCGCGGGAGCCGAGGTGGGCCTGCCTCCCCGCCCGCGGTGCTCCGGGACCCCCCAGGCCTCGCCTCCGAGAGCGTCTCAGGGGCCATGAGGGCCGAGGCTGCGGGCCTGTCCTGGTCAGGGTCACCCGGCACTGTCACTGGGTGTCCCCCGGGAAAACTCCTGCCTCGGGGTGGTGACCGTCACCACGAGCAGTGCCCTTCGCCGCAACCACCAGGGTCTAACAAGGCTGCGTCTGCACCCGTGTGGGGTCCCCGTGAAGCGCACTCACCCGTGGCCGTGAGCAGCAGCGAGCAGTCCTGGCCGTTGAGGTACTCCATGGCGGTGACCCTGGTGTACCGGGGGTTCCCGTTGTGGAAGTAATCCAGCTTCTCCCCCTTCTCCCAGTCCCAGAAACTTCAGAGGAGAGAGAAGGTCTGTTGTCAGGGGAACGGTCATGGAAGCCACAGGGCGGTTCCCACCCCGGCCCCTGCTGGGATGGCCACACGGACCCGCGGCAGCCACGAGCCCCGGCACGTGCACACAAACAGCCTGCGAGCACGGCTGCCGGGCGCTGGCATGGGGGCGCCCTGAGGCCCGGGGTCCCGCTCCTGGGCGCGGAGATGCGAGACACGTCTGCCCACGCCCACAGCCACCAACGGGGTGGGGGGGTGGCGGCGGCCACAATAATGACTGGGGCCCAGACCAATACAGAGGCCCCAGCGCCGCGCAAACGGGCCGTGTTGGGTGTTGCAGACAGATGGCAGGACGGCGGGACGGCAGGGTCAGTGACGAATGGGGACAGAGTTTCAGTTTTACAAGATGGTGAGGGCGCCCATGCCCCCCGCCTGTGCACTGACACTGTGAAGATGCAAAGTTTTGTGTGCATTTTGCCACAATAAAGGCAAGAGGAATAGGAAACAGGTAAGGACACCCCGACCGCCTCCCTTGTGAGTGGGGACCTTCTCCGTGACACAGGGCAAGGCAAGGCTAGTCATAGACTCGGTGTCTCACTGTCAGGTTTCTTTGCAGGCAGTAGCAGGACTGAACCCCTGGCGCCCATGTCTCCATCACAGTGCAGTTCTGAGGAGCCCACAGTGTGCGCAGGCGCCAGAAGCTCCCACCACCACCCTGTCCGTTTCTCCGCGTGTTCATGAGCCCCGCTGCTGCGACCCCCCCAGAGGGCTCGTAGAGAGAGGCGGCCACGCGGCGACTGTGGCACATGCCACTGGGTGCCTGTTACCAGCTGAGATGCAAGCGCCACAAGCGCTCGGCGTACCAGATGCTGTCTTTATCAGCCACGGCCACACATGGTGTAAAGGGGTGGAACTTGACCACGGAGGGGACGCCGGGGTTCCTGTTCAGAAATATCTGGTCGTCCAGTTTTGCGATACCTGCACAGAGAGAGACATAACCATGGGCCGCCGCGTACAGGCCCGGGACGCTGTCGCGCTACCAAGGCCGAAGCTGCACCTCCTGTCTGGGGACCCGGGAGGCCAGAAGGGACACATAGGGCAGCGGCCGGACGAGGGCCTGGCTCCCTGACCACAGGGCGCCACGAGCTCCCAGCAGGAGGCGGGCACGGGGCAAGTCTTCAGTCGGTCCTCATCAACTACGCGCAAGGCTGCACGCGCGAGCTCGAAGGGCGATGGGGCGGCAGTTTCTGGAGGAAGGAGACTCCGCGCCTGCGGCCATGGTCCTGGTGGGCCTCTCGGGAAGGGGTCCCTCATCACCACAGACACAGGGCGCCGAGTGGGGGCTGACACACCGGGCCCCAACCACCAGCACCGGGAAAGAAGCCCCACGGGGCTTTGGAGGAGTTTGTTTTAGAGAAACGATAAAAAGAGGCTAAAGAGGCCAAGAGGTCAAGACAGGGTTAGATGCGCTTCTGGCGACTAATCCATGGCTGAGCGGCCAGGGCCGCGTGGGGGTCCCCTGGAGGGTGCTGGCACCCGCCTCACGGTGACGTGGGTCCTCCGCCCCCGCCGTGGGAAAACAGCTGACACTGAAAACCACCTGGTAACAAGGTCGGAGTCTGAGCAAGGGCTGCCAAAGGGCCGCAGCGGCTGTGTTCACGGTGGGGGCACGTTGTGGCCGGAGGGGCCCAGACCTCGGGCGCTGGGAGACCCGGGGACCCCGGCTCCCGAGTCAGGGTGCATGCACGCGTGTGACAGCACTGGTCCTGGTGGCCGCAGTCGCTGGGGTGAGGCTGGGCACCTCCCGGTCCGGTCACCTCGCTAATCTACGGGCACCAGGCCGCTTGCTCATCACCACACAGGCACTCGGATCGCCGCATGCGGGCTGCAGGGGGGCGCGGGGGGCTGAGCGAGCGCCGTGTCCCCTGCTCTGGTGGCCGGGTCCACCGCACGACCTCTCCCTCTCCAAGTCCCCTGGCCGACGTCTCCGGCGGCTGGTCCAGGAGCCCCCTGACTGTTCTACCAACGAGGCGTCTGTCGCACGAAGATGGAGAGGAGAACCGGAGCCTGCTTTACACATAGCCCTTTGTTTTTGCCTAGAGAACGTGGTTGTGTCTTGAGTCTCGCCCCCTTTCCTGGGTGTGACATCGCCGTGGGGGCCACTCTGCCCTCAGATGCCAAACCTGCGACTGGGCTTCCCCATAGAACCAGGGTCCCGAGGAGCCATGGCCTCCCGATGCCCTAATGCCGGGAGCACCTATCAGGCCCTGGAGGCTCCGCTGTCTCCTCGCCGAGGGCGCCGTGGGGCCGCAGCCCCTGCACCGAGGCACAGAGTCGCACACAGCCACGACTCGCTTTCAGCAGAAACGACTACACACGCTAAAGGCTACGTGGCCCCAGGGTGGCTCCGGGGAGCGCCGGACAGAGGCAGCTGCGCGCGACGGCCTCCAGAGCGGCTGCCGGTGTGCTCGGGGCCCAGGGTGCGCCAGGGTGGCCGTCCAGCCAAGCGTGTCTGGGTGACAGCCTGTCGCCTGGGCCTTTCCCCGCCGACTTGAAAAAGCAAGCAGAGCAATCATCACAGTTTGAGAGGACAGGGGCGCAAGGTCAAAACCGTAAGTCGGGAGAACGACTTCCCCGTGCGCGGGACTCTGGGCCGCTTCCGTCCACCGTCTGGTCGGCCCGGTGACGAGGGCGCGCTGGCTCCTCAGAAGATGCAAGTGCCTCCCACCTGCCTGTGCCCTAGAGAGGGAGGGGGCGGAGCGGGGCTGCCTGGCGAGCCCGTCCCTGACCTTGTCCTATCCCTCCCCGTGCCCCGCCGGCAGCCCCTCTGTGGCTGCTTCAGCACGGGGGAGGCTGGGGCCCGGCAGATGGAGCGGATTGGCATCTCCTGGCAAATGTGCTAAAAGGTTTGGTAAAACGTGACTGAAACACAGGTCTGGTTGACGAGGGTGGTGATCCTGGGGACACGCAGGGGCCAGTGGACACAGGCAGGGCCCTGTGTTTGTCCCATGTCCCCGGGGAGAGTGCAGGGCCGGGGGTGGGGGTGCCTTGCTCCTTCCCCCCGGAAATGGCGAGATGCACAAGCCATGCTCCTGAGAGGCCGCCAGCCAGCCGGCTTCCCTTGGAGAGAGTGGCCCAGGGCTCGGGGCTCCTGCGGCCCAGGGTGCGCCCCTGGCCTCAGCCCCCCACGACCCCACTGTTCCTCGAGGGGAGCCCGCACCCCACCCGCACCCCGCCAGCCCCCGCGGAGGCCCTGTCCCCACCGGCCCCGGGCGGCTTACCCTTCTGGATGAGCTGGCGCGCCTGCTGTCGGACGCGTGTGTTGCGGAGAAATCGCCACTCTCGTTCCTTGCGGATCTGACTCTCCAGGTCGTGTTCTTCTGGGATCTTCAACAATAAAAACACCGCATGAGGTTTGGCCAGAACAGGCAGGTGCAGCCACCTCGTCTTACCGTGACTCGCAGATGCTGCGTTTCTCCCCAACGGGAGGTCTGCGGTCACCCCGTGCCCGGCACGCCCGCGGGCACCATCGTCCCAATGGCGCCGGCGCACTTAGTGTCTGCTCATGTGTTGGTGACTCTCACACACCCCACGTTGTTCATTATCAGCACATTTGTTCGCGTGACCTGGGGTCTGTGAGGACGCCTCTGAAAGCCCAGGCGATGGGTAGCATTTTCCAGCAATGACAGACTTGTTATGTATGGTCTACGGGTCGTTTTCTCAGACACGGTGCTACTACTGTGCGCTTAGCGGACTGCGGTGTAGGGTGAACGTGACTTTTACACGCACAGGGACACCACAACACGTGCCTTTTGTTCCCAAAAGAATTTGGGTTCTTGGGTCTGGCCAGGGCACCACTGCCCTGCTGGCAGAGCGCGCCCGGGCTCCCTCCCACGGTGGTCTGGGGGCTGAGGGGCCAGCCGCCTGTCAGGGAGGCGGGCGGCAGGCGGCACGACGGCAGGGGAGGGCAGTGTGCCATCCCGCTCCTAGGAGCCCAGTGCCCTGATGGGGGCAGCAGGGTGGCCACTTCCAAAGCAGACGAGGAGCTCCGGGAGGCACAGGCTTCAGGGATGAGGGGCCGGCGGGATTCGGGAGGGGCCTACGGGCCGAGCCGGGCTGGCAGGAGGCTGACGCTGTGCACGTCGAAGAGGCAAGCTCAGAAGCAGGTGGGCGAGCTCAGGGACTTTATTCTCTCTGACGTCAGCGAACTGGGGCTTCTCTTGAAGAGAAAGGGGCGCAGGACAGCGACACAAGGGCCCGGGCTGGAGGCCCTGTGTGGCCTGACCGGACACGGCCTGGGGTGGAGCCGGCCGGACCCCAGGCTGCATGGTCAGGAAGCAGCTCAACTGAGAGTCTGCTCAGCCCGGACAAGCACCTGGGAGCCCAGCTCCCTCGCCGCCAAGCGCGCTTCAGAGACTGAGCTCACGTCCCCTTTGCAAACTGGCCGCTGTGTCCCTGGAGCAGGAAGGCCCTGTGTGCTCGCGTGGGCGCCCAGGAGAGGCCTGCCCCTGGCCGAGAAGAAGCCAGGAATGACGTCTGCATGTGCAATAAAGACATACTTCCTTAATCCTCACACGTCATCAAGTAAACCAGATGGACTGGGACTCCCTGCTCGAAAACCCGGGGTTGTGACGTCCTGAAGTATGACAGAAGCCAAACACGAGAAGCCACCCTACTCGCTCCTGGCGGAGCCGAGCAGCCGGCCTGTGGTCAGCGAGTGGAGAGCGCGCGGGCACGGACAGCCCACACTCTGTGTTTGCACACCGTGTCCCCTGCCGGAGAACCCACTGGATGACAGGCAGCGTGCGTGGCCGCATGCAGGTTGTCGTGTGCAGGCAGGCCGCGAAAGTGGGCACAGCAGAGCCCCCCGCCCCCACGGGGCCCCGGACCATCTGATCACAATCAGACACAAACCGCGCCCCTCACGTCTGGGGCCTGCAGGTCTGTCGCCAGCATTTCCCTGCTCTGCTCCTTCCCCTTTCCCCTAGAAATCACAACCCCACACCTAACAGAACAGAAGCAGCCGCAACAAGGACATCCAAACACGGCGGAGACATGAAGGGACGGTGTCTGCCTCCGCAGCACGTTTGGTGATTTGGAAATAACCCCCCAGGGGCAGGCAGGGTAGACCGCGGGTTTCTGAGGCCGGTATGCTTGTGACAACCCGGAGCTTTCATTAGAGAAGACAAGACCAACGGTCAGTGCTGTCGTGCAGCAAAAAGAACACCCGAGACAAACAGGTGGAAGGCACGTGCAGGAGGAAGTGCAGAGGGCGCCCTGGGCGGGGGGCGGGGGGGCAGGACACGCACGGAGTCCCCGGACACGCGCACCCCAGGGCCCGACCCGAGGGCTCCACAGGACACGAGGCAGCGGCGGTGATAGGTAAGAAGGTGTGTGGCCGGGACGTGAGGGACTCACAGCAGCCCAACCCGTGGAGGTGGTCGGGCCGCCCCGCCTCGGCCGGGGGCTGCTCCGTGCTCTTCTGAGAGCAGTGTGCTGCTCCCGGGGCGGCGTCCACGGTGCCTGCCCCCACGGGCATGCAGAGCTCACCCAGGGACCTGCGGGCATCTGTCTGGGGACAGTCGGCCAAGGATCACCGGGAAGAGCCAGCAGGATGGGAGAGCGGCAGGGACAGCGTGGGTGACGAGGGCCGTGACATCAGCCCCGGCACCTCCAGGCTCCCACACAGAAACCAACGCCCCAGAAGCCTCCCAGAGATGGGGGGCCTGGGGCCCTAGGCCTGGCCTATCCCTGGAGCAACTGGGGGCAAGGACCAGTGGGCCCCCCAACAGCAAACGGGGAGACAGACCCTGGGAAAGATGCATTACCTTGATGCTAAGCACTCGGACCTGAGCTCTGTTTCCACCCAGAAACCAGGCCTGTTCTGATGACACCATCACGTGCCTCTGGACCTGCTTTTCACTCCGACAGTTGTGTGATTTTTCCCGTTGTGACAAGCCACCCTACCCCGCCACAAACAAGAAGTCGCTCTGACGCAGAGAAGTGGCGGATGCGACACCGCGCTCCTGCTCTGCGGCCCCGTCCTGTGGCCACTGACAGCAGAAACTCAGAGGAGAGGGTCAGGCTGTCCTGTGTGCATGAGGCCCAGACACGGGCACCTTCGCCATCTGACTACACTTCCTGCCAGGTGTCAGGTCAATGGCGGCAGAGTCCCCGTGCAACACCTTCCCGCTCAGGCTGCCTGGTGGACAACAGAGCCCGGCTCTGCTCCGTGCCCCTTGGCGGTCGGCCTCCCTCCGCCCAGGCGTTCTGTTTTGGCTTTCGTGGAATGCTGGGCAAATGGGTCTCACGGTGTGCAGCCCTGGCGTCTGGCTTCTTCACTAAGCACAACGCACTCGAGGTTCATCCGTGTTGTGTATCTGTTCCTTTGGAAAACCTTCTCAGAGGACTGCCATTTCTTTGTTTCTTTTAATATTTTATTTATTTATTCCTGAGAGACACAGAGAGAAGCAGAGACCCAGGCAGAGGGAGAAGCAGGTTCCCTGAGGGGAGTCTGATGTGGGACTCCATCCCGGGACCCCGGAGTCACACCCTGGGCTGAAGGCAGACGCTCAACCACTGAGCCACCTGGGCTTCCCTGACTGGTATTTCTTTCTATGACCCCATCACAGTTCAGGCATCAGGTGCAGGACACCTGGCTTCTGTCTACTTGTCGTGATTATGAACAAAGCCACCATTGATACACACACGAGGGTTTTCATTTTTCCCCGGTGAATATCCGTCTAGAGTGTTGGGTTGTATCACATGTGTCCATCTTGTAGGAAACAGCCAGATGTCTCCAGAGCGTCTGGGATACTCATCGTCTGCACAAGGGACGAGTGTCAGCTGCTCTGCGCCCACTGTCAGCACGTGGGATCGACAGATCTGAGACGTGAGCATCATATGGAAGCGTGCTGGCTGTCTCCTGTGGTTGCGGCCACCCGCCTTAGGGCCACACACCTTCTCAGGGCTCCTTTGCTGTCCGCACACCTTTTTGGGAAAACATCTGTGCCCCCCTTCTGTCGGTTGTTTGAAATTGCCTTATTTCCTTCTGTATGGAGGTTTTTTTTTTTTTTTTAAGATTTTATTTATTTATTCACGAGAGATACGTAGAGAGAGGCAGAGACACAGGCAGAGGGAGAAGCAGGCTCCATGCAGGGAGCTCGACGTGGGACTCGATCCCAGGACCCCAGGATCACAGGATCACGCCCTGGGCTGAAGGTAGCACTGAACCACTGGCCACTGGGGCTGTCCTCGTACGGAGTTTTGGGGGCTCTTTGTGCTTTCAATGCCGGAACTTTACCAGATACGTATTTTACAATATTCTTCTCCAGGCTGTGGCTTATGTTTTCATGATTTTAACACCGACGTTCAAAAAGCAGTTAATGTGATGAAACCCATGTACCATTTTTTTTTTCATGTGTGGCTTGTTCTTTTTGTGCTTCTCAAGGAAACACTGCCTAACAGGCCAGTGGGGGCTTCCAGAAGTTTCCATAGCACAAGGCGATGCTCTTCGAGTTGGTTTCTGAATATGGTGTGGGAGATGGAGTGATGTTCTTTTTCTGGGCAAACCGATGTCCAGTCACTGCAATGACACTTGCTGGAAAGACCACCCCCCGCCCGTAGCTTTGTGGAAGATCGGTGGGATGCACCATGGCTCCATTGCGGGGCTCCGTTCGGCCCCACTGGTCCCTGTGTCTGCCCTCCCCATTCCACTCATGACTGATGTCACAGTGACTCTTGAGATCACACGGTGCGAGTCCTCCAACTGAGCTCTGTGACAAAACTTCTTTGGTTATTTTAGTTTCTTAGCTTCTTCCCATAAACTTTACAACAGGGTTGTTGATGAAAACAAACCTGTTGGGGTGTTCGGTGGGACGGCATTGACCTGTGCCCAGGTTAGGGGCTCCTGACACCCGCACATCACTGAGCCCTCTGGCCCAGGAGTGCGCCTTCCATGCACTAGGTCTCTGCCAATTTGTTTCATCGCTGTTTTGTATTTTTCAGCATTTGGGTCTTGTATGTATGTAAGTATTTATTTATGAGAGACACAGAGAGAGAGGCAGAGACACAGGCAGAGGGAGAAGCGGGCTCCACGCAGGGAGCTGGATGCGGGACTTGATCCTGGGACGCCGGGATCATGCCCTGAACCGAAGGCAGACGCTCAACCACTGAGCCACCCAGGTGCTCCTGCGTACCTGCCCTTGAGACAGCACCACACTGTCCCCATTCCTGCAACTATGTAGCAAGGTTTGAAAACGGGAAGCCTGAGTTGTTTATTTTGTTTGTCCTTTATGATATTTTTCGTAAGCACTATTCTGGGACTCCTGCATTTCCATCTGAATTTTAGTCTGAGCTTGTTAGTTTTTGCAAAAAAAGGGGCAGCTGAGATTTTCACCAGCCTCACGTGGACTCTGTGGGTCTATTTGGGGACCTGCTGTTAAGAAGTCACCCGACCCGTGAACATGTGATTTCTTCCCATTTGTGTAGGTATTTACTCTTTAAACGCTTTGGTTTAAGGAATGTTTGTTTTAGAGAAAGAACATAGCTGACAACCAAACATCTGTTGGCCCCGGTGGTTTACAATCCAGCGGTGATTTACAAGACACGCAGGCGCCTGGCATGAGGCCAGCAGGTGGGAAGACAGGCAGAGGGGCGGAAGTGGCCCCCAGGTGGCAGGAAGTGGGAGCCCCCGTCCTCCTGGCGTGGCCGCGTGGAAGCAAGTGGAGGGTGCTGGCTGTCTCCCTGCCACCCGACCAGACACTTCATGCAGCTGCCATCACAAAGCGAGCACCTGGTCCATCCTGCTGATGCCGGAGGGGAATACACATGTGTTTGGTTTCCAAGCGAGCTTTCCAGGAAAGAACCAGGGGCCTGTGTTTTAGGAACTGGAGACCATGTGACCCCGGCTGGCCTCCTGACACAGTTCGGGCTCACCGCAAACTAAGCTGATGTGAACCGGTGTGAAGGTGCGCCCACGGCAATGTTCAGGCTCTGTGTGCCTGGAGGTTTATGTACAAGAAGAGAAAAAGGAGAAGTCGTTTCTGTGCAAGAGTATTTGAGGATATGAGAAAATGTTTGATATTCATAACCACGTAAGTGCAAAAAGCAGCACACAAAGCTGTACGTGTGTAATAATCCCAATGGCAGGAGAGAGAACTGTGTGTGTGGGAGAGAGATGGAGAGACAGAGAGAGATGGAGAGAGAATTACGGGGGACTTCCATTTTATTTTACGTTTTCATTTTCGGAGTTAAAAAAAAAGTTAAGTACACTTAAAAAAAAAACAGCTTCCTGGATGTGCAGACCTAAGCAAGTTCTGCATCTACCCCCGAGCACGGTCACACACAATCTTAAGTTGGGTCAGGGTGTAGGATCCGCGCCCTCTGCCTGGAGAAAAGCCTTCACTCTGCTCTTGGGCCTGAGTGCGTGTTAAACCGACATTCACTCGGCATATGAGGTCTTAAAACAGTCTGACTCTTTTTAAAGCTCTTTCTGTAAATAAACGTTATAGTTTAATCTGTTCTAAATCATGACACTAATAGTTGTGTTCTCTACAAAGTTCAAACAGTCTGAACGCGTATAGTGTAGAAAGGATAGTCCCTGCCCTCTGGAAGCAACGGTACGGGGCCACGTGGGTGGCTCAGTCAGCTGGGGGTCCGACTCTTGGTTTTGGCTCGGGTCGTAATCTTGGGGCCGTGAGATCGAGCGCTGTGCCGGGCTCCACGCTCAGTAGGAAGTCTGCTTGTCCTGCTCCCTCAGCCTCTCCCCCAGCTCCTGCATTCTCTTTCTCTTTTTCTCAAACAAACATGTAAACAAACCTTTAGAAGGAACAGCATGAGCAGTGTGATGTGTGGCCCTGGAGGCCTCCTCCCGTGCTCGTGCACAACTAGGCACCATGGCACCTGTGCGAGCATTTGGGACCATCGGATTATCTACCTTCGCTAACAAGGACTCCACACGTGTCCTCAGGCAGGGCGGCTCACGGTAGGGGCCGTGCAGCTCTATCGCACGAACACAGTGGTCTTAACTCGCGCTCCTCCTAATTAATGATGGATTTTTTGTTTTGTTTTATTTTCAACTTTTTGCTCTTACAAATCATTTTAGTTTTTTAGGATCTCTTTCTCAGAAGAGGGCTGTGGGTATTTTAGGGCGAAGCCATTTCTGATTTCGAGAACCACCAGTGAACTGCTCTACAGCAAGCTAGCGTTTTACCACCAGCAACAGTGGCGGAGAGCTCCTATTTCCCTGCACTCCCGAGAGCCCGCCTCTGGGTAAAATCAGTCTCCACTCTGCCAACCTGAAGGAAAAAAATCTATTACTTTTGTAGCCAGAATAAATCTCAATGTATCTTTTTTTTTTTTTTTTAAAAGCACATGACAGGCGGTTTTTAAACAGTCTTTCCAAGGCAGATGCGAGCCCTGTAAACCAGCGGAGGGAGGGGACGGTTCCTTCCTCAGTCACGGGAGAGCCACCTCCGGAACCGTTCTTTCTGGCCATGCAGACCTGAACAGAATCAGGCGGTGAAGAGACAAAAAGCCAACAGAAAGCGTCCTGGCCGCCACGTTGTGGGCCCCCCGGGCCCCCCAAGCGCGAGCTGCGGGATGCTTGTGAGCCATCACGCGGAGGACAGTTCTGCTCTCTGAGGCGGTTTAGGGCTCTGACTTCTGAGGTACAAGCCTAGCTATGAGCTGTTCTTAGTTTATGTGTGAAACAGGCTGATAAAAACGCTCCTAACGCATGTATTGCACGCATGTCGTTAGATGATGAATTAACTTAATAAAAGGACACCCCTGTGAACGGCACCCAGAAAACAGGGGAGAACAACTTTTAAAAAAATTACAAAGAAATAAAAATGCATCTTCTTCTGACATTTAGAAATGGTTTCTAGTTAACGCGAGGGAGAAGTTACTCGGGCGCCGGACCACCTCACATCTTAGCCGCCACCAGCAGCTACGGACAAAGGCCATCGCGACGGGCTCACCTCCGACCGGGAGGCCTCGCGCGTCACTTCAAGTGACCATCACCCGAGAGCCTGGCAGAGGGTTAGCAGGACTTCCTGACCGCCTCCCGCGGGCCAGGTGGGAGTGACACCGGCGAGGGCCCTCCTTCCCAGGCCCCCTGCAGCATCCCCACTCCGGGTGTCACCCTGTCCCCCCCTGACCTGCAGCTACAGAGGGACGGGGCAGGGGTGTGGGGTGCGGGTGTGCCCATGAGAAGCACAGGAGCAAACCTCAGGCCTGCGCTCAGGAAGCGGCCCTGCGGGGGCTGACGCCACTGCCCCCGCCCCAGGTGGCCAAGGACACTCACTGGTGAGAGGACGAGCCTGCGGACCTATGCCCCTCCTCCCTGCTGTCACCAAGGACGGCAGGGCCGGGTGCCTCTCAGACGGCCCAAGGAGCTGCTCATCACCCTAAGACAACCCCCGGCAGGGCAGGCCCCGGGCCCTAACCTGTTGGCCTCGCTCCCGTGAGGAGGAGACTGTCAGGGAGACTGAGCTCCTGCAGACCTGGACAAACCCTTGTCCCTCAGAGCAGACCAGACCAGAGTTCTAGGGTCGGCCTGCTGCCCACGGCCGCAGCTGCTGCAAATTCCAGCATCTGCTCGCTCGCTTGCTCCCTTCTTAGCGAGGGGCCCGGGTGGTGGCAGTGGGCAGGGCGCAGAAAGCCCGAAGACCAGCACAGGCCGTGGCCGCCCCTTGCGCTTGCTGCATTCATACTTTTGTTCTGACTGTAAAGCAGCTTGGTGCTTAGTATGGAAAACACAGGGGAGACAGCCGTGGATAAACACGCTAGGTGCCACGCCTACACGTCACCCGCCACCTGCCATGGGGCGGCTGCTTTAGCGTTTTCTGGGCACAGACGGATGTGCACAGTGTTTCCAACGGGGATCTCCCTGTAGCCAATTTATGTCCTGCTCTTTTCCCTTTTTAAAAGTTTTAGCATATTTCCTTAAGATTCCAATTTTAAAGCTTAATTTTTAAAACAATAAGCATCAAATATTTCCTGAGTGTTAAGCCCTCCTCTCCGTGCTGGGCCTTCAGGAGGATCCTAGATTTCATGAGATAAATAACACCCAGATCATCCACGACTCTGATCATTTCCTTGGGTCGGTGTCTCAGCAAACGAGTTACCAGGTTGAAGGGAACGGCTGCTCATGGCTTCTGACACTTTACCGCTAAACCGTTTTCTGGGAGTCGGGTTCAATTCAAAAATGGAAGAGAGATGTCTGCCTTGTCAGCAAAGGGGCTCAGCAAACTAGAACTCTGTCCTCTGCCTCAGGCACGGACAAGGACCGCCTTGTGTTTTTATCAACAAATAGCATCTTTATGGGCAAAGAAAAGCAGGATGAGAGTTGTCATAAAGGGTCCAGGTTACTCCTCAAGGAAACTGCTTGGATGTGTAGCTTGATACACAACCAAGAGTAAACCATGATTTCAATGGTCTTTACGAAAGAAGAAGAAAGTTTTCTAAGAATGTGCTTCATGGGAAAGTCGGCACTCCTGGCGAAGAGCAGCAGGACAAAGCGCTGCTGGCCCCACACTGACCCCTGGACATGCGGCTTGGATCTGGCACGACAGGACACGTCTCCCGTCAGGGCCAGGGGAGAAGGACACCTGAGTGCCAGGCTCCACAAGCGGCCCGGGCGCGCTGGAATTAGCCCCAGCAGGCAGGTCTTCGGGACAAGCCTGCTCTCCGGCCGAGCAGCCAGAGCCCACGCCCCGGGCCGTCCTCACCAGGAGGGTCTCCAGGCCTGGCGGCCTTGCCGAGTGGACAGATTCAGTTGTCCTCTGAGAGGGCAGGCTGCCTTGGTTTCTTTGAGAAGACAGGAGGGTAAATGAAGTCTGTTCCTTTTGCTGTTTTGACTGTTACATCAGCTACCATGACGGCCGTCTAGGGCGCCCATCAGTAGCTGTAATGTGACGGGTCAGGAGCCCCAGAGGGTCGGTGGCTGGGCTGGCGGGAGCCACCGAGAGTGACCAGCTGGGTCTGGCCATGAGCAGGGGGCTCAGACAGCTCAGGCCAGAGGTCGAGGCTCCTGGGGAAGGAGGGGACGGAGGGAGCCAAGGCAGGGCTCTGACCGACTCCAGTGTCTGTGCGAGGGCACAGACGGGAGGCCCACTTGGTACCCGGAGCGGAGGCGCACACTACCTTCATGACAGGCTGGGCGAAGTACCGGGCGCTCCAGTCACAGAAGCCAGTCTGTGTTGTGGCCGAGACAAAGCTTCTGTGTCCAGCGGCATCATCTGCATCGTCGGTGGTCTTCAGGGGCGTTTCGGGGGGAGGGGGAGAGAAAACAGGAAGAACAGTCACACACTCCACACACTTGTTTGTGAGCTCGAGAGGACTTGCAAGGAGACAAAAGGCAGTGGTCTGGCTGCTAAGAACGTTTCTCTGCTGGCCTCGCTTCTGCATCCTGGTGGCCAGGGACTCTGAACGCATGGCCAGGGCTCCAGGGAACCTGTGTCAGGGAGGGCCATCAAATCTGTGCTCAGGGGACCAGGTTCCCTCGGGGCCGGCCACAGTGGCTTGGGATGCAGAGCCTGTCACTCTTAAATCGGATGCTCAGGCCAGGCGCCATGAGGTCAGCAGGGCCTGAGGCCTCTATGGCCTGGAGGGCAGGGGCTTCTGGCACCCTGGCACCCACCTGTGCAAAGTAGCTCCTGCACGGGAGGGACACGCAAGTATCAAGACCTCAACTGCTTGGTGCTGCTCTACTGGACAACACATTTGTTTCCCACAGCACGGCCTACGGGGACCAGGGGGGCGAGGGTGGGAGTTCGCATCACTGTACGAAGCTGGGCACGGCAAGGCCCGCGATGCACGGGGGGGGGGGGGGGGGGGGGGGAACGGAAGGCGTCCGTCAGAGAGGAGCCCTGTTATCCAGGGGAGCCTCGCCTGGTGGAAAGTCTGACAGCTGGGACTCAGTGACAGGGTCTCACCCCCGACTGCTGTGGGAACCTGCGCTGCTCTGCTGGGCCAGGCTCCTGGGCTCCCGGCCCCCAGGGCAGTGAGCGCCCCCTATGCCCAGGTGCTCCAGTCTGACGGACCCATGTCAAGGTCCTGCCAGGAGGACGAACCTCCCACCGGGCACTTGTGGCCATGTTTGCTCCACCCAGTACGGCGGGAGGCCTTGAAAGCCAGGGCGGGCGAGGGGCCAGGGGCACGTGTAGAAACTACCACCGTATGTGCTTTTGCTCCAGTCTCCACAGCAGCCTGGCTCCCTTGGCGTGTCCTGAATGGCCCCTCCAGACTGCGTCCTTGTCCAGTAGAGCGGCACACCGTCTGGACAAGCGGCCAAGGCCACAGCTTATGGGTTTACAGCAGCCAGGCCAACGAAGACACCAATTCCTCCCGCGCCTGGAGTCTCTTTCCAGCTTTGAGGCAGAGACTGCAGCTCCTTATGTGGCAATAACAGGATGTTTGCGGAGAAAGCAAACAACCCACTCGGAACAGGCACTTCTGCACGGCAGCTGCCATGTCCAGTGGAGGAAAATGCTACTCAGCCGCGAAGGGAGAAAGCAGATTAGCTCCATGTGCTTACTTGGCTACATGGAAGGTGCCGGAACAGTGAGCCGACAACAAAAGGCCCCAGAAGGGAGGACCCTGGGACATCTGCTCAGCCGTGATGGGACAAACTGAGAGCCACAGCTGGGGGTGCAGGCTGTGGAGGCCCCCCCCCCCCCGTCCTGGTGTCAAATCTTGGCTCACACTGAGGGATGTGATGCTCAGCACCTACACTCACTAGAATGGGTGCCAGGGAAGGGTTCGAGGGTACCTGGTCTGGGCCCTTGTCAAACATCTTCCGCGTGCGGGGGAACTGCTGAGAGTGGGGCGTGTACTGCACCCCAGCGGGGCCAGGGGCACCAGGACGGCCCGCGGGCAGGTCTCGGCTGACTGGCTGCTTGGCCACATCGTTGGTCAGGCTGGAGCTGCTGGCGCTGGATGTTGGCGGGGAGCCCCTGTCAGTAGGGGAAGAAATGCTGTGCTTTACCCAAACAAAATACCCGGTCCTCATGCCACCCACCTAGATACTGCCAACTGACCTAGTTCAGGGCCCAAAACATCCTCACATGCCCGACACATCCCTATGCCTCCAGACTGACACCAGCCACCCACGCTGATGGCCCTTCTGGGCCCTGCCTGTGGGTTCCAGTTGTCGTTTCCCTGGAAAGCCAGGGTGGCCCCAGGCACGCTGCACACAGCCTAAGCAAACCAGCCAGGGCCTGGAGGGCGTGGGGGCACACATCTGCTCGCTGCTTCCTGCCTGTGGACACTGACCTAAGAGGGGACTCCGCCTGCTGGTGACCGGCTGGCAGGGAACAGACCCTTGCTTATAGAATTCTGCTTGGCGGCAGAAGTCAGGCTCAGGCCAAGCATCTGCTGTTGCATCTCGTCATGCAAAGGAAGATAGTGAAGGCTTCCCACCAGGGGCCTGCACGAGACAGATGCAGGCACTTACCCCGCCTGGTGGATGTGGATGCCCTTGTTGGTGGGGCTGGCGGGCGCCGACTGGGTGAGTGAGGACGTGGTGAGGATGCGCTGGGGCCGGGCATTCACTGTGGCCTGCAAGAGCAAAGGGGCACGTGGTGTGGACAGTCAGCTGCTGGAAACCCCGGCGGCCACGGACAGCAGGACGGGGTGGTGGCTTCATGACTGCAGAAGAGGCCCCTTGGCCCAGGAGGTCCTGCACACTGATGGGGGGCCCGGGTGATCCCCCCCCGCCACATCACCCTGCAGGTAAAACTACGTTCTCCCGCTTTTCTAGAAGTCACTTGTGGAGTCCAGGGAGGCCTGAGGGCAGGCCCTCCTGGAACTGTAGCCACAAGACCACACAGCGTTAACGGCGAGCTGGGGCCCTGGCACCCCATCCGGGATGGCTGAGAATGCCACCCCAGTCTTTATTTCAGTTTTTACACCTCAGGGACTCACGCCGTGTCCCTGGTTGTGGCGCTTAGCAGATAGAGACGAGGTAGCAGGTTCTAGAAACTTTCTCCACAAACGTACAGCATTTGACATTTCATCGCAGAAAGGCACTTGTGCCAGCCTGAGACTAGCATGTAGGGGGAAGTGGCTTTGTTTTGATTTTTGAAAGTAGAGTTTGTGTGGATTGGGAAATCAGCTGTCTGCCGGAGGAACACGGCACATGGAAGTGCCGAGCCGACGAGGGTGTTGACCGCCCCTCGGACGGCAGACCCGCCATCTGCCGGGTTCTCTCCTGGCGTCTTGCTCCGGGCACACGGGGTGGCTGGGCGGGCCCTGCTGGCTCTGGACACACCAGGTGACACGCGGGCAGGTGGCGGCCGACGCAGCCATCTGGGCTCCCTGAGCGCGGCTGTTGCCAGACTGTTTAAGAGCTGCCGGGCAAAAAAGAACCTCGACCTTTGTGGGTGATGATGTCGGGCCACCCTGCGCAGCGCCCCCCCCCCCCCCCAGGTCAGGATGCTGGCCCTCCTGCGTTCAGCCAACAGGCAGAAAATCGCAGAAAACAAAAGGGCCATGAGGCTGCTCATTTACAGAACATCTGTGCTTCCCTGATAATCCGCTGCTCTGAAGTAAGAACAGCAAGGAAATGGAACCATAATCAACCTTTTGAAATCATTAAAAAAATTTTTGAATTATAGAAGTTATGTTGTTTGTCAGCTTGTTTTTGCTGTATATTTACATTATCTGGCCTGCTCCCTTCCGCCCAAAACTCAAGAGCCAAGCGATGCCCTAAGTGGTCTAAGGAGAGTGAAGAATCTCCTCTAAGAAGCTGTCAACTTCCATGTGTCTCCCAAAAATTCTGGAGACGCAGGCGGTGGTGCGGGGGGAGACAGAAAACTTCTGCACCGCCGTGCAGACCTTAGCAGACCTAGCCCCATCTCCCCGTGGCCCCCGAGGCCCTCCCGCCTGCCCTGCCCAGGCTTGCCGCCCACCCGCTGCCTCTCAGGAGGCCCCACGTCCCTCTGCTGGGGCATCCGGGGCAGGGGGCCCACACCCAAGGCTGCCACACGGCTCTCCTTCCGTGTCCGTGCCAACACGATTCCAAATCCACAGCGATGAGTGTGCTGGCAGCCTTCACGCTGGTGATCACAGGGCTTCAGACTTCGAAGATTTCTTTTTCAGCCCAATGGCTCGGATCTGTTCAACATGCATGGACTCGATCTTGATCACGTGTGCGGCATAGGCCTGTGGGGATGAGCGTGTACACACCTGCCTGTCTGCAGACTTGGTCTGGGGGCACAGGGCATGGGGGGCATGGTGGTGAGCTGGGGAGCTGAGACACGGTCAGCAGTGGCTCCTTCCTGTGCCAGTCCCGGCCGTCTGGGTTCACACAGAAGGCATGCCGCCAGAGGTCAGCAGAAGGGCAACAGCAGTCTGTAGGCTCCGAACGGAGGGCTGGGCCTGGCCGTGAGCACGTCCCACCTGTGCTCGTCCTTCTCCTGTGAAGACTCCCTGTCATTCTGCACTCCAGGACACGGCCCTGAGACCGCTGGAGGGGCAGGTGCGCCCGCCCTGACAGGTGACCGAGGCCAGATGTGCAAGGGCTGCTGGGCGGGGATGGTCACGGCTACAGGTCACGCTCTCAGAGGGCAGCAAACGTTACTTCGTTACACGCCGGATTCTCAGGTCAGATGTAGTCTCTTGGCCCAATGCAAACACGGAGATGGTTCGCAGGGACACGTGCACGTGCATATGCACACACACGAGCCGAGCCGGCCGATGCTCCCTGACCCTGTAGCTAATGGGGGCATCTGGAGCAGGAGCCTGGGGTTGCAGCGAGCCCGTCTCCAGCTCCTGGAGTGCTCCCGTTACTCTGGTTCTCCCACCGGAACACATCACCTCACAAGGACACAAAGGACCATCTACCACAGAGAAAAATACCTAAAGCAGCGTGGATGACTTCGGACAGTGGATTTCCCAACTGGGTGGGACAGAGTCGGGTTTAGGACGCCGGTGCAGGCTTTCAGCTGCTCTTTCCTGGGGGCAGTCCAGGAACCACAGAGGTTGTACCGTCAATTGTGCATCAAGGATCTGGATTCATGTGTGAGAAAGTGGTTCCCACAAGGATCATTTAGAGGTAATTTGGGACTGAGTCTGATGCAGAGCCTGCTGGATGCTTGATCACTGAGAAGACACCTATGAAAGCACGAGTCTACTGATAAGAAGTGATTTCTCTATGAGCTACGTTTCCTAAATAAGTCTCCCTCTGGAATGCTGAGTCCCAGGGAGTGTTCAGGGCAGCAGTGGTGATGACCAGGAGCCTTGCCCTATGGTCACTGAGGGGCGTCGGCAAAGCCTCAGTCCTCCAGGAAGAGAAGCCAGCAGGGTCGAGGCCAGGGAGTATCACCTACCCCCTTTCGGGGCCGGTGCACGCCAGACCATGTGCAGAGTACAGACTGAGAAGGAGGAAGGAGACACTAATACTTGACCTTGCTTCACAGGGTTACTGTTTACTATTGAGCAGGTCCTACCATGAGCCCATCTCTGCAGACAAGGCTGGTGCCAGAACAGGACCCACGTGCCTGGAGAGCCACCCCGTACCTCATGGCCATGAGTCCCTGTGTAGGACACACAACAGGGCCCTGAGCAGAGTCTCCATGAACCAGATTTCCAGCGGCCACCCCAGAGCCACTGAGTCCGAATCCCCAAGGGGACTTGCTCTCCTGGGGTTGTTTGTGCACCCAGCCGGGCAGGCCCCATGGGGTAGCGACTCTCAGGGAGGGACAGTGCCTACTTCTGTAAGCTAAGCCAGTCTGAGGGATGATGGCGTCACCCTGGGTCTGCAGGGAGGCGGGAAGGGGGCAGGTGCATGGGAAGGTTCAAACTATGAACAGATGCATCTCAGTCACAACAGTTCGCTAGGACTGTGATTTCCCGCTTGCAAGGTCTTCCCTGCTCTGACGGTTCTAGGAGTCCCTCCTCCTCGTGGCGGCGGCGGGGAGCAGTGGGGCAGAAGCCTGGGAGGGCACAGACAGCACTGGCACCTCTGAGTCAGCTGTGTGGTAAAATGGGCCCCGGAGCCGGTGGGCTTCCAACAGCAGAGGGTGGTTCCAGCGGGAAATGGTGTGCAGAGAACCTCCACCTCTGGGAGCCGAAGGCCATCTGACTCGCTTGAAGAGAAGTCAGGACGTTTACACACATACCACAGAGCCCGCAGACAGACAGATGCAGGTGCCAGTGAGGGGGTCCCCGCATCAGGTGCGCTGCGCGACGCCTGCCCGGAAGCTAACCGCAAACTCGCTGGATGAAATCGGATTCGGTGTGAGCATAGCAGGTTCCCGGGGTGCTAGTGAGGCTGCCAACGTGGAGGAGGACAGAGACCACAACAGGTTTTAAACGCTATGAAAGCGTGAGCCGGGTTCTGTTCCTGGTTTTTGTGGTACTCTGGAATGTACTGTTTTGGGGATATCAACCTTCCTTGTTTCTCCCTCGCTTAGGCCTTTGGTCTATAAGAAAGGTGTTCAGCTTCGAACTGTGCACCTGACCTCTGGTCTCTGGTGCACTTGGCTGCGAGTGTCCCAAGGCAGACGCAGCGATTGCATTTCCGCTCCTTGGGTGTGGAGTCGCTGGTGGACTATTTCTAGGTGAGTTTATGTGCTTACAAACTTTCTCCTAAATATTTAAAGTAGTGATGATTATTACGCATGACCCTGACATTTGAACACCTGTAGCTTGAAATTTCCTCCTCGGTATTATCTGTAAACCACAGGTGGCAGGAGTGGCATGAGGGAGGTTGTTGGGGGCGATGCGGTTCCCAAGGGTCATCATGTCCTTTGTCCTCTACGTGGTTTGAAATTTTCCATGTTAAAGACTACAGGCAAAATGCAAACCCTAAGCCTGTGTGGAGAGGAAATGTAAATACTTGAAATTAGGTCAGGGCTCCTGAGCTGTGGGTTCTTGAGCTGGTAACAATCTCTATATTTGAGTACGGTATCCTGTGGGGGCATTCCAGAGTGGTAAGGCTGTTTTGACCATGATGAACACAAATCTGCCTTCAGAGGTACCCCGGTGGCTTAGTTGTTGAGTGTCTGCCTTTGGCGCAGGGTGTGATCCCCAGGTCCCGGGATCAAGTTGCTCATCGGGCTCCCCGCAGGGAGCCTGCTTGTCCCTCTGTGTGTCTCATGAATAAATAAAATCTTTAAAAAAAATGTTTTGCCTTCAGAGTTGAGTATCAAAAGTAGGTCCATTTCTCTGTAAATTGAAATGTCATCTCCTCTTTAGTTACTGGAGTAGAAAGCAAGACATTTCTGAAATTAAACTGAGGACAAGAAAATGTTTCCTTCATGTTCATGCTTCCAAATCCTTCAGTAGCAGTGTTTACTCTTAATAATAAACGTGCGCACACACGCGCACGCGTGCAGACACACACACACACACACACACACACACATACGGACGCACTCAGGCTCTCACAAATGCAGGCTGCGTTGTGCCAGGGCAGGGCTCCTGGGAGGCATGGACTCGAGAGGAGGCCCACTCCGCCCTCTGTCCCTGTGCTTGGGCATGCCAGTGGGGGTGCCCACCATGCACACCGGGACGGATGGGTCAGCCTAGATCAGCACAGCAGGCAGAAAGCCACCAGCTACTTATAAGGCTCCGCTAGAACGCGCTGTTCTGAAAGCACGAAAGGCTGTATTTCCAGTTGCCGTAATCTGCTGCTGTGGCTCTGCCTGGTAGGAGCGATTACACATATGAGGTTTAATTACCATGGAGTGGGATGAGGGGCGTCTCTGGCTCACACACTTTACACATGATCTAAAAGGACACGGAGATGTGGTCTCTGTGCTCTACGTGCTAGAGAGAGACACCTAAGAGAAATGGATTTGACAGCCTGACGCCAGGTCTACCGCGATGAATTTACAGTCGTGAAATTTCAAGATTAGGCACTCATTGTATTTTCAAAGGATTCAGGTTTTAGTAAGGTTGTATACGTAAAAGCTACTGAAAAAACAAGCTTATATAATCCGAATACTGGTTTCATCACCAAATGGCTAAGGGTCGGGGGAGGATGACCAGAGGCACCTGATGAAAGGTACTAGCCACGGCCAGGGGGCCATCCCACGTCTCAGAGAGAAAACAAGGTCTCCAGGCACCTCTGTGTGTTACATGCTCTCAGGCAAAGGTAATGACCCCCAGGTTCCATCTTAAGAAACTAGAATCAGAGAAGCAAGTTACATTCAAAATAAGCAAAAGGAGTGGGGTAATGAGGATCAAAAAAAAAAGGCACCAAAAGCTGGTTCCAAAAGGGGACATCACTACAAGACCACACAGACCCCGACATGATCACGAGGATAATGGCAGCCCCCACCTAATATCCTGGTGCCCTGATATGGCCAGGTTGAAGCAGGAGGTAAACAGAGGTCAGGGTATGCTGTGAACTGCCCGTCAGAAGGCTCTAACCCACAGCGTAGGCCCGATTGAGCCTGCAGGTCCCCGCATGAATATCCGTCACTAAGACTATGAGCTTGAGAGCTTTGCTGAGGACACATCACACATACCTTGTAAGCAATGCTGTTGAGCACCTTCATGGCCAAGTCGGAAACGTCTGGATAGGGATCCGCAGCCAGATGCAGTAAGACTCTCCAAATCTGCGTGTAAACACTGTTAAAGGAGACTCCTGGGAAAGAGAAAGGAGATGTTTTAGTAAGAAATAGCCGTCCCCTGTCTGTCTGGCCGGTGTCTGAAGACGCAGCTCCTGCCAAGAACGGGCGCTTCAAAGAGCTGCAGACTATGGGAGGCTTGTTTCTGGCTGTTTGCTTAGGGGTCCAGAAATCCCAACTGGTCAATAGGCTTGATGACATTGGGGTGGGGGGAGGGGGGCTGGATTTTTCTAGAAGGAAAAGTGAGTTAGAAAATGCTGGCCTTCCTTGAAGCCCTGGCTGACTGGACAGCACCACCTAGCTCCCAAAGACCAGCTGATTTCACGTTCAGGTTTCAAGGAGCCGTCACAGTCTATGTTAGGTGCGTGTGTTGGCTGGGAGCCCCATGTACACCTGTCTCACATTCAGAGCATGCTCGGGCTGTGACTCACTGAGTCTTATCCACACACTGCACAAAGACTGTCCTGAGTTCCCAGGAAATCAGGAAGGGTGTGCATGATGTGACCCAAGCTCTCCAGGTCCCCACCAGGCACCCACAACACTTCTGGGTGGGTTCTCTACATGGGCCTGGGCACCTCAGCAGATGAGACAGGGTGCATCACAGACACGAAGGAGGGACTGTCTCTGAAGGCCTCACCCAGGAATCTGTTCAGCCCTACTCTGCCCTCATGATCTTGGCCACAGGCACTATCCCTGGGCACTGTAGAGGGACAGTGAGGCCTGGTGTCCAGGGGATGAGGGAAGCAAGTGCTCTCCTGTCTGACATTCAGGCCAAGGCCGCTTCTACAACGCCCCGTGCTGCTGTGACAGCTCCAGTAAGGGATTCTTTCTGTCAGGAAGTGGGGCCAGGAGGCGAGGAGTCAGGATGGCTTTACAGAAGAGGCACACAGTGGGCTGCACGCAGGGGAAGCAGGATTGCTCTCCTGGCAAAGACTTTCCTGGAGGAAAGTCAGCAAACGCTGGACTGGCACAGAGGTGATGGAATTGCATGGAGCATTTGGAGAAGTGGCACGACCATGACCTGGGCGTGCAAACCAGAGAGAGCAGAGGGATGGCTCAGGGCCTGAGGGTACAGAAGACGTGGGTGCAGGCCTCTGGGTGCAGTGGGGTCTGCACCATGCTGGGTCTGGACAGGCAAGGAAGGAGCCACGGCCGGGAGTGGGGAGTGCCGCGTGGACACTGCACCCTTGCTTTCTGCTGGGGTGAGCCCAGGGGCTGGACACAGATGGCATGATGGATGGGAGACAGCAGCATGCAACTGTGGGAGGCCAGACAGTTTGTTGACAAATGCTTATTTAGCCACAGAAAGTGATGAAAAGAGCACTATTTGCTTGTTTTTTTTTAATATTTATTATTTATTTGAGAGAGAGAGAGAGAGAGAGAGAGAGAGCGCGCATGCGTGCACAAGCAAGTGCATACACACACACAGCAGGCAGAGAGATGGGGGGAAGCGGGTTCCCTGACATGGGGCTCCACCCCAGGACCCCGGGATCACGACCTGAGCCCAAGGCAGACACTTCATCGACTGAGCCCCTACAGGTGCCCTGAAAAGGGTATTAATTTGAATCAGTCAAGACCCCAGGTCATGGCCTGGCCAGCTCCCAGCACAGCCCTGCTCACCCTGTGAAGCGTGAGCGTGCTGTCAGAGGACGGAGCGTCTCTGTCCACACGGAACAAGTGGCACCCGACCGTGCAAATTGGAGGCAGGCTGGGTGAAGTGGAGGGTCACGCATCTTTGCTCACCTCAGCCCACAGCCTCTCGTTTGGGGGCGGCACTGCCCGCTACCACAGGGACGGTGCGCTCAGGCCACATGGCTGCACACACCTGCTGTGTAGGGATGCAGGGAGCTCCCAGCTCCCGAGGAGGCCTCGTGGGGACCCCGCAGACAGGCAGGGCCACGGGGGCTGGGAGGCCGCTGGGCTGCCCTGGAAGGACGGAGGGTCCCACGGCTGCGTGGCCCAGGGGGTCAGGCAGGGCCCCTCGGGGGACGGGCTGGGTAGGCATCTGCCCTTCGGACGGTGAGAGCTCTGCTGAGGACACTCTCCCTGGGGAGGAGCCCGCGCCGGGTGACGTGCACCCTTTCCCTGCACACTTTAACTTAGACGCAGGAATGGATGAGCACCTCCGACCCTGACTCCGGATTTACAACCCAAGTCTGAGGAAGCTGTGTGGTAAAATGGGCCCCGAGCCTCCCGGAGGAACTCCCAGGCCCCTTATGTATTGTAGCGGAGCGCCCAGCAGCAGGCACTGGGCCTGTGAGACGTGAGGACCGTCCACGAAGATGTGGCTCCCCAGTCACCTCCGTGAGGGCTGGGGGTTTGGGGCCTATGGGGACCGGCCGCTGCACCTTCACGGGTGTGGCGTGCTCAGGAGGGGGAAGGACGGCCGGGCCCCTAATGGGGCGAGGCTCTTAGGAAGGCCCCTCGAAGTCATCACAGCTACTGCGTGAGGTTCTAGCTCCCCCACAACCCCATTAGTTTTGGGCTCAGATTCCCCAGAGCGCCGCCAACAGGGGACAGAGTTGCGAAGTGGTGCACTAAGATGACCCACCACACTGTCACCACAGCCGGGCCGGGGGCGGGAGGACTCACAGCAGCGGGGGAGGCGGGCGCAGCGCTCAGGAGCCTGGTGACCTGTGTGCCTCCAAGAGCAGACACCCGAGCAACCTGACCCTCACCCGGCAGTGCCGTTGGTGGAAACGCGAGGAGGGGTGAGCAGCAGAGACCGGCACCAGGAAAGGGGTGGCACGCACCTAGGAAGGACCTCATTACTGCTGGCACCTCATTACTGCTGTGGCCTTTCTTGCAGAAGATTTCAGCTTTGACTCAGCAGAGAAGGAGAAGGCTCTGATGTTGGCCAGAGTCTGGCTACAATGAATGAGGTAAGTATTTGCTGGTGAAAACATGCAACTGGTGTGGAGAAGTGCTCAGTGCATTTCACCTCCTCCCTCAGTCTGGCCTCCAGGCTCCCTTGGCCCCCCTGCTGCACAGACCACCCTGCTCTGAGACCTGCTGCCAACGCACCAAGGTTGTGAGCACAGCAGAGGCTGGAGCCCCCGGGCTGCTGGAGGACACCCGAGTGGCCTTCTGGAGGCTTCTGGCTGTGAAAGGCTCAGGAAGGACGCCTGGGTCTGGCACTCACTCAGCTCCTTCCTCATGAGCTGAGAACCTATTTCCACGTCTAGACCAAAAGTAATAAAAGATCATAACTAATGGTTTTACATTTATTTTTCAGAGCAATGGCCACAACTTCCCAAATAGCATAAAATGTAGGAAAATGTGCTCGGAGCTCTGTAGCCAACTCCGGCTCCCAGAAGGCCCCAGGGCTGGCTGCACCGCTCGGAGGAAAGAGAAGCCGGACTTTGACCCCTTAGGGCCGACGAGGCTGACAGCCTCTGCCCGGCCCAGCACCCAGCGCCCGAGCCCTGGGGCCTCCGCGTCCCCAGTCTGTGACGCCCCCGGGGACGGAGCCCCGTCAGGAGCCCCCTGACTTCCTGCCTCTGCCCGTGGGAGGGGCGCGGAGGGCGAGACCGCCGAGTGCGGGTGGCCCCCGTGTCTGCACAGTCCTGCCAGCGACGTGCCTCAGGGTCCCGGCGAGACACACGTAATGATGGCCTTTCATCAAAGGTTGTGGCCATAAAGATGTAACTGATGTTGTGGCGTCGGAGAACAACGCCGTTCGCTTTCTCCCCACCGTTCTCCGGCAGCAAGAAATCAAACTAATTGGGCTGTAAAACCTTCCCTGGGACCGTGCGCGGCTCCTCTGGCGACAACCGCACGGCCCCTCCTCCTGGCTGATGGCCCCGCTTTCTCCCCGGCCCTCTGCTCTTCATGCTCACACCTTGCGGCCCTGGGGCCCCAAGGACCTCCTCTGTTAGGGCTTCTCGAGGTGGGGGGACAGAGGGAGACGGAAGGAGGACATGCTAGTTCCTGGCCGATCACGATGCAACGGGGACGAGCGGGCTCAGGCCAGCAGGGCCCCCAGGGGACCGGAGATGTGGGCAGTGGCCCCGACCCCCAGATGCTGAGCGAGTGGAAGAATCGGAACCTGGGCCCGGCTCCAGGCCGGCGCAGAGCTTAGATCCCGGCTCTTCCCACCCCAGCCCAGCTCCAGCTCGGATCCATTGCTGGGAACACGCTTGAGGTGATGTCAGGGTCACAGAACTTCAGGGAGGCGCCATCGTCCCACCGCGGCCAGGCCTCTGAGCCACGGCGAGCAGGCGCTTCGGCGGTGGGAGCGCTCACGGCCGCCCCAGTCTGGCCCCGAATCCTCAGAACAGAAATGATCCCCCCTCAACCCCTCCAGGCTGTGACTCACTCCTGCAAAGAAGCAGAGTGACCATCCCCGCCCGCCCCGGGGCCTGGGGTGTAGAGCAGGGTGCCTGATGGGGCTGGAGGGCTGCCCGGCGGTGGAGGCAGGAGGGGTGTGTCACGTGTGCCCTGATGTCCACACGCACGGGCCGTCTCTTCCCCCCTTCCCACTCCACCTCTGGGCGCTCGGACGGGGTAGGCTCAGGGCAGGAGGGGCACGCAGGGCTGCCTGCTGCACACGTGACCAAGAAACTGCAGCTTTACCATAACGGAGGAATAAAGACGGCCCCTCCACCTGCCCCGCGGCGGTGTAGGTGTCGCCGCAGGGAGGACCCAGCACTGCTGGGTTGTCCGCGCCTCGCTCAGGGGCCGGCATCCAGCCTGAGAGGAGGACAGCAGGGGCGCAGGGGGTGCAGCGGGAGGGCCGATGCTGAAGGTGGGGCTGTCTGGGGGAGGAAGGCCTCGAGTAGGGAGCTGACAGCGAGTGCGGTTTTCAGGGAGGCTTCTGTGCGAGGCTGCCATGGGCCACCTGCAGACGTGCTGGCAAGGTCTGATGGGGGGTCCTGGCATGCCGTGTGGGGAGACCCTGGGCTGGGGGACCAGAAATGGGGAAGACCAGCGGAGGCCCACAAGGGATCAGGCCAGATGACTGGTGAGTCAGAGATAGGTGGGGTTCCAGGGACGAGGGGGTATGGAGACCGGGTCCCCCTGCAACCCTACAAACATCAGGCGGCCACCCCTCAGGTGCGGAGACCCAGGCAGGGGCGAGGGAAGCCAAGGCTTCTCCCGGGAATGTGTTCCTGGACCCCCTGCCCCACAGGCAAGACCACGGGGCATGCTCACAGCGACAGAGCAGGGAGGGGGCTGAGAGGAAGCTGGGAGGGGGCCGGAGAGGCTGGCCTTTGGGGAAGAGGTGGGAATAAATGGACGTCCTAGGACGCCATGGTTTTGAAAACCTCTTGCAATATTCACTGAGGGGCTGGAGAGTTTGCTGTCCTTTGGTTGAAATGAAAGAGAAAATTGCCTCTAAGCAGGTGAGAGCTGCACGCGGTGGTATGTGGTTGGTGACGTCTGAGCGCGGAGGCGGGAGGGTGCCTTGTGGAACACGCATGAGCCGGCTCCACCTGCTGCAGCTCATAGTCGGTCTTCTCCACTCCGGTTTTCAAAGATTCGACTGATATACAGGAAACACTCAGCTTTCTCCGGGAGCCAGAATTTGTGACCAAGAAGGTGGGGGTGTCAGGGCTGCCGGCCCTCCGGAGGAAGCCAGCAGGCAGGTCCGGGGCAGGAGGTGCTGCGGTGCGGGGTCCAGACACGGTCAGACGCTCGTCCCCGGCAGCTGCTGCGGCCTCTGACAAAACATCGTTCTCTTTTTTTTTTTTTTTTGACCAAAACCCACGAATAAACATCGTTCTTCATCCTTACGCCTCCAAGACCTGCTGGCCCTGCCAGCGCCCGGGACGAGGCGGCAACTGCTCATCGCGGTGGTGCTGTGGCCCAGGCCGGTCCTGCCCCGTGCACGTGCAGGTGCACCTGGACGCGCAGCACCAACCCCACCCTCGCCCTGTGAAGCGGCCAAGACACTGCGGCCTGAACCTGCTGTTGCTCCACCGCACACACGGCCTTAAAGACCCCGGAGAAGGGAACATGCCGTAGACAATGGGGATTTCCTGACAGGAGCTGCCAAGGGTCCCTTGGGGACATGTGACTTCCATACTCGCTTCAGTTCTGTCTGACCTGCGACAGGCACTGTGTTTCCGCACGTTCGGAAGCCAGGTGGGACCCTTTCAAACATTTCTTCTCTTGACGGCTAGCCATGCGTGTGAACAGGGGGCCGTGGAGTGGATGGCCACCCGCAGAACACGGGTGGTGCTGGATGTGTGCCGTGAGGTAGGACGGTCAGGATGAGACCTCGAGGGAGGCAACAGGGAAATCAGTCAGGAGGACCCTGCAGGGGGTCATCACAGGGGGATGCTGGCCTGTGGGGGTGAGGCCGGGCAACGGGGAGGGTGCTCTGAAGGTGCCGAGGGCCGGGGTGCAGGGGCGAGGGACAGAGGACTCACAGACAAGGACCCGAGGCCACCGCTGTCCCGGCAGCTGAGGTAGGGCGAGATTGGACAAGCCCCGTGTGGTGACTGGCTTCCAAGTCTGGCACTCTGTACTTATTTGTTCCATGGCGGTGAGCTCATGACGCCCGGCATGCCAGCGGCACTTATGGAATGCTGAACGAATGACGCACCTCCATGTCCCAAGAAAGAGCAGCATGAGATGCTGTTGCCGTCACAGGGACAATCTGGGCCCTCCAGGGCAGGAAGGGTGGACGCAAACTCCGGTGGGCCTGCGGGCAAACCATGGCCCGGACACACGCACCAGCTGCTTGTTTTCTTGTGGCTTGCAGACTAAGAATAGTTTTTTTACTTTTTAAGTGGTTGGAAAAAAAAAAGAAAAAAAACATCAAAAGGAAGATAATGTCTTGTGACTTGTGACTATTTTATGAAATTTGCATTTCAGTTTGTAAGTAAATTTTGATTAGAAGGCGGCCAGATTCATTTGTTCACGTGCCACCTGCAGCTACTCTTGTGCCATGGAAGCTATGCCACCTGCACGGCTGAAAACACACACTGTCGGGTCCTGTGCGGAGAACGTCTGCCGACTCCTGCTCTGGTGAGAGGTGGGAGGAGGGGTTGTCCTGGGGTGGGGGGGCGGGGCGGGGATGTGCTGCACCAAGCTCACCGGCTGGTGGGTCGCAGAGCCACATCGTGGCGCATTTCCGTTTCTCTGAGTTTCCCCTGTGACTCCATGTGTTTTCATTGTGGACATGCACAAATACTGATTCGGATTCATATCGACCAGAGTTTAAAAGACT
Source organism: Canis lupus familiaris (assembly GCF_011100685.1). Lineage (NCBI taxonomy): Eukaryota > Metazoa > Chordata > Mammalia > Carnivora > Canidae > Canis > Canis lupus. The sequence continues at coordinate 1,898,508 of NC_049230.1, forward strand.
CCTGTGGGGAAGCCTGGGAACTAAGGCACCGTACGCAATGTTAATTCTGTTAAAAGAACACATTCTAGTTGAAGACACTCTACCAGTGACACTCAAAATGTATTTTACGGGTGAGTTAGCAGAACCTGCGTTCACGCCAAGCACCAACATTATGTCTTCTGGGCACTTGGGATATTTTAGCAAACAATCAAACGCACGAATTTGCGATGTTAGTTCTCAGTTTAGATTGACAATTCAAGTTGGCATTTCTAAGCTAAGTTCCTGGTAGTGGGTGGGTGGGTTTGGTGGCCACGTCTGGAGCCTGCAGCCTGTCCAGGCCCAAAGGGACATCACACGGACTTAACCTACAGGAATTATGGCAGATGCCCTGAGCTGCGTTCCAGCAGAGGGACAAACTGGGGTGGTTCATGCAGGGACCGCAGTCCTGCCCCCTCCAGATCATGGCCGAAATTCAGAAATATCGCCCTCACCACATGGCGTGGAAGGTGCAAGTGCTAGGGCATAGGGCTCCCCACGGAAATAAGTTGATGACTTAGAACCGACACAAGGGCCGATGAGGGGCAGAGACCACAGATGTGAATGCGGGTGGACGCTGGGAGGGATGCAGGAATGAGCGCCAGCGCATGAGCTAAATCTATTCTCAAATTCAGAAACGAAACCAACGATGGAGAAAAGCTAAGGAAAAGAGAAGGGAATAACGAAATGAAGTTATTAGAACAAAACACGAGGATCTAATGAAAAAACCAACAAAGCAAAAGTTGGGACTTGGACGCTAGGGCAATTAAACATCTTGTGGGGATGATCATGAAGGAGAAGCAGAGAAACAGTGGTAGGAGGACAAACGGACACACATCTGGGGACGGCAGGGGCTACGAAGTCAGGATAGCACTCTGCATGGCTCCACAGGCCGATGGGAACATTCGACTGACACGGGCATCTCAGAGCAACCTGAGGTGCCGAAGCAAACCTAGGGAGGAGCAGCCTGCGCGATCCTGGGATGGTTGGAGGGAGGACTCGGGGTTGGGCCCTCCACCCGCAGAATGGGTAAGTGAACCCGGCAGGTGAGGAGGGGCTGGTGGAGCAGGGGGTGGGGGGCGGGGCAGGGGTGCGGCGGGTCAGGGGGTGGAGCGCAGCACAAACACAGAGCGGCGTCACGAGCGGCCCCGCGGAGACATGCCCCACGGCACAGGGTTCCCATGAAGTCTGCAGCCTGTAAGGGGCACGGTGGGTGCTTCGGGGGTTTGCAAACTGTGATGAGCGTGGACACAGCGGCGAGTTCGGGGGATTTGGCTCCACCTGTGATTGCTGAAGTTGGGAGACAACCCACACGCAGTGGCCGTATGTTAGTGTCCCCAGGTTTTCAACATTAACTGAAATTCCTGCTGAGGCCCGGAAACTGTGTGGGGTGGTCAGAGTGGAAGTGCCCTTGCTGCCAGCGCCCCGAAGACCCACGGTCACACGGTTGGGAGGGAAGAGCCCTCTGGGAGGGATGCACTCAGCCCGTCAGGTGTGGCAACCCCTGCTCTGCCCTGGCCTCGAAAGACGTGTCTCCTGGGGCAAAATCACTGCACAGGCAGCCACTGGGCTGCGGCAGACGGAAGGTTCTGGCAGCCTTCCCCCACGAGCCCAGAAGGGCCTGTAGGTACCATCAGAGCAAAGTTAAAGCTGCGGAAAGTTCCGGCTGCCCTCGGCACCCACTCCTCTCACCTCCACACTCCAATTAATGCTTGTTCTCCGGCCGAGGTGGTGCCCGCATCCCATGCCCTGGCACAGGCGTGTGGGGGCACCCGGGGAGCTCGGGCGCGGCACTCACCGATGAGGGAGTTGAGGGCCGAGTAGGAGCTGACGCGACGCATCTTGTCGATGGTCTCGAAGGACAGGATGTACTCCTCGTTCTCGGGGCTGCCCAGGGTGCTGCTGGCGCTGCTGCTGGTGCTGAGGTTCCCGGGGGAGAATGCCACGGAGCTGCCAGCTGGCCAGACAGCACGGTGGGGGTCAGGGTGCGCCTCCCACACGGCCCCCCACCGCCCTGTTCCCTGCTCCACCGCAGCCAGCCCACACCGTGGTGAGACCTCAGGGCCAGCCGGTGGGGCAGTGGGCACGCGCTCACGGCAGAGAAAGGGCGCGGCCCTTGTGTATAGAACGGTTCAGAAACTCACACCCACAACTGTCCCCCCGCAAGGACCCGATTTCCAGGATCTTACATTCTTCCGTCAAGCTCAGATTCTGCAAAGACTTGTTCAAGCTTCGGGCAGTGGTGACGGCACGAATGTTTCCATAGGAACTCACGGAGCGGAGTCTGGGGGTGCACGGGCTGTCCCGCACTGGGGTCAGGCTCCCGCCCTCTGGGAGAGAGTCAAAGAAAGAGTTAATGGTGGGCTTTGGGGGGCAGTGCACCCCCTTAGGCAGGGGCTACAGCACGAGGTGACAGGAGCTACCACGGCTCGCCCCCCACTTGGTGAGGGCCCGACATGCGTGTCGGGTAGGGAGGTGTAAGGAGCAGGTGACCAGAGCCCACCCCTGCTGTTCTGCGGGGGCGTCGTTCTAACAGACATTTCAGAGCAGGGGTGGCGGCCGGGGCGCCCTGAGGGCCGTGCCAGCGGCTCCATGGCTCAGCTGCAGGCTGCTGCCCCTCAGGTGACAGCACAGCCACGGCCGGGGTGGTCCTGCCAGCCCCCTCCCTGCCCTGCTGGCCCTGTGCCCCCCTCTGGCACCAGCTGTTTCCACCGTGCAAGTTCATTGTCACTTCCCTCCCCTGGTGTTCTAGAAGCAGGAATGCTTTTGTTATTGATCACGAGCCCTCTTCCCTGCGGAGAAGCTGCACTCTGGGGGAGGAGGCAGCCCATCACAAAGAAATATTAATCCAGTGACAAGGACAAACGGGAGGAAAGGAGCTGCCTAATGTGATGCAAGTGTATCACGGAAGAGCCGGCGAGCTTCTCCGTGCGCCCCCGTGGCACACGTTCCGCTGTCCTTCAACATCCCCATGCATCTGATTTCCAAAGGTGGTAAAAAAGGAAGGGAAAGAATCAGAGGGTCAGGGCGGCCTGTCCTGCTGTCCTTCCTAGCCTGTGTCGGGCCTGGGAGGGCGGGAGTCGGGGGGCCACTCCAAGGGGGCAGCTGTCTGTTGTGGGTCCCTGGGGGGCGGGCAGGCGGGCCGCTCAGGCTGTGTGTGCAACGGCGCCGTACCTGTGGCCGCTGGAGAAGGCAAGGGGTAGTTCTTCTCCTCCTCCATGAACTGCAAGGCCACGGTGCAGAAATTGCTTTCGTACTGAACGACAAGATGACTCAGAGCCACCACCAGTTCCTGCCGGGAGGGACAAGGACAACAGCACTTATTGGTGGCTGGCGAAGGACTGTGGAAAAGCAGTGAGGCGGAGAGTTCACGCCGAGTGCCCAGGTCACCACAGAAAAGAGAAAGGTTAAGACAAACTCTGCACTTGGTGTTGGCAGCGGGGACTGGCCCTTCCAGGGACGTGCTCGGGGGTGTCCGGAGGGAGCGGGAGCCTCTGGACAAGCAGTGAGGGCGGGATGGCTGGACGTGAGAGGCCGGGTGTGAATGACATGCTCCAGGGGGGAGGGCGGTCGATCCTGGGGCCTGGGCTCAGCTACGTGTTGATTGGACCGTGTTGCTGGGTGAGCCATTTGAATTTCGGGCATAGAAAAGCAAGATACGTCTGACAACCCAGAGCACGCTCCTTTTACGAAATGCAAAACTTGCAGATAAATTAGTTTCCAGTCCCTGAAAGGCAAAGACACGATCCCCAGGCCCAAGTGCCCGAGGAGACGAGCGCAGTGGCTTCTGTCCGGTGATCACCTGGGCCCCAGCTTGCGTGTGAATCCCTGCCCCTCTGCATGGGGCCCTGGGACCCCCTTGGCGGCTGCCCCATCGTCTCCTGCCCTAACCCCACACGGCCCTTCAGCTCCTCCTGTCGGTCTGTGCGCTGCTCCCAAACCCGCCCCTGGTTTGGAGCTCTAAGCTCCAAGCCGACCTCTGCCTAAGTGCTCCGGTGACCCCAAACTCAGCGTGCCCTGCAGGCTGCTGGCATCACCCCTCCCCACTCAGCCCTCACTGGGGACTCCTGTGCCCAGGGAACCATGAGCCCCCAATCCACCTCCCACCCAATCTGCCCAGAGTCTATCTGCACTGTGGCCCCGCGAGCCTCTCATGCCACTGCCAAAGCCTCCGTGCCTGCCCGCGCCCTCTGCAAACCAGGGCACATGCCAGGTGGGGTTGCCTACCGGGCCCCTCCTGGCAAACATGCAGCCTGTACCGTCTCTGAAGAGCATGGACCCTCCCCTTCACTCTGATGCGGGGCGAGAGGAGCCCGAGCTGGGCCCTGCAACATTAACTCGCACCCAGATCCCAGGCCCTCTGATGTACAGACAGCCATTCAAGGTCAAACACTGAGGGCACTGCCCATGCCCAGTGGCTCTGGACCAAGCACATCCTGCTGGGGTGGTGGCCACTCAAGGTGGCTGCTGCTGGCCATGGGCTGCTGGTGTGCAAGTGGCCACAAACATGTGGGTAGTTCTGGCAAGGGTGTGCGGGCTGGGGCAGGGTCACGTGCATTCTCAGCTTCTGGAAGTGGTTCAACATGGGCACTCCGACACCCCGAGGCACGAGGCCCGGCTCCCGTGGCACCCTGGCATCCCAAGGCACGAGGCTCAGCTCCCATGGCACCCTGGCACCCCGAGGCACGAGGCCCAGTTCCCATGGCACCCTGGCATCCCGAGGCACAAGGCTCAGCTCCCATAGCACCCTGACACTCCGAGGCACGAGGCCCAGCTCCCATGGCACCCTGGCACCCCGAGGCACGAGGCCCAGTTCCCATGGCACCCTGGCACCCCGAGGCACGAGGCCCAGTTCCCATGGCACACTGGCACCCCGAGGCAGAGGTCCAGCAGCACGTCTCAGCCTCACAGGTCAGGGTCAGTCCCACCTTCCTCCCAACCTCCTGCCTCTGCTCACACACAGAACAAAACAAGGCTTTTCTTGCCTGGGTCCCAGGTACCCCCCCTGCCCCTCGTGTCCCCACCCTGGGTCTAGCATGGACCCTCGAAGGAGCCACCACTCCTGCTCTGGGCCTGAGCACTTGCTGTTCCCTTTGCCTGGGAAGGCCTCCCCAAGTGTCCCCAGCTCAGCTCATGTTTCCTTCAGGCCTCCACTCAGACGCCCGAGGGCCCCACGTTTGCCAAGGGCTGCCTCCCAGACACGCTCTGCCTCCCTCAGAGCATGACCTGCCACGTCACACATGCGCCTGTTCAGTCTCCAGCCTGCCCCACCTCCAAGTGCGAGCCTTGGGAGGAGAGCCAGGTTAGGTTCCCTGCTAGGTGCTCAAGGCCTTGTGACCCAGGGCCCAGCACACGGGTGTCTAACGGGTATGTGCCAACGAACGGAGCCTTTCCCTTCAAATACACTGTAATCTTCAGCACGTGGGGCACTTCACCGAGTGTCCTAGGGTTCAGGGCCACCAGGCCTGGGCATGTGTACCCCCCAACGGGAGTCTGGCTACTGCTCATTGGTTGTGTGGGAGGCCAGGTCAGGTGTCTTCCTGGGGTCCTCCCTGCGGCCTGCGTGTGCTGGCTGCCACCTCCTTGCTTCCTCCCCGGAGGGCTGTCCCCACTGTGCGTTTCCAACAAGTCACTGGCTGACACCTGGTGGCCCGCCGTCACAGTGTCTGACTCGGCCGTGACCACGGCACGACGGAGCAGCGTTCAGGGGAGCACGTCTGCTCCGGGCTCACCTCCAGGCACAGGTGCTATGGCCCGGGGAGCTCGTCCCCCTTCATCTCCACCAGGGACCTGGGGCCTGGGCCGCCAATGAGGAACAGCGTCTGAGGCTGTCAGCCTCACCGTGGGTCAGACGTGCGGGTAAGGGAGGCCGACGCCGGGTACCGCTCAGGAGGGTGGTGGTGAGGAAGCCGGAGTGCGGCTGTGGGGCTGGACGGGGGACCTACCCACAACCCCTGGCCCTTCTGAGGAGGTGGGGGCGCTGGCGGGCTGGGCACTCTGGCTGTGTCCTTCGTGGGCAGCTTCGGGCCCAGAGTGATTTGGGAGGCTGCCGCCAGTCTGCGGACTCTGGGCTTATCAAGTAAGCTCACTAAGCAGGCGATACTCTGCTACCACACGGCCTCAACTAGGAAAGGACGCTCGTACTATAAAAAGTAATCAGATGTCATCTTTTCCACACTGAGTACACGAGGCTTTATGAAAACCCCGCATACATCCCGGTTTCTCTCCTCTGCTGCTCGCATGATCAGGGCCCCAGCTGCAGGTCAGAGCCGGCGACCTTGGCCAGGGCCCTGGGTGAGAGAGGCGGTCGGAGCGGGTCAGCTCGCAGCACTCGATGCCCACATCTGGGCTGTGCTCCAGACCGGCGGGCCCCGCAGCTGGGTCTCCCGGACCAGCACCTCGTGGGGCCATGGGCCACACTGGTCCCACCACGGGGCTCTGCAGATGGTGAGGGGCCCCTGCCTCTGAGCAGCTGCCACCGTACTCTTCAAGGCTTCCCTGACCCCCAGACTGCATCCTCGCTTCCTCCCCTAAACCTCTGTGCCCCACGTGCCCACAGCAAATGCCACCTGCCTGGCTTACTCGCTAGGCTGCCGTGGGCTGTCCGTCTCCCCTGCTAGCTGTGCGGGGCCCCAAGGCCTCCCTGCCCCATACCGGGAGCTGGCACTCAAGCGTTTGTTGGAAGAATGAAATACTTCTGTGCCGTGAGGGCAGGCACGCCCCTCGTACGCAGGGCCAGGCTACGACGAGCCCCTGCCCTCCGTCAGCCCCTCGCTGCCTCTCCTGCCGATACAGCCCCTGGAACGGCGGCAGCCCTGGGCGCAGCACGGTCCTTCACACCTGCACTGCACACACCCTCCACCTGCCCTACGAGCTCCCCCTGCCCCTTACCCCCTGGGTCCTGGCTGCTCAGCCCTCATAACCCAGGGACAGGCTCCCACCTACGGAGGCCTCCCCTGGCGAGGCAGCGCAGGCGCCACTCAGACCTGTTCTGAGAGCTCTGCGCCCACCTCTGAGGTCCCACGTGTTTATGGGTACTTTAGCACCACTGCTGGTGCCCGTGTCCGGCCCCTGAAGGCAGGATCATCTCCACTCTGTGCACCAGGGCCTGGGGTGCAAGGGCTTGTTTGCTGAGCCCAGGATGGAGGAGCACGGGGTTAGAAGAGCTGACCTCTGCCTCCTGGGGTGAGGCACGTCTCTGGCTGATGTGCAGCCGTGCCCCTGGGATGCATCTATGGTGCTCAGCCCCCCAGCAAGGCGGACACCCGGAAGCCCTCGGGAGACACCTGGCTACACCTGCGCATCCTCGTGTCTAGAGGAGAGGGACAGCAAGTGGATCTGAGTCAGGGATGGGACACCAGGGCCATGGAGGCACTCGGGGCCACGCTCGAGAGCACGGCAGGCCCAGGTGTTCACATGGCTTCACTGGCCACCGTCCTGATACTGGAAACTGACAGGGATTTCTTTCAATTTTTATTAATGTTCTTTTTAAAGATTATCTAAAAAGAAGAAAAAAAAGCTTTCCTTCTTTTAAAGGGATTTTAACGGACAAGTAAAGGAACCACTCCTTTGCTGCTCTGATTGGGGGCGTCCGAGGGGAGGCAGCTTGCTGGCGGGGCTGCAGGAGACAAGCCTGCAATCGAGAAACTGTGGCCCAGTGAAACAGGGTGGACACCAGGGTCTCATGTCGCGGTTCTGACGCTGCGCTAGGGAGTCGGGCATGTGAGCAACGAGGTAATCGCTCCCTGAAGGGAACAGGAGACCAGGGAGTCCTCCTGCCTCTCGAGTCTGGCCGAAATGCACCTGCCCGGACTGCATCCCGCCCAGGAAAAGCAGCGGGATCCAAACGAGCACACGGCCCCAGGCCACAGCCCGTCCTCTGCCACTCCTGCCCCCGTTCCCTGTGCGGTGGTCTCGGCCGGGCACCTGCACGGCGCCGTGTGGACGCGGGCAGCCTTCCAAGGTCACCAGTAAAGCAGGCGGCCTGTGGCGCCTCTGCCAGGGTGACGGGGTTCTAGCTGTGCTGGGCCAACTTTTGACAAGAGGTGTGAGGTCTTTGATGGAAATCTGTGATATTTCTACATCTAAACAGACAAGTAAAAGCTTTCAACTTTATAAAAGTGTTTCGTTCAGCCGCTGACAAACACGGGGGCGGGGAGGGGAATACACTACACAAACCTTTCCGTCTGTCTGTGGGTGTCTACTGCTCTTTTGAGTCTCCATCATGTGTGTATGTGTTGCTCCCAGGCAGGAAGGAGCCTATTATACAAGCTGCCGGGAGGCGCAGCCCTGTTAAATGCCTTTAAATGAAGCAAACACATGAGTATCTGGTGAAGAAACGCATTTTGTAGAGAATTAAACAAACATTTAAAGGTCTGCTCTCTGGGGATCCCTGGGTGGCGCAGCGGTTTGGCGCCTGCCTTTGGCCCATGGCGCGATCCTGGAGACCCGGGATCGAATCCCACATCGGGCTCCCGGTGCATGGAGCCTGCTTCTCCCTCTGCCTGTGTCTCTGTGCCTCTCTCTCTCTGTGACTATCATAAATAAATAAAAAAATTTAAAAAAAAAAAAAAAAAAAAAAAAAGGTCTGCTCTCTAAAGGGTGCGCGCCAAGTGGGACATGAGGGCTCGCGGCTGCGGTCAGGGTCGCCGGCTCAGACCCCCGGGCGCCGCAGGAGACGGGTCGCAAGGCGCTCTGCTGCTGCCTGCGGACCTGGGGGCCACGCACCTTGCGGACCACGGGGCTCCCGTCGTTGATCAGCTGGGCCAGCATCATGGCCACGTTGTGGTCGATGGTGGTCGAGTGGTCGGTCCTCTCTGCGGAGTTGCCCACAAAGGTACCAAGGGCGAAGACCGCCGCGCAGCGCACCTGCAAGAGGGGCCGGGGCGTGGTCACACCATGGGGTGGTTGGCATCTGGCCCCGGCCCAGCGCCACCTGCCCCGAAAAGGCAGCAGAGCACCGCCGGGCACCGCGTGAGCCACCGGGACGCGGCGGGCCCGAGGCCAGGCCGTGTGGCAGCTCGGTGTCGGCCCTCTGCACGCGGCAGCCAGGCCTCAGCATGCTGGCGGCGGGCTCACCTCAGGGATGGGGTCAGAGAGGAGGCTGCAGAGCTTCTCGTGCGCGCTGTCCCTCACGCCACACCACCTGGCCGAGTCAAAGTTCTGCCAGATGCGGCCCAGACAGATGGCCACCCACTGGCGCAGGAGCGGGTGCGGGTCGTTGAGTTGCTCCAGGCAGATGGCGATCAGGTTTCCCTGGAGGCAGGCCTCCTGCAACAAGGCAGACGTCACCCACGTCACCCCCAACCCCAGGGCAGGGGATGGCTTGCGGGGACCACAGCCCCGTTGCTCAGGAAACTCCCACTTGCAGCAGATGCTCGGTTTTCCTCATTCCAGATCCTGCCAGTTTCAGCTCACCCTGCAACGGCGGGCTCCACGAAGGCCCTGCCCGCCCTCGGCGTCCCCTTCTCCGGGAGACCGCGTCATGGACACTCAAGCCCGCAGGGCAGCCGGGGCGGCCACCACACTCACCTGCCCCGTGTTGTAGCTGTTGACGATCACAGCGAGGATGAAAGCCGTCATGGTCCGGTGCTCGGCCTGGAAAAAGGAAGTCGGCCTGGTTTTGCTCTCTTCCCGGTGGTGGAAGCCCATCCCTCCCCAGCACAGCAGAGCTCCCCTCCCTGAGCCCCTGTGATGAGCCAGGTGTGCAAGGTCACGAGGGTCAGCTCTGGTACCCTTGGATTGGAGTCTCCAGACAGGAAAAGCCCTTGTAGGAGGGCCTGGCTCTGCACTGGCCGCGGAGCACAAGGGGTCCCCAAGGTGTGAATGCGGCCGGACGGGACACGTCTGCTGTGCTGCTCCGTGAGCGGAGGGCTGTCCCACCGGCAGGAAGCACCCAACCGCTCACCCCTCAGCCTCATTCAAGCCCCTGGAAGCACACTGTCCTCGCCGAGCACACTGGCGGAAAATGCGTGAGTCCCACACCCTAACTCCATTCCAGCTTCTTCCTTCCAGAGCTTCCATCATGTGGACCTGCGTTCATCCTGCCCTCCTCTGTGGCCCTGCTGCTGTGGGGATCGCTCAGCCGATTTTAACGGTTTTGTGGGGCCTGATGTTTTTAATGTGCACCCTGAGCAGAGTCTGAAGCTGATCCTTCCTGTGCTCGCCCGTGGGTTAGTCAAGGCCGTTACGGTGCCGCCAACTGCGGCCTCCCTCCTCCGGCCTTAACCCCTGGGTTTCCTGATGGCCGTCGTCTGTTTGTACAGCCAGTGCTTACTGAGATCTGGCGACACGTTTGCCAATTCCTCCGTCTTGTGCACTGCGTACATCCCTGTGGGTTCAGATTCCACGTGAAGCATGGTCTTCATAAGGCTCTGCGCTAGGGGTCTGCGTGCAGCTGGCTCTGAGTCTCTGACCACGTGTCCTAAATGTGGGTGTGTAGAGGGTCCTGGAGTGACAGTCCATTTCCTCCAGCACCGGCATCCATCACTCGGTGGAGCTGTCCGCTCCCATCCGGTTTCCTTTGAGATTTCCTACTTCCATCAGGATGAGTCTTTGTGTGGATCTGTTTTTATTTAGCCTCTTCAAGATACTGAGCTGGGGCACCTGGGGCTCTGTGCTTGAGCGTCTGCCTTGGGCTCAGGGTGTGACCCTGGGGTCCTGGGATCGAGTCCCACGTCAGGCTCCCTGCAGGGAGCCTGCTTCTCCCTCTGCCTGGGTCTCTGCCTCTCTCTCTGTGTCTCTCATGAGTAAATAAAATCTTAAAAAAAAAAAAAGATTCACTGTGCTTTTTAAAACTGAAAACTTGTTCCTTTCTTCCTATTGGGAAAATTCTCAGCCGTGGCATGTTCAGGTCCTGGTTCTCCCCGCTGTTCCGACAGTGCACTCTGGCCTCAGGCTGGGAGCAGCGGGACCCCTCCTCACGGGCCTCTGAGCCCCCTTCACGCCGTCTGTTTGCTTCATCCTGGGTGATTTCTCCAGGAATTCTCTCACTCACGGCACTGGTCTGAGTTTACTTCACCCGCAGGGCTTTGAGCGGCAGTGACTATGTCTTCTGTTACAGGTTCTCCCCCCTTGAATCTGAGTATTTACCCAAAGAATCTAGTTGGTCATTTTTGAGGATGAGTAAAAAGGGAAAAACATTATTTTCTCATCACAGGGTAAAAGTACTCCTGAGGACACAACATAATGTATTCCTGAACGTATTTAAACAAATGTGTCATTCAGTCGTCTTACACACACTTACTCATACGGACTTTACAGTCCTGCTCAGAGAACTCTAGGACTCCGGGTCTTGGGTGCTCATTTCCCATCGGTGACTGCCAGTGCTCCTCCCCGCCTGTGGCTGCGGCTCTCGGCTCCGCGCTGTGCGAACCCCAGCAGGAGCCTGTGCCTTTGCTTCTAGGCCCCTGGAAATCCCGGCTGCTGCCCCGGCTGGGACGTGCACACATGGGGCCGTGTTCACAAGCAGGCTCCTGGCTTTCAGCAGCGATCCCTTCTTGCACTGCTGCCGCATGGGCCCCATCCTGAGTGCAGACTCGGTCTGCTGGGCCGGGGACCCCAGGGTCAGTGCTTCCTTCCCACCATGGCTCTCCTCAGACTTCTGGCTTTGGTTTTTGGCATTTGGCAATTTTCTCTTTGGAATTTCACTATAGGTTCCCAACATCGATGGGTCCGGGCCTGACGCTCCACCCGTACCAACTCCGCTCACCACTTCACCATGACTTGTAGCACAGGGCCCTTTCCATCTGGTTGACTATATCCTTGCTCACCCAGAAAAGAGGGAAGCAACTGTTTCCAAACCTCCATGAAGTGTCAACTTTTGCTGCCTAGGATGATGTTGAATTACCACAGTTAAGTTAAAACATGCAGGTACCGTTTGCCTTTTATGCAATGATCCTGTTTTTAATGTCTTCTGGCTTTTCTTCGGCAACCAGCACTTAGTTCAGGACACCAGGGCTGTGAAAACACTTTAAATACACTGGCAAAAGTCAGTTATGTCAAGGAGCGACTCAGGACGTCTGTTTTGTTCTCTCTGCCATGCTCAGAACTGCTACAGGGAAGGAGTCTAGGGATTAATTACAACACATTTGTAGGAGTCGCTGTAAATGCTGTTGTAGATTACTACTCTTGCAGTGTTTTAATAAAACAAAATAATCTGAAACTTAGACATTCACTCTTCTTTCCTCCCCTCCCTCCCTTCCTGCTTGATTCATAAGGCACACGGGCAACTTGTCATGTTCCAGAACCTTCACTGGGCATGTGAGCTGTCATACTGCAGACGTGCAAGCACTCATTAATCTAATTCGGTTGACAGGCTGTGAGGGAGAGTGGCTCCTACTCTATTGTAGAGACGTACGTGCCAGGGAGACAAATGTCAACAACCAAACCAACCTGCGCGCCTCTCCTACTCAGACGCAGAAAGGAAAAAGCCCTGAAAGCAGGTGTTCTCGGGCCCAGGTGAGGCACGTGCCCTCAGCCCGACGTGGCCCCTCCGCCCGCAGGGAGCCCCTCGCCACAGGTACCCCAGAGCGTGACAGGGGAGCAGAGACAAACGACACGATCTCGGGACTGTCGAAGGGGAAGCGAGGGTGGGCTTACTGGCATGTAAGGGTCGGCCAAGACGGACAGGAAGTATTTGTGACCGTTGTCCTTCACCAGGTCAGCTTGGCATGACTGGGGAGAGAAAGAGGGAGAAGCCGTGAGTGCAGGTGCCTGGGAGGGCCCTTTGCTTCCCGTGATGTGTGAAGAATGAACGTGCAGTGAACGTTTTATGTCCTAGTGACTTCCTCAGGCCCAATGTTCGTTTGGTGAAACAGCTCGAACGGCTGCTCGCAGACAGCGTCCTCGGCTATGGCAGAGCGGCTGGCAGCGCTGAGGGGTTCTCTCAATGCCTCCGCCTGCCTGACGGGAGGAGCCCCGGCTGCAGGACCAGCCCCCTGGGAGGCCCCGTTGGCCTCTGCAGCCCCTGCCCACACCCTCCCCCGTGTCTGCAGATAGCCCCTGCTGAAGCTTTCCTTAGGATTTTGCTGGGACTTAGAAACAGGACAATCTGTGTGCGTACAATCGTTATGAACCATTTGTGCCACACTCTTCAGCAGGTGCTTCCTGGGATAGAGGCCCAACTCTTTACCCCAAAGGAGGAGCCCTGAGGGGGTAACCGCAGCGTTAAGTGTAAGCCAACTGTCAGGTGTGCGGCTCTTCCCAACTCTTCAGGCCGCTCCACACCTGACAGCACCTGTGTGCACCAGCGGGGCTGTGGGTCCATGAGCTCAGCACAAGTTCGAGGACCCGCGGGTGCCAGGCACTGGCCTGGTCCTGGATGGAGGGATGACCCACACCCTGCTCAGTTTTTGGAGAAGACCCTGGGGGCTGGGGGGCTCAGGGACAGAAGGGGGTGCCTGTGCTGAGGGATAGCAGTGAGTCTATCCTGTGGACTTTGGATGCTGTGCAGAGGCTTGAGGACAACTGCAGGGTCACAGGGGAGGGTGAGCCGGACCGGAAGGGGGAGGTACATGCACCAAGAGCACAGCGAAGGGAATGACCCCGGAGACGGGAGATGGGAGGAGACGGTTCTGGCAGCATCCGGGCCAGAGGGACTGAGTGACCCAAGTGCTTGGCAGGATCACTGAAGAGGTGGGGAGGTGGTCACAGGCCCTTGGGGAAGGACAGCCATCAGGAGGAAGGTCGACGTACATGCTCCAGAGAGCAGAGTGCAATCCTAGCTGACCTAGATGGGAGTCATGCCCATGTTGGGTGGAAACCAATGCCACAGAGGGGAAGGAGGGTGCTCTGGATGAGGACACAGGAAACAGGAGCCTGGGAACAGGGGGCTGGTGAGCGATGCCCAGGGCGGAGGAGCTGGGACCCCGGAGAAGGGAGCCTAGCTCGGAAGCAGCGGCCGTGTTACCAGAGGCCCTGACGGCACACCAGGCTGGCAGGTTTGGGGGCATCCTGCAAGTGCTGGGTTTTAAGGGGCTCAGACGATCGTGTCCTGGACACTCAGGGTTCAGGTGCATAGCATCAAGAAAGGTTTCTGCTTGCACGGAGGAGACCTAAAGGCAGAGCTGGAGGCAAGAAGCTAGGTCCCAGGCCGGGCTGCTCCCGTCGCTACCTGCTGGAGCCATAATGTAAAAATCGGTGCTCAACTCGTGGAGTCGAAGGTAAACACGTGGCATAGGCACGAGCCTCTGAGATGGATACACAAATCCTGGACGCTCTTACGCTTGGAGAGACTGACCCTTGGAACGCGGTCACGATGCTAAGTGGGCTCCAGGCCTGACACCCGGAAGGACTGATCAGCAGCACTTGGGGTAATGCGTCCCCAGAGACGTGGAATCTCACCCGCTGCATCCAGGGACAAAGGCCATTATCGCAGGAGTGAGGACAAGCAGCTGAGGAAGGGCGCTCCCAGCAACGGGAGGAGAAGACCACGTGCTCCCCGCCGCTGGCCGACCGAGTCCCCCCGGCCCACGCCGCCCCAACACGGCCTGCTGCCGGGTGTTCCGTCCTCGCACTGATACACCGATGGGGAGGCCTCAGCTCAGCAGTGCAGGTGGGAGCTCCGCGGGCTGGGGGGCGGGGGGTCAGGAAGCAGTGGGTGCCAGCAACTCCGGGCGGCAGGCTGATGCCCCAAGAGCCAGGGAGGCCAATCAAGTGCGCAGTTTGCGGTAATACCACGGGGACTCCCTGCTCTGAATGGAGGTGTGACGGGAGAGCGACAAAGACGGGAGCACAATGTCCTCTCTGTAGAGAGAGGACAGGTCCACAGGGGCCTGGGAGAGAACAAAGGCCGAGCGGCCGCCTCCGAGAACAAAGGCCCCTCCCTCTCTTTGCTTAACAGCAGAGCTTCGACAAGGCACATCAAGGCCGACACGTTTACAGGGGAGCTCCTCCAGCGCGCCTCATCACACAGCACCACAGGGTCACTAATTCTCGCCCTACTAATTCTGCACCGAGGCGTGTGCCCCAGCGAAGTGGTCACGCCAGGACCGCCGACAGCGCCATCTCTCCAAGGGCCTCCTTCCCTGGGGGTCCTCAGCCGGGGTCTCTTGCCAGCTGGCTCAGAGCTTGCTCAGACTTTCACCAACTCAGCCGTCTCACCCCCGCCCTCGGTCCACACCGCAAGCAGGGACCTGGGACACACGCGCCCCGGCAGACTGCCTCATAAGAAGGAAGGAAACACGAGGCCTTTCGACAACAAAGGCACAGAAATGCAACCCACGGACGCACACTTTGCGCAGGCTCAGTGGAAAGCCCCGTGGAGCCTCAGGGCTCAGGCAGCTGAGACTCCCCCTTGGCAGCTGCTTCCCCAGCCGTGTCTGTCACCCCCAGATCCAGCTGCAGGCACGACACACGTAGGCTGGAGGGGAGGCAAGGGCACAAGTACAAAATGGCCTTTCCAACTGGCCCCTGCCCACCACACGCAAAACCAACTCTGACGTGCTTTTAATTCTTGCTACAGCTCTGGTTCTCCTCTCTCGGGATCTCAGGGAGTTTAAAACGAGGGATGGGGAAGTGAGGAAGAGAAGCAGAGCCACAGGGAAGGGAGTGCACGTTTCACTGTGGCACCAGGCGAGGGCACGGTTTGCAGGGCCGCAGGGATGGCTTTTGTGAGCCTGAGCGTACGAGGCGAGGCGGGTGGGATAACCTGGGAGCCCTCTTCATCCTCCTCCACGCAGCTACCCTCTGTTCCACGGGTGCTCGAACATGGATGGGACAGCCCTGAGCACCAGTGGGCACGGCTGCGTGTGACGTGCTCTGAACCCGGAGAAACCCACCCAGAGGGAGAGTCATGCTTCCCGTCCACATGGGTCCTGGAGCTCAGGCCGACGTAAGAGAAAAGACCCAGAGTGGGCTGTGGGGTGGCAGTTCCCCAGGTGCCGGGTACCAGGTGCCCACAGAGATGGCGGGGTGGTGGGATGTGCACACGCTCAGTTGTAGCAAAGGCGCAAGGTCATATAACCAGAGGTGCCTGAGAAAATGAGACCAGGGCAGGACTTCTGCTTACTGGTCACAGGAGCTCACAGCACCTCACAAATTCGGCAGCAGGTCCACTGGCAGCTACCCTGGGACCCCCTTGCCTCCGCACGCCTTGCGCCCTGGTGACGTGTCATGTCCCCCTCTGCCCCCCACCCCCCCAATGCCAAAAATGCTTAAATATATGGGGCAGCTGGCTGGCTCGTCTGGGTGAGCCTGTGACTCTTGATCTCGGGGTTGTGAGTTCAAGCCCCACACTGGGTGCAGAGATGACTTAATAAGTAAACATGGAAAAAAAATATTCTTGCACTGGATGCTCTTGTGTCAGAGGTAAACCTCGGAATGAAGACACACCATGTGTGTTGTAAACAACTGGGACCAATGGGAAAAATCACTGGCACATGTGAATGCTTTCACACTTTCAATCTACTTTTTTAGTACATGTTCCAAAATTTGTAAATATATTTACAAGATGAAAAATCAAAATGCTACCGAAAGGCAGAGATGGAGAAGTCGGCTCCCCTCCTCTGTCTCTGCAGGGGTTGCAGAGACTCAGCATGATTATACATTAATGTGGAGAAGGGACATCTGGATACAAAGCGAAAATAAATGTGAAATAAGATACAAGTGTAAACCTCCCTCCACCACTAGTGTAAGTGCTTTATTAGTTTCTTATTGATTCTCCCGATTTTTCTCTACGGAAACCTAGGGGACGTGAACACAGAGACCAAGCCACCCTTTTCTTAAATGCGAGGACCACTCCCTCTCTGTACGACAGCCTGGCCACGTGGGAAGTGTCTTTTCCTCGCAGTGAGGAGAGCGTGGCTCGGTCAGGCCCACGGGGGCAAGGCTGTAAATTCCCACAAGCAACATGGCCCCGTCGCGGGACAAATGCATCTACCGACTTGCAGTGCGTCCTGCCGTGAGACACCTGAGGGCTCGCCCATCTGAGAAGTGAAAACCCGTATTTGGTGCCACCCTGCTGCACCCGTGCCTCATGGTGGAAGGACTCCCTTCCCCTACATGTAAGTAGTAAGTAAGGCTCACTTGTATTTCTCTTTCTGGGAATTGCTAGGTCATGGTCATCTTTTGACCAATTCTCTGCTGGACTGTCAAGTGTTGTTCTTCATTTCTTGGAGCTCTTTACATATGATGGCTGGTTTTTCACCAGGGAGAGTTTTAAATACCATCCCCCTCCAATTTTTTGTCTTAAGACTTTGCTAGTTTTTTCCCCCATGCAAATGTTTTATTGTTATGCAACCAAATCTATTAATTTTCAAAGACATGGAGACTTTAAATCATGGTTGAAAGGACTAATCACTCTAAGATTAAAATAGAATTTGCCTGGGTTTTCTTCTACTGCTTTTATTCTTCATACTTAAACAACCTATCTCTTTAAAGTCAATTCTGATGTTTGGGGTGCACAGTCGGATCACTAGCTACCCTCACACCAGAAATTCAGGAGCCCATCATCCTTGCTGCACTGATCTGAGCTGCTGACTCGACTACACAGTGCCGTGCGCGCACTGAGACCTATCTCTGTGGAGCCCATTTGTCTGCCTGTCTGTCCATGATCTGTCCAACCCCACGTCACTCTTCATTGTTGAGGCTTTGTCCTAAGTTTTGATGCCTGGTAGGGTTAGCTCCTTCCCATTTTCCTTCCTATTCAGAGTCTCCCTGGCGATTCCTATTCATTTCTCCACAGGAAGTGCAGAGCGTGTCTGTCTAGTTCCAGAGAAGAGGGAGGGGGAAAAGGAACCTGCTGGTAGTTTTATTGGGATTGTATTAAAGCTTAAATTAATTTAGGGAACACTGACATGCTGACGATGACGAATCCTTCTGTGAATGCGCAGCGCATGTTTTCATTTGTTCGGGTAGATTTCTGCGTTCCTCAGGAATGTTTTACGGTGTTCGTGTCTCAGGTTTATCCCCAGATTTAGGGTGCACGTACCTTCCTGTGATGTCTGTACGTTAATCTTGAGTCCCCTGCCTCGTAGCGCCCCTCATTAGCAGCATCGAATGGACTCCACTCGGCTTTCCAGGTGCATCGTGTGTCAGCTGCAGTGGTTTACTTCTACTTTTCTAGTCTCTGTGCCTTTAGTTTTGGCCTCTGCATGACGGTGGCTTTTCATTCTGCTTGCTTTTTGTTTTCTGGGTTTCTCTGTTAAGTATGATGCTGGCTTTGGGGCTGATACCAAACTATTTTCGATGTTCGAGAAGCAGCTCAGGATGCTCTTGTATTGTGTGGTTCTCCTCCTTCACAAGATCGATGTTGGCCTTCTGCTTACTAACGTCTCGAGGATGACAGGGAGCCAGCCCCGCACCTGGGAGGAGCCCGTTGGGCAACACGGTGCTGTCCCTTCGGGACGCTCTGCTGGGTACAGGGGCCTTGTGGTTTGCTTTTGTGTGTGGACTTATTCAGTCTTTTGTGTGTGGTGACACATATGAAACATAAAATTCACCATTTTATCCATATTTGAAGCATACGGCTGGGTGGCATTTAGGCACATTCACGCAGTTGTGCATTTTAGATTTGGGCATCGGTGCCCCATGTGCCCCGGGAGCAGCCCGGTGCTGCTTGCCTTCCTTCCGCTGCTCCTGGGGGGTGAAGGCTGCTGGGGTTCTGCAGCCCCGGGGGTGGCCGTGCGGCCAGGTTCTCTCTGGCCCCTTCCCTGGTCTGTGTAGGGAAGCTGGCCTGTTTGAACCTTCCACTTCTTCGCAGTCAGTTTGATCAGTTGTAGTTCCCTGGAATTACAAGTGTGCTGTATCCAGGCTATGGCTGCATTTTCAAGGATGCACAAAATAATCTCATGAGTCACCGTGCTCTTCTTCCTGCGGTTCCTCCTCCCTTGTCCCTTCCTAATGGCGCTCTGTCCCCTTCATCAGGTAACCTGATTTCCCCCCAAGAAATAGCTTTTCATTTACTGTTAAGTTTTTATTTTATTTTTTTTGCGAACTCAGAAAAGTCCTTTGATCTTTTACCAGCTTTTTCCTGTGTGTCTAGAGCTCCTTCTGTTTCACGGTGTCATCCTAGCAGGCTGCTTACTCTTCTCTGCTTCTGTCAGGTGGCATGGGGACGTACGGTTGCCATGTTCTTCTCTGAATGTGGCTTTAGCTAGAGTCCGTGGGTCTGATGGGCATTACTTTCAATATCTGTGTTTTTGGAGACTCTAGTTTTGTTCCATATTTTTCCTTTGACACAAGACCAAAGGCAATTGCTTTAAAAAAAATAAAATTCTAGTTGGAAGGCTTATTTTGTTTTCAGTTACTGTTATTCATTTCTGATCCTACCATGCACACTGTCTGTACTATTGCTGCTTTCTGAAAAAATTTTATAAGATTTCTATATATTTGAGAGAGAGAGAGAGAGCACGTGCACACACATGCACTGGGGGAGGGGGAGGGGGAGAGGGAGACTCCCCCTGAGCAGGGAGCCTGACGCAGGACTGGATTCTAGGACCCTGAGATCATGACCTGAGCCAAAGGCAGAAGACCCCAACCAACTGAGCCACCCAGGCACCCTTACTTTTTGGAAATTCTTAAAAGTTTCTCTTGTGACCTAATAGATGGCGAGTTCCCTGCGTGTTCTTAGGTCTGCCCTACTTGTACGTCTATCTTATTCTTAACAAAAGCAGCAGCAAGAATCTAAGTGCCTGGGCCCTACTACGTGCCCTGTGCCCCGGAGACATAGCCCAGCACCGGCTCTGCATCGCCACCTCAAGAGGAAGTGGTTGGAACTCCCATTTTGATACACGGAGGCCAAAGTCAGAATAGGCAGTGACCTGCCGAGGTCCGTGGGGGGCAGAGCCGGAGCCCCAAACCAAGGCCGGTCCAGATTGCGTGCACCTTTATCACTTCCCTTACGGCAGAGGCTTTTTTTTTTTTTTTAATTTTATGTATTTATTCATGAGACACACACACACACACACACACACACACACACACACACACAGGCAGAGACACAGGCAGAGGAAGAAGCAGGCTCCATGCAAGGAGCCCGATGTGGGACTTGATCCTGGGACCCCAGGGTCACACCCTGGGCCAAAGGCAGCGCCAAACCGCTAGGCCATCAGGGCTGCCCACTGAAGAGGCTTTTAAAGTCCATCCTCTCCATTCTCTCGGTGGACAGGGGACACACAAGCTTCCAGTTGGTCACCTAATTCTCTCCCTGACGGCTGTGGACGCTCCCACCCTGGCGGAGCTACGTGGCTCAGAGGCTCCTACCCGGCGGCAGGGTCGGGCTGCTCCTGTTCTGGGCCTGGAAGGCTGCTGTTTCTACCAGAGGAATACAGGGAGGGAGGAGGAGCTGCAGGACGGCCCTCGGCGGCCTATTCCTCCCACCCTTAGGTCCAGCTCCCCAAAGGCAGCCAATCTCAATTCTTTTGGAGAGGTTTTTACGAGTTTACGTCTAGCTTTCAAAATAATGGCTAGTCTTTTTTTAGCAACTGTAGACATCTACTGCTCCATCATGGAAGATGAGGATTTCGCTTTTGCACTTCGGACTTTGTTTGCCCCAACTCTCCAATACGATCTTGCCGTAGCCACTGGTGAAGTCCACACTTAGCGTGTTACACAGAAGCAAACCTTTCTCACCGGTGAGTCCAGCTACGTGTTCGATTACATTTCCTCACCATAAACCTATTGTTTCGCTTTTTTTTTCTAATGCTTCTGGGGACGTCGGGCCATCCCTCCCCTCAATTTTGCACCTGCTCAGCCTATTGGATAACCGTCAGCTCCTGCATCTCCATCCACCTGGCCCAGGGGAACTCTGCTCTGCTCTGGGTGGTTCTGGTCTAGGCCGAGGAGTGGCTCCATCCCAGAGCTGGCCCTTCTGCTGGACTGGCCCCCGTGTTTCCTGGAGCTCATCTGAGATTCCTGGACTCCTTTGAACGATCTGATTAATTTCTATAGCATTGCTCTACTCGTATCCCAGCCAGGCCCTAAAACTGTCCCCGAGGGTCATGCTCAGCCCTGACCACTTGGTGCTGACTGCCCAGCAGCAGGATGGGCAGCGGTGATGGAGAAATGCTTCTGGACCAAAATGTCGTCTCTTGGTCTTCTCCCCCTCACACCAGGCGCTTGCAGGCAGAGTTTGTTTTCACCATGTGTGTCTCGGCTCCAGGCCCTCTGTCCCCCACTGGAGGCATCAGAGCATCCTTCAGGTACAGCCTCTCAGGGCGGCCCTGCCGGCCTCCGGATCTGCTTCTTGCTTCTTTCACTGGACGTCCTGCATCACGACCTCTGGGTTAGCTCTTCCCACTCACCCCCGCTTTGCTACACTCTCAGCTCTTTGAGGACGAGGACCCTATATTATTACCCTGTATGGTCCCCAAATGTAGCACAACCTGGCTCCTATCAGAGGCCTACAAAGCATTTGCTGAAGGAATAAAAAAGCCAATGTGTACACAGAGAAGTATTACAATTCCTAATCACAGACGCTAATCACACCCAGTAACTGCTTCCAGTGTGGACGTTTGAGTCCACACGTGCCACCCGTGAAAGGAGGAAGGAACGAGAGGCAGAGCCAGGAGAGCAAGGCCTGGCCTCTCCTCGCCTGTCTTGCGGGCTTGCACCCAGAGCCTGGAGCCCAGGGCACTGCCAGGTGCGGCCTCACAATCCAAGCTGGTGCTTCCCGGACCATGGAGAAGCCCAGCCTTGACTGCAGACTCCCCGTATCAAAACTGCGGTTGCCCTCTCCCTAAACATGTAAGGCTGGAGTCCCGTGGGCTGTGCTCTCAGGCTGACCAGCACCCTCGTCCCCATCCTCGCTCCGATCAGCTCTGCAGAACCAGCGATTCAGCCCAGCCTGACAATGAATCACGGGCCCCTGAGTCATCACCCAGAAAAACGGCCTCTCTCTCAACTGCCCTTCGTGTCGGGCTGACGCTTCACCTCCTTTCACCAGGAAGTCCCCTGCAGCCTGAGTCACAGCGCCCGTTCCTGCTGCCAAAGGGTGATCTGTCACCTTCCCGCCCGCACCCAGACCTGTCCGCCTGTAGCGGGGCCCAGTGGCCTGACGGTGAGCGGGGCTGACAGCCTCCAGCCTCCTCCTGCTGCTCTCCATCTCACTCCTGGAAATCCAGGGCCATCCGAAAGCAACGGTCTCCTCCTGCCACAGACAGACAGACATACTCAGCGGCCACCCAGCCTCTCACCAAAGTGCACATCTGGCTGGACCTGGCCTCTTCCCGGGCAGATGGCCTCCAGGGCCTGAACCGGGGCTGGAAGGGGCGGCCCTGGCTCCTGCGACGTGGGGGGCGGGGGCTCTGCTTTCTGGGTCTACAGCTGTCCAGGGCCCCTCGAGGGTGGACCTGCATCTCCCTGCAGTAAAGCCCTCTGTTAGGGCCTCCGACACGCAGCCGTCTCATTTAACTAGGAGGGCGCCGTTCTGCATGACAGCTGTGTTTTATCAAACAATAAAAACAGCAGCTCAAATCCACTTACACAGCACCTCCTGGCTGACTACAGCTTCTCTGTGTGACATGCAAACTCGTGCTCCTCGATGCTGAAACTTTATTTTATCTAGACTTTAGTTTATTTTCTGCACTTTATAACCTATAGTTTGGAAATTAAGTGGATCATCGAAGCAATTCAATTACTGACATCACAATGGGGAGGCGGGGAGGATAAGCAACGTTCATCAAGGGCCCACAGCAAGCCAGACGTGGAGCTGCACCTTTCCTGGGCCTCGGTGCCGCTGCTGCACACCTGCCGTGACAGGCCTTCCGCTCCGCCTGCCCGCAGGGGCCGGGCCGCAGGGCAGGTGGCAGGTGCAGTCGGGGAACTGAGACACACAGTACACGAAATCCCAGGAGTGCAAAAGCAAAACAAAACAACTCCACCACCAAACCTTATACAATAAGCCTAACCCAGCAATAAGGGAGAGAAATTAAAAGAACGATACTCAGATTTAAAAAAAGTAATAATGAAAGTGAGTAAAGGAATCATGGTTGACCTGGGACCCAAAGCCGGTCACATCCTCCATGCAGGGGGATCGGGGCAACATGGGGAGGCACCCCAGCTGGGTGGCGTGGTCTCATCCTTGGTGACGAGTCACACTGAGTGCACAGACAGACCTGCGCTGTGAGGTGATGAGGGGGCCCGTGAGCCCTGTGCTCTTCCTCCCAGAACTAATTGCTGCGGCGTAGTCTCCACAGAAACATCCCGATGGAGGGACGGCCCCAGCACCCCCACAACTGCTGGGCCACCCGAAACCAGGGATGCCCAGAGGCGCCTGGGGAGATGTGACGCCAGGAGAACCAAGGAGAGCCGCACAAAGCGTGGACTCTGGCTAATAACGACAACGTGCTGACACGGCCTCCTTAGGATTCCACCCGCAGGGGAAAGTGGGGGTGGGCTGTACGGGGCTCTATTTACCGTCTTGGGGTTTCTGTAAATATCACCTAAGGAGCAGTTTCTTAAGAGAAAACCTGTAGGGAGAAGGCATTCGGAGACGGAGCAGCGGCGGGCATGGGGCGAGGTGTGCGGGGGCCCGAGCGGGCCAGCCCCTGGCAGGCACCGGCCGGCAGGAGGGCAGGCTCTGGACTGCAGACTCTCTGGCCGTCCTGGTCACCCTCAGAATCTGGTGACGCGGGTCCTCACAGGATGGGAGAGAGAGCTATGGCCGCTCATTTTCTCAATTGAGCTTTGTGTGTGAGGCTGCAGGGGGCGGTGGGAGAGGGGGTGCAGGTGCAGGAAGCGAGGCTGGTGGCATCAGAGCCGAAGAGCAGCAATGGGCCTGCTCTGCAAAGAGCGGAGCGCGCTTGCGGGACCTGGGACACAGAAATGAGATTCTGCTCAGCCTCTTTCCGCTTTTACTCACAGAGCCTGTTCCTTCCTGGCCCCGTGACAGCTTCACACACGGTGAAGCCCTCTGGACCCCCAAATTTGGATCGGCTTTATAAATATGACACAGAACGTTTTCCCAAGCTCTCGACAATGTGCCCTTGGCACCCTGGTGGCACTCTAAATAAAACTTTATTAACGGTAACTTGGAAAAGTCTGCCTGAGTTGCACACTGACAGCGTCTGCGAGAAAAATCCCAATTAACCGCAGCTTAGCTTACAGGAGCGTCTAAGTGACCTTCTCCTCCCCACCCCGCAGCCCCCAATGTGGTTAATTAGCAGAAAGGGGATAACGAGGGGTCTGAGGGACGACCCAAGCATGGCCACCAGCACCCTCTCGCAGGGCCACCCGCGGAGAGCGCAGGTTGGGCCACATTTTATGTTCTTTCTCATCCTCCGGTGATCCCGCTCTTGACGTGTGACCCCTCCCCCCCATCCCACAACCTGAAGGACAATTTAATTTAAAATGAATATTCTGCAACGTTTGCTTTCTCCCTCTCCCCTCCCCTGTGCTTGTCTGCACTTTCTCAAAGTTGCAGATGGCGTGACGCTTTGCCTGGAAACTCTCCTAAGAAAAAGGACATTCTCTTACATAACCGCAAAACCACGATCACACTCAAGAAATATGGCTTCGGTACCACACTATTATCTGATGTTCAGTCCATATTCAGATTTCTCCCAACTGTCCGAACAATGGCCATTCACAGCTTTTGGTTCGGGGTCCGGGGTCCAGACCTGCACTTCCTGGTCATACATTATGAGTCTTCATCTGGAACAAGCTCCCCAGATTTTGTTCTCTTTCTTGGATTGAAAAATCTAGAAGAGGTGGTACAGTTGTCCATAGACTGTTTCACAATTTGAAACTTTTAGCATCCCTACTGAGGTCAAAGTGATAAATGGAATCTGCACGTTTATAAGCACAGATTTTGGTAACTGTGGCCGTATGTCCTCACCCAGGGAGCCGTGCCGACAGTCAAGGTAAGGGGATTTCCGCCCTCAGAAGTTTCCTTGTGCCCCTCGGGAACCCCTCCTCCCCAGGCAGCAGCTAATCTGTGCTATCTAGGATTTTACATAAATGGGGTCGCATAGTATACACCCTTCTTCTCCTGGCTTCTTTCACTCAATGTAACTATCTTGGGGCGGGTATATTCCTTTTTCTTGGCAGAGTAGCATTCTGCTGTGTGGACAGATCACCGTTGGCTTACTCAATGACCAGTCGATGGTCACTTGGGCTATTCCCGGTGTTCGGCTCTTACAGATAAAGCTGCTGTAACACTGTGCACAATTTTTAACGGATGTATGCTTTCAAGAGACCAGAACCACTTCCCAGGGCAGGGGTGCCACCTGCATTCCTCCGAATCTGTGCCCACAGGGGACACAGTCTTTTCGTTTCAGACATTCTAATGGGCGCGTGCTGGTGTCTGACTGGTTTTACCCGCCGTGTGCAGAACCACGTCCAGCATCTTTCCAGGTGCTTCCTTGCCAGCAAACTACTTCCTTAGTGAAATGTCTATTTAAACCCTTTGCCCATTTTCTGGTCTGTGTGTTTGTTTTCATATTGTGTTTTGAGAGTTCTCGATATAATCTTACTATGAGTTTTTGATCCAATAAATGATGTGCAAATGTTTTCCCATTTTGAGGTTTTTTTTTTTAAGGTTTTATTTATTTGTTTGAGAGAGAGAGGCTGAGCAGGGAGCCTGATGTGGGGCTCCATCCCAGGACTTGAGCCGAAGGCAGATGCTTCACCCACTAAGCCACCCAGGCACCCCTTAAGTTAATTTTTTAATGTGGTACCAGGTGTAGACTGCGGTTCACTTTTTTGCACATGGATGTCCAATAGTCCCAGCACTGCAGGACGAAAACCTGCTCTGTTCTCCGTTGAGCTGAACTATTTGGATCTTTGTTGAAAATCAGCCGACCACATATGTAGGGGTCTACCCTCGACTTCTCATTTGGTTCCACTGATTTATTTGTCCATTTTGATGCTGCTTTCAGCTCTACTACAGACGTAGGTAAGTCTTAAAATCAGATAGTGCTAGTTGGTACTAGCCCTTTAACTTCTTTCTTTTCTTTTCCTTCTCTCTTTCTTTCTTTCTTCTTTCTTTCTTTCTTTCTTTCTTTCTTTCTTTCTTTCTTTCTTCTTTCTTTCTTCTCTGTTTAAAGAAGCTGTTTTGGTTATTTTAGGTTCTTTGCATTTCCTTGTGGATTTTCGAGTCAGGACCCATGACAGGATCTCTCCATTTATTGAGATTTTCTGTAATTTCTCTTGCCAGTTTGTGGCTTCAAGTATACAAGTCTTGTGTCTCTTTTCCTGGGATCCATTCCTAAATATTTCATATTTCCGATATTGTTATAAATGCTTTTTACCTTTTTTTTAAAGATTATTTATTCATGAGACACACACACACACACAGAGAAAGAGAGAGAGAAAGAGAGAGAGAGAGAGAGGTGCAGAGACACAGGCAGAGAGAGAAGCAGGCTCCATGCAGGAAGCCTGATGTGGGACTCGATCCCGGATCTCCAGGATCACGCCCTGGGCCAAAGGCGGCGCTAAACCACTGAGCCACCAGGACTGCCCAGTTTTTACTTAAAAAAAAAAAAAAAAAAAAGTATTCATGGGAAACACAGAGAGGCAGAAACACAGGCAGAGGGAGAAGCAGGCTCCATGCGAGGAGCCTGATGTGGGACTTGATCCCGGGACTCCAGGATCATGACCCAAGCCAGAGGCAGATGCTCAACCATTGAGTCACCCAGGCGTCCCTGCTTTTTACTTTAATTTCAACTTTTCGTGGTTGATCAATAGTAAATATAAATAAAATAGATTTTTGTGTGTTGACCTTATAACCTGCAATTTACTAAGCTCATTCACTAGTAGGTTTGTGGGCTTTTTTTTTTTGTGTGTGTGTGTGTGTGTGTATGTGTGTTTAAATAGATTCAATCAGTTTTTTTACAAAAAGAATCATGTTGACTGAAAAGGAAGACAGCTATGCTTTTTCCTTTCCAACCAGGACACCTCTGTTTCTCTTGTACTACGGGGGCTTCCGGTACCCGCTGGAGAGAAGTGACGGGGGCTGCCACCTAGTCCTATTCCTGATCTTAGACTTGCACCATGAAGTGTGATGTTGGCTGCAGCAGTTTCTGTAGATGTTGTTTGTCATGCTGAGGAAGTGACTGGTTTGCTGAGAGCTTTTCAAAAAAGTCTGAAATAGATTTTAGGTTTTGTCAAATGCTTTCTTTGCGTCATGTTTGAGAATGGTGATACAGCTTTTGCTGTTACTTTTGTTAATATGGTAAATTTCAATGATTTTTTTTTTTCAGTCATTAAACCACCTTACACTCCGAAATAAATCCCACGGGGTTATGGGTCATGAGTTATCAGCCTTTCTACATGTGGCTGAATTTGATTTACAGAGGTTTTGTTTGGAATGTGTGTGTCAGTCTTCACGAGGGACACAGTCTATAATGAGTCTGTCTGGGCCTGGCGTCGGGATAGTCCCTGCTGGTCTCACCTGACGACACACGATGGTGCTCGTCCGACAGCCATTTCCTCAGTGGCGTGCTGGAATTCACCAGTGGAGCCACCTCGGCCCGGGGCTTTCTCTGTAGGAAAGTTTTAAACTACAGATCCAGTTTCTTTAACAGACACGGTGCTATTCCGACTCACTTCTTACGTGAGAAGCTCCACTCTCTCATTCAAGGAGTGTCTGTTTTTTTCAAAGTTCTCCAATATCTGGGCATCGTGTTGTTCGTAATATTTGTTTGCTATTCCCTTCATGTCTCTAGAAACTTCCGGATGCCACTGCTCATTCCTGATTTGGGAAGTGGTGTCTGTTTCTCTTTCTGTGCGGCCACTTGGGGAACAGGACAGATATACCTCAGGACATATGTGCCTCAGAACTAGAAAGCAGAAGGGCCCTCCCATCCAGTGACTACGCGAATGGGCGTATAACCAGAGGAAAAGAAATCTGTATGTTTATTCATTTTATTGGTCTGCTCTAAGAACCAGCTTTCAGTTGAACAGATTTTCTCTACTGCTTTTCTGCTTTCTTTTGCACTGATCTCCACTGTGATTTTTATTTCTCTTTTCCTACTTCCTTCGGGTTTAATCTGCTTTTCTTTTACTAACAGCTCAAGGTTGAAGCTGAGACCAATGATTTAAACCTTCCCTCTGCCAACAGAGGAGGTTTCCCACTGGCACTGCTTTACTGTGCCCACAAATCCTGATGCTCTGTTTTTACTTCCCTTTAGACGCTTCTGAAAATAATTTTATTTCACGGGTTTTATTTTTTCCTATCAACGCTTATATAATAAATCATAGTAAACTTTATCAGTATAAACTGAATGTTGTATTATAAGCATATATTTTTTCTACCTTTATTGATTTATAATGGACAAGCAAAAATATATATGATTTTTGTATATTCAACGCAACGGTTTGATACACACACATACTGTGAAACGATCACCAGAATCAAGTTAACATCCATGAATTCTCATAGTCCCTTTCTGTGTGTGTGTGTGTGATAGGACACCCTCTCTTAGCTTCCTTGGGGTGCATGACACAGCATGACTGCTACAGTCACCACACTGGATGTCAGCTCCCCAGGTCAGTGGAGAACTGGTAGTGTATACTCCTTGGCCTGCGTGCCCCCACTTGCACCCCCTGCAGCCCCGGGAACCACTGCCCCACTCTCTGGCTATATCAGTTCCATTTTCTTAGATTCCACAAATGAACGAGGTCAGCTGGCATATGTCTTTCTCTGTCTGGCTTATGCCATTTAGCACAGTGCCCTCCAGGTTCAGCCATCTGGTCACAAATGGCAGGATTTTTTTTTGTTTTTAGGGCTGAGTAATGCTCCAGTGTGTGTGTGTGTGTGTGTGTGTGTGTGTGTGTGTGTGTTTTCTTCATCCACCATTGACGTGTTAATGGGCACGTGGGCATTTCCATGCTTGGCTACCATGAATGATGTTGCCATGAACATGGGGATGCAGGTCTTTCCACAATAGGATTGCATTTCCTCTGGTTAAGCACCCAGCAGTGGGAATGCCCATCGATGAGCAATCCCCACGCTGCCTTCCACGGTGACTGTACCAGGTCACGCTCCCACCAGCGGTGCTTGTTTTGTTCCCTTTTCTCCATGTCCTCACCAACGCTTGATAACTCTTGTCTTTATCATGGTGGCCAATCTGACAGGTGTGAGGTGGTGTCTCACTGTGGTTTCCATTTGCATTTCCCTGGTGATGAGGGATGGGCCTGCTGGCCATCTAGGTGCCTTCTTCGGTGGAAAAATGTCTATTCAGGTCCTCTGCCCATTTTTTAACTCAATTGTTTGGGATTTTGTAGTTAAGTTGCAGGAGTTCCTTATATATTTTGGGTATTAACCCCTTGTCAGATAGACGGTTTGAAAATAGTTTCTCCCATTCCACAGGTTGCTTTTTCTTTTAGCAAACTGTTTCTTTTGATGCGCAGAAGCTTTTTAATTTGATGGAGTCCCCTTTGTGTATTTTATAAATACATTCTCTTACATGAATATTTATGTTACTTATGGAATTTATAGAACATTTACATATTTCAATGTTAAATATTCTATATATTTTATATTTAATAAAATTTATATTTTATAATATAATCATTTAAAGATGACTTACTGAAATGTGTACTACTTAGTTTCCAGGTATTTGGTGGAAGTTTTCTTTTCCTCCACGGTTGACGGTTAGACTCCACGGTGGCTACAGGGCACACTGTATGATTTCTGCTCGTCTACTTTGTGGAAGTCGGTTTCAGAGCCAGGCTGTGCTCGGTGCTGCTGGCCCCTGGCGAGGACATGTGTTCGGCTGCTGCAATGGGGGGCGGCTTCGGTCCCCCTGGCCACGTGCTCCCTCCCCACTCATTTCCCTCCTACTTGCTGGGCCGTTTACTGACAGAGGAGCCTTGACTTCTCCAAGTACAATGATGGATTCTCTGCTTTTTGGCAGCTCCCCTCGCTTTCCTTTCACGTGTTCAGAACCCTGCCGTTACGTGGGTCAATACCCAGGGCGGTCCTGCTCCCGTGGCACATGGGGTCCGAGAGCACTATGTGCACTGATCTCCTTTACCGCCCGTGACGCTCTCTGCTCCTAAACCTGCTTTCGTACAATACGGGCATCCCGGCCTTCTTCACTTAGTGGAGATGTCGAACGCCTTCTGCTTTTAACCTGGTTGTGTCTTTATGTTGAAGCGCATTTCTCGTAGGCAGCACGGGGTTTGTTCTTGCTTGTTAGGACAGTCTGACCATCTCTGCTTTTACCTGGGGTTAGACCACGTACACGTGAGGCTGACACAGTTATGTACAAATCCATCCACCTGTGTTTTTCTATTTGTCCCATCCAGTCATTGTTCCCTCCACTTCACCTTCTTTCGTGTTCCTTGTACATATTTATGACCCCAGGTTACCCCTGTGGGGGCTAACTGGCTTTCTCTCTATCTGTATAAATAAAATCACAGTGATGGCATGAAGGCGCGTGGTGGCAGTGCTTCGCAGGAAGGCTCAGAAGCTGACCAGCATTTCTCCAATTTCTCCCCCAGCCCCGTTTCTCTACTGTGACCACGCACCTTACAGACCCCACAGCGCCCGTGATTACTGCTTGTTCCACCAGCTGACTATCTTTGACAGGGATTGAAGCCGCAGAAAGAAGTCATGCTTCCTCGTGGAGCGCCCCTCTGGTGCTTCTGTCTCCAGTGTTAGAGATCCCCTCGGTGGGCACAGAAGGCCAGGCCGGCGGCTCCTCTTCGGGGACGTCAGGGCACCAGCCCCCCGTGCCCTCCTGGCGGCGTTCCTGGCCAGTAACCGGCCGCCGTCCTCCTTCTTCTTGTTCCTCTGTTCTCCTTGGTGGGCTGCTTCCGACTTCTTAAATTCATTCTGTTTTCTAGCAATTGGATGATGACTCAGGGAGGTTTTCTTCATATTCCTTGTGTGGGGGGTTCACGGAGCTTCCCGGGTCTCTTGGTTTGTTGTTTTCATTAAACCGGAAAATATGGACATTTCTTAGTCAACATTTCTTCAAATATTTTTCCCGCAGGCCCGTGCGAGGGCTGAACGCACATACGTCAGGTCACCTTCAGCCGTCCCACGACTCAATGCCCTCAGTTTCGTAAAAATTCTCTTTCCTCAATGTGCTGCATTCGTGTAGCTGTGACCACTAACCTTCTTCTGCGGTGTTCAGCCGGCTGCCCGTCCCATCCAGCATGTTTTCCAGGCCACACTGAGGCTTCCCTCTCCAGAAGGTTCAGCAGGCCCCTTAATGCCTTGATGTGTCTCAGAGGAACTTTTTACGTGGAGATTTCTAGCAACTGTTTCCATGTCCTCATTGGCTAATTCTAACATCGGTGAGGGGTCAGAGTGGGTTTTGGTGGGTTTTTCCTCCTTGTTGCGGGTCACGTCTTCCTGCTTCTCCACACGCCTGGCCGTTTCTCCTTGGCAGTGGTGCAGGGTAACACGGTGCACGGGTGACCTGGGATGAGATTCCTTGCGGACAACAGAAGGGCTCTCATGTCCCAAGTCATGCCTTCTGTCCCAACACTGTCCCCACGGTGTGGCCACCCTTCGGTCAAATGGCACAGAAGCGTCTGACCCTGTTCTTCTTCCTGTAATCAGCCTCCTCCTTCCCAGACATGACCTGCTCTCTTGAAGACTGAAGTGATCCCGAGCCCTTCAGGGGCCCCTCTCAAGCCGGCAGTCACCCCATCAGCCCCCAGGACGTGCCCGAAGGTGAGCAAACACAGGGCACCGCAGGCCTCAATCTGTGCTACGTGCAGGTTTTTATCCTCACGTGGGCAGCCCTGTGCATAAACGACGTGCACTCTGACCTTCGTGGTGGCCATGCCAGCGACGTCGGGGATTCTGCACACGGCACGAGAGCCCGCAGAGGCCAGCAGCGACCAAGTGTGACTTCCAGCGAGTTGCAGAGGGAGGGGAGCGGCCTCACAAAAGCACAGGGAACGTTAGTCTCTGGGAGGCTATCAGTGGTTGTGCTAAGTGAAGATGAGGTAAATGGCACGGTCTCAACCAGAAATATGTCAAAATGTCTCTCAGCGGGATGACTGCCTTTCAATAAACAGATGCAACAAGCTGGTTAAGAAAGGAGTTCACTGGAAGGTCCCTGGCACCCGCAGGAGTTACACAACAGTGCAGGCGAGGGCGTTTTGGGCGGCTGCAGACACAGCTCCTGGAGCACTATTCCTGCTGGGCTGTGCGGAGACGAAGGCAAGGCCCTGAGATTTCTGTGCGGCAGGGCAACGAGGGAGCTGCAGCCTCTGTGTGCTTGTGGCTGAACGCTCGGCTCTGGGTGCTGGAGGGAGAAAAGCAGGTCCCCGGAGATAGACGGGGCCTGGGAGGCAGTTTCTAGCAGATTCCTTACACCGAGCTATGATGACCACTGCAGATCCCACGAGAACACAGCAGCCAGGCACAGCTCATAAGGGCCGTCCTTTTCTTTCTTTCTTTCTTTTTTTTATTTATGATAGTCACAGAGAGAGAGAGAGAGAGGCAGAGAGAGAAGCAGGCTCCATGCACCGGGAGCCCGACGTGGGATTCGATTCCGGGTCTCCAGGATCGCGCCCCGGGCCAAAGGCAGGCGCTAAACTGCTGCGCCACCCAGGGATCCCAGGGCCGTCCTTTTCATGGACAGAACAAAAACTGAAGCAGGAATAGATACTCCTAGGTCTAAAAATAAACACTGCCTGGGTCCAGATACTACAAGGTCCTAAAGATCTTACAGGGACAAGAAGCACGATGCTTACCCACGCTCCAGCAGCGCTGGCAGCCCATGGTGGGCAGGCGGGCTCTGATGGCATCCCCTTCGTCCCTCTCCTTCGACGGGCTTTGGTCTGAGCTGGGCCCTCCAGCACCCAGGAACCATGATGCGTGGTCCCCTCCGCCAGGAACCCAGGAACAGTGTCGATAAATTTCCAAATGTGCCGCACAGAAAGCAGACGCATTGAAGGAGAAGAGAAAGTTTCAGAGTAACTTCCCTGAAAGAGCCCTTCTGATCACACAGCTTGGCTCTTCAGTGGAAAGTTAAGGTCAAAAGAGAGACGAGCAAACGGTAGAGCATCCTCGCCCACAACAGCAGGCCATCGGATCAGCCAGGGAGGATTTCTGTGTATCCGACACCAGCCGGGCAGACGCTAGACATATGCTTTTATTCCCTTTATTCTAAAGTTTCCAAGGTGGCCTTCCAGGTCATGGCTCTCCTCTCCAGACCACGCTGCCAGGAGCACAGCACCAGTAACTTTACAGAGGGGCAGACGACGGGAAGTGAAATGGCTCGCTCAAGTGAACGAGGGCAGCAGGACTCAGATTCGGTATTTTCACTCTTAAATCTAGTGTTTCGGCCAACCTTTCGGAGAGGTTGTTGCTTATCTGAAGTTAGTTCAGTGGATAGAAAGGTAAAAATTTTGTCATGTCATAGAATGTTCTGGACACCATCGTGAAGCCAACAAGCCACAGAACATTCTGTGGACACAGCTGCATGCAGGGCGCTGCCCCTAAGAAGGGTCAAGGCTGGACAGAGGTCAAGGTGAGCCTGGGAGATACCGTGGGGAGGGAGGGCGGTCACAGCGCCAAGAAGACCACTGAGACCAAGCAGCCCCCAGGTGAGTGGGTCACTGAGTCTGATCAGCAGCATGTGCAAGTCCCAGTCGGTACCTCCAGACCAGAAAATGAGCGGGGCTTAAGGACGGGGACAGAGCCACCTCGCTGGCCCTGACTGCAGACAGCGTGCCCGCCTGTGCAGAGAGGCCAGGAGAACCTCCCAGTCCACGGCCGGAACTACAAGAGTCGCTAGGCTGCCGCTCGAGATCAATAAACAAAAACAGCAAGACTCCTTTACATCAGTAGTAACCGAGCACCATGTGACCACAGACAGCTGCCCCCAGGAGCACTGGTGATGTGACACATTCCCCCGAACACCTGCGACACCTGGATCCTCAGGCAACCATCACCCCAGGTGGGGGCCTGATGGCAAAGCTCGGGGTGTGTAGGCGGCTGCGGCGCCCAGGGGAGGGAGGACCCGGTCCACGGCAGCCTGGAGTAGCTGGGCTCGTTCTCCGCACAGCAGAGGCTGCAGAGAGTGGAGGGCAGCGTTCAGGACCGTGGGGGAGAGCAGGCCAGTCTGGCTGCACACAGGCCCCGGCCACCCAGTGGGAGTGCTGGGGAGGGGCCGGGTGAGGCTCTGCTGACCGGCGCGAGGGCGACAGGGCCGGAGCCCACTCCCCTCCCCGCCCACTGAACCCCTCATGGAAGCCACAGTAGGAGCATCGGCACTTCCTCCCCACCTCGGCACCTACGGTTCCTCTGAGGCTGACTGGACGGCCTCTGCTGGGGGGGTCTCTGTTCCCTCATGCTGGACCACCCTTTGCTCTCCTCCTCTGGCTCTTCGTTCTCCATTCTCCCGGGGGGGCTCGCTGGCAGGGTCACCAGGCACCGGGGGGTCCCCCGCCTCCACCCCTCAGGCGCGGTCTCCTGAACAGTCACCCCGTCACGTCCGCCCCTCCTGCCCAGCAGCCCCCTCCTCAGTTGACCTATAATCTCCTCCAGGCTGAGGCCACACACTTAAAAACCACAGCTTGGATCTCGTTGTGTCTTTGTTCCCAAATCTTTAATGGTTCCTCTCAGGGGGCGAAATGAAGTGGGACGCCCTGCACTTGGACGGCTCCCCGCGTGTGACTCCAGCACCTCAGCCCAGTGGGCCGTCTGACCTCCCTGCCCCTCTATGCCCCGTGCAAGCTGTGCCCCCCGCGTGTCTACGCCCATCAGTGCCCCTCGCCCTACGAGTTCTCAGGTCCCTTATGCTGACGGCACAGCCTCCCGGGGCACAGTGGCTTCCCCTGTGTAGCAGAGGACTTGACCCACTGGACGTGAGCCTGTCCAGGGCAGGGACCACTGCCCTCTGTGCCCCGACAGCCTTCAGCACGGTCCTGCCTGGCTCTTCATGGGGCAGAGGTGTGACGGCAGCCCTGCAGGCAGGACAGGGAAGGGGCGGCCACTGGAGAGCAGAGCTGCAGGGCACTGTCCCCCAGGTCAGGGCAGGGGAGGGAAAGCACAGGTGGAGACAGAGGCCTGGTGGAGGTCCAGGTGAGGCAGGGCCGAGTTTCAAGAAGGAAGTGGTCGGGTTCACTTCCTGCTAGAAGGCTGGACGGGCAGGGAACAGGCAGCAAGGGATGTAACATAAACAGTGCGTGTGCAGCTCAGGTGACTGGGCCCAGGCCCCAAGGGGAGGCACCTCACTTATTCTGGAAGCAGGGGACCAGCTGTGCCTGGAGAAGCTGCGGGGGGGCAATGGCTCCGAAGATAGAGGCTTGGGTAAAGGGAAGACAAGAGACGTGGGGTCACCACGGGGTGAGGACACGGCGTCAGGGCTGGCAAACCAGTGGCACCCGGCACCTCCGGGAGCCCCGCTCTCTGCACCCCTGCCCAGGCCAGGTTGGCTAACACGTGGAGGCCACCCGGCGCCAGCGGGGAGGACCCAGCTACTCACACTGTCCACAGCGAGGATCTTGGCCCAGATGAAAACCAGAAGGGGCCGCAGCTCTCTGGCTGAGCTCTGGAGCAGTTTCAGCACGTAGGGGAAGATGCCCACAGACAAGGCCTGGGGAGAGAGGAGAGCGTGAGCGGCAAGCTCCCGGCAGTCAGGGCGCTCAGGAGGCAGGCGCTGCGGCTCAGACGCCGTGGGCGCTGCCTTCAGCGCCCATGGGATCGCGTGAGCCCCACCTGCAGCAAAGGGGCCTCCTCATCTCTGCACCCGGAGATGCCCCACCTGGTCTAGAGGCCGCAGTGAACCTGGAGAGGAACTCGTGGCTTCCCGCCTGGGTCCCCCGGCCTCACTCTCAGACGGCCTCGTTTGCTTTCAGCAGCAGAGCATGGGGCCCCTTAATCATGATTCTCGTGTTTCAAACCACAACGCTCCTGCCCTGTTGGCTCCAACATTCACATCTGCCCTTGAGATCGACCTTCTGAGAAGCACTTGAGCCCTGGGACGGGCCAGTCTGCTGGCTAACACAGGGAGCCGCTGTGCGGGTCGCTGGTGGCACGTCATCCCGGGGGGGCCCCTCTGCTCCCGGGCAGGCAGTAAGAGAGCAGGTGGACGTCCCACAGGGACAACTACCCGGGCACAGCCTGGTTATGTCAATTGCCTCAGCACCGGTGCTCTGTCCTTATCTCCAATTTCGTGGAATTCCAGGACACGGAAG
This sequence comes from Canis lupus familiaris, assembly GCF_011100685.1. NCBI lineage: Eukaryota > Metazoa > Chordata > Mammalia > Carnivora > Canidae > Canis > Canis lupus. The sequence goes on from NC_049230.1 coordinate 1,934,574, forward strand.
ACGCATCCCCCCTCCAAGATGGGTGGGGCCTGTGTCCTTTCCATTTTCAAGGCCTGGATTTAAAGGGGATAAGCATCCTGTCTCTGGTTCGGGCAGGTGGGTCCTGCTGGAAGGCCCAACCCACACCTGTGGCAACACTTCATCTGTCCAGCACCTGTTCATATGTTATCAAGAGTTCCAATTAGCACAAGCTTAACTCTTTAAAGGGCCAAAATCAAATTTAAAAAAAATGTACCATATAAATAAAAATCTCTCTAAAATGTTACTAATACTTGTTTCCCGTTTCCCTGTCTTCTTAAAGAGCATAGTGGTACAATGCAAGCTTTTCCACGGTGACGAAGACACATCGCTACGCACATGACACGTGCAGGCCAAGCCGCTCCAGAGTCACGGGAGACCCGCCCCAGTGACCTACACATTCTAAGTCATCTGCACCCCAAGTGCCCTGAGGGTGAACTGTTTGATGGGGAGTGAACTTTTCTCCCCAATTCTTAGACTCTTCCTTTCCTCCTTCAATCTCGGATTACTAATTCTCACTCTTTGTTGACATTACATAATGACAAATCTTAAATATATACAAGTGGAGCTAAAATAATATACTGGCTCCTGTGTGCTCATCACTCAGCCTCAGGGACACGAACCCGATGGCGGGGTGCTGCCTCACACGCCCACTCGTCCTCTCCCAGAATATATGAAGCACATCGTGCTTGCCACACACGTTCATGTGTAAACAGTCTTTACCTCCAAAAAATAAGTTCTCTTTTATAAAAGAACCACATGCCATTACGCCCCCCAAAATGAACAATTATCCTTTAATAATACTGTATTCAGTTTATGTAAAATTTCTAATTGTTTCAAGAACACTAATTTTTCAGACTTTCAAACTTTTGTTTGCCCACAGAACCAAGAAGGTCCGGATACTGCAGCTGTGAGGGGCCTCTCGTGCCTCCTGTGATGTATTATGTTCCCTATTGATACCTCCTTTCCTCGTGATGCAGTTGTTGGAAAACGGGTCACTGTTTGATCTTATTTTTGTCACCATTTTCTGTTTTAAATGGCTGCTACCACTCTTTTGCAGAATGAGTAAACAGAGAAGTGTTTTTAAGTTGTGCTGAGCATCAGAGTGTAAAGTCAGCGAATGGGTGTGCACCAGGCACTTGGCCAGAGTAGGAGCACCCTGCTTGGTGGCTCAGGCAGGGGTGAGCCACTCCCTAAACTGCACAGCCAGGGGGCAACACCTTCTGCCTACAGAGGTGAAGCTTCATGGCGGATGCAAAGAGGCCAGAGCAAAAGCAAACCCTGGAACGCTGTAGTGGCCGGGGCCGCACAGCACGTGTTTCCTGAGGGCCCCGTGGGCTTGCTGCCTGCCCCACAGTCCCCCTGGATGGAGGGTTACCGTCACTCCTCAGCCCTCCCTGGGGTCAGGGCAGGGAGCACGCACCAAGCTCACGGCCCAGGGGCCCAGGTCCAAGAATCGTCCCAGCAAATCCAGGGCTCTCAGCCTGTGCACCTGGCTCAGCAGCACCTGAGGAAGGAAGAACAGGACGGCGTCACTGCAGAGTCGAGGCACGAGGCGTGATGCCGCGGGGCTGGCTCTGTAAGCTCACAACTGCCCCTGGCTTCATGCGTTCATTCACCCAGGGCAGGTGCTCCTTTCTCTGCAGTCCCGGTGTTTAGGTGGCTTAGGAAAACATTGTATTGTTTTCATTAACAGCTAAAATATACACCCTGTTGAAAGTATTAGAACAAATAGTTTTTAACTGTATTTATTTTCATTTATTTTAAAAGATTTTATTTATTTATTCATGAGAGACACAGAGAGGGAAGCAGAGACACAGGCAGAGGGAGAAGAAGGCTCCCTGCGGGGGGCCCGACACAGGACTTGATCCCAGGTTCCAGGATCACACCCTGGGCTGAAGGCGGTGCTAAACTGCTGAGCCACCAGGGCTGCCCTTTAACTGTGTTTAAAAAGAAATCACTGATGATGTTGTGTATGTGGACACTGTCCTCGGGGCACACACTCCCTTACCTGTTCTAAACTAGATAACCTATCACTGCATTTCTCATCCTTTGTTAGCCTAAACTGAATAAAATACTGTGGCGGTGATTCTGCATCACCGGGTACGTCTGGCCGTGTCTCGCCCAGCGCATGCCTCCCCCCCTGCCCGCTTCTGAAAGGATTACCAAGTTTCTGCTGTTCTGAACATGCTGTGATAAATGTCCTAACAGGCACATTTCTGCGCACTTATGTGGTTTTCTTTTTCCCCTGGGATAAACCTGAGGGTCGGAGCTATATATACTTTTATTACCAAACCATCCCCTAGTTGAACCAACTTGCAACCCCAAAGAGACACGAGTGGGTGCTCTCCCCGGGCCTTTGCTATTGCAGGGCGAGGACGAGGGCTTGCTGTGTGCTCTCTGGTTATCTGACCCGGGGCAAATTACTTAACTTCTTGGAACCTTAATTTCTTAATTCATAAGAACGGACAACACAAAACAGAGTCCTGAAGGTTTTATTAGGTACCAGATTGAGAGCTCCTGGGCACCAGCAGCCAGTATGACAGGTAAAAATAAAATAGCCTTTTAATCGGAATTTCTTTGACTACAGTTGAGGTTGATCATCTTCTGTCACAGGTTAAGTGGCTATTTCGCTAGTAAACTGGCCACACATGTCCTTACTTTCCTACTGAAATGTTTGGCTTTCCCTTCTCGATGTGGAAGAGTTCTTGCCACAGCTTCTCTTGTTTTGTTATGTTGGAGTTTATTTATTGATTTATAAAAGACTCTATTCATGAGAGACACAGAGAGAGGCAGAGACCCAGGCAGAGGGAGAAGCAGGCTCCATGCAGGGAGCCACATGCGGGACTCGATCCCAGGATCCCGGGGTCACGACCTGAGCCGAAGGCAGACGCCCAACAGCTGAGCCACGCTGGCGCCCTGGAGTTTAATATTTCTAATGGGGTCACTTCTATTGGCTTCTTCCTTGTGGTCTTTACACTTGAGGACAGGGCCATGGAGACCCCTGAAGGGACTCTGTATCTGCTATTGCTCCCAGCCAAACCCAGTGTGCATTCACGGGCGTGACAGGGGACAGCAGGGAGCCCCTCCCACCACCACTAGTTAGCCACAGAGACAGACACACTGCAACAGGCCCCTGTGACGGTGGGAAGGGCTGTGAGTCGTGAGCCCCTGCCCTACCTGGGGTGCAGCGAGATCCCTGAGGGCAGCCAGCGTGTGGGGTCCCCAGGTAGCAGGCAGAGGGAATGGGATGGCCTGGGGTGTTGGAAGATGGGTCCTCCAGACTAGCCTGGGGGTTCCCTGAGAGGGACAGCAGTGAGCCATCCAATGTGGTCGCTGGGGGGATGGACTGGCCAGAGGTGGGATGGAGGGTGGAACGGGGTGGACTTGACTCCCACTGATGGGGAGGAAGAGACTCAAGATGGCCGGTGACATGCCCATGGAACCTGTTGGCTGAGGGAGAAGGCAGGTCAGGGAAGAGGACTCTGGAAGAGAAGATTTGGAATGAGGCCTGAGAAGGATGGGCAGACATGCCAGGGAAGCCGGGTAGACGTGCCCCCAGGGTGGTGCTCCTGGGGGAGGAGATGCTGGGTAGAGGAACTGGTGACGGTGGGAGGTTCCAGTGATGTCACCTGCTCCTGCAGGTCAGTAGCAGGACCTGGGAAGACAGCCCCTGGGGACACGGTGTGGATCATGTTGGGGTTGTGGGGAGGATGCCGAGTGGAGCTGAGTAGAAATCAAGGGGGGTGAGGAAATGAGGCAGCAGGGCTCCCGTGAGGGTCCTGACAGCACCAGGTCCCGAGGAGGACAGGCAGGCCCAGGGGCAGGAAGTGCAGGAAGAGAAGCGCCCGTGGCCCCTAGAACGCCGTCTTGCCTTGGCCGGCACCTGCTCCAGACCCCTGTCCAGACCACTGCCTCCAGACGACGTGGGTGTTTGGGGGTGTTGAGTCTCTGGGAACTGGGGAGGTGATGACCTGATCCCACTGGACTCGTGTCTATCATGTGCCACTGCCGCCTGAAACGGGTCAGGAGGGCAAAGTTGGTGGTAAAGTGTGGGCTTTGGGGCCTGGTTTCCGCCTGGTCACTTCCTGACAGTGCAGCTTAGAGCACGAAACCCGGGGACTTCTGTGTCCTCAGCGGGACAGGTGGAGGTGATGACACGTGACCTGGGCTCATTCTCAAAGCTCACTGGGACGAGGTCGGTGGAAGCCCCTGGCATGTGCCGTCCACCACGAGGGCGTGTCCTGGACGCTGGCCTCACCGCCTGGGCCTGCAGCTCAGGACGCCTCCTCTTTCATAAGCCACTCGTTGGCTCTCTTTGTTCTAAAGGAAACAAAACTGCCCAAGGTGCTAGTTTCCAGGTGACCCAGGGTGAGCACACCTGTAATCTGTCAAAAATCTAAAATGTCTGTGACCACGAAGGCTGGTGAAGCCCGTGGTCAGATTCCTTTTGTTGTTTAAAACACCAAACATGGGGCACCTGGGAGGCTCAGCGGTTCGCGTCTCCCTTCGGCTCAGGCCGTGACCTGGGATCCCAGGGGTCCTGGGATCGAGTCCTGCATCGGGTTCCTTGCAGGGACCCTGCTTCTCCCTCTGCCTGTCTCTGTGTCTCTTATGAATAAATAAATAAAATCTTTAATAAAACAACAAAACACACCAAACATGAATAAAGCTGTTTTCTAGGGCAACCTGCAGAGCGATCCACGGTGGAAGAATGGGCAGTGAAGGCCAAGAACCCTGGCCGCACAGGCCTATCCTGCGCTTCCTGCATGTGCTGGCTGCCGCCACTGGTCCCAGGCTCCACCAAAGTGTCTTCCTGGCAGATGCAGCAGCGGGACGGGAGCCGCGTTCACAATGCTGTGATGCAATCTGCTGGCGTGCCACTGACCCTGCTGATGACACGCACAGGACAGCCCTGCCTGCCTCGGGGGCCGGGTGTCTGTGAAGACGTTCGGCAAGGAGGGACTTTGTGTTGTGACAGTGTTTTGCGGGAAAAATAAAGATTGTCAATAAAGAGTCCCAGGAAAATGTCAAGTGTTGGTTTTGTTAGACATTACGTGGTCTTTCTTATTCCTTCTGTTCATTTATATCCAAAAAAGTTGGAAGGCTAGCATAAATTAAAATTTACATTAAAATAAAGACTGGCTTTTTGTTTGTACTTCTTATTACTATCATTCCTGTTTCAGATGGCTCTGGGATCTGTGGGCATTAGAGACAAACGGTCAACGGAATGTTTCCATCTGTGGTGACCTGAACCAAAGATTAGTCGTGGTGGCGTGAGCGCCCACGGTAGCCTGGAGCTTGCTGCGGTGGCTACACTTCACGTGCCTCATGCACAGACGGCGCTCAGGCTCAGGGGCCAAGGCTTCCGGCGGGGGTGGGGGTGGGGATGGGGGTGGGGGGGTGGGGGGGGGTGGCGCTTCTTACAAAAAGAGATTCTCTAGCTCTGGTCTGGTGGACTGTAGGGGTCCCTGTGGGCTGGGTGCCTGGGGACCTGGTGACTGACTTCTGAAGCCACTGATGTAGATAATCCGTCTAACAGTGACACCCCGGTTAGTCTCCCGCTGGCACCTGAGAATGACCCTGCGCGTTCAGACCTAAAATTCTCTCCGTAAGTAAAGGGAAGCAGTGAGAGCAATCCGGCTTCCTGATGAAGTGGCCGGCCACGGTCTGGGCCTGGGGGTACTGACGCCGCCCTGCGAGATCCCTCCTCTCCCGTCTATAAGGTGCGGGTTCAGCCCCCGGGTCTGTGGCTGCAATGCACCCGAGACACCCGAGGGGGAGCAGACAGCAGTGTCACATCCGACAGGTGACCACAAGCGCCTGCCCTTGCGCTGTGGGGACCGAGAGACTTCCTTCCTAGGCCTTCTGTTTAACATTCTTCTAAAGACAAGAAAAGACCCCGGGCTGGTCGGGGAGAATTACTTCCAAGCTTACGTTCCCAGGAGGGACTGCAAATCAGCTGGCCTGAGAAGACATTTGGCTTGACCCTGAAGGTCAACGGCTAAAGCCTCTGAGTCTCTGGGCACAGAAAATTCTCTCTGGCTCGTGGGAAAAGTAGCAGGGATTGGAAAAGCCACAAAGTCTGCATTAAAATTCTTCCTTCCTTAAGCAATACTTTCTGACTTGCCAAGGCCCTAGAGGATAATTTATGGGTAACAGGGTCCAGGCTTTGGCAAAAATAAATTTCCTCAAGATAAAAGGCATGAAGTTAACTAATGAGAAGGAGGCTGACCCCGTGGGCTCCAGCGTACAAAGCGGGTGCCCATCCTCCCTTCCCTTCTTGTTAAGTAGAGGATCCCGCATCGATCCAGGCCAGGCACAGCCCAGGAGAGCCTGCCAGGATGATGAAGAGCCTGCTGCTTGTGGCTGTTTGAGAGGCCAACTCCGCTCTTTCAAGCCCTGTCCCTGACGTCGCCACCAGGACGCTGGCTCTGTGAGGGCCGCACGTTCCCCAATGGAGTGTGGACTGTATGTGGAACGTTGAAAAGAAACACCGGCGGCAGGACTGTTTGCCAGACCCCGTGTGCTCGGCATTCTGCCCCGGCGTGGTGAAGGACGGAGGGCACGCAGTGGCGCCGTGGAAGTCACAGGATGGCCAGCAGGACTTCCACAGGTGAACAGGCTGGTGGTGACCCGGGAGGAGTGCGGGTCCCACCTGCGCCACGGCGTCCCTGGGGATCCGTCTGCTCCCACCTGGCCAGCGCGAGCACAGGTGAGCAAGGGAGTGCTGACGGCTGCTGTGTGGTCAGCTTTGTCTCGTCCTTAGTACTGAGAAATTCTTTTTATTTGAAATAAAAATTTATTTGAAATTTTTTTTCCAAGTTTTTCAAATAAATTTTCATTTACTTGAAAACACGTGCATTTACAGCTCACACCGCAAACTCAGGATGGTCCTAATCTGGCAGCCAACAATCCCCGTGCTCTAGTCACAACGTGAACCACCGTGCACAAGGCACCAAGCCGCGTCGGGGGGTGCAGACTGTCTCTGCGGCATGTCGGCCACATTCCCGGTCCTCTGCCCTCTGCCGGGCCCTGCGCACAGGCCCGGACCCGGTGAGACCTCCGGTTCCGTTGCCCGCGAACAGTCTCTGAGCCTGCTGCGTGGTGCACCCAGAGGCGCTTGGCCGTGCTCTTCCCACAGGTCCACCTTCGCGGACACAAACCTTCTGTGAAGACTGACGTTCCCGCCCATGCGGAAGCCGGTATCCTGCCCTCCTACCCCATCGGACCCCACTAACCAGACAAGTTAGCTGACGGGGACCCACGGCACCGAGCTTCCAGCCCTCCGGCCGGATGTGCATAGCATTCGCGCGAGCACAGACACGGGCCGTGGGAGGGGCTGGCGGCCTCCACGGAAGGGCTGCTCGTCACCCAACGACCTGCCGTCCGCGGGCACCGGGCTGGGGCCCCGAGCGCCGTCTGCGATGTGGCCGCCGCTCCTCTCCCGTTCCTCCTGTGTGCACTTGCAGCTCCCGTCCTTCCAAACAGGACGCCCGATGCCCCGGAGTGCATGCGCTGCAGCGACCACCACCCAAACTGGCGTTGAGAGGACAGTGGGGAAGGGAACTCTGACGTCCCAGGAAAGCCCTTCCCCAGTACGTCTGCCCTGGCTCCGATTTCTGCGGAGCGCAGGCGGCTCACCCGGCGGGGGGCACGGCCACCAGCACTGCACACCCGCACACACATCCCAGGCTCCAGTCCCTTCCCCGAACGCTCATCTGAAGGAACTCACCTGCAGGACAATGGGAAGTTGCTCGGGTGGGTTCCTGTTCTCCACGCCCATCGTGAGCCACACCTGGAACGCGGTCAGCTGCTCGGCAAAGAACGGACTGTGCTGTGGAACAGGCAGGGGCGTTAGTTAGGGACCCGCCGCTCCTGGTCAATTTGCCTGACACGCCCACCTCTGCCCGAGGCCGACGGTCCAGGTGAGGGACGCGGGGGCAGGGCAGGGGCGAGCGAGCCGACCGCACGGGGCAGGAGCACGCGGTGGAGTCCAGGATAACTCGGCCCGAGCCCCGGAGGGGGGTCCCTGGCCTGAGGCGGGAAAGGCGCTCAGAGCGCGGGGAATTCTGCCTCGGGTGTGTTGAGTTCCAGACACCCACCCGCACCCCGCGGCCCGCGCGGCACCGCAGGAGGACGAGGGGCGGCGGGCAGGGGCGGGAGAGCGGATCTGCCGGGACTGGCTGAGAGGTGCAGCCGTGGGTACCATGGGGTGCGCTCGGGACGAGAGGGAAGGGAACCTGGAGGCGGCAGCGTAGACGGTTCTGTGAAGGGACCTGGCTGCCAAGGGTTAAGGCCGGAGGGGACCGGGCTGCCTGGTGGAGAACTCTGGTTTAAGGGTGGGACGGTGAGTGCGCTTCTGTAAGCGGACGGAGCAGACAGGCAGGGGGCTCCCCACCGCAGCCTGGGGGGCTCTCCTGGGGCGGGCCCGGGGAGGCAGCTGGGCCTGGATGCAGGGGCCCGCGGGGTCTCTCCCTCACTTCTTCTATTTCTCGGGAAGGCAAGTCACAGTGGGGCTGAGCGGCAAGGGAAGGAACTCTGTGGGGACTGCAGTGGGGTCACAGGGGCTCCTGGTCCCCGCCCCAGTCAGCGGAGGGAGGGGCCAGCAGGCCGCAGGGCTGCCGGACCCATGCACTGGGGTCAGAGGGTCAGAGAGATGGTGGGAGGGGGGACAAGCTGGACAGCCAGCAGTGGGGGCGTGGAGGTGGTTTGTCCTTACTGGCAGGGCAGAGGGGACGCCTCTCCCCGCAGGGTTAGGGACCTGGTAAAGCACAGAAAGAGCGGCTCAGGCCGGAGGGAGGAGCTGGCCGCTGGAAGGTCCGCAAACTAGGAAGCCGGGCAGCAGCGGGACGGCTGGGTTTGTCACTCTGACACAACTGTTTTCACCTAACACACGGTTCTGCTGTCCCCGAGCCCCAAACAAGAAGACCTGAGTTACAAATCTCTGTCTCTCCACCCTATCCTCCCTTTTATTTCCCAAGCAGAAGCAGTGTCTGTATGTAAGGAACACGGGGACAGGAATGTGCTGTGGCCCCGGGCTGACGTGTGTAGACACATGAGCATCCACAACTTTGAGCCGTGGGCGGGGCCTGGGCATGTCTGTGAGCTCAACTCTGGGCCTGCTCGCTGCACACCACCCACGGAGGAGCCACCATGATCCTCCCTCACGTCTGTCATGTGAGAAGCCAGTGGACAACCCGCACCACCCAGGAATCCATGCTCCTGCAAAGTCAGCTTGCATCGGGTGAACCAAATCTGGAGGGCAACCTGTGAATTGGGATGGAGCCCCCAAACTGGCTTTCCTACTTTCAAGTGTGAATTACTCATAAATTGGTTAAAAACGGCAACCTCATTAAGCTCCCCTCCCTACATGTGGGAGACCTCCGGTCCCTGAGGGGAGCTCAGGTAATTCACATCATCCCAGCTCTTTCCTCCTCCTTCCAAGTTAGTTTTAGAATTACGGACGTTCTCGTGTTGCTCATTGTGGGAAATACCATTCTCAGAAGGAAGGACGAGCATTCCTCATCTCTGCACCCAAACTGACAAAGCGAAAGCCTCTGCCATGGAAGCGCGCGGTGAGGTTTGGCGTGCTCCTTACAGCATGGGGGAGCCGACAAGCGAGGGCAGCCTCCCAACACAGGCGGGGCTCAGGTTCTAAATGACGTTCCACGGGACATCTTGAGAGCTGCCCCATGCGCACCTTAAGATGATGCACAGCTGGGGTTTTGGGCCAGACTTCCGAGATTACCTCCATCGTGTCAGAGTTGCTGCGTAGATTTTAGGGAAATTGGAGCCCAGGAGGGGTGTTCTGGGGCACAGCTTGTGCAGGCCTGGGCGGAGGTTCTGAGTCCTGGGGCCTTGTGTCCAGGGCCTCCCGGGATAATACTGAGGCCAGGCAGGCTGCTCTGCCGTCAGCCCCTGTGTCAGATGGCCCGAGGGCCTGAAAAAAAGGAGGGCCTGAGCGGCAAGAAGATCCACACCTGACCACTGGGGGACCCAGAAAGTCCTTTGCTGTCGTTGTGAGAGAGGAAGGGGTTAATCTCAACACACTTCTTCCTCCTCCCCCCAGCTTGCCATCCCTGGTCCAGACACACCTACACTGTCCGTGCAGTGATCTACTTGCTCTTCATGATGACCTCACCAGTTAAAAGGAGATGAAAGAAAACTGCAGTGACCAGGAGTATTCAAATCCCAGCCCCCTGTCAGAGCTCAGCTTGCAGAAGGGCTCTTTAAGCCCCTTAAGACAGTCGGTCATCCACTCTTCCTACCATGTGCAAATGCTCCTCCTCTCTCCCCATGTCAGCAAATGACAATTCTGATTGGGCTCCTTTCCACTGTGGATTAAAATCTGTCCTCTCAACTATTGACCTTGGAAGAGTGACACTCGTGCTGGGCTTTGTTTTGGGCTATCCAACAATGAGGGTTTAAGACGAAGACAGTAATTTATAGAAAATTATTAGAACAAAATAGAGAACTCAGGAAAGCTGCTGCATAAAATCACCTATAAACACTATGTATACAAAGAAAAACCATAAATGCAATTTAAGGAGATACCATTTGTAGTCATGTTGATGGATGGGAAGACTCAACATTGCTGAGACACCCCCAAGGCCATCTATGGATCCAGGTAATCCCTATCAAAATTGCCTTCATAATCAAGCATGCTCAGTACCCGTGTGAGGGCAAAATGACGAATGAGTAGAGCAGAGAACCCACAAAGTAGAAGCGGCCCCACAAAGATGGTCACCTGGTTTGATGTAAATAACACTGGGTGAGCTGAACATCCATGTGTGGAAAAGCGAATCTTGAGCCCTACCTCACATCAACCATGCGAGTGAATCCCAGATGGACTACAGGCCTAAGAGTAGAAGTAAAACAATCAAGCTTTCAGAAGAAAAAGACAAGAACACTCTTTCAGGGGTGTTCCTCTCAAACATTTCTTGGACAGGATACCAAAAGTCTTAAGCATTAGAAAAAAACTGGCAAACTGGGTTATGTTAATTCAAGAAATTTCTATTTAAAAAAAAAAAAACAAAAAACACTGAAAAAGTGAAAAGTCCAGAGTGGGGAAAAAAAGATATTCATAATGAGTGACAAAGGATTTGTATTCAGAATATACACACAGTCACTACAAACCAATAGAAAACAGAACATAAAAGAAAAATCAAAAGATCAGGCAATTTACAAAAGAGGATATTCAAATGGCCAATGAAAATACACAACAATGCTCAACACTATTAACCATCAGAGAGATACAAGATAAAATTTCAGTGACATGCCTCTTCACATTGAACCAGAATAGCCAAACAAAGGGGAAAAAAAGTAGAAAACATCAGGTATTTATGAGGATACAGGGCAACTAAAATACAAGCTATGGGAGCGTAAACTGATTCGGTCACTTTGGAAAACCGCCTGGCTGCATCTACTAAAACTGGCCATAGGCAGCCTGGGCACCCGAACCATCGCTCCTAGTGTGTACCCCGGACATAAATGCACCAGAGGCAAGTAAGACATTAGGAGCACCCGGGCTGGGCTGGGACAGCATGGGACGCATTCACCTCGGGAACAAAATTTAAGGGGGCACCAAAAGACTCAGTCATTGAGATTAAAAAATACTTTAATGCAATATTAGAAAAAAATCAATGCAAACATCCATAATGAACAAAATATCAAAATTTTAAGTAAAGACAGCCTCAGAGTTACTAACTTCTCCTCTCCTCAGGCTCCAGTGACTCGGCCTGGCCCGGGCCCAGCATTATTTGTAGGGCCTGCAACCTGGAAACTCAAAGTGCCCAGAGCGTGGGGCAAATGGCCTTTGAGAATGCCACCCTGTGATAAGCGCTACCGCCACGAAAGCAGGCGTGACGCTGAGTGAAAGTGGAGAGACACGAAGGCTACCATTCATCCAAGTGCACAAAACCAGGCAAGAGGGTAGCTGCCCTCGGGGAGAGCAGATAGAAGGCAGCAGGGAGGGGCTCCCGGGGCTCCCAACCCGCAGCTGCTTGATTTGGGTGCTGGTTACTCCCGTGTGTTCATCTCATAAAAACTCCTCAAGCCACACATTTACGGAATGCAATTTTCTCTATGTACGTTCGGCTCCAGAAAACGTAGAAACAAAATAAAAAAGCTAGCATGTGGTCTACCTCATTTACCCCTCCCTGTCATAATTTGGGGGAAATTATTCCCATATGCAGAATACTGATTCCAGCAGATTAGAAATGAAGTACTGAGATCCTTGGAAGCATACCTGGCACCGCAGCGGAAGGGTAATAATCCAGGAACCGTATTATTTTACGTAAGACTGTATAGTTCCAATCCCCTAAGGATCAGAACAAAGTAGAACCATACACAGTACAAAAAGCTGAAATTATATTAGGTTTTCTGCACATGTGTTTGTGGCCACAGGCCCTGGCCTCCTCTGGTGAGCTGAGGCACGTGGGAGGGCTACCCAGCCGCGGTGGGGGGGGTTGTGGCTGTCCCCAGTGTCCTGTGACCGTGTATGAGCCTGGCCCCTCCCTTAGAGCTTAGGTTCCACAGGAAGGGGACTCACAGGCAAAGCCAAGCACACTGGTGAGAGCTGAGGGAAGGCTCTGCCAACTTCTCTTCCCGGCTTAAAATGCAAAGCAGTCGGTGACGTAAATGGTGAGTGTGTTAAAGAAAAAGGCAGCTGGAGAGAGGGATGGATAAGCTCGAGCAAGTGCGGCCTGAGCTGTGGGCGTGCAGGTGCTCACTGTGCAGTCCTCTCAGTGTTGCTATAGGTTTGAAAGTTTTCATACTAAAATGTGAAAAATTTCAAGCAATAAAGAGGGAGGAAATATGAGATACAAAAGCGAGGGAGGCCTCTTAGCTTATCACCCCCACCAGGCACATCAAGATCTGAGGAGTTACACACATACACACACACACACGCACACGTACCCCCCCACAGATATGCACAATGCACACAGGTACATACATGCACACACACATATAATGGACACGCATACACATCATACATGCATACTCTATACAGATACACCCCCCACATAAACACACATACATATATGCATACACACAAATCTACACACACGTACACACATGTCCCTAGACCCTCACACAAATATGTGCACATGTACACACAGTAACCAGAAACACCTATGTACCTACATATACATACATGTACATGGACCCACATCTTACAGAAACACATGTGAACACCCCATGCCACAGATACACATGTACACACAGATGTGCACACATGCATACACAACCCAGATACACACACGTGCACACTCGTGTACATGGACACACTCCACAGATATGCATAATGCACATGTGTACACACATACAGATATGCACACAAACATGCATCACAGACATGCATGTCTGCACATTTACAGACACACCTAATACAAATATACAGACATGTACACGGACACACCTCACACATGCACACATACCCCATGCTTGACCTGAGCACTCAGCCTGTGTTTACTATTTCAGTCCTCTGTGTCCCTTTAATTGGATACCACCCTGATTCCCCCTGTAAAACAAGGAAACTGAGGCACAGGGGAGTGAGCTTGTCCACTGTAGTCCTGCGTGGGGTCAGAGACGAAGGTGTGGGTAGAGATGGCCAAGGCTCTGACCCTCCAGCCTCACCCTCCATGGCCTGGAGCCACCCCGTCCCTCCACTGCCCTGGCCCTCCCAGGTCCGTGGGGGCCAGAGGGCGCATGTGCACAGATGTGAGTTACCACATCCCCTCCTTCAGGGCTCTTGAGGGAGGGGCTGGGTCTGGTGCACACATGCTCAGACTTGGTGCGCAGTAAACACTGGATAATCAAATCCTGAATGAAACACGGAGGCCGTGCAGCAGATGGAGCAAGGGGGGGCTCTTGGTGCGGGGCTGTGAGACAGATACTCCCTCAGGGCTGAGCTCTACACCCCCGGGTTCCAGGCAGGGTATCGGGAAACCCATAATCCATTCCAGTTAAAGGGCAGAGCGTAAAACACTGGGTCAGGGCGCAAAGTAGATTGACAAGAACATCATTTTAAAAGAAGACATTTCCTGAGAGCTCGCCATTTCAAAATCTTTAACCCCTGGTTGGTGTAATCTTTCAAACTTCTGCTAACTGCGCCTTTTCCCAGGCGGGCGAAGGAAATCTGACAAGCCAGCACCCTGGATGCCACACCCGCTCTGGCAGCTGTGCGGGCCGAGTGCCCAGGGTTGGAGCCGCCCCAGTGGACCATGCGGATGCCCTTTGAGGGACTCACCCGAAATGCAGTGCCTTCCTCGATGATGGTGGGCAGCTGAGAGAGGCAAATGTCGACGGCAAGGTCCCAGGCTTGCCTGCAGAGAGAACAGAGGGACACCCACCGGCGTTACTGACGGCTTCTGTGGGAGGGGCCCTGGCTGCGGGTCCTCAGAGGAAGCAGGAAGACATCTGGCGGCACGCTAGAGCCATTTTGTTTGTTAACATCGTCTCTCTTCAATTTTAAATGAGAAGAACTTGGGGAAAAATATGGGGCTTGCCTCCCTTTGCACTGCAGCTCCAGCCCACCGGATGGCCACAGTCCGTCCACGTCCAGGGAGCAGCCATGGCATGGCGAAGGCCGCAGTGCCAGTGGCACACACTAATGCCCCGCAGTGCTTTATTAGAGGCGACCAGTGTGGCGCCGGAGTGCCGCCCAGAGTCAGGACTGGCACGTACCACTGCCCTGCCCAGCACAGTGCCCTGGACCTGTGCCCACCACGAGCCCGTTGGGGATGAGGCAGGCGGTGCTTGTTTGAGGGAACAGCAAGTCTCTCCCACGTGTGACCCTGGCCACCTCTCCACCAGTTTCTCATGGCATCAGGGCCTGGCTCAAAACCCATACAGAACAGTGAGTGGCCCGCCGGCCTGGCTCTGGGGTCCGGCATGTGTGGCTCCAGCTCCCAAGAGCCAGTTTCCCCACCTGTAACGGTAACGATCGTGCCTGCTTGTGGGGTCCTCGGGGGACCCTGGGGTAGCAGGCGCCTTGGCAGGGGCACCGACTGGCGAGGGACGCTCACAGCATCCATCGTTAGTTCTATACTGACGGAGACAGTCACCTCCCTTTCTCTACAGCCACGGATGGAAGCGTCGATGTCGTGGACACAGGGGCTCCTTCGCCCCTGCTCCCCCCTTCCCTTCCTCTTGAAGGCAGACTGGGGATCAGCTCACGGGTCTGGTTTCCAGCATGGCCAACCAGGGCAGCTCCTGAGAGGCAGGAGGCCACCTGCCATTGATGAGACTAACCCCCCCGTCCCCCTCCTCCCCATGCTTGTGTCCCCTGAGACGACGGCACCGGGAACGAAACATGTGAACAGCCAGAAACACAGGAAACACGTAAGACAAACAGAAGCCTAGAGGGCTCTCTGCCATTATTCAATCACACGGAATATATTCCAGGTTTCCCGACTGGCCCACTCTGAACCAGCGCGCCCTTCCCCCACCGATCTAATTAAGAGGCAATCAGCGCATAATCAAAAGTGCCTCAAAGAACAGGCAATAAATAGTCCCCATATGCTCAGTAAGCGCCCAGGCTGCAGGCGAAATGGTCCTTCAGTGGCGTTGAGGGACAGATCTGCTCTTTGTGAGACAGAAGCAGAGTCAATTACTGCAATTAAATGCTGTAAAAATTCCTTGAATATAATCAAATAAAAACTTTGGACTTGGAAGAAAGTGTGAACAAGCTGGGGGCAGGGAAGGTGTGAAGGGGGCGCAGGGGCGCCAGCCACGAACCCTGGCTCTGGGCCCTGGCAGTTGGCTTCGGCCGCTGCGGGTGCACCCGGGAACCGCACCTGGCGTGGAGGCCGCGGCACGGCCTCTCTCGGCTCCGTCTCGTTCAGATCAAGGGGCAAGAGGAATCCCTCCATGAAGATGCCCCGTGGTTGTCCGCAGTCCTGGCTGGGTGCTCCGGACACAGTATCGGGGGGCCCAGCCCGCCCGCCCCGGGGGAGGCTGCCGGGCAGTCTCCTGATGCCCGCTCGGTCCCTCCATAGAGTGGAGCCGCGCAGGGCCGGGGGTGGGGAGCAGGTGCCAGTCCTTTGCAGAGCGAGCTCCGAGAGGCCGGCCGCTCCCTCGGGTACCAAGTGCTCAAGCAGCCCAGGATGCAACTTTGGTTTGTGCACGGGGACTCTGGGGCTGCGAACATGCCAGGGGGCCCAGAGCGGGGCGCGGGGCAGAGAAGCTGCTCAGGGCCATGGATAGAGGGGCACAGCTGTCTGGGCGACAGGGAAGAGGGACTTGGCCCACAGGGCTGAAGAGCACGGCACTCGGGAGAACGTCTAAGACCCGCGGAGACCCCACAAAATCGCTGCGTGCGGCAGCCCCGTGACCCTCTCTGGGCCTCTGCAGGGGCCGCTCAGAGGACCCGGGCACCCACGAGAGCCCAGCAGCACGACAGCGGTGCTCTTGCGAGCGTCTTACCCATTGGCTAGAACCAGCTGCATTTTCTAGGGTAAGATCACAATGAACTTGGGAGTTTTAATTCAGGTTCTGGCTCGGGGAGAGTGGGAACGTGAGTCCCGGGAAGCCCGAGGCCGGGCTCCGGCGCCCAGGCGAGCGCCAACCGGGAGGGTGTCTGCGTTCGCACTTCCCACGGCCCACGCGGCCGCACTGCGGCGGGAGGGGGCGCCGCGACAGCCTGACCAGCTGAGCCGAGGCTCCTGCGCTGTGGGCTGCTCGGTGAGTCACTGCCCGGAAAACGTGCCGTGCAGGCAAGAGCTCGGGTTTTCAGGAAACGGGCCTCGGATGGCAGGCGCCCAAGGAGTGGGCCGGCAGGGAGCCTTCCAAGAGCGCGCGGCCTCCATCTGCGGCGATCGCTCAGCGGGCGAGGCGCCCTCGACGGAACGGAAAGCACGGGTTATTACTGTGCGGAGGGGCGAGGCTCCGGGACCTGCAGAAATCGAAAGTGAAGGCGACGAGTCCCTGGGGCTTCACATCAAAAATTAAACAGGAGCCGGCGCCACGCTTCGTCATTACGCCCCGCCTGAAGCACAGTCAGATGGAGATTACTTTGTGTTTTAACCTCAGTCTCTGTAGGGCTTTGCTCCCTCCTTTCCCCGGCTCAACACGCAGCCCCTCCACCCCCACCCCAGGACTGCGGCGACTGGACGGCACATCCGTCATTCCAGATGCGCTTTCTGACAAGCTTGGCCGTGGGCTCCCAGGGGACGCACGAGCTCTGGTCCATTTACACAGAGGGGGCCTGTCTGGGTGTGTTGTCCCCAAACCAGCTCCGCGGCAAGCCCAGCGAGCAGCGAGCACCCGGCCTCCTGGGCAGAACCGGAGCATGACCTCTTGGCATCCGGGCCTCACGTTCTCCCACCGCCTGAGTGGACAGGCACGTGAGCTAGATACTGGCCACCCGGTGGGTGCAGGAGAGGGTGCAGGAGCCAGCAGGAAGCAGGGGTGCCCGTGGGGCTAGCCACGGCGGGGCGGTGGGAAGCCTGGGTCCCAGTGGGTCACGCTCAGGTGACATGGAAAGAGAAATAGATCCTCCTTCACGAAGCCACTGGTGGAGCCTCTATCTACCGGCAGGGGAGGGGGAGGCGGTCTACAAGCAGGGGTGAGGCTGCAGGCCCCACATCACGGCCTGAGTGCTTCTGTAAGGAAGTAAAGATGACCACCCTCTCAGGTGACTGTCTCCTTCCCAGGTCTATGTGGTGGCACAGCTGGACTCGAAGTCTTCCTGTTCCATCCACTGGAGCATCGAGACACTCCGGGAAGCATGGCTGGCCCTCTGGGGGCATCTACTCAGGAACCATCTCAGCAAACACAGGAACTGGACCCAGAGCAGGGCTGGCACCCAAACACACACGTGCCCCAAACCCGGAAAGAAGGTGGAAATCGCAAGCAGCACCTTCATGCTCTCTTCCTGCCTTTACGCTCATTTTTTTTTTAGCCTGTGGGAGGGCACGGACCAAGACTTTGTCACCCCGGACGCTCCCCTGGGAAGCAAAGACCGTCTACGTGGGTCTTCCAGCTGCCTCTGGGTGTGAATGGACAGCAAGGCTCGTCCACGGTGGCCCCACGGGAAACCAGCAGGTGGACACTGAAGCCAGTCACTGCGAGGGCACTGGCTTAGGTCACTGTGGACAGAGAGCTTGGGAAAAGCATTTTAGAAACTGTGAACACTCCTAATTTGGGTGGTGGTGGGATCTATTTACCACTGAATGAACCCCCTCATGAACCCGCACTGCCAGAAACACCCTCGTCTCCACGAGCTTTGGTGGCAGCGACGAGGAAGCAGCTCCGGGAGCGCCGGCGCGGTGGGTCCTGCAGCAGGCTGGTTCCTCGTCGGCACAGACGCCAGAGCCGGGAGGGCCTGGGCTGCCACACTGACTGCAACTGATTGTTTCTGGCCAGTATTGCTTCATTATGTTCCT
Organism: Canis lupus familiaris; assembly: GCF_011100685.1. Taxonomy (NCBI): domain Eukaryota; kingdom Metazoa; phylum Chordata; class Mammalia; order Carnivora; family Canidae; genus Canis; species Canis lupus. Next base: position 1,952,984 of record NC_049230.1, read on the forward strand.
ACGAGCATTTTCTTTTTTAAATCTGAAGCCTGATTTCATGTTCACCTCCTGATCAAAGTAGGCTAATGGTATAATTTTCAACATTTAATGGGATTGACTAATGTTTACTCTTTGGCTACAGACCCATGCTGGCACTGTCATTAGGAAAACCCTATCCTGAGAAAACGTGTGTTATATGCATATGATGCTCCTCGGAAATCTCATCACCGCTAATTTCTGTAAGAGAACCCTGTAGCTCTAGTTACATGGCATTTTTCAGCATTTCCTTCAAGATAGGAAGCCATAGTATCGAGCCGTTCAAGAAAAAGATGCCAAATGGAGAGGACCCTTTGATGTGGACCGTGAAGCATGACCCGCTCACAAGACGAGAGCCCAGGCTGCTGCGCCAAGACGCGGACACGCAGCACTGTGGTGCACGCCTGCCCACTGCATGGCTCCCAGGCTTCAAGGGCCCAGGTCACCAAGGCGCTGAATTCTTACTTCCACCCCAAGGACATCCAAGGTCACGGTCCCCTGCAGAGTCCCCAGCGGGCTCCAACATGAGTTTGGTTTGGCCCTTACAAAGCTTACTGTCCTGGCTGTAAACATATGTGCATATGTGTGTATGTATTTACTTATGTATTGGAGAGAGAGCGAGTGTGCACACGCGTGGGGCAGGGGGAGAGGGAGAGAAAATCGCAAGCACACTTCTCGCTGAGCACGGGGCCTGACATGGAGCTCGATCTCACGACCCTGAGATTGTGACCTGATCCGAAATCAAGAGTTGGGTGCCTAACTGACTGAACCACCCAGGCGCCCCCGGCTGACTACATTTTAAAATAAGTAAGTTGTAAGTGAAAGTGTGAATCCATGAGCTCAAAGTGCCATGAGGAGCGGCACTGCAGTCGAGTGCCAACACCCGGCACGGCCGATACCCCTGGCCCCCTGCCCCCACCCCCACAGGTGCTCCCACAGGACGGACACACACGCTGCAGCGTCTGCCGCCAGAGCAGACCAGGACAGAGGCGACTGCTGCCTGGAGCCGAGGCTCCTGGCCCTGTATTCTGCTCAGAGAGCGCACCTTCAGGTGATGGGTCCGTCGGCACCCTGCTGCACGGTTCCTGAAAAGCCGTCCTTTTACGGTCCACGCCCCCGACAGTCGCTGCTGGCACATCACCAGGAACCCATGCAGTCCCCATGCCGGCCCAGCCAACCCAGTCGGTGTGCACCGGCGGTACGAGGGGCTCCCGTGCAAGGGCCTGACACGACCCCGGGGATGCCAGGTCCCTTCCCTTGACACGGCCCACCTGGGCCGCTCACCCACAGTCCCCTACAACCTGTCCTGTACCGCCCGCGCTGTGGCATCTCGTCCCACCACGGGTACTCACAGAGGAGCCCCTGGCTTCGGAGATGCCGAGTCCTCCCTCTCAGCAGAGAGGGACAGCGCGCCTGCCTTCCAGGCCCGTTCCCTCGCTCCCTCGCGTGCTACACTGACACGACAACATCTGTTGCCAGGCTGTGTCCAGGATTAGGAAGATGATCACACCAGGAACCCAGTAACGGGACCCAGTACACGGCCTGGCACTTAGTAGGTGCTCAGTAAGTGGCAACCACTCGCATTGTCATCTACCCGTCAACTGCCTTGAATCTTCGGGCTCCCAGGGTCTGCAGGCCTCCCCCTGGAGCCCCAGGGAGCCTGCCCACCCTGCACACTCCCGGCGGACTTGTTTCTGCCCCTCCCACCGCCCGGGTGCCTGCTCTGGGGTTGGTCACAGGCAGCACCACCTACTCAGCTTTCCAGGCGGAGCCCTGGAGAGGTCCCACTGTCCTGCCCGCCCACCCCCGGATGGAACTGGTCACCGAGCCCTGTCCATCTCGGCAGATGAGACACTGAAATCTGGCTCCTCACATCCAGCCACGTGGTCACCGCCTGGGCCCCAGCGCAACATGCTACACAACCTCCACTACTTCTCATGCGGGTCCTCCCGCATGGGCTGGGGTCGCTGGCTCCTGCCCTGCCCTGCTCACCACCGCAAGCACATGAAGCTCCTCTGCAGGGCCAGCTCTGCCCCTTGCTGCAGCAGCTCTGGACACAGCCACACCCCGGGCCCCCCTCCAGTGGCGTTCCGTTTCTCTGCTCTCCTGACCACACCCCTCCTCCTGCCAGCATGACACCCTCCGGGGTCCTCCTGGCTCTGTGAGCCGTGGGTGCGTTTCCCTCGCCATGAACACACTGTGTGACGACCCCCTTCTCCAGGCAGCAATCCCCTTGGGGCCAGGCCTCATTTTTGATGTTTGGACAATTAAACCTGGTGTGGTGTGGGGCTTTGCCCAGCTCTCCCTCCTCGGGCTCAGACAGGACAGCACAGGGCAGGACACTCACACTCATGCTGGACACGAGCAGGTCAGGATGTCTACAGGTACAGGGACAGGTGACTCAGGACGCAGGGCTCGCCGGCAGGGCTGGGGGAGTGGGTGGGCAGCTGCCTTGGGGTCACAGCAATGCCCAGCAGGGTATCTTGTTCCTGTACCAGGAGCCTCCTGGGTTGGGCTGAGGGCACAGGGTCAGGGGGCCCCCGCCTCCTTCTGACCAGGGACTGTCCCACCACGGATAGGCTTTTCTTCCAGAGTGCTCCTCAGCTGCATTCAAGCTCCCCGAGGATGGAGGCTGTGCTGGGGCCCCAGGACCCCACATCAGTAGATACTCGGGCACTACTTTACACTTTTCTAGAGTGGCTTTTTATGGCCTTTACAAGGCCCATACAGGTACAAGTCCAGTGCCCAGGACTTGGCAGGGGTGCAAGGTATCCCCGCAACGTGCTGCTTCAAGGACAATCCTGTCTGCTGTACAAACTCAGGACTGAGTCTAATGTGTGTGAGTGATTTCCAACTTGGAATTTTAATGAGCTCTTGTCACAACATTTGAAACATACCAAGTGAGACCAAGTCCCAGCACCAAACCTTACGGGATTTGACTAGTCTCGTGTATCTTGTGCAAAGAAGTACTCAACAACTTCTTCTGTCTCTGGTTTTGTATTTTGACAAATAATGCCTTAATCATAATGACTCAATTGTTAGAAACAGCTTCTGGTGTTTCAAAAGCTTCGAAGAAAATCTACATGCAGACTTTATAAAAGCAGCATCTGCTGACTTTTAAAATGGAGAGCCCGCGCTCGGCCCCACGGCCCAGGTGCCAGCGCCGCTCACCCCAGGTCACCGCTCCGTTCCACCTTTCTGCGCGGAACGCATATCGTGGTATAGATACGGTTGATTCTGTTGATTCCGTTTGGGGTCTGCTCTTGTCGTTTAACACATTTCGTACAGTAATAAATAGTCTTCATAAACATAACATAAGATTGCTTCCACTGTTTCAAGTACATGTATCTTAACTGTGCACCTGCTCCGTTAGGTACCAGGGTGAGTCGCAATCCTCCTCTTTATAGCTAAAATTCTGACAAATGGCTTAGCTTGTCAAAATCTTTCAGAATGTCTCATCTCTCACGGTCCTTGGTCCTTCCTCAGCACCTGCCGAACCATCCTCCTGAGCGGGGACAGGTGGGTGCAAAGTGGACAGTGCAGCAGGGGGCCTGAGGCCAGCAAGGTCACAACCGAAGGCACAGGTGCAGGGTCGAGTGGTTCCGAGGTGTCCGTGGGTAGGACACGGCAAGACAAATCAGATTCCAGAATGGCTGCACGCCTGGCCACTTCCAATGTCCAGCTGGAGGGAGAGACCCAGGGCTCTGGCCCCGCACATGAGGCTGACTGAACATGGGTGCAAGAGGGAACTGGAGTGCACGTGAACCACGGAATCCTTCCTGTGGAATCCACGCCACCCTGCCTCACCCAGCTGGGTGCAGGGCCACTCCTCCACCATGGCATCTGATCAGACGCATTCCCAGACACCACACAGGCTGACTGATGATGGAGATGCCATGACCCAGGTCGACCCGTGTCCCCGTCACACATCTGGGAGCCTGCGTACATGATGTGTCCACGCAGAGCCGTCTGGGGCTGCACTGCCCCATCGTGGCCGGGCCCTGCTGTGGGGCCATCCGCTTACCTCCCTGTGCCTCCTGCGATCACCTGTGAAATGGGGCTGTTGGCACCAACACCTCTGTTGTGAGGGGTGGGACTTAGTGCACGGACAGCACAACACATGACCCACAGAAGCTACTTAATAAGTAAGTCACTGGCGTTATTACTTTTGTATTCAGCACCTTTGGATCACATGCCACCACTTGTCTGTGCCTCTGCCTCGGTAAAGACTGCGGCGCACCATCTTCTCACCCGCCCACGCCTTGCCTTCTGTACAGAAGTTCCACGGACTCTCCAGCTGTCTCCTTCAGCAAGATGGGGCTCATGGTGGAGACTCTGATGGTTGCCCCAGGGAGGGACCTGGGGCTGACCTTTAACAGAGCCCAGCAAAGAGGACACTGTCCCTGATGCTACGTCACTGTGTTAGACTGCTGTGCCCTTGCCAGCCGAGGCAGCTCGAGGCCACACACGGGACCCCATGGGGCAGGGGCTGTGGGTCTCTGCAGCCTGGTGAGACCCCCAGCAGACCAGAACCCTGCCCCACAGAAACATCATAACCAGTGTGCTTTAAGCCACTCAATCTGCAGGAATATGGTTATTCAGCAACAGGTAACAATACACACCTTGATTCTTCTGACTGCAGGATTTCTATTTCTAAATAGAAGACTGTGTCCGTCAGAAAAAGAGCCAATGGGTTTTCTTACAACATGCATTTAGTTTGTGGTTGGTTTCCGTGTTCCCTTTCGTTTCGGCACAGAGGCTCTGGCGTTCATCAGCCCCCCCTGTGCTAAGCCCGGGTTCAGTGGGACCTGACAAAATGGCTTCTTCACTTTCATGGGAAATGCCAGGAAAGCACATGAGATACATGCTTAAGGTTCGGGTTCAAAATGAAAAAGAAAAAAATATTCAAAGTACATAAATTCCTTTGGCCATGATGGTAAAACCAAACCCACGGCTCCAGCCCATCTGCACAGCCCACCACCCTGGGGCCCAGAGCCCTTGGAGGCAGCCACCAAGGAGCGAGTACGTGTCACCTCCCTGAGCTTGCTTTACAATAAATCTTTCCTCCAGGATATCTATTGAACTACATTATGGAAAGACCATGATGGACACGCACAGTGGAACAGGCTGGAGAGTAAGGAGGGAGGGCCGGGAGCGGAGGTCTATCTCCACCCCCTCCCACAGTTCCTGCTGGATGGCCTCCTTCGATGAGGCAATCACAAGGCGGCCGGGTGGCATCTCTGTCCTTGGCCTGGGAGCACTGCAATGGCACTGTCACACCCTGACTTCTGGGGACATGCTCGTACGAACAAAATTCACTCCCAGTGGCAGGCAGGAGCTGGACAGTCCCACAGTCCCGGTGACGGAGCTCAGAGCCAACTGGAAAGACATTCACTGTTCTGGATTAGGAAAGAGAATGTGCTTCAAGGAAGCAGGCTGCACAGGGGCCAGGAAGCTGGACTCCTCGAGGAGAGCTGCTTCCACTTTGTGCTTCTGACTTTGAAAGGTCCCTTGGGGTGACAGCGGCCTGGCCCTCTCAGGACGATGAGGACTATTCTGAGGGGTCACCCCATCCTCAGAACCGCACAGGGTCAGGGGTCGGCTGAATGGGGCCACCAAGGTGTACTGCTGGTTGACTTCCCTCCCCACCCACCCTGCTGTCTCTTGTGCCCGGCTCTGGTCTGAGCACCCCCAACAGCACCTGGTGCCAAGCCACGGCTCCGGCACAAGGCCGACCTGCAACAACTGGAGTCCACCTGACAGGGAGCAGGGAGGGCAGCACACCAGGCGGCGCTGCGCACGGTGGTGGACCACTGAGGCTGATGGGGTCCAAGGGACCCCAGTCCTCAGGGTACGTTCTAGCCGCAGAGGGGCCCAGAAATGCTCAGGGTAGCCAGACCAGGAAAGGACGGCACGGGTGAACACAGATGGCTGCTAGCCATTCCACTGCCTCGCCACACCGTGAGGCTCTCCCCACGCTCACTGGGGCCTTGGTGGATCGCTGTGTCGTTCATGTTTCTGTGCACAGCACATACATACACGTGCAGATTTGCTTTATGAGATTCACAGGAGCTAACTTCGCAGGAGAGAGGGCCATCCTCCCAGCCTTGGGGCCAGCAAGGAAAGGCGTCCTTAGTAGCAATGGTGGGATCATGAAGCGCTGCTGTCACGTCTAGATCTGAGACTATAAGCAGTTCCCACACAAACTCTAGAGGTCAGAACATTCCAAGGGGCCAATCTGGGGAAAGGCAGCAGGAAGATGAGAGGAGGCTGGCCAGCTGCCCTCACTCCAGCCCCGCCTGTCCCGTCTGCTCTCTGCCGTCTTCTCCAGCACGACCCGGCGTTCACTCCATGCCACTGAGCCTATCTCGCAGGAGGCGTTTCTACTGCCAGAGAAGTGTGCGCTGTCCGGGGAGCGGGGCTGGGGCTCGGGCGGGAGGGGACAGAAGGACACAGACTGATTCTCTCCGACAGTAGTGCCGGAGTCATTCTCGTCTCAGCCAGTGGGGCCCTGCGACCTGGAAGGTGCACACACTGGGCGCTGCTGTGCTGCCCACGTCCTGTGGCATACCTGGTAATCTTTCCAGACCACATGCGGCACTGACTCCGTGGAGGTTTTTGCCCTTTTCTTCCCTTTTTAAAGAAAAGCTGTTTTATAAAAACCTGGTTCAGAGGAAAAAGACAGGATTTAAGACATCACTTTTCTCAAGGGAGAAGGTTGTTTGGAGCATCCACACTTCTGGAAATGCCGGTCTTCACACTAATGATTCACTCTAAGTACCCAGAGGGCGCCGAATACCCGCCAATGCCAGCCCTGTGGAGTGGTGGGAGCAGAGCTGCTCTCCCCCATTCTGGGCACATGCGACCTACTTGCTGCACGGTGTTCCGTCCTCACGTGCCCCCGAGGCGGCACTCCGCGTCACTCCGGGTACGGAGGAGGGTGTGTGCTCTAACTCCCTCTGTACGGTCCGCTGCTGTGGCCAGCACAGCATGCCCCGGTTTGCCTCACAGATGACAACATTCCTTCCTGATTTCCCTTGAGTGGATGAGGGCAGTGAGTCTACAAACCCGTCCTTGGTACTCAAGAGTTTTCAGTGTCGGGGGAAAACAGTCGTGCACGTATTTAAAAAAAAAAAAAAATCACTAGCTGAAATATGCCTGACCATGAGAACACACCATGAGGGAACTGTTTTCAAGTACCTGCGTTAGGGGTTCTCCCAGACAGACACGACTCAGACTCACTTCCCCTTTGCTGTCACCCCATCTCTGCCCGTGTTACAGAAGCCAGGAAACAGGAAGAAACCCAACGCCTTCAGATTTGGTATCTAAACTAGACAACTCACATTAGGATCCTTTTTACCACTAGTTACTACTATTACTAGTAGCGTAAGTAGCAACGGTGGGCGAACTATAAGCAATGGTCAAACAGCCTCACTCGTGTGCAGTGTGTGCACACGTGCGACTGTGTGAGTGGAGGCACATGGGTGTGTACAGTGTGTCGCACACACGGGTACATACATGTGAGCGTGTGTACATGTGTGCTCCTGTGATAGAAGCCTACAAATTAACTGGTCACGAGTCCAGCAGTTAAGCTGGTGGAGCAATCTGGGACATACTTCATAACCCTGCTGCCAGTTTCTCTCCGCAGAACCGGCTCCTGCAGAGTCAGAAGCTCGCGTGCAAGCCTCTCCCATCCCGGGTTACTGGACTGAAGTTACCTCCAGAGTGGCTGGGCCTGCTCCATCTTCAAAGACCCTCCAGGACACCTGCGTCCCTGAAGGAGACTCACATTTCCCATCTACAGAGCTTTAGATAGGGACTCTGCCTACTTGTTAACACCACTCGGGTCTCCAAGGTGCTGGCAAGTCCTTCTATTTTGCTTCCCATAATTCCATTAAACTTGTCCTACCGCAGAAATGGACAGAAACCGAGCCATTTAGACACATCGCATTGGCCGGCACTGCCCAGCTGGACACTTACCACATCGCGTGCATGTAAGTGGGAGGCAGGCGTGGGCTGCTGACGGGGGTGCAGTTGTAAGACCTCATGATCCTTTCCGCCAGGAGAAAATTTCGAAACAGACTAGCCACCAACAGGTCCTGTCTGAAGAGCTTTTGGAAGAGATCTGAGGACAGATAAAACAGAAAAAGGTATCTTCAGTGACCCACATTCAGCGTGTAAAGCCAAATACACAGACTTACCTCCATCAGAATTTTTTACAAGCAGGTCAGGACGAGTAGGCACGTTTCCCATTGGCGATGCTACACACACACACTCACACGCATAAGTACAAGCACACACCAAACCCCAGCCAGTCACTAATGAAAAAATATAAACAAGTCTTATAATAGCACTTCAGATTTTAAGAAATCTGGATTGTGCCAACGTTTATGAAGAAAAGTGAGCCCTGAGTCCACACAGACAGTATCACACGGACGTCAGAGCGAATGCTCACATGGAGCTCAGTGTCCACCGCTGTTCGTGGTGTCTGACACGCGGGGACACCTGGAAATCCTGCCTCCTCCTCCTCCTCCTGCCCCCTCAGCATTGCTCACTGACAACCTCCTTGCTTCCGTTTTGCTTCCCTCCCTCTAAGGGGCGGCATCTCCCGACTGTGAGGCAGTAGCCCTCCCTGCCCCAAGGGGACCGGTCTGGGCAGCCTCACCCCGAGGGAGCACATTCCACGCGATGGTGTCTGTGATTGCTGTGAAGATCCAGTTCAGTTCTCCCAGGGGGGTCCTGCGGTCGTTCAGCCGGCCAGGAATCCTAGGAGACATGGTGTGCTTTCGTTAGTGACTGTCCAGAGAGCCCTGGCTATGGCAGAGGGGGGGAGAGAGGAGACAAGAAGCTCAGAGCAGAGGCAGGGGGAACACCCTGCCAGGCCAGTGTACTTCCAGCTTCGCAGCTGAGAACGCAGCCTCCGTCCTCACCTCCCTTCCCTCGGGTGCCCCGATGCATAGACCAGACCCCTGGATACACACACCACTCTTGTGGCTTCCACATACGAGAGATGGGCCATGGCCAGGCCCGAAGGGCTACTGTGGCATCTGCTACCGAGGAGCCTGGGCCACACTCTTCCATTCCACATCCCAGCCCTGTGGCTCCAGGCTGCAGGGGTACACTTTCAACCTGACCTCTGGGGAAGGAAAGCTCGGCCTCTGAGGTCAGCCTATCTTCTGTTCACTCATCAGACATCTGAGTGCCTACCACTGCAGGGCCAGGTGCCGCTCTAGTGCTGGGATGCAGAGGTCAGTGGTACCGTCAAGGCCCTGCTCTCGGGCTCACGGTCTGCCCAGAAGCTAGTCAGCAAGCACAGGTGTAATAACGCAGAGACCAAGACCACAGAGAAGGAGGGGTGGGAGGGGGGGTCCAGGTGGTTGTGCCACAGGCGAGGGTGAGAGAGCAGGCGGAGTCGACACCCAGGGGAGACCGAGTCAGGCCGAGCCCAGAGGTGTGCTTGTGCCTGCAGTACAGCCTGGCTCTGCCGTGTAGCAACTTTAATTAGGTCTGACAGGAAACTCTTTTTTTTCCTCCCCAAAGGAAAATGTTCACAGTAATTTGGCTCAGAGACTAAAGTGTGATTCCTGCTATTTCTAAGATTTCACAGATTAATAATTGCCATCATAGTAACTCGTTTGAAGGCACCATCTCTGCACGGATTCTGTTCAAAGCGGCTGACTGCAGTAAGGGGCACCGCTGAGCAGGGCTAACTTCCTACTCTGACTGTACCTCCCACTAGAGGAAGAACACATCCTTCTTACTTCCACAAGTGATAGGACAAGAAAAAAGAAAGGTAAGATATTTGAAAATAGCATTACTGCTCAAATGGTCTGAACCCTTGGAAAAGAAGTCCAAAAAAAAAAAATGTACATCAACAGGGAGACTCCAGTTTCTTTAAACTGAAAGGCTTTGCAAACACAGTCAAGCTACTGATCATGGCTTAATTTACTTAGAAAGAAGGATTATTATTATTATTATTTTTTCGGAGAGAGAGAGTGTGAATGGGGACAGAGGGAGGAATTTTTTTTAGATGTTTATTTATTTTACAGACACAGAGCGGTGAGGGGGAGCGGAAAAAGGGGAGATAGAGGAGAGAAAGACTCTCAAGATTGATGCAGGGCTCAATCTCAGATCCTGAGATCATGACCTGAGCTGAAACCCAGAGCTGGACGCTCCACTGGCTGAGCCACTCAGGGGCCCCAAAAGCAATTTTAACTGGCTCTGTGTGCTGGGCACCACTGAGGATTTCCACAACTTAAAGGGAGTCAAGGTCTCCAGGTAAACACTTAGCACAAGGCCGACAGGACTGTCTCACTTTCTCATCCTTTCTCCACCCCACTCTCTTCCAAAAGGAGAGCACATACCAGGTGGCCAGGATCTAGGAGCAGCACAGCACAGCAAACATCGCCAGCCCTCAACAAGCAGCACCAGAGCCTCCCTGCAGAGCTAGGGGAGCAGGGGGTGCACCTCCCAAGAGCACGCAGTCCGCGAAGGCGTTCGACTGGCATCCTCGTTGTCAGCCTGCAAGTGCCAGTGCAGACTCCTGGGTCGCTGCCACAGAGGGAACATGGCACTGGGGATGATGGGAAGGAGGGGGCTTTGAGAGGGCCGAGGGTGGACATGGAGCCCAGACAGAGCAGCCAGTGGCTTGGGTCCTGCATCTGGGGAGGAGGAGCACAGGTACCGAAACCTTTCTGAGTAAGATCATTCACAAGCTCACCAGCAGTAACACGGCACCTTCCTCTGCATGAGGACTCTCCACAGGGTGGCTCGGGTGAGGAACTGGCGCACCTGGAGGGCGTGTTCAAGGTTGAAGCCCCGCTGTCTAGGACCAGCAGACACACAACGGCTGGAGCACGCAAGGAACAAGCACTTGAGAAAACGGTGATCCTGAATGTCTCATGACGGGTTCTCTCTCTCAATATATTCAGGGTTAGCCAAATTGCAAGGTGAGAGGGCACGTCCCCAACTCGGACGCCAACTGCAGGTTCCATGGGTTCCCAAAACCACTTGTGGCTTTGAGAATTTACTAGAAGGACTCTTATAACTCAGTGAACGCTGTTATGCTCATGGTTACAGTTTATTAGCGAAAAATACAAAGAGACGTTCAAGCCAGTGCAGAGACTCTGCATGGGGCAGACTCCAGGAAAGGTATCAAAGGTGGGGCTTCCATGTCCCCTCCCGGCATATCCACATGTGACAACACGCACGGAGCTCCGCCAACTGGGGGGCCCTGGGCCTTGGTGTCTACCTCAGAGTCCTGGTTGGCCAACTGGCTGCCCACGAGCTGGATCTCAGCCTCGAGGTGGACAGACACCACACTCAACCCCCAGCTGAAATCACACACTTGCCCTCTCCAGTGGAGTGGTGGGCCCCCATCCTGAGACGACCCAGTGTGGCCAGTCCCCACCCCAAACAATGAACTCCTGCCTTCTCTCTGCCGCCAAGTTCTTGACTACATAAGTGTTAAATCTGTTCAAGATCAAAAACAAACCTATTCAGGACTAGATTTCAGATTCTGGATTCACATGTCGCCCCGGGTGTAGCATCTTCACTGGACTAAAACCCCAGAGGTGTGTTCATCAGAGGCTGGGCTGTGTTGTACACATAGGCCTTCCAGCAAGGTGGTCTCAGGGGAGTGCTGCTTGCCTTCACCCCACTTTGGATGGCAAGTCAGCACCACGTGAAGACAAAAAATCCAGCCTGACCACTGAATAGCACGAGTCAGGGATGCGCCAGCCCCTGGACAGTGCTCTGAGCATGGAGCCAGCACCGCCTGTTTGGAAAGGACAGACCCATGAAGGCCAGAGGACACCAGTATCCCTTACCTCAGCAAGTCTGCTTCCAGAAATCAACCCCAAACTGGACTCCTGCAGATGCAGTGTTTTATTTACGGGGGTGAAAAGTCAGAAACTAGGAATGTTACCAGAACGAAAGAAATGAGTAAATTACAGAACCAACCACGTGACATCACTACAAGCTATTAGACAGTTACTTATGAATATTTCAACAATGTGGGAAAACGCATGCTTCCTGACATTTAGTGAGGAAGCAAGACAAACACCGTAGTCACCACCATGCAGGACGCGCAGGCAGCGAAGTCAGAAGACAAAGCCTCAAGGTACGACCGTGGGGAGGCGCTTCCTGTCTCACGTGTGCACACGGTCAATATCTGCTACATGGCGTATGCCCCACTGGAGCGATGGGCGGCAAGCCAAGCCCCGGTTCCCTTGCCTCCCCACCCTGAGCCCCTGGTGCTCACGCCAGGGGAGGGGGCAGCTGGTGGGTGACAGGGTGGCACTCTTGGAAGAGTCCGGCCAAGGTCTATTTCCAAACCTGGACCAAGCGCATCACTGCGTGAGCCAGCGCGTCCTGAATCAAGACGAGATGGCCCAGCATGAGCGGGTTCCTCGGGGTCCGATCTCTCGGGTAAAGGAAACCCGCATTCCCAGCAGCACGGAGCTGCTGACCAGACTCCTGTCTTGCTGGGCAGGCAGCCAAGCCATGGGGACAAACAAGGCCAAGCCCTGTCAGGCTACGGTCAATGTGCACTTAGGTGTTTAGAAAAACATGCAGCTTGTGACAATCGCCAGCAGAAAAGTACAAAAGTAGGCTCCCACTACGATTGCCCGGAGGTTCCATCCATCGCTCACTAAGCTCATCGTGAAAGCAGAGACAAAGCTGTGTGCCTGACGGATCTCAGACAGACGTCATTCAAACCGACCCATCCACCCATGAGTCCGAGACGCACCCTCTCCGCGCGCAGACTGGGGTGCGTACTCGGGATGGCAGGGTGGAACCTTGTCGACTTCCTGCCTTGTCACGTCGCTTGGGATCCAATCACTTCAGAAACTTTTTGTTTCTGTTTTCCTTTCTGTACCAGAGCCTAGGAAAGAACGTCAAAACCCTGCGTGCTCTGGAGGCCGTTGGACCGTGGATGGCTGACCCCGAGCCACGGAAGGAAAGGGCAGCACGGAGGGTGGAACCATCACAGGGTTCCTCAGACCCCCAAGAGTTTCATTAATAACAAAAGTGGTTCTATTAAAATTCAAATCCAGGGTGTTAATCAAGGACTAACTTTTGTGAGAAAAGCATGCAAAGCTGCCGTTTGGGAGCAGATCGCTGAAGTGGGTGATGAGAAGAGCCAGACTCTCGCCCAAGCGGTGCTGTGTCCGGGGACCTTCTGGCATCTGTTCCCCGCTCTGAGTCACTGAGCCTGACCTTACATGCAAACAGGACTCCAGCAAGATGGACAGCACGGCTGAAGGACACAAGCCAGCAGCTACGTCCCTGAAGAACGCATGCCACTCCCTCCAACCCTGCATCACTGGCACCAGCCACTCACGTTCCCCAACATCTCGGCTCACCTACAGCTTTCAGATTCTGGCCAGAAATTAAGCTCCCCGACTTCCGTACCCAGGTCACCACCAGCAACCTCCACCCACACCCCAATCCTGATGAGGCCTGGAAGTGCCAGCAAGCTCTTGGACGTCAGAGTGGTGCCCTCCCTCTTGGGCCACGTTCTCCCTCGCTGACACCTGTCTTCCTACCCTCTGCCATCTTTGCAGTCAGTCCCACGGTCCCTGCACCAGATACTTGTCACTTGGCTTCTGACACGGCCAGCCCTGACCTGGCCGTCATCTTCTGGCCAATCCAGACCCTGGACTGGGTAGAGAGGGCATGGGCTACGTTCTCCTGCTGCCCTGACCACCGTGAGGACTAGGAAAGAGCACACGTGTGCGCTGTCCTGCTGAGGAGGTAAGCACACAGCCGCACTGTGGTCCTCCCGTCGTTCCCAGCCTTCCGGCCACCACTTCTGGCTGCCTCTGCCAAATACCTGCAGGGTCCTTCTGTTGTCCACAGGAAAACAAAACAACATAAAAACCCATAAAAACCCATCCCCTATGGAACCCACCAATCGTTATGGGCTGTCTGTTCTGGTCTCGATGTCTGTCCATCTGCCTCCTTCCCTAAGCTCTGCTCACTCATCTTCATTGCTCACTGCCATTACTACCACCATCGTCCCCTGGATCATGTCCCCACTTCAGGGGCCACGTGGATTCTCTTGCACCAAAGCTCAAAATCTCAGAGACACAGCTCATCTGCTCTCCAACCCCCAACCTCGGGCAGCTCACGTCTCTGGCTTCCCCCAAGAACCTCTCTGTCTGCCTTCTGCTGCTGAGCCGCTTCCTGGATTCAGGCTCTTCTGCTCCAGTTCACACTATGCAGGATGATGGCCCTTAGCCTAACTTTGGTCAAAATTCTGCTGGCTTCTCTATTTGCTAGTGCAGCATTTTCTCTCTTCCTTCCTTTCTTCCTTTCTCTCTCTTTCTTTCTAGATTTTATTTGAGAGAGACTGAGGGAAAGGGCACAGGGGAGAGGCAGAGGGAGAAGCAGACTCCCTGAGAAGCAAGGAGCCCAACCCAGGATTTGACCCAGGACCCTGAGATCATGACTTGAGCCAAAGCAGATGCTTCACTGATGGAGCCCCCCACGCGCCCCTGCTACTGCAGTGTTTTCAGTGACCGTGTTGCTACCTCTGCTTCAACAGATCTCACGTGGGCTGAGGAGTGGGGCGGGCAGCTCCCCACCTTCCTGGCTGCCCGTGCCTCCCGAGATGGCCTCTGGGAGGCCACAGGGCAGCAAGGGCAAAACCAGCGCCAGTGGAGTCAAGTAGAACATTCCCAGCTGGCTTCAAAACCACCGATACTCACCCAGCTTGCCACATTAAACTTTGAAGCTAGCTCCCAGTCACTTCTCCCTCCGTCCCTCTGGGCAGGTCCACCACCTCGCAGGTTGACGGATCTCTGCCTCCTCCCATTCTCCTGACCTGGAGGGGCCTCCCTGGCCCTCCCTGCACCGTTTCCAGCTCTGCATCTTTACAAGCAAAGCTCCAACATCACTGTCCACAAAGATGTTCTTGCCCACGGCAGCTTTGGTTGAGCTACTATTTAGCTGGAGATGAACCATGGCCTACATCTTCATTTAATCTCTTTGGCATTCCACCAGTGACTCCCCTTCATTCCTTTTACCTCTTTACAATCGCTCCATGCATGCTTGTTATTGCTCTAACTAGATAATTAGAAGTTAATCACTGTTACCAAATGACCGTTCCCACACCAGCCAGTCCTGACATGGAGCCACCCCACCCAGACCCCTCATGAAGGCCTGGCTGCTGGACCTCCTGGCAAGGAGGAGGGGGGCACCTGGCACCCAAGCCCATCGCAGCTCCCAGGACGGGGTCTCCCAGCCAAGGGCTGAGTGTGGCGGAGGCACAGGACCAGCTCTTCCCCAGTCCTCAGCACCTCCGGGGTGACAGTCAGTGCTGGGCCAGTGGAGACCGTGCCTGGTCTGCAGCACGGCTGGCTTCCTTCCCTGCCCTGCACCCTGTTACTCCTCCCATACACTTGCGTCCCCCACAGGGGTTGTGTCTGCACCCCACAACCAACCAGCACAGGGCCATGTGGGAGATTTTGCATCTTACTTGTATTTACCCTTCTCAGGCTACTTTGGTTCTCCTGAGCTCTCTCTTTCACTAAAGACACCACATTGCAGCTGTTTTCAAATAGTCCACGTGCCCTCAAACCTGTGCAGACCAGCCTCCTGCTCTCCTGGCGTAGGGAGCACCGAGCAGTCCTCAAGTCCACCTACATGCGGAACAATTCCCAGGGGCCCCTGTGCCTGAGGGCTGCTGCTGAGATGCCCCTGGCGGACACGGAAGCTGAGCCGTTGGAGCGCAGGCTCACCTCGCTCACCCGGAGCTCAGCACCAACTGCTAACGGGTAACAGGTGCTCTGTACATATTTGATGAGTGAAGGAGTGAATCCCTCCTGAGTGATCACAAGCTCTGTGTAAATAAAACGTTCAGTGAAAAATACAGTTTCCAAGAAAATGATGCAAACTCACTAAAAATACTCAAGTGATATGAAGATAACACAAATCATCCCAAATTCTACCATTTAAGAACTACCGGTAATATTCTGGTGACCATTTATGCACAAAATCATGTAGAGGGATGTTACATTTTTGTTAAAAATGCCCACAAAAACGCTTAGAAAAAAGGTCTGTGAGGGCAAATATGCACCAGAGTATTAACAATTACCTTCGCATGGTGGGGATTATAAATGACTTAAGTTTTCTTTGCTTATCTGTATTTAATAATGAATCTGTGCTAAAAACATGCTACTTGCATAATGAAGAAAAATAAAACTTTTTCTTTAGTAAGAGGAAGGCTACAGCAAGTCTTCCTGAAAAGGGAAGAGATTTTAAAACCGTGTTATCGTCTAAATTTACATCATCTCACACTCAACCAAAATAAAGCAGGATTCACCTCTACTTCGTCTACTTTAAACGACTTCATGAAAACGACAGCGTAGAGAGCCTTGGGCTGGCTCATTTCCTGTAAGTGATCATTTCTGCAGAAATGTGCCATGACTAAGAAGGTGGGACATGAACCTAGCACTTTCTCTTCCGAACACCAAGTCAGTCCACAGCCGCTGGATATTTGGTGGGACGAGAGCCACACCGACAAGAGCAGTGGTTCCGGGCCTGTGGGTGGTGGGAGGGCAGGCCGGGAGTGTCTGTCCTGTGCACAAGCCTTTCTTTTATGGGAAACAAAGTTACATATATGCACAAGACATGCACACCGCACAACCACAACTGTTAGAAAAACACAACTGAGCAGGGAAAGGACACCCTGCGGAGGGAAGGCTGGGAAAGCTGTCCTGGACGATAGGTTTTGTGAGAGTAGTTTCCACACGCTGACATTTTCCTGAACCAAATGGAGTCACGTATCCACAGTACTCTTCCAATCTCTCCTTACTTAGAATTGGGCACAGTTCAACACTCTAATATCATCTGATTTCCTGTTAAAAGTGCCATTTATGTCAGCCATTGGCAGACTTCAACTGACCCACTCGTGTGCATGAAACCTGCGGTTTCGAGCATGAACTATGGGACCAATCTGAAGGTTTGCAGTTTTACAACCGGAAAAGTCCTTCTTTCATCGGGGCTGCAGGACCACATGCACACGGGCAGAAGGAAAGAAAGGAGATGGGATGCGGTAAGAAGGCCTGGCTGGACACCGAACCATGCTTGTTTAAACACAGAAAGCCTCGAATGCAGAGCTGCAATTCTCCACACGGGCTCTGAGAGTCAGCCGCACAGCCACTGTGGCGCTGCCTGAAGAGCTGAGTCAGCCAGGCCCCAAATGACATCTGCAAACCCTGGGGCAGGTGGCTCCATTCATCGCTTAGGGTTTGGGTGACGTCATGAGTTCTCTCCCTGGCAACGGCAGGTTAGGTGACTCACATCCTCCTGCTGTGAACAAGTAGCAGGGCTGTGTGTGCGTGTGTGTGCGTGCATGTGTGTGTGTGTGTGAGAGAGAGAGAGAGAGAGAGAGAGAGAGAGAGAGAGAGAGGCTGGCAAGCCTGTGGGGAATCACAGGGCCAAGGCATCAACCAGCATTTGGAGCTAGCTCTCTCTTTGGGAAGCATCCGGTGATTCCAATGCAAGACAGAGGTCCAGGATGATGAGCTGAGCATGGTGCCCACAGGGCTGGAGGGCAGATGCTGGGGTTGAGGGCTGCAAAGGCGTAGGGTGCTCAGAACCCCAAGGCATTGAGCTGGGACCCCAAGGATGAATTGGAAGTAACCCAGACCTCATAGCCCCAAAGCATCCAAGCCCAGCAGACATTTCACTTTCAGTTTGTTCAATTACAGGTAACCAGGCACTTACTAGGAAACTAAACTGATGTTTGAAACCCAGAAAAACAACTGCTGAGGGAAGGAGTTGTGCAGAAGGTTTACACATTGGTAACCTCAGTTATGGCATCACAATAATTTTACCTAGTATGTGTGAGAAATTAAAGGACAAAAGAAGGCTTTAGCAGAGAACAAGAAACTATAACAGAAAGCCTGGAAATTCTAGAACTTCAGGAACTTGAAAACACATCATATTAGTTACTCGATAGATGGGTTCAAGAGCATATGAGGCCACAATGTAACGAGAAGTGAAAGGTCAGAAAAAATACTCAGAAATAGGCACAAAGAGATGAAAGGTTGGAACATAAGAAATACGGTGGACATTATGAAAAGATACAAAATAACCTGCTGGAATCCCAAAAGAAGAGAACAGAAGGAATGGGACAGAAGCAATCTTCAAAGAGAATTTTCTGCAGCTGATGAAAGATATTGAGGCACAGAGTCTGGGTCTGCGTGGGCCACCATAACAAAATACCAGACCGGCCGGCTTAACCAATCCAAATTCATTCTTACACAGCTCTGGAGACTGTTAAGTCCACGATCGGGGAGCCAGCATGGGCAGTCCTGGTGAGGAGCCTCTTCCTGGCTTACAGCCTGCTGCTTTCCTGCTGTGTCCTCAGATGGCAGGAAGAGAGAGCTCTGTTGTCTCCTCCTCTTGTTACAGGGCACTAATCCCATCATGACTTCCTCTAACTGAAGACCTTCATCTCCCACAGGCTCATCTCCAAATACTATAAAATTGGGAGTTAGGGGTTCAGTATATGAACTTTAGGGGATCACAATTCAGTCTGTAGAACTTAGGTTCAAGAAATGCTATACTCAAAGCAGGACAAATACAAAGAATGTCCAGGTAAGCATAGCAAAATAAAACTGCCAAAATCCAAGAAAAGGAAAAGACTTACAATAAAGCTACAAATAATCAAGATAGTGTGGTACTGGCATAAAGAGCAAAGTAACAGCACAGGGCAAAAGAGCTCCACAATTATTCAAATGCTTTTTCTCAAAGGCACTTTTTGAGTGGAGAAGATAGTCTTTCTACAATGGTGCTGGAACAAGTGGGCACCCATATGGGAAAAAAAAAATGACCCTTGACTCTCACTGCATATTGCATGCAAAAATTAACTTGAAACGGATCATAAAAGTTAAAATCATAAAAGTCTTAGAAAAAATAGGGGAAAATACAACACTGGGGTAGGCAAAGCTTCTTAGGTGCAATACAGAGAGTACATAAATCGTGAAAGAAAAAAACTATTAAATCAGATTTTATCAAAATGAAATGCTTTTGCTCCTAGAACACTGTTGTGAAAACGAAAAGACAAGCCAGACTGACCAAAGACAGAGACCTGACAACAACTTATCCAACAAAATAAAGGCTCTTGAAGATAAACACAATTTAAAAATTGGTAAAAAAACATGAATATACATTTTATTAAACATGAATATACAATTTAAAACAAAACAAAAACAAACAAACAAACAAGAATATAAATTAATGGCCAACAACACATGAAAAGCTGCTCAGCAGCATTAGTCTTTAGACAAATGCAAACTGAAACTGCAGGATTCAGCACTACACATCCTGCAGAACAGCTAAATTAAGATTAGGAATACCAAGTGTCGTGGATGTCGAGCAACTGGCACACTCACGCATTACTGGTAGGAATGCGACCTGGAGGATCACTGGAAAACAGCTGAAAAGTTTCTGGTAAAGTTTAACATACACCCACCAGATGACCCAGCCATTCCAGTCTTATGTATTTATCCTGGGGAAACGAATACGTATTTACACATAAGGACTAGTACATGAATATCTCTAGCAGGTCTGCTCATTATAACGACCAAAATGGAAAAACCCTGGTGTCCCTCAGTAGGTGGATGGATAAAAGGGTTGTGACACATACAATGGACTACTGCTTACTATAGAAGAGTGTGAACTACCGAAATACCCAGCAGAGGTTAAATCTCAAAGGCACTGTACAGAGAGGGAAGAGCTAGACACAAAAGAATACACTATAATTCTCTATTTATGTGAAGCTCTAGAAAAGACAAATCTAAGGGATGATTAGAAAAAGCAGATCGAAAAAAAAAAAAAAGAAAAAGAAAAAGCAGATCGGTGGTTGCCTGGGCTTGGAAGCTGGGGTGGAGGGTGAACTGGGATGAGGTACAAGAGGAATTCTGGAGTAGGTTTTGAGTGAAGGTGGTTCCATGAACGCGTGAATCTGCCAAAGTCCATCAAACTGTACACTTAAGGTGAGTTCATCTTACGCAATGTAAGCTATATTTCAAAAATGATGATTTTAAAATGAAAAATTCAAAGAAGGGGAAACTACAGCATTTTCAAACAATAAAAACAGATTTTTTTTTGCTGGCAAACCTGCACTAAAGGGAGTTCTTTAGGTAAAGAGAACTGATCTTAGATGAAAGCTCTGAGATGCAGGAAGAAGTGGAGGGCGGCAGCAGGTGTGAACACCAGTGAGTATTAACTGCAGCATATTAGTAACATTTATGGAGAGAATACACGGAGAATTAAAACATGTGACAATAAGTCCACACAAGTCAGGAAATGAGTAAATGGCATTAGTGTGCTCTCAGGTCCTCCTCGCATTGCCTGGGAACTGGTAAAAGTGCTAATTTAGATTTAACTTTAATAAGCTGGGGGTTGTCAAGACTATGGTCTCAGGGCCAAATCCAGCCAGCAGCCTGTTTTTGTTTGTTTTTTTTGTGGGGCCCATGAGCTAATAACGGTCTTTACAATTTTAAAGCTGACACTAAGAATACACAATAGAGACTTAACGCGGCTTGCAAAGCCTGACATGTGGACCGTCTGGACCCTAATAGAAAACACAAGTAGGCCACCGTTTGGGAGAAGCTGTTAATGTGCAGGAAAAGAATATGTAGTTAACAAGCCGATAGAGGGGGAGAAAGGAGTAAAACTGCTAAATCAACCCGAAAGAGGGGAGCAGAGGGAGAGAAAAGAAAGGAAGATGGGAAAAAAAAAGAAAAAAAAAGAAATGGGGGAAGAGAAAAAAGCAAAAAGATTTCAAGTATGTCGATTATTACACTAACTATAAAAAGACTAGATACTTCAATTAAAGTCAGCAATTTTGAGTCTAAACCTAAAACCAAAGTCAGCTACATCTTGCTAAAAAGATACACTTTCGATACACACAAGACTCAGAAACAGATATCAGAATACATGCTTACATATATACAAGGATAAAAGACACACATCCTTGCAAACCCTAATCAAAAGACAGCTACACAACTATCCCACAAAGTGGACTTTTTTTTTATGGTGAAAAAATTTATATTTAGATTTATAGCCGGCTGGACTCAGTTTAGATGATCCCAATTTTGTTGGCAACATCCAAAGCATCATAGTCAGGAGCCAGTCGAACATATGCTTTCTTCTCTCCATCAGGCCTGATCAAGATGTTGATCTTGGCCACATCAATGTCACAGAGCTTCTTCACAGCCTGTTTGATCTGGTGCTTACTGGCCTTGACATCCACAATGAACACAAGTGTGTTGTTGTCTTCTATTTTCTTCATGGCTGACTCAGTAGTTAAGGGGAACCTGATGATGGCATAGTGATCAAGCTTGTTTCTCCTGGGGGCGCTCTTTCGAGGCTATTTGGGCTGCCTTCGGAGACGCAGGGTCTTGGGTCGTTGGAATGTAGGTGATGTGCGGATCTTCTTTTTTTTGTGACTGTGCATGCCTTTCAGCACCGCTTTCTTAGCTTTCAAAGCCTTTGCTTTGGCTTCGGCTTTGGGAGGGGCAGGGGCTTCCTTCTTAGCCTTCGGTGCCATCTTCGTGAGAGGGCCCACAAAGTGGACTTAATGGCAAAGGCATTATCAGAGATGAAGAGTGGCTAATTTGTCCTTCTAAGGTCCTGAAGGGCAAAGTGTAAGGTCAACAGGGGGAATGGGCTTTTAATGTAAAGTTAAATGGCAGTAAATTGTCAAACTTAGTTTCTGAACAAGAGGAGGAAGGTGAGATGTATGTATCAGCAACTTCTCTAGCAAGGGGACTGGTCATAGGCAAGCCCAGCACGGCATCAGCCAAAGGCAGAACAGGGACTTGGGTCTGCACACGGAAAGGGATGATCCCAGGAGCACGAGGACAACCTACAGTTGGACAATTAGGGACCAATGTGCCAAGGGCCCCAGTAAACAATGGAGGCTTTCAGACTTGTAAAACCTCTCCCGGTAAGAAACGCATTTTGCACGGTGACCTAATATACACATGCATGACCACATGTAAGTATACGTATTCAGATAACAGAAGTAAAGAATACTCATGTTACTAGGAAAACAATATTTTCTTTTTTCTTTTTTTTTAATGGAGGCTGTGGCTTGCCAAACTGATTTCACAGCCACTAATAAACCATGACCCGCAGTTTAAAAACAGAGACTTAAATGACGCTCTTGTTAATTTCTCCAGGAGGCTATCAGCTCGAGGTTATCAAAATGATTGGATGGTGAACATAGCTCCCCAGGGCTGTTAGAGTTTAGAAAACCACACAATTCTACCTCTAAATAGCTGGCTGATTTTTATTTTCAAACCCACACAGGCAGCTTGTTTTCTAATGATTTTTAAAACTCTGTACTAAGTCTTTAAATCAAATAGTTTATGTGTGCAGCGCTGCTACCCTCGGCCCCTTTCGTTCTGCATTTAATAGCTCCCACAGATTAGGAACCTGCTAATCTTTACTTGGGAAGCAAATGGCATCAAAGAAAAATGAATTTTAAAATTCTGAAGGAAAAGGAGTGATGATTTCCACAGCTCAGTGGTGAGCAGGAGTTAATACGCACTGTAGATAATCTACCTTTACTGAATTTATTACAGAATGATAAGCTACTGCTCATCCCTAGAGCCAGCCAACAACTCGAAGGACTGGGATGAGTCCCTCTGGAGGCTGCAGACAAAAATCAAAGGCAGACATGGGATCCAAGAGAGGAAAGGAACAGGATCCCATTTGCTTATTCAACATGTTCGTGACACAATGAAAACAGATTGTTTTTATTAAACAGCACAGGTTCCAAAACTCTTAAGAAATAAATCTGAGCCTGAGTTTATTTTTGAAGCGTTTCTGAAAAAAGCTGATTTTCTTTGGACTTCCTAGTGTCAAGACTCATCTTCAGATAGACCCTTTCCTGAGAGCTACCGTTACAGGGCCACGTGGGACCAGTCTCCAAGCAGAAATCTCTGGGAAGCTGCTAAAAAGCCTGTCATGCTTGGGAAAGTCAGCTTCTAAGATGAGGGGAAGGGCAGGTGGCTGGTGGCTCCATTGGTTAAGCATCTGCCTTGGCCTCAGGTCACGATCCCAGGTCCTAGGATTGAGTCCCATGTGGGGCTCCCTGCTTGGCAGGAGTCTGCTTCTCCCTCTGGCCCCCCACCCCCTGCTCATACTCGCTCTCTCAAATAAATAAAATAAAATAAAAAATAAAAAATAAAAAAAAAAATAAAATAAAATCTTTAAAAATACCTAAACAAAATGAGGGGAAGGGACAGAATCCAGATGAATCCCAGGAAGCACTCCCTCCCTGATCCAGATGAATCCCAGGAAACATTCGCCTCTGATCCAGACGAAATCCTAGGGAATATTCCCCTGATTCAGACGACTCTGGGGAGCATTAACCCCCTGATCCAGATGAACATTCCGCCCTGCCACCCCCATCCAGATAAATCTGTGGAAGCATTTCCCCCTTGATGCATTCAGCTACTTTTTGGTTGTCTCTCCAGATGTCTCTTCTGGAACATGCTGAGGCGCCCTCGCCAGTGAGCTTCTTTGTAAAAACCTGGTCTACAGAAGGTAGAGAGAGAGAGGCAGGTGGGTGAGCAGGGAGTGGAGGGCCAGACCCTGCCTCCTCGGCAGTAAACTCGAATGTAATGCTTCTAACAGAGATGGCCACCAGCCTCCCCTGGTGGCTCCGGAGCTGATGAGCATCTTTCCAGTCTCTGTGGGGATGAAAACGACAAGGTCGCTCCAAGCCTGTGCTGAGCAGGACTACTGGTAGCCGTGCTTACATTCTGTTTCTTCCTGTGAATATATCAAAATATTACAAAAACAACAGTTTCCCAATACAGTCAGACTGTGTTTGTTCTTGATCTTCTAGGCTGGTTTTCCTGGCAGAGGTGCACTGAACAGATGTCAGCTCCAGCTCCTCCTCCTCCTCCTCCCAGGTACCTGGTGGCCTGGCTGAGACCAGTCGTTCCTTCTACACCACAGACGTCCCCTCATTTCGTTTTGTCCGTGTCTAATCTGCCCTTGGAGACCAGACACCCTGATGCATAAAAGTCATGCCCATCTCCCTCAGAAGACCTTTCTTTGTACGTCCCCAACCATAATTAACCTTTCCTGCCTCTGAGACATCTGCGCCTGGATCTGCAGAATATCAAGTGATTCTTCAACATTACACACAGCAGCACAGAGATAAGGGGATGGGACTGGACAGACCCGGGTATGAGTCCCCAGGCTCTGCCACTCATAGCTGTGTGACTTCAGGCATGTTACTTAACCTCCCTGAGCCTTAATCACCTTACGTATACTGCCTAACTCCACGGGGAGATAGGAAAGTGGGATGAATTAACACCAAACAGGTTAGCACAGAACCTGGAACATACATAGTAGGGGCCCAGGAAATACAGCTGTTCCTCCTTATTTATTACAAAACCCCCAAAATTTTAAGGTAAATTAAACCCCAAATGCTGGAATTGCCCCAGTAACCTGAACTCTTAAGATTAATAGAAAAGATGCGACAATTTTATGAGCAATCTAGGTTACGTGTCGCACATTTTCACGTGTGCAGCTTAGAAGCTGGTCACACATCTGAGAAGCACCGACATGCCAAGTACACAAGGAACTCAGCAGCTCAACGGGAAGATGACAACCCAGACAGAACAGGCCCTCTCCGTTCTGAACGACTGTCCGCCCATAGGCGTCCACTGACCACCCACTATGCACTGGCCTTGCTATCCGGGCCCTCAGCTCTGACGGAGGGGCTTGCGGGCTAGTGAGCACAGGCCATTCTTGTTAACGATTCCACGGATACGACCCTGAGCCCTGCTGCTGGATGGTAAGCTCCGGGGACGCCCGCCAGTGCACTCCTACTATCCATATCCTTCCCATCAGCATCCCATAGCACCTGAGGTGTCTGTGCAGCTGGCACTCAAACACCTATTGATGGACGGCATGGAGCAGCAGGTATTTCCCTGTGGCCTTGCTGTGGCCCAGGAACTGAAATTGGAACAATCCGGCTCCATCTCTGAAGCAGGTACTGACAAAGATACCTCGTGCCTCAGTTTCCCGTTCGGTGCAGTGATCTGAGTCAGACTCTGAGAAGTGGCTGTGAGCCCATGAAGTGCTCCCAGGGCAGCTGTCCTTGTTCTAGAGACTAGAGACTGAACCCCCTTCCTGAGCCTAGAGCATCAGGTGCACCTCTCGAGGCTGGCATACTCGGGTCAGAGAGGGCAGTGTGATGCAGCCACCAGGCCGCGTGGGGCCAGTGGATTCGGAGCTGATGTGGGCTCTGCCATTTGGGAGTGACTCTGGGCACGTCCTTCTTTCTTGGTGTCCAGAGTTTGACTCCCTAGACTGCTGTGTGGACCAGAGCAGCTGATACCTATCAGGGCCACCTGAGGGCCGGGTATTACAAGGCTTGCGGGGTCTCACTGACCCCAAGTGGGCTGGCTGTGCAGACACAAGTGGCCACACGGTGCCTGGTCCTGTGTCAGGCAAAACTGTGACTGTCCTCTGTCTGATGGTATAGTGCCAGTGGCCACGAGGCAGGAGAGGGGGTGCCGTTGCAGAGTGGAGTCTCAGGGGGCTGCCTCTGGGAGAAAGGCTAAAGGGAGGAGCAGGTGAACAAAGGAGGGGAGAGTGCCTGCGTGGACGTGCGCAGAAACGGCCCGTGGCACCGGCTGGGCCTGAGCCCACCGCCCGTCCTCCTGTGCTGCGCATCGCCTGGCTTCCCCCTGGCACCACGCCTACCCTCAGCTAAGGAGAGCTGCCTGCAGGGCTGGCTGCGGCCCGGATCTCCGCTCGCAAGGGCATCCATTAGAGACTGGCAGACACACATTTTCTTTAGGACACAGGAGGGCACCAGGGCACCAGGCGGTGAAGACAGGAAATCGGCACCGCAGACCTTCAAGGCACCACGCTGTTTTGTTTGTCTGGATGACAAAGGCCAGGATGCTGGCGCCACAGTGAAGGAAATGGAAGCCCTGTGTGTGGTATGCAGGCGCCCCAGGGAGGCCTGGAAAGCTGCTCCCGTTGCCGCTCCCCCGCGTGGCGGCTCAGCACAATCTCATCTCAGGGCCCGGCCTCCATCAGGCCAGTCACAACTGAGAGGGAGGCCGTGATGCGGTGTGTCCAGCACACGGGGGACCCAGCGCCCCGTTCTCCCGACCCCAGGGGATCTGAGGACGAGGCCCCCGGGCAGCCCTCCGGGCGCAGCTGACTCACGACGCCCCGGCGGGCACCTGGATCCGCGGCTCTCTACTTCGCAGCAGCCCTGCGCTTCCGCCACTTACTCACACTCTCCGCCGCGCCGTCGTGCGGTCTCCAGGGGCTCTCGTTCCCACTCCGTCTCTAAATTAGCTTCCAGTGAGTCATTACTCATCCTCGCCGTGACTGGCAGGCGGTCATGAATTACTGATTTTTCACCTTCAACCAGCCGATACAATATATTTATGTTGGAGAGAAAGGTACTTTTTGAATGAAGACTGGTATCTTTTGATAGCTTTCCTTTCAAACCTAACACATTTGTACGATTCCGACCTGACAGCAGAGTAAATTCTAATCACAGCTACTGAGGCTGTGTGGCAGGCGTGGGTGGCCGCAGGCCCTTACGCCCCTGCGGCCCCCGGAGGACGCTGGTCTGCGTCCTGGTAGCACATGCTGTGGGCGAGGGTGACGGCGTGGGTCAGCTGCCTGCCAAAGCCCTGCTCCCACTCACCCTTGTCCTGAGACAAAAGACCGGCCCACCCTGCGCCTCAGGTGCCCCATTGTTAGAGTGTGGATAATGGCAGGGCTTCCTTTAGAGTTTTCTAGCGAGGACCACATGAGTTAATACGTGGAGAACCCTTAACACAGCACCTGGCACCCAGCAGGTGCTCCATAAACGTTACCTACTGTTCTTTTTCCTGATTCTTAACCAGGATCATGGGTTGCCTCAAGTTTGCAAGCAACAGCTCATGCCCTCCTCTGCTCTCCCCAGGGCACAGCTGAGACCGGAGCTCTGACACATGGAGACCTCAGCTAAGTTAACCAAACAC
Organism: Canis lupus familiaris; assembly: GCF_011100685.1. Lineage (NCBI taxonomy): Eukaryota > Metazoa > Chordata > Mammalia > Carnivora > Canidae > Canis > Canis lupus. The sequence goes on from NC_049230.1 coordinate 1,980,040, forward strand.
TCAAACTGTTCAAAGCAAAGCCAACAACCCCCACCCCCAACCCAGCTTCTCCCAGCTTCCGCTTCAGCCCGGCACCCCGGGCCCAGCGGTGGCCGTGCCGCCACAAGCGTTGGAGGGAGCAGGGCCCAGCGACTCACTTTATCCCAGACACAGGGCTGTTAGCTCCTTAAAATATGCTGTTGACACAATAGATGTTAATTATGAATAATTTTTGGTACACTGTGCGCCTCCAGTGATCAGAATGCTAACGAACAGCCTCGTGCAAGAGGCTCCCCGTCTCCCCGATTCCCTAGTGCTTTCTGAGCGCCCTAATATTTCTAGCGCTGTTTAAGCGTTTCATTACTTTGTTTCAGGGCTGAAAAATGTCCCTTAATTTCCAAGCACGGATCTTATTGCCACTCTCTCCGAGGACTCCGAATATAAATATGTGCCGCAGCAGCAACATGCTTATTCATCAGGCTGCTGGGTTCGCTTAGATAATTAGAAATTGGGGGTGCTCAAGGAAGGCTCGCTCTAATTTACTTCCCGACGCAGCAGCTTAATTAGAAAACAAATTCCTTCCCCAGCTTTAAAGATTGCGAAGTAATTATAAGACCTACACACCGCCCATATCTTCTCTCTGGTCTTGTGTTGAGACTGCAAACGACACATGTTTTGCACATCTGACAAAAGGTGGCAGAAGCTGGGAAGGGGTTAACACTCGCTATCCTGGGGAAGCTTATGCTGAGCAGTCGCATGGTGGCAGCTGCTGGAAACAAACCACATTTATTATGGAATTACCACGTAGCAATTTGAAGTACGAAACCTTTCCATCAATCTCTCCAGTGAAGGCAAAGAGGCCCATGACGCGAATCAGGCTGGGCTCTGACTGGCGGCAACCAGGGAAGGAACGACCCCGACCCCATCGCCCGCCACCCGCCTTTCTGACGGTGGCGGGCAAGGCCAGTCTCCCAGGTGGGGCGTGGGCCCCCTCCAGCCCCCACACCTGCCGCTCCTGGTCCTGAGGCTGTCCCTGGCTCCAGGCTGTCCAGCTGCAGGCCAGGAAGGGGCCTCAGCTCACTCAGAGCTGCACAGGGAGGAAGGACAGCTTCCAGGGAGCAGCAGGCGAGGGTGTGTGGGCGTGGGACGGGGCCTGCCAGCTTGGTCCCTTCACGCCACGCAGGGCCACTCGCCAGACCTGTGCCAGGACGATCCTTCATACACAGAGCAAGCAGGGGGCACAGGTGCACATCGTTCTTATTTTCTGCAGGTCGTTAAATTAAGGGAAGAAAACCCAATAACCCAAGCCTGTATTCTCCATTTCACTCTGCATTAAGACTTGTCTCTCTTGTCAGATGGCTACAGTGACCAGAGTCACTGTCAACGTAGAGGTGACAGAGAGGTTCTCAGCGTACAAGAACCACCGCGTGGTGAGGAGAAACCAGAGAATAAAACTATGCAAAACGAAGGGCTCCAAATCTTTAAAAAGCTACCAAAACTGTTAACGTCAAGTTCCAGCTCACCTAAGTTGGTGTAGGGCCAGGAACCGCCGACATGCGCCATGTCTGCGCAGCTCCCACCCTGCAGGTAGCACACACATGCTGCCTTCCGTGCTTCCTTGCCAGGGGGGCTTCCTCCCTCCTCCCCCAGCATTCTACGGGGATTACGATTCTGTTCAGAAGGAAATGCTAAGGAATAAATGAAACAGGGCCAAGGAACTGAGCAAAAGAGCCAATTCCTGTTTGGTCTTATAACTGTAACTAAAAATAAGAGTTATCCTGCCCATTAACCTGGACCCATGACCAGGGCACCCAACGAGCTGCATGGGACGCCCACCTAAGGGCCTCAGTGTGGCAGGCGGTGGCCACATGCGTCCCACACTGGAGACACAGGGACGGGGCAGGTCAGCTTTAATGCAGACGTGACCCCAGAGCCCAGAGTCCATGGCTCTCGGAAAGGACAGCGGTCACAGGAAGTGGGGACATATAGGAGCACCACCCAGAAGGCCACCTGGCTCTCCCAGGTATCACCCGGCAACCGCCCCATCAGCTTCCTCAATATTGTATAACTGTTTTATGAAAACGTCCCAAACTATTAAAAATTTATATATTTTGAAATATTCTGTGGCTTCTCCAAACATAAGCTACTTACAAATTCAAAAAACCAAAACACTCACGGTCCCACCTGAGGCAGAGGCGAAGGGGAATGCTGAGGGGGGTGGACGTGTGTTTCGAGGTGCTGCTTGGAAGCCCCCAGCCCCCAAGACAGTCTGGGGGGTGGGACATGGCTCCTGAAACAGGAAAGCCATCCGGCTGAACCTGAGCAAGGGGACGGGTGTCGACACTCCACACCCACCCAGAGTCTGAACAGTGACTCTCGACCAGCCAAACGATCCACACGAGCAGGAGCACTGAACTAACTACTCACGACTCCGTTTTAGGAAAGTTTTGAAAAATATGACCAAAAAACCCCATAATTCAAAGGCTTTCCACAAATCAGCTGTCGCCCCAGGAGTGTGGTATCTGCCTGCTTGGAGCACTGGAATAAAGGACCTGGGCGCAGGTCTTGCTTTCAGAGTGACCTCTGGGCTTCTATGTCGGGGAGGTGATGCTGCTCACCTATGGCACACTAGTGACAACGGCACACTGGTGACGGCACCGCCCTGGAACGTGACATGCAGAGGCTGGTGGGGATGCACACGGGAGCCTGGCTGGGCCGGGGCTTCCACATGAGCAGACCGGCCAGATGCCTGCAGTGCCTCTCGCACAATGGCCTGCGTCTGCGTGGGAGAGGGGGCCCCAGGCTGTGCCACATTCAGCAATACTCATCATCCGGCCCTCTACAGCCTGGGCAACGTCTCCTGTGTGGTTTCATGTCCTGATGGAAGGATTTCACCTTATACTTCAATTAAAATACAACACAACACAAAAGCCCAGTCTGCAGTGTGGACTGTGGATTTAGCTGCAGGACCAGGGATGACATCACTGTCCGTCCTAAAGGCTCGGGGGCGGGGGGCAGGCAAATGCACTCTGGCCACCAAAGCACCACTGGGGTCTTGATGAGACCCTCAGCACCTCACAGGCGAGTTCCAGGCCGAGTGTGCACAATGGGTGGGGCACATGCAGAGGAAGGGCGTCCAAATGGCTAACGGACACTGGCCGTGTCCCACAGGAGTGGCTGCTGGAGCACGGGGCCGACGCAGGAGAGAGCCTCGCAGGCCTCGGGTGCCGGCTGGCAGTGGCATAAACCACTCACCGTGCCGTGCCCCTCACGTCACCTGTGCGGTTCTGAGCCACGGGACAGGTTGACCACAGGCATGATGTGTCACGTCAGCAGTGCCGGCAGGGCCCCAGGCCCAGTGCAGTGAGGGGAGGTGGCTGCGTACCCGGGAAGTGGGAGCCTGACAGCCACCAAGACCAAGAGTTGCCCAGGAGGATAAGAATCCAACGAGATACTCTCTCCAGGAATGCTCTCCGAACACAGAAGCCACAGCGGCCTGGACGGCGCGACTTGACGGGCATGTGCCATGTCCCTGCCTCACCGGGCAGCCACACTCAAATCCACAAGCACTACTGGGGAAAGGTCTCAACATTAATAAACACTCATCCTGCTGCCCCAGGGAAGGCGGTAAGGGGCCGGGTGCTGGAGGGGGTGCGCCCAGGGGTGCCGTGTCAGGCCGGGGCAGACACGGGTGAGGGAGCGTGGGGCCAGGACTCGGGCTGCGGCCGACCACCCAGCTCCGTCTTCCCCCTCCGTCTACACCCAGGAAGCACTGTGAAGGTGCTGCTGTCCATGCCCAAGCTCCCCGCGTCCAACCAACCGCGCAGCACCCCTGGGTGCAGGAGGGAGGTGAGAAGACGGGGCACGTATGCCTGCGGAAGCTACTGTGTGCACCCACGCCCTCAGCGCCGGCCAGACGTAAACCTGTGTCTGTGGGAAGGACAGTGGCTGTTGCAAACTCCGACGTCACGAGTTAGGGAAAGAACGCCTGATGAAAAATACTAATGTCTTAACGTACAAGGATGTTTACTTCTATTTTCGATCCTCATTAACCAGTCTTCATAATGCGGGTGTAGCCTGCTCCCCAAACAACAGGCACCCCAGTTTCCTCCCACCCCGGCCTCTCCAGCCGGGCCGTTCCTGCTGGGCCTTCCCCGAGTCTTCCGACCTACCTTCCCTCGCACGGTTTCTTGCTTCCCCCTGTTATGTATTAATTTTGTTTTCTGTACTGTCGTATAGTCAACTGGCTTCTCTGGGTGTGTGGTTCTGTGACGTCAGCACGTGCAGATGTGCATGGTCACCCCCCACCAGGATACTGAACATCCTTTCACCCCACATTCCCTCGTACTCTTAACCCTACAACCAGAGCCCTGTTCTCTGACCCGATAGCTGCGTCTGCTCCAGGATGTCACATGATGCAATCACAGCGGGTGTCTACCCTGGAGCCGCCGTCTGTCCTTCCATGTGGTGCTTCTGGGGTCACTCATTCACGTGGTCATGTAGCAAACGTCCCCCCGTTTCCTGCTGGCTGGGCCCCACTAGGCCATGCACATTTTGCACCTTCATTCACCCCAAGGACATTCTGGTTACCCCACTGTTAGGTGGTGATGACCAAACCTATACCAACAACGTTCACGCATGGCGTCTTGCGTGGAGCGTCTCATTCCTGCAGGATGAGTGTCCGGGAGCGGGACCATGGTCTGGGGGCGTGCCCTTTTGTGGCATGGTCACCCCGCTCGCCACGGCAGCAAGGCCGGTGGGAGTAGTGGGCACCCCCCCTCGCCCGCACGGTGTCGTCAGCCTTCTGTTTCATTAACCCACTCCCGGCTGTGGCGAGCTTTCTTGTGCCGGCTTTCATTTGCATTTCCTCGGTGGTTAATGACTCTGAGCATCTTTCCACGGGCTTATTGGCCATCCTTAAATTCTCTTTGGTAAAGTGTCTTCAGACAGTAGGTCTTTTGTCCATTTTTGAATCTGTTTTTTTTTTTTTAATTTTTGTTTTGAGGTATCTTTATATACTCTGGATACGAGTCCTCTGTCAGCTGTGTGGTTTGCAAATATTTTCCCCAAGCCCGTGGCTTGTCTCCTCACTGTCTGAGCAGTGCTTTTCAGAGAGTAAACATTTTAAATTTTGATGAAGTCCAATTTCACAATTTTTTTCTTCTGTGGGTTGTGCTTAGGGAGTCAAGCTGCTGTGCACATTTTACAACTGAGAGAGGGACAGGACGGGAGTGGTTGTCCTGACACAGTCTGGGTACGGGGCAGCCTGCCTGTAGGAGGAACAGACTCCCTGGAGGCCCGGCTGCCCCGCTGGCCCTGCCACAGAGTGCAAGATGCCACCAGGAAGCACAACTGAACGGAATGCCACGTTCCTCTCCAGTGAAATCAGGAGGTTTAACTAAATAACTTTAAAAATACGTATTTTTCATTTATGTGAGCTTTAATAGCTCTTTTTCCTCTGGAGAACTCAGAACATGTGGTACTGTTGCTCCCGCGTGGCTCAATGAACACGAGCTGAGTTCAGCTGGGGGCGGCCACAACCCTGCTAGGGGACTGGGGGTGCACAGGGCAGCAGGCACCCGGCCCCCCCGGGTGGAGAACAAGCGGGATGCCACCCAGCACACAGACGCTGGGTTCACGCCCTGCCCGATGGGGGAGGCCACACGAGTCTGCCCCATTTGCAGGCAGGCGGGAGGTACAACATCAAGACAACATAAAGCAAGGCCTCTCCGGACAGGCCACCAGGGTGACCTCCCTGTGGTAAGACGTACCTCTGCCACAGTCTCACTGGGTAAGGCTGGAGAACTGGTCTGGATGCAGCAATGGGAGTACAGGTAACGGAGGGAAACAGGTAACGCGACCGGCACGCTGCACTCCTGAGCCGCCTCTGTGATCTCTGTGATTCCGACGAGGAACCCACATAAGCCGATAGGTTGACCAGACCTCAACTTCTCTAATTTTTAGAAGTTTTTTTCCACGTGATGTTTCTCAAGGCTTATGCTTCTTGCTTAGCATTTGTAAATGGTTTTTGGGGTCATGGCCCCGGGAGGGGAAACTGGCTTAGAATTTGGAGGAGCAGCGGGGGTGAACCGGGGCGCCCGAGCGCACAGGCCACTGCAGAGTGGAGTGAGCCTGCCAGGGACGTGGGCGATAGGGGAGCACTTCAATGCCCGTGTGTGCTACAACGCGGTGCCCCTCTGCTTCCTGACCATGAGAGGGGCACAGCGGGCAGGGACCGCACGGGGGGCAGGGAGAGGGGACGCGCCAAGCAGGCCTGCGCACCATCACGACAGCTGCTCATCACAGTCTGAGAAGCAGCGGGGCGGGGGCCAGCCGCTGGGTGCTGCACTCCACTGCACCTACAGAGGAAGGCAGACGGCAGGCTGGCCGCCACCTCTGCAGGAGACCCCTGCCAACTGACGACACCCGTCTGCAGTCCCTGCTTCTGGCCACTGCAGCTTCCCCTGACCGACGGAACACGGCTGGCTCCCCTGCCTGCAGCCTCAGCTTGGGTCTCCCGCTCTGGTGATGCCAGCTCGCCTGCCTCACCTGTCGGTGCACCCCATCCCTGCAGCCCTGCCCTGGCCGTTCTAGCAGAGGCTTCCACGTCGCCGTCAGCCGGGTGCCGGTTTTGTGATAACCTGGACCTACTTGCGAGCAGAGGAACTGCCAACCCTCTCCACCCACCCCGCCAGCGCCGACCCTGCCACCATAACCCATCCCGCTCATGAACAAGAGTACTGTGATGTAGACCAGACTCATGGTCTCATGATTTCCTTAGATGCGGACTCAAACCCTGCATGGAATAATTACACTCAGTGAATTGTATTGTTTGTAGGGGCTGTGGTTATAGTCTCTTGGTTCTTTATTTTACAGGCATCCCATGTGTCTATATTCTTTTTTTTTTTTTTCCATGTGTCTATATTCTTGTAGAAAAATTTAAAAGATGGAAGGAAACCCAAGTCCGTTAACCCAGCCCCGCCCCCTGTGCTCACCCACTCAGATCGAACGACAGACCCACCGTTCCGTGCCTGTGTCACCCGTACTCACACAAAGCCGTGTACGGTTGTACAACTACCCGTCGCAGCCTCCCACATGCACTCGTCTTTTCCCACCAACAGCACGTCGGGCAGACTGTCCTGCGCCAGCTGAGGTGGAGCTGCCCCAGAGTGCACAGTCCCTGGCAGGACCCATCCCCTCCTGCCCGCGATGGGACGCTTAGGCGTAATGTTCTTGCCTATTTCCCTGCCACAGAGACAAGGAGTTTTCCAGGAGAGAAACTGAGAAGTGTATTTGCTTTTCTTACCTGATTTAATTAAACTCAGGCCTCAGCTATTCTCACTCATGATTCTGTGTATGAAGACTTAGAAAACTAGTATCTTGTATGTTAATTCTAGAAGAAATGGTTTAGGAACAACTACCAGATGAACCGGGATGAGTCAAGGCAAGTCGCATGAAGACATGCACACGCACACGCACGCACGCACACCCAGCAGGCAGGTCAAGTCTGGAGCTACAGAGGCGTTCGGACCCAGGGAGAGCCACAACTTGAGGCAGCCGGGCCGTCCATCCACCTGGAAGGACGAGGCGATGCCACACAGCACTGCTAGACTGGACCTCGGCATCTGCCCCGACAAGGAACACAGACAGGGGGTGGAGCGGGGGAGCCTGCAGAATCTTACAGAGGGGGCCGGGGGAACCGGGTGGGCGTGAGGCCACGGCCCGGCTACGGCAGACCTCCGGGGGAAGCCCAACGCTTTGCTTCGGCTTTGTGTCAGGAGCGTTCAACAATGTTGAATGAAAGTATTCACCATTTATTCAAGTTCTTTTAATGTGGCCGCACATGGGGCCATGTCCTACGCTGATCACCGGTGCAGGGGTCACAACACAGCCTCTGCCAGAGACGGAAGGTGCACGCTCACACATAAGAGAACTGTCCCCGCGCTGACCGGAAGTGCCCCCAAGAACCCCCCTCAGGCCCCGAGAGCACAGCTTAAAAATCTTACTTACTTTTCTATCAAATCCAGTGTGACCCCAGGCACCAGACTAACGCATTTCTGCATGCAGAACCTGCCGGGAAAGGAGAGAGAGTGAGTCACGCTGAGGGGACGTTTAACAGGAAACACAACAGTCCCCCCAGGGACATGAGGGCATCTAGGCAGGGGTGGGGGTTGTCGTGCTGAAAATGCAAACCCAGATTTTCCTAATCCTGGCACCTCCCAGATTTATGAAGAACACCTGACTGCCAGCCTGTCAGCGGAAGGAGAGAAACCTGACACAGGGTCCCTGGGGAGGGGCGCAGGGGAGACAGGAAAGGAAGCGTCCGCCCAAACACTGCACACACTGGCTTCTCTTCCCCTTTTTCCTTTCTTAAGAAAGCAAGCTGGGGGGCACCCGGGTGACTCAGTGGTTGAGCGCCTGCCTTTGGCCCAGGGTGTGACCCCGGGGTCCTGGGATCAAGTCCTGCATCGGGCTCCCGCAGGAAGCCTGCTTCTCCCTCTGCCTGTGTCTCTGCCTCTCTCTGTGTCTCATGAATAAATAAAATCTTCAAAAAAAAAAAGAAAGCAAGCTGGAGGGAATGTCAGCAGGACAAGTATGAATGACCTCCGGGCACACACAAAAAGCGGGGGAGGGGGTGGGGGTGAAGGGGGCGACCCAGAAATGTGAATTCAATGGTATCACTCGGAGATCACGAGATCACACAGCTGACCCGTGCACCGAGCCGGGGGCTCCCGCAGCTGCCCGGCCAGACAGCAGGCACTGACCAGGGGGCAGGGAGCCGGCCCTCCTACGCCCTGTCCCGGCTGCTCGCACACAGCAGGGCAGACGCAACAGCAACACTGAGGAAAAAGGCAACGTAGAGCTTCTGGGGGCCGGCATGTGAAGTGTGTTAATTCACCTGCTTCACAGATTAGGCTCCAATAACCCCTCCAACACGGAGCAGGCACAGGCAGGTATCACACCTATGAGGAGCACTTCTGTGCGTCACTACCCGGACACGGGGAGGGGACGATGGTTGGAGGAGGCCGGGGGCCCAAGGCGGGGGACGGGTATGAGCACCAGGCTGCATTTGGGGAGGGGAGGGGAGGGGTGACACATGCGCAGTGGCCAGATAGGAAGGGTGACAGAGAGACCGGGAGGGATGTGGCCGTGAGGACACGTGGCTCCCAAGGGCGGCCTCCAGGGTGAGGATGGGGAGCTGGCTGCCGGGACCCCCCAGGCACCTGGCCGGCGCACTCACAGTGTCCGGGAGCCAGGCCTCACCCGCCACCCGCCTGCTGGCAGAGACGAAGTTATTCTCCTGGTTGTGGCCGCCGTCACAGGTGCTCTCTTGTTCCCCGAGCAGGAGAAACAGAGCGGCGGTCACACCTGCCTGATGGAGGCAGCCCCTCTCCCACAGGCACACAGCTCGATGCCTCCACGCTCCTCCAGTCGATTCCACTGGAAGCAAATCCTGTTTCCCCCCTTCCATCCATGCCGCAGCACGTGCCGCTCCTCGGGCAGGTTCAGGTAAATCAGGATCTCTCAGGGGACACAAATGATCTCCAGGAAAGGCATTTTCCAGTCTGATTCTGGGTCCTGTGCAAACGGCGCCCCTTCGTCGTTCGTCTTACCTTACCTTACCTTAACCACTGGCACTGCTGGGTTCTGCTGACAGCAGGATAATTTGTATCAGACTGGTCTTTTTATCAATAATAATAATAATCAGCTCTGGACAAAATACACAAAACCATCAGGTAAAAGCACCGACAAGCAAACAGGAACATAGGCAGGAACAGAAGGGATGTGACCCTTGACAGCACAGCTCAGGGCGACTCCACCCCTACCCACGGGCACACAGCGCACGGGGGCAATGAATGCTCCACTCACTGGAAGGCGGCCACCTCACCAGGTGACCCCTGCCCTGCACACGCAGGGGGCGAGGCTCCCGGGGGACCCACGGAGACAGTGCCCGGAAGGCTGCCCTGAGATACTCAATACCTGCTCCCGGCCAGACCCGCCACACAAGAGGGGCTCCCCCTACACCTGGCTTCCACTGACCTCCCAGGGAGTGGGGGATGGCGCCTCTGTGACGACTGCGCTCCAGGACTCGGAGCCACAGCCCAGCAGTCAGCGCAAAGCCCAAGGACACCAGCCCCGCCACCGAGGGACCACCCGATCGCTTAATCCACCTGCAAGCCCAAAGCCAGCCGCTCCCCAGGGTTTAACTGTCACACCCACAGTCTAAAACCAAGAGGTAACAAAACAGGAAAAACAGGAAAAACAGGTAACAAAACCAGATTCACGGCTGGCCAGATTTGGGAATTAGCAAATAGAGACTTTAAGAGGGTAATTTGATTATGTTTGAGAAATAAGCATTTTAATAAACCTACTGAAATATAAAGTTCTATTAAATAAGAAAATTAAAAACAGGGACAGCCTGCATTAAAAGAATCACAGTATGGTTCCAGGCGGATCAGCCACTGATAATCCACAAATATGACTCCAGCCAATCCTATCAATTCCCTCCGCACCAGAACTGACGAGCACGGGTTTCTTTTCCGCACTGTGCTTCCCTCCCCCTGCACGAGAGCGTCACGGGCCCAGGAGAGGCCAAGGAGCACGCAGAATCAGAGGTGGTGGACGGGGCCTCTGACGTCAGTGACCATGATGACAAACACAACCGTGGGACTATTCAGGGTGTGCTATGTGGCGCTGGCGCTCCCCAACAGGCACCTGATCCCCGCTGACCCCCCAGGCCAGGCTGTCTGGCCGGGCACTGTGGACACTGGGGCTGGACCATTCTCTGTCAGGGGGCGGCATCCTCCTCTCGGCCCACAGGATGCCAGCAGCACCCGACCCTGGCTGTCACGACCAAAGACGTCTCCCAGGATTGCTGAGTGTCCCCTTGGGGACAGAGTCACCGCCGCCAAGAGCCACAGCCCCAGGCCAAGCACCAGTACCTCACATCTTTCAAAAACAGTCTCTCTGCTCCCACACTTGCCTGCCCTGCCTACTCCTCTACAGAGCAAGCCTCTTAAGAGGTAATGTCAAGAGAAAGTGTGGAATTCAGTCACTGTGTCTGCCTGAAGCCGTCCAGAGGCCTCCAGCCACTCAGAATGACAGATAAAGTCCTCACCTTTAGGCCTACCGAGGAAGGCCCTGCAGGATCTGGCTCCTGACCACTCTGCCTGACTTTACATCCTCATGCTAACCCCAACTCACCCTGCTCCCTTCCCCAACACTTGCTGTTCCAACACACCAAGCACAGACCTGCCTCAGGGCCTTTGCACCTGCTGTTTCCACGGCCTGCAGTATCCTTGCCCCAGAAAACTGTTAAGATTTAAGCCTTTGTTTTACCTAGATTTCAACCTCATTTCTCATTCCCTGATGTTGAATTATGTAACTGTTTCTATATTGTCCTTACCGTGGAAGGTACGGGGGTGGGGGGGTGGGGGGTGGGAATAAAACGACTTCTCTCATCTTGTTGATCACTACAACCCCAGTGCCTAGGACGGTGCCTGCCACAGGTTCAGGTACCTAAGAAACACCTGTCAGTGATGACATTTTGATGGATTTCTAATATTTCCCCCATACTCTTCTTTTCCTGTCACATGTGAAAGCAAGTAGCTTTGAGATTTTATGAAGAACAAATTAATGTTTAAAAAACCCCAGCTCAGAGCAGCCCCGGTGGCTTAGCGGTTTGGCGCCACCTTCAGCCCAGGGTGTGATCCTGGAGACCCGAGATCGAGTCTCACGTCGGGCTCCCTGCATTGAGCCTGCTTCTCCCTCTGCCTGTGTCTCTGCCTCTCTCTCTCTCTCTCTCTCTCTGTCTCTTAAAAAAACAAAACAAAACAAAACCCAGCTCAGTAACCCAATGAAGTATCACGTGTAACTGCTCAATGCTGTTTCTCTGAATGGAAAGACGTTACGCATCTTTCTAACTAACAACATGTATTTACCGTAAAAAATTACAAGTACAGAACATTACAAGTGGAAATTACCCCAAATCCTAAGATAACTGTTGCAAAACTTTGCATCATTCCGACAGATTTTCTTCTAGAATAAAAGGAAATCACCGCCCTTTATTAGGGCGGTGATTTCCTTTAGTAGTAGCATTAGTAGCACCCAATGGGATGGGCCATCCCCACTGGCCCCCCACCCCACTGCACACACATGGCCATTGTTCCCAGGGCCCACATTTGGGTTTTAATTTTTTCCATAAGAGATTACTGCCATATACGTCACAGCTATTTTTCTAAACATCCCCCCCCCCAAATATTTTCGAACACTCAACAAAGTTGGGAGAATTTTACAGGAAAGGCCTGTGTCCCCCAACCTGGGTTCCACCATTAGCCTAGGACTACGTGGGCTTTATCAAGCCTCAGTCTCTCCCTCGATGAATCTGCTTTCCTTTGGGTGCAACTGAAGACCCTGTTCACTCCCCTCGAGATTCTTCAGCTCTCGCACCTACCTCGCAACACTGGCTTGTTGTTTTTGTCCTTGTGAAACCACACACACCTTCACATTCAGCAACTTCTGACAAAGGCACACACCTGCGCGACCCGGACTCCTACAGAGACACTCCCAACATCCCCGAGGGTGTCCTCTTGCCTTTCCCGGGCAAGTCCGGCTTCTTCCCATTCCCCCAGAGACAAAGTCCCTTGTGGTTCCTCCCCTGACTTACTGCTCTGTTCTAGAACTGCACAGAAGCAGAGTTGTCCAGTGTGTACTTTCTGACGGGTGTGGAATGACATATGTCATTTGAATTTCTTTGATTAGTTCTGAGGTTAAATGTCAGTTAATAATTTTTGAGTTCTTCATATTTTTCTTTCGCTGGTTGCCTGTTCATGTTCTTTGCCTTTATTTTTATACTGGGGTGCTCATCACCTTACAGATTTTTAAGAGTGTTTTACACATAAATAGAATCAACATTTTGTTACATGTTGCGCCATTTTTCACAACCTGTAACATTACAGTTGATCTAAAACCAACAAGGGTGCCGAACCCCCTCCATGCAGACAAAAAAACCACATGTAACTTGACTCCCCCAAAATGTAACGATTAATAGCCTATGGAAGCCTCACTGATGACAGTTAAGATGCATTTGTGTGTGAATTATATACTGTATTCTTACAGTAAACTAGAAAAAAGAGAGCATTAATAAAGTCATCAGCAAAAGTATAGGACTCACTGTCCTGTATTTACTGAAAAAACTGCATCTAAGTGGACTCCGTGCAGCTCAATCCCACATTGCTCAAAGGTCAACTGTATATTTTAAATTTTACTTTTTTCCTTGCCCTACAAAATTTAAAATCGGTGTTTAATTGTCCCAGCTGATCATTTTCCTAGTACTTTTGTGATTTTTTTTCATATTTGAGTCTTCATTATATTTGGAATTTATTGTATGTGAAGAGGGAGGGATTTAAAAACTTCAAGTGGTGAGCTGTGTGCCTCAAATACCAGATAGTGAATGATTCATTCTTTTTCTGAATCCTACATTCTGATACACACAGATCCTGGTTCTGGAACAGGATCTCTGTTCTGTTCCATTGACCTGAAGTTCCACTCTTATTTCAATTGGACCTTCAAAATGCACTAGTAACTGGTAGGTTTTTCTTTCATAAATCTGTTTTCATTTTTAAATTTTCATGGCTATTCTCAAACATTTGTTCCAGCTGACCTTTAAAATCAATTTGTCTATATTGTGTTGAATTTATGGTTTAATTTAGGGAGAATTTATATCCTTAATTTACTGGGTCTTACCATGTACTCATGCGACCAAGTCCTCCTTTTATTCAATTTCCTTTCATTTCAATCAGTAAACTTTTATCGGATTTCTATACATGCACGCGGTGAGTTCTGAGCCAGTTCATGTTTGTCACTGTCTGTTATTGTCACTGTTATAAATCAGATTCCTTTCCTTCCCAGTATTTCCTTGCTGGCTATTTTTAATATATAGGAGGGAGAATATGCTTTAAACAATTATTGTGGAAAAAAAAAAAAAAAAAAAAAAACAATTATTGTGGGATCCCTGGGTGGCGCAGTGGTTTGGCGCCTGCCTTTGGCCCAGGGCACGATCCTGGATATCCGGGATCGAATCCCACGTCGGGCTCCCGGTGCATGGAGCCTGTTTCTCCCTCTGCCTCTCTCTCTCTCTATCATAAAAAAAAAAAAAAAAAAAAAAAAATTATTGTGAAAAATACCCTATGAGAAAAACATAAAGCTGTGGATAGGAATTGAAGCAATAATAAAGTCAGTACGACGAGCACCCAGGGGAAGAAACGGTACACCCCCAGGTCTCCCGGCCTCGTGGACCCAGGCGCCTGCCATCAGGAGGCAGCCCTCGCCGCGGTACAGATAGCTTTCCGTGTTTTAACTTTTTTTTTTTCTTTGCAAAGCTGAAGTTCAGATCACACACCAATAATGCCAATTTGACTTCTCCTTGGAAGACGTACACCTTTCACGTTGATTTCTCATTTAATTATGATATGGACTCGCATTTCCAGAATAGTGTGTTGAGTGAACTAGAGTCCATACACGCCCTTCTCCCGGTGCTAATCACGCTGTCGGAGACACAGAGGGATGAGGGCAGCTGGTGTGGAAGAGAAATCTCACACAAGGCAAGCAGCCTTCTATTTTTGTTACAAGTTTTTATTAAAATTCATTTTTAATTTTATCAAATAACCTTTCTCCTTTCACTCATTAATATGATGAATTATATTAATAGGCAGCCTAATGGAAAGTCACCAAAGCAGCCCTGGAATGAAGTTCACTCTTCTCTTCCTGCACCGCAGGATCCTAGCTGCTAATGGCTTATTTCTAATGCAATGGTAGTGGCTGTGTGCACCTGTGCCTGCACACCTATGCGTGTAAGTGTAGGCATGCACACGTGTGTGCCTGTGTATACATACGTATGTGCATGTTGCTGTGTGACCGTGTGCCCATGCGTGTGCACATGCCCCATGTGTCACGGTTGGTGCCCAGCTGCAGTAGCCTCTGGATCAGAACCCAAAAACGTGCCCGTGGTGAGGTGTGTTATGTGCTCACACACTAATGTGTTATCGCCTGCTGCCTTCCGTATTCCAAGAGCAATTACCTGTATGTTGAATTCTCATTCTTCTATTTGTCATGCTTCTCATTTTTTATTGTTTTCCATTTCCTGTAACACCTACTCACTGGTGCCCGATTTTAAGGTCACTAAAATATTAGAATTAAATTTTATTTCTGAAATCTTTTCCTTCCCTTTGCTAGTTGTCTTTTCATGTTGATGCATTATTTTGTCATCTTAATATTTATCTTTTCTTTTCCCCACAGAGACGATTTTTATATAATTTCATGGAAGGCACAAAGCACATGCTGCCTCCTCTGCCCAGAGACACAACAGCCTCTGGTGATTCACAGGCCCTTTCTGGCCACAGCCAAGGCCATGGGGACGAGGGTACACGGGGAAGGGGGCCGGAGACTGAGCGCCATAGAAACTGCTGAAGCACAAGATGTAAGAGTTTCCACGCTCAGGAAGATCCAGGGCTTCCTGGAGCCTGGCGTGCCCCCTGGAGGACTTGCTCTCAGCGTGCCCATGCGCCTGCCCCTGGTCACAGCTGGGACACAGAGAAAGGACCTGAGGAGCTCAGGCCCACGGCAGGTGGTTATTCAAGTCTCATGTGCATTCTGTGTTCTGAGCAGAGGTTGAGCTCGGTGGGAGAGATGGGCTGGGCACTGCCCTCACGGGTGGCACACGGTGCCTCCTGGAGCCCCCGACCAAGATGCCAGGGAGCTCCCACACCTGGATCCCGAGGCCTCCCCCACATGAGGCACCCTGCCAGAGATGGTGGGTTTGGACTATCCCCCTTTTAAAAGGAACTTGGGGGTACAGCTCAAAGGAACCATAAACACACTTAAAACAAGCAAATTCTTCAGCATTTCATCCAATTCAGTAGATTTCAAAAAACAAACCTCACATGAAATCAGTGAATCAATCACCTGGTATTTGTAACTAAATTAAAAGTCTGCCATTTGGTATCACTGGGTCCTAATTTACTCACTTTAAATAGCTGCTCTTCTAAAGATATAGAGCAGCTTACTCTCCTGAGGAGCGTCCGGGCTGGGAACGAGGACAAGACACAGGTGCAGCTCAGGAGCTGCTATTTCGGGGCTGCCCTGCTTCTGAAGCAAGCCCGCTGAAGGCAAAGCTGATTATTCCATCGGTCAGAGGAACACAACACCCCTTTCTCTGAGCATTCTGCTGCGTGAGGCAGGGAGCTGACCCGACGGTCTCCTGGCCACAGGCCCAGGGCCAGACACCCAGGGCCCCAGAAGCACCTGCCGGGTATAGGAGCCTGGCACGCCATCGGACGCAGCTTTCAAGGGAGCAGTGCGGACTTCACAGGGGTTATTTTTAGTTTGGAAGAGATTAAAATGTCAAGACAAGTGTGGTTAAAAGGAAAATGTCATTTAAAAAATGCATAAATATTTAAGGTGAACATCATGTCAGTAGTTTACTAAAAATAAGCCATAAAAACAAAACAATGAAGCAAATAACAATTATAAAATTGGGGTGATAAGCACACGGGGATTTATTAGTTTCTCAACTGCTCTTCAGAATCGCTGGAAATTATCTTGTGATGAAGAGTCAACAGGGAAAGAGAGGGAGAGTCCCTACACACTTTCCTACACTGATGAGGAAAACATTAAGGCAAAGATCTAATTGTTCTAAACCTGAGCGGCTTGTTTCCATTTCGGAAGAATGTGGAACTCTGAGGGAGGACCCCTCTTCCCCCTGGCTCACCCCTGTGCTCATGAGCAGCTGCCTCTGGTGGAGAAGCCACTGTACTAGGCTGCAAAAGCAGAAAACCCACCCGGAGGAAGCCCTGCTGAGTCAGGAAGGGGCCACCTCGGAGGACAGGCACCCAGGGCTCCGACCCACTCACCCGGGGCCCCCACGAGAGCCGAGAGTCCCGCAGCACAGCTCTGATTTAGCAGGCTTCTTCCAGTGCCGTGGAAAACCGGCCAGCGATGCAGAGGGAAGGTAAAGGACGCCAGTTGTGGCTGTGATCCCGTGAGGCCTGGCACTAGAGCATCATGAGAAGACGGCGCTCCATGGCCAAGAGGGAAGGTTTTTCACGAAATTCACCTGTTTGTGTTCACACACAGCACCTGGGGCTTATCCATCTTTGTCTAGGATAAAGGGTGGCCTGTGGCAGACACAAAGTTAAATGTAGGGAAACATCAAGGGATTCTTTTTCATTAAAGAACCAGACACTTAAATTACAATTGTCTACCATGTTTATTCTTATCCTGTTTCTTTCCGGCCCCTCCATGTGCTCTCTCTGTATTAAGAAGCTACCCCTTGACCCTAGTCTGTCCTTTGCATCCAGAAGTTCACTCTAGGGCCTGTCGGGGCCTGTGTTCACAGCATGGAGGAGACACAGGCCACACAGTCTCCGTGAGTCAGGTCGGGAGGGTGTGCAGCACCAGGCTCCTTCCCACTGGCCACCCACTGGCAGCTTCACAAGCGCTGACTTTACTTAAACTCACAAGCCACTGATATGCAGAGACAAGCAGAGCTCGCCAGCTACACGGGCGGCTTGTCATGGGTCACTTTAGAGTCAGCCAGTCCCTACTATGGGCACGGAAACCGATGTCACTGCAAGACGCTGCTGAAACCGCTGCACGCCTGGCGGCCCCGCACCAGGTCTGAGTCTACTCTTGAACACACGTGACAGAAGAAACGGGCTGGAAGGAGTCTCAGAGATTCCTGGAGACCAGGATGGACGTACCAGCCCTAGGTTCCTCCTGTAAGTGTGTCACAGAGGCCTGCCCCAAGTCACACACACCTGAACTTCCTTCGTCCTGAAACCAAAACACCTGTCTGCATGACCACAGCTGGGTGTCGGGTCAGACGTCCAGTCCCCTGGGCTGTCCAGCCCGGCAGCAGGGAGCTGCTTCTCCAGGCTTCTGCTGCAGGCGAGGCTGCTCTGTGTCTCGTAGGGAATGCTGAACTTCCCAGGTGCTGCCGAGCTCCCAACCGGGGCCACGTGGAGCAGAATCTACTCCTAAAATACCCACAGGTACGAGCCTCTTTTGAGTAAGCCCCTGTATTTGAAATCTGCCAAGTTCTAACTCTTAACAAAATCTGAATTGTTTCCAGTGGCACCAGGTTAGCTCGTGGGGAGGGGTGCACAGTGTGGGGACGAAGGAAAGTGGTTGTGTGTGCACGGTGGGAGCTGCGAGCTGACAGCAGGGACACAACAGGACAGACTGTACCCCTCCAGCCACCACACAGCACATACCACTCCATGGCCGCCCTGCCCAGGATTACAGCACCACTTCCTATGCGACTCCTGCGGCCACTTACATGCTTGCCATCATCATCCCATTTCTTGGGGGAGAAGGCCGAGGTTCAGAAGGTCCTGAAAACACCCAGCCAGCTAGTCGGCGGACCTGAGTGCCCTCCAACGGACCCACATGCCACGCATGCCCATGTGGGCCAAGGCGACTGAACCCAGACTCAGAAGTCGAACTCGCTGATTCTTCTTGGGTATCAGGAGAGAACATGTCCATCAGGGAAAACAGGACAAAGGACAGAAGCAGAGGACCCCTGGCTGTGCAAGGGAGGCCCAAGGGCCGGGCTGGACACTGATGGGATGGCCCATGGGACCCCAGGCAGCAGAATCAGGAAAGAAATGAAAAGCATGCCCATCCCATTCGTCTTTGCCAAATGCCTCGCAGGACACCACATCCCGAGTCCCGTCCTAGCCTGGATGGCGGCTGACACGCCAGTTGGCCAACAGCTGTGCGCCCGGCTGCACCCCGCCGTCGACTCGGGTGCCTTCCCCTAGATGGAAATCGCAGTGGTTTTCAGGCGCATCCCCCACCCGCACCGACACTGAAGCTCTCCCTCCGTGCCTCCCTCCACTCGGGCCTCCGGTTACGCTCGAGGAAAGCAGATCGCCCAGAATATGTTTCTAAACATTAATAGCACCAACATGATTTTAATTTCTTGTGAGAGAAACATTTGTCAATTAAGTGGACTGATAAGTACCAGATATTTCAGCTGCTTTATGAACCGTGAGTCTGTGCCTATTAACTTAATAGAAGCAGATGGACATGGTGGTAACAGTGCTGGGGATGTGCAGGGAATCGAGCCAGGGGCACGCGGAGCTTACTCGAGACAGGGAGTTCTCTAGAGCAGACGAGCTGTAGAGATGTCAGGCCGAGCCAAGGAAATGAAGTCCAGGTGCCCACCGGCTCCTCCGTGCTTGACCCTTGAGCCACCAGGAGATGCTCCAGGGGGGCGGGGGCGAGGACGAGCACTGCTGAGACTGAGCTTGCTCCTGGCATGCCGGCAGCCAACAAGTGAGATGGTGCTGGTCTTCCAATAACCTTCTCTGCACAGACTGTGTCCCGTAACACGCTTGATACATCACCTGTCCTCGAGCTCCGTAACCAGCTGAGGGCACTCACTTGGTCGCACTTCCTGATTTTACTGGCTGTGCTCCCGGTGTGTGCATTAGGTAGTGTCAGGTCAGCGGCTTTGGGACCTCACCCTTCAAACCTGCCCAAAGGCTTCCAGAAGCAGACGGACCCCACCATCAGGAAGGAGCAGCCTCTGGGGCCCACAGGATTTCAAACGTCTGTGTTCACACAGGAAAATCTTGATTGCATCAGAATGGCACCACCCCCTTCCCACTCACGTACACGGAGGCACCGAGGAAGCATGAATGAACACCGATGCTGCCCCAACAAGGCCCAGTTGACCCTGAGTCTCCCCTCGGGGCTGCCAGACGCCAAGTGTGGGTCTGCTCACGAGACACAAGGGTGCCTGTTTCCCTGGTTGCAAGAACAAGACACCAGACAAGCTGAGGACAATGATGGCTTGTGACCTAGTGTCACTAACTTGTGCATGATTTTGGTATTTTTATAGGCAGAAGTCTATACTCATAAGTGGAAAGCCAGCTCACTGCAGCATACACTCGCAAACCAGGCTTCAAGCTCTCTGCTTGGTCCTGCGTGATCGCTCGGGCTATGGTCCAGGCAGGGGCTGGCTGTGGCCATGGGGATGGGATGTGCATCACCACATAAACCCATGGCCCTGCTTCTCCGGAGACCACACTGGGGCCACGTGTAAGGCCTGGTTTTGTCTGGGGGTACAAGCTGTGGACAGCGGCCAGCCCAAGGAACAGTGCACTGTGGTCTGCTTCTTCCTGGAGGTGACAGAGAGAAGCATGTCCACTGCCCTCGCGAGCCGCCTCCTTGCCTCGAGTCCTAGTCCCGAGTGGACATTCTTCTCATGGTTTGCAGTACGTGGAGGAATGTGATGAAAAAACCAGCACAGGGACATTAAAATGGGGGAAAGAACACATTGAAAGGTGTGATCTTTGTGATTTCTGTAACTGCTGCTTTCCACGACCCTCAGGAGGCACCAGGCGCACAAGGGTCGTGACTCTCCTGCTCCGTATGCTGGATCACAAGGTTTGGCTGGGAGAAGCCTGTTCCCATCACCTAAGGCAGGCTGATTTTCTGACACCAATTTTCACCTGCCACTAAAAACAGGATCCTAATAGCTACTCCCAATATACATCGCAGAGAAGAGGCTGGCCCTGACATCCTGGGGCACAGAAAAAGTGTCATTCTGTGTGGTTGTAAAAGTACACTGGCAGTTTGATTAATCCAGGAGAAAAAAAAAATACTCGTCAGAGATGTTACATAATCATGATACTAAAAATGTAAACGTTTATGGAGGAGGTACAAACGGCATTAGTTTCCCCCCCTCCCCGGGTGATAAACTGAATAATGAATTTGTATCTTAGGTTCCTACACATTAAGCTAACCCCAGCCATAGTCTACACCAAGAAGAGAATTTACCTTTTCTTTACACAGTTCCAAAGACATTCCAGTAATATTCCTGCCACGCCTGCAGGAGGCGTTCTCAGTGTAAAAAACAGACTCAAGAGTCCAAGGTAAGCTTCTTTACGACTTTTCCATCCCATCTACAAAAATTAACCCAAAATGGATCAAAGGCCTAAATGTCAGAGCTAAGACTATTAAAAAAAAAAAAATCCTCTCAAAAAGAAATGCAGGTGCATAAACCTTCATGACTTTGGAATATGACATCAAAAGTATAAGCAACAAGAGAAAAAAGCAGCTAAGTTGGAGAAGTTTCCCACATCAAAGGACACCATCAAGAAAGTGGAAAGATGACCCACAGAATGGGAGAAACATTTGCAAATATGATTTGCAAAACATATGTCTCATATGGGTCTAGGATCTAGAATATATAAAGAACCCCCGCAACTCAACAAGAAAAAAAGACCACAGTGAAAAAACACACACGAGATCTGGATAGATGGTAACAACGAGTCATCTCAAGGATGCAGGGAAACGGGAGCATTCATGTGCTGCTGGTAAGGACACGAAGCAGTACAGCCGCCGTGAAAAAGTCTGGCAGTCCGTCAAGGAGCTACCATGTGACCAGAATATCTGTGCAGAGTAAGGAACACGTTCTCTCTGAAAATAAAAAATAAGATTGCATTGAAACAGCATTTCCACGTATGTGAGATTCGGGGCGGCATAAATTAGTCCAACCTTTTGGTGAAGAAGTTTGGCAACTGACATCACAAGCTCTACGCTTTGACCTACTGACCCCATTCCCAGGAATGTATTCTAAGAAAACAGTCCAAAAGAGGCAAAAGCTCGGTGGTGCACTGTAAGGATGAACGGGGGGTGGGGGGGTGGGGGGGAAGGACACCTGCAAATACTTTAGTTTTACAGAAACAGGGAAATGCTTTAAATAATATGGTCTATAAACATGATGGAATACTACAGTTGAGAGTAAAATACTGGTTAACGATGTAAAATGATAATCTTAAATTTTAAAAACAAAATACAAAATATATCTAACTCCAGTTAAGGACAATTATGCACATGTACAGATAAGAAGTATAAAGGAATATAGGAAAATAGAAATGGTTAATTCGCTAGGTAGGTGGCACTCTGGATGATTTTTCCTCATCTCCTCCCTTTCAATGCATGAACTCTAATGCTATCTGTGCAGGAGACCACGCGGGAACAAAGGCCCACCCTGGCGCTCTGGCATCGACATGCATTTTGGGGCCGTGCGGTTGGAAGAGTAAATATGGGGGACAGTGCTGACTCTACCTCCAAACCCTGAGACTCTACACTCGCGGGCGGGCCATGCTGAGCCTGACACTGTCAGGTTGAACGCCAACGCTGGGCCCTGCTTCTGCTGCACTTGAGCCGCTCTCCACATTTTCAAGCTCGCCCAGAAGAGGCAGAGAGGATGACAGCGCCAGGGGCCTGGACTCAGGTGAAGAGAACAGGAGAGTAATAACAGGCAGAAGGGACGAGAAACAAGAAGGAATCTGAACAAACAGTACAAGGGAAACGGCTGAAGCCAGAGGAGGACGTAGGAGGCTGGAGCATGGGCTAGTCCGTTTCTGCATCTGCAGGGGACGACCGGGACGCTCACCCCCCCCCCCCCCCCCCCCCCCCCCCGTGCTGGACCAGAGTCTGTGGCGGGGTGGCACCGTCAGTGAGCAAGTGTGAGGACGGGCAGAGTGACCCCAGCAGAGAGGGACAGTGCACACACAACGGTTCGGTCAAGGAGAGAGGAACCTGAAAGCACAAGACCTAAGGGCTTGCCAACTCCCCATGGTTGGGATGCCCCCTCCTTGATTTCTCTGGGGCCTCTGATACCCTCTGCCATGAAACACAAGCCCCACAGCTCCAAATGGGCAGCACGCTGTTCTGTAAGGACCAGAAGGCCTGCAACGTCCCCAAAGGAAAGCTGGTTCTCAGGTGAACGCCAGAACAGTGTTAATTAAGAGGACACTTGTGTAGCAACATCAGGTCACATGTATAAGGCAGGCGGCGGGGCCACGGCTAGAACAGGGGGTTTGGGATCAGGGAACCTGTACGTCATTTAGCTCTGCTGTAAATGAAGCTGTAGGTCTGCTCGGCCACACGCTGCGCATCTGGTTCCTTATCGGTAACACAGCCACGTTTGTGCATCATGTCGGCTCTGACTGGTCCTTGGCCTATTAGCAAACACACACGTGAAGCCATATGGGAAGCACTCATAGGTGACGAGCATTGTGCAATCAACATTATAAAGGTCACACGTAGGCAGCAGAAGCGCTGAGCCACGGTCTCACTGGTCACCCCCCGAGACGAGGGCAGGAGGACACAGACACCGCACGTGGTCTTTCAGGACCCTGGGCATCACAGACATGCGCTTGCAAACAGGGACAGACGGGACCAGAATGGTCGTCAGGGTCCCAGAGCCCCTGGTTTCTAGGATGTCCTGGTGTCCTCCAACACCAACAGGATGAAAGCCCTTCTAACACTTGAGATTTTTCCCAATTAGCACAACATGAGCGCTCCTGTGAGCAGACAGGCAGAAAGATGCGGGCAGAGGTGCAGCTTCGGCCCTGACCCACCCTGAGAAGAGCCCGTGCACCTGCTTGGCATGGCCATGTCGCCGGCCGGTGTGGCAGGAGAGGGCACGGCTGGAGCAGTGCCGCCTTCCACCAGGACGGCCCAGTGGGGTCACACAGCATCTGAAGACAGGGCCGCTGCACAACAGCACACGTGCGTGCGGCTGTCCTCCAGGAACAACTCACTGGCAGCCCCACAGTGACCACACGTACCCGGCCGTCTGCTCAGAGCACCCCCAGGAGAGGGCGGCCGTGCCTGGGAAGTGCACCCAAGGCAGCAGCAGCCGGCCCGTAGCGAGGGTAGCGTGAGCTCCGCGGGCAGAGCAGATGCCAGGCTGGGCTTCGGTTAATGGTCCCGGAACATGCCCGTAACATCTGGGGTACGGGGCACCCTGGGTGCAGGCCTTGAGCAAAGCACAGACAGGAATCAAAGTAATGGGAGGCCCTTTCCAGCAAGCTCCAAGCTCGGGGGGGTGGGGGGGACAGACACAAGAAACACCAACCCATAAAAGAGACATTTGAAATGACTGCTTCTCCCGCGTTCACAGGAAAAACCCCGGCGACAGCCAGCCCACGTATTAACCCCACACCAGGAGACACCGCCGCGGCACCCCAGCACCCTGCCCACTTTCTCCCACGGCCCTCGCGGGGGTCGGGGGTCAGGCGGCAGAGCGCAGGCGGGGCTCCCATTCCGCAGCGGTACCCGGCGTCGTGTCGGGGCCCCGGGGGAGCGCGGCCGGGCCCCGTGGCGGGGCTGTGCTACCATAAAGGCTCCTGCAGACAGTGTCGCGTCGAGACCTGCATTGCTGAAGCCGCTGAAGGGTGATCACCGAGAGGAGGCTGGGGACAAAGCACGCCCCAGGCCCCGACAGCAGCTCCGCCACCCAGCCTGGGGAGAGGTGGGAGTCCCCGACCCCAGTTGTTCTCACACACATGTGTCCTGCGCTCACTCTGTCCCTCTACCCTCGTCTTCTGTTCCTTTTCTACTTAGTTTCTGGGGGGCAGGGGGGATCGGGGAGCACGTGGAAATGGAGGTACTAGAGACGGCTCATGAGGGCGGATCTTCTTGCTCGACACCACAGATAATATCCGAAGTCACCGGAGCCCCGTCTGGTGCTCATCCTGCAAAGGAAGGACGTAAATATGCCCGCGTGGCCAACGTCGTCCTCCAGGCTCCAGCATCCGACGGCTTGGTGCCAGCTGCCCTCGGGACTAACAGAGAGGCTGCGTTCACAAGGGACAGTGTATCGCCCTCAAGATACGGGGGTGACAAAAAAGCCTAAAACCCTCATCTGATAATTAATTTTAGCAAGAACTTAGATTTGCAGCAGAACGTCTACTGGTAAGAGTTGCGGTTTGACGTGAGGACAGGGAGAGTCGGCAGGGCAGCGTGGACTGGAAGGCACAGCCTCCGGGCCTCGGCTGCGGGGCAGTTCTGTTCATGCGATGGGGACGTGGGGCCTCCCTGGTCAGGTGGCTCCATCGGCCTCTCTGTGGCTGGGAATGGTGGACCCTGCAGCCTCGACTGCCAACTTCTCCGGAAGCTTCTAGGGGAAGCTTAGGGTTGCCACCTCATCCCTGTGCCCAGACCCTGGCCCTCACTGCTCCTCGAACTTCCTGAGCGTGCCACCCAGCCCTCGTGCTGCCTGTGAAATGCTCACCGCCCTGGGCACCCTCACGTAGCTGCCTGACGCTCCCCGCACCCCAAACCCCGCACTCTCGGTGTGGCCCTGGTGCTTCAGGAGCAGTAGGTAGGGTCTATGCTCTCGACTTCCACTCTTTTTTTAAATCATTTTATTTTATTTTTTCACAAGAGACACAGCATGAGAGAGGCAGAGACATAGGCAGAAGGAGAAGCAGGTTCCCGGTGGGGAGGCCGATGCAGGACTCGCTCCCAGGACCTGGGATCACGACCTGAGGCAAAGACAGAGGCTCCACCGCTGAGCCAGGTGGGCGCCCCTGCACTCTCCCTTCTAACATAAGGTTTCAACTCTTTCTTTTTTAAAAAAATAGTTTCTTCCTTTGAGCCGTGCCAGCCCATCCCGCGACTGTCCTCTGCTCGTTTTTTCTACCCACCTCCTGTCTTGTCTTCCAAGTCACTTCCCGTTGCCCTGACCCTAGAGTCTGCCTTTACTTGGTTCTCCACCATTCAGTAACCTCCGTCTTCCTCCCCGAATTCAACACCACACTAAGGACCCACCCCACACAGGTAGGTCCTTCCCTGTCCACCTCCCAGGACTCCTCCAATGCCCTGAAGCCCTTGAGAGGCCAGCCACATCCCCACTGGACCCTCGCCACCTCCACGTGCTCTCCCACACCCCCACCTCCATCCCCATCTTCTGTCCCCTGGTTCCCGGGTTTTCAAACTGGTCCCCTTGGCCTGTCTCTCCCGGCCCAATTTGGTCCAGAAGTTCTTCAACCATTCTAACTCCACTCTCCCCCAAATCCACAACGTCCTTCTCGACCAATCATCACCCACAGAGCAACCCAAACAGCTGGGTTTTGTTTGTTCTTGTTTTTATTCTAAGCGTGTGTCACCACGAAGTGTGGCTTCCCAGGGCCAGTGGACCTCATGCCACCCAGCCCTGCCCCGAGGGCCCCAGGCCCACCTCAGGTAGCACCTGCTTCCCAGGCCAGCAGCAGGGCCCCACTGTGTGCTGTTACACACTCTCCTCAACGGCTTCCTCCTATCAGAGAGCTACCTCCCCGTCTACAAGTGCAACCAAACCAGCTAACAGACCTCATTCCATCTCGCATCTTCCTCTCACGGATGTCTGCCTCTCCCCCATTTCCAGTTGACTTCCAGTAAAGCAGCCTGTCTGGTCTCAAGTCAACCTGTCATGTTCTGATGATGGCCCCAACAGCCCTCCAGAAACAGCACTGGTGACCAGTGACCCCCTAATCGTCAACTGCAGTGGCCTCTCGGGCTCTCAGGCTGAGGGATCCGTCACCCCCTGTTCTCTGACAGCCCCACTCTCTGGGCTGGTGGTCTTCCGCTCCTCCCCTCTGGCTGCCTCCCTCCCTGCCCAAGGGATGTGCTCCCACCCTCTTCTCTGTTCTCCCTGCCAGTCATCCCAGCCCATCTACACTGGAATACTGAATTCCGCTGAACTGGCCCCTGCTGAAACTCCCCTCTCGTCCTGTCATACACCCCCTGCTTCTCGTGCCTAAAATAGAAAGCTTCCATGACCCACAGAAGACCCACAGGAAACCTACAGATGATCCAGCCTCCCACGTGGTCTGCTGGGTTCAGCGCCCTCTCTCTTGCTCCTCCTGACTTAGCTAAGGGTCTGCAGCCAAGGCCTCCTCCTACCTCCTCCTTGGCACTCAGACCTTCCAAGTCGAATGCCCCAACCTGCCCTGTCCCGCGTGTATAATGCGGCTGTTTCCTAGTTGTGTGTTTTCTAATAAGAGGAGGGCATCAGAATGACAGGGAGCGCCCTCTGAGTTACACCTGTAAGCTCTGTGCCCTCCCCTGTGGGTGGGGCTGCGGAGGGCCAGCTGGGAGCCTCCCGGGTCATGGCCACACTGGGGAGGCTGCCCTGTGCCCAAGCACCTGCGCCCATGCCCAGCAGGGCCTGGGCTACCCTGTTGCTGATGTACATGCATGTCTTCTGAATCTTGGCTCTAGAGACCAGATCCCAAACCAGTGCCGCACCTGCTGTCATCACAGAGCAGATGCTGCCTACAGAGTAAGACCCGCTCCTGAGCCTCATGTTCGTGGACCTCGCCCTCTTTCTCGGTTCAGGGTCACCATCCCTTTCCTCAGACTTCAGGGTCTCTGCCACGCTGGACTGTTCACCATCCAGTTCAGGTTTGAGCCTATGACCCGGACATCTGCTCAGAACGCTGTGTCTACCTTCTCACTGAGCGGTGGGATTTCACTCATCTCTGGAGGGTTAGAATTGACAATACCCAACACGGACGATGCTGCCTGCCTCTGAGGCAAGCAGAAGGAAGCTGGTTCAATGTCCTTTTCATTCCAAGGGCAGCACTGAGAAGGATGTGTGTCTCCCTGCAGACTGTCTTCCCAGAGGACAGGGACTCTGTCTCACAAATCTTTATAATCCAAGTACTTTTAAGCTACTTGGAACAGAATGGGCATTCCAAAGAAGCTGTTATTTCAACCGAAGAATAAGCAAACTTCAGGCTGTCCCAACAACCAGCTGACGGCACCAAACACCAAGGCTTGACGCCCAGCCTCACAGCGACTTAAAGGGTCTCTGCATCTGGTTTACACGGTTCCACATCAAGTACGTAAACATCAAGGGCACAAATGACAAGGAGCAAGAAGACCAGAGAGGCTGATGTCCCGAGGCTTCTTTGACACCATTTTTAAACTGGGGACACCACGGTGCTGTCTGCATGGTTTTCACATGGTGACATGACTCTGGAATCCAAAAGAGGCTATTCAGGAAGGACCATCGATCCTATCCTAGCACGAAAACAATGAGAAAGAAACGGTTTTCAACATAAACTAATCCAATGATTGCTGTTGCGTGTCCATAATGGTCATGAACGTCCACTATAAAACACGCAGCTGTGTGCTAACGCTTTTGAGAGCAACGTGGCTGTGTATTACTGATTACACGTGGGGGCACATGCCTACTCAGACACACAAACCAGATAAGAAGTCAAAGTACCACTAAAATACCCAGAAGTTTAGTAAGATACAGATAGGCAAATAAATAGTTAACAAGTCACTGTTTTATCAAATATGATGTAATTCAGTTGCTCTGCAGGTAGGATTTCAAATAAGGATTAAAACTAATTTGGAACATGGTGATGATGGTATCCAAACACCAGAAGACAAACGGCTTTCCTCCCATTGGCCAAGGATAACCAGGAGGGCTAGGAGGGCTGGAGGGGTGGCGAGCGGGGCTGGGAGGGCCATCTATGTTATGAGGATCACTTCAGCCAAAGTTGATGTCCTGGAATTATGTCAATAACTCAGTGGCTGCGAGAACCCCACTGTGAGCTGAGCTGCACATAATCTTTATTCTCTTCTGAACAGTCCTGTTATGTTAAAAGAATATCCTGTTCATGCCTGCTACCCTGCATCTTCCATCCATACTACATTCCGGTGCATTCGAACTCTCACAAAAGACTCTTGGATTCACTAAACTGCCTGCAAGATCCCATCTGAGACAATGCATTCCCTGGTTTTCTTGTTAGATGAACACTGGAGAAGAGAGGAGAGGAGCCAGGAGTAAATTACTACAAGTTAGATAAGCTCCAACATGCACCAAAATTAAAAAGGCAATCTGCCCTTTAAAAAAACTTAAGAAAACACTTTTTTCTTAGGGAAATGAGCGATTTTCCAAAGGCCTCACATGCCTGAGATTTGGTCTAATAGGTCAGTTAGGCCGTAACTCTATAATTTCTTAGCTTATCTTAGCATTATTGATGACACTGAGCCTCGGGACAGCACTGTCATACGGTCAGCTGGTATTTAAGAGAAATAGAAGGAGACGTGATTTTAAAGTGCAGCCTTTCACAAAGGGCCGTCCAGCCAGCGTGTCACATGTGTGACTCTGAGGAGCTGCTCAGAGTCTACCATTCATCCGCCATTCATGGAATGTGTTACCGCTGGGGCACATCTCTTATTTTTCCCCCCTTCATCCCCGGCCCTTCTCAACACCCTACAGGCACACACGTGATATGTATGTCCTTCCATATTTTGATTTAAGCATATGTGTAAACTTAAGTTTATATATGTCTTTTGTGTTCAATTCACCAAAGAGCACTGTGGTTTAAATCCAAGCCTGTTTCTTATTTTTGCACTGAACACTATGCGCTTAGAGACATTTAAATCAACTTCATGAGGTGCAATTTGCATACAATAAGATGTACCCACTTTAAGATTAGAGTCTGAAGCATTAGATAGATATGTTTCTGTGTGGCCACCAGCAGGACCTCCCCCCAAGGCACTGTGCCACCCTACTTCCCACCGATCCCAGCCCTACATCTGCCCCGCAAACCCCATCTGCTTTATCTCATTGCGGTTTAGTCGGTCTTTCTGGGAACTTCAAGGAACCACGAACCATGCACTCCTCTGTGTTCACCTCCTTTCAATCATTACAATGTTTCTAAGATTCATTCATGCTGTTATCAACAGCTTGCTCTTTTTCCTTGGTAAGAGGTAACATGTTGTGTGGACGGACCACAATCTGATTATCTGTTCACCCGCTGATGGTTGTTTCAGGAGTGGGACATCATCAACAAAGCTGCTAGGAACACTCATGTGCACATCCTTTTGTGGACAGAGGGTTTCTTCCCTCAGGTAAATACGCAGGTGTTGAATTGACGGGCTGTATGTTTAACATCACATCCCTGAAGCGGCTGTACTATGTTGCATCCCCACTGGCGAAGTACAAAAGCTCTGGATGGTTTTACATTTTCCACAACACACCGTGAACCTTTCACGTGTCTATCAGCCATTCATGTGTCTCCTCTGCAAAGCATCTATTCCAGTCATTGGTTATTTATTTAAAATTTGGGTTGTATTCTTGACTTTTTAAAGGTCTTTCTATATCGTCTATATGGGTCTCTGTCAGACACGTATTGTAAATCTTTCCAATTAACAATGTCAACACTGTCTATCAACAGCAGAAGCTTTCAATTTTGATGAACTTCAACTGATCAATTTTTTGAATGGTTTGTGTTGTTTGGGTCCTGACTAAAAAATTATCAACAATTTCTCCTATGTTTGCACTTTAAGTTTTATAGTTTCATCTTGTATAAGATCAGAAGTTAATTTTTCTGCATAGCATAAAATAAGAGTGAAGGTTTTTGTTTTTCCTGAATGAACAGCCAATTATTCTAGTACCGTTTGTTAAAAAGACCATCCTTTCTCCATCAGATTACCTTGGTACCTCTGTCCAAAATCAATTTGGTCATATACGTGTAGGTCTACACCTGTACTCTGTATTCTGTTCCACAGATTTTTATGGCCGTCCTTATGCCAGTACTACAGGCGTGATTACTGCAACTTTATATTAACTCTTGAAATAAACCAACGTGCCTCCTTTTCAAAGTTGTTTCAGCTTCACCCTTTGCATTTCTACATAGAATTTAAAATCAACTTGTCAATTTCTTCTAAAAAAAAAAAAAAAAAAAAAAAGGGATTGGGGCAGCAGCCCCGGTGGCTCAGCGGTTTAGCGCCGCCTTCAGCCCAGGGCGTGATCCTGGAGACCTGGGATCGAGTCCCACGCTGGGCTCCCTGTATGGAGCCTGCTTCTCCCTCTGCCTGTGTCTCTGCCTCTCTTTCTGGGTCTCTCATGAATAAATAAATAATAAAAAATGGATTAAAAAATAGGATTCTGACTGGGACTGAACTGAATCTATAGATCAAGTTGAATAGGTTTAAAAAACTTTTTTACTCCCTAAGTACAGTGAAATTCTGAGTATGTGAGTCTTTCTCTGAGTCATGTTCTTTCTGTATGTTGTGTGCACACGTCTGGTACATATTTTGTTAAATTCATCCCAAGTATTTCAGAATCTTGATGCCACAGCAAATCATATTTTTAAATTTCAATTTCCAACCTTTATCATTACTATATAGAAATGCGGCTGGTGTGGGGGTATTGGTCTTATACCTTAAAACCTTGCTACAATGAATTATTAGTTCCAGCAATGTTTTTGTAGATTTTGCATGATTTTCTATATACATAATCCTGCTGTCTGTGAACAGTTTTCTTTGCCAATCTGCATGCCTGTTTATTTTTCTGTATCTTTACTGCAACAATCAGAACTTCTAGTACAATACTGAAAAGTAATGGTGAGAATGAACACCTTAGTTTTATTTCCAACCTTCCAGGAAAAACACTTAACCTTTCACCATTAAGTACAGTGTTAGTTAGCTACAGGCTTTTCCTACATGCCTTTTAGGAGCTTGAGAACATTCACTTCCATTCCTAGTTTGCTGAATTGATTTATCATGAATGGGTATCAAATTTTGTCGAATGCTTTTTATGCATCTATTGAAATGATCATATAGTTTTTCTTATTCTGGAAAAGGAGAGTAAATACATTAATAATAATGTATTGATTTGTTACATGTTAAACAAATCTTCCATTCCCAAAATAAACCTTGTTTGATTCTCATACTTTATCCTTTCTCTATGTATTCACAGACTTCACTTGCTAATATTTTGTTAAGGATTTTTATATCTATGTTAATGAGGAATCCTGGTATGTAAGTTCTTCCCCCCACCTCCCTTATACAGTTTTTGCTTGACTTTAGTTTTCGGGGTAAAGTTAGCCTCTGGAATGAGAAAATGTTGCCCCTTGTTTCACTTTCTCAAAGAGTTTGTATAAGAATTGGTATTATTTCTTTCTTAAACATTTGAGAATTCATCAGTAATAATATCAGGGCCTAGAGTTTTCTTTGTGAGGCTTTTAACTGTAATTCAACTTCTTTATGAGGTATAAACTCTAGATTTTCTCTTTCTTCTTGTGCCAGATTTGGTAATTTGTGTCTTTCATCCACTACATCTCAGATGTAGAATTTATTGGAATAAAGCCCTTTATACATAAAAGGATTCCTTTATAACCCTTTTAATGCCTGTGGGATCTGTAGTGATGCCCCCTTTCTTACTTCTGATACAGGTAATTTGTGTCTCCCTTCTGGTCTTGGCCATTCCAAAGATAATTTTTTTTTTACAAGATTTTATTTATTTATTCATGAGAGACACAGAGAGAGAGGTAGAGACACAGGCAGAGGGAGAAGCAGGCTCCATGCAGAGAGCCCGATGTGGGACTCGATCCCAGGACTCCAGGATCATGCCCTGAGCAAGCCAAAGGCAGGTGCTCAACTGCTGAGCCACCCAGGCATCCCACCAAAGAGAATTTAACAGTTTTACTGAACTTTTCAAAAATTATGATTTAGTTTCATGGGTTTCTAGATTTTTCTAGTGCATTTTTTGTTTACTTTTTTTTTTTTTTTTTAAAGTTTCTTTTACTTATAGTTTAATGTGCTTTTCTTTTTTCTGGTCTTAAAGATAAAGACCATACAATTTAGGCTTTTCAAATTAAAATCCATAAATACTATTATGACTTTGAGATCAGTTATATAACTATGGTATATATAAACCTTGTTCACCAACTCTACCTGCTGCTTACCTGATATTTTACCCATGATTCCCTAGTGCTGCAACTTCGGTTAGTTCATGTCACAAACAGTGAGATGAGAAAGGTCATAGTGTGTGTCTCTGAGAGGACTCTTACAAACATTTCCACATACCACTAAGACAGAAAGTATGCTGCCAATTAAACAGGCATGTAATTTACTGTAAGACAGCACTAGATCTCAGAGATGTTCGAATATGAAAATGTGTACCCTACAACTGATGGAATATGATAGATGACCCATACTGTACAGAGATAACTATACATTTTTGTGTTTTTCTACTATCACTTACTTGTCTTATTGGTGGCCAGGACTTCTAGCAAGGCAGTAGTGTCAGAGAGGATGCTTACCTTATTCCCAGCCTAAAGGGAAGTTGTCTCAAGTTTCTCCACCAAGCATGATGTTTGCTAAAGAACTCAGTGTAGCCTTTCCCCAAGTTAGGTGAATCTCTAAAACCTTTACTTAAACATGGATCTCTGCTCCCTCCATATCACCTCCAAAGTGAAAGAAAAGGAGCAAGACAAGAACCAGCACTAGGAAGAAAAATGACAGCAATGGAGAGAGGAAGGGCGCCTGGGTGGCTCAGTCGGTTAAGCATCTGACTATTGGTTTCAGCTCAGGTCATGATCTCAGGGTCTTGAGATCAAGCCCTGTGTCAGGCTCTGCAGTCATGAGGAGTCTCCTGGAGATTCTCTCTTCCTCTCCCTCTCCCTCTGCCCTTCCGACTCATGCTCTGTCTCTCTCTCTAATGAATCTTAAAAAAAAAAAAAAGAAAAAAGGAGAGAGGCAGTCAGCAGAAGACAGGAGGCAGGCAGAACCTGCACCAATGTCCATTTGGATTTGAATCCTGGCCCTACCAGTTACTAGCCGTGCACTCATGTCCTCCCCTTGTCCCGCAGGCCTTCTGTACGAGCTGATTGTGACTTGTACAGTGGCACACTCAGTAAACGCTAGCTGCTCTTATTACCATGACATTAACATTTCAGCCAAATATAAGAACGAGTCAGGCAAGTCGTAATGACTCAGCAGAGGAGAGAGCTGAAACCTTAACCCTGGATCGGGAAAAACCAAAGCGAAGTCAGCTGACGCCCAGAGCAGAACGTCGGAATGTTGGGAACCTGTCACCAGGCTCACTTGAAAGAGGAGCTGACAATGAGAGCACGGATCCAAGCTTGCATAGACAGGAGTGGGAACTCCAGGATCCCCCTCCCGATGGTAGAATTCTGGGGATTTGGCCAGACATGCTAGGGTCTGGGACACTGTGAACAGTTATGGGCTGCCTCTGCCTCCAAGGATCTTCTTTCTGCACATTATGTTCCCCCCTGGCTCTATAGGGGGAACATTTTGTTTTTCTTCAATATTAATCTTTGTTTTCTGACTACATGTCCTAAATCTGAGCCTGCTTTAGTTCTATCCCACAGATAAGAAAAGCACTGCTATTGCCATCATCCAGCTTTGAGTAGTTCACAATATTTTTTAAAGCACTCCCTCTTTAACGGTTTTAAGAGTAAGATTTTTAGTTTTCAGAACATTTTTTCAAGCTATTTTTCTGTTACTGAGCTCCAACTTTATTGCATGGTGGTCTGAGAACAGAGTGGATACGATGCTGCCTCTCTGGGGTTATTAAAGCTTCCTTTGCAGCTCAGCAGTTTATTTTTGTGAATTGGCCCCATGTGCTAGAAATGTGCAGGCTGTGTTTGTTGCCTATATCACCCTATCTGCCTCTACACATCCAGTTAATTCACCCTGTTACTGAAATCTTACCTATTTTGCTTACTCTTCACCTCCTTGGTGTCTCAGTATCTTCATTCCTGATTTGTCTGTGGTTCTTTCTGTCCTCATCATCCATAGTTCAGGGCCACACTGTCAGGTGTGTACGGAACCATACTGGTGTGTCTTCTTGGTCTCCTGAGCTTCTCACCATAAAACACTCTTCTCTGTCCTTTCAACATGTCTTATCTCAGGCTCTGCTCTGATTCATTAAAACTGCCATTCCAACTTTCTTTCACTTCATATTTCACTGCTTTCCTCCTGTGACTTTCAGCCCTTCAAATAGTTTGTTTGCCATATCATAGTGAATTTTATCCAACAGAAGAATCACTGCCCTTTGAGAGATGAATTCAACTCACTTATAGTTACATCATCACTTTTATTTCAAAGCTTATTTTGACTGCCTTATTTCACATTTTCTATTTACCATGCTTTTCTTTTTTCCTTTTCTACCTTCTTTTAGAGAGAAAATTTTCTCTCCTTGTATGAAAATTATACCTTCTATTTTCATTACTTTGGTGGTTATGACTAATGTACTGCATCTTACACATAGTTTCCATAACCGATATCTTCACTATCTTCAATTTCCAACTCCCACTGTGTCCTACTGGTGAGTCCCTCCTCCTGTCTCTGTCCCTTTGATGGGAACTCCCTGCCCTACCTCCAGCTCTCGCTGTCCGTCATGCCCATGCTGCTTGTCAGTGCACCTGCTACAATCCTTATTTTGTTAGCCATATTCTTCACGCTCCCTATGTCCTAATTGCCTGTTTCTTCCTCACATTCCCCATGTTCTCCTTTGTTATGTTGTACTACTCCTCACTCTAAATTCTTCCTCTGCCTTCTACAGGTGCAGGCTCCTCCAGGAAGGATAGGAGATCACCTTCTTTCTTTCTTTCTCTCCCACCTTCCCTCTGTACCCATCCAGGATGGTAGGGGGAAGCAGCCACATGCAAGCCAGAATGCCGACCCTCAGCCTGCCCTTGCCTGCGTCCTCAAGTGCTCGCCTGTCCTGCCGTCTCCATCCCAGGCTCCTCTCCCCTTCCCTAGTGGTCTCAGCTGTCTTCAAAGGTCCCTACACTTCTGGCTTATTGCCAAATGTACTCCCTGTAGGATGAATCAGTGTGACCGCCCGTGGCAGCCCAAGGAGCAGATCTGGGGTCGGAGAGCCAGGGAGTGGTCGGAGCCATCAGCCCTGTCATTCCTTCTCCTTCAGTTCTCTTCCCTAGCAGCATACGCCAGATTTCTGCATATGGCCTTTCATTAAAGGAGCTCTGTCACGTACATTATGGTGCTCATCCTAACGAGTGTATGTCAACAGACTGGAACAGTGAGCGTACATGGTCTGGGTGGAGGAAGTACCTTCTTCAGGTGGGCATGTGACTCATCACGTAACCAGAAAGACTCTAGAAGCTACTGTGGGGCTCAGAAGCAGGACCAGAGCATGGCTGAGGCCTTATTGTGAAGACTTCCAAAGAGGAAAACCATTTAAATAAATCCCAAGTGGGACATTATGACCAAGTAACTGGTAGGGCAGTTTGGTTCTCTGATGTACTAGACTGCCTCCTTCTCAGGCAGGTCTCTAAGCATCTCTGCCTTCAAGTGTGCGAAGTAAGGCAGAATCATTCTACTCAGTTCCTACCACAAAGAACACTGAAAGGCAGGCAGGAAGTTTGTTCTCCAGCAAGGAAGCTGTGTTCTGGGAAATGCTACAGAGAACAAACGGTTAACCCATCATCAAAAACCAGCAGGGGAAAAAAAAAAAAAAACCAGCAGGAACTTATGTGTCTAAAAGTAATTCTGATCAAGTCTTAGGTGAGTCTTCAAGAAAAATACAAAGCAAGGGGCCCCTGGGTAGCTCAGGTGGTTGGGCGTCTGACTCTTGATTTCAACTCAGGTCATGATCTCAGGGTCGTGAAATAGAGCCCCACATGGGGCTCCACATTCAGTGTGGAGTCTGCTTGAAATTCTCTCTCCCTCCTGTTCGTGCACACTTGTGCACAAACTGTCTCTCTCTCTCAAATACATACATACATACATACATACATACATACATAAAATCTTAAAAAAAAAATCCAAAGCAAATGTCATGGCCAATATATGAGATGAGCCAGACACATGACAGCAGCCTGGTGCCTGGTTCCCAGCATTCCGACGTTCTACTCTGGGAGTCAGCTGACTTCTCTTTGGCGGTTCCCCATCCGGGGTTAAGGTTTCAGCTCTCTCTCCTCTGCTGAGTCATTACGATGTGCCCAACTTGTCCTTACATTTGGCTGAAATGTTAAGATCATGGTAATAAGAGCAGCTAGCATTTACTGAGTGTGCCACCGTAGGAATCAACTCAGCCCGTATGGCGAGCCTGTGGGGCAGGGGGCACCTGTGGTCCTGCTCTCAGGGGAAGGACATGGGGCTGCATGATGTGGGCTCTGCCTGCCTGTCTGGGGACTGCTTCTCTCCCTTGTCTTGCTGGGTAAACACGAGGGCAAGACTTCCCATGTCGATAAATCTACATTAATCCTGTGTCATTAACATTTAAACTTCTTGAAATCCCTCAATTTAATTGAAAAGAAGGAAACAAGTTTCTTGACCTCTGTTCAATCCAAAATAATGTCTAGCATTTTCTTTAATAAACAATACGATTACATGCTGCACATGATGCAATAAGCATCAATCTATTTTACAGTAAGTCTCACAGCAAATTAAGTAGTGTTGAGTTATAATTTTCAGTACTACACGAATATACCCAGGATGAATTTAAAATGGCACTCTGTCACCAATCCAAGAGATAGAAAAAGCCAAAGAAAATATATGTTTCAGACCCTTCTACTACACTGATATACACAGTGAGCAAGGTAATCACCTCTAGAGGGAATAATGCACTTGCTCATTTCAGAATTACTGAAATATCAGTTTCTGAAAACAAGAAAGACTGAAGCAAACCATGAAGAGAAAAATCAGAAAACAACATTTTCCAACAACTACTTCATCATCAAGTAAGATTCATAAATACGCTTGCCACCAAATACGAACACACGCTTCTTGTGCCTAGAAAGTAAGGCTACAGTATGTGTATAAAGCATACGATACTCTCCACAACTGTGTAACGAGCAGTGTTGTTAAAAGCCATCCTCTTATTTACATCGGGGGGTGGGGGGGGAAGGAGGCCTGTTTTTAGGGTATTTCCTGACTAGTAGATGAGTACAGCAGTCATCTGCAGGTAAGATCCCGGTTCCATTTTCAAAAGCACGATTTGGCAAGGTAGGATCTGCTGCTGTTTTTGCAAATAAAGTTTTATTGGGACACTGCTGCACGCATCTGTGTACATACTGCACATGGCTCTTCCAGGCTGCATCAGTGGAACTGGGACCCTGGGGCTCTGCAAAACCTAAACTACTTCCTATCTGGCCCCATAAGGAAGAAGTTGGCAGACGCCCTCCTAGAGTCGCTCTGAGCTCTCCCACCTTTATTCACTGGAATCCTAAAGTCCTAGACATAGGTTAAATAAAACATAAAACATCAATACAGTGAAATCTTATGCAATCATTACAAATGGTGTTTACTAAGAGTTTCCTAATGGTCTAGGATAAATTTATTGTAACGCTAAAGATGAAGTAAAAGAAACTGCAAATGCAGTCTCATTACATCAACGCAGAAATGTACGTGCAGAGAAAAACAGACTGACAGGCAATACACCAAAGAGTTATCACTGATTGTGATAAAATCTTGAATAATCTTTTCTTCTTTTTGCTTTTTTTAGTTGGCCTCTACAAAGAATGTATATTCTACTTTAAGCTGGAAAATACTAACTTTCTAAATGAAAAAACAAAACCTGAACCCTAACAATTTAATGAGTACTACGTACCAGTTTCCCTTTCTGCATCTCAGAAAAGTGGTTTCTAACTCAGCTGTTAGATATACACAAGCGCATGTTTCACTCGACCAGGCTCCTGACGATTATGGTTTATCACAATCATCGGCTAAGGACAGCGTAGCAACGGTTCTGTTCGATCTAATTCCAGCTCCTCAGTGTGGCGGTTTACTGTAGGAGAGCCTCCCGCCCAGGTCAGATGACGGTCATCTGATGACCACCAGGTGCAGCTCTGGCCTTTTGACACCAACGTCCACCTGATGGTGACCGTGTTCCTTTGAGTTGTTTTTCACAATGTGTCCTGCTAAACACTTACTTTTACAAGTTTTCATCACAGCCTGACTCCAAAAACGATCTCAGGCAGCTCCTGAGATAAGGCATCATGTCGTGGTAGGGTGACAGTCCACTCCCCGGTCAGAGGGCAGGGACCCACTCTAGAATTCTCAAGAGCTTACTGGCGTCTGAGGGAAAGCAGCTTTTCTAGTG
Source organism: Canis lupus familiaris (assembly GCF_011100685.1). NCBI lineage: Eukaryota > Metazoa > Chordata > Mammalia > Carnivora > Canidae > Canis > Canis lupus. The sequence goes on from NC_049230.1 coordinate 2,018,708, forward strand.
GACGCCACATCCCTCCTGACCAAGATGGAAAAGAGAGGGCCAGAGACGCAGGCGAGGAACATCCACTCACTGCGTTGGGGGCAGGTGTGCGGGAGCGAGGGTGAAGGGTGTGCGGCCCAGATTCCCTTTCAGGCTCTTTGTGGCTTCTCTTCTCCCTCCCTCCTGTGTCTCCACTCAGCTGCCCTAAAGCCTGGACAAACGCTCCATGAGAGGCCTGCCTAGCCATCCCCAGCCCAGGGTGGGTGGAGGCACGGAACCCACTTGGCCCTCGCAGCGTCATTCTGGGGTTGGGGCAGGAAGCGGGTGGGGCAGGAAGTCCTGGAGGGACTGCCTGCTCCACTGTGGGGGCTCCTGCCCACAGATTCCCACCTTCCCACTCCAGCCTGCGACCAGGTGGCAACCAGATCAGGCTGTGGAAGGGCCTGGGTACAGCCACACCATCATTTCGTGGACTATCTCCCTACAACACTGCTCTTGGTCACGTGCCCGCGTAGACACCATCCAGGTTCTCCCCACCAGTCCTCCAAGTCAAGGTCGGTGGCTCAGCACCCAGAACACCCACATGGGCCACGGGCCACCCCTGGCCTTCACCCCTTCCCACATCTTCCTATGGGATCAGGCTGATGCACGCGTTCACTCTTCTCAGACACGGGTGTTACCCCTGGCACCGCCCGTGCCATGTGCCGCCTGTCTGTGCTGCTCTTCAAACCCTGCCACCTGCTGGGCTCCCGCTGGGCTGAGACTCCTCCACGACGTTCTCTCGCAAGCCCTCAGCCATCAGAGTGTCCCTGTCCCTGGGAACATGAGAGCCTCTGGTGCATGTACATGTTCAGTCCTGACCACGCGTTGCGTGCAACGCTCAGACGCCTTCTGCCTTGTGTTGAGCTCCCACATACATCATTAATTTTCAGGCCACAGCTTGTCTCCTCAGCTAGACTGTGGACCTGGGAGGGCACACGCTTCTGTGCATCTCCTACAGTGCTGGGCGTAGGTCTGAAGTACACAGTGGGATTGAGTAAATTATCTTGCAGACAATGAACAGAATGAGTGAACTCCTGAGTCCTCTGGACCAGTGGTCTTCCTGTGGTCACGTCCAATGGACCTATAAGGGTTGCCGATGGCCACCAAGCACTGTGGGCAGTTACCAAGAAAATTCACAAACCACCCAGGGAGTGAAGACCCACCCTCAACGAGCTGCACCAGAGGGGAGATGGAAGACGGCAGAAGCCATGAGTCCTCCTGGCAGGTGGGCGTCCCTCGGCCTGAGCTTCGGCCTCTTCCCCACGTCCCAGGAATGTGGATGTGTGACCCTGAGGAAGCAGCACCTCTGCCGACCTCTCCCTGCAGGCGGGAGAGTCCATCTCTCTGAGTTGCCTGTCCTTCTGTCCTGTTCTCCGTGCCCCGTGCTGCTGCTCTGAGCTCCTCAACGTCCCCTTCCAGCTTGATCCAGGCTGCAGCTGCCCTCCTCTGCCGCAAATCCGTGTTCCTTCTTCCTGCGGCTCCACTGGCCGCGTCTGTGTATTCCTGCTTTGCAGTCCTGCCTCTTGCTTCTAGCATCTTCCTCCCTTCATTTCTCTATCGTGTGCACACACTTGCTGGTGGCCGTTCTGTAGTGTTTTTCTGTGCTGGCTATGCCCTCAGCGTTGACTTCTGCTTCTCGGGGCACAGGGGGGCACATCCCTAGGCAGGCCCTGGCCCAGGTCAGCTGGGGGATGAGCCCAGGCTGCTGAGGGGCACAGTGGGTCACCCCTTTGCCAGCCCCTCTGGGCAGCTCTCTCCCTGCGCTCACTGCTTAGGGGTAAGTCGCCCCACAGGATGCTCTCCCTGGGCTTTGGGGACGAGGGTGGGAGTGGCAGAGGGGTGCTGCTCAGCCAGCCCAGCACCGTTAACCTCTCACCCAGGGCACTGCTGAGTGGAAACACTGCTGCAGAGGCAAGGCAGCAAGTCCCAGCTTCGGTCCAAGCAAGCAGCTCGGGCTCTCGGGGGTCTCCCCAGGAGCCCATCACTGCGCTACCCCAGAGTCCACCCTTGTCTCCGGCTGCTTCTCTGGGCTTGTGCGTTTGTGTGTCAGGCCGCCCTGGTAAACAACCCTGGAAAATGTCCCCCAGAGCTTCTCCTGCCCCTCCTCGACATGTATTCCTCTCCCAGCTGCCTCCCAGAAGATTTTTGGCAAAACATAAAATGGAAAAGTAGAGAATAAAGGCGGTATGGTAGTCTGCAGCAGAAACATGGATTTGGAGGACAGAGCTCATGCGTTCCATGGTGGGTCCTGCCACTGATGCAGGGTCATTAAGGCAAATTCTACAGTTTGGAGCATCCCACCCATTTCCTCAATCGTGTTCTCGACAGCACTGGACTGCCACAAAGAGTGGAGGAGGAAAGGATCACAGTTCGTTTTACTGCCACGAATAAACTGAAAGATTAAGGTTCCACTCTAGCTCGGGATCAAAGGGCTCTCCTTGTCACGACGGCCTGAGCTCCAGGATGACCAATGCCGCTGCTTAGGCCACGCTCACAGCTGGCAGGTCGGGAGAGGGTGTTCTGGGGAATCACACAACGACAAATGAACATGCCACTGGCCCAAAAGGGAGAGCCCTTCTTTAATTCTCCGTGAGTAAAGCCCGAGCCTCAGGATGCTGAGTTTGCGCCCATCAGTCGGGTCTGTAAAGCCCAGGTCGATCCCTGGGATCCATGCCACCGGGGCCCCCTGGGGAGCCCCAGTCACGGCGGCAGGAGCCACTTACCAGCGCAGGGCAATTTTGATGGGGGTGGTGAGGCACGACGTGAACAGGTCGGCCGGGAGGTCGGGGATCATGGGCAGGAGCTCGTTGGCCTCACAGGCCGCCAGCTGAATGCAGTTCTTCATGGACGGAGGCAGGGGCATCTGCGCGAGTGGGTGGTTTGGGTTAATGGCAGCGACCTGCAGGGAAGAACAGGAAGAGAGTGTGGCTTAGTGGTCATGGACGACTGCAGCGTTGGCTGGAAACGCAACCCCGAACGAAAAGACTCACACGCAGGCTGCACGCCCTCCTGCCACACGGCCTTGCGCCCCTTACCAAGGTTCCTCCCCGACACCGCCAGGCGGGTCTCCGCCTGTAAGTTCTCTCAAGTGTTTTCTGTGTTAAGGTCCCTCCTTGCACTGTGATTATACCAACGTTTAAGCAGTATTTCCCTCGGAGTCTCATATTGGGTCTTCGTGTTTATTTTAAACTTCAGTCTTTGGGGCACCCAGGTGGCTCAGCGACTGAGTGTCTGCTTTTGGCTCAGGTCGTATTCCTGGGGTCCTGGGATCGGGTCCCACATCCATTCCCTGCATGGGGCCTGCTTCTCCCTCTGCCTGTGTCTCTGCCTCTCTGTCTCTCATGAATAAATAAATAAATAAAATCTTTTAAAAAGTTAAAAATAAACTCTAGTCTTTAGTCCAGCGTGACGTATTTTGGTGTGCTGACACGGGAGGATGTTCAGGGTATAGACAGCGGCCACCACCAAACAGCTGACGGCAGAACCACAGCAGGGGGAGGCTGGAGACACACGGAGGCTCACTGCCCCGTGGCCACCCAGCTGCTTCCATGTTCCGCGAGCTTCAGCAGACATTTCAAAACACCCTGCTAACAAGTGTGTATTAACTCTGTAACCAGGGAGGAGGGCTCTTCTGTTTTAACGCAGAATTTAATTTCTCTTTGAAGCAGGGATATTTCCTCACTGAGAGTGGTCGTAGGGGCCCTGGAAGTAAAGCGTGGGGGACATCCAAGGTTTAGGAAGACAGGGATCACACTGGTTCCTCTACATTGAGGGTGTGCCGTTCTGAAAATCAGCAGAATTCACCGAAGTTGGGAGCCTCATGCCCCGAGCCCCTTTTCCCGGCACGTGGCCTGGGACCCCTCCCAGCGACACACATCACCAGCGCTGCACTCGTGTGGCAATCTGGTCATCCCGTCACCCACCAGTGGTTCTGCTGCCCCTTTCAGAAAGATGAAGGATGAATGTGCCAGGGCCCCACCCTGGTCTGCCTGCCCCGCAGCGGCTCTGGGGGAAGGGTGTCTAGCGGGGCGCTGGGCCCAGCAGGGGCACGGAGCAGAGAGCTGTCCCCCGGGGACAGCACAATGGCAGCAGAGGGTGAGCGGATGAGTCATGTCGACTGCGAAGGGGCTCTGAGTCTCCCACACATCAGCTGCCCTGTGGGCCGGTGTGGCAGGGCAACAGGTAACAAAAATAATGAAAATTAAAACCCAGAAAATGCTGGTTGCGTGGGCCCACACAGCTTCCAGGACCGGGTCACCGGCTCATCTACAAACAGCCATGACCCACCTGGAAGGACAGCTATTAGTCGGGGGCCCGAACGCAGGTGGTGTCCGTCCCCAGAAACGAAACGCGGTGACAGCATCATCCTGCCCGCAGTCACGGGGCCCCAGGGCCAGGGACAACGATGGTGGAGCGTGTGGGCCACGGGAAGGGACCCTTGGGTTACAAGCCCCAGCGCGGCCGGCCCCCTTCCTCTCCCTCTGGACCATCAGGGCTCCGCCAGGGGCAGGAAGGCACAACACGGCGACCACCGCCGGCCGCTTTGTGTCAGGCCTGCACCCGCGGGGTGTGACTCCGTGTCTGCTCCTCACGAACAACCGCCGTGAGGTTGTCGACAGTGGTCGACCTTCCTCCGAGCTCTTTCCCAGTTACTAGCTCATGTGCTTTTTAAAACGGCCCCATGAAGTAAGTTTTGCTTCCACTCTTAGAGATCCTCCACGATGAGAGAGCAGAGCCCCCAAGGAATGGCATGTGCTACCCACCCCTCGGTCAGTGCCAGGGTCACCCAACAGGCTGCTCCCGGTTCCAGGCTGCACCGCCCCTCCGGACCCGGCCGACACCCCCAGCCCGGGACACGGGCAGGGTGCTCTGGGGGGCTTTGCCAGCCAGGTGCAGGGCATTCAGACTAAATGCAGGCAGAGCCATCTTCACCTGCTCGTGTGCAACACGCGGATGACGTGAGGTGTAATTACTACCGCTGAGCAAACCTGGTTCTTACTCTCAAATGGAAATGGAAGGTAGTAAATGGTGTAGTTTTACTGACAACCCATCCTACATCAGGAGCATTGAGCCCAGGATGCCAAATTCTACTAAATAATAAAAAATACTTAAACTTTTTAATAAAAAACCACAACTTTTAGAGGAATGGGTTTTTTGTAATGGTGGTAAAATACAGGTAACATGAAGTTTACCATTTCAACCATTTTGAGAATACAGCTCAGTGGCACCGAGTACACTCACACTGTGCAGCCATCACCAGAGACTAGGTTTTTTGTTTTTTAAACTTTTTATTTTTTTTTTTAAAGATTTTATTTATTTTTTTATGAGAGAGAGAGAGAGAGAGAGAGAGACAGGCAGAGGGAGAAGCAGGCTCCATGCAGGGAGACTGACATGAAACTTGATCCCGGGTCTCCAGGATCAGGCCCTGGGATGAAGGCAGGCGCTAAACCGCTAAGCCACCCAGGGATCCCCCGTTTTTTGTTTTTTAAGATTTTATTTATTTATTCATGAGAGACACACAGAGAGAGGCAGAGACACAGGTAGAGGGAGAAGCAGGCTCCTTGCGGGGAGCCCGATGTAAGACTCAATCCCGGGACCCCGGGGTCACACCCTGAACCAAAGGCAGACGCTCAACCACTGAGCCACCCAGGTGTCCCAAGACTGGGGTTTTTGAAGCAAACAGGGACACCTGGGTGGCTTGAGCTCAGGATGTGATCTCAGGATCATGTGACCAAGCCCTATGTCAGGTTCTGCACGGAGCAGGCTGCCTGAGGTCCTCCCTGTCCACCCACCCCTCACTGGATCAAAATAAATAACACAGCAGAGTCACACCCGAATCCTCCCCTCGCATCCCACACTCAGCTCAGCCAGTCAGCAGAGCACCTGCTGGCATGGGAGACTGCCCCAGAACCGGCTGCCAGGCCTGCAAACCTCTGGAGTCTGGTGCGCGGCAGGCTTTCAGGAGCACCAGTGCCCGCATAGAGAATGTGAACAGGGCTGAACTTCGCGGGGAAGACGCGGCCATTATGGACAAAATAGATTCCACATTCTTATTTTCCATTTCAGAGAGAAGTCTGTTTTCACAGGAGAAATCCTAGAGGTTCCTGAGTTTGAGCTTTCTGGTTTCTGATTTGTTTCCACGTTAAGATTCCTCTCTGAAGCTTTTGCACAGCAAAGGATACAGTCAACAAAACTAAAAGACAACCTACAGAATGGGAGAAGATATTTGCAAATGACGTATCAGATAAAGGGCTAGTTTCCAAGATCTATAAAGAACTTATTAAACTCAACAGCAAAGAAACAAACAATCCAATCATGAAATGGGCAAAAGACATGAAGAGAAATTTCACAGAGGAAGACATAGACATGGCCAACAAGCACATGAGAAAATGCTCTGCATCACCTGCCATCAGGGAAATACAAATCAAAACCACAATGAGATCCCACCTCACACCAGGGAGAATGGTGAAAATTAACAAGGCAGGAAACCACAAATGTTGGAGAGGATGCGGAGAAAAGGGAACCCTCTTACACTGTTGGTGGGAATGTGAACTGGTGCAGCCACTCTGGAAAACTGTGTGGAGGTTCCTCAAACAGTTAAAAATAGATCTGCCCTACGACCCAGCAATTGCACTGCTGGGGATTTACCCCAAAGATACAGATGCAATGAAACGCCGGGACACCTGCACCCCGATGTTCATAGCAGCAATGTCCACAATAGCCAAACTGTGGAAGGAGCCTCGGTGTCCAAGGAAAGATGAATGGATAAAGAAGATGTGGTTTCTGTATACAATGGAATATTACTCAGCCATTAGAAATGACAAATACCCACCATTTGCTTCAACGTGGATGGAACTGGAGGGTATTATGCTGAGTGAAGTAAGTCAATCGGAGAAGAACAAACATTATATGTTCTCATTCATTTGGGGAATATAAATAATAGTGAAAGGGAATATAAGTGAAGGGAGAAGAAATGTGTGGGAAATATCAGAAAGGGAGACAGAACATAAAGACTCCTAACTCTGGGAAATGAACTAGGGGTGGTAGAAGGGGAGGAGGGTGGGGGGGGGTGGGAGTGAATGGGTGATGGGCACTGGGGGTTATTCTGTATGTTGGTAAATTGAACACCAATAAAAAATAAATTAAAAAAAAGAAGAAAAAAAAAGAAATGAAATTAACAATAAAATAATTAAAACACCTACTAAAAAAAAAAAAAAAAAAAAAAAGATTCCTCTCTGATGGAGCTGAGAATGGACCAGCAGGCCCCCTGGCCACAAGCACAGACCCTGTGCCTCTTCCACCCTTGCTTTTTCCACGGAGTGTCTGAAATCTCACGCCCCTTGGGAGTGCAGCACTTTGTCACACCAAGGTCACCCACGTGGCACACACAGGCCCCACAGGGAGGTAAAGAGGTGGGTGGTTCACACGCTGGCCACCATGGCACAGTTCGGTGGGTTTTACAAGGCCTCCCGTAAGCGTGCAGGAGTCTGTCCTGTCCGGTCCACAAGGGGCAAGGTTGTGCAGTCTGCACCCTGGGCCTCACTGGCATTTGGCCCAAAGCCTCCAAAGTCCTGGTACAGGAGGCATTCCATGGACGCTGAAGGAGGAAATGGCAGGTACGTGGAGAAACAGCCTTACTCCAAATACAGCTGCTAGAAACTAAGTTCCCAACTCAAAATGGCATTGACAGAAACCCCGACTTCTTCACAAGCCTCTTGCAGCACATCATCATCGTATCAACGGGGACCAGGTGGTCTAGCTGCACATGAGCTGCAGTGACCTGGCATCACCTGTTCAGTAGGAAGCATTTGGTCAGGGGCCCTTCCTTCCCACCATACTGCCAGGCACACAGAAGGCAGGTGAAAACTCTGCTTTAGGGATAAGTAGGATGCTAACATTTACATTAAAAAATGGCATTCAAGGCCAAGGATTCCACCAACGAATCACTATTTTTCAGACGGGCTAACCTAGAAAGACAAATACCTATCTTAATGGATGAGGTATTTCCTACACATTATTTAATTGGTTTCGTACTGACCTTTTAATCGAACTCACTCTTTGGAAACAGCCTGCATGTATGGTAACTACCGGCAACTCAGGGAACTCTGAAAAGCCGCCCAGACACCCGCAAGAGCAGCGCCAGCATCACCCAACACGCACCTTCACCCAAGGGGGTTTCTTCTGGGGAATCTAGAGACTCAAACACATGAAACAATCTCAAGTTTCAAAGCTCACTAGAGCCTTCTGGAGGATTTGGGAAGGGTCCAGAAAACTCTGGAGATGTGATACACAGCAAGCAGATCCAACAGAGACATCTGCTCCATGTCCCACGCGTGTAGGTCACGCGGAGCTCGTGAGGGCCAGGAAACACTCATCTCAGAAAGCACTGCTGCAGGGGCCGCCGGGGGCACGCCCGCGTCTCTCATTTTCTCCATGAAAACTGACATCACACTGCTTCTTTTTCCCAAGGCATACACATGCACAAGACACCTCTATAAAGAGATGAAAGTACTGGTAACTTCAGGGGCCTGTAAAAGATGAACTTGTGAGAATAACATTGACTTGGTAATTGGTTTTGGTTACAGCAACTCCTGTGCTCAACTCAAAGACGCCTGCTTACTATGGACACCTTGCAAAGTGCAGAGAGACTGAGGTCCGTCAAGGACTCCGTGTACTGCTGACCCAGCTCCTTTCAGAGCGATGCAGCCTCTATCATGTGACACTGTCCTAAAACCAGCAGGTAAAAGCAGCAGGAATTTCTCATCAGTAACGTACATAAGTTTGCATCTTATCAAATACTAAATAGCAATGTCACAGCCCCTGGTACCCACAGCTGGGGGCCACCAGCTGTCCAGGAGACCAGGAGTCAGTCTTGTTGGATGAAGGCCTCCCTGACGCCCCGGAGCCCTCGAGCTGCCTGTCAAAGGCAGAAAAGAGCCTCTTTGTAGCACGTTTGTCACCATCACCCGGGGAGCTCCTCCGAATGGACCTTCCACTGTGCGAAGTCTTCTAGCTGTTAGCGACTGAACAGTCTTTAACATGCTCTAGAACCATTCTGTACCTCAGTGAGGATGCTTAGTTCGAATCTGCAACCAAATTCTACCCCCAGTGACTCCTACACGGTCAGCAGCCAAAGGAAAGGGGGTGCCGAGGAATCCTGCAGCCTTCTACTTCAAGAAGAGAATTTCCATTTGGCTTTGCGAATAGTGCTGCTATGAACACGTGTGTGCACGTGTCTGTGTGAACATATGTTTTCAACTCTCTTGGGTACAAGCCGGGAGTCGAATCACTGGGTTGCACCGCGGCTCCCAGTGTAACAGGTGAGGAGCCAGCAGGCTCTGTTCCAAGCGGCCGCCACACCTTGCGCTCCCGCCAGCACGTGAGGGCTCCTGAGTCCCCCATGTCCTTGCCAGCTCTGAGAATCACCCTTCTTTTCTATTCTAGATGTCCTGGTGAGTGTGAAGCGTGCCTCACTGTGGTTTTGCTCTCATCTCCCTGGAAGGGATGATCTCCTCCTACCGTCTGCTGCTGGCCAGGCCTGCCAACATCACATGCAGTAAGAATGCTGGGAGCAGACAGTCCTGCCTCGTTGCTGATCTTGGGGGGAAACAGTCTCTTACCATGAGTACGAGGACAGAGAGGCTCTCCGTCCAGCTGAAGACATTCTCCGCTTTCCCTAGTTTGCTAAGAGGTTTTTTCCCCGCTCAAAGATATTTATTTATTTATTTATTTATTTATTTATTTATTTATTTATTTATTTATTTATTTATTTATTTACGAGAGACGCAGAGACACAGGCAGAGGGAGAAGTAGGCTCCTCACAGGGAACCCAATGTGGGACTCGATCCACAGGCAGAGGGAGAAGTAGGCTCCTCACAGGGAACCCAATGTGGGACTCGATCCCAGAACCCCGGGATCACACCCTGAGCCAAAGGCAGACACTCAACTGCTGAGCCATCCAGGCATCCCTAAGAGGTATTATGTTTTTAACATGGAAACATGCTGGATTTTGTCAATTTTTTTTTTTTTTTTTTTTTTGCATCAACTGATCACATGGTCTTTCTTCTCTAGTCTATTGGGGTGGTGAGTCCCATTCATTGTTGTTTCTTTTTTAAATTAAGCCAGACTTGCATGTCAGGAATAATCCCACTCAGTCATCGAGTATAATTACTTTCAGAGATTACTAGAACCAATCTATTATTTGCTTGAGGATTTCTACATCTAAGTGTGTGAGAGTGGTTTGCGGTGTTTTGTTTTTCCCTTTTGTCCTGTGGGTCCCCTTCCACAGCAGGGTAACAAAATTCCCTCCTTTTTCCACCTTCTGGGCAAGCTTTGTGCACCCCCCTGGTATGAATGCTTCTTCAGATGTTTGGTGCAATTCTCCAGTGAAACCACCTGGGCCTGGAGACTTCCTTTTCAGGAACTGTTAAATTACAAATTCAGTTTCTTTAGTGGTTATTAGACTGTTCACATGATGTATCGCATCTTGGGCTGGGCTTCTGTTTGTGGTTCTGCAGGAACTGGTCCATATTTGGAAGCTGTCGAATTCCTGAGTGCGAAGTTATCCACAGTATTCCTGTACTGTTCTTTTAATGGCTGCAGGATCCGGATTCTTCCCTCCTCCCCTGTGTGTTGGTCTTGCTAGAGATTTATCTGTGCTATTGATGATTCCTGAGAAGCAGCTTTCTGCTTCCTGGGTTTTCTCTTTCTCTGTTTTCAATGCCAGTGATCTCTGCTCTTACAGCCACTCTGGTCTTTCTTTGGCTGCTCCGGGTTCATGTGGTTCTCCTCCCGTAGCTTCCTGAGGTAGCGCTGTGGCTGTGGTTCTGGGAGGTGGGGCCCTCGAGTGAAGGCCTCAGGAGTGGGGCCAGTGCCTGGTCAGAGAAGCCCCTTCCATCGAGCAAGAACACAGGGAGAAGGCCCCCACCAGCCCACGCCGGCGCCTTCACCTAGGACTCCAGCCTCCGGAATTGTGAGATGTGCATTTCTGTCCATCACAAGCCCCCGGCCTATGCTGTTCCGTTACAGTAGCCCAAACGGACTCAGGCAAGTAGGAACCTCTGACCCATCATTTATGTGTTGTTAATTTTACTCCAACGTTTTTCTGCTATCTTCCTATCACTGACTTCTAGGTGATTCTACTTGGGTTGAAGAACATACTCTGCAACTTCAATTATTTCATATTTGTTGAGGCCTGCGTTATGACCCAGGACATGCTCTATTTTAAGGAATGTCCCACGACCCTTGACAAGGATGTATATTTGCTGCTGGTGGTCCAGTGTTCAGTAATTGTCAATTAGATCCTTAGGATTGACATTTCAACACAGATGACTGTCTTGTCTCCAAAACAACACAGTTTCGTTCCCTCTGCTGCATCCGCATGCCTTCCTCCCTGAGCCATACTGCATGGACTGTTACGGCACACAGCTGGGGAGCAGGGGGGTGAGCACGTCTCCTGGCCTCTGAGCTGTGTGTGCAGACACCACCTGTGTGGGGGGTCCCGTCCTCCATGTGGGTGGCAGCCTCCCACCCACCCTGCTCCCCCTGCGTGGCTCTGTGTTTACCTGGTTAATACAGACAGAGAAACGCTGCCACAGAGGCTCTGCTGCCCTATGCCGCCAGGGTCTTTGCAAGAGAGCGTATCTGGCCATTACCTTAGTGTCCTCTGGCTCTGGGCCGGGCTGGTGGTGGGGAGATGCCCCATGAGAGCGGACGGGCCATGCAGACCGGCCTGCACCACAACCCAGAGCACCAGCCAGGATCTGGGCTCTAGAATACTGAGCACATCCTGGTGTATTTTAAAACAGATGAAGTTAGATAAAATGATTAAGCTCTAGATTTATCTTTGGAGACACTCTCAGTTTCATGATGGCTGCAATTTGTACTTTATATTCATGAATCTGGATTAATCACTTTTTCTTTGTTTCTTTTTAAATTTGATGGAAGTTAATCAAAATCCAAACACATTCAATGAATCATGAACATATCAAAAGAAGACAATTAAAGGTAGTTTATTCAGATGTGAATGCACTTATGTGACCACAATTGTAAATATTTCCTGAATGTCTACCTCAATTGAGGCGCCCTTGACAGGTTTACATAACATATCTAAATTACAGCCGAGGACACCAGTAGAACAGATACTGCAAGACAACATACACCTTGCTGTCCGATTACCCGGTAACACTCGGCTGCGTGTGGTCAGCTGAGGACGCCGCGGGCCCCAGGAAGTGTTTGCAAGGAAGCAGAGGGGCAGTTATGCCCTGAAAGGTGATGAACTGCAACACACGCTACTAGCCCACGGGTCCACCCTGTACCATCAGCCATGAGAGCTCCAAAACGTTTCATGCAGAAAAATCACTTCTCTTCCTCCCTGAGCAGTCAGATTACAGGCAGGGAACTATAACAGCAGCTGACGGAAGAGATCTCAGGGTTCCCTATGAGCCAGTCCAGCAGAGTCTGGGGGCTGATCGAGTTCTTTCTGTTGCACAGGCGGACAATGGGATGAATTGTAAAATGCTCTGCAACAGAACATGTGGCACAAATAAAAGGGAGCTGTGCCCACCTAAGATGAGCCAGCAGCAGTGGCCCTGGCATGGGGAGCCCAGCCCTGCTCTGCACCTCCCCTGAGGCCACCTTCCCACCTACCATGGACCTTCGCTGCCCGGTGCCCACTCCCACTCGCAGTGACAGTCCTGGTGCTCTAGAGGCTGCTTTCTTACCACGGCTTTTCCACGAGCTGTTATGTTTTCTGGTCAGCATAGCAGCCCCCTAAAGCCCACTAGGGGCCAGCTGTCCCTCTGGGTCTTTTATTTCCATAAAGGATGGCTTTCTTCTCCCCAGCCAGTTGGATCCCAATTAAAGGGGCTTCTGCTGTATTTGTTTTTAGATTAAACCCACATTCTCTCTTCTATAAACAGTCGAAATGGTAATATTTCTTCTTAAATTACAAATGAAACCCTATTCTGTTTTGTGTGTGTGTGCAAGAATATCAAGTACATTATACATTTCTTATCACTATTAGTTTTGAAAACCTTTCCTATTGTGAATTCTTACTGCTTATTATACAGAAAGTATAAGGTATCGATGAGTGAACTTGACCAGTCTTTACTAAAAAGAGGGAACGAAACCGTCTAGAATGTGTGCAGAGAAGCAAGAGGCGAAGGGCGATCACCGGGCACAGCCTGGAGTGTGTGTGTGGACTGGAAGACCAGTGTCACCTGAAGATGGGTCATCGGACAGCCACTGCTCACCCATGTGCCTGGAGCCAGGTGCCCTGCTATGAGCCTCACCACTCCTCCCCAGAAAGCACTCAGGTTTTCTTTGCTAAAAAGAGTTACTGATGCACCTGGGGCAAAGCAGGGCAGCTAGTGAGGCAGCTGACATCCCAGGAAATGGGATGGCTCCTGCATGGTAACTACACCTGCAGCCAGACCCCTGAGCCCCCGGCCACTTCCCCAGCTGAGAATTCCCGCCTGCAAATGCATGGGAGCTTCATTCTTCAACATGGGAGACAGCTCAGTGTCATCACCCACCTCCAGCATAGAAAAGAACAATCTACATAAACCTAACAGAAGATTTAGCACATGGGGCAATGGACGTAATGCAGAGAAGAGGGGGGATGCTATTTGCAAGCCCACAGAGTAGCATCATTTAAAACCTAAAGGAGAACATGAACACAGCTACAGTGTAACTGACTTCTCATTTCTCTGCTACCTACAGGTGACAGCTCTGCAGCTGGAATGAAGCAGCTGCACCAGAACGATGAAGCCGGATGCGCCTCAAGCCGCTGCCAGCAGCAGTACCCCATGTCCCCATGCCAAGTGCTCAGAGAACATCACACATCCACACACGCAGACTCCTCGCAGTCAACAGTAGTCAGGACCCGCGCCTCTCTGCAGGCACGCTGGGAACTAGCCTGCAGTGTTAGGCATCACCCACGGGCACCGCAACACAAGCAGGACCCTGGCACAGACTGCAGACTGGGCTGTGAAGGCCATGGGCATCCACCTGATGTGCTGTCAGGACCGTGAGACCTCAGAACCGTTACCTACAGTTCTATAAAATGCACATTTAACAAGTTCTGAAGAGACATGAAGAGTCTGCGGTTAGTCCTTTCTTGTCAGAAGTTCTTAGTTTAACTGTGACGTAAAATGTAGTTGCTAAGATGCACGCGTGACAATGCTGCATCACGTTCAGTTCATACACAGGATCACCAACAGGAAACAGGGTGGTTCCATCACTGTGGATTCAGCAGTGCTAAAGGAGCGAGTCTGTCACTGTGGAAACGAGGGTCCACACAACAGGTCTCTGCAAGCCGGGGTGCCAGGCAGGCCAGCAGCCATGGGCTGGACAATAGTGAGCAGAGGACGGAGGGCAGATGAGGGACCGGCTTGGAGGCATCACAAGAAGAGTGTCGCAGAGCACCAGCAGGCAGGAAGAGGAGAGGAGGCCGCAGAGAGGTGGATGGAGCGGTACAGGACAGTCCTGGTATGGAGAAGACATGCTCCCCGCTGGCCACCTAGGAACAGCCGTGCACCAGTCACAGTCCCTGAAGACCGTGTTCAGGACGCAGGCTTTGTGTCTCTGGGGAACGAGGGGCGTTACTGTGCCCACCACCACACCCACTGCCATGCCCAGGTGCCTTGTAGGCCTTGCACACACACACCACACGGCTACATTCACACCCAGGTCGTCCAGTACTCGCACCCCAAGTCACCCAGGGCCAGCCACAGATAAAAAGGGAAGGCCACTTGGCAGATGTGCTGGCCCTGCCTCACCGACGGGTGTCCTGTAGCCGGCAGGAGAGAACACCAGCAGCTGCGGGTGCCAGAGCAGAGAGTAAGAGTGGCCAGGGCACTGACAGCACCATGAACAAGGCGTGGAGCGCCCCACAGACCTTCCTGACAAGCTGCTGCAGGTTTAGAAACTGGCAGAGAGCTGTCCCATCCCTTCCCGCTAGAAGCATCCAGATGTAGATACTCAGTGAAGGGCTGAGAAAGGTTACCCCACCCATCCTTCCTCAGCTTTGGCCTGGAGGGTGTGCCCTGGCAGAACCAGGAGGAAAACCAAGAAAGAGGCCAAGGTGGGGCCTGGGAAATGGCGGCTGCACCCAGCAGGCAGTGAAGGGAGACCCCAGGATGGCAGCTCCTGGAGGCGCCTTCAGGACAGCCACGCCAACAAGGAGCAGCTGGGGGGATGCCACGCAATCCCTGCAACTCTGGGAACCCAGGAAATGTGAAAGATCGAAGACAAGAAGAAATGAGAAAGTCTCCAGGAAAATCAAAGAAACAAACAAAAACTATTATAAAATGGGAACCACAGCACCCAATTCAGCCGCTCAGTGAATTGTAATCAAGTCCTCGAGTTTTTGACATTTGCCATGTTTTAGAATCAAGAAGCACCAGTGCAAGCACATTGTCTCCACCTGCAGATACTCACTAGAGGAACAAAAGAGGTTCCCTTCAGGAGCAGAGCCCTGGCGGGGTACGTGCGGCAGGGACGGCTCCACCATCGCTGGCCCATAACACCTTTTATTTTTATTTATTTTTTTTAAGATTTTATTTATTTATTCAGAGAGGAGAGAGAGAGAGAGAGAGAGAGAGAGAGAGAGAGAGAGGCAGAGACACAGGCAGAGGGAGAAGCAGGCTCCATGCAGGGAGCCCGATGTGGGACTTGATCCTGGGACCCTGGGGATCACACCCTGGGTTGAAGGTGGCGCTAAACCGCTGAGCCACCGGGGCTGCCCCATAGCACATTTTAAATGTTGGCACTAACCGTATGCTAATTTGGTAATAATAAAAATGCTTATATTAGAAAGAACATTGAAAGCAGAGACTCTCTCTCACGTTCAAATTACAAAGCAACATGAAAAATGTACAGAAGATGACTGAGTGATAGACAATGTGTTTTCCTGGCCACCATGCGGTTCTAGTCGTGACCAGTAATTTTTGCTGTGCTTTCCGGGGGGCGCCTCCTGCTGTACCAACAGTGCTCCTCGGGGGAATCTCCTGGTCCTGCCATGAGGCAAGGCCACAGAGAATGTGAAAGACGACGGCCACCCCTCCAAACATACTCCTGTCACACCTGTGCTAACATTAGCACCTTGGAGGTTCTCCGGTCCGAGTAACAATTGTCATGTGTTCTGTGCGATCACTTTCACCCTCTACCTTTTAAATGTTGGCACAACGGGCAGCCCAGGTGGCTCAGGAGTTGAGCGCCGCCTTCAACCCAGGGCGTGATCCTGGAGATCCGGGATCGAATCCCATATCAGGCTCCATGCATGGAGCTATCCTTCTAAAAAAAATGTTGGCACAACCATTTCACCTGCCAACTTCTTTCAACTCACACGTCATCATCTACCCAAAAAAGCCATTACGACGTATTGTAAGTTGACAAAGAATGTGACCAACTGCAGAGTGCGTAAGAATTATGTAAAAGAACCAAGCTAAGAGGCTATATAGGATTTCTGTTTGTGCAGCACATCATAATATGACTAAAACAAACATTAAGATATTAGCTGGGAGCCAATTTTATCATTTTAATTTCCGCTGTTTATACAAGAGACCAACTGAACAATAGCCAATCATAGTAAGTGTGATGGCAAAACACAAGACTTATCTACACTGTAATTAAAAAAAAAAGAAGGAAGATAAAAGTCAGAACTAATTATAAAACATATGGTATGACTTTGCACTGCCATCTATTTGCCACTTCAGATAACGTATTTCTCTTTTGCTCTCCCCCATGAAGAATTAGTCAATTAAACATTTTTCCCCCAAAAAAAGATGCATGGAAATCTTTTCTGTTGCGCTCACCAAAATGAACAGTTTTCTGAGGCTGAGTAAGGCTTGGCGACATGCAGAGACCACAAGGTAGTGATGGAGCAAACCTGCATGTGCAAGGCAGTTGGCGCTCAGGCCCACACCCAGGAAGCGCCCGCCTTCGGTGGGGTGCAAGGTGGGGTGCTGTGATCTGCGGAGGCGGATGTACGGTCTCCTTCACTACCCTGAAGCTCATGAATTGGGATGAAAATCAGGCAGCATTCTTTGCCATCTTCATTTACATAACATATTTTATATATAAAAAAAATCTTTTTTGAAATATTTATTAGTTGATGTGAGGAAAAGCAAATCACCTCTAGGTGCTCTGAGTCTTTAGTGCTCATTAGATAACCTGTCCCTTGGGTTAACGTGCATGAAATGCCTAAAAGCAAGGTAATAATCGAATGGTACAAGACACAGACTTCCCCTCCTATTACAGAGTACAAAAATCATGCCTTGTGGAGCGGGGTTCCATTTCCAAGGATAGAGGGCACTGTATTTCTCAGTCACTCTTATGCAATGTTCTGCATTAGGGATTTAATTTATAAATATAAAATATTAAACTGCATGACATGTTAATTTCAAGTTCTACCAAATAGAATTTCTAATTTTATTGCTGATTATTTCAGGCACATCCTCTGATGAAACATGAAAAGCACAACAATACATTAAAATTGAATAGACCCAAAAAGGCTTGAGGAACCATGTGCTTGGGACCATTTCTGTTCCGGAACTGAGAACTTCCCGCACTAGCACCAATCGGGATTCATGACCCCCTCGAGGCTACAGAATATTTTATTCCCACACTCTCGTGCAGACCACAGGATGGAGGTCTCTTAACTGAAAATGCCTCTACGATTTCTCTTCAGAATTCACTGTTTGGTTCAAACATCAAATATTAACTAAAACAACCAAGTGAAATGCCTCATCATGAGCCGAGCGCGGCACAGGCTCTCCAGCTCCTAAAACAGAAGTGACCGACGGCAAACATTTGCGTTCGTTTTCTGTATCTAGCTTAGCAGGGTGTTTCTCATTCTCTCTCTCTCTCTCTCTCATTCTCTCTCTCTCTCACACACACACACACACACACACACACACACACACACACACACAACAACTAAGATGTACAACTGAATGGCTCTGCCCAGATACGGGTCCATTTCTCCTACAATGTGTCTGCTTTATTAACACTTATCATGGGCAGAAACCACTGGAGCACAAGTCAACTCTGTTAATGTCATCACTTAATTTCTATTCAGATCAAATGACATGAAGTAAAATGAGACGTAAAGATATGCCCCGAAGCTCGAGCCGAATACCTCCCAAGCTGTGGCACCAAATGTTCCATGGTGCTCTGAGTGCTCTGAGAATGAAGGGGGTCGCCCCCCAACCCCAGCCTGGAGGAAACCAGTGGAAGCTCAGGGTGGGGGCGCGAGTGCCTCACCTCAAGCTCCTGCTCCCTCTGCAGGGCGAACTGTTTGAAGGACTTGACGATCAAGCCGGCATTGGAGCAGTCGTAGACGAAGATTGATGGGCTGCCCATCCACGTCTGCAGGTCATATATAGACAGAGGGATGTACTGAGTGTAGTTCTGGAAAACAAAATACAGTGCACGTGTGAGCTATGCCTCCTGGACAGGATGGCCGACCAGCAGCTGCACAACAAGGAAGGTGTGACACCCAGGGCCTGGCGGCTTGGAGGGCTGACTCACTGCCTGTACCCCTGGTACGTCATAGAGGGCAGACTAAGCCCTCCATCGTGTGCCCGCCCTGTACCCAGACGTCTGAGTGCTGCATGGCAGCCACAGTCCGACACCCAGCCCCGGAGCCCCTCAGCAGCTGCTGCCGGGTCCAGCAGCTGGAGGTGTCCAGGGAATACGGGCCCCTTCCTACAGTGAGGTTTCCTTCTGTGTGTCCTCCCACCAGGGCTTCATCATTTACCTTACTCCTTCCTCCACCCCGGGAACCACAGCCTCCTCTTACACACTTAAAGGACGTGCATGCACACCACTTCCCTGCTCATCATCTTCCTCAGTGACTTCTGCATGCTTCAAGAACATGCCATGCACCTTGCTAGCCAGGGAGATGCCCTGAGGAGCTGCCAAGGCCCCTAGATTTGCATATTTTCCCTGCTGTGTCTTCTACTCCAGAGATATCCATAAGCACTTAATCCTCCAGATGACTTAAAAATCACACTTAAGCGATACAAGTGGATTTGGCAATCTGATTTTTTCAAACCACAGAACAGAAACTTATTAATGTGAATCCATTAAGTGAAATATTTTTCTGGACACACTGTACTGTTCAGTCCTCAAAAACTCTCTTGAGTGATGACTGGTGAACATAGAGTAGGATGTTCCTCACCTCACTAAAGAAATGATGGCAATCCTCACTCAGAGGCGACGGTCTGAAGCAACCCTTCTGCACAGAACACCACCCCCATTTACCCTTCCTTGCACTGCCGGTGTGCCTGGGAGGCTGGCGGGAATCAACTCTGTATGCTTGCAGTGAAGGTGACTGTGTTTCTCACGGCTGAGCCACAAACACTGCCTCTGGTGTTGCCACAAGGACTGTGTGAACGCGGCAGGAAAACAGGGCAGAGAACAAGGGAAGGCTGTGACTGATGGGGTGGCCGGCAGAGGCTTTCTGGAAACGCACAGCAAAGCACCTGATCTAAGTCAACCTAGACAGGATGAGGCAACGTCCGGACACACAGGTATGTGCACATCAGGGAGCAGACACCTGTACCCCAAGAGGGACCCCACTCTGCTGACACTGTGCCGCTTCGCCTGGCTGACCTGCCTCCTCCTGTGCCTGGCTGGTCATCGCCGCACTACGGAAGAGAACACTTGGAAATGCTGTCCGTGAGCACTCTCACCGAAGGATTCTCCAGATGTCAATGCTCCCCTACGGAGTTTATGAAGTCAACACACGCCCGAAGTACCAGCAAGAGTTTTCTTTAATGCAATTTGACAAGCTGATTCTAAAGTTAGTGCAGAAGAGAAATGCACGAGGACTGCGCAAAAAAAAAATAACCCCTCCAAAACCACATGTCCATTTTTAAATAAAGAATAATGAGTAGGGACCCACACTACCGGATATTAAGTATACTATAAATCCACAGTAATTACAGGATGGTATTAGGGAGGGCGAGACAAAAAAACCAAAACAGAAGAGAACATCCAGAAATAGACCTACATATATAATTATAATGAAGGTGGCATTTTAACTCAGTGAAGAAAGAACAACAATTCAGTACATGACACTGTAAAATCTAGTCATTCAATCCTGCTATCTGGGATTCTACATATAAAAAAAAAATCAAATCAGGATAGATTTTAAAACTAAATATAAAACAGAATAAAAGATCTTTATTTTGGTACAAGAAAGTCCTCTTAATTCACAAAACTTAAAAGACCTAAAGAGAAATATAATAACACAAAAATTATGTAATTCTGACAAAACACACACCGATGATAAGCAATTCAGGAACAAAGTGGGTATAACACACGTGATATAGTTTTAGAGTGTATGTGTGCTCAGACCAACAATACGAAACACACAAACTGGCAGGAAATACAAACATGCAACTCTCAGAGCAGCAGGAATGATGAAGGATTATGAAGAATTTCAGGCTATCGATGAATCAATGAGAATCATCTATCCAGAACGGTGTAAAGAAATACAGAGGATGGATGGACCAGGATGTGTTCAACAAAGCACCAGTTGGTAGGTGTGTAATAAGGAAGCTTTTTAATTTTTATTATTTTTTTTGGGGGGGGGGGGACAGAAGGAGAGAGAATCTCAAGGAGACTCCCCGGCATGGAGCCCAACATGGGGCTTGATCTCATGACCCTGATATCATGACCTGAGCTGAAATCAAGAGTCAGATGCTCAACCAGCTGAGGCACCCAACCCAGGTGTCCCAAGAAGCTCTTCTAGAAGGCAATTTGGTAGCATGGACACATTTTAAAATGTACATCCCGGGATCCCTGGGTGGCGCAGAGGTTTGGCGCCTGCCTTTGGCCCAGGGTGTGATCCTGGAGACCCGGGATCGAATCCCACGTCGGGCTCCCGGTGCATGGAGCCTGCTTCTCCCTCTGCCTGTGTCTCTGCCTCTCTCTCTCTCTGTGTGTGTGTGTGTGTGTGTGTGACTATCATAAATAAAATAAAATAAAATAAAAAATAAAAAAATAAAATGTACATCCCTTTGACTTCTAGATGTCCATCCTACAGAAATACTTGCATGTACACACGGAAATGTATGTACGAGGATGTACGATACTCCTGCTGGTAAAAACCTGTCAGCTATCTAGATGCCACCGTGGAAGAGACGGCTGGCCTCTCTTTTCTCCCTCTTCTTCACCAATGCAAGTTCTCACTAAGCACATTTCCCAGCTTCCTCTGTACCTCAATCTGATCTCACAGCCAAACTCTGGCCAACGGGACCTGATCAGAAGCGATGTGTCCAAACTATCAGTGCCACCCTCCTGCTCAGCTCTTCCTTCTTCTTTCCCCTGTGGGATGTGGACATGGTGAGACATCTCCAATCAAGCAGAGGACAAGAGCAGAGGGATATAAGGGGAGTGTTGGACGGAAGGGGTCTGGGGCCCACATCCCGATGTGGCCACAGCAAGGCCCCAACGGCCTTCATGGACCATCACAGCCTATCCTGGATCCTTGCACTGCCCACATGAAGGACCATTAAGGAAAGGAGTGTCCATACAGCCACATCATGGAACACCACGCAGCCCTAAAAAAACTGGGCTTGTTACATGTAGACATGGAAAGACATCCAAGGCTTATTATGATTTAAAAAGCGCACATCTGAGAACACTGCACAGACAATGACATCATTTTAGGGAAGAAAAGGAGAAGGCTGTGTGTGTGAAGCACATGAGCCTGGCACCTGGGCTCTGCTCGTCCGCACGTAATGAGAAGCATCTGTCCAACAAACAAGTCACATAAATGGTACCAAAGGGATAAGCATCGAACTAGCAATGGCTGGGCAGGTAAAGGTGTGTGTTTCGGGGTAGAGTTGTGTTACCTTTATACTTCTGCTCTCTTGGAATCTTTTACAACAAAAATTACTTGTACTTTCTAAAAAGACAAAATGTACCAAACTACTTAAAGGAAGGAGGGAAAGGATGGCCTCCAGGGTTTACTGTATATACTTCTACGTTCATCTACTATTTTAGAACAAGCAGGCACTATTACTCGCACAAGCCTGAAGCCTTCGGCAAGCACTCCACCAGGCAGAGCCGGAAGTGGACGGGGCCTCTTGGGCATGGTGGGGAAGAGAGCCCCTCTCTGTATCCACTCCCCAGCACCCTCCCTGCACCCTCTCAGCCTGGCACTAGGGGCATCTGGGCCAATCACTGGGTGTGGGGGTGGATCCAGGCACCGTGTGATGTTTGGCAGCATCCCCGCCCGGCTGCAGATCAAGAAGGTTTCTGGACATCACCAATGCGCCCCAAGGGAGACTCTGCCCTGGTGAGAACCTTGCCTCTTACAAGAGGCGATCTCATCTACAACTGCAGCTGCGTGCTCAGGTTAGTGAGGTCGCAGAAGTGTGGAAATCTGTGCCTGCTGGGAAATACAAAATCAGCTCTATTATACCATGGAGGAAAATGAGCTTTGAGAACTAATTCTTACTAGAACAGTGCAGGTAGATCTCATTTCCCATCTCAGAAAGACCCTGGGCATTTGTCAGGCTTCAGGCCAGAATCACAGCCTGCGAACGGGCCTGCGGAGCCAGGAGCAGAGAACAGAACCAACGTCCAGTGCACAGCTGTTGCTCTGTCCCACATCATCATGGTGGAACCACCTGTGCAGGCTGGACGAGTGCGAGGCCCCTCTGTGCGCAGGAGGCCACCCGGATACCCAGGGCCCTTCATGTAGAGGTTTGGTTTCTCCTGGCAAAGCTACAAGTTCAGGGAATTCCTCAACCCAAGCATTTCTCCTTTCTCTTAAAAAAAAAAAAAAAAAAAAAAAAAATACTCAAGGCCATGGTTTCATTTCAAACAAAAAAAAAAACTGAAATAGGTTTTAGATAATTTATTCATTACAACCCACTTCATATGTCAGGTTATATTAAAGATCAAGAAAAAAAAGGGTCCCCTTGCTTCATGAGCCCATCTTTCAGGACTGGGTCAAGTTCAGGGGCGGTGGCACAAGGACGAGGGGGGCTTGCGGCACTTGGTTGCTGGGGAAAGTGGCGCACCTCTGAAGAAGTACCTCCCCATTTCTGAGAAGACTCGAGTGCAACTTCTGCCAGAAACCTTCAAGTGTGAGTCAGACGTTGCAGCTGCGCTCACAGCCTCCTCCCAAGGGCCTCCTGGACAGCGACCCGAGGCAGCTGCTTCCCTCTGACCTCACACATCACCCTGCGTGCCCAGCACCGCAGAGCTGTTTAAGTGCGGCCATTGGCCAAGGAGGGGGCATAGCAGATTCATCTTCTTTCCAAAGGGTGTTCTCTGAACACATCACCCAGTAGGCAGCAGCTGAAGGCCCAGAAATGTCAGGCGTAAAGAGCAGGCCTGGTGGCCTACATGTGGCTGTCAACAACTCCAGAGTGTGAGCCACAGGCAAACCCTCAGCCCCTCAAAACCCTGAAGGCTGAAGGCTCACAGCTTTGTTGACTCCTGCTCTGCCTTTATTACAGTTAAAGAACTAGTTAATCCATGAACAATTCTAAATAAATATCACTTAAATAATAGAATTTATTGGTTTTGAAAACCAATTCTCTAACACATAGTGACATTCTTGTTCTCATTCTGCTTTATATACAGTTCATTATTGATCCTGTTGAAAGATGGATCATAGAGGTTTTTAAATGCACAATTATCAAAAACATATACTTGCAATTTTAAAGAGCAACATTTGTGCCAGATCCTATTAATCATTTGTTATAATTGCTACTTTATCCATATTGAGAGTGCAGAAGAGTAAAAAAAAAAAAAAAAAGCTGCTAATTTTGTTGTAAACTTGACTTTTCTGAAGATTTCTAGGACTTGGTGTTTCTCTGCAAGAGCTGAAGGAAGACCATCAGTAAAGAATCTATTTCTTCAGAAGTACTGGAAACCTTGGGCCTATTTCTTTAGAAAAGCTTGAAAGTTTCTTAAAAAAATATGATTCCCTTGATGCTAAGATATAAAACCTTAACCAAGTCTCAGATGTCTTATCCTATTTGAGAAGCAGATTTATAGAGGAGTAGTTCTCAAACCACCATGCATAAGGGATACTCACTCTTCAGTTCTGGCACCACCTGTGCCCCTCATGCTCTGTGAAGAACACTTCCCAAATGCCCTTTTTGCCATATATGCTTTAACAGTTTATATACACTGGTCAGAAAACAGTTTGCTGGTAAGATGATATTTAAAGAAAAATATCCACTCATCTAGGAGTCAACCTGTAAGACTTTTTTTTTTTTTTTTTTTTTTTTTTTTTTTTTAATGATAGTCATACAGAGAGAGAGAGAGAGAAAGAGAGGCAGAGACATAGGCAGAGGGAGAAGCAGGCTCCATGCACCAGGAGCCTGACGTGGAATTCGATCCCGGGTCTCCAGGATCACGCCCTGGGCCAAAGGCAGGTGCCAAACCGCTGCGCCACCCAGAGATCCCCTGTAAAACTTTTAACTACGAATTTAATGTCTCTGATTGATACAGGGCTACTCAGGTTTTCTATTTCACTGTGGGTCACTTTGGGTAAGTTGTATGTTTTAAAGGCATTTCCCATCTAAGTTGTTAAATCTATTGGAATAAAATACGAATCTGTCCTCATCTTCTCTATGTCTACAGGATGTGTGGTGATGTCCGCCCTTTCATTTCCAAATGTGGATCGTGTCTTCTCTATTCCTCTTGATCTGTCTACCTAGAGACGCATCAGCTAGAAAAAAAATGTTAGTGCCAGCTCTCTCCACTGCCTGTCCTCAGTTTTACTGATTTGTGCTGTTACTTCATTCTTTCAATTTACTTTAAGTTTAGTGGGCCCATCATTTTCTAGCTTAAGGTAGAAATTGAGATTTTAATTTCAAACCTTTCTGCCTTTTTGTATAAAGATTTAAGGGTATACATCACCAAGCAAGCATGGCGGTAACTGTGTCCAGCAAATCTTGGCAAGTCTTATTCTCATTGTTTAGTTCAAATTATCTTTACTTTCCTTTGTGATATCTTTTTTGACACGTCATTCAACTTCCAAATATCTGAAGATTTTCCAGATATTCTACAATTCCAGATTCTGTGATCAGAGAATCTACTCTGATGATATCCATCCTCTAGACCTTTAAGGAGATGTGTGTGATGTGGCCCATGGCCCTTCTCCTGGATGGCACCTGTACCGGAGAACGTGCATATTTTCCAGTGCTTGGACAGAGGTCTGTGGTGCCAATCTTTTATATTAGTAACTGAATTTTTTTTAGAAATAACATACTATGTCTGCAGTTTTCTTTGTGGGTTTTTAATTATCAATCTTACCTGTAATTTTAATGTCAGTTATAACTTATTGATTACTGATCAATGGTTATTCAAAGCTCCAACTAGAATCGTGGATTTGCTGCTTTCCTGCTTTGGTTCTAGCAATTGTTCTCTGTGTACTCTGAACTCTATCAGGCACATATACATTCAGGATGGTTTATGTCCTTCTGGTGACCTGACCACTCATCATTCTGAAATGTCTCTCTTGGGCAGCCTGGGTGGCTCAGCGGTTTAGCACCACCCTTGGCGCAGGGTGGGATCCTGGGGTCCCGGGATCGAGGCCCACACATCGGGCTCTCTGCATGGAGCCTGCTTCTTCCTCTGCCCGTGTCTCTGCCTCTCTGTCTCTGTGTCGCTCATGAATAAATAAATAAATAAAATCTTTTAAAAAAATGAAAATGAAATGTCCTTCTTTCACCTCTGGCAACACTCATGTCTCAAAGTCCATTTTCTGATTAGGACCAGGGCCACCCTAGCTCTCTTACAACTAGTAGTTGCATGAACCCTCTCTTGGATCCAACCTTTATCTTTGTATTTATAGTGCATCCCTGTGGATGGCATGGCGTTTGGTCTTGCCTTTAATCCAGCCAGATATAATCTTATAAAAAAATAAATTAACTTAGAATGTGGGGCATTCTAGAGAATAACTGGTCTGGACTCATCAAAGAGTCAGTGCACACTACTGAATGAATGAAAACTCAAGTCCTACACTGCGAGGAAGTATTTACAGAATACACACTGATAAAGGCCATTCATCTAAAATATAAAAAGAATTCCTTCTAAAAGTATGAAAACAACCATATGTAGAAGTGGACAAAAGAGGGGCACCTGGGTGGCTCAGTTGGCTGAGTATCTGACTTTTGATCTCACCTCAGGCCTTGATCTTCAGGTCGTGAATTTAGGTCCCACATTGGGCTCCATGCTGAGTGTGGAGCCTACTTAAAAAAAAAAAAAAAGGGAGGCAAAGATATGGACGTGGACACCCTAACCAAAGACGGTACACAGATGGCCAATAAGTAGATGAAAAGATACTCCACATCATATGTCATTAAGGAATTGCAAATTAAAACAACAATGAGACACCACTGCGCACCTAATTAGAAGGGCTAAAATCCAAACACTAGCCACAACAAATGCTTAGCAGGATGGAGAGCACTGGGAACTCACATTCATTGCTGCTGGGAAGGCAAACTGACATGGCCCTTTTGGAGGACAGTTTGGCAGTTGCTTAGAAAGCTACACATATCATCTGATCTAGCAATGCACTCCTAGTAGTTACCCAAATTAGATAAACCTTATGTCTATCCAAAAACCTAAACACAAAACGTTATAACAGCATTATTCACAATAGCCAAAAACCCAGAAGCAACCAAGATGTCCCCCAATAGGGGTCCATCCAGACAATGAAGTGTTACTCAGTGGCAAAGAAGTAAGTCATCAAGACACAAAAACACAGGAGGGAACCTTAAATGTGTACCCCTGGCTGAAAAAAAGACAATGTGAGAAGGGCCACAGACTGTAGGATCCCAGCCAACTTTGTGGCACTCTGGGAAAGCCACAACTGCAGAGACTGTGAGTGTCCCTGGCTGCTGGGGGGGCAGGGGAGGGAGGTCTAGAGCGATAAAGGGGAGAGCACAGGATCTCAGGGCAGTCAAAGTGCCCCATATGACACCGTGATGGTGTCATATGCATCTGGCATCTGACAAAACCCACAGAGTGTGCAGCGCAAGAGCAGGTCCACACGGAACAGTACTGATCAGGAAGTATGGCAAGCGCCTGTGCCGATGCCAGTGAGGGTGGGGGAGGGACAGAGTGCATGGGACACTCAGTACCTCCCAATGTTTCTATAACTAAAACTGCTCCAAAAACTAAAGTCTATTGATAATGATAATTTTTTTTAAAGACCCATGAATAGGGATGCCTGGGGGGCTCAGTGGGGTTAAGTGTTTGACTTGGATTCTGCTCAGGTTGTGATCTCAGGGTCATGGGATCAAGCCCTGTGTCGGCTCTGTGCTCAGCACCGAGTCTGCTTGGGATTCTCCTTCTCCTTCTTTCCCCCACTCCCCACCCCCATCCATTCTAAAATAAATAAATAAAATATTTAAATAAAAACTAAAAAAATAAGGGAGGGACTGGGTGGCACAATCAGTTAAAGCATCTGGCTCTTGCTTTGGGCTCAGGTCATGATCTCATGGTTTGTGTGATCAAGCCCCACGTTGGGCTCCGTGCTTTTGAAATTCTGAAATACTATTGACAGATATTTAAAAAGAGCATAGTTTTGTAGACTGAACGTTATAAAGATGCTGAATCTTCCCCACCATTAATTAACTGGTTTACAAGTTGATTCACTAATTATTTTTTTTTTAAGATTTTACTTATTTATTTGACGTGGGGGCGAGAGAGAGAGAGAGCAAGCGAGCACAAACATGAGCAGGGGCAGAGAGAGAAGCATCCACTGAGCAGGGAGCCCGATGCAGGACTCTATCCCAGGACCCTTAAGATCATGACCTGAGCCAAGGGCAGATGCTTCACCGACTGAGACACCAGGTGCCCCTGAGTTACTACTTTACTGGAAGATCCAAGAACAGCCAAGAAGAACTGAAGAACAAAAAAGAGGAACTTGCTTTCCTGAATACGAAGACTCACTGGAAACCAATACTCGTTAACACAGGTTCCTGGCACACAGAGGCAGAGCCACGGAACAGAATACAGTGCTCAGAAACAGGCCCACGCACTGTAGAAATCGGATTTTGTTCAGAGTTGGCATTAGACGGGAACAGAACAGGTAGGTGTCCGTTACATGAGGGATAAAAAACACAGTATGAACCCTACCTAACAGTATGTACAAAATCCATTTCAGGTAGGTTAAAGACCTAAATGTAATAGACAAAAATACAATCCTTTTGGAAGAACAAAGTGGAATACCTTTCTCCAAGATGGCACAAGGGAAATCTTCTTAAAGAGGATACAAAATGTCCACCCCACAAAGGAAGACTGACCGGGATGACCACGTGAAAATGAAGAACTCCGGTCCGCTAGGGGCGCCATTAAGAGAACAGAAACAAACCAAGAAACCAAGCCATAAATTAAAAGCGGACACTTGTAACTCATAAAAATGATAAAGTGTTGCTGTCCAGAATACAAAGAATTCTCTGAAATCCATAAGAAGATGACACACCAACCCAAGTGAAAAATGGAGAGTGTGACTTCAAGATGAGGAAGCCTAGACAGCCAACAACAGATCAGAAGGTGCTCAATGTCACGGCCACTGGGGAGACCTGTGTTACCCCCCACAGTGGGCAGAAAAAGCAAGTCCTGACCACAGGGCTGGGGACAAAAACGGCAGTTTAGGACAGAACAACGGGAACCACCTGGACATGCGCCTGCACAGGAGGCACCAAGCAGCTCCTCAGACGTCCCCACACCCGGCAGTGGGGCTGAGGGGAGGCAGAGGCACCAAAGTCGCAGGGACCGGTCTTCAGTGCAGAATAGGGAGCGGGTGCAGCAGGCACAGAAGGATCCCAACCCCATCAACAGAAAGCACCTGACCCCCAACACGCCTGGACAGCCACACGAAAGTGGAGATGCCATAAAGGAAGGAAAGTAACGCTATACTGGAATCTGCTGTGCTGGTGACCCTGGCAGGGAAGAGGGAGACTGTTCTGTGGGCCCAGGGGCTCCCAAGGTGCATCTTCTCACCCGGCTGGCGGTTACGTGGCACCAAATGCTGCACACCTCCAGGCACCGCCTTGCACACCGGGTACGAGAGGGACTTACCACGCACGGCCCAGAAGACGGCGGGAGGGGGTGGCCGACCCCTGGCGTCCACCCACCATCTTGGGTAAAGGAGCTGCGGGCGGCCGGCAGCGTGGCCATGGTGGGGGCAGAGCCCAGGCTGCGTCTGCAGGCGGCCTGTGCCAGCTCGCTGGAATCTGCACCATTTTCTTCTCTCGGGAAATCGCTGATTCTCAAAGAAAGACTAACTGAACTGAGAAACCTGATCACTGGGCGACACACACAGCAGAAGCATGAGCAAGTCCTGCCTCCGGCAGGAAAAACACACCACCAGCACCACACAGCGGCCTCCAGGCAGTCGTTCCCCGGCCATGTTGGTGCCAGAAACAGCCCGCCTGCCTGTTCCCAGCCCCCATCGCTGAGTGGGCGGTGATCCCATGACTCCCTGCCTCACTGCTGGCCCATTGCACCTATCCAGCCTCACTGCACTGGGGTCTGCAGAAGCGGAGTGCACAGCAACGCAGCCATGGGCAAACGGGGCCTGCGGTCAACCACCAACACTGACACATCTTTAGGCAGCAAGAGAAGTGGGTTGGGTTCACACGAACGTTTGATGGTGCACCTACCTTGTTGAAGACCCAGATCTCCCCGTTCACGGTTGGCCTGGGCACCCCGTGGCCGTTGTAGTGGAAGAGAACCCGCTCCTCCTTGGCATTTCGGCGTAAGGATGTACAAAGCTTCTTCACTTCGTCCACAGTGGGGTCAAGGCTCTGCTTGTACCGGGCCTGTTGCGGGAGAAGAAATTAAGAAACTCACCGTGGATTCATGGGACTACCTGGAATATGTACCCCATTCCTCACTCTGAGTTTGCGCTGAACAGCTGTGTGACCCTGGACAAGTGACCCCGAATTTCTCCATCTCTAAACCTGGGATAATGACTCCTTCAGAGGTGGCTGTGGAAATTCATCCATCCAACAAATATTCCTAGAGAAGATCACATGAGATGAATGAGTGAAGCCTGCCACACGGCCACACTGAGCAAGAGGTACCACCACTGTGATAACAAAAGTTTTTCTCAGAAACACTGAATCCTCTGGAAGAAACCCTCTGGAGTGTGGAAAAGATAATTTGTTTAAATGTGGGGAGCGCAGTCCCATGCCAGCCAGAGGAAGGAAGCCACCAGCCCCCTCTGCGTCACCACGCTGGCCTGGCTCTGCCCCACCGGCTCCTGCCTGGACTCCTGCCGACAGATGGAAGGATTCACTGAAGAAGCAGGACCCAGAACTACCTTAGAAATATCAACAGTCTGTATGCACACGGACAGTAAGTGGTTAGAGGATGTAAACAGAAGAATACCCATTTCTTAAGCAACAGAGATTAAGGACACAGGAGTGAATGTAACACAGAGCATAAAACATCCAGACATGGAAAAATTTAAAAAAATCTCCCAGAAAATGCAAAGGAGACTTCAAAATGGAAAGATGTTCCCATCCAGGTATGTACATCAACATTCTTTCCTTAAGTAAGCTCTACACCCAACGTGGCACCTGAACTCATGGCCCCAAGACCAAGGGTTGCACAAACCAGTGAGCCAGCTGGGTGCCCTCGCACCAACATTCTTAAGAGGTCTGTTCTCCCTGAGTTAACTGACAAATCCAGTGTGTTGCTCATAAATGTAACTACATGCTTTCTGATGCACCAGAGCACCTGCTACAGAAGTTCACGTGGAGACACAGCCATGCAAGAAGGGACAGAGTAAACAAGGAAGGCCATGAGGGCTCAGCCTTCCTCCACCCCCACACCTCCTCTAGGACCTGTCTCATTGAAATGGGGAGGTCCAGGGACGTGGCCACCCCACAAGGTCCACAGACCCAAACACATGTTTCCTGGCTTCCTGATTTTATTTCATCAAAACCTGTTCTGGCTTCCAGCTGACCTGAGCACGGAGGGCAGCCGTGCACGGAGGCCAGGCTGCCAGGTGAGGGGCACGTGGGGCTCATCAGAGGAATCTATATTTGCTTCAGAGGTAGGTTCCCAGTAAAAATAACCAGAAAAGTAAATCTATAATCATCATGGATGATGCAGTGGAAGTGACACGTATAGAAGTACTGAAGCCACACCAGGAAATCAATAAAAATGCCCCAAATTGATAAATCAAAAAGTGACATAAACATATTCTGTTAAAATAGAGCCACATCTACTAGAGAAACACAGCTAAAAGGGTTTGTCTTTAGGTGCGGATTATGTTCTAATTTTTTTTAAATAATGTACATGTTTATTACCTGGATGAACTTTTAAAACTTTCTTTAAAAAGCTAGATAAAAGCTGCACCTGGGTAGCTCAGTGGTTGAACATCTGCCTTTGGCTCAGGGTGTAATCCCGGGGTCCTGGGATCGAGTCCTGTATCGACCCCCTCAGGGAGCCTGCTTCTCCCTCTGCCTCTCTGTGTCTCTCATGAATAAGTAAATAAAATCTTTTAAAAAATAATAAAAGGCTAGATAAAAAATAAACACAGTATAATCATGATGTCACTTGAAGAAAGCAGTGGCAAGAGCGAGGAGCATGCACAACGGCCGAGCTGTGCCGGGGCCATCAGTGCCCACAAGGGGCTTGGTGCTGGCGCTGCCTGCTGAGCAGTGGCTGGCCTGGTGGGTGACAAGCAGAGACAGTGAACAGTCAGAAGGCCCAAAGGCCACCCATGCTTCCGAGGACAAAGGATATCCTGGCCTTTCAAAAGAAAATGCAGAGTGGGACATGAAGAACCAGCAGGGAAACGGGGCCCACCGCACACAGGAGCATCTGCTATCAGCGACCGCACACTGTTGGTGACAGGTTGCATCTTGCCATCCGAGCATTATCAGTGGACGTACCAAATGGAAGCTTTACGATGGTGAAATTCAAAATTAAGTTTTTCCAGATTCCCTACCCACATTTTCTGCAAACTAACTGAAGGGGAGCACCCGGTCCTTCCATAGGACAGTTCTAGAAGCCTGTGCCGAGGCGGCAGGTCAGGGTCTAGTGACGTGGCCTTGCCTCCCCGTGTCTCCTACAAACGGGCCAGAGCCCTACCCGTAATATAAGGGTGCCACAGAGGAGGCTGGAGAGAACACTCACATGTGTGTGAGCTGTCCCAAGCTCCTTGTCACTGGCAAGGCAGCGTGCATTACTGTGACGCTGATGGAGGCTCTGGGCCCCATGGGGCTCTGAAGGGCTGGTCTGCCGGGAGATGGCTGGGGTGAAGCTGGGGCTCGGCACAGAGGAGAGTGCCTCTAAACCCTGTGCTGTGGAAGCCCTGGCTCTGGTGCACAGCTCTTTCTGGACCCTCGGGCAGGACACACCGTCTTTCCTCTCTCTGGCTGACATGTGGTGTTCGTTATGTCTCGCGTGTGTTCAAGAAAGACGGACCCGGTTAACTGTTTGGGTGTCCCACTCAGCTAGCTCTATCTTTACATTCTTCCCACAGCTTCACAATGCGCTCGGTTGCTAGCAACAGGTGCTGAGCGATGATCAGATCTGGTGGTGATGACAACACTCAGTAATGAGATGAGGGAAATGATGAATCCTACCTGATGCTAAAGTGACATGAGTGAGTCTCAGCACAGTTATCATGAAGTGTGTCTGTAGACACCGCTGGGTCTAGGTGGGGCACTTACCTGTTCATAGTGGCTCTTTCCACTCTGCCATCTGGAATTCTGCATATTAAACAGTGGGGGGGGGGGGGGACCACATAGGACAGCATTCCTGATTAGAGGAGTGGTCACTGGTAACAGTGACGAGTCAGTGGCTGATAAATGAAAATCCAGTTCTAGGTAGAGATGAAGATGACTTGGACACACATCCTCCAAA
The DNA here is from genome assembly GCF_011100685.1 of Canis lupus familiaris. Classification (NCBI taxonomy): domain Eukaryota; kingdom Metazoa; phylum Chordata; class Mammalia; order Carnivora; family Canidae; genus Canis; species Canis lupus. The sequence continues at coordinate 2,051,606 of NC_049230.1, forward strand.
ACCACCCCGCACAAGCATGCCGTGAAATCAGAAAGTGACTTAGAAGAGAAGGCCCCAAACCAAACCCAGATTATCAGGGAGCCTCCTAATTTCATGAATCCTCCTACAGTGGCTTTCTTGCTCCTCAGGTACAGAAACCCCAACATATAGAGCTGCTCACAGACAAGGCACCCCGAAAAGGGAATGGGCCACACCAGCTCCCAGCGACAGCAGGCTGTCCCCTCCATGAGGCCCGCACTCACTTCACAGTCCCAGGCTACTAGGCGCCTTTCTCACATGACAAGTGCCTCCCGCTGCCGCCCACGCCTCTCTCCCTTCCGCTGCTCCCTCACTGCTGGCCTCAGTTTGCCCTCCTCCATGTGGCAAATAAACTGGGGTTTGCAAAGCCCCAGCTCCAGAGGAGGACCATCTACTACCTCCAGAGATTAGTCCGAAAGGGGAGTGCTGTTCTCCCAAATCACACACAAGGCCATGGAGGGGACATTCCTCAGAGACATCCATACAATCAGGGATTCATTATTGCTGACCTTGGCTCCACCAAGGTCTTCTCCTGTGGGGTTGCAAAAAAAATGATTTAGCTTCACTCTCCCTCCTACTGCACAGAGGACCATTATGGACTAGCATGAAAGGCACTACAGATGTGAATAATATGCCTCCTGGGACCTTATGGGAATTAATTAATATTTTTAAGGGCTTTGAAATGAGAAGCACTAAATTAAATGTCACCACGCCATGTTTGGTTTGGTTTTCAAACTCCAGTGCCAGATCCAGCTCCACAGTCAGAGGGCTGCGAGCGGCAGAGGAAGCAGCGAGCCCCTTGGGAGACCTCTGACCGTTTAGCGGCCATAAGACACGGCACAACAGTCTCGAAAACACGGCCTATGGTTCCCAGCATTCTGGCTCTAAGCCCAAACTTCAAGACGTGGTCAGGCACATGCGTGGAACGTGTGCAGGACGCAGCAGCAGGAGACCAGGGCTGCCCCTTGGCTGTATGAAGGAAGCCTGGCCTCAGTAATGACTGCTGGCCCTGCAACGAGACTGACAAACTTCTGCGCTAAGGAGGCCAGAGCGGTGCTGCTGCAGCCAGCTTCTGCATTCCCCGGGCAGCCATACTTCTCGGGGCCCTCCTCATGCAAGGACGGATTTCAGGGGCTGGACACACAGAGGCCCTTCCTGGTCACGTGAGGCCACCAGTGCGCCCAAAACATGGAGAGTTGGGATGTGCTCCAGGGTCTTCTCTCCTGGCAGACCCGACAGCGAGGAGGTGTGGGCAGCAGGTGTGGGCACCTGCTTCCTGGGGGTGGTGTCGAGTGAAGACCACCACCGCCTCACCCAGCTGGCATGAGAGTACCAATGATCTTATTTCCACCCTTCCATCCTTCCTCAGCAATGGATGATATCTCCAGCTCAGATTCAAGAAAGGAAATGTCTCAGAGATTTTCTCAGGACTGTCCAGGAGGAACAAACCTAACATTAGAATTCAGGCCAGTTTTGCCTCTTGAAAATATTCCACCATCTGCCTCTTCCCAAGTAGGAAGCAAGTACTTCCAGGGAAATGCTGGGTAGAGAGGAAGGTCAGGTCTGTTCCACAGACACCTGTCCTAGGTGGTAGCCCCGTATGGAAAGCTCCAGGTGCTGGCAGTTCAGGGACTTTATGCTTCCACCCCTCAAAAAGCACTGACTTTTGCTACAGCCCTTTGCATCCCCATTCACACCACCGACGCCAAACCAAGGCAGATACCACCACCACCATGACCACCACCACCGTCCTCACCATCATCCTCACCGTGACCACCACCACCACCCTTACCACCGATATCATCATCATCATCCCCATGAGCACTACCAATACCACCACCACCACCACCACCACCACCGCCGCCGCCGCCACCGCCACCACCATGTATTTCTTAGATTACCACAACTTCCCAAGTAATCTGCGTCTTACTCTACTCTATCCAAATCTATTCCTCAATACTCAGTCTGTCTCACTTGCTGAAAACCCTTTGATGGCTTCCCACTGACCCTGCAAGCTCTGTAGAATGGCCCATGAATCCTTGCAAAACCTTGTCTCTACAACCTCAGAGAGTCTATGCTCCAACCGCAGGCAAGTATCTTTCAGGTCTATGCTCTTACCTACCTTCTAGCCCCTCGGCCAGACCCTCTTCCTACTTGTCCTCTATCCTCAATTCCAAGTCTTGCCTGGACATTTCCTCTTCCTTCTTCAAGTATCAGGTTGACTGTCATTTCTCCAGAACTTACTCTCTGGTAGCCCCAGAAACTGAATTAGGTACCCAAGACCAAACGCTCCCCTAGAACGTCGAGCTCCCCTACTAAGGCATTTACGAACCTGGATGGAACAAAACTCGTTACCCATCTGTCGGCCCTCCCTCCCCTTTCTCCTGCCCTGACTGAAGTCCCGTGAAGGCAGGGATCACAATTTCCCTGGTCATTATGGCCACACTGGGTAAGTGCAATGCCTGGCAGATAGGTGGCACTCGATAAATACCTGTGTAGGAACAAATGATGAATCAAGACATCCTACTAGAGTTTGCAAGCCCAGTGAGCTTCTCCAAAAAGAGCTGTTATGTTATAGTACTGGAGTTTCAGACTATTTGCTTAAGATTTTGAAAAATCCAGTTCTGCTGGGAATGGAGGGCAGTGCTAAAGCAAGCACTTTTGCTACAGCACCTACTAGGTCCTGTGGCAAATGATTTCCTGTGGCTCTAAACAAGCTCAGGGCAGATGCTGGGGGCAACGTGAGCACCCACGGACACAACCAGCTAATGTACCACAGGAGACGCAGACACAGCTGACGCTCTCTGTAAGCAGGCTCTCCTGGGTAGGCAGACAGGTGACCCTCCCAAGAGCCAAGCTGTCTGGTGTGAAAAACCAAGGAGCGCTGTCTGCAAGAAGAGACAGAAGGAAAGATTTACTTTGTCACTGCCAAATGTATGTGTCTTTCAAGGTTTGTAACAGCATGAAAAGTAATGAAAAGACATTTCCTTTCTCAGGACAGCTCCTTGGAGACAAGGGGATAGAAGAGCAGTAGCGTACCTGGCCTGGCACCTGCTTTTGGACTACCGGGGATCCTCCCTGTGGCAAAGACTAAGGAAAAGAGTAAACACTGGGCAGAAAGAGTGGGGTGGGTGCTGTCTGGCCAAGTCCCACTCCTCTCCCTTGGCTGGAGGACCAGTGTGAGGAACAGCACAGCACCCCACACGGGCAGACATGTGGGTGTGCGGATGGCCCTCTGCACATATAAGGTCATGAGCTTCTCCTTTTCAAGCCATTCCAACATGTCGCTGCTGTTCTCAGACTGTCCTGTAGAGTCACAGGTCTTCAAGGTCAAATGCTCGGCAGTTCCTGCCACCAGCCAGGTCTCTGGTGACCCACGCGGCCTCTCAAACTCCTGAAAGCCAATCCTCATCCTGCCTTCACGTGGCTCTCCTCCCCTGCCTCCTCCATCAGACTGTTTCGCCTGCTGTCTCTCACCTCTCTCCCTAGTCCAGCCTCCTCCCTCAAACTTCAGGCAAGGCTGTGACTCAGCCTTTCTCTCACACTGCATGCTTCCCCCCACCATCCTGGGTGGCACCTTCAAGCACAAACCCACGATGGAATTCCTTGCCTTGCTCCACACAGGCCCACTCTCTGGGCTCCCTACCTTAATCTCTGCATCAGTGGTTCTCAGTCACCCAGACCGCACACCTCAAGCCCATCCATCACTCTGCTCTCCCTCTCAGGTCCCCACCATCCGGGGGGCTCCAGGCCTGGCTCAGTGTACCTTTGGCATTGTCACTCACAGCATGGCTGTCCTGCCTCTGCCTTGATCTGGGGTCAAATGCCCCAGCTGTCCTCAGGCTTCCAGACCAGCCAGACTCCATGTCTGTCCAGTCTGGGAGAGCTTTCCTTCCCAAGCACATGATCAGGCCACTTGCCGTCTAAAAGCAAATCCTTAGTAGGGATGTTTGCTGCCCCCAGGAACAGGGCCATGCCTGGGCAGGACGCACACCCCCTTGGCCCCACGCCCCCACCTGCCTCTGCAGGTCTGGCTACTTGGTGCCCCATCATGATTTGGGACCTCTGCTCACACGTTCCTCCACCTGCGCTGCCCTGTCTGCCTGACCAAGCCAGAGCAAGCTCCTGCCTCCTCCCACTGCTCCTTGCAGCTCTCCTTGGCCTACAGATGCCACTTCTCAACTTCTCCACGTGAACTATATGAGATCAGGCCCCCTCCATACAGGCCTGCTTCGCCTTCCAGACAACAAGCTGATGAGGACAGAAGCCTCCAAAGTTCCCTGAGTCCCAATCTCTGGATGCACCAGAGTCACAAGATGAGCAGGGGCCATACATTCACGGGTGTATGCCTAAATGACACTGACTTTATTAACAAATGGTTTACACATCATTTACTTGAAATTGACTGCAGGAGAGCTGTGCTCTCCCAACATAACCTTGCAGGGCCCAGCCTGGACCGCAGAGCTAGTCTGTCAGTGGGAAGGCTGCAGGGCAGGTAGGCTGCTACACAGCACAAATCCAATGTTCCAATCTGGCTGCATATTTTCTTCTTTCACTATTTTCGTTATTTCATAGTAAGATGCTATCTGTGTCATTTTTTTCCTGATGTCATTATAATATTGGCTTTCCCCCAAAATCCCTTAATTAAAAAAAAAAATCAAAAACAAAAACAAAAGAAAGCTACCACTTATCTTATGAGTTTAAATGGAACACCTGAGTCCTAGAAGTATAAACAGGAGGCGAGAAGCAGTGTCTCAGCCAATAACCCTCCTTGAGAGTCTATACCGCCCGGAAGGACTCACTCCCAGGGACTCAAGCTGATTGCAACGCAGTGCTGGCTCTTAGCACCACACACGGACACAGCCGCAGTTTTGTACCTGATGTAACCAGTATCCTCTGCAAACTTGTCACCAAAAGACAGATCTTAGACTAATTAAAACCATCTCACAAAAACAAAACAAAACAAAAACAAGGGAGCCGGAGCCCATGTCAGGGTGGAAAGCACCATTGTCCTGAACCCCCGGCCCGGCCAGGCTCTGTTCTTCACTCCCTGGAGGTGCACCCGTCCAAGCTGAGCTCTGGTCGCCTGCGTGTGCACAGGGGAGGTCAGTTGTTTCTCAGAAGCAGAAAAGGTGAACTTCAGAAGAAGTCCAGAAACACAGAAGTCACAGACCAGCTAGTTCTTTTTCATATTACTCTGAAATTTTAGCCCATCTTCCAGGCTAACACAAATGGAATTCAGGAGGTGATTCACTGTCTCATTTAAAATGACTGCTCAGAAGGAGCCGGAGTGGCTCACACAACGGGCCTCCCCGCCTGCCCGGTCAGCACTCTGGGAAAGGGCTGCTCATCTTCATGCCTCACTACACTCTGCCTGCAGACAGATCTGAATGGACTAAGATTCATGTTTGCTTCAATAATCCAGGGTTCCCCTCTACTACTCTACTCTAGTAAATTATCTCTAAGACACATTCTTGGTCTTTTAAAGACTCCCTCCTCTTGATTCACAATGCACTGTCAAAGCTCCGCCAGCTCCGGTTCTAACAATCAGCTCCACCTACTTCACAGAGTGAGCTTAGAAGCTGACACAAGTATTTTCAGGTTTCCCACCCCATAAGTCCCACCAAGGTCTGCCCAGATCAGTGGTGTCTCTGATAAGGCTCTGACTGGCTTGAGACACGTGTCTGCACTGCCCCATAGCAGCCCCCACTAGAGCAAGATCCGGTCACTTTCGGGGGCTGACCATGGGCTGCTCGCTGTCGATGCCATACCGCACACCCAGACAGGTTTTACACACACCCAGTTTCAGTAAGGCTCCTCTGGTGAGTGTCCCCTCTCGTCCTCCCTCTGCACCCAGGCCGTGCCACTCCATGCTGGACAGAAGCTGCAGAGGGGAGGGTCCGCTGGGCCCACGAGTGCCTCCCCTCTACTACAGTTAGGGTCCTCGAGATGGAAGGCTTGAGATTCAGCTCCAGATCAGTGAGTTATCTGCCATTCAACCTGGGAAAGTCTGAGAACCAAACCAAACCTCAACTCCCTCCTCCTGGAACAACTAAAACCATCCTGCACCTGCCCAGTTCATAAGCCGTGCAGACGACATGAGGAAATGCAGGGCAGGGGGCCTGGAAACAGGAAGCAGGAGAGGAGGGCAGAGGTCAGCCCTCATGACGCAGGGGTCGCACCAGCTACCGTCCTGAGCCGTGGTTTGCGCCACTCGCCTACACACACCAGCAGCGTGCATAGCAGGCATCGGGAGCACCCCCGCTTCACACTCAGGGGGCTGAGCCAGCGGGCAAGGTGTGTTTCTAAGCCAGACTCCTCGGTTTTACTGCTCAGTACCCTGCGGACATTAGTGGACACGCGGAGGCCGCTGGTCAGTGTTCTCACCTGTTCGCAAACGGAGGACAAGCAAGAAACAGACATAAGGGCCGCGTCTGGCCATCCCAATGTGACGATCCTGTCTTGGGTGAGCATGGCCTCTGGGCTCTGGCACTCCCCAACAGGCAATCCCCCATCTCAAGAGAGGCAGAAGCCTCAAGAGAGCCTGACAGCTTGTGCCGACTGAGCAGAGAGCCAGGAACTGCACACAGGCCATCAAGGGAACACCGCAGCCAAAACCTCTCACTGCTCCTGCCTCCTGCCAATTTCCAAACACCACATTAGCACTGGAAACACTGCTCCTTCCTGACATTAACGCCAGACCACCTCCGAGCGAGATCAATCACTGCTGGTTACCTGGAACACTCAGTATTTACAAAGCTGCCCTGTGGGGAGGAAAGAGAACCCAGAACTTAATAAGCCAAACAGAGCAGACAGGAGGGTTCGGGGAAGACTAGCCTAGGACCCCAGGACTGGAGCATCCAGGGGACACGGGGATACGGGCAGCCTAGGTCTGCAGCCTGTCCCTGCCACTATAGGCCACGTTATCTCTAACAGTAACAATATGAGTAAGGAAATAAATAAACATTAGCACTCAGAGGCCTCACACTGAGTAGGAAATAGGTATTTGTTCTATGGTTGCCAGACCCAGTCCAGCAAAGCAGTCAACCAGGGCCGTGCCCCCAGGCATGCCTGTCGCCTTGAACCATGTTCGGATTCATCCAAAGAAATGGCCACCAAAGTGACTCAGGACAAAGTGAGAGCTGCCTGATGCTTTGACCACCCAAGTCCATTCTGAGCAAAGCCCCAGTAGGGCTGCCCGCAGGCCCAGCGGCAGCCAGTAGGAGAGCCAGGCTATCAGAGTCCACCGTCTGCTGGTTACAGCCATAAACCCAAACCTTCAGCTGTCACAGAAGCATGCTTGCTGATCTTGTTTATTCACTTTCCAAAGAAATCTCTCATTTTCTATTAGTTTCATGATGTTCATGATGATCCCCTCTGTCAAGCCTAATCCGGTATCCATGTGGAGCATCAGAAATCTGGGAGTGACGTGCGCAGGTGAGCGGCGGGCTCTGCGGCTGCTCCCAAGGCCCCAGTGACCTCCCGGCTGGCGCCCCATGTTTGCGGAGCCCATCTTCCAGGCTTGTGCTCATCTGCTCCACCCCAGTTTCGAGGATGCTGCTTGGGACAGTTTCACTGGCCCTTGGCAAGACGCCCTGGCTCTTCCTCATGGCCGCCCAGAGTCCAGCTGGACTGTGGGGACAGCAGGGGACCTGAGGCATGCACACATGTCAGGGAATCCAGAGGCCCTCACGTGCCTCATCCTCGAACCACTGCTCGAGGCCAGGGTCACACCTCAGGTCACCACACATTGTGCCAACATAAAACTTACAAAACCCTTGCCTCTCTCTGCTTTGTATGTTATTCAGTAATAATTCTCCCTCCCTCCTTCCCTCCTCCCCCCCACTTTTCCCTCTCTCCTCCCCTCCTTCCCTTCTATGCTGAAGGAGCACGAGATAATTACAAGAGCTGGTTTGGTGGTTAAATCCAAAATCAGATGCCAGAGCTTCAAGATGGGGTCTGAGTCCACTTCTGAAACAGAAGGGCTCACATGGTCTCTGCAGACCTGCTTAGAACATGCTGCTCCCAGCAGGGAGTGCTCTGCCTCCGAGGGGTTTTAATGAAGTACCTGAGGTCCCCAGACACAGCAGCAACTGGGGAGGAGGTTCCTGGCACCTCACGTTTAAATGCCCAGTAAGCTGCTAAACACCCATAACTACCCCCACAGCATGTGGAGACACTCTCGCCACAAAGACGAATTAGCTGGCCCAAAAGGTCAACAGTGCCAATTTGGGAAACCCTGACTTCAAGGAAAAACTGCAGTTTTGATTCTAACGAGGACACATTGATTCTAATCTAATAAGGTGGGGAAAAAAAAGGTGGAAAAAAAATGTATATAGAGTATGACCATTTATCTAAGAAAGAAGCAAACAAATGTGCGTGTGTGTATAAACACACGTATTTATATATACATACACTGTGGAAATGTTTATTTATGTGGTTGCTACAGAAGGAAGTGAGACATAGGATGAAGAGGACAGAATGGGGGCGTCTGGGTGGCTCAGTCTATTATGGGTCCACTCTTAATCTCAGCTCAGGTCTTGATCTCAGGATCGTAAGAATTTCAAGCCCCACATTGGGCTCCATGCTGGGTGTGGAGCCTACTTAAAGAAAAGAAAAGAGGGACGCCTGGGTGGCTCAGCCGTTAAACATCTACCTTCCGGCTCAGAGTGTGATGCTGGAGTCCTGGGGATCGAGTCCCATATTGGGCTCCCTGCATGGAGTCTGCTTCTCCCTCTGCCTATGTCTCTGCTTCTCTCTGTGTCTCTCATGAATAAATAAATAAAATCTAGAAAAGAAAAAGAAAAGAAAAGAAAAGAGAAGAGAAGAGAAGAGAAGAGAAGAGAAGAGAAGAGAAGAGAAGAGAAAGAAAAGAAAAGAAAAGAAAAAAAAGAAAAGAAAAGAAAAGAAAAGAAAAGAAAAGAAAAGAAAAAGAAAAAAGGACAGGAATAGAAACCAAACTCCTTTGAATTTACCTTGTTTTGTGTATTTGACTTGGGATCCACTGAATATTTTATGCAACTATAAAGCAAAATTAAAAAATTTTAAAAACAGTCCTTAAAAACTGTAAGTAAAATGAAACAAATGAACTTAGCTGTACTAATCTATCTGGCTGGCAGTATTACTAGACAGGGAGGAACTCTTCCATGTGACTTAAAGCAGGATGACCTGACTTGACATCTACACCCCAACATCAGAAAGCACTACAAATACCTTGTGAAGTTTTCAGTAAAAACATTGCTGGTAGTGTTGGTGTTGCTTTCTGAAAGTGCTGAGTGTGGTGTGGGATCAAAGAAATGACTAATCATGTTGATGCCTATGAAAAATCCAAATGTTCGGTGTGGGAGAAAGCAGATACAGTTGTAAGACCCATGGGATTAGGTAAAAACCTTGCAGTCCCGAAACTGAATCAGTGAAAGCTCATAATGCATTCTATCTCTAAAAGAGAAGGGGGGGCTGAGTGTGAGCAGTGAGCATCCCTTGGGGCCCAGATTAAGCTCTCTAAATACCATTCCCACTAAAAGAAGCCAGGATTCCTCAGAAACCTGGCTGATTGCAGGCCTAGAGCAGAAAATGGACAAAATGAGTATGGAGCATCCTGCCCAGTCATACCAGATAGGAAAGAAGTGATCAGAGACGCAAGACCTGTATCAAAAAGACCCAGGAGCCACATCAAAGAGGCCTCCACTGGTCCAAGATGAAACAACATGCGCATCAATGGTTAACAGAGGCAACCATGAAGCTTTTACTGCGCATTAACTAGGACAACACACACCCCGTACGGGCTACCTTCAGAGGAGAAGCCCACTCTCACTTTTGAAATCTGCTAAGGAAAGTAAGTATTGATATTGGCTTTCCTAGATGAGCTGTATCTCAAGATACCAATAACTAGGGAGAAGTAATTTCTCGTTATAGAGATATCCCAGTTAACAGACCAGGGGATGGACAGCAGAATTACATTACCATCATTTTGCGATCCAGGTAACAAGCATGAACAGCTGCTAACCGCCCCCCCCCAAAGAATACTATATTCGTCCTAGAGGGAGTGTACACCACCACCCATGAAACACTGTGCCCCAGAGCACCGCTCCAATTGGACCAAATCTGGCGAAGCCTCTAGATTGACCTGGCTCATAGAGGAGAGTCAAGAACTGGTGAGGGAGGCTTGTGTGAGCAAAGTGGAGAGAAGCAATGCACAAAATCTAGGCAGCAAGGTCTCTCTAAAGGAACACATGGCCTGGTTTCTTCAACCAATAAATTACAAGAAAATAGACAAGTGATGCAGGATGAGGGCAGGTAACAACTTGTGGGGTACTCTACGCATCAACAAGGTAGATCAACCCACCACAAAGTACTCACCTTATCTGTATTCCAATTCAAATAAACAAACTCCGCACATTTGTGTGTGCGTGCATGTGTATTTCTGAAATCATGATTATCTGTAGAAATACACTGAAATATTTACAGATGGAATTATATGATGTCTGGAATTTGCTTTAAAATAAGACAGGGGAGTGGGAGGGAGAGGGGAGTGGGTGGCAGCAGAGATGAAAGAGGACTGGGAACACGGTGATAACTATCAAACACAGATGATGGGTAGATGTGGAAATTTTCCATGGTAAAAGTTAAAAAGCACACAAAAACAAATAAAGAGACACACAAGCAAACAGCATTTCAAAATGTTTCCATGATTAAAACGACCTCCCCTAGAATCACTTACATATAACTTAATAGTAAAGTCAAAATTGGCCATTTTTTATTAAGAATTGCTTCTACGAAGCATTTGTCCACGGCGTGGCCAGGCATTTTAAGAAGGTGTCCAGAGGGTAAAAATCTTAAATGTGTTTTTAAGCACAGGTTAGACATACGTATCAATAATCTGAAAGATGGGGATCCCTGGGTGGCGCAGCGGTTTAGCGCCTGCCTTTGGCCCAGGGCGCGATCCTGGAGACCCGGGATCGAATCCCACACATGCTCCCGGTGTGTGGAGCCTGCTTCTCCCTCTGCCTATGTCTCTGCCTCTCTCTCTCTCTCTGTGACTATCATAAATAAATAAAAATTTTTAAAAAAATCTGAAAGATCAACGCATCTGGAAAAAACATGTTTCATGACTGTAACACATATTGCTATGTCTCAGGAAAACCTCAAGTGTTGTTACTTACTTACAAGAAGAAAGCCAAGTGCTAATGTAAGATATCTTCAGCCTACTCTGAACTAGGAAACTGGTCTCCAATTAAGTGTTTGGATTTTTCACTGGGGGGGTCACCGCTTTTTCACATTCCCTAGCTAACCTGACGAAAGCCTCAGGCTGTAGCCAGCACAGGGAATCTTGGTGGCTCACAGGTCACTCTGGCCACACGATCTTCTCTAATTGCATTAGAAAAGCACTAAGGGTCCTGAGCCAGAGGCCAGACTCAGGGAGGAGGCACCCGTACCCTGCCCCACCTGCTCCCTTAGAGGCTGTGGGCTCGGCCTTGGGGAAGACAAGCTGGGGGGGGTGGGGGGGGACACAGTGTCCTCTGCTCCCGCCAGGCAGATCCATGCTTTCTGTGAGTAAATAAACGATTTATTGAGGAGTGAGAAATGCATTCAACTTCTCTAAGAATAACGCTGCCATGGGGAACATGAATAGCAACGTGCTCATCTGCTCACCAGCCTCTGCTGTTTGGGAGCCACAAGAGTATCGAGCAGCCTAGAAAGGTACTCCTGCTCGCAGGTAAAGACTCCAAAATATGAAATAGTCTGATAGTTTAGAAACGTTTCAAGTAACGTTTCTCAGCAAAGTCCCATCCAAATAAAAAATACCACTTTCTAGTACTTAATTATCTTGCAATCCCTCAGAGCTGCAACAGGCCAGCGGCTGTTGCATAAGAGGCCACCCCCAGCCCAGCTCCAGCCCTTAAAGTGTCACTGTGTCACCCAGGTGACCCGTTCACCCACCAAGGCTCAAGGCCAGGGGGCAGAGGCCAGACTTCTGCCCTTGGCTCTGCTGGCAAGGCCACAGTCTATTCTTGCCACTGCTCTGGAGATACATCTAGCCTCAATAGCAGAGATGGCAAAACTAATTTTTAAAAGGGGTCGCCCATGCCTGTTCATCCGTCTCCTCCTGCAGGAGAGGCTGAGAGTCTCCCAGCAGCAACCCTGACACACGGAAAGCCAGTGGAAGGCTCCTAGGACAGCGGTCTCCTTGCTAAAAAGAGAATGGCTGTCTCTCCTTTCTCTCTTTGAGCACAACTCTAAGGATGTAGGTTGGACCTGCAGCAGCTAGCCTGCCATCATGAGAGCAGAGTCAAGAAAACGGAGACTCCTCCAGAATCCTGACAGTACTAAACTGCACACATAACCAGTATGGATTCATTTACCTTTAGCTGTCACGGTGACCCTCTTGGTTGAGCTACAGAGAAATCACAGCACATGGCTGAGAGCACGAACTCTGGGGCAGGGAGAGCCCAGTCTATCCCATGCCCCTCTCTCATCTGTAAAATGGAGGGGCTGGAGGGAGTGCCAGCCTCACAGTTCTTGCACAGACTAAATGACTTAACACAAAGAAGTGCTTATAGTAGTACCTGGGCCAAAGCACCCACCACTGAGCGGTCACCAGTGCCATCTAGCAGGTACCCTAGTACTTGTCACCAGGAGCAACCCCCAGCCATCAATCTCCTCCCCAGCCCAACACAGGGCCTCAGCCCTCTGCATGTGCTTTGCCCCTGAGACCACCATCCCCACGGTGTCTCTACTTCCTGTGGATGTCTCTGAAACAGGGGCCATCAGCCCGACCTCTCCTCCCTGGCATCTGCACAGCACACCTTCACACTGCGTCCTCCTGACTGCCCCAACCTTGCGTGCCTCTTACAGCTCTGAACACACGGACTCACAGGCCCTCAACAGCCACTTAATGTAAAACATACGTAAATGAACGAGTACTGTTGTTTTAGGATTTTACTGACGTGTATATAGCCATCTGTAATTTTCCATAAAACTGAAACATTCAAATAGCCAATGTTTAGGACCAAAAGTATAATGAAGAATGGAAAGGGTTAGGTCTGACCCAGACTACTAGTCCATTCAATTTGGCCAGAATGTATCGAGCCCTATGCTTAAGCTCTGGGCACTCACTGGACTCCAGAGTGGAGACGGCTGCCAAGTCGGGGGGTGAATGTGCAGAAACCAAAGCAAATGGCACAAAAGGTGAAGCCTCAGGAAGCCATGATGCAAAGCCAGGTGCACCTATAAGGAAGCCAGGCCCTCCCAGGAAACCAGCTGCAGTGGACGTCCGGCAGGGCAGGGTGGGGGTCAGTGCACACCTCCCATTTCTGAGCTTCCTAGAATTCCACGTTAACCTCGCTTCTTTTCCTGTTACTCTGTGAGGCTTGTCCTTCATTCCAGTGAAGGGATCTCCTAAAATGGGAAATGGGACTTAACGACATCAACCACAGGGCCTCTGCTCACCACGGACAACTTTGTGGCTGTGCTGTGGGCACACATTCTGATGATTCTCACACAGGCACAAAACCTGTGAGTGTCCCGAGTGCACAGTTCTGTGTTGGCACAGGGGCAGGTGGGGAGGCTGGGCCTGTGGCCTCCCAAGGACGGACAGCGGGCTGGGACCTCCTCTGCTGTGAACCCCGCCTGTGCGGAGGCACGGTGGTCATGGGAGACACAGCCAGGCACACCCACTCCCTGAGCACCAACATGACAAAGCAGGAGGCGGCCATCCATCGGCTCCAACGAGAAGTGACCCGTTCAATATGCCGTGTGATTTTAACAGCCTCCACTTTTAGGGCTCCCGTTAAAACAAACCTCATTCAAGATTTAAAATAACTTACATCTAAGGGTCCAAGTAGAATGTCCTAAGTCCACATTGCAGAAGCTCAGAATCCCCCGGCTGCGGGGGGCGGGTGTGCGGCACACCTCATATCCCCTCGAGCACCTGACTCTGTAGAAGCCAGACAAGTACCTCGGCTAGAGGAGAGTGCTCGACAGCGGCCTCATTAGCAGAGAATCGCCATCCCCAGCCTTCCAGGAGACTCATTCACTGCAGAGAATCTGAATCATGCAAATGATCTGGAAAGAAGCCTAGGGAGTGGAGTCTCTTCAGTTCTCAATGATACAGGAGCAGGAAGGCAGACCCACACCAGGCAGAGCAGCCTGCAGTCTCCTGATCCTGGGGACGCTGTGTCTGCCCCCAAGCACTGCTGTGGCAGCCTCGAGCCTGGGCCAAGCTCCCCGTGATGGCCACACCACCATCCAGTCACCTGCTTCTTTATCTTGCAGACTCAGGATCTCAGGAAGCAGCAACACAGATAGCTCAGGTGGCCTGACAGAGGTCAGAGGTTTGAGTCTCTCTAGGAAATCCTGACAGTGTCCGGCCAATGTTCGCCAACCTCCAGATGCAGGACGACCCTGCCCTCCTGATCCCTGAAAAGCACTGACTGGAGGGTCCTCCCACATGCGGAGAAGCTGCTCCCTGTGGATGAGCTCCTCGTTCTGCTCTCCAGGAGACCCTGGAGCATGGATCTGGCAGCCAGAGGCACAGCAGGGCACAGCAGCTGTCATCCATGAACTTAAACGTTATGGAAATAAAACATATCCTGTGAGAAAAATGGGCAAAAGCCTTGAACAGACAATGCAGAGCCAAGGATTTGGAGTCGGCCTTTAAGGATACAAAACTACTCAACTTCACTCAAAATAATGCAGGTAAAAGCAGCTGGAGACAGCACCGCCCACCTGCCAGACCACACACACTGGCAGACGTGAGCAAGTACCAGCCAGCACTCCGTGGCCAGGCACCTTCACGTGTCGCCAGTGAGCCTCACGCAGGGGAATTTTCCAACAACCAAGAAAAGGCAACCTGGGCACTTATGTGACCCAGTGACGCCATTACTAGGAATTTGCCTTGAAGATACATCCTTAACAGGACAGAACACGTCCAAACAAGGATGTTCAGTGCGGTGCTGTGGTTACTACATGTTACAAGCAATTTTACCCACACTTGCAGGACACTGAATTGTGGCACATCCACAAACTGGAGCGTGACACAGCTCTGAAAAAAAACAGAAAGATTCCAGAAACTGATATGGAGTGATTTCTAGGATACAGCACGAAGTAGGAAAAAAACAAAGTAGGAGTATATGTCGTATAATACCTTTTGTGTAAAAGAGAACAGGAAACAAGAAAATAGGGACACCCGGGTGGCTCAGCAGCTGAGCATCTGTCCACCTTCGTCTCAAGGTGTGATCCTGGGGTCCCGGGATCAAGTCCCACATCGGCCTCCCTGCATGGAGCCTGCTTCTACCTCTGCCTGTGTCTCTCATGAATAAATAAATAAAATATTAGTTTAAAAAAAGGAAACAAGAAAATAAACAAGGATCTCCCCATTTAAAAATAAGCCTAAGAAAGATAAGCCCGACACTGGATTTCATCACCCACAGCAGGTGGGCTGGGTGGCAGTGGGGAACTGACACTACACTGGCCCAAATCTATATAGTTTTGGCCTGGGGAATTATGTTAATATCTTACATACTCAGGGGATCCGTGGGTGGCGCAGCGGTTTGGCGCCTGTCTTTGGCCCAGGGCGCGATCCTGGAGACCCGGGATCGAATCCCACGTCAGGCTCCCGGTACATGGAGCCTGCTTCTCCCTCTGCCTATGTCTCTGCCTCTCTCTCTCTGTCTGTGTGACTATCATAAATAAATAAAAATTTTTTAAAAAAGAAAAATATCTTACATACTCAAAATATGAAATGAAAAAAAAAAAATCAAGATGAAGGAACCCCAGCAGGAAATACAAACAAAAACAAATGAACTCAATGTCCTGCCAAAGGCCAACTGGGTGGCACTGGAGGAATTCCAGACACAACTCACAGCCTGGAGGAGAGGCCCTCAGGGACAGACATCAGTACAAACAAACCCGAGGTCGTGTTACAGGGGGTGCTCTTTCCAACCCGAGGCACCCCAAGGAGGAGGCTGGAGCCGCTCCTCCAAGCTGGAGGCAGTGAGCCCCGGAGAGGACAGCCCGGGCTGGCTCCCCGTGAGGAGCACAACGCAAGCCTGCTCCGTCTTGTCTCTTGTTGTCGTGTTGTGCCACGCAGCAAGGGAGGGCTCCAAGTGGAAGGGAACGCACAGCGCACGAGCAGGCCGGCCGGGGGAAGTGGGGCAGCCCGCCACTGGCCAGGGCAGCGCGTTCACAGAGTTAAGGAAGGGCCCTTTACTTTACACTGGCTGAGAACGAACAAACGAACGAATGAATGTATGTGAAGAGAAAGCTCTTCTCACAATAGAACCCCAACAGATGTAGAAGGAAGGTCAAATTAGAAAATCTGCACGTGGCGGCCACCAGAGCAGTGACCCAGTCAGGGAAGAATTATCAACGGAAGGCAAACCGGGACAAGGAGCCTCAAGGTGTCCCCACTACCTTCCTACTTACAAAGGGAAGAGTAACAACTAGACGGGGAAGCCAGCCGCAGACGTCGTCCGCATCGAGGGCTGGAACCCACGGGACGGCACGCGGGGCCGCCTGAGCGGGAGGCTGCCCCTGCCACCGCCCCGCCGCGGGGCTCCCACGCTGATGCCGGTGCTCAGCCAGGCCGGGAAGCGCCACGGGGAAGACGGGGCAGCAACAGAGCGCTGCGTGCGAGCCCGGGCCAGGGCCAGGTGGCAGACGGGGCCGGGCGGTTCAGGACGTCCCTCGAACAACCCGCGAGGTCTGCTGATGAAACAAGGAGACAGCGGTCCCGGATCACCGTGACATCCCCTAAACACGACCGGCGCACAGCGCTCACGTAAGCAGAAGTCCCGGTTCCGGAGAGCTACGCACCGAGGAGTTTATGGATAACGTGATGTTTGCAGATTGCCTTCACATGGTTCAGGGGGAAGAACAGCCCTGTGTAGGCGCAAGAGCAAGAAACCGGTCACAGCGACAGTTCACCTGCCAGCGCCCCCACAGGAGGAAGCTATGGCCCGGAGGGAGGGGGTGGCACCGGGCTGGGGAGCAGTGATGTCTACGTGGGAGTAAGAACTACAGACGGACAAAGAGCACCCACTGCTGGGAGCCCCTGGGGCGCGTGCGCAGGCGGAGGGGAGCACAGACCGTGGGACCACACAGATGGGGCGACCTTAGGAGCGGCAGGAGCGGGCACGGGAGGGGCGACCCAGGGCGCTAACCACGGCAGGGGGCAGAGCCGGCGGCCGCCAGGAATCCCCGTGGGGGCCCCACCGTCCTCCGCGGTCCTGAGTGTGATGGCCAAGCGCCCGGGGGACCAGCGCGCCTGTCAGGGGTCTACACCAGGACACACACGTGCCCCAAAGTCCGCTTCCTCCCGTCAGTCTCAAAGGAGCCCGGCTCCGTGGGAGCGGCGGCGGCGGCAGGGCGGGTACGCGGCCACGCACCCGTGTCGGCCGTGGGCGCCGGGCCCCCGTGGCTGCTGTAAGAAAGCACCCCGCGCCGGGGAAAGGCGACAGACATGCTCTCCCTCCCGGCTGCGGGGCCGGACACGCAGCCCCTTGCGGCGAGCGCTCCCCGCTCTCCCTCTGAGGAGCCCGATGGCGCCCCGGGCCGCCCGAGGAGCCCGCAAGCCCCTCCCCTCCGCGCCCGGCTTCGTAGCAGGACCGCGTCCAGGGAGGGGCGCCCGCGGCCCGCGGGAGATCAGGGGACATCAGGGCGGACAGCCGGCGGCAAGCACACGGGACAACGCCGCAGCCCCAGCCGGTCCCTCAGGCGAGGAGGGGCCAGGACAGTAAGGAGGCCGCCGCGCCCCACGGAGGGCTCCAGGGCGGGACCCTTCCCAGGGAGGGCGACGTGCTGCTGCGTCGGCGTTAGGGCGCTCGCAGGCGGCGCGCAGGGCCAACGACTCTCACTGGCTGAGCCAGCAATTCCCCAACACAGCTTTGCGGGGCTCCCGTGGCCTCACAGACGCCGTCCTGAGCACCCGAGTAGCGGCACCATCGTACCGTGCCCCGGCCAAGTGCACAGAGGCTGTCCGGGCATCCGCGCTGTGCCCACACGGGCCGGGCCAGGGTTCCCTCATCAACTCCTCCCCGGCCACCACCTTACAGTCTGCCAAAGGCGGGCCGCCTGTGCCCTCGCGCCAAGTGGTGAGCGGGGACCCGCCGTTCACCACACGGAGCCCCACCCGGAGGGGTCACGGGACTTCAAGGGAATCCAGACTGCTCGTCGCGAGGGAAAGGCCAGGGTCCCCCCACCGCGCCCTGTGCAGTCAGGACGGAGATGGAGGCCGGGCCTCGGGAAAGGATGGCCATGCCCTGGAGGGGGAGAAAGAAGCCGAGAACCGGGGGCGGGAAGACAGGCTGTGAACTCGGAGGCGCCTACCGCGAGGGGCAGTCCTCTCACGCGCCAGCGCCCCTGGAAGGGGGACGTCGCAGGGCGAGACCCGCTGAGCGGGCCGGGGTTCGGGCTCTGGCCCGGGAGAGGACGCGTGCAACCTGCCGGCACCCGACGGCGGCCACCAGGGTAAGCCGAGCCCAGGGACCGCCAGGCGACTGTGCCCCTCCCGGGCTGGGAGTCTCACCAACAGTAACTGGAGGCCTTTAGCTCCAGGACGGTGGCCATTTCGCCTCCTGCTAAGCAGCACCAGCTCAGTCCTTCCCCGTCCCCACGGACTCGGTGCTCACCTCTTGCCCCCACGCACAGGAAGAGAGGGGAGTAAGGGGGGCACGCCCTGATGAGCACTTTAAGGTTTATTCTTTAACGCTGTGCCTTTTTCCAAACAGGACTGAAGTTAATAAATAAGTCGTTTCACCACAGCAAAAATTAGTAACTTGCAGACTCAAAAATTAGGCTACAAGAAACAAAAGGGAGAAAAAATGAGAGAAATACTTAATTGTAAATCATTTAGTGGGTTTATAAAGGTACCTTAATATTCCTCAGCCTTAAACTAAGAAAAAAGGAAATAAAAATTTATGCTAACATTATTCACCACTAACTGCCCCCAACCCCCAAATCTGAACTCAGGTTAAAAAAAAAAAAAAAAAAAAACTAAAGAAGGAAAATCAGGACACTGGGTGATGTGCAGCTGCTGGTGCTGGGCCTCGGGGTCAGCTGTGACTCTTGCTGCGGGAAACATGTCCCTCCAGCTGTCATTACTGTCATCAGTCCACGAGACCTCCAACGCTCATCCAGGGGAAGATGAGGAAGAGGGCTAATCGGTAGGGGATGCAGTGAATAATAATCGGAGAGCACAGAGGCTAGTTCTCGGGAAGTGAGAGAGAAATGTGCTGGGGGATGAACAAAGCCACTGCTGGAGAGAAGCAGAAACAAGAAATCACCCCACCACTGCGGCGGTAAAGCCAGTGACTGCGAGCAACGGAAGCAGAGGGCAACGATGACACACGCAAACAGAAAATGTGTCTGGAAGATTCCAATCCATCCAGAGCAGGAGTCACTGAGCCTCGTGATGCTAGGAGTCCACGGTGACTCAAACTTATCATTTCGGATTCCCAGCCCATTACCCATTCCACTGTCTTCTAGCATTTTTTTTTTTTAAAGTATACATATCTTGAGTTAGAAAACATGACTGGCTGTCTGCTATGTGTAAGACATTGTGCAAAGCACAGCTGCAAATGGACGGGGCTCTTGCCTTCTTTCCCTTTTTTATCTTGAAATCATTTTAAACACTCAAAAACTAAAACCTAGTGCAGAATTCCCACCTCGCCCTCACGCAGCATCCCAAGGTTAGCGTCGTGCCCGACTGCGCAGTGCCTACAATCAGGAACGTGCCGGCTTGCCCACCGGTCCTCCTCAAGTTGTGGCAGTCAGGCACGTGGCCCCAGCCTACCTGGGGACCCACACAGGGGTTCCCCACCCCCCCGTAGTGTCTGTACTCACACATCCTCATCTGCCCCAAGCCATGCATGGCAGGTCCTCAGTCTTGGTCATGCTCAAACATCACAGTTTGGGGAAACACAGGCACTTATCCTATAGAATGTTCCTCAGCTCAGGTCTCTCTGGCGTCTAATCATCCTCAGACTGACACACGTATTTGTATGAAGAACAGGACAGAAGTGATGAGCACCCTCCTTGGTGCCTGACCAATCCACTGGATTGCCAGGGATGCCAGTTAGAACGCTTGATTAAGGTAGAGTCGTTTCCACACTGAAAAGTCATCATTTCTCCCTTTGTAATTAGTAAGGGTCTTCTGGGGAGAAACATCAAGACTATTCAGCTGCCGTTTCTCAACATCCCTTCCAAGACGGATTCTGGCGTCTGGCACAGGGCTGCCTCCGGTGACCTGGAGCACATTTTTTGTCCTCCACAGGTGTGTCTTCAGGGTCAGTCCCCAGAGGTGGAGTCTCCAGGCCCCCAGGTGCGTGTGTGTCTGCCCCTGCCCAGGGGGATGCCAGTTTGTGGCCCCCAGAACTGGAGGAGGGCTGCCCCCACATAGCCTTGCTAGCATAGCACGGTGTTGGCCCCTTTTTAATTTCCGCTAAGTGAAGAAGGACGGCTCCGTGCTGTATTACTCTGTGCCTCCCCACTGATGAGCTTCAGCACGTTTTCCTATCGCAAGCACCATTTTCCTTTTGTTGGGGTGTGTGGATCATCCACCCTGCCCTGGGGCAGCCGCTTACCCGCCATGCCACCAGCCCCGTGCCTGTGCTCTGAGCGCTCTCCCCAGCTAGAAAGCGTTCCCTACATGGAGATCAGAGGAATTCACGTGGGGCTCCTTCTAGTGTTTGATGGTTTCACCTTTTACATTTGGATCCCTGATCCTCTCGTAGCTTATTCTTCTAGACAATGTGAAATATGGTTTGAATTTTATCTTGTTCCAAATGGCTACCAGTTGTACAAGTGCCATCTATTTAAAAGTCCATCCCATCTCAGCTGTGTCACATTTAGCACACGTTGTATCTCCATGTACACTCGGGTCTACTTTCCAGGGTCTTGACTCTGCTAAGATCTGGTCTGTCTCCCTCTTCTTGAGCCAGCAGCACACTGTTCTTCTCCTAACCATGCTTCGCGTTTTTTTTTTCCCAGATACACATATCAACTTGTGTAACTCCATTTAAAAAAAAAAAAAAAAAGTTGGTGTTTTTACGGGGATTGCATAGAATTCATTCATGAACTGGGGGAGAATGGAAGTCTTTATAAAGCTGAGTCATGCTCACCAAGAACAGGGAAGCCTCTCCACTGGGTCAGCTTCTGTCGTTTTCAGGACTAGGTTCAAGTTTATCTCAGAGTTCTGCACGTTTCTTGTCACATTTTGTCCTACAACTCTGTTGCAGCACAGAAGCAATCACAGGCAACATTTAAACAGATCAGTGTGGCCAAATTCCAATAAAACTTTATTTGCAAGAAAGGTGACAGGCTCAGCAGCCTGAGTCTGGCAATCCCTGCTTTCCTGAACTGTTTCTTTAAGTAGTGAGGGTTAGCTATGTGATCTCAAATTTAGGGGTTCTCTTTCACTTACAAGACCCTAAATTCTCCCTTCTGCTTCCTTTTCACCACTACCCAAATGCCAAATCCTCCCATTTTGTCTCTTCTCCTGCAGATTCTCACTTATACCCACTAAGCCCACTACCTATGGCTCATGCTCCACTCTCTCTGGACTCTTGCTTCTGTATTTCAAACTCAGATAGGGCCTGATCTTCCTGCAGATGAGCCACAGGCCCCATCCCTTGCTCCCTTCTCATGTCCCTGTGGTCTTTCTTGGTCTGCCTTTGCAGAGCCTTGCAGTAGGACAGGAACAGTGAGGAAAAATCAGAGACTACATGGAGGAATTTGGGTTTTTCCTTGTTTTCAAGTTTGGGCACATTGTGTCTTTTACACCAAGGGTCTGGTTGCTATATAGTTGAATTTCCCCCTCTTGTTCTTCTGCATTGTTCTGAAGGAAATACTCGGGGATGGGGTGTAAGGCACCACCACCACCATCAGCCACCTTGAAGTCCCCATTCCTTTCTTGAAGGCTAGAGACCAGTGAGCAATACCAACACCAAGATGATAAGAATGATAAATCTTAGGGTATATAGTACATTTTATGTAATAAAAATAACATCCTATAGAGAACAAAGGAGCAAGCACCTTTCTGAGGGTTTGTTTAGTGATTTGCTAAGGATTAAGGATTCAGGGATGAGGCCAAAGAAAATGATAACAAAGAGGAGATCCGAAGCCTGATCAGAGTCTAAGGGACCGAGGAAGAAGTGCCAGCC
This sequence comes from Canis lupus familiaris, assembly GCF_011100685.1. Classification (NCBI taxonomy): domain Eukaryota; kingdom Metazoa; phylum Chordata; class Mammalia; order Carnivora; family Canidae; genus Canis; species Canis lupus. The sequence goes on from NC_049230.1 coordinate 2,073,784, forward strand.
AGCAGAAGGTGGGAGGGAAGCACAGGTACACGGAGACGCCAGGCTGGGGTCCAGCGTGGGCACCCCAAGACCTGTGGCCACTGCGCGGGGCAGGGGCAAGATCAGAAGCCCCCATCCGCCCAGCTGAAGACCTCGCACTCTGTACAGGGGCCAACGAAAAGCCATCGCAATGCTTTAAGGGGATCAAAAACCTCCGAAATGAGACCTGTAATGTCCCCAGAGGGAGAAGAAGTGCCAAGTTTAGGAATTGCTGTACAGTTTTAGGGTCTCGCTTCCTTTCTTACCCTTCAAACACAGAAGTTACACTAGTGTGAAAAGCACAGAATTTCTACATTTCTCTAAGAGCACAAACATTCAGACGGAGGCACGTTTGCTGCCTATTTTCTCACCGCAGTAAGAGCCTCTCACAACAAGGCCCGTCTCACACACACAAGCAAGTGGCATCTTGCTCCCTCATGCCCAGGGGGCAGCCTCTGACTGCCCGGCAGGTAACCTCAGATGTGCCCCAGGGGGCTGTCACCCAGGTCTGCCCTCCTTCCACTGCTCTGGTTTTCAAGATCTGCCCTTAAACTGATTATGAACACAGACGGTCCCTGCGGGGTTGACATCACCTACACCTCGGGTGCTGCTGCATAAAGACCACCGGCTGTCAGTCAGGACGCTCCACACCCGCAAGGGGACGAAACCTGAGACCCCACAGCCCGTCCGGCTGTGCTGTTCTGGGCCCCGCGCCTCCGCAGGCGTCCACCCAGAACCCCCCGACTTCCCACTGGGGGCGCGCACACCAATGGGCACGCCCAGCCCAGCTCAGGGAGTGCAGAGCCAGGGCGACGCAGCCTCTGGCTTCTCGCGGCCCTCCCGAGGCTTCAGCTCAAGGAGGACTGGGGTCTCACTCCCCAGTAACCCAGGGCCCGTTCCCACAGAACCAGGAGAGCTGTCGGCTCCTCACACGCCAGTAACTTCCTCTTTCCCCTGACTCTGTTTACCCCTCCACTGTGACTCACCTCCCTCAGAAATGCTCTCGACTCATCAAATTCCATTCACCACTCACCTGTACACAACACTTCTTATCTACTGGAACTTTCCATCAACAAGCAGAAGCAAGACATTCCAAGTTTTGCACAGACACCACAAACTCCCTTGTGTCTCACTACCGCAGGCTCACTGACCTATACATTTCCAGAATTACCTTCAATTCTTAGGTGAACTTAATACTATCCACCTACTGTGTATAGTAGTTTATCACTGAAAATGCCTATACTTGATATCAGGCACTCGATTACATTTTCTATTTCTTCCAGAACTGTCGGGTTGTGCCATTCAGACTCTGTGATTTAGTGCAATTCATGTTCTCAAAAGTATTTCATCATACCACTGGGTTTTAAGAGCAGGAGCCAACACAGCTACATGCCTCAAAGAAACACTGCCTCCACTCGCTTCTGCAGGAGTGGTCAGGCCACAGATGACAAGGTGCCCTGTGCCCTGTAGACCTGGGCTCTGGACCCCCTCACACACACTGCAAGCCATGGGGCTGCTGGAAGCAGGGCGCATTCTTACAGAGGAGGATGAGCAGATATAAAAGTAAAGAGTGCCCAGACTGTACGCTGAAGTCGGGACCAACACATGTGAATGGGAAGAGCCAGATTTTCCCTGAATGGCAGGGGCCGTGCCCTGACCAAGGGCACATGTGGCTAGAGGGACTGGGGACAAGGCCCCAAGGTTAGATGGGGAGTCCAAGAGAAGGTGTCTGCCCAGAAGACTTGAACTCAGAGTGAGGTTGATCCAAAAGTATAACCACCTACCAAGGGTCTGCCAAAGAAATGCAGTGTCTAACGCTGATGTAGCAAGTGGAAAGAGGGAAAAGCTGGTCCTGACCTGGATCTGTAACGTCATACCACCTGGGTGGGATATAAAAATCTTAGGCCAGGATTGTAGATAACCTTTACCATCAGGGTCCCTAAGTGCTCAACAGAAGTGAATTCAAATAATTTCGGCGGGCGGGGGGGGGGGGGGGGTGGATCCAACTTCACTTCAAGCTTCAAATATTTTAGAGTTAAGTTTCAAAGGGAAATAATTCACTGTCAAAAATGTTAAGGTACATTGGGAAACAGGCACATGACAAAAAAAACAACTAAATAAACAGTCGCTAGAGCAGATGCACAAAGACTTCAGAGACCAAAATAATTAGATGTAAAATAGAGTAGCTTTGCTTAAAGTACTTCAAGAAAGAGAACTGGAAATATGACACAAGAACAAGCAGGTATGACAAAGAACTATAGGATTTTTTTTTCAAGTTTAATGTCCTATTAGAACTTAAATAGAAACGGAGAGGCTTCCCAACAGACTAGACAGATGAACGAGGAGTATGTGACCTGGAAGACACAGCACAAGAAATGGGCTAGAGCACAAGCAGAGAGCCAAAGGGATGGGACGTATGAGAGGCGGGTTCATGCGGATAGCATGATGAACAGTGTGGAGGCCCAGGGTAGTTTCAGGGAGGTCCACATGCAGGAGGGACTGGGGCTCACATCTGGCACCTGGGGAGAGGATGGCTGGGAAGCTGTCAGAATGGATACAAGGTGCCAACATCAAAGTCTCAGAAGACCATGGAGCCCCAGAAGAGTGCACAGAAGGAAATTCACACTGTGCACACGTTCATAAATTTGCAAAGCCCTAAGCAAAGAGAAAGGAGCTCCTGAAAGCAGACGGGGAGAATAGAAAAACTCCTCTAAACCAGACGCAGTAGGATTGGCAGAGGACTTCCTGAAAGCAATGCCAGAAGCCACAAGATGTGGAATTATTTGATGTACAGAGAGAAAATAAATGTCAAACGACTCTATACCCAGTAAAAATATCTGTCTGAAACAAGAGTAAAATAAAAATATATTGAGATGACAGAAACAGAGAGAGTTTACCCCAGAAAGAATACAAACAAGGAAATTCTAAAGGATAAGCTTTGAACACAAGAAGAATGACGAGGATGGGAGCTCTAAGGTGCAGAGCAGCTGGTGAGCACTGGGGTGAAAATAAACCGCAGACAGGACGGTGTGGACAGCACGGCACGAGAGAGCACACCTACAGCTGCACCCTCCAAACACCCTGGAAAACATGGCAGTACAACAGCCATAAGCATTCTCACTCCAAGAGTGAGATCTCAAAATACAAATTTCTCACTGAACTAAACCAAAACTTACTAGAAAAAAATGGCTCTTTCCAGGTCTGGGAAAGGAAATGTGCAGGATGAACTCGGACCACCTTGTCGTACCAGAGAGTGGGAAGCAACAGGGGAATCAGAGGAACAAGGACAGGTCACCATGGGACAATTCAAACTTCAATAATAATAAAATGGCAACGAATTAGAACTCATCAAACTTGTATAAATCTGTTAGTTCACCAAAGGACACTACAAAAACTCAGTGGCAAAAACAACAACAACAACAAAAACTCAGTGGCTTCTAATAAACCATGCCTCCCTGCATTTGTATCCTGGGTACACCCTGGCCTCAGCCATGTGACTCAAGAGGCATTTCCAAGTGTGATGCAAACAGAGGCATGATAAGCACCTGCACAAGGCTCAGCCCTCCAGAACTCTTCCATGCCCAAGCCACCAGGTATACACAGAGAGACCCAGCTACCTGCTGCAAACGACTTTACTTGGAGAGGGAGAGACGAATGGCCTGCCCACAACGTCCTGGCCATCTCAGCTGGTACACTAATGTAAGTGATGTCACAGCTGATTTCCAGGCCAGCTGAGCCTCCAGGTGACTGCAGCCACTTCACAAAGCTCAGGAGAACCTGGCAGCACTGCCCAGCTGGACATAGCCCATACTGCACAACTGTGAACAAATATACACGTGTGATTTTAAGCCACCAGGTTCTGGGGCACTCAACTACACAACCATAGAAAATTGAAACAAATGCTTTTCGTTATTCTTAGGATTTATGTGGAGCCAAATGAGCCAAATTAACAGAAAACTTTTTTTAAGATTTTATTTATTTATTCATGAGACACACAGAGAGAAAGAGGCAGAGACACAGGCAGAGGGAAAAGCAGGCTCCATGCAGGGAGCCTGATGCGGAACTCGATCCCAGGACCCCAGGATTATGCCCTGGGCTGAAGGCAGGTACCAAACCACTAAGCCACCCAGGGATCCCCTAACAGAAAACTCTTAAAGTACAACATTCTACCCCTGGCCATAGGAATGGTGTCCTGACTTTTAGAAAAAAAGGTTGGGGGTATCCTTTGTTTATTGTTTATTATCTGGGGCTGACTGTCCAAAGAATATTGTTGGGCTTCCCTAGCATTTATCCAGAGTCAAAAGCTCTATTTTGAGGTGGCAGTCTCCAAAATAGTTGCCTTACCCAAGTCTTGCCTTTGGCAATCCTAGTGTTTGACCAGAAGTTCAGCAGTAAATCCTACAGATAGATTATAAACTATATGCATATTAAGACAAAATAGAAAAATAAACAAATTCTAAAATTATTTTATTGGTAAATTATATTACTTTCAAGTTTAAAAAAAAAAATGAGTCACAGAATCCTAAGTACATATATGACAACGAGGAAACCAGGATGGGACCTGACAAAGCCAAAAGCAAACAAGCAAACCCTGTAACATAAATTTGAAAATCTAAAAAGAAGTGAATAAAAAGTCCGTCAGCATAGAAGCAAGAATTCACCCTCTTTCCCCCACATGGAGAAAGAAGAGATGGTGAGAGATACCTTGCTAGCCACCTCGGGGCAGCCTGGAACAGTTCTCCGTCCTGACACCCAGCAACTGGGTGGCTCCCGGACAAGCCACCTTGGCTCACGACAAGCTGAGCGCCAGGGAACAGGAGAGAGAGCCCACCGGGTGGGTCCCAGCCCCTTATCCTCAACCCTGGCCCCAGACGGTCTAGATTTCTGAATGTCTGTACTTTACGCACACGGTACTGTGAATGTATGAACAGATGTCTAATTCTGCTAACAAACCAGAAAATGGTCCTATTAATGGGCTCATTCCCCCTTTTACTACTATAGATAGGCTCATGTCATTCAGGTCTGGGATGCTGCCAGGTAAGCCTTGGTACCAAATACAGAAAACTTTACATTTTTGGAACTTCTAAATTTCTGAATTTCCAAAGAGGAACTTTACCATGTCCTAAACTTCAATTTCACTTTTTTACAGCTTTTTTTGAACCCCTGTGAAAATCTAAGCAAATATTAATGCAAAGGATTACTAGCTTTTGCACATAATGGGCATTGAGTACAGATATCAATCGCTGACATTTAAGGAGGGTGTTTTATAAACATTACGTCACCAATTTCGTCACCACCTGTTACTAGTCTCCTTTGCAGATGTGTAAACCAAGTCCTGGTGAGGAAAAACACTGTATGCAGGGCCCCATGACCAGCAAGTGGCACAGTGGCCCCAAGGAAATTCCCATGGTGAGAGGGAGGCCATCCTTCTATGGCAGGGAAGTCACTGGAGAGTACAGTCCCCAGCCAGGAGCGTCCTAGTAGCTTCTGGTGGTCTCTCTCCCTAAGCCGTCTTTGCAGAAACTAGTAACTTAGACCAAAACTTAACAGTAATTTTCCCAAATCTGCAATATAATACAAATCATCTCCAAGCCTATAAATCATCTTGTGGGGACCCCCAAATCAGCAGAGTGTTCTTGAGGATGGCACCTGGTTTGGTGTTGTGCCAGACACCACCATGAGCCACCCCAACCTCCCACACCTCTCCTGTGTGGCCCCTTGCCACAGCCAGGGGGTAGGGCCTTGCTCAAAGCCAGCAGGTCACTGAGCTGTCCCACCTCCTGGCTCCCAGGCCCCTACCACCAGGGTAATCCATTCTTATATTCTGGTGCACACCTGACGGCAGCTTGAGGTACACTCAAAACCAACCCAGACGGATGAGCCAACACTCCGAGCAAAGTCATGCTCTTCCTGGCACGGCAGCAGGGTTCTAGCTAAGCATCTGCCCAGCTGGTGCCTAAGCCAGACACTGAGTTACTTCCAATATCTGTGCCACCCTTCTCCTGAGTAACAGAAGCCCCTTTTTATGTGGTCCCAGGGCCACCCAGACAACACTGCCCAGTCTCCCCAGGAAGGTGCCAAGTGTAACTCTCAGGAGGTAAGTGGAAATGAGAGGGGCCTCCCTCCATCCCCCCGTCTGCAAGGTAGAATGCACGTGGAACAGCCAGAGCCCCAGCAGCCACCTTGGACACCGAGGTGACCAAAAGCAGAGTCCTAGACGGGAGCTGGGAGCCGGGGGCCCTGGTATCCTGGAGCATCTCACAGCCCTGGGTGACTGCTTCAGGACAGTCTTACTGTGAATGAGCAAACTTCAGTTTTATTTACAATGCTGCCTCCCCAGCTGGAATTCCTAGCCAGACCGAGTCTCGAAGCAGCCAGCATAAGGAGACGCTAAGGTGGCAATCGTGGAGGGAGCGCCCAGGGCCACCACTCCACTCCTTCTGTATCTGAATCAGAGATTTCATAGTCGAGTAAGTGCTCAAAAACCTATTTTGCAACATCAGCCCTTTTATAGAAAAGATAAACCCCATGTACCAACCATCCTATTTTAAACAGAAGCAATGGATTCGATGCACAATGGAAGGCATTGCTGGAATGTAGCCGAGGGCGTGCAGTGCTATAGCAGCGACCTCCGTGAGTCCCCTGGTCACTGCCGTGCATAGAGTGTGTCATGCACACTGCAGTCCCTTTCCCATTGTGTGCACCATTTCCAAAGGAGAGAAGGTGATTCCCGAGCCAAGTAAGATGACTCATGATGAAACAAGACAATGGATAAGCCTGGAAAGCAATTAAGACTGTAAATGGAGGGCCTGAAAGAGCGCCAGCCATGTGGGCATCTCATCACCCACGCATGCAGCGCTGTCCTCTTACGTTCTTGTAAGAGGCTGGAGGACGTCCCTGTGTCACTTGGCCAGGACCCTCCCCACCCCAGTTCCTAAATGCTTTTTCCAAAGGAATCCCACCTATTTGAAATCGTTATAGCCACCACCCCCAGCTGCAGTGTCCGGCTCAGCACTATGACACAGGCACACCTGTCGCACATGCACGCGTGCACGCACGCGCACACGTCACACACCAGAAGGGGGGGGCAGCTGGGAAGGAGCCAAGAACTCTGATGTAACCAAGATGTCTCATCAGGAACACTCACACTCACAGTCTTACACAGTCACACTCACATGCAGTCACATACATTCTCACACAGACACACTCACACAATTTCAATCAGACTCACACATACATGCTCAGACACATACAGGTGGACACACATATAGTCACGGCCACACACCAACATTTATACACAGTCACGTGGCCTGTCGCACACTCCCACTCTCCCCCCCATAAACATGGAAGGCACAGGACAGACAGAGGCAGGGTGTGACTTGGCCTCCGGGACACAGAGGAACAGGAAGGGAAGAGAACTCTGAGAGTCCGACAGCAGGAGTGAAGTGCTGGGCCGTGCCCTGGCTGCCCTCCAGCCCCGTGGCCCCCACGCACACAGAGGACAGGGCCAGTGGAGGGCTCACAGTGGGTGCCCCCCTGACAGAGGAGACCCTCCTGGCTGCACGGGGGATTGTGCTCAGGAGCAAAAGAAGGGCCTGAGAAGGGGAAAGGCCAGACCACCCAGGTTAAGAGCCATGCTGGGGGCTCAGCAAAGCCACCAGTGATGGATAAACACCTCCTGAGTGCCAGGGTCTGGGGCGCCTGCAACCCAACCAGGGAGCCCTGCCTCCCGGAGCACACACTCATGAGGGAACCAGACACTGAATGTGTTCGTACAAAAGCTACCCAGTGTGTCCAAGCCACAGCACTACAGAGCCCTCAAAGGACAAGAGGAGCAGAACACAGACTGAGCTTCCCAGAGTGATGAGTGCCAGGACCAAACTCCACCACAGCTGCTGGGAATGCCCCCCGGGTCCCAGAAAGCCCCAGAAGCTCGTACTGAGCCAGCCGATGGGGCAGCTCGCACCAGGTCCCACCGCAGAAGATCCACACAGATGCCGACTTCACAGGGAGGGCCCCAACGGCAAGGCAGTCTGGGTGGTGGCTGTCGGTGCTCCCATTCCTACCAGCGCCGGGAGCTGGGCTGCAGCATCCCTGCTTCCCTTTATGGAGACTAGACCTTTCCAAAATGCTGCACAGGGAATGAAATCTGATATTTGGAACGTTCAACGTGTTCAACACTCTGACCACAACAAGAGGAGCCCCGACCCAGGCAGGTCTAAACAGGCCCTGCCCTGAGCACAACCCCTCAGTGGCCTTGGCTGCACCCGCGCTGAAACAAAGGTTGACGAAAATCAATGGTGAGAAAGAAAGGTTGCCAACATGCCAGGCAGAAAAGAAATAGAAAACATGAGGGGAAGTACCAAACTCTTCACTGTCTCTTTCAAAACAAATGAGAAAGGGGACTATGAAATTTATTACGAACCTTTAAAACACAGTCAGGGCACCCTCACCATGCAGGTCACGCTGAAAGGCGCGAGGCTCTGGCTCTTGCCGCTGCCCCCTGTGAGCTCTCTCCCCCTCCCCATGACACCCCCATGGTCTCTGTAAGAATGAGCCTGTGCCGTGCGGGACACAGGGAGAAACACCCACCTGGGCAAAGTCCCCAGTTGGACCCTGCAGAGCTACTGCCACCTCCTCTCCAAGACCTTCCCCCAAAAACTCAAAGTCCACTCTACGAGCTCAGGGTGGTCAGGACTGGTCCTCACGGCTTAGAAGAAAGACAGAAACCTGCCTCTGCACTTCACAAAGACTAGGGATGGGGAAGCAAGGTTGGGAAGAGCCCTGGAACGCATCGGGTGCCGCCGAGCAGCTACCTGCCCAACAGGCCTCTGTCCCAACAGCCTGTCCAGGGGGGCCCCGGTCTCTCCCACCCAGGCCTGCTTCACTGCGCTCTTACTTCTGTGCTGGGAGCTGCAGGTGAGAACAGCCCCAGGCTCCATGGCCCACTTGAAAACCAGATGTTTTTGCTGTGTGCTTTCCATGTTGCGCTGGCACTAAATTTCCCTTAGTCCCAGATTCGCATCTGAGGTCATTCTGCCCAAGGCATATATGCTGCTGGCACAATGGCAGATGCTCAAGGAGTTCCCCATTACACGGACATCACAGAAAGGCTCCTTGTTGGAACATCAGCCCACTGGTGGGAATCAAATAAACAAGCTACTGACTGAGCAGTGTTACATGGTGACCACTATCTCCCTGGCTCGCCAAGATCCCCGTCATTCTGCAATCTTGTACCACACTGTAATGAGGACAAAGCCAATGGAGGAGCCCCTGTGTGTCCTGGAAATCGGAGAGAATATTCACATCATCCCTAGCTGGTCAACAACCTGCTGTCCTGGCCCCTGGAGACAAGGGTGATAGCGGATGATGGACGTGGGTATAGGAGAAGAGGACACTCTCAGCTGCAAACAACTGAGGCACAGAGTGTCCACACAACAGCCTCAAAAGGGGAAAGTGAATTCTTCCCTCTCAGCTGCTGCCTCTGCGCATCCTGGTCAGAACAGAGAAGAGAGAAACACTTGGGAAAGGGCGCGAGCAGGAGAGCGAGAGCACACGCCGCACTTCTAGTGGGGAGGCTGCCTCCACAAGGACAGAGGCCTGCTCCAGGGACGCGAGTGGGCCTCGGCCGGCGGGGAACATCCCCAGGCACCGCAGCCCCTGGCCATGGCCGGGTCCCCGGCTCTGACTCTGACGCCGCTAACTCTGTGGAGCTGCCCTCGGCCTCTGTTAGACTAGTAACTCTTCCACCTGGTGGTGGCCCCAGAGGTAGGACAATGAGACAGACTGGAGAGGTCAGCAGGTGCCTGGGGAGGAAGGAAGTGAGGAGAATCTCCTCTCAGGGCTGGCAGCCTGGGAAAGATGGGTGGGCGTGATCACTCGTACCCTCCAGGTTACTGTGAACATCCAGGCCCTGGCTGATCCCTGCCTGGACCACACACACACACACACACACACACACACACACACAGCACCCGGCAAGTAGCAGGTACCACCCCTCTCACTGCTCTGAGCACACGATGACAGGGAGTTGCCGGCATAGCTCTGACGCCTCCTTTGGGACAAGGCGGGGAGCACTCCGGCCTAGCAAGCATTCAATCAGGAACACGACGGCAATTCCACATGACTTCCGGTCAGGAGAGCCATCATCCATGTTCAGGGAATGTCTTCCTTGTTTTGGGCACTTCTCTTGGCTTGCTGTCCACGCCCTGCTCTGACGGTGTGACTATCTGTGTCCCCCACCCCTGCTAGACTCCATACTCCACAATGGCAGGGAATGGATCCGGTTTGCTCAGAATCTGAGCATAATATAATCCCAATGCACACTGACAGTAAATGCATGAACGAGTCAACAAATTAATGTCTACTTTCCCTACAAGGCTTGGAGTTCTTTGCCAGGAGGAAGCATCTTATTATCACATCCATGGCAACTAGCAAAGTGCCCCATATATGGCAAACACTCAATATTTTGTTGCATGGAATCAAGTCGGCATGAGTCACCCTCCTGCCTTTCCCATACCTCGATCCAGTGCTGACGGCCTCACGCTCGCTGTAAGCCTAATAAGTATTCTCCTTTACCCTGAAGACACCAGCAATCTGTCCTAGGACCTCTTCCTCCCTCCATGGTTTATGTCCCCACCACACTAGGTGACAGGGACAGAACAAGAGTCTTCTCAAGTCCATACCAGGAAGAAAGAGAATAATGAAAATAATCTATTATTGCGAGCTGAATTTGGAGAAAGATAATTTTTAGGTAATATCAAATGGAAACCTTTCTAAGATTTCATATTAAAAGAGATGGAAAGAATCTGGAGAGAATCACTGAAAATAAAAAGGCTGTCCTCCTGCCACCTCTGTCCTGCAAGTGCCCTAAATGGGACGGTCACAAAATCCCAACAGACACAGAATTCATGGACCCAGACTGGAGAGAAAGACAAGGAATGGTTTGGGGGCTAACAGACAAGCAAGACTCCCCTACTTCCTATGAAGATACTCCTGGAGTTTCTAACACTTACATCACTCTTAAAGGGAAATTTCTCGGAAGAAATGAGAACAGTAGTCAGAATGCACGCCAGTAATTAGGCAGTGTCTTCGATTAGCTTCCGTGCCTTTCTGCCTCTCCTCGGGAAACCTCCCGTCTTTGATGTGGTGCAGCCGCACAAGGCTAATTAGGATGACAAGGAGGCATCCCAGGAAACGCAGGCTCCAACCGGGGTGCCCGGGCGCCTGGTCAGCAACAGCAAAGGTACTTCAGATATTTCCTTTCAAGTATTTTAATTGGCAGAGAAAATGACGGGAAAAAAAAGGAGGAAAAAAGAATAATACAAAAAAAACAAAAAGAGGGAAAATCTAGAAGGTCTCCACAGCATAGGAAAAAAGACAAAACTTGTTTGGTTCCTTTGGAGGAATAACATAGATTAAATCGATACTCTGGACATAAAACTTATAAAACCATATTTCTCCTTGTCAAAAAAAAATTCTCGGTCTTTCTGAAGCAAATGAACACTATAAATTTATCTCAGGCACTTTACAGCTAACAACCCACATCATCATCAATGTTCCCTCTCCTGATGGAGCAGCTCCAACAGGAGTGATGCTTTTCAGGACTTGGGCTCCTTTCTCTTCCTCACTTTCTCATCTTCATTAACCAACAGGAACCATGTGACCTCGGTCAAGGATTCTGAGTGCTGCTGAGTGCTCCTTAGGAGACCAGCAGGGAGGGGAGCAGGGGGAGAGAGGACGAGAGAGGAGGGAGGGGAGAAGAGGGCCCACGGTCTGCTCGGGGCCTTGTTGGCAGCACGTGTGCACAGTCCACCTGTCCACCTGGAGAAAACTAAGGGAAGGCATGCAGCCCGTCCAAACAGAGTCACTCCTGCAGGTGGGGTGGGGGTGAAAGGGTTGCTGTGTCTTTTCAAGTCCAGTAATGGGGAAAAACAATTAAAGTCTTATTTCCTAAACTGTGCCCTATTTATAAGCAAAAATGGCCTGATCCACTCCACAGCGTGAGGGAATGGATACCATCTGAGAGGAAAGTAATGCCCAATACCTAACCTAAGAACTCCTTCAAAGACAGCCAAACATCTCCCAGCTCCTTTATGTTCACGTTTGTGCATCTCCAGAGCATGTGGAGAAAACTGTAAATAAGATTTCTCTGCAGACTGCCTGGCTCTGCAAGGAGAAAAATTATTTTTGTCATCTTGCCAACTTAGAGCTGCTTACAAAATATAATAGAAAACATACAACCACCCCACGACCTGCAATTCCATCCCTAGGTACTCAAGAGAAATGAAAACACACGCCCACACAAGGATTTTTACATGAATACCCACAGTACCCTTCTCCGTAAGAGCCAACAACTGGAAACAAGCCAAATGCGCACCAGCAGATGAACAGAGCACCAAACATGGTCCAGCCACACACCGAGACGCTCCTGGGTCACAGGGCACGAGCTCCAGGCTCGCAGCACTGCCACACCTCAGAAACTGCGCTGAGCGATCGGAAGTAGGGGATGACCCAGCCCGCCATCCTCTGTGCATCCTCTGTCCGGTGGCAGCCTCCAGCATGTAGCTCCAGCCAGGGAAGCTGACAGGGAAGTGTGAGGGACCCTCCCGGATGACTGATGCTTTACCTCTGCTTCTGATTGCAGGGCAGTCTACCACCCTCACAGTTCATCCAACCAAACACTTAAGATGTGTCTTAAGATTTTTCTTATCAAAAGGACATCTAATAATTGCCTGAAAAAACATTTGTGGAATGGCACAGAGAAAAAGGGATGCTCTAAATTTTAAAAGATCTAAAGAGACATGAAATCTATAAAACTGAAACTAGAGCAGACCTTCCCGTATGCCTGTGAGTTAGAGGTTTTAACTGAATCAGGCACCCAGACGTGCAGGCAGTTAGTCTCTAGAGGACACAGCGCCAGTACTGGTGCCTCGAGGCCTGCCAGGGCACCGTCACAGCCCATCTCAGGGCCACAGTGCACAGGGCCTGGTGACAGTGTGACAACCAACACACAGCAATAAGCACCATTCTAAAAGCCCACAAGAGACACACAGGGAAAAGATCTCTCTACCAACAGCAACAGAAACTCATCAGAACCTTAAGGGAGGCGTCAGATCTCTATAGGGAGTGTCCTGGCCTCACAGAGGCCCACAGGCACAAGAGCAGAATGAACCGGAAAGCACACCAGTGCTGTGGCTGCCGAAACCCAGCTCCTCCCAAGCTGATGGACAAACTCAGCATCAGCTCCATCAAAACCTCAATGGAGTGCTGTTGAGGAAGCAGGCATCAAGGGCTGTGCCAGGAGCAGGCCGGGTTCTCCGGCTCCTATTCGAGTCCAACTCCGCCTCTGAGATGCCACCTTGCCTGTGCCCCTCACCATCCTCCCTCGTGTGGTGATGCAGAATGATGATGCTCTCCCAGTCTGTCCCACTAAAGACCCCAGGACCAATAATGACTCTGACAAGTCACTTCCAATCGCCCCAAAATGTAACCTGTGCCACGGCGACCACACCCAAACCCTAACTGGGCTCAAGCCTACCTTCCATCACCTCCATTCCTGGTGGTGGAAGGAAGGGGCACATCTGAGACAGTCTGGGGAGCAGAGATGGAGGGGCTGGTGGCATCCAGAATTTCTGGGCAACAAGACACTAACTTGCATCTCCCGTCACTTATTAGGAGTGTGGCAAATATGGGTCAATCCCTGACCATCTCTGTTGCCACATGTGCACGGTCCCTGCGAGCCCCTTGCTGAGGGATATCAGATACGAATGGGAAGGGGAAGAGCCCATAGGGTGGACAGTGGGATTCTCTGCACTATTAAACTCCACGGAGCCCTATTCTGTCCCCAGCTCTGCTCCTCACAAAGTATGGCTATGATCTGTATAAAACAGATGCTATTTCTTTCTCATAAAATTCAAAATGCCAAAAATTGTAAGATGCATCATTGCTTCATGTGTCACTAAGGGAAAAAATGCTGCCAATGAAGCTCTGACATAGTGCTTTCTTATCAGCTGGAAGTTTGATCTGACACCTGGTACAAGAGCTATGGTCAGTTTAACTGGACAAGATTATCACTTAGCACGCTCTGGCCGAGGAGCCCCAAAAACCTCCTCCATGTGTTCAGAGGTCCACTCAGTGTCACCCTGTGGGCCACAAGTATGGGTGGTGCACCATCTTCATGGTGGTCTCTGGGGGGTCTTCCAGGCCACAGACCCTTCAACATAGGCATTCCATATTCAGGACTGAGCCCCGCTCTGCTAGTTGGCTGGAACACTGACCTGTCTAGTCACGCCATGGAGTTCACACCCGTGCACTCTGACAACGACCACTCCATCAACACACACAGCAGTCAGCACTGCTGGAAACATGCCTCCCGATCTCAGAGATGTTCACGTGAAAAGAAAGGGCATCTCAGCGCTGATAGCCAATGTGTTCAAGAGAACATGTAGCAAGGTGGAAATTCTTCCCAGAGACCAGCGATCAATAGAGAGACTAATGGAAATTATGGACTAGAAAAATACAATGGAATATAAAAAATTTGGTAAGATGCCTAACAGGAGACTGGACATCAGAACAGAAGAGAATATGTGAGCTATAAAGTGGTCAGGAGAAAATATCCAGACAAATGCACGGAAGGAAAAAATACAACACTGAACAGAGAATAAGACATACTTGGGACAGAAAGGAAGGTCTAACACACTGGAACCAGGGCTCCCAGAGGACAAGTGAGATGCACAGCACGGGGTCTGCAGGACACGGATGGAAACCAGCAGGCCCCACGGCGAAGGAACACCAAACAGGATGAATATGAAGGAAACCACACCTACAAACGTCTCAGTTCGTGGTGAAAAAGACTTCAAATCAGCCAGAGGGAGAAGTATGAAGATCCGCAGCCAACTTTTTAACAGAGAAGAGGGAAGCCTGGAGTTGAGAGGAACATACTTTTTAACTCCTTTAAACTGGGAAAAAAAAAAAAAAAAGTAATTACTGTAGAAATCTACACCTAGCAAAACTATCTTCAAAGTGAAATAGAGGTAAAATAAAAACATTTTCAGGGGCGCCTGGATGGCTCAGTCAGTTGGGTGTCCAACTCTTGATTTTGGCTCAGATCATGATCTCAGTGTTGTGAGATGGAGCCCCGCGTCCAGCTCTATAGTGAGCATGGAGTCTGCCTGGGATTCTCTCTCTCCCTCTCCTGCCCCGCCCCACCAAAAATAAATTTTTCAGACAAATAAAAACTAAATAAATGTGTTGCCAGCAGATTCCCATTAAAAGAAATATTTTTAAAATTCCAGGTTGAAGGAAAATGATCCCAGAGAGGTCAGAGATGCAGGAAGGAGTAAAGAGTGCCAAGAAGGGTGAATAAATGGATAAACCTAAATAAACACCCACTGCCCTACAGAACAGCAATACTGCCTTGTGGAGTTTAGGACGCACAATGAGCAAACCCACTGGCAGCAACACAGGTTGGGGCCACGGTAGAGGGCAGAGGGAGTGTGCGCAGAGGCCCTGCCCCGTGTGAGCCTGGCGGAGGGACAGCACACAGGACACCCCGATGCCAGCACACAGCACATTCTTTACTATGTCCCGAAGAGAAGGGAAAGTGGAACCATGCTCTGAAATCGAATTAACACAAAAGAAGTCAAGGGAAAAGGTAATAAAATACAGATGAGACAAAAATAAAATAAAAAAGAGGAAGCCAGACATATACTCAGATGAACCCACCATCACATGAAAGGAAATGGACAAGATATTCCAATGAAAACACAAGAAAGCCCTGTAACCGGTAGGTGGGTGGTCTAGTCTCCAGAGACAACCCCCCCACCCAAGCTCTCAGGCTCCTCCAGCACCTACAATCCTGGCTGCACCCCAGACAGGCCGAGGACAGTGGCCCAGGTCCCCCAAAAAACAAAGAGCCTTCTCATCCTCTGTGCATTCATCCAAGCCCTGCTCAGCGCTCTGGGGATTTGAAGGAGAGGGTCATCCTAGCAATCAAAGCCAGACCCAACAGACAGACAGGAGCCAAGGGGTCAAAGATGTGGCCCTAAGATCTGGAAACCCAGGCTGCAGTCCCTGCTGGGGCCACTGTCCACTCACCAAAGCTGGAGCCTACTCCTCCCAGGAGCCTCTGCCGGCCAGGTGGCCCTACCTCCCCAGGGAGCCCACCAGCCCAAAGCCCCCCATGCAAGCGTCCCAGGACTTGTGGAGTCTCACAAGGCCCCAGTCCACTGCTCCCCATCCCCTCAACTTCAAAGGTGAAGAACTCCTATCAGCTCAGCAAACAGAAACATAGTTGCATGATCGCCATCTCCCGAATCCTGTGTCCTGGAGACATGAGGCCCAACATTGTCCAAAATGCTCACCTCCAAGAAGATAATCGGCTTTACTCGATAGTGCAGTCTTTCCGGCCAGATTAAGTAGAGAGAATAAACCCGTTTCAGAACCACAGCTCATCGGAGCTGAAACAAATTCTGGAGATTACCCCCAGGTCACAAGTATTCATGGGGTTCACACAGGTCCCCTGGCTCCAGGCGAACGCCATAATACACTGTTCAGAGTCGTCATTAAGTACATTAATTAAAGGACAATGTTTGAGGGGCAACCTGGGGGTTGAGCATCTGCCTTCAGTACATGGCATGATCCCGGGGTCCTGGGATCGAGTCCCACATTGGGCTCCCTGCAGAGAGCCTGCTGCTCCCACTGCCTGTGTATCTGTCTCTCTATCTCTCATGAATAAAAAATATATATATATTAAAAATAATAAAATAAAATAAAATAAAATACAACTTTTGTAAAACAAAGGAGTTTCTTTAGGGTTAGGAAGGCATGAAAACCCTCTAGCCACACTTAACTGCCCTAAGCCACTCGCATCCTAAGTTCCCCAGGCTCTTGTGTGAGACACTTATGGTGCTAGGGAAAGGAGAGGGGGCTCTCCTGTAGACCCTACCATACAATCAGATCCCTGAGCAGAGGACAGTAAAACTCATGATCTGGTCCATTATCTGCAGCTCTCTCCATCAATGAGTTGTGCTGCTCACTTACCCATGATTGTGCACTAATAATGGTAATTATCCACTCTGATGAAGACATCAAAACTACAACAAAAACCATTATTTCTTCTAATTAGAGGCTAGCGCAAGAATCTGAAGTTACCCAGCTGTGCCAGCCTCACACCCATGTCCAGCCCAACAAGGCTCCTGCACCTGTGGCCACAGCTGGCCAGAGCCCACACTATGTGCACACACTACCAACACATGTGTGCATGTCAACACCATCAGGCACTTCCATCCTTGGGGTCGCAAAGCCCATGGACACAGGGCTGTCACCTTCTGACGGCCGTCCCTCATGTCAACCCTGTAGGGTGCTATGCGTGGCCAATATTTATTATTTCAAGATGTTTCCCTTCTTTTTTAAAGAAAAGAGTATTTAATATAGCACTAAAATGTCACTGTTGTCTTTCTTGGGTTAAATGCCCTCCACAAGCTCAGCAGTTTTGATGCTTGGTGCCAATCAACAAAGTCAAAGGTTACAGGCCTGCCAAGCAGAGACCCTCTGCCTGGCCACCCACTGAGGGCAGTGCCCCCACCGTGCCCCTCCCCTGAGTCTGTGTAGCTGCTCCTGGCACAGAGGAGCCAGATGCCCCCCAGACTCCAGCAGACTCCAAAGGCCACGGCACTGGACAGGAAGGGAAGCTTGTCCCCCAGACAGGACAAGCCCAGGCAAACCACCTGCCAAAGCTCTCCAGCTGCGCCAACCCATGCGGGCACACACATACACACACCACACATATACACGACACAGACACGCATGCCACATACACACATACTGCACACAGTGCACACTGCACACATCACATACCTCATACACACACACTGCGTACGTTACATATACATATCACCCGCATACAACAGTCGCACACACCTCATGTACACATATGTCACGCACACCACACACGTGGCACAGAAACAAGAGAGAGAGATAAAAAGGTCAGAACAAACTGCACGTAAATCTCATGACCTGAAGGCAAAAGTCCCAAATGGCTCCTTCTGCCTCATAATCCCCTTCCAACACTAAGGCGACACATGGAGAATGGCTACTTTAAATCGGCTGCCTATTATTAAAGCAATAAATAATCAGGATTTTTAAATGCAAGATATACAGAAGAATTTAGGGTCAAAGTCTTCTGTATCTACCCTACACTCGCCATGACAAATGCTTTGTGTATCATTTCAGGGATTACCTACCTGTGTATCTACACCTTTTTAGGACTAGAATTAACCAACACAACAGATACCAGGAGGCAAAAAGAAACTGGGGACACCAAGAGACAGCCCTGGCTAAGTCCCCCAGGGCATGTTCCCAGGAAGGCATCCGAATGATCAGAAAGCCAGGCAGCTGGACTTGTCCAGGTGTGCATCTACCTACCTGCCCACCCACCTACCCACCCATCTACTCATCCGTCCACCCATCCATCCAGCTCCACACCCACGTGTCTCATACACACCTACACTATTAATCTGACAAGCAGGAATAGCTAAATTTCTACAAGGTACATGTTCATATTCTAAGTCCACTGAATACATTGTTTCTTTTATACTTTGCTTTTTAAATATAATATATTTTTAATATCTTCACACAACAGAAGTCAAATACCTATAGAATTGTGTTTCCCCCACACTTCATATGCTTTACAGGAAGGAGGACTAGGAGAAGACCATTTGATACATTCTCAATTTCTCCCATGCTTATGGATTTTCTATCTTTTCTGAGGGCAATTATTGTCACTTAATTTTCCTAGAAAATTATGCATCTCATTTAGATTGCCCCATTTAATTGCAAAGTTTAGCAAAGCACTTCTCATGACTCAATTTCCTGAAATCTTGAGGTACTTCTTTATTGTTTGGGTTCTTTCCTTGGACTTCACTGAAATTTGGCTAAGATTGTTTTTATAAAAGAAACTTAGAACTAAAAAAATCCATCAAGGAACCTGCCCTATCCGCAGCCCTTAAGGAGAAACCCCCTCGAAGACACAGACCCATGTCCTGTATGATCCTCCTGGTTAGGTCATGTGCCAAATCAGCCATCTGTCACCCAGCCCCCGGGTCACAGCCGCGTACCGGGTGGGAACCGCAGTTCTGCGGGACTGATCCACAGACTGGCCAGCGAATGCAGGACCATGGTAAAATACATAAATAAATGCAAGGTATGCTGGGCCAGCCACAGTCTCCCTTTGCTGGGAAATGTTGGGAAAGGTAGGCTGGAATCTGCCACTTAAGAATGGCCGTGGGCCCTGCACACCTCCTTACCGGGACACAAAGCCTGCACAGAGACTGTCTTGCCTGGGTCAGACCCAGGGCGTGTCCCCTGTGCTCCTTCGATGCAGGAGTCAGTGGCCCTCACGTGCCCCCAGCTTCCTGGGGGCTCCTTTCATTGCAGCGAGATGGAAGGGGTGGGCAGCCACACTGCCTGGGTGGGGTCAGCAGCAGCGTGGAGGGGACCCTAGGGTCCTTGTGCTCTCCTCTGCTGCAAGCAAGTGCTGCACCACTCATGCCCGGCGCACGCCCTCTGGTCTCTCCTGTTTCACCACACAGCCGGGCCACCCGGGGAATAGTGAACACTTTTCTGGGGGGGATTTATTTATTTTTTTTTTCCTGCGGGAATTTAATCTTGAAACTCCAACCAAAAAAATGCAGCTAGCGGAGAGCTGAGGTTGAGGAGCAGAGAGAGTAAAGAAAGGTCATGAGGTGATGTTAGAAGCATGGGGCTTGTAGCCCCACAAACCACGACCACGACAGGACACAGAGTGACAACCCCCAGAATGTGAGCCCCGGGGGCAGGGCTGGGTCCCACCGAGACCCGCGCCCTGGCAGAGCCTCCTGCGGGCAGGCCACACGTAAACACGTGTCAAATAGACAAATACATCAGAAAAGAAAATCAAGTCACCAAGCCTTAAGGGGTACAAAAAACATCTGCAGGGTAAAGCACAAGTAAAGCTAAAGTAGACAAGAGACCCAGGGGACACAGCATGTCAGTGACCAGCCACCAGCGTGGAAGTGACCCTGACCACTGTGGAGGCCCCTGTCCACCGTGGGCCCCCAGAACGGTACCGGGATTGTCACAGAGATCCACCTCCCCTGCCGTCCACATGGACCGACCCTGACAAGAAGTCTCTCCACATCATGCAATCCAGGCTGAGCCAGCCACTGCTTCTCAAAACCAAACACCTAGTGAACTGTGTGGAGTACATGTTATTTCACATACACATACAATTAGAATAATAACTAATTACACAGTACGTGTAGTGGTGTGGTCCTAGAACCTCGTTTTTCTTTTAAGATTATTTGTCAGAAAGAGAGAGAGAACATGAGCAAGGGAAGCAGCAGAGGGAGAGGGAGAAGCAGACTCCCCGCGGAGCAGGGAACCCGATGTGGGATTCGACCCCAGGACCCCGAGATCATGACCTGAGCCGAAGGTAGATGCCCAACCTACTGAGCCAGCCAGGCGCCCCATTTTAAAACGTCTTAATAAACATTTTGTAAGTGGAACAAATGGAAGAGGCTGAAGACTATTTTAGGACTTAAATGTTGCTGTGAGGTCGTCAGCAGATATCACACACATTACCTGGAAAGGACACAAGTCCTCACAACAAAAACTCTGGTTCAGTCAGTTGAAAAGTCTCCTTTATGAACTTTTACAACTCAACAATACAGACATATCACCCAACTAAAGAACGGTATAGGATCTGAATAGACATGTTCCAAAAGCAGACATGCAAATAAATGGCCAATAAGCACATGAAAAGGTGCTCAACATCACTAGTTATTAGGGAAATGAAAATCCAAACCAGAGAGATGCCTCTTAACACCCACCAGGAGGGCTATCTTAGTAACAGCTTATAAACTATTATTACTTACTAAACACACAGAAAATGACAAGTGTTGCTGAGGACAGGGACACTGCCAGGAGAATGGAGGTGCGGCTGCTATGGGAGTTTGTCAAAAGGGTAAACACAGAGTCACATTCGACTCGGCAACTCTACCCCTAGGTACACACCCAAAAGAACTCAAAGCACACGTCCGCACAAACACTTGTACGTGTAAATGTCCACAGCAGCGTGACTCGGGATAGTCAAAAGGTGTCCACAAGCAGATGGACAAACGCAGTGTGTCCGTCCAATGGAATTCACCCAGCTGTAGAGGGACTCAAATACTGGTCCGTGCACGGCACGCAGGCACAGGAACCAACCTCTGAAGCGCGATGCTGGGCAAGATGGGTCAGGCACACGGGCCACACCACTCCCGCTCCCCGTGTCATCCCATCATGTGAATCCCACCTCCACTCCATTCCACACCAGCAAGCAAGCCCTTGACGTTTGAGGCAGGGGTACCCAGAAGCCATCGTGAACGCCCAATTCAAGACCACTGCCGTGACATACGGGTTCCTGATGGAATGAAGTCAAGTGAGCAGAAGCGGCCACTCCCCTCCAGTCTGCTACTAACCCCCTAGATCAGCACTTTCTCATCTGGCTGGAGCCGGATTTGACAACCCTTCCCCGTCACATATGGCGAGCATACGGTGGGCTCCTCACAGCCTCCCCCAGATTCTGCACCCCACTGCCTCCTGCTCCGTAGCTTCCACTTTCCCGGAGCCCGCACTTCCTCAGACTTCACTTCCCTCCCTGGCACGGCCTGCAGAGCTGTCTGCACGTCGCTCAGTCCCGGGGCCGCCGGGTGAACTCGGGAAGCCGGCACTGCGCGGATCTGGAGCGTCAGACGCACAGCGCCTGGGCCTCATTTGCAATTTGTCACACACGGAGATAGCTTTCTCGTTAAAAAAGAACGTGAAGATGAGAGACCAGATCCTTGATGGGCTTGTTAAGGACAGAGTTAAGCCCCGTTTCTCTGTAGAAACACGACACTTCACGTAGGCCCGAGCGCAGGCCGGGCGGGCAGCGGGGTCGCCGGGCAGAGCTCTGCAGCCGCGCTGGCCTTCCCCACCTCCCGAGCCAACTCTGTCCCTGGTCTCCTTCTCCTGTGAACCCTCCTTTCACACTTACAAACCCGGCGCAGCGGTTTGGCGCCTGCCTTTGGCCCAGGGCGCAATCCTGGAGACCCGGGATCAAATCCCACGTCAGGCTCCCGGTGCATGGAGCCTGCTTCTCCCTCTGCCTATGTCTCTGCCTCTGCCTCTCTCTCTCTCTCTCTCTCTCTCTCTGTGACTATCATAAATAATAAATAAAAGAAAAAAAATTAAAAAAAAAAAAAAACAAACCCTAACTTTTTGCAGTAAGCTCTCCACATTCCATTTCTAGGAAACAACATGGCAACAATTCAGCAAGTGTTCCTCCCACGGATCCCAGGCCACAACACCCCCGCACACTCCCGCACGATGCCAGCGAGGAGGCGCCCGCGCTGGGAAGTGCCTCCTGCCTGCCCGCGGAAGGCGAGGCGCGGGGGCTGCCAGTGACCGCCGCCGCAGGGACACCTGACCGATCTGTGCTGGGCGGTGCCCCGCTCAAAACCACGGGGGCCCAAATCCCATCGGGAGTGTCACACAGCCATGCCAGCTGCCCCATGTCACCCGGGGCCCACACCGCGGTGGCACCATGCAGGGTGATCCTCACGGACCGCCGCAGACAGCCAGGGGCCTAGCTATGCGAGGCTGCTGTGCCTCCAGATGGGCTGCAGCATCACCTGCTTCTTCTTTAGTGCATTTGTGGTTTTGTAAAGAATTCACCAGTGGTGCCTGGAAGTTGAGTGATGGCCGAGGGCCACCGCTGCCTCTCTGCTTCGATGGAACGTGATGGCAGGCAGGGTTAGCAGGAAGAAGCTGGGTATAAACTGGTTTTGGGGAGGGGACAGGAGGTGTGTGGGTAGGGCTGCCCAGGAGCACAGATCAGAATTCTCCCCGAACACAGTGCATGGAGCAGCTGTCGGGCGAGCAGTGAGAACGGGGTGAGCATGAAGTGCAGGGACGTGCTCAAAGCCGAAGCAAAAATATAACTGATGTGTCTGTCACAGGTACAAGTCTCAGCATTCTGGGGGGGAAGCAGTTAAGTCACCGTCAAAACACAACTGTTAACCCCAAGAGGACTGGAAGGCTTTGCCTACCCTGTCATACAAATTTAACCAGGACCTGGTACAAGTGCTTCACACCAGACCTGAGCCACATAAAGTGTGAGCCATCTCCCCGGTTCCTACTTGGGCTGTGCGCCCTCGCTTGCAAAGTGTCACAGAACACGAGGTGCAGAAAGCCCCAGCTTAGGACCCACAGAAAAGGAAGCCCGGCTGGTGGAGGAAGAAGAGGGGGAGCCAGCTGGCCTGGGGCAGCAGGATTGGATGATGATGTGAGTGGGGTGTCAGCGACGACAGCTCCCTGCCTTACAGGGCCATTCTCACCCGCTGCGCCACATCAGTTTGGGACTAAAGTCACCGTGTGACTGGCCCAACAGGAGCCACTACAACAAACAGTCCCCATCGGCCTCGTCCACAAATCTGTCCAGAGCAGCTCCCAGGTGGGGCACACAGACCCACAGCAAAGCTGGCTGCCCCCTCAATAATCCACATCCAACTCTGAGAACCCCAAGTCAAGGTGGAAACCACTCACTCACAAGTCTTCACTGCGTCCTGCATAAAGCTCACTGGGGGCTTCAGGCACCAGAGCTGTCAGCGTTAACACGCCGCTCTCCTCTACTCCCCCCAGAGGAACCACCGCAGCCTGAGGCTCCCGGGCGCCGTGACCAGCCCCAGGAAGGAGACCGCAGGCCAGGGCGCGAGTCACCAGCAGGGCGGTGGGCTACAGGGCCCTTCCCTTAGCACCCAGGGGCTCAAACGTCTGGCAGCGCATTAAACGGGCCACTGGATGCTCTGTCCCTGAGATGAAGGTCAAGCCATCAGCCCCACCCCAGGGAAGAGGTGAGGAGCTATCCCACCCACATCCCCACCAAAACCTAAGTGCTGGGGTTGGCAGACAACACCCGGGCCTGAGGCCTGCGGGACAACCCGTGAATGCCCCCAACATGAACGAAGCTGTCTGCTGGCCTTCGCCCCCTCACACCAAACAGTGCAGTCATTGGGGCTGTCTGTTCAAGCTCGCTCTCTGAGGCACACGAGCAACTCCATGAGCAAAACCAAAGGAAAGGCCTTTGTCGCCTAAATTCAAATGCAACAATGATTTCCACGTAGCTGGTGACCAAGTGATGGAGCCCTGCTTTGTCCCAGACAGACTTCTCACCCCACACACACTCTGCCGGGTGGGAAGCACTGCAAGAGCACGTTCTGTCTAACAGGTAAACTGACTTCCATTCCTCAACCGCACATCGGTGGTGACAACCAGGGGGAGCATGGTGACCCAAAGGATAGGAGGGAACGCATGGCCCACACGCCGCCCCAGGAAGTGTACCCACAGACCTGGCTCCCAGAGAAGGAGCTCCTCCCACAAGCAAGGCTTGTTCTAGGGAAGGTCCAGAGGGCATGTGTCATCGTTCCCCCGCCCCGTGCACACACGCAGACTGCTAGGTTACTGCTACAAAATGCACTCAGGAGCCAGGGATCACTTCAGACACTGCCGACAGTGGCATCCTCGCCAAGCCCCTTTGCCTACCTTAGTGAGCTACACACACCTCCATTTGCTCTCAGGCCCCCCAGGAGGGCAGACAGTTCCTCAAGGAAAGGAGCTTTGGTCTGCAGCACTCTGGGGAGAGAGCAACAGGGCGAGACCTTCGTTTGCAGCCTCCCTTCCGTTCTGGCCCATTACACCCCGCGCTGACCTGCCAGAGGCCCCTCCTTGTTAGGAAAGGCCTCGGACACATGCATTCTTCACTGGACCTGCTCCACTTTGTAATCCCCACTCCTATCGCCCAGTCACACACCCAGCTGGGACTTCCGGGGCCAGCAGTGAGGGCTGTCTATCTGCAGGACTGTCAGCTGGAACAACAGTTGGCATTCTTCCTTCAATCTCCTGCAGAACACAGATTTATGTACCTACGAGGTACTAAGGCAGAGCCTTAAATTTAATCAAAAGAAAAATTTCACTGGTGGCAAACTGATAAATTATTTAGACAAGGGTTCAATCGGCCTAGAGAGGAAATCCAGGCCTGGTAGTCTGGCAGCCTCAGGGAAAAAAATATCACCATCACAGCTTCTCTAAATTCCTTCCTGACCCCAAATCACTTTTATCAAAATGTTTAATCCTGAATAGTTAAAGCTAGAAAGGCAAAAAAAAAAAAAGGCAAAGAGGAGAGAGCCTAAGGAAGAATGTCAACTCTCCGAGGCACGAGGTGGGCAGGTTTCCCGCGGTCGGTTCTGAGCTCCTCCTGGGTAGCACTGGGGTAGCAGGGTCCCACATGTCCCACCCACAGCCACACAGAGGCATGCAAACACTAATGAATATGACCTTATTTCCAGCTGTTCCACCTTTCTGAGTCTCACAGTACAGGAGGAAAAAAAGACCGGATTAGGGACATCTGGTCCCTAATAATACTCCCGTCTTTTTTTTTTTTTTTTTTTTAATTTTTTTTTATTTGATAGTCACACACAGAGAGAGAGAGAGAGAGGCAGAGACACAGGCAGAGGGAGAAGCAGGCTCCATGCACCGGGAGCCCGACGTGGGATTCGATCCCGGGTCTCCAGGATCACGCCCTGGGCCAAAGGCAGGCGCCAAACTGCTGCGCCACCCAGGGATCCCCACTCCCGTCGTTTTATTGCAGATGGCACATCGGCTCTATCAGGGCCTTGCAGAGCGCAATAAAATGGGGTGAGTTTAGCTCTGCAATGTTTCAAAGGACCCTGATTTACAGTAAGGAACAGGCTGCCTT
Source organism: Canis lupus familiaris (assembly GCF_011100685.1). Classification (NCBI taxonomy): domain Eukaryota; kingdom Metazoa; phylum Chordata; class Mammalia; order Carnivora; family Canidae; genus Canis; species Canis lupus. The sequence goes on from NC_049230.1 coordinate 2,099,618, forward strand.
CCACACAACCATCTGAGGTTGGTAATTGTCTCATGTTTTGTGCAAACTCTATGAGGCCAGGTGCAGCTGGCCTCCCTCCCTCTCTTGTAACCCACAGGAGCTCACAGAGAGCAGGGGGAAGCATGCCACTTGCACCGGAGCACTGTTACTGCCCCACGACTGTCACCAGTGAGCCACTGAGCGCTCCTGCCACTGCCCTTACCTTAGGCTCGTTTCTGAACAGGTGGATCCCACTGACAGTTGGAAGCAGCAAAATTTCAAACCTTTTCATCGTACTTAAAAAGGAATGCCATCGTCTTGACGTTCAAAACAGAAAATACTAAGTATTCACTGCTGTGGTTCCATGTCTTGATGGAAATGCAGGCAAAAGAGCCCCTCCACTGGTGTGAATGGCTCCTTCTAGGGTACAGCTGGCACTTCGTTCCGATCCCTCTCTACAAACCAGCCCCGATGGGGTCCTACTGGCACCGGTGCACCCACACCTTTTCTGAAGCACCCTACAATCTAGAAACATGACCTTGCAGATCCATTCTTGAAATCCCACTGACTCGAAGCTCGTTGCTTAGACTAAGAGCCAGCCGCCTGGAGGACGGCACCCTCTGTGCCACTGCCAGCCTCCTGCAGACACCTTCCTGCCACCTGAGAGGGTAACTTCTCAACCCCATGCCAATTCTACTGTCATTTTTGGATCTGTCATCATTTCCCTCTCTGTAAATGCTGCCTGCCTTACATGGTAATGCCTCTTCCAGATGCCATGGGAGAGATCTGCTCTTAGACAGAAATTTAGATTAAAAATAATAATAGATCCTACTTTCGAAGATTCTATGTACTGCCAACTAGTGTGAACTAGCTGATGCCTACCAAGCTAAACTAATAATAAAGCTAGCAGTAAATCGACTCTTAGCACTCCCCCAAAATTGTAAATCACACCAAAAGGAATAAACATACAATATCTTGAAATATTAAGCCCATATTCTCAAAGACCAGCTCTTTTTATGTAATATTTCTTTAAGAGGAAGAAAGTAATTAAAACAGCAGAGCATGTGCCGTGGAGAACACAGTTGGAAGATCTGAATTTATCTGCTTGCCTTCTCTTTTAAATAAATGAATCCAGCAAAAACCCAAAGCATTAAGTCAAACCCAGGAGATGGTCAGATGTAGGTAAGTCAGAAAGGCGTTCTTTTAAATTTAAACACTGCTGGTTCTCCACCTTCTAGATGCCAGTGACGTCAAGTCTTCCAACAGACATTACCTGTGTGTTGTCACATGTGCCCTGAAAACCTGTCTGCACTGCACGCACCCATCAGCACCTGGGTGGTATCACTGAGATCCTGGAGTGCCTTCAAAGTCCCTAAAGAAGCGATTTCCTACTGACAATAGTAGGCATTTTGACTGTCTCTAAAGGGATACACTGTGGAAATATCTCTCTGTGCCTCATCCAAGGCCCAAAGGCACTGTGCTCTCACAAGAAAGGCTCCTGAGTTTTATATAACCATCAAGAGGTAATAAATCTAACAGAGGAAAAAGCAAAGCCCCTAGGCATAGATCAGAATCACCACTAAGAAACTGCCTTCTGAAGAATAGGAGTCTGTGGTTATTGACTCTACAAGTTAGTCTCTGCCGCCTCTCAACACATGGGGGACAGAGTCTCCACCACCTAGTAATCCCACAACCGTGGGCAGCAGCAGAATTGACCTGCGGGCACTGTGACAGGCAACAATGGACTCATTTCTGGCTGTTCTCTTAAAATGTAAATAACATACAAAGAATCCCTAATTCCAGATCACGGGGACAAACAGTCCACAGATGAAATCCCAGGCAGGCAGAGTTCACGCCCCTAAGCCACTTGCTTCCATGAGGTAGACACCCAAAAAGGAAGGGAAGAAGACCGCAAAGGCTTAAGCAAGGCCACCGGCCACCCACCTCGTGCGTGGCCGCACCCTACAGAGAATTCCAGAGCCAGCCCACCATACAAAGCTGAATGGAAAGGCAGCTCCATAAACACCCCAAAGTTCTAATCTTCTGCTACAATTATTACATCTTCAAACGGGCTCAAGAGCAAGGCTAGAGGAAGTGGGTCTTGGAGTGGTTCACGAGAAAACTCAAGATCTTAAAAGGCAATTTGACACAGTTACCATATTCCATGCCACTGTTAAAAAAAAAAAAAAAAAAAAACAAACAAACAAAAAAAAAACCACGAAATTGTAAGACATCAGGACATCAGTAACAAAAGGCACAGTAATTGGTGACTGGCTCCCTAAAAAGAAACTCACCTTTTGAATCAAAGACAAGGCATATAAGAGCTGTCATCTTTTCAATACTGAGTGCTTTTTTCTCAACTGTTTGAAAACTGAAGACAGAAGGAATAGCTCTAACTAGGTAGGTTACGGGAAAGTTACTGAAAATACATTTCCTGTGCAAAAGAAAAACCATGATTTAAGAGTAACATGAGAAATGCTTTTCAGTGTCTCAAGGTTGTGGGGGCAAAACTCAGGCCAAATGAGTAAGAGACCGTCCAGCCCAGGGCTCCCACCAGTGTCCAACCACCTTCATTCAAGAAGCACATCCACGAGCCCAGGAGGGAGGGTGCAGTGAGGACTGGCCTGCCACCAAGGGACATGAACTGGGGGTCCGTAAAAAGCTCTCGCTTGGATTCAAATGCTGTTTGAAACCAAGGAATTGAAGCTTCCCTGTAAGAAAGAAAGAGAAAAGCAAAGAAAGAGCGCTTACCCTTGGCTGCCAGTTCTCGTACTGCTTCTGCAAATTCGCACCGATGGTTTCCAGAGCTTTCTGAGGCCCCATCGACAGAGGATCTGAAGAAGTAATAAAAAGCAGAAAGTTCGTTATTCGTGTATTTCCTCTGCTGCTGAGCCTCTCATGGTTTCCTCTTCTGTCACTCACTTCAGAGTCACCTTGGACTGAGGAAGATACAACTGGGGTTCTTCTGTGTTTAACCAGATGTTGGAAACTGCTATGCCCCCAAACAGGCCACACCTGTTCACCTTGCTAGAGAGAAGTGGTTTTATTTGCGTTGCTGGCCATGTGAAAGTTGCCCACCTCCCTGTGCTCACCAGTCAGCCTCACAGTCACCCTGCACACCCACTGCCCCACTCCTGTGCGCCTGGACCAAGGTGGCCCATGGGCCAGAGGTGGGCCTCTGGGAAATGGCAGGGGGGGGGGGGTGCCCACAGCGAGAACTGCATGGCACTTCCCTCAGCAGACTCAGGAGGAAGATGGAAAGACAAAGGCCATGTGCTCTAAGTTAACTTCCCTCTGAGCTGGTTCATCAACAAAAACCACTTTTATAAGCACATCCATGTGTTTGTGGCTTACCCTCCCATTTTGGGAGGGCTTCTAGGGCAAATAACTCTAACCAGTAATTCCTCAAACTTACTTGGTCTGGAGACATCTCTGCAATCTTTAAAATTATGAAGAACCCCAAACAACTTTTAAGTGGTTGTATCTCTTGGTATTTGCTGTATCCAAGATGAGAAATTTTAAATATATTTCTTTATTCATTCATTTAAAAGTAATAAGCCCATTACATTTGAACATAAATATTATGAAAAATCACTGTTTTACAAAAAAAAAAAAAATCAATGAGAATAGTAGCATTCTACCTTTTTTTGCAAATGCCTCTAACACCTGGTTTAACACATCACAGCTGGACTCTCCTAACTGCACCTGCATTCATCTGTTACAAAATGTGGTTCTGGCTGACAGAGGAGCAAAACCCCACCTCACACACAGACATCACTGGAAACGAGAGGCCACTTGAAATAGCTTTTGAGACAGTCGTAGCTATCTTCTTTGATGCTACACCAAAACTCGACACGTGGTAGCTTCCTAAAGACTATCGGCAATGTAGAGTCTGAAGCCACAGCAATGAACCTGTACTCCATGGCATTAAAATCCACTGGTCCATCGTGCACTTTGAACGGATCCTCTACCCAAGGATGACTCTGTGTCGTCATCACTGGTCATTTGTAAAATATTGGCACGCTAAGCTCTGTGCATCTTCTGTATGTCATTCTCCAATATCTCAAATTTAATCACCAGCAACAAACACTTCCAGTTGTTTTCCTTAAATGCCAGTTCACTTTGTTCTTTTCCAGAAAACACCTGCCCAAAGTCCGTCAGCTGCTCCTCCACGCAGAAAGGATGTTCCATGAAAAGAGCAGCTAGTTCAGCTTGGGACTCTCCCATCATGTGAAGCCCTCCCTCTCTGTGACCAGGAGGCGCCGCTCAGCGTCCCCCCTCATCGTGCCATCTACAGATGTGCGTCCAAAAGTTGACATCCATCTGTAACACTGGGTGTCGGTGCTGAGTCACAGCACAGAAACAATACCTTCCCTGCACTGTTTTCACTGTCCTTGTTGTCCACAAACTAACACTATTTCTGCCCCAGCCTCCCCAAAGTGTCCCTCTCAAATACTGCCTTCCATACAGTTACAGATAACAGCTTGTCTCCCCTCGTCTCCCCCACTCCCCGGCCATCCCCTAGCCAATCCCACTGCGGTGAGGATGTAGGACTGCTCTCTGTAGAAGTGGAATGGCTCCCAAGAAAAGAGCCTCAAGGGACCAGAGGACAATAACGTTCACATCATCGGAGTCTCACAATGAGAAAATTAAGTCCAGAGCTCAAAAGCAGTTGAAGATATAATGCCTGACAACTTCCCAAATTTGACAAGAAATGTAAGCTTACAGATTCAAGGTCAGTGAACCACAAACAGGATTAACCCAAGAAAATCTATATCCAGACACATCATAATCAAACTGTTAAAAACAAAAGACAAAAAAAAAAAAGTCCTAGAGAAAAATCGGTTCACAAAAGATCAGGAAGGGGAGAGTCTCTGGATTTCCCAACAATCCTGAAAGTTGGACAGAACAAAACAAATGTCCTATGAAAATAACATCTACCTGATATTCAAATCTGAAGGTAAAATAGAGGTCTTTTCCGACAAGCAGTCACAAAATCTGTCCTGTGTTCCTCTCCTTGAGAAATAAAGCACAAATAAGGCAGTGAAGGACCCAGGAAAAGAAAGAGAAACGACAAGATGTCCATGAACCAGATCCAGAGACAAAGCCAATCCAACAGGAGCTAGGGGGGGCATTTTTAAAAAACAAATAGATTATTTGAGCACTGGAATAATTATTGATAGCACTTGACAGATCTATTGGAATATAGGTTAGGAAAAAATAAAGGATGAACCTAAGTTTACAGAAAATTTAGCAAATAAAGGAACTGGCAACTGGCAATAAAGGAAGGACAGAGAAAAGAAACAGCTTTCTCTTAATACACTCTCCAGTACTGTATGAGTTTAAAGCTATATGCATGTATTATTTTGATTTTTTTTAAAGAAGTATAAAATTAAGTAACAGGATTTTAGAATTAGAAGGGACCTTTACCACTAGTGCGTCAAAGTCATGGAGGACTTTTTACCATACAGACGCCAGGCCCTACACCCAGGAGAGTCCAATTCAATAGCTTCAGAAGAGCCCAGTCAGCTAATGAGCAGCTCTGGCTGAGGAAAACCTAATGAAAATTGGGTTATAATTAACTTATCTGGAAGAAGTATGGTAAATTTGTTTCAATCCGTAACTAAAGAAATTAGATGTTCATCTTCATCTCTCTTTGTTCTGGTAGGAACCAAGTGCTAAGGTCTCAAAAGAATTATAATCACCCCAATCAACTGTGCTATAATCTAAGTCACAGGACTGGCAAGAGACAAGAATAAATCAGAATCTGGAAAATAAAAATTCAGGGCTACGGCGAAGCATAAACAAAGCAAAGGAAAGCAGAAAACATCAACAAACAGAAACCATTCAAACAGCCAGGCCTCGTGCAGGAGACTAGGAGAGCAAATGCAAGAGCTGGTGTGAAAGCATCCAGGGCATCTGTCCACACCTGCGGCACCCACATGGTCAGTGTTATGGCTGGAATCTACGCTTAAGAGAATGGAAATGGTTTCCTGTGTAAAAAGATAAAAGGCCAGTCCAGGAACCACACTGCTCAGCACCAGCTACTAGGCGTGCCCTCGGAAGAACCACAGCAGAGGGAAGAGGGAGTGCCACAGGTCCCCAAGTCAGGGAGGAAAGCCCAGGCCCTCCAGCCCCACACCATCCTCTCCCATGTTCCAAAGAGGGCATGCCGACCGTCTGCCAGAGCTGGAGGGCTGCTGCCACGCCACCCTGAGCACCCCGTGGCCGGTCCAGCAGCCCCTCACTAGACGTGGCCGCCTGACAGCAGCACCCCTCTTCCTTCCCTGCTCTGGATCCAAATCCCTGCCTTCCCAGGGAAGCGGGGGGGGGGGGGGGGGGGGGGGGGGGGGGCGCGGCAGCCTCTGGCCACTCATCAGCCCGGGATCAACCCAGCGGCGCTGTCACATCCTGTCTACTGCGAACCCCTGTGGCCAATTAACTGCCTGGTTTCCTCCCAAAGGTACCATAGAGAGTGGGGCAGGGAGACGGGAGCGGGAACAGGCACAGGGGAAAGAAGAGGACGAGGGAAGTGGTGCATTTCCGACCACGCTCACTACAGTAAGCTAACTTGTGAAATCAACTAAACCAAGTTCCTGGTGGGCGGTGCTGACGCTCTAACCCACCTGATGAGGGTCAAGTGGACACAACGTAGGTCTGCGATCGGAGTGCTGTCTTAATAGACGCTTCTCCTCTAGGGCCCTCAGGGGTTTCTACTGAAGGAATGAAGTGGGTGGGCAGGTGGTGGAAGGAAGAAGGACAGTAAGTGACATCTGCATAAAATTTTAGCCTGGCATCAACCTCCCCGCAAGCTTTTCTGCATAAGCCTCCTGTATCTCATGATGCACAGAACTTCACGTTGATGGAACTGCAGCCACCTACCCCAGGGCAGAGGAGAGAAGCTGAAGTTCCAAGTGGTCAGGTGATCTCAAGGTCACAGGCTGGCGATAGTGCCAGCAGTCACCCAACCTGAAAATCTCCCCGTTCTCTCCACTCTTCCTTCAGAAGAGCCTGTGCGTCACCATCAACTACGAACATGCTGGTCACTATTGCTGCAGCACCTGGTGCAGGCACCTCCTCCTAGCTAGGTTCTGGAAGACTCTGAGCAGGGCAGAAGCCCAAGGTGCAGGGCTCTGCTGACCCGGTGAGCTCTTCACTCACCTGAAGATGAGCACAGGTGAGCCCTTTTAAAGCAATTCTGTGATGTCACTCCTCCCTGGAAGAGCCTGCAGTGCCTGTGGTATGCTACCACTTGGTGAAAATAAGCAAGACTAACTTCAGCTGTCGGGGCACAGACCAGGGGCAGGGCTGGCTGAGAGGGGACGAGAGACATGGCTGGACTTGGGGGCTGCTGCTGAGGCTGTTTCTTGATCTGTAATGGGTCAGTCTGGGAATTAGCACACCTTTCCGTATATATGCTATCCTTCAGAAAAAACTTCAAATTTAAAAAAGACATGCAAGGGCAGCCCAGGTGGCTCAGCGGTTTAGCGCCGCCTTCAGCCCAGGGCCTGATTCTGGAGTCCTAGGATCGAGTCCCACATCGGGCTCCCTGCATGGCGCCTACTTCTCCCTCTGCCTGTGTCTGCCTCTCTCTCTGTGTCTCTCTCAGGAATGAATGAATGAATGAATGAATGAATGAATGAATGAAATCTTTAACAAAAAATAAATTAAAAAGACATGCAATGCGGTCCTGGATATCCGGGATCGAATCCCATGTCAGGCTCCCGGTGCATGGAGCCTGCTTCTCCCTCTGCCTGTGTCTCTGCCTCTCTCTCTCTCTCTCACTGTGTGCCTATCATAAATAAATAAAAGTTTAAAAAAAAAATTTAAAAGATATGCAAGAAGAGCTCCCAGGTGGCTCAGGTGGTGAAGAGTCTGCCTTCAGCTCAGGTCATGATCTCAGGGTCCTGGGATCAAGCGCCGCCTAGGGCTCCCTGCTCCATGAGGAGTCTTTCTCTCTGCACCCCCATCCCCGGCTTGTGCTCTTTCTCTGTCTCTCAAAATCTTTTTTAAAAACAAAAATTAAAAAACACACAAGGCTCACTCCTCAAAGAACGTCTGTACTTCTTTGTAGGTTGTATTTATGTGGACATTTTCATAGGTATCTGTTAATTGACTTACTGGCTGAGTACTGCCTCCTGAATCAAGTACAAATTTCTCTGTATGGCCTTCAAGGACTGTGCCACTAATTAGTTGTTTAACCTTGAGCAGCTAATTTTGATTGAAAAAATAATCATGGCAAAGGGCCACTTTGAAATCAGAAGTGGTTTTTAATGGCTCTGTACTGTGTCAGCCATAATACCCACACGCATTTTACCATTAGAAGCGTCTTTGGTGGGAGGCACCTCCCCTGAGGCGAGGGCGGAGCAGGGAGCGCTGGCAGTAAGGCTCTGGCTCCTGCCGGGCGTGGCCCTCCCAGTGCCCGAGGTCCCAGGACAGGAACCATCATCCTACTGGAGCCTTGTCTACACTGCAGCCTGGTCCTAACCACTCAGACTCACTCACCCACACACGCACAGCCGCAAAATAGATGAAGCGGCTCTGTCTCCTGTCACGCAAGCACCAGGGGCTGAGAGGAGTTTCCAGAGCTGAGGGCATGGCTGGGATGGCGGTGGCTCGCACAAGGCACTCTGCACATGGTGGGAGTCCGAGCGGCTACACCTCCTCAAGGAGACAAGGAGATACTGCTCAGTGAGGCCAGCGTGACTGGCACAGAAAACAGGGTCTCAGCTGAAGGCCCCGTGGGTGCCCCTGACACCCGACGCCCGGGGGGCCCAGCCTGTGCCCCAGGGCTCAGCCCCCATAGCTGGGCCCTTCTCTCTCCGCACGGCCTGTCCTGAGTCGTCCACCCGCAGCATCTTCTGAGCTCCTGGCCGCTCAGGGTGGGCCGTGTCACCAGCCCCAGCCCCGAGGCCCGAGGCCGGGCTGGGCAAGCCTGAGGGCACGCGAAGGTGTTGGCTCTCATCAGCCTGAGTCTGACACCCACGGCGGGGACATGGAGGGCTTTTCTCTGAGGAGAGGATAACACAGCTAGGTGCCTCCCAAATACTCCCTTAGGATACGGGGCTCCAGCATTCTCCCCTCTTATGATAACGGCTGCCATTGACAGCACATGAACAATCTCTCCGCTCAGCGAGGGCTCCTCCTGTTGGGCATTCAGCTCCTCTATACCTGCTTTCAAACACAGAGATTTCTCCAAGACGTATGGGCACTCGCTGCTCTTAGCGCGGTTGTTTTTAGTATTACGCTGTAGCATTTAATGTCAGGCCATAAAACAAAACAGCCTCTCCCCTGCTTCTCTGAGAAGAGCTGAGTGTCACTTCCATGAAATAAAACAGCATCTTATTATGTGGCGGAGTGGAGGGGCAGGGGTGGGGAAGGAGGTGTTGACAGCCAGCCGTGCCGGGCCCGGAAATCCCAGTGAGCTGTAAGGGCCCCTGCGCCAGAGCCTTCCCTGCGCCGGGGAGGGGGCCTGCGGGTGCTTCAGAGCTGCACAATGAACCTTCTACTTGTTTATTCTGGCAACAACGATTCCTGTCACCATCAGAAAACCTTAAGGGGCCACTTCCCGAACACAGACAGGTCCAATCCCTGAGCCTCTGGAAGCAGGTGTCTCTCCTATGTGTGCCGGAAGCACGTGCCCGGGGACGCCAACACAGACTGGAAAGTAAGAGTCTGCCCCTTTGTCAAGCTACCCGCACCCCTCGTTCCTGAGGTCAGAGCAATTTCAACTAGCACGGACCATCTCAGCTGGTTTGATGTGTGTCTGCAGCCAAAAAGCCATCAACCTGCAATGCATCCCACCCCTTGGCACATCATAGGCGTAAGGTAAAGCACAAGAGACTCTCAGGTTGTTACCTGACATGGTTAACATCTACTTTGTAAGATGAGAAGCATCTAGCAGTCTACTCTCAGACATCTGCTGGAGACCTCCAGCCCAACAGAGCAGCTGGCACATGTACTGATGGGTGCAGGCCCTGTTCCCGTCTCTCAGAGTGAGTGTACAGGGGCAGAAGAGAAGCAGACGCAAGGAAGCATTTCCAGTTCCCACTCAGCACTGGGGTAGGGAAACACAGGCATGCGGCTGCTGTTCCAGCTGCACACGGTCTCTGCACTGAGCCCTCCCAGTGAACCCCCTCTCCAACCAAGAGGTAGGTACCATCACTGCTCCATTTTGCAGATGAGAAAACTAAGGTCTCAAATCATGAAGTGACTTGCTGAAGTGAAGAGCTGAAAGGAATAAAGCTGGGGCCTTGATGAATGCAAAACCTTTGGATCTCTGGTGATGGAGTACATACCAAAACCACAGACCAAATATACTGTGGAGACGGGCTGCCTTCTAAACAGGAGCACCCTTTAAGCTAGTGGCCGCCCCAGCCCCTGCAGAAGTCTTCCTTGCGACTCCTTCCCTAGCCATGACATACGCCAGACATTTACATCTTAGAAAAGCCAGAACCAACCTATCCTCAGGCCTATGTGTCCTTGTGCTGCCAGCCAAGCCGCCCCACGGCCTTCACTGCCTGAACCACTCATCACAAGCAGCACCCCTCCCCGCACACTCAGGGCCCTGGATCTGCTCCTCTTCCCCTGGGAAGCTGCTCTCCTCCCAACACCCAGAAGCACTGGCCTTCTGCAAAATGTAACCCCACTCATCTCCACGGCTGGGCCCCAACTCTCAGTCCTGGCTGCCACATTATCATTGTGCCTGCAACCTACAGCACTTGCTGAAAACGCTAACCCTCTTCCTGAGCAAGCCTAGAGCCCGAGGTGGGGCGGGCGAGGCCGCAGCTAGGGGATGAGGGGTGGCTCCGAGGGAGCAGCCCAGTCGTGGCAGGGCATCTCCGTGGAGGGGTTGGGCACCTGGCAGGGAGGAGGGCAGATACCTGAGGGGGAACAGCAGGATAAAGGAGTGTGAGAAGGGTGCAGACAGCAGGGTGAGAAGCTGCCTCACACAGCAGCAAGGATACCTGGAAACCACATTAAGGCTGTTGGAAAGGGAGTCACCAACATGGAAAAATCCTGTTGGGTTGGAAGGGAGGCGGTTCTTAACCTGTGCAGACGTGACCGTGTGCACACGGAGACACACATGCACATACATGCATCTAGGAGAGGGGAGCAATAGGACCCCGGTTCCCACGAGAACACGGGCACCCAGATCGCAGTTTCTCATCTAGATGCCCCAGCCCGGGATGGGGCAGGAAGGACAAGCTGGAAGGAAGAGAGCAAGGGCCACATAAGCCAGTGGGAATGGGGCAGGCTGCCAATCAGGAAACAAGCAGTGCATCAAAATAAGCAACAACAACACTGGATTGTAACCCAGTGAATGAAAAAGAAATCCACGAGCTCACAGCAAATTCCCTCAAAGTCTGATGAGGAATACCCGCTTAGCAGTGATGCACCTCTTCCCAAAACTCGTCATTGCCTACAAAGGGGAAAGGGGACGTTCAGAGCGGAGAGTCCGGCAGCACCTGCTTCATCAAGCGGTAAGCAAGTTGCATAACCAGTGACGGGATAAATCTACTCATGTGCCACCTGACACATGTCGTGGGAGGAAGGCAGATCTCTGCCGTGACACTCCTGTCAAAGAGATACAACCAAAATTTAATCCTGAGGAAACATCGGGCGTTCTTCTAAGCTGAGCCTGTGATCCTCTGGGTGTCAGGGTCAGAAGGGTCAAGGAAAGCCTGAGGACCTGGTCCAGTTTGGATGGAACTAAATCCAGGGCAAGGCACGATGTGGAGCCAGGTCCCTGTGCCACAAGGGCATCCTGGGACAGGTGGTGCACCTGGATGTGGTCTGAGGCTTATGGGGGTGGCAGAGTGCCCACGTTCACCCCTGGCGGTGATGGCCACGCTGGGATTATGCCCGTGGAAATCACAGTAACTCACTGGTGATGGAGCTTCACCACAGGAGCTTACTCTCCTGTGAAGCAGGAAAAACGCTGCTTAGCTCTGTGCTAGCAAGTTTGGGATTTTTTTTTTCCAAGATAAAAATTGGAATATGCACTGCTAGATACCACTGCAAATTTGCCAAAATCAAATCTCCAGGATTCTTCTTTCTCTTATTCCATACTGTTGAAATCAGAAGGGCCAGCCCTACTCAACTTTTTAAATAGGAGCTAAATGCATATTTTTTAACTTAGAAGAGGTATATGTCCTTCTGAACTCAAAATCCACTGAAATGAGTACAGAATAGATTACATTCCTAAATTGCAGAGAAATTTTAAAAACACAATATAAAATATCTATTCAGTTCCTGGATTTTTCATGGCAAGAAGGAAGTAAGGAATTCCTTTCATTTTCACTGACATTGTCCCATAAACACCCATTAGAGACTGTGTGAGGACGGAGGAGAGCTCTTGTGATTCCTTGGGGGAGGAGGGGTACAGGAGAATGCCTAGAGAATCTAATAGAAACCAAGGATCCTCGCCTGGAAGGTGCAGTTCCATAGTTAGACACCACCACCCACACAATGCCAGAGGGTTCACCCATCCCCAGGAGCACACGCTGGGATCCAGGTTGAGAAGGCTTGTTCTAAAAACCTAATGTAAGAGTACTTAAAGAGGGAGAAAATAGAACACGATTGGTAAAATCCAGCTTGGACAAGGGGTAAATGAAGTGGAAACAGTCGGCGGTGGCTAATAAGAAGTCAATTTCACCGGCGGAGACGCCAGGATGTGGCACAGGGCCAGGAGGGCCTCTAGGGAAATCAGCCACGGGGCGGCTTCTCTGTCACTTGGCCGTGGGGGCCGAGAGGCCTGGGCTGCACGAGGGGAGGCGACGAGCAGAGACGCTCACCCGAAGACCCTGAGACACTGAGGCAGGCAAGCCAAGTGGGAAAAACAACACTGTTTCCAATTCAGCCTAGAATATAGGCGTTCCCCCCCCCCCCCCCATCCAAAAGTAGACCATTCCTCCAACACCTCTCCTAAGCCAATCACGGCTTCCTGCCAGCAAAAACCCTCTGGGGGTTCTTTCAGTTAGTAAAAAACAGGCGCTAACAGAGGTCTGCTAACAGAGGTCTCCAAGCAGCACAAAGCTGGCCTTCAAACAGCAGAGGAAATCTGTCATTTGCAATTTTTGTTATTTAAAGTAGATGAAGGGAATTTCTGCTTTTGCCAAGGGATGGAGAAAGCTGCGGGAGTGGGGGTGCTTTTGCCCCCAATCTTATCAAAGAGAGAAAAACAATCTACGACAGAAACAAAGAAAAACCCACACATCACTGTTAAATTATACCAAAGTTTAGAGAAGAAATAATAGCCAACTCGCTACCAACTCTTCTATGAAACAGAAACGATGGGACTGTTTCTCAACACATTTAATGAGGGCAGCATTATCTTGCTACCAAAACCAAACAAATATGTTACAAGAAAAGACAACCACAAACCCAAATCACCCATAAACACCGCTGAAAAAATTTCTTAACAAAATAATAGCCATCAAGTCCAGCAATATATTAAAAAAAGATAACACAAGTGGGGGTTATTACAGGCATTCAAGGTTGGCTTAATAACCAAAATTCACTCAGCATGATCTACTATTATCAACAAACTAAAAAGGAAAAGCCAGGTGATTATATCATAGATGCTGAGAGCACATTTTGTAAGATTCGGCACAGGTTCTTGACAAAAACAGTCAGCAGATGAAAAAACATCACGCTGAATGGTGAGAGCAGAGCGAGTGAAGGTCGTGCACCCCACCTGTCTCAACACTGCACCAGGAAGCACTGGGCACTCCGGGCATGCCTTCCTCAGGGAGAACCAAGACTCCTGGCAACACACACAGGAAACAGCCCGGAACTACTATCACATGCAAATTTAAAGAAGAAAATGCTATAATCCAATAATCACTACTTATTAATTTTCCTTGAAACACTCTGTGCAGGACAAATCATGACTTAAAGGTTCTAGACGTCCAAACAGAAACGAAACTCTCAGATTCACAAAAACCAGTGCCAGCCTCCAGCAGACTCAGCCTTGGTCAGTGGGGGGCAAGCCTGGCCCAGCCCAGAGCATACAGGGATGCTGCAGGCCACAGCCACGAGGCCATGACGGACGGAGGGGCCACACTTACCGATCCAGCACTCCAAACGTGCACAGGGGGTGGTCTTCACCACATCTGGAGGGTCCACGCCGACATTCAGGCACAAAACTAAGGCAACACTGACCGTCTTCATCTGGAAACACAACAGAAACAGCAACCATTTCAATATGCATCCCACTGACACACTCTTCCAGGCTCAGAGATGTCCCCAGAACACACGAAGCCCTGTCCCCACCACTGGCCTCTCCAACTGGCTTCCATTCACCCAGTACCTGTGCCGCCCCCATGGTGCCACACCAGTAACCTCCTTCCTGGAGGGGTTTTGAAGTAAAGTGGACAGAAGGGAAGAGGTCCATGTTAGGGAGGCTTCCACAGGCTTCCTTTATGATACATTTCCAGAAACAGAATTATTTGACTAAAAAATATTAAGGCACTTGCTACATTCTGCCAAAATCCTCTGCAAAAATTGTGTACAAACTTACACTCTGACCAGGTTATGCTACTCTCATTATTTGAAGTCATTAATGATTTGATGAGAGAAAAACTGCCATATTGATTCAGTTACCATTCTTTCAGTATTAGTAACACTGGGTATTTCTTCAAATGTGTATTCACTGTTTGTAAATTTTATGTTCTGTGGATTTCCTATTCATGCCTATATACCACTACACCGGCATTGGTGACTAATTCTGATTGATTTCATGTACTCTTTACATACTCAAGACTGCATCCACATTATTTGTTGCAAAGATTCCCCTAGTCTGGCATTTACCATCTGATTCATTTCCTGCTTCTTGACGCACAAAACCTTGGTTCTATCATCTGGTACAGCTTCCTGCACACCTGTTCCTTCTCCAGCCACCTAGTATGGGGAATGTCAGTCCTATCTACGTAGCGGCTCAAGCCAGAAACCTGGAGCTCATCCTTCAAACATTTACTGAGCATCTACTAGGTGCCGATCACTATTTTTAGGTGGTGAGGAGACATCAGTAAATCAAAGAAACAAAGATCTCAGTGGGGGGAGGGGGTGGGATGGGGATATACTTCAAACAGGTGAGAGGACTCTGGGCTGAGTTACCAGCCTGGACCCTTCCCCTGTTCCTGAACGCCAGAGCCCACCCCTGACTCCTCGCCCCATCTGTTTTATTCTGTCTCCTAAATGCCTTCTGGGCCTGTCCCCTTGGCTATCCCCGCTCCTGACCATACAGCCACTCCCCCACTGCCCCATCCCCAGGGCAGGCTCCATGCTGCAGCAGAAGCATACCTCTTCACACACATCTCCTCGCTGCCCTGTTCCGTCCGTCCTGAACCTTCAAGATTTAGGTTTGAACTGCTCAACATGCATCAAAATCTTGAAAGCCCAACTCCTGCTAAACACGCCACACGCCTGCCACGGCCCCATCCTCAGTGGCTCCAGGTCCTCAGCCCACTTGGCATGACCTCGGGGCCTCCCAGCCACAGCTCTCTCGGCCTGGAAGGCTGCCTCTCCCACTCCACCAACTCAGACTCACCTTTGCGGTTTCCGTGCAGACAGCCATTTCTCAGGGAGCTTGCCCCCAAACCCCGGCAGGCACAGCACTGCCACGCACCGTGCTCTCCCGCTGCCAGAGCTCTCGGACCTAGGCTCCCCAACCCACGATGAGAGGGGACCTACGTGGATGCCAACTCCCGGCGCACAGCAGAGCTCAGGCCCTCCGTACTCACTAAGGGCCCCGTGCATTTCTTCTGGTGTTTTGATATATTTTACGTGTAACCCTTCAAGTTACCTGGAGGTTGCTGTGGTATATGACACAAGGGGATTAATTCCTGTCTCAAAAAACTAGCCAATCGCACACCAATTCCCTGCTAAATAATCTCCCCCAAACTCAACAAGTTTGTATGACTCCTGTAACATATATAAATTTCCAGATAGACCAGATCCTACTTCAGGCTAACTGAATTTATCCCATCATCCCATCAACCAGTACTTCTGGCACCACGCTGATTTAAGTCATTTATTTTTACAACATCTCACAATGCTTGGGAGAGGAGGTTTCCTTCCTCACAATCTTTTTTAAGCTTTTACTTAGCTATATTTATATTCATCTCTTTTTTTCCCAAATTAATCAGTTCTTCAATTTTTTAATCCCATAGAGACTTTGACTAAAGTTGCATTAAACTGCATATTGATAACACTCAGTATTTTAAATTATTTTCTTTGATCTGATAATTCCACATTATGAGAATCTGTCAGAGAAAAATACCCCAAAAATAATAAAGGGGAAGTCTGTATGTATAAAGATTTCCTTCACAGCATTTTTTATTCTGAGTGCAAGTAGAAATGACTTAAATTTTAAGTGAATAAAGGAATGTTTAAGCACGCCATTATATTCTCCTAACAGAATAACACTTAAATTCTTATAATGTTAAATGAATAAAAATTGATCCAAAATACCAAAAAAAGCATATTAAACATATAGATTAATTTTGGCAAGTGATAACCTCCTAATACTTGATTTTTCCATATAGGAACACAGTATGTTTCTCCATTTATTCGAGTCTTCTTTTAATTTTTGTCAGTACTCCTTTCTTCGTTTTCTCCACTAAGAAGTCCTGCACGTTTCTTTTTGGATTATTCCTCAACACATCATGGATATTTGGGGGAAGTGTGCTTCTACACATGCACTCTCCCATCGTGTTTCTTACAGTAGCCACTGACACCTTTGCTGCCACTATGTTAAACTCCTTATTAAATGTCACTGCTCCTTGGTGGTCCCCTACAGGGCCTGTGAGTTGACAAAGATACCATGTACAAATAATGAGTCCATCCTGTCCTTTCCAACGGTTCATTCCTCTCCCGTTTCAGGTCTTAGGCATTGCCCACAACTTCCAAAATAGTATTGCTAATGAGTGCAGAACGTGGCAGTGGCGATCCTCACACTGGTTTTAATGAGCCGTCATGAGTGTTTCCTCATGAGGTGCGCGGGCGATGACAGCGAACACACATATCGCCCACCTTCCCAAAGTGCGTGTTAGCGCGTTTCCCAGTGATGGAAGATCTCCCAGTGGAAGTCCTGATGCACCTGTTTCCGATAACCGAAAGAAATCCAAAGAGGATTTTTACTTTTCCGAGAAAGGGCAAGAAGTGGAAAGGCGTGCAGAGTTGGTTCTGCAGGTAGCCAGCGTGGAGGCAGTGCCCCCCGAGCTGGGAGCGGGGGACCCCGGAGCTCCTTCCCTGGGGGCCACCCGAGACATCTCAAGTCCAGCCCCCAGGTTCTGAGCTGTGTCTGTCAGTGTGTGGGCTTTATCTCCATTTACTGTGTGCAGCACTAGCAAGATGTGTCCCTAAGGTATCAGAAGAGCCTGAGAGAGGTTATTTTTTGGGGTCTGGGGATGTTCAACATTTTTTTTTCCACATGAATTAATGGTAATTATTTCTCTCAGGAAAGATTTCATAGGAACATACTGCTTTTGGATAGCGGGGAAACTCGTGTAATCTTTATCACATCAAGAAAGGATTCCTGTGTTCAAAACAGAATTTAAAGTGTGGGGAGGGGAGAGTATTTAGTCTTAAAAAAAGCAGTCATTAATGATAAATCACTTTCTACAGGAGCTGCACGCCTGCTGCCAGAGACACACCGAAGAGAAGAACAGTGTCTTCCTGCAGACGTGTGCCAGCATCTCCTAGTTATGAACCATAAAAAACAAATGGTCCCTTTATCGTCAGGAGACAGGGCAGAAAATCAATCAGAAAATGGTAATAGTTATTGTTTTTCTTAGTCATTTTCCAATATTTAAGTGACCAGTATCAATAATCCCATACAGTTGATCAATTATCTTACAGCAAACTCAGTCTTGCAGGAGAAGCTGCTTCAAACTAGAAGTTCCATGGAAACATCTCGGTGGCCTTCCTTTGGTGAGTAATACTAATAGCTGTCCCATGACATTTTTAAAGCAAGGGGTTCTCCTTTGCTCTGACACCGGGTACCTAGGTCACCCTCCTGAGCGAGCTCCAAGCCGCCTGGCTCATCCCTGAGCCCGATGTGGGAAGCCCCCTGGAGAAAACCATCTATCTCTAGGGATCTGGTCGCATTTTCAAAAGGATTGCCTGCCCCTGCCAAAGTACAACGGGTCTCTGTAGTCTGACCCTGTCCTCAATCTGCGAGGGGACATGCTCCTAAACCATCAGGTTCCTTTCACAAAGTCCAGCTGAGGGAGTGACACTCAGCGGGCTAATTTAAGGAATGCTGACCCCTTGGGCTTCAGGTCTGGCCGGCGCCTCTGCACAGAGGGCATCCCCGCAGCCAGCCCCGTGCCCAGAGAGGACGGGGGGAGAGCCACTCCTCGGGGAACACGTGCTCAGTGAGCCCCCACGCTCCCCCTTGTGCCTCAGGGACTCAGGGCAGGCCTTATGCTCGGTCACATCTGACGTTTCTTTTTTTTTTCTTTTTTTTTCTTTTTTTTCTTTTAAAGATTTTATTTATTTATTCATGATAGTCACACACACAGAGAGAGAGAGAGAGAGAGGCAGAGACACAGGCAGAGGGAGGAGCAGGCTCCATGCAGGGAGCCCGACGTGGGATTCGATCCCGGGTCTCCAGGATCGCGCCCTGGGCCAAGGCAGGCGCCAAACCGCTGCACCACCCAGGGATCCCACATCTGACATTTCTGAGCAAGAGCCACCTCCACTTACTCAAGCTCACCCCCAAACAGGCAGGAGGTCAAGCAACATGAGCTCTCTGGCCATTCTAATCCTTTCCTAAAGGGTCCTGACCCAGATGCTCACATCCCCACCTGCTTTTCTAGCATACCTGCTTTTTCTTCTAACCCTCCCTGGGGTGAGGGAGGTGGTACAGGATGTGGCAGGGATGGGGCAGGGATGTGGCAGGGATGGGGCAGGGATGTGGCAGGGATGCGGCAGGGATGTGGCAGGGATGCGGCAGGGATGGGGCAAGGTGTCCGCACAGTACCCAGCAGCTCCAATCATGGTCCCACCTCTCCCTCCTCAACCAATGCTCCAAACACATTACATTCCCTCAACCTCTATGACCACACTTAATTGGCTTAAAAACACAATTCTCAGTCAAATTATCTCTGATTTAATTATAAAGTTATTATGTCTGAAGCTCTCCCAAGTGCTTAGAAATATAAATGGAAGCCCAACGATCACAGTTTAGTCCCTCGAAACACTAAAGAGCCCCAGGACCCCATGCCTGTCACCAAGCACAGGCTTCATCGCTTTCCAAGTGAGCAACAGGAGGGCACGGCCCTCAGTGTGATATTAGCTCCATTGTATTGGTGAAGACACTGAAGGAGGTCATCTGATTAGCCCTTGCTCATACAATATACACTGTTCCTACAACCTGAGTTACACCTTTTTAAGAAAACAAAAAAGGTCTCCAGGATATATTGACATGTGGATTAGAAAAATGTATCTGGCCTAACCAATTTAATTCCACCAGTGGGCAAAAGACATTACCAGTGAATATCCTTAAACCAATCAAATGTGTCTTGTGTTCCCTTGCAAATTTTAATAGCGTTGGCCTGATTCCAAATGTGGTAAGTTTTAAATTCTAAGCTATACCCCAAAGTGCCTTTTTGGTATTTTATTTTCATTTTTCACTCCAAAAATTCCAGATTAATGTCTTTTAATAACACAGTTACAGCATTAAGAGAATTTAAGGGCTATGAAATTTAATGTGCCAGAAACTGCGTAAGAGTATATAAAATAACCATTTTAGACTTCAAAACATTTGTTCTCCAGTGCAATATAATTGAAGAGGATAGTTCTATCCCCAGAGGTTAATTCTGAATTTGAAAAGAGTATCATTTTGAGAAGCTATCAAACATTAAGTGATCATTAAAAACATGTGACCTTGGACTTGTCAGTCAATTCCAATCACTCCTGAACAATGCTCCAACCCTTAAGGTGAGTGGGTATGGATGACTGCTCAGGGCCTGAGGACTTCTCCAATCCCGAGCTCTGGCTCCAGACCAGGGCTCTCCAGCAGCATCCCTACGGGCGGCACGGAGCATTCTGCCTTAAGGCTCTGAGCCCAGCCCAATGGCCTCAACCACAGCTTGGACATGAGTGGGAGCGGCGGGGGACAGTCCAGCAGGAGGGCCGGGCACTGCTGAAAAGTCTGGCCAGGGTCCTGTCATACCATCCTCTGGCACCAGGTGTGTTTCGAAATTCAAAGTGTTTCAGACTTACAAAAGGATAGTATGGTACGTAACTCAAATCTCACAGCATACACCCAAAAGCGTCTTTCTGCAACAACAGCCAGTATTGAAAACTATTAAAATTTCCACAGTGAAATGCACAAATATCCACTCTTCAGGGAATAAAGACTAGCAACAGCCTCAGCCCAGGTCACATCCGCTTTGCTGTAGTCGAGCTGTGAAAACCTCTCCAGTGTTCAGAGCTGGCTACCTTCAGAACTGCAGACGAGCACCTGCGGACCCAATCGCCACCCCGACTTGAAAACCCCTGTATCCCCAAGTGTGTGTCACCTCACTGATTAAAAATACATTAATGCCTGTCACCACGCAAAGAATTTGAAATAAAATCACAAGGGATGCCTTTGTTTCCTCCTACTTAACTGATTTGATAAACCATATATACTTTAAAAGATACAGTTGATCAAGTGGTACAATCAAATCTGAATATAAATTCACAGGCTTACACACAATGACACCCAAGCCGATGTGCAGAATGGAGAAAGTACATATGTGTTAAACTGGCCAATCACGGCTTCCCGCTCCCCATACTGAGAGCCTGGCTCACTCATCCTTCCCGACAAACACAAGCGTGCGTAAAGGAAAATAAACAGGAAGCGAGGCTGGGGTTTGCCACAACATCCACTATCCCCCGCCTGGCTGAGGCAAAGCCACCCAATTCCCAGCAGTGCTCGTTAAGATTCAGAGCATCAAGCAAAAACTTTGAGCAGAGTCGAAGCTACACAAATGCATAATTTATAAAGGAAGTCAGAAAGTAGAACACAGAGCAAACAGAGCAAGTACACCACGGGGGGGGGGGGGGGGGGGGGCGGGGGGGCAAGTCGAAAAAAAGGAAAAACAGGTTTGCCTCCTAACTCCCACCCCCAAAGCCTGCTAGAAAGAAGTGAACAGCAAACCTAGCAAGAAGCACATCAAATGGAATTTCTGTGCCCCAAACCTGCAACACAACACAATATCCTCATCGCCAGCCGCCCAGGAACCTGGCGATTCCCCATCTGCATATTCCTTTGTTCATTTCAGCGGGAACCCGAGCCAGCGAGGTTCTTAAATTTATGAGTCCGTTCCCTACCTTCAGCCAGAAAACTAATTTAGCTTTCAGCTCTCTTTTTTGAGGCTAAATTCTCTCTATAGTTCCCTGCATTTAAAACCTGCCTCCACTCCTATAAGGCAGGCTAATGAAAGGGAAGAGACAACGGGTAATTTTCCAACATGGAAAAATCAGAAAGTCTCGTTCTGGACCGTGTGTGCCAGAGCGCTCCTTTCCCACCTCTCCGACCCCCTCCTGACTGCCCGGCACGCTCACTTCCCACATCACAGGCCCTTGAGAAATTCAGGTCTCGGAAAATCAAATTAAAGAGCTGCACACAAAATAGGTTTATTATAGAGATCACAACTGCCTTAGACAAACTAAAGAAATCCCTTCCTGAAAGAGCTCTATACTGAATCTCTTTATGATCCCTTCGTGAAACAAGTCGTCTTGTTGGTGCCACCTCCACCAACCTGAGCATGGGGGCAGGGGTGTCTGTCAGCGACACGCCCCCCCCCCCCCCACCTCTGAGAAGCCACCTTCTCACACTAGAGAGCTGAGAGAGGGGCAAGAATGACTTTTTTGCCTTTTCTTCTAATACCGTATTGGGTGAAAGTTTAAAAAAAGAAATTTAATTACCAGTATCCTTATCTAACAACTGAAAATAAAAATACCTTGTCACAGAGGGATAATGTGAAAATATATATGCTCACAAATTAATTCTAAATAGTTCAACAATATAAACTCTAAATATGCTAAACTCAAATACTATGGAAGCCTACGGGTCAGGCTCAAAGGGCATAATTAAATGGCATATATTAAATGATGCCATCTGTTACATGATGGAACATTATAGTGCCTTTAAAAACATATTTTCAGGGGTGCCTGGCTGGCTCAGTTAAGCTTCCAACTCTTGGTTTTGGCTCAGATCATGATCTCAGGGTTCTGAGATGGAGTCCCACATCGGGCTCCAAGCTCAGCAGGGAGCCGGCTTAAGATTTTTCTCTCCCTAGACCCTCCCCCTCTTTAAAAATAAATAAATCTTTAAAAAAACAAACATATTTTCAGGTTTCACAAGTCTGTTGGTGGGCTCCACTGGTAAATGGGTAAACTCTGTAGTGTGTGAATTATATCTCAACAAAGCTATTTAAAAAGGATGTATTTTCAAGGACTGGTAAGTGGCAGGGGAGGCACCCAAACATAACATGAGTGAAAAGAGGAAGGTGCAAAACCACATCCACGTAATTATTATTCCAAGTGTGTAAACACATACATGCAGAGGACGCAGAATAAAAAACAAGTTGTCACAAGTGGTTTCCATCTCTGAGGAGTGGAAAGTGTGGACGATTCCTCTCTTCTTTGTATCTGGCCCTTCTGTGTATTTCCAAATTCTCCACCATAAACAAGTTATTTCTAGAAGCAAAGGGGAAAGTCAGCTATTATTACAATAGCCAAGGATTTCTTGTGTGTGTGCACGTGTGCATGCGTGTGTGTGTGTGTGTGTAATTTTTATTACATTCTGAAGAAAGAGAAAACAGCTTGTTGGGCTAGCTGAAGCTTAGACTAGTATCCAAGGCAACGAGCGCTCTGGGATCGTGAGAGGAAATGTAATGTAGGCCACAGTGAGCATGCTCACAAAGAGAGCCCCGTTCTCAGTCCCAAGCATTCCAACCACACCGAATATGGCCTCGTGATCCAGAAATACCTGCTCCTGGCAAAGCAAGTACAGCAAAGGGCTCCCATCTCTCTTTCCTCTACTCCTTCCCAGGTTAGAGCACACGATAAAGCCCACTGCTAAAATTTCTTTCTTGGGAATGAGATTTTCCTTCAATAAATGGATTGATTTCAAGTCTATTTAGAGAGTTCTTTTATTTGATAAGACACTGGGTCATTGCTTTTCCAATCCTAATGTAAATTAGAATCAGCATCATCACCATGGGAGCAAGTCATTCGTTCAGGACTAACTTTTCTTCCACTCTTCATTATCCAGCAGTATGATACCTGGGACACACATTTCATAAAAACAATCCCAAGGCAAACAAAACTACACAGAGCTCCCATGCTGGCTGAAGACATACACCTGAGGTGGCTGAACACCCTGATAACAGGCATTTCACAGTGCCAAAATCCAAGCATGCGAAGTGGGGCTATTTCCTTCTGCTCCCATCCCGCGTCCTGTTGGGCCGACATACCTGATGAAGCAGCTCTCACAGGTCCCGCAGCTCCACGTGGAGAGCATGGTGGACCATGGGGCCCTGCAGGGGGTCACAGCCCCATGAAAGCTGTGAGGCACAGCACAGCTTAGGGGGCTCCCAGGAACTCCTCCTGACCATGGAAAGGAAGGGAGGTCTGGTGTGGTAAAAGAGGAAGGCCTGCACAAGGTGTGGCAAGTGTGCAAAGGGACAAGAACCAAAAAGAAAAAAAAAAACTTCTACCTCAGAGAGAACAGTTGATAGCATGTGCAGCTACAGGCTGTGAGCAACGAAAGGCACAGGCCCATCGAGGTCTGCACACTGACACCCAGATGCTCCCACAGGGAAAGAATGCAGCAGACATCTTGGCAACTTCCTACACTATGGGTGTTACCTTCCCAAGGGAGAAAATAAAGCAAATGTGAGTTGGACTCTTGCAGTGAAGGGGCTTGCTTGTGGCTTACACTCCTCCAGCTATGCCAACCTACCCCTCCACCGGGAGCCACATGGCAGGGGCACATCTTGAGGGTGGCAGTAGAAGGTGCCTCCCAACGTCCCAGCTGTTCAGCCCCTCTGGGGTCTTCATAACTTCAGGATCTGGCTCTGAGTCCTCCTAGAGATCCAACAACAAATTCCTTTTCTGCTTCACCTTGCATGGATTCTGACGGCTGTAACTAAGAACCCTGAGGCTCTACAGCTGAACCATCACTGGAGTTAAGGAAATAAGCATCTTGTAATAATCACCTGCTTGGGGGTCATCATACCTGGGATGTGTGGGAACTGAGGACACCCAGATTTGCCAAGATGCCGTTATCCCAAGTGGGACCTTGACCTCAAGCAAACTAGCTGACCACTTCTAAGGGAGACAAGAAGGGAACAAAAGGTCACAAGTGAGCCATCAATGAACTACCACCATCAAGAATCTTCCCAGACCCTGGACACTGTCTGAAGCTACCCAAGGAGGCACCTTGATCTCACAGTATTTTGGATCTAAAATTGGTGCTGGCATCTCCTTACTTCTGGACGATGGAACAAGAGCCACAGCCAGCCTGCAGCGCACTGGAGCAGGAACGGAGGACAGTGCTGGGGAGGGAGAAGCTGCACAGCAGGGCACCTACAGCAGGCGGCCAGTGGCTCCCCCTGGCACCGACTAAGGGACAAAGGCTTAGCAAGCCTCACCTTCATAAAATAACATCAGAACGCCCCCCCATGACCCAATTATTCCTAAGAATTCTAAGTGAGAAATGACCACAGGATAGGGCCACAGGTGTAAAGAATCATAAACATGAAGTAATAAATATCAACATTTCAACTTCTCTCAAAGTCCCGCAGGTGAAGGTGACAAACCACGAGCTTCCTCGGGGCTGTTGGCTGCTAAGCCAGCTGAAAGCAAGCCCAGGTCTATAGCCAGGCCCGGAATTCAAAATCACGGGCGAGCAGGGCCACATCTTCACCCGCTGCTTCAAAGCAGGAGTTAGGATCTGAGCAGTGAGGTGTCTCCTACAGCCTGCCATTCACTACGTACACTCCTGCTTGACACGCTTGCAACTCTGCCCAAAATGTTTTGTCTTCAACTTCTCCATCTGCTCTGCTCTCAGAAGCCGCTGCAAAAACACACAACGTACCCAAATGCAGAACGGCCACATCTCGCCACCATGGCACCATGCATGGACAAAGCCAAACCTCACCTAAAAACCCAGGTCTACAAATTTGGTGGGTTTTCTGCTACCAACCAAGCTCAAGGATCAGTCCAGAAGGAGCCATAAAAATCACCGACAATCCCAACAAAACTTATGATTTGAAAGACAAGGAAAGAAAACAAGCTAGGTGAGTGCTAATGGCAAAAACTCTCCTCTTAAAAATTTTAAAGAAAAATCCAAGTGGAACCTCAAAAACACTTAGATTGACTATTTTTCCTTTAAAAAAAACAAAAAGCAAAACCAATTTCAAAAGTGAATGACACTCCTTTCAGGGAACATTTCAAACATGAATCACAGCAAGTCCTCTGAACCTTCCCCAGGGAGGCCACTTCACTGTCACCTTGCTGTGTCTCCCCCCCGCCCCCCCCCCACCGACCAACCAGGCCTCTCAGACCACAGCACCAAGCTCAGGGAGCACTTATTCATGGGGAGGGGGGGGGGGGGCCCGCTCTGGACTGTGGGCAAGTCCACCTCACCTGGTCACCTTTGAAGCTCTAGGCCTTGGGGCCCTTGCCGACCAGAGCAAGGTCCTGACTAAATGTGGGGGAGAGAGAGAGTGTCTGCTTTTTCAGAAGCTAGATGACAATCAAGGACATCAAGGACCCTCCCACACACACACTACTCCAGCGGTATCTTTGGGGGCTCTCCACAAATACCAGGAAGAAAGTCGATATTCTTCTCAAGTCCTGAGACAGGAAATCCACCTGCTATAGCCAGCCCTGGGGACGGAGACAGCGTGGGGATGGATAGCTCATCATCTGCACAGGCACCGACACAGAATGCAGGACCCAGCTGAAATCTTAATGCCACTTCAATAACGCTTCCCACTGAAACCAGAGAGAATTTCCCGAATCCAAGGTGTTTTTCCTGTAAGTGTCCATACATAAATGCTATTGCACATTAACTGTAAGCATAAAAAGGAAGGCATAAAAAAAAAAAAAAAAAAAAAGGAAGGCATGAGAGGTAGGGGTCTAAGTATTCATTTCAAATGTCTTCCTCAAATGCCTGCAGCATGGGAGGTAGTCATGGGTTCAGAGGATGTGACAGGAAGGGCTTAGAACTCACCCTATCTGACATGAAGGGAGACAGCTTTGCAAAAGAGTGACACTCAACCTAGGTCTGAAGAGAGAATTTGCAGGCCAGCAAGCAGTGCCAGGCAGCACAGGTCACAACAGCAGAGGTGGAGGATGGCTGGGCTCTCCAGGAGGAGTGGGGCCGGGAGGGTACACCTGCCATGCTGAGGGGGTGTGCTTCACCTACAGGAATGGGCTGCACGGGGGATCCCTGGCTCTGGGAAGCTGTTGTGACGCTTCTGAGCTATGACATTTCAGGTACTTTTGGTTCTTTTTATAAATACACTCATGCACTAATATATATTATTTTGCCCTTAAAATTTCCACCCACAATTTTATGGCCTTACATCTTTGACAATGATTTTCAAATCAAATTAAAAGTTCAAAGAAAAGTACTCCTATCATCACAAGATACAAACTTCAAAGAAAAAAAAAAATCAGTCACAAAGAGAAAATTAGGAATCAGAATGGCTTCAGAGATCTCAAACGGAAAGAAAGCAAAGCAGATTTCCAACCTAGAATTTCATAACTAGACAATCGATTAAATGTGATGAGAGTAAAATTAAGACTCCTATAAAAAGCCCGTCCAATTTTAAATGATAGAGAAGAGGATGGTGTACTCAGTTATAAGCAGATTCACGAACACAATGTGGAGCCATCACCAACACACTGGCATTCTAGCCCAAAAGCCTGAACCTGAACATAACTGTACAACCAGTTGGACCCCTTCTTCAAAAAGTCAACATTGTGGGGAATCCCTGGGTGGTGCGGCAGGTTGGCGCCTGCCTTTGGCCCAGGGCGTGATCCTGGAGACCCGGGATTGAATCCCACATCAGGCTCTGCATGGAGCCTGCTTCTCCCTCTGCCTGTGTCTCTCTGCCTCTCTCTCTCTCTCTCTCTGTCTCTCTCTCTGTGACTATCATAAATAAATAAAAATTAAAAAATAAAATTTAAAAAAAAGGTCAACGTTTAAAAAAAAAAAAAAGGTTCTCAATTTGGAAAAGACGAAAGAACCATAAACCACTATAACAGAACTTGGCTTTCAAAACCGCTATGAGAGATGTCGTGAAACACCCGGGCAGATGTGGGCACAGATGAGGCATGAGACGGCAATGAGGATGCAGAGCTGACTCGAGGGAGTGACCTCAGGGTCGGGGTCAGGCAGGAGGGCATGTGCCCACAGGTGTTCTGAGTTCAGATGACTCAAAAACACAAGGGGAGGAAAAGAGCCAATAGGGCAAACTGTGAACAACCCTGGATCTAAGTGGAAGATACAACGTTGTGCATCACCCCCTACTTCTGACTGTCCTAGCTGAATGAGGGCTTCTACAAACAGAATGGAGGCCACCTCGTTAAGAAAACAAAACTGATCCCAACAAGAACACCAGCAAAAATACATTCTGTTTAAAAAAAAAAAAAAAAAAAATTCTGTTGCTTCAAACTAGCTTCCAGGTAAATTATTTCAGTTTCCATGAAAGGATAAATTCTGGAAACCATTACAAGGCCCACACGGTGCATATGTCTGTGCCACTCCAAAATTCTAGAAGAAGAGCAAGGGTGCTGTTGCATGCTTTCTGCCATTCTTGCTAAACTGATATGAGGCAGATGGCACCTTCAGTCCAGAACTAAGGCTGTGCTGGAGAACTTTCTGGGTTTTCCTTCAGGGGTGAACTCTAACATGTCAGGAAAGGCCACACTTCCTCTGGCCTCCTCTATATCAGGGACAGAGGATGCTCCTTCTAGGTGCTTCTGACACTGGCCCAGTGACCCCACGTCTCACTCACCCCTCCCACTAACCAACAAGAACCACCCAGGAGTGCAGCCCTGAGACCACCACCGGCTGCCCCCTCCACAGCAAACCCAGGAATCAGATCCCACCCCGCCATTATCTGACCACGCCACCCTGAGGGCAGGCAGCATTACAGGCTCCTCGGGTTATAATTACTAGTCAAGTAGATGAAGCCCACTGAACCCTTCTTATGAACAACAACAAAAACACTTGCTCACTTTAATGAGCAATCGTAATTGACAACAATGGGAACATTATACGTTACATGAACAAAATTCAGAAATGTTTTCCGTCTATATCATCATTATGTTGTATAATTGAGCTTTTGCTGCACATACCCAGAATAGGAAATGTTTTACATTTTGCTTAGCTGACTGTATAATGAACGTAGTAACACTGAACAGATACATGGGGGGAGCCTGAGGAGGAGGAGGAGGGGATGAGGAGGAGGGAGAGGCCACCTCCCCCTTGAAGTTTTCTCCTGTGGTTTACCCTCTTGGCCTCTCTCTCTTCCTCTCTCCCTCTCCCTCTTTTTCTCTTTCAGTCACCGTCCCCTGCTTCTCACCCATCCCAAATCTGTCCCACATGCCTCATCCCCTGTGTCACTGAAAGGCACTGCCAATCACTCAGCTGTAAAGCCTGGAGACTTCATCCCACGTCCTGGTGTGTGACAACCAAACTGACGTCCACTCTGCACGTTCTCCATCGCCCTGGTTCACTGCCATAGTCCAGGCCTCTGCTCGGCGTCCTTCACCACAGCAGCACATTCTCAACTGCTCCCCTCCTACCTGGCCTCTTCCGTCTGTCTGTGCCTCTTAAGCGGACCGTCCAGGCGAGCCGGGCCATCCCCCCGAGGCACCCTGGCAGAGGTCCTGAGCCTGCGAGACGTGGCTCTGCCTCCTGTGCCGGCTACCCGCGCACCTGTACGCAGGCCCTGCTCACAATCCCCAAGGCTGCTGACGCCCTCGCGTGCTCCAGCCTTTCTTCGCCTGGAACATCCTTCGCTCCACCACTTGCTCCACAAACTCCTGAAAACCTCTGCCCAGCCCGAGCGACCCACCTCTGGTCTCTCCTCCCAAGGCCCTCGCAGGCCATGGGAGCCCCGTGCTGGGTTCCCTGAGGGGCACCGCGGGCCCGGCCCAAGACAGAGACTCTACAAAGGACACCCGAGACCACTCTCCAGGGACGCCGCCGCCCGCGCACACCCCACGAGCCCACGGCACAGGAGCCTCCGTTGCTGGCGGGAGCCTACCACGGTTGCCAAGCATGCCGTGGAGGGAGAAGGCTGAGGATCACTGGCCAGGCCGCCACGTGCTCCACAGCAGAGGAGAGCTCCCACGCCTGGTGCCAGGCGTGCCTCCACTCTGCACACAGAGCAGGCCGCTCCGGGTGACTTGGTACGGTGACCACAGCACTGCTGCCAGGACGGTGATGAATGATGGTTTCACACCTGCGTACCATCTACTCCAAGGCCCTGTGGTGTTTCAGAAAGTTACCAAGACGAGAAGCACCCACACGTGTGTGAGAAAGTGGCACGTATCACAGACGTGGCAACAGAAGACCGAGGAGGGAAAAGAGGCTTTGATAGCTAACCCTACGTGTGGGAGAAAAAACTAGATCTCTACTGCAGACTTCAGATAGGCTGTAGACCGAAACCTGAAAAGCAAACCTGAAAACATTTAGAAAACAAAGTGCAAAACAGCTTTAGGGCCCTTGGGCAGGGAGTGGGTGTACAAATGGGTGAGAAGAGTCTGCAGCCACACACAGCACAGGTGGGAAACATGATGAAGCTGGTGCAGACACACAGAACTTACAAACACACACATGCACCCTGAATGCAGATCTAGGGGAAATGTCCACCTACCAATACATACAACCAAAGTGTTAGCAATTTTCCTGTTAAAAAAGGGAAGAAGGGCAGCCCAGGTGGCTCAGCAGTTTAGTGCTGCCTTTCGGCCCAGGGCGCAATCCTGGAGACCCGGGATTGAGTCCCCTGTCAGGCTCCCTGCGTGGGGCCTGCTTCTCCCTCTGCCTGTATTTCTGCCTCTATGTGTGTGTGTCTCTCTCATGAATGAATGAATGAATGAATGAACGAATGAATGAACGAATGAATAAATAAATAAATAAATAAATAAATCTTTCTTTAAAAAGGGAAGAAAAACTAAGAAATAAGATGCAATACAAAAAAAGAGCAAAAACTACAATTTCCAAAATAAAAACCTTAAGATGGCCACATGCACCCAACCTAATATTTCTCAGGGAAATTCAGACAAGATACTATTTTCACACCATGGTAGTATTTGGGAAAAAAAAAAAAAAAAAAACACTTTTAAGTCCAGAATACCTAAAATTAGCAAGGCTGTGGTTAATCTGGAGCCCTCACTCTGGGACATGGGAGCACCGATGTGCTTGCTCTCTGGGTGAGTTCTGGCAACATGATTGACCAGACGAATACACACACCTACAAACTCAATTCATTTTAGGTAATCACCCTAGAGAAACTCTCTCACCTGGCTTTTTAAGTTTTACCTATTTAAGTAGCATTATAATGAAAATTGTATTTTCTTATTGTGAACAAGAGTTTAACTTAAAAAGGGACAAAGATAGAGAATACTTAAACGTGTGGCACCCAGACAGGACCATGTCTCCAAGGGCCCCAGTGACTGGCATCCAGGGGTCAAATCCTCTAAATGAGCAGTACCTAAATAATGAGGTGGGGGAGATACAAAGTCAAATTAATTTTATATACATGTACATACTCCATTAGAAATTTTAGGGAAATGATGGGCAAAATACTGGTTTTGGAGTCAGACACACTGAGTTTAAATCCTGATTCAACCACTAAAGGGCTACACTAGAAAGCGGGTAAGGTTACAAAAATAATAGTCAACTAGTAAACTAAAATAAATAGCAATTAAAAACTACTTTATTGATAAATGAGATTAGAACCATTAAATATTTTTTATCAACACTATAGTTTTGGATCCAAAATCGCCTTCAATTCTAACTAAAACATGACACCATCAATAGCCAGAGAGTAATAAAATTTTCATACAGCTTTCAATCAGTAAAAAAAGTCAAAGAAAGCCCCAGGACTGTAGGCATGCTATCTTACTGTGCACGCACATCACACTCAGCTGCTAATACATAATCTACAGCCATCCTTACTTTGCTGCTTCTATAATGGGTCTTTTCCTTGTTAGATCAGAAATCTTTAATCTAAGTATTCCCTCTAGAAATCTAGAGTTGAGTTTCAATCAGAGAATGGCTTTCCAGATTGCTAAGAGGTATCATTTGTAGGTGGATATGTGATACAACCTCCTCCACACACACACACATACACACACACACACACACACAGACCTTTAAATGAAAGAATGAATGGGCAGGTTGGTATGTGGGTAGGTAAACAGGTAGATAGATAAATAGATAAAAATAAATAGATAAATAGATAAATGAATAAATGGATAGGTATATACTAGTACATAGAGAAAGAGATAATGAGTAAATGGATGGGTGGTTGAACGGATTGATTGATTTTGAGTGGACACATTGATAGGTAAATAGATAATGCATAAATAAATGGGTGGGTAGGTAGGATAGACAGGCAGAAGCCTGAAATTTGCCTTAGGCAAATAATTTCCCACAGTGTCACCTGTAAAACAAAATCATACAAATACAAGCGACAACAGAACTATTCCCAAAGTCCAAATTAATCAAGTCCTTGAACCGTCAATCATGAAGAAGACTGCTCATAACTGCACCCGTATTTCAAGACCACATGAGAAACTTTTAGTAGGTAAGGATACCACCTCCTTTAAAAATGTACTGATAAGAAACACCCACAGAAAAGAAGGGCCCATGTGCGACATACCTACCACCTACTGAAACCTTGAACTTCACGATTCACATTTCAAACACTTGGATAATAGGATGGCAAGACCCAGAGGCAGAGCAGTTCCCAATTACAGCTATGGTCTGCTCTAGAGCTAGTCCACCCCTAGGGACACAGGCCTGGACAGGACAGCCCCCACCACGAACTGTGAACAGATGGAGAGAGCGCTGGGTCCTTTCTCTACGTAACTTTTCATTTCCAAACACAGGTATACTGCCTCTATCGTGTATTTCCAGAACTGTAGCTGGGGAAGAGGAATGCCCAGGTGATCCCAACCAGGACTTAACCCCCCACTCTGTTCATTCTGCAGCCAGCACACCCTGTGTGTCTGGAGCAGTCACTGGACAAGAGACGTAAGGCAGTCCATCCAAGGACACGCTTCCACTCTGGATACCACTCTAGCTGCCAGGGCACAGCTACACAAGGACCCTGCCCAGGGATCTCAGGTGCCAACCGATGCATTTTCATGGCCTCTGAAAGGCTGGGAAGGGTTTCACATTGCATCTACTCTGTCATCTACCATCTCCCCACATTTTTTCCCTTCACCTCCAAAAACATGAGACTAGCACGGTCCCATCGCTATTGTCACAAAACTATTATTCTGTCAAAGACTAAGATCAAATCCCAAGCTGTCCATATTTTGACTCTGAAATACTACAATACAACTACTGTCTTTCCTTCCTCTTTGGCTACAACTTTAACCTTGGGTCCAGCAACACCTGCCCTTAACCCTCCAGCTCCAGGGCCGCTTGAGAGCATCATAAACTATGGACCAACCTCAAGACCTGGATTATACTAACCCCTACTTAGCTGTATTCTAGTTGAATACAAGAAAGTCAGTCCACCAAAGTCCTGATTCTCTAGACCCCACACCGAGAGTTGACCTCCATCTCAGAACAGACTGAGGAGCCGGACTGGGGCAAGGCAGGAGAGGCTCCACGGAACTCATGGGGCCAGTCCACCCCATGCTTCCAGGACTGCAGGCAGCCTGTAATGCAACTATGTCTTACAGGTAATTAATACTCAGCCACAACTCAATGCCATTCTCACAAGAACAACTCTGCCAGCATTCAGTGCTTGCATAGAACACAAGCTCAGCTAAGTTCCATTTCTTTCCAGGGCTTAACATGAAATGCTAAAAAACTAAGTCTTTTTCTTCTCCCAACATACCACTACTTCCCTTTTGCGGCTACAGTTGTATATCAGTAGTCAGTTGGAACTGGCTTCATGTTTCTGGGATATTTTGTTTCTGCCAAGTAGAGGGTGCCTACATGACCAGCCCCAATAAAGATGCTGGGTGCTGAGCCCCTAAGGAGCTTCTCTGGTTGGCAACATCCCACACACATTGTCCTAACTCATTCCCAGGAGAGGCAGGCATGTCCAGATACTGCCTAGGGAGAGGACCCTTGGAAGCCTGTCCCTGTATCCCCCAGACCCCACTCTACGCTCCTCTCTTCCCTTTGTGGTTTTGCTGCCTCCTCTCTCCAAGGTTATCATGGCCATGAGTATACCCGACTAACTCCTGGAGTCCTGCTAGTGAACCATAGGAAGAGGGGGTGGCCTTCGGGCCACATGTAACCTATTACTTGTACAACCAAACACTGGTCAGCATTTCTCCTCATCATTCCCTCAACCCTTCAAAGGATACACCAATCCCTCCCAACTGCCAGCTTTCCTACAAATAGCACTGAATGGGTCAGAAGGTATCCTATCCCCCAGGCTCCTAATTTTAATGCAATGCATATTAGTACTCATTATAAACCAGACCTTCAATTAGATCTTCTGCTCTGAAAAAAAGCCACCATCTGTGCCAAATCCTCCTCACCCTGCGCTTTCATTGCTCTCACAGTTTCTCGATACTTTTCTCTTGGCGTGACAGCAGAGTAAGCTAGATTTACTCAACAACATCACAGGTCAGATTGCCTAGATAAAAGTGAGATTGGTTGCTGGAAGACATGTTTCTCGTAACAAAAATACACGGCCTCATGGGTGAGGCAGGCCGCAGATCCGACCCCTGTAAAGCCCCTACTTCTCACTGTGGTTCAGGAAGAATCCTCAAGCACCTGAGTAGGAAAAGCACACGGTGCAAGGTAGAACAAGTGGAACACCCCAGGTAAGGTCAGAGGTCTCTACCCGTGGCAGAACTAGGGAATGACACCCCTCGGAAGCAGACAGACACCGCGGCACACAGGAGGAGGTGCCCCTCACTCCGCACGGCCCCCTGCAGCCAGGTCCCCCTGCAGCCATGTCCGCATCACACACAGGTACCTGCCACCAGGTGGTGACAGAGGGCTCGGCATCCCCTGGCTGAACATCACACTGCCCCACGGGTGGGGACTCTAAGGGTCAGAAATCTAGGAAGGGCCAAAGGGGCAGCTGTCTCTGCTCTCCAACGTCTGGGGCCTCAGCTGGCAAGACACAAACACTGCTGATGACTTGTGGAACCACCTGGAAGCTTCTTCTCTGACACATCAATAGGAACATCCAGTGGGCTGGTCAGGGCTTCCTCAAGGCTGGTGGGTTGGGCCCAAGCACAAGTGTCCCTGAGAGAACTCGACAGAAGCTGTGCTGTCTGTAGCCCCCAAGACATAGCGCACTGTTTCTACCCCAGTCACAGCAGACCCCGGCCCAAGGCAAGGGAAAGGGACGTGGCCCCTCAATGGCAGGAGGGTCACAGCGACCGTCCAGGGACAGCATGTGGGGTGGGAGCCGCTGTGAGGTCCTCCTAGAAAATACAACCCACCAGGCTACCCTCTGGCCCCACGTCACATGCTTCCAGTGCAAAATGCACCCACACCTCCCCGGCCCCCCAGGACCCACGGAACTATAGGTCAGCCTGAACCTGGGCCTCCTGGTCTACATCACATGCAGAGCCCTGGGAGGCCCCTCACATGTTCCCTCCGACCACAGCCCCAGGGCCGCCGGGAGGTAGCAGGAGGTGGGGTGCAGGCGGCCGGCACACCCAGGGGTTCCCTGAACCAAAGAAAGTAGCCCACACTCGCAGCCAGCCGCGTTCCTCGGCCTGCTTGCCCCCTCGGAAGCGCGGGGGTCCGGGCCTCTCATTCCCTGCTGCCTCCATTTCTTCCAGCCCAAGCAGACACATCACTTCCTTACAGGCTCTGTGGGCTTCGGGAGCGCCCATTCACAACCCATTCTTGCACACAAGCACGCCCGCCCGCTCCACCTGCCTCCCGCGGGAGCGTCCCCTGCCGCGGGAACAGTGAGCACCGCCCCCTTTCATCTGAGGACGCTTCTCCTGGGGAGGGCGCTGGGAATGAGGAGGGGCTTTATGTGTGAGCCCAGCAAGCCCCGTCTCTTCACGCTCAAGAGTGTTCCTCACCGCCCCACCCCAGCCTCCTCTCCAACTGGCACTGGCACCAAGCAGCAGCCAGGTGGCACTTTGCATGTTCTGCCCAGAAACCCCCTGACCTAGGTCAGCAGGTTCACCGAGGGCACAGCATGTGTTCCCCACTTGGCTGGCCCCAGTGACAGGAAGCTGACTTGCCACCACCACAACAGGGACCCCATCCAGTCTGCAATTACACGCTCCCTCTGTTCCGTCCAGGGGTGGCCAAGTCCGACCCCACCACGCATCGCCCACCAAGACTGAGGAAGGAGAAAGACACCACGCACTACCCCCAAGCCATACTAGCTTCTGCCCTCCACACGGTCCCAGAGCCAACACCACAGGCTTTAGGGTTTTAATATGGCAACACCAGCTCCAACTTCCCAAACGTGTTCCACAATCCCCCCTTCAAAGTGGTATAAAATAACCCTGTTACTACTCTCAGAACCGCACGTCAAGCACTGAGGAAGGGCCCTGCAGGGACTGCCGATGTCCACTCCGCAGGTCTGGGGTGAGCATCCGCTGGGGGCTGCGTACCCTCCACGGGCTTTCCTCGAAGTGAGGCGGCTGCTCCAGAAACAAGCATCCCCAGACCTGAGGGAAAGCTTTATTGGACCTGGTCTCAGAGGTCCTGTGGCCCCTGGTCACAGTGGCAGATTTAAGGGGAGGCAACAGAGACCCCACCTTCAAGAGGCAAAAGTGTCCATGTCACTGACTGTGTGGGGACAACACAGTCTACCAGAAGCAGGGTCCAGACTCTTTCTGTTGTCTCTGTCCACCTCTAAGTCCAGCCCTTGTAGCAACAGAGCTCATTCCAAGCAAGTCTGCATACCACACAATCCCGGTTTCCACGAATTACTCCGTGAAACAGCTTCTAAACCAAGTGTAAGGACGGTAAGTAAGATGAGCTCTTCCAGCCTCTGAATGTTTAATGTTTAATGGAGAGACCGCTCTACGCACAGCTCTTCTGGATTTCTGGATTTCTGTTCTGGCAGCATCAGCTTCCTCAACCCATCCCTTCCAGATCCCCACTCTCTGCTCCACGCCGGGGGCACACGCCCTCCCAAGGCAGGAAGCACTCATTCTGTCAGGACGGTCACTGAGCTCCAAGTTTAAATTGAGACTAATGAAATATGAGAGAACCACCCTTTGAGAAGATAAGCAGCCACTGACTCAACACTCGGAGACATCCTGATTTAAGAAGGTTAGTGAGGGGGCGCCTGGGTGGCTCAGTGGGTTCAGTGTCTGCCTGTGGCTCAGGCCATGGCCTCAGGGTCCTGATGGAGCCCTGTGTCAGGCTCCCTGCTCAGCAAGGAGTCTGCTCCTCCCTCTGCCCCTCCTGCTGCTTCTGCTCAATCTCTCTCCTCTCTCTCTCTCTTGCTCTCTCTCAGATAGTTTTTAAAAACAAAGGTCACTGAGGATTCTCTAATCCAACAAACTGAACAGCCTTATAGTTCTTAAATTCCTTTACAGTGCCCAGTAAGAAACAATGACCACAGAACTATACTAAATACCCCAAGTTCAATCCAGAAATCTGAATTTCTTTTTCTTCTGTCACTCCCTTGGCCTCCCCCTCACCTCATCCCTGCTATGGACTAAGCTGTCAAAGGCTCCGATTTCTCCTCTTAAACTCCTCCCTACCTGAATCTGCTCTTAGGGATCCCCACTGCTAATCCTCTGTGTTCAGGGGCCCTCCCCCATGCCTGCTGTCACCCGGCTGACGGTACCTACCGGCTCCATGTCTCTCCCCATGCCCCACTCACACCAATCTTTAGAAAACCTAGCTTCTGCCTCCTCAAAAATTTCCACTGCTCCCCACAGCCTTTATCAACAGGGCCCCATCTCCTCCACCCGGTCCCCGGGAAGCTGCAGGCTGGCCCTGCTCTACCATCCATGTCACCCACACCCAGCCACATGGGCTCCCAGGGTCCCATGAAAAAGCCATGCCCTATCTCCTCTGGAAATCATGGCAACATCCTCCCTGCAAATGGAATTCCTTCCCCTTGGCTTAGCCTCCAGGGCCCCAGTCAAGTGCCACCCCCACACGACATCACCCAGCCTTCTGCTTTGTTCCTACTGCTCAGTGCCTGGACCTGGTGTCTGCTGCAGACTCCAAGGCTCAGTCCCAAACAGCCTGGTGTGTTTCTGCTGATGTGACTGCATCAGTCCCAAGATCACAAAACTATCTTTTAGCCTTCTTTCTTTTTTTTTTTTTTTTTGCCTTCTTTCAAACCCCCTCCAATGTCAACCCAAATAGCACGAAACAAAAGACAGTAATCGATAGGTATCTGCTGAGTGAACTGCCTGTTGGACACGGCAGAAATCAGAGCTGTTCTCACTGCTCTCATGAGAGCCTCTCAAAAGGAGCTGGGGATGCTGAGGCCTCTGGGCCCAGAACGAGAGCTGCTAAGACACCAGACTCCTCGTCCTCTTGTAAGAGCAAGCTGCACTGTGCTTTGAGAACATGCTCGATTAACCTGGGATGCAATGGCCAAGCTCCGTGCTGAACCCCAGCACTCAGATTCAGCCTCTGCAAGAGTCCATTTAAACAGGAGAAGGAGGGATCCCTGGGTGGCGCAGCGGTTTGGCGCCTGCCTTTGGCCCAGGGCGCGATCCTGGAGACCCGGGATCGAATCCCACATCAGGCTCCCGGTGCATGGAGCCTGCTTCTCCCTCTGCCTATGTCTCTGCGCCTCTCTCTCTCTCTCTGTGACTATCATAAATAAATTTAAAAAAAATTTTAAAAAAATATAAATAAATAAACAAACAAACAAACAAACAAACAGGAGAAGGAGGGGATCCGTGGGTGGCTCAGCGGTTCAGCGCCTGCCTTTGGCCCAGGGCGTGATCCTGGAATCCCGGGATCGAGAGCCTGCTTCTCCCTCTGCCTGTGTCTCTGCCTCTCTCTCTTTCTTCTCTCTCTATCATGAATAAATAAATAAATTCTTTAAAAAAATAAAAAATATACAGGAGAAGGAGGTGTCAGCACCACCAGAATCAAAACTGCACGAAGCTCTTCTACAAAGTGCTTTCTCGACAGGAGCTCCTAAATACCAACACTGTCATCAAGGATAAATGAACACAATCTGGGGTGCCTTGGCAGCTCAGTTGGTTAAGCGTCTGCCTGCAGCTCAGGTCATGATCCCAGGGCCCTAGGATTAAGCCCCACACTGGGCTCCCTGCTCAGCTGGTAACCTGCTCCTCCCTCCTACTTGTGCTCACTCTCACTTTCTCTCTCAAATAAATAAAATTAAAAAAAAAAAAAAAGAAAGTTACACAATCTAAGAAATAAGCTAAACAAAATATAAGCCCCCTATACCACAGAGAAGGAAGCCCTACATATGGTCCCATAACCCACCACAGACCCAAGGTACCAGAGGTTCCTCCCAAAGACTACAAATGTGCCAGCCCATGAGAGGACTCCCAGATGCTAAGGCAAATCAAACAGTTGGAGCCTAACAGTGCCTGCCAGCCTTTGAAGAATTAGGGGAAGAGAGGGAAAAGGGAAATTCAAGAAGAAAACTTCATAACAGATTAGCCAAAAAGATAAACATACCTCTTTTTTACTTCTTATTTTTAACATTTACAAAATACAGATAGGTTGATCCTCTACTATCAATTCCAATCCCAACTAGAAAGATGTGAAAACGAGGACAAGTCAGGAATAAGCAGATTTCCTTAAAATGAAATGTAAATATTTATGATACAAAATGTAAACAAAGTAGCTGCCCCATAAAACTGTGTCTGGAAGACCAGGTTTCCAGACACTTCTCTTCATTGCAAACACCCAAGCTAATGAAGCCTTTCTCACCCAACACAGCATGAGCTTTCCAACTAGTCCCGCCAGCCCTCAGTTTTAAATGGTAATAAAACAAAAACTATAACAACCAGAAAAGTTATCAAGACTTAAGCTTATATCAGCCCAGAAGATAAGCAAAGATTTGTTATATTCTAGGAAAGTTCCCAGCAAGATCTCCACAAAATGCTGCATCCCTACCAGGAGGGCAAGCTGGTTGATGGCCAAAACCTCTACAAGAAAAACCCGTACAGGGTGGTAATACTGGTGGAAACACCGAAACCTAAACACCTGATCAACAGGGGCCGCACATACAGCTCTGCCAGGATGTCGCTGCCTGCCACAGCAGCCCACTGTACCCCATGTCCTCTTGGCAGACAAGTGTGCCTGCTACTGTGGGGGTCCAGGCTTCACTTTGCTATGCTCTCTGCCTTTTTTCCAATCTCATAAAACTAGATGTTTAAGAAAAAGTCGGGGGCTGGTAGAAGGGTTCATTTCTTTTTGTAGAATCAGGAAATCCATCTGAATCTCACTGTTACACTGCAGTTGAAACCCCAAATCAGCCCACTTAGTAAGTCTTTTAAACTTTTAGAATTCTAGCATCCTTCCCCTAATCTGAGAGATTTTGAGTCTATAATAACTTCCAAGACAGAAAGACCAGGCCAACTTCCACCTTATTTCATTAAAACATATATATATATACAAAAATAGGAAAACAAAGACTTATGATGCTGAACTCCTTTGCTTATTCCAACAATTTTTCACCAAAATTTCAATAATTTTGGTGAAAAAGTTAATGTCTCAGAGATAGAACATGTAGGTAGAGAACTACATGCTTCTGTACAACACCTGGAGCCTCTCACATCCAAATCACTAGCCAATCGATTCATCAGTTCATCTAGGTGAAAAACAAAGTGTACAAAATGTGTACAAGGAATTCATGTGCTAGTGGCATGAATTTTCTCTTTCCCTTACTCTGAGGCACATACACCAACCAGCACAGCAGGCGTTTACTGAGCTCTTCCTGAACGTTCTCATAACCTGCCATCTCTAACTTCTGAAATATACTTTAAGCCAACATTGAAAAGGGACAGTTGTCACAAGAACAGATGTTGCAGAGCTTTATCTATAAGCACTTCACGGGAAGAAATCCCACTCACCAACTGGCAATTTACCATGGCAGCAAGCGCAACCACTGCTTATTAACATTTGCCACACTTGAGAAATAAAGGAAGAGAAGAGCCACTCTGTGATGGATATTTTTAATTAAAATGTTCAATTTTCAGTAATGGCTGGTTCTCTGCTGATTTTTAAAGCTTTTATTCTTATCCTGTGCCCACTGCCCTCAGACAAACTCTTTCACACACATAGAGGGCCCAATACTTTCCCAGTTTAGACAGCAGACAGAAAATACTGCAAAAGTATTGCTCCCGTGCTGCATTCACAAGGCCAAGGAGCATGGTTATGCCCAAAAGCAAGCACTTTGTGTAAAACATTATATTGCAAGAACATTAACACAGAAAGGTGTCTCCTTTGATGGCAGGAAATGCTACTGTCAAATTGTGAAGCCAAAGCTCATCTCCTACATTCAAAGAGCTGAAAGATCACTAAATAAATATCATCTCCATTTCTATAAACCAGCAATTCTCAAACTTTTTGGTCTTAGGACCCCTTTATATTCCTAAAAATTAAACACGATCTCAAAGAGTTTTTGCCAATTAAAACTACCAATGCGTATCATGTTGCTAGTTAAAACTGAGGGGTTTTTTCCACTTTTATTAATTTGTTTAAAATTAATAATTACAAACCTATTACATATTAACATAAATAATATATTTTTATTTAAAAAAAAAAACACTATCTTCCCAACAAAGAGACTTTATTGAGAAGAGCAGCAAGATTTCTTTTTTTTTTTATAAATTTTTTTTCTTTTATTTATTATTTATGATAGTCACACAGAGAGAGAGAAAGAGAGGCAGAGACATAGGCAGAGGGAGAAGCAGGCTCCATGCACCGGGAGCCCGACGTGGGATTTGATCCCGGGTCTCCAGGATCGCGCCCTGGCCAAAGGCAGGCACCAAACCGCTGCGCCACCCAGGGATCCCAAGATTTCTTATTTTTGCAAATCACTTCAATGTCTGACTGGGCATAGGCGGGATTCTCTTATTTGCTATGTACTCAGTCTGTAACAACATGCTTTCCTGACTGCAGTATATGAAGGGAAAACAATCCATCCTCATACAAACATGTAGTTGCATCTCTACAATCTTCAAATAACCATCAGTATTTTTTGATATTACACCAAAACTCAACAAGTGGTATGATCTCAAAGGTTATTTGCAGCGTAGAGTCTGAAACCATTTCAAGGCTCTTTTCATACTGTTACATTAAAATCTGGTGCTCCACCTTGTGTTTTCAGGGGGGCTTGTGGGCCTGCATGTGATTTTGTGACACTGTACCCTGGTCACGTTGGGGAAGACTGGTTCACAAAGTTATGCAGACCTTGAAAACACTGATGCACTTCCTGCTGCGACATCAAACAGCCACTTGCATCGACGTCACACTCATCGTCAGAAACTGCTGTGGGCAGTGAGAATAGGCTCAAATCATCACTATCAAGAGTAAGAGAGCAAGCTCTACACACACTGACAAGAGAGGGCAATTGAAACAATGTTTGGTCACTAAATTGTTCAATTTATTAGATAAGTCAAATTCCTAGAAAAACACAGCTCTCCAAAACCAACTCACGAAGGCATCGAAAACATGAAAATTTCCACAACCATTTAAAAAAACAAATCATAATCAAGAGCTGTTCCACAGAAATAACTCTAGACCCTGATGAATAACTAGAAAGTTCTACAAATCTTACTGAAAGCCAGAGAATAAAAAAATAGAAAACCTTCCCCAAATGTGCATTTTTTAATGCTAGCATTACCTTGGTATTAAAACTCAATAAAAAAAAGTACAAGGAAAAACATATACATATAGTTCATTCTCATTAAGAACACAGATTTAAGAAAATCATAAGCAAACCCCAAACCTAGCAATGCATAAAAAGCATAAGTCACAATGCCCACATTGGGTTTTACTTGAAATATAAAATAGGTTTGACCATTAAAAACAGTATATGGGGGATCCCTGGGTGGCGCAGCGGTTTGGCGCCTGCCTTTGGCCCAGGGCGCGATCCTGGAGACCCGAGATCGAATCCCATGTCGGGCTCCCGGTGCACGGAGCCTGCTTCTCCCTCTGCCTATGTCTCTGCCTCTCTCTCTCTCTCTCTCTGTGACTATCATAAATAAATAAAAATAAAAAATAAAAATAAAAACAGTATATGGGAGGCAACTGGTGGCTCAGTGGGTTGAGTGCCTTTAGCTCAGGTCATGATCCCAAGGTCCCTGGGATCAAGTCCCACATCGGGCTCTCTGCTCAGCAGGGAATCTCTTCTCCCTCTCCCTCTGCCTACTACTCCCCCACTCGTGTGCACTCTCTCTCAGTCAAATAAATAAATAAAATCTTAAAAAATAAATAAAAATAAAAACTGTGCATCTGTGTGTGCATGCACACACATGCATTCACATTTCACTACATGAGAAAGGAGAAAAAACATAATCATCTCAGTAGATGCAGAATAAGTATTTAATAAAATTCAACAACCATTCATTATAAAAACAACTCTTCAGCAAGAAAAGGAAAATTCCTTAATCTGATAAAAAATTATAGCAAAAATCACATTTAATAGTTAAAGGTGGAAAGCTCCCTCTGTGAGATGAGAAGCAAACTAACAACGCCCCCACTTCT
This sequence comes from Canis lupus familiaris, assembly GCF_011100685.1. NCBI lineage: Eukaryota > Metazoa > Chordata > Mammalia > Carnivora > Canidae > Canis > Canis lupus. The sequence continues at coordinate 2,142,474 of NC_049230.1, forward strand.
ACTCAACACCAGTCCTGGTTAATGGAATACAAGTAAAAACAGAAAAGGAAAACTATAAGGATTGGAACAAAAAAAAAAAAAAAAAAAAAAACAAATCTGTCATTACTTGCAGAAGACTATGATGCTTACAGAAATCCAAAAAAAATGTGGATAAATATTAAATAAGAGGGTTTAGCTGCTGGGTACTAAATCAGTATGCAGTAAAATCAACTGCATCCTGTGCAACAGAACAATATAAAATGTCTAAGATACTGTCAAAATAGCATTTAAAAACTCAAATATCTGGGAATAAATTCAACAAAAGTTACAAAAGACTTCTACATGGACAATTAAACTTAACATTGAAATATGTTGTTCTCTACTCAAATGATGTATGGTCCTACAGATTTTATTAAACCACAATCAAAATTGCAGTATGTTCTTCTGACTCAGAACTGGTGTCAGACTGGTGGCTCAGTTGGCTGAACATCCAACTCTTAGTTGTAGCTCAGGTCATGCTCCCTGGGTAGCAAGATCGAGTTCCACGCCGGGCTCCACCCTGAGCACAGAGTCTGCTTGAGATTCTTTCCCTCTGCCCTTCCTCCCACTCCCATGCACCAGCACACATGCACTCTTTCTCTCTCACTCTAAAATAAATGAAAAAAACATTTAAAAACCAAAAAATTGTAACAGTCCTTTTGCCCCTCTATAGAATTTGACCAACTGATTCTAAAATTTCCATGGAAATGTGAAGAGACAAGATACTCTCGGGAGGGGATCAGGAAGGGACCATTTGCTTGTTCAGATTACATGAAGCCACAGAGAGATTACATGAAGCCACAGAGAGTGTGTGATGCTGGCACAGAAACAAACCGGTCCCCAAGCCAGCAGAGAGGGGCCAGAATCAGACCCAAGCAAATCCAGGACTTGGTTAATAGCAAAGACATCATTGCAGAGAAGTAACGATAATCATTTACAATAAAAGAAATGCTAGGACTTTCTCATATATTCATATTCACATGAAACTGGACCCCTGCCTCACACCATATGTAAAAACCAATACAAAGTAGGCAATAGTTTCATAAGATAAATGGTCATCCAAGCTGCACACTTTAGAGTGAAAAGGGATGCCATGAATAATTATGCCAGGACAGCAGGTATGAACCAGGAGTGGTGCTCTCAGCACTCTGGTACTTAGGTCACTCTAGCTATGAATCTAAATACAAACAGCAAAACTATAAAGCTTTAGTATTATGTTACAGGACAAAGTTGTGACCGCAGGGTAGAAAAAGACTTAAACACAAGCATGAACCGTGGGAGAAACAATCACACATTCAACTACAACATAAATAAGCATTCCTGTTTATCCAAAGAGTCCATAAAAATATTAAAAACTTAGAGTCGGAAAAGAAATGTGGCATACATCAAACACATCTAAAAAGGACTTAATCTAGAATAATATCAAGAACATCTACAAATCAATAAGAAACAACCTAACAGAAAAAATGGGCAAAAACCCTGAACAGCCATTTCACAAAGAGGCTAACCAAACGGCCAGTAATTCTATGAAAAGGGATTTGATTTCATTTGCCATGAAAGGAATGAAAATGAAAATCACAACAAAATACAAGCCAACAAGAACATCCAAGTGAAAACAACAGTGTTGGCCAGAATACAGAGCAACCCGAACACACACACACACCGATGGCAGAATGGACAATCCCTTTGAAAGGCCATTTGGCAGTATCGTCTAGAACTGAGCCTGTTATACCCTAGTAGCCTGCAATTCTACCCCTAGGCATCCACCTCCCCCTGAAGAGAGTCCATGTATACGCTAACCAAAAGACATACACAAAAATGTTTATAGCAGCACTGTTCTTAATATACAAAAACTGCATCAACCTAAATATTTCAACCCCTGTGGGATGAATGAGTAAACTGCAGTCCTTTTGGTGGTGCGCACACCTCAGCAACAGGATGAATAAACAACTACTGCTACACAACAGCAGATTCACCACAGGTGCTCCACACGCAAGCTCTGACACACGGCCGGCAACAGTGCCAGCGTCACTTTCTGGATATTCATTTCACTCTACATTTGTTTGATGCATCTTTGCGCATATAGAGCACGTTTTTGAAAACTTATAAAGGTTAAAGAAAACACAGATAAAGTGATACACAACTGGCTCATGTTTTTACCCCCAAGAAACATTTTCTAAAGTCCAGTTACAACACATTCTGTCCCCTAATGGGGGAAGGAGGCCTTTCTCACCATCAAGAATGTTAATACCTAGTCAGAGGGATGTGAGCCACTATAATACACAGCATAAAGTGATAAGGCCCGTAAGACACACAGAATTTAGCAGAGGAAAAATCAGACATTTGAGCTAGATCTTTAAAAAACTGGAAGTATCTGGGCACTCAATTTTGGGACAGACCTTTCATCTGTTCCCTGAGCCTGGCTTGTGTAAAAGGTGGATAGAAGTCACCTCGGGGCTGCTCTCTTGTATTTACCCAGGGGCTTGAACCACGGTCCTTGAAGGCTAATGGGGACCTGGTATCTCACAAAGCAGACAGAGCAGCTTGATCACAGTGACTGACTCTATAGAAACATAAAAGAGGGCCCATATGCTACACTTGTCCAAGCCTTCCTATGGTTCTTTCTTTCTCCTTTTTATTTTTTAATTCTTACTTTCTTTAAAAGAAAACTTCAGTGCAGACTTTTGGCCATAAAGAGTGTAGAATGAAAACAGACATCCACATCTTGGAAGGTAACGCTTCCCAATTTGTCACCTGTGATCACCACGTGGCTACCACAGAAGGGAGCGCCAGTGCAGGTTAGAAGCCATCCAACCAGCTCCCCTAGTCTCAATTTAGCAAAATCTATGACAACTCAAGCACAGATTTTTGTCTCCCAGGCTCAATTTCAGAGAAAAATAGGCCCGTATAAAACTAGCATCTGTAGGACAGATCAGGATGGGCTGAGGCAGGACTTAACATATGACTTCCCAGTTGAACCAAACAATTAAATCTGTGCCAGCACCTGCGGATTGATGCCCTCACAGATTCTCAGCACCCTGCCTCTCAGCCCCTCCATCTGCCTGGCTGCTCAGCACCTCTGACAGACTGCAAACAACATTATGATGTATGCTGGAAATGTTAGCTCACAACCACAGCTAAGAACTCCAAACACTTCAAAACAATATATAACGCACTGGATTGAAGGATTCTGAGCAGACCTGCGTCAATGGCTAGGTTGTAAAAGAAGGCAGATTTAGAATGCATATTATTCATAAATACTGCAATGTTTGAACTTCCAGTCACTATACAATTTAATGGGCATTCAACTATTTTAAAACCTAATCCAAAAATAATTTCTAGATTAAGTAAATCTCCAGGTTCCTCTTCACAATTAGATAACATAAAACGTCTCATTTTTAAACTACATGCATATAGCCCTAAATAAAATTCACTTTGAGAACACCATTGTCCTCAAACTATATAATTCTTCGAGAGGCATAAACTTGGGTGTTAGTAGTAATGTGCACAAATGATATCAAAAGCACCCCCAGAGATGTGCTGCATTCTGAGGCTCTGGACGCCTTAGAATACAAAGGGAAAAAATAATACACTAGAGCCCTGGAACAATAACAAGACGTTATAAAGCTAAGAACAGTGTTATATAATTTGGGTTTAATTCAATTTCCAATTGACCCTCTTACCCAGCTTTCTGTAACTATTCACACAAAAGCAAATTCTCATTCTTTTTTGGGAAAGTGTAAAGGAGCTGGGAGAAAGAATACAAAATCCAACGAGGCCAGCTCATGCTCCTTCTATATTTTATGAATTCGTATAAATAATATGTGGCTCATTTTAAATGTCTGAACTTTGGTAGCATCTTGTCAGTAAATATTCAACACATTGGAGATCATTTATTTTAATAAAGTTCCATGACTCACCAGCAACCAAAGACTTGATTTTAATTCAAAGTTCAAAACATAATTCCCATTTTCTCATAATAAAAAATCTTTCTAAATAAATAATAGATCAAAGTAGCAGCACAGTGATGGCATCTACATCCCAATATCCTTCAGCCAGTGGTCCTTGGAAAAGGGAGAAGTCACGAGGAAATGGAGAAGGAAAGACAGGCAGAAAATGAGACTTTCTATCACTTGTGTCACTGTACTAAGGTCAGGGGCACCTGGCGGAAAAGGCACACTCCTCCCAGACTTGCCACATATAGGGTTCGACAGGGTCCTGTGGGAACCCTCAGCTCCATGTAGGCAGGAGAACACCACAGTGCTTCTCCCACAAGGATCCCACTCATCTTGAAAGGCAGTTATTTATGAGTCACCCTACAAAGTTCAAATGTTTATGTTTTTACATATTTTTTTTCTAGTTCCCAGGAGTTCTGACCTTAAAAGCTCAAAGAAAAATGCAGCACTCCACAACGCTTCTCAGAACCCCCAGGTGAGTAGTTTCTCTGTAGCTCTCAGTAAAATCCCAACCAACAAAAAATAAAGTTCATTAAAGTGCAATTCAGGATGCTAATTTATTCCCCTTTATAACTCAGAAAGAACACTGCATTCAAAACAAAAAAGTTAAAGATGTAAAAATGTGGGTCTGCCTGGATCCACCCAACCTGGCAGGAACGGCACGGCCTCCAGGTAGCCTTCTCTCCGGGCTCAGCAGCTATAAAAGCCTAACTCTCTGCAGAAAGAGCTCTTGTTCATTTATGTGTCTACTTAGCTGAGCCACAGCACCCAGTGTGGTCCAGCATTCTCCTGTGAGGGTGGCTCTGGGAGAGATAAACATTTAATATGGTGGATCCTGAGGAAAGAGATGCCCTCCACAGTGTAGTGGGCCTCATCCAATCAGCTAAAGTCTGACTATAAGACTGACCTTCCCCAGGCTAAAGAGGTCTCTGGGCTTGAATTAACATTGGTTCCTGGGTCCACCAGCCTGCTGACCTGCCCCAAGGGTGTGGACTTGCCAGCCTCGATAACCACATGAGCCAAACACACAGAGCCTACTGGTTCTACTTCTCTAGAGAACCCTGCCTTATCCATCCCTGCCCCCAAATGAGTCAGGGCCATGTTCCAGAGCGGTTATGAGTAAAAGGAATGGAACCACATACTCTCCACTGGTCTGAGTCAACAGGCAGCTGTACCCAGCCATGAAGGTCCAAGAGGGCAGAGGAGCCAGGGAATAGTGAACAGCACATCCTCAGAACAAAGAAAACATCCTCTCTGGCCACTGCCTTCAATGAAATGGATGCCCAGGCAAATACCTAAGTCTCTGCACAACACGGACTAACACAGCACAAACCAAATGTCTTCTGTGTGCCCACAACCAGTGACAAGCTGGAAATCGTATGGGTGTGAACATCAGGAGAGCCAATCCCAACACCCTGGTTTCTGTTACACGGTATCTTCCCTCTGAGGGACACCTAATTACTCTCCTGTGTCACTTCGATTCAGACTGAGGCAGCCAATATTAGAACTGTGGTCACAGACAAAGGCTCTGAAGGACGGGGAAGCCGGTGATGGAGCTCGGCCGGAGGACTCCTCCCAGGCACCGAGTGTGATGTGCCCCAGAAAGAAGCAGTGAGCTTGCACAGTCAGTTGTTGTTTTATTGGCAGATGCTCCAACAGGAATTCAAATTATATGTGAAGCTAAAATTTCTGATACATTTTCTAATGAAAAGTGTCAGGATTTAAAACAACCCTTGGGATCCCCGGGTGGCTCAACAGTTTGGCGCTTGCCTTTGGCCCAAGGTGTGATCCTGGAGTCCCGAGATCGAGTCCCACATTGGGCTCCCTGCAGGGAGCCTGCTTCTCCCTCTACTTGTGTCTCGCCTCTCTCTCTCTCTCTCTCTCTCTCTCTCTCTCTCTCTCTCTCTCTCTCTGTGTCTCTCATGAGTGAATGAATGAATGAATGAATAAATAAATAAACAATCTAAAAAATTAAAAATTAAAATAAAATAAAACAACCCGTCTGCCCTGCTGCCGTCTTCATAATCAACGTGTGTGTCAGCTATGCGTGCACATGTGGGCACTCAGAGGCGCAGTCTCTGAGGTTTAGAGCTACGGAGACTCTGCATCCACCCGGCATCCCCCTGGGACGTACCGGCTCTGCCTCCTTAGACCTTCACATCAGTCACAGGAAACAGGTATCAATATCCTACTTGTGGGGAAAGGATTCTCGGAGCGATGAAAGAATCAATCAGTCTGAGGCCACAAAGCCAAGAACGAGCGGGCTGTGCTCTGCACCCAGATCCACCTGGCGACCCTTCTTCACTACGTGAAGCATCCTCCCAGCAACACAGAAACCACCACATCCCAGGCCATCTAATTACTCCCGGAACCTTTCCAACACAAGTGAGATGACAAAGCTGGCTGTCCAACTGGGGAAGGATTCTGAGGCACTGGCTGTGGGCTCTGTCCCCAGCAGCCCCTCGGGAGCTGCAGGCCACTCTGCTCCCTTGCAAATGCCCAGCAGCAGCCCTTCTGGGGCTAGAAGGGGGACCAGCCACATCCCTCCTTGGCTTTCTGTCCCCCATTCCATCCCCACACTTTCCAACTCTCCTTAGGAGGGCCTCCACTTCCAGGGGCTGCTTCCCAAGACTACTCAGGCTCTTAGCCACTTGCCTGCAGCCATCCCATATCTGGTCTGTTCTGTGAATGTGTCTCAGAATAGAGCATCCAGAAGTAAATAAGATACTCCATATGCAGTCTCAAGTCCCCAAGTGACAGGCATGCAGGAGCCCATGAACGGAGATCTATACAGCAGTCAAACATCCCTAGGTCGTCTTTGCACGTGGATTACTACACGTTCATCCGTATTGGCACAACTGGTGGAATAAATAGAAACAGAGAAACAGAAGGAAAGGAAGGAAAGGAAGAAGGCAGGAGGGAGAGCAGGAGGGAAGGAGCCAAACACAGGACTCACAATGTGTCCCCGACCTATCCGGCCACACTCCACCAGCACCTCGTCCTTGCACGACTGTGTTCAATCCCGATGCTGTCAACCACATTTACCACCTGTCCTTCCCGGATTTGTATCATCAGCAAACCTGGTAAACACACTTTCCAAATCTTTATCCAAGGAGCTGACAGAAATGTTTATAGGCCAGGGTCAACACCCAAGCAATGAGCTATATCCCCCTAGGCTGCATGAAAGGCACAGAACCACCCCAGAGCACGGGCAGCACGGAGCCACCCACAAGCGATGCCCGGCAGGCACCTGTCTCTCTGTCTTACTCAACGGGGGCAGAGGGCACAGACGATAACAGTAGGGGCACAGCCAGCCCATAAACATGTAAACATGTTCAACTGTACCAGCAATCGAAAAGTGCAATTGAAAAAGAATGCCCAGGTATCTACTTAATTGCAAACACGTGTTTGGTGGCAATGCCAAGGGTTGGCAACAGTACTGGGAAAGAGGCATCCAGGCCCACCAGTGGGGTGTATAAAAGCCTCAAATCTGTGTCTTCTGAGTTCTGGTGCTTCCACAATGGCCCTCCCAGGCTACCCAATTCCTCAATGTAGTCAACAACAGCCTTTCCAGTGGGAACCAACCCAAGAGGCGTCAGAATCCACTCTGGTGTGACCTCCTTCACCAGGCTCTCAGCTCTGGGCCGCTATCCCCCTGCCCTAATTGCCCCAGGACCAGGCGCCTGACTGACAGCTGTGGGCAGCCCCTGAGCCCCAGGGCCTAGGGAGGTTATTCAAACCAGCCAACCATCAAGCTGCTTACCCTGCCTGCCTGTGCCTCCCAAAAGAAACCCTAGTAAACACCCTCACCCACCCACCATTCCCCTCCAACCTCTGCCACCTGGACCCCAGGGCTCCCCCACAGGCCTCCTGTGGCAGGGCTCACCCCCTTCCCTTGGCAACTGTAATAAAACTACCTTTTCAATGGTTGATTGTCTCCTGATCTGCTAGCCCGACTGCACCTTAAATTTTCTACCAAAACAATATTAAAACACATTCATGAAAGCAATTTTGCAAACTATGTCAGTACCCCTAATATGCTCATATCCAGGTGTGCATGACTTCTAGAAACCTAAACTAAAAAAACCACCAGAAATCGGGACAAAGATTTACCTACAGAGATCCTCATTATAACGTTACTTACAGTGTTGAAAAGTCAGAAACAGCCTAAATATCTAACAGAAGAAAGGTGCTTATAAAAAGTATAGGTACATCCCAGTAACTGTAAACTTTGATATTAAATAACTTTAAGTTACTATGAAACCGCTAAGAATCAAGTTTTTAAAGAATGTGTAAATGATAAGGGTAATACACACATGTGGATTTTAAGTGAAAAAAGCAGGACAAAAAAAAAAAAGAAAAAAGCAGGACACAAAACAGTCTCTAAAATATGATCTCAATTCTTATGCAAAAAAGAGGTAGGGGGAGAGAAATATGTGTGTGTGATTCCGGAGAAATTCTCCCGGAAAAGGAAATAAACTCAGCAAACACAGCCTGCCCTTAAGGAAGCTACATGCACATCAAGTGATCGATTCTATTCTAAACATTTACAAGTCGACTACTTTACAATTCTGGTTATCCTTCTAAAATACAGAAAATATCCTTCCAAAATAGCCAATTACAGATGCAAAGCTGTGGGTTCTCTTCCCGGGGGAAGATACAATCTTGGAATGAACAACCACGGACAGAAATAGAGTGAACAACCTAAGAACTTTACACAAGTGTACTGAGATGCTCTTGATTCTAGTAACACAGTTTACAACAAAGACTGAACATAGATTACAGACCTCTTTGAAATACCTTAATTTTCTTTGTGATCCGAAAACAACTCAAGGGCAAGGCTGGCAGGCTCACTTCTGGTGTCCTCACGTGGGGTTGGGCTCTGACTCTCCACCCGCCACCCCCACTTTGAAGAAAAGACTAGATCTTCGTCCCCCTACCACCCCATCCATGGTGACCCTGTGTTTGCAGGGCTCTCATCAGACCCATGCCATCCGTGCTGGGGTGGCAACTTGAAGGGGTCCCAAAGTTCTCTCAAAGCCCCTCATTTGGGGAAGCCTATGTAGACAATGATGCAAGATTCTACATAGGAATAACAACACCTGAGTGAGACAGATAAAGGGCAGCTCCTTGTTTACAAAGCAAACCCTCTGCTGCTTCCTGGCCTCTGCCTGGGGATGCAAGCACCAGGGCTGCGGGCCTGACTGCTCCTTTCCCAGGGGGCTTTCTCAGGGTTCCGCCACTGGGGACACTAGAGGGACATGACTAGGTGACAGGAGGAAGCCTGGGTCCTTTCTGCTTGTACCCCTCAGGAGGCCTCACTGCACACCCCGCAGAGGGGTCAGCATCCTGTATCCTTACTTCAGTGGCCTGAGCCCCCAACTCCTGGGCCCCTCCTCAAATCCTCTAGATTTTAGTAACTCCAACCCCTACCTTATTCCCCAGCTCTCAGGTTGCTGACTGCCTCCTGTAACTAATACCTGGAGGCTCTGTTTGCTCTTTCAACTCCTCAGAAACCAATGCCCTATGGAAACCCCCTCTGTCGCAATAGCTGGGATGTGTTCCAGTTCCTTTACTGGATCCTGATTCATACCCCTTCATGTCAAAGAGAGAAGATGCATACAATCACATTAGGGCAATAGAAACTGGGGAGAGTACTGAGTCAGCCCTGTCACCTGGATCAAAACCTAGGACTGGAAGATGTCCCCTGTCTTTCCCCAGCTCACCCCCTGACTTGGGAGACAGTCAGGCCTGAGTTCCCAGGACCTTGTGCAAATTACTTCACCTCTTGCCCCTTCAATTCCCTCCTCTGGGGGCACCTGGGTGGCTCAGTGATTGGGTGCCTACCTTCGGCTCAGGTCGTGATCCTGGGGTCCTGGGATAGAGTCCCACATAGGGCTCCCCACAGGGAGCCTGCTTCTCCCTCTGCCTGTGTCTCTGTGCCTCTCTGTGTTTCTCATGAATGAAAAATAAAATCTTTTTTTTTTTTTTTAAATCCGTCCTCTGTAAACTCAGGATAAAAACTACGTCTACACCACAGGAGAATGAGTACTCTGATGGCATCGCCCCACCCCCAGTGCCCACAAAAGACTCTGCTCTAGGTCACACAGCCCAACCCTAACTGAACCTCCTCTGCTGAGATCGCCCTGACTCCCTTCACAATCCTGGCCAAACACCTTAATAAATTCCAACTTATGTACATTCTTTCTAAATATAATGCTTATTTAAAAAAGAAAAAAAAAACAGCTTATAAACAGGAACGCCATCCCCTCCCTCATTCTGGGCATTGCACTCTGTTAATGTACCCAGAAGATGACACTCAAGCTTTGATTCGTTTGTTTTTGGCAGCACATCATGGTGTTAAGCCACATTTTGCCTTCAATAACTAAAACACCTAAATGTTTTCAGATGCATGAATGGTGTTCAAATTGACGGTTTTGTCATTAAGTACACATCTTCTCAATGATAAATGAAAACCACTCTAGATTTCAGCGATTCATCCAGCTCCTCTGGGGAGCCCTGCAGCTCCAGGGCCCCTCTGAGAAAGGCACCAGAGACAGACAGACATGCTCCCGGAACACAGCACATAGGAAAGTACAGCCTTCACACACGGCCACCAGGTCTGCACGTTGGCTATGTCTCTACCAGCTGCACGACCCGAAGCCAGTTTCCTTCCTGCTCCATGCTTCATGTGCCTCATCCGTAAGATTGGTATCCACCTCATTGGGTTATTGGGAGGATCAGAGGACTTAATATACATAAAGCACTTAAATTGTGCATGGCACACACTAGGTGCACAGGAACTTACCTAGAAAGAGAGCCATCACCAACAACACCATTTCCACTGACATTTGGACAAGTTTTCTCATACTAAAGCTCATAGACAAAGTTTAAAAATTGAGACAGGGTACCGCATGATGGTAATGGATCCCAGGGGGCCAGGACTGACAGAAGGGACTTCCTGATGACATAATTCCCTAGTCACATCCCATACTGTGTTCTTATCTGTGACTTGATGAAAGGTTCAGAATGTCTGCTCATCCCATTCTTTTTTGTTCATTTAAGGTAAATTTATTTGAGAGAGAGAGTGCACAAGCAGGGGGCAGGGAGAGAGAGAATCTCCAGCACACTCTCAGCTGAGGGTGGAGCCTGACACAGGGCTCCATCTCACAACCCTGATGTCACAACCTCAGCTGAATCCAAGTGTCAGATGCCCAGGCTACTGAGCCAACCAGGCACCGCCCCCCCACCCCCCTCCTCGCTCATTCAATTCTTAAATGGCATAGCTGGAAAGGAGTGTAAGTAAGCTGGCTAAAAGAATCAGGCATCTTTTGATTTAGTCTTTTTTTTTTTTTTTAAAAGACCAGACAAAGTAACTAAATCAAATGAGATACAACTGAAGATTAAATTCTTGGTTCTCGGGCAGCCCGGGTGGCACAGCGGTTTAGCGGGTGGCACAGCGGTTTAGCGCCGCCTGCAGCCCAGGGTATGATCCTGGAGACCCTGGATTGAGTCCCAGGTCGGGCTCCCTGCATGGAGCCTGCTTCTCCCTCTGCCTGTGTCTCTGCCTCTCATTCTCTCTCTGGGTCTCTATGAATAAATAAATAAAATCTTAAATTAATTAATTAATTAATCCTTGGTTCTCGTGCAGCCCAGGTGGCTCAGCAGTTTAGCGCTGCTTTCAGCCTAGGGCCTGATCCTGGGGGCCTGGGATCGAGTCCTGCGTCGGTTCCCAGCGTGGCGCCTGCTTCTCCCTCTGCCTGTGTCTCTGCCTCTCTCTCTCTCTCTGTCTATCATGAATAAATAAAAAATCTTTGGAAAAAAAAATCTGTGACTATTTATATTCAAATTAATACACTATAAATTTTGAACTCAAATATCTTATTAACCTCACTTTAATTCATTAACTCAGTAATTTAGCTTTTTGGTACTTTTAATTTAGTAAAAGGACTATTTCACACATTTTACTGTTAATGCTTAACTAGCAATCTTTCTCCCTTCTTATGCATCTGTGTCTTACTGAACTATTTTGTATCATTTGTTTGATTAATAAATGACAAAGAAAGGGGCCCATAAGCACTGGAAATATTTAATAGGATGCAGGAAGCAACTAAGCAGATGAGGACCTCCACACCCCGCGATAAGGACAGGGCTCCCCAGGCCTAGTCTCATGATGCTGGGTGACAGGGCAGTAGCAGGCAAGGAAGAGACCACCTCGGTCAAATATTTTGCTTTCTTTTGACAAGCAACCTCCTTAAAAGCGTCAAGGAGTCTTCAAGACAGTAAGAAACTGCAAGATCCGAATCTAAGGGAGCAGGGACTCCAAGGCAACAGCAGACCCCAGGGCATCTGCAGGTGAGGGGAAGAGGAATCAGGGAGCCCAGAGCATGAAGACTAAGGCAAGATTCCCCTGTAAGCTCGGACCCCACAGGCTGTGCTCTCAGGGCAGGGAGGTATAGCAGGCACCACCTCTCCTCCTACCCAAGCACCCCTGGGCACTTGGCGATGACAGGGCCAGGAAAGGAACAAAAGGTGGCCCTGTGGACACACAGCCACAGGTGGCCTTCATGCACTTCTTACACAGCTGAACTGAGTTATACTTCAGATGTCATACAACCGAGGGTTTCGGTTAGGGCATTTGCCACTGTCACCAGCATCTAATCTCAGAGCATTCCCATCACTCCATAAAGAACTGTGGTGCCCATCTGAAGTCACTCTCCATCTCCCATCCCCGACCATAGCCAAATCTGGACATTTTACACAAAATCCAACAACGTGTCATTTTCTGTGTCCTCCGTGCAAGTTTACAAGCTGGGCTTCTAGTTGTAGGTGGCCCAGGGGAGCTCAGTCCATGAACACAGCTTACCATCATCCCAGACTGAACGAACAGCCTGCAAAACAAACAAGAGCCCAGCCTGGGGGAAGGCACCTTCATCCTGAGCCCATCCCTGCAAATCACTTCCCAAGGCAAAAGCAGTAAGTAACAAAAAATAACAAAGCACCACACAAAATAAACGCATTACCAGAGGCAATGATTAACATAAACAACAAAACAGAAGACTTCTGGAATACCAGACAAATAATAAAATGCCATCCTTATATATTCAAATGAACTAAAAGGCAAATTTAAAATAACTACAAAAAGGAAATTTTTAAAAGTGATCTAGTAGTAAACCAAAGTTCTAAAAAGTGAAAATGACAAAAAACAAACAATATTAAGAACTCAGTAGATTGAGAGGATGAAACAGAATACAGAATGAGGGAAGATTCAGTAGATGACTAATAGTAGCACAGTCGTAGCTTCAGAGAGATCGCCTGAACTGGGTAAGAAGAAACTGTCCTGCCCACAATGCAGCACAAAAGGACAAAACAGAAATGGAAGAGAAACACAGAAAAGAGAGTGAACACGTATCTAATTAGTTTCAGTGTGGGGATGGGGGGCCTGAGCGGCAGTCTTCCGGCAGCTGACTGCTCCTGAGCAACAGTGGAAGCAGGAGGCAATGGGATGGTGCCTCCCAGGTGCTGCAAGGGACCCTCATCCTCGAACTCCGTGCCCAAGGAAAGCAAACTGAAAGAATCAGGAATCAGTAAAGACATTTCCCATCAGTAGACACTTGTGATGGGAAATTCCAAAATCTTTCTTACCAAAATAAAAGTGATCCCATATAAAAGGTCTAAGGTGCAAAAAGGAATGAAGAACAAAGTGTCACAAATATGTGCACGAACCTGAAAGTACGCTGACTGAATAATATGAGAATACTAAAAATTACACATGGTGGGGTGCCTGGGTGGCTCAGTCAGTTAAGCGTCTGCCTTAGGCTTGGGTCATGATCCTGGGATCAAGCCCCGTTTCGGGCTCCCTGCTCAGTGGAGAGTCTGCTTCTCCCCCTGCCTGCTGCTCCCCCTGCTTGTGCTCTCTCTCTCTCAAATAAATAAAATCTTTTTTAAAAAAATTACTCATGGTGCTGAAACACAGAGATATAAAACACACAACACTGGCACACAGGAAACAAAAGTGTTAAATGGATCATCCGACGACTGAAGTTGTCCAGGAAAAGGATATAAGGGTCTTAATTTACTTTATAGTGTTTTTGAGTATTACTACTGTGATTGTTAGGGAATTATTACAAGAGAAAAATGGTACATTACTTCAAAAAGAGTAAAGGAGAAAGAAACTAACAAGTATTTTCAATCCATAAAAAGGTATATTAAAAAAGAAAAAGAGGGCACCTGGGTGGCTCAGTCATTTAAGCGTCTGCCTTTGGCTCAGGTAATGAATCCAGGGTCCTAGGATCAAGCCCTGTGGCAGGCTCTCTGCTTAGTGAGGAGTCTGCTTGTCCCTCTGCCTCTCCCCCAGCTTGTGCTCTCTCTCTGGCTCTTTCTCAGATAAATAAATGAAATCTTAAAAAAAAAAAAAAAAAAAGTGCTGGCAGGAAAAAAAAAAAATATATATATATATATGTATATACGCATGTATATATATGAATGACGGCATATTTAAGCCCAAATAAAGATAAATAGACTAAATGTTCCAATTAAAAGACAAAAGTTGTCGGACTAGATTTTTTTTTACTCTATCTACAAGCTGTTTACAAGAAACATGAAAAACATAAGGATACGAAAAGGATGATGTAAATAAAGAGATAGGAAAATAATCAGTGAAAATACCAAACAAGAGAAGACTGGTGTGACCACATTAATGAGACACCACAGACCTACAGCACAAAGCTATAAGGGGACAGCTGGGGACAGAGAATGACTCTGTCACAGCATAGACTCCAGTGCTCAAGGAAGACAGTTTCAGAGATGTATGACATAACATCGCCTCTAAATATAAACAAACCATGAACGGAAAGAACCATAAAGAGAACAAGACACATTTACAAACATGGTCAGAGGATTTAATACAGCTCCCTCTGTTACTGATAGAAGTCAGAGAAGTCGGTGAAGATGAACACCAGAAACAAAATATCTGACTCAATGCACACAAACAGGATGTGGCACCAACAACTGTAGGTAAACCATATATCCAAGCACAGGAGGAGCATTTATAGACTGATCAATACAAGTTTTTAAGGCAAAGTTCAACAAATTTCAAGGGACTAAAATTCAGAATGCATAGGCACACACATGAAGAGTTGTGCAAGTCAATGACCCCACAACACCAGGGGGCGCCACACACATAGGTCAGTGGGGTAAAGGGCTCCCCTACAGACATGCAGTACACCCATTACCTCATTGATGAAGTCATACGGACATTCTCTGCTCAAAATGCAACTAAGTAAGAAATCAAACATCAATCCTAGGAAAATTCCTCTATGTTTAAAAATCACAAGGCACACTTCCAAAAGCTAATAATGAAGTCAAGATGAAATTCAGAAAATAATTTGAACTGAACAATAAAAATATTAAATATCAAAACTCACTGAATGCAACTAATAAGCATTTAATTTATATATTTATATAATTCATAATCTAAATTTTTATAATTATATGCCTCTGTTAGAAAAGACAAATGACAGGGTGCCTGTGTGGCTCAGTCAGTTAGGCATCTGACTTTGGCTTGGGTCATGATCTCATGTTCCTGGGATCAAGCCTTGCATTGGGCTCTACACTGCTTCTCCCTCTGCCCCTTCCCCTGCTCATGTTCACACTCACTTTCTCTCTCTCAAATAAAATTTTTAAAAAATGGAAAAGACAAATGACTGGGAATTAATAAGTATCCATCTCAAGAATTTCCCCCTCAGGATGCCTGGGTGGCTGGCTTAGTGGTTGATCACCCACCTTCAGCCCAGGGCATGATCCTGAAGTCCCAGGATCAAGTCCCACATCGGGTTCCCTGCTTCTCTCTCGGCCTATGTCTCAGCTTCTCTCTGTGTGTCTCTCATGAATAAATAAACAAATAAATAGTCTTTAAAAAAAATTTCCCCCTCAAGAATGGGGGGGGGGGGGCTAGGCAATAAAGTAAATACAAGGAAATGATCAGATTTAAAAATAAACTATTACCAAGCAAACTATAGCCTATCAACAAAGCCAAGAGCTGGTTAGTTGAAAGACTAATAAAAGTGACAATCCTCTGGCAAAAACAGCGAGAAAGTTGGGGCACATGGGTGGCTCAGTTGGTTGGCCGCCAGCTCTTGATTTCGGCTCAGGTCATGATCTCAGGTCAGGTCATGATATTGGGGTCCTGGGACTGAGCCCTGCATTGGGCTTTGCGCTCAGCAGGGAGTCTGCCTGAGGATTCACTCTCCCCCTCTCCCTCTGCCCCTGCTCACATGCATGTGCATGCTCTCCCTCTCTCTCTCTCTCAAATAAATAAATAAATCTTTAACAAAAAATAGAAAGAGCAGACATACAAATGCTCAGTGTCAGGAATAAAAAGGGAACATAACCACGATCCAAAGACTTTTAAAAGATCACAGGAAGATACATGAACTTTATGCCCACAAATTTGAAATCTAGATACAATGGACAATGTCCTCCAAAAAAATGTTAACAATATAACTTCTCAAAACCGACTTTAGAAAAACAAAACAGAATATCATTTTAAAAGCCTAAATCAGGGATCCCTGGGTGGCGCAGCGGTTTGGCGCCTGCCTTTGGCCCAGGGCGCGATCCTGGAGACCCGGGATCGAATCCCACGTCGGGCTCCCAGCATGAAGCCTGCTTCTCCCTCTGCCTGTGTCTCTGCTTCTCTGTCTCTCTCTGTGTGACTATCATGAATAAATAAATAAAATCTTTAAAATAAATAAATAAATAAAAAATAAAAAAAATAAAAGCCTAAATCATGACTTTTAAAAACTCTTTTTACAAAGGAAAAATTAGGATTTTGTGGCTTCACTGGCAGGTACCACCAAGCGTTAATAGAACAGATACTCCCCATACTGGGGGATCATCTCCTGTGGCTCAAGAGTTTCCATAAAGCCTGAAGTGTCCCCAGAGCCACAAAGGAAGGCAGCACAGTAGGGCTGACTCCTCCAAACACCAGTTCCCTAGATAAATGGGGAAGGCTGGTGCTCGGGGCCAGCTATCCGATCCAGGGGATAGCACCTGAAGCAGGTGAGCCAGTAGGAAGCTGAGGTCTGGCTACTCTGTGTCCACACACCCTGCCTTTGCAAGCCCAGCAGCCTTACACAGGTGTGACGGGAGGAGGTAGGAAGCTGAGTGCGTGCATGGGCCGCAGGACTCCCGATGAGATGGAAGACACCGGGAATGCTGCTTATAAAACAACATACAAAAATAAGTTACCTGCTTACATACTAGAAAAAAAAATTTAACACAGCCAAACAATTCAATTCTTAAAAGATGCTATTTAGGAAAGCATCATGATAACATCAAGTACCTGAAAGAAATCCAACAAAAGACAGGCATCACCTCTACAGGGAAAAATAAATAACTTTATTTAGGGAAATTAAAGAAGACCTACCTAAGAAATGAAGACATGCCAGGTTCATGGACTGGAGCACTCAGCTTTGTAAAGATAGCAAATCTCCCCAAACTGCAATATAGGCCCAATGCAATCTCCATCAATATCCAACACATTATCTTTCTTTGAACCTGCAAACTAATTCCTCAACTTATTGGAAGAACAACCAAGACATTCTCAAAGAAAACAAGTGCCAGTAAGGAACCTGGGTGGCTCTGCCTTCAGCTCGGGTCATGATCCCAGAGTTCTGGGATCAAGCCTCACATCAGGCTCCCTGCTCTGTGGAAAGCCTGCCTCTCTCTCTCTCCCTCTGCCCTTGTGCTCTCTCCCTCTCTGTCAGATAAATAAATAAAATCTTGAAAAGAAGAGAAGAGAAAAAAAAAACAAGTGTGAGGACCTCCCTCACACAGTGTTCCATAAAGCCTAGCAATTAAGCAAGGGCTGACTAATAAGAATGAAGAGAAAGCCCCAAACAGACCTACGTCGACATGGACGCCTGACACATGACAGAGCCTTACAGATGAGGGAAAGGACAAGCTTCTCAGCAAAATTCACCAAGATGACCAGAAATCCACATGGGAAAAAACAGAAATGGGACCCCTACCTTACACCACACAAAAGCATATAAAGACCTACACATGCAAGAAAGTCCAAGGCCTTCCCAGGTCAGACAGGAGACCACCCAAGCACTAGGCTTAACGAGAGTGAGGGACCAACAGCACTGAAATCGAGAAGCCAAAAGACTCCACAAAGAACATTAAGACACACCTCAGAGTGGAAAGGTATTCTTTTTTTTTTTTAATATTTTATTTATTTATTCATGAGAGAGAGAGAGAGAGAGAGAGAGGCAGAGATGCAGGCAAGGGGAAAAGCAGGCTCCATGCAGGGAGCCCAATGCGGAACTCGATCCCGGAACTCCAGGATCACGCCCTGGGCTGAAGGCAGGTGCTCAACTGCTGAGCCACCCAGGGATCCCCAGAAAGCTTTCTTGATACACAGCCAAAATACACAAAAGCTCCTAAAATCAGTAGGAGAAAGATGACAACAGAAAAATAGAAGACCTGAACAGGCTTTTTTTTTTTTTTTTAATAAAGAGAATTTGCAATTACCCTGTACCTGTACGCGCGACTGCACAGCACATCAGAACATTTAAGAATGTTCATTTCAACATCATTCAGGAGTGGGATGGGATAAACTGTGACACAGACATGTAATGAGATATTTTACAGAAGTGAAAATGAATTAATTACGCATATTCTGAACAACCAGGGTAAATCTGACAAATGTTAACATTGAGGAAAGCAGCAACACACAAAACATAAATGCAATGCATCATTCATATAAACTTCAAAGTGGCAAAACTGAAGCACGATTTCCAGAGATGCACGCATAGGTAGGAAAATCATAAAGAAAAGTGAAGAAGTGCATCTCACCCAGAAACGGAAGAACAGCAGCTGAGACTTGGAGGGAAGAAGTAACTGTGCCGTGGGCAAAAGACTCATGGACTCCAAAGGGCTACAATGGTCTATTTCCTGACCTGGACAGAGGCTACATGGGTATAGTTTTTATAAATACTGGTTAAATTATAAATAGACATTTTATGCATTTTATCACCTCATAATTTTTTAAAAGAAAATCATATTGAATCAGGTGAGGAAAAAAATCTTCTTCAATAAAACAGCTAAATGTAAAGAGTAATTAGACTGCCCTTCCAACGCTGTAATGATTATTAACACTGAAAGAGGATTTCTGCAAGTAACTAAACCCTTAAGGTAGCAAGTCACATCCAGCACTCCTAAGACTGCGTGACAAAGTGCCAAATTTAGATTTGTAACACCAAAACAGGAAAGGATTTTATTCTTAAATCCTCTTACATGTTAAACAATTATTTCCATTTCACCCTCTGACCTACCTGGCTTTATAAAGCCCAAATGAAATGCACATGATTCTATCGGGAAAGGAGGAACTCTAAATCTAGGCTTGTAAATTACCTGTCTAGGGATCCTGCAAGCTGAACTCTTACAATCTTTGATCTGTACTATTAATTTGATACACCAATGTAATCTTAAATTTTAATGCCACATTTAAGCTGCAAAGTGAAATGCCACTGGGGGAAAAATTAGATTCAGTGAAAGAACAACTCTAACACATAACTATTTATTAACAGTACAGAATCAACTATCAACTAATCTATTTAATAAAAGGTGATATAGTTGTGCAACATTCATCTCTCCAACATATCCTATCTTCCATGACTCATCTGTGGCTCATCTGTGGTATCATACTGAGGAAGATCTCCACCTCCAGAAAAGATGGAATAACTAATCCCAGACTAGCCCTCCCACCATACATGACCAGAAAATTGCACAAAACATATAAAACACTTCTTCAGCATCAAACAACATACAGTACAGGAATATGGTCGCTGAGAGAAAGAAAGCAAATGAGGTGAGCCCCATAATCACCAAGCTTTCTACGTGGACAGACGGGGCTCCAAGCAGAGCAAAGTAGGATCACTGAGCTGAGGAGAGAGATCAGAGTTCATGGAGGCTGAAAGACCTGGGCCAGATGGCCCAGAGTATCAATTGGAAGATAGCTACACAGAGCTCTCCTCCATGTAGCTATCTACATGGGGTCCAGAAATCTATATGGCGTCTCTCATGTCCTTGGCGAAGCACTAGGCTGAGCATGCGTCAGCAAGACCACAGGAGGCCAAGCAAAGAACAGCTACTGGGTGAGGCTGGCAATCCAAGTTCCAACAAGTCAGAATGAAGAGACCTTACTAAACATCCAGAACACTCAGCAGAAAGCCCAAACAGGCCACACCTGAGGCACAGGGCTAACCTAGGCCCAGAGCAAAGGCTTCTCTAGACTAGGGGTCATCCCATTTTTCCTAGAAAGAGCCAGACAGTAAGTATTTTAGTCTTGCAGGCCTAACACCTCAACTACTCAACTCTGATACTGTAGCATGAAAATAACACAGATGATAAATGCCATGGCGGTATTCCCATAGGCACTATTTATCAAAACAAGTGGGAGGCCAGATGAGGCCTAGGGGCCATAGTTTGCCACCTCCGGATGGGCTAGAAGACAAGCCTTGAGAGAATGAAGTTGATACCAAGTCGATTAACTGCCCAACAGAACAAAATCCAACACTGTTTAAGTGAAGACGATACCAGACCCACACACACAACACAACAATCACAATGTCCAGCATCCAACAGAAAATTACTAGATGTAAGGAAAAGCAGGAAAATGTAATCTGTAAACAGAAGAAAAGCAGTTAACAGAAACAGACCCAAAAATAACAGTGATGATGGAAACAGCAGACAAAAAGAGCATTAAAGTGGTTATAAATTTGTATAAGGATTTAAAGGAAAATGTGAATATAAAGGAGAGAAATATAAACCATGAAAAAGACCCAAATAGAATTTCTAGAAAATAAAAATATAATATCTGAAATGGAAAAAACACTGGATGGGCTTAACAACATATCACACACTACAGAAGGGTAGATGACAGAACCTGAAGACATGGCAATAGAAACAATCCAACCAGAAATAGCAGAAAAGGGCATAAGCAGTAAAGAGCCTCAACAGAGCAATGTCAAGTATCTAAAACAAATGTCAAGCTTTGCGCAGTGGCAGTATCATAGCCAATGAGGTTTATCCGAGGTGTGATTATTGCTAATAAAACAAATGTCATCAAAGGGGCACCTGGCTGACTCAGACTCTTGATTTCGGCTCAGGTCATGATCTCAGGGTCATGAGATCCAGCCCTGCATCAGGCATTGCATTCAGCATGGAGTCTGTGTCTCTCCTTCTCTACCTCCCACTGCCCCTCCCCCCACTCTCGCACATGCATGCATACACGCATGCTCTCTCTCAAATAAATAAAAATATTTTTAAAAAGATGTAACACTGCAAACCTTAAAACCACCACCAAATCTCCATCCACAGAGGCCATATCATAAAAGTAATCTTTTTCTTAATTACCGTTAAAAAAATCATGCAGGATTTAAAAATTAAGCACAGGAAAATAAAATGTTTTATAAATATAATTCTATCAATCCCTACCTCTCATCCTGCCCGTACGTGTGTACTTTTCCATGAATGTTTTACATAGATAAACACATACTGTTATATGTACATACAGCTTTTTAAGAGCACAGACAGGATGTCATATAACCTGTTCCATGCCTTGTTTGGAGGTTACTTTAGTTTTTTTAATTTAATAATATGTCTTAGAAACCTTCCCATGAGAGCACATGTAGAAGGACTTTGCTGTCTTCGCTAGCTGCAAGGAGTCTGGTGTACAATGCACCATAATTCAACCAGTTCTCTGTTGATGGACACGAGGTCGTCTGCAACCACTCAGGAAACACTCAGTGAATGAGTGAGTGCTGCCATGAATATTCTTACAGGAAACAGGAATAATTTTAAAATGGCAGTTTTCTCCATTTGCTTAGATTTATTATTCCTGGATTAGGCTCATAATTCTATAAAGATAATTCCTTATCTTTATCTTATCTATAAAATCAGGCCATTTGTGAAAATATTAACATACTACTTTTGGAACATGTGTCTACATTCAAGCCATCAAATGAAGAATACAAATAATCTACAGAATTAACCTTAATCTACTCAGCATGAAATTCATCTCCAAGAAAAAAGACATCATCAGAGACAATCTGGTAACTATTTCTCAAATATAGTTATTTAAGTGATTATATATTTAGTTAAGTGAAAACTCTCAGTAATTAAATAAAGCAATAAAATAGATCATAAATTAGGATCCTCTGTCTAAAGTTTCATGTAGTAACCTAAGACACTAACAGAGCACTAGCAAATGTATCATAAATAAGCATGTCCTGGCAGAGCTTACAGTAAGCAAGGGCAGAGGCAAGGGGCTCACAGCCAACCCCCAGCCAAGGAGGACAGATGAGTGTTAGAGTTGGGGACAGGAGGAGTGGCCAAGGGAATGAGGCGGGGTCTCCAAGTCCACTCCAAAAAGGCATGCTTTTTTGGCACTGTGGGTTCTGGACAGCATCTGAAGTAGACCTAGCACAGGGAGCCCAAACCACTGAGGGGTCACTGCCTGACACACTGGGCTGCAGGACCCAGGCAAACCTGACACCAGGGAGAGCCGGTCAGGTACTCAAAACTGAAACTCAGGAGAATATGAAGCAAACCAGAACTCATGGAGGAAACTCAAGCTCTGAAACTTAGTAACAGGTGCCTAGCTGTTGTGAGAGCAGGGAGTCGCTGAACAGAAAGAGCAAGGGCCCAGTGATCAGCACCAGGACACAAAGAACGAATCAAAGTTACAGAAATATGGCTTCAGATACAGTTCCCAAGTCCAGTGGTCAGTGCCAGGTCTTCAACTTCTGGGTCAGCCCCCACACCCTTCCTCCCAGTGGGGTCCCAGGACAGTTGACTGCTTGGCTCATTTCTTCTGGGACTCAGGACAGCACTAGGCCAATGAGCCCACCTGTGGGAAAGGCAATACAGAGTTAATAGTTGGGGGTGTCACCAGCAGCAGGAAGGGCCTTACAGCAAGCACATGTCCAGAGACGTCCTCCAGTAGCTCCTGGTGAACCCAGCAGTTGGCCTCACAGACCAGATCCTACTGGAATAAAGCATTTTTACCTTCAGAGCATCTTTACTAGCGAGAAGGAAACAGTAACGACCTCTCCTTCCCAGCCTGACCTGGTAGATTCCCAGAAATGTTTTTACAAAAATGCTCATTCTGAAAGAAATGAATTTGATGTCAAAAAAATGAGAGAGCTATTACTGAGCACCTAATACCTGCCATGATGGCTTACAAGAATCCACTCATTTTCAGTAGTGTTCACAAACAGTGCTTTATGGGAAGAAAGTCATAAAGTCTAGTTTTTGGTACATCTACAACACTTACCAGAACCTCACACAAACATACTTGGGCAGAGCATGGATCTCAGGGAGCACTCACACCCCTGGAGGAAAAGGGGCCAGCAAAGGGTTAAAGAAAAAAAAAATTGAAAGAAAGGCAATCTAAGCCTGCCCAGTTTGGAGCTCCTCCTAGGAGGGTGGTCACCTGAACAATTTCTGCCCTTTACCGATGGATGAAAATCGCAGGCACAGCTTGCTGGCTCCACGGGGGGCAATTTTCACTTTTTCCTTTTAAGCAAGCACACAAAAACGTGATGGAGCTCATCAGTAACTACGCAACAATGAGCGTGTGGAGGGAAGGCGTAGGTGCACAGGTCACCGCCCCTCAGAACAGGAAGACCTGTGACCCACTGGGCACCCGGCCGGGCGTCAGCAGTCCCCAGTATCCCACAAATACTGTCCCATGTAATCCTCACAACCACACTGTCCAAGGTGGCTTGGGACTCGTTTTACAGATGAAAACGCTAGGATGGAGGCCGAGACACACAGCGGAAAAGGAACCGGCTTGGGCCAAGATCAGTGAGACACCAGGTCCCCTCTCTTGGATAAAAACACGGCTGCCTCTTCAATTTTTGGAAAACGGCTGTTGGGATTTTCTGAGTCTCCATAAGAAGGGACTTTAAACCAACAAGAGGGGATCCCTGGGTGGCTCAGCGGTTTAGCACCTGCCTTCAGCCCAGGGCCTGATCCTGGAGTCCTGGGATCGAGTCCTGCATCAGGCTCCCTGCATGGAGCCTGCTTCTCCCTCTGCCTGTGTCTCTGCCTCTGCCTCTCTGTCGTTCTGTGTGTGTGTGTGTCTTGAATAAATAAAGATCTTTAAAAATAATAAAAGATAATAATAAATAAAAAATAAACCAACAAGAAATGTCGCCCTAGGCCACACAGAGAACAGGTCAGAAGGAGGCAGGAGCCACTGCTCCTGGGTCGGGTCAGATCAGGGCTTGGGCTGCCAGCGCGGCTCCTTAGCAGCAAAGGCCGTGCCGAAGCTGCCCTCGGAGCTTCGCTCCACCCGGCGGTGAGGCAGACATCTGCCAGGCGTGTCATCAGGATGCCAGACGACCCTGCGCCAACAGTCTGCAAACTGCCAAGCAAACTGCCAAGCGATGAAGCGCCCCGCCGCCCCCCACGCCCGGCGTTGGGCCCAAGCGTGCACCTCACGCACATGGCCGCTTCCCTCACCGCCCACCTCTCCCGCCGCACACCCTGCAGGCTCCTCGGCCTTGCACGCCTTGCACGCCTTGCACGCCCTGTTTGCCGCTGCCCCAGCGCCGGGCCGCCCGTCTGTCCTCCCAGGCCCCGGCTCCATGACCTCCGCCTCTCTCTTCGCTCCCTGACAACCGTTCCTCAGTTCAGCTTCTACTAAATTCCCTGTTCCACCAAAACTTCTCAGAAGTCCCCGAGGGCCCTGGCTCCTTTACGCAACAAACACGTACAAAGTCTCTCCCGCGGGACAGACCGGCGCCGCCATCCTGGTCAGCCCTCTGCACTGGGGGCAGGACGGCCCGCCCTCCGCCCTCCGCCCTCCGCCCTCCGCGGGCCGCCGAGAACACGGAGGACTGGGCTCCGGCGCGATGCTGCGGGGACGCTGACGGCACGGCCGCGCCGAAGACCCATTACGGGTCCTCTCCGTCACCCGGTAACCCACCCCGGGCGCCCGCACCCAGGAGCGTCGGTGCACGTCTCCCACGAGCCAGGGGGACAGCTGTGCAGCACGCACGCCGCCTCGTCCGCCACAGGCAAGCGCGGCCCTGAGGGTGCCTCACCCGGTGAACGAGCGGGCACCCGAGAACCGCAGACACCAGGCGTCCGCTGCCCGAGGGCAGCCGTCAGGACGGCGGCTTCCCAGCACGAGGGAGGCCTGAGTGGAGCCTCCGGGGCCGGCCCGGTCACCTCGCTGTTTCCTGAGCTGTGTGCCAGGCACGTGGGTGTTCACGTGTTGACGATTCACGGAGCGCTTAAGATGTGAGCTTTCCAGTTGGGCTTTGCTGAGATCTACTAAAAATGAACTTAAAAATGGAGTCCCACTTAAGGGACCCTAAGCAACTATGTTTTGTAAGGACACCTAGCACCGGACGCAGAAGAAAGCAGAGGCCCCACGCTCAGAAAACGCGGGAGCAAGGCAGGGCCAGGCGCAGAGCCGCTCCCGGTCCCCCGTCGCGGCCGTGACCCAGCCCACACTGAGCCTCCTGCCTTCTGTCCCTGCACCAACTGCTTCCCAGGTTGTGGGGACCCCTGAGAGTGCGCCATGACCCCCTGTCACCCAGACCGATACTCTGTTCCCATGGGTGTTTCCCAGTGCAAACTGTCGCAGGAAACCAGATGGTCCGGCTCATCTCCTCATGCCCACTGGCCTCAGGACGTGGCTGCCCTGGGCCCAGCCATCCAACCCTGGCCCACCAAGGGCTGTCCCTTCAGGAGGAGCCAGGATTAAAACAGGAAGAAGTTTTGCTGGAAGGGTTAGGACTGGCAGACACCAAGCATGGCACTTAAGAAATGTCATGGGTCAACTGCTTCCCAAAAAAGACGTTCTCCCGTTCTCCTCCTTGGCGTCTGTTAAGCCACAGGATTCCCTTCTCCTCAACTCTGACCAAGCTCCCAGATGGACAGCCTCTATCTTCATCCTTCAAGATCTCCTACCATCTGGCATTACCCCTATGGAAGTCAAACTTGACTCGTGTCTTCAAGTTTCAGGGTACCTCAAACTCAATCTGTCTACACCCAAGTTCATTATGTCTCCTCTGGAAGCACGCCTTTCTCTGAGTTCACTTGATGTTACTGATCTCTTGGTTCCAGATTTAGGCACAACAAAAAAATTTAAAAATAAGACAGTAAGACTTGAAGACATCACCATAAATGCATGTTTCACTTAATACAGAGATGGTTACACCTGATGGAACTATTTCTAGATGTACATAAATGGGGGATGGGGGAGAACAAGTAGAGACAACTAACACGACCTCAGCCAGGTGATGAAGGTCACATCCACAGTGACAAGTCAGGCTCAGAGCACCGACCCTCGATATGACATGATGAGATGGGCACTTTCCCTCTGGGCTCTTCCTCCCCAAACCTATGACCCCATCTTATCATGTGACAACCATCAGACACACCCCAACAGGCAGAAAGTCTACTGCACCCCTGCTCAGCCCTCCTTAGAACTGTCGGTCACCCGAGACTAGACTGAGAGACCCTTGCCACCAAGAGGAGCCAAAGGAGACATGACAACTGAAAGGAGTGTGGTGTCCTGGGTGGGGCCCTGGGGCAGAGGAGAGAGAACTGTGAAACACAGCGAAACGCAGGAAATTTGAATGAAGTGTGGGCTTTAGCTGATAATAACATATCAATAATCATCAGCTGTGACAAATGTGCCATCCTAATTTAAGATGTTAGGAAGAGGGGAACCTGGATACACAGTATATAGGATATAGGAACTCTATCTTCTCGATTTTTCTATGAATCTAAAACTGTCATAAGAAGACTTTATTAAAAACAACAACAAAAACAAAAATACTGCATAGTTTCTCTTTCCTCAAATTATTCCCCAACCCCCTGACTCTCTCCTCTCTCTCAGACTGTTCTGATTCCACACTTCACGGCCCACCCCCACTCAGAAACCTTCAGAGACTGTGGCTTCCCCAATAAACGTCCTTTCCTTAGCTTGCCATCCAGGCCTTCAAAGATCTGGTTCTAGCTGCGTGTGGCACTGCTGGGCACAGAGGGCTCCGCATCGCTCCGGACAGCCCCCCTTCCACCCCCTCCACTGCACCCCCCTCACTCCATCCCCCATCTGGCTTCCATGGTTTTCCTGACGACTACATCCCCCAGCTCCATCTTCTGTCTCACCTCGCCTGAGTCCTCACCACCTGCCCTCCCAGGGAACAGCTCCTGCAGGCAGTCCACCGATGTGCATCAACCTAAACTGCACCCACCACAGCCTTCACCCCTCCCCACACCTCCTTAACTGTAGAGAAGGATCAAGCTCCCTGCTGAGCATTCAAAGCATGGCGATGTGGTGCCCCCACCCCAGCCGCCCACACCATTCCCCACTGTGCTCCAAAAAAGCCCTCCTGTCACTGACACTGGACACCACCCACACACCTCCCTAGAAGGGCCTTCCCTCCACATTCTGGCCAAATGCTCCCCATCTCCATCCATGCCCGCCTCAGGTCCTATGTCCCCCAGAAGCCTTCCTCAACCAGACCAGTCATCCTATTCTTCTCCACCGAGTGATAACACAGCCTGGAACATTACACATCTCAACATTATCAGTCTGATCCACTAAGCCGGTCAGCTCGGGCACTGATTTTACAGTGCTCCCCAAGTAATGGACCAGGTCACGTTCCCTTTTCATTCCCACCGAGGACTGCACGGCAGAGGCGCTCACTCGGCAGTCAGCAAGTCAGCAAAAAATGTGTGAGCAGTGGCTGGGTGGCGGTGCCCCAAGCAGCAGGCACAACCGTGCTCTCCCAGCTCCGGCACCCAATGCTCACGCTCCCTGATAGGCTAAGATAACACTGCAGGCTGAGGCCAGATCCCGGCTCACCACTCACTAGCTATGTGACCTCTGGCAAATTACCTAACTCTTGGCGCAGTCCACTCAACTGTAAATGTACCTGCTCACAGGTTGTTCAGTAATCAAAGGGGCTGTCAATATGGAAAACCCACACCACCTGGCACATAGTTAAGTATGATTTAAAACAAAGCTACCACAGATCTTATTCAACCCACAATGGGGTCCATCCCAGTAAACCCATCATAAGGTGAAAATGTCACAAGACCTGACCTACGGTCGTAGCTTAGCCAAGCCTGGCTTCCATGCAATCGGGACACTCACATTAGCCTACACTTGGGCAGAATCATCTTGCACGAGCCCATCTCACGGCACAGTGTTGACCATCTATGTCATTTACTGAATACTGTAGAGAACATGACAAGCAGTGGCTGTTTGGGGACAGGATGGCTGTCACTGTATCGGCTGTTGATCCTGCTGATCGCTGGCTCGCCAGGGGCTACGCTTGCTGCCCAGCAACATGAGAGGATCGGACCCCATATCATCACCAGCCCGGGAAAGATACGAATTCAAAATCCCAAGGAGGTTTCTACTGAATACATAACATTTTCACACCATCACAAAGTCGGAAACTTGTAAGTCAAGGACTGTCTTCTATTATTTTCCCAGAGGCAGAAAAGATGTTAAAGCTGGTAGCTGGGCCAGTGTTAAAGCTGATCTAGTTCTTGGGTGTTGTGGGAGTTTCCTGAGTGTTTATTATTATGCTTCAGATCCTACAAGGGTGAGGATATCAAAAATGAGAAATTCAAAATAGTCCTTTAGGGATGCCTGGGTGGCTCAGCGGTTGGGCGTCTGCCTTTGGCTCAGGGGGTGATCCCAGGATCAAGTCCCGCATCGGGCTCCCCGCAGGGAGCCTGCTTCGCCCACCACCTGTGTCTGTCTCTCTCTCTCTGTGTCTCTCATGAATAAGTAAATTAAAATCTTAAAAAAAAAAAAAATAGTCCTTTAGTGGCACATATAGTATGATCCCGGTTGCGGGAAAAGGCAAAAAGGAGGATGGAGAAGCAGAAAATATGCCAAAATATTAACAGTGCCATAGCAGGATATTTATATAATTTTTATTCTCGTTATGTTTTTCCCTATTTCCTAAATATTTTACAACACGTGTTATTTGTATAATCTGAAGGAAAACAAGTTTCCAAGAAACTCAGCTTCTCCAATAAAAATGCTAAAATACTTTTCAAATACTAAAACCATCCCCAGAATAAAGTTCCATTCAAAGAACAAAACAGGGTGCCTGAGTGGCTCAGTCAGTGAAGCATTTGCCTTCGGCTCAGGTCATAATCTCTGGGTCCTGGGTTCGAGTCCCGCATCTGGACCCCTGCTCAGTGGGGAGTCTGCTTCTCCCTCTGCCTCTCCCCCTGCTTGTGCTCTCTTTCTCTCTCTGTCAAATAAATAAATAAAATATTTTTAAAAAAACATAGGATGAAACTATTCTGGGAAACAGTCCTGCCTGCTAACCAGGTAATAACACTTTCTCAGGAGAAGTGCTGCATGCATGATGCAAGAGACTGAGGTGAGGGGTAGCTCAACAGAAGGGTCTGAGCCAGATGCCACTGCCACCACCACCACCACCACCACCACCACCACCAGGAGGCAAGGCCAGGCCACCATCAAACCAGACACAGCCAGGGCATTTCTGGTGCACTGTGATCATCTACTCTGTGATGGGACAATGAATGACACACATGAACACTCCAGGGTATTCAGGATATCGATATGGGAAAGAAACACAAGACACCTTGTATTTCTTAAATGCTTCTGGCTCTACAGAAACTAATTCTGAACCTCAGCCAGGTCTCAGAGGGAGAGCAGGAAAAGGAAATGTCTAATTTACATTTGACAGTGGTTTTATTCTCATTTATCTTTAAACTGCAGGTCTGATCAACTTTCAAGGATAAAAGAAGTTATCCAAGAGAACACCAAACTGGACAATATTCATGCATGGCTCATCACCAGCACCATGGCCTGGGGACAAGAGTGTGGCAGGGATGAATAAAGACCAGACACCAAGGGGGACAGGGGGCCTGGGACCCATTTTAAGCAACACTATCAACATTCACCCTGAAACACCCTTTAGAGAAAACTATCCCCAATTTCCAGATTCAGACATGCTCTCCCCCTTCCCAAATGCCCACAGTAGCTTGCCCCTCTCTCTCCTACATCCAGCCAGGGCCTGTAAGTCGCCGTGCCGCCTCCTGCAGCCAATCAATGACCAAGCACCATCAATCCCGTTCCAGGAGCTCTCAGGGCCACCCACACCTCTCTGGCACGGGCCTAGCTCAGCTGCAGCCAGCTCTTCCTCAGCTCCCACCTCCCCACCCTCAGTGCACTCCTGACCCATGCCCCCTCCCTAACACAGATTCTCACACACACACCCCTCCTCACACCCCACACATAACACATCCTCTCTCTCACTGCAGCCAGTGAAATCTTTCTAAAATCCTGATTATGTCATTACTCTGCTTTAAAACATTTCTTAATTGTCCTTGAGACAAAATCCAAATTCCTAAGGTCTTGTAAAGCTTGTCATGGCTGGCCTTGTCCACCTGTCCACCCGCAGAGACTCCTACCACTTCTCCTGACTGATGTTTATTGAGTACCTAACCAGACGTCACTGTGTGAGAAGTTAGGGATGCAGCAGTGAACAAAACAAAGTCCCGTCTGATTGGGGTTGACAAAACAAATACAGAAGCTGGTGTTAGAGTGGCAGCAGCACCTGAGGGAAAATACAGCAGCAGGTGGCCAGCTGCAGCCTTAGGAAGCACACAGGGAAACCCTCACCAGGAGGCCAGGCCTCAGAGAAGGGCAGTTCCCCAGAGCTCCTGCTCTCACCTCCCCATCTTCACACACCCTGGTTGCTCGGCCGGCCCTCCTGCCCTCTCCCCTCTCTGCCCAGCGAATTTCTGTTCCCTCCTAGGTTCTGACTCAGAGTGCCAGCCTTCCAGGAGGCCTTCCTCGCACTCTGTATGCAGTCGCCACCAGCCCAACGCCCTGCCTTGAGTCAATCCATCTTCCCTCCAAAACTGGAAAACGCCTTAAAAGCAGGAGTTGTTCAGCGGTGAATCACCAACGCTTAACACACTGCCTGGCACAGAGAGGCTCTAGACACACATTAGCTGGATTACAGAATTGTACAAATCAGTTGCCTGAGACTTAGCTACCCTTCCCCTCTCCGCAGCCCCACCCCCGACCTGCACACGCTTCCACTTATCCCACTGCCCCCCGCACAGAGCTCAGTTGAGCGCCTCAGGCACGCAGATGCAGACACAGTGGAAATGTCCAGCCAGCAGAATTCCTGAAATCACTAACTTGTGACTCCACCGCAGATACATAATTATCCCATTGTGCTTTTATTTTGTATAAGAATGTTGTTTTTCTCAAATCAGATACAAACTCCTCAAGGGCCATGCCCACTCCTGTGTGTGAGTGTTACACGACTCCAGGCTCAGCACCAAAGGGCGAACAGTACTAAATGCATATAGTAACCATGACCTCCACAGCAAACACCAAGGAACCCTGAAACTCACTTTGAACAGCATATTCTTCTAGTTAGGATTTGGGCATTTTACCGTATGTAGAATGTGCCTCAAATAGTAACGTCAGTAAATATTAACCCCTTAGTAAGTCTGCTTCCCCAAGTGCCTGGGTTACCAATTCAGAAACTCCCCTCTGTGCACCCTAGTCTGGGGCAAGTGGCTAAACGAGGGTGGTGGAGCCAGAGACACCAATATTGGAAGGAAGCAACACCATGTGCTTTCTTTTTTTTTTTTTTTTTTAAGATTTATTTATTTGAGAGAGAAAGAGAATGCATGAGCATGGGTAGAGCAGAGGGAGAGGGAAAGAGAAGCTCAAGCAGACTCCCCGCTGAGTACGGAGCCCAACAACGTGGGGCTCCATCCCACAACCCCAAGACCAGGGCCTGAGCTGAGCTGGACAGTCGGACACGTAACTGACTGAGCCGCCCAGGGGCCCCAACACCACGTGCCTTCTGACACGATGCTCTGGATGCTCTGAAGACAGCACATCCCTCCACCTGCGTGGGGACGCTGAATATGCAGAAGAGGAAACATCAGGCAAACCCAACCTGAGGACACTCTACAAAGTAACTGCCGTGTACTCCTGAAGAATATCAAAGCCAACAAATTCACAGACAGAAGGTAGGATGTCGGCTGCCGGGGGCTGGGAGGGCAACAGGGAGTTGGCTAGCGAGGAACAGAGTTTCGGCTTGGAAAATGGTAAAGTTCTGGAGGAGGACGACGGATGGCTGCACAACAAAGGGAATGTACCGGATCCCACCTGGCTGCTCACTTCAAAAGGATTAAAGTGGTACATACATTAGTGGGTTTTACCACGACAAAAAATGTCAAGGGCAAGAAATTCTAGGAAAGGCTGAGAATCTCCCTTAGATCAAAGGGGGCTACACAGACAAGGCCACAAATGGCACTGAGTGACCCCGAGTGGGGGCAGGGAGGGCAGAACTTGCTAACAAACTGGCATGGCTAGGACAAAGGACAACAGGTTACCATGAACTGTGGATCAGTAATAGTAACATCAATGACAGATGCCCTGTGGTCACATCCGAGAGAGTCCCTGTGCGTGGGACACAGGAAGGCCTAAGGGCGCACAGAGCCTCCACTTACTCCTCAACTGATCACGGGAGAAAATGAGACTTTCATGGAGAAACACAGAGAGGATGATAGAGTGAGTGAGGGAAGATGTAAACAACTGGTGAATCTGGGTAAGGGGCATAGAGGAGTTCATTATACTATTCTTACAATTTTTCCTGTAAGTTTGAAATTATATCAAAACTAAGAAACAGGGACACCTGGGTGGCTCAGTCAGATGGGCGTCTGCCTTCAGCTCAGGTCCTGATCTCAGGGTCCTGGGATCAAGTCCCACATCGGGGGGGTCCCTGCTCAGCAGGGAGTCTGCTTCTCCCTCTGCCCTTCACCCCCTTCACGTGCATGCACGCACTCTCTCTCTCTCCTCTATCTCTGAAATAAAATCTTTTAAAAATAAAATAAACTTTTTAAAAAACAGAAACAGAAAACAGTGCAAGAACAAAAACCGCATCTGAAAGCAAACTGAGTGGGGGGAGTCAAACCGTCAGGGTTCTCCATGGGCACCTGGGGACACACACCCCCTGCAGAGCCACACCTGCCCTACACACTGAGGCTCAAGAGCAGGATTAAAGCATTAATTATCATGTCAAACATCTCCTGGGATGGCATTTTCTATATATTTAACTAGATGTCCGAAAAGAAAAGGTGTCAAACCTCAGCTCTACTGAAACAACTATGGAAGATGCCCCAAGTACTTTTTTAATGTCTTCTGAATAAAAGGAGCAAAGAGTCAGAAACCTGGAGGACACCATCTATATATAATCCACATGCTATCTTGTTAAAACTCTAGCTTTAGAATTCTACAAGGTGATAATGAGGAGAAATGTTCTTATCCATTTCAGGACTCATCCACAGCACGTTGTTCAAAATGGAACACGGCACATTTTTTAAAGCAGGTTTAAAAACAAAAAAAAATCTATGTAGATGGTCCCTTTGTGGCTCCTGAGCCTCCCATGACTAATGTCAAGGGCAAGTTGAGTCAAGTTCACAGGCGTTGAATACAGAGAGAGGGTGTCTGCACCGGCCACCCACTCTAGCCCCCAAGGCCTGACCAGACTCTAGATGCCACCTTCCCAACAGCCATCCTCCTGCTCTGGCTGCCTGGCTTTGGGCATAGTTTCTCACTCAGATTCCCGCAACTCCCCTCTCCAGCTGGTGTTCCCACCTCCAGTCCCACCCCTCCAAGCCTTCCACTCCACCCATGGTCAAAAAGATCTTTCCAAACACAAATCTCTATGATGCCCACCTCCTTAAATCCATAGCAGCTCCTCACCACCAAACACATCAATATTCATTAGCTGCCCAGAGTTCCACGCTAGGTCAATGAGACTGACCTGTATGTTTCATAAATGCAGTTCAATGCAAATAACTTACTTATTTAATATAGAAGCAAAGTGTTCCCTATAATCATGCCCTTCCCACCTGTAAACACATGTAACAGTGTATTACAATTTGGTGTTGGCCTGTCTGTCCTAGATACCAGGGTTCTGGGGAGCATAGCACACTCTAAGTGAGCAATAAACCTTTGCTGAACCAAAGTAAAGACCTCTGGATACCCTCCCCGGCCATACTCAGATCGATGTTCCTCCACTCCCAGGACAAGATGCTACTGGGTGATCAACAGAGTCAACCCCTCCAGGACACACGCCAGACAGGAGGCCCTAATGATTGCTACATATAAGGCAACTGCCTTCACAACCCCACAGAGCTCTTCACGAACACAAGCTCGAACACAAGCTCCAGAACGGAAAGGGCGTAACAGATCCCTTTTAGGTCGGCTACCTAATTTCTGGTCCTCTCTGCTTGATATTTTTGGCCAACCACCTGATATCCTCAAGCCCTGCTTCCTAATTTAAGTCTGACGCCCACTTTCTTTTAACTACACTAACGAGTCTCCAACTCTTGATGATCCGACACCTTTACACTCAAAGATTGCTGAAGACTCCCAAAGAGCTTACTTTATGAGCTACACTTATCAGTAGCTTCCATATTAGAGGTTAAAGCCAAAAAAAAAAAAAAAAGAATGTATCTCTTTATTAATTCACTTAAAAATAAAATTATATATTTAAATAGATATTTCTATGAAAAATAACTTTTTTCAAAAAATTGTTAGACAAGTGACAGTGTTTTGCCAATCTCTTTAATGTCTGCCTTCACCGAGGACAGCTGGACTCCATATTCCATTTCAATCTACGCTGTGACATGTTGTTTTGGTCCAAGTAGACGAACGAACTCAGACCTCACAAAGATGTGCTGGTGAAAGGAGCAAGAGTACCAGCATATCCAAATAACTGAGAATATTCTTCTCTGATGTCACATCAGAACTCAGGAAATTGTAGTTTCTTAAAGGTTAGCAGCAATCTACGTGAACAGAACACATTAGAGGATACCCAATCTAGCTGAAGCCACAGCGATTGGGCTTTGCATCCCTTATGAAGTGAAAATCCACCGGCCTCACTTTGAGTGCATCTCCTACCCATGGATGATTTTGTGTTAGAACGGACTGGTCATCTGGAAATACTGGTTCACTGAATTATGCAGATGTTCCAAATGAGGACACATTTCATTCACATTTCATATCCAAAAATATCCTATTCACTCTACCACCACGGTCTCATTGGAAGAGTCTCATGTCTGGGAAGCTCACAGCGGCAGACACGGGTCCTCCAAAACTCTTGATTTTCACCTGAAGCTCAAATTTTATCCCCAGCAACAAATCCTGGCAGTCTTTCTCCTTGAAGTGACAGCTCATTCTGTTCATTTTCAAAACACGTCTGCCAAAGTCCCAAGCCTGAGTGCCCAGCGCCGCCTGTTAGCCCGTCAGGTGCAGCTCAGCCTCCAGGCGGCCACAGCTGGCCCAGCCGCACCCCACGGTGCCTTCCTGAGCAGGCGCTGCATGCAGCACCAGGACAGCACGCGGCCAGCGCACCGTGGGGACGCCGTGCACTAGACAGCCAGGACCTACTAAAACTGACACTTTTTACTGAGTCCCCAAGGGCATTCTCAAGTGGAGTGCAATTTTTTACTGCGCATGGATGGCCGTGAAGAGAACAGTGCGCGCTCAGCACCGTCTGGCGCCACCACCTTGATTCCTGCGAAGGCGCCAGCAGTTTTACCCACGTCACGTCTGCACCATCCGCGCAGACCCCAGTAGAGTGAGTGGGAAAGGCCAGAGCTACCTTGCATTGTTTGGTTTTTTTTTTTTTTAAGATTTTATTTTTAAGTAATCTCTACACCTAATGTGGGGCTCGAACTCACGACCCTGAGATCTGGAATCACACACTCCACCAACTGAACCAGCCAGGTGCCCCCGCCTTGTACTATCCTTGAAATAAGGGTTGGGGAGCCTGGAGCCCACCACAGGAACAGGTGAGCTACACTATCAGCACTGTTCTCTGGTTTTATATCCCTGCCACCACCCCAACCACCTTCCCAACACACTTGGTTTTAGACTCCACAGACTTACAGAAACACCTGAGTGGCTCAACGGTTGAGCGTCCATCTTTGGCTCAGGCAATGATCCCTGGGTCCAGGGATCGAGTCCCGCATTGGGCTCCTCTGTCTGTGTCTCTGCCTCTCTCTCTGTGTTTCTCATAAATAAATAAATAAATAAATAAATAAATAAATAAATAAATAAATAAATAAATAAATAAATAAATAAAAGCTTTAGACTCCATGGACTTAACAACATAAATTTTTCAGTGGAACACTGTAACACCATTCTAGGCGTTTCTCAAGTCCACTTCCCTCATTGCTAGCCATGCAGCTTAGGTCCCTTCTGCAAGCCATTTAATTAAGGCTTCATCTCCTCATCCATTACGTGGAGATAATCATCCCCAACCAGATAAGTGGCCTTAAAGAACCCACCCTCTGTGGAAGCCCTTTGCAAACTACGCATTTTTTCTTCAGTACGTCTTTACCATGTGTCAAGCACTGTCCTGTGTACTAGCATAAATGAGGTTTCTGCTTTATGATAAAAAGCTTGGTTCTAGGGGTGGGGGTGTAATGAGAAATAACAGAGAAAGCAAGAGTGATCATGAATGGTTGGGGAGCTGCTTTAAATGAGATGTGCAGGAAAGGCCTCTCTGAAGAAATGACCCAAGTAGATGAGAGTGGAGGACCAGAGGGAGCCAGGTGTGCAAAGAACAGAGGGAAGACCATTCCAGGCCTCTCCATCCAGGAAAACAGAAGAGGCAGGCAGTGCCAAATCACGAAGCTTTGTGAACCAGGGTGAGGAATTTACATTCTACTCTAAGCACTTGGGAAGCCAGGAGAGGGCCAGTCAGGAAGTAACAGAATCTGATCTACAGTTGTGAAAGAACCCTGTGGCCACTACGTGAAGAATAGAATGTAGGGCATGAGTGCATATGGGGAGACCAATCAGGATGTGAGGCTAGTCATCCAAACAAATGATGGTAGCTGCCTGGACTGGGCTCACAACAGAGGGAGACCAAACGAGGCAGTCCAATATAAGATGCACTTCAGAGGCAAAGGTGACAGGTTCTACTAGTAAGCTGGACAGGCCCATGAGGAGGGGAAGAGGAAAGAAAGGTAAATCCTGGATCTACAGCTTGAACACCTGAGTGGGGGCGGTGGCCATGGGCAGAGGCAAAGAGTCGGCGTTCAGGAGCTCCAGGGCCAGGTCAGGAGGGAAGACCACGGATGTGAGAGTTGCTGGCACGTGAACTGCATGTAAAGCATGAGCCTAGACAAGACCCACTGGTGAGTGGCACACACAGCAAAGAGGAAGGGCCCAAGATCAAGCCCTCGAGTGCTCCACACTCAGCTGCCAAACAGCAAAGGGGTCTGAGGAGGAGTGATGAGACCCTGGAGGAAGACATGGAGTTTTGGGAAGACAGGTGAGGAGAGTCTCAGGAGGGAGGGAATGGCCCACCTTATGGAATGCTGCTGAGAAGTCAGACAAGATAAAGACGGAGGAGTGACTTTTAGATTTAATAATCAATGATGGCCTGTGGAGGGTGGTCTCAACACTGGGCAGGGAGCCTAACTGGAGCAGATGAGAGAGGATGCAAGGTGACCAAAGTAGGGTTACTCTTCTATTGTCCATACATTACTTTGATGCATCCACTTGGCTTCCTCCATGGCCTACTCAAAGCACGGCTTACAAAGCCAGGTGACAATTAGTTGAGAGACTGGTTTGGGAAACAGCTCATCATTTTATACCTACCCCTCCCACACACGTGTGAGTACCATGTGTGTGTCAGTGGTTTTGAGAGCAACAGCTCTCTAGTTTCCCTGCTTCTGTGCCACGTGTGTGAGGTAGAGATCCATCTGAAATCAAGTGTTCCCCCATGCCCACTTTCCAGTGGGAGAATGAACTCTGTTATCACCATCAAGTATCACAGCGCAACACAAATGGGGGACGTATATATACATCAGCATTAGCCACAGGCCTACGAATGACTCATTTTGAGCTGTAATTTATATAAGTCTAGTTATTTGCAACTTACAAGCCAAAGATGCTACTGATGCATATACATATCATTTACTATAGATAGAATTAACCAATGAACTAATTTGATAATAGCAGTATTAAACTAACAGTAGCTTAGTAATTAAAATGCAGTAATAGTGGCATTTGAAAACCAGCACTAATCCAAAAAAAAAAAAAAACCTGTGGGAATTCCAACTGAGAGTAGGCAAGTGCTGCAGCTCCCTCTGTAAAGATGCTGAATGCTGGGTGGAGGGCCTTCAGTCAACTTTAGTGAAGATGTCAATTTTAGGAATCCTTAACAACTTCACTAAATATGACACCAACAAGTAACCACTAATACATATACAAAGTAAAAGTATAGGGACTGACAAATGGATCACAGAAAGAAGCGAAGGCTGAGTCTGGGTTTAGGGCACTGAATGGCGCTTCAGGGCGAGTGGTACGAGTAGGGCCTACTCTGGGACAACCTGGCCCACACATGTCACTTTACTACAGTACCACTCCATCAGACTGCTGGAGGGAGCAAGGGAGACAGCCTGCCTGGATGCCTGTGCTCAGAATTCCTCAATTCACAGTGGCTGTCTGGTGTTGTGGTAACAGAGCACAAGTCACACCCCGGTAACCCACTAGCTAGAACCAGCCCCACAAATGGGGCTTGTTTGGCCTGCAGTGTTGGACTCCTTCATGTTTTATAACATCTGAAATAGTGCCAACATTTAATTGGAAGGCTTCACATTAAAAAAAAAAAAAAAAAAAGTCTTCTGGCTTCTCAAAGAAAAAGAAAAGAGATAGAGAGAAAGGAAGCGATCTGGCTGAGGCCCACCTGCCCTTCAGCTGCTGGAGCCTGTGCTCTCCAGAGCCCACCCTCCAGAAAACCAGACACAAGTCACTGCCAGCTGCCATTTATCTCTGAACCTGTGCCACTCGTCTTCTATCTGGCCTGTTCCCTTCACTTATGCTACCTTCCAGCTGCTGGCATCACTTGGATTTGCAACCTGTGTCCTGGCAGAGGGTGCTGAAAGGTCCCATGGGGTTGAGTCCAAGGAGAAGACTATGAGGACTGTTTAAGATGCCATGCTCTCACACACGGAACTGAAAATGTTAGCTGCTGATTTTCCTCTTCATTAAGCACCTTGCAAAGGTCAGACACAGCTAACATCCTCCCCTGGCTCCTTCCTAAAGAGCAATCTCAGTAATTACTCAAGACTCAGAACTTTTCTCTTAACAACCTACGATGAGCTTATCAGGGAATGCTGATCATTCATAAATTAATGTTTTAATTAAAAGGGCAAAAATATATCCATTAGTCAGTTTGAGCACAGGTTTAGGGTAGCAGAGGGAACCACATTTCAAATGGAAAAAAAAGAAAAAAAAAAGCCCTCCAAATAGAATGAGAAAAAAAGAAAATGATTAGACAGTTACTTTACAGTAAGTTTCTTTTCATATATGCACAACCACCACAAAAGCTTTGAACTAGGGGCAGCCCGGGTGGCTCAGCGGTTTAAGCGCCGTCTTCAGCCCAGGGCCTGATCCTGGGGACCCGGGATCGAGTCCTGCGTCGGGCTCCCTGCATGGAGCCTGCTTCTCCCTCTCTGTGTCTCTCATTAATAAATAAATAAAATCTTCAAAAAGAAAAAAAAAAGAAAAAAAAGCATTGAACTATCAGTTAGTACTTAAGACATCCATAAGACAGAGTTTATACAATCTCTTCCGATCATCATCTCTTTTACTCCTTAAACTACCTTTGGATGAAACAAATTCTCCTAAGCCAAATTAATAACTAAAGGACTGGTTACTAGTGATTGACTACGTACAATTACGGCAACGGTGATCCTACGTATGTTCAGCATCATATATGAGAAGCAATGATCTTATATAAACACTAATAAGCCCAGGGCAATCGCACTGTAATGTGGCACCAACTACCCCCATTATACCGCTCAGATGTTTACGTAAATAAAGACGGCCTTGAAGGAGAAAATGAATCGCAAAAGGACAAATGTCAAGCGTGCACAGATGCGATGCCTCCCACCCCTTTGGCTTTTACAGACCAGGAAACAGACAGTGCTTAATGAAGGACGGGTCCACCAAAGTTGGCTGTTGTCTTTCCCACGAGCCGCTTGTGAGTTGCTGCTCACACTCCCAACACCGTGGAGACGCCACGAAAACCCAAACCCAAGTCCCAACCCATCAGCCTCCAACTCTACTGCTGGAGACAAGTTCTGGGTCCAAGAACACAGCGACACGAGGCCGCCGCACAAAAGGAGGGAAAGTCTGGATTCGAGGCAAGCTGCTCAGAAGGCTGCGATGAAGTTCACTGCGACTTTGAGAGAACTTTTGCACCGACGAGTCGCCAGGCCGACCCTTCGTTTTCCGGTCGTGTTTCCTGGGCTCGGCGTTTCCCCCACAGCTTGGACAGGGGGACCGACAGGCCCTGGACGCGGGCTCGGCTCGTGGGGCACCAGCGCTCCAGCCCAAGGCCTCTTTCCTCTACCTGCTGGCAGCGCCCCGGGTGGGTAGGCCGGGTCGGTGTGCCAACACCTGCAGTGCTCAATCTCCGAACTTGTCTGAACCGGAGCGGGACTTCGAGTTAGCCTCACATTAACCAGAGGAATAACAACAACTAAACCAAAACACCCTTTTATTTATTTACTTATTTATTTATTTATTCCTTTCCCCCTACTTACAACCCCCCAAGACCGAGGTCTGCAACAGCTCATGCTTTTTTTTTTTTTAGTGGACTTGCATTGCACCACGTGGCTGGGGAACACACGACACACAGCCCGCTGCCTCCTCCAGGACGCCCTCCTGGATCTGAACTCTCTGCGTGCGTGGCGGGAGGGGGGGTGAGGGCACCCCCGGGGTCCGGGGTGGGAATCCACTCACCCGATCCTTCATCCTCCAGCTCTGGGCTAAGGACTTGGAGCCTTCGATCTTCTCACAGTGCCGCTTTTTCATGAAGGCCAAGGGCAGGTTCCAGTCGGTGAGGTCGGCCTCGTCCTCCTCCCCGAGCCCCAGGAGGGGCGCCTGCAGCATCTCGGCCTCCATCGCGGGGGGCGGGGGCGGGGGCGTCCTCGGCAGCAGGCGCTCGAGCACCTCCAGCCTTAACAGCAGGGGTGCCGGCAGCGGCGGGAGGGCACCGGGCGGGGCGGCGGGAGGTGCGGAACCCTTGTCTCCAGCTCCGCGCGCGGGGCACACACGCGGCCCCGGACCCCGAGCGACCTCAGGCCTCGCGGTGACCCCGCTCGCGGCCTCCAACGCCCCGGCCGACCCGAGCCCGGGCGCCGCCCAGCCGTCCGGAGCGCGCGCGGGTCCCCGCAGCCGCTCTCAGCCCTGCGGGCCCCGCACCCGCCGAAGCTGCTGCGCCCAGACCCGCGACCGGCCCATCGCGCTCGCCCGCGCCCGCTCCTCAGCCCCGGATCCGCGCGGCCTGGCCGGCCCCGGCCTCGGGCCCGCGGCGCTCTCCCGCCTGAGAACCAGTCCTGAGGAAGGGCGACACGGGGGCGCGGAGAAGACAGGCGGCGTGGGCTTATGGGGTTCGGAGACTTTTGCCCTCTGGTTGGAAGCTACAGTGCAACTCCGCTCATCAGCACATCAAGGAGGACGCCATGTTGCCGCGGCCCAGCATGCACCGCGGTCGACGGCGTGACCCACGGGCCAAACCTCCTCGGAGCGCTCCGGCCGCGCTTTCCCGGGATGCGCAGAGGGGGGAACGGCCCACCCCCCCACCGCCCTTCTTCGTTACTATGGTTACCACAATTCCGCTCTCCAGAGTTTATGGCGTTCATTCAATAGATGCGTGATCTCCAAGTCAATCCTACAAATGAAACTATGTCAGTTTGGTTCATTTATAAAAAAAAAAAAAAATTTTTTTTAAAGCTTTATATTGTTACAAATGAACCTACACACTCCTGAAATTAAAGGCGTTGACCCCCTGTTGTTTTGTTTTTGTTTTTGTTTTTTCTACATTTTGAAACGGCAGCCAAAGCTTCAGAAAGAACCACTGGAAGAAAAAAAAAGAAAGAAAAAGGAAAAAAAAAAAAAAAAAAGAAAGGACCACGGATAATATGACAGAGGAAGATAGTGGCGGGGTTAGGGGGGGCACAGAGGATCCTCCATGGTATCAATCAGATTTTCTTTCTTTGCTTTGCTCCCCCCCCCCCCCCCCAGGGAATACCCGTAGAGAAAATTAATTTCAACAATTACAGTTTCTTGTTGAATCCATCTTATTTTCTGAGCGGTTTATTCTTCTTTTGACATAGCTTTACGTGCAAACAGCTAAGAGCTACAGGTGTCTACCCATGCAGGTGAGCCTCCTGCTTTATTTCTCTACTCGGAGCATGGATTTAGGAAAAAAAAAAGATTCTATTTATTTATTTGAGAGACACAGAGAGAGGGAGTGGGG
Organism: Canis lupus familiaris; assembly: GCF_011100685.1. Classification (NCBI taxonomy): domain Eukaryota; kingdom Metazoa; phylum Chordata; class Mammalia; order Carnivora; family Canidae; genus Canis; species Canis lupus. Next base: position 2,184,859 of record NC_049230.1, read on the forward strand.
ATGGGGAGAGGCAGAGGGAGCAGGAGAGAGAGAATCTCAAGGAAACTCTCTGCTGAGTGCAGAGCCCAACACGGGGCTGGATCCCACCACCCGGAGATCTTGACCTGAGCACAAACCAAGAGTCAGACGTTCAACCCACTGAGCCACCCAGGCGCCCGGGAAACATTGCTTATTTACAATATGTGCAGAACTGTGACCGCTGCATGAGAAGGGAGCAGGAGGCTGGATGCAGCGTGCAGCGCCTGCCTTCAGGGCCACGGCGCTAGTGAGACGCTCACGTACCTGTGGATGAAGCTGGGCAGGCACCAGAGGCCGGCGTCCCCTCTGCATTCCGGCTTTGGTGTCAGATGCACCTAGTTCTGAATCATTTTTTAAGATTTTCTGTATTCCTGAGACACAGAGAGAGAGAGAGGCAGAGACCCAGGCAGAGGGAGAAGCAGGCTCCATGCAGGGAGCCCGATGGGGGACCCGATCCCAGGACAGGGGTCACGCCCTGGGCTGAAGGCAGAGGCTCAACCGCTGAACCACCCGTGTGCCCCCTAGATCTAAATCTTGGCTGAATTACTTTCCATCTCTGTAACCTTGGTCAATTCTTTAACTGGTTCAGCCTTGGTTTCCTCAGATATAAAACCGTGATACCAATACCCACCATGGAGACAATTAACCGGTGGAAGTGCCTCATATAGTATGAATGCCCGACACAGGCCTAGCAATGATCTTTCCATAACTAGAGTGAAACCTAGCAACTGGGCTTTATGAATCTAAAACCTTCCATTGGACTCTAGAAGATACCCTGTCTCTCCATGGCTTCCCAGGGCCATGTTGACCCTATGTGGGAGTCCATATCAAAATCCCAATGGCATCCTGACGTGTTCCTTTCCACGTTGGAATGAACGGTGCAATCCCAGATCTTTCTCACCTAGCACAGAGCAAGAGTTCCAGTATTCATTTCAAGATTACATCCAACTGAGCCTGATTCTCCCCTTAAAACTCAGGGTCGGGCAGCCCAGGTGGCTCAGCGGGTTAGCACCGCCTTCAGCCCAGGGCGGGATCCTGGAGACCTGGGATCGAGTCCCACGTCAGTTCCCTACAGACAGGGAGCCTGCTTCTCCCTCTGCCTGTGTCTCTGCCTCTCTCTCTCTGTGTCTCTAATGAATAAATGAATAAAATTTTTTAAAACCTCTGATGAGGGATCCCTGGGTGGCGCAGCGGTTTGGCACCTGCCTTTGGCCCAGGGCGCGATCCTGGAGACCCGGGATCGAATCCTATGTCGGGCTCCCGGTGCATGGAGCCTGCTTCTCCCTCTGCCTATGTCTCTGCCTCTCTCTCTCTCTCTCTCTCTATCATAAATAAATTTAAAAAATTTTTTTAAAATAAAAAAAAATAAAAACCTCAGGGTCAATTCACCAAAACACAGATGGAGGTTAAAACCTTAGTTTTCCTTGCTCCCCAGATTGACAAAATATCCCCACAGGCACCAGCAAATGGAGGCTTTGGGACTGCACGGTCTTGGGAAGACCAGGGTCTTCCAGCAGCATTAAACCCATTCATTCCTAACCAGCCTGTGACCTGGGAAAACCCACTCAATCTGTGTGAGACTCAGTTTCCTCACCTACAAGTGTGTGTCACCTGGGATATCCCTCACTTTGTCTGATATTCTAAATGAAGATCATAAAGGTACATACGGAACTCAAATTTGTCAGGTCATTAGAATCACTTGGGGAAACTATTTAAAAATAAAGATGACTGGGTCCCACCCCAGACCCACTGAATCGTGGGAAGTGGGAAGATGGGATCAGGGCCTATGTTTTTGAATCAGATAACACTCATGAGAGCTTAAAACCAGTCAGAATTGAGGATATTGGCAGACATTCTCTCTAAAGATATTAGGCAACATTCTCCTCTAATGATTCCATTCCAGCCACATGGCGGGCCCTCAATAAACATTTGTACCAAGTAAACAAGTATAATGAAGCAATCATCCAATCTCCCAGCTACTAAATCAGAGCAAGACTCATCCTCTCTCCCAAACTATAGAACAAAACACACCCTCTACTCTTTTACAAATGTGACCCCAGAACCAAGAAGCCGTTTGGGGTCCATGTCCTGGACCAAGGGTCAGGAAACACACATGGTGACCCCCCAGCCAGGAACCGATTCCTGCAGACAGCTGAAAAGCCGTTGGCCTCCGCTGCCCTCAAGCTCCATGTGGGTGACATGAGGAACTTGAAGAAGGTGAAATCTAGGCTATTTCAGGTCAAAACTCTGTGATTCATGTACAACCCAGAAAGAGGCTGCTGACAGCCCCACTCCCAACCTGAAGGCTCAAGAATGGGCTTGAATCATTTTGTAGCATCATGACATTTAAAAGAAACCTCGTCCCAGTGTGTCATGGATGATTCTATTCGAGTCCCAAATAAGCACTGGGAACTTGGCTCCAGGCTTCTGGAAGGCAGTGAGCATCTGTGACTAATGACGAGCTAGAAACCCAAGGCCTACAATTTCTCACCTGGGTGATCTCATCACCACGGTGTGTGATCTGCTGGCCACCAGGGCCTGCAGTTCCCGTCTCCGGCATCTAATTCTTCATGAGCAAGGACATCTCATGCTTTCCACAGCACAGAACTTCTAAACAAGATACTTTCATTTTGAAAACAATTTTATAAATCTCAACAAATGCACAAAACCTGGCCTGATTTTCAAGCCACAAAACTGGGGGAGGGTGTTGCTAACATCCTGCGGGTGGTGAACACCAGGCTTGGAACTGAGAGAGGAGGGCCTTGCAGACCCAGCTCTGATGGGAAATAGCAGAATAACCTGGGACCTGCTCATATGGAGAGGGTGGCCTCTTCCTGGACCGTGAAGGTAAACCAGCTGACCTCTTCCAGCCCTGAAACTTGGGCTCTTTGGCAACCAGAAGCCAAAGACACAGCAAAGTGAGCATGAGAACAAATATAAAAACCCAAATGTGTGGGTCAAATACAGCAGAGGTTACGGGTAAAATAGGAGGGGAAATGGGGCTGGGAGGTCTGAATAATTCCCTCGGGCATGGAGCCTGTTGCCCTGGGGAGAACAGAGCAGGCTGGGTTAGCCCACCTCACCTGTTCTCGAAACCCAAGACCAGCTCAGGCGAGGCATTCCATGTGCACACAGCAATGGGCTGAGTTCCATCCTCCAATATTGCAACTTCTCCGCTAAATCAATCAAGGGCATGGAATGTGTTTTGTCATCAAGAATCAGGAGCGAGACTGGAGGTCAAGAAAGCGGGTGCTTCGCTGAGCTATTGCTTTCCACGCAGGGAGACCGGCCAGCTCCTGTCCTTTCCAGAGAAATCTGTGCTTAGCTTAAAAGAAACCAAAATAGACATAAAGTACTTTGCTTTTGTCTGAGCATCATTACTCTGTTTTTAGCAAAATCCAAGCCACCCCCCTCTGCAGGTCAGATGCTTTGTTGACAGCAAAGTGAGAAGAGAGAACGGGAAGTGACGGGCCTCAGCATCTCCGTCCTCGGAAACGCAAGGCTGCAAGACGCCAAACGCGCCCATCTCCCTCTCCGCCCGTGTCATCCTCTAAAAATACAGTTATTTATGTACGAGTTTCATCCCCTACAGAATACCTTTCTATTTCGCTTACTTATTTTTTTTAACACTGAGTGTGTATGGTTTTGATAAGCAGAAACAATATTCTTCTATTTTAAAGAAGGAGGTGGCCCCCGAGGGGCCTGGGAACTATGGTAAAACGTGCTTCTCGCTGAACAAACTTCACCCACTCTCTGCATTTCTTCTTCCAGAGCTGAGATTTTGCATCACCTCAGCCTTCAAGATCCAACCACAAGACAGAGCGGAGGAGGAAATGCACAAGGGCAAGGAAACAGAAGTGGATCCTGGACAGAAATGTGCTGTCGCCCCCAGCCCCTTCCTTCCCACTCTGGGGGCTGTTTGGTGTAGGGCGGAGAAGAGCCTGTCTGGGGAATCCCAGAATCTGGGCCTGGCTTCCAGCACGGGCACCCTGGTCAGGCCGGCGGGATAGCCTGGTGCACCCAGCTCCAAGGCCTTCTGGGTCACACACTGCTGTCCTCAGCCCTTAGAAATTCTTCATGGAGAAAGGACGGAGGCCAGTGGTCTTTCCCAGCTCCCAAGTTCCACCCAGGGCCCTGGAGGTCGAAGGGCCGCGATGTGGTCCAGTACAGACAGTGCTGGAAAAGGAAAAGGAAGGAATGTTTGTATGATAGAAACTATACCGAGAAAATTTGTTATCCAATAAAAAATATACAAACTGAATTTTATAACCTTTTGTTTTAATGGAATTGCCTGCAATAAGATTCTACCTTTATGAAAATACAAATAATAGAACTGTCTCTTTTTAAGCTCCCATTTGTTCTTTTATGTAATATTCACATCTCATCAGTGATTCTCAAGTTTCCAGCAAACACAAGACCCTGGGGGAGCCAAGGCTAGCCCGACCATCGCCTCTGCCTTTAATCGGGGGATTAGGGAAAACGCCTGTAACTAAAATATTATAATCCTAGTGGTGAGTGTTTGTGGTGAGCCAAGCCCTTTTCATGAGAATTAACTCATTTAATCCCCTAATAGGCTCATTTAAAGGCTCTTGTTTTAGATCCGTTTTACCAGTAAGGAAATTGAGACACAGAACAATTAAATAGCCTTCTCCTGGTCTCTCTGCTGGCCAGGGCTGGGCGAGGGCCCAACCAGCTCAGTGGAAGGCCTGGCTCATCTGCAGAACCCAGCTCTGGCATTTCCGGGTCCCAGACCCCAGAGAGCTGCTCCATACACCATCCCAGTCCTGCCCCGGGCCCAGTTTCACGTACAAAGTAGGAAACTAACAGTTCCGATCTCATGGACATGTAAGTACTAAACGAGCTAATGCCCAGCACACAGGAAGCACTCGGTATAGGCTGTTATTAACAAAGTTCTATAAGAAATAAATTCCATCTGTGTTGATTAAAAAGCCTTCCTGTGAAACACAGCATGTGTGCCTGAGCCGCAAAAATTGATTTCTTTTTTGGAATAATTTTCATTGTTTTTCTAAATGGAAGTCCTACATGTGAGGTGGAGGGGAGATGGAGAAGTCTCATTTTTCTCATTTTTCATGGAGGTCTGTGAGTCAGACCAGAAACTGATTTTTTTTTAATTTTTATTGATTTATGATAGTCACACACACACACACACACACACACACAGAGAGGCAGAGACATAGGCAGAGGGAGAAGCAGGCTCCATGCACCAGGAGCCCGACGTGGGATTCGATCCCGGGTCTCCAGGATCGCGCCCTGGGCCAAAGGCAGGCACTAAACCGCTGTGCCACCCAGGGATCCCCATAAACTGATTTTTTTTAAACCGAAGGTACTGGGGCGCCTGGGTGGTTCAGTTGGTGAAGCATCTTTGGCTCAGATCATGGTCCCAGGGTCCTGGGGTTGAGCCCCATGTCCTGCTCGCTCTCTCTCTCTCTCTCTCTCTCTCTCAAATAATTAATAAAAATTTTTTAAAAAGTGAAGGCCAGGGATCCCGGGGTGGCTCAGCGGTTTAGCACCTGCCTTCGGCCCAGGGGGATCCCAGGGTGGCTCAGCGGTTTAGTACCTGCCTTCGGCCCAGGGCCTGATCCTGGGGTCTGGGGATCGAGTCCCACATCAGGCTCATTGCATGGAGCCTGCTTCTCCCTCTGCCTGTGCCTGTGCCTGTGCCTCTGTCTCTCTCTCTCTCTCTCTCTGTGTCTATCATGAATAAATAAATAAAATCTTTAAAAAAATAATAAAATAAATAAAAAGTGAAGGCCATGTAAATTTGCTATGTCCAAATGCTCAGGTGGGTATGAGCAAAATGAGCCTAACCCACGACCAGCTGCTCCAGGGGCTTGAGCGCTGACTTGGGGGCTGGGACCACCATCCTGCCTGCATTTAATCCCAGAAATAATATGTGGTGTTTTAAACAGTACCACAGAGTACTTTGACAATTCTTCGTAAATTTAAAAAATAAAAGTAATAAATTCTTGCTGGAGGAAATTGGAAAACGTCAAAATGAATAAAGAAAAAGAAACCAAAAAGCACTGTTCTCATTTTGTGTATTTTCTTCCTGCCTTTTCTTTCTGGCATGTGTATATATATATATATTTAAAATCTATTTGTTTTTTGCATTAAAAAAACAACATTCCTCTGAAACATTATTTTGAAAATAAAGACCAGGACAAAGAAACACTTAATTCCACTGCCCAGACATAACTGCCACTAATATTTCTTTGTACAGCCTTCTGTATATATTATAAACATATATTACAAGTAGACATGCTCATTTGTATAGTTTTTGAAAAAAGAATCATTCAAATTTATACAAACAACACTATTTAACAAAACATGTCATGTTGTGACTTGTGTCTTCCACTTATAGCAGGAGCACGTACTCCTAGCACAGCCAGTAACTAGGAAACATGGAGGGTGACCTACAGACAAGGGCACAGCCCTCAGGGTCGTTGCAGGAAGCCATCACCCTTACCTGGCTTCATGAAACTCAACAAACTAGACTTTTGGTTACAAAGACTTAAGGCGAACACTGTGCCTTTCATTTCTAAAAGTGCCCAGAGGGACATGAGACCTGCATGCTGAGCCTTGGGGAGGGTAAATGTTCAATTTAGCACCAATAGAAATGATTATTACCATCCTGTAATAATAGTGGGTAACTTTACAGTGCACGCCCTGGTACCAGACCCGGTTCTAAACACTCCCCACATTAACTAGATACTCACGATGTGCCTATTGTCCTCATCTCACAGGCAAGGAAGCAGAGACACAGGTAGAATAAGGAACTCGCCCAAGGTCACTCGGTTAATGAATGCTGGAGCCAGGATTCGAACCAGCACGATGCCTCTAGAGCCGAGGTTCCCCAGTTTTGCCGTGTATCAGGATTGCTTCGAAAGGCCCAATGTCCAAGCTGCACCATCACGGAGACTGAACATCAGGGCGACGGCAGCCCCGAGTCCCTGGGCGTTGGCGCCCGCAGCTTCGAGGCCTGTCCCCCAACCAGTGCGGAAGCTGGTTTCCAGCAAGCCGGGGCCAGCACAGAAGCAGTGACGCGGCTTCCCTGGGAAGTGAGTGACAGTCGATCACATCTTGGAGAAATGTGTGGTTGTGGTGCCTCATGCACACCGTGCAGTCTACACTGAGCCGTCGGCCAAGGCTGAGTCCACGGCTAGGAGCAAGCTGGTCTGAGAAGGTCCGTGTGCGCTAGAGTTAGGTCTTCCCCCGGGGACCACGTGTCCCGGTTTCCCTTGGGCCAGTCCTGGTTTTCATCTACTGCCCTGACATAATTATCAATAATACCTTCTTACATTCTCGAGAATGTCCTGGTTTGGGTGATCAATCACTGTCACCGCGCCTCTTACCCACTGAGACCTTTGCTCTTGACTCATTGCCTTGATCCCTGTTCTAAACAAACTTTTTTTTGTCATGTCCCTTCCCCCAATTATATAGAAGCTCCATAAAGACAAGGAGCCTATCTTCTCATTCCTGATTTACGCCCTGCAGAGAGCACAGAGCCGGGGAGGGCGGTGAGCTCAGTGTCTCTTGAATAACTCCAGTGAGCAGGACCTCAAGGAAGTCATTCTTCAATCAGAAAACAAGGGACAGGGAACAGCCTGGACAACTCAGAGTGCCCTGCTCAGGGGAACACTCAGGGCACAAGGCCCACCAATCAGACTTCAGAGTCACAGCAGCAACGATGGGTCCTTTGGAATGAATACCCAGTGGGGAAGGGGTAGACCTGGGAACAGCTAAAGAAACTCTCACCCGACCTCCACCCAAAGGACGGCTGCCCAAAGACTTAAAGAACAACACTGGGGCCACTCTGACCTGGATATGAAAAGAAAGTGACATGGCAGGGAGCCTGGGTGGCTCAGTGGCTAAGCATCTGCCTTGGGCTCAGGTCATCATCTCAGGGTCCTGGGATAGAGTCCCACATCGGGCTCCGGCTCAGCAGGGAGTCTGCTTCTCCCACTCCCTCTGCTGTTCCCCTCACTTGTGCTCCCTGGGTCTCTCTCTGTCAAATAAATAAATAGGAAAGGAAAGGAAAGGAAAGGAAAGGAAAGGAAAGGAAAGGAAAGGAAAGGAAAGGAAAGGAAAGGAAAGGAAAGGAAAGGAAAGGAAAGGAAGAAAGAAAGAAAAAAAAAGAAAAGAAAAAAGAAAAGAAAAGAAAAGAAAAGAAAAGAAAAGAAAAGAAAAGAAAAGAAAAGAAAAGAAAAGAAAAGAAAGAAAAAAGAGAGTGACTTGGCTTTGAACCCCAAGTGAGCGGAACAGACTGCCTGAACATTGTTGCACATGAATCTTTGGCCTCCGATCTCAAAAGAAGGACAATGCTCACCCACACAGCAGTTCAATACAGGTGCCTGGGGTAAGCGGGGGGCACCCTTTCCATCTCGGGGTCCCCACCATCCCCAGAGCCCAGGGCCCTCTGCTAGATGCCTGCTCCCAGCCAGCGGGCTTGCAGGACAACTGTCCCTTCTATTGGCCGGCCCCTGGCTTACATCATCTCTGCTGCATTCTATTGGCCAAAGTCGGTCACGTGCCACAACTAACTGCAAGGGAGACTGGGAAGTGTAGTCCGTGAGCCCAGGAGGACCTGGAAATCGATTAGGTAGATAGGGAGATACAAGATCTTCCTAGAAATGAAAGTAAAAAGTAAAAAAAGGTGTGTATTCATGGACTGCTGTCCTAACAAAGTGCCACAAACTGGTGGCTTACAACCACAGAAATGTGTCATAGTCTGGAGGCTGGAAGTCTGAAAGTCTGAAATCAGGGTGTCAGCAGAGCAGCGCTTCCTCTGATGGCTCTGGGAGAAAATCCGTCCCATGCCTTTGTGGCGGTGTCTGGTGTCACCTGGCTTGCGGCACCCATCTCCAGCCTATGCGTCCCCCAACACACGGCGTCCTCCTTGTGTGTCCCTGTGTCTCGCCTCTTCTCAAGGACCCTGATCAGACTGGATTGTGGACCCCCTACACAATCTGCAGAGACTCTATTTCTAAGTCAGCCCACATTCATGGCTACTAGGGCTTAGGGCTTGGATATAGATCTTTGCAGGACACTATCAACCCATAAGAAACAAAAGGTATGAACTTTTCTTTCTTTTTTTTTCTTAAGATTTATTTATTTAGGGATGCCTGGGTGGCTTAGTGGTTAAGCGTCTGCCTTTGGCTCAGGGTGTGATCCCAGAGTCCTGGGATCGAGTCCCACATCGGGCTCCCTGCATGGGGCCTGCTTCTCCCTCTGCCTGTGTCTCTGCCTCTCTCTGTGTCTCTCATGAACAAATAAATAAAATCTTTTAAAAAAAGATTTATTTATTTATTGGGGATGGGGGCAAAGGAAGAGAGAGAGTCCTAAGCAGACTCTGCACTCAGCATGAGTTCAACATGGGGCTCAATCTCACCACCCACGAGATCACCACCTGAGCCAAAACCAAGAATTAGTGGCTTAACTGACTGTGCCACCCAGGCGCCCCATGGCACAAACTTTTTAAAGGTGCCTGAGATGTTCTCACACTGCCTCCAGAAAGATCATCATAATTTGCATAGAACTAGCAGGACAGGAGAGGACAGGTATTATCTCACCTTTCACAAACCGAGGAGCAGTATTTTGTTTCCCTTCCTTGGTTTTATTACCTTGATTTTTGCAACCTTGAGAAGTGGACAATGGCACCTCATTTTCGTTCTGATAGGTACCCCTTCAGGAGAGACATAGAAAGTGTAAGAGTGCTCCAGAATCCTGTCACCCAGGCTCGGGAAGTGAAGGGTGTCTGCTGGGCAGTGAGCTGCCACCCCAGGACACACCCCAAGCAGGGCCTTAGGAAATCATAACTGGCAGTCCTTAGGTGCTGAGATGGTTCTTTTCCTGCAAAAAGCAAACATCAGAAGGCAGGGAGGACAAAAATTTCCATTTATTCAACTGAAATTAATGTTTCCAGCGAGGAGGCCTGGATGGCTTTGTGCAGACAGCCAGCTGCTGAGGTGGCGAGCCTCGTCTGGTCTGCTTGTCACACTGGCAAGTTGGGTCTAATGGTCACGAGCGATGGATGCAGCAGTGACACTGGGAGCCAGCTCCTGGAGGCCACGAGTGCCATCGCACGTCAGGACACTGTGTGCTCAGTGCAAAATTACTCTGCGCCCGTGAATTATTCATCCCAGCCACCTTAGGATATGCGATCACATCCCAGGCAGAGTGTCAGCCAGGGAGAAATGGGTCAATGTAATTTGTAGTCTCGATTTCTGTCATCGTTTGGGTCATCACCGTCCTCTCATAACTCTCCATCTCCCTGCCGGATTCTGATCAGAGGGACATGTCAGGACCCAGTTGGAACACCTCTGCCTTCCTCCCGACTGCTCTCTCCGGTGACAAAGCGCTAGTGTGTTTGTGATACATATTTCATTACCTTTGAGTGCAAGTAATTGCTACGGTTATTTCTGTTGACCTTAGAAGAGCCAGCATCGGGACGCCCGCGTGGCTCAGCGGCTGAGCGTCTGCCTTCGGCTCAGGGCATGATCCTGGGGTCCTGGGATTGAGTACTGCATCAGGGGCCCCCTGCAGGGAGCCCGCTTCTCTCTCTAGGTGTCTCATAAATAAATAAACAAAATATTAAAAAAAATAAAAAAGAACCAGCTTCTTTGCCAGCAGAATAATGTCCCTGAGGACTAGAAGAGCAGTTGCGAGCCTGTACCAGCGGGCCTAGGCCAGTCACGGAGGAGCACAGAGGGCAGCAGCCGGGTGGGGCCACGTCACTGAGCTCTCATTGGCTGGGCTGTTGCCAGGCAAGGGGAAAGTCTGCCTTGGTCCCCTTTGCTGGCTGGTGGCAGTGCCAGAGAACGCCCCCTTCAGGGCTGCCCCACTGCATTTTAAGTGAGGTTTCCACTCTCTTCATCTTTTTTTTTTTTTTTTTTTAGATTTTATTTATTTATTTGAGAGAGAGCGAGAGGGAGCATGAGTGGGGTGAGGAGCAGAGGGAGAAGAAGCAGGCTCCCTGCTGAGCAAGGAGCTCGGTGCGGGGCTCCATCCCAGGGCTCTGGGATCATGACCTGAGCCAAAGGCAGACACTTAACCCAGGGTGCCACACAGGTGCCCCTTTCATATTTTCTTAAATACATGTTTTCCTGTCCTTTATTTTGAGCATGGTTTGAATTTTTAGGCACCATCGTATCTGTGCTCCCAGAGGAGGTGGGTGGGAACCCACTTCTCACCCCACAGCATACCTGTTGCTTTCATGGCGCCACCTTCTCTGAGAATGAGACAATCTCCCTCTCTGCTCCATGGAGTGAGTCAAGAATCCCACCCCCACCACTCACTCCCAGGAAAGCCTGAGAACCCCAGCTATAACCAAAGCAGGGAGGTCAATAGGATAAATAGAAATGGAAAAAAAAAAAAAAAAGAAAGAAAAAGAAAAAGATGTGTAATTGCCAAGCTGATCTCCACTGAATTAAAGATTTTTGTAATTAGAGATTCAAGGTGGGCTCCAGGCAGGCTGGAGCCAGAAATGTGGAGTGCCTCAGAACGTATTCCCAAAACGTATTCCCAGAACGAGAGGCTGCATCGCTGACCTAAAGCCATTGAAAGTACTCAAGGCTTGAACCCCCCTACATTGGGTCCAAGTCTACCGCTCAAAGAGTCTACCTGTGGCTCCCACCTCCCTTTAGCCTTTCAACACAGATGGGACACTGACCGACTTCCCCCAGAGCACAAGGATAGACCTCACAGGTAATCAGATACAGTGAGAAGGCTGGATTGCTCCTGAGCCCATTGACTTTCCCAAGACATAGGTTGGACCCCACAGCCATTCATGTTGACCCTGACATAATCCAGTCTGTTGGCCTGCGGAAGGCAGTGGTCAAGCATGTGCACTGCAGCACAGCCTGCCCCAGGGCCTCCTCCATGAGACAGAGCCAGATTCCAGCAAAGCTCTACCACTCCCAAGCTCTGCACTCTCAGGTGAGCAGCATATCTGCTCTGAACCTTGGCTTTCTCACCTGCAGAATGGAGAACAGATGAACTTACCTAGAGCACTGAGTCGTGAGGATGCAAGGAGGTAGTGGAAATTTGCAAAGTGATTCTTTTAAAGCGTAGGGACTAGACTGGGAAACACTCAGGGCTCAAAAGTCTCCAACAGCCCCAGATCCCTCAGGATATATCCAGAGTCCCTACTCTCACCCCCAGAGCTCTGCAGGATCTGACCCTGCTACCTCTCTGACCACACATCAGTCATGATGACCTCTGTGCTCCTCTGGGACACCCCAGGCTAAGCCATTCTCACCTCCAGGCTTTGTACTTGCTACTCCCACTCCCCAAAACACGCTTCCCCAGATGCCTTCGTGCTTCCTGCACTCACTTCCTTGGGGTCCCCACTGACATCCCCACTCAGAAGAGCCCCCCCACCACTCCTGCTTCTGAGTCCCCTCCTCCTCCTCTTTCTCTCTCCAGAGACCCCATCACCACCTGGCACACTTTGCATGGACCATTTATTTATTGCCTGCTAACCCCTCTGGGACGTTAGCCAGGTAGGAGCAGGAATGCTAGCCTGTCTTGGTTGGCCCCAACCCTGGTGTCTATCATGGAGTAGGCAGGGGTCTGGAGCTACTTAGGAGGTAGGATGGGGGCCTGATGCTTGACTGGCTGCGGTGGAGGAAAAGGGGATGCAGAGCACTCCCACATTTCTGGCTTAGGCAGTCTGGGCCCAGGGCACATCACCATGAGGCAACCTATCTGTGAGGTGCTCCCCACCCATGGTCTCCGTGCTCCCCAGCCAGGCACAGGAACTGCTGTTTGAAACTAAGGAGGGAAGAGTCTGATTTGGACATGCGGGGGAGGTAAAGATGATGGAGGGCTAGCATATGCTCTTAGCTGCTTGGAAGAGAGCTAAGCCCAAACACGTAGATGGGGGAAGGGACTAGCTGGAGAAGCTGGGACTAAGGGGGACTTTGGGGATTCTGGACATCAGCAGGGCCACTTAGAGCCAGATGACACAGTGTGGCATGGCACTGAGGGCTCATTCTCCAAGAAGACAGCCTCAGTGTGTCCGGGGCGGGGGGGCATGAGTGCAGACATTGGCTCTTGTTTGAGGGTCCCTGACATCAGAGACTGTCTCTTTGAGGGTATTTAGGGTGGGCAACATCAAATCACAGTGGGATGGCTGGGAGGGATGGGGTCCTCCTGAGTTACCACCTGGATTGTGAGCCAGCGTGACGTCCCTTGGAGATGTGGGGCCACCTTAGTGAAATTTGGAGTAAGGACTGGAGGTCCTGTGGGTATTGGTGGGGTAGAGGGAGGGACTTTGGGCAACTGCTATTCTGTAAGTTGTGACATTCGGTGGCACGTGTGTGAAGTGGCCATGCTTACCCCTGTACCACCACAGCTACTCATGCACACCAACACCAACTCGCCCCATACAACCACTTACACCAGGCTTTCTCAGTCTCTGCACTATTGACATTTTGGGCAAATGATTCTACTTTGTCATTGTTCTGGCTTACATTTTAGGATTTTGTAAATATGCATAACAGAGCACTACTGTTAATGTTCCTAAGCATCCAGTTCAGTGACATTGAGCACAGTCACATGGTTGTTCAACCATCATCACCATCCCTACCTCTAGATGCTTTTCCTTTTCATCTTGCAAAACCGGAACCCTGTCCCCATCACACCCTAACTGCCCCTTCTCCCTTGATGCAGCCCCTGGCTCCCACCACCTACTGTCTCTGTGACTGTGACTGCGCTAGGGGCCTCATATAAGGGGACTCCTACAGTAGTTGTGACTGGCTTATCGCCGTTAGCGTCATGTCCTCAAGGTCCATCTGTGTTGTGTCCTATGTCACAATTTCCTTCCTCTAAAGCTGAATATTCCTCCCCACTGGGGAGCCATCCTGCACACTGTAGGATGTTGAGCAGCCTCTGCCTACTAGATGCTAGCACCATTTCCTTCCCCCCAACGATGGCAACAAAAATGGCTCCAGTCTTTACCGAACATCTCCTGGGAACCAAGTCTACCCCCAGGTTGAGAGCCGCCGCTCCGGGCACACTCACCTCTGATGAGTCAAGTCTCCCCTGTGTATGCCTGAGTGCCCCAAGGCGCAACCACACCTCTGCCAAGCGGTAGAGGCCCTCAGGAATGTGTACCTAGCTCGGATCCCCAAACTCATCCCACACATTTCTCCCATAAGAATCACCTAATAACATTAGGGCTGATTTTCACAATAGCCACCTTTAATAACAAAAAAAAAAAAAAAAAAAAAAAGTCTCTTATCTTAAATCCACATTAAGCATATGGCAAGCCATGTGCTGGCTGCATTGCCTCCTGCAAACCGAATGCTGGCCTCTTGTTTTCTACCCTCCATCTGGGGAGACATAAATCCTACTTAGAGTCAAACCCCAGGAGATCCGAGAAGCATGTGAGAGTCAGAGATAAACAGGCCTGCTTTGCCCTTGGACACATAAGCTGGATTTTCTTTAGTAATCCACGGAAACAGCCGAGCGAGGAAACCTTACAGCACAACCCATAACAACACACACACACACCCCAAAAAGAGTGAGTCTGGCAGTCCAGGAGGCTGACAGCCACAACTCGGGCAGTGTTTCAGCCTGCCCCCCCCACCCCCTTCAGGCCTGCCAGCACAGCTCCGTTTTGATCTGCACAAATTCCCGGTTTCCACTCAAGCCCCACATAGCTCTGCTAATGCACATCAGTCCTCAGACAAAATCTTTTATTTCCCAGTAAGCCTGGAATAAAAAAGATGAATTTGTAGGGGCTTTGGGAATGAAAAAGAGACACCGGAGCCCCTCAAGATTATCTTGGCAGAGGATGGATTTCCTTTGCTCCTGCATAGTTCGTCAGGCATTGATTAAGAGTCATGGAATTTTGGAATTGCAATCAATCGGACAAATAAACCTCCCTTCCAGGGCCAGAATGGAACTGAGGAGCGGCGGTCGTCCAGCTTTTGTTGGAACACCCCAGAAGGGTGGTAGATTTGCCCCAGTTCTTGTAGCCCTCCTCGCATCCCCTGTCCTCTGTCACGTGACTCGTGACTTGTGGCTCTTCCCACGGAGTGGAGCACGTGCTCCCCTGACCCTTGACTTCTTCGCGTTTGGCCTGGGGGCTTGTTTTGGCCAATGGGCCGGGTGGAGTGGCTGAAGTGGGGGCTGGGAGAGAGCTGGGAGGTCACCTCTTTCTCCAGAGCCAGCAGCCACCCCATCCAGCCCGCAGACCTGGGCCTTGTGGCTGCGCTAAGCCGTGAGGCGCATCCTTGCAGGGCCGATAGCTGGCCAGTCCGGGCAGGGCTGGCTCCCGCCTCCGAGCGGGCTCCGAGGCCTTGGTGCTGCTCTTATGCAGAACCAGGTGACTGTGCAGAGGGGGGAAGCACAGCCCCACCAGGCAACATCGTCTTTGCTAACGCCACCTGTTATCGGAGGGTGGCTTTTGTGTTGTGCGGACTTTGCCTCTCTCCACCTGGCCCTGGTTGGGACCAGCCACTAAAGCAACCCAAACAAGGGGGATCTGTACTGGATTCGGTGGCACTTCCCACTATCTTGTGACAGCTCTTGAGCCTTCCCTCCCTCTTTGGGAGGCTGGAGGAGACACCTGTTACGGTGTCTCTACGGAGACTTGCTCCAGGCACGTGGGGTATATATGGCAACCCAGCATTTCATAGCGAGTGAGAGATGGTCAAGCTGGGGGCAGGTCATATTATGGAGAAGACAGAGTCCCCCATGGCAACCCGGCAGCTCTGGTGACCCTTCCCTCCAGCCCTTTCCCTTTCTCGGCTCCCATCACAAGTGACCTGTCTTGAACCGATGCTTGCACACCTGTGTTCATGGCGGCACAACTCGGGACCTCCAAAAGCTGGGAGCAACCCCAGTGTCCATTGGCGGATGGATGGATGGATGAACTAAATGGGGCCCGTCCGCACAGGGCCTATTACTCAGCCTTGAGAAGGAAGGACATCCCGACACCTGCTACGACACGGATGGAGGTTGAGGACGCGGTGCTCCGTGAAGTAAACCACTGAATAAAAAGACCAGTCCTGGAGGATCCCACTTACACGGGGCTCCTAGAATTGTCATTTATGGGGACAGAGAGTCACACCAGGGGCTAGGGGAGGGGGTGGGGAGTTGGCGTTTAATGGGGACAGAGTGTCAGTTTGGGACGATGACAACACTCCGGTGGTGAAGGTCGCACAGCAGAGTGAATGTGCTCAGTGCCACGGAACTGTGCACGTAATGGTTAAAATGGTAAATTTCACATTATGCCTCTTACCAAATTCTTCAAACACAACCTGTCCCGTGTCCCAGTTCCTGGGGCCCAGCTCCCGCCTGGTGTCAGACAGCAGAATCCGAGCTCGGGTGTGCCCGGGAGGAGCGGGCACTGGTTCCTGTCTTTCTCTGCGTCCGCGGGAATCTCCAGTGCTGGGGGGGGGGGGAGCCCCCTGGGGCCCGCAGGTAGGGAGAGGCGGGGGATGGAGAGAGCGCCCGGGTGCTCCTGACTCCACACCGAGCCGCGGCGGCCCGCTGGGAGGTGGGAGGTGGGAGGTGGCAGGCGGTGTCCGAGGCCCGGGAGCCTCGCTAGGGACAGCCAGACAGGGGGGCACACCAGTGAGAGAAGACCGCGGAGAGGCGCAGGGAGGGAGCAGGGAAGGAACCACAGACCCGGACTCAGGCTCCAGGGCGGCCTTGGCGGCTGAGTCAGGGCAGCACCGACCTCCCTGAGACGCCAGGCTCAGCGGTTGAGCTTCTGCTCAGGGCATGACCTGGGGTCCAGGATTGAGTTCTGCATCAGGCTCCCCGCAAGGAGCCTGCTTCTCTCTGCCTGTGTCTCTGCCTCTCTCTCTGTGTCTCTCAGGAATAAATAAATAAAATCTTAAAAAAAAAAAAAAAAAAAACAATGCTAAGCCCGTCATCACTTAGCAAGGGTTTCACTAATATCAGTCCTTCTGGCGTGAGCTCTGTCCCGTGCGACCCCCGGCCTCCCTGGAGCGTGGGTGGACCAGAACGGCCTTCTGACAAGAGGCTGCAGCAAAGGTAACAGGGTGTCACGTCCATGCCTCGGTCGCCAATGGCCCAGGCTTCCGTCCTGCTGCCACCCTCGCTGGGCCTCCCTCCGGCCCTCCCGCCTGCTCGCCCCCGTGAGCCAGGCTGCCGCGTGGTGAGCTGCTCCGTGGAGAGGCCCACGTGGCCGGGAACTGAGCGAGGCCTCAGCCCGACAGCCGGCGAGCAACGGGCGCCCCAGCAGCAGCTCAGGGGAGCAAGGGAGCAAGTCCGTCCCGGTGCAGCCCCGAGATGGGCCTGCAGCCTGCGGAGGGACCAGATGCCAGGAGCCGCCTGCCACACCAGCTTCCTGACACCAAAACTGAGTGATGACAACTGCGCCTTTCAGCCATTTCCTCTGAGCTAATTTGTGACCCAGCCGTAGGGACCTAACACGGCCTGTGCCCCTGGACTCCATCCGATCCTGTCGCTTGTGACCTTGTCTCCCAGACATCCTCCCAGCCCTCGACCCCACTCCTCGGTCTCCCCCACATTCTGCCTCCAGCATCACCACACACACACACACACACACACACACACTCACACACACTTTCTCTGATACCTGTTGGTTGAGACAGGATCGGGGACAGAACTCAGTGTGAGGGGGGCACCCGCAGGAGGGAGCTGCACGAAGTCTAGAGTCGGCTCCTAGAGGCGGGGACGGGCCGCTCTTGGTTCAGCACCGGCAGGAGAGGGGCCTCCGACCCTCTGTTCTTTAAGCAGAAGCATCTCTGGGGAACATCAGCTTCGGGCTTCTGAGCCTCTGCTCCCACGGCCAGAGCCCCGCCTTCCTCTGGCTGCAGACACGCAGAAGTACAGCCACTCCTCCGTTTACTTGGGTGTCCAGGAATCACGAGTGTTTGACCCCCACACACAATTTCACTTGGCCCACAGTTTGGTCTCCGAGGAAAAGACGTTGGCATCTAAGGTCTCGCGACGAAGTTTGGACCCTTGAGGGCGAGGCTGTGGGGGCCGCTGTGCTGGGCGGAAGGCGGGGAAGGAGCCCAGGGCTTGCTCTGACAGGCTGAGCCACTTTGGAAGAGGCCCTGCCCGTCAGGGGGTCTCAGCCATAGCCCTGTCGGGGGTCTGCCGTGGGAGACCTCAACAACGTAAGGGGTGCGTGCCCTTCTCTTCTGGCTTGGCTTTAGCAGACCTAAGCTACTGCAGGCCACAGGCCCTGGCTGTGGAGCTGAAAGCCTCTTTCACTGGGAAGAAGCACACTGCCCCTCGGGTTCACCGCTCCGTCTCTTGTGATTTGGGTTGTCATGAGTTGACTCCTGAGAGTCTGAGCACTAAAGGGCTGCATCTGGGTCTGTGACATGGAGAGCTGCCCCCCTGAGCTGGTCCCCCTCCCGGTTGCTGAGCACGTCAAGGCTTATCCCTCATGGTGTCATCCTTGTATTGTCACGATGCCCTCCTCACTTTAAAAGAACAACCTTTGGGGGATCCCTGGGTGGCTCAGCGGTTTGGCGCCTGTCTTTGGCCCGGGGTGCGATCCTGGAGACCCGGGATCGAGTCCCACGTCAGGC
This sequence comes from Canis lupus familiaris, assembly GCF_011100685.1. Classification (NCBI taxonomy): domain Eukaryota; kingdom Metazoa; phylum Chordata; class Mammalia; order Carnivora; family Canidae; genus Canis; species Canis lupus. The sequence goes on from NC_049230.1 coordinate 2,203,443, forward strand.
TCCGGGCATGGAGCCTGCTTCTCCCTCCTCCTGTGTCTCTGCCTCTCTCTCTCTCTCTCTCTCTCTGTCTATCATAAATAAATAAATAAATCTTTAAAAAAATAAATAAAAGAACAACCTTTGCTTGACCCTACTGCTTGAGAACTTGTCTCTGAGATTCCGTCTGGCTCTGAAGGGCACCCTAGGAGGTAGACTATAAATCTGGAGTCCTCATGACATTTAGATCCATTAATCCATCAAAAGAAGATTTGCTACCTCTTAGTGTCCAGAGAGAGACCGGAAATCCCCTCATCCACATGCTCGCATGGAGGCTCAAGCACAATTAATTCTGCTCAGCACTTTGTATCGGGATCTTCAGGAATTCATGGATGTGTGCACTCTGACCTGTGCCTTATCACTTGTGGCTGTACCAACACAGGAAACCCAGCCCAAGGAGTTGGTTACCAGGTGCCTTTGCCTGTCCTCAGACAGTACATGAGGGACCAGGTAATCCTGAAATGATGAGACTATAAACCACACTACAGGGTCCAAACAACTTCCCAGACTGGGAATTCTCTGAAAGCTATTGTCAGCGCTTAGGCTAGGCCTGGCAATGCACGGATGAACAGGTGAATGAGTGGGTGAATGGATAGATGAGCGGGTGCATGGGACGATGGATGGGTGGGGAGGCGGAAACATGGCTGGATGCTTGGGTGGATGGGAGGATGGGTGGGTGCATGGATGAACAGATGAATACATGAATCTCTGGTTAGGGAACAAAAATTCTTGCCCAGAATCCACTACCCAAGAGCCTTGTAACTTCCCTCATTTGTAAAATGGGGTAAGGGTAGTTCTTTATATTCCATAAGGTTGTTGTGCGAATGAAGTCAGATGATGTAAATAAGGTTTTCTGGCCACCTCTGTAGAATTATACCAATGAGAGAAAGTGCTGTCCCAAAGAAAATGTTTTCTTCAGCCTAATAACCACTCCTAGGAACATCAGTTGCTTCAATCAACGACTTAACAAATCCTCTTGGGGGAAACAGCCCTTTCTGAGTTCGTTAGAGGTGGAATTCAGAGCAACGGCGACTTGGTTGACAAGTTGTCTGACCTCGGACAGGCTCCACCTGTACATCCTACAAGACTGTGAGCTCACAGAGGGCAGGCACTGGGTCTTAGACCTATAATCCTCCTTGTCGGTAAAAATGAGTAACTATGGGCACTCAGATACCTACTGCAGTGATTTCAATAAAATACCTATAGTATTTTTTTTTAAAAGGTATAGCTTTACAAAAAGACAGCAATGTAGACATGCTAGAGTGAAGTGCCACGTGTGAACTGTGTCCTTATATAATTGTGTCTTGGGCAGCCTGGGTGGCTCAGCAGTTTAGCACCTGCCTTCAACCCAGGGCATGATCCTGGAGTCCCGGGATCGAGTCTTGTGTCGGGCTCCCTGCACGGAGCCTGCTTCTCCCTCTGCCTGTGTCTCTGCCTCTCTCTCTCTCTCTCTGTCTCAAATAAATAAATAAAATCTTTTAAAAAATTGTGTCCTTATACAACTTAGAGACTGACATTTGATGGGGCTTTTTCCCCCACATAAGCCCCATTTTCAAGATGGACACGGAGCTTACAAGAGAGTGTGAGGGGAACGGGGACGGGGACGGGGAGGGGTGTCTGTGAGACAATGTGTGCAAAGGGCCTGAGGCAGGACTCAACAGAAAAAATGCTTGATCCATAGCAGCTTATTATGGTCACGATGATTTGGGGTTCAGGCCTGCCACTGTGATCCCAGATCCTCTGTCCTCTTTCCCTGTCTCATTGGCCTCCTCTGTCCTTTGGATGGGATGGAAGGTGGTGAGGGTGGTGGTCCAGATCAGAGCGCGATGGGAGCATGGCAGCCAAGCAGGAGGAGCTAAAACCTCTGCACTGACACCCCTGTCCCCCCTTCTTCCTCAATTTGGACCCTGCGCAGCCAGACCCCAGCTGCTGGTGCTGGAGGGTCCAGTGTTTGCTTCTTCTGGGTGTGTGCTAGGGCACAGAGGTGTCCCTGGACATGGTTTGGGGCTCTAGACCCAGGCTGTCAGGCCCAGCTGGGAAAGGAAGTGGGAGCCACGGTCATCAGCATGCACAGGCTTGTCCTCAGAACACCCCCAATGTGCTGGCAGGCCGCCTGCTGCAGGGCTCACTGGGGGACAGGATCGAGGGAACACAGTGGCAGTTTTTAATGCATGACAGCTCTGTGAAAAGGGCATAGCATTTACTTTAGCAAATTTGGGACTGAGGATTGGTGAACTGACCAAAGTTGGTAAATATCAAGGGTTAAACAACAGGCCCCCATTATCAACCCTGATGCCGAGTTACAGACACCACGCTTTCTAAAGGACAGGAGCTAGGGGTCAGGATGGACTCGCGCATTAGAATTTCTAATATCACAATTCACACTTGGGGATAAAATGAAACAGCTCTATTTTAACCGTGCACCTTCCCCAAGAGCTGGACCTCAAATGATCTCTAATTATTACAGAAATCTCTGATTTCTGGGCCAGCTTCCAAGGCTGCTATTACGGCTGTTCATCAGCGGCAGCGGCAGCCGGGCCCTGGGCTGACTGTCCGAGAAGTCAGACGCAGGGCCTGGAAGCCAGGCGAGGCCCGCTGGGGGTTCAGGACCCTGCCCGCGCTCCGGGGACGCGATGAGGAGGCATCCCGAGATGCAAGATGTCCAGCCCCCTCCCTGGTCGCACAGAGAAGGCAGACTGGGGCCTGCAGCCAGCACCCGGACAGGGGTCACAGGGTCCAGGTGGCCTCCGGCTCGCTGACCACCTTCCCTGAGAGGTTTTCACTCCGGAGCCTCCCTCCCGCTTACCTCCCCCCTCCCCAGGGAGAGGATGTGTCCTTGGTTGCCAACATCTCGGGGACCGTTGTGGCTCTCCAGGGTTGCCAAACGTCCCTCGATGTGCACAAGGTGTCACTGCGATGGTTCGCGGTCTGTGTCAACGCGGCTGAGCCGTGGTGCCCGCGCCAGCCCAGGTGCTGCCGTGAAGGTATGTGGTTCGACCAGGGTGACATTAAAGTCCGTAGAGTTTTAGGCAAAGGCGCAACCCTCTCTAACGTGGGAGGGCCTCATCCAAGCAGCTGAAGGTTTTAGGAGAAAAGCTGAGCTCCCCAGAGAAGAAAGGAATTCAGCCTCAGATGCCTCTGGGCTCGAGAGTCAACAGCTGCTCCTGGAGTTTCCAGCCTGTGGCCTGTCCTACAAGTTTCAGGTGTGCCAGTCCTGTGGTCTCGTGAGCCAGCTCCTTAAAATCTCTTTCTGTCTCTGTCTCTCTCTGTGTATATATATCCTCTTGGTCTCTCTCGCTCTGGAAAACCATGATTGATACAGCCATTCTGCCCCAAATGCCACCAAGGACCCCCAGAGAGCCACCAATGACCTGGGTCAGCCCCACACAGCCCTCCTGTTCCCTGCCTCTAAGATGAAGAGTCGGGTTGGACTAAATGTGATTCTCGACATTAAGAGTAAATCCCGAGAGGCACCTGTGGGAAAGCACCTGCCGTGTAGAGGCCACAGGTGTTCCAGGTCATAGAAGGAGACCCTCGAAGCCAGCCTGTGTGCCTGTCCCCCTGCCCCCAACCGCAGCAGCCCTTGTGCACATTGCTGCAGCCCTATCCCCAGGCCCGTGGAGGCTCAGATCTCTGGTTAGTTGTCGAGACCGGATTGGTCCAGGCAACAAAGAAAGCAAATGTGTGCAGTATGACGGTCCCATGGTGGATTTCTGGCCTGTGTTTCCTAATCATACCATCCTGGGGGCGTGCAGGGAGGGTGTGTGTTCTCAAACTTTGGGACATCGCTCTGCTTAGGAGCGTGGTTGCAGACAGAGCATGGAGAGCCCAGGCAGGAAGGCTGGTACCGAGGAGCAGGTGTCTATGCTACTTCCTCCAGACCAGGCCGGGCCTACGTCACATGTCCCCTTGGGAGAGCCTGAGTGTTTAGATAGCTGGGCTCTTCTTGGGTGGCTTGACGCCAGAGAAAGTTAATGTTCTTAATTCGATAAAGTTTATTGGGGTCCTTTTCCACTGTAAGTGCAATACTCACTTATTGATGGGACAGAAATAGGTCCCGCACTGTGCTAGGTGCTGGGGACAGCAGGGTGACACGTGGGTGACACAGTCCCCGACTTCAAGCAAGTGACAGCCGTAATCGAGAAAGGGGGCCCTGACCCACGTTTCTAGCCTGGAGGCCCCTTCACTGCTGCTGAGTGTGTGGGACCCTCCCTGCACAGCGTCCCCCTCGCTTCCCCACTCTTGGGCCCCACCCAGGCCTGCCCTGCAGCCCCCTGAGAAGGAGGCCTGGCTTGCCCTCTCTGAACAGAGCCACATGGGGCAGGGCGGGTGTAGGACGTACAGGGGACGAACCGTGCAGAAGCACTTTCCACGCCGTGAGCTCGGTGCCAGGCTCGCATTCCCGTCAACCGTGTCTTGGAAAACACTCTTGTCATCCTTGTCTCTGTTCTTGGGAGTTGGATCCAGGCCCAGCTCTGTCCTCCTTTTCTTTATTCCCCGTCTAGTGATGATGCTGTCTGAGAGCCCGGCTGCCCGGGGAAGGAGGCTAAGCTAAGACCACGGCTGGGGGGCGGGGGGGGCGGGGGGGGCGCTGATCCCAAGCTTGCTCCCCTGCAGCTCGGGCCTTGGCACATTTTTGAGGTTCCCAGTACATCTTCCCAAGGAGCCTCCTCTGAAAAGGCGGGATTCATTTCCACGCCCAGCACCAGCACAGCCAGGGGACCTCGGCTTCTCCAGCTGTTCGCCCTTGGGGCTCCTCTCATGGGACCCCCCAGGGCCAGGCTCCCCACGCCCCCACCCCGCTTCAGCCCACCCCGCAGTCCCCACGAATTCCCCTGAGGGGCCGTGCCCCCTCAGTGCACAGCCAGGGAGGGCATCTGGGTGCCACCCGGAGACAGCAAACGAGGTCTGGTCCCAACCAAGGTGACGTCCTCATACGAGAGGCAGATGAGCTAGCTTGGTTTTCAAGTATTATTGTTGATTGCGGTAAATTACACATAACATAGAGTTTATCATCTTGACCATGTGAGCAAGCTGAGTGTCCCTAAGTGCATTCACGTTGTGTATGGCCACCACCACCATCCAGCTCTTAACCTGTGTCATTGTCCCCAACTGAAACTGTCCCCGTGAAACATTAGCCCCCACCCTCTCCCCAATGCCTGGTGCTCACCATATTTCTATCCCGAAGAATTTGAGTGCTCTAGGGACCTCCCAGGAGCAGAATCATAAGAGTATTTGTCTGCTTGTGATTGGCTTATTTCTTTCTTTTTTTTTTTTTAATTTTCATTTGTTTATGATAGTCACAGAGAGAGAGAGAGAGAGGCAGAGACACAGGCAGAGGGAGAAGCAGGCTCCATGCACCGGGAGCCTGATGTGGGATTCAATCCCGGGTCTCCAGGATCACGCCCTGGGCCAAAGGCAGGCGCCAAACCGCTGCACCACCCAGGGATCCCGTGATTGGCTTATTTCACTTAGCATCACATCTTCAAGGTTTATCTATTTTGTGGCAGGTGTCAGAATTTGTTTCCTTTTTAAAAAAAAATATTTTATTTATTTATTCCTGAGAGACACAGGCAGGGGAAGAGGCAGGCTCCCTGCAGGGAGCCCGATGTGGGACTCGATCCCAGGACCCAGGGATCACGACCTGAGCCGAAGGCAGATGCTCAACCTCCAAGTCCCCCAGGTACCCTGGTTTCCTTCCTTTTTTAAGGGTGAACAATATTCCGTGGTGTGGAAGGGCCACCTTTAGTCCATCCATTCCACCAACGGACACTTGGTGGCTCCCACCTTTTGGTGACCCTGGGTAGCGCCGCTGCAAACATGGGCGTGCACATAGCTCTTGACGACTGTGCTTAGGATTGGGGACTTTGTGGCTCACAGAACCACCCTTCCTCCCACAGAATTCCAAGCAGTTGTTTTCAAATCGACTCTCCTTGAGTTCTTACCGAGCAGGGTGGCCGTGGCGGCGCCCCCCTCCCCCCCACCGGGCGAACGCTGGGACTCTGTTACCTAATGTGCTCAGCCTGGCATTTCGACGACTGTCCCTATTTTATAGGTGGGAAAACTGAGGCATAGAGGGGATAATAAACTTGCCCAAGGTCACGCATGAACTAGCCTACTGACGCAGGTGGAAGCCGGGCAGCCTGGCTCCGGAGCCCACGTGCTAAACCACTTGACTCGATGGTTTCAGCATCCCCGTGAGAAACGGAAGGGGGACATCATTGTCATTGGGAGGAGAAACTGAAGTCTCAGACAAATTACGTGGCTCTGAAGGCCGCACAGCTCTTGTCTTGATTCTCATTCTGTGACTTAGAAACCCAGGTACGGTTGTTGGCAGACCTTCCACTTTCCTTCCCCCCTCTGCTCGCTACCTCTTCAGACCCGGAATCCCAGGACTTCTGTTCCCGAACCCAGACTGCCGCCCATTCCGGCCCAACAGAGGCGTCATGACGTGCAAGAGGCACCACGTCTGCTGGGCCCTGAGTCAATCAGACGAGAAAAAGGTTAGGCGGCCAGAGGGAGCTAAAAGCCCCTAAAAGTTTAAAGAAATCCTGCCAAATGGGTGATTGGCTCCCACTGAGATTAGTTTTAATCAATTATTAAGCAATAGTTTAATATTTTAAGAGTTTATGCGATCACAGAGAAACGAAAACATTTTGTGATTTTCTTCCCTTCTATCTTCCAAAATAAAAAAAAAAAGGTAAAACAAGTGACTAGTGGCATAAATTTGTCTTAAATTTCCTTTCTATTGAAATACTAGGATGTCTTTATTTCAATTGTTTAACTTCCTTTTGTTCCCCTCAATGCTTAGCCTTTTGTGAGCCTGACTGGGTGCCAGTTGTGATCGCCTGCCTGACGTTCAAGCACCAGCTCTGCTCAAGGAACGCCAGGAAACATCAAAGCGTCCTAAAGTGCCCCTGACGTGCTGACAGTGGCAGGCAGCCCTGGGGCCCAGGCTCTCCAGGGTGGCCACATGGGAGACTCCCAGCATCTGGTTCTTGAACTTTCACCTTCCAACCTCTCAAGGTCTGGGCCCATTCCACTCTCCTCCCTGCTCCCCAAGCCCTCCCTTTCCAGCCAGGAACTGCAAAGCAACAGGTAGAGGGCAGCAGGAGAAGAGAAGGATGAAAGCACATTACTCCCTCTATGACAGAACTTGGAAAAATACAGGTGAGAGGTCTCCCATTTTTATTCTGTGATCAGTTCCCCTTTGGAAGCTTGATATAATGTGCCATTTTCACCCACTCATCCAGCCAGCCACCCATCCATCCATCCACTCATCCATCCATCCATCCATCCATCCACCCACCCTGCCAGCCAACCAGCCAGCCACCCATCTAACCATCATCCATCCATCCATCCATCACCTACCCACCCACTCATCCATCTAACCATCATCCATCCATCCATCATCCATCCATCCATCCATCATCCATCCATCCATTCACCCACCCATCCTCATCCATCTAACCATCCATCCAGCCACCCACCCATTCATCCATCCATCCATCCACCATCCATCCATCATCCATCCATCCACTCACATATCCATCCATCATCCATCCATCCATGCATCCATCCATCAATCCATCCATCCATCCACCCATCCATTCATCTATCCATCCATCCACCTATCCATCCATGCATCCATCACCCCTTTCATCCATCCATCCATCATCCATCCATTGGTGTAACAACGTGTCAGGTGCTCAAGGAGCTCACTCTCTGAAGGGAGACAGACCTGAAACCGTACATGCCACGCAGGGTTCTGGGTGCTAGACCAAAATATCCTCAAGACACGGAGGACACAAGGGAGAGCAGGGTCCCTCCTCGGGATAAGTGGACTTCACAGGAAGGGGCTCTGTGCTCTATCCAGACAAATTAACTAGCAGGTGGAGTTATTCTAGGCAGGGATGTGGGCCCCTGAGTCCCATTTGGCTCATCTGTCCTGGTCTCAGCACTCTCCGCCTTCCCAAACCCAGTCTCCTGCCCTGTCAAATAAGGACACTCCAGCCATTCTCTTGGGGCCTTCAGCATGTGGGTCACTCTGAAATGATCCACATGCTGGGCAGACCCCAGCATTTCCTGCCTGCCTCTGTCTTCCAGAGGAAGCTCATATGAGGGGGGAGGTGGTCAAGGTTGGGGTCACTTCTGTAGATTATTCAGATCCATTTGCTGTATCTAGTTCACACCGTGTCCTAATTAATGCAGACCTTCAAGGTTGTACTATTTGCAAAGTTTTCTGAAATGGGCCAGTGCTTTAAACGCCAACTACTCCTGCCTCCCCACCCAGAAGTTTCCCTCCCTCCCCATGGCCGCCCCCCAGACACCCCAGCTTCCACTCCCGGTGGAAGTCCTGCACAGCGGGAACACAAGATCCTACTTTCGGCTTTTCTGAACTCTGAGCCTCACTGACCAAGGGACGTGTGATAACTGATTTGCCTCCATAAAATTTGCAGGTGACTAACATGCCCAAGAATTCCCAGGCAGCTCCTGGCTACAGCTCTGTGTCACCCATGCGTGGGTTGTTTTCATCGGACGTCACCGAGTGAGATCCAAGGCGGGAGCTGTGGCCGCAGGAACATATGGGCAGAGCCAGGGCTGAGCCTTTCCTATATTCTTTGGGTTCAACAACAGGGATTGTTTTAACTCTTCAGTCAGGGGATCTGTATATCCTAAAGACAGTATGTAAAATATTTATTAAGAAGAATATCTATTTTTAACCAGGGATGATTTCAGTTCTATTATTCATGCAGCCTCGGAGGGCAGGCTTCATGCTTCTCGGTTTGCAGGAGCTGTGAGACAGAGCAGAGGCGAACCTGAAATCAGAAGCGGAGGCCGGGGGAGGCAGCGGGGTTTCGGGCAGGGGCAGGGGTGGGTGGGGAGAGCCGCAGCTGATGCTGCCTGCCTGATTTCCGCCAAACCTCCACGTTCAGGTAACTGCGTGAGCCGGTGACAGCTTTGCCCTCATTTTAAACACAAAGATGCCTGTGCCCCCGGCCAATCCTTTGGAGGCTCCCTCTTACAGGGAGCCGAGGCTGAGCCGTGTAGGAATCAGTGAACACGGCCCCTCTCGGCTTGAGAGCCCAGAGTGACATCCCCGTCAGAGACAGGAGGCCTCCTCCTGGCAGCCCCATGCTGACAAGGTCTTGACAAACAAGCTTCAACCTGTCAGAAGCCAACAGGAACACACTCGGCCTCCCAGGGGCTGGCGAAGGCACCGGGGCAGTGACCCTCCGAGGGACCATGTTCTCAGGGCCTCTGCTTCCCCGGGGCCCTGGGTATGCAAAGCTGCTGAGCATCTGGTCACTCGGGGTTGGAAGGAGGCCACCCACACACGCTGAGCAGGGGGGACACCCAGGAGTATGGGGGCCAGTGCACCAAGCTTCAGTCCCACGTCCACCGGGACCAGCTCTGGGACCTGAGCCCAGTCCCTCAACCGTTCTTGACCTCAGTGTTCACATCTGTGAGGACCACAGTGACATGTCCCTCCAGGGGACGTGCTATTCTTGGCAGATGCTCCTGCCGGGTGCTGGCCCCACAGTCCCGCCGACTGTAATCAAGAGTAGCCCGTGGGACCTGGGGGCAGGCGGTTCTCATGGGCACGTCCAGTCCTGCCAATCGGCAGATAGGAAGCAACGAGGGATGTGCCAGGCCCTGTGCTAGACGCACGTTATTTCTTCCAACCTGTGCGCTGCTGCTGCCATTTGCAGACCAAGAGTCCGTCCCCGGAAACCCTTCTGTTCCTCGTCGCACACACCGCAGAGAAGTGCGCCGTGCCGGGCACCCCAAGTCCCCGCCCGGGCTCCGGTGCCAGCCTGACCTTGTCGGGTGGAATCAGGGTGGAGGAGGACAGTGGGGGCGGGAAGGCTCAATGCCTGGGTCCGAAGAACGTGAGGGGTGGACGCTCAGGGCAGAGAGAGGCGGAGGCGGGACAACGAGGTCAGTGCCAGAGGCCCCGAGGAAAACCCGATTACAGCGCAGGCTGGCAAGGGAGGCCTGGGCCTCGAGGAAGGTCGCCGGGCCCGAGAGGCTGCGGCCGGGCCTGGCTCGCCCGCCCCACACCCCACTCGGCACAGGCCCGGAGCCGCTGCTGTGGGGCCGTTCCTCTGTGGGGAGCAGGGCGGGGGCGGGGCTGCTTCCCTGCAGGGGTTGGGGGGCGGAGACACTTGCTGCCCCCCTCCGCCCTCTCCCCCTGCCTCTTCTGCGCACCCTCTGGAGCCCATGGCCCCCAGCTCCCCGACAGCCACTGCATCCTGGTCCTGCATCTTCCCCGTGGCCGGCGTCCAGCCACACCGCCCACCCACCAGCCCAGAAGGTCCCCTAAACACCCAAGGGCCACCACTCTGGCCTTGGGCCAAACGGTCACATTTGGTAAATATCTGTACATTCTGAATGGTTTCTTATAGGGCATGTATATTTGGGTTTTTTTTTTTTTAAGTGTTACTAAGTATAAAAGTAAAAAAAAAAAAAGTGCTGTCACAAATTTTAAAGGAAAGGAGACAGAGGCCCAGGGTTGGTGGCTGATAGAAGCCCTCAGCTGTCAGAGATGAAAATTGGGAAGTGAGCAGCCTGGGGACCCTCTGGGCCTTCTCAGGCTCAGGCCTGCCGGGTCTAATTAATCCGGCTTGATTCCAGGCCCCCGAGCAAACCACCTCTCAAATGAGGCCAGCACCCCCACCCTGCCACCAGGGAACAGCAGGGCTCCTCCAGGGGAGCTTTGCCACCAGCCAGTGCTCAGTCCCCACCCCTGCACGGCTGCTTGGGTGAGCCTGGTGCCTCCTCTGCGTCGGGTGGGAGACGGGGAAGCCCCACGGCCCCCTGCAGGCGGCCTGCATGGGACAGTGCGGGGCAGGCCTCAGCCCAGGGCTGCCAGCAGGACCCTCCGGGCCCAGCCCCAGGGAGCGCAGACCATCGCCCACCGTCTGGATTCTACACCCAAAGAGCGGAGGCTTGGGGGGCCGATGGGACCGGCCCAGACATTGAGCCCCGGGCACCAGGGCCTGGTCCCAAAGCCCATGCCCACCGTCGCCAAGTTCACTGCCTCCCCCACCCCCAGCTCCGGGCCCTAATCTCTGTGTCCCCGTGTGCCCTCTGCACATCCGGCGGGGGGAGGTGGGAGGGCGGCGGACTTGTCACGAGTCCACTTGACAGGCTGCCCCACGCCCCTCCCGGGGGCCGGAGCCCACGCCTACCCCGCGCTGTGCTGGCAGCTCAGAGAATAAGAGGGAGCTGACCCAGAAAGGGCGGGAGACAGGCTGCCCCCCTCCCGCTGCGCTGGCTGCCGGGCGGGGCTTGCTTGCAGCGGGCGGGGCGCTCCAGGCGGACCCGCCAGGAGAAACTTCCTGATGGCCAAGTTATTACCTTTATTTACGTCCTCCGTGGAGACGCTTGAGGCTTCCCAACAGTAAAACACTTTAAAAACAATAAAGAGGAGTCGGGATCCTAACCACAGGAATCCCGGGAGCCACAGGCGCCGAGAGAGCCCGTGGCTGGCCCTCTGCTCGGGACCCGGGTGGGCGCAGGGGCCGGGGTACCCCCGGAGGCCAGGGGTGGGGTCGGGGGCCAAGCGGACAGCGAGGTTGGCTCCACACACAGTATGACGCCCAGGTACCGCGCCAGCTGCTTTGCACACCTCCTCTCCTGCAACCTGCCCTGTGGGCGCCGTCCCCTCCAAGGTCCAGACGTGCTCACTGGCTTTCACACAGATTGAGGACGCACAGCTGGAAGGGGGTGCAGCCGGTATTCAAACCCAGGCTCGCAGGTTTATGGCCTCAGGAGGTGGGGGCGTCCCTTTCCTGCTGTCCCAACACCCCACCCCCCCCACACACACACACGCGCTGCTCACCATCCCCCCCCAGCCACACCGCACATCACCTCCTACTCTGATGGCCTTTGTTGGCTTCTGCAACCCGGTCCCCACCGCCCCGGACGCCTGGTCCCCACCCCAGGAAGGAAGTGTCCACTGGCAACAGCTCAAGCAGCTTCCTCCGCCAGACCAGGCTGCCCCGTGCAGAGGGAAAGCTCTTGGGGCCAAGGCGAGCATCGAGGAAGTCATTGGAAGGGGGTTGGTTACTGCCACCAAGGAACAGAAGCCAGCGAGCCGGGCGTGGGCAGGACCGGGCAGCCGGGCTGGGCCCTGCCGGCAGAGGCGCCGTAACGCACAGTCGGACACACCAGGGCTTTCCCTCCCTGTGCCCTCTGGAGCCGTGGTGCCACGGGTCAGCAGGAGGCCCCCTGTCTGCCCTGGTGGCTCAGGGACCCCGTTGCTGCACCGGGGAAGAGAAAGAGAGAATGACCCAGAAGGCCTGCAGGGCTCTGGCCTGAAGCGACACTCTTCATTCCATTCATGACTGGCCACTGCCATTTTGGCCCAGAGCGCCCCCTTCCCAGGATGTGAGCAACGATGCTCGCTCGGTGTGCCCATCAGAGTCCACCTCTCCCAGAGGGCCCTCCAGGGGCCGGGGCGCAGGGGCAGAGGGACGGGACGGGGGAGGCTGGGGCCCTGGGGCAGACTCCACGTTCTGCAGTTGTCAACTAAGAAATCCAGACGGGGTCAGGCCACCCAGAGATCCCACTCCCCGGCGTATACCTCCCCAGGAGTGAAAGCGGGATCCCAAAGAGACATGAGCTCGCCGGTGTGCGCAGCAGCGTTACTCACAACGGCCAAACGCCGGGAGCAGCCCAGGCAGGAGTCCGTCGCCCACCAGTGGAAACACCAAACGGGTTAGTCCTCAGTGTTGAAGAGGACCGCGTCCTGACACCTGCGACGGGGTGGGCGGACCTGGAGGCCTGGCGCTCCCGAGGTAAACCAGACACAAACATGGGTTACCCATTCATAGGAGGTGCCGAGAGGAGGAGGGCTGGGGAGGAGGGCTGGGGAGGAGGGACGGGAGAGCGGGCCCTGGGGGAGGGAAGGGGGGTGGGCTTAAGGCACCGAAGTTCAATTTGAGAAGATGAGGAGGCCTGGGGGCCCCGGCACTGTGCTCGCCGCCGCCCCACTGTATCCTTCAACGGTTCAGTTAGATTTTAGGTGTGATGTACTACACATTTTAAAAATTAATTAAATTCAGATTAAAGACGGGGTGGTGTTGAGCAAAGGTCCAGCCCATGGCGTCACTCAGAGGCCCACCCCTTCCTCCCTGGCACTGACCAGCGCCTGCACACCCTGAGGAGGGAAACGGCCACATGATCCTGATCGGCAGGTACCCAGAGCTTCCCCAGCCGGCACCCCGCCAAGAGCTTTACGGGACTTACCTGATTTAGCCCTGGACAGAGCCCAGAGAGGTGAGGTCACCTGTCCGAGGTCACGCAGTCCGAGGCTGCTGAGGCCACCCTCTCACGGCCAGGCCCCTCCATCTGTGAACTGCCCAGGAGCGTCCGGCAGGTGCTCTAGCAGGTCCTCCCGCAGATGCTCTCGCAGGTGCTCTGGGCTCCCAAAGCTCCCGGGAGGGGGTGAGGAAGCGGCGCTTCTCCAGCCTGCGTCCGCCCGGCTCCTGGGGCGCTGCCAGGCCAGGCTGTCTCCACGAGCAGCCCAGGATCTCCGAAATGCCTCTCTGGACTGCTGGACAGAGCTGCCCGTCCTTTCTGTCTCCCAGGTGGTGCTGCGCAGCCACCCCCTCCCACGCAGAAGGACCCGGTGCCCCCGGCGCCCCCTGCCCTGAACGGCTGTGGCCGCCCAGCTGAGTGAGCCCGTGGGCACCGTCTTCCCGCCCCGGAGCAACGATGCTCTGAAAACCCCCCCGCCCATCACAGGAATATTCACCTCGGCCTGCTTCCCCAGGAATGGAGGAAGGTGCCTCAGGTGGCACACAAGGCCCCCCAAAGCACCCCCGGGGTCAGGAGACCCTGGTCCTGGCTGGCTGTGCCCCCCTTCCTGGAGAGCCTGTGAACCTCACACCTGTACCCCCAGCTCTCACCCCTGTGGTGCCCGCAGCCCGCCTGGGGAGACGGGCCCCTGCAGGGGTGTTTGGGGCCAGTCTCTGTGCGGGGGGGGGGGGGGGGTGTGGCCCTCTGTCCTGGTCCTGCCTGGGACCCAAGGGCTTGCTGTGTGTCCACCACCAGCAGACCAGGACCCGTGCACTGATGTGAGTGCTGCCCACGCTCTGTCCAGGACATGCGGCCTGTGACCCGTGTGCTCATGGGAGGGAGTCCCTACTCTGGGGGTGGGGTGGGAGGGCGGCAACACAGAGGGAAACGCACCTGACACCCCCCTTCCCTGATGTAAATGCCAAGGCAGCAAATCAATTTTGCAAGCAGCACGTCCTCTCTCTGCAGCTGGCCCCGGGAGGCTTAACCGAATCCCTCTGGAACACAGTCAGAAGATGGCCCGGATGCACAAACCCCCGCCCTCCAATATCCGGGCCACCCGGCCACTGGGCCCAGGCCAGCGGCAGGAAGTCACCCAGGAGGCCCCTCCGCCCCCACCAGAGCCACAGGGGAGCGGCCCCCTCCCGCAGCGCCAACCGGAAAGAAATCTCCGGGAGGGGTACGTAGACCTCGGGGATGGAGGGAGCCCAGGTGGAGAAATGAGACGGACGGGCAGGCTTTCAGCACCTGCGATTCCCGGCAGGGGTCTCCTGGACCCAGGCTGCCTGCCCCACGGCCAGGTGGGGGTCATGGGGGCACGGGCTGCGCCTCCTCGGGGTGAGGGGACAACCTGAGCTCAGAAAGGGCCATTCACCTGCGGGAGGCCACACAGAGTGCAGCTCTGACCTGCAGGCTGGGAGGGCTTCAGGGATGGTCCAGTGACAAGCCTCCCCCCACCTGGCCCTGCTCCGGGGCCTGGGCTCCCAGGAGCTCTCCCCCCCCCCCCGCCCCCTCCCCGTGGCCAGGGAAAGGGAATCGTGGTGCAAGCTCTTGGGAAACATTTTCTATGAATGGTCCGGTTCCCTCCTCCAGCCTCAGGAGTGGAGGCCCCAGCAGGCGGCGGGCAGCCAATAGGAGACGGACCTGCTGTTCCCGCCCCGGGAAGGCCCCCCCCTCCCTTCAGGCTGGGGTTCCCCCTCCCCGAGACCTCCTCTGCCCCCCACCTGTCCCTCTGCCCCCCACCTGTCGCCGGCCCCTGCCATCCTTTTAAAGGGAACACTGCAGATTTAAACCACAAATTAAATTTTTAATGAAACCGCATAACACGAGGGCCTGATGCACTGCAGTATTGATGAGATCACAGTGTCCGGCCGGCAGGAGTTCGCCCAGGAAAGCTTTTTAGGATGTTATGCAATATGGAACCAAATTAATTATTTGCAACAAAGGGATCCGTGTCTCTGTCGTGCTGCTGGGGCCCAGTGAGTGTAAAGCGGGTGCTTTTCATTATTGTCAGCTATAAATGGCAGTCACGGGAAGCAAGCGGTGACTTCACAGACCCAATACTAGAGTGTGAGCGGAGATCACACAACGAGGACGAGGACAACGTGGAGTAGGGGGAGGGAATGTGTGTGTGAGAGGGGGGAGGAGGGAGAGGGAGGGAGGGAGGCAGGGAGAGGATGGAGGGGACCTACCAGCCAGATACTGCAGCAAAATGCAGCAAATGTCTTGGAAACTGGCTGGGAGCTCCCCTACCTCTCCGAGGCATCCCCTCACTTAAAGGGGCAGCAAGCAGAGCTGGGCACCCGCAGCTGCAGGTCGGAGATGATGCCCCCCAGCTGGGGATGGCGCTGCCCGCGAGGAGGGCCTGTCCCCCCGGGTCAGGGTGTGAGGCGGCCTGAGTCTGGCCATCACAAGGTGAGCTTCCTGGTGGCCAGGTCTCTATCCTGCTGAGTTACCCTCCCAGCCGCTCCTGGCTCTGGCTCAGATGTGGGTGCTCTCCTGCAGGTCACCCCACAGCCTGCCCTGCACCTGGAGGGCATGTCGCCGGAAAGGGAGCCCAGCCCCTCAAAGCCGTGGGGCTGGGCCTGCACGAGGCTCCCTGGAAGCCATCCCTGGGTGAGTGGTCACCCCGGGTTGGAGCAAACTGGCCTGGGGCAGGAGGCTGGGTGGGGAATGGCCCGCACCCTGGACAGGAGCCGAACCGCAGGGCCGTGTGCCCACCTGCTCCGTGCCGGTGCCACCTCCGCGCCCACCACTGCTCCAGGCTTCACCTCCTGACACGCTTCCTTGGGAGGCAGGCAAATCCCTCTTTCGTAGACGAAGAAAGAGACTCCTGCGGTTGAGTGAGTGTCAGAGGTTGTCGGATGAGAGAGGGTGCAGCCCCCCTGGCTGGCCACCAAGGTGCACGCCCCACGCCCCACGACAGCCAGGCTGCTTCCCACGGTGCACGGCAGCCCTGCCCTCCCGCTCCGCTCTGCTCTGCTCAGTGGGAGGCGGTTACGAGACAGCTGGCTGCGGCTGGGCTGGACGACCGCCACGCAACATGAGCACTGGGGGTGTCCCCAGACCGACCTAGGGAATCGGGAGACGGCAGGAAAGGGGCCAGCGGGGCAGTGTCAGAGGCCTGTGGACGGGATTCGGGGCTGCTGGGTTTGTGGGAGGTCACCCAGAGCCGCCGCGGAGGCCACAAGCTCAACATGATCGTCCGTCACACCGAACAGACACTGATTCTACACGTGACAATATTTTGGGGGTGTTCTCCCCACCTCCACTCTTCTTCCAAGCCATCCTTCCAGCCGGAACAGTAGCCTAACTGATCTCCCTCCACTGGTGCCAGAGCTGGATCCATTCTCCCTGAGTGGCCAGCAGAATCTTTCCAAAATCGTCCCCTGCTCCAAACCCCTGGGTGGATCCCCAAGACCCCAGTGTAGTCTAAACCTTTAGCGTGACCCACATCTGCCCCCTGCTCACCCCACTCTCTGCTATAGCTAGTCCCAAACACCTTGCTGCCTCAGGGCCTTTGCACTTGCTGCTTTTCCTCACTTAGGATACCTCTGTGCCAGACAATTCCGGCTCCTGCTGCAGAGCTCCACTGAAACGTCACTGCTTGAAAAGGTCCTCCGTGACCCCCACAGCCTGGGTCAGGGTCCTGCTGTGTGCTCCCCAGACGTCCCTGAGCTAGCTGGGTTCCCCCCAAAAGTGGAGCTTGAGGCTGGTAGGTAGTTTATCTGTGAAGTGGTCCAGGAGGGAAAGGGAGTGCAGGGCTGAGGGATGGAGCCGCCCATGTCTGCGGGCAGCGGGTGCTCGGCCCCGTGGGGCCTGCGGAGGAGGCTTACAAACCACGCCAGGGCCACCCACCTGGGGGTACAGAAGGGCTCTGGTCCATCGAGTCTTTGTGGGGTTTTTTAAAGATTTTATTCATTCCTTAGGGAGAGCGAGAGAGAGAGCAAGCGACCACACATGCAGCGGGAGCAGCAGAGGGAGAGAGAGAAGCAGGGGGCCCCACGTGGGACTCGATCCAGCTTCTGAAACTGTGAGGATCTCTTCTGTGGATCCCGCGGCGTGGAGGGGGCGGCTTGTCCTCAGTGATGTCCCCTGTGCCCAGCACCACCCTGGCCCGTGGGCGGCGCAGAACAAATGGCTGAGGCGGGTGGCGGAGGGGGGGCGGGGGGGATATATAGGCAGAGGCCTACGTCTCTCGCCACTGGAGACAGAGTGCGGGGCGGCCAGGAGGGGACGCGGGGGGCAGGCACGCCTCCCACGGCCCCAGGGCCCTTCCTGAGAGGCCCACCGGGGGACCAGTTCCTGCTTGGGCTCCTCGGGGCTCAGCCTTGGCCCAGTGACCCCTTGGGGACCCCGGCCCAGTGACGGTCAGCTGATCGGGCTGGTCCTGAGCGGAGGACGGGCTCTGACCAGTTCCTGTTTTCCTGCCTTCCCAACGCTCTGCGCCCCGCCGACCCTGTGCTGAGCAGGAAATGGAACAGAAGATGAAGATCTTCCCAGAAGGAGGGCGTTTTGACCCCACGACCTTTTTGTCCTCTGTTTTCTTCCCAGTCACCCGAACAGTTTAAGGTTTCCCCCATTGCACGCGCATGCACACACACACACGCACACGCACAGAGGGTGCTGGAGGAAGGCTCCTCTCCCAGGAGTCCCCCTGCGTCCCCATGACATCCCCAGAAGGGTAGGAGGGACCACACACCCCACAGGATCTGACGGCTTCAGACACTGACTCAGCATCGCACAAGAAAGAGGTGGGATGTGCATCCCCAACCCAGAGCCAGCTCCCTGCCTCCTGCATGTCACCTGGGCTCCCCTCCGGCTCCGAGACCCTCTCTGCAGAGCTTCAGTCCAACAACATCCAACACCATTGATCCTGCCGGCTGTGTGCCAGGCCTCCACGGCGTCCTCCCGCCCCGTGCCATCTGATGACATCTGTACGTCTCCCTGGGGGTCCTGCAGCTGGTAAATGGTGGGCCTGTGCAGGGGTGGGGGGACCGCTTGCATGCTGAGCCACCTGCCCTCCTGGTTGGCTCCCTCCCTCCCTGCACCAGAGCCCCCCGCCCCCCGCACATCTTACAGACATTGCGGATCAAGGTGGGGGATTGGCCCAGAAAGCTGAAATCCTGCCCCCCTAAACCGCAGGTCGTTTAACGTCCATGCTGCGGGCCCAGCCAGACACGGTCTCAGAGGGATCCTAATATAGCTCCCGGTTAGTAGATGCCAATGTTTCAGGAAAAGTGCATGAAATTGAAACTTAAGACCAAGAAAACTCTAACCGCCAGAGCTGGAAGGCTCTTGGGTCTCTGCTTTCTGGGAGCCATCCCTGTGACACACAGTAGGTTCTGGAAGAAAGCCCGCTGACCCAGCGAATGAGCGAGGGAACGGAAACCCCGAAGGCAGGTCGTGCGTTACTGGAATTCGTGGTGCTGCTCGGGCCAAGGCACTAAGGCAGGTGACATAAAACCAAGACTCCGGGCATGGGGGGTGGGCTTCGGCGACCAAGTGGAGGAAGGCTTGTGAGGGCGACTCGACAAGTGTCCTCTCCGCCCCCTGCATCGGCCCCCCCCTCCCCCCGGCCTGAGCCCCAGGCACCTGCCAGCCTGCAGCCCCCCAGCCCCGAGCTCGTGCCACGAGGCTCCCGCTCTTCCCCTGCCTGAGAACTCCCAGCCCAGGCCTGAGGCCTGTAACCCCGGCCAGCACACCCCGGAACACCTTGAGGCCTCCCCTCATTCTGTTTCCTATGCCCTCTCCTGACGGTCAGCAGATGGCGGACGTGACGTGCAAGGACACATCCGGCTGGCGGCCGGCACCCACCGCACCAGCCAGGTGCTGCCAGCTGGGAGGAGTGGACCAAACCGACGCTCACTGGTGTTGGCAGGGCGCGGGAGCCCCGGGGCCACCCCAGAACCGGCTGCCGCATTTACTAGGTCTCAGAGGGCAGAGAAGGCGGCGCGGGAAGCACTCTGATGCCACAGGTGCCACCTAAATGGCTAAGAGCACCAGGGCCCAGCCTCCCCCAAGTCCTTGAACACGGAATTCAGCTATTGTACCAGAAGGGTCCATCCGCATCCTCTCCTATGTCCCACCCTCTCCCTGGGTGACCGATCCCCCACTGTCCTGAGCTGATGGCCTGAGTTCACCTGGAGGCGGACGCTGACACCCCCGAGGGGCCCACTGAGAGCTGGCTGCCGGGACAAGCGCCCGGACGGGGTGGCCTTGGTGGCCTCGATCTGCCCCTGGCTAGCGGAGATGCGCACCGATGCAGGCCCCCCGCCCGCCACCCACTGGCCCAACCCCGAGGGCAGAGCCAGCTCCCTCCCTCTGTTAGCTCCTCACCCCAAGTCACCGCCAAGCCCTGACAGCATAACCTCCCTCCGACGTCCCTTCCAGCAGCGCCTGGAGCCAGGCCCCTCTGCAGCGTGGGCTCCCCCAGGGGGTGCCCCCCAGGGAAGTGTTCCCAGGTGGGATGTCTGTGCCTCCTGGCCCACGGGAGGCCCCGCGGCCCCCAGCCGGCATGCACAGCTCCCACCCTCTGCTTTGCACTTTATTCTTCAAAGATGAAAGGCGTCCCCTCCGTGCATGGCATGTCCCCACCTCCCCCGCCACTGGCCACGCTAGCCTGCTTCCTCCTCACTCTTCAAGATGCCTCCCTGGGGTCACCACCTCAGGACACCGTCCTGACTGCTGAACCCCGGGCCACCCGTCCGCCAGGGCTTGCGGTGTCTCCGGTCCCCGTGGCATGCACCTGCCCCGCGGAAGGGGCACTTACACCTGGGTAGCCCGGGAGCCGCCATGCCCTCTGAGACAGAGAAGACTGATTCCTCTGTAGCCCCGGCACCCGGCCTGTCCCTCAGTCGATGCTCGGGAAATATTTGCTGAACTGCGAGCAAACCTGATGAATATTTACACTGTACTACATGCCCACGGCTCTGCCTGGCACCTCAAACGCCTATTCCGGGGAAAGTGCGACGAGACTTCCCGGGAAGGGCTCGTGCTCGAGCTTACAAAGCTCCCATGTATGGGGGTCGGCCCCAGTTGGCCCCCCGCCCCCGTGTGGGGCTCAGGGGAGGAGCCCCCCAGGGCTGGGCCAGCGTCACCACGCCGCCTGTGGCCCGGCAGCCGCCGCGGCTTTGGTGGTTTCTGCAGGCGGATGTGAATGTGTAAGGCCCACGGAGAAGCAGGGCGGCGTCTCCTCCAAGGCTGGCGGCCGGGCAGCTCCTTGGACTGGGCTCTGTGGACCTGGCCTGACGGGCCTAACCCCTCCTCATGCTGCTTTCCCCCAGTCCCATACATGAGGGAGCTCTTGCCTTGGCCGGCCGGGGCTCCCGGGCTGAGTGGGGCGACGGCGGGGGGGGGCAGGGCCACGGCCTGCCCCCCAGTTTTGCTTCCACTGGACGCGTGTGGTCTGGGGCTTCTCAGGCCTCTCTCGGTGTCCCCATCTGTCAAGTGAGGACAGTAGCCCACGGGGGCCTTACGAGCATGAATGAATGTGGACAGACGGCTTTGCAAAGGGACAGCTTCTTGTTTGCAAGATAGGGTTATTATTGCACAGGCGCCCAACAAGAGGGCTGGAGGGACTGCGGGGTGGGGTGGGGGGTGCGGGGAGGCCACGCCCGGCAGGGCCCTGTCCCCGTCACACCAGAGTGGGTGGGCAGGGTCTGTCAGCAAAACCGCTCCACGGGGGCTGGGGCTTGCTGTCAGAACTGCCCCGTGCCCACCCCTCGAGCATCATCTCATGGGGCCAGGAGGGAGTCACACGGCCTGCCCCACTCTGAGGGTCCAGCTGCCCCGTTGATTGTCACCTGGTGTCAGCCAGAAGCCCGTCTCCCCTGCTCCAGGGACAACCCTTGGGTGCCACACATCGCTACACCTCGCGTGAGGTGTCTAACCACAAAGAGAAAAGTGCACCGATCACATCGCAAAGTAAGCACCGCCAGGAAGGGACACAGAACCCAGAGACACAGAACACGGCCGGCAGCGTAGGGGCTGTGGGGGGCACAGAAACAAAACCAAAACACCACCTGGGCGTGCTGCAGGAAGTGTCCCCCACGTGTCTAAAATGCTAGCCCCTGCACGCCTGCAAAGGGTCCTCCCATCCCAGCTGAGACGCCAGCCCACCCAGCAGCGGCCCACGGCACCTCCTCCGGAGCGACGTGGACCTGATGGAGCCGCCTGTGCTCCAGAGCTGGCTCCGGGAGGACTCCTGCCTTCTTCTCTTCCCAGACAGGAGCCCACGGCTCGCCCCACCCCACCCTCTGCTCCCCGGCCTGCCCACTTCAGGGGTAGCTATTTAAAAAGGCAGGGTGGGCCTCAATGATGGACAGGCTCAGAGTCAAGGGCTGGGTGGGCCATGTCTTCCTGTCCGGTGTTGTCCTAGGTCTTCCCAGCATCTTCCCGGGACCCTCTCTGCACCCATCCCCTCAGCATCCACCCAGTGGCCCACTCTTGCCCACCCCTAGGGGAGTCTTCTGTGCTCAGGTGAAGGTTCTAGATGGGTTCATGGCTTTGGTCCAGGGAGAGGACAGACCCGGAGACATCACAGGTCCTGGGCACAGCATCAGGCTGGGACACAGCCACACTTGCCCCCAGCCCTCTGTGCCCTGCCTGCCTTCTGAAGGCCTCTCCATCCACTTCCACCAGGGGTGTGCAGAGCGGACTGGCACCGGCTCATTGCTATGTTCTCAGGAATTTGCAAGTGGGATTGCTAAACGTAGCCATCGTTAAAATCTAAATTACACAAACTTATAATTAAATAAATTATATTAAGAATAAAGGTAATACTCAGAACTCATCCACTTCTAATTATTTTTATTACATTTTACTATTATCTGTGCCTGTGAAGTTACTTACACCTCTTGCATACTTATGGTGGGAAAGCCCCGAGGACTGTCTTCTGGGCTCAGCATCCAGGCTTACAGCACTTCCTCCCTGCCTCTGTGCCCCTGGGGTGACACAGGAGGGGAGAACCGCGGGTCCACAGAGGAAGGTGCCCCTGCACTGGACCTTCCCACCAGCTAGCTGGGCAGCTGAGGGTTCCTTTTCCATGGGGTTTGTTTCCCCAGCCCCGGGGCTCTCTGGTATCTCCGGGCCCAGGGGACGGAGAGGAAGCCCCAGAAACCATTAGGTCTGGATCCTTCCCTGCCCAGGATTGAAATAAGGTAGAGGGACCGGCAGCTTGGCCCAGCACCCACGGTCCCTGCAGGGCCCCCCCATAGCCCTTCTGGGGGGGTTGCAGCGCTCCAGGGGGCTGGGGGTGGAGGGGTCCGTCCCTGGCCACCGTGTCCTCCCCTCGGATCTCCACACCGCACCCCTCCCCCCGCCCCTGTGCCCCGCACCGTCCCAGGCCCACCTACCCTCTGCGGGCCGTCACTCCATCCCCTGCGGAGCGGCGGGGCGGGCGCCCCTCAGTGCCAGGTGCCGGGTCTCCTCTCCCGGAGGTGAAAGCCCAGCCGTCGGCCGTCGTGGGCGCAGGTGGCAGGTGAGCCCCGCCCGCCCCCGGCTCAGGACGCAAGGCCGGGCCGGGGTTCCCGCTCCTTCCGCGCAGCCGGCCCGGGCCCCGCGGGTCTCTTCTCCTGCGCCCACGCGCCCTCTGCGCCCTGGACCCCCTCGCCCCGGGGACCCCTCGCCTCCGAGTGGCCTCTAGCCTGGGGAGATCGGGGTGCAGGCCAGCGGGGGCGCGGGGGGGGCGCGGCGGGGCTCGGAGCCCACGACGCCGCTGCGGCCCGCGGGGTCCCTCTGGCGCCGGGAAGCGGAGGCCGAAGGACGCGCGGGCTCCGGGGAGGTTCAGGGATGAGGCGCTCAAGGAACGCGGGCGGCGGGGCGCGGGGGGCGCGGGGGGCGCGGTTTCTGACCCAGGTCTCCACGGAGCGGGCTGCGCCTCGAACCCCCGGGCGGCCGCGCACCCCGGGTCCTGGGCCCCGCGCTGGGGGCAGTGCGGGGGCGTCCACGGGGCCGCCGGGACCGCCGTTCGTCCCGGGCTCCCGCTGGCACCTGCAGCCCGACCCCCCGCGCACAGTGAGGGCCCCACTCGGAGCGCCTAGGGCGCGCCGGCCGCTCGGGCCTGTCGGAAGTCCCGAACCGGGCGTCGGAACCCGGACGGGAAGCCGGGGCCCAGCCTCGCGGCGCAGCTACTCAGGAAACAGGTGCAGGGGGTGGGGGGGGACTGTGAGTAGAGAGCCACCGCGTGGGGCGCTCCGCCCGGGCCGCGACCCCGCCGAGGGCCGGGACCCCTCCCCACCTGCCGCGGGCCGAGAGGCGGGCTCCCGCGGGCCGGAAAGCCCAGCGCACACGGACACACACAGACGCGCACACGCGCCTTGGAGACGGGAAGGCGCTGGGGGCGCGGAAGGGTCCCGGGGCCCCTCGCCCCTCGGGAGCGCAGCGGCCTCAGCGCCTCCCCCGGGGCTGCGGGAGCGTCTGGCCCCGCGGCGCCGTCTGCCCGGAATCCGCGGAATCGGGCGGGCTCCGCGGGCAGGAAAGGCTCGGTCGCCAGGGCTGCATCCGAGAAGTGCCCGCGGGGGCGGGGGCGCGGGCGGGGGCGCGGGCGGGGGCGCGGGCGGGGGCGGGCGTCCATTCCCCCGGGACGCGTGGCGCGGTCCCCAAAGCCCTGGGCCTGTGGCAGGGGGCAGGAGAGCCAGGCCCTGGGCCGTGGACAGCTACACCCAGGGGCAGACCGGCTGTGCAGCGCAGCACGGGCGTCCGAGAGCCCCGCGGCAGCTCGGCCACCGCCTCCCTGGACTCAGCGGCGGCGCGAGGCTTCGCTCCCCAGCGCTCCTCCCCCCGCAGACGGTGTAGACGGTTCGAGTCCCGGAGGACCCGCTCCTGCCTTGAGCGCCCCCCGCCCGGGCCCGAGGGTGCTCTGTGCACCCCAGCGGGTGCAACCGGATTCGGTCTCCCGGGCGCCCGTAGCCCCGTCGGAGATCCGGGGGCATCACGCAGGTGGCCCACCCTGCAGTCCAGCCCGCCCCGCCCCCCCGCCCCCCTCCCGCGGCTCTCGGGCCTTGGGGCGGCGGTGCCGGCTCGGCGGGGGGCGGGGGAGGACGCGGAGGACGCGGTCCCGGGCGCGCCCCCACGACCCCCGCCGCGCCGCGGGCCGGGCCGCAGACAATTAAAGCGGGATTCCTCCCCCGCTGACGTCGGCAGCGCCCAGGCCCCTCCCGCGGCGGCATAAAAGGCGCGGGCTCCGCAGCGCGGGCGGCAGTGAGGGCCGGGCAGCGCGGCGGTGCGGACTGCGCGGCCGAGCAGCGCGGCGCCCAGAGCGCGGGCCGCCGCCGAGCCCCGGAGCGCGCCGAGCCCCAGCCGAGCCCCAGCCGCGCCCCAGCCGAGCCCCGAGCCCCGAGCCCCGAGCCCCGAGCCGCGCCGAGCGCCGGTCCCAGCGCCCGCAGCCATGCCGGCCCCCCGCGCCGCGCGCACCTGTGCGCTGCTCGCCCTTTGCCTCCTGGGCAGCGCGGCCCAGGATTTCGGGCCGACGCGCTTCATCTGCACCTCGGTGCCCGTGGACGCCGACATGTGCGCCGCGTCCGTGGCCGCCGGCGGCGCCGAGGAGCTCCGGAGCAGCGTGCTGCAGCTCCGCGAGACCGTGCTGCAGCAGAAGGAGACCATCCTGAGCCAGAAGGAGACCATCCGCGAGCTGACCACCAAGCTGGGCCGCTGCGAGAGCCAGAGCACGCTGGACGCGGGCGCCGGCGAGGCCCGGGCCGGCGGTGGCCGCAAGCAGCCCGGCGCGGGCAAGAACACCATGGGCGACCTGTCCCGGACGCCGGCCGCCGAGACGCTCAGCCAACTCGGGCAAACTTTGCAGTCGCTCAAAACCCGCCTGGAGAACCTCGAGGTCCGCGCGCGCCGCGGCTGCCCCTCCGGCTCGCGCGCCCCTCTGCCCTGCCCCACCCCCATCCCCGCCCCCGCCCCCGCCCCGGCCCGACTCCCCCACCCCGCCCGGGCCGCCGGGTGCCCGACAGGGGCCCCGCAGACGGCCGCTCGCCCCGGCTCCCCGCCAGGCCGCCCCCGCATTCGCCCTGAGGGGACCGCGCCGCGGGCCTTGCGCTGGGTCCGGCTCCGCGCGTAACGATGTCGTTCCCCCCGCCCTTGCACCCCCGCAGCAGTACAGCCGGCTCAATTCCTCCAGCCAGACCAACACCCTCAAGGATCTGCTGCAGAGCAAGATCGATGACCTGGAGAGGCAGGTGCTGTCTCGGGTGAACACTCTGGAGGAGGGCAAGGGTGGCCCCAAGAACGACACGGAGGAGAGGGTCAAGATCGAGAGCGCCCTGACCTCCCTGCACCAGCGGATCAGCGAGCTGGAGAAAGGTAGCCTGGGGCGGTCAGGGTGGGGGGCTCCCCCGGCATGCTGCCGGCCAGCAGGGCTCCCTGGGCCGCCGGGCTCCCTGGGCCACCCGGCTCCCTGGGCCACCGGACCCTGCCTCCGGTCCTGGCTTCCTGCATCGCTCAGCTCCAGGCTGTAAAAGCCCTGAAGCTCCTCCAGCCCCTTCCCGCTCCCCGAGTCCCTGCCCTGGGTTTTGGGTTTCCAGGCAGTGTTCCTGGTAGGTCTGGGGCCCCCTGGGCTGGGGACCTCAGGAGGGAAGGGAAGCAGAGTGAGGAAGGGGTTGATCGGTGTCGGCTGCACCCCCTGCGCACACACACTGGAAGGATTTTTCCAAGTCCGATTTGTTTAATCTTCAGTAAGTTTGCACTGTAGCTGTGGCGCTCCGAGCCCTCCCTGCCGAGGAAGACCGGCTCCAGCTGGTCCCCGTCCCCAGCAGAGAACGGGGCACCAGCTGGGGATGGTCCTCCCGGTGCCCAGTGGATTTGGTCCCCGAGCAGGTTTTCTCTCACGCCTAATGCACCCCTGGTGTCCTCTGGGGATCTCCGGGTTCCCCACTTCAGGTGAGCACCCCTCCCCGTGGTTTTATTTCCTGAGTGACCCACAAGCCCTGGCATCTTGCATGTCCTGTGGTTCCTGGCTCACCAACGCTGGCCAGCCCCAGCTGCACCCCGGGGCTCACAGATGAGCTGGGCTCAGCCTTGAAGTCACGGAAATCAAACAAGGTTGTAAAAGGGGGGGTCCTGGGCTGGGAGCGGGGCCACGTGACCCTTCTTGGACCGCAAAATGTGCCGGCTGGATTTAAACAGTGCCATCTTAAGGCATGTTATATAACTGAAAAACAGATCAGGGGAAGGAGGGACGGGGGAGGGAGGGGGAGGAGGGAGAAGGAGGGAGGGGAGGTTGGGGGAATGAAAACTACCCCCTAGGGAGGCCAGGGGCTGGATCTGCTCCAAGGTGTGTGTGGGGGGGGGGTGCGGGAATGCGAGCCGAGATGGCTGGGGGAGCCCTGAGTGGGCCAGCCCTGCCCCTGCCGTTCCTTCCCTGATACCTGACTTGGATGGCGGGTTGCTGGCCCAGCAGGATGCCTTCTAGAAATAATTCTTGGCCTGGGGGCCTGTTTAGTTCTGGGCTCCCTGGCGAGCCCCGGAGCACACCCAGGAGCTGGCAGGTGTGTGTCTTCCTGGCTCCAAGCCTGGTGCCTGTGCCCACTGCTGGGTTGGAATGTTTTGCCTGGAGTCAGTCACACCACACCCAGGGCCACAGCTCCAGTGTGTGTGTGGGTG
This sequence comes from Canis lupus familiaris, assembly GCF_011100685.1. Taxonomy (NCBI): domain Eukaryota; kingdom Metazoa; phylum Chordata; class Mammalia; order Carnivora; family Canidae; genus Canis; species Canis lupus. Next base: position 2,230,395 of record NC_049230.1, read on the forward strand.
GGGAGGGGGCAGACAAGCGTTCCCTGAGACATCGCTGGCAGGCAGGGAGCTGGTGGCTGTTGTGTAAAGGGAAGCTATCAGGCCAGGAGCCTGATTTTTCAGGAAACGCAGAGGAAGCTCTCCCTGAGAGTGAGTGGCACAGTGCTCAGAACAGTCCGCTGGGCCGGGGCTGGGGGCCGGCTCCCTGCTGTCCTGCCCTCCGTGCGGGGCTCTAGAAGAGCCTCAGAAGAACGCCTTTCCCTCCCATGGGGGTAGATGGGATTCTGGAAATAGCCGGAGTCCTCGAGGCTGGTTGATCGGGTCAGGAGAGTGGCCAGGGACTGCAGCACGTCCTGGGCCTGAGAGGAGTGCGCTGGGCACCGGGGGCCTGGTTGTCTTGGGTGGGAATCCAACACGAGTATTTGTGAACACGGCCGCCAGCCTGCATCCCTGGAATCGGGTCTGTGAAGGGGCTGCTGGGGGGAGCCAGGCTGCAGGAGACCCCCTGCCCCTGGGGCTGCACCGTCAAGGGCCAGTTTACTCACTGAGCGCTGACCCATTCCCTGCCCGTGCCCACCGCGCAGCCTAGGCACAGAAGCCTCCAGCCCCGAACGCTCCCCCCCACCCCCCCTGCCTCCCAAGGGGCAGGATGTGGGAGCCTGACCAGCGAGTGCAGAGATCTTGGGTCAGCTCTTTTGTTCTAGCCCTGTGCCCTCGGGCAGGGCAACGCTTGACCCTGCTGGGCCTCCCTCTCAGCTACTCTAGAAGGGAGAGCAGTGTGCTTGTCCGGCTTCCCAGAGCGTGGCGGGGGGGGGGGGGGTTGCGGGTGGAGGGGAGCACCGAAGCACCGAACGGTTCCGACGACAGGGACAAGTGCTTTGAGGTGCAGATGACAGGACTATGTCCTGTCCTTTCCAGGTCAGAAGGACAACCGCCCTGGGGACAAGTTCCAGCTCACATTCCCGCTGCGGACCAACTACATGTACGCCAAGGTGAAGAAGAGCCTGCCGGAGATGTACGCGTTCACCGTGTGCATGTGGCTGAAGTCCAGCGCGGCGCCCGGGGTGGGCACACCTTTCTCCTACGCCGTGCCGGGCCAGGCGAACGAGCTGGTGCTCATCGAGTGGGGCAACAATCCCATGGAAATCCTCATCAACGACAAGGTAGGGGCCCTGCCCACCTGGCCCTGTAGGACAGCGTCGTGGGGGCCCAGGCCCACCCGGCTGCTGGGGCGGGTCTGCAGCGGGAGGGACACACAGCCAGGGACGAGGCTGTGGCCCCACCAGAAGGGCAGGCAGGCAGGACTCGGGGGGATGTGACAGGCAGGAGGGCGCCCTTGGCCATGCTCCATGGACGGGGTGAAGCTGGAACTGCCCCAGAAGGAGGCCAGAGGATGATCCAGAGGGTCCTGCGTCCCTGGGATCGATCCCTGGCTCCTCCTCCCCCAGCCTGCCGCAGAACTGGCTTTGCTCCTTCCGGGGGGGGGGGGGGGGGGGGGGGGGGAGGACCGCAGAGGCTCCCCGGGTGGTAATTCTAGGGTGGAGATTCTTCCAGAATACAGACCTATACCCTGCTCGACCCCTGCCCTCTGGGCCCTTGGAGGGTGCAGCCTCGTCCCACGGGGAGCCTTCTCCACCCTGGCCTTCTGCGAAGCTCAGAACGAGCTGCCAGCCGTCCAACCCCCTGGTCGCTGTGCCAGCGCTGCTAGTAAACATCTCAAGCTCAGGCTGGGGATTGGAACCCAAGCCCTCACTGCGGGTGCCATGACCAAGAAGGCTGTTCCTTTCTGAGCCCCAAGTGAAAGGGTCTATGGGTCGCACAGTCCGCCCTCCCCCACCCCCCAATGCTGGAGAGGGAGGGAAATCCCAGGCCAGAGGCTGGCCTTGCGCTTTAAAAGGGCCGGTGCCATGCCCCCCGGCGTCGGAGTCTGCAGAGGCTGTGCAGTGTAGACCCAGCAGGAGAGCGGAGAGGCCCAGACGGTAGCCGTCGATGTGAGCTGAGACCCCAGCGGTGGGCCTCTCCCTCCCAGGGCCGGTTTTGTAGACCAGCAAAGAGGGAGGAGGGTGAGGAGCGGTGAGGATGTTGTGTGTTCAGATGGACCTTAGGGGTCCTTGACAAATGGTCACATTTCCTGTGTGACTCCATGGTTCGTTGATGGATGGGGCCGGCGGACAATAACGTCTCGGGGGGTGGGGGGGCAGGTGCCGAGACAATTCCCTAACGGCCCCTGGTAATTATTTTAAACGTCGTGATGGGAAGAGTAACAGTTGAACCGGTGAGTGGCGACGATCACTGACCCTGTGCCGTGCCCTGTGTCCATCGTGTTGTGTGTGTCCTGCTTCCTCCCAGGTGGCCAAGCTGCCCTTTGTGATCAACGATGGCCAGTGGCACCACATCTGCATTACCTGGACCACCCGGGACGGGGTCTGGGAAGCCTACCAGGATGGCACCCAGGGTGGCAATGGCGAGAACCTGGCACCCTATCACCCCATCAAGCCGCAGGGTGTGCTGGTGCTGGGCCAGGAGCAGGTACTGGCCTGGGAGCTGGGGGGATGCCGGCTGCGGGGGGAGGAGCCCCAGAACCAGAGGAAGGACAGCATGGCAGGAGGGTGGCCGGGTGACCGGGAGCAGCAAGGAGGGAAGGAGCCACGGAAAGCCGGTTGTGCGGCGGCTGCGGCAGGGTCCCTGCCCTGCGGGTGGGAGTGGGCTCGGTCTGCGTGCTCTCGGGGGCTGCAGCAACACCCCCGGGCACGGGAAGGCTAGTCCGCCTTTAGCGATGCGTGATTTATTTCCTGGAAATGGCTTGTGTCCCGCTGGGCAGCCAGAGGGAAGCGCAGGTAGGAGGGTCCCAGGCCTTCTGTTCTGTTGGGCTCAGCAAGGAGTGACACCTGAGCTCCTCCGGGCCCTGCTCCTGTGGTGGTACCAGGCCCCAGCGGCCCCCTCGCTGGCCCCCTCGCTGGTGGAGGGACGGGCCGCAGGTGAGGCAGAGTGCAGGTGTTTCTGGGAGAAGCTCTGCATCTGGGGCACAGATGGCCAGCAGTGTCCCCTTTCCTGGGCTCCCCGTGGGAGGGGGACCGATGCGTCACCGAAGACCCAGAGACAGGATGTGAAATGTCCTTGGGGGTCCGTGTGAGAGAGCCCCTGAAGGGGACACATCACGTGCCCCCTTGAGAGACCCCCTCCATGGCCCCTTCCACCCTCACTCTCTGCTTCTCTTTCGAGGACACTCTGGGCGGTGGGTTCGATGCCACCCAAGCGTTCGTGGGCGAGCTGGCCCATTTCAACATCTGGGACCGCAAGCTGACCCCCGGGGAGGTGTACAACCTGGCCACCTGCAGCAGCAAGGCCCTCGCGGGGAACGTCATCGCCTGGGCCGAGTCCCACATCGAGATCTACGGGGGGGCCACCAAGTGGACATTCGAAGCCTGTCGCCAGATCAACTGAGGCTCCTGCCGGCCGAGCCTCCCCCCTGCTTGTGTGGTGATGACCCTCTTGTGTCTCCTTCTCTCCCTCTCCCCAGGAGTGACTCAGGCCCTCACACGCCCATGCGCACGCACACGGCCTGGCTCGCCCTCGTGCCCCAGGGGAGGCCCTGCTCCCCTGGGGGAGCCCACTCTGGTTCCCCGCTCACGCTCACAGGCCCATGTGGCCGTAGGTGAGGTCGTGTGTGTGTGTGTGTGTGTGTGTGTGTGTGTGTGAGTGTGTGTGTCTCGGGGAGGCGCTTTCTTTCAGAATGAGCTAGCTCCTTTCCTCCTCCCTCCGCGGTGTCGGGAAACCCCGATGGGGCAAACATGTGAACCTGCCAAGCCTGGGCCGCCCGTGGGCCCCAGGGCCGCGTGGCTTCTTCCGCGCCCGCGTCTGTCTTCGCAAACCCTGTCTGGCGCGGCCGGTCTCTGTGTGGGATGATACGTGCCTCTCAGCGGTCGGCTCGAGGCCGGGGGGCCTCTCCGCAGAGACTCTCTCTCGTAGCAGGAGCGGATCGTCCCCGATGGGGCCCTGGGGTGGCAGCTCCTGCTCTGTGGCCGGGCGCGGGGCGGGGGCGGGGGGCCGGCCTCGGGCAGCGGCCAGTGCCCGCCCAGCTGGTTTGCATGCCCAGCTCTCAGCTCGGCCCAGCACCGGTGCCCGCCCCCAGGCCCGCGGGCTCGTCCCTCCCTTGCTGCTGCAGGCTGGCGCCTCTGGGGGGAGGGGTCCCTCCCATGGCCCAGGAGGCCCCCTCGCCTTCGGCCTCGGGCGGCGGGACCGGAGGCGTCCGCGGGTCAGCTCCACGGAGGACCCGTTGGACCAGGAAACCCACGTTCTGATTAAGACCCAGCCAGGTCGGGCCCCTGATGCTGGACGTGCGCGGTGGTGAGGTCCAAGCTCATCTTGACAGCCCCCTTCCTCCCGCACCCCCGGGGCCTGCGGGCTGGCGGCCAGTCCTCCCCGGGGCAGGGCCTCCCGATGCCTCCACACAGAGCCTGGCAGGGCCTGAGACCCGCTCCCCATCACAGGTCCTGCAGGGGCCCCCACCCGTCACCAGCTGGTGACCCCCAGGCCCCCCAGAACCTTTCCTTCCCCGCCGTGAACAGCACCCATACACATTTCCTCCTAGTCCTTCCGAGGCGGGGGGGAGCGTATGTGTGTGTGTGTTTGTGTGTGCACGCGTGTCGAGAGTGAGAGTGAGAGAGAGAGAGAGAGAGAGAGCTCGCGCTCCAAGACGGATCACGCCCACGGTGAGCTCCCTGCTCTGTTGTACCATCTGGGGGTCGCACCCTGGACTCTGTCGCCAGGAGTCTAATTAGCAAAAGGCTGGCACGTCTTTCTAGAAATTCTCCCGCACTGCCTGGCTCATCTACAGCTGCAGACATTTCTTCTGGAGGAGCAGGTGTTCCCATCTTCTGTCCCTCCCGGGGGCACCTGTCTCTTTAAACGCAGGTCCGTGTTGTGTCGGAAACCTAGTGCATCTGTGTGTGTCTGTGTTGTTGTCTCTGTGTTAGTGTTCGCGTGGGCGTCCGCGCGGCACCCAGTGGCCGTTCCCCAGAATGGGTGCGGGCCGGGCGCGCGCGCTGCGTGTTGTGGTTCAACAGTGGCTTTTTTCTGAGACCATCGTGCTTCGTCAGAGCCCGTCGGGTTGTGGCATCTTTGGATCTGCAGGGATCTTCTGTGTTTGCATGTTCCTTGGGGTGGCGCGTCCCTTGCTCCTTTGGTCCGATGTGTGTCCCCCCTGCCTGCATGGACTTCTGGTTCTGTGTTGTGTGCGCACTGCCACCCGTCGTTCCGTGACCATCCACGTAGCTACCGAAAATGGCTGGATAAGCAAGCCAAGGGTGTCGGGGGAGGCCCGGCGAGGGAGCCGTCTCCCTCCCCTCCTCCCCACTCCCAAACACAACAAGAAGTATTTTTCACATGTAGGTTGACAAGGAGCCTAAACAGAGCCCTTGACTGGGACGGAGCGAGAGCTTGGAATCACCCCTCTAGACAGGTCGGCCCCACCCCTCACTTCAGCCCCCGGCGGCTGTTGCTTAGGCAGAGGCCCGGGGGGGTGCTGGGTGCTCCCCTGTCAGCACCTGCCACCAGCCCCTGCCGATGATCTAGCGGACCCCAGACCACCGTGTGCCCCCCGCGGGCCCTGTGGGAGCTGTCCGTGCAGGACCACAAGCCATCCTCTGCCCCCGCCAGAGCCGGGCAGAGCCGACCCCAGACGCTATGCCTACACCCCTGTGGCCCCCGTGCCCCGTGCACCTTCCTCGCCCTCCCCGGCCGCACCCCCGCGGTGCCGGTGACAGAAGCTGACATTTGGCTCCCTCCCCGCCCCTCTCCGGAGCCTGTGCCAAGCCCCTTGACTCCCTCACTGTGTTCACACTTGGCACGTTGCTGGCCCCGAGAAAGGTTGATGACACAGCCACAGATCTAATCCACGTAGTCTCCCATCTCCTTAATCTGACCGACGCTCCCTCTTGCACTGAATACCACATGCCTATCTCAGGTAAGCCGTTTTATAAAATAAGAAGATGCACAGCACTGCCGAGGCGGTGTTGGCTCTTGCCGAGCTGGTGTCCCACAGCTCCCCGGGTGTCCGAGCTGGGGGAGCTGCCGACAGAGGCTCTCCGGGCCCTCGGGGCTTAGATCCCACTGGAATCGTAAGCCTTCTTGCTTTTGATAACACAGTATTATTTCTCTTACTGTAGAAGAAAAAAGTTTATTACCAAACAAGAGTATTTTTATGAAAGAAAAGGACAAACCTATAAAATTAACTCAACCTATATCTCCCTGGAAAATACTTTCAGGCTCCGCCAAAATGTAGGATTGAAAGCGTGTATTTTGGAAGAAAGAGATACATTTTGTATGCTTTCTTTTCCTTTTTGTAGATTCCCGGTTTATTTTCTAAGACTGCAAAGATCACTTTGTCACCAGCCCCGGGACCTGAGACCAAGGGGGTGTCTTGTGGGCAGTGAAGGGGGGTAGAGGCCGGCGTGAGGTTCAGTCATTCCAATGAGCTCCAGAGAGGGGCCACGTGTGCTCAGAGGTGTTGGGGACCAGGATGCGAATTGGCCCATTCGTGGTGGACCCTTTGCCTCGGAGCCCATCAAGTCCAGGACTTGATGGTCAGTTCCAATCCCGGTAGAAGAAACTAGGGTTGCGTGTTGTTAACACGAAGAGGATAGAACACTTTATAATCTCATGGCAACCAAAATGTGGCTTGACACAGCCGTGGTTTCATCTCTTAAAACACAGCGTGTACATTTATTCAGCTAATGATGGGAAACGTGTCACTTCCGGGCACAGTGGACTTAAGTGCAATTTGTCCAAAGGGAACAAGTCATTGAGGAGGAAAAAAAAAAAAAAGCCCAATACTTAGAGTCCCGATCTTGTCTTATTTGCCAAAAACAAACAAATCCAACAAAGCAAACCCCCTCTGGTTGATATTGTTACAATGTATATACTGTATAATATGAAAGAGAATCAATGTATCTTACTTTTTCATTATTTGCTAACCAAAGCTGTACATTTTTCATATGATCTGCAGCCTTTTGGGTATCAAATGGGTCAAAACCATGGGACCTGCCACCTCCCATCAGCAATTCTGGAAATGCACTATTTCTACTGGTATTGCTTTTTTTTTCATTTTCTTGCTGAAACGACATGAATTGTTGAGTTTATTTTTACACAGTAAAGAGTGAAGAAAGACGGTGGTGTGCGTGGAGTGTCTCTTTCCTCAAGCTCGCCGGGGTCACCCCGACCTGCCTCAGGGAGGGGCCGCCCGGGCACTGTGCCCCTGGCAGTCTCACGGCCTTTGCTGATGCTGGGACATGGGTGTGGGGGACGCTGTGGGGGGCTGGGGTTCACAGGTGCCACTGGCACAGAGAGGGAAGGGATGCCCTGGCTGGGTGTGGCCACACTGGGCTTGGGGTGTAGAGTGCCCCCCGCCCCCATTCCTCGCCTTACCTGCAGTCCTGCTCCCTCCTGGGCGCGTGCACTGCCCCCACCACCGCACAGCCGGGCGACGCTCCAGGCCACCCCAGGCTCGTGCTTCCCAAGCCACCCTGCTCTGTTCTTTGCCATGTCACAGCTGGCCGGATCGTGGCCAACGCCTGGTCACCTCCCCTCTTCTGCGGTTCCCGGGCCCCTTCCCTGCACTCAAGTAGGAGAGCATCCCCACATTCACACGACAAGGGGGGCAGGTGAGGCGGGGGCTGCCCTCCCGGCCCCTCGTGAGCCGAGCTAGACTCTGCATGCACATAGAACTCGTGAGCCGCTCCAAGGGACAAAGGGACCAAGAGCAAAAATAGCCCACCTGGTGGATTGGTCTCCCCACCACACCCCAACACACTTGTGCGCGGCGGCTTCGCAGAAGGGGTGAGCCCCAGCTTCTCGATGGCACTGACCGTGCTCCTCACCTCACCCACGGATTTCCTGCCCGGTGCGGTCAGTGGCCTCTGTTGGGGGTCCGGGAGCCGGCGTTGGCTGGGGCGTGAGCGAGGCCCCTGGTGGCCGGTGGGTCAGTTCTCCCGGTTGTGCCTGCGGGAGGAGCCTCTGGGCCCCAGAGCTGCCTGGGGGGGGCGGGGGCTGCAGACCTCACACCTGGCCCTGTGGCCGGGCCGGCGCCGGGCCATCCCCACAGCCGCAGCCCACGCTCTGCCTCTTTGCGTCCCCTCGGGAAAGCGCGTGGTCAGGCCCGCGATAACGTCACTGAAGTTTTTCATTTCCCCGAGGAGCTCTTTCAAAGGCTCGGGTGTTTCAACTATGATTAGAAACGAGTTTCTCGGGATCCCTGGGTGGCGCAGCGGTTTGGCGCCTGCCTTTGACCCAGGGCGCGATCCTGGAGACCCGGGATCGAATCCCACATCGGGCTCCCGGTGCATGGAGCCTGCTTCTCCCTCTGCCTGTGTCTCTGCCTCTCTCCCTCTCTCTCTCTGTGACTATCATAAATAAATAAAAAATTAAAAAAAAAAAAAAAAAAAGAAACGAGTTTCTCTCCACACCTCTCCCGATCCTGGTGCATCAATGAATGACGTTGGGGGCCTTGAAACGGAAAACAACCTCTCAGGGGCGCCGGCTCGCGTGGGGGTCTGAGCAGGGGGACACAGGCTTGGGACGTCAGCTCCAGAGTGTCTGGGGGTCAGCGATCCCGGCAGCCCATCAGACGCCTGAAACTCCTCTCGGCTTGCACACGTCTGGTGATGGGGAGCTCACTATCCCACAGAGACCGTCTGTCCCGCTTTCAGACAGCTCCACCAGGGAGTTTTCTTACATGTTTCTGTTATCTGCCTTTTTTTTTTTTTTAAGATTTTTAAAATTTATTCTTGAGAGACAGAGAGAGGCAGAGACACAGGCAGAGGGAGAAGCAGGCTCCATGCAGGGAGCCCAACACAGGACTCGATCCCAGGACCCCAGGGTCACGGCCTGAGCCAAGGCAGACGCTCAGCACTGAGCCCCCCAGGCGCCCCATGTGTTCTCTTCCTTGGATCCTGTGCTCGGTTGCTTATACTGAGGTGCAGCTTCCACCCACCTGTTTCCACACGTGGACACCCACCATGTGCCCCGCGTCCCCACCACCCCTCAGCCGTCGAACCACACGGGGCAAGGAGGCCACCTGTCTGATTTGTGGCTTTGTCTAGCTCCGTCATTGAGGGGGGACAAAGCTCAGTCTCCAAGGCCTGTGAGATGGAGAGCCCCGAGGGTCCCCTAGCCCAACCCCTCCATTTTACGGATGAGGGGATCGAGGCCCAGAGAGGCCGTGTTCAAAGTCACACAGCTCGTGTACGCCGGCCCGAATCAGACCTCGGGATTCCTGACTCCCAGCCCAGGACTCAGTGGCCTCACCTGTCACCACCTGGCAGGTAACAACGGGGGCAGCTCCCCACTCCTCTTCCTGCATCCCTCCCCCCTCAAGAAGGCTGAGCCCCGCCCCTCACTCCCCATGGGGCCTCCGGTGACCATTCCCTCCTGAGGCACTGAATGCGGAGGGGAGCTGCCCGGGTTGGGGGGTGTGGTCTTCTCCAGGTTGGGCCGCGGGCCATGTCGGTGCAGCCCTGGGGTCCAGCGAGGGCCTCTTGGAAGGCCTGGGAGGCCGCTGGGCCGCTCCTGCCTCCCCCAGCCCTCCCCACCCCACCCAGGGCTGCAGCCAGCATCTGTCCTGCACGGCTGACCTGCTCCAGGTCTCGTCGAACTCCTGGCCCCCCGCAGGGGCAACGGAGAAGCAGAGAGTGACCTGGGGAGGGTCTGGGTGAGACTCAAAAGAGCCCACTGCCAAGTACAGGATCTGCTTGAAATCGTGCATTTTACCTGAAGCTACAATGCGGATTCGCGTCCTCCTCCACACCAGACCCCTGCAGACCCGACCTGGTCCCTGCCCTGGAAGGCTGGGCCACATGTCCCCCTGGTATAAAAAGGGTAACGCCAGAGGACTCTGCGGTCCCTCTGAGCTCTCCCTGGGGCCTGAGGACCAATGTCCCCAGTCCTGGGGTGTCAGTGTCGTCCTCTGCCCCGAACCCCTGCTCACACAGGCCCCCTGGCCTCCTGCCCCTCGTGTGTGTCCCCTGCCCCGCCATCAGTCCCATAGTCATGGGACCTGCCCTCACAGACCTTCCCACAGTGTTGGCTGTCCTCTCAGGGTCCCTGCTGTCCTTCCTCAAACCCTCCGGCCAGAGACCCCTGCCCTCTCAGCCACGCAGGAGCTCACATGTCTCGTCACTGGTAGCAGACCTTGGGTCATGGTTTCTCCCCGGAAGTTTCTTTTTTCTTTTTTTAAAAAAGATTTTATTGATCTATCCATGAGAGACCCAGAGAGAGAGAGAGAGAGAGAGAGAGAGAGGTGGAGACACAGGCAGAGGGAGAGGCAGGCTCCATGCAGGGAGCCCCATGCGGGACTCGATCCCAGGACCCCAGGGTCACGCCCTGAGTCCAAGGCAGGCCCTCAACCACTGAGCCACCCAGGCGTCCCACCCTGGAAGTTTCTTAGCCACCATGTCAACCGGGGTGCACAGAAGCCCTCGGCGGTGGAGAGGGGGGTGCATTGAAGGTCTGGAGCCCAGAGTCCCTCCCAGCACCCGGCCGCCCACCCGTTTACAAGCTGGGCCTCCCATCAACATGGACCCCAGTGGTCTCCCTCTTGGGAGGGGTGCAGGGCGCAGGGGGTTGACGGGGTTGAGGCGATGCAAAGCCTGGAGGCCGCACTCCCTGAGCACCTGCGGGGGACAGGCACCTGGGCCGCGAGGCCAGTGGGTGGTTGCCGGGCAGAGGGGGGTGGCTCCAAGGGGTGCTGGGCAGCTCCGGGGCAGGGGAGGCAGGGGAGGTGGGGGAGGCGGGGGAGGGCTGGTGAGAGTTTGCAGGCTTGCCTGCCTATGAGACATTGCCAAGGAAGCCGTCTGTCCCGTTTGATTTCTGTGCTTCTCAATTCAGGCCAAGGTGGGGGGCCATCTGCTAAAGTGGGCACGGATAAAACATTGTTGCTGTGCAGAAAATTGGCTTCTGAGGGGAGGCTGTGTGCTCAGCGCAGAGCAGCCTGCAGAGTTGCAGAGTTGCTGCCAGAGGCGCCGGGCAGCGCCGGGGTGCAGGGAGAGAGGCGCTGGCGCGGTGCGGCTGCAGCAACACCCCTGCGCCCCCTGCACCCCCTCGCCGGGCTCCACTCCAGGGTGCCAAGCCCCTTCTCCAAACTTAGGGGCCGTTGCACAGGGGGTCACAAAGCTTCCTGACGGCTTGACTGACATACGATTCCCTGTCCTACATGCCGCCGTTTAAGTACATGATTCGATGGCTTTCACGTGTCACACTACTAATTTTTAAAAATTGTGGCAAATGTATGTCCCATAAAATTCAATGTCACTGAAGCGTGCAGTTCAGTGGTTTTGATTACACTCCCAGCGCTGCGCCACCTCCGCCACCACCTCGTCCCAAAACTCTTTCATCCTCCCACTCTGTCCCCGTAAAACGTCGACGGCCCATTCCGCTGCCCCCCACTCACGGTGACCTCCGTGGCCTCTGACCTACTGTCTGTCCCTATGAATCCAGGCCCCTCGTGGAAGTGGGATCAGACGCTATCTGCCCTTTTTGTGCCGGGCTGACTTCACGGAGCATCGTGTCCTCAGGGTCCGCGCACGCTGTGGCACGTGTCGGGCTGTCCCTCCCTTTTCACGGCTGAGTAATACTCCGCCGCGTGGATGGACCACATTTTGTTTCTCCCGTCATCTGCGGACAGACACGTGGGCTGCTTCCAGCTTCCGGCTGCTGTGAATAGGGCTGCTGTGCTCAGGGGCGTACCAGGATCTGTTTCAGGCCCCGCTGTCAGTTATTTGGGGTATGCACCCAGGAGTGGAATCATATGGGAATTCTATGTTTAGCGGTTTGAGGAGCTGCCAAACTTCTTTTTATAGTGGCTGCACCGTTTTACATTCCTACCAGCGATGTGCTAGGGTTCCAATTCCTCCACCAACATTTGTCACTTCTGTTTTCTTTCGTTCTTTCTTTCTTTTTCTTTCTTTCTTTTTTTTTTTTTTTTGATAGTAGCCATCCTAATAGGTGTGAGGTGGTATCTCGTGGAGACACGGATTGTGTTTCATAATGATTCGTGACATTGTGATATCACACAGTACAGTGATACAGCGATTCTTCACCCGCTGTTGGCCATTTCAGTCTCTTCTCTGGAGAAATGTCCATCTGTGGACATCTGGGGGGCTCAGCGGTTGAGCATCTGCCTTCGGCTCAGGTCGTGACCCCCGGGTCCCGGGATCGAGTCCCGCATCGGGCTCCCCACAGGGAGCCTGCTTCTCCCTCTGCCTGTGTCTCTGCCTTTCTCTGTGTCTCTCAGGAATAAATTTTAAAAAAATCTTAATAAAAATATCCATTCACATTCTTTGCCTGGTTTTCAAACGAGGTGTTTGGCTTCTTTGTTGTTGACTCATAGGTGCTCTTTACATGTTCTGGATACGAATCCCTCATCAGACATATGACTTCTGAATATTTTGTCTTTTTGCACTCTCAGTTGTACCCTTTAATGCACAAAAGTTTGTCATGTTGATGAAATCCAATTTGTGTATTTTTTTTCTTTTCCTGCCTGTGATTTTGGTGTCATAGCCAAGAAATCATCTTCTTAACTAAATCCTACTCATCCCCAACCCTCCCCTTCCCCGTGGGCACCCAGGACCCCTCTGCTGGTCACATGCAGCTGGCCACACACATGCAAGTGTTCCGCGTGGCTCCATGTCCCCCACCCAGAGCCTGGGACGCGTCCTTCCTCGCAGCAGAAGCCCCTGCTGGCTTGAACATTCTTGGCTCTGGGCTTTGCTCTTCAGAATTTTGGTTCTCTAAGAATCACAGAATGTTAGCACAGATGTAGAAAGAATTAAAAAACAACAACAACAACCAGAAACGCTCTTTGAAATAAGAGCTGAGTGCTTTCCCCTTCTGCGGGAACAGCAGAAGTCCTAGGCCAGCTGGACTCCAGTTAGGACCCCCTCCCATGGCTTCTGTTGGTGTGAAAAGGCGCCCCCGGCTCTGTGCCCTCCTTCGTCCCCCGCCTCCGGGGGTCCGGGAGGAGGGAAGGGGTGAGGGGAAGGGGTGCGGGGAGGAAAGTGGGGAGCCCATGGTTTTCTCAGGCATCCTGGGAGAAAGGCGACAGCCTGTGGAAGAGAAAGCTGAGACAGGGCCGAGGGGGGCAGAGGGCGACATCGCAGGGGGTGGGAGTGGGGGTGGGGGTGGGAGGGGAGCCCCGAGCCGCTGCCCCCCATCCTGGATGATGACTCGCCGAGTGTCCACTGCCCAGAGCCACCCGCGGGGAGGAGGCTGTGCACGCATGCAGCGTGGACCACCCATGAGCACGCGGCAGGAGGGGGCGCCGAAGGAAGGGAGGGGAAACGTGGGAGCCCTCCCGGGACCCTGGGTGCTCCAGGCTTAGGGACGGCGCTGTGCACCGCTGAACAGCGCCCCCCCACTCAGGCCACCCAGAACCCCAGAGCCTGACCTCGTTTGGAAACAGAGTCTCTGCAGATGTGATCCAGGTGAGGATCCCTTGGCTCCGATCCTACCAGCAGCAGCATCACAAGAAGGGGGACGTTTGGTCAAAGAAACGGAGACCCCGGGAGAAGGCCGAGCAGACACGGGGGTGGGGGCCCGACCGCGGCATCCACGAGGCTTGGTCCTGGAGGGGCTGCAGGCGGCTCCACTGATGGGAAGACGCGGATCTGATTCTGCCTCGGGGCCACCACGAGGTCCTGCTCACACCTGACTTCACCCCTGGGGTCAGACTCTGGGCCCCCGGGACCGTCCGGGATACGTTTGTATGTGCGAGGCCGCTCCGTTTGGGGGATCCCATCCCAGCAGCCCCAGGAAGGAACAAGGGTCTGACGGCTTCGTGGTCATCGCACAGCAGGGGGTGGCTCAGTCGAGTGAGCGTCCGACTCTGGATTTGGGCTCAGGTCATGGTCTCGGGGGCGTGGATGGAGCCCCGTGTTGGGCTCCACACTTGGCGGGGAGTCGGCTTGAGGTTTTCCCCCTCCCTCTGTCCCCGCTCGTGCTCTCTCTCTCTCCCTCTCTCTCAAACAAATAAATAAATCTTTAAAAGCAAAGCAGAGAGGCCCCTAAACCTGACGTCCCAGGAATGCCAGGTGGCTGAGCCTGGCTTGCCCTGGGGTCCCTGCCTCCAGCTGGGGGCCGGTCCCCCGCACAAATGAGGCAGACCCACTTCGGGGACAGTGAAGGGCAGGCTCTGAGCTCAGGGTCTCTTCCCCTTAGGGCTCAGGGGGCACCAGGCTTTGGCCCCTGGGCATCTGGCGGTGGGAGTACCCAGTGGGCCCGTGTACTTCCCCCACCCACCTGCCCCAGCAGAGGAGGGTTCCAGGTGGGCCCACCAATACCAACAGACGCACGGATGACTTGGGGGGACAAGCGCTACCCCCACGAACCCTCCGTGCCCTCCAGCACTGGGATGCACTCGTGTGTGACTCAGCCCCCCTGGGCTGCGGGATTTGGTGGTGGCACGGGGAGACACATGAGCCCGGGCCAGGAGGTGGAAGGACGGGCGGTGGGGACGGGTCTGCTGAGGAACGAGTGACCCAGGATAAAAGGACGCAGCATGAGGCCCCGCAGGGAAGGCAGCCAGGGCTGAGGGCACTGGGCAGAGGGCCTGGCCACTGGGGAGGGCCTGCGAGGCCTCGGGGGTTGGGGGGGCGGGTCTCACTGGGGGCGTGGGAGGGGACAAGCTGCAGGCCTTGGAGTGGTTGCTGGCGACCCGACAAATTTAGGGTCAACGTCACAGGACAGGGGCATCGCTCAAGGCCTCTCTGTGACGGCGATGAATCGAGACCAAGGCAAGAGCGCCGCCGGGTCATGTCTGGGTGCAAACACGGCACACACTGTCCAGACTCCGCAATCACCCCCCCTTTCCTCCAGATTCGAATGGCTTTTCCAATTCTGGCCTCAGCTTGCCCTGTTTTCCTGCCTTCCGGATAAGAATTATTAGGATACTACTCACACAATGACGCTGCCTCCTTGCCCCCCCCCACCCGTGGGGCCCCGGTGCTGGGTCTCCCAAGTCCTTGCTGACGCCCTCCTGAGGACACACATGCAGCCCTCCTGAGGACACACGTGCAGACTCCGCGGCTTCACCCCAGGTGGCCTCCCGGGGGTCGGTGGACGGTCGGTGACTGACACCTCATTACACCATTGAAAGAACTGTGGGTTTTACTTTGAATGATATAGGAAGCCACCAGATGGTTTCAAGCAAGGAGAAGTAGGTAGTGATTTTTGAAAGAAACATTCTGGGAGGCGAGTCAGGACGCCGTGTCTGGGAGCCCAAGTGTGGCATCTGCAGTGGGCGCTCTGTGGCTACTCGGGCGGGGGGGGGCGCTCCCTGCCCTGCGAGGCCGAGAGGGAGCGAGGGCGAGGACGAGTGGGTGGTCTCGGTGTCCCAGAGGGGACTCCCAGGGGCTCCTGAGATGAGCAACCGGCCACGTGCACAGGACAGGGCTGTTTTCCTCGCTCTAAGCAGCCGGAACACAGAGCATCCTGCGGGAGGAGCACTGAGGAGCCTACCCCCGCTGCCACCTTGAAGCCCTCGGAGCGGGGAGGCCATCACACCCAAGACGCCCTGGAAGACAGACTTTGTCAAAAAAATAAAACCACCCCAAACCTGCAGGCATCCAGGAGCCGGGACACATCCGTGTGGTCCATGTCCCAGCCTGCCCAGGTGTCCGAGGGGGCGGCAGCCTGACCCGTGTCCAGTTGAACGGTGAGGTCATTCCCATGACCCTGGAGAACAGGGTCAGGACGACTGCTCATGCTCAGCCAGGAGAACTGAGGGGCCAGACTTGTGCACCCCTGACCACCCCGATCCCGGCTCAGAAGGAAGCACCCTACCCCACTCTATGCATCTACGGGGGTGCTTCCAACTTTGTCCAGGGGTGGGGGGGCTGGGCTAGCTAGGGGCTTCCTCCTCCTGGATGCTGACCACAACACGAGGCCTTGTCCTGTTAAGGTGAAACCATGTGGTGGGTGCATATGGGGGGGGGGGCGTCTTCCTCTGGTTACTGGCCCTAAAGGCAGAGGTAAAGGGTTGGCACTCGGCCCCGGCTGCCTCCCTGTCTGATCTGGCCACTTTTCCTGTTTCTCCCAGGACCCTCGCTCACCAGGACTGCTGGGTTCAAGCCTCATCCTGAGCCTGCCTCCCACCCCGGCACCCTGGCCTCCTGCACCCCAGGACCCCCTCTGTAGGACGAAGGTGGAGCTCTGGCGGCCAGAGGCTGCACCAGCACCAGCCCGGCCCAGCACAGCACAGCACAGCACATCGGGAGCCCCGCTCCCCAGCTCCGTGCACCAGGGTCCCGCCCCCGGGCTCAACCCCACATCTTGCCGGGAAACCACGTGCCTGCAAGGGCCGCGCAACGGCCTGCAACGGCCACGGGAACGCCAGCCTGTCGGCGCTTCTGTCTTGCGGTGGGATCAAGAGTTTTTATACTTTCCTGTGTTTTCCAAATTTTTTATACCGAACACGTGTTAGTTATGTAATTTAAATTTTATTTATTTATTTTTAAACCAAGTTCTCCAGCCAACTGTGCTGCTCCCCGGCGCGGTAACTTTCCTTTGAGTCAGACTTCTGGGTGAAGTCAAGGCGCACGACCCCCCCCCCCGCCCCCCAGGCTCACAGGCCTGCACCCTGGCGTCCCCCTCGCTGGACCGCGGGGCCGGGCTCAGCGCTGCGGACACCTGCCCTCCGGCAGCCCCGCGGACGCCCCGCGCCCCCGTGTCCCCTCCATCCTCCCTGCCGCGGCCCCGAAGGCCGGCCCCCGCCCACGGCCCCCAGCTGCCCGGGGTCCAGTCCCCGCCTCCTCCCGGTCCAGCAACGGCGGCCCTGAGCTCGCCAGGGAGGGGGCGGGGACGGGGGCCCTAACTGCAGGTATCGGGGGTCGGGAGGGGCGGGGCCGAGGGCCGGGAGGGGCGGGGTAAATCCCCCCACCCCCGGCAGGCCGGCCGCGGCTGCTCCGCTCCAGGGGAGGGGGAGGAGTGTTGGACAGTGAACGGGGTGGACGGCCTCCCGCCTCCACCTGCCCCCGGGCCTCCCAGTGCGGGCGCCGCTGCGCGCCAAGCGCGGCACAGGGACCCAATGGGCGCCGAGGCCCGGCTGCCCGGGTCTGGGAGATCAGGACCCGGCCCGGACCGAGACGCAACGGGGTTGCCACGGCGACGCGCTCGGGCGCGCGGTGATTGGCCAAGTGTAGAGGGGCGGGGCCCGGGAGATGCTCTCGCGAGAGCTCGCCCTTCCGGCTTCCGGCCGGCAGGAGCTGGCGGGGGCCGGCGGGGCGGGGCTTCCGGCCGGGGCGTGGTCTTGGCCGCAGCCCTCACCTGCGGGGGGGCGGGGGCGGGGGCGGGTGTGCGCGGACCTGGGCGCGTCTTCCGCGCGCCGTGCTGCCCCCTCCGCCCCGGGCCGCCCTCTCGCCTCGCCTCCCGCCCCGGCCCCTGAGCGGGGTCTCCCTCCGTGTGCCCTCGACACGCAGCCCGTGACCTCGTGGTGCCCCCTCCCCGCGGTCCCCAGGTCCCCGGATGGAGAGGCGGAGCCTTCCCGAGGACCACTCCCTCCCTGCGCCCTGGACGCCCGCCGGCCCTGGGACCTGCTGCTCCTGCCCTCGCTCCTCTCTGCCCCAGGGCCTTTGCACTTGCAGGCCCCTGGGCCTGGGCCGGCTGCGCCCCGCCGCACAGAGACCTGCCCGGCTCTCACCTCCTTGGGGCTTTGCCCAGCCCGACGCCCTGAGCAGACGACCCTCCCCGTGCCCCCGCCCCCTGCCGGTGTTCTGTGCACAGGCCTTAGCGCCATCCGCGCGGTGCGGCCTGAACGGCGCAGGGGGTGCAGCGGGGGTGCAGCGGCTGTTGCTCAGGCCGCAGCAGGTGCTCGGGGAACACTGCACACCGAGCAGGTGAATGAGGGCTCCTTGCTGCTCGTCCTCCCCGTCCTCCCCCGGGGTGATTCTCTGGCAGGGGAGCCAGCAGGAAGGAGCGACTGCCCACGTACCAAGTGCCTTACTTTCAACATCTCGCTCCGAAAAAGCTCGCTCGTGTGGGAGGAGCGAGGCGCTCAGGGAATCCTACCCTCAGACACCGGCCCCCTCTGCTCGGGATGCTCTGGGGCCCAGATGTGCCCCGTTGGACCAGGGCCTGGGGCGCCCCCAAGGCTCTCCGCCTGGCGGGAGGGACTCCCGGGCGAGGATGGCGGCCGTGCAGGGGAGCGGGAAGCACAATCCCGGCGGCGACGAGGGCAGCGGGGCGGCTGCTGGGGAGGGCTGGGGGTGGCGGTCCTCGGAACTCCCCCCGGCCCCGGAGGCCACTCCTGCCGTGAGTCGTGCCCCCGAACGGTCACTGTCCACTGCCTGGCC
The DNA here is from genome assembly GCF_011100685.1 of Canis lupus familiaris. Taxonomy (NCBI): domain Eukaryota; kingdom Metazoa; phylum Chordata; class Mammalia; order Carnivora; family Canidae; genus Canis; species Canis lupus. The sequence goes on from NC_049230.1 coordinate 2,248,712, forward strand.
TGCGCTCGTGTGGGTCTGGCTGCCCGTCCTCACGCGCGATGGAGCAGGACGAGCCTCCAGCTGGACGGGCTGCCCGCAGACGGCTAAGCGGGGCCACCATGTGCTGCCAGCCTCGTGGGGAGCAGGGCACAGGCCACCCGGCAGCCAGATGCTCCCAGCCTCGCTGTGGTGCCACGGCGGTTCCTTCAGGAGCTGGAGCCCCGGTGTCCCCTCCTCTGCGCCTGCCGCCTGTCAGCTCCCGTGGCCAGGGTTTTGGGGTGGTCGGCCGGGAAGGGGCGCGTGCTGCCCTGACCTGGGGCGGCCACCTGCCTGGCCCGGGCGGACACGGGCTCTGCCTCAACCTCCACGGCCCTCGGGGCCCCGCAGCAAGGGGAGCAGAACCGGCCCCCAGGTTCCCGAGGCAGCCCCCGCCCAGGGCCCACTGCGCCGGGGCTTCCCCCAAGGGCCAGGCCAGGGGGATCCCGAGCTCCTTGAGGTGGTCGGGGCGGCCGGCAGGGCACCAGCTGGCTCGGCAGGACACGGAGCCCCAGAGACCCGTCCTTCTGCGGCAGGAAGCCTGGGACCTGCTCTGGGGCCGTCTCCAGTTTGCATTCCCTGTGCCCTCACGGGGCGTCGCTGGGCTCAGGGCAGGGAGAGCCGCCCCGCTCGCTCATTTTCCCGCGGCCGGAAATCAGGGAAGCCGGGCTGAGGCCAGGACACGGCCAGGATTGGGGACGAGTGTCCTGCCCCAAGCGAGGAGTTCTGAGGCTGCAGCTGGGCCGGGGCCGGGGCCGGGGTCGGGGTCGGAGCTGAAGGCGTGAACAGAAGCAGCCCCAGCGGGCGGTGGCCGGGCGGCACCTCCTCACCCGGGCCCCTCCTGTGGGGTCACACGGAGCCGCACCCCCCCCAGCATCCTCCTCCCTCCGTGACGCCCCCTGGAAGCCTGTGCCCGAAGCCGGGCCTGGTCACTTTCCCAGACGCAGAGGGGATCCCCGGCCACGGTCACACGGCTTGGTCATAGGCCTTCAGGGTCCAGGTGCAGCGGCGGGCGGGGCGGCCGGTACCGGGTTCCGGGGCGCGGGACACACAGCCAAGGGGCAGAAGAGAGGTGCGGGCCCCCTGGGGCCCCCGGAGGGGGCAGCGGGGAGGAAGGGAGTGGTCCCCACACTGGAGGAGGCCCGGGGCCGTGCCCTGGGCGGGAGGGTGTCTCTGGAGCCCGGGCGCCCCTGGGGGTGGCGGGAAAGGCCGCGTGGGGGGCCCAGACCCGGTGGGCACCGGGAGCCCGGCCCGGAGCCATCAGAACTTGTGAGGCCCCGGGAAGTGTCGTGGGCTTGGAGGCCGAGGCGGCCGGGGGCACAGCCGCACTTGGGGAAACCGCTTTTCAGCAAGTGCCGGGAGCTTTCTGGGAAGCAGGCGGAGTATAAATCATAAACAAACGCAAAGTCTGCAGGTGGGCGTGGGCCGGCCGGAAGAGGGAGAGACCGCAGGCAGAGACCTCACCGTCCCAAGCATCTGGAGCCGGTACCCCGACCTTGACCCCACTGCCCGGTGGCCTGGCGGGTGGCGGGGGGGTGGGGGGGGGGGGGGGGGGTGGGGGGGTTTGGGGGGTGGCTGCTGGGGCTCCTGCAGAGGGTGCCGCTGGGCCCTCAGGCCTCAGGGAGCTGACTTGCCAGGCCACAGGGCAGGCCCAGGGCAGACCCTAGGCCAGGGTGGAGAAGGCCCCCGGGCTCCTGCCACCCGAGGAGGTGCAGGCCTGAGTCTCCCTCGGACAAAAACAGGCCCGGTGGACACTCATCCGTGTGGGAGGTGTCTCACCAAATGTTTGAAAGGGAAAAAAATCCCATTTTCTTAGCTTTTTTTTTTCCTTTCTATTTTTTGATTATTTTTCTAGATGACTTCATTTCTAAGAAGGGTGTAGGGGAGAGAAGGAGGACAGAGGGAGGGAGGACATGCGCCCCGAGGAGAGCCAGGCGCGAGGGGAGCAAGGGTGGAGGGGGCAGAGGCCGGTGCCGGGACCCAGGGAGGAGCCGAGGCCTGTCTACCTCAGGGAAGGCGGGTGTCCTGTCCCCACCAGGGTCCTTCCCCCTGCTGACCCCTCCCAGCCAGCTCGGCGCCCACGAGGCCCTGGGCAGAGGGCAGCCCGGCCAGCTGGGACCGAAGGGAGCTCCTCGCTGGCCCCGGCCTCTGCCCAGGGCAGAGCCGGAAGCGGTGGGCAACCGCACACACCGCGTGGGGCCCACAGAGCCGCCCCCGCCAGCCCCCCCAGGGGCAACAGTCGTCAGTGGCTCCGGGAATCCCCTGGACAGCTGTGCACTTGTCGGTGCCACATGTCCTGGAGCCACCTGTCGACCCACGGCCCACATGCGAGACCTGGGCTCCGAAGGCAGAAGTCAGTACCTGCGTCCCGACGCCCTGCAGCCCAGACTCGGGGCACCTTGGGGGGGGTGACCGGGGCGCTTGCCCTTGGGGAGTCTGGGCTGCAGGGCGTCGGGACGCAGGTGCTGACTTCTGCCTTCGGAGCCCGGGCCCGTGTAAGGCGGAGAAGGCCCGCGAGGCGGCCTGGCCGCTGAGCCCCAGGATGACCCGTCCCGGGCCGTCTCCCCGCCCCCGCTGACCTCTGCCTCCACCTTCAGGGGGCATTCTGGGTCTGAGCCTCCGCCACCCTCTGCCTTCCTCTAACCACACTGGACACTGGGGTTGGGCCCCCCGTGAGCTCATCTCAAGATCCTTAACTTACTTATGTCTGCAAAGACTCTTACTCTAAGTTCTGGGGGCACATCCTTTGGGGGCCCCCATCCAGTCCACCCCAAGAGGCATGAGAAATGGGCATGGTGCCCGGGCCGGGGGGGGGGGGGGGAGGATGGGGGAAGGAGCGTTGGGGCAGGAGGGGGAGCCCTCGGACCCCAGGGCAGCTGTGTCAGCACGTCCCAGCTGCTGGCGCCACGAGCACCCCGCTTCCTCCCAGGCCCCGGGCGCCCCTGTCCTTGAGAGGCCGCCTTGCCCCTTCCCCAGGCCAGAGCCCCCGTGCCCCGAGCTCGCCCTTCCCGGCTCCTCCCGGATGGCTGCGCTCCCATCTGCGGCAGCGCAGAGGTGGGGAACCCTCAGGGTGCACGTCTGCGTGCACTCCCGTCCACGTGTCCCGTCCTTGGACCGCCTGCCAAGGAGATGCCGACGGAGGAGGGTGCAGCCCCTCGGGGCGGGACGACCTGCGAGGTTCCCACAGGCACCCTGGGGCTCAAACGCCCGCGCCCCGCTCCGGCCCGTGACCCCTTCCCGCCAGCGCCCCCCCACCTCCCCGTTCGCCAGGCTCAACCCACGTCAGAGCTTGAACCCTCCTCAGAGCAGGGAACTCAGCACCTAACAAAATGGCAAATTTCACGGACAATCCCGTGTCCTTCATTGAGGGAGAGCCCGTCCGCGTCCGGTAACTTGATCCAGGACAAAGTGCTTCATTTCTTCCCTTTCTTGAAAAGCGGGGCTTGGCCCCTCCGCGCGCATCACCCTCCCTAGGAGGGTTTCTGGCCTCCCGATGCCCCACCTACAACATCAAGGACACAGGTCCTTGGGTCATGAGACGGCGACGGGGGCACTTTGGACAGTGTCCCCAGCACCATGCCTGGGTCAGCGGAACTGAGGTAAGGACCGCGCTGCCCTGCAGGTGACAGGCTCTCTCTGCCCCAGGGGATGCGCAGCCATTTGGTCACCTCGACTGCCTCGAGCCGGGGCCACCACGGACAGTCACCCTGCCACAGCGCAGCAGCAATGTCATACTTTGGAAAAGAAAAAGAAAAAAAAAAGGCAACCACCAACAAGCGGAGAGGCTGAGTAACAGCTGAACTGAGTCACGCCGGGCGGGCGGAGGCGGCTGCGGGCCGGGGGGGCGGGGGGGCCGCCCGGGGATGGGGGGAGGCGAGGGGCACCCGGGCCCACCTGGCACCCTCCCCTGGGCTTCTGGACTGGGCAGGGGTGTGGCGCCGGGCAGCCACTGGTGGGGTGGTTGGTGGGGAGCCCCAGGAGTCGGGGGAGCCCTCCCCACCGGCTCAGCCCCAGCAGCCCGGGGCCTCCCCCGCCTAGTGCTCCTGTGCCCATGAGGCGGCGGCCGGGGGCAGGAGCTCGGCGGCCTCGGGCGTCTGGGCCCCCAGCGCCTGTCCCCTTCCTTGTCAGCCAGGAACCCTGAGCTACGTACATTCTGGCGCCTGCCCATTGGCCCCCGCCCAACCCCCCGTGCCCTCCCGGGCCTGTTGGGCTGTGGGCTGTTTTCTCCAACCTCCCCACCCCTGCGCCCTCCCCCGCAGTGCCCCTGAGGGTCCCGAGTTGGGGGCCCATGGCACCCAGGCAGGCCGGCTCCCCTGCCTTCGTGCATCCGGGCCCCGTGACCTGATAGGACCCTCACTGCACGACTCCAGCCGCAGCCAGGCTGCAGGTCCCGCTTGTGCGGCACCCCACGGGGACCTGGCCTGACATTTGGGGCTACCCTGACCCCTCTGGGGGCCCCAGCCTCGGAGCACACGGCAGTTGCTGCCCACGTGCCCTGGACTGTGCTGGTGTCCCTGCCACCCTCATGTCCTGGCGGGGGGGGGGGCCTGCAGATGGCAGGCGTCTCTTTGCTGAGGACACCCCCATCCTGCTGAAGCTTGGGGTTCAGGAGCTGGGAGGCACCCCGGAGGTGTTCCTTGAGGCCCCGAGAGGGGCCCTGCTTGCCCGAGGCCATCCGGCCAGCAGCGGCAAGTGTCCCTGCCCTGCCCAGTGCCTCAGCGCCCTGCCACGTGCCTCACCCCACACCCGGAGCCCCTGTGATCCCAGCCCCCTCTCCCTCCCCAGCACTCCCCGCTCCCCCACCGGCCTGCCTCCGCCCCCACGCTCTGGCGGGAAGGGGTTCCTATGGCACCCCTTCCCCCGCACACACTTAGCTCACTGGCAGCCCATCTGCCCCGAGACAGTTAGCAGCAGATGCCTCCTTGCACAGCGGTGCCTGAAGTGAGGCAGCCCTGCGCTTGCCGGACGCGAGCCCTGCCAGCCAGGCCCAGGGGGCTCACGCAACACTTGGCGGAGGCAGGGGACCCCCCCCCCGGAGGGCCCACAGGGCTGCGGAGTGGGGTGTGGGCTGGAATGGGAGCTGCCCTTGCAGCCCCCAGCCCTGCGCCGGCCAGGGCTCCAGCTGCCTCGAAGGGAGTTGGCGGGTGAGACGCTCTTAGCAGGCTGCACACCTCGGGGGGCAGGGTTCTGCGGCTCTCGGACTCCCTGGGGAAGGCCCGAAATGTGGGGGTGCTGCTCCCAAGCCCCCGGCCATCCCCTTCCCCAAGAAGGAGGCTGGCGGACCCCCTGGGCAGACCCCACAGGAGGCCCGGGCCCTCGGCTGGGGTTGTGGGGCAGGTTTTTTGCTGTCAGCTGGCCTCAGGCCCCGGCCTGCTGGGCCCCAGGGCCAATTCCAGCCTCCCCCTGCTCCCTCCATCTCCAGGGGCTTCCCTTACTACCACTGGACACAGGTGGCCGAGCAGGGTCAGGGTGTCTGGCACTGGGCCTGCTGGGAAGAGGTGGCCATCGTCCCTGGAACCATCCACCATCTCCCATGCACGTGGCCAGTTGGCAAGGAGCCTGGTTTCCATGGCAGCAGCCTCTAGCCCTGGGTCTGGGAGGAAGGGCCGCTGAGGACCCCGGAGCTCAGCCTTGGCTCCCGCCCTGCCCTCCGCAGCCCTAGGAGCGAGCTCTGTAGCCGTGGGCGCCCAGCCACGCCCTGGGGTGCCAGCCTCTCACGGTGGGGGGGACGGACGGCGGCGGCTGCTAGGCCCCCACCCACTGACGCGGGGCGGCGCACTCACGCTCCATCCCCAACAGAGACAGAAGAAGGAACTGGCCGAGCCTGGAGCTCTGGGGACTCTGGTTTGACATTAGGTGGAATTTCCTGATTCTGGGAAGAAGGAGAACAGTTCAGTGATCTGCACCCGGGGCTGCTGGCCTGTCTTGCTCCCGGCCTGCGGCGCAGCGTCCGCGTGAGGGGTGACGGAGCGAGAGGCCGTGAGAGCCGGCCTGCCCGGGGCAGAGGAATGGACGACTCGACCCCTGAGGACTCCCTCAGCTAGGACCCCAGAGCCACGAAAATCCAAGCTGCCCCCCGCCCCGCTGCCGTTTACCGTGTTTTCCTCCCTCCTCCCAGCGCCCCCGTGTGTGGGGCGAGCGTGCAGACACACACACACAGACGCACACGCCCCCGGGCCGCCTCTGCTCCCCTCACATCTTGCCTTTGTTTTGCTTCAGCGGGGCTCGAATGGGGACACGCTGCACTCACAATTGGCAGCTTCCTCCGGTCCCCCCACGGAGGTGCCATATGTCAGTGTCATGAATAAGCACGAGGCTCCGGGGCAGGGAGGGCTGGGAAGTGGCAGCTGCCAATCACCGCTGAGGAGACGTGAGGGGGCCATCCCTGGGTGGGGGTCGGCTGCACGGTGGGGGGAGGCCGGGGGGCACAGCCCGGGCCGAGCCACGGGAACAGCGCTGGTCCTGACCCAGAGGGACCGCCGCGTTCCTGGAGACCAAGCAAGCCCGGAAGGCGCGGTGGCATTGGTGGCCCCCGGCCCTGCCTGGTCCGCCTGTGTGCCCGCTGGCCAGCCCACACCACCTGCTCCGGGATGTCCCCCCCGCTCCCGGGCCACATCCCTCGTGTTCCTCACTCCCCGGCCTCTTCCGAGGAGTGGAAGAGGCTCCATCCGAGCCCCCCCGCCTGCCCTGTGAGTAGCTTGCGGGCCGGGCACCCGGCCGGGCACCTCTGCGGGGCACTGCTCACTCTCACAGCATCGCTGGGAACCAAGGATCACCAGCCCCATTTACAGGTGAGGAAACTGAGGCCAGAACGGTTTAAGACACTGCGAGTCCTACAGGCCCGTGGACGAGCTGCCCTCGGCTCAGTTGGCCGCTTCACTGGCCGAGGCTCGAGCCTGCGCTGTGCTGGGAGCCTGCGCCCGGCCGCCCCGAGCCCTCACCCTGACACCCGCCACTCCGCCTTGGCCACCCTGCCTGCGGCTGCACTTATGCAGCTGGGATCCTAGAGCCACCACACAGGTCACGGTCCCCTGAATGCACACTGGTCCCTCGCAGCTCGGTCCCATCCCTGACCAGCAGCGACCAGGTCGGGCCTGAGCCCGCAGGTGGTCATGAGGTGAATGAATGATGGACAGAGGCAGGCTGCGAGGCAAGAGCAGCGCACCGAGGGGCCCTTAGCGTGACTGCAGAGGTGTGTGTCCTGGGGCGATGGAGGCCGGGCCCCGCCCCCCTGGGCACCCCAGGCCTCTGCCTTCATTCCAGGCCCTGCTGGAGGCTGAGGCGGTGACTGCTGGGGATCAGATTAACCGCTCCAGGTTAATTGGCTGTCCCCCGCTACCAGCATGACAGATCCTGCTTGACATTTCCCTAGATAGTTGATACCCAAGTAATTTGTCATGGAGACCTTGTTATATGCCAACTAGGTCCCCTAAGCCGTCAGCGTCTGTGCCCCAGAAACAAGATTGGCAAGTTAATAATGGAACCTTAATCACGCTGTCTCCTGCTGGCATTGGGAGAGAATTACCCAGAGACAAGATGGGGCATCGCTGGGCAGAGGCCCTGCTTTCTAGGGCCTTGGAACAGAGCATCCTGAGAGATCCTGAAGCCACTGCCCCTTCCCGAGAAGGTCCCCTCCCCTGGCTCCCAGCGGGGTGTGCCCTTCCTCTGGTGAGTGTTTCGTCCACTGAGGACCTCCCTCCATGGGTGCGCTGATTCACTGCCTGGCTCCACCCTAGCCACGGCGATCAAGCCAAGCAGGGACCGTGCTCGGGCTGGGTCAGCCTGTACCCAGGGCCATGGCCCTGGCGCTTTCGCCAGAGCCTTTGGGACTGGAGGGGGCACTCTGCCTGGGAACATACAGGGGAGAATGTAAGCCTGGGGCTGCCGCCAGCCACCCGGCCCCCCGAAGAGAGAGGCCCCCAGAACAGCGCCCACAGGGAGAAAGCAGGTGTGTGGTTCACGCAGTCGCTCTGCCCCTAGCGTGAACTAACAAGCTCGCTTTTGCTTCCTGTGATTTACGTCGGCTTCTGTCGCATGCAATTTGCAGGGTTCTCAGCTCAAACACCTCCAGGCTCTCACCCCAGGATTTGAGCCCACCTGCAGAACCTGTGTAGGGCCTGATCTCAAATGAGCACAGAGGGGCACCCGGGCAGGAAGACAGCCAGGGGGAGGACAGGGCCAGAGCTGGCAGGGAAGGGATTTTTCAGGGTGGCACAGCCTCTGCCCTAGGGAGGGGGTGGCAGGGTGAGGAAGGAGTAAAAGTAGGGCAGGGGCTCTCTGGTGGCACCCCTGCGGCGGCAGCAGCTCCAGCACCACGGACAGCGGCGGCCCCCCCCACCTGCAGCCAGGCAGCCCCGCGGAGCGCATGGTGGCTTCTCCAGGGTCCCTGAGGGTCCCACATCATGAAATGAGACAGTGTTGATAGATACCTGAGGGTCATCACGGTATCCTTGCACCTTAGAGACAAAAACTCTTCTGGGGAGTTTAAGCAAATCAGCCACTTTCCCAGGTCTCTGATGGGAGACCAGAAGGGACACAGGTTTCTGGGTGAGGGTGAGGGTGGAGTTGTTGCTCTCCGATACTCGCTCTCGAGAAGCCACCGGATGGTGCACACCACTAGTGCAAGGGAGCAGACCCAAACAAAGGACTGCTGCACAGAACCCACGAAGGAGGGGACTCAACACAGGAGAGATTAGGGTGGAGACATGTCCTTGGTGATGGGTGTGTAGCAGGTGTACAAGGCAATCGAGAAAGGTGGGCATAGGAGGAACGGCTCGGAGTTAGCTGGGTTTTGCTGCTAACAAATTGTCCCAGAACAAAGATCTAGTGTCTCGCACAGTTTCTGAGGGATAGGAACCCAGGCGTATGCTGGCTAGCTGGTTCTGGTTCAAGGTCCCTCATGAGGCTGCACTCGGGATGACAGCCAGGACTGTGGACATGGAAAGTGTGCACTTAGAGGATGGCTTCCTCACATGCTGAGCGGCTGGTGGGCTCCGTTCCTTGCCATGAGGACTCCACAGAGCAGCTTATGACATGGCAGCTGCCCTCAAAGTGAACGATGAGAGAGAGAGAGAGCGCCATCAAGAAAAAAGTCCCAACAATCAATGTGGCCAGAGGACTGCACAAGCCTGGGGGCCGTGGATCGCTGGGCACCATCTCGGGGGCTGGCTACCACAGGCTCTATGGGCCACAAACCAAATTCAGAGATGGCTTGATGTTTTTCATGTACCAAATAAAGAGACTTCTATTTTTGTTGCAGGGTTTAGGGATGAATAAGTAATAGGCACACAGAAAATAACCCAAAACATGAGGCAATTATTAAGTCCAGGAAAAACAAGAGTTTGTACGAGAAAGATGTTGTTATGATACGTTACTGGGCCGTGAGTAGCATGAACGAAGAAACAATAACACACACACAGAATTAGGATTCGGCCAAATGGAGATGAGTGGAAGGAAAGTGTGTGTGAACAAACTCTCAACAGCAGAAAGTCAGTGGATAATTTCTAAATCTGAAAGAAAAAGAGCAACATTACCATGTTGTTTAGAAGTAAACACCAAAACAAACTAACTAAAATAACAACATTTTGCCTTGGAGAAGAGGAAATCAGGAACAGAGAGGGGTGGGGGGGGAAGGAGCTGCTGGTTTTTCATTACAAGTCTTGCCCTCCCCCACATCCCTGCGTCCGGCCTGGGTCCTCCCGCCTGCCCACAGGGCCCTCCGCGGGCCCCCACCCTTTTCTTCCCTCTCTGTTGCCCTAGGTCTGCTTGCCTGTCTCTCTGGGACAGCGAGCCCACCTTCACTGCCCCCTTTCCCATTCTTCAGCCTGTTGGGTGGGGTAGGATCAGATGGAGGGGGGCCCAGCCCCGTCCCCAAGCAGTAGCTGTCCCTGTCCCCAGCACCGCCTATGGTGGTAAGAAACTGCCAGAAGTTGCTCCTGCTTCCTAGGGAGGTGAACTGGGGATAGCGGGCTGTGCTCCATCATTTCCATGACACCTTGCCTAATTACCCAGTGTGCTATTCATTTGGATGTCAGCGCTGCCGCATGCCTGTGCCTTTAATTAATAATTTGGTAAAACTCCATGCAGGGCCTGGCCAGGGCAGTGCAGCAGGAACTGCTGGGGCTGGGACAAATCTGGAGGGGGTGGGCCCGGCTAGTAAGGGACTCCGCCTCCCCCAGCGAGTGCAGAGGCCTTGGGCTGGAGCTTAGGACTCTGGCTCCTTGTCCACCTGTTCCCACCAGGCCCTGAAGGCCTAGGGGAAGCCCCTGCAGGGACCCATCCAGGAAGAGGCAGGAAGACAGACCCCGAGGGGTGCATGTGTACCAGTGACTGGGGTCCACGTGGGGGGATTAGTTCCCCTGGAGCCCAGGGGCCTTTGGGCCCTGGAGAGTTGGGACCCCAGGAGCCCAGGAGGAGGAGTGAGGGATGCTCAAAGGTGCTGAGGAGCTGGGCTAAAAACCAGGCTCAAGGGCAGCCCCGGTGGCGCAGCGGTTTAGCGCTGCCTGCAGCCTGGGGTGTGATCCTGGAGACCCAGGATGGAGTCCCACATCGGGCTTCCTGCATGGAGCCTGCTTCTCCCTCTGCCTGTGTCTCTGCCTCTCTCTTCGCTCTCTCTGAATGAATAAATAAATAAATCTTTAAAAAAAAATAAAAAATAAAAACCAGGCTCAAACAGGGGTTGGGGGGGATGTCCCTGGGACAGTTGGGATCATGGCCAGGCCTCCCCCTGAGGCCTGGCTTTGGCCTGATCGTGAAGAGCCACTCCCAGCCCTGGGTGCCCTGTATTCCTGAATGCCCCAAGAGAGGGGAGGGTGCATGGGCTGGGGTCCCCAGAGTGGGGAGACCCAAGGGGCCCAGGTGTGACCTGCAATGGCCAGGCCAACCCACCTCACGGGAGCCTCTTATTCCCAGCCCTTGAGCAGGGTGGGGACTTAGGGAAGGGGCGAGGAGGCCACTGGGTTAACAGGAAGATCTATTTGGATCGGACTTGAATTATTGAGTGGCTCAAGACTTATTCTTGGCTCTGGGGCAGGCAGTGGTCTGTGAAGATAGACATCATCTCGGCCCTATTTTTAAGGTTCTGTGGGAAGAAGCTGAGACACCACCCACCCAGCGCCCCCACACGCCCTCTGCACTGGGGCGAGAGAGCAGAGCAGAGCTCCTGAGGTGGGGGTGGAGGGGGCAAGACATGCCACCCAGGAGCCCCCTCCCCACACCCACACCTCACGCTTTCTGGGTCTCCCGAGAATGACCCTGGCTCGCAGGTCCCCACCTGCCCCTCCATCTGCGTCCATCTGTGTACACCGCCCTGCCACCGCCCCTCTGCTGGACCTCCCAGCCTGGCCCACGTCTGACCCCTGCATCCCGATCCCTGAAGCCCAGCCCCTTCTGAGAAGCCCTGGCTGTTTTCCCACTCGTGTCCTCAGGGTGGGCGGGCTCTCAACAGACTGCCAAAACCCTCTACCTCTTTGAGGCATCTCTGATCTGTGCTCAGTGCCTTGGTTGGCCATGGGAAGGGCTGAGGGGCCACGGCACCCCACACTTCTGTGGGTTCTCTACGGGCAGGCCAGCACTGCCCTGATATCAGAGCCGGACAAAGACATCACAAGAAAACTACAGACAAATAACCCTTAGGAATATCGATCTGAAAGTCCTCAACAAAATACCAGCAGATCAAATTCAGCAGCACAGTAAAAGGATTATACATCGTGACCAAGTGCAATTTATTTCAGAAATGCAGAGTGGCTCAAAATATGACAATGTAACCCATGCAGCACAGCACATGACGGAGTGAAGGAAGGCGATCGTTTCGACAGGTGCAGAGCAGCAGACAAACCCAAGCCCCGCTCGTGATAAAGACACAGACTAGGAACAGAAGGAAGCTCCTTCAACCTGAAAAGGGCGTCCGTGAAGAGCCCGCGGCCCACGCCGTCCTCACGGGGGACCGAGAGGTTCTTCCTAAAATCGGGAGCCAGACAAGGACGCCTGCCCTCGCCACTGGAATCCAATGTCCTACTGGAACTTCTAGCCAGACAATCAGGCAGGGAAAGGGCAGAAAAGACATTCAGATCGGAAAGGGAGAAGTAAAACTATCTCTATTTGCACATAACATGATCTTACACGGAGAGCACCCTGAAGAGTGTGTGCACACGTGTGCAACACGCACACACACACAATCCGAGCTAACAGATTGTAGCACAGCTGGAGGATGCAAGACAGAATCAGATGTGTTTCTGCACACACTAGCCACGAACAATCCAAAAACGAAATCAATAAAACAATTCCATTTGTAATGGCATCAAAAGGAATACTTAGGGACAAATTTAATCAAATGAAGTGTAGGACTTGTGCACCGAAGGGGCGCCTGGGGGCGCAGTTCAGTGGGCATCCGACTCTTGATGTCGGCTCAGGTCATGATCTCAGGGTCGTGGTGTCGAGCCCCGCATCAGGTTCTGCGCTCAGCAGGGAGTCTCCTTGGGATTCTCTCTCTCCCCCTCTGCCCCTCCTCCCCACCGTCTCCCTCCCTCTCAAAACCAAACAAACAAAACCCAGAGACTAGCGCGCTGGAAACCACACGGCCACGTGGAAAGAAGCTGACGAAGTGAAGGAAAAGCACCTGGGTCGGTCGGCGCCGCGCCCATCAAGTCCAGCTGCCTCTCAGCCGAAATGGACGAGCTGGTCCTGAAACTCTTACGGAATTGCCGGGGACCCCGCAGAGCCTATAGAAACATTACCTCAGAGTGGGCCAGAGATCGAAACGGAAGGGCTGAAGCCACAGCATTCCCAGGACGTCTCCCTGACCCTGGATTAGGCAGGGGTTTCTTACCTTCCCTTCCTTCCTTCCTTCTTTTTTTTCTTTTTTAGATTTTATTTATTTATTTATTTATTTATTTATTTATTTATTTATTTATTTATTCATGAGAGACACACACAGGCAGAGAGAGGAGCAGACTCCATGCGGGGAGCCCGATGTGGGACTCGATCCCGGGACCCTGGGGTCATGCCCTGAGCCGGAGGCAGCCGCTCCACTGCTGAGCCCCCGGGCGCCTCTAGGCAGTGATTTCTTAAATATGACGCCAAATGCACAAGCAACAGATACACTGGACTTGATCAAATTAAACAGCTTTCATGAACCCAGAACACTGCCTAGGGAGTGACGAAGCAGCCCCAGAGCAGGAGAGCGTGTGAGTCACGTCCCTGAGAAGGCAGCTCAGCAAGAGCACAGCCCCACTTCGGACAGGGCCAAGGATTTCTGTAGACATTCCTTCCAGAAGGACGACAAATGGCCAAGGATCACTCAAGAAAGTGCTCCACGTCCTCTGTCATTAGGGCAATGCACGTCCCCCCCCCGCTCCGGGATGGCCAGAATCAGGAGGGCAACAAGAATGTCGGTGACGGAGTGGACACGGGAGCCCCACGGCCTGCTGGCGAGGATGTGGAAGGGCACAGCTGCCGTGGAACGTGGCGGGAAAACTGCATGGCTCTTCCCCAAAAGGCAGACCCACGGCTGCCAAAGGGCCCAGAAGCTGCCCTCCTGGGTGGACGCCTGCGAGGAAATCCCAGGTTCATACAAACACCCGTCTACCTGGCACCCAGAGTTGCCAGGCAGGGGTGGGGGGTGACTGCTAACGGGGACGGGGGCTCCCTCTACAGTGACAGGGCAGCCTGGGAACTAGACAGCAGGTCTGACTGCACAAGAGTCTGTATCTAAAAACCACCAAATTGTCCACTTAAAAAAAAAAAAAGGCTTAAAATGGCAGCTTTTGTGATGTGACTTCAATTTCACAACGAAAACGACTCGGGTGAGTGGTCCGCAAACTTCTCTCCAGGCTCTGGTCTGGTCTTCCCTGATGGGGAGGAAAGAGGGATGGGGACGCCACGGCGCCAGGGCTCTCAGAAGAGCCCCCTCCCACCCCGGGGGGGAGCCAGGGCCACCTGCCCGCACCTGCTGCGACACGACGCCAATCCTCCCAGCCCCCAGGAGGCAGGAGAGACGGAAGGCACGGTCTGGGCCCAGGAGGCCTGGTCCTAGGAGCCCGTCTGGCCCTCACTGACCCCGCATTCGGGGGGCCTGGGGTGGTGGGAGAGGCTAGGAAGAGATGAGGACTCCTGCTTCCCGTTTCTTCCTTCTCGCTGGAGTTGACAGCACAGCCCCACAGACAGACGGCCACCAACCCCGGCCGCCACGGGCCAGCTCCCCTCGGCAGGACTGGCGGAGCCGGGCTCCGCGGCGGCACCGGTGTCTGTAGGGCGCAGCCTTGCCCCGGCCGGTTGGTGAGGGGCAGTAGGGCCAGCCGCCTCCACCTGCACTCCCGACGCCCCACACCTGGTCCCGATGCGCCCCAGGCGGGGAGAGGCCCAGGTGACGTCAGGAGGGCAGCGGGTGTGGAGAGCCCTGCTGCTGGTGGCGGGCAGGAGACCTGGGCAGCGGGCTGGCCGCCTGGCACAGTACCCCACGCTCTGGGCACTGCCAGCTCTCCCTGTCCTGCCTCAGACCCTCCTCCCAGAAAACAGGTGTCCTCCGGGCCTCGCTGGGCCTGGGGACGGGGTGGGGAGAGGCGCTGAGCCCGACGGTGCAGCCCTGCTGGCTCTCAGGACCACGGCTGGCCTTAGCTGCCGCGTGACCCGCCCCTGGAGGGGCCCCACTGGGGCTGCTTGTGCCGGGGACCCCGTGCCCCTCACACCTCACAGAGGCCTACCCGGGACAGACGCTGGGGTGCTGGACTCCCATGTGTTTGTTTACAGGGAACAGGGCCCACCACTGGGTGAGAGACTACATGTAACCTCACACCTCACCCACCAAACCTGGGGTGCTTATGACCCCGGAGAGAAGGCAGGCCCCGAGTGCGAGGTCATACCTCGGAGCTCCGTCAAATGCTGTGTCACACTTTCCCGGGGGACAGCCTTGTGCCTCAGTCCCAAAGCAGGGAGAACGGGGCCACCTTGGCAGAGGTGAGCTGGAAGTCCCACTGTCAGGATGCTGGGGTGCAGGGTCTGAAGTCGGGGGCATAGCACCAGGGCCCGGGGTCCTGCTGAGGAGGACAGCTGGGGCTCCCTGCACACCCCAGCCCCGATGAGTCCCAGGCCCAGGATTGGGAGGAACGGAAGCTAGGCTCAGAAAGGAGAGGAGGTGCCAGGGGAACACCTGTGGAGGCAGCAGGAGTGGGACAGGAGGATGGAAGCCAGCCTGGTCCTCCCCACAGATAGGAGTCCCTGGAGGGCCCCTGTGGAACATGCTGGGACCTGCTCAGCCCACTGGGCCGGAGGAGAGCCCCTGAGCATCTTGGTGGCACCCCACAGCCCCACCTGTCCTGGGCAGTCCTGCTTCCTACTGAGAGGCCCCAAACAGGAGCCGCGACCCTACATGCCTGCCCCCAGCCACCTGGCCTTCCCTGGTGAAAGCAAGAGGGGACGGCGGCCAGCACCCTGCCGGCCCAAGCCGCAGCCTGCCTCGCTCACTGTCCCCCCCCCCCCCCCGCTGCTCCCGGGGGTCTGGGTCCCCAGAGAGGAGCTCACTTCCAAAGGGAGGTGCTGGGGCAGGAAGCGTGGAAACCCAAGGCCGTCCCAACCGGGACCAGCAGCTCTCTGACAAACAGCAAGAGTGGCAAGAAATCATACTTCCCAGCGAATGCCAGCGTGGGGAGGGAGCCTGGGGGCTGCGGCTGGGCCTGCCCCCCACCCACAGCCTCTCAACAGTGAGACACGAGACCCAGACTGGGTGGGGGGCATGTCGCGTCCCCACAGTGGAGGCGGGGCCTGTGCTGAGAAGGGGGGCGCAGCGAGGGGACGCTGATGGCAGTCCAGCCCAGGGCAGACGTGCCCCACCGGCTTCCCAGACGGGGCTGCCCACCTTCACAGCCCCTGCTCGGAGCGGAGGGCCCAAGCCCCTCCCCTCAGATACCAGCGCGGGTCCTCTGGCATCCAGGCTGCCCCATGTGTCCCTGTGCCCTAGCGAACCAGCAGCAGGAGAGCTGGCAGATGGGCAGGGCAGCTAGGGACCGCGCCCCGCCACCCCAGCCGGTGCTCTCCTGGGTCAGGGCGGAGGGGACTCAGTGTGGCCGACTGGTCAGGGGTGGAGACCAGGGGAAGAGCTGGTTTAAAATGAACCCTGGAAAATAAAAAAGCAAAAGCCAAGGAAGCGGTGGTGTGTGCGCCGAGGGGGAGACGGACGGGCGGCCAGGGACAGACAACGCAGTCTGGCAGTCTTAAGCCCACCTGGGCACTTTTAGAAAAAAACAGAAAACACCAAAAAATCCCCCTGAACACTGAACGCCCCTCTCCTGCTCTTGGGGAAGCAACGTGACACTCCCTCCAGGTCTGACGCTCTGTGGCGAGTGGGCGGTCTCCTGCAGGTGGTCTCTGGCCGAGCTCTTGGCCGCCTCGTGACGAGACCTCGGAGCAGGACGGGCAGTCCCCGGGCCCACCCAAGCTGGGGCAGGCCTGCTGCCACCCCGTGCGTGGTGTGGCCAGCGTGCGCTGGGGCCTGGGTGCCCCACCCATCATGGGGGCGCCGTCCCCCAGTCACGACTCCGAGCAGGAGCTGGACGTCAGACAGCTGGGAGTCTCATGTGACCGCTGCACCCCCTACTGCTGCCGGGCTTTCCGGTGTGTCTTCGGGCCTCAGCTGTGTGTCTCAGGGGGGCTGCCCTCACCTGCGGGCTCTTCCGAACCTTCCTTGGGGCACACCTTTGGCTTCTGTAGTTTCTGGCTCCTGGTAACGACATCGAGGAGGGGCAGCATCAAACGCAGAGGCGGCCCGCAGTCCCCCTTGCTCCCCGGGGGGCCTGGAAGGTGCTGCTGATGCAAGAAGGCACAGACCCCCTGTGCGCTCCTGGGGCCAGGCCCCGCACCTGCGCGAGCTTAGCTGGGCCTAGGACGGCCCCGGACTGCGTGGAGAAAGGAGCTGGAGGTAAAGCTGATGGTGACTGCTCTGGGGCTCGCTTGTCAATGCCAGGCCCGGTCCGCATGGAGCGTGGACAGTGGGCCACAGCACCTGTCTCGTGGCAAGCTGTGGCCAGGGTCAGATAACCATCCCCACCGGCCGTGACCATCCGAGCCAGGCTCTCCCACCTGATCTTGCCAGCCCACGAACAACTACGTCTGGCACACGGATAAGGAAACCAAGGCCCAGAGAGCGTCACCACCGCAGCAGCCAGGACGAAGCCCGGGGCCACCTGACTCCCACGGCCTCCCCGTGGAGACCACGACCCAGGGCCGCGCAGGCAGTGGACAAGGCCGGTGGGGGCAGCCCTGGTGGGCTTCAGGAATTCCCGCTGGACTGGAGTCTGCCCAGGCGCCACACCTGCTGCCTCGGCTCTGCCAACCCCCAGGGACTCTGCGTCTCCCAATCGGCCCCACGGGTCAGTGGCCCCACCACAATTGCCCCACACCGTGCCAAGTGCCCCCAGAACTCACCTCTCTTGCTCTGGTGGGGGCCTGGGGCTTCCCAGGGTCCTGCGGATGTAGTCTCGAGAGCGGATGTCAGCCTGGGGAGAGGGTGGCTCTGTGAGAGGTGGTGGGCCCTGGACAGCCTGGCGGAAACACTCTTGTTCCCCAGAGAGCCCACGGAGGTAACACCAGCCATCGCGGCCCAGCCTTTGGGACAAGGACTAGAGCCCCGGGGGTGACACGATGGCAGGTCCCTGAGGGCCTGAGTGGATAGGCTCAGGAGGAGGCCCCGGGTCACCCCCCAGGATCCAGTGGAGCCGCTGGGCTCTCACTGGGTTTGTGGCCTGCGCTTCCGTGCGCTTTGCTTGTGCCCCAGCCCTGATCTCCCAGGGTCCTCCTAGCCCAGCTGGCCTGTCCCTCTGGCTCTGGTCTGCACCAGTGCCCCCTGCCCCCCGGGGAAGTGTCGACGGAAGGTTCTTCCAAGTCACTGGAATGGACAGCATCGAGGCAGACCTGAGGGAGGGGGGCTCAGGCCTGAGCGGAGACCCCCAGGCACTGCCCCAGAGGCCTGGCCTTCCAGCCCCCAGAGAGCCTCAGGGCCCCAGGGCCTGGAGCCAGAGCCAGAGCCATGTGCGGGCTGCTGCTGCCACCTGCAGGCCACCCTGCACACCAGCAGCGGGGGAAGGTCCTGGCCCCCAGAGGCGGTGGCATCTATGAGCAGCAGGGGCGGGGGTGGGGGTGGGGATGCATCACCCCGTGCTGAGCCCTGTGCACCCGCTATCTCCAGGCAGTGGGCCCCGGGGCCCAGCCATGTCGAGCTGACCCAGCACAGGCCGTGGGGACACGGGGGAGGCAGCAGGTACCGGGGCACCGTGGTGGGAGGATTCCAGGCCCTTGGCCCTCTTGACCTACCGCAGCACCAGCAGGAACCTGGGCTCCAGGCCTGGGCGGCACAAACCAGCACCTTGTCTAGACGGGCTCCCCTGGCTCCTCTGAGCCACCCACAGAGCCTCTGCTTGTGACTCACACCCAGGTCCCTGTGGGGAAGCCTTGCTCGTGGGCTTGCACTACCCTGGCCTGGCTCCGGCCACACTTTCCTGAGTTTCCTGCTGAGACTCATTCCCACCCTAGGGCCTTTGCGAATGCAGGTCCTTGGGCCTGGACCACCTTTGCCCCTCCTCAGACTGGTCTCTTGCTGAGGAGGGCTCCTCACGGGTGCTCATTCCATGGCTTCTCTGGGACACATACCCACCCGTGACTGCTGATGCCCGGTCCCCACCCAGGCCACTGACGCAGGCCCACGGGCAGCTTGTGCTCACCTCTATCTCCTACAGGCTGAGGTTTTTCTCAGCCGAGCCAACCTGTTCCCCAAAGTTCTGCTCTCGCCCACCCCCGCTGCCGATTTAGGTGCTGGGGGCCCGGCACAGCCACCTCCTGCCACTTCCTGAGGACTGTGCCAACACAAGCCTTCCTCAGCACTGCCTGCAGCCCTGCAGGGGGCTCCCTCCCAGGCTGCTGGGCAGGTCGGGCCCTGAAGGGCTAGCCGGGGGCTGGCAGGGGTGAGCTGCCACCAGCTGAGGCTCCTGATGACCCCAGGACGGGTGCAGGAGGCTGAAGTGGCATGTAGGAGCACAGTGGACCATGGGGCCCGGCAGGGCAGGGCCCCAGGATGAACTCTGGTCACCCCCTAGGGCGTCCCACAGGTGCTCCTGCTGAGTGGGGAGCAGATGGTGCATGTGGCCCACCCACCTGGCGCACGGGCTCCGGGCTCCGGAACCTGCAGCAGCTTCGGGTCAGGCGTACAGCAGACTCCAGGCTTATCCTGTGGCCCACGGAGACGTAGAGGGGCTTGCTGCTGTGGCTGTGGCTCTTCAGGGCCTAGGACAAGGAAGGCAAAATCAGAGCACAGTAGAGACAAGCCCTGGGGGCTCCAGGACAGATGACATATCAGCAAGTGCAGCCCAGAGGTCCTCTCAGCACAGCTGAGGGTGGTGGTGCGGGGGTTGAAGGCACTGGGCACACCCTGTGTGGGTTGGAGTGGCAGGGGGAGGTGGACAGGGTCTGGTGCACACGAACAAGTGCCTGCATGTTTGTGGGTGCCGCCTCCTTGGGGTGCGGGCCGCTGGCCACTCACCATGCCCAGGACAGTCCCAGAGCCTCCTATCAGAGGAAAGGTGTCTCCTTCAGCCTGTAGAAGTCGTATCTAGAAAGCAGGAAGAGAAAGCATGGAAAAAGTCTTTTTTCGGTGAAGGGCAGGCCTGTGTTTTTGGAGTCGGACGCTAGGCAAGGAGGGGAAGGGCTCAGGTCCGCACATGGTCTGCAGCCGCTTCTTGCAAAGCCACGCAGCCTAATGGCTGTCCTGCGAGCGGACTTGGTGTCCAGGAGGACATCCCGGCGCCATCTGACCCTGACCAGGCCCTCGGAACCCAGTTCTCCCCTCCTTGTTCTGCGGCTGAGGAATCGCGGGGCCTGGAGAAGGGGCGGCAGGCAGTCCACCCAGGCCACAGTGCTAAGGGTGGAGGTGCCAGGCAGGGACGGAGGCCTGGCGAGCGCCCACCCTGCCTGGCTGGTGGACACACAGGTGCTCCCCTCGGGCCAGGACCACTTCCTGCTGCTTTGTCTCCTGTGAGGAATTGAAGTATGTTTGATTCGACCCAACAAGTCTTTTAGGGGCGAGCATTAGTCCACTGAGTGACTCAGAAGCCTCCTAAATTTGCTCTGGGCTCCCCGTCAACTCCATCAACAACTGTTCTGTGCAGGCACAGCATTGCCTGGAGAAATGAGACAGATGTGATCATTGTTCTCCGAGCCTGCCACCCAGCGGTAGAGCTGGATGTGTCCCCGGGTCTCTCTGGAGTGGGGTGTCACATTCCCAGTGCCAGCCTTGAGGCCAAACGAGGGAGATGCTGGGAGAAGGTGGGGCAAGGAAGCTCCGAGGCAGGCCGGGCAGCAGCGTCCTGCAGGCCCCGCGCTGGGGGCGGGGAAAAGCACAGAGGGCCACACGGACTCCCAGACGCCCTGTGCCCAGTAACTGGAGGGCCTTCCCCTATAGGAGGTGCCACAGCAGCACAAAGGTGGTGGTGATGGGGAGGCGAGCACGTGCCCAGGAGGCTGGGGGAGCTCAGCGGCTACTCCTCCACGCTGGCAGTCTGCGGTCGTGCCCCACGACCCACGGGGGAAACAGGGCACGCACAGAGAGGTAGGGAGCCAGGATGGTGAGGAGCGCGCCAGCAGGCCAGGGCTGGACCAGAGGTGTGTACGGGGCAGGTCACTGGGGCCGTCCGAGCTGCATGCCCCCCAGGCCCTGTGCTCGCCCTCCCCGCGGGCAGGCCATCGCCCCATCCCTCACCTTCTCCTTGTGCTGGGCGTTGTTCTCCAGCCCGTCCACCTGCAGGAGTTTCTTGGCCACCCCAATGCAGGGCAAGTCCGTGAGGATGCCAAGGTGGCAGGCCACCCCAAAGCCTACAGGGGCAGAGGGTGAGGCTGGGCTGGAGGGTCAGCGAGCCTACCAGGCTAGAGACTGTGGAGACGGAGGGCAAATCAGAACCCGCTGAGTCTCCCCAGGTAAACAGAGGCCTGTGGGCAGACTGAGGACCGGGACAGGACTGGGAGAGCCAGCTCGACAAGGGACATGGCCCCCTGCCCCAACCTCACGGTTGTCGGGCTGGGGTGGAAGATGCTCCTTCCTCCTGGAGAGGTCAGGAGCCTGATTAGCTCATGATACTTCACCCCAGTTCTCCTCCCACTTTCTGGCACTTTCTATCCTCCTGTTTCTTTGGCAGCTGCCGTCAGGCCTCTGCGTCACCCTCCTGACACACACTTGGGGCTCCCGCCAGGCAGTGCGCATGTGGGCACCCAGCTCCCCCTGCGGACCCACGCCCAGGCCCATGATGGAGGGGGAGAGCTCCCCTCTCCCTCGGTCGCTCTCCGGAGCCGGCATCCCAGTGCCCAGTTGGGTGCAAGCTTCTCGGTGTCAGCGGGGAACGGTTTCGGTAGAAGGCCTGTCACCACTCAGTGGGCAGCCCATCAGACAGGCCAGCGAGGCAGTGGTCAGGGTGCTGGCTGGGCAGGCAGGAAGGAGGCGGGCTGACAGGAAGCGGGACTCTGCTGGCCGGGAGCCCGACAACGAAGTCAAGGCCAGAAAGTGTGGCCGGGGCCCGGCTGGCAGCAGAGGGGCCTGGGCGGGTGCGCACACTCTGGGAGGACGGGTCAGAACTGGCCCCTCCTGGGCCCTGTCTTTTGGGAGCAGGATTACCTCGGTGGTGGAGAACCCCATTTCCATCCACAAAGAGGACCTGGAAGAGCCACAGGGGAAAGTCAGTCAGCCGAACGGCCCTCACCCATCAGGCCAGGGAATCCTGCAGCAAACAGTCTGGGATCACCACTCCCGGGACAGGCGGCTTTTGAGAAATTCTGATCCCTCCCCTCCAGGTCAAAGTACATCTTCCCAGCGAGGTCAGAGGACTCCCCGTGCAGTGCGGGATGCAGCCCGCAGAGGCCGTCCCTCCTGGGCGGAACCGAGGGCCCTTTTTGCAGTCGGGGTACCTGCCTGGGGCACCATGTGGGGCTCCTTCTCCTGCAGCCGCTGCACCGCATCCACCAGGAAGGGCACCTCTCGGAAGGCCAGGAAGCCCGACATGTAGGGAGCCGTCAGGTTAACCATGCTGCAGTCCTCATACACCACCTGTCGCCGGGCATCCAGGTCACGGGTGGGCGCAGCCTCGGCCCTTTGTCTCTCAGGCCTGCTGCTGCGGCCATCCCCCTCCCCAGCCCCCGGGCCCACTACCTCCAGCCTCGCCTATCTGGGGGGAGAGTGCCTGGTGTCAAGGTGATCCACCGGGGATTCAGCCTGCAGCCTCCCGAGGTGCTCGCACACCCGCTGCACCAGGCCCTCCTCCTGGGGCGCCCTCTGTCCACCGCGTACCTGCCTATCGGGGGGCTCAGGGAAGACAAAGGGCAAGAGGCACGTGTGTGCCACCAGAGCAAGGGCTTGGATGTCACTGTTGCCCATGAGCGGGGACTCGGGGGAGGAGAGGCCGGGTCTTCACAGGGCCTACAACCGCATGAAAGGCAACCCCGGCTCTACGAAGGGAGATTTCAAAGAATCCAGAAAAAGACAAGCAGCTTTCAGAGCTAGACAGTGTGAAAGAGGAAGGGTCCCGAGGGACAGGCAAGTGTCAAAGAGGCAGTGAGGCCGCCGGAGGAGCCAGCAGGGCGCCGAAACCACCACCTGAAGCTCCCTTGTCGCAGGCCGAGCACGGGGGCGGGGGCTGGGGCAGCCTGGGCACCATGCAGGGCCTCGGAGCGCTCGGGGCCTCGGCCGACCGCGGCCCAGGGAGAGGAGCCCGGCAGCTGGCGGCGGCGCCCACGGCAGGGTGACCCCACGGGGACGCACTGCAGTGTGGCCTCTCACATCGTTGCGGCCGCTCACGTCTGACCTGCCCGCAGAGGTTCCAGAAACCCGAGGTGCCAGAGCCCGGCAGACACCCAGCCCGGGGCGCACAGAGCCACGTGGCCTCCCCGCGGGGCACGCGACAGCCAGGGCACGGCAGCTGCGGGTCCAGGCCGGGCGAGGACAGGCAGGGACCACGGCAGGCAAGGACGGCACCGGCGGGGGCGCCACCCAGGCCGGCCTCCACATGCCCGCGTGAACACGATTCCCCGCGTGACCTCGGACGGCGGCGGCCCACACTCACGGCTCCACAAACACATGCTGCCCATGGGCGGTGCGGCGGGGTAGACGGCCCATCCTAAATGTGGGGGGGAGCGCGGGCAAACCCCAAACACTAGGGACGGACACGAACAAAAACATGGGCAGATGGATGGCCAGAGCACGTGACTGAAGGGGAAACCAGGGCGGCGGGGCCGAGCGAGTGGAGAGTGCGTAGGAGCCTCCATCCGAGCAACATTCCAGAGAAAAGGAAAGGTGACTCCACATGGTCAGAGCCAGCCGTGAGCTTGGGAGAAAGGGCCCTGGGCCCTCGACCGTCAGCTCAGGGTGAGTGAGAGAAGAGGAGGAAAGGAAGCGGGTGCCACACTGGGCACCCCCTGCCCCGAGCCCACGTGACCCCAGGGCAGCAGGGGACATGCACTGCCCCCTGCTCCCCACCCCCACCCCCGCTGCCCCAACCTTACTCCCCAGAGAGCAGGACCAGCTCGAGGCGACCGGGGAGACGGGACACGGACAGGGTTCTGGAGGTGCTGCGGACCCCGAGGTCTGCTGTTATGTAGGTCCCTCAGGACAGGCCTGTAGGGGGGCCCCCAGGTGAGCTGTCAGCACCTGGGGAGACACCTGCGGATCCCTCAGCGTGCACACACATGCACAAAATACGACATCCATCGGCAACAGCTGGATCTAAGCAGAGTATACGGTGTTCAACGTGTCATTCTTCCAATGTATCCACGTTTACGCATTTTGAAGTTAAATATCAGGAAAAAGTGAAAAACCTCAATTGCGTAATGGGTGTGTGGGCACGATCCGGACGGTCAGTAATCTCCGAGAAGATCTGCAGGTCTCACCCTAAGTCGGTGACGTGGCCCCGAAATACCCCGTCTCTTCGGTGCACTGCGGCCCACCGAACTCAGGTGCAGCTCGGTTCAATGCTGGCGCCTGATGCAAAGATGGACCTGCTGACTGCGGGCCCGCCAGAGGCCCAGCAGCACGGGAGCTGCATGTCACATGGGCGAGCCTCTGAGGACACAGCGGACCACACGGACGAAGCAGAGTGGTGTCCAGATGATGGAAGGGTGGACGTTCAGGAAGGCGGGTCTGCGCTCCGCTGCCCGAGGCACAATCGACAGGTCACAAACATTTCAGCTTCCCACGGAGAACACACTAACCAGGTGTCCGACCATGGGATGGGCTGTTGTGAGGCCCCCATTCATCAGGGGTGCTGAGGACGGGATTCCTGGCTGCACAGAAGACGCACCAGGGCCTCCCACCCCGGCTCTACTCTGTGATCACAGGGACGCTTGCTGAAAAGATTTCCAGGTTGTACGCTTGGAGATTTTTTTTTTTAAAGGAAATGAATTAGGGCTCTGGAATCTATATATATATATACATACATATATATATATTTTAAACTTTATTGAGGTACAATTTACTGCTATAAAGTTCACTTGAAGTGTATAATTCAATGTTTTTATTTACGGAGCTGTACAACCATCTGATGCCCCACAGCACCAATAAACCTTGCCTCTGCTACCAGTCACACCCCATCCACCCCTCTCCCTAGCCCTCAGCAACCAGGCATTTACTTTCTGTCTCTGGATCTGCCTATGGGGTTTGCATCTCTAACACAACTCAGGAGACTGATGGGGGCAGACCCGTGATCAGGCTTTTAGGAGCCTCTGCACCACACTCCGTCCAAGCTCCTTGCCCAGTCTAAGCTCCCACAGCATAGGACGACGAACACTGACCCCATCCCAGGGGCAGGCACTCTGCTCTCTGCCGGGGTTACAAGAGGAATACAGGATCACCCCACCCTTGAGAACCCAGTCAGTGCAGGAACTGTTAATGCAACGGAAGAAGCACCGCATGAGACAGAGACCACGGACAGGGATGAGAGGTGGCTAATCCTGCAGCCAGGACAACAGACGCGGGAGTACATGAACTGTCTTGAGAAGGGAGGTGTCCTAAGAACAGCTAACATCTATCTTTTGAGGACTTACAATGTGCCAACTAACTGCTTTCCATGGGTGATGCCATTCATCCCTCACAGTGGAGCTGGCTATCAACAGTGCCACCATCCTCAAGTTAGAAGAGGAAGTGGAAGGCCTGGGAGTGGGGGTGAAGTGGGAGGGGCAGACGGGAGGTAGGGACGCAGGCAGTCTGGCTCCCGAGGCTGTGGCTTATCCCCAAGGCCATCGTACACACTGGGCAGGGACTCTGGATCCACTAAGACCCTATATCCAGCCCTTAGCACGCAGCGGGCGCTCAGTATGTTTTTGCTGAGTTTGACTAATGGGGTCTTCCAAGTAAAGTGGAGAGACACAAGCAAGAACACGCTGCCTTTGGGAGCAAACAGACGACAGGGAGGGTGAAACTCTGAGCAGCAGAGCAAAGGTTTCCTCGTCAACTTCTTTAGTCCAGGCTTCCTGAACTGTGGTCCCCCAACGAATCCCAGGCATACTGCTGAGTGCGTGTCTGAGTGCCTTCCCTATGGCAGGCGTTGAGCTAGATGCCCAAGGCTACAGCTGGTGGACATGGCAATATGGTTGCTATCACCGTGGAGCTCACATTCTGGGAGGGGAGACACACCCACCAATTCCATCCAGTGCAATAAAGAGGAAAGAGAGGATACTGAGTAACTCCTGGTCTTGCGGGGTGAGGGGGGTGCTCACTGGGGGACCTGAGAAGTGAGCAAGGGTTAGCCAGGAGTAGAAACATCAGTGCAAAGGTCAGGCAGGCAGATACAGCATGGCACGTTTGAGGAATCTGAAGAAGTACTCTGGGGTGGGGAATGGGGGTTGGTGAGTCACACCTACAGCTTTACACTCAGTATGGTCAGATCCCAAAGGGTCCTTATCCTTATTAGCAAGTTCAACCCCACAGAATCGGCACTGAAATGTTTCAAGTGAACTAGGTGGTGACGTGGTCATATTTACTTTCTAGGAGAATCACTTGCAGGCAGCATGGAGAAGGCACCACAGAAGGCGATCCTGAAGGCAGGAAACCCAGTGAAAACTCCACTTGTCCCCTGCAGGACAGGGGACAGGGGCGTAGCCAGGGAAGTGGCGGCGAGGATGCAGACAGGGGGCCAGATTCCTGCAATATTTAGGAGGTGCATAAACGGGGCTAGCGTGGGACAGAGCGGGACTCCATGTGTGAACGCATCTCTGGGGATACAGAGGTGTCCAGGCCGGGCAGTTCGGGACGTGTCGCTGTGGGGTCACTGACATGGGAAGGCCCAAGAGAATAATTAGCCTGAAGTAAAGACGTGAGTCAGGGATCCCTGGGTGGCGCAGCGGTTTAGTGCCTGCCTTTGGCCCAGGGCATGATCCTGGAGACCCGGGATTGAATCCCATATGGGGCTTCCTGCATGGAGCCTGCTTCTCTGTCTCTCTCTCTCTCTCCGTGTCTATCATGAATAAGTTTTAAAAAAAATCTTAAAAAAAAAAAAATAAAGACGTGAGTCAATTCAGGTTCTAATTCACAGAATCTCTTTTAGTTTCTACTGCCCCGCTTTTTTCTTCAAAGGCTTCCCAACCTAATAAGGAAATCCTACAAAAGGAGAAGCAGAGTTCTACATGGGCGCTGGTCCCCGAGCCCCGCCTCTCTCACTAATGCAGCCCACGCCAGGGAAGGGTGGCCCCCGCGGGGTTACCTCGAGCTCAGGGTAGCTGAGCACCACCAGGGAGGCACAGGCGCTGGCACTGTCGCCCTTCACAAAGGACAGGTCCACGCCCCCGACCCTCTGCAGGCCTGAGAACGCGGGGTCCCGCTGCCACGCCTCCGTGTCCTGCTCCACGAGGAGGGCCTTCAGCTGAGCTTGCTCCCTGAGGGCAGACACATGTCCAGTGGCCTCCTGGCCCCGAGCGGTCCGCAGGGCTTGCGGATCTTTCCTAGGGCACTCCCGGTCTCGGGGGACGCCCCTGCGCGGCCTCACCCCTACCTTCCTGGGGTCGCTCCTGCGCGGCCTCACCCCTACCTTCCCGGGACGCCCCTCCGCGGCCTCACCCCTACCTTCCCGGGGACGCCCCTGCGTAGCCTCACCCCTACCTCTCCCAACCCCCGCCCAGACCCGGCGCCGGAAGCGAGCGCCGCCGACCCTGCAGACTACAACTCCCGAAGGCCCTTTCTTCTGCGCGCCGGAAGCGGGTCGGGCCCCCCGCAGCCCCAAAGCCGCTCCAGCCCCCCGCAACTTGGCAGTCAGCCCGCCCCATTACCGTTTCCAGAGCGACAAGATCTCCTCCGGCGGCTTCTCCGCAGCCTCCCGCGCCATGGCGCGGCCCCCAGGGCTCCTTCCGGTTGCGTCGCTTCCATCTGGCGTCACTTCCGGCGGCCCGCGTGCAGGCGCCTGGCGGTCTTCCCGGCCTTGGCGCGGCTGGCGGGGGCGCGGGGTGGGCGAGGCTTTGGGACGCCGCCGCCTGCCGGCGGGAGGCTCGCTGAGCCCCGCTGCCCCCCAGCCTCGCCCCTGCAGCAGGGCCGCGCGGGGGGAGCCCGCCCGCCGGGGGGCCGAGCGCTCCCGGGCTCACGTGGTCAGAGCCCTCGCGGGGACGGACGGGGAGCTGCGAGCCCTCGCGGCCTGGGCAGGACCCGCCCCGCCCCCCCAGCGCGGTGTGCAGTGCACAGCGCGGGCAACGGGACTGACCTTCCCTCTTGCCATTCTCTCTCCGGGCGTCGCCCGGCCCACGGCACAGTGACTTTAGGTCTGGGGACCTCGGGGACCTCGGTGAGCTCCTGAGAGCAGGACGGAGCCCCCGCGGGCCCAGACTCCGGGGTCGTGGGAACATGGACTGGAAGCCCTAAGCTCCTCCGCTGAGTGAATACTTGGGCCCTGCCGCCTGTGCCAGGGCCTGTGCTGGACGCGGGGGTTGCAGCCTCCTGGGGCGCGGCTGCCCGAGGCGGACGCCCTCGGGAGGCCTCTGGGGCATGGCTACAGGGAGCCGGGCCAAGGGTGCAGCCCTGTCAGGGTCCTGGGGTAGGCAAGGCCACCGCACCTAAGGCGGCCAGTGAGGCATTTGGCCCACAGTTAATATGCTGGGGGGATTCAGAGAAGGGCAGGGGCAAGAAGGGTGGCCCCGGCGCTGGCATTCGGGGTACCTGGGACCGCTGGGCACACTCCGCAGGGCGCAGGCTGGGAGGCGGGGCTGGGGAGGCCGGAGGGCCCTCCCCTCCCCTCCTCTCCCCTCCCCTCCCCTCCCCTCCCCTCCCCTTTGGCCTAGATGGCTCCCACCTCACAAGGAAGCGGGGTCCTGCTGTCCCCAGGACCCTGACACCGTGAGCTCAGCATTTGCCCTTTTCTGGTTTTGCTGCTTTTCCAGTGTCAACGGGGACTTGCGATGCTGGCGCCCGAGCTTCATTTAGTGACCGACCGAGATGGACCTGGACAGTGCTGCCTGAATCCCGGAACCCCCGGCGTGTCCCACGCTGGCTCCGTTAACAGATGAGGAAATCCCGCAGCCCCGGGACACGAGGTACAGCGTACACACACACACACACCAAGGTGTTACACAGGAGACAGTGATCGGCGGTGGAGACTTACGGGGGAGTCACACCCGCCTAGCGACCGTTTCTGCCTGGGCCGAAAGCAGAAGGAGCTGGAACCGTCCAGGCGGGTGGACGTGATTGGGAGATGGGAACGAGGAGGAGGAGGAGGAGGGAAAGGGGGCAGGGGACCCCGGGGTGGGCTGGAAACATCCTGCGGAAAGAAGAGCCGTGTGACCTCAGGGGCAAGCCCTCTGGAAGCCCACAAGTCCTCCGCCGGGCGAGCTTTTCTGTTCAGAAGAAAACATGCAATTTCCTCCCTAAAGTGGTATTTTAGCACTCCAGCTGGGAGCTTACTGCGTATCCCTTGCCTATATCTTTGTAAATATTTTATTTATTAATGAGAGAGGCAGAGGGAGAAGCAGGCTGCACGCAGGAAGCCCGATGCAGGACTCGATCCCAGGACCCCGGGGTCACACCCTGAGCCCAAGGCAGACGCTCAACCACTGAGCCACCCGGGTGTCTCTCACTTGCGCGTCTCTCTTTCCTTTGACCGAGGCAGAACCGTTGCACGTGTCAGCAGGCGTGCTGCTGTCTTCCAGAAAATGTCTTAGGCAGGGATGGCGGGTTTACTGTGAGGCCGAGGCCAACGTGTTTGCCCCAGAGCCTGGCGCCTGGGGACCGGGGGC
Organism: Canis lupus familiaris; assembly: GCF_011100685.1. Taxonomy (NCBI): domain Eukaryota; kingdom Metazoa; phylum Chordata; class Mammalia; order Carnivora; family Canidae; genus Canis; species Canis lupus. Next base: position 2,277,953 of record NC_049230.1, read on the forward strand.
CAACAGTGGACCCCGAGCTCTGCTGCTCTTGTGTCCCGACAAACATTTACCGCCCACGTTCTGCACCATAGTACATTTAAAAAAAAATTTTTTTTTAAAAGCCACTGAGATGTTTTTATTTGAATCTTTTCAGATAAAGTTTCCCAAATATACAACATGCTTTACTAATTTCTCAAACAAAGGATACTTACCACAGTTTAATTTGTTTTGGAGTTCAAGATTATCATACTAGATGTTCATTATTTTTTTTATCCACAATAACCTAATTTGACAATTGTTTTATTATTTATTTTAATTTTTTAATTTAAATTCAATTTGCCAACATACAGTAAACCCCCTGTATTCATCCCATCAAATGCAGAGTGCATTTTGTTTTTGGAACCTTCCACTCTTATGGATGCGTCTACTAGTTCATTTTCACAAAAAAAAAAACCCTCCCAAAACCTTTACTCCCCAAAGCTGAGTTGATGTCTACTTGCCATAAATAGAAGCTCTGCCCTCAAAGAGGAGGATTCTTTTAGCAGCAAAACTCAAGTTTATTGAAAACAAGTATGACAAGTATAATAAAATTTACATTTGCCTGTGCTACGCCAGTGTGTTTTTGTACAAATGAGATAATGCTAGATAAGACAGTTAAGGCTTTGAAAGCATAGCATACAAAACAAAATCATTAAAAAACCTTTCATAAAAGTAGGGGGGAAATTCCCAGCCAAAAAAAAAAAGCTTTATAGCACAAGATTGTCACCGGACTCCCCCGGTAAGGTGTGGCACGGTGAGGACGCAGAGCAGCACCTGATGGCCACACCAGCTCCGTCCCAACTTGGAGGTATCAAAGGAATTCCAAGTGCAAGTCGAGGACCTGAAGAAGTTCCCCCCACCCCCTTGGTCCACGAAATGGGCAACCCTGGTGGAAGGTGGGGGGGTACCTGTGCATAGTCTAGAATCTGAGCAATCCTAGTTTACTCGGTGCAAATGGATGTTGTATCAGGTTAATCTCTGAGGGGTCTGGATTCCCGTGCATCCCCTTCATCAGACCCCGAGGAGCGTGGGGGGCAGTTTCTTCGGCCTGAGGCTTCCTCCACTGTAGCTACAGAGTTCCAGCGGTCCTGGCAGCATTTTCCGCTCCTGCAGCTCTCACCCCGAGGACCCGGTTTCAAGTTGATGGAGTCATTAACTCATTCAGAATGTAAACTGAAGACATTTGCCTGTGACTTGTCAACAGCAGTCGTCCCAGTGCCGATGGGTGCTGAGCCACCTGGGAGCAGGAGACCGTCCGGAGGCCACAAGTATCCGAGGACATTGTGCAAAAGAGACCCAACTCTCACAGTAAGAAAGGCACAGGATCAGAGCTGGTTGGCTAGTCTTTTCCTTTTTTCCTTTTTCAGAAACTTAGTGGGTTCTGTGTTCTGAGTCTGTTTTTATGCCGTGGCTGAGATTCAGAGGAAGGACCGGAGAGTCCCACGTCAGGGACACTGAGGCCACGTCAAGACCACGCATATATTTAGCAGGAGGCTGGACCGTCCAGAAGTTCCCATGAGAATGCCGGAAGCATGCCTTTGATCCAACTTTAACTGATAAATCTTTAGAGTCAGAAGCAAATCTGGCCGTCACTCCAGGCTCTTCATTGTGCAAACGAGGAATGGAAGGAAGAAGCAAGCGGGACTCTCCCCGTGCGTGTAGGGTGCGTTAGCGAGAGAACGGAAGCAAAACCAAGAATGCTGCTTCCTCGGCCTGCGTGGCCCCCAGGCCTCCCCTCCCGGCAGCACCCCCAGCCCCGGGAGGGAGGTGAGGCAGGCCAGGACCGCGCATCTGTTCCAGGAGCGGTGTGGCGCAGGGCACAGCACGCCGGGGCGGAGGACGGAGGAGCCCGTGTCCCCAGTCGCCAGCAGGGCGGGCTCTACGTTGCCTGCCGAGCCCGCTTCAGCCCGACAGCCAGGCTCCAGGCGGGGACACAGTTGCTCAGCAGGATCTCCTCTGGGAACTGGTACTCTAGCTCAGGAGGAATTTCACTGTCTTTGGTTTCCATGTAACTTACTAGGGTGTCTCTCAGGCTGAAAAACCAAGGAAAGAGCCAGAAGGTTAGGCGCTGTCCCTTGGAAGGCCAGGGCAGCCTTAGCGCTCGTCCCTGGGTCCAACCAACGACTGAATGCCTGAGCAGGGCCTAGGGCCGGGGCTTGGGGGCTCCAGGACACACCTGCTGCTCCCCACGCCGCGCCACACAAACACCCCGGAATGGAGCTGACCCTGGTGGCTGCCGGGTCCCATCCCCTTAGGTGCTCCGCGAATGGGACCCGCCTTATGAGCACGCAGCTTTGCCATTCGAAAAAAGCTTGTATTCCATTTCATATTTTCGGTTAGCAAGATGCTAAATTCTCTAGGAAAGAGATCTTTGTCTTCTACGCTAAAAGTCCAGGAGAGTAAAGACTCGTTGAATATGTTCAAAGAATACAAATGTGTGCATATGTGTGCCAGACAGCGTGATGGAAGAAACTGCAAATACGAAGCGTGCTGGCGAGGAGCATTGGGATTGGACCATCCATGTAGGAAAACAGGAGTGGTAAGTCCCTGCCTCACACCACACATAAAAAATAAACCGGTCAACAGAGCCCGCGTACAACATGAAACCATAACTGTACAAGACAAAGTATGGCAGGCTACTTCGCACCCGGGGGGGTGAGGATGACCCTGGTGGGTGCATTTTCCTAGTCCTTATACAAAGAAGCTACCAGGTCTGGCTTCCTTGAAATTCAAGACTGAGGGAGAGCATTTGTAACATAACAAATATGAGGTTAATCTTAAATCTTTTAAGAGGATGAGAAAGGATAGCCCGAAAGAAACATAATGGATGTCAAGAAATAATTCAGGGGAAGATACAAAACTAGCAGATACATTGGAAAAATATCTAGGAAATAGGAAGATACAAGTGAAAATGAGACCTGTTTTTTGGCCAATGGATTGGCCAAAATGGAGAGTATCCAGCGTTGGGTATTCTCATATACTGTGTGTTGGTGTGGCTTTTTCTTTTTAAAGATTTTATTTACTTTTTCATGAGACACACAGAGAGAGGCAGAGACACAGGCAGAGGGAGAAGCAGGCTCCATGCAGGGAGCCCGACGTGGGACTCGATCCCAGGTCTTCAGGATAGCGCCCTGGGCTGAGGCGGCGCTAAACCACTGAGCCACAGGGCTGCCCAGTGTGGCTTTTTCTGTCGAGTTTAAAATGCACATCTCTCTCCTCTCTCTCTCTCTGGTGTTATGTACGCTCTTTATATGTTTTGGGTACTAACTCCCCAATAGATGTGTCACCTGCAAAAACCTCTCATTCCATAGGTTGCCTTTTGTTCATGATTTTCTTTGCTGTGCCAAAGTTTCTATTTTGGTGTAGTCCAAATGGTTTATTTTCTGCTTCTGTTTCCTTTGCCTGAGCAGACATTTCTAGAAAAATGTTTCTACAGCTGATGTCAAAAAACTACCGCCTATGTTTTCTCCTAGGAATTTTATGGTTTCGGGAGAAAACAGAACCCTCATGCACTGTCGGTGGGAATGCAAACTGGTGCAGCCACTGTAGACAACAGTATGGAGGTTCCTCAAAAAGTTGAATATAGAGCTGCCCTATGACCTGGCGATTGCACTACTAAGGATTTACCCCAAAGATCCAAATGTAGTGGTTTGAAGAGGCACCTGCATCTCAATGTTAAGCAGCAACGTCCACAGTGGCCAAACTATGGAGAGAGCCCAGATGTCCATCAACGGATGGATGGATAAAGAAGACGTGGAATATTACCCAGCCATCAGAAAGAATGAAATCTTGCCATTTGCAACGACGTGAATCAAACTAGAGGATGTTATGCTAAGAGAAGTAAGTCAGAAGAAAACAAGTACCGTGTGATATCACTCATTTGTGGAGTTTAAGAAACAAATCAGATAAAGAAAAAAGGAGGAAACCAACAAACAAAAGAACCAGACTCTTAAGTACAGAGAACAAACCAGTGGTCACCAGAGGGGAGGTGGAGGGACGGGTGACACAGGTGAAGGGGATTACGAGTACTCGTAGCCTGAGCAGCACTGAGTAACGTACAGAACTGCTGAATCACCACATTCTACACCCGGAACTAACATAACATTACATTAATTACACTTCAATAAAAAAAAAGAAAAATAAGTAAAATGCACATCTCTGACCTAAGTACACTTGTTATAACAAGAATATAGGATTTCTGTAATTACTTTAAAAAACCCAACAGAGACCAAACCCCAGAGGCCAGCCCGTGGGGTGCCCGGAGTGGGTAAAACAGCAGGGCGCGGGGCTCCTGAGGTGAGGCGGGGGCCCCCTCCCCATCTGGGAAAGATCACGGGATGGACCGCGGGACACCTGCGCAACCCTACGTACCTCCACTCAGGTCTGAAGTTGTCCTCGGCCTGGGGGCTCTTCAGTTTCAAGATCATCATCTCATGGAGCTCCAGGAGGAAGGCGTCGAGGTCCATCTGATTCAGGAAAGTGCTGAGACACTTGGCATTTTCTGGGCTGAGACCAACTTTGTACCGGCTGCTAATTTCCCTGAAGGGCTCCTAGAACACAGCAGGAGGGAGGCAGCAGGAGCTGGGGGGAGGGGGAGCGCCCTTGCAGGTGCGGGTGCGGGTGCGGTGGGAGCGGAGCTGTGCTCACCTTTTGCAGGCGGAGCAGCTGTTCCGACCTGTGGGCGGACAGGATCTGCCAGAGGGCGATGGCATGCTTCAGCTGGCATCTGTTGAAGGCCTGCAAGAGCAACGGGCTCCTGAACAGGACGTGGGGCTGAGCGCGAACAGGCGGGCGTGGTGGGGCTTCTGCTCCCCCGCTACTCGGCTCCCCGACCCTCAGATGCCTCCCTACCCTACCACCAGCCACGGCCTCACCTCCAGAGTGTCCCCCCATCCCCACCTCAGGCCGCGTCTCGGGAGAGCCAGGTGGCCTCAGGTGGCTGCAGTGCTGCAGGGGGGCGGAGGGGGGTTGCCCAGCTGCCACGTGCCTTAGTCAGAGTCTTGCGCTGCAGGTGCGTCTCTGCCTCTGGCCCCAGAGTGCGGTCTGTGGCCCCCCCCCCTTGGCACCAACCCCGCAGGAAGCAGGAGGGCAGTGTGGACTAGACGGTGAGGTGACCCCAGCCAAGACCCACCTTTAGTACCAGTTCTGCCTGGTCGCCCATGCGCAGCATGTCTTGGACGTACTCATTCAAGGACATGTTGGGGTCACCGCCGGCCGTGCTCAGGAACCCCAGAGTGACCTCTATGACAGACAGAGCCTTGCAGCCATCGCTGTAGGATGGCAGCTGTCCGCGGATGGAGCTGATGGTCGCGTTGGGGAGGGGTTTCTAGGGAGTCAAAGGCAGGACAGGGGTCCACGGTTGGGGCTACCCGCACATCGCTACCTGGCAACACCGCTTACCTTCTTCGCTGCCAAGGGCACAAGGTGGGACGACCCCGTGAACCATAATGACAGTTAACACGTCGTGACTCCTAAGTGGCAGCGGTACTCTGGACTCTTTACAGACACAGACCGAAGTCACGGAGCCCTCAAAACAGTTTTGTGGGGATATTCACGTGGATGCGTACACACGCCACACACACACTCCACACATGGGAATCCAAACGCCAGGAATAGGTAAGTTCTCTGGACCTTGTGCGTCAGCCTACCCGGCGTGACATCATCACTGAGAAGCTAGCCAGGATTTCAGCAGGAACGCTTTGGCTGATTGTCCTGCTTGCACCCTGGAAAGGGCGGCGGACTCGGAGCTCAGGGAGGCCACCCTGTGGTGCTCCGGGCCAAGGCCCAAGCGAGGCCCAGCAGTCCCCCTAGGAGGAAAGCACCACGATCAGGCGGAAGCACCATGCAAATGATAAGGTGCAATGCGATCACCTGTAGCATTTTGTTCTTGATCTCCATGAAGAGCTGTTCATAGTTCCAGTCACGTCTGTACACCAGAGTGGGTATTCCCTAAATTGAGAAAGAAAACAGTCTTTGGAAATGGAATCCGCCGTGGGGTTTCCTGCACAGTAACTCCGTGGCAACGCCGTGCTGTCCTGCGCATCACCAGGCGGAGCGTGCCGCTTGCTGCCGTGTGACATCTGCATTTCACCCGCGGTCTGCGCCAACAGAAATGCAGGGAGGGGCCTGGGCCTCGCCTTAATGGCCACGCAGATGCCAGCACGCAGAGCACTGCAGGCTTGCGAGGCGCCGGGGGGAGCAGGAATGTGGGGGCCTCTGGTTGCTGCAGTCGGCCAACCACTACGGGCCACGGCCTGGGACAGGGCAGCGCAAGCTGACGTGATGCCGTGCCCACGCAGCTCAGGGCCTAACTGTGGGCAGTGAGGGGGCTCACGGATGCACAAGGTCTCCACCGGGCCCAGAAGGAACAACACTGGCCCGGAGAAAACGAAAAGGAGAGACATGATGGGTGCACAGTGTGTGCAGGGAAGGAGGGCAGTCCGGTGTGCAAGGTCACAGGAGTCCACGCAGTCTGTGAGCAGTGGCCGGAGACAGGCCTGACGAGCAGCGTGGGTGTTACCCTGCACCCCCTGGGATGCCCGCCGGGGATCGACTGCCAAGGGGAGCAGTGGGGGCTGCGTGGTAGTCACAGTAGGGATGGGTGCAGGGAGCGGGAGCTACATGGGGCGGCCGTGGAGCCAGGTGACAGGCTGCCCAGGGAGAGGAGAGCCCAGGTGCAGCCGCCAGGGGCTGTTGGGGGAGAGATCCAACAACCGGTCTGCTGGGACCTGAAGATGAGGGGGACGGAGGCCCGGGAGCAGCTCGGGAGAGCCGGGGGCATGGCCTCTGGGGGAGCACGGGGCTGCACAGGCATTCCCACCCTGCCTCGCTCGGAAACCACGAGTGGGACGAAAACCACACTCGGGCCGACTTCCCCAGAACAGACACGCCAACACAGTGATCAGCCCGGGGTCTGCCTCACCATGAGGGTGATCCTGGGCTTGCCCTGGAGGAAGCGGCTGGTGACCTGGCGCTGGATCTTCTCCAGGTCGAACTCCTGCAGTGTCTCCTTGCCCTGCTCCACCTGGTACTGGCAGTTGGACAGGATCAGTGGCATCAGGTCCTGCTCGACCTCGTAGCTGATCACGTGCAGGTCTGTGACCTCAGAGGCGTCTACGGAGTAGCTGGGGGACGACGTGGAGTCTCAGCATCCAGTGTGCCCCCCAGAGCCTGACCCAGGGGCTCACGTGTGCCCTGTGCCCTGCAGGCATGCAGGCGCTCACCTGTTGTTTTCGTCGGAGAACTTTCCCACCGCATAGACCATCTCGTTGTGCAGGCTGATCAGATAGCTGACTAAGGCGGTGGAACAGAGGCCCAGGCCGCGGCGGCGCGGCAGGATGACCTCGAAGTTGGTGTCCATGTCCAGGTCGGCACTGCAGTAGCTGTCTGGCAGCTTGATCTCACCTTCGCGGGACAGAGTGTTCTGAGCAGAGAGGCCCCCACCGGCCCTGTCTGGCTGCCACTCGCAGGGCAGCGGACACCTCGCAGCCACAGGGCTGGAGCTGGGGACGCCTGATGGCTCCGCCTTCCCCCTGACTGGCGTCCAACGTTCCCAACCCCGTCCTGAGTCTGTATCGACAGACCAAAGGTGACCAGGGATTTATTCCTCCCGGTAGGTCATTTCGTGGGTCCCAGCCGCCTCCACCCAGAGGGTCACAAGTGACACGCATGGGGCATGGCACCGTGGGATCGCAGGGCAGAGCTGGGCGGGAGGCAGGGGGCGTGGGGCCTACCGTTGGTCTGCAGTGATCTCCTCAGCTTATTCCAAGTTGACAGAAAGATCTGGATTCTTCTGTGAAACAACTGCTTCAACCCATCTGTCATACAAAAAAAAAAAAACACTTCTTGAGATCCCCGTGGAAGACACCTGCCCCGTCAGGTCCAAGTGACTACACCCCAAGCTCTGGAGAGGAGCATCCCATGGCGCTCCCGGGGCTGGAGCTGTGGCAGCGGGTGTGGCCGAAGCACAGCCTCTGGCAGGCTGGCGGGATTCACGCACCTGCCACTTTGCCCTAAAAAGCCCACAGCGTGTAGCACCTGGACGGCACTGATGGCACCTCTCCCGACCCAGCTGCAGCAATCGCCCAGGTCCACAAACACTGGGGAGCCGACATCTCACTAGGGCAGAGCCGTACCTCCCTGGTGGCTGCTAATGAAGGATCGGATGGACTGGTAGTCGGCTTCGGAAGCGTTCTGGAACCGCCTCACTAGGTCCCTCTGCAGGGCCAGGATCTCAGGCAAGAACCTCACGAGTCTCAGCTCTGCCTCCTGGAGAGGGAAGACGGCCCGGCCACGTGTTAGTTCACCTAGAACGTGTCCCTGGGGAGACTCTGGGGCTGGCTCAGGACCCGTGTTTGTCTGCTCGCGGTCTGGGCAACGTGCTGGGTCACATGACGCTGCGTCGGGCTGCTTGGACGGGAGCGAGGCCGTTGTGTCCCTCACAAGGGCCCGCTACCCACTCGCTGAGCATCCTGCACTCCGAGAATAGAGGCATGAACAGGACTAAGCCCCTGCCCTCGTGGGGCCGACACCTCATGTGGGTTTGCCAAAAGCTCGTGAAAGAAATTGGCGTCATGAGCCCTTGGGAGGGGCTGGGTGCACAGAGAATCTGCTGAGAGCAGAAGGGCCGGGAACGTAGGCTGCTGCATGTTGTCTGAGGATGGGACCCAAGCATCTGCAGCGGAACGGGACTGGGCGCTTCCACGGGAGACCTGGGAAACCCTGTCCACGGGAGCTCCCGCCCTTTCACCGGCCGACAGACACTTCTGCTGGACTGGGAACGCTGCTGCAGAGGGCATCAGCCCAGCAGCCGACTGGGGAAGACCAGCCTGACCCGGGCCGTGTTTGCGGTCTGACGACGGGGCCAGCTCACCGCACTGCCCCCGTGCCCCAAGGCCAGGTTGGGAACAGGGGAGGTTTGGGGCCATTTGATCCTGGTCATGCACTCCTGATGAACACTTCTTCCTTCAACTGACACTCACGGATGGCCGGGGGCTCCTGGCACCAGGGACAGGTGGGTGCGTGGTCACAGCGGGACAGCCTTACCTTCTGCAGGAACTTCCAGAGGATGGGCACGCTTTCTTTGCCGTTCTTTTGCTCCACAATGTGCTGGAGGTAGTCAACGGTGACCTTCCTCCTGCAGGTCCACATCTTAGAGCAGTGGAACACGCTCTTCCGGGGCAGGTGGGGCAGGAAGACTGTTGGGTCCTTGTACACGATTCTGGCCACAGGGTTGGAGCTGATCCGTTCATCTTGGCTGATGCTGGCAGTGACCGTCAGCAGGGCTTTCTCCAGGTGCTGGGCGAGAGAAGGGCCCAGGGGCCCCGAGGTGAGCCACTCATGTGGGCTCGGACACCCCGCAGCTTCAGCAGCGGGCCAGTTGGGGAGTCTGCCCTACGCGGCCCAGCGCCCTAGCAGGTGGTCGCACTGGCTGTGTCCATTGTGACCGCTTACAAGCTCCTCGTGTGCAGGCTTCGTCTCCCCAAACAGGAGATTCAGAGGCCTGTGTTCTAAGCCTGATCTTTTACTGACTTTTACTTCCCGTTGAGCTCATAAACTCTCAGTACTGTTCTTATCTGACAGTACTGTTCTTATCTGCATGAGAGTTTGTCTGTCTGTCTGCTGCTCCCACATCCTGCTGTAAAAGGTGGTGGAGCGAGAGCCACCTGCACCTTCTGGACTCAGAGTAACCCCTCCACCTGCCTGCCCAGCCTCAGGGGAGGAGGACGCAGAGACAGCAGGACAGTGGAGTGTCCGGGGGTTCAGCCCTGGGCTGGGGCGCGGCCAGAGCCCCCAACAGCACCTGCGCGAGGGACACTGGCCCGAGCGCCTGCGACACACCCGGGACACCTGCCTGCAGGCTCCCAGCAGGGCTGCCGGCCACCGCGTACCTCCAGCTCAGGGAGAAGGAGGGTCTGCATGGCTTTCTCCCAGCTGTTTCTCTGCTCTCGGGTCTCCAGGTTTGCCTTGAAACAGAAAGGCCCTACAAGGGAACATGTGAGTTACCCAAGGAACGGAAACCACGGCAGCTCTGTGAACACGACCTAAAGGTGACACTGAAATCACACACCCTTTCAGGGCCGGGAGCAGGTGGGGTGCCTCTTCCTAAATTAACCTGAGTATTTAGAAATGGTTCCTGCTGTTCCCACCAACCCCATGATCTTGAGAAGAAACAGATAAAAAAAAGAAAACCAAGTCACTCCCGATGCCATCACTCAGAACCGTTTTCCTAAGTTACCTTATGGAGCGTCCCTATCTATGGATTTCAGTTTAGCTCAGTGACCACCAGGGTTTGCAGCCCACGTTTCCACACAGCAAACCGTGGACACGTCAACATGGTCAGGCAGCCTGGGCAGCCATGTCCTCAGGAAAAGCAGAAGGCCCCACAGACAGACCAGGGGTCCAAGGAGCACACATCTCAATAAGTTACCAGACACTGATGTCCGGCCAGTGATGACTCACACATGGCCCGTCCCGGAGATGGTGCACAGCACAGCAGGCTGGCGCCCGAAACTGCTAAGCCTCCCCGCGGCGTGTGCCCCTAACACCCCTGTGCACACGACCCTGCTAGCTCAGGTCTTAACCCGCAGGGGAAACGCAAGGGCGAGCCATCCTTCTGTCCGCTCTTCCACACCCGTCTCCCAGCTCCCTTTATCTGGCTCAGGCTCTGTGAGCCCTGCCCCTGCCCCCCCGCAGCACCCCATGTGCTCACTCCAGCTGGAGAGGCGGCGCTGCCCGCGGAGGAGGCTGCACAGCATGAGGTGCACGGTGGTGGTGGCCTCGTCGGCGCTCCTCCCCAGCGTCTTTGCCAGCTGCTCCAGGTCCCTGTGGATGTGCCGCTGCAGAAAGCTGCTGGGATCCCGCACTGGAGGCTTGATGATGTTCATCACAGCCTGTGAGACATAAGACCTAGTGTGTCGGGGGCCGGCACGCCCCGTGGGCCCCAGAGGGCAGGCCGGCACTGAGCCAGAGGCGGCTCCTCAGAGGATGCTCGTGAGGTGGCCGGAGCATGCATCAAACGAGCGGCAGAGCAGACGGGGCGCGGCCTGGGGACCACTGCCCTCGACATCGTCAGCGCGACACAGACCCTCATGGCTCTGTTCTTAATGCATCAAGACCACGCAGCACAAAACCCGTCTTCCTTCCCCAAGATGCATGTTTGTAAGCTTACATGGGAATGGCCTCATCCCAAACTCATTGAACCTACTATACTGTGTACAAACCTAAAAAAAAAAAAAGAACTCTCAGAGCCCCAACATTTTGCTCTCACAGTTCATCAGAGGAGGCACAGGATGCTCTTTTTTTCCCAGAAAGGTAAACGTCATGGTTACAGGAGCCTCTCTGCTCCCGGGTGCACCCCGAGACGTGGAGTGCTCATTTAACATGGATTTTAGGGGCGCCTGGGTGGCTCAGTTAGTTGAGCATCCAACACTCGGTTTCAGCTCAGGTCATGATCTCAAGGTCGTGAGATCGAGCCCTGTGTCGGGCTCTGTGCTCAGTGGAGAGTCTCTCTCCCTCCACCCCTCTTCCCTGCATGCTCTCTCCCTGAATAAATAAAATCTTAAAAAAAAAAAAAAAGACACAATGAGATGAGCACTGGGTGTGGTTATACTATATGTTGGCAAACTGAATGTAAATAAAATAAAAAATAAATAAATGGCTTTTATGTAACCTGATGGGTGGTTCCCCGCCCCCCTCCCCCCGCCATCGTACGCCGCAGCGGGGAGATGAGGACGTGCAAATGTACGGCTCTGCAGACCAGCACACGGCTCCGATCCACGGGAGGTGGCCAGTACTTTGTAGACAAAAGGACGCACTGTGAGAAACCTACAGTGGTCGTTACAAATGAGCGACGGACCCATGGCTTAGCAACAGTGGGCGTGTTGTACCTCAGGCCTCTGGGTCGCTCCCAGGAGCAGGGCCAGGTGTGTGAGCAACCGGATGAGCAGGAAGACGTCCGGGGCCAGCTCCCGGTCAGACACCAGCACCTTGTCTCTGGACGGCGGGGCTCCCAGCACGTGGCCCTTCTGTGTTCTGTCCGTCTTGTCTCTGCAGAGGACGAGAGAAGACAGGGTGGACACTGAACACGGTCATCTCTCCTCAGCCCTAGGGCCATACCCCGGATTCCTGGGAGTTGGAAGCGAGGTTCACCGTTTTGAGGAAAACGGCGTTCCGGGACATATCCTCACGCGCCCACACTTCTCACTTTGGGGTCTTTGTATAGCCTCTCCTTCCTGGATGACCACAGCCCGCCACGTTCTCAGCGCGACATGGCTGAGCCAAGTGGCTAACTGTGCAATCCCGGGGGCCGTGTGTCGGGACAGAGGTCCACACCTGCTTCTCCCCCTGAAATCAGCACGGGGAGGGCAGCAGGCAGGCCAAGGACAGTCTGAGTGTGGGACATCGGGATGTGGGCGCACCCGTCCCATCTTCCCAAATTGAATACTGAGATCAAAGACCCGGCAGGGAACTTCCTGTCACACCTAGATGGGAGGCACAGTATGATAGATATAGTCTGTGGCAAAAAATATTGGAGATTCTGGAACATTCTGAAGGTTTGTGGAGATAACAGACTAGGGCATTTTAAACAATCATGGCACCAGACTAGCCCATATGTGTGATGGCCACAGGGCGGCCCCACCTGCCATGGGGCGGGGAGTGGGGGGTGCACGGGGAACCACACTCTTCTCGATCGAAGGCTGGCATGCGGACCCCAGCCGTGCATGTGGATTCTGGGCTGTGCCTCCTTCACTTCCCGCAAGCAGTGAGGAAGCTAAGAGTTTACAAGTGAGACACTATGGGTTTAGATAGACAAAAGCCCGATTTGTGGCTTTGCAGCCTTCAATGTCCCTCTGAATTAGGTCACTTGTATGTGTCCGACACATTCCTACAGGGGACACAGCCCAGACCCAAACGGAAGACATCTGGATAACACATCTTACCGTGTGGTCTGCTTTACATTCAAGAGCCCAGTTAGCCAGTGACCGGTGAGACACCTCACCGTAGCCCAGGGACCTGGGCCTTGAGGTCCGATGTGACATGGGCCCAAATGCGTAACAGTAACTAATACTGTACTTTGCATCAGTTTATCCACTGGAATAGAAACAGCCCCCAAACCCGTGGTTCACTCTCTTAGGAAGGAGATGCCCTCTTACGTACGTGATAACATGAAATCCGGTCTCAGGACTGTGGTTAACCCCTCCAACTTGGACACCACAGTCAATGCAGTGGCTCTTCTCCATTGGCTTCCCGCACTAGGACAAAGGACAAAAGCGCCCGAGCTCAGTTTTGGAGGAGGAGTGCTCCATGCGCAAATGCACCATGCAGGCCAATCCACGCTTGGCTCCGGGGGCAGCTGAGGGCACTGGGATTGCTCATTTTCCTGCAAACACGTGCTGGCGGCGGCAGGAGCCACGGGGCACAGGGCAGGTGCTCCATGCAAATATGGTGCATGTGAGGAAATCTGGACTCTTGAAGCAGAAGTGACCATTTGAGTTTTATTCCCAAATAGATACTTTGTAGACAAATATGTGATCTGCCTTCCTTTCTCACACTCATTGGTCTTCCCCACTCCCCCGACCACCACTCCAGGGCTTCACTACCTAGCGCCAGAACACTACTGCAGCCTCCAAACTGAATTCCTGAACTCAGTTTGGACTTTGTTTAAAATAATATATATATAACCATATGATCTGCTCCTTCGCAAGCCTCATTTTTCCAAATCTGGCTGTGGGCTACTGCAGACTGTGAATCACAGCGTGTCACAGAGCCAAACCAGCCTCGAGCCCCAGACCTCAGACCGTCAGAGCCGAGAGCAGTCCTGGGAAGAATGTGCCTCGAACTACCTGCTTCGCAGACAAGGAAGTGAGTAAACCCCAGAAACGCACAGCGTATATATCGGATTTTCTCCTTGAGGTCTCTCATTTACTCTGTTCAGTTCAACAGCCTGTTGCTGGGCAAGCAGACACCTCGAAGGGCCCTGGCCGGATGCTGCGGGATGCAGAGGTGAGGAACCCACAGCTCTCTCCACCAGGGTTTATGCTCCAGCGTCTCTTTTATCCCGTCCTTTGGTGTCTAGACCACATCTCCTGTCTGGGCCAATGACCCAGCCTACGGACCCACCAGTCAACACCTTGCCATCACAGGAAGACACGCATCGCTGACCCCATGCAGCCGGGGCTGGGCACAATGGCTAGCAGCAGTTTTGACTCCCAGAGGGACTTTGGCAATGTCCGGAGACATTTCTGGTTGCCACATGCGGTGTGGCTGGCTTCTGGTGAGTTGAGGCCAGGAATGCCACTCGGCGCCCCACCACAGCTCATGACAGCCCACAATACAGAGGTAGGTCTGGAGATCCCCTGCACCATTTAGATGTTTAGCTGGAGCACCGTTAAACAGCCCTGGAAAGAGTCTATGCTCTCTAGAAGGTCACGACCCTCACCAACCTCTTCCCCCACGTGCTCCTGCTCAGATCTAGAGGAACAACGTTAGAGCCCTGCAAACACCATCCCAAATACCAAGACTCACCTCTCCCACAGAGCACGGGTGACCGTTGGGACACACTGTTAAGAGAACAACAAGACTCACGTTGGCTGGTGAGGTTTTACCTAACGGCCCGAGGAAAAGAAAGCCAACACTCTCCTCTCAGGCCAAATCAGAGCAGGATGTACAGTTAACATGTCCTGAGCACGTTTGTAAAAAATATGCATGAGCTTCATTTGATGGAGCAGAGGGAAAGTCCGTTACAGTCTCCTATGGGGCTGCTCTGGGAGGCAGGGGCAGCCCATTTTACACTCTCCTTTTCTTTTTGATTTTTTTCTTTTTAAAGAGTAGGACCTTTAAAAAAGATTTTATTTATTTATTTATTTATTTATTTATTTATTTATTTATTTATTTATTTAATTGAGAGAGAGAGAGAGAGAGAGAATGTGGGGGGGAGGGGCAGAGGGAGAGAAAGAATCTCAAGCAGATGCCCTGAGTATGGAGCCTGACCCGGGGCTCGATCCCACAACCCTGAGATCATGACCTGAGCCCAAGCCAAGAGTTGGATGCTTAACCGACTGAGCTACCCAGGCGTCCCAAGAGCATGTTTTATGACAACTTTTATAGCTGGTTTATAAGGATAATTTACTCGGGGGCACCTGACTGGCTCAGTCGGAGGAGCATGAGTCTCCTGATCTTGGAGTTGTGGGTTCCAGGCCCATGTTAGATGTAGAGATTACTAATAAATAAATAAAGTTAAAAAAAAAAAAAAAGAGGGAGCCAGGAAAGGCCTGGCTTTACCTGTTTAAAAAAAAAAATAAAAACTTAAGAAAAAAAAAGGATGTTTTTCTCAGGCAACAACAATTTGAGCTCCCAGTTCTGTGTCTTGAGAATTGTCCTCAGGTCAAAAACTCGGTTGTAGGGATGCCCGGGTGGCTCCCTGCAGGGAGCCTGCTTCTCCCTCTGCCTGTGTCTCTGTGTCTCTCATGAATAAATAAATAAAATCTTTAAAAAAAAACAAAAAACAAACAAAATAAACTCCGCTGTAGCAGGAGCCGGCCCCTGCCCAAGCCTCTGGCGTGGCTCACACTCCAGGCAAGGGAAGCGCATGCCACGCGGATCCCACCCCGGACTCAGGAAGGGCCTGGTGTGCGTCCTCCGCAGTCAGCCGTGCGCCCTGTGTCTGCAAAAGCCCCGACAGCAGAACAAGGCAAACATCTGGGACCTTTGGGCACAAACCACGGGAGCCTCGTCAATGCGCAGAGGATGTGACACCGTCTCAGACCCCGACACTCACTGTACCAGGAGAGGGTCTCCAGACCCTTCCAATTCCGAGCCTGAACCAGCAAGTCTTCGGGCATCGTCGGAAGATAAGAGTTCTGAAAAGCCGAGAAAGAGAGAAGGCTGCCGGAAGGCGAGAGATTGGGCCAACTGCCACTGCCCTGGGCAACAGGGGGACTCTGGACTCTCCCCCTTGTCCACCTCCAAGGTCTCCAAGGGGCAAAGAGAACAAGGCTCTCCGTGACCGTGGACTTGGGTATCAAGTGGGACACAGGCCAAGAGAGGAGCCGTGACACGGACACTTTCAAAAGGGCCCCGGGGACAGGCCGCCAGAGATGCCATCCCCCCAGCCGTCGCCCACCTGCCGGTCTTACCACCATGTCAGCCGGGGAGAAGGCCAGACTCTTCAGGGGTTCCAGGATGTCACCCTGTCCACACAGGAGGACAGCTGCGGTGTGAACAGCCAGTTCTGCCACTGTGCCCTGGAGGCTGCTGTCCCTGGGACCTGTCCTCAGCAGGGGCAGCGTGTTGTTCACCAGGGATGCTGCAAAATGCCTCATGTGCGGAGAAGAAAAGATCTTGCCTTCCTCGATGAACGCGTTCAGAGCCTCACATTGCTGGCAGGAGAAAATAGATCGAAAAATATATCAAAGAAGAAGATGAATGTGAAGCCAAACGTTTGTTCTTAAGTCAGGCGTTCGTGTGGATGCAACTATGCCTCAATATGGAGGAAAACACGGTTCGAGGGGCAGTAATCAGACAGGAGCGTTTCCATCTGCAAACAGCGCCGCACGGCCGAGCGCTAACTGCGACATTCTACTTTGTGAACAACAGCATCTCATCTTTTTGACTTTGCTTTTTATCATCATCCTGAAAGTTCTGGGTCAAACAGAAAGTTGCTCCTCCATGTAGGACAGCTGAGGGGCGCCCGGGGGGGTGGGCAGTCAGCTCAGCATCTGACTCTTGATTTCAGCTCAGGTCGTGACCTTGGGGTCATGAGATCGAGCCCCGCGTCGGGCTCCCCGCTCAGTGCACCGTCGCCTTGGGATGCTCTCTCTCTCCCTGCCCCTCCCCCGACCCTCTAAAATAAATTAGTGGGGATCCCTGGGTGGCGCAGCGGTTTGGCGCTTGCCTTTGGCCCAGGGCGCGATCCTGGAGACCCGGGATCGAATCCCACGTCGGGCTCCCGGTGCATGGAGCCTGCTTCTCCCTCTGCCTATGTCTCTGCCTCTCTCTCTCTCTCTCTCTCTCTCTCTCTCTCTCTCTGTGACTATCATAAATAAATAAAAATTAAAAAAAAATAAATAAAATAAATTAGTGAATCTTAAAAAAAAAAGTTGAGGGATCCCTGGGTGGCACAGCGGTTTGGCGCCTGCCTTTGGCCCAGGGCGCGATCCTGGAGACCCGGGATCGAATCCCACATCGGGCTCCCGGTGTATGGAGCCTGCTTCTCCCTCTGCCTGTGTCTCTGCCTCTCTCTCTCTCTCTATCATAAATAAATAAAAATTAAAAAAAAAAAGTTGAAAACCCCATCCTAGATTAAAAAAAAAATGGGGCATAATTTATGGCTTTTACTTCTATTCAGAAAAGTCCCTCTGGATATGGAGATGACGTGCACCTCCTCAAATGCAGACACTCACCTCTGGCTTAGGGTGGAGGCTAGTGTTGCAGGATTGGTACAGCACGGCAACCTCTCTGAAGAGCACTAACAGTAAGTGGGCCGCCAACTCAGGATCGTGGTTCCTGCCCCCCTGAAGCAAGAAATGAGGACGCCAGTGAGGCTCCAGCTGTTACACAGGCCCGTCTGCGGCCAGAGTCCTGCTGATGCAGCCCGACACCCTGCACCTTGAGGGCTGCCGCTGGCAAGTGACTCTGAGACCACGAGGCTCATGGACATTCCGTTGTGACACAACGGAGATTTATCAGAGTTTATCAGAGTGCTTAGGACCCAAGGAACAGAAATCACCGTCTGTTCTTTTTCTGACCACTTCGCTGCCCCTCGAAACTTCAGAGTAGAACGAGGCTATTTATTAACTCCCTGGCTTCCCAGCCCAGGGCCAGGGTAAACAGGGACTCTAAGAGGAAGAAGGACCAAAACTGCATAAAGATTAGATGCTAAAGACCCTGCCTCTTTATGAAAATAAACACCCTCGTCATGCCGCCAGGAATCCTGGATGTGCATGGGAAGGAGTTTCCCCAGTGCTGCCCGCACCTGCCATCAGGGTGACCTCGGAGGAAGTAATGCACGTGAGCAGTCAGGAGGGCACTGCAACAGCCCTGGCCTGGCAGGTCAGCAAGGTCCAGCAAATCTGTCCCCTAACTCAGTAGCTAAAGGGCTCCTGTCTGGGCCAGGCACGCCGCGGTCGTGGACACGCGACGCCCAATATGGCGAGTGGCTTTGGGTGCCTCTTCCACAGCGTCATTTGACGCCAATGAGGCAGATGAGGATTCCAAGGGGCGCTGTGTGGTACAGAGGGAGGCCCGGGGCTGGTCCTACCTTCAGAACAGCCACAGTAGTCAGGGGCTCGTTCTGGAGGATGGCTTTGCCCACTGTGTCACGAAGAGCCTTATATTTGTCACCATGCACCAGGTATCGATCCATCTGGCTTAGCATATTCTCCTGCAAGCCCAGGAACACAGGGGTTAATCACAGGGGAAGGGGGTGAGGGCACAGTTGGCAAAGAATCATCTGGATAGGTAAATGATCCGGGCATGACAGCCAGAGGTCCAGCCCTGGGCATGACAGTCCCCTGCTGTGTGGGGCGGCGCCGCCTCCTCCTCCTCATTGTCCAGTGCAGAGGTGAGAGTGGGAGAGAAATGGGGGAGAAGGGGGAGTGGAGGAGGCGGCGGCGCAGACTCCATCGCTGCATCTTGCCTGTACCGAGGGTGAAGACCAGGGGCAAGTGAGTGCTAGTAGGTCGACTGCTCCCACTGGCAGCAAAAAATGCAAGCTGGGGTTTTGTGCTGTTATATTGTTGTATCATCCTCAAAATCATGCTTTCTGTCTCTGCCCGCCGAGGAGAGCAAGGACTTCTGCAAGCTGAATTACTTTTAACTGGTGGAAAGTGAAAGCCACAGAACCATTCTTTGGCTTTCCACATGTCACATTGGACCAGAAGCGATGCCTTAGGTAAACTTCCCTGCAGAGAGGCCCCACACCAGCAGCAATGCACGCACCTGTCCCCTACGACAGGCCGCCTCAGCGTCATCTCGAGCTGGGTCAAGTTAAGCGAAGCGAGACACAAGGGACCAGAGCAGTCACGGGGCAGTGTGGGGGTGGGGGCACAGGCCAGGTGTTCTCACCTCCCGCAGCAAGGCCTCCTCCGGGAAGATCCAGCGTGCCGGATGGCCCTGTGCACAGAATTGCTGCACATACTCTATCCCTCGCTGGCTGGAGAGCTTCCGCACCAGGTACACCCGGTACCAGTCATTCTTGGCTTGTCTGCAGAAGCGCTCGACCTGCTGCAGGTAGCACTGCTTCTCCCTGGCCGTCTCTGCAGGGCCCAAGAGAGGGGTGAGTGACGGCGGCAGAGAAGACCTGTGGTCGCCTGTCTCGGACACCGAGCCAGGCAAAAAGTGGGCGCCCTGGTCTCTAGGAACTCACAGTGAAAAACACCGGAGAAGGGGACACAACGCAGACTGGGATGGTTCTGAGAACCAGTTTCCCCTGCTCCCCCAATCTCTGAATAATGGAGTCTCGAAGCCTGGGGTAGAGAAAGGTGCAGAAGGGGACCTGCCTGAGCTGTCCTGAAGCTCGCTGAGGAAGTCGGAAGCCTTGTTGAGACACAGGCGGATGCGGGTCATCTCCTGCAGGTATTCCACGGAGGCCTCGCTGGCAGGCTCTGGGCTGCACCACATCGAGTAGGTCTTCAGAAAGGCTCCTTCTTCTCTCAGGTACCTCAGCTCCTCGCTGGTAGACAGAGCACTGGTCTTCTCGTACAGTGAATCCTAGGGAGGAAGGCACCAGGGGAAAGAAAAGGGCTTTTTTTTTTTTTTTTTAAAGATTTTATTTATTCATGAGAGACACAGAGAGAGAGGCAGAGACCCAGGCAGAGGGAAAAGCAGGCTCCCTGCAGGGAGCCCGACGCAGGACTTGATCCCAGGACCCCGGGGTCACACCGTGGGCCGAAGGCAGGTGCTCAACCACTGAGCCACTCGGGTGCGCCAGGATGTTGTTCTTTTTCATATGCACATTCTCCAACCTTCCAAAATCTCCAAAGCATGACGGTGGAGAACAGGAAGGAAATACCCTAAGTTTGAGGGTAACTGTATCGAATCACGGGGAATGAACATCCCTTTTATTTCAGGGACAGGAAGGAGGGGAAGAGAAAATCTGGGGGAAAAAATATGCCGTATGATCTCCTTTTCTCACAGGCCGTGTGAAATCTGGGGAAGCAACAAACATACAGAGAATAAAAAGAAAAGCGGCTGTAGGCTGGCCAGTGGGAGACGGGCATGGTTACCTGGGGGTGGGGGGCGGGGGGTGGGGGGACGTTTCCATTCTCTCACCCAGGCCCGTGCGTCGCAGTACACACAGCCATGGGGGACAGAAGCAAGGTTGCTGAAACAGCCCCCACCCCCGTTTTTAAATATTTTATTTGTTTATTTGACAGAGAGAGAGAGAGAGAGAGAGAGAGAGAGAGAGAGAGAGACAGAGGAGTCGGGGGAGGGGCAGAGGGAGAAGCAGGGAGCCTGAAGCAGGACTTGACCCCAGGACCCTGACGTCATGACCTGAGTGGAAGGCAGATGCTTTTCTGACTGAGCTCCCCCAGGCGCCCCGCTGAAACCCTATTTACGTGTGTGCCTGCAACTGTGTCACTTCACCGACAAAAGTTATATTCTGTAAATTTTCAGACACACTTTCCACTGCATCAACCATATGGTGCAGCCGGTTGGCAGGAGGCGAGCAGGACAGGTCCGGGGTTGTGCTTACCTCCAGGCAGTTGCTAAACAGGATGTACAGCTCGGTTTTATCTTCAGTTACCAGGGCCTTCTGCTGTAGCAGGGACAAGTAAGCCTGGATATAATCTTTTACTTCTTGGAAGCTATGGGAGGAAAAATATGGTATCTGGTGATCTCGGGTTTTATCATGTCAAAAAAAAAGAAGAGAGACACACACAAAGTATCGGTCAACCTACCTACCTATCCATCTCTCTCTCTCCCTGTATAAATATAGACATATAGTTTGTAATATTTTATTTGAAATACTTTAGTGCAATATCGGAGGAATACAAAATTCCATCTTTATACCGGCTCTTCCCAGACTTTCGGGTTTTAGAACTCCTTAACAGTCTTAAAAATCATTGAGAACCCCAAGAGGCTTTTGTTTATGTGGGTTGTATTCATTGATATTTACAATAGTAGAAATTAGAATTGAAAAAAAAAAGAAAACTATTAACTCATTTAAAAAAAAATAACAAAAATAAATAAAATAAATAAATAAATAAATAAATAAAACATTTTTTAAAAAACAAACTATTTTCCAGAACAAAAATTAATTAGTGAGAAGAGGGCCCTTTTGTTCTCTATCCCTGCAAATCTCTTTAATGCCTGGTTTAGTAGAATTTAGCTGGGCCCTCCAATCTTGCTCCGGGAAGAAAGTCTGATCTCACGCATTATGTCACTGGAAAGGAAAGGAATATTTTCCCAGTATTTCCTAGTGATGGTAAATATCTTTCTTTGACACAATGCCAAAACTTGATAAACAATAATTTTTAAAGCTTAGTTGCAATGTGCAATCTGAGACCATGTCAAGGCACTTTTCATACTGAATTACATTAAGGTTAAGTGAGCTATCTTGCACTTGAATGGATTTTTTTTTTTTTTTTTTTTTTAACCAATGCATGACTCTGTGATATCATGCATTGGCCATTTGGAAAACAGTGGTTCACGAGGTATGCGGATCTTGCAAAGGTTGACATTTCTGTACCATGAGGTATTTAAAAAAAAAAACCTCGCATTCATTAACCTGGACCATCAAATAGTCCCTATGCATGAGGAAGCTGATAGGCTCATGGGGGACGGTATGAGTTTTCCAAAAATTCCAATATTTGCTTAAAAGTTTGAATTTTGGGGATCCTTGGGTGGCTCAGCAGTTTAGTGCCTGCCTTCGGCCCAGGGTGTGATCCTGCGGTCTCAGGATCAAATCCCACATTAGGCTCCCTGCATGGAGCCTGCTTCTCCCTCTGCCTGTGTCTCTGCCTCTCTCTTTCTCTCTGTGTGTCTCTAATGAATAAATAAATAAAATCTTTAAAAAAAAGTTTGCATTTTATCCTTAGCCATGAACATGATCAGTTGCTTCCCCTGACAGGCTCCCTTTGCTTGTGTTCGAGGAAATGCCTGCCAAGCACCCAGCTCTGAGTAATCATAGCATGCCAGCCATTCTTGCAATCATAACTGGTATCCCACAAAACAACAGGCCGGCTCAGCACGTAACTCGAAAATTGCCTGAGAGCTCTCCCTTGATGTAACTGTTCGCTTCGGCAGGCAGCCGGGGCATGTTGTGTGCACTTCTCATTTTCACAGGCTACAGTCTATTAAAAAATAAAAAGCAAAATGAAATGTCCATAGACCAGGTTGCAGAAGATATGCATTTTAAATGTGTATCTAATCTCTATTCTGAGTCTGCCTTTGGGGCACTTAAGTTAGAAATAGTTGTTCCCATTGGAACTTTTTAAAAAAATTTGAGAGAGAGCATATGCACACGAGTAGGGGGGAGGGGCAGAGGGAGAAGCACCCTCCCCCCAAGCAGGGAGCCCCACGTGCGACTGGATCCCAGGACCCTGGGATCATGACCTGAGCCAAGGGCAGACACTTCGCCGATTGAACCACCCAGGTATCCTATCGGAACATTTCTTAGAGCCTCTTGATTTTGCCATCACCTCAAAGAATGCTGTGTCAAGTAACTCAGTGCCCAGGCCGAGTGTACAAAGTGTCCTCTGAAAGAAGCCTCTGAATATAGATCAGCTTCCTTCTTTTTTTAAAAAATATTTTATTTATTTATTCATGAGATACAGAGAGAGAGAGAGAGAGAGAGAGAGGCAGAGACACAGGCAGAGGGAGAAGCAGGCTCCATGCAGGGAGCCCGATGTGGGACTCGATCTGGGTCCCCAGGACCAGGCCCCGGGCCGAAGGTGGCGCTAAACTGCTGAGCCACCCTGAGCTGCCCTAGATCAGCTTCCTAAAAATTTTCTAAAATGGCATCATTTGTCGAAACCACTGATCAGTGGCACCATAGGGGCTTCTCTGTCTCTTCACAGAATCAGAGCAATGGAACCACTGCAATGAGACGTAGGCGGTGCGCCTGTAGGACCACGAGGGCGAGGGGACGTGGTGGGGTTCCAGCCCTCAGATCCCGGCATGAGGAGGCTCAGCACGGCCGGTTCCCACCTCGCGGGTTCCCACGCGTGCCACGGCACCGCGCTCCTCTCCCTGAAATCTGCACCAGGCGCTCGTGGCGACGCTGAGCTCATGTGCCTGCAGGTGAAGACGCTGAGCACACAACCAGTCCAGAGAAAGAAACCAGGTGGTGGCTCGTGGCAACGCTCCCCCAAATCGGGAACCACCTCCCAGTTGAGCCCAGAGCGCTGGGCGGCAAAGTAGCGACCCTGAGGACGGAAGCCGGGGGGAGATGGCTTCTCGGCCTTTTGGCTAAGATCAAGTGGAAGCAGGGGGCAGGGCTCTCCAGAAGCAAACTCCACGCTCGCTGTGCCTACCTGTACTTCAAAAGCAGTTTCAGGACCACGGAGCGGATGACGGGGGTCTTATCCACAATGTCGTCGAACGGAGAGAGAGATTTTGTGTGTTCACAGTGTCCTTAAACCAGAGGGAGACAGGTCATGTTCACAGCCGGCATAAAGAAGCGAGGCGGGGAACGGCGGTTTTAAGTCTACAGGGAGAAAGCGACTTACTTTGGGGAGTGTCTCTTAGGAACTCCTTTTGTACAAAGAGCAAATTTAGCAGGACGTCGATCACGTCCTTCTCTGGTGGCGTGTTATCCTTGAAGCACACGGTGGAGACCAGGTCTAAGAAGAAACTGTTGCACATCTGCCGGAGGCAGGCGTGCTTCCTGATGGCATCCCTGGGGAATGAACGGTTGGGAGGCACAGTCAACGGGCACGGAGAGCGTGCTCCAGAAGGCCCCCCCGCCCCACAGCTTCGGGATGTGGACGGCATTCCGTGTTTTACAATAGAAAGAGGCATTCCGTGTTTTACAATAGAAAGATGCAACTATCTCCTTACCCTGATGGGACCTGGGTGCGTGCCGCCAGATGCTACGCAGACGCGTCTCTTTCGAGGAGCACTTTGGTCCTCAGGACCAGTGAGCAACACCCTTTCACCCTGAAGTCTGCAAAGACCCTTATGTGTGTGCAGGGCTGACCTTGAACTCTGCTTTCACGAGGCATCCAGAGGTGGGGGGCCCTGACAGGGCGGAGCTGAAGGCCGCCAGCCCATGGAGAGGCCAGACAGGAGCTAGCTTTGCCCTCAGGTCATAGGAGCTGCGACCTAAGCCCTCCTCGGGTGTCCTGTGATGGTTTTATCTAATGTAGGACTTTCTGCTTCATTTCCTCTAATCGTGTTGTCTTCCCAGTCTCCACAGGTGTGTGTCTCGGGGAGGGAATAATTTTGAGACCCTAGGTGTTAATGAAGGTAGACAGGGGGCCGGTCTCTCTTAGGATGGTTCTCTGAAGTCAGGTTCTCTAAGGTTAACACACTTGATATTTCTCAATGCTATACTTGCCAAAAAAGGAAGAGAAAGAAGCGGAAAGGGTGATTTACCTGTGCTCTTGGTTCACCGTTAGAGAGAAGTCTTTTGGTAAGTCTGTTAAACAATAGGGGCATGCCATCTGCCCCAGGGTGATGCAGGTGTTGATGCATCTCAGGCAGAACACATGGCCACAGGGCAGGGAGACCGGCTCCTGGGCATCTCCCAGGCACACGGGGCACGGCTGGATCTCAAACCTAGAATCCGAGCAAGGGCATCGGGTTCAGATCCCACATGTGCAGCGCTCCCCGCGACCCCCTGCAGGGACCTCCGACCGAAGATCTCACCTGGACAGGGTCTTGCTGGCCTGTTCCTTGCATTTACAGAGAGTATGCATCACTGTGACAAAAGGCCTGTATGTCTTGATGTCAGAGTCGTCCTGCAGATACTGACAGGGAGACAGGGGCAGTGATGAGGAGGCTGATGAGCCGCGAGGAAGGGCAGAGACCAGCCGGGCACAACGACTTTCCCCGGGGCCACACGGGGCATGCATTCCACACACGCCTTCCCCCTGCCACCCCCCTAACTGCTGGCCCTGGGACCATCAGGTCAGTTCTCTTTCTAGCAGTTTCTTTAGTTTTGAATGCCCTTTATCATTATGCTGCTGTTGGGGGGAGGCTGAGATTCCCAACTTCTAATTTTCCTCCCCTCCTCCCTTTTTCACAGGGTCACCCTTCTCCCATGACGAGGTATTTCAAACTTTATTTCTTTTGTATTTATTATTTATTCAAGAGCAAGAGCGAGAACTCGTGCACCTGAGTAAAGGGAGGGGCAGAGGGAGAAGGACAAGCAGATTCCCTCTCTGCTGAGCAGAGAGACAGGATGACTCAGTCCCAGGACCCTCGGATCACAACCTGAGCCAAAGGCAGATGCTCAGTCGCTGAGCCACCCACGTGTCCCTAAATTTGATTTCTTAATCAACAGCGTAATTCACAAGAAAGCAAAGAATCTGAACAGACGTCTCTCCAAAGATGTACAAATGGGCCACAGGCACATAGGAAGATGCTTGGCATCATTAGTCGTCAGGGAAATGCAAGTCAAAGCCACGATGAGATACCACCTCACACCCATTAGGACGGCATCGCAAACCGAACCACCTGAGGACCAAGTGTCGGCAAGGATGTGGAGACACCGGGACCTCGGGGCGTCGCTGGCAGGCGTGCGGTGCTGCCGCCGCTGTGGGAAACACTTTGGTGGCTCCTCAAAAAGTTAAACACAGAATTTCCCTATGGACCCAGCAATTCCTCCGCTAGGCGTATCTGCGAATGAATCAAAAGCAGGGACTCTGATGCTTGCACGTGCCCACTCACAGCAGCGCTGCTCCCTGTCGCCAAGAGGTGGCAACAACCAGAATGTCTCCTGGTAGATGGATGGGTGAACTAAATGTGTCCGTCCACACAGTGGGCATTATTCAGCAGTAGACCGGAAGGACATCCTGACACCTGCCACGACAGGGATGGGTCTCAAGGACACCGTGCTCAGCGAAGCCAGCCAGTCACAAAGAGACAAATCCTCGGGGATTCCACTGCTGTGGGTCCCTAAGAGTCATCAAATCACAGACACAGAATGTAGGGCAGTGGGCACCATGGCTAGCGGGGAGGGCTGGGGACTAAGTGTTGCATGGGGATGGTTTCGGTTTTGCAAGACCAAAGGGTTCTGGAGATGGACGGTGGTGATAAGCGTACAGTGGTGTGAATGTGCTTGATGTCACTAAACCGTGCACCTAAAGATGATCAAAATGACAAGTTCTCCATGACGCGTGTTTTACCACAATGAGAAAATGGCAGTGGTCTAGCGGTTGGATGGTGGATGGTCAGGCTGGAGAGCCGATGGCCTTACGAGCTGCACACAACATCTGGTAAGACTGGCCTGTGTGACCCCGTGGAAGGCAGATCATAGGGCAATACAATCGGCCTACCTACCTACATCCATCCATCCATCCATCCATCCACCCGTCTACCTGTCCTTCCTATCACAACTGAGAACACAGAATATCCATCTTTTTGCAGCTTTTGCTGAAGTCCTGTGGGACGCTCTGCTGACAACTAGCGCAGGCAAACTCTACGTGGTGGCTCTCAACAGGCAGCTCCAGTCGAAGATAAGAGTTGAGGCCCTAGGCCTCGCCAGGTTAAGACTTCCTTCCCAGCCAGATGACAAGAGCCAGCGCTACGGGCAAAGCTTCCCCTCTGGCCTCCTGTGCACGTGGCCTCACAGCTGGCCTTGGAGACGAAGGGTAGGGCACGAGGCCATAAACACCAGAGCCTTCGGGTGTGAAAACGTATTAGAGGAGACCCCTGGCTCTGGTCACTCACACATGGATCTGACTGGGAAGAAACAAGCCAGAAACCCAGTAGGTTTCTGGGGTGACTTTATCGCCCCAGACACGTCCCCACACACCTCGCCTGCAAAACACTGTGCGTGTGCACGCACACACCGGCATGCGGGGACCTGAAAACTTATCTTTCAGCTCGCCAGTCACCTGGCCATTAGGAGCCACACTGGGCTGGTTGGAAGGACAGAGCAGCCCCTAGGGCCTCTGGCCAGGGATAGGGTAGGCCTTGGAGAGAGGCTGCAGGTGGCTTCCATGCAGGAAGAAGGGTGTCACGGGTCCTTGTGCTGACCCCAGGGTGACAGAGCACTAGTTTTTTTCTAGAGGTCTTTCTCCACTTTTCTATCAAAAGAACTTCCAGGTTCTACCTGGGCACATGACCACGCGCCCGAGGTGTCCCCACCTCCTCTGCAGCCGGTTGAGGCTGCGACTGCATTCAGGACGGCGATTTATGACCTGCAGGGGCGTGGACAGACTCTAGGCTCTGCTCTCAAAATGGGCCCTATTTCCCACCCCGCAGCGCACGATGGCCAGCGGGGCCTTCTTAGACCACGAGGTGGAAGTCGTGCAGTGAGGACAACAAAGGGACAGCTCAGAGGAGCTGGGGCACCTGACATGGGGGAAGTGCCCGCTGCCCTGCTTAGGCTCACACTGCCACACGAGCGAAGGAGGCTTACATGTTGTCTCTGCCACTAATATTCTGGGCACTGAGGAAGGAGACTGGCCCCTGGTATCCAGGGCAGCTTCCTTGGAGCGTGCCCCCTGCATGCCCGTCAGAGCCTAGACAGCTAACGTTGTTAGATGGGTTCATGCAAAGCTCCAGGGGTAATTGAGGCAGAGGCCACCTTTCGCTGAGTGGCCATCGGGACTGAGTGCATGGGCACAGAGATGGTGGCCTTTCCTGCGGCACCATCCTGTGCATCGCTGACTTTATAAAGGGTGTCAAGCGGCAGAGGCACCGGGGCTCCCCATTTCCTTCTGGTCCACCCACAGCACCCTGTTAGAAGCCCACAGCCCAGGGATACCAGGTGGCCCACCGGTTTAGCGCCTGCCTTGGGCCCAGGGCATGACCCCGGGGTCCCAGGATCGAGTCCAGCATCGGGCTCCCCGCAGGGAACCTGCTTCTCCCTCTGCCTGTGTCTCTGCCTCTCTCCGTGACTCTCATGAATAAATAAATAAAATCTTAAAAAAAAAAAAAAAAAAAAGCAGGAGAGCCCACAGCCCAGTGGCACCCTTTGCAAACCTGACCTCCCCGGGGGGGCCAGGCTGGTCTGAGGCCACCGGAGGCCTGGGTGGAGCCCACCCCTCAGCCCTCCCCGATCCCAGAGCATCTTCCCTGCCTGAGCCTCAGCTGCTTCTATTCCCCGCAGGGGATCCCTAACTGGTGCTCACGAGAGGAAGACTAAGTGGCGGGCATGGTGAACGCCCAGGGCCAGACAGTGGGAGGGGCGTGCGCTGCCCCACAGATGTGCGTCAGGTCATAGCTGCGTCCTGCAAGGAGGCACATGAGCACGCTGCTTGCTGAGCTGCCCAGCACTCACCTTGTTCAGCAGGAAGAGGTGGTCAGTCACCAGTGCCTGCAGCTCAGGAATCTTGTTCCTGACCCCCAGGACCACGTGTTCCACGAAGAGGGCCACGGGGAAGATGCGGTTCCAGTGGATTCTGTAAGAGAGGGCTGTCGCTCAGGGAGCTGACAAAAATGTCCGAGACGCCAGGAGGAGGACTCGGGGAGGGACTGAGAAAGGGTGGGGCAAAGGCAGACGGAAGACCCACAGACGAGCCCTTTGGCCCCTACCCCCAGCCATGTCCGTGTCCCCCATGCAGCTCAGAGGGAGCTGGGGTGGCGTTCCTCCCCCCGGCCAGACCGCAGCCTCCTGAGCCTCCTGAGTACAGCCTCCTCATGTACCTCCTGAGTCCATGGGACCTGCCCTGGCTTGTCCCTCCCCTGCTCTGCTGGTCCCCGCTGGGCCCCTTCCCACGGCTCCCTCCTGCCGGCATCACTCCCGCAGGACCGTGAGCATCTGCTCCCCCTTCTGTCCCACCTGCACCCCTGGCACTCCCTGAATGCGGGTCTGCCCCCTTGTGTCTCCAGCGTCAGTGTGATACCCAGTGCTGGGCAGGTGTGAAGTGAGCGTCTGAGGACGCTTTCCCACAGCAAGAGAAGCACACGTGCTGGGGACCCGTGGGCCGGGAGAACAGGTCGGGTAGGGGTGGGCAGGGCCGGGCTGCTGATCTCACCTGACTTCTCGGATGGCATCTCTGGCCATCCTCCCACAGCTCTGCAGGTACCCTTTCGAGCCCAGGAGCTCCAGCGGCATGGACAGGTTCTTCACCATCTGCAGCCACGCCTGGGGGCTGGGCTTCAGGATGTCCCTCGTGAGCACCTCCGTGCAGGCCACTGCTGCCAGTGCATCCAGAGTCTGGGGACACAGAGAACAGGCCCTGATGAAGCAGCACCCCTCCCCCTGCGGCAGTCCTCAGTCCAGAGGTCCCGGCTATGAGCCGGCATGTGCTGGCATTCCGTGCTCGGAGCCTCATCTTCCCTCTTCCTGGGACATGGGAAGCTTTAGCAGGGGGTGTTCCTGACGTCTGTGTTCCCCAGGCGCACCTGCCCTGGGAAGAGACCTCGCGGGCAGAACACAGCTCCTGGGCTTTCCCGCCCCGGGGAGCACCCCCGCCCCTGCCCCCACCTGCTCCAGGAAGGCCAAGCCCCGACTCTGAGCACACACTGTCCCCACGAGAGGCCATACCAGCTCATTTCTGTCCAATCTGTCATTCCTTGTGCTCTCGGTCATGTTGCACAAGAGCACTTGCAGAATCTGGGGATAAATAGTCAAGATTCTGGACAGGTTTTGTAGTCGGCTCCTGAAGTGCTGGTAAGCCAGGTGCACCCACGGCAGGGAAAGCTGTTCGTCGGGCCTCTGCGTGTGCAGTTGATTGATGCAGGACCACAGTGCCATATGCAAAACCTGGCATCAGGAACAGGTTTTAGTGTATGTGCTGTAAACCACCGACACAGAACAGACACGTTTTCATGGTGGAAAATTTGAACTGATCAAACGTGACGAAAGGGAATGTTACAAACCACGCACCTGTTACCACCCTTGGGTGTCTGTGGTGTCACCCCACCACACCTGCCCCCGTTCTGTCCTCAAATTACAACCACACCGTATGCCTGATTTTTCTCCACTTAATATCACGTCGTGAACATCTCCGTCATGAAATACACTCGAGGAACACCCTCGCTGGTGTGCGCCAATAAAAATAACCCATCACCCATCAAACGGCTGTAGTTTAGTTGGTCTGACCTTTTACAGTGGACAATTAAGTAGTGTCTATTTTTCCTTTTTTTTTGTTTTTTTTTTTAAATTTATTTATTTATGATAGGCACACAGTGAGAGAGAGAGGCAGAGACACAGGCAGAGGGAGAAGCAGGCTCCATGCAGGGAGCCCGACGTGGGATTCGATCCCGGGTCTCCAGGATCGCGCCCTGGGCCAAAGGCAGGCACCAAACCGCTGCGCCACCCAGGGATCCCTCTATTTTCCCATTTTAAGAAACCGAAGCTGGAAAGAACATTCCTGTGGATAAAATGTTTGCCGGAGAACACTCGGAGAACACTCGGATAACGCTCCCGGGACAACAACGCTGGCTCCGATTTCGTAAGGTTCCCCCCAGTCGGTGCCTCCGGGCTTTTCCAGAGCACAGTGCTGGTTCCCGTGGGCCACGGAGGAGCCGCTGGCCTTTGCACGCACCAGGCCTGCCGCGTGGGCAGGTGAAGGTAGAAGCTAAAAACCGCTGGTGTGTTGTCGATTTACCAGTGAGGCTGGCTAGTTTTTCTAATATTTTTTTTATCTCTTCATCATTAGTTCTGTTGATTCTTAGTTTATAACAATCACCTATTTTTTTTAAATTAGGAGACTTTCTGGAGTGTCTGGGTGGCTCAGCCGGTCAGGCATCCGACTCTTGATTTTGGCTCAGGTTGTGATCTCAGGATCCTAATATCGAGCCCTGTGTCGGGCTCTGCACTCAGCGGTGAGTCTGCTCAGTATTCTCTTCCCTTCCCCCTTTCTGCACCACCTCCCCCCAGGCTCTCTCATAAATGAATAAATAAATAAATAAATAATAAATAAAATAAAGAGACTTTCTTATTGATTCCTGAGAAATTTTATTTTTTTAATTTTATTTTATTATTATTATTTTTTAAAGTAGGCTGCATGCCCAGTGTGGAGCCCAATGTGAGGCCAGAACTCACAACCCTGAGATCAAGACCTGAGCTGAGATCAAGAGTCAGACGCTTCTCTCACTGAGCCACCCAGGTGCTCGTATTTTATATTTTTAAGTC
Organism: Canis lupus familiaris; assembly: GCF_011100685.1. Classification (NCBI taxonomy): domain Eukaryota; kingdom Metazoa; phylum Chordata; class Mammalia; order Carnivora; family Canidae; genus Canis; species Canis lupus. Next base: position 2,309,169 of record NC_049230.1, read on the forward strand.
ATCTCCACCCTCGATGGGGGTGGGGCTCGAACTCATGACCTTGAGATCAAGAATCATACGCTCCACCAATGGAGCCAGTTGGCCGCTCCAAGATTCCTAAGAACATTTTATTAAAACCCTTAATCATACTGGTTGTAAGTATGTTCTCCTCAAATTTGTATTTTTTTTTTAACATACTGAAGTTTGAAATCCTTCGGTAATCACAAGTATCATAACGTCCACTAAAATTTCAGTTACTGTTATTGCCTGTAGTGTCTGTTAAATAGTCACATGATTTTCTTCAAGAGAAACTTCACACTTAAAAAGGTGTTACAGGGAAGGTAGAGGTCTGCCTCGTATTAATGGAAAGCCCGTGGTTTTGGAGCCCCGGGTGGGGGCTGGGGGTTGGGTACACTTGGCAGTGGAGGAGGGGCGGTCCCCGTCCATGTGATGCCGGCATCACCCTGCCCCAGACCCAACACTTACGTTCAGTTGATCCCACGTGGACGGTCTCATGGTCAAGAGCAGGAAGTCCTTCATGTAGCTCACAAACAGTTCTTGCTGCTGCTTGACACTGAGCTGAGCGAGGAACCTGCCCAGGGGGGTCTGCTGAAAGATCTCCACTAACTTCTTGGACAGCCCTGCTGAGGAGAGGAGAGGGCGCAGAGGGACGGCGTGAGGCGTGACTCTTTCCCAACACCCAGCGTCTCTGGGGAAGGGCGGCTCTGCAAACAGCAGCAGTGGGGGAGGCTCCACCAAATGGCTGCTCTCAGCAAAGGAGAGCAAGCTGCAGGACGTGTTGGTCCTTTCTAGACGCCTTAAGTGTTTTCCCAGCAGAACATTACAGAAACAAGGTCAGGACAGGTGTTAGATTTGTCACCAAGAGCCTAGCTGGCCCCAAAGGGAAAAAACAATCTGAGACACACCAGGCTCTGTGGCGAGGGGGTCCTAATGGGCCTCGGGAACCCCAGGACCCAAGGGGGTCAGAATGGGTGGGCTGCTCTTCAGGGGATGGGGTCACACGCTGCTCAAACCAGAAAGACCTGCGTCTAGAGGTTGGGTGCTGGCCCCCCAAGTCACAAGCTCTTGCAGGAAAGCACGGTCAGTTAGGGTAAGGCTTCAAAGAAGGGAAATACTCTTTCCTCGGGACACAAATGGCTTCGATTTGTTCAGAGAAGTGAGATCATCCACGGTGTTGACCTGTCTTTTTAAAAGGCAATGCTATAAATAGACTTTGAAAAGACTATGTCTCGTAGGGAAGATGACTCTTCCAAAAGCGTGCATGATCCTGGGATTTCCCAGGACGCCTATGGTCAAGCTGCCGGGGCTGCGACGGCCGAGCAAGGAGCCTCGTGGCTCAGAAGGGTGTCGCTGGCACTGTCGGGAAAGGCTCCCCCAGAGCCACCTCCTGAATGTGGGTGCCCTAGCCATCCGGAAGCCTCGGAACGGGAATGACGGGGAGCATGACAGCACACGCCCCGCGTGACCGCATCCCCCGGCTCACCTTCAGCCCCAGTGATATACTGAGCCTGGACCCACAGCTCCTCCAGATAGTCTTTGATCCTCCAGCTAAACGGGACGTCACCGGACACGCCCTCGGGAGGGCTCATGTCGTTGTGCACCATGATGTAGGGCATCTCACTTTTGGATCTGCGGTCAGGCAAAGGAGAGAGGCTGGGATCAGCGAGATGTTGCTCGAGGCAGCAGACGCACCACGGATGCCAGTTGCTCTCCATGCTCAGCAGCAGGGGTGCCTGAGAGGTTTTGGAGGCCACCCGTGGGCCTGTTTAACGGCTCTGGGCCTGTATCACAAAGGAACCCAGGACGTCCGTGGGTCATCTCTGTCCCACAGACAAACGGAAACAAACCAACGCTGGAAGGAGTCAAGCAGGCTGCCCAGCATCTGGGCCAGAACTGGGTCTCGCGGTACCTGGACCTACGCCCTGCACCCCCACCCCCACCTGCCACGCATACGAAACATGACTTGTCCGAAGCTTCACAGTCAACAGAGCCTTGTCTTCTAAATCAGTGTTTCCACTGGAGACCCAGGGTCCCAGTTACTTAGGTACCCTCTGTACCCCCACCCCCCCCACTCCAGAATCAACGGCCCTGCGATCCGAAGAGGAAGCTTTCGGGAGGAAGCTGCGTGCACAGGAGCAGGCCTGGGCGGGCTGTGTGGGCCGTGCGGTGGCACCAGGGACAAGCAGAGCCACACGGGCTCTCGGAGGCACAGATTCGCCAGTGCAGATGAAGCTGAAGCTGGCAGTTCGACCCGTGATGGGTGCTCTGGAAGCAGGGAAACAGGGAAGGGGTGTGAAACCAGGATTTCTCAGAACTTTCGAGAATTCCTGTAACAAAACAGAGATGCCATCGCCCTCAGGCTGCAAAAGCATTTAAAAAAATAAATGTAAAAAAAAAAATAGTAAAAATAAATAAATAAATAAATAAATAAATAAATAAACGTGATTCAGGGGCACCCGGTCGGCTTGGCCGGTGGAGCATGAGACTCTTGATCTCGGGGGTCAGGAGTTTGAGCCCCATGCTGCACATAGAGATTCCTAAAAGACAAAATCTTAAAAAAAATAAAATAAAATAGATGGGATTCCGAAACTGAAACCTATGCTTCATCAATTGCTTGGAAGAGCATTCGTCTGCTACGTCACGATTTCTTTTCCCCCTTCCCACAAAAAGAAACTCCTCCATTTACCTCATATCATATGTCACAAGAGGAATGTTCAGAAGCTTTGTGTCCTGGAAAATAAACATCCAAAGATCTCTTGTCCAGGATGGAGCATCTTGTCTGATCAATAGCTCGAGGTTGCTGTCTCTGTCCAGGACAGACACGATGCTCGCCAGGAGAGGGGTCACCATGCCCTGGACCCGCTTCCAGAGGGTCTGCCTGCAGCGTGGGAGAGAGGAGACCTCATTCTAGCTCGACGAGCACACGCCACCTTGGGGCTCCTGCCTCCGTTAGACATTTGGCTCCTTCTGGGCAGTAACAACACATCTGCTCCACCCACTCCATGCTACGGCTATGGCTGCAAATGCAAACTGCCATAGTTTTTAAGTACTTGGGTGCAAATTCACAAGTAGAGATGTCTAGGATTGGAGACAGGACCCGAACAGACCTTAATTCTACTCATAATACATGGTCACTGGTTCCCCGAAAGGGCCAAGTAGCATTTGTTGCATTCTATTATATCGCTATTTTCCTATTTCCTCAAGCAAGTCATCCAGGCTCTATAAAGAAAAGAAGGACCACGTGCATTTGGGGAAAAAAAAAAAAAAACCCAAAATTAAAAAAAAAAAAACCCAAAACCGCAAATGTTATTTTAAGGAAAAAGAAACCCAGTTGTGGAGAGAATATAATAAAGCACGAGACAAATGTGTTCCAGGGCAAGTGCAACAGGAAAGTGCTTATTGCTCCAGAAGGTAGTTCCCGTCATGGTTTACGTCTGCTGGATCTGAACGTTCATCTATCCAGACACTCCACTGCGTCTACAAACTCGCTTCCTTCGTTGTTACCGCGCTGTTTGTACGTAATCCTAAACTCCGTAATACGGTGTAAGACATTCACTGCCAGGTAGTTAATGCTGGGGAGGCCCACTCAGCTTCCATTTTGAGAAGAAGGAAGACAGATGACTTCCTTCTTCAAGCACAGGCCGCGCAGGGACCTGGCGAGAGCACACAGGCGTCCTACCGAGGAAACAAAGCTCACTAACGGTCAAGCGGGCGCTTGCGTGAAGGAAATATGGCCAAGCGGGGGGGAGCGTCAAGGACCCCGGGGTGGCAGGTAGAAGAGGCTGGCTGCGGGGGCGTCCCTGGACAGGCACGCAGACGTCGGGCGTCGGGGAAAACCAGGACTAATCACGCCTCGGAATTTAATCCCAAAAGGGCAAACGACCTAGGCCCCAGGTACGTGAATGAAAACAGAGACGGGCCCTACAACACGGACACGCCCCCTGGGGGAGTCACAGGTGTGGTCCGGTGTCTCCTCGCAGGTGCGTTCACACAGCACAGGAGAGCGCGGAGGGGTGGGCCGCTCTCAACACCTGGCGAGAGCCTGGGAAGTCTGGAGGCTGGAGAGGGGCCCCAAGTGCAGCTGAGGGAGTGGTGACGGGAAATGAAGGATTTGGTGGAATCTGTGAGGAGTGACGGGGGAAACGACCTGGATTCAGATCTGATCCTCCACGACGTCTTACTCAGGAGGTGTACGTAGGGAGGACAGCGGGGGTGACGAGAGAGGAAACCCCACTGCCCAGCCGCGGACCCCGCATCGACAGGCTCCCGGCGTGCACTCAGCTCTGGGGGCTCCACGTCGGCCCCGTGCCCGTCACACAGAGGCGGCGTCCCCGAAGCCACACGGACCGCGGCTGAGGAAGGCCGGACGGGCTGAACGTTCTCTCAGAAGTGAGGGCAGCAGGGACAGACCGGCCGTCACAAGCCTACGAGGACCCTGCGGCCGGGGGCCGGGGGTGGCAGTGGTGTCCCGCCGAGGCGCCCCGCGGGCCGTACCTGAACGTGCCTGCCTCCTGGAGCGCGTCCTGATTCGAGGCTTCCCGGGACACCCAGTCCTTCCTGCTGAACGCGCTGCTCTCCTCCTGCTGCTTGAGGAGGCGGTGGAGGCGCGCCTTGCACACCCGCAGGAAGGCGGCTGCAGGGGAGCCGAGGGGCCGCGCGCTGGGCACGGCCCGGGCCCCCGCACCTCTGTCGGCGTCGTCCTCGCTCAGCAGGCCCAGAAGGATCTCCACGCGCTGCATGCCGCGCGGGCGGGCCTCCTCCCGGTCCCGGAGCATGCCCACGGCGCCCTGCACGCAGCTGCGCAGCAGGCTGCTGGTGTCCAGGACCTGCGTGGGTGGCACGGTGAGGCCTCCCGGGCCGCGGCTCCCCCCCCCCCAGGGCCGTCACCCGGGGCACGAGCAGGAGGAAGTGGCCCGCGGGGTAAGGCCCAAGATCGAGAAGGAACCAGAACTCACATCGCTCCTGCCCCGCTCCCCACGCCAGCTGCCTTCCGGTGCCGAGCTCCCCTCCGCCGCCTCCCCTGACGCAGAAGCCTCGATCTCCATCGCCTCCCCCAGGCCGTCTCCGGCCTCCTGTCCCGTCTCCACTGCAACAGAGGCACGGGCCAGGCGCTGGGGACGGGAGCGGCACGTGGACGCCCTCCCCGGGCCTCCCGGTCACGCGGGCGGGCCTCCCTCCAGCCCGGTGTGTGCGCTGCACCCGGCAACCCGCCCTCCCGTCCCAGGCACTCGGCTGACACGCGGCCCGGGGACCAGACTGACACACAGCAGAGGCCGCACTCTACAGCCACCCCATCCACGAAGACCGGCTTTCCCCGTGGGAATCCTGGCGGCTGCAGGTACAGGGATTCAATGGGACGAAGGTGTGGCCTGGCCCTGGTGGCACCGCAGTGTGCCTCCTGCACATCTGCACCCCGGAACGCCACTCCTACCATCCCCGCTATGTCCCCAAAGGCTTCCTCTCGACTCACGTTTAGGCTTCTCTTCTGGCTCAAAGAGCTGGCTGATGGCCACATCCTGCAACTTAGTCACGTCTGCAATCATGACCGTGGACTTCTGGAGGTCATCAATGTGCACGGACTGCCACAGGCCTGTGGGGAACACGAGCCACCAGCCTTCCCGTGCCTGTCCTGGCTTCCCCTTGCTGGCCATGAGCAGGGCCACACCACGTGTCCCGATGTTTAAACACACTGCTGCTGAATGATCTGTGCCCCGAAGCCCAAAGCCAGAACACACGCAGAAACCCCCTGGCCCTGCCATCTATGCCAACGACTGTGACGTTAACATCGGTCGTAAGAATGAAAGGAGCTGCCTTTCTGTAAAGGAGATCTGAAGGTTTTTGAGTCTTTTGTACGTTTGGGGTTATACTTGCTGCATCACAGTTAGTAAAGAGCGTGGGAAACTGGCAAGGCTTGCCTCCTGTTCCCTGTGAAGTTACTGAAATAAACTGTGATGTGCCGATTTCTAGAATACCCATTGTCTCAATGTATTAAGTTGCTGGTTTAATTCCTCAGGAGAAAAAGAGAGAGAGGTTTAAAATAGCATCCCCCCTTCCTCCAGAAACAGGCATCAAGGGGCGCCTGGGTGCTCAGGGGTTAAGTGTCTGCCTTCGGCCCAGGGCGTGACCCCAGGGTCCTGGGATCGAGTCCCACATTGGGCTCCCTGCAGGGAGCCTGCTTCTCCCTCTGCCTGTGTCTCTGCCTCTCTCTCTCTCAGGAATAAATAAATAAAATCTTAAAAAAAAAAAAAGAAAAGAAAAGAAACAACAGGCATCAAGCATCAGCGCTTCCATTACAGTGCCAGCCAGGAGGATCTGCCCTGTGTTGTCCTCGTAATAAAAGGCTCATCAGAGGGGCTAATCAAGTGTTTATTTAACAGTCTCTAAAGAGGATGCTGTACGATGGAACAGCAGGTCCAGATATGGGCGTTTCCTGCAGTGGCCACTGATACGAAATCTAATCGCATCCAAAAGCAGTATCGTTGAGATCGACGCCAGTGTTCTCATTCCAGACCCGCACACCCCGGGACCAGATGAGGAGGAACTCAGGCACGATCTCAGTAAGCGTTAGCACTAACATTTCCGTCCTACCTCCATGGAATCCCACGTAGGCTGCTCCACTTTCCATTCGGGACAGTTTTGTGATGAAATAGACCAAGATGCGGTCCTCATTGCCTTGTATCTTGTTGATTTCATTTATGGCCGAATACCTATTTTGGAAACGAATAAGCAAAGACAAAACAACTCAAAACAAAAAAAAACAAAACAAAAAAAACCAAGCAAATAAAAAAACCCAAAGCCCTGAGGGGGCAGAAGGGTGTCCCACCAGTAGTCATGTTTGATCTCATGTCCTTTTAGCTTTAGATAGATTTCTTTCTTTCTTTTCTTTTCTTTCTTTCTTTTTTTTTTTTTTTTAAGATTTTATTTATCTATTTAGGAGAGATGCATAGAGAAAGAGAGACAGAGACACAAGCAGAGAGAAGCAGGCTCCCTGTGGGGAGCCCGATGAGGGACTCCATTCTGGGACTCCAGGATTACAACCCGAGCCAAAGGCAGATGCTCAACCTCTGAGTCTAAAGGGTACCCCTTTAGATAGATTTCATACCCTTGTGCTCATTATCTCCTCCCATGAGAGAAGGAGGGCAAGCTCTGCCCCAGCAGGACCCTCTTCGTCCCTACTCCTGTGTCCTTCTGCTTTGAAGTGTCATCTCCTTATTGACCAGGAGCCCTGCCTTGCAACCCTCATCGATGGGCCTGCTCTGAGGCTGCTGGGGATGAGGCTGGCTGAGCTTTCCATCTTGAGAATCAGGGTTCTGTGAACCCACAACCCTGCTATGAAATACGGCTTCCAATGCTTTCACAGGCCCAGAAGCCACCTTTCCCCTAACTTAAGTAACAAGGGAACACAGTTAATTCTAAAAGTACCAGATTTCTGCTATACTAATACTATAAAAATGTTCGATAAATACAAAATGAAAGCTTTTACCTACTGATTGTCCTTGAACTTGCAAGATATTCAAATTGTGTAATTTAACATTAGTAATTACCAAGACATGTCTGCACACATGTGTCCCTAGGATATTCTTTTTTTTTTTTAATTTTTATTTATGATAGTCACACAGGGTGAGAGCGAGGCAGAGACACAGGCAAAGGGAGAAGCAGGCTCCATGCACCGGGAGCCCGACGTGGGATTCGATCCCGGGTCTCCAGGATCGCACCCTGGGCCAAAGGCAGACGCCAGACTGCTGCGCCACCCAGGGATCCCCCTAGGATATTCTTTTATATCCTACTTAATAATCTATTTATGCCTCTTGGCATTTTACCATTTTTGCCTTTTCTGTAGTCCATATCTGTGAGAGATGAAGAGCAAGAACCCTTTTATTTTTATTTCTTTATTCTGATACTATCCTGTTTTCGTGGACAAAACTCTTTAGGAAGTCCTGGATAAAATCTGGGCTTTCTGAGAAAAATAACAAAAACGTACTTAGCTGAAGCAATGAGCTGAGCACTACGGACTCCATCTTCAAAATCCATTTGAATAATGAGGATTTTACATTTGGCTACATTAGTTAAGCAGTTTCTGAAAGAAAAAGGAAATTGTCCTAAAAAATGGGTGGTAGGACTCCCCAGAGTGATGGGAAATATGAAGACAACCAAGAAGGAATCAATCAGGTGGGGTTTTCCTCTATGTGAGCAGACAAGCCAGCAGAGAGCACATAAACCCCAGTGAATGCTTCTCCAATAAGACAAAAGATGCTGATTTCTGAGAAATGCAAAAGGCAGCTGAGACGAGGGGGCGGCAGGGAGAATGGGACACTGTCCTTCTCTGTCACGTGTCCTCGTGTTCACTAACCAGTGCTGGGGACAGCACCAGTGATCCCTGCAACCACGCAAGGGAAGCACAAAGCAGTCTGAGCTGGGAGTCGAGGGGACAGGGAGAGAAGGTGGGACCCTCACTGGACTCTTCTGAGGAATGAGCTCTCGGTGTCAAACTGCTGCAGAGACAGGATTGTAGGCCTCACGTCTCCATCCATTACTTCTGATTCCAAAATTTTACAGTCATGGCTGGTCAGCAGTCTGGAGAAAGTGGTGATCTGCAGAGTCAGGAAATGCCAATGATTTGCTAGAATTCAAGGGAGGTTACAGGTCTGCTGGGTTTAGGGCCTAGAAACATGAGGATGTTCAACAAATATCCTCTCTGGGCTCAGCATGCATTGTGCAGTTGGCACACAATAGAAAAGAATCCAAACCCAGAGGAATGTTAAAAGGGGGGGAGGGGCAGTGTTGAGGCAAACAGAACCTATGTGATCAAAGGTATCAGAGAGAAAACTCATCCTGTCGTTACGTGCCTTTACATCTCCTTGGACTCCAGCCTCTCTTCCTGCTTGACTCCTCCCAGAAATTCTGATGATCCCTTAGGGCTCAACACAAATGCCATTGCTCTCTCACAGTCTTCTGCACACTTCCAGACGGACTTCAGATGGATGGTGCCCCTTTCACCCCATAACTGTTACCAATTCTCCTGTAACACTGGATCATAAGCCCTCCCCCCCACCCCAAGCAAACCAAAACACTCCTTATGGGCATGCTGATACCATAGCTCCTGAGCCCCAAACTCCAGGCTGGCCTGGCCACAGAGCTTCTGAGCCCTATATCAAACTGAATGATAGATGTGCCTGCGTGGATTCCCCAGGGCATCAAAGTCTGTCCCGAATGGAATTTACCACCAATTACTTTTGTTCATTCCCGGACTGTAATTAACCAAACCTCTGGTCATCCAAGGAAGAATCCAGGAAACCATGCCTAGAGTCCTCCGTCTTCCATAGCCCCCAAATGGTATCAGCCACTAGCTCTGCCAATTCACATCTTAACTATTTCTCAGGTCCATCTACCCGCTCCTCTACTTCGACTAAGTTGGTACAGCAGCCTCCCTACCCGCGTATCTTTCCTGTGATAGTCATTTATCGGGCTTTCTCCTCCACTTCTCCGAGGCAATGGGACACATCTCAACACATGTTCCTCTGTCTCTCCACTCTCGAAGGCAGACTCAACTCTTCAGCATTGCTCATAAGACCCTCCATGAAGTCTCCCCAACGAGACTCTCATCTCCATCTCTTGGCCTTTGCACCCTCAAACTTCACGCTGTGTAGTGACCAGTCCCTAGTTTCCAACACAGACAGTACTGTTTCACACCTCAACACCTTTGCTCAAGTACGGGATCTCTGCCTGTGATACTTTCCCAGCTGCATTTCACAATCAGCTTGAGGGTCCTCTGACCTCCTACCCTGGTCTACCTTCCTCCTTGCTGTCCGTATGGATAGCACTGTTGTATGGTGCCAGCAGCACCCATTCACGGATTTCATGCTGTATGCTCATCAAGGCCAAGAACTGTGCCAATGCATTTTTATATCCTTGGTGCCCTCAGCACGGTACTCAAATGTGTCACTTTGTTTGTTGAAGCAAACGCTGTTTATAATGTTACTATCAGCACAGACCTCTGCACAGAAACAGGCACTTAAAACTTGCTTTGATTCAATTTTCACGAATACTTGGGTTTTCTCACACCTGATGAAGAGAAACTAAAGTCTCACCATATCCATATGTGACTCCTGTTCACTGATTTGAAAAGAATCCTGAATTCTTGAAATGGGATTCAAGGCTTCGGAGATGAAAGAGGACAAGGGTAAAATTATAGAGATAATCACCTCTGTGAAGATGACACGGCGTTCCAGATCCACTGCGTGAAGCTGAGCCTGAAGGAAGTCTGCAAAGGAGTTATGTTGCTGCTTGTGGTAGTATTCTCGAGACAGGAATTGTGCAGTGAACAGGCCCAGGGAGGTAGTACCCAGCCGAACCACCGCATCTGGCGTGGCACAACCCAGCAGTACCAGCTTGGCCTCCTGAGACACCTTCTGGTAAAGTTCATCAGTCGGGAAGTTGGGACCTAGCCTCTGCGTGACCTGGAGCACCACTGAGGCACAAGCGTCAGGGTGGTAGCCAATGAAGACTTCAGAAGGGCTGTATTTGTGTGTGGCTATAAACTGTTCTGTTTTCACCTCTACAAAGTTCTCCACCCAGGTCTTGAGCTCTTCCACAATACTTTTCTGCCATTTCTCCAAAACGGTGTTGATATCCAGATAGTGTTTCTCCAGCCGGTTAATGAGGGGGATGGGAAAGTGTTTGTAGACAACATCTTTCTCTTCAATGACTATCAAGCGGAAGTCTGGGTGAACCCGACATTTGACCCGATGGGTCCCCAGACCAAGGTCCACGTACTTCTGGCCTCCGAGGTAGACGTAGTACTGATTCAGTGCATCGTAGAGGCTCTCGTAGAGGCTCTGCAGGTTGAGCAGCACCACCATCTTGCCAGTTTCCATGCAGATCTTCACTCGGTTGATGTTCCTGCAGACCTGGGTGTACTCTTGGTCCCTAGGAAAGCTGGAACCAAAAATGATCTCTGGCTGCTGGTTCTCACTGAAGAACATCTGCTGCTGCAGGACCTGCAGGGCCGCGTAGTTTCTGGTCAGCACGAGTAGGTAGCGGGATTCAGAGTCATCCAGCTCCCTGCCTGGCACTGTCTGAAGGTCGCCGTACATGTTCTGCTGGATCAGCTGCATGGTGCTGACTTCTTCCGAGCACTTTGCCTCAGGTAAATTGGCTGTAAAAATGTCCAGAGCATGGATGTCATCTTTGCCACTGAAGTTCCGAAGGATAGCCTGTGCAATATCTTGCGGGGAGGGCTCTTTGTTAGAAGCCTTTGCCTTGGCAAAGACCATCTTGATGAGGCTATAGTAGTCACGAAGGCCAAAGAATTCCTTGTCTTGCTTCTCACACACTGTTTCATAGGCTTTGGCAAAGGGTGCAAAGAACCCTTGGACTCTTTTCTGAACTAAGGGCTCTGAAGAGCAAATCCCCTTCGCGCTCTCTATGAGCTCTTTCTTGTTGGGACTGCCGCGTGACACAAAAATACCTCGGTTCATCTTGGCAGGGTCAAGGGCCCAGTTGGAAATGCCTATGAAGCCAACCTTTTTGTGGGGGGCGGGATTGTCTTCGATGCACCCGTATTCCAACAGTGGGTGCAGAGCCTTCAGGGGCATTTTAGGTGAGTCTTCGGCCAGCCCAACCTCATCCAACACCACCACGGAGACGTACTGGTATAGGTCCTTCTCCTGCTGGAAGCGGGCACACTGCTTGAACGTGCTTATGATGCCTTGCGGGGTAGAATGTGGGCTGCACTGGAATGACACCAGATGGACCTGCTTTAGGCTCCGGAAGAGGTCCGAGTGAGCCGCTGGGCCTTGCATGGCATCTGCCACGACGGTCTTAGCAAGAGATTTGGAGCTGCCGGGCTTCCCCACTAGGAAGAGGGGAATCTTCAGCTCAATGCAGATAACCATCATGAAGACATTCTCCTTCAAAGCCGCGTTCCTAGCAATGGTTTTCCTTAAGGACACACCATCTAGAAAAAGATCCTGAGTTTGAGTTATCTCCTCCAGGATCACCTTGCTATCGTTATATGGTTCTGGAAAGAACACGCAGATGTCTTTCCAATATGGTTCCTTCTGTTCTAAAGAGGCGTGATAGCACACCCCAAGGGCCAGCACCAGGGACCAGAGGACAGGATCTCTCTTAAAGTTGTTTTTGCTGACATGGGACTGTTGGAGAAAGGAATCCAGCTTTGCTAGGAGCATCTCACTGCGGTTGTAAAACCATCTGAACACTCTGACACAGCGCTCTACGTCCCTGAGGCTGACAAAGCTGCACTCATTTACTCTCGTCCTCATGAAACCCTGAGAGGTGGAAAGCACTTCTGTGATCACATGAGTCTTATCTTCATCTATCCTGATGGAGCCCACCAGCCTCTGCATGATCTGCTGGATGTAGAGCTTCTCGGCATTGTTATTCAGCTGTCCGAAGTCCCACACCAGCGGGATCAGGCTGGGCGGCAGAGCGTGCACTCGGTACACCAGCTGCCTCAGGGGGATGGAGCCAAGCCTCTCTGCCGTGTCCTCTGCCCTGACCCTGTATCCCAAACCGGCTGACTCCAAACGGCAGATCATCTCCTGCGAGTGCTTCCGGTAAGGGTTGCAGGCCGCTATGATTTGAAGGCCCGAGTCCTTGACCAGGGGCTGGCCGTCCACTGTATGATCACACAGGACTTCCTTGATACAGCTTATGGCTTCCGTTGTATTGGCCTCATCGAAGAACAAGATGGTGTCCAGTTGATGTTGTTCCTTATTGAGGAGAGCTAGTTTCTCTGCCTCCCGGACTTTGGCATAGATCATCTCCGCAGTGGTTCCACCGTGGACCTTGACCAGCTTCATGGTTTCAGCTTTGGTGCTCCCACATCGCAGGTCACTGAGGAATTTAACGAGCCTGGTTTTCCCACAGCCAGTCTCTCCCATGATGATGACGGGGATCCCACACCGGAACCGCATCTCGATGGCCAGGATCTTTAGCATATTGTCCGTTGTGATCTCATAGGTGTCATCAGGGTCTATGGGGCACTGGATGCCCAATGCCAGGCAGAGCTTTGCAAGTTTCTCTTGCCTGGGCAGCTGATCAAAGTCAACATTGAAAGGCACCCTCTGCAGCAACAACCCCTGGTACAGTTTCTGCCCCATGACGTCTTTCTTGATCACCCTTCCACTGGAGGGATGAATGGCATCAAGGCTGGCATTCCTGTTGGATTGGATGTGGAAGCCTATGAAGGTCATGGACGTGTGGTCACCATTGAAGAACACGTACGGGTGAGGCTCTGATTCCCACCTCTTCCGGAGAGAGAAAGGGGCTAGGTCTTCGTCCCTGACCCCGTCCATGATGACTGCGTGCCTCCCTGGGCTTTGGTCATTCGTGTGAAGTGTTGGTGTGGCAAAATCTCTTGCCATGAAGATCATGAAGGTGACCACAAAGTTCTTGAAACCTTGCAGTGTGTCTCCAACCACGTGTGAGTTACAGAAGGCAGAGGCCTCACAATCTCTGAGCTGATAATTCAGGAACCCGGCAAAGTTCTGTAGCTCTGACCAGGATGGATCAATCAACCCACAGTAAATCAGGAAATACTGAAGGCATTCCTCAGGGGTGCCTTCCACAAAGCCTTCCTGGTACTGAAAGTTGTCGAGGTTTTTTTTCTCGTGGAACCGTTTCAAATACTGATAAGGCCTCTGGAAAGTCTCACTACGGAACACTGTCAGATCCATCCCTGGATCATTGTAGCTCTCTTCAGGATTCAGCTCCATGTTTATCACTTCTTTGGGAGGCCGGCAGGTGACTTTTGGGAAGACGTCCAGAAAATTGAACTGGGGGGTGTGTGTGCTCTAGAAAGGGGAGACAGGAATAAAATGGTTATGACTACATTGGTTATTTCCTTTTTATTTTTTTAAGATTTATTTATTTATTTATTCATGATAGACAGAGAGAGGCAGAGACACAGGAGGAGGGAGAAGCAGGCTCCATGCCGGGAGCCCGACGTGGGACTCGATCCCGGGACTCCAGGATTGTGCCCTGGGCCAAAGGCAGGCGCCAAACCGCTGAGCCACCCAGGGATCCCCCATTGGTTATTTCCTAAAAAAAGCTTCTGAATTTTAACCCTCCATGTTACCTACACTGGATAGACCCTTTTGAGAACCCACTTTCTGTAAACTCATTCCTGTAGACTCCTTTGTGGATGGGCTGCTCTCTTTTGTACGTTGATATATCACAGGAGCTACCTGCACAACCGTTAGGTCTTTGCCACCCAACTTCCTGAAACAAAATCTCTACTAAGTACAGGTATGTGCATGCGTGTGTGTGTAAGACTCCCTTTTGTTAAGAAGTGTCTATGGCAAAAGCCTCCTTCCCATCTCAGCTGGCATTAAGAAGGACGGAGTGTGCCCAGCAGATGGATTTACTGTGCTTTGAGCACCACTGGCGTTTCACTCAAATGGCATCCACCCCAAAATGAATGCTACAAACTTGAGATACTCCTACCCAAGAAAAGTATTTTATTTTTATTCAAGACGTTATTAAAGAGTAATTGTAAAGGCTGATTCATCTATACAAACACAGTGCCCAGCGGCTTCGCTGAGGCAGAAACAGGGAGCACGGGCACAGAAACGTGAAAGGGCCCTGGGTACACACCCGTCTTGAAGGTGCCTTGGGTAGTGCTGGAGTCGTTTCCAGGATTTCAATGATGTATAAGTGGCGCGGGTTCCGAAGCCATATTTTCCCATTTATATCCATTAAGTACCGCAGGATGAGGAGCTTGAAAATGAACACCCAAAGTCCAGTCTGCACCTAGAGACAGAATCACATGGGTCTGTAAGCACTTGCACAGACAGCGACACAATCCAACCCCGAGGGTCTTGGACGGAGTGATACTGAGGCGCATGCAGAAAGAGGAAATTCTGTATATAGGGAGGGGCCAGGGTGGGACGTGGGGACTGTGTCCTCCCTGGCTCGGCCATTCAACTGACAACCTGGGGCACTCACGGAAGAGGTCACATCAAAGTGGAAGATCACAGGCATCGTCTGGTAGTAGGACTTCAGGAAAGGCAGGAGGGAGCTCAGCACTTTTTTCTCGTCCACCTGAGGGTCGATGAGTCGGATAACTTTCAGGGGCACTTCTTTGTCTCTAAGCTTCCTTTCCAGTTTGCTATGTAACCTCTCCACATATAGAGACTTTCCTGTAACATGAGAACAGGGAAATTAGGGGGCGCCGGGGGGGGGGGCTCAGTCAGTTAAGTATCCAGCTCTTGATTTCGGCTCAGGTCATGATCTCGGGGTTCTGGGATGGAGCCCCGCATCCAGCCCTGCGCTTAGCGCTGAGTCTGCTTCTCTCTCTCTCTCTCTCTCTCTGCTGCTCCCTCCTCTCTCTCTCTCAAATAAATAAACAAAATCTTAAAAATAAAATATGGAAATTAGGTGCCAGGGTTGTGGACTTGGAATAAGAGAATCCAGAAAGATTTATTATTATTTTTATTATTTTTTAAAGATTTTATTTATTTATTCATGAGAGACACAGAGAGAGGCAGAGACACAGGCAGAGGGAGAAGCAGGATCTCGGGATCATGCCCTGAGCCGAAGGCAGACGCTCAACCAGTGAGCCACCCGGGCGTCCCCAGAAACATTTAGAACAGGTCACTTCTCCGTGCAAAATTCAGAACTGACGCAATATAACATCATGGTTAAAAAATGTACTCTTGGGATCCCTGGGTGGCGCAGCGGTTTGGCGCCTGCCTTTGGCCCAGGGCGCGATCCTGGAGACCCGGGATCGAATCCCACATCGGGCTCCCGGTGCATGGAGCCTGCTTCTCCCTCTGCCTGTGTCTCTGCCTCTCTCTCTCTCACTGTGTGCATATTTATTAAATAAATAAATTTAAAAAAAAAAATAAAAAAATAAAAAATGTACTCTTGAACCCTCAACTGTCCTTGCTGGGACGGATGGTGGGATCTGAATGGGAGGGCAGTGGCCGCGCCACCCACGTCTGGGGGAGGAGAGCAGGTGCAGGTGCAGCTTTTCCGTACAGAGAGAGTAGTGCTGTTAACGCGAGAAAGTGAACAGAAGGGAAGTCAAGGGACATTTGTTTCTTCCTAAGACAAAGCAGTCACACCTCTCTCGGCTCTCAAGACCCGTATCAACCTGAAAGTGGCTAAAAGAGTTTAAGAGAGAAGGAGCTTTGGAGAAGCTTGTTGAGAGGAGGGTGGCTTGGCTCCCTGGAGTCGCCAGAGCATGAAACCCAGGAAGAAAGGGCGTCCCGTTCCAGCACAGGCCCCAATTTACAGCTTTGCAGGATCAAAACCTCCCTGAGACTCAGTTCCCCCTCCTACAGAAAGCTCCGTCTGAGTTGCCCCTGCTGGATGGGGAAGGGCTATCAGAGGGTCCCTGGGTCCCGGGGGGCCCACCCACCCCGGAGCTGTCATTACCAACGCCAGCTCTCTTGGAGGTCACGACCCCCACGCACATCCGGTCCCGGAACACATCGGCGGCCGACGGCATGTTCTCGGGCACCTGGAAATGCTTAGCCAGGTAGGCCTGGATGTCTTGGAGGGGTGCCTGGGGGGTGATAAGGACTTTGTGCTGGCTGAAGGCCGAGGGCAGGTGGCAGTGTTCCCGCTGGGAGTCGCAGATCATCACCAGCTGGAAGTCACCCTGATGCGACTGCAAGCACAGGTTCAGGAAGAGCGTCTCCGCCTGGCAGGCCACCTCGTAGCTCAGCAGGTCCGCATACAGCAGGCTGTAGATCCCGCGCCCCCTGGAGCCTGGGGTCAGGCAGCGGCGCAGGAGCAGCGCCACCTCCTCAAATGTGGTTCCCGGGGTGCAGAGCAGCATCTCGTCGAAGGTGGGCAGGGGCTCGTTCTCCATGTGCCTGTAGATGGCCAGGGCCGCCGGCAGCACCTCCGAGTGGCCACAGACGATGAGGTTGGGCTGGCCGACGTGCAGGCCTTTGGGGAGGTCCCGCTCCACCGGGTGTCTGTTCATGCGGGCCAGGGAGGCCAGATAGAGGCCGAGGGCCTCCAGGTCCAGGCAGTGGGGCAGGAAGGCACTCATGCACACCATCGACTGCTCCAGGATGGCCCGCAGCTTGTCCACCAGGCTGAACTCATGCGGGAGCGCCTGCCTCAATCCCTCGGCCGCTGTCCTCTCGTGGTGCCTGGCAGCCTTGCCACTGGACCCCCGGAGGGCCTCTTTGACGTCCCTCAGGGTGCAGTTGCCTTTGATGAAGGACAGCATGGTGAGGGCGGCAGTGCTGGGCTTCTGTTCCTTGAGCTGTGTGCTCAGGTACACAAGCTGCTCGGCGGTGTAGTAGTTGAGATAAAAGTGCTTGGCCCGCTTCTCTGCCACGAAGCTTATCCAGTGGTCCAGGAAGTCCTCCATCTGCCTGCTGACGGCCTCCAACAGCTCGACCACCGGCCCAGTGCCCTTGAGCTGGTTTATGAGCGTCAAGCAGAAGTCCATCCGAAGGGAGACGCCGTGCCGGGGGGAGCAGTACACCTCAGCTTTCCAGGCCCTGAACAGCATGTTTCCGGCACAGTAAAGGTTTATGAAGGACTGGACGAGCCTCTGCACATTGGAGAACACCTGTAGGAAATGGAACCAGGTGGGAGATATCACAGGGCCACGTCAGAGGGGACACAACCATCTAGAATGACACGAACTGATCTCTAATTTGAAGAACTTGGGTTCACGTATTTCCACTGATTCCCTGTGTGGCCTCGAGGGCCCCGGGGTAATCCCAGACACCTTATTTCCCCATTTACATAATCAGCTTCCAGGAGGGACTCTCTGATAAGGGTAAAGGCTGTCATCATAAGGTACAAACGCCCTTGAAAGACAAGAACACAGCACAACGTCTGGAGTCTCTTACGTACGATGGTATTCCTTTATCAACATGGTCACTTTTGATTCCGATGAAGAATGACTGTCTACATCTTCTAGTCTTTGTGGGTTCTCACTGACTTACAGGGTAAGTGAAGCAAGAGAAGTCCCTTCCTGAGGGCTGAGGACAATTCTGTCTGTGCACCTTAACAAAGGACCACCGACCACAGGGCTTGTCGGAGCTCGGTCATCTCTTGGGGTCAAGAATGGGGGTACTGCATTCTGCGGACCTGCTAGCTCTTCGTTCCATGCACTTAAAGCAGAGCGCTTCCTATCAATTAACCCAAACTCAAGTCCTTCTGACTTCCTCCAGCCACTGGGCTGCGAGAGTCCTCGGCCCAAACACAAGCTCGAGACCCTTGCTCCGCCCCGACGAGTCCTCACCTTGGAGAACACCTCTACTTGGACATTGCCGTGATCCTTCTTGCCAGACATCAGCATTAATTTGTTCAGAAGCTCCTTGAGCTGTTCCAAAGAGTAGACTCGCACCTCCTCATGGTCTCCGTGGCTTTCAGGCAGGAGCAACTGCAGAACCGTGTCTGGGGAGATCTGTGGAGCCGCACATGCTTAGAGGGCATTTCTCTAGAGGCAGGGCCCCCCCCCCCCGCCCCATTTCCAGCAGCCTGCACAACCACTGCCAGCTGTGCCAGGAGGCAGGGCGGCTCACCTTTTGGCCATCTGTGGGGGCCCCAATCATATAGATGCCTTTGGTGTTGATGGCTGTCGCCAGTGACAGGGAAGAGAGTTCTACTGACCCGTGGCTTTCCCTCACGGTTTTCAGCCACTCCAAGTTCCTGGCGGAGTCACGCTGTTGGGACGGGAGGGGAACAGGCCAAAGTGTGAGCAACCTTCCTTCTCTTCTTCCTGTGGTGCCTCCTCTCTGGTCCCCATGGGGTGAGCCCCTCCTCCCCAGCTGCCCCTCGCAGTCCCTGTCCCACAGTGTTGCTCTTATGTGACGGGCTGTGGGTCCGTGTTCCCCACCAGTGGCCACTGGCCTGGCTGACACCTGGGGGCACGTGGACAGGACGGTGGGAGAGCTTCGTTCTGCTGGGCCCCCAGGCCAGGGGGATGCTGGGTAGAGCTGGGCAATGCAGCCTCACGTTCTAAGTGCGCTTCTGGGGACCCCACGTCCAACCAGAAGCACTCGGGAGAAACTACAGCAAAGGCCTTCTGTGCAGACCTAAGCTCCAGCAGCAGAAATGGAGACGCCTCTGTCTGGTCCTTCCATCAACTCTCCTTCCCTCCCTCACCCCTGGATGGCTCTGGCCAGACATCGCCTCTGCATGCTAGCCACGTGACGCAGTACAGGTCTGCGCCGACCCTGGTGCACAGTTTACTTAAACTAGCATGTTCATTCATTTTTCTGATAAAAAATTAATTTATAGGGGTGGCTGGCTGGCTCATTCAGTGGAGTGTGTGTGACTCTGGATCTCAGGGGCCTCAATTCAAAAGCCCCATGTTGGGTGTAGAGATTGTTTTAAGACATTATACTAATTGTAGGAAATACGGAAGGTACAGAGACATACACAGAATGAAATAACAGTTATCACCATTCAGCACAGAACACTGGTCCTGCGTCAGTCTTCTTTCCATGTGCATTTTGCACGATGGAAGTTGCTCTCATTTACATGAAATTCTCAATCCTCTTTCTAATGTCACAAGGGAGAGGAAGCATCTACACATATGAAGGGAAACTGGTGGATTTTTTTTTTAAGACTTTTTAAAAATTTTATTCATGAGAGACACAGAGAGAGAGAGAGAAAGACAGGCAGAGGGAGAAGCAGGCTCCATGCTGGGAGCCTGACGTGGGACTCCATCCCGGGTCTCCAGGATCATGCCCTGGGCCAAAGGCAGGCGCTAAACCACTGAGCCACCCAGGGATCCCCCGGAAAACAGGTTTTAAACCTCATTTGAACACCTGCTGTACAGGTGGGGTAACCTGCAGTCCTGCCCCTCGTGGTGCCCAGCGACCCCATACACAGCCTTGTCTGCTCGGGTGACGCCAGAAATAAGACATACCAGTTTATGGGGCAGGTGCGGATCTTTCTCCAGAGCCTTCCACATTTCTTTGAGGTGCATCATGAACTCATTGAATCCTGCACTCGTGTCCAGCTTATACAGCAGCGACGCGGAGCCCTGCACGGCATCGTGGAAGCAGGCCACCCGGTCCACGTCGATGTCGTTCTCCCCCGCCGAGATAGAGGCCAGGTCCACAAACACCTTCAGCTCGTTGATGCCTTGGGGGCAAAGACACGCAGGTGAGCCCCGGGCTGCTCCGGCACGACCCCCTGCTCCCCGTCAGACCTCCAACCACATTTAGCGAGGCTAGAAATGGACGGGGTGGGTTTTTAGGGTCTGATCCACTTTCAGCTTTTAGTATGAATCTAGGGCTGCTTTTTCTTCTGCTGTCGATGTTGACACCAGCGGCGGATGCCTGGCCTTATGAAGCAACAGGGACATCCAGACACGGCAGGAGGCCTCCGTGCACTTGTTTTATGTAATCCACGCAACGTCACCATTTAATACCAAAAGAAACCGGCTCAGCTGGTAAGTACTATGTTGACAGTGAACTATAAAGAAATGGAGATAATTCTCCTTGGGCTGCTTACTAGTCCAAGGATATATGTCAAAGTGGGCATTTGGGAGCACCAAGGCTCCAGATGAGAGCCGCCCCCTCTGCCCTGCCCCGCACACCAATGCTGCCACCGCCACTGCCCCCTTTCCTGCTTCGTCCACCTTACCCCTCCTGCTCCCCTCCATGCAACCCCTCTGACAGAGGCGCCTAGGCCACAGGGCAGAAAAGCCTTCCAAGCTCTTGCCCTCCCCCCCAAAAAAGAAATGCACATAACACTAACGAAGCTGATGTAATCAGAACTCTTCTGTGCACAAGAGCTTATACGTTTTCCAGTTAGAATCAACCAGAGGAAAAAGCTGAAGGGGGCAAGATTTGTAAGAATGTGATCCCCAACTGTATCCAGCAAGCCTCCAGAGTTGGGGAAGAAAAGTAACCAAGGAAATCGGTTTTATGCCAGAACATAAGACATACTACGGCCTGCATCATGCACGTTCTGCTGACAGTCGATGAGGCACACACTGAACACCCACGTACGGGATGCAGACATGCCTGATCATCACACAGCGCGTGACCTGTCTGCAAGTGTAGGAACCCCTCCACCCACCCCGTGAGCCATCTGCGCACCCTCTCCAGACCCCCAGCAGCCTCAAAGACCGGCTGTACCTCCAAGAGCCTCCCGGACCCAGCTAATGAACTCCTTCCTCAGGGCCAGCTCCTTCAGACACTGGGACCGCGTCTC
Organism: Canis lupus familiaris; assembly: GCF_011100685.1. Lineage (NCBI taxonomy): Eukaryota > Metazoa > Chordata > Mammalia > Carnivora > Canidae > Canis > Canis lupus. Next base: position 2,330,337 of record NC_049230.1, read on the forward strand.
ACTGATGTCCTCCAGCAGCTTTTTGGCATTGATAAGCTCCCTGCTGATCCGCTCCAGCTTCTCGTGGCGGTACTTGTCAAAGTTGTCAGTCTGCAAGACAGAGCTCTACTGTGGGCTGGACCCAGTTACCCGGAACCCCGGGGTGGGAGCAAAGGCACTGACCAACCCAAAGGCCCCGTCCATGCCCCTCCTGGACTTGCAGCAGCTAAAGGCAGGTGCATGAAGCTCCTGTCCAGGAGCTGGGATGCTAGAGGCCCCCACTGCCATCTCCCCATCGATCCACGGTAACTACTCTGCCTCGGTACCTGGCATTCCGAGAAGCGACTTAGGTAAGAACTTTGCCAGGTGCATATTGTTACTTTTCCTATTTTTCCTACTTTTCCTATTGTTATTTTCCTATTTTGCCAGGTGCATATTATTACTTTTCCTATTTTGCCAGGTGCATATTGTTACTTTTCCTATTTTGTTACTTTTCCTATTTCCTACTTTTCCTCTGCGCCTTTTGAAACAAAGGCCCAGAGTGGTGACCTACTTGAGAACACGCTGCTGGGATGCAACCTTATGTGTCTGCAATTCCAAATTTCGTGCTACCTTTGCATCGTCTTCGTAAGTGATTATATTGTGTTGTAACAGAGGTCACGGGACGCCTTGCAAAGGCTCGCCTGAAGGAACCAAAGCAAAGGACTCGCCCCTCCACTGTAGCCGAGACGGCTTACGGTGGGCCGCTCCTCGCCAGCACCAGCCGATGTGAACAGAGGGGCCTCTCCCGCCTGTCTCTAACCTGCTGAGACCGGATTACTCTTTCCAAATCCCTGGCTACTGAAAGAGGGTCACTGTCCGTTCCCAAATTCTCAACCCTCGTGCCAACCTGAGAAAACGCTCACTTGCCAGGAGCACTCACGCTACTGATAAACAGGTAAAAATGAAGACCTTGGCACGGTCAGACCGTCAGGTGAGACACAAATGACAACTCTTGGGGAAGGCTGTGAACCTATCCTATCTGGCTCCCAGAATCTGGAGAGCCTATGGGAACCCCCACCTCCACCCCGAGGGTCCCTGGCAAATAACTTACAAAGTGTAACAAAGTGTGCAGAATACTGAAGTTGCCAATCAGGCCCAAATTCTCCTTGACCTCCAAGATGACCTTGGCTGAGCTGACAGCCTGGTCCAGGTGATGATACTCCTGGATCTGCGCAACGCGATCCTCGATCCAGTCCTGCTGGTCGCTGGGGTCCAGGGCACACATGGTCCGGAGGTCGGAAGTGAGGTTGCTGTATTTATTCACAAAGTCCTTGAAGACAGTGTTGACCTCCTGAAAGGTGATCTTGCCTGACCTCAGATCCTCATACAGTTTCATAAACTTCTTGAAACAAGGGACATACAGGTATGTATACACCTCCTCAAGCTGAAGAATCTGTTGTTCCAGCTCCTCCTCGGGTTTTCTCAGCCCCTCCGTGGTGTTTTCCCAGAAGACCTGGAAGATGTGGCTGTCCTTCAGCTGGTCCACCTTCTCGGCCATCTCTTGGATGTGGGGACTCAGGTTGTAATGCACTGTCCTCTTCACGTCCGGGGAGCTGGATGACAGCCTCACTGTCACAACGTCACACAGTCTTTTACTGCCCAGATCTTCCAAGTTTTTCTCCACCATCTTTTCCAGATCCACTTTGAAACCACAAAGGAAATCAGAAGTCAAACCTCTGCTTGAGACACCATTTCACTTTACTTTCCCCGTATGTACTGTCCTTGCTGCTCATCAGAAAACTCATATAAGCACGCTTGCTGGCCATTTCCCTCACTAAGAACCCATCTGTCTCCCTGCCCCGAGCTGGTTCATGAACTCTCACAACAAAGCAAGCACAGTCGCTTCTGGGTGCAGATGGCAGTGTGGACACTGCCTGCCTCACTCCCTCCCCACATCCCGCGCTCCAGTGCTAGCACAGACTTGGTCTTGGAAAAGTCATAAACCGGCCGGGCTAGGAGGAGCAGAAAAGATGTTCACAGCTAGAGCAGGGGGCAGTAAAAACCCAGATGTGCAGCGGTGGCCAAGGCCGAGCTGGGCCCCAGGGTGTGGACCCCAGCCCACAGTGGGGAGGTGGGAAGCAGGAAGGCTCTGGGTTCCCTGATGGCATATGCAGCGGTTGCTCGGCCGCTGGAGGTGGGACCTGCTGAGGAAGTGGGGAGGGTCTGGCTGGAAAGGCTGGAGAAGAGGTCAGACTTTCATGCCCACCCCATTCTAGGTAGCAGGCCGGCCACCCATTCCACTCCGGCCAGTGACAGCTGCTAGCGTGGGGACCGCAGGGCTGGCCAGCCCTTGGGAGAGGACCTCACGTGTCCACCGCAGGCCCCACTGCACCACCCTTAGGGTCTTCCCTAGGGTTGCCGGCCCCTCTCTTCATCCAAACAGAAAAAGGATGCCCAGACACACATGGATAATCTTTACTGTGAAAGGCAGACATGGCAACATAAAGATAGAGGAAAGAGGAAACTCTGGGAACAAAAGACAAGGAAAACCTCTAGGGGCACCTGGGGGGTGCTGTCAGTCGGTTGAGCATCCCGCTCTGGGTTTCAGCTCAAGTTGTGATCTCAGGGTCGTGCCATTGAGCCCTGTGTCAGGCTCCCTGCTCAGCGGGGAGTCCGCTGGAGATTCCCTCTCCCTCTGCTCCTCCCCCTGCACGCTTGCTCTCTCTCAAATAAATAAATCTTAAAAAAAAAAAAAAAGGAACACCTCTAAACCAAAAATGCAAATACTCTCAGAAAAGACAACTGCAGCTGTGAGCAAGAACAGGATAACATAAAAAAGGTCATTCAGAGAACAAGAGAAGTTCCTCTTCTAAACCAGACCCAAGTGTGAAGTGAAACGAAAAACAGTGGAAAGGCTGAAGGTCATGTTGCAGAAATTTCTCCAACAGCAGAGCGAAAACCAAAGAGACGGGCAGCAGAAGAGGAAGTTTAGGAAAGTTCCAGCGACTGCACCCCAGGAGGCCCAGCACCCAACGGCGCACGGTCCCATGTGAGAAAGGCGAACCACTCAACTAATTCTCAAGAATTGCCCAGGACTCAAGGACGTGGATTCCTGGACTAGAAGGACCCTCCCCATCATGCCCAATATGGTGGATGGAAAGGACTCCCACCGAGGATACATCCCCTGAAGCTTCAGAAGCAGGAGACCCGAAAGATCTGAGAGCTTCCAGAGAGGGAACGCATGCCACACACACAGGCCGGTGGTGAGAATCGCATCTGGATCCTCAGCAGTGCAGGGGCGATGCAGCAATGCACTCGAGAAGCTGCAGGATTTCTGCTGTAATTCCGCCCCTGGCCTGGCGGTCACCCTGGTCGAGGGCAGACATCCTTAGGGGTGCAAAGGTTCAAGATCTGTTCCCTCTCTCGGGGGGAGGGGAGGGACGGAGAACTCATTGCACTAAAACGCAGGAGTGAGAGAGCCGGGCCGGGGGGCAGGGTCCGAGAAATAGATCTAGTCCGGGAGAAATGTGAAGGAAACCCCTAGGATGGCGAAGGAAGGTTCTAGAACCACAGCCTTCCAGTCGAGGGAGGATCCTTCTGGAAGATCTAACTGATTGTTTGGCAAGGAAATCCAGACAGTCCATAAAGAGCCAGGGGGTTGCACTGAGAGCAGAGCGTTTGAGAAGGCGAGAATTTAAACTCCAGAGACACCCCAGCTGGCGCGAGAAACAGAAGAAGAATATGGTTGTGGATGGTGCATGTACGCAGCCGGGATCACGGATCCCTGAACGTCGATCTGCTGGAGACGTTCCTGGCAGGAGCAGGCGTGGGGGCGGCTGAGGGGCCCGTGTGCGCAGGGGACGCAGAGAGCCCAGCCCTCGTGTCCCACGGGGGCGGATGCCCCAGCCCGAGCGGGGAAGGGGTGTCGGAGCGCCATGGGGGGTGGGGGGCGTCAGGAGAAACAGCAAAGGGGACTCTGCTGCCCCGAGGCTGCCGTGTGGCGTGAGGCCCCGGGGCCCCTCGGTGTCGTTCGTGTTAACTCTGAGGATCACCTTGGACCAGCTGTTTCACCTTCTCGCACATGCTCAGGAGACTGCTCACACATTTCTTCTCCCTCTTCAGAGAGCTCAGCTCATCCTTTCTCCAGACCAGCACTTCCCCCACGTTGTGTTCATTCTCCAGGGATGAAAGACTCTTTCTGTCTGGAAGGAAAGAGTAACCCAGTGGAAGTGGGAGCGGGGCCTTCCCAAGGGTGGCCACCATCCCCTTCACGGCCCTTTGGAGCTGCTCACGGCCACGGGGAGGGACACGGTGACACTTCCTGGGTCACCCTTTGACCACTTTCTCACCGGTTTCCGTGGGATTAGAAACCATCCCGTCTCCACTTAACTGACGGGAAGAGCCGCTCACCGTGAAGATGACAGAGGTCACCCCCCCCAAGAAGTCCCCGGGCCAGCGCAGTCATCGCAGGCGGACCTGCGGCTGGAGCCCGCTCGGAAACGTACTCGACTCCCAGATGCCCAGGAACTGATCCGTGTGCTTCTCGATGAGCTCCAGGTGTCTGACCAAAATGGTGCCGTGCAGGAGGTCCTCGCCGACTTTCATGAACACAGAGCTGCCGGTAGCCAACAGCTCCTTGCTGTCCTCGGTGATGTTGGCTAATATCTTCTGGTTGGTTCCTGATCAGATGGAGAACAGAGTGAGAACAGCGGGGGCCCGCCCCTCGCCCCGACTCTGGAAAGCACGGAGGTCCCCAACAGCCTCCCCGTTGGGCCCCCACTTCCACACAGGCCAACTCAAGGTCACCGGGCGTCTCTGGACATGCTTCGCCCTTCACTAGGTTCTACGTGTGCCTGGCAGGCTTCCCAGATGACCTTGTTCATGAAGACGACTCCTCCCAGGGCAGAAATCAGCCAAGAGAGCCACGTTGCTTAGGGTTTTAAAACCTGCGCCCCACTCAGCAGGCTGGATATTATTTTTCTTTTAAAGATTTATTTATTTGTTTATTCATGAGAGCCACACAGAGAGAGGCAGAGACACAGGCAGAGGGAGAAGCAGGCTCCTGGCAGGGAACTCGATGCGGGCAGGATTCAGTCCCAGGACCCCGGGGTCATGACCTGGGCCAGAGGCAGAGGCTCAACCGCCGCACCACGCAGGCGCCCCAAGATGTGGAAGAGACTTAAATGCACATCTCTAAGTGAAACAAACCCATCTGAAGAGGCCACAGACTGGACGACTCCCACCATACGACATTCTGCAAAAGGCAGAGCTTCAGGGAGGTGGGGGGACGGACGAACAGGACAGTGCAGGACATTCTGTAGCATATCACAAAGGTGGACACACGTCATACGTTTGTCCAGACTCACGGAGCGTGGAACCCTAATGCAAGAGGGAACCCTAACGCAAACTGTGGAGTTCAGTTAATAATCATGTACCCATATTGGCTCATCGGTTGTCACCAATGTCCCCCAACACAGCAAGACATGAAGAGCAGGAGAAACTATGTGTGGCGGGGGGCAGGCAGGTAAAAATACGGGAACTCTGTACACTCTGCTCAATTTTCCTGTAAATCTGAAATTGCCCTAGAAGTGTCTATTAATTAAAAAAAAAAAACACAGGGGCGCCTGGGTGGCTCAGCGGTCGAGTTTCTGCTCAAAGGTGTGACCCCAGGGTCCTGGGATCGAGTCCTTCATTGGGCACCCCGCAGGAAGCCTGCTTCTCCCTCTGCCTGTGTCTCTGCCTCTCTCTCTGTGTCTGTGATGAATAAATAGATAAAATCTTTTTTAAAACATTAAAATTTAAAGATTAAAAAAAAAACCCCACAAACGTAACCTTTTCAAGCAGGTAGCTTTCAATAATGTACATAAAAATCCCACATCCACGATCTTATTTTGTCGCCACCACAACACTTGCACGCAACAAGCTCAGCTTTTGTCCCCATCATCCGATGGAACAGAGACCGCAAATCATCTCACTGGGATTTTTCATTCTGAATCCAGTGCTTTTCCACTACATCTGAATCTGACGACTTACACACACACTTGAATATAATGTTTTTGGGGCGATATCTATCTCCCCCACCGAAACACTCAGGCACGGAGGGTGGGGGCGGAAGAAACAGACGGTACTTGGTCTTCTGTTCAAAGGTCAACATTGGATCGGACGTTGACGCTGACCTCAGAATAACAGAGCCGTTTCTACAGCCAGACAGGCTTGGGTTTGAATTTTAGTCCTTAACATGCATCCCCGAGACCTTGGGTAAGTCACACAGCACAGCCCCATCTGGAGGACGGGGATCTTTCAGGGCCATCTCAGGGTGGCCACAGTGGCTGGGGCATGGCTGGCATTCAGGGGATGGTGGCTTTCGGGGCTGGCTCTCATTCACCAGACGGCACATCCTGAGTCCCCTGGGTTCCTCCCTCGGGTCTGCTTCCTTTGTCGAACACCAACCTGTCCTATCAGGTGGAACAGTCTGCCACCCACCCCCCCGGGGGTCGGGCAAGCGGGCGGAGCCGGCGTTCCCAGCACCCCCACGGACGTACTGCACAATTTGAAGAGATGCTTGATGTCCGGACATGTGAGCAGGTGCTTCAAGACCTCATCCAGGTAGCGTGGGGCGTCCTCGTTCCTCGGCCAGGACTTTGTGATCACAGCCGACACAAGGGTGCCGAAATTCTGCAGGTTGTGGTAAGAGATCCTCTCTAGAATACTGGTCTGATTCTGTAAGACAAGGGACAGAGACAGAGAGAAATGCAGGAAGGGTTTTTTTTTTAAATTGGTTTGCTTCTGAATAATGGAAGTAAATCACTCATCCAATAGCACCCCAGGGATCCTCTGTGGCTCATTCTACAGAGCCTCAAGGAACCTGAGGACTAAATACCTCGTTTTCCCCAAGATCTTCCTGTTTCCTCACGTGACCAACAGCAGAGACGTGGAGATAGGCGGGCACACATATGCACACACGCAGAAAGAGGCGTGCACAGGCCATGCGGACACGCGCACACTCCATGCCCCCTCTCCTTCTGGCTCGCCGTCACTTCCCATGTTTTTTCCCTGGACTTACCATAAAAAGCACCAAACGTAATGTGCGTAAAACAATTTATATGCATAGACTCTGTCGTAAACCCTAATTCTGACCTGTGATAGGCTTTTTGAAAGCCTGCCTACACACAGCACATGTATTTTAACTCTCCTTTCTGGGTCCCCCGGCCAAGTGACAAAGTGTCCTCCCCTTCTTTGGGTTCAAAGCTTTTACAGAAATTTTCAGGAATTTGTTAGAAAAAATAATAATAATAAATAAAAATAAAATAGAATAAAAATAAAAGGTAGGGTTAGTTTATAAGAGATACTTTTTGATACCGAGAAAGAAAAAAAAACAAAGTTTTATCCAGCAACATATAAAAAGGATTATACTAAGACCAACTGGGATTTTTCCCAGGGAGGCAAGGTTGGTTTAAGATGAGAAATTTGTTACTGTGATACATCGTATCCAGGGAAGAGAGGAAAAAAAAGAAAAAAAGAAAAAGACAACATAGGATCGTCTCCGGAGATGCAGAAAACTTTCAGACAACATCCGATGCCATCTCATGATAAAAACTCTCAACAAAGCACAAATAAAAGGAACATGCTCCACCTGAGGAAAGGCTTCCGTGAGAAGCCCACAGCTGCTGCCACCCTCACCGCCGACGGACCAAGGGCATCACCCCCCTGAGATGAGGAGCAAGGCGAGGATGTCTGCCCCGGAGGCTCTTGTCACACCCTCTCGAGAACAAGACACAGAGGCATCCGGATTGGAAAAGTAGTAAGACTATTTCTACCTGCCTATAACGTCATTTCATGTATTAAAAACTCCTAATAACAAAATAGAACAATTATAATAATATATTGTAATAAAAGGTAAATGAATGTGGAAGAAAAAAATACCCCACAAAACTCTAAAGCACACACGCGGTCCCAGGAGGTGTCCCTAAGAGGCAGCCTGGGGCAGAAGGCCTTCCCACCCGGCAGAGAAAACCCTAAGTGATTTCCCAGAACCTTTTCAACTTCACACGTTTCTCTTCTGTTCGGTCAGCCTGTGGAGTGTTCTGCCGACACCCGCCCAGCAAACGCCCAGACGCGGAACCACAGGCCCGCTGGACCTGCGCACTGGTGACCCCAGCCAAGGTCACCCGGATTTTGGATTTGTGGCGCGTTACCTGTAGCAGCGGGAAGCTGAGCAGCATCTCGGGGAGGCGGTCAAGGGCAACGAATTTCAGAACCCTTCCTCCAGGGCCGGGAGGGGGACACCCGGTGCCCACCCCAGCGCTGCCAACGGGGCTCAGGACCAGCGGGCACATGCCCCCCCCAGGTCCCAATGTCTGAAGACCCCCACTGCGAACCCCGTGTCTCCCGGGTGGGAGGGGTCACTCACCTGGCTGGCTGCGCTCACTGCTTCAACGACACACTTCTCGAAGCATTTTGACACACTATCTTCCTGCCCCCTGGCATCCCACTGGGGGCCACAGAAGATACAAATCTGGTCGAAAGGCTTCTCCTGCAAGAGCAGAGAGCGCATTGGCAACTGCACCCCAACACTCCGGGCGATGAGGACACCCGCCTTATTTCCACCTTCCCCACATGGCGGCGGGTCCCCGGGATTCCACTTCCCACCCCGCACTGACCGTGTCCCCCAGCCCCTCCCCACTTGTGCCCATCACACAGACGAGGCCCCAATTCAGAGCCTCCCTTCCAGCTCTGCAGGATAAGCAGCTGGCCCCGCCGCTTGCAAAAACAGGTAAACTTTGAAAAATAAGTGATTTTCCCTTGTTCCTACTTTCCTACAAAGCATTACTTAACAGTTACACATTAACGTCTCATATCCTATAAAAACAAACCCTAATTTTCCTACGGTCATAAGCTTTAATTAAAAACTAACATTTTGGGCAGCCCGGGTGGCTCAGCGGTTTAGTGCTGGCTTCGGCCCGGTGTGTGATCCTGGAGCCCCAGGATCGAGTCCCACGTTGGCCTCCCTGCATGGAGCCTGCTTCTCCCTCTGCCTGTGTCTCTGCCTCTCTCTCTCCCTCTGTGTCTCTCATGAATAAATAAATAAAATCTTGGGATCCCTGGGTGGCGCAGCGGTTTGGTGCCTGCCTTTGGCCCAGGGCGCGATCCTGGAGACCCGGGATCGAATCCCACATCGGGCTCCCGGTGCATGGAGCCTGCTTCTCCCTCTGCCTATGTCTCTGCCTCTCTCTCTTTCTCTCTCTGTGACTATCATAAATAAATAAAAATTTAAAATAAATAAATAAATAAATAAATAAATAAATAAAATCTTAAAAAAAAAAAAACCAAAAACGAACATTTTTGTTCCCCCATGTGTCGCTGGGTTTAGTGAGGCTTGTGTCATCAACAGGCCACTTGGAGCTACTGCAGATGAGGGCGCTTCACCCCCTCACCCCATGCCTAGGGTTCACCTGGTGGCAAGGCCCCGTTCCCTTCTTCTTTGCTGGAATGCCATCTTTGGTCAAACCAGTAAGGCTAGATCAAAAATGCAAGGTCACATCGACCGCACGCCCTGTGCACACTAGCACTGTCCATCCAAACGCACCGTTCCTATCTAGGTGGTTACAAACAGTCTGGCTTCATCAAAGCACTCCCCAAAAGGAACACCCCGATTTCTGGTACCTGTTTGATTCTCCCTTCCAAGTCCTCCAGCAAGGACTCCTTCCAGCCATACTCCACGGGGAAGTTTATCTTCATCAGCTGCCTCCAGACCTGCAAAGCCCACATGTCAGTGACAGCCACAGCAACAACTAAGTGCCACAGTGAATTCTATTTAAAAAAAAAAAAAAAAGAAAGAAGGAAAGACTGTAACAGTAGTTCCAGGAGGGATGGGTACCTGGGTTCTGACCTCATCTTTGTCCCTGGTGAGCTGTGTCAGTGGCAAGTCAGAGCCACCCACCCCAGCCTTCAAAAAGGAAGGGCCCCGACAGGACCAGGCAGCCAGGATGGCCCTTCCACCATGTAGCTGGTTTTTATTCTGAAAACATGTCTCCCCCTTGCTTTATCTCCAAAACCTTTGAACGTACCCATAAAGTTGCAAGAACGGCCCAATGACACCCATGATCCTTCGAGTGGACTCCCCCGTTGTTGAGGCTCAACGGCTGCACTATCTCTTTCCTGCTCTCTCTATAAGAAGCGCTTTCTCTGCAGAACCCCCGCAAGAGAAGTTGCAGGTACCCCACCACATGGCCCCAAAACACTTGGGGCAGGCATCTGGAACACCGCAGCCGTTCTGCTGCATGATCCCGGTGCACGCAGAAAGAAAATAGCAGCGGAGGTAAAGCACCCCCCCAGCCTACAGCACACACCCTTCCCAACCCTCCGGCCTGAGCAGCTCATCCGCTCCCACCCAGGTGACCCCTGGGGGCCAGACCCCACAGCCGCCCCGGGCCTACTCATCCAGCTTCCTTCTGGAAACTTCCCAGCCTTTCTGAGGACTGTTTTTCTCTTCTTTGACTTCAGATGCCTTGTGCTCGGTCTCCCCTTCAAGTACCTCTCGCCTCCACAGTTTCCTGACCTTTTCAGCCATCCCTACCGGCCACTCTCCTTGCTGACACAGCCCGGAGGCGCCTCACCACAGGGCCTGCATGCCCACCCTTCCTATGGGGCCTGTCACGGGGAGGGGGCCTGTGGGCAGCGTGACCAGCACCGCATCTCCAATCCTGCAGGTGGACCATGGGCCCCGGGCCAGCACGTCGCATCCCTGCTCAGACCCCTCTGGGCAGCATCTCAGCCCAGCAGAGCTTTACCTTGATTTCATCTGTGTATCTGAAGGTGAGAACTGCCCTGGCACCAATGATATTGAAGATACGCTCCCGAAAAACGCTCTGCAGCCAAGCTCTGGTGTTGATGATGGTCCCCTGGAACACCGCATGCACAGAATTCCTCCTGGCTTCCTTTCCCAGGCCCTCGGCCGAATCCTGCTGTGGCAGGAGAGGGGTGTGTGTGTTAAGGTCCCCAAGCCGCGACTCAGGCCATTCTGGAGACACTGTTCTCCCTTCCAGATTCTTGGCAGGAGCCCAAGAAGTAGCAACCTCTGAGTCACACGAATGCGTTCAGGACCCGGGCCTCGCCTGCATCTCAAGGTGCCTGATTTCCCTGGACTCTGTGGGTTCGCTCTGAGAGCAGGCAGGTCGGGCAAAGTGGGGCCAAGGTTGGGGGAGGATAAGCACTCCACCCCTGTGAACTGCCCTAGCACAGGGACAGCAGGGGGGAGGGGGCACCCTGCCTTACCAGTGAGCAGATCACGCCCGCCACGTAGAGCACGCCAGCCCACCTTCTCCAAATGGCTGGGAAAGGAGGCCCAACAGCAGAGCCTCCAGCAGCTCAGAGAAGCCCCACCAGTGCGCCATGCAAACCCCTGCTCCTTGGCTGCGGGGACGGCCCACCGTGGGCCAGAGGTAAACCCAAGGCCCATGCTTTCTTCCATGAGGCTTCCTCTACTCCCTTTTCCCGTCTGAAAAATCCGTTTTCTCTGGGGTCACGGAGAGGGTCCTCCCAGTTCTGCTAGCGTGCGTCCTTCTTCAACAGAGGCCGGCAAGTCAGGCGTGCGTCAGGACCCACAGGTGGCTCTGCAGCCACTCCTCCTTCCAGGGACGCTCCCTGAGGACCACCCTGTGCCCTTCATCCTGCCTGGTGGCCAAGGAGATACCCTTCCTGCCGTGGGAGCTGATGCTTCAAGGGGGCGGGCCACAGTCCACAGACAGGCAAGCAGCTAGTCCTTAACCACAGTAGGTGCCAAGCAGGGAAAGCACAAGGTGTTCTCAAGCACACGAAGGGGATGGAACCCAGCCTGGAACAGGAGGGCGCCAGATGCGTGGGGAGGGGTGGACACAGGTGTACCCAGCCAGCATGCCGGGTCAGAGGACAGCGAGAAGTGGCAGCAGTTCTCAGCTGACTACTGGACATCCTAGCACTTGCCTAACATCTCCGAATGGCACGAATCCCTCTAGAACGATCCCGAAGCTTCAGCATGGTGTGCTTTCCCTGTGACCTGGCCTGCTCTAGACCTTGGCCCCTTCCCAGCCACACTCCGTTCCTTACTGGCCCTCGGGAACAGTGGTGCTCCTCCTCCCTGACCAGGGGAGGGCAGTTCCCACTCCGTAGGCACACCAGCCCTGCCATCGGTTCCCAGGGCACCACGGCGACTCTCCAGCCTACCACCTGTGCCCTGCGCTGCAGGTGCGTGTCCCCTGGGCAGCCCCCCAGAGACCCTGCTGCAAGGAGGGCCCTTGCCTTTCCCATCCCGGCACCTCCTGCACTCGGCACAGGGAAGGCAGAGACGGGCAGTCCGTGAGCAGCTCCATCTAGGCGGGAAGCCTCACGTGTGTGCTCCCTGCTTCTCTCCATCAGGTGTCATCAGGTGTCCCGTCAATTCAGCTAACCCTCAACATCAGGACCCAATCAGAAGCTGTATGAACACGCATCATGCACTTTTGTTGAATTTTAGATCGGCAAACCTTTTTTGTTTTCATGACACGGGCAGAGTATTTTTACCATGATGTAAGTTACACTGCTCTGGGGTTCCAACCCACATTGAAGACTTTTCTGCAGGAAAATATGCCCTAGAAAACCGACAAATTTCCTAAAATACAGTTTATCTGGAAGTGGGCATGTGCCTGCAATGGTTTAGATGACACCTGCTTCAGGAAAAAGCAATCGCCTCACCAATAAGAGTTATTTTAAAATGTGTCTTTGGTATTTTAAAAAGAAAAAGTAAAAGGAATAAAAATAAAATATATACTGAATTCTTTCCTATCATGAACGTCCCGATTCTTAATCGTAATACGTGTAACCAAAAACTGGTCAGTCTAAATATAAAATCTTGAGGCGTCTGGGTGGCGGTTCCCCCTGGGAGGCATGTGGAGGGGGTTGAGGGGGCGGGCATAGGGCACTGGGGCCTCCCTACGGCTTGCTTCGAGAGGGCGTGCACCTGCGTGGAAGGTACAGAGGTGTGGACTTGGGAGGTGCGGACTTTGCTGCCGTATCTAAGGAATGGCATGCAGGAAATGAGGTCAAGTGGGAACAACCGCGCATGACATGCACTTGGGGCACACATTTTAGGATACCTTGCCTGACTTCCCAGCCACCCGCACTGCTCTTTGATTAACCCATTCAGTGGATGTTCTGTACCCTGACCCCCACACTGCCCCTCTGCCTCAAACGGAAGCCCTAGGATGGCAAAGGTGCAGGCTCTGACCCCAAACCATCCTCAATGCACAGAACAGAACAGAACCTAGCAAGGGGGCAGGTGCCCCAAAATTTCTGAGGACAGAATCAGCCACTCCGTGTCCCTCTAACCATCCTAGAACTGGCCAATCTCTGTTGTGAATCACTTGAAATTCCATACGTATCGTGGGTGTGACGTGGTGTGCGTGTGTGTTCCACTTACCACTAGAGGCTGAAGTGTAATAATTCTGCAAACAATCTCAGCAGATAAGGCAAGCAGCTCATAAAGTCTTTCGTCTTTTGTGATGCTGCAGATAGTTTCGTGAAGTTTCTGGCACACAGTCAAGTAGGACTGTATCAAGGGCTCCTCAAGAATCCTACCCCGCAAAGAGATAAGAGAAATCATTGAAGTAATTTATTTATTTATTTATTTATTTATTTATTTATTTTATGATAGTCACACAGAGAGAGAGAGAGAGGCAGAGACACAGGCAGAGGGAGAAGCAGGCTCCATGCACCGGGAGCCCGACGTGGGATTCGATCCCGGGTCTCCAGGATCGCGCCCTGGGCCAAAGGCAGGCGCCAAACCGCTGCGCCACCCAGGGATCCCTCATTGAAGTAATTTAGGAGAAATGAGAGAACAGTACCCATTATCCACGACACGTTCCTTCCTTTCAAAATACCAGCAAGGAAGGCATGTTTTGACCCCCTATAGGTTAACATCGGGAACTTACAACCGACATAAAATGGAAACAAAGTCCTTTTGGTTTGCCTCCATGGTCTGAACTGTTTTAATAAAATCAAGTGAAACTAATCCCTAGTTAAAAAAAAAAAAAGGGAATCCCTGGGTGGCTCAGCGGTTTAGCGCCTGCCTTCAGCCCAGAGCCTGATCCTGGAGACCTGGGATCGAATCCCACATCAGGCTCCCTGCATGGAGCCTGCTTCTCCCTCTGCCTGTGTCTCTGCCTCTCTCTCTCCTTTGTGTCTTTCACTAATAAATAAATAAAATCTTTTTTAAAATTAAAAAAAAAAGGGCTAGGGATGTTTATTACTGAAGATTAAGACACTGCATAAATTTGAAAAAAATTCAGAAAGATCGGGGGCGGGGAGACAGGGAGGGAAGGAGGGAGGGATGGGGAAAAGTGGTAGAATGGGCACTGTGTGTGGAGTCTCTCCCAGCCCTGTGGGGACCAGGTCTCATGTTCCCTGGCTGGCACAAGGCCAGAAGTGATGGGCGCTGACCGGCGGGAGGTGCGGCAGGTGACGTGGGAAAGGCACCGTGGGGGTGCTTCTGTGACCCACGGGGGCTTGACATTAACAGAGATCTAACACCCCACCTCCATCCTGAACACCTTAAGAATTCAGGTGAGGGGATAGCAGCAGTGCTCTGAGAATCTCAGAAAACACCTATCGGGCACCTGCGCGTTTCTGTTCTGCATTCTATACCATGTCCCTTCAGGCTGCCAGAGGTCATACAAATCTGTAGGAGCAAACGCTTTCAAATAACTATGTAAAGTCAGGGTAGCCTGGGTGGCTCAGCAGTTTAGTGCTGCCTTCAGCCCAGGGCGTGATCCTGGAGACCCAGGATCGAGTCCCATGTGGTGCTCCCTGCATGGAGCCTGCTTCTCCCTCTGCCTCCATCTCTGCCCCCCTCTCTCTGTGTCTCTCAAGAATAAATAAATAAAATATTAAAAAAAGAAAAAACTATGTGAAGTCACATTTGATTTTTTACTTCCAACCAGCCTGGCTTGCAAAAAACATACAAAGACCAACATCAGAGGAATGCAGAACACAAGTATGAAGAGGCAATATGGTGATCGTTTAAAAAATATATATAAATGGAAAAAAAATGCATACAGGATAAAACACCCAGTGGAAATAACCCAAATCTCAGCAGCTGATACCTATTATTTTCCCCTTAAGACCAAACCCAACCAAACCAGGATGTTAATAGCTCAAAAAGGAGGTGGGATATATATCGAAGACCTTCTGATTTCAATAGCAAACACGGGACACTGTCACTCAGTCAGAGAGTAATCGTGTAACACCGAGACGGTGTTTCACTTTTCTACTTACTTGTCCTGATAAATATTCAGGAGGTCCAACAGCCTCGTTAATATCTTCCCAATGTTCTGGGGCAGTGAAGAAAAAAGATAGGAAAGAGTTAATCACAGCGCCACCATCTTTGTGAAAACAGAATTGAAAAGAAAAAAAATCTAAATAAGGCAAAACGAAGGATTCTCTTCTTCCTACAAATGAGTTTTATGTGCTCAAGAACCAAGCTTACATCTTTTTAAACATTATACCTGATCCCTGCACCTCCATGCAATGAGAGAGTGTGCAGCTGGGTGGACCGCCCCCCCCACTACACGCACACACGCATACACGCACACTCGTGCACACACGCACACTCGTGCACACACATGGCCTGACCGTCCAGAGGCCAGAACTCTACTGCCCAGCGTAATGACAAACAAGCAACCCCGTAGCCATAAGAAACAGCAGTCCTGCCCTCTTTTCTGGCTTCTAAGTGCTTCCCTCTGCCAAGATCTCAGAAAAAAAGGAATCCCAGGCCCTGAAAGTCTAGTTTCTGATCTGCATTTGCTGAAGCAAGGACAGCCTGTTCTGAACATCAGACAACAGACCTCCTGATGTCTCTTGGAGAGTTTTGTATGGTGTTGAAGCCGGTACCAAGTCCCTTGAAGGCAGTCCAGGATGCAAGCAGGGATGTGACTCTGATACTCCACGAAGTTCTCCATATAGTCAAGCAAGTTGCTCAGAGGCACCAGACTGAACCAGGACCGGAACAGGTACGTGTCTACGTTCAGCAGATGGATATACTTGCTCATGAGCTTAACCAGATGTGTCCTATGTAAGCAAAAACAGGGAAAGAAGAGCAGCGCTGGGATCAGCAAACACAGATGGAGTCAGGGTAAGTACAGTCATGTTCCAAGAGACCTGTCAAGTTCAAACTTTAAAGATAATTGCAATGCCAGGCAGTGAATCAAACCCAAAGCAAACAATAACATAGTAAGAATTCACCAAAACGGATGAAACTTGAGGATGCGATGTGGAGTGAAACCAGCGGTTGCAAGAGGACCCCCCCCTGACTCCACTTACATGAGGTCCTTAGCATGCACAGATTCTTGGGGCAGAAAGTAGGATGGTGCTTACCAGGGGGTGGGGGGACGGGGAGACAGAAATGTGACTTCGTAGGAATAGAGTTTCAGTCTGGGAACATGGGAACGCCTCTGGGGAGGGAAGGTGGCGGCACAACAACATGAGTGTACCGGGTGCCACTGAACTCTACGCCAAAAACGATAAAAAGGGCAAATTACATGATGTGGATATTTGCCCACAGCAAAAACCTGCACTAAGAATTAAGCACTTTTTCTGGCTTCATGGAGGTATAACGGACGCCAAACGTTGTGGACGCTTAACATGGACGAGGATGTGCTGACTTGATACACTTCACCGAAGCATTAGCTAGCACTGCACCATGTCACGTAACCAGCATTCCTCTTCCGTGCTGACAACACTGAAGATCTCCTCTCTCCGCTACTTGGAAGCACGTCATCCAGGATAACTATGTCACCATGCTGCGCAATAGGCCTCAAAACTTACTCCTCTTCCAGCTGGAAATTTGTACTCTGACCAACATCTCCCGATGTCCCCCCATCCCCTCGCTGCCAGCAGCCTCCATGCTACTCTGTTTCTATGAGTTTGACGTTTTTAGATTCCACACAAGTGAAATCACACATATCATGTTCCCCTGTGTGTGTGTGCGCACGCGTGTGTGTACCTCACATCTTTGCAATCCATTCACCGGTCAATAGGTACTTGGGTTGTTTCCGTGTCTTGGCTATTGTGAATAATGCTGCAGTGAACAGGTGACTGCCATATGGCTCCAAGATACTGATTTCATTTCCTTGGGATACACATCCACAAGAGGGATCGCTGCCTTACACGGTGGTTCCATCATTAACTTTCCATCATGGCCTCAATGATTTATGAATTAAGCATTTTGATGAGTGAATTAAGTGAATGCTCCAGATCAAACGGTCCACGTGAGCCCAGCAAAGGTATTTAGATTATGCTGATTCTGTGACATCGTACTGGAGACCCCAGAAGAAATAGAAAATAAATAAACCAAGGTGCCACAGAAGTCACAGGGGTGGGCGCCTATGTGGTTCAGTGGGTTAAGTGCCTGCCTTAGGCTCAAATCATGATCTCAGGGGTCCTGGGATCGAGTTCCCAAGTCTAGCTCCCAGCTCAGTGAAAAGTCTGTTTCTCCCTCTCCCTCTGCCCCTCCTCCTCACTCATCTTCTCTGTCTTTCTCTCAAATAAATAAATAAATAAATAAACTTAAAAAAAAAAAAAAAAGAATGTCACAAGGGCTTAGAAGGCTCTAAGCCTTTAAGTGTGGATAAAGGCTCACAACACAGTAAAGGCCACTTTTGCCTGAAAGACAAGATTTTAAAGACCAAGGCTGGTGTTTTCCATCCTCCACTATTAACAACTAAATTTCTACTAGAAAGTTTGGACACCTACAGAATGGGAGAAGATATTTGAAAATGACCTATCAGATCAAGGGCTAGTATCCAGGATCTATAAAGAACTTATTAAACTCAACGGCAAAGAAACAAACAGTCCAATCATGAAATGGGCAAAAGACATGAACAGACATTTCACAGAGGAAGACCTTGGCCAACAAACACATGAGAAAATGCTCCGCGTCACTGGCCATCAGGGAAATACAAATCAAAACCACAATGAGATCCCACCTCACACCAGGGAGAATGGTGAAAATTAACAAGGCAGGAAATAGCAAATGTTGGAGAGAATGTGGAGAAAGGGGAACACTCCTGCACTGTTGGTGGGAATGTGAACTGGCGCAGCCACTCTGGAAAACTGTGTGGAGGTTCCTCAAAGAGTTAAAAATAGATCTGCCCTACGACCCAGCAATTGCCTTGCTGGGGATTTACCCCAAAGATACAGATGCAGTGAAACGGCAGGACACCTGCACCCTGATGTTTATAGCAGCAATGTCCACAATAGACACACTGTGGGAGGAGCCTCGGTGTCCATCGACAGATGATGGATGAAGAAGTTGTGGTCTATGTGTACAGTGGGATATTCCTCAGCCGTTAGAAATGACAAATACCCATGGTGTGCTTCGACGTGGATGGAACTGGAGGGTATTATGCTGAGTGAAATAAGTCAGTTGGAGAAGGACAAACATTATATGGTCTCATTCATTTGGGGAATATAAACAATAGTGAAAGGGAATAAAAGGGAAAGGAGAAAAAATGAGTGAAAATATCAGTGAGGGAGACAGAACATGAGAGACTCCTAACTCTGGGAAACCAACAAGGGGTAGTGGAAGGGGAGGTGGGCAGGCGGTTGGGGTGACTGGGCACTGAGGGGGGCACTTGACGGGATGAGCACTGGGTGTTATGCTATATGTTGGCAAACTGAACTCCAATTAAAAAAAAAAAGAAAAAAGAAAGATGTTAGCCAAGGGCTATTATTCAAAAAAAAAAAAAAAGAGTTTGGACACCACTTAAAATAATGCAATTATATCATCTTAACTGGGCTTTAACGTCAAAAGGTTCCTATAATAGTGAAGAAGCAATAACTTAATCTAGCCATCTTAATCCCTAAAAACCCGCAGGCAGGAGCGTCCTGGGTTGGTGGATGGGTGGGAGCAGGTGAGACTTGGAATCCTTTCTTTCTCTGACACAAGACAAGGTGGGTGGGCGGGGGCGGGGGCGGGGGGGGGGGCTCTGTGCTTGCAAAGGAGCACAAGTGTTCATCTTTCTGTATTTTTTAGTTTTGATTTTTTTGTACTTAAGTTCAATTTACCACTTTTCGTTGGTAGACCGTGCTCTCTGTCTTCTGTAAGAAAGCTTTGCTCACCTCGAGACTGGTATTTCACCACCTCGAGATTTGCATGTACAATGCGCTGAGCCTTGGACCAGCAGCCCCGCTTTCAGGGATTTATCTTGAGGAAAAGATTGGGCAGGGAGAGAATAAGGATGCTCGTCAAAGCATGCATGCTTACCAAGTCAGACTGAAAAAATAAGAACTAATCCACATGCCCAGTCCCTGCTTACGTAAAAATTAATTCTAATGGGTGAGCGGTCATTATAACAACGTAGCTGGGCGTTTACCAAGGAGGAGTTGCTCACAGAATACTATGAAGTGGAAAAAAAAGCCTGTTGGAGAACAGAATAAATGGCCAATCATTTGTCACTATCGTTGAGCACCTAACGTGCCCACCAACATGCGTTTGGACAAAAACCCCGGAAATGTGCCCGCCAAAGTGTGAACAATAGTGATTATCTCTGGGAATGCAAGCCATTTTTTTTTAATATTCTTCTTTACATTTCCTGTATGTTTAAAATTTATTAAAGGAGTAGTTTTAAAAGAAGCGTCGCGAGAAGTGGGGGCATGTGCACCCAGGGAGCCCCATGGAGGTCCTAGAAGCACAGTTGTTATTCTAAGATGTACAGATGGAAGTGCAGCTCTGCAACTTACTGATCTGGCCTTTTTTCCCGAAACTCTGAGAAGGAGATTCCTTCCAGGGCTGCCCAGGTGTCCTCAGGCTGCATCCTGCAGTCCTTTCCTTGCAGGAACAGCTCCATGCAGTAGTGCAGGAGGGGCAGGGTGAGCACCCAGAGGTCAACTGTTTGCTCCATGCATTTTTGGCACAGGTTAACCAAGGCCTCTTGCCAGCTGTGGGGGGAACGGAGAGTGGCGGTGAGCTGGGGCGGCCAGCATCTTGCCCAGGGTCTGATGGCTCCTCACACTCAGGAGCACTCGAAAAGAGCAACCAGCCCCAGGAGAAATATGGTTGCACCGGGGCGATGGACCTCGGGGCGCCCTGGGCACCCCACGAAGCCCCGGGCCTTGGCCAGTCCCTCCCTGAAGCCCCACGGCAAATATCCCTCCTCGACAGCTGAGGTTCAGGGGTCCTGTGTGATCCATGAGCCCAGACCGTCTGGCAACAGTAAACCCGGATAGAAAGCCACTTTGCCAGTGCAGGGAGAAGCCTGCAGACAACATCCGGCATTCTCCCTACAATCGCAAGGTGCTACCGCTTGCCAGCTCTTCAAGACACTCGAAACAGCAAGCTTTGTACATCTGCCACCCGTCGTTCTCTCTTAAAAAATGTAGTGTGGGGACGCCTGGGTGGTTCAGTGGTTGAGCACCTGTCTGCCTTTGGCTCGGGGCGTGACCCCGGGGTCCTGAGATCGAGGCCCACAGCGACCTCCCCCAAGGGAGCCTGCTTCTCCCTCTGCCTGGGTCTCTGCCTCTCTCTCTCTCTCTCTCTCTCTCTCTCTCTGTGTCTCTCATGAATAAATAAATAAATCTTTTTAAAAATCATTATAAAATCATTTGACACACACACAATACATACCTCTGATATGTTTCAAAGATGTCACTTAGGTCACTGTGAAGATCACCTGGTGACCTGACGTTCGAGCAGAGAAGGGTACAGAGCATGCTCAGGTCACTGTCTGATAAGGGAATGTTAAATTTTTCCACAGCAAAAAGGACAATCAGGCCCATTCTCAACGGACTCTTCACTGGGTGGTCCTCAGGCAGAGGGTCCACACTACTTTCCAGAAGTGGCGCTGCTTGATTTTTCAAATACTCCCACAGGTGTTTCTTCACCTGATCCCAGAAGAGAAGACAGAACCGTGGAGCTGAAGCCATCAGAGGTGCCTGCACGGCCGGCCCGTCTTTGTCCTCAGGGTCACAACAGCCTGAGGGGGCCCAAGGCCCCAAGGGGCAGAGCCAGCTCCATGGAGGGGCCACCCCACTGCCCTGCCTCCCCAGCTGCCCCGGGGCCTTTGTTGGGGGCCACCATCAATGGTGCAGTCCAGAAGCCCTGCACGATGGACGGGCCCTCGACGCCTGCAAGGGTCCAACTGCCAACTCAGAAATGGCCCCAGGTTCTTCTCAAAACTGCCAGAGCCATCCCACCATGTGGGAGAGGGGCGATAAAGGAGGGTCCCATTCTCCCTATATTACCAGAGACTCGGTGTGGGAGGGGGTCTGTGTGTGTGGGGGGCCAGGGTGGGGCCAGGTGAGGTGAGACTAGGGGTGGGACCAGGGGAGGAGGTGGGAGCAGGGGAGGGGGGCGGGGCCAGGGGAGGAGGTGGAGCAGGTCAGGAGGCGGGAGCAGGGGGTGCCAGGGGAGGGGGCAGGAGCAGGAGGGAGCAGGGGCAGCCAGGAGAGGTGAGACTAGGGGTGGAGTCAGGGGAGGGGGCGGGGCCGGGGGGGCAGGGGAGGTGGGACGGGGGGGGGGGGTGAAGGGGGAGCAGGGGAGGGGTAGGAGGAGGGGCTAGAAGGAAGAAACCCGGGAGGAGGAGGATCCCAGGCAGTCCCGCCACTGCCACCGGCTCCGGCTCCAGGGGGGTGTCCGGTAGGAAGTGGGGTGGTGTCCAGGTTGGGGGAGCTGCCGCGCCCCTGAAGCCAGTACCTCCTTCTCGTCGTACTTCAGCGAGAGCCAGGGCTGCGCTTGGCCCTCGTAGATCATGGGCACCCTGACCACAGAGAAGAACTGCTGGAACTGCACGAGGAAGCTCCTGAGGTTGATGGCGCCCCAGTCCTGCAGGAGGCTGAAGATGTTGTCCAGCATGAGGGTGGCGGCCACCTGCTTCCCCTTCACCAAGTCCTTCCTTATGCTGTCGGTGACGGAGCTCATGAGCTTCTGCAGCTTCCCCGGGGACTCCATGCGCACCATGTCGTCATACTGGTGCCAGTCTAGGAGCGAGGACAGGACAGCACCACACTGTAGGCCGCCCAAGCGCGCCCCGGGACCCCACCCGGGAGGTGACCCACACGCTGGCGCCGGCAGAGGAGTGGAAGGAATGGTCCCCGCGGTGGAGGAGCCACCCGAGCCGCCCCGTGAGTGAGCACAGCTGTGTTTAGGACACGGACCCTTGTTGCCCCACGGTGATAGAGGGGGACCCAAGGTCACATGATTCAGCTGGCCTGGAAATACTCCAAACGTGTCTTGATTGAACCGATGGCTCAGTGCGGTTGGTACACGGGTTCCTTAGAGAACGATGGCGCAGAGGTTAAGGATTCTCTCCCCAAACTGCCCTGGCTAGCGCCCGAGCACCATGCTGTAGGTCACTGGGTGCCAGTGCTTGGTGTCCTCTGTACTGGGAACTGTGACGCCTCCTCCATTAAGGACAGTGTGGACCCCACGACACACAAGACAGAGCCCTTGATGCAGCGCAAGGGCTGAGAACGTGACTGCTCCTAGACTGGAGCTAGGAGACCCAGCAAAGCCAGCTGCACAGAATGACAAGACCAAGCGGTCACTAAGATGCCAGAGGCGACACAAACACACAGAATCAGCCACAAAGTTCAGAACGCACAGGTCTCCGGAAGAGCAGGTGCTCTGCTCATCTCGCTGCAGGCACGGAGGTGCCCGCTCACCCAGCCCTGTAGGCCCCGCGAGGACCCGAAATTACTGTTTGGAGTCACTGCTTTTCCTGCCCCCTGTGACCTGCCTCCAGAGGCCCCGGTGAGCTGCTGGCCTGGCCGGGCCCACATCACAGAGGAGGAGGGAGTGTCCCCAGGCTCCCGAGCAGGGGACACCGTCGACCCCGGGATTGCGGGGGTTGGGGTGGGGGTGGGGGTGTTGCATCAGATGTCTTGGGTCTCTCAGAATCTACCAAAAGAAAGGAGATGAAACGTTGACATTTCCAACCCACTAGAGAAAAGAGAAAGAAAATCTTGAAGGTTAGGAAAAAATACCCCAAAACGGGCATGAAAATGTGAATAGAGAAGACAGGTCAAGGTGACAAAAGTCAGTCTCCCAGCAGCAACTGGGATGAGTGCTGGCGGGTGAAGTGCCTCCACCAAGGACGGTCGGACAGCGTGAGAAACCACGAAACAAAACCAAGCAACGAAAGCCCAGGGAACAGGGAGGGCGGAGGCGGGGCAGCAGAGGTGGGGGTGTGATGGCAGGCCCCCCTCCGCCCAGCACCAGCAAGCGCTCCGCTGTCGGGGTCTCTGGGGGCGCGGGGCTGCACCGGGGGCCCCACCCTGGCGGGGACGCTCACAGAGAGGAAGGGCACAGCCACCTCTCCCCTCACCTGCGCTGGGAATAAGGAAACCTGCATTTGTTCAAGTCCCTCTATGATGAGCCACTGCTGCGCGATAGGGAGCAGAACACAAACCTCTCCCGGGTTCTGGCACCTTCCAGATGCCTTCCCAAGCGGTCCACCAGGATGTCAGCCGCCAGGGCACCCCGCACCTGTGCTCCAGCCATGACCTCCCGGCCCGCAGGAAGCCAGCGAAGGGCCTCCCATGGTCACCGGGCCTCAGCCCCATCCCGCCCACCTGGCTCGGGCACTGGCTCCCCAAGGCCCTGACGGTCACCCCGGCGGGGCGGCATCTGAAGCCCCAGGGTGCTCACGGCTGCCCTACAGGGAGGAGCACCCGGTTACGGAGGGACGGAGGCTCTCCTCTCTGGAGCTGACGCTCCAACCCTTCCAGAAAGGCCTTTTGATCAAATAGGCTTCACGTACGGGACGTGCAGAGATCCGAGCGGCCCCGCACGCTGCTGGCCTTGCTCAGCACATGGGGACACCTACCATCGACTGGGCGCCAGGCCACAGACAAGGTCCGCGTGAGTTCCCAAAGCAGGAGCCGCGGCGATCGTGGCTACATAGAACACACACGCCACACTCACACGCACCATACATTCATACAGGCCACACACATCACCCGCACGCCATACACACACCACACACGTCACCCCCATCGCTCCTACATGCCCACACTCACCACACACACACCCCCACGCTCTCATGTCCCACATACTCCTACACGCCGCACAACGCCACACCTGCCAAACATGCTACACATACCCCACAGCCACACTACACGGTCCTACAGCCCGCACACCACACATGCACCCCCCCACACACACACACACGCTGCATGTAACAAGTGGAAAATAGAGCAAAGAGACAACAGAGAAGACAAGAAAAGGAAGCAATTAGACATAAACAGGAGAAAGGAGAAGAGCGTGGAGGGCGGCGCGGACGCCAAGCAGCAGGGGTGCGGGTGTGGGTACGGGTCTGACTCGTGGTCTCCGGGGCAGGGGGTGGGTGCCCGTGGCTGGTCTCCGGGGCAGGGGGTGGGTGCCCGTGGCTCTGGCCTCATCTTCCTGCCAGCCCCCTGCAGCCCCCTCCCCTGCCCAGCTCCTCACCCCCAGCGGCTTCACCATCTCCCCCTTTAGCAAAAATCCTTTTCCTGGTTTCCCCTTGGAAATGAGTGGTTCTGTTACACTGATCAACTTTCCGGCTTCCAAACTCGGGTTTCCTCAACGCAGAGCCGGCGGCGGGGGTCCGGGGCCACGCCGGTGAGGAGGACCCACCGAGGGGCCCTGCTCTGCAGAGGAAGGCCACTCTGGGAGGCCTGGCGCCCGCAGTCCTGAGCTCGGCCCCGAGGCCCTGCCCCGACTCACCTCCCAAGGCCAGAAGCTCGGACCTCACGACCAGGCAACGGTTGACGTGGTCGCCGTGCTTCTGCTTTTGTTTGTAGATAAACTCGTACTCGCAGCAGCCGTCGCTGTCCACGATGACGTACTTGTAGGGGATGGGTTTATCCACGTGCTGCCTGGAAAGGACGGTATGGCCTTCCACGAGGTACCCATTCTCATGCAGGTCTCTGAATAAACAGGACACCGGTCACATCAAAAAAAAAGAAAAAGAAAGAAAAGAAAAGAAAAAAATTCTATTTTGAACATTTTAGCTCTCCTCAAACTGCATGGAGCACAGACTCGAAGCTACACCTCACTCCTGAGCAGGAGGATGCTTCACGGACCAGTCTGCACACAGAACCAACATTCCATGGGCCATGGCGACAGAGGACAAAGTATGTTATGGGGGGAGCTCTTGTTTGAAACGGTCATTTTCCAAGAGTGTGTAAAAAACGTCATCAGCTTGAAAAGAATTATCGCCTCGGTATATTTCGAAGACTGGGTGTTCTGGATGTTTCCCCGAGGGACTCCCTGCAAGCCCTCCGCACACTCACTTGGTGTAATGCATCTCACAGACGTTACTCTGCCATTTGAGCTTCCCAAATTCCTCTCCGCCCCTGACATACACCTGGTGTGGGTTGAGGTTCACGTTGCAATCCTTAGGAATGATGGCGTGGAAGTACACGGTGATTCCTTCCTGGACACTCAGGGGGGTGCTGGAGGAAAGCCAGAAAAGAAAGCACCCATGAGCTTCAGGTCTGCCCCCGCCCCCCCTGCACCCGCACACACATGCACACGCACACACACACACGCACATACACGCACGTGCACAACAGGATCCTCGCTTCTCGACCCGGCCCAGTGCAAGAGCGTCCACGCTCCAGACAGACACCACACCACGGGGTCCTACTGTGCCTCCCTCTGCAGTGGGGTGGCGAGGAAGGGGGGCATCCCCCTGCAAGGGGGCTCTCTCTGCCCAGCTCTGAAGGGCTGGGGGCAGTGGTGGGAGGGGGCTGATGAGCACTTGGGGACATGCCAGCCTCTCCCCCCTCCACCACCGGGCCCTCTGAGTTCCTGGGAGGCCCTTGAGGCTCCAGGAGCACTGAACCAGGCAAGGAATGGGGACGCAGGATGCTCCCCAGCCTGCGCCCTGAGTAGGTGCCCCGTTTCCCCAAGAAGGGTCACCAAGAAGGGCAGTAGCCTGGGACTCTCCATCTCCAGCCCCAGGGTGGGGGTGGTCTGGGAGGCGGTGCCTATGCCCCGGGGCCCAGGGCTCACACCTACCTCCCCATAACCTCACTCGCTCTGGCTTTGCGGTCCCGTTGCTCCTTCTCATTTTTCGTGGTGGCCACGCAACTCTTGTTATTCCCTTCTGGTTTCTTTGGACCCCCCGGCTTGGCCTTCTCACTTCCACCTGTTTTGTCTGCAGGGCCGGCCATCTTCTTCTTGGGTTCAGCTTTCTGGAACAAGTAACCGAGCCCCAATCTTTACAACCAGTTTCCACACTTGCCCTGCTCCAGCCAACAGCTGTCACGACGGCTAGAACAGTTGTGTCCCTTCCCTGCTCAGAACCTTCTGAAGCCCTCTGACCCACGAGCCACAGCCTCCAAGAGCCCCCCCTGTGACCCTCTTCTCCTCACTTGCTCCTGGGGGCACTGGCTTTCTTATTGTTCCCTAAATGGGCCCACCACACTCTGCCGCAGGGCCTTTGCATCTGCTGCTATTGCCTGGGACATGTTCTCAGAGAGTGGCATGGCTTGGCCCTCACTCTTTCAGATCTCTGCTCCACCTGCACCTCCTTGGGGGGGCCTTGCCTGGCGACGTGCTCCCAGCACCCACTTTCAGCACCCTCCACCCTCCCCCTGCATTCTCCGTGGCTCTCCCCATGCCTGACTTTGCTTTTTGTCTTTCCCTCTGTAGTAGAATGTGAGCCATGATGGCAGGAGCCAGGTCTCCTTTGTGGCTGTATCCATGGCCCCCAAAAGAGAATCACCGAATGAGTGAATGAAGGATAAACTTTAGAGAGAATGGGGTTTGAAAGAGCAGGTGGTGGGACAAAGGGCAGGACTGGGAGGCTTCCAAGAACCAGGCACCCTACCTGGTGGTGTTCTGGGGGAGCAGGGGTGCCTGCTGGTGGCTGGTTCAGTTTCTGAGTCTTGGCCTTGGCTTTACCTTTGTCGCCAGCCCCTCCCACTGGCTGAGCAGGCTGGGCCGCAGCGGCAATTTCCTGAAGGAGACAGAAACCCCAAACGTCAGGGCCTGGGTGACGCCCTGATGGCGGGAGGGTCAGCATCTGCCACCAGGGAAGGGTCGGCATGTAAGACCAGGGAAGGGTCAGCGTCTGCCACCAGGGAAGGGTCGGCATCTGCCACCAGGGAAGAGTCAGCATCTACGACCAGGGAAGGGTCAGCATCTGCCACCAGGGAAGGGTCGGCGTCTGCCACCAGGGAAGAGTCAGCATCTACGACCAGGGAAGGGTCAGCATCTGCCACCAGGGAAGGGTCAGCGTCTGCCACCAGGGAAGGGTCGGCATCTGCCACCAGGGAAGGGTCGGCATCTGCCACCAGGGAAGGGTCAGCATCTACGACCAGGGAAGGGTCGGCATCTGCCATCAGGGAAGGGTCGGTGTCTGCCACCAGGGAAGGGTCAGCATCTGCCACCAGGGAAGGGTCGGCGTCTGCCACCAGGGAAGGGTCAGCGTCTGCCATCAGGGAAGGGTCGGTGTCTGCCATCAGGGAAGGGTCGGCGTCTGCCACCAGGGAAGGGTCAGCATCTGCCACCAGGGAAGGGTCGGCATCTGCCACCAGGGAAGAGTCAGCATCTACAACCAGGGAAGGGTCGGCATCTGCCATCAGGGAAGGGTCGGCATCTGCCACCAGGGAAGAGTCGGCATCTACAACCAGGGAAGGGTCGGCATCTGCCACCAGGGAAGGGTCGGCATCTGCCACCAGGGAAGGGTCGGCATCTGCCACCAGGGAAGGGTCGGCATCTGCCACCAGGGAAGAGTCGGCATCTACAACCAGGGAAGGGTCGGCATCTGCCATCAGGGAAGGGTCAGCATCTGCCACCAGGGAAGGGTCGGCATCTACAACCAGGGAAGGGTCGGCATCTGCCACCAGGGAAGGGTCGGCATCTGCCACCAGGGAAGAGTCGGCATCTACAACCAGGGAAGGGTCGGCATCTGCCATCAGGGAAGGGTCAGCGTCTGCCACCAGGGAAGGGTCAGCGTCTGCCACCAGGGAAGGGTCGGCGTCTATGACCAGGGAAGGGTCAGCATCTGCCACCAGGGAAGAGTCAGCATCTGCCACCAGGGAAGGGTCAGCATCTGCCACCAGGGAAGGGTCGGTGTCTGCCACCAGGGAAGGGGCGGCGTCTGCTACCAGGGAAGGAGCGGCATCTGCCACCAGGGAAGAGTCAGCGTCTGCCACCAGGGAAGGGTCAGCGTCTATGACCAGGGAAGGGTCAGCATCTGCCACCAGGGAAGGGTCGGCATCTGCCACCAGGGAAGGGTCAGCATCTGCCACCAGGGAAGGGTCGGCGTCTACCACCAGGGAAGAATCAGCGTCTACACCAGAGAAGGGTCAGCATCTGCCACTAGGGAAGGGTCAGTGTCTGCCACCAGGGAAGGGTTGGCGTCTGCCACCAGGGAAGGGTCGGCGTCTACACCAGAGAAGGGTCAGTGCCTGCCACCAGGGAAGGGTCAGTTGTGCCACCAGCCAGGCGAGAGGGATCAGCAGCTCAAGGGGAGGTGACGTGGACCTGCTCATCACCCCCAACAACTCACCCCAGAGGCGTGGGCCCCAGCCTCCTGCCTGGGGGTCTGTGGTTCTTTCCTGGGCTCAGGGCCCTGTTTGGACTCAGGCAGCAGGAGTTCCCGGGCAGCATCTTCCTTCCCAGGACAGTCTTTACTGGCAGAGGCAGTGGCCCCCACCCCTTTGGAGGGGCTGGGGGTGTCACGGCCCTTCCCATTCTGGGGGGCACTCCCTGTGGTCTGGTCCGGCAGAGGGCTTCCTCCAGCCTTGGCGTGCCCTGGGGGCCCTGGGGGCCCAGCACCCTCCAGCGGGCTCGGGACGGTGCCCGGGGGCTGGCTCGGCTGGCTGGACGGAGCACCTTGTGGAGCCTGGCCTTGGGGTGGGGCTGTGTCCCGGGCCCCGGGGTCTGCAAGCAAGGAGACGCTACAGGGGACAGAGGGGGCCTCGGACAAGGAGCCCGGCTCTGTGGAAGTGAAGGCATTCTGGTTCTTCCTCTTCCTTCCTCCTCTCCTTCTTTTCTAAACAGAAAAAGAGACACTAATTTTATTTCTAGGGTCACTACAGTCTCCCAGCATCTTCCTCCAGTTTCCTTCCAATGTCTCAAGTGCGTCGAGCATTGCCTGACCGAACCCCCTCCTGTCACACCTGCCCACGTCTTCATCTTGGGAAGACTGAAGCAGAGACACACGTGGCCGCGGGTGGTGGACGGCGCTGTAGGCCCCACAGCCAAGCCCTGCAGGCCCCGCGCTTCCTTCTGCCAGATCGAAGCTGAGAGCCTCCCCCGAGTTCCTCTCGACGGCGCATCCCTGGAAGCACGCTGCCTGTGTGTGACAGAGCGCACGCGGCCTCCCGGATCACACGCGGCCTCCACGGATCACAAGCGGCCTCCATGGATCACACGCCTACATCGCAGGCGTTCCATCCAGGGCCTTTCAGGCCTGGAGGTCCCTGTTCAGAGGCCCATGCTCGCTGGTCAGTCCCATCGAGTGCTGGTGGCCCGTAAATCCCCTGAAATGCAGTGTGGACACGGGACCCACCACCCACTCCAGGCCTGGGTAGACTCGCCAGGGACAGTGAGGGAGGAACGCAGCAGTTGCTTACGCATGGGGTTCGGCGGCCTCGTCCTGGGTCAGGTCCTGGCCGCGACAAGCGACAACCCTGCAGGACACACGGGGCCGCACCAGCACTGCGTCCTGCAGGGGGATTTCCTGGCCTGAATGACAACTGACACATGCTGCCCTCCTGGTGGCAGGAAGGC
The DNA here is from genome assembly GCF_011100685.1 of Canis lupus familiaris. Lineage (NCBI taxonomy): Eukaryota > Metazoa > Chordata > Mammalia > Carnivora > Canidae > Canis > Canis lupus. The sequence continues at coordinate 2,360,032 of NC_049230.1, forward strand.
TTTCAGGGTCATCTAAGCGGGAGGTTGAGGGCGCTTGGGCAGTTCTCTTGATTTTGGCTCAGGTCAGGATCCCGGGGTCCTAGGATGCAGCCTGCTTGTCCTCTGCCCCTCCCCTTGCTCGCTCGCTCTCAAATAAATAAATACATAAATAAATAAAATCTTTAATAGGGGCACCTGGGTGGCTCAGGGGTGGAGCGTCTGACTTTGGCTCAGGGCGTGACCTCAGGGTCCTGGGACAGAGTCCGGTAAGGGGCTCCCCAGAGGGAGCCTGCTTCTCCCTCTGCCTGCGTCTCTGCCTCTCTCCCTGTGTCTCTCATGAATAAATAAATAAAATATTTTTTAAAAATTAAAAATTAAAAAAATGTTTAAAAAGGTCAACTGACTGGCTGGCTCAGTCAGAAGAGCATGCAATCCTCGACCTCAGGGTTGTGAGTTCGAGCCCCACATGGGGTGTGGAGATAACTTAAATAAAACTTAAAAAAAAAAAAACAGTCCTCCAAGGTGATAGCCTGTCCCACGTCTGTGGGTGTACAGAGCACTAAAATATTTGCTCACGTGCGGATGGTAATTCGGCAGGTGTGGGGGGCCCAGGGCCACTGGAGAGCGGGGTGGGGAGGGGGTGCCAGGTCAGGGCCCAGAGCTGCCCCTGGGAGCCCCGCCCACGTCTGGGCCGAGGGTCCAGCACCCACATCTCACTGGGTCTCCTGATGGCTCTCAGCCCGCTGCAGGCTGGCTTCAGTCAAGCTGCCCACCAACTTATGGGGGCACCTAGGGGACCTCAGCGCAGGGACAAGGAGCAAGAGAGCGAGACCTGCTCCTCCAACAGCAGCCAACGGTTTCTGGGTTCGTAAGAGGGGGAGACCACGACGGTTTTAGCCTGTGGGAAGCGCCAGTGACAAAGGCGCTAGGATCTCAGAGGTGGCCCCGAGCCTGGAAAGCTTCGTGGAAGAGAAGCCTGAAAGACACTAAATCCCTAATAAGATGGCTTCGTCCATTCCACAAGGATTCCCTGGGCCTGCACTGGCTGCAAGTGGCCGGAGACTTGCTCGCCCAGGACAAAAGCTGCCAACCTCATCCTACAATGGCCTCTGGGATGACTCCTGTTTTTTATTTTCTGAAGCTAATGATGCTTTGAGAGTTTAGGGTCCTTGCTAAACTTGGAGCCGCCCCTCCCAGGGCTGGCTCCCTCCCTCCCTCTCATTTGTAAATCAACCAACCCAGAGCCCACACCCACACCCACCTCCCTCATTGCCCCAGGGCCAGGTACTAAATGACTAGTGACACCCCGACAGCCCAGAGACCACCAAGGTCGTGCAAACCAGCCAATCCTAAACTTGCTCACACTTGCCTTGCCCCCTTTGCCCCTGGGCCTTCCGAACACCCAGACCCCTAACCCATTCCCCCCACCCCCCCCGTGGTAAGACGCCACCTCTTGTCACTCAGCCACAGCAGCCACAGCCAGGACGCCTCCTTGCTGTCCTCTCCAGCTCTGATTTCCCCCTTCCACTGACCCCTCCTTCCTCCTGCCCGCCGCCCCACACCCCTGCCCGTCCCTCCCGGACACCCTCTGTAGGAAATCGAGCCCACCCAGGCCTCCTGCCCAGTCCAGTAGGGGCACAACCCTGCCTGAAAACAATGCATTCATTCTTCACTAATAATTTCCTTTTCCACCCCCTTCCTGCTTTTAGAAAACCTTCCACTCAGCCTTCTGGAGTCTTTCTGTGGTTGGATGGGATGCTCCCCGATTCAGGACTCCTCGAATAAAGCCAACTCTATCTTTAAATCGACTTGGTTGAGTCTCACGGTCTAACAGACCACACAGGGAAGCAAGGGCCACAGCGAGAACCAGGACGGCTTGGAGGCTCAGCCTGCAGGGAGTGCAGGAGGCAGGCACCCTCGCGGGGCCCGTGACCCGGTCCCGGGTAAGAGCGCGGAGGGGTGACCCCAGGACTACAGCCCACTGCGTGGACACGGCCAGCTGGATTTCACGACCCTGGACCAGGCCGACCCCCAGCCCCCGGGGTGCCGCATCCCCTCTCCCGTCCCCGCCTTCCCCCCCCCCCCCCCCCCCCCCCCCCCCCCGCTGAGCAAGGTCCATGGTGCTCTATCCATTTGTTCCTCTTCTATAAACTATAAACTGCCTTTTTACATCCTTCACCTGCCGTCCGTCCGCTACTGTCCTGATCATCTTATTTCTTGGAAGGAATTGAGTATCCCAGTTGCTGACCCAGCATCACAGGCCGACAAAGTTTTCTGGCTGTTTGCTTTTACATTTTAATAGCCAGATGGTCTCCCCTGACTCAGAATCTATGATTATTTTGATGGCCATATTAGCATTTACAGGTTTTTTTCTTTTAAAACGAGGCTTAGAAAAAAAAAACGAGGCTTAGAAATACTGAAACAATTTTACAAATAACTCACCTCTATTTTTTACAACTTTTAGGGTGTTGTTTTACGTTAAAACATGGAATCGCTCTGGTATGTATTTTATTTTAAGATTTTTATTTATTCATTCATGAGAGACACAGAGAGGCAGAGACACAGGCAGAGGGAGAAGCAGGCTCCTGCAGGGAGCCCGATGGGGGACTATATCCCTGGACCTTGGGGTCACGCCCTGGGCTGAAGGGAGATGCCCAACCGCTGAGCCACCCAGGTGCCCAATGTCACCATATTTAAGGGACTTATTTTTAAGTAATCTCCACACCCAGCGAGGGGCTCGAACTCACAACCTCGAGACCAAGAATTGGGTGCTCTTCCGACTGAACCAGGCAGGTGCCCCTCAATGTCATCATATTCAGAAAGTGCTTCAGGAGTTAACCAAGGAACAGATCCAAACCCTGCAGGCAAAAACCACAGCTGCTTCGGGCGCCTTGGTGGCTCAGTCGGCTGAGCGTGTGACTCATGGTTTCAGCTTGGGTCATGATCTTGGCGTCATGGGATGGAGCCCCCCATTGGGTTCTGTGCTCACTGGGGAGCCTGCTGGAGATTCTCTCTCTCTCTGCCCCTCCCCCCCTTCCCTGTCTTTCAAAGAAATCTTAAAAAAAAAAAAAAAAAAAAGACCACAGCTGCTTTGCAAGCTTTCCACCAACACCTAGACCTAGTGCCTCGTGCTCACTAAAGCTTTGTTAAAGGCATCAATGGTGCAGGGGAGCAAATTTTGCCACCCACAAATATGCCTCTTTGGCATATAGATTATTTTAAGCTGGTTATTTTTAAGAAGCTGCAGGTAGGAGAAGCTCTGAAAACCCAGAAGTTTTCCTTTTATGAGATATTTCCACATAAAAGGGAAATCTCCATGAGTACAGTTGTCTCCCTCACCACCAGGAAGATGGGGGTGACTCTTAATTGTCTAGAAACTCGTCTGTGGAGAAGGCTGAACTTCAATCTACACAACACTCTCACCTTGTTTACAGTGCTTTTCCTGATCACCCCCCACATCCACCCCAACATCTCCTATGTCTTTAGCTGGAGGTGGTATTTAAGATGATGGCTTTGGCCATTTCGGGGAGCTACTTCATTTTCCCGGGTCTCTCCTATGTATGCAGGAGGTATTTATGTCGTTCAACGACTGTCTGATTTCCTCCTGTTAATCTGTCTTGTGTCACTTTTAGACCAGCCAAAGAACCTAGAAAGGCAGAGGAAAACTCTTCCTCTCCAACAATGGTCATCTCACTCAGCAAAAAAGTTTCCACTCTGCAGAAACCCAGTATAAAAGATAAACTCCGCAAATATCAATCTCCGATGCAGGAAACCTCATTGCTTTTCCTCATAAGCGAAGAAACTTTCACTGCGCACCCCAGCTCGTTTCACTTTTTACATGAGTGACCCCTCAAAACTCCTAAATGCTCCAGAAAATTCACAAAGTCAGGATTTTAACTCCCAGGAACCAGAAATGAACTTGGCAGGGCATCCACTGGACCCTGGGGGTTCAGAGCATAGGCCCTACAACCTCAGACACGAGCAGCAGCTGTGACAGTCACCAGTCAACCTTCTCGGTCAGCAGAACATCCTCAGTCACAAGAGCCCAAACCAGAAGGCACCGTTGTGGCCGAGACCAGCCCTGGGCAGAAGCTGGGCAGGGCCTCACCACCTTCGTCCTTCTCAGGGCTGGGGGCACTCAGTCCACATGCAGAGCATGCAGGAGGCACCTTTTTATGCAAGGTCCCACTATTTATGCAAACCACAGACATACCTCAGAGACACCTGGAGTTTGGTTCCAGGTTCTCCAAATAAAGCAACTATTGCAATAAAGCAAGTCAAACAAATTTTTTGGTTTCCCAGCACATAAAACAATTATATTCACACTACACTGTATTCTAAGTGTACAACAGCATTATGTCCAAAAAGTCCATGTGCACACATTAATTTTAAAATACTTGATAAAAAAAAATACTTCATTTTGGGGGCACCTGGGGTGCTGGGATGGGGTCCCACATCAGGCTCCCTGCTCAGCAGAGTCTGCTTCTCCCTCTCCCTCTCCCTGCCCCACTCATGTTCTCTGTCTCTCTAATAAACAAAATCTTAAGAAATAATAACAACAAAATAAAATGCTTCATCGGTAAAAAGTGCTAACCATCATCTGAGTTTCAGCGAGTCATGATCACTGTAACAATGATAATAGTGATAAAGTTTGAAACAGTTCGAGAATCACCAAAACGCGACACAGAAACACGAACTGAGCAAATGCTGTTGGGAAAATGGCACCAACAGACCTGCTCGGTGCAAGGTTGCCGCAAACCGACAATTTGTACAAAATACCAAGTCTGCGAAGGGCACTAAAAGGAGGCGTGCCTGGGGGACTCAGTGGGTGAAGCATCTGTCTTCGGCTCAGTCATGATCCCAGGGTCCTGGGATGGGGTCCCACATGGGGCTGCATCTTCTTTTCTTCCTTTGCTGGGAGGGTAATTAGTCTCCAGCCCCCGGACTGTGCTCTGCCACGAGGGCTAAGTCACCTGTTACTGAGATTTTGCGAAGGTCCAATCAAGCTTATTCTGGTTGTTTTGCTCAATTTTGTTGGTGCTTCTCTGGAGGGACAGACCCCTAGAGGCCCCTTCTCTGACGTTTTTTGCTGGTATCCCTTCCCTATACTTGGGGTTTGTTTTTTTTTTCTTTTTATTTAGTTAGCTGATCTGATTGCAAGAATTTCCCCCACATCTTTGAGAAAATAACAGTTGGAGGCCACAGTCCATTCTGCCCTAAGGACGATACAAATGGGCCGAATGGGCCTGTCCGTGGTGGGGGATTCAGGAGGATTCCAGAATTTGGCCATAGAAGCTGAAGCAGTGATTAAATCTTATCTGAAACCTTCAGACGCCTTCCTGGAGTCCTTTTTCATAATGAAATCAAAGAAGAGCAGGTCAAAGGACACTTGTCATGCTGAGTGGTCCCACCATGTTACCTGCGGGTGCAGGGAGAACTCTGCCCCAAATGCTGACTTTAAACCAATTCTTTAGGGGCACCTGGGTGGCTCAGTGGTTGAGCATCTGCCTTCAGCTCAGGGTCTCGGGATCGAGTCCCACATCAGGCTCCCTGCAGGAAGCCTGCTTCTCCCTCTGCCTGTGTCTCTACCTCTCTCTCTGTGTCTCTCATGAATGAATAAATAAAATCTTTAAAAAAAAAATCAATTCTTTAATTTGATAGATTTCATATAAAAGCTTGCAGTTCTTTTTATTTTCAATGTTTGGGTTCAGAAGTGGGACATTTATACACTTACAGGTCATCTATTTATATCTTTCCAGTTGTGGACTACAACACATCACTGACCCATTTTTTCAGGGTCGTTGACTGTTTTCTTCTTGATTTCTATGAGCTTTTGACATATTGAGGCAACTCGTTCTCTGCTTTAAAAATACTTTTATGAAAATAAATAAATAAAATAAAAGTACTTTTATGTAGGGATCCCTGGGTGGCGCAGCGGTTTGGCGCCAGCCTTTGGCTCAGGGCGCGATCCTGGAGACCCGGGATCAAATCCCACATCGGGCTCCCGGTGCCTGGAGCCTGCTTCTCCCTCTGCCTGTGTCTCTGCCTCTCTCTCTCTCTGTCTCTCTCTGTGTGTGTGTGACTATCATAAAGAAATAAAAATTTTAAAAAAATATATTTAAATATTTAAAAAGTACTTTTATGTAAATACAAATATTCTCTATTTTTCCCAGGTTGTTTGCCCTTCTTTTGTTCTTATCATATTCTATACAGTTTTTAGTTCTTTTAAATCAAAGACACCAATCTTTTGTTTGTAGTCTTTCCCCCTGCATTAATTACTAGAAAGTCTTTCTCCATCCAGAGACCAGATAAATATTTATGTATATTTTCCCCCACTGTCCTTGTACGTACCAGGTTCTGACTCAGGGCTGTCTCTGCCGCTGCAGCGATCGCCCCCAGAAATCACTGTCTTACTGACTATGGCTTTGTGCCACGTTTTTGTTTGATTTAGTGTAATAAATCCCACTCAAGACTTTTCTTTTTCATAGCATTTTTGGTTATTCTTGCCCATTTTTGTTTCCAAAAGAGCCTTAAACTCACTCCGTTTACTTCAAGGTTAAAAAAGAAAACCCAGTCCTGCTGAGCTCAGTACCAGGTTCACTCACGGTGCTGCGCACCCTCCATGGGCAGGGCACCCCTCAGCACCCGTTTTCAGAGTCCACCTAAACCCTCACCATCCCACATCCTGCCCTGGACGGTGACTCGCCAACGGGAAGGACACACACGCACACACTCACATGCACAGAACACGCACCACACCGCACACACCCCCTACTCACACAGCCCGCTCACGCCCACACCCACGCACATACTGCACCATACCCCCCACACTTACACCCACCGCACATGCACACCCGGCACACAGCCCACGCCCGCACACACCGCAGCCCCGTGGGCGGCAGCTCCTCCCCCGGGGACCCAGACGCAGGAAGGCAGCGCCCTCCCTGGCGCCCAGCAGAGACCGCGGCCCCGGGCCCCACAGGCCGAGCTTCAACCGGGCGTCTGTCCAGGGGGCCCCGCAGGCGGCGGCCGGGCGCTGGCGCTCCCAGGGGGCCCAGGACGGCTCGTCGGGGGGGCGGCCCGCACCCACCCGGGGTCTGGGCCTCGGGACAAGGACGTCCGGGAGCCAGGTGGACGTGCCCGTGGCACAGCCCAGCCACCTGTCCGCGCCGGGAGCCACAGGGACCCGGAGCCACGGCCACCCGGGCACGGGGTGGGGGGCAGGGAGGGCGTCGGGCCGGAGGGACGGGCGTGCAGCCGGCAGAGGCGGCCTCAGGCCACGCGGGTGCGCGGACAGCTGCCGCTCCGTGTGGGCCCGCGCCCGCGCCCGCCACCAACCACCATGCCCGCCCCCGCGCCCGCCCTACTCACCCTCCGGCTGCTCAAGGACACGCTGGAAGGCGGCTCGTCCAGACTTCGCGGCGGGAGAGGACCTCTTGAGCCCGAGGACAGGAAAGGGCCGCCGTCCTCCCTCAGCTCCTGCCCGGGCTCCACCTCTCCCTCCGGGGCTGCCGCTGCCGCTGCCTCGCCGCCGCGGTTGTTCTCAGAATCTGTAAAGGTACAAGCACGTGGTCAAATCTCAGGAAAAGGCGAGGACGTCAGGGAGGAAGATCCTCCCAGGACGCTGTGGCCAGGTCAGTCCTCTCTCGCGTTACGCGCTCTCCCTGGGCCCAGTCTCTGCTCGCCCGTGGGCGTGAGGGGCCCAGGACCCTGGCCCCAGCCCCAAGGAAGGGGCCACACCCCAGAAGCAGCACGTGGGTCTGAGCATCCAACTCTCGTAATGTCAGCATCGGTGGGGGGGCCTGGCCCTGAGGCCTCCAACACTGTGTGCCGCTCCCCTCGCTGCCCCAAGCACTTCTTCCTCTCTTCACAGGGGCAGGCACCCCATTCTCAGCCCCTCTCACTGGGGCTCCTGGCCACCCAGAGTCTCCCAACGCCTCCTTGGTCCCCGGCCTCATTCATCCTTGCCGGCCGGCTGGTTTGCTTTCAGAGTCACACCTGCTTAGAGCTGTCATCCACATAGCTACCAGCACCTGAGCAGGGGCCCCTCCCAAACAGTCCTTCAGGGACGCTATTTTCAAACCTGGGTCTCCATGCCACTCCCCACACTCCAGATGGCTTTCTGCTCGGAACCCTCCCTCAGCCTGGCCTCCAAAGCCCCAGGCCCACTGGGCTCCCCTCCTGAAGCCCCTTCCTCTGCCCTCTTCATCTCTGTCCTTCCCTCTGTAAATTCTGGAGGGCAGGGACCAGAGCTTTGTTCCCCTTGGAGTCGCTGGCACCTGAAACATATAAGGCCATCAAGAGCCATCCACTGGATCGCTCTGACAAGACTCGCAATTAATAACAAATACATTAAACGTCTAAATACGCATATTCAGAAATTAAAGTTGCCCCAAGACGGGCCGCTTTGGCATGCAGATTATTCCCATCTGAAAAGACTCAAGAAGAAACTCTGCCCTTCCCCCCAGCAGCCTATAGGAGAGTTGAGATGGAGGCCCTGGGAGCCACCACAGATAGCCTCATGACACGATGAACTAGGGATGGCAGACGGGGGTACTCTGGCAAGGCCTGCTGGATCAGCCCTCTCTTGCAGGTCCCATGGTTTCTGGATGTTCACCTCCGACTCCTTTCCATCTTCCCGAGAGCTATTTTCTTCCCTTCACTGTCCCAGACGCCTACCGCCCTCTCCTGAGTTCAGGATGACATACACACCTCCCTTCACTTGTTTGCAATCTCTCACTGTGTAGAAATTAAATTTGATTTTCTCCTGTTAATCCGTCTCCCGTTGATTTAATTCTTAGACCAGCCAGAAGCATTTTGAAAAGTAGAGAAAAATTCCTCCTCCCCGATGACCTGATGTCGAAAGAACCGAAGCAGCAAGGATACCATGACACACAACAGCCCAGGGCCACTTGCCCTTGGCAATAAACTGTGAGCATTTTGGCCTTCTTTCTTCTACCAGCCTCCGCTGTGGGGCGGGCCCTGGGTAGCCTGATCCAATCAGAACCTGTCATTTCTCCTGGCCCCAGTGATTGGCAGGAAGTGCAGATGGCCTCCAGGGCTGGTTGCTGGGGTTTCAGACACATGGATTCCCTCCCCCTGGTCAGACAAACAGATGCCATGCACTGGAACTGGTGGACAGTCTGCCTCTGCGAACACAGCCAGCCTGAGGACAAAGCAGGGGGCCAGAGAAAGATGCAGAGACAGAGGAATTCGGGACAGAGAGGGAGCCCCGCAGAAACCCAAACCCGTGGATCGGGGGCTGAGTGTGTGCAGCTAGTGCATTCCTCCAGCTGATGAAGCAGGGAGCTGGGTTCCTGGGCACCTCCAATACAAACAGCCCCAGCGACTATGAGAATCAGTAAGGATTTTTCTAAAAAATGAGCTTCCCAAAAGGAAAACAAGAGGCGGTTCAAAGAAACAGAAATACAACTGACCTTTTAGCCCTCAAAAACACTGCTGGCTCCCTACTGATCAAGGAAATGAGAAAGGAATCTATGAGATACCATGTCTACCCATCTACTTGGCATTGATTAGCAAGATCGATAGAGCCCAGCGCTGGAGAGGCCTCGACCCGGGGAGACAAGAGACCTCCAAGCCCACAGGCCAGCAGGGCCAGAAGCCTTATGTCCTCACACAGCCTGGTTCTGGGGGCAAGATCCGGCCGCCAAGGGCCATACCGCAAAATAGTGGAACGAGGTGAGTGTCCAGTGATGCGGGAAACAAAGGCAGAGGAAAAATTATTAAACTTCCTTACTACCTACAGCCCACGGACATGTCCTTGAAACAGGCATGAGTGACCTTCCTCTAGGAATTCAGCTACCTCGATGTTCATACTTTGCTGAGGGCAACAGGCAACCTTAGCCTGACGCCCAGGACCCGTGAGTCTACTCTAACATATAATAATTCCAGGGACGCCTGGGTGGCTCAGCGGCTGAGTGTCTGCCTTGGACTCAGGGCGTGATCCCAGGGTCCTGGGATCCAGTCCTGCATCGGGCTTCCTGCAGGGAGCCTGCTTCTCCCTCCACCTGTGTCTGTGCCTCCCTCTCTGTGTCCTATGAATAAATAAATAAAATCTTTAAAAAAAAAACATATAAAAATGCTTTTGGAAACTTTCTTTATCTCTAAACTCCCAAGGTATGTGTTGGTGATCATCCCCCAAGCACATGACCCCCCAGTATACATCTGAAGGGTCTCATGACTGGTTTTACTAGATGGTAATAATGACGTTCTCCCCACAATAGCTAGCCCCCCCTCCCTGGGGTCTGGAAACCTCGCTTCCAAAATCCCTTAGGGACTTACGCTGTCCCTGACCCCCTCCCAATTTGACATTATATAATTGGCCACCCCTCACGACCCCAGTGCAGCTCTCTCTGCCCGCGGGTCCTGTCCCTGTGCTTTTAAAAAAGCCACCTTTTTGCACCAAAGATGTCTCAAGAATTCTTTCTTGGTTGCTAGCTTCAGACCCTCACGTCTCTCCTACATCACCCAGGACTGGGCTGGCAGCTGAGCCAGGCCCTGCCCCGTGGCAAAGCAAACAGTGCTGTAGCCAGTCCTGAACCAGAGGCTTGGGGAAGTAAGCGATGGATGTGGCACGACCCGCCCCCCCCCCCCCCCCCCCCCCCCCCCCCCCCCCCCCCCCCCCCCCCCCGCTTACAGAAACACGAGGGTGTGCGCATATTCCCACACAGAGGAAACATCCATAAGGGGACACATCAAATAGCTAACGGTGTTGTGTTAACTGGAGATGTGAAAGGCTGGGGGGCTCAGTGGTTTTGACACCTCCTACAATATGAGGGCCATTTGTGATGTGAGGAACAGAGACAAAAGAAATGTAGATAAAATTAAATGTCCTTTCACTTGTGACAAATACTTGAGACAGAGGAGTACATTCCTCCAGGAATTCCCAATCTGCATGCTAATGCCTTACTAGAGCCCAAACCCACCTTAGCTTGACACTAGCCAGGCCTCTGGGTTCCCAGAAGTTCCCAGAAGTCTTCTTTAAGATACAAAAATCCTTTTGGAAACGTTGCATTGTCTTTACCTCCCTCAAAGCACTTAGCTGTGCTTTTAATAAAGCCACCTTTTTGCACCAAAGATGTCTCAAGAATTGTTTCTTGGCTGCCGGCTTCAAACCCTCACGCCTCTCCTACATCACCCAGGACGGGGCTGGCAGCTGAGTCAGGCCCTGCCCCGTTATACTCCAAAGTGTATACAATAGCTCCTCATGATCCGGGGGCAGCTCTTTCAGCCCACAGATCCCGTCCCTGTGTTATAATAAAACCACTCTTTTCGCACCAAAAACATTTCAAGAACTCTTTCTTGACCATTCTCTCCAGAACTCGACTTCAAATCATCAATTCACAGCACGTGTGTTATCTCTATGATCCCCAAAATAAAAAGGGAAGTAGCTGGATTCAGTGAGAGTGAATCTTCCCTGGCCCTTAGTAGGCACGCTGCTCGTTACCCCAGTAAGTACCCCCAGCCACCCGACGGGGTAGGTACTTCTCCCAGCACCTATCTGCTAGATTAAAAAAAAAAAAAGGAAGAACAAATGGGGAGAAGGGTTTGAACCCAGGCATGGGGCTGCTTCCCGTGGCTTTACAGAGACCAGGCCAGGCCCTGGGGACAGGTGCTGGGGCCATGGTCCTTGCCTGCAGGACATTTTTGGCTGAATCAGAACATATTCCTGTCCCTCATCCCTAAAGCAGGCACGCACACTGGGCAGCTCGATCTCCCCTGGAGCTCCTGCTGACAGACTTGTGTGCACGTCCACAGACCTAAGGGTATCCAGGGAGCTAAGTGGGTCTGAGCTCCCCTGCAGATCCCCAAATCAGGTCAATGGCTAATTAGCGCATGAAGGAGGGAAGAAGGCAGGGGCCCGCGCTGGCAACCCCAAATCACTGCTACAACAAAATGTCATGCAAAATTAACTCAACCTAAATCAGTCAGCAAGGCCGACTCCGACACCCAGGCTCCCAACGAGAGCCCCTGCAGCAGGCCCCGGGGCCGCAGCACATGCCCCCCTGGGGTGGCCCCCAGCTGTCCCCACTCATCCCTCAGCTGCAAAACAGGGGTGCGCCTTCCCTGCCCGGGAGGCTAGAGCTAGTAGTAGTAGGCACACATCCCACGCTCCCCCTCCGGCGAGGCCCTGGGGGAGTCACATTCCCAGAGACAGAACCAGGACAGCGGTGGGAGCGTGGGAGCGTGGGAGCGGCTGCGGGAGGCAGGAGGCGGCAGGGGTTACTCAGGAGGATCCGTTTGGGAAGATGAGAAAGTTCTGGAGGGGGATAGTGGTGATTGATTAGGGAGCAGAAGGCCAGCGGAGGACAGAGCACAGGCTCACACCCTGCAAACCCACCCCCTCCGTGGGACCGGGTGATGCTCATCCAGGAAGCTCCCCACTGGCTTCGTGGTAACCCCGCCCTAGAGGGAAACCGCCTCAGCTAGACGACGGCCGGGCCTCCGCACCCTGGGAGCCCTCTGCAGCAGGTGCCAGTCCTTTTGGACCCTTTCCTTTCCCTGACCTCCCGCAACGCCCTAGGATATAATCAGCTGCCCCCCCACGGCGCTCTGTGCCCACGGGTCTGTCCCCGTGCTTTAATAAAACCACCATTTTGCACCAAAGATGGCTCAAGAATTCTTGGGGCGCCCGGGGGGCTCAGTGGTTGAGCGTCCGCCTTCGGCTCAGGGCGTGATCCCAGGGTCCTGGGATCGAGTCCCCCATCGGGCTCCCCGCAGCAAGGAGCCTGCTTCTCCCTCTGCCTGTGTCTCTGCCTCTCTCTGTCTCTCAGGAATGAATAAATAAAATCTTTAAAAAAAAAGAAAACCTTTGGGGAAAGTTCCTTTGTCTCTCCCCCTCCCAACTTAAAAGTATATCATCAATCCCTCCTGGCGACCCTCATGCAGCTTTTTCTGCCCAGGTCTCCTGTCCCTTTGCTTTAAAAAAAAACCACCTTTTTTGTACCTAAAACGCCTCAAACATTCCTTCTTGACCATTCACCCCCGAACCCCACACCAAATCACATCGTTCAGCTCCTCCAAACAGCGGCTCCAGCCTCTCTGGGCCCCCAGATCCCAGCCCTGCCCGCCACCCCGTAGTGCCAGGTCCAGGGTGCCTGCTTCCCCACCCCATCCATCCCATCTTCCTCACCCCACCCATCCTCCATCACCCCACCCTCCCCACCCCATCCTCCACACCCCACCCATCCTCCATCCCCCCACCTCACCCCACCCATCCCCCATCACCCCATCCCCCACCCTCCACACCCCACCCATCCCCATCCCCCACTGGCCCCTAAGCCCCAGGGGGGGCAGCCTGCCAGAGAAGATGCTGTACCGGGCCAGGCCAGGCGGCAGGCAGCGTGGTTTCAGTTTCTATTCCCGGTAAGCAGGAGGGGAGGAAGGAAGCTGTGGAGAGGTGGGAGGACTAAAGCACGGTTCCCCGGCCAGGGGTACTGGGGGGGACGGTCCAGGGGATTGGGTGGCCCCAGCTCCCACCAGCGGCAGGGAAGGGCCCTCCAGGTGACCCCAAGAAGCCAGCACCCCCCCAAGCAGCATGCCAGCATCTCAGAGGCGAGCAGGTGCAGGGCTGGGAACCCGACCCACCCTTCCAGCCCTGGGCAGCCCCCATATGGGGCCCCCCCCACCAAGGCTTCAGGGCATCCTGTGAAAGTGCCAGGCACCCAGGCCCTCACGGATCACCCTTTCCCCCGGTTCTCTGGTGAATACCTGCGCTGCCCTCAGCAATGCCCCGAGGGTCCCTCGCCCAAAACCAAAGGAGGCCAGAGGTAGAGTGGGCTCCCCCGAGACCCTGAGAAGAGGGAGGCCAGGCGGCCCCTCGGGGTTCTCCGCCTGCCACTCCGCTCCCGCCCCCCCCCCCTTTGTCTGGCTACAGTAATTCGTTTCCACCCCACACCCCACCCCTGCCTTGCCCTGATCCCAGACCCCATGACCTCCACTACAGGCCAGTGCCAGCAGGGGCTGGAGCTGCTCACCCACCCAGCCCAGGTGGTGGCCCTTCAGAGCAGATAGAGGGGTGGGAGGAGTCCCCCACCCCGGACCCCACCTTCCCGCCCATCACTTGGAGGCAGCCAGACCACAGCCACAGCTTCCTCCCAGCACACTAGGGACTTCACTTCCCTGTGCCTCACTCCGGGCATCCGTAAAATGGGAATTCATGACAGCTCCTCCCTCCATACTTGGCACAGCACCAGGCTCAGGGCAATTGCACCAACTGGTCTGATTTGGGTTTTTCTTGTTCATTTTTTCACCCTCTGGGGTCCCAAAGAGCCCCTGACAAGGTCTCCCACTCAGGCGGATGTTCTAGGGACCAGGGGAGATTCCAGCTGGACAGGAGGAGCTCAGCGGCGCCGGGCTGCAGAATCCAGACAGCAAGGAATCAATGAGGAGAGCCGACACTGAGCAGATCGGAGCGCGACTTGCGCAAGTCAAGTCCCCGGCGTTCCAAAGGAAGACAGACTCCCCAGGTCTGACCCCAGCCAGGGCTCCCCTCTAAAGGGGCCGCAGCAGAAGGAAAGCAAACACAAACTGACAACCAGAGCAGCCTCCTACAGCCCAATAAAAGCATCCGTGACGTGAGCACTGTGCACACGGGCAACAGAAACAGGAGTAAGGAGCCAGTGACTCCCCCCACCCTTGACACCCAGTGCCCCCTCCCAGATTACCCAGAGATCTGCGAGCAAGAGGGGCTGGTACCGACAGCATCTACTGACTCGCGTGCAAACACGCACGCACACGCACACACCTCACGTGACCTTCTAGAGGACTTTCTTTGGTCCAGAAATTATTAATTGAGCACCTACTATGTGCCAGGCACTGTGCCAGGGACTTGGGAGTAAAGCAGCTAACAAGTGTGAAGGGCTCATCTGAAGACACACGCTGCCGTGGTGCAAATGCTAGGAGGGCAAACAGTGTTGGCGAAGTGGCAGGAGGGTGGGGGGAGGCAGGTGTAGTCCTCAATGGGGCGGTCAGAGGGGGCCTCCAGGTGGGAGGGCCAAGGAGCAAAGGCCAAAAGGAGGTGAGGGGGTAATGGTGCTGCCCTGAGGAAGGGGATAGTCCAAGCTGAGGGAACAGGCAGTGCAAAGGTCCCGTGGTCCAAGAACACCAGGGAAAGGAACGAAGGCAGCCTGCGGTCCTGGACACCAGGAGAGTTGAGGACCGACCTGAGCCAGCAGGTGAGGGCCACCTGACACGGTTCCCCTTTCAGGCACCAACCTGCCACCCCTCACCAGTAAGGGTCCTGTCCAGGCTCTGGGGACCCCGTGCCCCTCACAGCACCTGGGATACCACTTGCACACGGCATCCTCTGAAATCCACTGAGACCCCCCAGCCCGGCCCGAGACCCCTGGTCCGGAGAAGGAGGAGAACCCTGGAGTTCCCTCCAAGAAATGAAACCAAAAGTTTTTAAAAAGTGACAAAAGCCCTGGGCAACAGGACCAGATGAAACTGTTTTTCTGGCACAAGCGCGTCTTCTAGGAAGTTCCTCAGCCACACGCCCAGGCCCTCTCGGAGCACCCGCTGCTGCCGCCCGCTGAGCTGCCTGCCGGCCAGCTTCCACTTCAGCGCAGGGAATGGGGCTCCGCTGCCGCCCAGCGCACGGCCCCCCGCGGCCCTTACCTGGCTCGGCTGCCTGACGCAGCCTCTGTCCACACTGGCTGCAGAACTTGGGGGCCTTGTCCTTGGAGACGTACCCACACGACACACACTCCATTCCTCCGGGATGGGCTCCCGCAGGTCTGCAAGAAAAGGGAAGGGTCCCGGGGCCGCGGGCTATATACCGAGCCTCCTGTCATGTGACCACAGCCCGGCTTCAGTTTCATTTTCTGGGAAAGTGAAATTACGGCACCAGAAGGTCCTCCGCACAATCGAAACCCAGCGCTAGCGCCTCCCCGCCTGCAGCGCTCAGAGCCCCGACCCCCCCACCCCTGTCACCCAGTGCCAGCGCCTCCCCGCCTGCAGCGCTCAGAGCCCCGACCCCCCCACCCCTGTCACCCAGCGCCAGCGCCTCCCCGCCTGCAGCGCTCAGAGCCCCGACTGCCTCCAAGTCTTCCAAGTCCAGTCCCCGCTACTGGCTCCCGCCCCCCCCCCCAAGGCCCCAGCACCCTGTTCCCTCTCTGCCTCCCCAGCCAGGGGCGCCCTCCCGGGCTCTCCATCACTCGGCGAGTCTAAGACCTGCCCCCCTGGCCGAGGCTGGGGGTAGGACACCCTGAGAGCTAGGGGTGGGCAGACGGGGGCTTGTTCCAGGCACAGGCGCAGCGCTTGCAAGACCCCGGGACAAGGCACGGGGTGAGGGTGGACGGGGGCGCAGGGACTGAAACCCCGTGCACAGGTGACGGGGGCTAGGTGCGGCACACAGCCCTGCAGGGATGCCACAGCCCACCCGAGGGACAGCCCGCCTGGGAGCCCCGGGCTGACGGGGCCAGGGGTCAGGATCCCTGCTCCCTGCCGGCCCTGCTCCCACCCCAGTGCCACCCCGCGCCCCCTGACTGGGCTTGTTCCCGCGGGAGCCTGGGGGGCAGAGCAGAGCCGAGCCACACTGGTGTGTGCGCGCGTCCTGGCCCAACCCGGGGGAGCCCTGGCCCCACCTCCCCCTCCCGCTCTGGGCCCTCACCCACACTTTCCGGGCCTCCCGGGGGCCCAGGCCGCCGCCCCTACGCTGTCCTCCTCTGCGGGGCTCTACTTGGCCCTCGGGCGGGAAGTCCCAGCGGGCTCGGAGGCCTCCCCCAAGCTCCGATTGCTTCCCGCCGCGCCAGGAGCCCGAGCGAGGACCGGAGGCCGGCCCCAGCCGACTCCACCCCATCAGCTGCCACACTTTGTCCTGCCCCTTTTCCCAGCTGGGGAACTGCCCCAAACTCGAAGCCCATTCCTCCGACCGCCGCCCCGCCTGGTGTGGAGGGTGGGGTCAGGGTGCAGGGGGGCGGGGGCAGGAGGGAGTCAGGGGGCAGGGGCGGGGCGGGGGCAGCAGGGATGGGTCGGGGAAGCAGGGGGTCAGGGGCGGGGCAGCAGGGGGGTCAGGTGTCAGGGGCGGGGCAGCAGGGGGCTGCAGGGGTGGGGCGGGGGCAGCTGGGGACGGGAGTCGGGGGCCAGGGGTGGGGCAGCAGGGGGCGACAGGGAGCAGGGGCGGGGCGGGGCAGCAGGGCTGGGAAGGGGGGCCAGGGGCGAGGCAGCAGGGGGCGGCAGGGCAGGGGCGGGGCGGGGCAGCAGGGCAGGGGCGGGGCAGCAGGGGGGTCAGGTGCCAGGGGCGGGGAGGGGCAGCCGGGGATGGGAGGCGGGGCCAGGGGCGGGGCAGGGGCGGCAGGGGTGGGGCGGGGCGGGGGCAGCAGGGCAGGGGCGGGGCAGCAGGGGGTCAGGGGCGGGGGCAGCAGGGGTGGGGCGGGGGGGCCAGGGGCGAGGCAGCAGGGGGCGGCAGGGCAGGGGCGGGGCAGCAGGGGGGGGTCAGGTGCCAGGGGCGGGGCGGGGGCAGCCGGGGATGGGAGTCGGGGGCCGGGGGCGGGGCGGCAGGGGGCGGCAGGGCTGGGGCGGGGCGGGGCGGCAGGGGTGGGGGGCCGGCCGCCCCCGTCTCCGCCGTCCTTCCTTGCCAGCCCCCCAGCCCCCCCCAGCTCGTGGCCCTCCAGGCCGCCCGGGCCGGGGCGCACCCTGGAAGCCGGGCAGGACGCTGCGCGGCGGGGCGCGGGCTCCGGGGGCGGGAGCCTCCTCCTGGAAGTTACGGCGGACGCGGCCAGGGCCCCTCGGGCCACGGCTCGGGCGCGGCGACTCGAGCGAGAGCAGGGATCCCGCGGGGGGCTCCGCGGCCGCCCCGCACCCAGCGGCTGCCCGGGGCCGGGGCGGGTCCGCACGGCGGGAGGGGCGGGACCCGGAGCCCGGGGCGGAAAGCGAGCGGGCGCCGGCCGGGGGCGGCGGGGAGGGGCGGCCCGCAGCTCGCAGGCGCCGCGCCCCAGGCCACGGCCCGCGCCCCCGCCGCCGCCCGATTTCGTTTCTGGGGTCTGGGTCCCGCAGGGGGCGGCCGGGATGTCCCCAAGGCGCCCCCCCACCGCGGACCCGGCGCGCGGCCCGCGGGGATCCTGGCCCCTGGGGTGCGCACCGGGGTCTCCCCCAGCAGCCCCAGCCGCGGCCCGGAACCCTGGACAGCGCCCACCTCCCTGCACAGCCAGCGGCCAGGGAGGGACACAGGACACCCGGCGGGTCACTGGGCCAGCTTCAGGCTCCCGGGGTGCAAAGTGGAGGTCACCAGCCCCATGGCATCGGGGCCTTGCGCAGATTAAGTGAACCCAGCAGCAGAAGGTGGTGGAGGGTTTCCAGCCGCCTGGGCGCTGGGATGGCCACTGATAACCAGGAGGCCACCCCAGCCTGCGCTTGCACCCAGTCCCCACTGTCCCTCAGTGTCCTCATCTGTGAGCTCATAGCGCAGCATCCCAGGGCTGTTGGGGAATCTAGCAAATGTTGGCATTCCAGGGCCCAAGCAAAGTGCTTGACCTGCATTCCTCAGTCCCTACTCTCCTCACTGTCCAGCCCTCAGAACCAGTTCAGCCTGAGAGCACGTGTGGGCACAGGTGCTGCTACAAACTCCAGTTCGGATAATTATTATCAAATGTAATAAGCCGGGGTTCCCGTCCTGCCCGTGTCTCCAACCCTCTCCTTTCCACATGCTCCAGCCACACACGGCTTCCTCTGGAATGCCAACGGCAAACTCAGTTCTTGGGGTTCCCTTCCCGCGGTGCCCACCCCTGCACAGCTGGCTTCTTCATTCAACCCAGCATTGCTGAGTTCAGGCGGTGCTTAGGGGGTGCTCAGCGCAGGTGGCCGTGATTGATCTCATATTTACTCGAAGCCACAAACGCCTACTCACGACCAGCTACTCCCACTGTCTAGTTCATCTGGATCTGGGCAGGACCCAAGCCATGTCCACTGCTGTGGCCCTTGCCCTTGTGAATTCGTGTGGGGCCCAGGAGAGAGAGCTTGTCCTGAAAGAAAGGGCTCCAGGCAGGGCGCGAGGCCGCGCAGGCTGGACCGGGCTGTGCCTTCTGGGTCCTCGCAGGAGAGGGGGCTTAGCCAGAATCCAGGGAAGGCTCCCAGTGCTCAAAGATGCTCCACGGTGGGATTCCTCTGGGAGCAGTGAGCGAAGGAAGGGCCCAGTGCTACCTTACACTATCCTGTGCCTCTGTTAGATTTGGGGAGATGCCAGCAGAGCAAAACCCAGATGCCCTTCCACGCCGGTAGTGACAAGCTAGCCCTGCTGGCCTGGTGGCACCTCCTGCATGGGCCCTGGGGGCAGGGGTGGCTCATGTAATCCAGAACCCTGAGCCTGCCCAAAATAACAGGAAGTGGTTGACAGCCCAGCACAGTGGGCATTGCTGTCAGAAGGTCTGTAGCCTGGGGGCACCTGGGTGGTTCAGGGGTGGAGAGCCTGATTTTGGCTCAGGGCGTAATCCCGGGGTCCTGGGTTGGAGTTCCACATCGGGCTCCCCAGAGGGAGCCTGCTTCTCCCTCTGCCTGTGTCTCTGCCTCCCTCTCTGTGTCTCTCATGAATAAATAAAATTTTAAATTAAAAAGAAAATATCAAAACATTAAAAAAAAAACCCCTCTGTAGTCTGGCAGGGGCAGGATGCACCTCCTGGGCAAGTCAAAGAGCTGAGAAAACACACCTGCTTGTGTGGTGTAGCATGTTTGTTATAAAACCCAACATAGCTTTAGGAATGAGATTGCTTCTGGTGAGAGACAACACACCAAGGGAGACATCCTTTGGTTTTTTTAAAAAAATTGTTATCTATTCATTCATGAGAGACATGAAGTACGTAAGTGGCATAGTTGGCGTGGACATCCTGTTCTGACAGGTGCAGATACAAGCCACCAGAGAAAAGCAGAGGTTCCGGATGCTTCCGCCTCTCGGTGCTGAAAACCTGGCAGTAAGTGGCCCTGTGGACAGGACACCTGCACCAGACAGATGGTTAGTGACCCAAAGAACCAAGTCAAAACTCATGGAGTACACGAAATAAGGACCAAACGAAGAAAAGATGGAAAAGCCAGGTGTTATGAGTCCACTCTGAATACTCAGAGAAGACCCCTTCTGTTCCCTGGCCTGTATCAATGCAATAAGTGTGTATGTGGAATATGCACACTATTTTTTTTTTTTATTCATGAGAGACACAGGGGGGGCGGCAGGGGCGGCCAGAGGGAGAAGCAGGCTCCATGCCGGGAGCCGGACGTGGGACTCGATCCCGGGTCTCCAGGATCACAGCCTGGGCTGAAGGCGGTGCTAAACTGCTGAGCAACCCGGGCTGCCCTGCACTCTATTTTTGAAGAAAATAATAAATATACTATGGCATAAAATAATATATAAATGTAATATATGATTTAATACCATTAGGAAATAAGAAAGAGGGGGATCCCTGGGTGGCTCAGCGGTTTAGCGCTTGCCTTTGGCCCAGGGCATGATCCTGGAGCCCCGGGATCGATCCCACGTCAGGCTCCCGGCATGGAGCCTGCTTCTCCTTCCGCCTGTGTCTCTGCCCCTGTCTCTCTCTTTCTATGTCTATCATGAATAAATAAATAAAATCTTAAAAAAAAAAAAAAGAAAGAAGAAAGAAAATAGCAAGATAAAAGGACAACAGCAGATGTGGTTTCCATTGCGGGGCTGAGCCAGGAACAAAGATTGACATTGTTGCAAGAGGAGGATGGGGTCGTGAGGAAACGTTGCAGGCGGTGCCAACCTCAGCTTTGTCCCTACACATAGGGTGGTGTTGACCCTGCAGGATTGAATCTCTCCTCTCGGCTCAACGTTCACAAAGAGCCCGACCCCTCCCCGTGGAAGATCCCCTGGCGGCAGGCCTGTCCAGTCATTATTCCCGGGGTCAGCTGCATGACGTCAGTGGAGGGGCCCGTTGACTCTAGCCACGTGGTCTCCTGGGCCAAGCCAGGTGTAGAATATCTTCCAGATCCTGTGGATGTTGGATCATTTGAAATGTCCTTGATCTTGATATTGCAACCACCAGCATTTGTAGAATGGATTCAGTGGGACCCAAAACTCACTTTGTTAGCCAACCTGGCTCCTCACCTGCACATACTGAGACTCCTGGGGTCGCCTGCAGAAAGGATGCTCTCCAGCGGAGAGGCCCCCTTTGCAGGAGCGTGAGGGCCGGCAGGGGTGGGGGAGGCCGAGCACAAGGCTGCCTTATGAGGAGAATGTAGGCCTGGGGACATGTGGTTCTGCACTGCCCACAGCACAGCTCTGTGGCCTTGGTCTGGATCGGCGTGTCCAGACATCTCAAAGCAGGGCTTGTATGACCGGGCCGGGCCGAACAAAACACTCTCATTTATCCCAGAGCTGTGTAAATAAAAACCGTGCAAAATAAGAGGGCCTGGAGTGCTCGGCTTTGGCTGCATCTACTGTACCAGCCTGCTTCAGATCCTATCTTCAGCTCTGGTCTTTTCCTATGGAAAGACCCCAAATCTATTTGAAGGAGACTTGGCAGTCAAGCTGCTCATGAAACAGGTTTTGGGGTACAGATTGGTCGGGGCTGAGTTTGGCTGGTGAGAGGTTTCTGGGCCTGGATAGTCTTGAGCCCATTGAGTCTAATCCATCCCAGGGTCAGATGTTCCTCAGGTTAAAACAGTGGAATCTAGAAACATCCTCGATCGGCCCCGACCGAGTCCCCACATGGGCTGCAGGCCTGTGAGGCCAGATAAGCATCCCCCGGGGAAGTGCTATGGTTCCTTTTTTGTTTAGGGGCCACAGGGCACAGAATTGAGAAGGAAGTAACCGAGTGACTTCATGGCTCATAGGCAGCGTTCTCCTTACACGAGTGTGTCTCCATCCCCCCAGCCATCAGATTTAGGGCCACCTGATCCAGTATGACCCCATCTGAACACAACTAATTACATCTTCAAAGGATGTAATTTCCAAATAAGGTCAGAGTCACAGGCTTCTAGGGTCAAGAATTCAACTCTTTTCCAGGGACAGAATCCCTCCTACCACAGGCACCAGCTCCGTGGGCTTTCCCAAAAGTCCTCTAAAAAATGCAGCCCTTGGGCCCTGCAAAAGTTCACAGGGTTTGGATAAACTTGGGTCCTTCCACAGGATTAAAATTATTTTAAACAGTGGAGGAGCAGGGAGAGGTTCTCTGTCAGCATCAGTAGCTGAATTTATGGAGGATAGATAGACCTACAGGGAACAGATTTTATACAAATAACCACGTTACAGGGGATCCCTGGGTGGCTCAGCGGTCTGGTGCATGCCTTTGGCTCAGGCTGTGATCCTGGAGACCCAGGATCGAGTCCCACATTGGGTTCCCTGCAGTGAGCCTGCTTCTCCCTCTGCCTGTGTCTCTGCTTCTCTCTCTCTCTCTCTATCATGAATAAATAGATAAATCTTTAAAGAAAAAAAATAATCACGTTACAGCCAGAAAAAGGTTTGGTGTTGTCTCCAGGTCAGCCCAGACAGGGTAGCCTGGCCCCAGGCAGGCTAAGGGTGATGGTCCCTGCCCCACTCTAGCTCTAATGGGGACACCCACTGCTCCCATTAGCATGGAGAGCAGCCTGACCCACGAGAAGGCCTTGCTGGCTGCAGGGCCTGCAGGGACGTGGCCACCAAGCCTGTAGCTGCCGCCTGTAAAGGGCCGGTGGCACTGGGGGCCCTGCTCCCTGGTGGCTTCAGACCGCAGAGCGGGGGTGATGGAGCAGTCACACTGGGCCCCCGACCTCGCCCTGGATCATTTCCCTGGGGTCAGGGGAGGAACACAGAGCTGCCACTACAGCCTGAGACCTAAAGCTTCCCTCTCACCCCCTCCTCCACGCTGCTGGGAGCTCTCCATCATCAGAGTGCTGCATCGAGCCACCTCCTGCTGGGGCTACCGCCCCAAGGTGCTCATCGAGGAAGGGCATTCGGTTCGTGCGCAGAGGGGAGAGCAGGAGAGAGCCCAAGAAAGGACAGTGCCAGGAGGTCCGGTTCTGGGCGGCGGCCGCTCCTTAAGTGCCTGATAGCCACCAGGCCCTTCTCACCCTGCTCTGCAACGAGCCCTGAAAAGGCTCTTTGGAGGATGTGGAAATTAAGGGCCGGGGAGACGAGACAATTCATTCAACGACACGCAGCGAGAAACGAGAACGGCCTGGCCTCGAGAGAGCTCTCTGCAAAAGCTGGCCGTCGCCAGCAGATTCTGACGACCACCTCCTGGGATGGAGCGGGGACAGCACAGGCCCGAGCGAGGAGCTCGGAACAGCCGGGGCCTCCGGACCATGCTGGATGCACATCTCACACCTGGGGCATCCAACGCGGCAGCCATGCGACACGGCTGGCACGAAGCTCTCGAAGCGTGGCTGGTCTGAACTCAGACGTCCCGCGGAGCACAGCTCACAGTGGGGTTCGAGATGTCGTGTGAGAGAAAGCACGTCGACTATCTCCTCTGTAAGTGGTGTACAGGCCACGTGTCCAAAGGATAGGATTGTGGGTGTAACAGGTTAAATAAACTTAATTTCAGCTGCGATTTGTTCAGTGAGGCTACTGGACGCGGCAAGACGGCACGTGTGGCTCACATGTGTGGCCCGTGTCGTGCTTCCATGGAGGGCACAGTTCTGGGTCAGCGTTCACTGTAGTCAGGGCTCCGGGAGCTGCTGTGACAGGTGGCCAGTGCCGTGGCGGGTGCTCAGCAGATGCCCTCCTCACTCTCTCTGCCCTAAACTTGGCCATTCTCAGTATGTGGCTTCGTGGGCACCAGGGAGGTCCTCTCCTGCCAGCCCGCCGGCCAGCAAGGGGAGCAAGAGCTTGCAGGAGGCAGCTCCCAGGACCTCTATTAGTTCGCCAGGGCTGCTGTAACAGAGTTGCACAGACCTGGAGGAGCCAAGGTCTGGGGGGTCAGCACGGTCGGTTCCCTCTGAGGCTATGAGGCAGCAGCTTTCCCAGCTCCTCCTCCAGCTTCTACGTGTCTGAACCAAACCTTCTCTTCTTACAAGGGCTGAGCTGCCTGGATTAGGGACTCACTTAACTAATTACACCTGGTATGACCCTATTTCCAAATGAAGTCACATTCTTAGATACCAGGAGTCAAGAACTACAAGTCAGCATATGAATCTTGGCGGGGGTGGGGGGGTGCGGTGCAGGCAGTGTCCAGGCACGGCACACACCACCACCCACATCTCAGGGACATGGCTACACTCACCGGAGGGGCCGGGAACTACAGTGGTGCTGGTGGCACCGTCGCCCCGCCAGCCAGCTGCAGGTGGCACACCAGCCAACGGTAGCATCCACACCATCCCGGAGGCCCTGGGTCACAGGCCAGGGCCCAGAGGGGCTTATCTGCTGATGAGGGGTGACAGTGGGGCCCGTCCTGCATCCTTCAGCACTAAATCCCAAGCTCTTCCCATGCTGTCATGGCCATACCAGTCTTTTCTCTTTTTCTAAAATTTAACTTTAATATAAATTAATTATAAATTAAGCTTAAGTATATGACTTATTATATATTATTATATTAATATACAGATTAATTTTAAAACGTCATTTTTAACTATGAATGTATCGTTGAGAAATTGAACCATACGTATATGGTTAAAATCAACTGAAGCAGTACAACATCAGAATAATTCCTTTTATCAGTTTGATGGTATCTTTCCAGGACTTTTTAAAAAACCTGTACAAACATCACAGCGTCATTCCGTGGGTGAGTTCACACGAACGTCTCTTAAGATGAGCATCACTCTGCAAAGTGCCTCGTTTCCCCTGAGAAACACTAGCGCGTCGAGATGCACAGCCCTACCCCGTTCCTGTAAGTGCCACACGGCATTCCAGCTCGTGCGTTGCATGGCTAGGACATTCCCAAATTGAGACATTTTAGCTCGCTTTCATTTTCTAAAATTGTTAACGAGGTGGTGATAACCATCCTTGGATTGGCTCCCAGGCAGACGGGCCTGGGCTTTGTTGGAGCCGATGCCCGGAGGCGGAGCTGCCGAGGCACAGGGGCGGCTCTGGGTGAAGATCCGGGAGCCCAGGTCCCGCCACAGGGGACAGATTTGCCCGCTCCACCACTGGGACGGTCTCTGGGCTCCAGGAGGGGTGTGCCTGGTGTGTGGGCCGGGAACGACTGGGCCGCTGCTCCACGGGGCCCTGGGCAGGGATGGCCCAGCAGACAGGGCTCCAGGACATGCTCTTTGGGCAGAGAGTCTGCTTGAGGCAAGGAAATGCAGATTCAGGGCCAGGGGCTGGAAAGAGAGATCTCCCAGGGCGGGCCCAGGACGCCTGGCCAGGATCGTGTTGGGGGGAACGCTGTGGAGCTCCTGGGGCCACGTGCAGTGCGTTGTCTCTAAGAAGATCCGGGAGCCCAACCTCCCTTGGCTGTGAAGGCAGGCGTGGAAAGGGGCGTGTGCAGGGCGACGGGAAAAGGCCGCGGGCAGAGGCTCATGGAGTCTGCCGTGACACAGACACAGAACAAAGCACGTCGGAGGCACCGTGATTCACGTATTCTCTATTTATTATCACAACGAGTCACTCACATCAAGGACTGCATGAAAGGGTGGGTCACGGAGCACCACGTATGAAATGACCCCATCTGCACGCAGCTGCGAGCACAGGCCCACAGGCTGACTTTCGGACACGCGCGCACCCCACGGGGAGGCGGCCCCAGCTACCACCGAGGCGGATGGAGGTGATTTCTTGTACTTTTTACAATAAGCGTGTACGGTTTTTACAAAAACACAAAAGCTAGGACTTTAATTTAAAAAACACTGACAACAAAATTGTTTTTAACAGACCCGTCAAGTCATCTGGCACGTCTCGGTTCCCTTCCCAAAAGCAGCGCAGACGCCACCGCCCAGGTTGGAACCTGCCTCGGGGCCGCCCGCCCCCCAGCGTCTCCCATAACCAAAAGGCGCTGGGGTGTGAGGACCCCTGCCCGGGACCCGGTGGGAATCCTGCCTCTTTGCTCTCACATGGTCTATCATTCTAGAAGGCTTTCTCCAAACCGCTCTTCAACCACTCTTTGGAAAAAGTCTCGTTCCCAGGGAACAGAGGGAGGCAATATTTCAGTCACCCCAAATGCAGCCAACGAGCCCCACCTATGGATGTCCATGTGTGGCTTCCTTCCTCCTTTGGGGGTCACCTGGCTCAGAGCCCTCAGGCCAATGCGGTTATAGGGCAGCATCTGGCATCACAGCATCAAGACTCTTCTGTGAGAACCCCCCCCCCCCCCGCGCCAGCATCAGACGCCCATCCGTGCCCCCATCAGGCCTTCAGCAGGGCGACCTTGTGTTCCGGGACTGAGTCTTCGCTGATGTTGTAGGGCTGGATCCCTGGTTCTTGGCTCAAGTGTTTCTCTGCAGAAAAGAAATACGAGGCACGGGGAACGGTCACAACACAGAATGCGATTAAGGGCTGGTGGCTCAGGGTCCCGGTGCACGGAGAGTTGGGGTCTCTCCAGCCGGCACCCCCACCAGAGTCCCTGTCAGTGCCTCCTCACGTTCCACGCCCAGGTAACCCTCCCTTAGTGCTGGTGGACCCCCCACCGGGCCTCGTGGGTCGGCGCCTGAGTGGCTCCTTGCAGCCATATGGATGGATCTCGGACACCGCCGTGAGCCACGGATGTCAGCCACAGTCTCTATGCTCCCGGTCACGTGCAGTTCCACAACAGGTGGAGCTGAGCCACGGTGGAAGGGACCAGAACAGTGGCTGCCCCAGAGGGTCATGGGGAGGGACAGATGGAAGGGTACGTCGCACCCGTGCATACCCGGCTGCACCCACCTGTCAGAACTCCAGGCGCAGGTACACACAGCGTAATTACAAACACGCCCTGACGTGACTCCCCGGAACAGGGGGCCCCCTGACTCTGTACCCTCCACCATCCCCACTCTGCCCGTGCCCCCACCCTTGCACTTGTCGCCCCCCTCCCAACCCTTCCGGTCCGGTCTCCTGATCCCGTGGGCTGCGGACGCGTTGGGCCGAGCGGCTCTCTCTCAAATGACTCTCTGCCTGCACCTACCTGCCTCTTCCAGGGTGGAGAAGTACTGGACCCCCTTCAGGTCGGCGGACAGCAGCACACGGAGAACGGGAACCTGCGGAGCAGAGAAATCTGAAGTCCGGGGGCGGGGGGGTGTGCCTCTGCAGCAGCCCGCAGGCTGGTGATCGCCTCCCTGCTCCGCCAGCACAGGGATACATTTTACACAATTACTCTCTAAAGCACACAAAACACAATTCTGCACACAAGCAAGAATGTAACAGTTCTGAGTAAGCTCTGGGGCCAGGTGCTGAGTCAGGGAGCAAGAGGGCCCAGCATCCTTGCAGTGTGACCTTCGGCAGGTCAGGGAGCTTCTTGGGACCTGACAGAATGACAACACGGCCACACACCAGGTCTGAGAGTGAACAAAACCCTGGCCAGGGCGCCCTGTTCTGACACCCACCTGCAGGCCGACGAAGGCGAGGGTGACGCCCTGCCTGTGGAAGTCCCCGAGCAGCTCCTCGAGCCCCAGCACCACAGTGTAGTCGATGCTGCAGACGTGGGTACACTCCAACACCGCACAGCGTGGCGGGGACGCTGCGGAGAAGGTGCAACCCGTCACGCTGGGCGGGGGCAGCTGCAGGAGGCCCTGGCACACAGTGAGGCCATTGGGAGGCCCACCTCCCAGCAGGCTGGGGCGGGGGGAAGGGTCGCGGGACCCCAGACAACAGGCGTCCGGGGATGGCAGCAGCTACTTCCTTCGGAGAACAAACAGGCCTCTTTTCTCCCCTAAATACCAACCCCCGGGGCGGGGGGGGGGATGGGGCTTTAGGAACAAAGACAGGAACATCCTCCCCTGCTGCATGCAGACAGCGAGCACCCACTAGATGCCACTGAGACGCCCCAAGACCTCCTGGAGCCAAGAGCCGGTGAGCTCCCCTGATAGCTGAGGACGGGGCCCTGGGGTCCTGCGGAGGCGGACTGGGGTATGGAAACAGTGTCCAGCACTGGGGGTGACTGCAGCCCGCCTCGTCCTGGCCCACGTACCTTCCAGGGCTCGGCTCAGTATCGCCTCCCGGAGGGCCTCCACTGCAGGGAAGTGCAGACCACTGGCCGGCTGCAGGACCAACACCGGCCCCTCTGACACCTGGAGACAAGTGGACAGAGTAGGGGAGAGCCAGTGTGTCCTGGAGGCAAGTCCAACCTGGCAGCTGCTAGGGTGGCCCGTCCAGGCAGGAGGCCCCAACCCAGGCCAATAAAACTGAGGGAAGCAGGAGCACTGAGCTGACCAGCCCTCAGCCACCCCCCCGCGGTCTCGTGTGTGGCAGGAGCTCTAACCCTTACGGCAAGAGGCTTACACTTGTCCACAGAGTGAACAGTCACTCCGCAGTGCCACGGGCCAGTCACACCGAAGATATGCAAAACAGCTGAGCCAAGGAGTACTGCCCAGGGCACCTGCACCCCACCAGGCCCCTGAGGCCAGGAGATCCCTCTTTTGGGGAGAACGGATGGGCTGCTACCTGCATCTTGGGTCTGGCCACAGAGTGCAGGAGAATGAGCACGGACACCAGGGTCCCGGCCAGGATGCCATACTGCACCTCCCAGAAGCAGAGCAGGAACGTCACGCAGAGAGGCAACAAGTCCAGCCCTGGCAGAGAGGGATCCAGCTGAGGGGTAGTCCCCCCTCGGTAAGCCCCGGCTAGCCCGAGCCCTGGGGGACCTCTGTCTGGGGACTCAGGACTGACGCCAATCATGGGCCACACGGGCTCAGAGACGAGTCAGGGCCACCCCTCCTTGCCTGGCTGAGGGGCCGCTAGGACCCTGCCCTCTGGGAGGAGGTCGACAGTGGGCACTGGTCG
The DNA here is from genome assembly GCF_011100685.1 of Canis lupus familiaris. Classification (NCBI taxonomy): domain Eukaryota; kingdom Metazoa; phylum Chordata; class Mammalia; order Carnivora; family Canidae; genus Canis; species Canis lupus. The sequence goes on from NC_049230.1 coordinate 2,388,803, forward strand.
AGGCAGGAACTTGGCGACAGGGCCAGACTTGGGGACCAGGGAGGCCTTGCGACCCCTCAGGGGCCACGTGCAGACCCTGCATGACACACGTGACCTCCTGCCACAAACAGGTGGGTGGGCCTGGGGGTCAGCGCAAGACTCGGCCATGACACGTGGCACTCAGACAAGGCCCCATCCTCCTGGGCCTCCGTGCCCCGATGGGGGGTGGAGAGAATCACCGTTTCCCTCCCCTCATGACTCTTGGGGGCTGACGGGAGAGAAACCAGAGAGCCCCACAAGTTCCTCAACTGCTTCAATGAACAGAACAAACACTTCTTCCTGTAAAGGCCCCACAGGCTCAGGGGTGTCCCGAGCCACCGGGACTGGGAGAGAGCAGCGGATTGCTCTGTCGGCCATGCTGGTCACCCTGGAAGTCTCCCCTGCTCCCCCAGCTGAGCAGGGCTTGGGGCTGTGAAAGGGGAGCAGAGAAAGAAGGATGGGAAGGGAGAGGAGAGATGGGAGGAGGGAGAGGAGAGATGGGGGGAGGGAGAGGAGAGATGGGGGGAGGGAGAGGAGAGATGGGGGGAGGAGAAGAAGGGGCAAGAAGGGGGAGGAGGATGAGGGCAGGGAGGAGGAGGGGAAATGAGGGAGAGATGGGAGGGGAAGGGAGAGGAAGGAAGGGAAGGGGAAGGAGGAGAGAGGATGGGGAGATGGGAGGGGGAGAAAAGGGAAGAAGGGGGAGGGGAGAGGAGGGAGAGATGGGAGAAGGGAGGAAGGGGAGGGGAAGGAAGGGGAGGGGGAGGAAAGGGAGGGGGCGGAGGGGAGGTAAGGAAGGAGAGGTGGGAGAGGAAAAGGAGAAGGGGTAGAATGGGGAAGAGAGGAGAAAGGGGAGGGAGGAGGAGGGGAGGAGGGAGAGGAGAGATGGAAGAGGGGAGGAAGGAGGAGAGAGGGAGAGGAAAAGGAGGATGAAGAGAAGTGGGAGGAGGAGGAGCAGGGAAAGGAAGGAGAAGGGAAAAAGGAGGAGGGGAGGAGGAGGAGAAGTGAGAGAAGCGGGAGGTGGGGAGGGGAGGTGGGGGAGGAGGGGGAGGAAGGAGGAGGGGGGCAGGGGAGCAGGGGGTACCCTGAGAGTGTCAGGTTTGCTCAGCGCCGCATGGAGCTGGTCTAGGGTGCTCCGCGCGGCCTGACCCACGGCCAGCAGGCCCAGCTCCCAGAACAGGGACAGCGCCCCAAGCCTGAGCGGGGTCCTGGATGGCCAAGGGGGGGCACACTCCAGGACGCACATGACAGCCGAGAGCATACGTACTCTTCACGCGCCAGAGCGTCCGGAAGATACTGGCGTCGAAGAGTGGGGCCACGGCCATGATGGTGACGGCGGCCAGCGCGGACTTGGGGATGTAGTAGAAGGGCGACGTCAGGTAGTCCAGCGACAGCAGCACCAGGGCTCCTGCGGGGAAAGGGGTGCCGGTGACCCCCGACCCTGCGCGCGCGCCCTGGGCCCGACGGGGTGGGGTGCTCACCTGTCACCAGGCCCCCCGCTGGGGTGCACACCCCCGACTGGGCGTTCACGGCCGTCCTGGAAGGCAACACGGGGACCGTTGGCGTCTGTGGGAGCCTGGGGGGCAGGGTAGGTGCCCTGGAGGGGACGGCGGGGCCCCGCGGACACTGGCACCTAGTGGGAGCCACAGACGGGCACCCTGACCTCCAAGGCCCCCCAGCGGGGGGTGGGGTGGGGAGGCAATTGATGTCCCCAGGGTCCCCAGCCTGCGGTGTTGTCACGGCAGCTGGAGCAAGCACATCTGCTCCTGGCAACCCTTGTGCACCAACAGGGAGATGCAGGAGACACCGTCGAGATGGGTAACGTCCCCCTTACCACACCCGCCATGCACACGTGCACATACTCGTGCACGTGCACACGGAGAGAAACTCCAGATGCCCTCGCCAGCTGCTCCCAGCGTGAACCTGCAAGTTAACTTCTGCTCCAACCTTCCTTTTTCCTTTTGTGTGTTTGGAAAACCGCATCCGGACCCGAGTCTCCGCCGAGAACCAGCCCACGAGGACCACGAGGGAGTGGCCACCTGATTCCCACGACACGAGGCCTCTGCCTCGCACCCGCTCCCGACAGCCCTGCCGGTGACCGGCGCTGCCTGTGTGGCCCCGGGAAGTAAGGCCGCCTCTCCGCTGGTGCCCACGGGGAGCCGCCACCCCTCCCGCTGCCGTGGACTGAACGCACGCCGACCATCTCAGCCACGAGGTGCCAGGCCAGAGCCGTGGGTACAGGCGAGGACGTCGAGTGTGCCCAGGGCCGTGCTCTGGAGGTTGGGGACGTCTGGTACCAGACGGGGTTGGGGCAGCGGCGCTGGGGCCCCCTTACTCTTCTCGGCCACAGGCCGCTCTGTCCTGCCCTCCTGCCTGGCAAGGGGCCGCTGGTGGCACTGGGCCTGGGGCTCCGCATGACCCACCGCCTGCTCCAGGCAGAGCGCCGAGGTTCTCATCCCCCTGTCCCTTAGGACCGCGTTCTGCCCTGAGACGCGGCAAGCCCTGCGTGGGCTGGGAATGGTTAAGGACCAACCACGTGAGGTCACGAAAGACACCGAGCAGCCCCACTCCCACATCCCATGGACGCTGATCCAGGGCTGCGGCTGCTGCGTGGGAGAACAGAGCGGCGTCGACAAGTGGGCGAGCGCCCGGCAGGCCCCTCGAGGTGGACGCAGACTGTGTGGCCTGGGCGGGACCCACCCGCGGCGCAAGGAAGGAAGAACACGGTCACTCACCGTCCAAAGCTGCCCGTGACCGGGTAGGAAGAGACGAGCGAGCCCAGCACGTTGGTCAGGCCTGCGGAGAAAACGGAAGGAAAAGGTTTACCCACGAGGGAGGGGGTGTGAGATAGAGGGGGGTGTGGGGAGGGGGGCCCGAAACCAGAAAGGAAACAGAAGAGAGCGAGAAGATTCACCCAGGAGTGTCCGTATGTCTGCGTCCGTGTGTCTGTCTCAGGAAAAAAAACCAACCACGATCTTTGCCGAGTTCACTGTGGCCTCACTGGCCCTGGCCCTGCCCATGCGCACCAGGGAGGGGAACCCACCTCCGCAGGAGCGGCCGAGGCCAGGTCAGGCCAGCAGCCCCACAGGCCGTGCCCGAGGCCAGCTGCCCACCCACTGGGCCCCTCGAGCTCCTTCAAACCCACACCCCTCTCGGAGATGACCGGCTGGGGGACAAGGTCACGGCCAGTAAGCGGTCCACCCCTGTGACACTGACTCACCCACACCCAACAGAACCTGGCCGGGCCCCTGAGGACAGAGGTAACCAGCCCACGTTTATCACGGGTGGCCCTGCCAGCATCTGGCTCACGCTGGGGCCTTCACAAACACCACAGGCTCACACCACAACGGGGTCACAGGTCCAACACCCGCTGGAGATGGCGGCGCAGTGTGGGGCCCGCTCAGAACCAGGCCCTCCCGGGTCCCACAGCCCAGCACGTGCCCCAAGAGCAGGGCAGACGCCGAAGAGTGTGGGAAAAGCTGTGCAGACCACACGCAGTCACCCCGGCTCCTTATGATGGGCCCTCAGGACTCGGTGGGGAGCCCTACTGCTCGAGGCGCTGCGGACGCGTGGATCCCTCCCACCGCGGGGTTCTGGGGGGCCCCGGGAGGCCTCTCGCTGTGCGCCTGCTGGACAGCTGCCCAGCCTCTCCTACGCCATGGCGTCAGCAGCCCTCATGATCCCCACGTCCACCTCAACCCCAGCTTGGTGGCCACTCCTTGCTGGGCCCATCAAGGGGGGAGCCCTGTGCTATCTGCACAAGCGGGAACGGGAGGCTCCGAGGGCTACACCTGGGAACTGCTGCTACTGGGCGCGGGGAGGTCAGTCTGCAGACTCCACCTGCCACCTGGGTGACACCATGAGCTCCGAGAGGAGCCCCCCAAAGCCCGTGACCCACCCTGGCGCCCCATGCCCTCTGCCATCAGGAGATCCAACGGCTCTGGTCCAAAATGCTGCCGTGAGGTGAAGCGGCCTAGGGGAGGCTCCCGCGGACTCCCCAGGGAAGGACCTAGCACCGCTGCCCGGTCAGACGCGTGCCCACCTCACCAGCGGCAGGAAGGAAGAGAAGCCTGGTGCCCACAAAACTGAAAACAGTCCCGATAACTGAATTTAAGATTCATGCTGTGCCCTCAGAATGAATCCCCAGAGAGACCAGATTCACGAAGACAAGACAAAACAAAACTGGGGCACCGGGCACTGTCCCATCCACGGGGGGCCCACCCGAGTCCTCACGGACCCGCCTGCCAGCCTGGAGGGAGGCCACGAGCGGGCACAGGGCATCAAGGTCCCACCTGGCCACGTGCTTCAGCAGTGTGACCCCAGCGGGACATTCCAGGTATTCCCTGACAGGGACGAGGCTACAGACCTCGGGGTCTGGTATACAGCAAGCGCTCAGGAAGCTTCAGCCACAACGGACACCACGTGTCAGCGGTCTAGTCCCAGTGATTACGCGGAACCATCTGGAGGCTTAAGGATGAATCCATGCGAGTATTTCAAAGGGTCCGGCTCAGGGCCACCTGTGCTGCGGGTACCTCACGGTGCCCATCACTACGACCGCGCGGCTCAGGTGGGACGCGGGGCAGCACGCTCGCGGGCGCTTACCGATGGCCAGCAGCTCCTGGTTGGCGTCAACACGGTAATTATTTTGAGAAGCTGAAGAGAAAGAACGATAAAAACATGGTCACTGGGTACCCGACTAAGAAACCATCCGCAAGACGAAGACCTCCGTTATAGATCCCCACGCACTGTATCACCTACATGTCCTAAATGCGGCGCGTGAACGCGTGCAAAACACGAGCGTACGCGACTCTACGTGCGTACGTGTCTCCGTATCACAGAACAAGCAGAGATGGACGTACGGCAACGTGTTCACAACGTGCAACTAGGGAAGTGAAGGACGGCGCAAGGGATTCGCTCCTTTGTGCTTTTCTGCGCTTCAGACGTTTCCCACGAGACAGATACGTGCTTGTGAGAGAAGGGGAGGCGTCTGAGCTGAGAGATCTCTGACCACAAGCGGAGAGACCAGCAAGTCCCAGCTGAGGCCGTGCAGAGAGGGGAGCCCGCAAGAGTCTAGGGGGACACGGCCGGGGAGGCTTGCACCTGACACAGCGCCTGGCGAATGTTCCCGCCAAGGGCCACGGGCTCTGCGGGCTGGAAGCCACCGTGGGAGCCCATAAACACGTAGGCGAGACGGTGTTCCAGCAGCGCTTCTTTAATTAATTAATTTCTTAAAAAAAGATTTTATTTATTTATTCATGAGAGACAGAGAGAGAGAGGCAGAGACACAGGTGGAGGGAGAAGCAGGCTCCATGCAGGGAGCCTGACGCGGGACTCGATCCTGGGTCTCCAGGATCACGCCCTGAGCCAAAGGCAGGCACTAAACCGCTGAGCCACCCGGGCTGCCCAGCAGCACTTCTTTTATATAAACGCTGGGATACAAAAGTCACACGCTTTTCATGTGTCACAACATCCTAATCTCTGGAAATATTTTACAGACTCACTTAAAAACGTCAAAGCCCCTCTTAGGTCACAGGCAGCAGGCTGAAGTTCTCCGAGCCCTGGTTTTGGAGAACGGCAAGCTTACAAGTTAGGACATCAGGCGACTTCAGGAGAAAACGAAGTTGTAAAATGACAAGAGGCATATATGCTGTTGAGATGTAGCCTCCGAGATACCCCCAAAGTTCCTTCCCTACTCAGAAAAAATCAGAAAAACAAAAATGGCACAAAGACTTGGTTGGAATGTGTGGCATGACCTCGAGCAGCCACTGGCTGTTAGATGGGACAACCCCTTGGACTGGGCATCAGGCACGGGTGTCCTTGAAGGATGGGAGGCTCAAGAGGCTGCCACAAGCACAAGCCACAAGGTCCGCATGGTTATGGTGACACCCACGCGGTTCATTGGGGTCCATCTTTAGAAATGACCTATATCCCAATGCAACAGGAGCATAACCATCATAGAGCGGGAAAAAAATGCCACCACGCGCACAATACGAAACTGAACACCCCGGAGACCCAAGGGAGGGGACACGCGAGCGTCAGAGCAGCCTCAGCTCCGATGGAGGAATCCCAGTGCAGGGCGACAAATAGGTACTTGGGTACCTGGTGGCCTCCCCGGGCACTCAGCCAGCTGGGAGGGGCTCACTGTTCCATCTTGGGGGATTTTGGGAACTTGTCGCTAAACACAGCCGATGCTACCTACTATGTGAGACCTTTCAACAAAATTAATCTCATCAAAAACAGACTTAAAACTTATCCCTTCCTGACATCCTACTTTTTCCTACGACCCACAACTTTAACTGCCTGTGTCCAGGGGCGCCTGGGAGGGCTCAGGGGTGAAGCGTCTGCCTTCGGCTCAGGGCGTGACCCCGGGGTCCTGGGATCGAGTCCTGCATTGGGCTCCCTGCAGGGAGCCTGCTTCTCCCTCTGCCTGTGTCTCTGCCTCTCTCTGTGTCTCATGAATAAATAAATAAAATCTTAAAAAAAAAAAAAAAAAGAAACAACTGCACGTGTCTGGTGGGCAGAGGCCGTGACGAATCTCTTCCTGACTCCACGATCCGCTGGAAGTCGGCGGGTGGGGGGCACGTTTACGCCACAAAAAAGGCAAAGGCGAAACGCAGGCCCTTCTCTTTCCAGAGAGCAGCTGGCACATGTTACCAGCCGCCACCGGATGGGGTTTCTCATCATAAAATCCACTTTTACTACAACATGAGCATGTGTTACTTGGATAAAAACTCAAGCTGTTAGAAACCGAAGCAGATAAAAGCAAGCAAAAAAAAGCAGGCAAGCAAGGCGGGCTCCAGGCCACCACTAGGGAGGCAGGGACGGCAGGCAGCTTACCGAAGGACTTGGCCACCGCGATGCTCTCCAGGAGGCCCATCAGGGGCACCACAGCCAGCCCAGCCCCCATGTCCTGAGGGAGGAGAGAGGGGTGGTCAGTGACCCGCCCAGGCCACACCGGGCTCTGCGTCTGACAGAGGAAGGCAGACCTTAGCTGTGGGGCGGGACACAGAGCAGAACGCAGAACACGGCCCTGCTCTGCCAGCGTCCACAATGCCAGAAACTCCCCTGGGTTTGGGCAGAAACAAGACGTGCTGTCCTTCGAGGCTGTCCCTGCACCCAGAGCTGCTCCGTCCTGAGGACACCGCCGTCCTGGCGGGGCTCAGGGCTCCTCGTTACAGGCAAACGCGTCAGGGGCCCAGGCCCAGAGGCCACCACGGTTCAGCCCGGCGGCCCAGCTCCCCGTCTCTGCCCACCTGTACCATCTCGGTGAAGGAAACTGTCCCGTTGGCCGTGGTCACTGAGAAGGGCGGAGTCCGGACTGGAGGGAGCCCCTCGGCGGTCTGCCCCGTCAGGACGAAAGGCTGGTATCCGGTGACCTCGAAGGAGTAGGCGACCAGGGCGGCAAAGGAGACCACCAGGGCGTTGCGCGCTAGGACAGAACGAGACCCACTGGTGAAATCTGGCTCCTCTGGGTCCCTGGGCAGTAAACGCACCCGAGGAAGCAGGACCCCCTCCTCCAGCCACGGCGCCTGACACTCCAGCCTGAAAAGAGCACACACACTGGCGACCGTGGGGCAGGCACGGGCACGTGACACCACGGCAAACGCAAGACAGCGGGACAGGCCAACGGTGACACACGTGGCCTACCCGTCCCAGGCACTGGTCCCGGTGGGCTCCGTCCTTCACCTCTTGCCTGGGCTGCTGCTTCTGTTTTTTGTTTTTTTTTTAATTTCCTTTGTCAGAGAAAGACACCGTGTGTGCAGCCGTGCTCGTACGGGGGGAAGCCCGCAGGAGGGAGAGACTCCCCGGCAGGCTCCCTGCTGACCACAGAGCCCACGCACGGCTTGACCCCACGACCCGGAGATCAGGACCTCCGGTTCCACCCAGGTTCCTCTTGGCCAAGGTGCCACCCTGGCTTCTTATGGGGGTGATACCTCTTCCCAGAGTACAAGCCCCGCTGCCCACTCAGCTCTCAAGGGGCTGTGTCACGCTGTCACCACTGATGTTGTCAGGACAGTTACGTCAGCTGTTTACCATCTCCCAGGGCCCCGCTACCCATCGTGGGATGGGAGAGCCACGCAGTTCAGGCAGCACCAGGTGGTCCGTGTGCTTTCTCTGTCAGGCACCTGCCAGGGCGTCCTGGCCTCCGCACCGCCCACGTCCCGGCCAGATCAGCCTTTGCCATGGGGGGCCGTGCACGCTCAGTGGCCTCCCCAGCCTCTCCCACCAGAATAGCCTCGCCCAGGAATCTCAACCAGAAATGACTCCAGACGGTGCCAGCTGCCCCCAGGGCAAAACTGCCCCTGCTTGAGAACTCCTGCACCAAACGGGGCTTTCCACCCTGGCTGTGAATCGCCCAGACTGGGGACACGGGACTCTCTCGGGATGGGACTCCGGGCCCGAGGTGACCACAAGGTGCACCCCAGGCATGCAGGACGGCTGGAGAACGTCCTTGGTCAGAACCCCGCTCACCTGTCGTCGCAGTCCACACCAGCCCGTGGCTGAGCCGCACGCCCGGGGGCATCTCGGGGTGCACGGGAGGCACGTGGTCTCGCATCAGCTTCAGCACCAGCAGCAGCACCATGCACACCAGCCCCAGCACAGCATCACCCACCCTGCAGACGGACACACTGGTCACGCCCAGGCCAGCCCAGGGCATGCACCTCCGCCCTGCCATCGCCCCATCTACCCGAAAGCCTTCTCCCTCGATCGCTCTTTCTGCCTTTTCCTAAGAAGCACGCGTCTATGTTCTACCTCAAAACTTTATTCAAACCTTAGTGACCACACAGGCCAGCGTCGGCCTGGGACTCGAGACCCAGGTCACAACAGCAGTAGGGCTACTGGCTCATATTTGCAGAGACCTGGCTCTGTGGGCGACAGATGCCTCATCTATTCCTGAAGGTTCATTTCCCACAGCCCATGATGATGTCCTCTAACCAGCTTCCAATCTCCTACCCCCCGAGGGTGAGCCCCACAGGCCGCATGTCCTGGGCCAGGCTGGGTTCAGCCCCGGGAAGCCCCGTGATAGACCAGAGGAGGAGGACAGAACAGTTGGTCACAGGTCTCCCTGATCCCTTGGGCCTCAGCACTGCCCCTCACCACCCACCCCGGCAGCTCCCCCAAAGTCAAAGCGTCCTCCTGCTTCTCCCACTAGGGAGATGCCCTGGCTGCCGGCTGGGCTCCCTAGGAGCATCTCCCGCCTGTCCCCTGGGAGAGGCCCTTCACCTGAAGAAACCCCATGACCCGTGGCCTGGCTCACGCCCCCTCCCCCTGCACATCCTGCTGCACCTGCCTCCCCCATGCCCTGTGTTCTCACCCAACTACAAACCCATGGAGCAAGACTGCTGCTCTTGCCCTGCGTGGGGCCCTCCCACTCCTACCACCCGAGGAGGCTCTGCACAGGGGCATGCGACGGCTCTCAGGCTCCCTGGGGCAGAGCTTCTCGAACTGTAGGGCCTACACAGACTCGCCGGGGTTGCCACTGACCCCTGACTGAGCCGGTCTGGGCAGGGTGGACACTCTGGGTTTCCAACCAGCTCCCCTGTGATGCTGCTGGTGCTGCCCTAGGACCCGGGTTTGGGCGGCCAGGCCCCAAGGGACTGGGATAAATGCCACCTGGGGGTGGAAATGGGGCAGGGCCTGGGCGAGGGGGTCCGGAGGGAAGAGCTTCCTCACAGGAGGGCAGGGGCCACATGGCCGGCAGATACCTGGTCTCTCCCACCTTGCGGAAGGTCTGATACACTTGCAGGAAAAACTGCCTCGGGATGTCCTGCAGTCCCAGGAGGTTCTGTTCAAACAGAGATTGTGAGACGACCCTCCCCTGCAGTATCTCCGTACCCCTCAGCCCCCCTCCTGGGGGCACATCCCGAGGCTCTCGGAGGACTACCTGCCCATTCCCAAAGCCCCCGGGCAGGAGGTAAAAATTCTCAAGGGGAGAGGTACTGCCCATTTGGGGTCCGTGACCCCTCCTGGTGAATAATCCTGCCTTGCGAAGAAAATCAGTCTGGGTGATTTCAAAGCAGGGAGACCAGTACACTCATGCCCTGGTCCCTGGTCCAGGGTCCAGGGTCCAAGGTCTTGCCTGTCTGCCCTGTGGGCCCCACCGCCCTAAGCTCACTCAGGGAGGGCCCGGCCCCCTCTCATCACTGGCCCAAGGCCACAACCGTCACCCGGAGGCCCGCTCGCTGGGCTCTGCTCTCTGCCAGAGGGAAAATCAGGTGGAGCTACGGGCAGAACCACCAGGAGCTCCGAGAGCCTCCAGGGAAGAGCCGCTGAGGGACCCAGGCAGGCACGGTCCTTGGAAGGAAGAAGGGGAGTAGACTCTGTGTTTTAATTCTTTATCCCATGTGAGACCTGGTGGGCAGTGTTGGGGGGGCAGCTGAGGCCCAGATCCCGGAGCGGTCAGGCTCCAAGGACCCCAAACCCCGCCACGCAGCCATGGATTCTGGGACCCAGGGGCTCCTGCCAGGGCAGGTCAGGAGAACCCCCACTCCCGACCCCCACTCTGGCCCAGGGCTCTCAGATGGCTGTCATGACCTAGTCAAGGTGCTAAAGATTTAGGGGACTCGAGCCACCAAGCACAAGTGCATAAGAAGCTACCTTCTACGCACCACAATCCCATAAACGAATGCTCCTGATGCCAAAAAAGGAAAGATATTGTTTTCCAAATAAAGGACAAACCCTCCCACGGAACAGCACTTGCCAAGCTTACCCTGACATATGTGCACACAGAACACACAAACCATGTCCACCCACACCTTCCTAAGGAGCTCCCTCCTCCCTACGCGCAGATAACGATGAACCTGCCTCGCAGAGGCATCAGGAGAATCGGCCTCGTACAGGAAGGGTTTAACCCAGCACGTGGGAGCGCAGAAAGGGTCAGCTACCTTCCTCTCGCTCATACCCTCCTGCCCCTGACACTCTCGCTCCACTTCCATCAGGGAGGCCGCCCTGGGCCAGGCCGGAGCAGAGCCTGGCCACGGGAACCCTGGCTTAGAGAGGCAGGCTGGTGACACCAGGTCCTGAGGCAGAGGTGGGCCTTCATTTCTTCGATCTGGCTCTGCCCCACTCTGCACACCCAGCTTGGCGCTCACCTACTTCTGCACACAGTTTGGGGCAGGGCGGCTGCAGCTGCAAGCAAAACCATTCCTGCCCTTTGGGAACTTAAAACCCAACGAGAGGCG